>NC_045622.1:51945283-54445283 GCF_009829155.1 Mustela erminea | reverse complement strand
CTCACTGCATATTTGTTGACTATGTGAATTAAGGAGTGAAGCCTTTAAAACTGTTATCCTTTGATCTAGCAATGCCATTTCTAGAAACTTGTCATAAGGAAATAACTGGAAAAGAAAACATTTTTTCATGTATTACAAACTCTTGTTTAATTATCATGTGTGAAGGCTGCAAACTATTCCTTTGTTTGGAAATACAAATTCATTCTAAGTCTGTCAATGCTGGAGCATGACCAAACCTCAGAAATTATTAAGTAATGGTGAGCATAAAAATATTAAGTAGGTGATCCCCATGAGGCCATTTTTGGTGCATTTAATGTCACGCTTGTTTTGTGTTGCTAATGATTCACTGGAAGTGACACCATTAAATTCTGCTTTGGGCTGCCTAAGCAGTCCTCTCAGCTGAGGTAGCGGGAGCTCTGGGGGCACAGCAGGGGGAGTGCAGCGGGGCAGCAAGAGGGTAGGCAGTCTGGTGAGGGGAATTACAGACTTCATTTACCCAGGTACAACTAAATGCTCTTGGCTTCGGTGCCTCTCTTTCCACAATGCAATTTTTTTCCCCCAGCAAGTCTTTCAGCAACCTGTGAACTCTAAAGAAATAACAGACATACTCAGAGGCATCAGAGGCATGAGAGTCAGAGAAAAATGTGAGACTTTTCTTCAGGCCATGAAATCTGGAGGCGTTTTTGTCAAAAATGGGACCTAGGGGCGCCTGAGTGGCTCAGTGGTTTAAGCCTCTGCCTTCGGCTCAGGTCATGATCTCAGGGTCCTGGGATTGAGTCCCACATCAGGCTCTCTGCTCAGTGGGGAGCCTGCTTCCCCTTCTCTCTCTGCCTGCCTCTCTGCCTACTTATGATCTCTCTCTGTCAAATAAATAAATAAAATCTTTTTTTTTTAAGATTTTATTTATTTATCAGAGAGAGAGGGGGAGAGAGCGAGCACAGGCAGACAGAATGGCAGGCAGAGGCAGAGGGAGAAGCAGGCTCCCTGCTGAGCAAGGAACCCGATGTGGGACTCGATCCCAGGACGCTGGGATCATGACCTGAGCCGAAGGCAGCTGCTTAACCAACTGAGCCACCCAGGCGTCCCAAATAAATAAAATCTTAAAAAAAAAAACCAAAAAAACCCACAAAAAAACAGGACCTAGAATTTCTTCATGAAGCTGCAGTGTCATGACACTCAGTCTTGTTAGTCACTTGCTGGGGCCAGCAACCAGGGGGGCAGTACATTTGGTATGGCACCTTTGAAGGCCAGCTGTGGGATGCCTGGGGGGCTCAGTCAGTTCAGTGCCTGACTCTTGGTTTCAGCTCAGGTATGATGTCAGGATCGTGAGATCAAGCCCGGCGTCAAGCTACATGCTCAGCACGGTCTGCTTGGAGTTTCTCTCTCCCTCTGCCTCTGCCCCTCCCCCACCTCTCACGTAAATTGTTCTTTAAAAAAACCCATACAGGCCAGTTGCTAAGGGGCAACAGGAAAGCCAGGGCTGCATGATTTCCTATCTCATCTCTACGCCACAGGTGGGAGGCACTTACACATATTTGCTCTCTAATCTTCAGGGTGGCCCCAGAAGGCTGGAGTCTCCCAAGTCCCAGATCAATGCAGGAATTTACATGGGGTGTCTCAGTCACTCAGGTCCAGATTTGAACCCAGGTCTGTTCAACTCCACAATTCGACCTCTTTAAGCTGCCCCGTGAAAGCTCGAAACACTTTCACTAGTCGTGTCTTTGCATGGGCCTGTCCTCACCTTGAATTTTGTCTTTCCACTTTCTGCTGGGGAAACAACTACTTCAAAATGCAGCTCAGATAGAGGCAAAGAAGGCAGTAGAGAGAACAGGTTAAAGACAAAATCTAGCATAATCTGCGGGGCCATCAGGAAAAGGTGTGCGTTCCTGAGAAAGGCAAGCATCGCACTGTGCTTTAGGTTCCTGAGGCTCCCGGCTTGGGCCCACTGGTCAGCAAACATACTGAACACGACACCTTTCGTGCAACAGGGCTTCAAACTGATCTTTTAACCATGTCTTCATGTCTCTGAGCCTCTGCCAGGTGCTCTGTTGACTAAGCATTCATGAAGCACCTCTGAGTATCATTCCCTTTAAGGAACTTCCAGCTTAGCGCTGAGATGTGCTCTGGGAGTTCAAGGTTCCCAAGAGAATCTGAGGGGGTTTGATAAGATAAACAGGATATTTCATAGAAGAGGAGGCACTAAAATTCCTGTCAGTATCCCGACTCTGAGCTTTACAGGGCTATGCAGAGGAAGATCATACCCACAAACTCTTGAACGCAAACTCAGCACTTGGACTTGCCTTGGTGGCCCTCCTGTCCCAGACAGCCTGGATTGGCAGGTTCTGGCCAGTGAGCTTGAGAGCTTTCAGCCAGGGGGAACACATTCCTTCAAAACCCCTGGTCCTTCGGAGAAGCAGTGACTATTTCATGGGAACCCTCCTTCACATCAGTGCCCTGGCACTCTTTGTCATTGTGCAGGTCACTGGGCTGGCATCCGGTGACTGGAAAGCCAGTGACGGAGAGGGGAGAGCAGAAAAGGGATGTGTCAGGGCCTCCAATGTGCCAGATGCCCCACAAAAACATGCTGTCACGTGTCATTCCCACAGAAGTGCTCTAAGGCATTTTTCCAGATGAGAAAACCAAGGCCCAGAGAGGCGAATGATTTGCTCAAGGGCACACAGCTGCTATATGGAAGGGCCAGAAATCAAATTCCAGAGTGAATGACTAACTAAAGATCTGACATTTTCCTATTATCTTATGTTAATCTGTTTCTGTATACAAAGCAAACAAAATGAAAAATTTAAAAATGACTTTTATGTAACTATTAGTGTAAAATGTAAAGCCTAACATAATGTGCAGATTGGGCAACCAGAAGGGAGGCTGTGTTGGGAGGAGTGATTAAAGGACCTCTGCTGCTTCTGTATCTGGAGGGTCAAGGCCAGACTCCTCAACCAGACCTTGGTTCTGGCCCTGCCGTGGCCCACCTCTGCAGGCCTGCTGCCTCCCACTTGCAACCCCTGAGCTGCTCAGCCACGTGCCTGCACTGGTCTTCACTAGTCTGTGCTCATATTCTTCCCTCTTGCCAGAATGCTCTCCTAGGCTCTTTGCTTGACCACCCCCCATCCCTGCCTCACAATACTGTGAAGCCATCACTGACCTCCAGACAGGCTTAGGACTTCTGCCAGCTCCCAAAGTGTGTCCTTCCCCATCTCAACCACGTCTGGAAGACGCTTATATTCTCCTCTGGGCTAGAGGTCCCGAGGGTAGGATCAGTAGGCCAGGGCCCTGCCCAGGGTCCGGCACAGAGCAGGCATTCAGAAAAGGCGGGCTGAATGAACAGAATTGTGTGAGAATCAAAGCAGCAACGCTGGAAAGGCACCCCAAGACGTCCTCACCTCATTTTACCACCAAGGATTACATAAAGGGCAGTGGAGGCAAGCCAGGTGGGATTGGGTCAAGTACAGGAATTCAGACTTGACTCTGGAGGTGGCCGGAGCCACTCAAGTGGTGGAGTGAAGAGATGACGTAGACTGGGAGGCACTTGGGTTGGGTGATTCAGGCCCCCTGGGGACCATGAAAGTCTGGGGATAGGGAGAGACTGGAGGCTTCAGAGTCACATATGTTCTGTTTAATGATGATGTATTAGAACTTACTGTCAACTCTGCTGACAAATGATTTAATTCAATGGCTGAGCATCTGCAGCAGTTATAAAATGATCACTGTTTACTAAAGGCCTACAGTGTGCAAGGAGCTTTGTCCCCCTGATGTGACTGCATCCTCAGCACTACCCTTTGGGATGGGCACTATTACTTTGCAGTTTATGGGTGAGGAAACCAAGCTCAGAGAGGCGGAGTTACTAGCTGAGGCCTGAGAAAGGGTGAGCCAGGCAACATGTGAGCACATGTGGGTAAAAGACAAGGAGCCCACCGGCTAGTGAGGGCCAGAAGAGAAAGAAATGGATTGGATTCCTGTGGTATGAGCAGTGCTAGAGCAGAGAGCAGCACATGGGGCTGGAAAGGCCCACAGCCTGGCCCCAACCACCGTGGGGTTTCATGGTGAAAGGTGACAGAAGAAACACAGCCCGAGTTGGAGACAGGCGCACTGTCCTATCGCTTAGGTTTTCTCTTTTTGAAGCAAAACCAGACTAGGCAAAACCTAGGAAGAAATGACTGGAAGCGGAAGGACAAATATGCAGAGCTGCATCACATGAGACACAAAAATCATCTTCAGGCTTGTCGTCACCTAACAGAGGCTCCTGCGTGTGACTTCCCAGCAATGGGGATTAGCCCCATCCTTCTGCCTCGGGAAACTCTGGGGCCACTGGGAGAGTCTCAGGGATCCTGAGAGACCAAGGGATGACAATCCAGCCGCAGATGGCTCTGCACAAGCCCACCACTTAATTAGATTGCTGTGAGAGACCGTGTAAAGAGATAAATGAATTTGGGAGGAGGGGGTTACAGGAGGGGGGTTACAGGAGGGCGGGTACAGGGCACCAGGGGTGCCCAGTGTAGGAAAGCCAGCATCAAAGGGCGTTAGGGACTGAGACATCTCCAAACAGCCACCACTGTGCCAGGGGAGCGGTCTCTGTGTCCTGTGCGTGTGTGCATGCGCGGGCTCTGGCCGAGCAGGGAAGGGGCGGGGCGTTGCTAACAAAAGGACCTGTAATTCCGCTTTAAGATTCATCTTGATAATGGTGATGGCAGTGAAAACTGCGGACATTACGGAGAACCTTGCCAGTGCCAGCAACTGAGGGAAGTAAGTTTAGGCACTATCTCATTTAATCACCACAGAGGCCTCTTAAGGTCGGGGGTTATTACCCTTCTCACTTTACCGATGAGGAAATTGGAGCTGAGGGTAGTTAAGTGTCCTGACCTTGGACAGCAGTAAGTGGAGATGCTGAGGTTAGACAAGAATAATACAGTTAGCAGTCGTGTCCCTGGACTGAGGGGGGAACTCAGCTGAGGCAAGGAGACAGTACCGCGTTGGAAATTAGGGCATGCTGTTAAAGGGCAGAATTTCCAGAGCAAAGGCTGAGAAAGGTACAGGGACAGGGCACTGGTGAGAACTCTGTGTGCCACGAAGGGGTTGCTTTCCCTCCAACTGAAGTCAAGAGAGAGGCTCAAGAACACCTGGATCTTGGGGGATACAGTAGTGACTCTCCAGAGAAGTCTGAAGGTCAGAGATGGCTGGCTGGTCTGTCCAGAAGCAGAGAGAGGGAGAAAGGGCTTCATTGGGGGTGCCTTGAGCTGTCTGTGGTTAGGGCAAAGAACACAGGAGGCAGTTCCTGGGGCCAGATGGGTTCAAGAGGACTACCTCAAGGTGTCTCAGCAGAAACATGTCTCAGCAGAAAGAAATTGGAGGGACTGTGGAATGCCTAGGGTGTAGGAAGGAGTGTGGGACCTGCTAGAGGGATTCCCTTTTATCCCTCTCCTGGAGGGAGAAGTCTACAGTGATGAATGGGTCTCTAGAGAACCCAGCAAAGCACCTCCAAAACACTAGTAGGAAAGCCTACTAGTCCGGAGAGCACCAATCACTGCGACCACACTAGTCCCCAAAGAACACTTCTGTTGCTTTGCTTCCTGCTCTTCACCCCTGAACCCCAAAGTTGGGCAGGTTGAATAGGGGGCAAGAAATAGGACAAGTGAAGTAGAAGCCCCACCATGGGCTTCTCCTCTAAAGCAGGCTAGGGCTGCATGAGGGAAAAAGGTAGTAACTTTAAACAGGCTGACATCTTGACTATCACATGGGATGGACATTTTCATGACAGAGGACTTTTATTTACTGAAATTTGCTGTACAAGTTATACAACTAGCCCAAATTTTCAAGCAAGGGTAGCAAAAGAACTTGTCCCACAGAATAAATAGAAAAGGATAGTGGGAAGCAGAATTAAAGGTACCTTATAATTATGTCCTAAGAATTGCTTTTGTTCAATGTAAAAGTTATATTTCAATGTATGGAAACTTACTGTATACCAAAAGGTCTAATATTGATTTATATGCTTGATCTAATTTAATCTTAAGCCAACCAACCCTTCAAGATGGAAGTTATTCCTATTTTAGAGATTAGAATGTAGAGGCTCAGAGAGGTAAAGTGACCTTTTTAAAGTCATAGAGCTGGCAAGTGGGAATACAGTGCCCAAACTCACAAGGACTCCAAGTCTGGATCTTTCCACCATGTCTTTGCTTGGGACTCTAGCAGGTCAGCCTATGCTGAACAAAGCGGTTCCTAGGAAGGGATTTTGTTTTGTTTTGTTTTGCATCCTCAAATCACAAGTACATTTCTTCTGAATCAATTCTGTTCTCAGGTGTGTAATAAAGATTCCACTAGAAAAGATAAAAAGCTTTGCTTTAAACACTGACACAAAAAATATACATATTTTTTTGAGACCAAAGAGATTGGAAAGCAGTTTATTCCATAGCTGCCATTATGTGACTGTTTGTCAGAGGATTAACATAAACTACAGTGGTCATAACTAAATACACCAATGAAAGGGGCTAGATTGAGATATGAATTCAAGTTTGGAAGACATGGCTGGAGATACACTGGCGGGGGCAATGGTGGGGGTGCACAGAGACAGGACAGTGGGAAAATACTGGGAGGGAAGTTCAGCTGAGTGGCAGAAAATGGGCAGAGGAAAAAAAATCAGTCAGTGAGAGTAAATCTTGTTGACATCAGAACAAAAGTCCCAATTCTTGCTCCTAAGATATATATTTAATTGTTTTATCATCTGTTAATACATTCTTTCTTATTAAGTAGGCTCTGTGCCCAGCATGGAGCCTGCCGCAGGGCCTGAACTCACGACCTTAAGATCAAGACTTGTGCTGAGATCAAGAGGCGGACACAGCCAACTGAGCCACCCAGGAGTCCCTGTTAATACATTTAAAAGATCCACAGCAATGAGATAGCTAGATCAAGGAAAAGACCTACCCTAGAGGAGAATGCTTGACAAAAACACGCCATGTGATTTCACATCTGTGTGTGTGCATGTGTGCATGTGCTGTGTAATTACAACCACTACAAGAATCACCATTATCAATGTCTTCACCGTGCTCTGTTTCAGCCCTCTCCCTGAAATCCGCCTGCCAGTCAGAGAACCAGCAGGTGACTTGGGCTTAAACACAGCCTACCTTCACTGTGGAGTCCCATGTCTTTGGTTTGGGGATCAGAGAAATACTGGCCTTCTATAATGAGTTGCGAAGTGCTCTCTCCTCTTCTATCTTTTGGAAAAGTTTGTGAAGGCTTGGCATTAATTCTTCTCTGACTGTTTGGTAGGATTCACCCACTTCTTTGTGTTTGTAGTGCGCTGTACTTAGTGCACAGCTGAGCATGCATGAGGATGTTGAGTAGAACTGAATCTGTCTCTTTAATTTTGTATCTTATGTTTTATCTAATTAGTTCCAAGAAGCTACTTGATATATTATAGAGTATTACAAAAGTCCAGACAGGAGGCCAAATTTCAGACTATATATACCAGGACCTGAATTTTAGAGTTGTGACCTACTAGTCGGTCCTAAAAATAAGTTCCCTCAAATTCCTCTGGGTAAAACTCGCTCAAGTGATGCTGAATTCTAGCTTCCCACTAGAATTCCCTAGAATTCTAGCTTCCCACTAGAATTCCTTCCTAAATCCACTGTTCAGTAAAAGAGTCCATAACTATATTTTAAATACAAAATGCTTAACTTAGAAAGGCTTCAGAAAAAGGCAGCGAGGGATTTGAAGTGATTCATTAATGACAAGTATCTATTGCTTTTTAAGAACACCTGTTCTCAGACTTGGAGGACCAAACACCATGAGAGCATTTCTTTCCTAGTAACAAAAATTTGAACTGTTCCTACCCCTGAGGCGAAGCCCTGGGAACTGTATGTGAAATAGTCTCGTATAGGGTGATTCCTATATAGTTGCTCAGAGGTCAACTCTGGTGACCCTGTGGTGAAAGGCCATGACTCAAGGAGCTAGTGTCTGCAAAGGGCCCGGCACAGCACCTGGCTGGAGGCGGCAGGCCCACCGTGCTGGGGCAACTAGCATAATCTGACTTGCCTTGGGGAGGGTTTCCTGTGGTGAGATGTCATTGTCCACAGGCCTGTGGCCCATCCCTAGCTATTTTTGGTCACTCTTCCACAATCTCCACTACTCTCAGCAATAACAAAGCATGGCCCGCCAGCAGGAGCTGGGGTTTGGAGCCCCAAATATGCCCTTTACCAGCTGGGTGACTCTAACGAGGTCCCCTGCCCTGGGTAAGCCTCCATTTCCTTACCTGTAAACCAGGGATGCTGTAACCTACCTTGCTATGGTACTGTGATGATTTAACGAAATACTGTAGAAGATTTTTCTTTGGAAAAAAAATTTTTTTTTTTTACTTGAGTTTAGTTGCCACAGCAGACTACCTTCATTTCAGATGCACAGTGGAGTGACCCAGCTTCTTCGTCCATGATGCCGAGTGCACCACAAGTGTGGCAAGCATCTGCCCCAGTATAACACCCTTACAGTGCCACTGGCTACACTCCTTGTCCCATGCCCTTCCTTCCCAGGACTTCTCATTTCCCAGCTGGAAGCCTGGATCTCCCATCCCCATCACCCCTGCTACCCATCTCCCTGCCCTAGAAGTAATTTTCTTTTTTTTTCTTTTCTTTTTTTAAAAGATTTTATTTATTTATTTGACAGAGATCACAAGTAGGCAGAGAGGCAGGCAGAGAGAGGAGGAAGCAGGCTCCCTGCTGAGCAGAGAGCCTGAGGACATGGAGCTTGATCCCACAACCCCAGGATTATGACCTGAGCCGAAGGCAGAGGCTTCAACCCACTGAGCCACCCAGTCACCCCTAGAAGTATTTTTCTTAATGGATTTCTGCCCTTTGCCCAACCCCCTGCCCCCACCCCTCCTTTGCATGGGCTCATTTAACACGGGGCCAGCAGGCCACAGCACAGACACGCCTTCGCAGCTGTGGGAACGGATGGCTGCCAGGCACTCTGAGTTCACAAAATGCAGACAAGGGGAAAGGGGGGAAGGGGCACAAAGGCCGGTGACTAGAAGATTATGCAGGCTGGAGGATCAGATCCAGCCTCTGTCATTGCTCGCTTTGGAGCCCCAGCCTCAACATGAGACCAGGGAAATTCAGCTGAAAGGGAACATACTTATATCCTCAGGGGCTCTGCTATATTTAGGGGGGACAGGAAGGAATACCAAGGTCAGATCTAAGAGGAGATCAATGAAAAGTGATCATTTCTGCTGTCGCAGGAGACAGGCACTAGCTATCCGGTTGTGTAACTCAGCGGGCATAGTATAATTCGATCCCACAGATTGCCCCGGCAAAGGCATTTCTGGTGTATTTTGTTGCAGTGGACGCCAAAGTGCGTGGGTGAGCAGATCTCTCGCCATGGTGGAATTACCCCTTGGGCACCATATAGACATTTTGTACTTCAAATCCATTGGTTTAATCAACAGATAATCTAAGATCATGAGACAGTCTTCTTTGACTCTTCTTACATCTATTTCCTACTAAGGCTCTGGGAATAAAAGGACTAGTTCTGTTACCTTGGGAGCAAGTTACTTTACCTCACTGAGCTTTCTTATTTAATTCTCACTTCAACCCTATTAATTCCATTCTATTTCCAGGAAAATGAGGTATAGGGGGTGCGCTACCCAAGGTCACCTGGCTAGTGAGTGGTAGACCTGAGCACAGGCAGGCTTTCTCTGTGTTTTCATCCACTGCAACTTTGAGGGCTTGCCCAAAGACACCAGGTGAGGAGGCCAACATCTCCTCCCTTTCAGATGTTCTTCTGGGTCCTTCCTTGTCCAAACATCTGTGATCATAATTTGCCAGAGGGAAGATTCAATGTGTAATATTTTGTAATTCTTGTGCAAAAGTTTATAAAGAAATACCTTTCAAAAACAGTCACAAGTAAACAGGCTCATGAATTTTATATGCTCCCTGATTCTTGGATGTAAGTCAACATATCTATCCCTTTTCCCTTCCCTTTTCACTGAATAAATACCCTTCAGTTACCATTATTTATGTTTCGTATGACTTTCTATTCTATTGTTTTCTGTCTACTACTCAAAGCAGATATAGGGACTTTAGGGGTGTACATTAAAAAAATTCAGATAAAGAGTAGGGCTGCTCTGGGCTAGGAAAGAGTGGGAAGAGAGTGGGAAGAAGGACCCAGAACCAACCTAGAGAGTTAAGACTTGGGTGATGTCGTGGACACTACAGTCCCTGTCTATTGCTTCAGCCAGCCAACCAGCCAACAATCCCTAGGGCCTAGAATTTTAAAGCTGGTAGACATTCCAGAAATAATTTAATCAGGTATGTTAATTGTATAGATTGGGAAAATAGACAGAGGGCCAGGAACTCCATCGTATCCCATAGCAAACTAGAGGCAGGGCTAGAACCAGCACTCTCAGGCCTCTCATTTTCTAGTCTGATTTTTGTTTTGTTTTGTTTGCAGCAGGATAGTCTGCTAATATACATTGTCATTAAAAACAACAATTGATAATACCTACACAAAACCCAATAGCTTGGGAACATACCTTTACATAAGCATTTCATTTGCATTATCATTTACATGGCATTAGAAATTATTCCATTGTGTTCTTCAAATTTCTTGATGCTTGTTCATAAATCCCCCATCCCATGGGACACGTGAAGGCTTTCCAACAAGTCCATCTGACTATTAGTTCTTTATGTTAATCCTCATATAACTTGAAATTAAACCTCCCTGCTTTGGCACATGCTCTGGCCGTATTTATGAGTTTCCATCAGTAGTTATTGAGGGCTCACTGGATGATGCTCAGTAACTCACTGCTTCATTTAGTCCACATATATTACCTGAGGTGCCATTGAGAGGGGATTGGGATAGAACGGAAGGCAGAATAGACAAAATCCCTGCTGCCTTGGAGAGTAGTGACTTACAGTCCAGTGACAGAGGATGGACACTAAACCAATAAGTTGTTCCATAATGTGCCAGGTGGCAGGAAGTTCTATCAAGATTAGTAAAGGTGAGAGAGAGTCACGTGTGCTTGTATGTATGTATATGTGTGCTGTGTTATCTAGGGTCAAGGGCAGCCTCTCTGATGAACTGATGTGTGCGCAGAGACCTGAAGGAAGTGAGCCTTGTGGGCTTCTGGGGAACGAGTCCTCCTCCGGGCGGAATGCTAAGACCCTGAGCAAGAGGTATGTGTGAGGACAAAGGCCAACTGTCACTGGATTGGAGCTGACAAAAAGGAGGGGAGGAGGAGTGGGAGATAAGACTGGAGGAGCAAGTGTGGGGACCTCAGAGTGAGAGATCTGATTTCATTTTATGTGAGAAGCAGAGCCCCTGGAAGATTTGGGCACTCATCTCATGCTGAGGGACATGATTTGCTTTTCGTTCTGGAGGTTAAGAATGAGGAGGACGAGGATACAGGCAGAGCAGTTAGGAGGCTATCTGAATGATCCAGATGAAGGATGACAATGGAATGGGCTATAGTAGCTGTGTCAGTGCCACCAGGTCAGGTGGAAGAGACTCCAAGTAAAGAGGATATTCGAATAATGCCATACAGGAAGTATGTCAAAAGTGCTAAGGGCAAATAAATGAGAAGGTTTATTCTACCTATGGGAGAGAGGGCAGGAATGTAGGGGAGGACATGAGTTGAGTCTTGATGATCAAGAATTCACCAGAGATGGTATCCACAGCTTTTCATGGCCCAAAGGGTGAAAGCAAATTCCACAAAGACCCCAAGGGATGGTTGTGGTCAGAGAGTAGGGGATATTTGGGGGGTCAGTGGAGCCTGACGGGGGGCATGAATGAGGAGTCATGTGACACTGAGGAGCCCTGACCCCCATTGCTCCAGTCCTCATGCTGAGAGCTGGGCCAGGGAGGCCCAAGCTGGACAAAGGCTCTGCCCAGGGGGCTTCTGAGCTGGTTTCCATAGAAGCGACTGTGCAGTGCTGTGCCAGAGACCATGGCTGGGACACTAGTCCCATTGTCAGGGCACGTGTCTTTTCCTGTTTTTAGGACACCCTCCCCCACGTTTCTCCCTCTCCCCCAGGGACAGAGTAGTGGCGGGGCCCGTAAAGCTAGTGGTCAGGGTCTCTGCTGCTGCTCCTCTGCCCTGGAATGTTCTGAATGCCTTCACTCACTTAGGATCTGGCTCTTTAGAGGAACATGGATTAAGAGATATGCTGACACTTTCCAAAATATTGGGCAGGAAAAGTTCTCCCTTCTCTTTTAATGAGGGTTTAAGGGCCATTAAAACTGTATTTGTCATTTGTAATCTTGTAGCTATGAAGAGATGCCCTCTTATTACTCTCTCACTGAGCTTTCTTACACCAGATTACTAATGAGGTAATTACCCACAAAATAATTACTGCATAATTACTGGGGGAGCGGGAAGGAAAATGTGGAGCAAAATCAGCAGCCACAACTTGGGTTGTTATGTCAGAGATCTGATAAGAATTATCTCCCTGAGGGGCGCCTGAGTGGCTCAGTGGGTTAAAGCCTCTGCCTTCAGCTCAGGTCATGATCTCAGGGTCCTAGGATCGAGCCCCGCATCAGGCCCTCTGCTCAGCGGGGAGCCTGCTTCCTCCTCTCTCTCTGCCTGCCTCTCTGCCTACTTGTGATCTCTGTCAAATAAGTAAATAAATAATTTAAAAACAAAAAAAAAAAAACAAAAAAAGAATTATCTCCCCAAAAGTCAGTAAAGTGAAAGTTTTTTGGGCTCATAAAATGAGAGATGTATCATCACGGTTTTATAAAAGGAATTAGTGAGAAGCATGCCTTTTGACCCTGCCCTGGGGACCCAGCATCTTCTCAGAGGCAGTCTTGGCCGGGAAAGCATGGTGACTCTGCAGTCAGTCGGGGTCCGTGGAAGGCCCAGCCTCCCCTTCCTTTGCGTGAAGCCTGGTGCAAGGGCCTGATTCTGCCTGAGCAGAAAGATGGGAAAGATGCTCCTCCCAGGTCTTGCGAGAGGACTGAAGACTTCCCTGGCTCCGGCGAGTGCGCTCATGAAGTGGTACACTCCTCTCTGACCACTTTCAGTCATGATCGGTTCCTACAGCATCTGTCTGCCAAAAACCCAATTAGGCGAGGCTGGAGGGCTTAGCAATTATTCAATAATTCTTACCCATCTATTTTCCCTTGAAAGTGCCAAAAATCTTTTGGTTAGTCTGTCAGTTCATATTTTTAGAAATGGGAGGTAAAAACAGAAACCCATGCGGATAAACATGGAATTTGAAATGGCACAGCTGCATCGGAG
Source organism: Mustela erminea (assembly GCF_009829155.1). Taxonomy (NCBI): domain Eukaryota; kingdom Metazoa; phylum Chordata; class Mammalia; order Carnivora; family Mustelidae; genus Mustela; species Mustela erminea. The sequence continues at coordinate 54,432,052 of NC_045622.1, read as the reverse complement.
GCCAGGCTGTGCGGGGAGCCTGGCACAGTCTGCACTCATCCTGGGGCCCGTGGGAACATCTGGAACATCCAGCACTGAGAGCAGCTGGCCACAGCCTGTGTGTGAGAGCCGCAGGAGGCAGGGCTTCGGGGGCTGTCTCTTTGTTATGCGTTTAACATGGAGCTGGGCAGATAGATGCTCCACAAGGCAGGCCACTCAGACATAATTCTTGTCTAAGGAGCTGATACGTATGAGAGATGGCGGTGGGTGAAAGCTCTCGTTTGTGATAAATACACGGAACCCTCTTTACACATTCTAGATTCTAGAATGTGCCTAGCATTGTTTTCTCTAGGCTGGTCTCCAAATTCAGTTTTCCTAAGGATCACCTCAGGTGGGAGTGAGGGGCTTGTTAAAATGTGGCCTCCTGGGCCTCACCCTCACAGTCTGACTCTGGGTCTCAGGAAGCTGAGCTTTAAGCAAACACCACGGTTCTCACAGAGGTCCATGGACAGTGCACAGCAAGAGAAACACTGAAGTATTTACTTGACCTGCATAACAACTTTGGGATAGAAACAGAAGAGACATTATTCAGGGGGTTTAAATAATTGGCTCAGGGTGGGCCAAGTGGCTGAGTGGTAGGAGCTTGGACATAACCCCTCAAACTCCCCACGCCATCCTGCTGAAAAGCCATCTCTTCCATTAAGCCTTTGTCCAAATAAGTATTCTTGAAATAATCTCTTCCTCTTAACACCCAAAGTGTGCTTCTTTTTAGTTACTTACAGTCTTCCACTTAATACAATGCTACAATTAAGCACCTGTCCTACCTCTGTATTAAGCATGTCTTTTTATTTTGGTGTTTTGGCATCTGGGGAAGCTGCTCCCCACCGTCACTCCAGGGCTAGCCATTCCTAGAGGCAGTAAACATGCCTTCTGTATGCATACCCAACCCTCCGTTGCCCAGACCCCAGACACTGCCTTTATTGGGTTCTCACACTTGGACTACACTCCTCCTGCCCTAATCATCCCAGGGCTAGGCACAAGAAAACTAAGGACAGCCCCTGTGCCCCAGAGGCCACTAAAATTATTCAAACAAGCCAGTCCTTCACCTTCTTAGCCTGCTTCCCCTGCCTGACCCACTTCTTCCTGGGAAAACCACAATGAAGTCTCTTGCCCGTGTTTCCCCTTCCTCCTTCTGCCTCCTGACCAACCCTGGGGCTTCCCCATGTGGCCTGGCATGTATGGTGTCCGCCATCCCCTCCTCTCGAGAGCAGACGATCCTTTCAATGGCAGTCATTTCTCTCAATCTGGTGCCTTGCCACGCCCGAATAAAAATAAAACCTGCATGTTGAAAGCAGTCTCTCATTCTCAACTAGAAGTGACCTGAGGACAAATGCTTTCTCTCAGAACAACTATTAGATTAATTCACTGTAGTGTTCACTTTGGGTGTTCAAAAAATATTCGTTAAATTAATTTTAAAAGTCAAGTTTAGCTGAAGCCTTCTATCAGTGATTTTGTTCACTTTGGGGGTTAGAATTTGTAGTCCATTTTTAAGCTGCTCCCAAACTTCTGTTGTTTCTCTCAAGCCAAGTGTCAAAGCAAATGACAGATCGTGTGGAATGCTGGGTTATCACAGGCTCCCTTCAGTCATGGAAGGGAAGCATTTACTGACACCGAGAGAAACAAGGGGCAGTTCCAGCCTTCTCGTTTGCCATGAAAACAGACAGTCCTGACTCACAGATAAACACTTCAGAGGACAGAAACATTTAAAAGGGCAGGTTGTGGTCTGCTCATGAGCACCCAGACATGGGCTTCAGAGCAGGAAATGGAAGAATCTAAATCTTTCTGGACTCCTGGCCCCATGCTCCCTTCTGTCTCACCAAGCGACCCACAGCTCCACTGTTCTGTTTTGCTTGTCCACATATTTCACATCCCAGCCCACAGAACACTGACTCGTAGATAAATACTTAAGAGGACAGAAATCTTTAAAAGCGTGGAAACACATGGAGTAAAGTAAACTCAGCTACCCACGATGTCTTGGATGGCCCCACTTCGGAGAATTTCTGAGAAACACGGATTGACATGGCACCCGTGGTCTCCCCAGCAGGTTTTCACATTTCAGCTGGTGACATTCACTTTTCCCTCAACTGGTCACATGAGATGTGGCACCTGCCCTTGGGGCACAAGTGCTCTTGGTGCCATGGGAAGACAGCTCACAGTAAATGAAGGAGACATTATCCAAATTAACATTTCCTACCTCATTAGATCACATTCTGGGGTCAATACAGCAATTTTAAATCTTATTGCTGTTTTCAGAAATATCTAAGCAAAATAATTCCTCATTCTTCTCTCCCTATTGGGAGGTTTTTTTTTTCCCCCTTTATGCACAGGCTTTATCAAGCTGGCTCAAATACATAAGAAATAATCAATTCAAAAACTAAAATGGCACTGCTAGCTAAGATGGTGCCACAGCATCCACTTAGGAATATTCATTTTGGATTAGTTTCTCATTTTGGCCTCAGCCTCGGTTTTTAACCAGGCAAATCTGGGATGTGAATGTAGGGTGGCATCTCACTCCAAATCCCATGGTTTTTTTTTTTTCTCAAAGCTAAATTACTCAGAAGAACTTTTTGGAAAGTCAAATACAGAACCAGAAATGCATGATTTTAACTTTATGAAAATATGAAGAGAGAAAAAGAGGAACTAATACTCAAATTACAGCATCTGTATATGAGCAGTGGGATTTGAGGCAACTGACACTGTCGGTTTTTGTTTGTTTACAAATTGTACTAACAAAACAAAACAAAACAAAACTAAGCTTCCTAATAAAGGAGGGAGGCAAGGAAGAAGAAGGGAGGGAGGGAAGGAGGGGGAGAGAGAAATACTACTCTTCAGGCTGCCTCATGCCTCAAGTGACCCTCCCGGGCACAGCTGTGCCAGCTAGAGTTGTCTGCTGGTTTCCTCTGGGCGCTGAGCCTTGGGGCTGGCTGTGCTCAGGCCCCACCCTTGCTCTCACAGCTGACCACCTCCCACTCCGCTGAACGCACACAAGTCTATCACTTTCAGTTCCACTTGATTTCCACTCTCCCCTCTGGCTGGTGGCCATGGAGTCCTCTTGGCACCCTCCCTGCTAGTTCCCATGGATACCCCCGATTCCCAGACAGGCGGCTGCTCCGAGCAGATGGTCGTTGGCACTGGGCGGGGAACAGGCTGAGAGGACATCTGAGTTATCTAGTACCTGGCATCCTTCTACTCACCCCCACCCCAACATGCGTGCACACACACACACACACACACACACACCCTTTTTCCTAGCTCCTGCTTGCTCCTAGCCTTGACAAGGAACTCACGACATTTCAAGTGTAACAAATACTATAACACCAACTGCTAGCATTTATTGAGCACCTACATCTGGCAGACAATGACCTACAAAGTGCTTTGCATAGAAAGGGAAGGAAATAATTTATCAGGACAGTTGAAAGAGTTCGATTTTTCTGACTCAAGTCAAACATGATTATGTGGGCCAACTCTTTTTGGGCTAAGTGTGGACTGTTGATGTGCATGAGGATGACTCTGAAACATGATGAAATTTCCAGTTCTGGGCCCAACCTTAGAAATTCAGATCCAGAAGGCCTGGCAGGACCCAGGAGTCTGGGATGGGGCTGAGGAATCTGCACCTTCAATAGGTACTACATGTGATTCCAGGGCAGGTGGTCTAGGCCACGTGAAAGAAAGCCTGCCCTAGCTCAGGGATTCTCCGACTGTAGGTCGGAGGTCTGGTTAAAATGCACTATGACTCAGTAGATCTGGGGTAACATCTGAGATTCTGTATACCCAATTAGCTCCCAAGAAGGGCCGATGGTACAGGTCCATGGACCACACCACTTGAGTAATAAGAACATAGATGATCAGCCTCCCGGAGGCTAGCTCACATCACAATGACCTGCCAAAAGCCCAATCAGGTAAGCCAAAGGACATTGCAATTATGTAATAGTTTGGTTCAGAGAGAGTGAAGCACACTGACCCCACTTTCTGCCCATGCAATCCAGAAAGAGGACTACATCCAACACCCCTACTGGTTCAGGAGTCCTTGACCCTGTGTCAACAGTGCTCAGATTTCCAGCCACAGCCCTGCCATTCCCTGGCAGGAAGGCTATACCCGGGCCTCCCTGTTTCCTGTACTTGGTTTCGTTTCTCACATCTCAAGCCTTTGCACATGCTGTTCTGGGTTTCTGGAATGCACTTCCCCTTTCACCACTTGACCTCCACTCCCGGGCACCTTCCTGACCACGCTGGCACTATGCATGCCCTGCTTCCGGCCTTGGCCCTCTCCAAACCTCTCCCCTCCCAGGTGCCAGACAGGTCTCCTGAGAATGCAGATCCAAACACTCATTCTCTCTCGTTTAACATCTTTCAGTGGTTCCCTGGAGTTTCAGGATAAGGAGTCCACAAGACCCTTCATGAATGAGCTCTGCCCTCCTTCTCTGGCCTTTCCCTACTTTCCACCCATGTTCCTCAGAAGCCCTGGGATCTACCTTCCCTCATACTGTTCCATGTGCCTGAGATGCTGCCCTCCAGTTTACACAGCAGACTTCTACTCAACCCTAAGAACCCTGCTCAAACATCAGTCTTTCAGAAGATTTCTCTGTCCTTCCGATTTCCATATCTATTTTAGATGTTGGTAGGGTGCTGGAGCCAGCTCATGCTATCTTGAGAGAGCCATGTATTAAATTTTCTGAGCCAGCTGTTAAGCACAGCCAGTATAAATAAATGTAATTATATAAATATAAATTAACCTACTATATCAAAGGAAAAGGTAACAAATGCTCAAAATATCACTTTCTAATTATTTTGCTCCATGTAACCATCATCTATGCTCTTGAGATAACTTAGGTCTATTGTACCCACTGATGGGAACGCTGTGTACTGGTGGCTTCTGTGGAGCTGTTCCAGCTCCATGGCTGGGAGCGGAAGTCAGCAAATGGGGCAAACCAGGATTGGGTTTATTGGTTTCTTGGCTGCTCAGACTTAAAAAAGTGATGGGATACAATGTTAACAGTGCAGATTAAACATAAGAATGTGTCATCTCTGTAAGCTGTTACGTTGTAGGCAGCACAAAAAAAATGGAGGAAATATTTTTCCAGTACTCACAATGCTTAACAGAGGAAGCGAAAAGCTCACAGCGTTCGCTAATGAGTGCGGCTGTGACGTGTCTTCAGGCACCCTCATTGCTTCCCTTTCACCTTCTCCTCACCACAAACAAAAATACCAGCCAACATTTATGTCAGAACCACACTCATTTGCCAATAATTTGAGTGACTTCTTTGTTCCATCCAGGAACGGATGGATGAATGAGTGAAAAGCAGCTCCTCCCCTAGGAGGATTCGATATACTAAGAGCTTATATTTTCAACACCCTAGAAAACCAGAATTCTTAACTATAAGAATGACTCTACAACTATAAACTTTGAGGGACTCTGAGGTCCCTCCAAAGAACCCTTCACTGTTCCGTGCTTTTGTCCCAGCTTGTTTTGGAAGTGTGGAGCATCAGTACCCAGGCCCTTGTCTCCCAGTTTCTCACTGGTGGTCTTGGGAAATACTCCTTCCAGCCTCTAGTTTCCAACGGCGTCCAAACCATTATGATAATAGGGGCACTGTGATCTAGGGGGAGGGGGAAACAGGTTTTAGGTGGCCTATTCAGGGGTGTAAATTATGCCTTCAGTTATTAGCGGTGCAACACTGGAAAAGGTATCCAACCTCTCTGAGCCTCAGATTACAGCACCTACAGGACAGAGCTGGGAAGATGAGATAGGATGTACAGAAAGTTGATGCTATTATTTGTACTGCCACGATGGCCACGGCTGCCAATAATACTTAGGATCCTTTTATTATGTGCTGAGTACTAATCCAAGCAGTTTACATTATAGTCCATTCTTCATAGGCAACAACATGGCCAGAAGATAGTGGAGAGATATTTTTAAAGTGCTAAGAGAAAACTAATGTCTATCCAGAATTCTTCCCTCAGCAAGCTATCACTAAAGTATGAGGGTGAGAAAAAAGTATTTCAGACAAAGGGCAGACTTCCAGAAATCAAGAGTGGGATTCAAAAACCAGTGGTGAGCAAAATATTACTGAAAACAGAGGCAAATCTAAGTAAGCAGTGGACATAACAATCTTATTACTAATTGTTTCTAAATTAGAGGATTTGTAAATCAAAGCTGAGCTAAACTATAAGACAAGAACATGCAAGCTGAAGAGGCGATCAGAGGTCAAGTCTGACCAACTTGAAATTGTAAGTCAAACCTACAGATTAAAAAAGATGGATGGATAGACACTAAAAAACCAACCACCCAACAAAAAACTGGAAATAGAATGCACAACTTCTACACAGAAGGGAAAGAGAAAATTTAATCAATTCAGTAAAAGGCTGAAGTGAATCAAAGAAGGAACAAAAGGAAATCATGGTAAATAGAAAATCCAAGAAATTTCTCAAAAGAGATTTTTAGAATTAACAAGAGAATTCATCAAGTTTACAGGCACCAGTTAAACATACAGGAATCAATATCATTCCTGTACATCACCAACAACCAATTAGGAAAGGTAACCAAAAAATAAAAAACCTCACTTACAATAGCCACAGAATCTAGAAAACGTCTAGGAAAAAGCATAGAAAAAAGACCTTTTGAAGGATATAAAACAAGACCTCAGTTAATGGAATGATGTATCTTGTTTATACACAGAAAGACTCAATATTACACAGATGTCAATTTTCAGATTAACTTGTAATTTTAACCCGTCTTCAAAATCTCAATAGTATTTTTTGTAGTAGTTGAAAACAAGGTCCAAAATAAATATGGGAGGGTAAATGTGTAAGTAAGACCAAGGCAATTCTAAAAAAGAAGAACCAAGAGAGAGACTTGCCCTGTGAAAAATCAAAACACATCATAGGGCCATCATAATTAGGTTAAGTGTAGTATTTGTTAGGAATAGGTCAATGCGACAAAGCAGAGAACCCAGAAACGGACACACACAAGTGAGAGGACTTGCTATCAGAGAGAGGGGACCTTTTAAGTCAGTGGGAACGAAGGGGCTGTTAAACGAATGAATTTGGGATTGTTGGCTTTCCACATAGAAGCACATGGAAATATATTCTTATCTCACACTCATACCATTCAAAATTTGTTCCAGATGTACCATGAACCTGAATGTAAAATATAAACCTTGAAACTATCAGAAGAAAGTATAAAAGACTGTGTCTATCACTTTGCCAGTGAAGTCTTTCTGAAATTAGGAAAAAAATGCACAAACCACATAGGCAAGGACTGAACACAGTGAATACACTGAAATGAAGAATTTCCATGTGACAAAGACCCTGGAAATGGAGGCAAAAGCCAAGTCACAGAAAAGAAGATGACTTGTCAATGTCAGTGTAGGTCAGTTAAAATGAGATCACACCTTAGGGACTACAGGCATGGGGTGTGAACATGCAGTCCGCAGAAGAGAAATTGGAGATTTTGATAAACACATAGAAAGTTTCTGAGCTTTGCTGAAAAGCGGGGAAATAGGAATTAAACAATGACCGTTTTCTCACTATAAAATTGGCAAAATTTTAAATGGTGATATTATAAGAAAAAAGGATACTTTTTACATGATTCGTTGAAATATAAATGAGTCCAGCCAGTAAAAAGAGCAATTTACTGATATCTAGCAAAATGCATATAACCTAGATCCAAGTGAAGAGATTCACTTCTCTTACATATTTTCACAGAGACATGTATAAGGATACTCACTGTAGCACCATTTTTGATAGTTAAAAATTAAGAAAACCTAATATAAATAAAGTAAGATAAATAACATGTGATACACTCAATGCTAGCAGGTTTTACAGCCATTAAAAGGAAGGAACTATAAATAAGTGGGTGCTTATGGCTGCTTGTTTGTATTTCATCATATATGATGTTGGGTGAAAAAAATGAAATCACAGAATGATACACAGTGTTAGCTGTCATCTAAGTAAACACAGGGGCACCTGGCTGGCTCAGTTGGTAGAGCATGTGATTAGGGTCTTGAGGTTATGAACTGGAGGCCCACACTGGGTACAGAGATTATTACAAAAATTAATACCTAAGAAAATAACTTGTTAAAAAGTCATCAAATACTATATAAAAAATAAATTAACACATACACACATATGTAATTTCTTCTGTAGTTTATAGATAAAGAGATATGCACCCCAAAGTCATGAGTGGTAGCCTCCTGGGGTAGAGGGAAGAGTGGAATGCGTCTGGGTCAGGTGGGCCAAGAGGTCTTTATTATGAAAGAAAAACATGCTTTGACACAAACAAAACTGGAAGTAAATATAATAAAAAGTTAATTTTAAAAATTCTGGGTAGTGACAATATGGGTGCTGCACTCTTCTTTGTAGTGTACTTTTTTTAATTTCTAAGGGAAAAAAAAGAGAAAGTTCTTCAAAGATTTCTCAGACAATGTAGCATCAGATATTTAGGAGGGAATGAGAGCAGTATCAAATGGATGAAACCAAATCCTTGGCCATGATCTGACTCTTCAATGTCATCAGTTTCCCGTCGCAGTCGTGCTCTTCTCCTTGGCCCAGTGCTTTCTCCAGCAAGCTTCAGGACAGGGCGCTTTGACATCATGCCCTCGGGTGATTAAGGGGATCCTGGAATGTGGTTAGTAGCCGGGAAGGCCTGCAGAGGGGACTGGGCCAACCCATTACTGACAGACCAGGAAATGAAGCCAGAAGGAGGGATTCCAGCCAGGCCCACAGGAGGCCAGGCAGGCATCGAGGCTCACCTTCACCCCCCAGGCTTCAGCTCCAGCACCACCTCCTCAGACAACAGCTCCAATGCCTGGTCTAGGTTAGGCCTGTCAGGTCCCATCAAATGCTTTCCTAGCACTTTGTGCTTTCCCTGGCCCAAATTTATCACAATTATATTTAGTAACCAGCAGCTGGAATGCATGCTTAATACTGCATCTCTCATTCTCCTGCTCACTCCATGGTGAATGGCCTCTACCTTGTTCAGAGCTGTCATCCAACTTAGTTCAGAGCCTGTCCCTCAGGGACTCATCTGTCTAAACTGGAGTGCAGTCAGATTCCATGCTTCCTTTTGAGTGCTAATATTTAAAATGTTGACCGTGAGGACCTAATGATTCATAAAACAGGTACACATCCATGCGACCTACGACATGTATAACATTGCGCCATGTTCTTGAGGAGGAAATTCAGGCTCGGAGACTTGAAATGACTTCACCAGGGTTACATCAGCAGTAAGTGGGAAGGCTGGGCTTTGAGCTGAGGTTTCTCTGATGCCAGGTCTTTTGGTTGATCCTCTGCACCCTCGCGATCAGATCAGTAGCTGGGATTATTAATTTTCCTTCTGTTCTTCACTTTTTCTTGTGTATTCTTCCCTATTCTATCACCCCCACCCCTAAAGACCTTGCTTAGTTGAAAGCATCCATGCTTCTGCTGCTGCATCATCTCCTCCTGCCCCTTCCTCCCTTTAGCATCGCCATCACCATTATCACCTTCATCATCATGCTTCTCCCTACTACTGAAGTAGGAACAGACACAGACTGAATCAGTAAGTGCCAAACTGTGGACTCCGCAGTAATCTCCTCAGAGCTGAGCTGAGCGTCTTATTCATAGGAAGTACTCAACAAATAGGAACTGGGTTGAATTGATTTATTAACAAAGTAACACTCTTTCCCCAACTTCTTCCATCTAGATAGAGAGAAGGTAGCATTTATAAAGTATCACCTTCCGAGAAATGTAGTTTGGGTTGGGACTATTATGATGTGCTAAATAAAAGGCTCCCCAGAGAATGGTGCGAAAAGATTAGATTCTTAGCAGCTGGAATCACCAAGACTCTCTCCAGTTCCCAGCCAGCCCTTGGAGAAGGGCCGGAACAGAACTTCTTTGAGCTGTCACCACAGTCCTCTCACGGTAGAGGTCTCTTCTGTGTTTCTCATAGGGGTTTCATTCTAGGCAAGGGGATTTGTCCTCAGGCACCTTTTTATAGCACGTCATCCTTATATATACATTTTTTAAAAGCCTTGTTCCAGCTCCCGGGAGAAGCCCACATGAAATGGTCATAGCAGCCAGACACTGATACTCTTCCACAACGGCGACTCCCGTACCTTGTGTCCGTGGTTGCTGTGAGGGACGGGCTGCTGACCCATTACACATGAAGACAAAAAGACTCTCTCTCACACACATCAGTGGCCTGTTGCTCTTCAGTTGTAAGGAAACAAGAGAATGCCTATGCCACTTGGGAAGAATAAGCGATTTGCTTAATCAGAAACAGTCAAACCAAGTATTTCTCAGGCACTGTGGTCAGGTTATTCGACACTTAAATAGTCTGAAACTTGATAGCATGGTGTTCTGTCCTCAACAATACAGATCGGAGGGCGTCTGGGTGGCTCAGTCAGTTAAGCCACTCCTGATTTCAGCTCAGGTCACGAGCTCAGGGTCCTGGGGTCAAGCCCCAGGTCACATGGGGCTCCATGCTCAGCAGGGAGTCTGCTTGAGGATTCTTCCCTCTCTGTCTGCCCCTCCCCCTTCTTCCCCTTCTTGCATGCTCTCTCTCAAACAAATAGATCCTTTTTTTTTTTTTTTAAGATTTTATTTATTTATCTGACAGAGAGAGATCATAGGTAGGCAGAGAGGCAGGCAGAGAGAGAGAGGAGGAAGAAGGCTCCCTGCTGAGCAGAGAGCCCAATGCAGGGCTCAACCCTAGGACCCTGAGATCATGACCTGAGCCAAAGTCAGACGCTTAACCCACTGAGCCACCCAGGCATCCCTCAAATAAATAGATATTAAACAAATAATAATACAGATCAGAGATTGGCAAACTGGTTCATGAGCCAAATCTGTTCAGCTATGAGCTAAGAATGACTTCTGGAGATAAATATTTGTAATCAAAATGATGAAGGGGAATACTAATGTTGAATCTCATTTCAGCAAATGTTATTCCCCTAAAACAAGCCATTCTTCTCATTGGTAGACCTATATTACAAAATATTGTATTCAATTCTTATTATCATATTTTGAATTTCAACATTAAAACTTTGGGAAATTTCTCTTCTTATATAAGGGCTGGCTGAACCTAAAATATGTATTATCTATCCCTTTACAGAAAGTTTACCAATCACTGCTCTAGACCTTTCCAGACTCATCTCCTGCTATGTCACTCCTCACACTTGGAACACTTGTCATATCTGAATGTATGTGATTCTCCACAATGCATAGTTAGCTCTCCAGGCTCCAGCTCTCCCTTCTACCTGGAATGTGCCACCTCATGCCTGCCTGATTATTTTGCCTATGGAAATGAGACTGATGCTTCAAGATCCAGCTCAGATGCTACCCTCCCTTCTGAAGTCTTCCCCGATTCTCCAGGTCAGACTCAAAAATAGTCAGAGAAAATCTTTTATTTAAGCATTTCATGGTTCTCTTTCCAGAAATTCAGAATCTATGCACCCAGAAGGGCAAAATTGCCTCTTTCTATTAGCTGAGTGGTACTCAACCCCACTTGGGATAATGATGATGAGAGTAGCTGTCTTTTACTGAGTGCTTACTATTGGCTAGGTACTACGCTAAATAGTGTACACACATCAGTATTCACTTGCTCAATTAATATCTATTAAGCATCTCCTAAATACTACATAGTGAACTTGGTGCTGGAAGTACAATGGTAAATAGGACAGGTGAGGGGGGCACCTGGATGGCTTAGTTGGTTAAGCATCTGCCTTTGGCTCAGGTCATGATCCCAGGATCCTGGGATCAAGCCCCATGTCAAGCCCCATGGTCGGCTCCCTTCTCCCTCTACCCTTCCCCCGTTCATGTGCTCGCATTCTTTCTTTCTCTCCCAAATAAATAAATAAAATCTTAAAAAAAATAAAAGACAGGCAAGAGAGTCACAAGTCACAAACTTAATGGAATATTTGGTCTTTCAGTGACTTTGCAAGATAGATATTATTGATTCTATTTTACCACTGAGGAAGCAAAATCAGACAAGAGAGGTTAAATAACTTGCCCAAAGTCGTGTAGTTAACAAGTGGTGAGCAGAATTTGAACACAAGTCCCAAGATAAAGCTAGATATCTGAGAGGAGCTGAAATTACTAGTAAGTATTGTACTCTTAAGTGGCCTTCTTTGTTCTTAGCTCATTGTTAAAGACCTGCAGGAAGGAATATAAAACTCTGAACCTCTTGCCTTCCCAATGAAACTAATTCCACACTTTTGACACACTGCATAGGTACACCTCCTTCAGAAAATGGTCCCTGATTCAGACTGAGGCAGACTCCCCCCACCCTTTCCTCTGTATCTCCACAGTATCTTCTCCATATTTCTACTATTGCATATACTACTAATACTGTGATTTTCTCAATGTTTCTCTCACTAGAGCTCTTTTTAGGACAGGGATATGTGCAATTCGTTTCTATATCCCCATGTCCTAGCATAGTGTCTGCTACACGACCTGACAGAGGTTTGCTGAGTGAATAACTAAAAGACTTTCATTGGTTACTGACTCTAGTCTGTTCTTTCAATGATAGCAATAAATGTGGCCAGCACTTAGTGTGATGGGCATGCCCTGGGGAAAGTGTTATCTCCCCCCGATCTTCCTCTCTGAAGTCACTACTGTGCAATTATCTCCATTTTACTTATGAGAGAACAAAAGACTTTTTCAAGGTCACAGAGATTTTTAAGTTACAGAGAAATGACTCGAGCCTAGTTTTAATGGTCAGGAAATCCCTAACAGGACACCAGTACACCTCCCAGGACTCATCCCACCATCCCATCCACGAATCTTCCAACAAAATTAACCAGCCCTTGTTGTGGCCCTAGGGATCTCTGGCCCCTGATTTGAACCTTCAGCAGGCCCTGCCTGGTGCTTTGGATGCTTGTATCCATGTTACCTGTGTCACAAGATGGCAAGCTCCTGTGAGCGGGGATCATGAGCTCTGCACCTTAAATCCTCAGAGCCCATAGCCCCAGCTTTTGCATGCTCTGAAGATGCTGCACTGAACTCAGAATAAAAATAATATTAAGCCCACTGCATTATTATTATTATGCTATTATGATCAAATAAATCCAGCCTAATTCCCTGCTTTTACAGTATAAGCCTCTTTCACAATGGAATAAAAACCCTGAAGGATGGCAGAGATTTAGAGAAGATGAGAGAAGAGCAGGAGGGAAAACTGGAAGCAAAATCCAGCCACAGTTACATACAGGGCTGGTCAAAGTCCAGGTCAGACTGTGATTTGGCTGGCTCACCTTCTGGGCCCCCCATGATTGCAATGTACAACCAGAACTGAGAACCCCCAGGAAAAAGAATCAGGTGAGAGTGGGGAACAGTGAGCAAAAATGCTGGGAACAACCAGACAGGTCAGATCCTGAAAAGCCTCGACTGCAGCCCGAGGTGCTAGTTCTTACTCTGGATGGGAAGGAAATCTGCGGAGAGTTCAGGATAAGGAGGAGTGAGACAGGCAACCCTTTCCCACTGCAAAAACAAGTTGGTGAAGGAGGACAGCCTGGGCTTAGGAGAGTGGGAGCCAAAAAGACAGCACGAAGTCACTGCACGAAATAGACAGTGACCACAGGGAGCAGCACCATGGAGGAGGCAGGAGGCAGTGTTTCAAGGAGGTACTTATGGTGTATTTTGTGGCTGGGGGCCTGAGCCCAATTTTCCCACCAAAAGAGGTTACGCCAGGCTTAGTGCTGCAGAAGCGTCTTCAGTCATTTGGGAGAAAATATACACTGGCAATGGGCTATGCTGGTCCAGCAAGGCTAGGGAAGGGTACTATGATGCTTTACATACAAGTGGGGTAGCTCCTGTGGGAACACAGAGGCCGGAGGTAGGGGAGGTGGGAAATGGGAACAGAGCTGGGGCCTGTGCTCTCACTCCACATAGACACCAACAGCCCATCCTCATCCCCTCATCCTCCACTGACTCTTCTTCCGCCTAACCCTATGTCAGTGCTGGTTGGGCCCTGCCCCCAGCGGTCTCTTCTTCCCACCCTCTTTATGCCCCACCCACTCTGATGCCTGTGGGTTTGATCCTCACTGACAGCTCCAGGTCCAGATCTTTTCTGTTCTGCCTTTTCTCTTGAGCATCCAACCTTGATCTCCATTTACTTGGCTTGTATTTGTTTTGAAATTTTTGGTTGAAGTATAACATACATAGGATAAAGTCCATAAACCTTAATTGTTTGCATGTCTAGATCCACATAATCGCCACCCAGATCAACACATAGAACAATTCCAGTATCTCAGTAGGTTCTCTTGTGCTCCTTCTCAACTAGTTACCTGCCCCATCCCAGAGAGCACCACTATTCTGACTTCCACCACTGTCAATTCCTTTGGCCTGTTTTTGAAATCCATATAAATGGGATTGTTCAGTAAGTGTCTTGTATCTCTTCCTTTCATTCATCACCATGGCTGTGGGATATATCCATATTATAAAGTATTACAGTAATTTTACTTTTCATACAACAGTGGTTCTCACCAGGGGCAATTTTTCCCCCTGCAGGGGTCTTCTGGCAATGCCTGGACATATTTCTGATGCTCACGGCTTAGCAAGGGTGAGGGTGCAGTGGGGAGTGCTACGGCATGGGGTGGAGAGAGGCCAGGGATGCCATAAGGCAGAGAACAGCTCCTCACAACAAAGAATTATCCAGTCCAAAGTGTCAGAAGTGCCAAGATTAGTTTCCTACAGGTGCTGAAATGAATTACCGCAAGTTGAATGGCTTAAAACAATGCAAATGTATTATCTTCTAGTTGTAAGTTAAAAATTTGTAATGGATCTCACTGGAAAAAAATCAAGGTGTCACCAGAAGCAAGGTGTTCCTCCTGAAGGCTCCAGGAGAGAAGCCATTTCCTTGTCTTTTCCAGTTTCTTAGAACCTGCCTGCGTTCCTTGTCTCATGTCCCCCTTTTCCATCTTTGAAGCCTGCAATATCTGGCCGAGTCTTTATCATACTGCATCACTGTGACATTGACTCTTTCACTTGTAAAGATCTCTGTGATTACACCGGGCGCATAATTCAGGATACTCCCCCACCTCAAGATGCTTAATGTAATGACAGCTGTAAAGTCCCTTTTGCTCTGTAACATAGCATATTCCCACGTTCCAGGAATTAGGATGTGGACATACTTGAGTGGGGGGTTGAGGAAGGCATTATTCTCCCTGCCATATCCTGCCATGTGATAACCCACTATATGAATATGCCACAACTTGTCCCATTGTTGATGGACATTTGCGTTGTTTTTTTCTTTTTAGCTATTATTATTAAAGCCGCTATATACATTCTTGTACAACTCTTTTGTCCTCATTTCTTTTGGGTGTACATTCATGAGGACAGTTCCTGGGTCTTAGAGTAAAACATATGTTTACCTTGAGTAGATAATGTTGAAGAGTTTTATAGGATTGTACCAGTTTACACGCTAACCAGCAGGGCGGATTTCTATTTTCACTTTCTACTGGACATTTCCATGTCAATCTTGGAAAAAGACACCTCAAATCCAACTGGTTCATAATGGTGTTATCTACTCAGTGAATGACTGTTTCCCCAGACATCCAAAGTATGAGATCTGGGCAATGTCCTAGCCTTTCTTTGCCTTTGGACCTGCTTTTCTTTGGCCAAAACATTATTGCATCCAACAGTGTCAGTGCTTTGTTGCCTTCTTTCTTTGCTGGAGGTTGTCACCATCTCTGCCCCAGACTACAGCTCCATGCCCCCCAATCATCCCTCCACCACCATCAAAGTCACCTTTTCCCAAATCCCAAAACCTAATCCTGCTCTTCTCTTTGCTTATAGGACAAAGGAACTGGCCCAGCCTCCCCACCTGGTCTTCACTATTCTATTGTCATCCCATGAGATCTCTAATTGCTGCCGGCACAGAACTGCTTACAATTTCTCTTCTCATCCGTTTACTCAAATTGACCCCTTCCCCACAATGTCCCCCTCTTTGAAGATCCCCTGCCAGTCCCTTCTCTCCTGAACCCTTTCTCCGACAACCCTCAGATCAAGCAGACTTAACCTCTCTCTCCTCTGTGCCCCACCAGACCCTGCAAAGACTTTTTATTAGGGTACTTTTCAGCACACTTGTCTCTGCTTATACACAGAAGCCTTTCAAGAGCGAGGACAGCTTTGTCATCCTAGGAATGAGCCTGATACAGAGTAGACACTAATCATGTTTCCTGGACTGAAACTGAGTTGAGATAATACATGTTAATATGACATGGAGGACGTGGCGTGTATTGAGAAACAGCATTAAGCCAAGTCTGTGTGTTCGAGTCTAAAAGCTTCAGGGCAGACAAGAGGCCCTGAGGTCCTAAGCCCCAACAGGGAAGTACTAGTACCATACCTGCAGGGCTACTGTAAATGTTGTAGGAGAAAATGCATCTAAGATTTGTAGCAGTCTGCCAGGCACATAGTAGGCACTCAATTAGCTACTATTATTAACTCTAATAGTGAAAACTAGGACTTTAAGTGAACATCCAGAGAATTTTTAGTTTGTTGGCTGAGGCCCATCTTGCAGTTTTCTTCATTCACCAGAGAATTAGAAGCTCGCAGTTCTACATTTATACAACTGACATAATTTGTAAAGCCAGAGCTGCACTGATTATAAAGATAGCTCTTTAATCTTAGTGGACATTTACTGGAGTATTTTAGTTTTGTGTCTGGGAAATTGAGTGATTCTTGGTGATTGTAGATTTAGAACTATCACTGGCTTGACTTTTTTTTTTTTTAATTCATATATGCAGTAAGTACCTTTTGTCTCCCCCTCCCCCCAAGATAGCAACCAATAATTGCCCATATCTTATCTCCTTTCCTCTTTGTGGGTTAGTCTTGGTCAACATTATATCTCTAAGAGTTAACTGCACAAGGTCAACCAATGATCTAGAAAAATGCTTTGCACACAGTAATTCCTCAGTAAAAAATTCCAAAGAGGCATAAGGCATTGCTGAGTTAGGCACTCCATGTGGTTTCTGTGCTATGTCTCTGTTCTGATTTACCCCTCTGATCACTCCTTCTTTGTCTTTTTCATGGCTATTACTTCTGCTGTCAAAACCCCCCAAATACTTGTATCCCTCAGAGCTCCATTCTCCAATGGCTAATTTTCTCTACTCCCTCATAGGGGAGGATATAAATATATATGTAAACATTTCAAATAAAAAATAGCAAACCAAATTCAACACTACAAACTGTATTTTTATACAAGTAAGGTTTATCTCAGGAATGCAAAGATGGTTCAATATCAAAATAATCTAATAACAGATTCAAAAAGAAAAACCATTTGATCATCTCAGTTGATGCAGGAAAAGCAGTCAACAAAATTCAATACCCATCCACATTTTTAGAAACCCTTAGTAAATTTGGATAAAGAGAAGTTTCTTAATCTGATATGATGCTATCTCATAGAAACACAGAGCAAACCTCAAACCTGATAAAACTTAAGAATTTTTTAAAACATAAGCAGCATTTCCACATCCTAAGACAAAGATGCCTATTATCACCTACTATCAAGACTACATCCTATGTCCTCACCAATGCAGCAGTACACACACACACAAAAGATATATAAATATTGGAAAGGAAGACAATAAATTGGTATTTGCTAAAAACATACATTATCTCCACAGACAGCCCAAGGGAGTCTGCAGACAAAACTAATTAGAGAGCATGATAAAGTTCCTCAATACAAGATCAACATCCAAAAATTAACACATAGGAGCAATAAACCATTAGAAAATGTAACAAAATCTACTCCTCACAATAGGAAAATAATTGGAAATATCGTAGACAAAAAGAAAAGGTGGTAGTGTGGCATTAACTCAAAATAATGGAATAGAACAGATATCCCAGAAATATATCTAAACATATGTGACCCTTATGCAATAGAGAAGATTCATGGAGATATTAATGAGGAAAGGTTGCACTTTGGGGGTAAATGGGTTTCCATAAGACAAAAAAGAAAACTGGATTCCCTACTTTATTCCATACATAAGGTTAAAATCCAGTTATATTACTAAAGATTTAAATATAGAACAATAAAACTTAAAAATGTGTGTGCAGGGGCGCCTGGGTGGCTCAGTGGGTTAAGCCTCGGCCTTCAGCTAAGGTCATGATCTTAGGGTCCTAGGATCGAGCCCCGCATCCAGCTCTCTGTTCAGTGGGGAGCCTGCTTCCCCCTCTCTCTTTTAAAAAAATGTGTGTGCATTTGTGTGTGTGTGTGAGAGAGAGAGAGAGAGAGAGAGAAAGAGACTCTTGTGCAGAAAATTACAAAATGTAAGTGAAGGACATTAAAGACTTAAATAAATGGCAACCAACACTGCTTTTGTGTATGAGAAAACTCAATACCTCAAGGAAAGCCAATTTCTCCAAGCAGTATTTTCCATCAAAATTATCTAGACTGCATGTTAAAATGTAGTTTCTTAGGCTCTACTTTAAACCTACTGAATCGGTATGCCTGAGGATGAGGCCCAAGAATCTGTATCTTAGAAAACTAGCCAGATGATTCTTGGGTGTACTGAGTTTTGAGAACCCTTGACTTAGGGAAGTAGGTCATAACCTGAATTGCACATGAGAGCCACCTGGGACTGTTTCTGAAATATTCAGATGCTCAGGCCACACCCCAGACCAATTAAATCAGAATTTCTGGGCAAGGCCATCAGCGTTTTTGAAGCTCTCCAATGATTCCAAATGGTAGTCAAGGTTGAGGGTCATTGCCCTGGGTGAAGGTACAAGAGATCTGTAAGGTTTGCTGCCCGTCCTCGTTTGAACATCTACTTCTAGGGCTAACCTAGTAGAGAATGGACTTCATCTTGATTAAGGCAGCCATAACATCCTTACATAAAGGTTATAAGTTATTCATCTGGTATCCTCAGCATCCTGTCTGATACACAGCAGGGGCTTTGTGGTTATTTTCTGAAATAAATCCAACTAAATAAAACTGAATGAAATGAATCAATGTGTAGGTGAACAAAATTTTCATCAAATTCTAAAAATTTACTGGATTCTGCAAACCTATATGACACCTGGGCGCAATGTTACACTGTGAGATGTATAGAGATGAACAAAGTACAGCCCTCTCTCCCAGTGTTTGTGATCTGGTGGCGGAGGCAGATACAGACAACAGTATCTTATAATCGAGCAGACAATGGGAGTGCACAGAATATAGAAAGGGAATGCAAGAAAGATTGGCTCTGAATGGCAGCACCTGGAAGATATCCTTAAAGATTCAGTATCTGAGACTGGCCTTGCAGTTATCTCTGAGACTTGCCCAGGAAGAAATTAGGGAAGTGGGAAGTTGCTCCAGAAGCAAAGGGCAGTTCTGCCAGCAGAAGCCACGTCAGACGGGCCTTTCTCTAACCTTCATGGAAGACTATAGGGCAGATAAGAAAGGCGCCTTTTCTTTCCAATTTCCTTGTTACTGCTCTCATTTGTCAAATATTTTGCCTCTGATTTATTTATTCTACCTCCTGGTGCCTCAGCTGATTTCTTTCAGGAGAAGTCTCTCATTAGCATTTCTATGGGGAACACCTGCCACCCCATCTATCCCTATTAACTGATGGCTGGGGCAATGGGACTGAGACGAGAATTTTAATCCCCTTCTCGTGACTCCTCTCTTTTCTAATTGAGAATGCTAGGTCTAAAGTCACAAGTGGCTGCCTGGCAAAATCCATCTTTAAGGTTCAAAGTGGTAACAGAGACATGCTTCTCAATATTACAACATCATTATGTAAAATGAGTGTACTAAAAATTAATCAACTTCATGATTGTGAATAATGAAAGATACCCAAGATAGCACTTAATGCAAAAATCCCAGGCTAGTGCAGATAAGTTACGAATTAGATGAACTGTTGATTTAGGAAGGTTTCTCAAAATCATCGTGTCAAAGGATGTTTGGTATTTTCTGTATATCGTAAGAGAATACTGTATATCGTAAGAGAAAAACCAATGAGTATGTATATGTCTCCGCAAGCTGACTGTATATTTTACATTATATGCCAATATGTTAAGCTGATGGATTGTGTGTCCTTTTCTCTATTTAAGCCAACTGCTCACATTGATGTCATGTGACAGATGTCACTTGGAAAGCCCATGAGATGAACCAGTCACCATAGTGTAAGCCACCATGATTTATGTAGAGTGGCAGAAGAAAAGCGTTTTGTAAATCAAATTATCTTTGAAATGGAACCCAACCTGGCTTCTAATAAGGCAATGTTAAAACTCATCTATGCCGGTCATGGGGCATACTTAGATTCAGGAGGTATTTGGAATCATAGCAAGGAAAAGAACATGAGACAATAGGGAAGGAAAACCAATGTTCCAGATAAGCCTACAATTTCCATACATTTTTTTTCTTTATGGGATATTTGATTAATTGTCTTATTTCTTCATGTCTACTTTCACCCGAAGTGCATTTCCCTATTGGTTGGATTTTCTTCTGAAACAGAAAACAATGTTAAATTTCACACCAACTTGGTCATGCACTTAAATTGTCCATTAAGGAAATTGATGTCTCTTAGCAACACTCGTTCTCTTAATACTTCCAAACCCTTCTGATTAAATAGCAAAATGGAACCGCTGGCCCCAAAGTCACATGCATAATTAAATTTTACAGAAGACCCAAATGAGAAAAAAAAAATTCTTTTGAGGTGCTCAGAGATTTTTTTTTTTGGACAGGTTGGTGGAGTTCTGATTCTGATAGCCACTAAAAAATAATCATTTTCACGAGCTGCAAAAGCAGAGCCTTCCCCCATTCAATCCTATCACTTGCAGTATGAGTATAATCCTAATTGTAAAGCCTGACATGCTTACTATACAGTGAAGGTGGGATTTTGGGAGAAGAGGCCATATGGAACAAAGGTGCAAGCCAATATACCTGGAGTGGGTTGTATCTGAAGGGTAGGTCATCCCCTGACTGTCTAGCCCATTTTTCATGGACAAAGCAAATCCTATTGACTTGGAAATATAAACCGAGTTGGATCACCAAAGGAGATTTGAGAATTTGGAATCTGTCTTGATTGGCATTGACTCTCTGGAGGTGGGAAGGGGTAGTTTCCTTCATGGTGGGTGATAAGGTTCCACTTGCCACCAGGTACTACTACCCAGGAGTAGGAGCAGGGAGTGGGGGTAGGAAGATGAGGAGGACAGATCAGAAATCTGTGATGATGCTGGGCGAATCTTAGGGTTTTTTGGGAATGAAGTGGGGCCTGCCTTGGAAACAAGCAGAATCACAAAACTACACCTTGGTTTTGTTTTTTATGCCCACTGTTTATTTGCTTCCTTCTTTTCTTTTTGGTTCTCCCTTGGCAGTAGAACAAAGATATGGTGCAAATTCTACTTCTTGATGGCTCTGAACCAAGGAAAAGGATCTTGCCCAACCCAAAGCCATAAAAAAAGTAGTACACTCCTCCGGGACCACTGTGGTTGTGCTAACAATAAACCAAGAGAGAAATGCCAAGTGGGGTGGGGAGGTGGGGAGATGGAGTCAGAGCCGAATATTAGCTGCCCCTTCTCATTGAGAAATGCTTTCTAGACTTAAAACCTGGGAGAGAGAGGAATTTTGTCTTTAAAAAGAGGATATCTATCTCCGCTAAGCTTCCCTCAGCATATGAGGGAGTGGTTGGTACATTCACTGGAGAAAGACATCAGTCTGGTATGAGGCTACATACAGGGTCTTGGCAAAAGACACTAACTCTGCAGTCCTCCCAACCACAGTCTTCTGCAGGAAGGAGGCAACTGGCTGTGGCATTGATGAAGGACCCCATAAGCCACATTTTTAATAAATGCTCAATTTTTCATCTTGCACATCTGTTTCCCCAGAGACCCTAAAGCCTAATGTTACATGTTCAGAGTCAAATGAGATCTCTTAGTGCTTGATCTGGGTGGAAACATAAGGGGAGGATGGAGAGCTAAGCATTCAGAAAAACATATTGGAGGCACACGGTGAGAAAGCAAGTTGGAAGGGCTGAGGCTGCAGCACAGAGAGAATTCTAGAAGGATGGAGAGAGGGAGAGGCAAGGGAAGAGGGAGGGAGAAAGAAAGAGAAAATGGATATGTGCTTTCTTGAAGGCATTCATTTAGAGGGAATTTAAATGTGCTAAAGAGGAGGGTCTTGGTGGTAATGGAATGAGCAACACAACTGGAAAACATAAAGAGAAGGGAGAAAGGAAATGCTTCAATAGGGGAGAAGGCTGGAGGTATCTAGGAAGTGGAAATCAGAATAATGAGGGATCATGCACAAGACTGTAATGGCACTAAGACATTCTCATCACCTACTGTGTGCCAGGCTTAATTCTCCCTGGCCGTCTCATGTAATCGTCACAATGTCTCGTGCAGTGCCAGGCATATAGTGCTGGTGCTCAAAAATAAGTTAAATGTTAATATTTAATTAATAAATGAACAAGCAAGTCTAAGAGAATAATCTATGATCAACCGCGTCTTACACCTAAGAACCTAAGGTCCAGAAAGGTTAAGAAACGCGCTCCGTGTGACACAGCTACTGGGAGGAGGAAGGAATCCGACGCCAAACCTGATGGCAGAAGGAGGAAGGTGAGCAGTAAGAGCCCCGCGGGGAATCAAGAAAAGGGTGTGGTGTTTGGGTGTCTCCCAGGGACTGAGGGAGGGAGGGAAGAATGAAAGGCGGAGGGAACTGGGCTAGGGAGGAGGGGATTGGCCACTGAGAAAGAATTCTTCTTCTAGGAAGACGGGGCTCTGTGGGGGAGCGCCAAGTTGATCTAGGCAACAGCGGAGCCGGCAACGAGGGGCTGATGCCGCTGAAGTGGGTGGGGCGGAATGGCACCGCCTGTGAAGAAACTGCCAAGGGTCTCGGTCCAGCAAGCGGGGATCCAAGGTGGGGCGGGGATGCGGGGAAAGATGCCCAGGTGGTAAAGGGAAAGACCTGGGCAGGCGGGGACGGATAGTACTAACAGCCTTCCCCTAAGAAAGAGCTGAAAGAAGTCAGCCTTGGCAGGGTGTCTGAGCTGCGGCCGAGGAGAGGGTGTGGTCTGGCGGGGGAGGGGCTGCACGTGAGGCCCGCGGTGCGGAGAAGGAACCCCCACCAACCCCCTACCCCAGGGCAGCCTCCGCAAAAGGGTAAGGGTGACCCGCCCCGTCGCCTGAGCGGCGGCCCGCGTCTCACCTGTAGGAGCTGCCCGCCGCGCTCGCCACCTCCTCGCGGATTTGCCTGTTGAGGGCGTCCGCCGCTGCCCGCCCTTTACCAGCTTCCGAGCCCGCGGCCTGGACCGGGGCCTGGGGGGCGGGCAGCGGCGTCTGCTCCGGCGCCTGCCCCTCGGCGCGACGCAGCATCCAGGCGGGCCCAGGCTTCCTGCGCGTGTCGCGCTCGTCCGCCCCCGAGGGCTTTCCGGCGGCGGGGCCACCTGCTCCGCCAGGGGTCGCCTCCTGCTCTGGGGCTTCCGCGGCGGCCTGCGAGGGCCAGCGCTCCTGGCTCTGCGGCCGGCGCTTGGAGGCCCCGAGTATCGGCACCGAAGCCTGGGAGGACGCGGGGATCTGCACGGGCTTGGGGATCCACGGGTGGTCCCCGCGGCGCGGCAGCGGCCAGGCGCGGAAGTCCTTCTGGTACTGGGTCTCGCGCTCGAAGGGCGCGTCGGAAGGCTGGTACTCGCTGCGCGGCCGGCAGCTCGGCTCTGGCCGCTGCACCTTCCAGGCGCGGTAGTCCTGACGCATCACCGAGTCCGCGGGGCCTGCGCTGGAGGTGGAGCCGGAGCTCGGGACACCACCGGGCCCGCTCCGGCCGGCCGCAGCCGCCGCCTCGCGTTCCCCGCTAGGCCCGGGTGCCGGCCCCGTTGCCCGGGCAACTGCATCCAACTCGCCCTGGGCCGGCTGCGTCTCTATGGCGACCGCCCTAGCCGAGGGGGGCGCGTGCGCCGGCTGCGCCTGCTGCTGCTGCGGCGGCGGCGGCTGTGGCGGGGCGCTCGGGGCCTCGGTGGCCTCCGAGTACTTGGTGAAAACCAGCGGCACGGCGATGTCCGCCTTGTCCAGCTGGTTCCAGAAGCGGGCAATGCAGCAGGCCCGCGTGATGCACGGCCACGCCATGATGCTAGCTGCAAAGCTGGCCTTCCCTCTTTCTTTTTGTGGCTCTAAAGCAAGTCTCTAATCTTACTTCAGTCCCTCGGCCCTCGACCAGTCTGGTTCCCACTGTTTTTTCCCTTGGTGGCCTGAGCTACCTCGCTCTCCTCCCTCAGAGAGCACCCAGGAAGGTCAAGCTATCACTGAGATAAAGTCCGTAAAGTCCCCCCGATTACCGGCAGCAAACGCCTCCGGGAGCCGCCTGTAAAGGTCTTGGGAGCGCAGTCTGCTGCGGGCACCGATGGGTGAGCTACCCGGCGTCCCGGAGTCCCCGGGCGAGGGCGTCTGGGTCGCGCCCCTCCCTGCTGCTGCGGCGGCGCGCAGACCCCGGCCAAGAGAGGCGACGCGAGACGAGGTGGCTGAGGGCTTAAGCCATGGCGTAGAGGAAGGACCGAGCAGGGTGGCCTCAGGGGCCACGGACGAGGCTCTATTCTCCCTCCCCGATGCGTCCCGTCTCAGCCGGCCACCTAGCAGATCTTGGAGGTGATTCACCTCCAGCGGAGACCGAGCATTGCTGCAGCAGCTGCTCCCGACGATGCCGCAGCCACTGCCGCTGCTGTCTCTGCTGCAGGGAAGCGGCCCCACCCTTATCTACTGCTCGGCGACTGAGGGAAAAAATCCAGGGAAGGCGCTGAGAGAAAGCGCTCTGCAGAAAAAAATCACCTGCTGTCGTCAGCGCGCGCTGCCCAGAGCTCGCTTGGTTCTTTCCCCTCCCCCCTGAGCTCTGGCAGCTCCTCCCTCCTCGGCTCCTAGGCAACAGCAGAATCTGGGGCCTGTGTGGCTTCAAGTCCCAGGCTGGTGACGACAGGCTGTCCTTACGCTGGTCGCTTCTCCGCCGGGAGCCTCAGGCTCCTCTTTTGTAAAATGGGGCCAATCACGGAGGAGGGGGGGATTCAATTTTTAAAATATGAAGGATATCCCTAGTGAAATGTCTGTCCCAGAATAGACGCTTTTAAAAAAGAAAGCTGGTGTTACTGGCCAGTTGCTGGTGGCGGAATTTGAACTCAGTTTGGCTGGTTCCTGATTCAAGCACCAGTCACTCATGCACAAACCTTGTTCAGATGTGTAGGGATGTGAGAGCTCCCAGGCTGGTGGGGCCCTGGCTGTTTCTTTATTAGGGGACCTTTGGGGAAAGGGTGTCTTAGAGCCTCCCAAGAACTACCAAGTCCCTATTCAGCCCAGAGGCCATACTGGGGAGAGCCAGGAAAAAGAAAATTCTTGGAATGGCCTTAAGTGTGGAGTTTGGGGGGGATGGAAAGGAGACAAGGAAATCATGTCCTAGGACAGGGTCACGCCTGATTCACAGGGACTTACTGGCATGTTCCTGACCCCTGACTTTTGCTCTTCCTCTACCTAGGACGCACAGTAGACTTCGGAGTTCGACAGGCTTGATTTGGTTTCTGACACACTGTGTCACTTGGGCAAGTTGGGTCATCCCTGGACCTCAGTAGCCTCTTTTGTAGAATGGAGGAAATCAGAGCTATCTCAAAGTCGTTTTGTGAAGAGAGTTCAGGACTCAGAGCAGAAGCTTTGAGCAAATGAAGTCCACAGTGATTCAAATTCTGGCTTTTACATTCCTTAGCTGTATGGCCATGGACATGTCACTGCACCTTTCTGATCTTTTATCTGTGAACAGGAGTACCAATTCTGAATTTGCAGGGTTGAGAATTAAAATGAGATAATGCACTAAAAATGCTTATCACCACACCTGGTGTATAGCAATAACTCGATGAATGTTAGCTATTAGTATTCAAAGGACGCACCCAGGAAAGCCTAGGTGGAGCTTTCCAAGCAGGCCGGCCATTTGAACACCTTCTTCAGGAAGACCTCTTGTTTCTCCTACTACCTTTTGGTCTCTCCTTGATATCCCTCCGTTTACATTTCCTACATTGTTCTCTACTCCTTATCCCTAGCAACATTCACTAGCCTTCAGCTCTGTTTCTTTCCAAGACAGGCAGAGTTTTCAGCATCAAGTAAGCTGGGGGCATTGGTGTTTCTAGGGAAGAAAGTCATTTATGTGTTTAGATTAGGAACTGCAAAACACCACTGTGTTTTGGGTTTGTTTTTTTTTTTAAACCTTGGAGTCTAACAGGATGAGAAGACAACTCTGATTAATCACTTATCTGTTGAACTTCCTCCTATTTGGGTCTTCGTCTTTCATGATTTGATTTGAGTTCCATAAATAAAATGATGCCTGGCACTGTTTTCCAGTCATTAGGAGATACATTTCTACAAACAAAATAATCTGGTCTGACCCTCAATTCTGTAGAACTCTGTGGGATTTGGCTGATGTCTTTCCAATAATTATTTTCAGGGCAACTAGAAATTGGAGGGGGGAACTGAGTGTTCATTGAGACTTTCCCTTTTTTTCGTTTAGCAAGTCTCATCTGCTGATGCTCACTCTGTGCCCTGGGCACTGTGGAACCCAAATGAATTCTAGCTCTGTGGGACCCCTCAGTTAGAGGGGTGTGTTATGGACAATTGGAAGACAGACAAATAATTAGCAAATAGTATGGTCAGCATAACAGAGGTTCTTTTGCAAGGTGTTGAATGAATGACTAAGGAGAGATGAGTAGAAGCTCTCCTATCAGAAGTGTAAGTAAGAGCGTTCCAGGCAACTTCCTTATCAATATCACCTTCCATATTCATTCATTTGGATTTCTAAAACACATTCAGTGATACATCCTTCTCGAACCATCCAATGGCCCAAGAGATAAGTCTAATGGTTCTATGTTATCGTGGCTTGCTCAGCATCCATTTTGATGACAGCAGCATCTCATTATTTGACTTTTGGGGACCATTCCTTTCTTACTTTCAGTTCATAGGGTTTGGATGGGATTAACCCTACTTAGCCCACCTTCCAAAGCTGAATATGTGACCCACACCTGTTACCAGGGCACCATGTCCCCCTCGCCAAAGTGACTAGCTGATCCACACTGGGGCCATCAGGGGGAAATCCTAGACTTTAGCCAGAACTAATTGTAAGGAGGCACTCTCTTTTTTACTGGAATTGCTAAAATGAGAGACCACGAGAATAGAGTTGTTAGTGATCATCTCTGCCATCACTGGGAGTGGGGGGTAGGGGGAGCTCCCTGCCCAAGGTGGAAGCAAACACAGCGAAAATCAGAAGAGGACACAGGATTCTGATAATGTCTATGAAGACAGAAGTTTGTTTCCTGAAGCCCATTCTCACCTTCTTCCCTTTTAAAACAGAAGCCTCCAAGTTGTGGTTGGGTTCTCGGTCACCCAGCAAGAGACTGTGCAGCAAAGAGCTATTGTACAACGTCCAGGTCACTTCCTTAAAGGAATTTGCTTGTATTCAATTTCATCTTTCTCCCTCCCCAAAGGGTAGAACATGGGTGGTTAAAATGACTATGACTAGGTGGCTAAGAACATTCCGGTGCCAGGATTTAACCCTGGGTAGGACAGGGTAGCAGAACAAGATGGAAGAAACCTATCTTGGGAGACCTAATAGGATGCAGCTGCTTAACAGCCTCAGGCCATGTGATTGTGTGAGAAGGGAAGAGTACTTCTCTCTAGTTTGAACCACTGCTTTGAAGATCTCTGTTTTCATTTATTAGTCATTTGAGCATTTGGATCTGGCCATGCTTAAACTAATTTGAGGGCTATGAAAACAGCATTTTAATACTGGAAAATAATGTGTCTGATGGGAGGGAATGATCATATTTCAATATTCTAAAGTCCTTATTTGTTTGTAAGGGGAGTGGAGGTACTGATAAACTTATAACTTAAAATGCAGATCAACTTAAAAATGTGTATTACAAGAAAGAAAAAGGAATACAGAAAACTTCATTAAGGCCAGAAAAAGGGTAAAAATAAGCAAAGGAAAAAAACACAGCAGATGGCAAAAACAATATAAAGTGGCATAAATATTTCCAAATATATTAGTGATGGGGGTAAATGTAAATAATGAAAACTTTTAAGATAAAAGATAAGGAATGTCAGATTAGAGAAAAACACAAAACAAAGCAAAATGCAACCAGACATTGTTTTCATTAAAACATACGACACATATGGGGCTTCTGGGTGGTTCAGACTCTTGGTTTCTGCTCAGGTCATGATGTCAGGTCTGTGAGATCCAGCCCTGTGTCACTCAGCAGGGAGTCTGTTTGAGATTCTCACCCTCTCCCTTTGCCCCTCCCCCAGCTTGGGCATGCTCGCTTTCTCTCAAATAAATAATTTTTTTTTTAAACCATACTGAAACTTTAACATAGGTGAAAATATGATGGGAAAAGATATAGTAGAAAAATACTCTAACCAAAAAGAAGCTGTACGATTACATTACCATCAGGCAAAATTGGTCTTAAAACAAAAGGCATTACTGAGGGTAAAAATGGTCATCACAGATGGGGTGCCTGGCTGGTTCACTTGGTGGAGTATGCAACTCTTGATCTTGGGGTTGTGAGTTCAAGACCCACGTTGAGTATAGAGATTACTTAAATATCTTTTTTTTAAAAAATCATTGCGTAAAAGTAGAAGAAACATTTCACCATACATAATATGGTTTGCACCTAACAACATAGCTTCAAAATATATACAGCAAAACTTGGCAGAATTTCAAGAAGAAATGCACAAATTCATCATCATCATTAGATTTTTTTTTTTAAAACACATCTAAATAACTTGTAAAACAAACACATAAAATGTTGTAGGAACACAGAAGATTTAAACAATAAAGTGGATCTAATGGACCCTGCACCCGGCAATTAGAGAATATACATTCTTTACAAATGTATAAGGAATGTATAAAACTTGACCACGTATTAGGGCACAAAGAAAATATAAACAAGTACCAAAGACAAACAAATCCCCTTTTCTGGTGACAGTACAATGATATTAGGAACCAGTAACATAAGATAGTCACAAACCTCCATATGTTCAGGAAGTAAAATGCTTCAAAATTGATTCATGAGTTTGAAAAGAAATTATACAGTATACTAGAAAATAATCAGGGCTGAGAGGAAACAAAAACATTGCATAGCAAAGCTTATGAGCTACAGCTAAAAACAATATTCACAGAGAAATGTGTAACCAAAAACATAGTTTAGAAACAAAAACGAGTGAAAATACTCCAGAGATTAAACTCAAGAAGTGAGAGAGAGTACAGAACAAACCAAAGCAAGCCAAAGGGGGAAAAATGAAAGAAAATAATAAGGCGATTAAATATCAATCAACCATATGTTAGAGACCGTTAAAATATCCAAAAAGTTCTTCCTTAACTTAGATAAAATCTCTGACAGACTTTTCCAGAAACAAAAAACAACAGACAAGGATTGTAAAGACAGTTGTAGATACAGCAGATGACTGGCAAATACTAACAGTTACTTTCTGCTGATAAATTTGCAAAACCTTATGGGATAGTTAACTTCCAGGATGGCCTACCATGATCTTGACTTCCTGGTGGCCCAGCTTTCTGAAGTCCTCTCCCACACTGACTAGAGCTGACCTGTGTAACCATTAGGATCTTGTGAAAGTGACTGCATTTGACTTTCACAACTAGGTCAGAAAATTCAATGTGGTTCCCTTTGGGCTCTCTCTCAGGACTTTCACTCTGGGGCAGCCAGCCGCCATCTTGTGGCTACCCAAGCAATGCTAGGGAGAGCTCCATGTGCTGAAGGACTGAGGACTCCTGCTATCCACCACGTGAGTGACCCAAATTACAGTGTATTTTCTGGACCCACTCAAACGTTCAAATGATTGCTACCTTGGCTGACATCTTGACTACAACTTCATATGAGACCCTGAACCAGAAGTATACCCACTAGTCATTCCTGACCAGGAATCTAGGAATCTGACCTATAGAAACAACACGAGATTAAGAAATATTTCTTGTTATTGAAAGTGCTAAGTTTGGGGGTAATTCATTTTATTTTATTTTATTTAAGATTTTGTTTATTTATTTGACAGAGAGAGAGAGAGATCACAAGTAGGCAGAGAGGCAGGCAGAGAGAGTGAGGGAGAAGCGGGCTCCCTGCTGAGCAGAGAGCTTGATGCGGGGCTCCATCCCAGGACCCTGAGATCATGACCTGAGCCGAAGGCAAAGCTTAACCCACTGAGCCACTCAGGTACCCCTGGGGTAATTCTTTTTAAATAGACTTTGTTTACATATTTATTTTAAATAGACTAATTTTTAGAGAGATTTTAGGTTCACAGCAAAATTGAGCAGAAACCACAAAGAGTTCCCCTCTACCCCTCTTCCTGCACCCACACATCTCCCCCCACTATCGACATCCAATGCCAGAATGGTACATTTATGATCGATGAGCCCACAGTGGTGCCACATCACCCAAAGTCTGTAGTCTACATTAGGGTTAACTCTTGGTGTTTTACCTTCTATGGGTTTTGACAAATGTGTAATAACATGTGTCCACCATCACAGCATTATACAAAATCACTTTACTGCCGAAAATATCCTCTCTGCTCTGCAGACTCATCCCTCTCTCCCTCCAAACCCTGGCAACCATTGATCTTCTTAATGTCTGCATGGTGTTGCTTTTTCCAGAATACCATACAATTGGAATCATACAGTACAGAACCTTTTCAGATTGGCTTCTTTCACTTAGTGATGCACATTTAAGCTTCCTCCATGTCTTTACATGGCTTGATGGCTCACTTCTTTTTGGCATTCAACAATATTTCGTTAGATGTACCACAGTTAACATATCCATTCACTCACTGAGGGATATCCTGGCTTCCAAGTTCCGGAAAATATAAATAAAACCGCTATAAACATCCGTGTGCAAGTGTTTGTACTGACATAGATTTTCAGCTCATTTGAGTAAATACGAAAGAACGTGATTACTGCATCGTATGATAAGGCTATATTTAGTTTTGTAAGAAACCGCCAAGCTGACTTCCAAAGTACCATTTCCATTCCCAGGAGCAGAGTGAGAATTCCTGTTGCTCCACAGCCTCACCAGCATTTGATGAAGCCAGCATTCCAGATTTTGGCCATTCTAATAGGTGTGTAGTAGTATCTCATTGTTTTCTGAATTTGCATTTACCTAATCATGTGTGATGTTGGGCATCTTTTCTTATGTGATTTACCATTTGTACATCTTCTCTGGTGAGGTGTCTGCTCAGGTCCTCTGCCTATTTTTAAATCAGATTGTTCATTTTCTTGTTGGAAATTTTTAGAGTTTTTACTCTATTTTGGATAATAGTTTTTTATCACATATGTCTTTTGCAAATATTTTCTCCTAGTATGTGGCTTATCTTCTCATTCTCTTGAATGCAGAACAGAAGTGTTTGATTTAATTCAATTTGATTTTTCAAAAGATTTTACTTATTTATTTGAAAGAGCATGTGCACACGAGCAGGGTGGAGGGACAGGAGGAGAGAGAGAAGCTGGCTTCGCACTGAGCAGGGAGCATGACCTGGGGCTCCATCACAGGACCCTGCGATCATAACCTGAGCCGAATGCAGATGCTTATCCAACGGAACCACCCATGCACGGTGGAAGTGCTTAATTTTAAATGAAATCCAGCTTACCAATTTTTTCTTTAATGGATTGTGCCTTTGTTGTTGCATCTAAAAAGTCACTGGCAGGGACGCCTGGGTGGCTCAGTTGGTTGGACGACTGCCTTCGGCTCAGGTCATGATCCCAGAGTCCCGGGATCGAGTCCCGCATAGGGCTCCCAGTTCCATGGGGAGTCTGCTTCTCTCTCTGACCTTCTCCTCGCTCATGTTCTCTCTCACTGTCTCTCTCTCAAATAAATAAATAAAATCTTAAAAAAAAAAAAAATAAATAAAAAGTCACTGGCATACCCAGGGTCATGTAGATTTTCTCCCGTGTTATCTTCGAGGAGTTTTATAGTTTCCTGTTTTACATATAGGTCTATGATCATTAAGTTTTGTGAAAGGCTAACACCTAGAGCCTTTTTTTTTAAATCGTGGGGATGTCTAGTTGTTCCAGCACCATTCGCCGAAAAGACTATTTTTTCTTCCTGTGTTGCCTTTGCTCCCTTGTCAAAGATCAGTGGCACATATTCATGTAAGTGCATTCTTGAGTACTGTCCTGTCCTATGGATCTAGTTGCCCCTTCCTTCACCGTACCACACTGTCCTGATTACTGCAGCTTTACAGTAAGTCTTGAAGTCAGGTAGCATCAGTCCTTCAATTTAGTTCTCTTTCAGTATTGCATTGGCTATTGTGGGTCTTTTGACTCTCTGTATAAGCTTTAGAATAAGTTTATCGATATCCACAAAATAACTTCCTGGGACTTTCATCAGAATTGCATTGAAGTTTGGGGGTGATTTCTTATGTGGCAAGAGACAACTGACTGACTCAGGGGAATAAGTAAACCTTAGGAAAAAATATCTTACTAAAACTGGTTTAAGAAGGACTAGAAAACCTGAATAATTCAATAAATTGAATCAGTAGTTAAAAAATCTACATGCAAAGGAAAACCAAACAAGATAAAACAAAATATGTGATCTATTTGATTTTACAGATGAGTCTCACAAAACTTACATAGAACAGACAATCTGTATTTATGGTAAATTATTCCATTAAACAGAATAAAAGGGGGGAAAGTTCCCATTCCAGTTTAGAAAGCCAATATAATAGATGTACTGAGAGAAACCAGACAAGAATAATATGAAGAGGAAGAAATTATAAGCCAATCATATATACAAAGATCTTAAATGAAATGCTAGCAAACAATTCAGAATTGTACATAACAATCATGATTTATCAACAATAAGTTATGTTTATACAAGAATGAACACTGATTTAATAACAGAAAATCTGTAGATATAATACTACATGCTAACAGATTCAATAGAAATATCACACAACCATCTCACAGAGATGTATTTTGAGAAACATGATAAAAATTTGCACACTTTAATTAATTTTAAAAACTCTTTGCAAGGTAGAAATTCCTACTATGTCACAGGATATATACCAAAAACCTACTAGAAATAGTATATTTTAGGGTTAAATGCTGGAAGCCTTTGCTTTATCTTCAAGAACACAAGCAGGGGAGAGTTGATCCCATTCATAAAAGTTGGGTAGGAAGGTCTAATGCATTTGGATTTCCAGTTATGAAGCTAAGTGAGATTTAGAGTCAAATACCTCAGTGCTTTTACTATGACTGGAAAGACCACAGAAACAGGGATTATAACAAAATCATGAAATATTTGTATCCAGGAATCAGAATAAAAGAATGAGAATCTTGGGGCACCTGGGTGGCTCAGTGGGTTAAGCCGCTGCCTTCGGCTCAGGTCGTGATCTCAGGGTCCTGGGATCGAGTCCCACATCGGGCTCTCTGCTCAGCGGGGTGCCTGCTTCCTCCTCTCTCTCTGCCTGCCTCTCTGCCTACTTGTGATCTCTCTCTGTCAAATAAATAAAAAAAATCTTTAAAAAAAAATGAGAATCTTGGAATCATATTTGTAGTCCTAGAATCTCAGACTAATAGAATGATACAGTCCTAGAATCCTAGAATAAATGAATATTAAAATTCCTTGAGTCTGGGAATAATTTAATATGTTTCTGAACCTTTTTTTCCCCACTTACTGTTGCAGGCTAAAATATTCTTCCTTATATTGAGCCAAAATAGAAATTCTTGCAATTTCCATCTTTCCTCAAGACCCCATATGACAGAATTTCAAAGTCATATTAAAAAAACAACTGTCATATTCCCTGATCTTCTCTTCTCAGGATAAATATTCCCAATTTCTTCATTTAGTATAATACCTAAATAGTATACTAAAGCCAGATACTTTGAGACTCTATAGATCTCCTGTTACTCATCAAATTTTCATCCACAACTTTTAACAACCATTGATGGCTGTTGCCTGAGACAATTATTACTACAGTGTTTGCCAAGTAAGTGATTTTCCAACTCTATTATTCCTTCTACATTTAGTCATCGGCATCTTCGTTTATAGTAGCATGGATTCATGAATTCTTATTTTTTCCAAAGGCGTTAATCTATTACTATCCCCTTCTATTTTGCTGCTCAACGTGTTCCATTGTTTTCTCAGTGGGTGATTGCTCTGCAACTCCCTTATATAAAATGACACAGGCACGTGTAACTTCCAGAGGGAACACACACCTTGCCTTCCTTCCTCCAATGTTACCGTGAGCATGCATGTTTCCACACATTTATTAATACACATGTACCTACATGTGTATTTAGCATTAAATAAATAAATTCATGTGTATTAAACATTTATGATTTGACATTTTTTTTCTGATGTGCATCAAACTTTATGAAACCTTTATGATGTGCTTTTTCTCCTCACCAAAAGGAATTTGAGATTCACCCATTTTGTATATCCAGGACTAGTTAGGCCATC
Source organism: Mustela erminea (assembly GCF_009829155.1). Classification (NCBI taxonomy): domain Eukaryota; kingdom Metazoa; phylum Chordata; class Mammalia; order Carnivora; family Mustelidae; genus Mustela; species Mustela erminea. The sequence goes on along the minus strand of NC_045622.1, from coordinate 54,397,634 downwards.
ATAACTGGTCTCTAGCAGCGTGTTGTATGATACACCACTTTAAAAAAAAATCTGTTCCTCCCCTGAGGAATAGTTAAATTGTTTCAAATTTTTAACTATTACAGATAGTACAACGTATTTTTTCTTATGTGTGTCTCCATACCCCATGCCAGAGCATTTCTCTAGAGTAAGTAACCCAGAAGTAAAATTTCTAGGCCATACAATACGTGCCTCTTCCAATATATGAAAAACAACTTGCTCTCCAAAGGTGTTGTCCTGTTTACACACCCACCTGTGATATGCGAGAGTTCTTGTTTCTCAATGTCTTCACTGATATTTGGAATGACTAGACTTTTAGACCTTTGCCACCCTGGTGAGTGTCAATGTTGAGTTATAGGAGTTATAGGAGTTATAGGAGTTTAAATTTGAATATAAATAAGGTTGAGTATCTTTATTTGCTTATTGTCCTACTGGAGTTTTTGTATATTGCCTGTTCATATCCTTTGCCCATTTTTCTCTGTTAGGCTGTTTAAAGAATTATTTTATATGAATTCTTTATGCACATTAATCACTCATGGCTTCTATGTATTGTGAAGATCTTCTCCCAGTATGTGGCTTATCTTTTAATGTTGTTTATAGTATATTCGGACACACAGAGGTTTAAAATTTTAATGTAGTTAAACATATTAGTCAAAGTTTATGCTTTCTGCATCTTTAAGAACTCTTCCCTGCTCTGCTAGTAATAAGAATATTCTCCTTTACCGCCCTTGAGAAGTTTTGTCTCTATATTTTCAACCTATTTTTTGTGCACCATGTAAAGTAGTGGTGGCAGACTGCCCTTCTGCCCGACTTAACAATATGCTCAAGTTATTTCAACACAGGTCCACCTTTCCCGACTTCCTTGTGGCCAGAAGTGGTCAGTGAGGTATAAGCAGAAGACTGCTAGAGATTTCTGGGAAAACGTTGACTCAAGGATGTTTTCCCTTCCACCCCCCTTTTTTCTTCTATTACTTCTTTTCTTAAAAATAGGCAAAGGCTAGAGGTGAATCAGCCTTTTGCCACTAAGAGGTGACAATCTTAAAGACAGAAGCGGCAAGCTAAAGACTGTGGAGGAACAGACAGAAAGAACCTGGAGTAGGATTTCCTGGGTGGCTCAGTCTTGGCTGAATGTCCAGCTCTTGGTTTTGGCTCCACTCGTGGTCTTGGATGATGATCTCAGGGTTGTGAGATCAAGTTCCGTGTCAGGCTCTGAGCTCATCGGGGAGTTGTCCTGAGACTCTCTCCCTCTCCATCTGCCCCTCCCCCCCACTCATACATGCTCACTCTCTTTCTCATGAATAAATAAATTTCAAAAAAACAAACAAATAAAAAAAAGCGAAAAAAGAAAGAAAGAGAGGAAAGAACCTGGACCATTAATGACACTGTGGGGCTGCTACACCAGTCTGCCTCTGGACTTTGTTGTTGACTCTTAATTTTTGTGATTGTTTTTCTTTTGTTCATATTTAGAATTCTTTTTATAAGAAAAAGGAAATCCATTTTTGGTTAGGCCATTTTTGGGTGACTTATAGCAGAATGCAAATCTTAATTCAGAAAAGGACCTAGGGTGTTTTTTTTTTCCATATAAACACCCAATTCTGTCTTTCGGTTTTTTGTTTTTTTTTAACTAGAAAGGTTACAGTTGACACATGATGTTACATTAGTTTCAGGTGTACAACATGTGATTCCATACTTCTATACATTATGCTGTGTTTACCGCGAGTATAGCTACCTGCCTTCCATCACCATATGACACATGCCCATTCTTTAAGCATGTTTGAAGTTTATCTTTTCTCCACTGATTGAAAATGCTTCCTCTGGTAGATAATGAGTTTTCATATGTATGTGTATGTGTTTCTAAACTTTATATTCTGTTTTATTAGTCTGTTTACTTACCCCATGCTGATATTATAGTCTAAAATTATTGCAGGTCTCAGTATTTGGTAGGCAAACCTCTCTTCTTCCTCTCATTTTAGATTGTCATCCATTTGTTCACAAATATTTTTTGAGCACCCACCAGGGACCAGGCACTGTTCCAGACTCTGGGGTATGGAACTGAACAAGATAGATAACCATCTCTATGGTCATGGAACTTTCATTGCATTGGAAGTCTTGCCCTTAATTCTTCCATAAGAATCTTTGAATGAGCTTGTTGAATACTGTGGAGACTTTTTATGAGAACAAAAAGTCTTATGAGATGTTTTCTGAAATTTCACTGAATTTATTTAGTCTTTAAGAGGAATTTCCGGGACGCCTGGGTGGCTCAGTTGGTTAAGCGGCTGCCTTCGGCTCAGGTCATGATCCCAGCGTCCTGGGATCGAGTCCCACATCGGGCTCCTTGCTTGGCAGGGAGCCTGCTTCTCCCTCTGCCTCTGCCTGTGCTTGCTCTCGCTTCTCTCTCTATGACAAATAAATAAATAAAATCTTTAAAAAAAAAAAAAAGAGGAATTTTCATTGTGGGGATTTTGAGACTTTCTACTCATGTAGAGAGGCAAAGCTCTGTTTATTGAGTTCTTTTATGTTCTTTTGTCATATTTTTTGTTGTAACTGGAAATAGCACTGTCTTTTCCTTTTTATTTTTAAGTAATTATAAACTTAGAGAAGTTGCAGAAACACTACAGAGAGACCCCTGTAGCTGCCACCTCCATTCTCCCAGTGCTAACACCTCAAATACATACAGTACATTACCAAAACGAGGACTTTTACATTAATACCATGCAATTAACTTGACTGCAGACCTTGCTTGGGTTTCACCAGTTTTTGCATGCACTCATTTTTGAACATACCTTCATGCAGAGTTCTACAACCTCTTATCATGTATATGGATTTGTATAAGCACCATTGCCATCAAAATACAGGACTGTTCTATCACCACAAAGGATCTCTCTCTTGCTACCTCTTCATTATCACACCCTTCCCCGATTTCCCTGGTTTCCTTGGCAACCACCAATCCATTCTCCATCTCTGAGCTTTTGACATTCTAGAACATCATTAGCTGGAATCATATTGTTTGTAAGCTTTTCCTCTCAGCGTAATTGCCTTAAGAGTCACCCAAATTGCTGCGTACATCACCACTTTTTTCCTTTTTATTGCTGAGGTATTATTCCATTGTGTAGACAAAGTTCATTTTGTTTGTCCACCCACGAAAGGATATTTGGGTTGTTTGCAGTTTGGGGATATTGCAAATAAAGGTGCTGTGAAGATGCATGTAAAGTTTTTCTGTGAACGCATTTTCACTTCTCTAGGATAAGCGCTCAGGAGCCATTTCAGTGTATTTTTAGCTTTATGAGAAACTGACATATACTTTCCAGAATGGTTCTGCCATCTTGCATTCTTACCAGCAGTGGAGGGAAGATCCAGGTCTGGACTTCCTTGCCAGTATTTGGTATTATCATTTCTTTTTTATCTTAGCCACTCTGATACGTGGGGAGTGGTATCTCATCACGGTTTTAATTTAGTGTCACCCTAATGGCTACTGATGTTGAACATCTTTTCATATGCTCCTGTGAACTAACATATTTTTTAAATGTTATCTTTTATTATAGTCATACACAGCAGGACTGTTGATTTTTTGCATATATTGATCTCTGTTTATCAACCATACTCAACTTTCTAATTAGTTTTAATAGTTTATAGATTTATCGTTCACCAAAAATGACAACTGTGTCTCCTATTTCTGATTTATATCTTTCATTTCTTCCTCTTTCCCAGTTGCTCCTAATGTGCCTGTAGAACTGTTGTTCCCGGCTTCTATGGGAATGTTTCCAGTATCTCATCATTTAGCATGATGTTGACTTTTGGCACAAAATATTCAGAAACTATCCATTTGCTCCGATTTTACTAAGAAATTTTTTAAACATCCAGAATAGATGGTGAATTTATCAAATGTCTTTTCAGTCTCTTCAGACATGCTCATGTCTTTTTCACTTTGATTTTTCAACACATGTAATTATCACGTAGCTTACTACTATCAAACTGTTCTTGGCTTTTTTGGTATAATGTCAATTTGGTTGTGGTGTGTTGTTCTTTTAAAGTGCTTCAGAGTTTTACTTACTAAAACTTAAAAAGATTTTTTTTTTGGTCTGGATACTTATAAAGCAGCTCAGTGTGCTTCCTTTTAGCTGTGCCTTTGGTGGGGGAGGGGGATGTGCACCAGAGCTATGATGACTCTACAAAAAGCATTTGGAGGATGCTTTCCTTTTCTGTGCACTGTAAGGGTTTAAATGGAATTGGAGATGGTTTAAATGGAATTGGAGTTAACCCTTTCTTAATGGCTTAAGATAACTCACCTGTGAATCATCTGCACCTGGGGCTGTTGGGGTGGGGTGGGGGGAGCTCTTTGCCTATCTGCCAGAGGGGTCATGTCATTCCCGTGCTTGAAACTTTTCAGTGGCTTGCCACTGCTCTTGGAATAAAATCTGACTCCTGTCCATGGCCTTCAAGCCCCTGCTGGACCTGGTTCCAGTCTGTTAACACCTCCTCTCCTATAGTCTCCTGCTGTTCACAGCACTCCAGCCACATCTGCCCCCCTTTTCTGTTCCTGTAACACACCAGGCTCTTTCCAGCCTGGGAAGATTTGTACTTGCTGGTTCCTCTGCCTAGAATGTTCTTTCAGCTCTTCTACTAAATGGCTTATTCTTATCCTTTGGGTCCTGGTTAATAGTAAATCTTCAAACAAGTCTTCCCTCTCCATCTTATTAGTGTGATATCCCTTAGTTCTCTTTTGTTATTCTCTGTATTTCCTTATAGTATCACTCATTTTGCTCTGGAATTATCTTGTTAACTTCTTACCTGTCTGTTGTCTGCTATGCTATCTTCCACCCCACTGTTGACTGTGACTCCTCTGGGTTCCTGCAGAAACTTGTCTGTCTTATTCATACTGTTTCCATTCTCTAGAACTGTGCTTGGCATGTAGCAGACAGCCCAAAACACTCACAAATACAAAATATTGTTGACTGAATGAACCAATCAGAGGACCTGTGATGGGGACCTTGGGAAGAATAGCAGCACTATTGTCAGAAAAGAAATAAGAGATCAGCTGGGGTAGAGTTTAGGTTTGTACTGGTTCAGTTTTACATGACAGCAAAGGTGCCAAGTGGAAAGCTCTGACAGGTGTTTGGAGATATAAGAGTGGGGTGAACTGGAGAAGGTTACAAATGTAGATTTGAGAGTTTTCCTTAACTGCCTCTTAGTGCACTTAATCACTCCCCTACTGATTCACATATTTCTTCATTCATCTGTCCATGCATCCATATATTCATTCATGGATTCAGACAACAGATTTTTGAGTAAACCATGAGTAAATCATGAACCAAGCCCTAAGTTCCAGGGATACACTGACCAATAGACAGTCTGTCCTCAAGGAGTATAAGTGTGGAGGGGATGGGAGAGTAGTGGCCATAAAATAATAACAGACTGGTAAGCACTGCTGTAAGGTGCCCACCTGTGCATTATACAGAGCATGGATGAAGACATGTGGGTGAAAATGAAGAATTTAATCTTGAAGGCATGCCAGAAATTAGGGAGGATTGGAGAGGAGGTGCTAATAGGAGCTGATAAACAAAGGAAGAGGTGTGTTGGGGTGATAAAAGGAGAAAGAGGACAGAAATTATATCACAGTAGAAAAAACTTAGGCATTAGAGTCAGAGTGACCACACTTTGCCTCTCAACCCTACTTTTTTCCAGCTGGGTGATTTTGGAGAAATGACTTATTCTCTCTGGGCCTCAGTTTTCTTCATGGAAAATAGATACTAACCTCAAAACTATGTGGAGTAGATCTTGCCAGATACATAGTAGACATTCATAGATGATGGTTGGATGGTGGTGATGATGGTGGTGTTGGGGATGGTAGTGGTGGTGTTGGTTGATAGTGGTGGTAGTGGTGATGGTGTTGATGGTGATGATGGTGGTGGTGGTAGGGGTGGTGTTGTGAATGGTTGTGGAGTTGGTGATGGTGGTGTTGTTGATGATGGTGGTGGTGGTAGGGGTGGTGTTGTGGATGGTTGTGTTGTTGGTGATGGTGTTGGTGATGGGTTGTATTAGTGGTGATGGTATTGGGGATCGTGGTATGATGATGGTGATGGTGGTGGTAGTGATGGTTGTGGTGGTGGTGATAGTGTTGGTTTGGGGGATGGTGGTGATGATGATGGTGATGATGGTGGTGGTGGTAGGGGTAGTATTGGTGATGGAGGTGATGGTGGTGGTGTTGATGATGTTAGCGGTGATGGTGCTGGTTATGGTTGTAGTAGTGGTGATGATGTTGGGGATGGTGGTGTTGATAACAGTGGTGGTGGTGATAGGGTTGAAAGTAGTGATGGTGGTGGTGATGATGATGATGGTGAAAGTAACTAGAAGACAGTTTAGAAAACTTACTTCTTGCTTCTTGAGCAGTATTTGACCTAAATTTCTTGAAACATTGCCCCTGGAATTGAGAAAGCCACATGAAGTTTTGGTGGAGAGTGGAAGGGTGGGCCAAGTTTGTGTTGCTATCTTTTATAGTTTTGATGGAAGCTGGATACCAGCCATCTGCTTTCTGCAAGGAAAATGCATTAGCCACAATCCATTATATTGGTTTGCTGACTCAGAATCTTTCATGATGACTGCTTAAATTAAGTAATTACATTTTTTTTTCTATTTTAAAAGGTATGCCTTCATGCGGGCCTTAAATAGTAGGGTCAAGTGCAATGGTCAGGGGAAGCAGTGTTTAGTTAGAATCAACATTCTCTTGATGAATATGGGAGACTGTGGCTTGAAACTTGACCAAGAGGAGCCACATTCTGCCTTCTACCTCTCTGCAGAGTGGTGGAGCACTGGGAAAACTGAAAGTGGAGAAGGGGACCCAGCCTGTCAGGAAAAGATAAAGATTCTGTCAGGTAGGCCTTAAATAGTGTCACCTGCTTAAAGCACCCAGCACTGTGCACAACACACATCAACTTTGTGGAAAATAGACCTCTCACCCATTTTTCCCCACCAGATTGGTAACCTGGTGCCCTGGTGTCAAGGACCACCTGAAAAGCGAAGGAAGTCAGGGCACGGGTGGCCAAACTGAGTGCCTGGTCAGATTGTGGGCTCAGAAATGGCTGGAGAGGGGCGCCTGGGTGGCTCAGTCCATTAAGCGTCTGCCTTTGGCTCAGGGTCCTGGGATGGAGACCCACTTTGGGTTTCCTGCTTAGCAGGGAGCCTTCTTCTCCCTCTCTCCTTCTGCCTGCTGCTCCCTCTTCTTGTATTCTTTCTTTCTGTCAAATAAATAAAAATCTCTGCCCCTCCCCACTGTTCATGTGTACATGCTCTCTCTCAAATAAATAAATAAAATCTTCAAAAAAAAAAAGAGAGAGAGAGAGAGAGAGAGCTAGATCTGAAACAGAACTCATGGAGTGGGGGCAGGGTAGATAGGAGGTGTAAGATGGAGGCAGCAGATGCTCAGAATTTTCCAGATTTCCTCCCCACCCAAAGCCTCTTTCCCCCTTGTTCTCACCACTCAGTGCACAGCAGGAGTGGCCCTGATGCCTGTATGTGCATATGTACGTGTGTGTGTGTGTGTGTGTGTGTGTGTGTGACCTGCTGGGAGTCCTCTGACCCCAGCCATCCAGCTCAGCTGCATGCTCAGCCCTAAGCTCTTTGGAGACCCAGGCCTCTTTGCAGAGGTCCAGGAATATTTTAATGGTCTCATGGCTTTGTGGCTTAGGGCCCCTGAAACTTTCAACAGCTTACACCAATATTTAAGCCCTGAGAAGAAAACTACATTGACTCCAAAATGGGAGCAGAAAAACAGCAATATCAAAATTAACAAATGTTGAATTAAAATGTCTACAGAGGCAGTATTATGCTAACTAGTCATGGGCAACCCAAACCAATTCTTACGTACTTATAATAACTATAGTTAATTTACAAAACAAAATGAATAATTCGCTCTTCACAAAACTCAAAATTACAAAAATCCTTTTCAAAATGTCTACTACAGGGCGCCTGGGTGGCTCAGTGGGTTAAGCCGCTGCCTTCGGCTCAGGTCATGATCTCAGGGTCCTGGGATCGAGTCCCGCATCGGGTTCTCTGCTCCGCGGGGAGCCTGCTTCCTCCTCTCTCTCTCTCTCTGCCTGCCTCTCTGCCTACTTGTGATCTCTCTGTGTCAAATGAATAAATAAAATCTTTAAAAAAAAAAAACAAAAAAACAAAATGTCTACTACAGTACATGGTATTTGACACAGGAGAAGTTTATAACGCTTGTCTTGATGAGGATGTGACTTGAGTCTAGGAATGCCTGAGAAGGACTCGGCTGGCCTCACAGTGCGGGGTCCCTTCGGGTCACAGAGGTGGCTACAGAGGAAGGAAGCTGCCGCCCATCTCTTGGTGGAACTGGGGAGCACCATTCAGTAGGCTGGGACCTGCAGGGGAGGAAGGTGGTAGGCATTTGCCAACAGCTGTGGTCTGTCCTTTGCTCTGCCAGAAACAGGAGAGTAACACGCTTCCATGCAGCTTCTCACAACACCCCCTGGTGGCTACTTGTGGAAAAGGAGCTGGCTGGGGCCTTCCTGGAGGCAAAAAGACCAAGGAGGCGGCTGGAGCAGGATCCAGTGAGGAGATGTTGGGGGTCTCTGGGTGTACCAGGGGCAGTGGAGACCGAGGAAGAAGACGGACTTGAGAGATGTGCCTAAAGTCGATATGACAAGACTTTCTAAATAACTGGATGTGGAAAGAAGGAGAAGGAAGAGTTCTGGGTAGCGTCAGCGTCGTGGAGGGGAGGGTGGTGGTGCCAGTGGTGGCCGGGGAATGTGGGAGGAGCACCTGCTCAGGAGATGTTGATGTCGGTTCATGGCATGCAAACATACTGGGCTTGAAGGGCTCGTGGGATGTCCTGAGGAAACCATCCAGGATGCAGAGTGACATGCTGGCTTCACGAGGGGCGTCCTAGGTGAAGGCACAGATGAGGGCACCCAGCCGGGTCAGACAGAGCGTGTTTGTTTCACCAGAGGACCATAAAATGGAGCCCTTTCACCTGGGGCTTTCCCCTACTACACCACCGGCTCATTCCATGCACAAGACCTCTGCTGATGTTCAGTCTGGTGGAGAATGAGACATGGATGAGGGGAGATGTGCTGCGAGGTGGAAGGGCTCCCCATCTCAGGTGACATGGGTCTCCGCTTCTGCCTGGTGGGTGTGGGGGGTACACAGCAAGCCTCGTGGTAGAGGTGGCTTTTGAATTGAGTCTGGAAAGCTGGGTGGTGTACATATGGGAGAGAGTCTTCTAGTAGAGAGAGGAACAGGCTGGCTCATGGAGCCCAGATTATATTTTTTTTAGAGAGAGGGGAAGGGGCAGAGGGAGAAGGAGAAAGAGAATCTTAAGCAGGCTCCATACCCAGAGTGGAGCCAGACCTGGGGCTCTGTCTCACAACCCCAAGATGATGACCTGAGACAAAATCAAGAGTCAGATGCTTAAACTGAGTCACTCAGGTGCCCCTGGAATCCAGATTATTAGCTAAGAGTTTTGCTATGGCTATTGGGCACAGCAAGAGAAAAGAAAAAGTTCAGAACCAAGACTTACTGAACCCTGGCAAGGGGCTATGTTAGTTTCCTATCTCTACTGAAAAAAATTGCTGCAAATTTGGTGGTTTAAAATAACACAAGTGTATTCTCTTCCAGTTCTACACATCAGAGGTCTGAGATCAGTCTCACTAGGCTAAAATCAGGGCATCAGTTGGCAAGATGTGTTCCTTCCAGAGGCTCCAAGGCAGGGGGGATCTGCTATCTTTGCTTTTTCAGCTCCTCATGGCTGTCCATGTTCCTTGGCTTGTGGACCTTCCTCTGTGTTCCAAGTTCACTCTAGTCTGCATCTCCATCATTACCTCTCCTTCTCCTGGGACACTCACCCCTGCCTCCCTCCTACAAGGACCTTTGTGGTCATATTGGGTCCACGTGGATAATACAGAATAATCCAGGATAATCAGAACTCCTTCATAATCACACCTGTACAGTCCCTTTAGCTTCATGCACAATATCTGGGGGTGACGTTGTGGTCATCTTTGGGGGCCATTAATCAGCCAGTAGTGACCAGCATGTGTGTCATCACCAGGACATGGGGAACCACACTCAGACCCTGGAGGCCTGTCTGGTCTAAGGCCCCAGCTTTCAGTTCCTATTCCTGGCTGACTGCTGCCTTTCCTGTGCAGATTCTGGCCACTGCCCCTGAGCTCAGAGACTGCTTACTTTCTAATTAAATTGTCTTCCAAACAATTAGGCAGTCAAGGTTGGGGACAGTAGGGACCTAAATGGGCTCTTTACAGCAGGACTTCTCACAACTTTCACCATGCTGTGTACTCTGACTCTCTAAATTCAATTCATCATGAAACTTCTGAGATAGCAATGTTCCGCAGAATACAGTTTGGGCAGGGACACCTGGGTGCCTCAGTGGCTTAAACCTCTGCCTCCGGCTCAGGTCATGATCTCAGGGCCCTGGATCGAGTCCCACATTGGGCTCCCTGCTCGGCAGGGATCCCCTCTGTCTCTGCCCGTCTCTCTGCCTACTTATGATCTCTCTCTCTGTCAAATAAATAAATAAAAATCTTAAAAAAAAAAAACAAACCAAAAAACAAAGTTTGGGCAAAGCTGCATAGACCAGACCAATTCCTGGGGTGTTCCGCCTGAAGAAAAGAAGCTTCAGGGGAGTAGGTCCTCCTTCAGCTCTCTAAAAACCCAAGGGGGGAGGAGAAAGCCTTAGTTCCATGTTCCTTTATTCAGTAAATGCGCCTTGTAAGGGCGAGGTGCTGGGATAGATTGGTGAATTATATAACCATGTTTCCTGCCTGAAAGGAGCTTACCACTATGTAATAGATAGACATAAAAGAGTATTGTTTGGGGTTTATTTGTTTTTAAAACGTAAAAGATTATTGATCTCAGTACTACTCCTTGAGATCAGGGCTGTGGAAGAAACATCCAGAATGCAAGGAGAGGGAGGAACGTGTGGTGTCATTTAACCAAGACCTGAAGGCAGAGGACACAGGAATACAGAGGCCGGGGAGAGAGCACTCCAGGCCAAGAGACAGCACAAGTAGAGCCCCCAGGTGGCAGGGGATGGCACAGTTAAGGGAGTGAAAGGATGAAAGGAGAGCAGTGTGGCTAAACCATAGGCACCTGGATGGAGAAGAAAAGTGTGGCCGCAGAAGCTTCTGGAGAGACCAGATCATGTAGATACTTGGGGGCCAAGGTGCAGAGTTTGAAAGGCATCTGTAGCTGCTAAGCGGGGAATCTGCATAAGAACAACAACAACATTGAAGATTTGCCTCAGTCCTGCTCCAACCTTGTTCCTAGTGATCAGAGGAGTGCCTGGTAAATAGCGCAAGCCTACCCAACAACCATGTGCCCAGGGAGGAAACCAAGAAGAGGAGGAGGAACATCAGTCCAGAGGCTGGTGCCGCCGTGCCTGCAGCTGACGGTCTGGGAGACGGAGAACAGAGATGGGACATGGAAGCGGGAGGTGTTTTGGAACATGACAGGTGTTGCTGATGGGCGAAGCTGAGCGGCCAGCTAAGGGAGGAATCTAGAAAGTCTCCTGGGTCTCTGCCTCCAACGGGCAGATGATGTGCCAGTTTCTGCGCAGGGGAAGACTGGCAGAGGCAAAGGAGTGCAGCACGGGGATGGGGTGGGCAAGAGAACCGGGAGTCCACACCCCAACGGGCCAGCTGTGAGAGGCCTTTGGGACACGAGAGCGCAGACGTCAGGTGGCCATCTGGAGCCCAGAGGAGAGGGGAAGGTGGAAGAAGCAACCATGTCCCGAGCCAGGTCAGCCAGAGAGTGTGTGAATGAAGGGAGAAGAGGGCCAGGACCTATGTGCGGCCCAAAAGGTCTGAAAACCCACAAAACCTAAGCCAAACCAACCAATCAATCAAGGTCATGTTCGTGTGATGAGCTAGGCCCTCCGAGTCTGCTTCCTCCCCTGTAAAATGAGCTACTAAAACTTCCTCACAGAACAAAACTCCAAAGCCCCAGACACACAAGTAGGGGCTCAACAGATGACAACAACCCTAGGAGGGCTCCGAATTCTCCATCCCGACAAGACCAGGAAACGGTTCTCCAGCGAAAGCCAGCAGAAATAGATCCCTCAGCCGTCTCAGTGAGTCAGTCCCCTCACAGCTCGGCCTGTTCTCCCGTCTTCTCCAGGGCAGCGGCAGGCCCTGACCTGGGAGGGAAGCCCACGCTGCATGCTGCCGCTCAGAATGACCACCAGAGGGAGCACCTCTCTTTCTCTTCCTCTGCTCCACTCCCCAACTTCCCTTTTCCCTCTTTTCTTTTACCTGTACCTGTAGCCCCATCTCTATTGTGTAGATGTAGAAAGTGAGGCCCAGGGAGGTCTCTGCTTCCTTAAAGTCACCTAGGGAATGAGGAGAGAGCAGGGACCACTCCACAACTTTCTTCTGTGCCCAGCATAGAGCCCGCGGCACAGAGAGAAATCCTGGGCTCTGACCAAACTGTCAAAAAAGGTTCCTTCATCATCTGCTAAAGGCAAGAAGCCGTTAGAATAACAGAACAGGTAGGGCCTTGTCCACACGGGTGGGACTCAGCAGCCAGCATCCACAGCATTCTGTAGTCCACCCATAGCACTTAGCTTTGGTCCCAGGTCAGTTCAGTTCTTTCTAATTAGGCAATTCAGCCTGCTGGGTGAGAACCCTGAGGTATTCAAGGCCTTTTACCAAATGGTCCTAATTCAACTCCTAATTCCATGCTTGTTCCCCTCCAGTCCCCCAACACTTTATGTTTCATATACTTTCATTCATTCATTCTTAATTCATTCAATAAATATATGAGTGTCTACTGTGTGCCAAACCAAGGGGATCTTGCCCCGCACAGGCACTACAGAACAAGGGGAGGGAGCTCTCACTGGAGCCTGGGGGAATGGGTATAAGGAGTGGGCTATCTACAGGAGCTAAGTGGAGGGATGCCACTTAGCACCAACCCATGGAGACCCAGCAGGGAGAGAATGGAAGAAGCACATTTGTTGATGAGGAACATAGGGAACCAAGAGAGTGTGTGGCTCAAAGATAGGCAGGTTGCTATGCTGAGATCTTAGTGTTAAAATTAAGAGAGAGGAGGAAACAATAAGAAAGAGTCAAATGGAAACACTAGTACTCAAAAACAGAGATGAAGAACCTTACTGAATTCATCAGAAGACTCAACACATCCAAAGAAAGGACCCATGAACTTGAAGATAGGTCAATAAAAGTTACCCAAACTAAAACACAAAGAGAAAAAGGAGTAAAAACGAACAAACAGAATGAGCTTTCAAGAGCTGTACAGTATCAGACCAATATCCATGTAATCAAAATCCCAGGAGAAGAAATAACAGAGCAGAACAAATATTGAATATACAGGTTGAACATTTTCCAAAAATAATGAAAGATATGAAATCATAAACTCAAGAACATAGAGTGAGAAACCTAGACACTTCATATTAAAACTGCTAAAAACCAAAGGTAAAGTGAAAATTTTGGAGGCAGCCAGAGAAAGAGAGACACTATAGACAGAGGAACAAAGATAAGAATTACATCTTTAAAGAGCTGAAAGGGAAAAATCCTCAACCCCAAATTCTATTACCAGTGAAAACAGCTTTCAAAATTAAAAAATAAATGCAGATTTTAGCCAAACAAAACCAAGGGAATTAATTCCAGAAGACTTGTGTTATAAAAAACATTAAAGGAATTTCTTCAGGCAGAAAGAATGATACCAAGTGAAGCTTGGGTTTATACAAAGAAATGAGGAACTCCAGCGGCAGTAAAAATAAAGACAAATACAAAATACTTTCAGGGCTTTGTAGGTACACAATCCTATCATCGGCAAGGGATAGACTTTCTCTATTTCTTCCTAATTTTTGTGCTCTTATTGATTTCTCTTCTCTACTTGCTTTGTTTCCTGCCTCCAGTACAATGCTGACTAGTAGAGGTCCTCTTCAATTTATTGCTGATCTTAGTGGAAATGTCTCTAGTATTTCTCTGTTAAGAAAATCCTAGCTTTAGGAACAAAGTATATATTTTATTATACTAAAAAGACACATCACTTTCATTCTATGCAGTGTTTTGTTAAGAGCTTTTTCAGCATCTATGGATATAATTGTGTACATTTTCTTTTAAATCTGTTAGTGTCAGGAGTCCAAGATGGCGAGGAGCAGGAGATCTAAATTTCATCTGGTCCCAGGAATTCAGATAGACAGTTATCAAACCATTCTGAACACTTGCAAACTCAACTGGAGATCGAAGAAAAGAATAGCAGCAACTCTATCCACAGAAAAGCATAGGGATAGAGGAACATACCTCAATATCATAAAAGCCATATATGAAAATCCCATAGGGAATGTCATTCTCAATAAGGAAAAGCTGAGAACTTTTCTCTTAAAGTCAGGAACATGGCAGGGACGTCCACTATCACCACTGCTGTTCAGCACAATACCAGAAGTCCTAGCCTTAGCAATCAGACAACAAAAAGAAATAAAAGGCATTTGAATCAGCAAAGAAGTCATCAAACTCTCACTTTTGCTGATGACATAATACTCTATGTGGAAAACCCAAAAGACACCACCCCAAAACTGCTGGAACTCATACAGGAATTCAGCAAAGTGGCAGGATATAAAATCAGCAATCAGAAAAGCAGTTGTATTCCTGGACACCAACAATAAGACAGAATAAAGAGAAATTAGGGAGTCAATCCCATTTACAATTGTACCCCAAACCATGAGATACATAGGAATAAACCTAACTAAAGAGGCAAAGAATCTGTACTCAGAAAACTATTGAACACTCATGAAAGAAATTGAGGAAGACACAAAGAAACGGAAAAATGCTCCATGTTCATGGATTGAAAGAACAAATATTAAAAAGTCTATGCTACCGGGGTGCCAGGGTGGCTCAGTGGGTTAAAGCCTCTGCTTTCGGCTCAGATCATCATCCCAGGGTCCTGGGATCATGAGGATCTCTGCTCAGCGGGGAGCCTGCTTCCCCCCTCTGTCTCTGCCTGCCTCTCTGCCTACTTGTGATCTCTGTCTGTCAAATAAATAAATAAAATCTTTAAAAAAATGTCTATTCTACCTAGAGGAATCTACACATTCAATAGAATTCCTATCAAAACATCATCAACTTTTTTTTCACAGAAATGGAATAATCCTAAAATTTGTATGGAACCAGAAACGACCCCAAATAGTCAAAGGAATATTGAAAAAAGAAACCCCAACTGATGGAATCACAAGGCTGGACTTCAAGCTCTATTACAAGCTGTAATCATCAAGACAGCACGGTACTGGCACAAAAACAGACACATAGATCAATGGAACAGACTAGAGAACCCAGATATGGACCCTCAACTATATGGTCAACTAATCTTTGACAAAGCAGGAAGGAATATCCAATGGGAAAAAAGTCTCTTCAACAAATGGTGTTGAGAAAATCGGACAGCCACATGCAGAAGAATGAAACTGGACCATTTCCTTACAACATACACAAAAATAGACTTAAAATGGATGAAAGACCTAAATGTGGGATAGGAATCTATCAAAATCCTATAGGAGAACACAGGCAGCAAACTCTTCAACCTCAGCCACAGCAACTTCTTCCTAGATATGTCTCCAAAGGCAAGGGAAACAAAGGCAGAAAGGAACTATTGGGACTTCATCAAGATCAAAAGCTTCTGCACAGCAAAGGAAACAGTTGACAAAACCAAAAGACAATTGACAGAACGGGAGAAGATACTTGCGAATGACATATCAGATAAAGGGCTAGTATCTAAAATCTATAAAAAACTTATCAAACTCAACACCCAAAGAACAAATAATCCAATGAAGCAACAGGCAAAAGACATGAACAGGTATTTCTCCAAAGAAGGCATATAAATGGCCAACAGACACATGAAAACATGCTCACCATCACTCAGCATCAGGGAAATACAAATCAAAACCATAGTAAGATATCACCTCACACCAGTCAGAATAGCTAAAATTAGCAAGTCAGGAAACAACAGATGTTGGCAAGGATGTAGAGAGAGGGGAACCCTCTTACACTGTTGGTGGGAATGCAAGTTGGTGCAGCCAGTCTGGAAAACAGCATGGAGGTTCCTCAAAAAGTTAAAAATAGAGCTACCCTACAACCCAGCAATTGCACTACTGGGTGTTTACTCCAAAGATACAAATGTAGTGATCTGAAGGGACACCTACATCCCAATGTTTATAGCAGCAATGTCCACAATAGCCAAAATATGTCCATCAACAGATGAGTGGATAAAGAAGATGTGGTGTGTATATACATATAGGAATATTATGCAGCCATCAAAAATGAAATCTTGCCATTTGCAATGACATGGATGGAACTAGAGGGTATATGCTAAGCGAAATAAGTCAATCAAGAAAGACAATTATCATATGATCTCACTGATACATGGAGTTTAAGAAACAAAACAGAGGATCATAGGGGAAGAGAGTTAAAAGTAAAACAAGATGAAACCAGACAGGGAGAAAAACCATAAGAGACTCTTAACCATAAGAAACAAGGTTGCTGGAGGAGAGGGGGGAGGGAGAGAAGGGGTAACTGGGTGATGGTCATTAAGGAGGGCATGTGATGTAATGAGCATTGATTATTATGTAA
This sequence comes from Mustela erminea, assembly GCF_009829155.1. Lineage (NCBI taxonomy): Eukaryota > Metazoa > Chordata > Mammalia > Carnivora > Mustelidae > Mustela > Mustela erminea. The sequence goes on along the minus strand of NC_045622.1, from coordinate 54,381,009 downwards.
GACTGATGAGTCACAGTCACGTACCTCTGAAACTAATAATACATTATATGTTAATTAATTGAATTTAGTTTCTAAAAATCTATTAATCTCATGTATTATATTAATGACTTCCCTAATTCCACTTGTTCGTGATATATGTGATGGAATGTTTTCTAGTATTTTCTAATATAATATTTCTAGCATTTTATTTAAATACTTTGTATTAATATTCATAAGCAATTCAATAAGTTTATAGTCTCTTTTTCATTTGCTGCTTTCTAAAAAATTACCTAGCTATTCATGTTGTACTTGCTGTATAAGAAAGAATTTGAGGGGCGCCTGGGTGGCTCAGTGGTTTAAGCCGCTGCCTTCGGCTCAGGTCATGATCTCAGGGTCCTGGGATCGGGTCCCGCATTGGGCTCTCTGCTCGGCGGAGAGCCTGCTTCCCTCTCTCCCTCTGCCTGCCTCTCCATCTACTTGTGGTTTCTCTCTGTCAAATAAATAAATAAAATCTTAAAAAAAAAAAAATTTGAAAGTTTTTGTTCATTTCAAAAAGTTCGAAACAAATTACGGAGCATTGGAGCTATCTAGCCTTTAAAGGTTTGGTAAATGTGGAGTGTTTTCTGGGGAAATTACTTGAGATAATTTTCTCTGTTTCTTCTATGAAAATTAATCTAAATTTTCTATCTTTAACTGGGTCATTTTGGTAAATTATATTTTCTAGGAAACTGTCAATTTCATCCAAGCATGCAGATCTATTTGCATTGAAGTTTGCAACATCATTTCTTTTGAATTTTAAAATTTCTTCTGTTTCAATTATTTCTCCACTATCCTTTCTCATTTTGTGTTTGTGTGATGTGCCTTTTTTCTTCTTGATTCATCAGTTGGTAATTTGTTTATTTCATTAATTTCTTTAGAAAACACATTTTTTTAAATTTAAATTTTTCTGTGTGTATTCCCAAATTCATTGTTTATGCACCACACCCAAAGCTCCATGCAATATGTGCCCTCCTTAATACCCACCACCAGGCTCACCCAACCCTCACCCCCGCCAAACCCTCAGTTTGTTTCTCAGAGTCCACAGTCTCTCATGATCTGTCTCCCACTCCAGTCTCCCCCATCTCACTTCTCTCCATCTCCTGATGTCCTCCGTGTTATTCCTTATGCTCCACAGTAAGTGCAACCATATGATAATTGACTCTCTCTGCTTGACTTATTTCACTCAGCATAATCTCCTCCAGTTTCATCCATGTTGATTCAAAAGTTGGGTATTCACCCTTTCTGATGGAGGCATAATACTCCATTGTATATATGGACCATATCCTTTTTTATTTTTTTTAAAGATTTTATTTATTTGACAGAGAGAGATCACAAGTAGACAGGGAGGCAGGCAGAGAGAGGAGAAGAAGCAGGCTCCCTGCTGAGCAGAGAGCCTGATGTGGGGCTCGATCCCCGGACCCCGAGATCATGACCTGAGCTGAAGGCAGAGACTTAACCCACTGAGCCACCCAGATGCCCCTATGGATCAGATCCTCTTTATCCATTTGTCCGTTGAAGGGCATCTTGATTCTTTCCACAGTTTGGCGACTGTGGTCTTTGCTGCTATGAACATTGGGGTATATATGGCCCTTCTTTTCACTACATCTGTATCTTTGGGGTAAATTCCCAGTAGTGCAATTGCAGGGTCATAGGGAAGCTCTATTTTTAATTTCTTAAGGAATCTCCACACTGTAGAAAACAAAATTTTTAATGTATTTATTAGATCTAGTCTTGTTCTAATCTCTATTTCATTAATTACTGCTTTTACCTTTATTTTCCTCCTTGTGTTTTCTTTTGGGTGTCTCTATTGCTCTTTTGCTCAATACTATGATCCATGAATTTAACTCATTTTTGCTTTCTTTCATTTTTATTTTTTTTAAGATTTTATTTATTTATTTGACAGACAGAGATCACAAGTAGTCAGAGAGGCAGGCAGAGAGAGAAGAGTAAGCAGGCCCCTAGCTGAGCAGAGAGCCGGATGTGGGGCTCTTTCCCAGGACCCTGGAATCATGACCTGAGCGAAGGCAGAGGATTTAACCCACTGAGCCACCCAGGTACCCCTGTTTCATTTTTATTCATATATGTGTTTCCTCTAAATGAACTGTGGATTCAACACTTTATGAACTGCAATGTTTTAGGAGAGTTTGGAGGGGAATTTGTTAAGATGATTCAAAAATGATGGTACAATAAAGGGATGATGTCAGCCTGGACACTTCCAGGTTAGAAGAGCAAGGAGAAGGCTTGTGGTCCCAGAGAGGAGAACTAAACAATTGGGATGGTGTGGCACTGGCGGAGGTAGAGAAATTGGCCAATGGAAGAGAAGAAAAGCCCAGAGTCAGACCCGCTACATATGGAATACTGTCGGATGATGGAAGTGGTAAGTCACACCCTTGAGGCGGGGTGGCAGGGAGGCGCTGTTCAACAAATGAAATTGCAAAAGATGGTCATCTGCTTGAAAGGACAAAAGTGGAACCTGACTCATACTTTATAAAATACTCTATTCTTATACTCAAACTCTATAAAAATCCAGATGAATCAAGAATTTATATATGGTGAGTGCTGTGAAGTGTGTAAGCCTGACGATTCACAGATCTGTACCCCTGGGGCAAATAATACATTATATGTTAATTTAAAAAATTTTAAAGGGGCACCGGGGTGGCTCAGTGGGTTAAAGCCTCTGCCTTCAGTTTACGTCTTGATCTCGGGGTCGTGGAATCCAGCCCTGCGCTGGCTGGCTCTCTGCTCGGTGGGGAGCCTGCTTCCCCCCACCCCAGCCACCGCCTGCTTGTGATCTCTGTCTGTCAAATAAATAAATAAAATCTTTTATGAAAAATTTTTAAAAAAAGAATTTATATATGAAAAACAAAACTTGAAATTCTTAATGGAAAATACAGAGGGGAAGAGGCTTCTTAAATTAGACCAAGCAATGTCTTTTGACTAAAATACTTTATAAGCATGACTACTTTATAATTAAAAATGTTTGCTCATCAAATGACACCTGAAAAGACAAACTAAATATTAGGAGATGAGAGTCGCAATATATGCAACCAACCAAGAACCAGTAGCATAAGTGCATAGATAAGCTTCTTTAAATTCAGGCAAAACCCACAAACAACACTGGTAGAAATGGTAAAAATTAAGCATGAGATTTTTGCAGCAAAGGAAATGCCTACAAATAAAGACATGTTTACCATTGGTGATCAGGAAATGTAAATCAGGACCACGATGAGATAGTACTTCACACCCTAGCAAAACAATAAGAAGTCTGAGCATATCTTGGTCAGAGAGGGTATGCATCTATGGGATGGCTCACATATTCCTGGTCAGAATGTAAACTCATGCCACCATTTTGGAAAACAGTTTGGCACTATTCCCAAGCTTGAGCATTCACACACTCTTTGACCCAGCTGTCCCTCTTGCTGTGCTGAGACTGTGAGAAGACCAAGAGGCAAGGACCAAGAAGGACCAATAGAAAAGCTGGTGTCAAGCCGGTCAAAGGGGCTGGATGTGGGGGTGAAAAGCAGCTTTCTGAAGCAAGAGTTATTTAAATCAACAAAATACCAGAACAAGAACTTCAGAGAGAATGAAATCCACATTGCCAATACACATATTAAAATGTGCTCAACCTCAGTTGGCATTAGGAAAATCCTAGAACCATAATGAAGCCCTTCCACACACTCACTAAAATGTTTAAATTGTCAAGGAGGATATGAAGCAGGCAGAACTCCTATGTTGGGCTGTGGGCGTGTAAATGTGCACCAGCTGCTTTGGAAAACTATATGGCTTTATACCAGGGACACCAGCATTCTATTCCCAGGCACACATTAAACAGAAATATATACCAATTTGCACCAAAAGACATGGACAAAAATATCCACGCTGCTTTAGGATACATAGCAAAGTCATTAAGAGAGTAGTTCCTAAGAGTTTTCATCACAAACACAAATTCTTTTCCTTTCTTTTCATTGTATCTGCATGAGATGATGTTTCAAAACTAATCCTTACTGTGGCAATCCTTTCACAAAACATGTCAATCAAATCATCGTGCAGTGTACCTGAAACTTATATTGTGATGCACGGCAAGTACTTTGCAATAAAATGGTGGGGGGTGGCCATCCATAGCAGTACAGTTCATAATAGCCAGAAACATGTACCAACTTGAATGCCTCGCAGCAATGCAATGGATAAATCGTGGCACACTCACACAGTAAATCTCATATGGCCATGAGAACAAATGTGCTACAAATACAACTTAGACTGATGTGGGAAACAAAGGCAAAGAAAAAGAAACATTCAATTTCCTTACTACTTATAGCCCGTTGACAAGTCCTTAAAATAGAGTGACATTCCTCCAGGAACTCAGCTGCCTCCATGTTAAACCTCCCTAAGGGCAAAAGGCGATCTTAGCTTAACATTATCCTGACCCCCAGGATCCCATAAGTCTACCTTATCTTGTAAAAATTCTTTTACAAACTTCCTTTATCTCTACTCCCATATATATATATATATATATATTTTTTTTTAAGATTTTATTTACTTATTTGACAGCGAGAGAGATAGAACACTAGTGAGGAGTGGAGCAGAGGGAGAGGGACAACCAGACTCCTTGCTGAGCACGGAACCTGATGCGAGGCTCAATCCCAAGACCCTGAGATCATGAGCTGAGCCTAAGTCAAGGGTAGGCTGCCCAACTGACTGAGCTCCCCGAGCGCCCCTCCCCAAGATACATGCTAACAATCATTCTCATCCTCCAAGCATATGGCCCACTGATATACATCTGAAGAGTCTCATGACTATGGCTTTATTAGATAGTAATAAATGACCTTTTCCTAACAATAGCTAGACCCCTTGAGGTCCTGGAGATCTTGCTTCCAAAATTCCTTAGAGACTTATGTTGGGTCTGCGGCTCCAGGAATGCAGGAGGAACAATAGAAATGACCGCTGGGGCTGCCATCTTCCAGGCACCCCCCTTCCTTAACCCTTGACTCTCCCACCAAAAGGATGTATGCCCAGGTCGCATCTCCATAGGTAACCCGATACCTAGCAGGAAACAGGAGCATCAGGACCCCCCCCCCCATACCCTCCAATCACGAAATACCTTACCATGTATGGATATGAGCCCATGCCCTGCCTTGGCCCGATAAAAGACCCTGCTGACTCCCTCCCAGCGTGACTTCCTTGACTCCCCCTTCCCGAGTTGCAGAACCTCGCCCGACAATGCCGACCTCCTCCCGGGGCAACTTTCCTGGATCCCCTTCTCCTGAGCCCTGAAACTTTGCTAGAGAGTGCCTTTAATAAATCTTGCCTTGTGCCTACCTCGCCTGGTGTTATGTTTACCTCGCCTGTTAAACTTTACAATTTATGCCATCCCTAACCCCTCTCACATGAAAGTGATGAGGGAGCAGGAGGCTGGCTGAGGACAAAGCAAAAGCTGGCGCCTTGCACCCCCCCTTTCATCCGCTCCCCTCCATATGTGTAGCATTCCTCAGGCACCCCTGACTGCCATAAAATGATAGATAGTTAACTTGCTGAGATCGCAATCCTGCAAGACAGGAGTCTCCCTTGGTTTGCAAATTTCCTTGAGATTACAACAAAGAAGTTACCTTATCAATAGCCCAATTTCCAAAGACACAGAACTCAGTTCCTCAAGCCTAATGTTACCCTCCCCTCCATAAAAACCGAAGGAGGTGGAAGTAGAAAGAAAAGTAAATAAAGTTAAATTTCTTCTAAACCTAAATCTTATTAACAAGGATGCTTGATAGCAGGAATGTAACATTCCACCAGACTTCCAATTGTCTTTACTTGATAGCAACTAAGCCTTCAATATCCTGATAGTATTCTTTGCCCCAATAGCCCTTCTGAACACCCCTTTGTCCTCACCTACCCAACCGTGGGGTATATAACATGCCCACCTTCACAACCCGGGGCAGCCGCATCTCTGCCTGCCCACGGGCCCTGTCCCCGTGCTCTAATAAATCACCTTTTGCACCAACGACATCTTAAGAATTCTTTCTTTAGTCGTCGGCTCCGAACCTCCTCACCCCACCGAACCTGACTTAGGTTCTGGGACTTCATCATTTTTGGCGAGCCAGCCAGGAGGCGTGTGAGTTCACATTTGGACTCTGAGCTTCGGTGCAAAATTGGTGAGTACTTTCTCTCCTTTTCCTTTACTCTCATTCCAGGGCTTTTTCAAGGAGTATGGTCTTATTGGAACACTTGCATGTCAATTGCTCAGGCTGCAATCCTCTAGCCCGTGGCTACTCTACGGGGAGGAGAGCGTCTGCCTTTTGGCTGTAAGTTAGTACCCTGGCCGGAATGGCAATAGGACCCAGAAACTTGATGGCCTCTCTTTATTCCTGTTCTTGTATAAAGTTGTCTCTCTTGGGCACGGGACAGCCAACTAAGTCACCAGGACGGCTGCCAATCTTAAGACTCCCGTGTGAGGTTTCCTCCTGATTGATCTAATGTGATCCCCTCCACATCCCTGGTCTAGCCACTTCTGGCCGCGAGACCTCCACTGGGAGCCGGCCAAAACCGGTACCCGATTGAATTAAAATGCAACCGGGGACCGTTTCCTAGGGAAGTTGGCTGCAAGGACCACATGTGTTGGAATGTCGCATAGACCATGATGGATTTCAGACTTTACTGTTTCTTCTCAGTGTCTTCTACAAACTACTTATAGCTATGAAATTGGGTAATTTCCCCTTGCCAAACTTTTCTAGTATTTCCATGGGTTAATATGGCAAAACAGTATGCAGTCTTCAGGACAGACAATGGCATGGTACAAGCATTTTAGTCCATTCACCAGGCACCCATCTGTAGCCTAGGATGCGATGGGGAAGTGGAGGGACGCCGGCACCCCTCTAGGGCTTCTTAGGGCAGGAATGCCTTCTGGGGAAGGCAGGATGGTGATCAATAGCATATCTTGAGGGACACCTCAGGTCGCTTTTGACACCTAAAACCTCTGACATACCCTGTGTGGGACGCCACCCAGGAGTCGGGGGATTTGGTAATGGACTTTCTTTACTTTTCTGGAAGCATGGCCTCAGTAGGCTGCTTCAGTTCCCAAGGACTCTACCTTGGGGTGCCTTTTAACCCACTGGAAATGATTTGGATTGCAAAACTTAGGAAAGGACTGAGCTCCTGTAACACTGCATGGCCTCAGTGGGATCTATCAGTTAGATCTCTGCAGGAAACAGGGCAAATGGACCTAGGGTGCCTGCATTGCTCATACCTAGGCTTTCATTACTCTGCACCAGGACCCCAGACTAAGGGGGCTTTTGCGGAATGTGTTTGCCCAAATGAGTCAGCTGTAAACTTTCTCCTGACATATTTGATGATAATTACGTAAATAAGCCTTCTTCTAGTAAACCCAGGTTGCTGAGCCATCCCTAGCAAAGGGGACTCTGGCTTTATTTCTCTGTTTCTCCTAATAGATGTGGGGGCTTCTCCCTCACTCACTTCCCGTGTTAATGGCTATAACTGGAGCCAACTGGGGTTGGTCTAACTCGAGACAGAGACCATAAGGAATATTCCCAAGCAGCTGCCGAAACTCTCTTTGTTTCGGGGAAGTTTCCCTGTGTTCTCTGGCCTGACTTGGACTGCCTAACCCCTCCCCCCTTGCTGGTGGGAAAGCATGGCGTCTGCTCCTCTGTTGGGGCTTATGAGCTCTAAAACCGGGAATCTTTTCTCTGCCTCCTGGCAGCACTTTGTTTCTTCTGTTTCCCCCTTATTGTGTTTCTGTACCAACGCGCGTGCAACCTGCATGACTAGCCTCTAGATCATGCACCACGGCTCCTTCTCTTTCCACTGTCAAGGAGCAAGAAGAGCACCCCTGGACCTAACATCCCCCACTCCAGATCTTCCCACGCATGTCTCAGGTAAACATTCAAAGTGGAGTGGGTCCAGGTGGAACGTAAATCAGTATTGGAACTAAGTTAAGTTTGTTGGTTTAATTAAGATAGACGTGTCTTTGAAGTTACAGCAGTAAATGTGAAACTTTTATTCTATCAAAGTTTACTGAAGGTCAGATAAGCTTGTGTTACTTGTTAAAATTTGTTAGCAAAGAAATAACTAAACTGATGGTTAATTGTCTGTCTCAAAGTTCTAATGGGTAATTGATGAAGTAGCTTTCAAAGTCTTTGGTAATCTGAAAGTTTTAAAGTTTTGCTTGGATGACAAATGGAATTAAATTGTGGACATCTAGGTCTTAACCAAACAGGATAAAATGCTAAGTCGTTAATTACTGGATGTAGGTTTGTGCTTTTGACTTCTTACTGCAAAGAAACTAAGAGTATTTAAATCTGTTGGTAAACTTGTTTGCCACTTAACTGATTCATAAATTTGCCACCTGAAGAATTCTGTTGTAGCAGTTCACAATTGGTTAATAACTAAAGGTGTTTCTAAGAATACAAAGTTCTGCTTAGTGTAACTAAGACTGATGGAAATAAAGGGAAACTGTATGTAGGAAAGTAGGAGATAATGTAAGAAAGATTTAAGGAATGGGAATACATTTTGTTGAAGGTAAGGGAAGGTAATTTTGTCCTAAATGAGATGGTTGTTTGGAAGGAAATGACTTGGGACAAAACCTGAATGCAAAGGAAAGTTGTAGAAGGTTTGTGAAGGGAAATCTTCAGAAAAGGAATTTTAGCTATCGTCAAGAATGGATTAAGATTGAAATGAATGGGTTTTAAAGGTACATTGGTACAAGACTGAAATTGTCTCTGTTCAAAAGGACAATGTTTTCTTAGATCAATTGATCTGCTGTTAAGAAAATGTAAATGGTTTTCTCTTTGCCTTCCCAGAAAAACCAGTTTCTATGTTTTGTTTTATCAGGTGTCAACATCCCTAATTATATTTATGGAAATGTTATGTGTCACAGAAATTGTAACCTGATTTTCTTGCAGCTAGATTGTAAACTCCCGTGTCTCTTTAGTTCTAACCATATCCATTCTGAGTTTTTGTCATTTATAATTGTTTTAATTCTCTTGTAAAATGAGTTTTATCTTCAAGGAGATTCCTATAAAGGACTTTCAGGACAAATACAGATATTTGATATACTTGAAAATCCGAAAACTGAAATGGGTAAGAATTTCCAAAACTGACTAAAGCCGCATTCACCAGAATTAGTAACATGGGACTAAATGAACTAAAAGATTATAGTGTTGTGTCTCTTAATGTTTTGTCTTACTTTAAACATTGCTGGTTCTCTCTAATGTTTGCTCTTCCAGACTAGGGATACTTTTTCTTAAGTTATCTGTAACTTACAGAGATGTAAAAGTGCTCAAGGCATTCAAATTTTCTCTCTATCTGAACCCTCTGAAACCAAAAGGCCTCAGTAAGTATTCTTTCTTCCATGGCAATCAGTCATTTGCACAAGTTCAATAAGAATCTGTTCTCCTTTAACAGGACACCATTGAGAACTGGTTATTTTACCAAGGCTTTGACTGGAATGTCATATTTGAGAAAGACATGCATAGACTCAGATATGACCAGACAGCTTTAAGGAACTAAGGTTGACTTTATGAAACCTGGAGCCATAAAGCCCCTTGGGACTGTTGGCCTGATACCTTGCTTACAGAGTTCCCAGCAGCCTCACCAGGTGAGTAAAGAATGTCACTCCTTGGTAGGTGCAGAGTCTCATGAAGAGGCATTCACCCAAATCGACAGGTATTGCAGGCATGCCTGATGGCAAATTCGTGGCTTGGCTTCTGGCCCAGAGAAGCTACTAAAAGTTCAACCTATTTAGATTCCTTATAAAAAGTTCCAGCAAAGCAGATGCTAAAAGATCTATTGATCACACTCAACTGTTCTTGCTGAGCTTATGTAAATAATGGGCCAAGTTTGTTAAAACTGGACTTGTTTCACAAGTGAATTAGTCCTGATTTGGCTATCTCTGTAAATGAGGGTTATTTTAGAGAGAAAAATTGTTTTAGTAACACACCTTTATGGATGTTAAATTCTAGATTTGATTGTCTTTAAATGTTTACCTAAGCTAAACAATTTGAGGTAAACTTCAGAGAAGTTGTACAATAGCTTCTTTAGTTGATCTTACTGTTTTGTGAGGATATTAGCAGACCCCACGGCACATGATGAAACAACTGGAATAATGAAATTGTCTAAAAGCCAGCATACCGCACTCCATAGGATTAACTATGGACTTGTGGAGATAATGGATGACCCCACTTTCTTTATGAGTGGATTGAATGATCCATGGGGGACTCCCCTTATCTCTTGACAAGTTTTCTCACTTGCCAGTGATCCTCTGTAATCAAGATATTGTTAAGACTGGACCACTCAAAGGTCTTCTTATTGGTTTCATCCCTTAGTCATATTTATCCTAGAGGCCACCTGTGTTGAGGTGCAATTGCAAATAATAGATGCTTTAGCAAAACCTAGAGCAGCCCTCATAAAGGAGCCTCAAAGCTCACTATGGGACAGTCCTTGACTGTAATGATGTCACATCAGGTCCAGATTTGTCTTAGAAGCCAAAGGCCACCAATGGATGATGGAGGCCAACTTATTAAATACTGGGCTACACTAACAGATATGCCAGAAATAATACTTAAAACTTGTCAAACTTTTTTTTTTTAAGATTTTATTTATTTATTTTACAGACAGAGATCATAAGTAGGCAGAGAGGCAGGCAGAGAGAGAGGAAGGGAAGCAGGCTCCCTGCTGAGCAGAGAGCCCGATGTGGGGCTCAATCCCAGAACCCTGGGATCATGACCTGAGCCGAAAGCAGAGGCTTTAACCCACTGAGCCACCCAGGCGCCCAAAACTTGTCAAACTTTAAACCTAGTTACCTGTATGCCTGAACCTGACCTGTACTTCTTTCTCTATAGAGCAAAAGAGGTTATTGATCTTGCTTACTCTATTTGTCCAGATTTAAGATGCCCCTGTTAAAAATACGACTGACAGTTGGTTTTCTGATGACAATAGTTTTCATAGAAAAAATAAGATAAGCTAGGTGTGCCATAGTGCTCACTAGAACTTTGCAATTGCCAGAGCCTAAGAATTAACATTTATACTGACTCCAAATACGCTTTCCTGGTACTACATGCTCATGGAGCTATTTGGAAGGAAAGGGGATTGCTATCAAGCCATAACTCCCCAATCAAATGTGGGCCTAAGTTACGAAACCCTCGTTATCGCTATACTAAGGATGATATATATCAAATCTGGGATACATATCTGTGGCTTACACCCACGATTGGAAGGCTCAGTCAAAAGGCAGTTTTATGCTGGGAACAAAGAAATCATACGAGTGATACTTGGGCAAAGAACACACGATATCTGGGATGGCTATCACTAGAAATGTGTTCCCAAGTAATAGTAATCCAGGCTACTGACTGGTTTGCTACTGACTGGGCAAGGCGACCTGGCATCAGATGGCCAGCTCCAAATGGCACCCACTGGATATGTGGAACTAACCTGTGGGCCTGGCTTCCTCCAGGGTGGATAGGTCGCTGTACTTCAGGATTTGCCTGGATTCATGGGCGCATTACTAAAACCATTACAACTCCAGCTAATCTCCCCAACTTGAAACAAAGGTGGACGCGATCTGTTTTTAAATGGTATGATCACTTAGCATCCATCTTTGTTCCATCTGCGGGACTAGAAGATGTCATGTGGCATGTAGAAGCCCTTAATAAATATACTACAAAGGCACTCAATGATTCACTAAATGGCATCTCCCTACTTAATACCGAAGTGTCACAGATACGCAGGGCAGTCCTACAAAATAGGATGGCCTTAGATGTCCTGACAGCAGCCCAGGGTGGTACATGTGCAATCATCAAAACAGAATGTTGTGTGTACATCCCAGACTATCACAAAAATGTCACAGGACTAATAAAAGAAATGAATACCCAAATTAAGGCCCTACAAGATCCTTCTCTCTCTCTCAGTGAATGGTTAAGTTCCTGGTTTGAAGGAGGACTATGGCCGAATCCCCTTTTCGGGCTTCTCATTCTTATCGCCTTATTAACCTTAATATGTTGCTTTGTTCCATGTTTCTCTACTTGGTGCCGAGACTCCATTGCTACAATGACTACACCACGACAGACGATCCTTGTCGCGCGCAAGGACGCCTCTTCACTGTCAGCGCTGGATTCAGCTGCCTCCACCTTTCGTAACTCCCCTATACGTTCCTACCCTGATCAATATTGACCCGAGCAGGTAGGGACAGCTCTACGCCCCTATTCAGCACGAAGAAGTTACAGAAGATGAGACCTTCCACCTTCAACCACCTTAAAGATTTAAGGGTCAAAATTGTTCAGGGGGGAATGATGAGGGAGCAGGAGGCTGGCTGAGGACAAAGCAAAAGCTGGCGCCTTGCACCCCCCCTTTCATCCGCTCCCCTCCATATGTGTAGCATTCCTCAGGCACCCCTGACTGCCATAAAATGATAAATAGTTAACTTGCTGAGATCGCAATCCTGCAAGACAGGAGTCTCCCTTGGTTTGCAAATTTCCTTGAGATTACAACAAAGAAGTTACCTTATCAATAGCCCAATTTCCAAAGACACAGAACTCAGTTCCTCAAGCCTAATGTTACCCTCCCCTCCATAAAAACCGAAGGAGGTGGAAGTAGAAGGAAAAGTAAATAAAGTTAAATTTCTTCTAAACCTAAATCTTATTAACAAGGATGCTTGATAGCAGGAATGTAACATTCCACCAGACTTCCAATTGTCTTTACTTGATAGCAACTAAGCCTTCAATATCCTGATAGTATTCTTTGCCCCAATAGCCCTTCTGAACACCCCTTTGTCCTCACCTACCCAACCGTGGGGTATATAACATGCCCACCTTCACAACCCGGGGCAGCCGCATCTCTGCCTGCCCACGGGCCCTGTCCCCGTGCTCTAATAAATCACCTTTTGCACCAACGACATCTTAAGAATTCTTTCTTTAGTCGTCGGCTCCAAACCTCCTCACCCCACCGAACCTGACTTAGGTTCTGGGACTTCATCAAAAGTGTATAATCAATCACAACCCCAGTGCAGCTCTTCCGGCCCAAAGGTCCTGTCCCTGAGCTTTAATAAAACCACCTTTTTACACTAAAGATGTCTCGAGAATTCTTTCTTGGCTGTTGGCTCTGAACTCCAGTATTTCCTACACAGATGGTTCTCAAAAATACAATCTTGAGCCAAAGTAGCCAGTCCCCAAAGAGTATATCCTGTAAGATTCACTCTTCATGAAGTTCAGAAGCACAGGTAAAGACGGTGATGACCTACGGGGAGGAGGAGAGTGGCTGACCAGGACATGGGGTGCTGGTCATTTTCTATTCGTTGATCAGGGTGGTAGTTCCATGAATGTGTTCACTTTGTGAAGGTGTATTTGTTTGTACATTCAGGATTTGTGCATTTTACTATATGTTGAATACACTTCAATTCAAGGTTGTAAGGACCAATTTAGCCGGAGCACTTCCATCCGGTTAAACAATAACTTTGTTGTTTAACCCTTAAAACTGTCCCTGCCCCCCTTCCCCCAGGGGACTTACTTAAAAACAAGTCCCAGAAACCAGTCCCAGGTAACAAAGCCCTTATACAAGGGTGGGTCAGGCCAGGTGGAGACATCCAATCAGTGGGGGGTGCATACTGTCTCCCTAGTTACCAAGGATGGGGACCCCGCCCTTTGGGAGCCTTTTGGGTGCCAATTCTCACTAAGGTCCTAGGCTAATTCAAATATCTACTAGGGTAAATTGCAATTCAACTGGTCACTTATGTGTGACCAAACATAACTGTACAGCTTTCTCTGTGTGTTACAATTTCATTGGCCACCTGTATGTGACCAGGCCCAACCACATGGCCTTTGCCCTTAAAAGCTAGACTGTGAAGCAGAGGGAGGTGGCCCTCTCTGTAAGAGGCACGGCCCTGAACATTCGGTTTGATTCTTGATGCTTGGCGCAAAATAAAACTTTTGACCTTCGCTTTGTATCAGTGTCTCTCTTTTAATCACAGACCCATTATTGGGGGACCGTTCAAAGATGTATATGTAAAAGGAGAGATTTAGGAGAATCAACCAATAGATGTGGATGAAGGGGGACAGAGTCTAAGGTGACTCTATGGCTTTGGCCTGAGGAGTCAAGTTCATGGAGTTACCCTTCACTGAGATGGCAAAGAGCAGAGGGAAGGTTGGCACGGGCAGGTGAGGGGAAATCAAGTTTAGTCTCAGACATTCTATGATGGAGGTGACCATCAGGCTTTCATGTGAAGATGTCAAGTAGCCACCTAGATATTCAAGCCTGGAGCCCCAGGGGATGTCAGAGCTGGAGATAGAGATTTGAGAATCTTCACTGTGGAGATAGACTACAAGGCCATGAGTGTGGATGAGATCTCTGAGGGAGGGAGTGTGAAGAGAAGAGAGAAGGCCCAAGGTCTGAGGGGGCAGGAGGGTGCTCAAACATTTAATCTGATAAAGGACAGGGGCCACAAAGGAGGCCAAGGAGCTGCCAGAGAGATAGGAAGGAAACCAGGAGAGCATGCCATCCATTGGCCAGGTGGTTTCAAGGTCATGCTGATAGGGTAAGATGAGATCTGAGAACTGATCCTGGATTTAGCAACATGGAGGCCGTTGGTGAACTGGCCAAGGGTAGTTCCATAGACAAGTGGCATCTGAAGTATGGAATAGGAGAGAACAGAAAGGAAGGTGAAGGCAGGGGTTGCAGACAGCTCTTCCAAGCGTGTTGCCATGCAGGCATGCTGAGAAATGGCGTAGGAGATGGAGGAGATGTTGGGGCCCAGGAATTTTTAGGTGTGAACTATTAACTGCACACTCGTGGAAGGAGGAGCAGTCCACAGGATAGGAGAGACAGGAGATAGTTATTGGAGCCAGGTCATTGGACAGATGAAGACAGCATTATATTAATCTACTTGGGGCTTCACCTTCCAAGTGAAGGGCAAGATTCCAGCAGAGAAAGGTCATTGGCAGATAAGGCATTGCTTGATACACTTCCTTTTCTCCCTCCTTCCTCCTAGGTCCAGCGTAGGTGGATTCAAAGGTTTCTCCTAGGAAGCCCGTCCCAGCCACCTTAGGGCCAGAGGCCTTGAAGCTGGGTGGGGCTGGGTGGGGCTGGGTGGGGAATGCTCCTCCCCCATGTCCCCCCCAAACTCTTATGCAACCTCCAATATCAACAAAAATCAGTTGGTGTCGCGCACCACAGACACGCTCCGAGAAGCCGCTGGAGCCATCAGAGGAGCCAGCATGGTGAAGTTTGCACCGCTGTTCCTGCCGTGGGAGCGCAGGCTGCAGACCTTCATGGTCCTGCAGTGGGTCTTCTCCTTCCTGGCCCTGGGTAAGGCGAGCGGGGCTGGGGGCTGGGAGGTCATGGACACCTGCCACTCCAGGTGCACAAGTGTATTGATAATGGAAAGACATTCACCCTAATGGGGACTTTGCTGCTCTCAGAGCTCTCAGAGCATGGGGATAGCAGGGTGTGGTAGAAGCCATTGTGTGTGGCTTTGGACAGGTTACTGAGTTTCTAGCTTAGTATGAGGACAAAGACCCTGCCTCAGGCTGCCTGGTGGTGGTGTGTGGAAGAACCTAGGTGATTATGGAAAAGTTCCAGGTTCTGTAGGGCTTCTCAGAAGGAACGGATTTCCTGCGTTCCTTTCAGAGAGGAGGAAACAGACTGGTGGGTAGGGAAAGAGAAGGGAACAGGGAAAGAATAGGAGTGTGAGGGAAGGTAGACTGCCAGGGGACTGGGGCATAAGGGAGGGTCCGAGGTGAGCCTGGTTCAGAGTCTGGCTGGGCAACCCAGCCCCTGACCTCTGCAAGTCTCTAATTCTAATCAGCTGGGGAAGGGCAATATCACTGCCTAGCTGGTAGAGCTGTTGTAGGATGAAGTGAGGAATGTGCTTGTTTTGCCCAGCGCACACTGGGCTGGACCCCTGGGCTGGGGTCCCGTGGGAAGTATGCTTAGGTCCCCCTCCCCACCCCATGCCCACCACAAGCACACTGATGGTGACCAGGGAGACCACCTGGCCCAGACTCCACTCTGCCGAAGGGAACTCTTTTGAGGAGGGCGGGCGACAGAGCAGGGGAAGAGAGTGACGGGGGAGGGGTGGGGGTGCCAGGGGGCGGGGGTTGGTTCCTATGCCAGTGTAGACAGTTCCTATTCCTTAGTTCCTATGCCAGCACCAGACAGTGTAGGCTGTGCTTCCCTGGGGGCTGGCCTTCAGCCTGTGCACGGATGCCACTATCCAGGTGTTACAGTCCGGGGATCCTCTGTACCGGCTGGTCACCAGCATCACACACACACACCCAGGTGCTCCCTCAGAACCCCCTCGCAGTTCTGCCACTGAAGGATTCACCCCCAGCAAAGCGGGCCCCCAGCACCCTGTTTCCCTTATGATTCATCTGTGTCTCTCTCCCAAGGGTTCTTAAACATTTTAAACAGCCCTGGCAGAGAAACAAAATCACTTAACTGCCCAAGGTTGTAGGTCTGGAGTCCTGGGCTCCTTCTACAGCCAAAAGAAGAAAGGGAAGGAGGGGCAGAGAGAGGAGAAGGGCAGATGGTGTGGGAGGAGGTGTGTATAAGAGGCTAAGAGGCTGGTGGAGACAGCCTGGGAAGGAGGCCTAACAGGATTGACTGCAAGTCTGCGGAATCCTGGACAAAGGTCGCTTGGGGGCCTAGAGGTAAGCTGTGGCCTGGGGATCCCAGAGGGTAAGGTTCATCAGGCCCAGCATGCCTTCTGTGATCTTGGGGCCCTGGAGTGTGTTTGAACATTCTGTCCCCGCACCCCACCCGGCCTTGGTCCCCCAGCCCTGCGAGCCCGGGCCATAGGAGCCTGGGAATATCAGGAGCAGCACAGAGAGGTCTAGTAGCTCCAGGCCTGGAGGACTAGAAGGAGGAAGGCTGGGAAAAGGGATGTGGGCCCCCTGGTCCTGGGAGTAGGAGGTTTTACCCTATCCCTCACCCTGGGAGCAAAGGGGAGCCTTGGAAGGGCTTAAGGTAGGGGAGATCCACTCTGGGTGCTGAAGTTCCCTGTGGCTGCAGGGGAGGTATGTACTGTGTTTTGAGTGTGGGGGGATGGGCTATGGCAGGGAGCCGTCCCAGTCCCCATCAGGGGCCACCACACTATGGCACATGGCCGAATCCTGCCCACTGACCGCTTTTGTATTTGTACAGTTTATGAGCTAAGTTTACATTTTCAAGGGGTTGTATTTTAAATGGTTAGGGACCTATGTAATATTATCCATGTTGGGTCTTGAACCCCAAAGTCTAAAATATTGACCACCTGTTCCTTTAGGAAAAAGACTGCCAAGTCTGGTCTAGCGAGGCTGGCAGAGGATGGGGAGATGTGGCCCCATTTGGGAGCTGTTCAGGAGATGGGGGCCACGGGGCAGATTGAAAGGCCCTTGGTCCATCGAAAGAGGACTGGGTGAACAAGAACAACACGCGGTCGGCACCCACGAGAGAGTAGCATTTGGCTCCAAAAGGGAAGGGAATTCTGACACGCAGGGCAGCACGGATGGCATGAGCAGGCCGCTGTGGCATCATGTGAAGTGACGCAAGCCAGTCACCAAAAGACCAACACTTGACGATTCTACGAGCTTCCTAGAACAGTCCCTTTTGTAGAGCCGGAAAAGCAAATGGTGGCCAGCAGGGGCTGGGGGAGGGGGCTCAGGGAGTCAGAGGTTCAAATTTGGGAGGGGGAGGGGAGAGAGAGGGGGAGGTTTCCGGGAGATGGTGGTAGTGAGGGCTACACAGGGAATGGACTTACTGCCTCTGAACTGTGCTTAAAAATGGTTAAGGTGATACGTTTTATGTTAATGCGCCTTTTATCGCAGTAACAATTTAAAACACACAGTGCCCCAAATGGGGACCCTGGAACGTTAGCTTTCTGAGGGCAGGACTTTGTGTCTGTCCTTCAAGGCCGCCCACTAGCACCTGGCCCGTCAGAGCTGCTCTGTGTAAAGTGAACACGTGTGAGCCCCGAGTGAGCTATGTCGTCTGCCTTAGGAGCTCTACCACTGTTTGGACTGGGTCAAGGTCCCCTCCACCAAGAACCCTGCCAGGAATGACACACCCAACTACCGTCTTTTCCAGTAGAATATACAACTGAAAGCTGACTTTCTTTTTTTTTTTTTTTTTTTTTTTTTTTTTTTTTTTTTTTTTTAAAGATTTTATTTATTTATTTGACAGAGAGAAATCACAAGTAGTCAGAGAGGCAGGCATAGAGAGAGAGAGAGGGAAGCAGGCTCCCTGCTGAGCAGAGAGCCCGATGTGGGACTCGATCCCAGGACCCTGAGATCATGACCCGAGCCGAAGGCAGCGGCTTAACCCACTGAGCCACCCAGGCGCCCAAAGCTGACTTTCTTTAAGAGAATGAGTTTATGGTGTTGAGTGGAGAAAAGGGGGTGGGGAAGGAGCCATATTCTCTAGCGGTGTTCTTTCCATCAGCATCAGATTAGGGATGGCCCACAGACCCGCTGACCCTGAAATGAAGCTGGGATTAGCCTATGGCAAGGGATTCGGACCTGCAGGTCAGAGGGAGAGCTCCTCACTGGGACTTGTCCTAGCCCAGCCCTGCTACACCCCTGAGCATCGGCTAGCCAGGGGTTTGACCTCTTTCTCCTTCCCTCTTCACTGGGAAAGGGCACTGTGGGAAGGAGGAATCAGCATGCGCAAAAGCTAAGGGACTAAAGGAGTTCAGGGAGCTGTAAGAACCGCAGTTAGTGTGGCCAGAGCACTGGGGGTGCAAGTGGGCGAGGAGGTGGGTAGGGCCAGTCAGCTCCTCCCAGAGTTACAGGAAAGCCAGGGCAGGGCTTTAAAGAGAGGAAGACCTGGCCAGATTGATCTGTGGAAAGATGGGGCAGAGGGTGGGCAGAAAGAGTGTCCCCGTTTTCTCTGAGGTTCCCAAAAATAGAAACCAGAAACGGATAATCCAGTCAGTCCTGAAGCAGGCATTTACTGAGCACCTGGGGAGTGCAGACTACAGAGGGAGGGAGGTGGGACGGGGTGGTGGGGTGGTGGTATGGAGGGAGTGGGGGGTTGGGGAGGGAGGAGGCCAGAGTGAACAAGGGAGACCCGACAGCGGGAACTATGAATTTTGAAGTTGGACCTATGTAGGTTCCAGTCTCCTCCAAGCAAGACACTGGCGGGTACATTTCCTCCTTGAAGGCGTGGGAAGCTGAGCTCTTCCTCCTGGGGCCACAGGCTGGACGGGATGGTGCTGCTAGTGCGGGGCATACGGGCGACTCAGTGTGGACGTCTCACCTCCTTCCTCTCAGACCCCTGATAGCTCTTGCTTTTCTCCCCAGCCCAGATCTGCATTGTGGTCTTCATAGGCCTCCTGTTCACAAGATTCTGGTTAGTCAGTGTCCTGTATGCGACCTGGTGGTACCTGGACTGGGACAAGCCATTGCAGGGGGGCAGGCCCATCCAAGCCCTAAGGCGCTGCTTCCTGTGGAAGTACATGAGGGACTATTTCCCCATCTCGGTGAGTACTGGCACTGGTGGGGATGAGGTTGCGGGGGAAGTGCCACCCAGGCTGCGGGGAGCAGAATGCTGGGCTGGGTGGGAGGGGCCAGAGCTTACACCACTGTGGGGCCTGGGGAAGAGTCCCGCTTCATTCTCGCTGTCATTTCCCAGGGTTGGGAAAATGTCAGGGTTTGGAGGAGCTCTGTGGGCACACACATATATCCTACAGGTGTAACCCCTCAGCGGCCAGGGAGGGGGTGAAGGTAATAAGCTCAAGGTCCCAAGAGACCATCGAGCCCCACCCTTTATCAGAGTGGGGAGAATGACACCCCGAGAGGGACAAAGGTGTGACCAACTCCACACAACAAGTTCTGGTTTTGAGGCGTGTGCATGAACTATGGGGGAAGGGGCAGAGGAGAGAGAGCCCTGAACTGGTTCTTAGTTCTATCCTGCCCTATCTCCAGATTGCTGGGTGTCCTTGAGCAAAACCTCGCCCATTCTGAGCCTCAGTTTCCCCAGATATCTAGAAAGCAGACTGACCCCTCCCCCCCGTGCACGTTTGAACCTCTCACTCTGACTCGGGGCATCTCATTGTGGATAATTGACCCTGGACTCAAACTCAGTCCGAAGTAAAGCGGACCCTCAGATTTTCGTGAACAGACCCGCTGCCTCCTTTACCAAATGCCAGGCAGACAATCCTGGGACTTGAGTGGCCGGGCAGGGCTGGCGTATTGGCTGGATGGGACAGGGTGGGCAGGCAGTGGGGAACACAGAGAGGTGCCAGGCAGGGAAAGCTGGCTGTCGCCTGGAAACGATAGAAGAAAGGCATAAAATGCGGCCTCTGGAGCAGGACAGACTAGGTTCTAATGCCAGCGCCGCCTCAGCCTGTGGTGCCCTTGGGGGAGTTTCATAGCCTCTCTCAGCCTCAGTGTTCTCATATGTAATGTGCAGATGATGCCACACACGTCACTGAGTTGGGCGGATTTGCTGAGCCAGCAGGAACTCACCATGTAGGTTGGCAGGACACTAGGTGCTAGTATTACATGACCGAGTCAGTGGGGAGCATGGAGACACATGCACGTGACTGTGGTTGGGGGGAGGGCTCTGACAGCCCAGAGCCCAGCTGCTCTGACCTTCACACCTGCCTGGCTTCTCCCATCCTGGAGCTCCACCTCTTCCCACCCCTCCTGGCGTTAGGTCCCTAGCTGGCAAAGGGGGAGGGAGTGGAGGACACAGATTCCTGGGCACTCAGCAGTGGATTCAGGGCTCCTGCCTGACTCCCTTTTGAGAGTCCTGGGGCCTGGCGAGGACTTGGGGAAGCTGGGCAAGAGCTGGGGTACAAAGCCCCAAGCTCCACAGTGAGCAGGCCTCCTGGGCAAAGGGCAAGGGTGGCATGGGCAGGGCCGGGCAGTAGGGCATTATGCTGGGGGCTGGGAAGAGGGCAGGAAGTTAAGTGGCAGAGAATTCCACACTCGTGAGGGGTGCTTCTTGTGGAAGGGTAGAGTAAATGAGCAGCTGCTGAACTAACCCAGGAGTCCATGTTGGGGGAGGACTTCTCCCCATATTTGCTTCTGGGATCTTGTCCACAAAGACAAACAGGGTCTGCGCCTATACTATCCACTGCCCTTCCTGATCCTCCCCTAGCCAGGCACTACTGGCCCTGGTGGGACACTGCCCTGATGATCTGCCTCAGTCCTTTGTGTAGTGTTTCTGGATTGATGCCACTGAGGGCCTGTTGCATCCCCCCTGCAGAGGGCAGGCAGTACCACCACATCGCCAGCAGAGGGCGAGATAGCATGCACTTGACTTTGCCAATGCTAGGCTGGGAGCCTGCAGGGTTGGGGAACGGGCCACAGATCCCCTTCCCCACCTCTTCCCAGAAGACCCTCCCACTCTTCCACACACTTTTACGGCCCCGCCCCGCTGGGATCTTGAGAGTGGCGGAAGGTAGGTAACTCTCCCGCACACACTGACAGAATTCTGTTTTCCCTTGTAAAATGCATATAGATTTCCGAGATTCTTCTATCAGTTCTTAGGTTGATTTTATGAACTAGCATCTATGGATGGAATTCCAAGCAGAATTAGGAAACTCTCTGGGCCTTGCAGCTTTCTGAACTCATGCTACAGGCTTCTAAAGAGCTGATGGTGAAGAATCAGGTGATGGGTTTCCCATAGGATACACTGATCCCACCTCATGCTGAAGGCCAGCCCCAGAGCTAGGTTCCCCCAGTGAAGATTTCATCCTCCTGGAGTCAACACTGTCTCCACAGGCCAAGGCCCGAGAAGGGTGGACTGCTGTGGCCTGGTGTCAAGAAATGCTGCAGGCCTGGGGAAGCACAGGATACCTCTCCTCCCACACCTGGGACCTCCCTCTGTTCCTCACAGCCCTGTGGATGTCACTGGGGACTTCAGGCCCTCCCTCCCACTCCCCCTCCCACCCCCCACCAAGAATACTGGGGGCTCTTAGCCTGAGTCAGAAGAAGGTGGGTAGCCAGCCGCCTGCCCAGGACAGATCTGCAGCGTGCACTTGGACGGAGTAACACTTGATCCTGTGATGGCTCCTTTCATCACAGGAGGGCTCTGCCTGGAAGAAGGTCTTCCTTTGCACTGAGCTCTGCCTATCCTGACCACCCGCCCTGCCCCAGGGGTCCTGCCTCTGCCTTGGGCACAGCTGTTCTCTCAGCCCTCTGGCTGCCCTGCAGGGAGGGAGCCGCCTTCCTACTCAGTTCCTCTTCTTGCTGTCCCTCCCCAGCCAGCAGCTCTCAGGAGGCTTTCTGTGCACAGACATTCGGGGCTAAATGATGGATGTGGGGGTGGCTTCATCCCTGGCCTCTACCCACTAGTAGCACTCCCCTCCACCAGGTATGACAACCAAAAACGGCTGCAGACATTACATGTCCCCTGGTGGGCTCAGGGAACTGACCCTGGTTGCGAACTGCTCTGGGGCCCAGGGTCTGACTCCAAAACTCCTCCCCCACTAGCTACCTGAATCTTGACCAGTCACTCTTTCTCTGCTACAGTCCATCCTGCACACAGCAGCCAGGATAGTCAATGCCACAACAGCTGTGACTCTCGTAATACCTAAAAATCAAATCTAATTTTTGCCCAGCCTGCAGGTCCCTGGACCCCGGACCCTCTGCTCATGCCTCACCTTCCCCCTTTGCCTTTCAAGTTCTCCAGGAGTGAGCTGTGTTCCCTGGGCTGGCACCCTTCCTGGAAGTGCATCCTTTCACCACATTAACCCCTACCGTGTTTCACCTGGGGACTCCTGCAAGGTGGCAGAGCCTGCAGGAGCCAGGCCACCTGTGTTAAAGTGCTGCCTCTGCCACTTTACTAGCTATGTGACCCAGAAGCAGTTAATTAACCTCGTGCCTCAGTTTCCTCATCTGTAAAATAGGGATGTTGTCACCACTATGTCCCTGGCAGCATAAACAGAAGATGGCTCGTCAGTATACTGATGGGAGGTGCTGGGAATGGGTACCACCTGGGGGGGCAGTCTTTCCAGCTATCCATGCTTAGCACATCTGTATTAAACTCTAAGACATTCTTTTTTTTTTTTTTCTTAAAGTAGTCTCCGCGCCCAGTGTGGAGCCCAACACGGGGCATGAACTCATGTCCCTGAGATCAAGACCCAAGCTGATACCAAGAGTTGGGGGACTGAGACACCCAGGCATCCCTCTAAGATATCCTTAATGGTAAACCAGCAGTATTTTATGTACCACTAAGAAAAAAATCCTCCCAGAGGAATCATCAAATGCATTTTGAGAACATAATGTTAAGATGCAAAGGAATGGTGTATCTTAGAATTGAGGGGATACAGCTGCAGATGTCAGTGGGTGTCTGTTCTGTGAGCCCGTGAGTGCAAGGGGGAGAGAGCAGGGGTGAGGGGGTCTGAAGCCCATCTTGATGGCATACCAAGGCTGCCAGGGCCGGGGAGAATACCCAAGCCTTTCCTTCCATCTAGCTATGATGGGAGGAGACAGGAAAGGACTGGAGTACACACACACACACACACACACACACACACACACACACACGGCCAAAGGCCTGAAGCTGGAAGGCATTCCTTTGTTGTAAAGGGGGTGACTCTAAAACTTTGATATATATCGTAATCCTATGGGAAATCTGCCACAAATCAGATGCCCCAAGGCTGGAGCCAGAATACTGAATCAGACCTTGCTTGCCCTGCATTTTTAAACTGCCAAGTAATTGAGGTATATAAAAGGTCATGAACAGGTTCTCCAGGGCCAGGTCTTGGAGCTGGGAGGGGCAGGCTGCTGGTGCAGGAAGAGCCTTCTCCTGAGAGCCCTGGACATTCCAAGTTTGACTAGAAAGGAAATGGCCCCTGAGACAGTCCTGAGTCTCGGGATGTCTCTCTGGTTCTGCAACAAAGGCTCTCTCAGGTGCTCTCAGTGGAGGACAGTAGAACTGAGCTCAGGTCATCTGTGTATGGGCAGGTCGCTTACCCCCCCGCACCTCAGTTTGCTCAGCTGTCAAATGGGGGCTCTTGCACTGTAGCCCCCCTCCTTAGGGCCACGGTTACGCAATTTGGTGGCGTGGGTGCTTTGTGAGCCATAAAGGAACCATCAGGACAGTGGCGGTCACCGCCAAGCGTGTGAGAGAGGGCACAAGGGCGGTTGTTGAGGGATGGGCCTGGGGAGACAGCGGAACAGTGATGGCCCCATCAGTGCACACATTTGCACACGCACACATCAGTGCCCGGGCAGATACTGGCACGCGTGCCTAGACACGGGCCCTCATTCACCAGGGTATTTCTTTATATGCAAAGGCTTCTTTATTAAGGATTATAATTCTTTCATTCATTTGTTCATTTATACATTCATTGTTCATTCAAAATAAGTAATATGTTCTTGTTCAAAATTCAAAGGGACGAGGGGATACATGGGTGAAAAGTCCCCGCCCCAGAGGCCACTAGGACCACTAGTGTTTGGTGTGTCTGCGAATGAACAAGTGCATGTCCCCTTTCTGAGCACAGTAAGTGACACTGTGCCCACGTTGACTTGCCCTTTGCTTTGTCCTAACCAGTGACTGGGGCTGTCTTCCCCTGCCAGGGCAGGGAGATCTTGCTTCTACCTCCCTAGGGCTGCCCTGTGCCCCACTGTATGGATGTTGTGAGAATTTGCTTCAATGGGCCCTGTTGATGGGCACTGGAGGGGGTGCTGAGGTTTGGATAGTACCAAAAAAATGATGCTTCAGTTAGTAATCTCGTCCACGTGTCATTTTACACAACGACACAGCCAAAATGAAATACAGTGCAGAAATTCCTCAGCAGTAAAGTTGCTAGGGTAAAAGGTCAGTCCTGCTTTTAGGTATTCAGCTATTGCGCAATTGCCTTTCCAGGGCTTGTACAAAATTGCCTTCCTGCTGGCTGAGGAAGAACTCGTGTGCCCGTGCGTCAGTGTGGGGAGCCAGGTGTGTTTGTAGAGGAACATGCCAGATGGGTTCCCAAGCAAGCGCCTTTCCCACTGAGGTTAACTAGAGGTTTCTCTCTTCTGGCTTTAGCTTCACCTCTAATAAGTTCCCCTGTGGGAGCAGAGACCTTTGTCCTCGTGTGGGAGGCAGTGGTCTCTCCAACTGTGGTCCCTGTAGGTTTCTGCAAAGGATCAGTGGGTAACTGGGGGCCATGCTGGGCAGGGGTGGGGGGATTGCAGAAACCAAGTCCAGGTGAAGTGCTGAAGAATCTGGGGTTGGTCGGCCTGGATGGGGGCAGTTGGCTTATATCCCTGTCGCTGCCCCCAGGTCCCTCCAGGCTGCTCTGAGGACAGGCAGCCAGGCCTCTGGGACCCCAAAGGTGGCAGCAAGAATCCTCAGGGAGCCACCCGCTGCAAGTTTTAGCTTGATGACAGGACGAACTTTCACCATGGCAAAGCTGACCCGGGGGCAGAAAGGGCTGCAGACTGCTGTGGGAACTGGGCAGTTCCATCAGGGGCTTTGGGCATGGCCCAGGGGCTTCTGGGGCCTTCAGACTCTTGATGGCTGTGGCTCCTGAAGTGCAGGGCAGTGTAAAAGGTGGGCCTGTGGTTCCTGGCAGGGTGGCGGAAGGATTGCCCCCTACCACCACCTAGTCTCTGCCTGCAGCTATAGTCTGCACTCTGGACCATGGAGCAGCCTGTCCAGGAATGGGCAGGCCAAGAGCAGCATCTGTTAGCTCAGTTCCTGCCCTTCTACCCTCATTCTGCTATACCTGGGAGCAGCTAAAGACAGCAGCTCTCCTCTCCCAGGCCATCTGTGATGGCTGGTGGTCTCTACCTCCTGCTCCATGCTGCAGACATGACCAGACCTAGGCAAGTTGCTTGCTAGCAGACGACAATGGTTGAGGGGCAATGAGGGTCTGGTGTAGGGAGAGCAGGGAGCCCCAGGGAGACATTTGCATTGTACAGAGGGTAGATAAGCCTTCTGGCTGTGTGCTCTTCCAACCACTACTGCTAAGATAGCAAGATTGCAATGCTCACTCCCAGGTCTTAAGTACCCATTTTTCTTACATTGAGTTTTGTTAAACTGGGGCTCTTCCAGCATGGTGGCACTCCCGTGTGTCCCTTTGATGCCTTCAAATGATACCTGGTCCCGTAGTAATCTTGGTAATTTCAGGGTACTGCACACCAGGGCTTCTTAGCAGCCCTGGGTGGTAGGCAGGTCAGGGCTAAATGTCCCCATTTTACAGATGGAGAGCCTGAGAGGGAAGCAGTTTGTCTAGAGTCAGCCATGAATATGAGAGGGTGTCCCTGGGTGCATTCACATACCGTATCTCAGTATTCCTAAGAAACTGAGCCTCAGAGATGGAGAGCGGCTTGCCCAAGGTCACCCTGATGAGTGGCATGGTCAGGATTGGCACACAGGTCCCGCTCCAGCTCACCGGGTTGCTGTCCTTGCAGCTGGTCAAGACTGCTGAGTTGGACCCCTCCCGGAACTACCTTGCGGGCTTCCACCCCCACGGGGTCCTGGCAGCTGGAGCCTTTGTCAACCTGTGCACAGACAGCACGGGCTTCCCTTCGCTCTTCCCAGGCATCCGCCCCCATCTGATGATGCTGAGCCTGTGGTTCCGGGCCCCTTTCTTCAGGGATTACATCATGTCGGGGGGTGAGTCTTTATACCCATGGGTAGCCCAGGAGGATGAGGCTGGAGGCAAGGGACGAAGCAGCTTAAGGAGGGGAGGGCTGCCAGCACTTCCATACTTCTTGCAAGTGCGTGTGCAATGGGAGAAGTAGCTAGACCCAAAGAAGTACTCCGCACAGCCGCGAGCCGGGAGAGGACTCAGTTCCAGTCCTCAGGGGACGCCCAACTGGAGGCAGTGGGGTGGAGACCCGGGCCTCTGCGGCACCTTTCGGTGGTCTCTCTCTCCTGTCTTACCCACACCACCATCCCTGCCCACTTCCCTATACCTGAGCACCTTCCTCTCTCCCTAGGGCTGGTCACGTCGGACAAGGAGAGCGCTGCTCACATTCTGAGCAGGAAGGAAGGTGGCAATCTGCTGGCCATTATTGTAGGGGGTGCCCAGGAGGCCCTGAACGCCAGGCCGGGAGCCTTCACGCTGTTGCTCCGGAACCGCAAGGGCTTCGTCAGGCTCGCCTTGATGCATGGGTATCTGGGGAGAGGGCTCTTGGCTCCAGGGGAGATTTGCAAGGGTTAGATTTTGGTGGGAAGACAGCAGAGATTAAGTGGCTTGTATTTTGGCAGGGAGATTCTCAGTCTGTTTACAACAAAGATGAAATTTTGGTGAGAGATGTACTATGGCATGCCCATATACCAGAGAAGATTGCAGTAGGGAGGCTTGGTGATCAAAGGCACTAAGTGGGAAGGGACATGTCTGCCCAAAGCTGGTACAAGATCTGACATCTGTGGATCTGGGAGGATGGAGTGTGGGGCATATCACAGAACTCTTCTACTTAGAAGCATCTTTGAAAAACACAAGCTATCTGAGGCCAGAGAGATTTCTCTGCAAAGCTCACGGATGTTTTCTATCTGGGAGGGCTCTGAAACATTCTGGTCTGTCTGTCCCTTACAACTGGGAGATTGTGGCCCTGAGAGGGGCCAGGATCTGCCCAAGGTCAGAAAGCAAAGCTATGGCAGGGCTGGGAGACAACCCAGGCCTCTGACTGCTGATGCAGGGCTCCATCCTCTGCTCTAATTCCCAGTCGCTGGGTCCCTGCAGGAAGCTAGCTGGGGCCTCCTATGAGACCTTCCATGCATATCCTCTCCTGTCTCTCTCCAGGGCACCTCTGGTGCCGATCTTCTCTTTCGGGGAGAATGAACTCTTTGACCAGGTCGAGAACTCCCCTGGCTCCTGGTTGCGCTGGATCCAGAACCGGCTGCAGAAGATCATGGGCATCTCCCTCCCACTCTTCCATGGCCGTGGTGTCTTCCAGTACAGCTTTGGTCTCATACCCTACCGCCAGCCCATCACCACTGTGGGTGAGCCACGAGCAAGCCTGGCCGGGGAGGTGGGGGTGGGGTGGGGCTACAGGGAAAGAAGCCTGGGCTCCGGGCTGCAAGGGGATATGGAGACAGGTAAGACACTTCCTTTCCCTCCTGGAGCTCACATTCTAGACCAGGAAACACATTTAGGAGACCAGGAAACAGACACTGCTTATCAGTTGAGCAGGTAAGGCTGATAGAAGGCGCTCTGGGATGGGAACTGAAACAGGCACAAGGAACAATAGTCACCACGCATTACAGAGTGGCTGCTGTGTGCCAGGCAGGGTCCCTACTGTGCAGCAGCTTGATCTGCCCTAACGACCTTCAAGACAGGGACTACCATCCCCCTTTCATTAATGGTAAACTGAGGCTCTGGGAAGTTAAGTAACTTCCAAAAGAACACTCTGCCTTTGAGTAACAAGGATGAGGATCGGATCAGGATTTATTTGACTTTTTATGTTTCTAGAGAAGAAGGTTTAATTCTGACCCAAAGGATCTCCTAAGGCTTACTGGAGAGGATGGGTACAAGGAAAGGGCATTCCAAGTCTATTAGAATTGTGTGTAGAGTAGGAAATGCTACACTTGGATTAGAACCTGAGGGATTATCCCATAAATAATGGGCATGAGCTCTCGTCCATGGACTCAGCACTATCTTTTTCAGCTCTTGGGACTCCTCATTTGCTTTCTTCTTGGATCCCAGCTAGATCCCTCTGACGAAGCCTATAGAGGAAGGTTCGTCTTTTTCCATCTGTTTATTTGCTAGCTGAGCACAGACTTGGTATACACCATGACTTTCCCTGTGTATTGTGGCAATATTTTCAAGAGTGTTAATACTCCTACTGCCCCCAGATCTATTGCCAAGAGAAGGCCGGGGAGCGATCACCCCAACCAAAGAGGTCACTTAGGGCTTCCCTGGAACAGGCCAGATGGAGAGAGAAGGAGGAGGAAGAGCTGTGTGGGCTGTGGGCCCACCTCGTCCTAGATCTACAGGTACCTCTGATCATGACATGTTGGGCTCCCAGAACCCTGTGGTCTGGAAATTACGAGCATATCCCCAGGATTTGAAAACTGGAATGGGATTCTTCCGTGCTGTGTGACTTGAACAAGTAGCTTAGCCTCTCTGAGCCTCTTACACCACCTGTTAATAGGGATAAGAGCTTCTGCCCCCATAGGATTGTTACAGGGATTAAAGGAGATGATGCGTGGCAAGCGCCTGGTGCGTTCCTGGTGCGTTCCATGGCATGTCGCAATGCCCACAGGTGTTGTTACTATATCAGAATCTTGGAGTTACCGTAACATCTTAGAAGCCATCACCCAACACAGGGTTGAAAGGGATGGCAGTAAGAGCATTTTGTGCCGGGATGCCGTGGGGTAGGGCTCCTGCAGCCCCATGGTTCCTGCTCCGGACCAACACCCACACTTGTGCCTTGCAGTGGGAAAGCCCATTGAGGTGCAGAAGACACCATACCCCTCACAGGAGGAGGTGGACAAGCTGCACCAGCGCTATATCAGGGAGCTGTGTGACCTCTTCGAAGCCCACAAGCTGAAGTACAATATCCCCGTGGACCAACACTTGGAGTTCTGCTGAGCGCCTCCCCAGAGGGCAGGATTGGCGTTAGGAGCCCAGTGGAAGGTGCTATGATCTAAGAAGGCTTCCTGAAGGCATCTATTGAACATACCTTCACAGCCTTCCCAGACCTCTGCAAATTCAACCACACCAGGCCCCAAGTCCCAGCCGCTGTGCGGGAGGGGACACCAGGCTCTGGAGTTGGTGATTTTCACCCCTGCTGAGAAACCCCCTGCCAGCCTCCCTCTCCTTGGCCTGCCCCTCAGTGAATGGGAGAGACTGCTGGAAGAGAGGGATTTCTGAGGTCTCGGTCCCCTGTTGTCATGTCACTCAAGGGACAGAGAAAGAGGGGGGCCACTCTCACCTGGTTTTTCTTCCTTGACCTAGAGTTTCCTTGACCTTGTATAACGGCACAAAAGAAGCACATGCTCCAGCCCCATCTCCTACAAGTTCCCTCATCCCACACCCTGGATGTCTCCGCCCCTCCCTCCCTGTGCCAGAGAGGAGGGGTGGCCTTGCAGTCTCTTTGCTCATGCTAAGCACCTGTGCATTTCTGGGTCCTGCGAGCTATAGACTGGCAGCCACAGGGCTGAAAAGGTGGAGAAGGAGAACTGTGCCCTGTCACTGCTGTATGGTGCTGGGCGGCCCTCTTCGCCCTCCTTCTGAGCCTCAGTTTCCCTGACTGACTAAGATGAACCCTGAGACTCAGCTGGAGAGCTCATCCATTGTTATTTCAGCCCTGGCCTTGGCACAGAAGGGTGGGGGAGGGTCTCCATAAACATCAGTTCAACAGATGAAAGGATTCTGTTTTAGCCTTCTTCTGTTCCTCCTCATTCCTCGACAAAGAGGGCTCATCAAAGCCTCTCTTTGGACCCCCACCCTGGTCCTGTGGCCCTACAGCCACACCTCTACTGACAGGGCCAGAGAACACCATGTTGACTGATCCTTCCTGATCCGTCAGCCCCAACCTTACCAGCCCTTGTCCTGATCTGCTGAGCAAGGAAGATGAGAGGCTGTGTTAAGATACAGAGCAGATCGACACTAAGAAGAAGGACCAGCCACCAGGAGTGTATGTTTCTGTGTGTCTGCAGGGTGGGTGACATGGGGACAGATGCCCTGATGAGAAGATTCTGGATTCCTAGGTTTGGACATATGTCAGTAGTGAAGGTCAGGATGGCCAGTGGGAACTGTCCTTGTGACTTCCCCTCCCCCTCCAGCAGGGAAGCAGCATCCTTTCTCTCCAGGAACAAATAATACCCATAACTACAACAGTAGGGACATCTGAGAAGTGTAAACTTGGGTTTAAATCCTGGCTCATCCCTTCTTTGGTGACTCTGGGCAATTCATGTCATTTCCGAACCTCAATTTTGCCATCTGAGGAATAAAGACTACCATACCCATCTCTGGTGTTGTGAGCATAGTAAGATAATATTTTAAATGTGTAAGCCACCCCATGTCATGTCTGGAATGGTGTGGAATATGGGTAAATTAGGATTCAGGTGATAATCCTAAAGTTACCCCGTGTCTCGGGAAGGTGCCTGATAGCTGATGAGGCAATATGCTAGAAGGGCCACAACAAGGGAAGTGGGAACAAAGGGGTGGGGTTCAGGGGAGGGAGTGATGATTTCAGAGGAGGAAGTGGAGGAGGTGACAGATGGGCAGGGCTGTGAAGGAAGGGCAATATTTGCAAAGGGGAGAAGTACTTGCCCATCAGAGTTCTCTATTGCTGTCTAGCCGGCTATGTCAAAGCTGAATGGTTGAAGAAGCAAGGAGTTGGTATTTCTTGCAATTCTGTGGGCTGACCAGGTGGCTCTTCTCAGTCTGCCCTGGGCTCCTTGCAGCTGCATACAAACAACTGGGGCTGGGCCTCTCTTGACAGGTGAGTCTGATGGGTCTTTTGTGTTCGGTGGTGGCTGGATTTGGTAAGAATGGGAGCAAGGCTGCAAGCTCTTAAATCCTGGCCTGAGCAACTTGCCCAGCATCTTTTCATTCCATTCTGTTGATCAAAGCCACTTCTGAGCGTCCCCCCACCATTTTAAGCATTAGGAACAGACTGTGCCTCTGCCTGGGAGCAGCATCAGTGTCAGAATAGAGCGGGCTGGAGGTCCACGAAGAGATTCTATGGCCATGTTGGCCAACAATCTACAAAACAGCGGTAAATGGGGGATGCCTGGGTGGTTCGGTGGGTTAAAGCCTCTGCTTTCAGCTCAGGTCATGATCCCGGGGTCCTAGGATCGAGCCCCCGCGTCCGGCTTTCTGCTTGGCGGGGAGCCTGCTTCCCTTCCTCCCTCTGCCTGCCTCTCTGCCTATTTGTGATCTGTTTGTCAAATAAATTTAAAAGAAAAACAAAAAACAGTGGTAAATGAAAGCCTGCTGTGGGACACCCCTGCCCCCAAATGTAGCGGAATTCCCTGTGTGGCCATGATCAGAGCTGTAGTTTATCCACAGGGCACCAGCTCCTTTTCAGCTGCTGCTCCATCCCCATCTTGCGCTCCCTAGTCATCCTCAGTGACCAGCCAGGGTGTAGGGGCCATCGTTGGTCAAGGGACACAGGCCATGCTGGGGACGCTGCAGGGAAGGAGCCAGGAGTGGGCATTCCCGCTTCCCTCTTTCTTCCGCCAAGGTTCCCCTCTGCCTGAGCCCCTTTGTGAGCTGGAGGGCGCAAGGGCCTGAGGCTGCAGTGTACACAGGTAGGCCTCCAGGAAGGAATGGGGTGCAGACAGGTGGACAGTGGTTCTGCAGAGATCCATGGAAGAGAGACGTCCACCTTCAAGTCCAAGCTGCTTAGTGCCTTTCGCCACTCTTCCATCATCTGGCCCAGTTTTCTCAGTCCTCATTTGTCATCCTCCTTTAGTCCTGGGCTCCCATCACTCTGAACCATTTGTATGTAGTTCCTTGTATCAGATTTGCTCTCTTTCTCCCCTCTAGGCTTTGTCCATGCTGTTCCCTCTGCCTGGAATGGCATCTCCCCTGCCCCACCTCCCCCTTTCTCTGGGAAATTCCCATTCGTCCTTCAGTACTAGTTTCCTTTATTCGGGAAGGCCTTTCCTAATGCCCCTGGTTGAGATAGGGCTCTCACGGGGTGCCCTGACTTCCCCTTCCTCTGCCACGGCACTCACACCTGGGTGGCTGCTGGGTGGTCCCCGTCCCATGCATGATACCTCTGCCTCCAGTGAGCCCCCTCCAGCCTATCCATGTGTAGCACCTGCCTCCACTCTCCAAACAAAACCCAACACCCTAAAATGGTCTCCAATGCCTCAGGATAATGCCCAAACTCCTCTTCAGCCTCCAGAGCCTTCCTCATCTGCCCCTAGACCTCACCAGCCTCCCGCTGGGTCTTCTCTCCTGTACCCCATCACCCTGCCACCCCTCGCTGCTTGTTGAGTGCACACTGCGCTCGCACCTGCTGTGTCCCAGGGCATGCTGTTCCCTTGCCTTGAAACAAGCTTCCTTCTAGACTGGTTGATGTCGCCCATCCCCAAAGGGCGCCTCCTTTGTCGGCCATTAGCACACCCCACCTGCCCTCCTACCCTGCCTCCCACCTCACTGCCCTGAAGCAGAGTTAGTTATCTCTCTTTGGGGCTAGTTTTAGGGGTGACAGGGCCATGGTCCACGGTCATTAATGGGTGAGTGGACTTCTGTGTCTGCCAGTAGACTGCGAAAGCCCTAAGGGCCAAGACCAGATCCTGGCCACCCTCAGCCCCACCCCAGTACCCCGCTTGGACTCAAGGCACCTCAGCACCACACTGGGTGAGAACTGGTTGGATAAATGAATCCTCGCATGGCACTTCCTCTTGGGAGGCCTGGGGGAGGGACAAGGCCGAGAAGACCCAGGTCTTGCTTTTGGAGGTCACTAAATCAGTTCTCCATGGCTATGTGACTCCAAAACTGAGCAGCTTTAAACCACAAACAGTCATTGTTTCACAGTTTCTGAGGTCAGGAATCTGGAAGCGGCTTCCCTGAGGGATACTGGCTCAGGCGTCTCCTGAGCTATAGCCACGCCATCATTGGCAGTTCCAGAAGACTTGAGTCGGCCAGAGGAACCACTCCCAAGCTCCCCCATGTGGTTGTCGGCAGGAGGCTCTGTCTGCCTCTGTGTGGGCCTCTACACGGGGCTGCCAGTGGTGTGCCTTCTGCCAGAGCAAGTAAAGAAATGGGCCACACTACTTTTTATGGACCTCGCCTCTGTGTCACACACTATCAATTCTGCCCTATCACATTCGTGAGATGTGAGTCACTAAGTCCCGCTCACACTGTACAAGGGTGTGAATCCCTGGATAGGAGGTCCCTGGGGGCCGGCTTGGAGCTATCTCAGGGACAACAGATGAACCCTCAGAGGCTGCAGGAGGTAACTCGCCCATCCGGTCTCAAAGAGCGTCCCCAAATGGGTGGGGCACAGAATGAGCAGGGATGAGGAGCAGAAGGAATGCTGGCCACAGCCCCCTGGCCTGGCTGGGATGGAGGAGGAGGTGACCATGAGATTTGAGCGGGTTTGGATGGGGGAGGGCAGTGGTGAGAGACTTGGGAGGGCCAGAGGGCAGAGAATTCTTCCCTTTTCATCGTGACCCAGGAGGCCTCACGTGGAGGACCAGGGCAGCAAAAGAAAGGAGGCTAGGGCCTGATCTGAGAGGAGGGCTGCCCCAGAGAGCTGCACGGCTGGGAACAAGCACACTGGACTTTGAGCAAAACATGTTCTTTTCCTGAGCGATTGCAGGTGTTTGTCTCGGGGTTGGTCTCCCCATCTGATGCAGTGTGCCAGGGCTGCACATGAAAGGGGCCAGTAATTAAATTAGTCCCTCCTGACTGACACTCC
Organism: Mustela erminea; assembly: GCF_009829155.1. Classification (NCBI taxonomy): domain Eukaryota; kingdom Metazoa; phylum Chordata; class Mammalia; order Carnivora; family Mustelidae; genus Mustela; species Mustela erminea. The sequence continues at coordinate 54,346,750 of NC_045622.1, read as the reverse complement.
TCAGGGCCCACAGAGCCTGCCTCAGGGGCCTCCGCATTGTCTCCGCGGAAGAACAGCTCCCCGACCCCAGCGCATACGCACAGATTCAGATAACCAGAGGATGACAGGTTTTGCCAGACGTGGTGGACAGGGTAAGAGGCCCTCAAGTGTGGGGTGCTCTGGAGTCTTCCAGAAATCATGCTGCCCTTTGGCCTCGGGAGAAGTTCTCAGAAGGCATTACCCACAGGGAGCAAAGGGCCCACTGGGACCCAGCCTGTGTGACATGGCTTTATGGTGCCGGGGTGGGGACAGGGGTCAGCCAGCACAGCACTGCCAGCAGCCACGTGGCATGGGCCACACGGTGGCCTCACAAGGAAGCTGACCGTGCTCAGTGAGGGTTCAGGAGGAGGCTCACGCAGGGAGGATGCAAGCTGCTGAGCAAGCAAAGGCAGGGAGAGGAGACGGGGCAGGGCACAGGCTGATGATGGCCGCTCCTGTGAGTCAGCGGGCAGGAGGGAGCTTTAGGGAATGCGAGGCTGGAAGGCCAGGCCTTTGTTCAGCAAACTTGGAGACAGAGTGGTGACCAAGGCACCCAGGGTCCCTGACTTTGCCTTGCCTACCGTCTGGGGGAACTCAAATGTCTAGTCAAGGAGTCAGGAATTTCGCCCCCAGGTAGGGAGGAGCCCCGGAAGGTCCTTGAGCTGGAGTGGGTCGGGGGCAGGACCAGATGTACAGTGGCTGCCTTGGGCTGGACTGGGCATCTGTCTTAATAACCTCATGGAAGGGCGGAGCCAGCACTGATCCACTTACTAGGCCATGCTGGGCTCTGGGTGGGACACTCTTCAGGCATTATCTCAACGACACCAGCAATGACACCCACTCTTTGGAGTAAATGAGGTTCCTGTGTCGGAGAGGGGTAAGGACTTTTTGAAATCCTGGTCTCAGTAGGAAGACTGCCTGCCCAGATAGCTATTCAGCTCTACTCCCACTCTGCCTAGTTCTAGCCTCCAATTGGGCTGAAGGGCACAATGGAAGGGGCTGGGCCTGAGAACCCTTGAGGTGTGCACAACCCCCCACCTGCCTGCTTGGCCCCACCGCACACCTCCCTGCACTGCATACCACCCCCCCCATCCCTCTCCCTGTGCCATATGCCTCCTTGAGGCTTGGTTCCGTCACCTATTATTGTTTCACCCATAAGGGAGTATTTAATAAATGCCCGTTCCTCCTCACCCCTCCCCTTTGGAAATGCCAGGAAATGGATTTTGAAAGACCCAGGAGAGTTTATGGATTGCAAATGAGGTTTGGGGTTTTCTTAGACTCTAACTCACCACTCACTCCTTGCTAGAAAACCTTTAACCAGTGCAAGGTGTGCCCTGGACCCCTAGTTATATCTTTAGTGAGTGAATGGATGGAACTAGATAGGCAGGTAGACTCACTCTTTCTAGTAGCCCCTTTCAAAGGGCCCCTGAAAAGAACAAAACCAGCAATGAACCCTGGCCCTATGAATACAATGCCAATGATTTGGATCAAAAGGGACCTCCCCCTTGAAAAAGGGCAAAAATTGTCAGACTTGGCATTTGGGCATGGGCTAGATCTGTGGTATAGGACCAGGTTCTTGTTGAGGGGGGTGCCTAATTCATCTCGGACCTATTCATTTGTAAAATACAATATAATTACCTGAAAAATGAAATATGAAAACAATAACAAACATAGTCCAAGTTTTTATTCTTACTTTCAACAGACATACAACTCCTCTGCCACGTTACTCTAAAGTTTCAGAGCAGGTACTCTCAAATTCTGTACCTAACTTGGTCAGGAACCAGGAACAAGTGGTTAATGGACCCATTCCAGCCCTCAGACCACACTAGAGCCACACAGCCTTAGCACTCATGGGGGGCTAATTACTGGGATTGTCAGATCACTGTGGTTAAGCTACATGAAGGTACTTGGTGAACTGCAAAGAGCTCTGCAAGATTGGTGGGGCTGTGGTCTTGGCCACTTATACGTGAGTAAGCTGAGGGGCCTCTGGGAAGGGAAGGACTTGCCTGAAGGTGCAGAGCCAGAAAGACTCCAACGTGCAATCACTCTTCGGTCTCATGCAATGCTCTTTCCACCCTGCCAGGGCACTGGGCCAATGACTAGTCCAGATGGGGAAGAAAGGCTTGGCCTCTTCAGCCCAGATCAGGACAGCTCTGATGGGCCACTTCTGTTCAGCTTCTCCCTCTACCCAATTCCATTGCCTTCCCTCCCTTCTGTAGGTGTTGACCCCAAGAACTCTCCCTAATAGACATCCCACAGGCAAAACGTGCTTTCAGAATCCACTTCCTGGAGAACCTAACCCATGACCTCATGCATATATGAAGAGTTAAATCTCAATATATGACTAGAGAGATTAACTAACCTGTCCAAAGTTGTACAGTTTTTAAATGGGCTTTATGTTTTTGGAGTCAGGATTTCAACTCAGATCGGATGGCAAAGCCAGTGGTTTTTGCCTTATGAGTGAGATCTTCTGACTACCAGCTTGGAAAACAAAGGAAAGGATCAGAAAAATTGTATTTAAGTTGTGAAACTTAAAGTAAATGTATTCAAAATGGCGCACCACTTTGGAAGACATTTTGGCATTTTTTAAATAAAGTTGAATATAGGCTTACTGTACAGCACAACAATCATGGTCCTAGCTATTTACCCCACTGATTTGAAAATAAGTCCACACAAAAACCTGCACACCAGTGTTTACGGCAGCTTTCTTCATAATCAGCAGAAACTGGAAGCAACCAAGATCATCCTTCAGTAGGTGAAGAGACAAACACACTGTGGTACCTTGAGGACAGTGGAATACTACTCTGAAATAAGGGGAATGAGCTATTAATTCACACAACAATGTGGATGAATCTTAGATGTGTTTTGTTAAGTGAAAGAAGCTTTTTGATTCCACTCATGATATTCTGAAAAACGATGATATAGGCATGGAAGCAGATCAGCCATTGCCAGGGATTTAGAAAGGGCGAATCATCGACTAAGAGAGGCATAGGAAATTCTTTAGGTTGGTGGAATGAACCTGTATGGTATGGGACTGGTATATGATTGATACCATGCATTTGTCAAGACCTACAAACAATGAACTTTAATGTATAGAAATTAAATTGTAAAAGACCAACCAAGAAGCCTGGCGATTCCAAGATGGAATGCGGACTTGTGACAAAAGAATCTTTTTTTGTTATTTTAAAGGAAGTTAGGTTTTATTTACTTATTTGATAGATAGAGAGAGCATAAGCAGGCAGAGCAGCAGGCAGAGGGAGAGGGAGAAGCAGGCTGCCCACTGAGCAGAGAGCCTGATGTAGGGCTTGATTTCAGGACCCTGGGATCATGATCTGGGCCAAAGGCAGACAGTTGACTGACTGAGGCTTTCAGGTGCCCTGTGATGAAAGAATCTTTAAACTGTAGGTGGAAGGGAAGAACTGCCCTAAGGAACTTTGGAAAATAGGGTTTTGACTGGAAACTCTAAGACTAACATTAAAATAAATTGTACATAAATACCATAGTGTAGTTAAATTTGAATCCTCATGGGGGTGTGCATCAACAATTTGGAAACGGCTGCACTGTATACTGAGAGTGCACAAGTAGGTAAGTAGATGGTGGGAGCTGCTTTTCTCACTGTTGGGGAGGGAAGTTACGGAAGAGCAAGGGAGGAAGGCTAGAATGAACAGTGGGAGACATCAGTACGAATTGATGTCTAGTTTGACAGACAGAGAGGTAGATATGGAAATTATCATAAGTATGTATGTGTGCATGGGTTAGCTTACATACGTGTATTTCCTACCTCCTAGTTCTTTCTACCGAAGGAACCTAGAAGAATATCACCCCAGTAGCCTTGTTGGGCAGGGAAAATAGAGCCTGAAGCATCTTTGAGTGTCAGAAAGTAAAGAAGTACTCAAAAAACAAAACAATGGGAGCATCTAAAAGGAACCCAGGAGACAAAATGAAAAAGCTCCCAATGGCCATGGCTGGAACAAAACAAAACAAATGCCAGTATTTGGACTATAATCCAAAATATGAAATACATGCCCATGAGTACATACTGATAAAAACAAATGTTTGAATGATAATGAAGAAGTGGGGGAGAAGAGCCAAATTTCTCTTACAGAAGAATCCTAGATCCTTGGACGGAGATAGTCTGCCCTCGAGGACATGGAGCTTAACCCACCCCACTTGAATTGGGGGATACTTAGTGGCTTGCTTCCAAGAGTGTGGGAAGAGATGGGGTCAGCAAAGGGAAGGTGAGTAACTATACCATGGAACCATCACAACCTCCAGGTGATCAGGGTCAACAGCAGTGATAAGTCACCATGACACTATGTGCCTTTGATACGATGTGATGAGAATGACACCTCACTTCTGTGGTCTTCCTCTCCAAACCCCATGACCCCAAGCTGACTAGGAGAAAAACATCAGATATATCTGAAAGGAGTGACCTTCTTTTCTGCAAGATACTTGGCTAGTAGTCCTCCAAAGGGAAAGCCATCAAACAACCAAGGAAAGTCCATGAAACAGTCACAGACCAGAGGAAGCTAAGAACACAGGACAACTACATGCATAATGGTAACGTTTTAAAGATTTTATTTATTTATTTATTTGACACAGAGAGAGAGATACAGAGAGAGTGCACACAAGCAGGGGAAGAAGCAGGCAGAGGGAAAGGGAAAGGGAGGCTCCCTACTGAGCTGAGAGCCTGACGAGGGGTTGGATGCCTTGATGCAGGGCTCAATCCCAGGACCGTGAGATCATGACCTGAGCCAAAAGTAGATGCTTAACCCACTGAACAACACAGGTGCCCCCAAACCAGTGAAATTTAAATAAAGTTGTGCATTTTAACCAATACTAATGTTGGCTCTTTAGTTGTGACCTATGTACCACAGTAAAGAAAGATGCTAACAGTGGTGGAACCTGGGGGAGGAGTATTTAATTACTCTTTACACTGTCTTTGCAGCTATTCTGTAAATCTAAAATTATTCTAAGATTTAAAAGTTTATTTTAATTTAAATAATTCAGAAAAATCTCTGTGGGATGTCTTGTTAGTTTCCTGAGGCTGCTGTAACAAATCACCACAAACTTGGTCACTTGAGACAACAGAAATATCCTTGCTCACAGTTCTGGAAGCCAGACAACCGAAACAGGCTACACTGGTATCAGTTTTAGAAGGGGTTCACAGGGCTGTGCTCCCTCTGGAGACTCCAGGGGGAGAATCTGTTTCCTTGTCTTTTCCAGCTTCTAGAACTGGATAATAGATTCCTTGGGTCCTGGGCTCTTCTTACATGTCCAAACCCGGTAAAGGAGCATCTTCTAACCTTCCTCTATTCATTGTCACATCACCTTCTGCCTCTGTATCTAGTAGGGTCTCTCCGCATCTCTATTACAAGGATACATGTGATTATATGTAGGGCCCCTCCAGATAATCTAGGATAATCCTCTCATCTGGGGAAATACAATTTCATCACACCTACAAAGACCCTTTTTTATCCAGGTAAGGTAATATTCATAGGTTCTAGGGACTAGGACCAGGATATTTTTCATGGGGTCATCGTTTAGCTTATTCGAGATGCCAAGCAAATTATGTGTTCTCTCCAAGCCTCAGGTCCCTCATCCAGAAGTGAGGTACAAATGTATGTAAACGAGGAGGCCTGATCTGCCACCAGACTTCTTCTTTCAGGAAACAGGAGCCTGAAGAGCTTCCTGTCCTGGGAAGAGGAATCCTGACATTCCTCCTTCCCCATGGGCCCTGCTCCTCCAAGTTAGTGGGGTCCATGGCCAGGATGTGGTGGTATAGGGAAAGAAAACTCAGCTGGGAATCCTAAGATTTGGATTCAAATTTCAACTGTTGGCAACTTGTAATGTGACTGCAAAAAGTCACTTTCCATAGCCAGGGTATAGTGCGACTCTATGAAACACGTGGACATTAGTCCTGCCCCGGGAGAGGGCTAGAGTGGCACATTGGGTCCCTCCTGCCCTGAGATGTTATGATTACGGATGTTCATACTGCCCGTTGGCTCCTAGTAACAAGGTAACCTTTTAACTGGAAGCCAGGGCCCCCTCTCACAGGAGGGGCAGTCATGGGGAAGTTGGGCAGATCACAACTTGTTTCTTACTTGCTTCTACCTGGGCCCCATGAGTCTAGACCATGGGTCAACAAACTTCGACATGTGTTTAAATAACCCAGGAGCTAGGAGTGACTTCTACAGATGAACATTTGCAATCCATTTGATGGAAAGAAACACTAACTTTGAGCCCCACTTAGAAATGTCATTCTCCAAAAAATTCTGTTCTTCTCATTAGTAGACCTGCATTACAAAAAAAAATGTGCTCTATTATTTACTTTGAATTCTGGCTATTAAAATTTTGTGGAAATTTATTTCCTCTCGTGTCTCCTGTCTTTTGTTTCCTATATAATTTCCTTGATTTGCCTCTTAACCTTCAGAGCTTCTACCAGCCCCCACTTAATCAGTTGCCCTATGTTCCTTCTCAAATCTGTCTTAAGCCGACCCCAGATCCACTTTGCCCTTTGGAGCCCGAAAGATCTTTGTGGTGTAGCTCTGACACAATCATTGTTCCTGGCTGAAATTCCCAGTGGCTTTTCCATGCCCTCTGGATGCCTTCTTGGGCTGGCTTACAGCAGGAGCCTGCCTCCCTTTTGACCTACTCATACCCTCCTCCAGCCTTGCTGAACATCTCCCAGCTCCCTAGGGCACCTTGATTCCCCTAGAGCCAGCCTTTTGCACAAGCCTTTGCCTCTGTCTAAAATGCCTTTTACCCTACTCCCTTCCACCCACATCTAATTCCTCTTGATCTCTTAAGAGTCGTTTTTATTTTTATTTTTTTAAAGATTTTGTTTAATTATTTGACAGAGAGAAATCACAAGTAGACAGAGAGGCAGGCAGAGAGAGAGAGAGGGAAGCAGGCTCCCTGCTGAGCAGAGAGCCCGATGCGGGACTCGATCCCAGGACCCTGAGATCATGACCTGAGCCGAAGCCATCGGCTTAACCCACTGAGCCACCCAGGCGCCCCTTAAGAGTCGTTTTTAGACGACTCTCCCTCTGAAAGCCTTCCCTGATCGTACCCCCTCCAGGCTTGTAGGTGTCTCCTCTCTGGGCTTCCTCAGTCCTGTTTCCTTCCAGCCCGGCACAGATCGCACTTTTTTTTTTTTTTTTTTTTTTTAAAGATTTTATTTATTTATTTGACAGAGAGAAATCACAAGTAGTCGGAGAGGCAGGCAGAGAGAGAGAGAGAGGGAAGCAGGCTCCCCACTGAGCAGAGAGCCCAATGCGGGACTCGATCCCAGGACCCCGAGATCATGACCTGAGCCGAAGGCAGCGGCTTAACCCACTGAGCCACCCAGGCGCCCCCAGATCGCACTTTTTAAATGCCTGTGACCTCCACCAAACCAGGAGCCACTCAGAGCTGGGGTCAGTCTGATTCTGCACTGATGGCCTTGCTTCCCAAAGGCAATGCCCCTGTTCGTTGCTGCCACTTGATGGGGAAGGGGGCTACATGTCAGGAGCCCCAGGTGTTTCCCTTCCCCCAACCACAGATTATCACCCGCACAACAAGGGCAGAAGGCCTCTGACCTGCTGATGGACAAAGACCTGGGTCAAAGGTGGGAGTAGAAACTTGGGGGACAAGGAGGGGGCAGGGGAGACAGCAGTTAAGCTTCCAGACACTTTTATCAGTCCTCTAAAAGTAACCCAGACAGACACGAGCCTGGGTTCTGGGGCTGGTGTGATGCAGGCCATTGTAGCCAAAGGTCAGTCTCAGCGGCCAGCTGCAAGCAGCCTGGCTCTGGACCCTCCCCCTCCCTCACCCTCCCCTGAAAGCCAGGAATAGAAAGGACCTGGTCAGCGGTGCTTCTAGTGCAAGCTCAGGCATATGTGAGCACAAGTGAGTGTGAATGTCTGTGGATATGTCTCTGCAAGCATACCCACGCATGTATGTGGGCTGGTGTGTACGTACCTGTGCGTGAGCCTGTGTGCGCATGTCCATGTGCCTCAGCTCAGAAGGCTTGCTGGCACAGTCACGCAGGTGCGTTCCTGGGCCCCGCGCGTCTGAGTGGGACTATGTGCACGGGTAAAGGCGGGAGTTGAGAGGGTCGTCAAGCTCCCTGAGGCCCCTGAGCCTGGGACATCTGGCTCTCTGAGGCTCCCCGGTACCCTCCACCCTCATGCCAAAGCGCCACTCGAGTGACAGGCTTCAGGCTCTCAGTCTGTCCGCGCCCTCACTCCTTCTCTCATCCATTCAGTGCTGGTGGGAAAGACCCAGAACCTGAAATGTTAGGATGAATCCCAAAGGTGGTGCCAGGACACTGTCAGAGCTCTGCCAGAGTCTCTTTGATCATTGCCCTGGGCCCTAGTCCTTGTTCTTGTCAACTTCTTCTAACACCTGCCCTGAAACTCTCTGGGCCTCACCTGGGACTCCTTTAGCCCCACGTACAGAGGATGGTAAATACCTGGGCACTCAGACCGCCCGCGCTGCCCCACCCCACCCCAGGTGACTCTTGGCCTGGACCAATAAGTGAAAGCCCAGCTGCCTGGCTCTAAGCTGGAGCACCCTGGGGCGGTGGCGGGAATGGAGGGTTGCCTTTCTGCAGGATCCAGCCATGCTTGCTCAGAGTTTGGAATCGTACCCTGTTTAGCTTTCTTGTCTTCTTTGGCCTACAACACCCTTTCCAGTTTCCCCAGCGGGCATTTCCTCAAAAAACCAGTCTCACAGGGGCGGCTCTTCTCAAGCTCGGCTTCTCAGAAGCCCGACCTTGAACAGGGAGAGGGGCTTAGAGACCACTTCGCCCAACTGTCTCCCACCACCCCACTGAACAAAGGGTGTTGAGGCCTGAGAGGAGAGGGAGTGTCTCCAGAGACTCCCCCTTGGGCAGGCTGTACTCCTGCCCCTCTCCGCAGCCCCCGCGGCCGGCACCTTCCCCACCTCCCCTGTGGGCCTCGGGCCCTCTCTGGAACACTGCCAACAGCTCTGGGTTGGTTTCTTTGGCCTGCTTGGGTACACCATTCCTGAGAGTGTCCCCTTAAACCAACATCTATTCTTGGAAAAGTACCCAGACTCAGAAAACAGGAAAAAATAAATCTTCCAAGGTGGAAGCCAGTCAGGCAAAGACGATTCAGACAACACTGCTCACCAAGAGCGCATGGCTTGGAGGCAGATGGGATCCCGGTGGACAGAACCTAGACCTTCTCATGCTCACATGAGGCACCATTCTGGGTACAGGAAGACCTGGGTCCCAATGGCAGCTCTATCAATGCCTGGCTGAGTGACTTTAAGGCAGTCCCCTGACTCTTAAGGGACCCCATTTACCCATCTGTGGAAAGCCTGCTCAGGACATGGTGAATCATGGCGTTCAGAGCACAGGATTCAAGCCTCAAACCTGCTTCTTAGGCTCCTCACACCCTGAATGAGACAGCGTCTTACCCCATCTGGGCCTCAGTTTCCTCATTTACACTGGGGAGGACAGCAAGACTGGCCTCATTGTTTGTTGTGAGATTTAAAGAGCTTCACTCACAGGGAGCGCTCCGTGGGTCCGCAGCACACAGAGAGCTTTGGGAGGCTGAGGGTTGTTTGTGCTCCTGTTATGTGCCATCTCAGGGTTGTAGAACTGCCTGGGCCCCATGGCCACACTGACTTGAGACAATTCATATCCTTTGTCAAAGCCAGATGACAAGACACCAAGGAGACACCATCTGGTGAAGGGAGAGTTTCAAGGGTTTCCCTCTTCCCTGTCTCGACTGCCTGAACTCTAATGCCTCCCCTGGCTTCAGAAAGAAGACACAGTGCCCCTGGGAGCTCCAGACCAGGGTTGGGTACCCAGTGGGTATTCACAGTGGGTGAGCTAATAATCCAGGATGGGTGTGTGTCTGTGCATCTGACAGGATCTGTTGAAGGGCATAGACCACCTGCACTTCCTTTCTATGTAGTGAAATGGATAGAAATAATGCAGGCTTACTCTTGTTTTGTCTCTTCAGGTTAGAAAACGTGTTTTTGTCAACTTTCTTTTCAATTTTTTTTAAATTTATTTTTTATTTTTTTTAAAGATTTTATTTATTTATTTGACAGAGAACACAAGTAGCAGAGAGGCAGGCAGAGAGAGAGAGAGAGAGAGAGAGAGAGAGAGAAGCAGGCTCTGCACTGAGCAGAGAGCCCGATGTGGGGCTCGATCCCAGGGTCCTGGGATCATGACCTGGGCTGAAGGCAGAAGCTTTAACCCGCTGAGCCACCCAGGCGCCCCCAATTTTTTTAAATGATAGTACAACATAAGTAACATAAAAGTTACCATCTTAAATTTGTTTTTGTTTGTTTGTTTTACTTAAAACAGACATTTTATTCTCTCACAACTCTGGAAGCCAGAAGTCCCAAGTCAAGTTGTCCATAGTGTTGGTTCCTCCTGGAGGCTCTGAAGGAGCCATCTTAACCATTTTAAAGTATATGGTTCAATAGCACTAAATACGTTCCCATTGTTGCAATGATCACCAACATCCATTCCCAGAACTCTTTCATCTTCTAAAACAGAAATTCTATATCCATTAAACAGTAACTTCCCATTTCCCCCTCCCCCTTGTCTCTGTTTGTTTGAGTCTGTGCAAGATGAGGGTTTGGTGGTATGAGCCCTTTAACAAATATTTATTAATGGTTTCCAGTGTTCCTGTCCCTGTGCTGGGCCTAAAACATGGGAGGGACTCAAGGCTCATCCCTGGCCCTGAAGGGTTAGGCTTCCATAAGCCTGAAAAAAATGGAAGAGAATTTTTTTCATGTCTTCATTCAACAGAACTCTTGTGACCTGGTCAGGCCCATGGGGCGAGGAAGCTGCAAGGGAAGACATCCAGTCCCTGGCCTGGAGATGCTGTTGTCTGGACAAGCGACAAGGAGCAGCTCCAACTATTGACCTTCCAGACTTCCCTACTCAGGCCTCTCTGCTTCAGTGGATCCTACCTGCCATCCCACAGAGGGAGGCACACCTGCTGGGAAAACGCAGGGGAGTAGGCCCTATGCTGCCTAGAGTTCACGGGAAAGCGCCAAATCTGGTTCCTGGATTCTGGTTCAGCTCTATCTTGATCTTCGTCGGTGACCTTGGCCTACTCACTCTTTGGATCTCACTCTACTAACTCAAGTTGGGATCAACAATCCTTGACACACACCTTCAAAGCAGCTCTTATCACAGCTAAATGAGATCATGAATATGAGTGAATTTTGATGATTCAAGTGCTCTGTGAACATGAGGGTTCTGATTGCCCATCTTCTCCGATTTTTAATTTAGAGGAATAGGCATCATGAGGTCTGTGGGATGACAGCTCCAAAGTTATCCTTCTCTCCCCTGCTCCCTGACACAGATTCAACTAGTCCCAGCCTGTCAGTTCAATCTGCACTCTACAGAAGGACTCTCATGTCCAGAGTTGGCCAGGGTCAGAGCAAAGGTCACACAGCAAATGGAGTCTTGCCCTCCCCTTGCCCAGGGAGTCTTTTTTTTTTTTTTTAACTTGGCCTACCTGGCAGATCCTCTTACCAAAATAAATGAATAAATACTTCATATATCACAAATAGTCAGTAGTAGAAGGAACCTTGGAGATTATCAAGAGGAATAGTAATATCAATAATGTTGCTATTCTTAGTATGGTACTATTACTGCTACTACTATTACTACTACTGGTACTACTAATGATGAGAGCTTACTTAATATGATATGCCAGACATTACAGAGATAGATTTTATTATTATCTACATTGGATAGACAAGGTAACTGAGGCAGAGAGAAGTTGAGTACCTCACCTGGGGTTACTCTGCTCTATGGTGTGAGACTAGGATTCAACTCCAGGCACTCTGGTGTGCAGCCCCCACCCTTACTCCTCTTCTGTGGGACTGCATTGCACAGCTGGGGAGACTGAAGGGATTTGCTCAAGGTCACACCTGAAGGGTAGTTGCCCCTCAGGCCCTGACATACAGTCCCTGTAGATGGCAAGAATGAATCCTCCTGAAGCATTGTTCTACATCTACTCCAGTTCATGCCTGGAGCTCTTTGGCTTGGCACTCACATAGCAAGTCCTCCAAAACAGCACGTATAAATGTTGTTACCTTTGGCAGGACACAGAAGAAAGGTGGCTGCCTGCTCTACAAGTAGGTAAGAAGAAATCAGATAAACTCATGAGTCTTAAGGTCTAGTATGGCCTGCATGTCAGTTGGAAAGGGCAGTTCAGACTGGGCTTGCAAGTTCTTCTCTGCAGTCTTTTACCTAACACTTGCAAGAAAGATTTGGTGAAACACTAGAGAGAACTGCCCTCCACGGCTTTGGGCAGTTAAATAAAACCTTAATCCCTTGTTCTGACTCCCTTCTGACCAAGCAAAAGCCTAAACCTCTAGGGAAGGGACAGAAATCATTTTGTTCCCAGGGTCTAGGTAAAAATACATTGCCTCTGGACAAAGAGTAGAATCGAAATTCATCTGACTCTTCTTTCTGTCCCTAGAACACAGGCCAAGATCCACTGGTGTTATAGAAAAGATAGAAAAACTCAGGGAGACAGACTGGAAATGTCTCTAGCCTAGGATCCCGCAATGATACCAAGGAGAGGTGGGCTACCAGTGGTCTTTCTCCTACAAGACCAACTGCAGATAGAAGGCAACTGATAGTTGTCATGGGGACAAGGCTCAGGAATGCTGAGATAACCCTCCCCTCTCCACAAGACCAAGGTGTACAGGGCCTGCTCAAGACCCAGCTGAACCTGCATGAGAGAGAACTCACTGAACCCACTATGACCCTAGCGCAGAGTAACAAGGCAACAGTAGTGTACCACTCAGGGGTACAAGGGCATGGAGAGAGTTGTCCACCATGGCACAGGACTATGAAAACTGGGAAAGCCTTCATTCACATTTTAAAATTTGCTTGAAAGATCACTGTAAAGAAACTGAATAGTCAACCCACAGAATGGGAGATAATATTCACAGAGCATGTATATGATGAGATTGGTATCCATAATATATAATATCTATAAAGAACTCTTAGAGCTCAATAAGAAGACAACCCAATTAAAGGACTAAGGGCAAAGGATGTGAATAGACATTTCTCCAGAGAAGATTAGAAGTGGCCAACAAGCATGTGAAAAGATGCTCGATATCTCCAGTCATCAGGGAAATGCAAATCAAAACCAGGTGAGGTACCCCCTCACACCCACTAGAAGAACTAAAATCAAATAGTCAGAAAATAACAAGAGTTTGTGAGGGCGTAGAGAGATTGGGGTCATCAAATACTCCTGGTGGGGGTGGAAGATGGAGAAGGCATTCTGCAAAACAGTCTGATGGTTCTTCAAAAAGTTAAACAGATTTATCCTTGGACTCAGCAGTTCCACTCCTGGGTCTCGACCAAGAGAAAGGAAAACATCTTTATGAAAAATCTGCACATGAATGCTGATGGTGATAGCAGTATTATCCATAATAGCCAAAGGGTGGAAATAATCCATACGCCCATATCAACTACTGAGGGGAAAAACAAAGTACACTGCTCTCGCAATGGGATATCATTCGACCATAAAAAATACCGATTCTTGCACAAGGACTGTCTTAATCCACTCAGGTTGCTACAACAAAACACTACAGACTGGCTAACTTATAAACAGCAAGTTTCTTTCTCAGTTCTGGACACTGGTTCAAGATTAGGGTGCCAGTGTTGATTGGGTGAGAGCCTCCTTCCAGGTTGCAGACCAATGGCTTCTCGCGGTGTCCTCACAAGAGAGAAGGGAGCAGCTAGTTCTGCGGGGTCTCTTTTATAAGGACATTAATCCCAACGAGGTCTCCACCCGCATAACTTACTCACCTTCCCCAAAATCTACCTACTACGATCACCTTGGGCGTTAGGTTTTTAATGTAAGAGTTTTGGAAGAACACAAACACTTAATCTATGGCAAGGATGAACCTTGAAAACGTGTTAAGTGAAAGAAGCCAAACACAAAGGATCCCATATTACAACATTCCATTTATATGTAATGTCAAGAAGAGGCAAATATACAGAGATAGAAAATAGAGGAGTGGTTGCTTAGGGTTGGGAGGGGTGGGGGCCTGGGGTGTGAGAGCTGAAGTATGGAGGTTTCTTTTTTAAAAAGTTAATTGTGATAAAATACATATAACAAAATTTACCATTGTTACCATGTTGTTTATTATTATTATTATTATTTTAGAGAGGGGCTGGCAAAGAGAGAGGAAGAGAGAATCTTAAGTGGGATCCACACCCAGCATGGAGCCCAATGTGTGATGACCCTGAGGTCATGACCTGAGCCAAAATCAAGAGTCAGATGCTTAACTGACTGAGCCACACATGTGGCCCACATTGTCACCATTTTAAAGTCTACTATTCAGTGGCATTAAGTACATTCACGGTATTGTGTAACCAACACCACTATCTAGTTCCCGGAACTTTTTCATCTCCCAAACTCTGTGCCTACTCTCCCTTCCCTCTAGTTGCCCTGGCAACTACAGGGTTTTTGTCCCTTTTTGTATGATATTTCTTTTTTCTCTGGCTGCTTTGACATTGACTTTCTATTTTTGGTTTTCAGTGGTTGATCAGTGCATCTAGGTGTGTATGTGCTTTGTGTTTGTCCTGCTCCAGAGTCTCTGGAATTCCTGCATCTGTGATTTGTTATCTTTCATTATTGCAAGACTCAGTCATTGTCTCTCCAAATATTTTCTCTTCTTTCCTCTCTCTCTTTTGAACTACAGAGACTCCAATTATATGCATCTTTTGACCATCTGATATTGTCCCAGAGCTCTTGGATGCTGTGTTCTCCCCTCCCCACCTACATTATTTTTTCTCTTTATAGTTCATTTTGGATAATTTTCACTGCCCTAAATTCAAGTTCACTGGTTCTTTCCTGGTTGTTTTCAGTTTGCTGGGAGTTCTTTATCTCTCATATATATATTTTTTAATTTCTAACATTTCATTTTATTCTTCTTCTTTTTTTAAAGATTTATTTTAGAGACACAAAGAGAGAAAGATGGAGTGTGGCCAGGTGGAGGGACAGAGGGAGAGGGAGAGAAACAGACTCTGCGCTGAGCCTGGAGCCCAACATGGGGCTCGATCCCATGACCCAGAGATCATGACCTGAGCTGAAACCAAAAGTCCAACACTCAACTGACTGAGCCATGTAGGTGCTCCTGATTCTTTTTATAGTGTTGTCTCTATGCTAACCACCCCCCCATCTGTTTCTACAGGCTGTCTATGATCTCCTTTTGATCCTTCACTTAGTAATCGTAGTTATATTAAAGTCTCTGAGAGACAACATTGTCTGTAGACCTGCACAACAAGCAATGTTGAAGGAAATTCTTTAGGTGGAGTGCACTCGACAGCAGATGGAAACCTGGATTTACACAATGAAGACTGAAAGAAATTATAAAAGAAACAAACAAACAAACACAGCAACATGGGGTGCCTGGGTAGCCCAGTTGGTTAAGCTTCTGCCTTTGGCTCAAGTCATGGTCTCAGGGTCCTGCGATCCAGCCCTGTATCTGGCTCCCTACTCAGTGGAGAGCAGGCTTTTCCCTCTGCCACTTCCCCTGCTTGTGCTCTCTCTGTCAAATAAATAAATCTTAAACAACAACAAAAAGAAGGTAAATACACAAACCTTTATTCTTATTTTTAATCACCTTAAAAGATAATTGATTATCCAAAGCAAAAATAGTCATAACATATAGAGGCTTTTTTTTTAGGTTTTATTTACTTGACAGAGATCACAAGTAGGTAGAGAGGCAGGCAGAGAGAGAGAGAGCAGGAAGCAGGCTCCCTGCCAAGCAGAGAGCCCAATGCGGGACTCGATCCCAGGACCCTGAGATCATGACCCAAGCCAAAGGCAAAGGCTTAACCCACTGAACCACCCAGGCGCCCAACATATAGAGTTTTATAACATCTGTGGAAATAAAATGTATAACAAAAAAAGCACACAATAGGCGCGAGGAAATGGAAGTATACCGTTAATAAGGCTCGTTTGCCTGTACACGAAATGGTACACTATTCTTCAAAGGTAGATCCTGATTAAGTTCAAGATGTATATTATGAACCCCAAGTCGACCACTAAAAACTTTTTAAAGTGGTGTAATCAATAACTCAGTAGTGGAATCTAATGGAATTACAATAAAATACTGAATTTATCCAAAGTAAACTTTGTCTTGAAAAGAGAAAAAAAGATATAGGATCAGATCTCAAAAATAGAAAACTAGTGAGATAGTACATTTAAATCCCACCATATCAGTAATTATACAGATGGTGAATGATCTTGTTAAACACCCAGTTGAAAGGAAGAGATTGTCAAACAGACTTTTTTTTTAAAGACTCAATTATATGCTGTGTATAAGAACTGTACTTTTATTTATTTATTATTTTAAGAACCCCACTTCATGTGTTTATTTTTGAGGGTAGCTGACTCACACTGTTACAGATGTTTCAGGCATCCGCATAGTGATTGGAAAAGTTCATACACCAGGCTGTGATCATCACAAGTGTAGCTACCATTTGTCACCATACAACACTATTACAGTGTCACTGACTATATTCCTCATGCTCTGCCTTTTATTGCCATGACTTATTCATCCCATAACTGGAAGCCAGTATCTCCCCCTGCTCTTCACCCATTTTGCCCATTTTCCCACCCCTCTGCAATCATGTTTGTTCTTTAAATTTATGGCTCCAATTCTGTTTTTTGGTTAATTCATTTTTTTAGATTCCACATATGAATAAAATCATACAGCATTTGGCTTTCTCAGTCTGACTTATTTTACCTAGTATAATACTCTTTAGTTCCATCCATGTTGCTGAAGATGACACAGTCTCATCCTTTTTTATGGCTGGGTAATAGTGCATTGTTTATACACACACCATGTTTTCCTTATCCATTTGTTTATCAACAAACACTTAGGTTGCTTCTGTATCTTGGCAGCTGTTAATGCTGCAATAAACATAGGGTTGCATCTATCTTTTCAGATTAGTGTTTTCATATTCTTTGGGTAAATACCCAGTAGTGCTATGACTGGATCACATAGTATTTATTTTTAATTTTTTGACGAACCTCTATACTGTTTTCCACAGTGGCCATATCAATTTACATTCCCACCAATAGTACACATGAGTTCCTTTCCCCACACATCCTCACCAACACTTGTTATTTCTTGTCCTTTATATTTTAACCATTCTGACATGTGGAAGGTGATATCTTATTGTGGTTTTGATTTGCATTTCCCTGATGATAAGTGAAGTTGGACATCTTTTCAAGTGTCTGTTGACCATCTGTATATTAAGGACTTTGCTTTAAGTATAAAAACATATAGGTTAAAAAGGGGTGGAATAAGTTACACCGTGCAAATCAATCAACTAATTGATTAGTTGATTAGTTGATTAATTAGTTGACTAATCAACTAATATATCATGCCTAATATGTTAATAGCAGGCAAAGTAGATTTCAGAACAAGGAATATTACCAGAAATAGTGATATTATATAATGAAAAAGGGATCAATTTGTCAAGAAAACAATAATCCTAAATAAATAAAACTTGATAACAGATCTTCAAAATATATGAAGCAAAACCTGATAGAATTGAAAGAAAAAATAAATACATCCACAGTTATAGTTGAAAACTTCAAATTTCCTCTCTCCATTCAGTAACTCTATTGTTCCAATAGAACAAGTAGACAGAAAACCGCAAGGAATTAGGAAAACCAAATAACAATATCAAATGACTTGACCTGATCTTTACAGAACACTCCACAGCATCCACAGAATAAGTACTTATTTCCAGTGTACATTAAAGATTTGGGGGGAGAAAAAGAGATTTGCCAAGACAGACCATATTCCCATATTCTGCCCCTGAAAAAAACCTCAACAATTTTAAAAGAAAATCACATGAAGTATGTTTTCTAATAAAAATGGAATCAGGGGTACCTGACTGGCTCAGTGGGTTAAGCCTCTGCCTTCGGCTCAGGTCATGATCTCGGGGTCCTGGGATCAAGCCCTGTATGGGGCTCTCTGCTCAGCAGGCAGCCTACTTCCCCCTCTCTCTCTGCCTGCCTGTCTGCCTATTTGTGATATCTCTCTCTCTCTCTGTCAAATAAATAAATAAAATCTAAAAAAACCCAGCTTTTTAAAAAAATGGAATCAAATTATTAATCAATAATTAAAAGACATCTGAAAAATCCCAAATTTTTGGAAACAGCACACTTCTAAACAAACAATGGGTCAAGAGGAAAGTACAAAGGAAATTTTAAACTATTTTGAACAGAATGGAAATGAAAACATCAAAATTTATGGGATGCAACTAGAATAGTTAACAAATGGAAATTTATAGCATTAAATGCTTATGTTAGAAAATAAGAAAGGCTTGGAATTAATAACCTAAGGTTAAGAAAATGAAAAAATTATATTCAAAGCAAGCCAAAGGAAGGAAATAATAATGATAAGATAATGATAAAGATAACAGCATGATAAAGATAAGATGATGATAAAAATAAAGATAATGATGAAGATAAGAGTAGAAACAATGAAATAGAAAACAGAAAATAGTTGAAACCACAGATTGTTATTGGGAAAATAAATAAGATCATAAACCTGTAGTTAAACTGGTCCACAGAAAAAGAAAAAGAAAAACTTGTCAATATTAGGAACAAAAGAGAAATCCTGTAGATATTAAAAGGACAATGAGTGAATATTATCAACGACTATGTGCCAATATATTTGATATCTTAGTTGAAATGTCCTAGCAGAGGGGTCTCAGAGTGGCCATTTCCCCCACCCCATCTGTGCCTGGCATAATACTGAGATTTGTGCAGACAAGAAGGGAAGTGCAAACCACAGAATGTCCGAACTAGAGTAGAGAACAATCCTCCAGGCTCAAAGGGTTAGCCTGGCAGAGGTCACATCGGGCGAGCTGCCCTGGTTCAAATTCCCCTGAATTTATTTTCAGACCTGAACCTCTTCCTCAACACCAGGTACATCAGAAGTGACAACCATGACTTATTTCTGGGGATTGCCCAATGGCAGTGTTGGAAAATCCCCCGATTTTGTCTGTCCTTCCTATCCAAGCCAGCTCCACAGCACCATCCCAATACAGGACTGACAGGGTAGTTCAGCTCCTCTCTTCCCTCTCGCCCTTCCTCCCTTCCTCCCTTCCATCCAGGCGCAGGTGAATTAGAGCAAGTGAGTGCCTTGGCATCAGACCAAGTAGGATACCAGTCTCAGCCCCTTTTCTCACTGTCACCTCTCTACTCCTCAGTTTTGTTTTGTTTTTTAAAGATTTTATTTATGTATTTGACAGAGAGAGATCACAAGTAGGCAGAGAGGCAGGCAGAGAGAGAGAGAGGAGGAGGAAGCAGGCTCCCTGCCAAGCAGAGAGCCCGATGCGGGACTCGATCCCAGGACCCTGAGATCATGACCTGAGCCGAAGGCAGCGGCTTAACCCACTGAGCCACCCAGGCGCCCCTCCTCAGTTTTTTTCATCTTTAAGTTTGCTGTGAATTCATATCTCCAGGGTTCTGGAGTTTGCATATCCAGTATTACGCACAAGGTCCGGGCTGAATTCATTTCCATCTTTGGTCTCTTCCCTAAATGACCTGAAAACTCCAATGAGGACTATTACTTCCTTTTCTCAATTTGATCTTGAACTTCAAAAGTTCCAGGAGGTTTGGGACTGAGTCAGATTTCTCACTATTATATCTCTAGTATCTGAACAGGTCTGGCAAAGAGTATATATGTGATAAATGTATTGAATGAGTGAATAAATGAATGAATGAATGATGACAAAATTTATTCTGGGTGACATGAGATGTAATACAGAATCCCGCACTGTATTTTCTAGGTCCCATGAGTGCATGTGATTGCAGAAGCAGGGAGTGGGCAACAAAATAAGATCCAGTCCTTACCCCTGAGGAAGTCAATACATTCTTTTCTGATGTCTTCCTTATATCAGGTCTCATCCTAGGTGCTGGGATCTTTGATTCAGCTTGTCTGATTTGCCTACAATCAGACAGGGAGGAATCTAGACAGATAAATTATATAAACTCTTTCTCCAAAATGTGGGCTTCTCCAAACTAGGTACTTCTCCAAGATGTGAACTTCCAGAAGGCAGGGACCCTGCCCTATATCCCTCCATATTCCTAATCCCTGGTCCCAGTGTTAAAGTTCAAATGAACGTTAAACAAGAAAACAGCACACAAACAAAAAGTGGGTTTGGTTGTAGAGAAGGCTTCTTGGAGGAAGATGTGTAAAGATAGGAAGGCTGGGCAGGGTGCAGAAAAAAGAGATACTTTTCAGTTCAGGAAGGGAGAAGGGTACCTCAGCTCAAGGGCACCTAAGTTCAAGAGCACAGAGTGAGCAAGGACCCAGAGGGAGAAAGTGTATTCACGGACCCAGCAAATAACCAGATGTGACCAGAGAGATGAATGCGTATCAGAGAGGGGCATGGAGGAAGGATGGAGGGAGTAGTAGGGGGCAGATAGGGGGGCAGAGTTACACGAAGCCTTGAATGCCGTGTTGAAGAGCTCGGGCCTCAACCTAAAGCTGTGGGAGCCATACGTGAAAATGGTTGGATTGTGCATTCCAGAGATCATTCTGCGTGTCAGCGTGGAACACAAGGATGGAGACAGGGGACCTGTGAAGAGGCTAGTATAGTTGTCCTGCAAAGGGAGGTGGTATGGCCCAGAAGAGATGGAAAGAGCTTTGTTGTGCTTTTCAAGGGTGGAGGTGTCTGTGTGTATGTTTCTAGACATGCATTCTTCCCCAGAGGGTCAGCCTAATCAAAAATTTCAAATCCACTCAGTTTCACAACCCATTATATCCAAAGCCTGGGGGAGGCCAAGGATACTAAAGAAAGAGACTGAAACACATCTATCTAGCATCTGACTTTATATTTCTTATAAAGAGAGATTCAAATCTCTTTTACAGGCTTTCAGGGTCTTCTAATCTTGGGTATCTCATCTAAAATATTTCTTTTCCTGCCCTTCTTTCTGTGTCCTGCATGCTTTGTGTCAAAATCCTTGTACAGGTTGCTGATTGAAAAACTCCACAAGGCCACGCTGGGAGGGAGTGGAGCCTGAGCTCATCAGGACCCCTCACTCTAAGAGGAGCTTCTGTCTGAGACAGCTAGCTCTTCTTCCCTAGCAGGGCCCGTGCATGGCTGTTGGTCACCTGGCCCACTCAGGAACTCTGCTCAGGGCCATGGGCCTACACGTAGGCCAGCTGGGGAATCCAGTAAGGCCACTGCAGAGGGAACTGGCGCATTCATACCACCCTCTCTAGGTGACTCAGCAACAACCCCTGATAACCAACGCTTCCTTCTCTCAAGAAACACCAAACAGCCTTTAAAACAAGCACTTTTGGGGCACCTGGGTAGCTCAGTAGGTTAAGCCTCTGCCTTCAGCTCAGGTCTTGATCTCAGGGTCCTGGGATGGAGCCCTGGATTGCATTGGGCTCTCTGCTCAGTGGGGGCCTCCTTCCCCCACCTCCCTTGCCTGCCTACTTGTGATCTCTCTCTCTCTCTCTCTGTCAAATAAATAAATAAAATCTAAAAATAATAATAATAATAATAATAATAATAATAATAATAAAATAAGCAGTTTATTCCATTGGCCTGAGAAAGGGCCAGGATTTTGCATCTACTATAGAACCTAGACTCCTGAACCAGACTTACCTGGGTTTAAACCCTGGCTCTGCCACTTCTTAGTTATGTGGCCCTGGACACATCTTTTTAACCCCTTTGTGCCTAAATGTCTTCATCTGTAAAATGGGGCTAATTCTAGTAGCATGTACTGCATAGGGCTGTCATGAAGCTGAAACAAACCCACACATGTAAAGTAGCTGGAAGAGTAACTTAGTTAGTAAATGCTCATTCAAATCTAGCACAGACCTGCTGTCGTCCACAATCCCGCCTCTTCTCCCTTTGGGAAGATGTGAACTGCTCTAGCAGTCTCCCAATGCTTCTCCAGCAGAACTCGATCTTCACACACATTCCTAGTCTCCTCTGATCGGGCCTCTGCTCCTTCCAGGACCCTCGGTCTCATTGTGATTTTCCTTTGGGAGCTGTGGTCCCACTGAGGTGCTATTAGTCTTTTCTACTGCCCTCTGGTTTCCCTGGTTTCTCTGGGCATTTCACTCTTTCCTCCTCCTTCATAGGCTTTCGGACAGTTTGCCTCATCAGGGCCTGTCCTCCCAATTCTTAGTGGCAATCATAATACTTCTATTGATAACATTTGTTGAATGCTACACGCCAGGCTCTGTACTGGGCACTTTCTGTTCGTTATTTTAATCCTTACAATCCAAGAAGGAGATACTTTTGTTCCCATTTGTATAGAGCACAGGGAAACTGCGGCTCAAACACAGTAAGCAACATTACCAGGTGGTGAGGTTAGGGCTGATTCAGTCTGCAGCCCGAGTCAGGGTCAAAGTGCATATGGATTAGGAGAAGAGCCTTGTCTGGATTGGCTTATTATAGTTCCTATAAGAATGATCCATTCAGACCTGTCCTGAGCACCTGCTCAGTGTGATGGATGTGACCGGGTCCCAGCTCTTGAGGGGGTGTCCTTTGCTTCCGGCATGGGGGGCATGAGCCGTGCCATCCTTAGTGGGTTGAGTCCCCTGTGCCAGCACTTACTACTCTGCACTGAGTTTCCAGCTGTGTTCCCAGAGTCCTGGAACCTGGACTATAGGGGCTACCCAAGTGAGAGGCTGACCATCTGGATCCTGGGCCCATCCCTGCCAAAACAGAGTGGCTCTTGTCATCTATTGTCGCCTCATGGGCTTCTGAATAAGGGTGGACTTGAAGAAAGAGTTGCACTGCTAAAGAAAGCTGGGAAAACAACTGCTGAATAGTTAAGGTCTTTTTAAAAACATAATTGAACTATAGCATTAGATTCGGGTGTATAAGATGACCCACTATACGTATATATTACAAAATCATCACCACGGTAATTCTAGTTAACATCCATCCTCACACATACTCACAGTTTGTTTTAACATGTCTGTTTCTGCCTTGAGCATGCAGGCTCCTGCAGAGCCCGGACTGCACCCCGGGCAGCACAGGGCTGGGAGGGTCTCCGAATGTACCAGGAGCTCCCCGGCAAAATACGGTTTGCCCCCTTTCTCTGCAGGGTAACGGTCTTTGGAGAAATTGAGTAAGAACCTTGCAGATAGAATGATGCAAGGGGAACTTTCGTTACACATTGCAACAGAGCATTCGAAAATGGGGCTGGGGCTGTGCTGATGGCTTGATCCCAAGGTTCTCAGCCCCGTTCCTTTCCAGATGGCCAAACCTATCACACAAGATCAGCCAAAGGCTACTTCCCAGCTCCCCCAATGCCTGGCCTTAGAGCCAGGAGTCATCCTCAATCACCCCTGTGGGCCGAAGGCCCATGTCCATGTCCATGTCACCAAAACCTGGAGATTCTAAGACCTCAGCACTTTCCTTCTCACCTTTGGCCCTGCTATCACTTTAGTGCAGGCAGTGTTATCCTCATCTCTCCTCTCTCTCCCTTCTTTCCCTTCTTCCTTCCTTTCTTCCATCTAGTATTACCTAAATGCCACCTATGGGCCAGGTCCAGCATTGGGCACAGGGACACAGAGAGCCCTCTGATTCTACCTTTGCCCTCAAGTAGGCTCTCCTGGGCAAGACAGCTATGTAAACATGAAGAGTAAAGGTGCTCCGAAAAAGAGAAGCCAGGGGTCTGATGGGGACACAGAGCAAAGAGAGGGTCCTCCTGCGGGTCATGTGCTGTGTATCTTCCATTTGCCCTCCTAGGCCCACTCTCTACCTTTCTCTATCCTGCGTACTTCCTGAATTCTCTGTATGGACTGCATTATTGGGCTCCCTTACCCTCTGGCCAATGGGAAGCCCAGCAGAAGACCAGTGGGAGGGAGAGAGCATGACCCTGCCAGGTCACCATGTTGGCCTGTTCCCCTTCAGTGAAGGCTGGGACTATCAGGGGGCCTGCTCTATGCAGCTCCCCCTCTGCTTGGCCTCCTTCCTTTGGACCTTTAGGCCACATGCCCCCATATTACTAGCTTTGGGGTACTGCACTATCCCTTGAGTTTTCTCTATATTTGGCATATATTTTTGCAAAGTTTTTGTATTAAAATTTCCTCCAGTTACCCAGTTCCAGAGTGATTGTCTCCTGCTGGGACCCTGGCTGATACAGGCCATAGGTAATCAGGAAGGATGCTATGGAGGTGACAGCTGAACGTGTTCTTATCTGGACCATGATCTTTCTACACCATATGTCACCCCTGCTAAAGCCCTTTATGGCTCCCCAGTGCTCTGAGGATAAAGTCCAGACCCCTTCGCCTGGCACCTAAGACTACAACATTTAGCTCTTGCTGACCAAGAAGCATGTAGACAGAAGGACACTGGAGGCTTGGAGGGAAGGGAAGCAGTCCCTTTAGGGGTCCCAGGCAAATTCCTGGATGACGGAGGAGGTAGGTGAGGTTCTGGACCACAGGGCCATGCCAGGCTCTCCTCACCTCCCCTCTGAGTGAGCTGAGCACTGGCAATGAGTTTGACCCAGACAAGCCCTAGCCATGGGGCATAAGAACTCGTTCAAATCCTAGCCCCAACATGACATCTGGCAAGCTCTTTGATTCTCTGAACCTCAGTTTTCCCAACTACAAAATGGGAATAATCACTCAGGGCTATGGGGGAAGTTTAAAGGAGGTAATGACTGAATGGGAATTTGCTCTTGTCAAGCAGTTCCAGTAGTGGGGGCTGGTCCCTCTCCCCAATCTCATGAGTCAGGGAAAGCAGATGGGCTGAAAGTTCGGGAAGGCCAGAAGGTAAATCCCAGGTTTACTACTTCCTCACTTTGTAGTCCTTGACAAATCACTTTGCCTCTCTGTGCCCCTCTTGCAAGGTGGGGTGATACTCACCCCTGGCAGGGCAGCTGTGAGGATTGGGTAAGTGCACACAGACTGGAGCCTGGCATGGAGCAGGGTACTTGATAAATGTTTGTGTTTGCTTTTCACCCTGGGCCTCTCTTAAAGGCAAGCATTCTCTCTGCCTTGCAGTCTGGCCATGTGCAATAGAGAGGCCAAGGCTGCTGTCAGAGTAAGGAGTCTCAGATTCTCAAGTGTCCAAACCCCCAAAACTAAAGAACGGCACCCATAATTCCCAGCACAACACTGGTGACTGGGGCGGGGGGCAGTGGGACACACCATCCTTGGTGAAGCCCATCCTGGTCAGTACCTGCTTGGTCGCTTGACTTGGCCTCTCTCCCCCTGGTTTGGTCAAAGCACCCAGGGGCTGGTTAGGAGAAAGATAAAGGAAATGTGACTCAGGTCCCAGGGCCATCCTACTCACATAGCTGCAAGAGAAGCTGGGCAGACATTACAGATGGGAATGCAGAGTTAGGAGGTGTGGGGAGGGGGCCAGGAGAAGCCAGTGCCAGTGTGAGTCCCCCACGCTCACCTCATACAGGAGACCACAGTCCCAGGACAAAGAAAGCTGCCACGTGTATGTGAAGGGCCAAACCCAAGGCACGTGTTATGGCCCTATTCCCCAAGCCCCACCTCCGTACCATTAGCCCACCTGCTCTTCCTAACCCTCCAATCTAATCAAGGTGCCCTGCTTTTCACACCCCTCCTTTGCTCCATCCCCCACAGGATGAAGACCAATTTTCTCAGTAGGATTACAAGGCCCTTCAGATCTTGTCCCTCACCACCTGTGCAGTCTCCTCTTTTATTCCTCCCCTGCCTGCACCCTTCTTCCAGCCACACCAGGGTGCTCCCAGGGCTCATCTCCAGGCCTTCCCCCATGCTGTGGCTTCTGCCTGAAGGCCCTTACCCTTCTCTCAGCCTGGCAAAAACATACTGATGATCTCCCATCCAGTGGCAAATGCCATCTCCTCTCCATCTTCCCAGTTTAAGACATCACGTCTGTTCTGCCTTGCACCCACAGACTCCATCTGCAAAACCACTCATCAATAGGCAAGGAAGATAATCTTACAACATGTGCCTGGCACTATGCTAGGCTTTTTCGTATCTTACTTCATTCAGTTCTTAAAGCATTTCACAAAAATAATAATTATTCCCATTTTACAGATACGGAAACTAAGGTTCAAGGAAGGCAGGGCCAGAATCAGACTCCAGCTCTGAGTGCAAAGCTGCTGTGCACTAAACCCCTCCGGGAAGTGCGTCCAGCCCCAGCCCAGGCAGGGGCCTCTCTTCTCTGATTCCTGTCCCAGCACTGCCAATAGCATCTGTGTTTCGCTGTCTCCTGTGTCCTGGACCCTCACCCCTCATCCTCGTGAACATCCCACGGGCAGGGACTGGGCTGGCTGAGCTGGGTCCTCAGAACCCCGCGGTGCAGAGATACTCTGTGGGCTTTCTTGAGAACCAGATGGAAAAGTAGAGGCAGCTTGGGTGGTTTAGGAGCCCAGGCTTACCCTAACTAATCTGGGCACCAACGAGACCCAAAGCCCAGACGCCCAACTTTCGCTCTTAGCCAAGTGCTTTCCCCCGCCGCGGGCTGACAGCGCTAAGGCGACGGCAAGTGCTCTGCGTCCGGACCCAGGAGCCGCCGGTCACCGTGGGGAGCCCAGGAGCCCGCGCCCGCCCCCTCCGCCCTACCCCCGGCTCCCGGCCCCCGGCCCCGCCCGCGCACCGCGGCTCTCCAGCTCCCCGGGGACGAGGGGCGGGCCGGGTGGAACCGCCGGCCCCGCCCCGGCCCGCGTCGGGCCGCCCGGTTGTGAGGTGATAAAGCGCCGCGCTCCGAGCGCCGAGCGCAGTGGCCGCCGCCGACGGCCCGCTTTCGGCTGCTGCTCGGGCCGCGACGGGCCGTGCGCCCCTAGCTCCCCGCGCCGTAGCCGCTCCAGCGTCGGCGCCGTCCGCCCCCCGCCCACCCCCGGCCCCCCCGAGCTCGGCGCGAAGCCCTGGCCCCGGCGGCCGGGGCATGGGCCAGGGGCGCGGGGCAAGCCGGCTTCCCGCGGGGCCGTGAGCTGCAGCGGCTTCAGCATGAAGACCCTCATAGCCGCCTACTCCGGGGTCCTGCGAGGTGAGCGGGGGGGCTCCCGGCTGCCCCGCCGCGGGTGGGGGTGGGGTGGCGCGGCGGTGGGCCGGGGGTCTGCGGGACTTCCGCGGCTTTCATCCCGGGCTGGAAAGCCGCAAGAGGGTTTTCGGAAAGGACGGGGCTAGGACTCTAAGGCAGGTAGGACTGTGTCCTTTTAACGAGGCTACATTGCTGGCGAACTGGCCGGCGTGCAGGTTGAGGTTCCAACCCCTTTCTCTGCTTTTCTGAAAGCATGCCGCCTCCTCCCCGCCGCCCATCTAGGTTTGGGAAGAGGGAAGGATCCTGGGGACCTCTTCAGCGTTGTAGTCAAGTCTGAGTTCAGGCTCCACTCCTGCCCTTCATCAGCTTGTGTCACCTCTGTTACATCACTTTTCTTCTCCCAGCTTGTTTTTCCCCCATCTGTGAGAGGAGGTTGATATTTAACAAGAGCTCCCCAACCCCAGCACTGGGGGCCTTGGCCCCTGGCATCTCCTTCCCTTCACTTCTCACCAGGTGGAGCAAGCCAGGAGAGACTGGATGGGGCAGAATGGCAGGGTTTTGCAATCCCCTGAAAGAGCCAACAGCCAGAGAACATGCTTGGCTGGGAGAGGTGTGCCCACACTGGGCTCTGCCCTCCTCCCATCCTGGAGCCCAGGATTGAGAGCCCACTGGGGGGCAGCAACTCAGCCACAGAAGATGGGACAGAGGACCCTCCGTGTGGCCCAGGCCTTCTAACACCAGTGTGGAACTGAGGCCCTTGCTGACTATATAGATATACACCTGTGGTTGGAGAAATTGATGGGAAGAGGCATGACCTTCCTGAGGTTTCCTTAACAGATGCCTTAGCCAAGGGAGACCCTGGGAAGTCCATCACAGCTGTCCTAGGTCTGTGTGTGTCTTGAAGTTTCCCTCTCTCCTCCTAAGTCTTTATTCTGCTTGCTGAACCTCTCTTACTTAGCAATTTTTGTTCAGTAACTGACAGTCGCCTACTCTCCCCACCTTCATTATAAAAATAAAACATACTAATTATTGGAATTTTGAAAAATTGAGAAAAACAGGAGGAAAATAACCACTGCTGGTCCATCAACCAACCAAAAATAGCTTCCTATTGCTGTGTTAGTGTATTTCTTTGCAAGTTTATTTATACACATTATATAAAGTTGAAGGCATGCTACAGCTAACAGTTCTGAATTCTGGTTTCGCAGAGGATTTCCTCTCTTGCTCAGAATCACTTAGAGTATTCTAGTGGTTGCAGAGTAACCACCCTGGAGCTGTATCACAGTTTAACTGTGTCCTGGGCACTGGCATTGGCATTGCCCTTGGAGTGCTGCTCATTGCCCTTGGAGAGCTGCCGAGCTGCTGTTGCCATTTTGGAGGCAAGCAGCCTGAGCCGCCCCATGACTCCAGCCCAATAGCCTATGACAGCCTCTTCTCTCACTTAAGAGTGCTTTTCTGTTCATTGTACCCTTTGATGCCCATGACAAGGGAAGGAAGGGACTTACCCATGTTTGTGCTTTTAAAACATGCTTTTGTCTCCAGGGAACAGGATAGTGGTGCTCTCTGTTATAGTCCTTCCCAGAGATACCCCTCCCTCGCCTCTGCTGTCCACCGGCTGTGAGCTATACCTACCAAGAGCTGTCAGCTCATGTTTTTGACCTCAAGTTTGTATTTCAGGAGGATTTTTAGTGAATGATTTTGACCAAGTCACTTAATATCCTATCAGGAGCATTTCTCCATGTTGTTTTCAGATCTTAAGAACTACCCCTGCCTTTTTTTTTTTTTTTTTTCAAACTGGCTGCAAGGAATTCCATCATGGGCTGGTATGAAATCCAAACCAATCACGTGTTAGCTCTCTGGATCTACTTTGGTGAAAGACTGGGTGGGGTAGGGGAGGGTGCTGAAGAAGATTTTAGGTTATCTAGGCATCTCCATTAGACTGGCTTCTTACATCCTTGGTCTTTGAAGACACTCCTCAGTGGCCTGGTTTGCCTCTCTGGATAAGTGTCCACTGTTGTGAGGTGGTGAGCCCCTTGTCAGTGGCAATATTCAAGGAGAGACCATGGATTCTGTGAAAGGAAGTCCTGTGTTGGGTGAGAGATTGAAATAGATACCTTGGTGACTGGTTTCTTATCTAAAAGAAAAAGGCAGCTGTAGAAACATGGGTAAGTGGGTGTCTATTGGGGGAGATGGGAGTCTGTGTTGGTAACTTCTGATATTTGAAGGACTATCCTGTCCCTGGGGAGGAGGCTGCTAAGTTAGTCATGTTTGCCTCCCTATCTTTGCCTCTGGACCAGGGGGCTCTTCAGGTCAGAGCCCTCTGAAGCCTGCCTAGATCCTCAGGGTTTAGCACGAGATCCAGAACAAAATGGTGGCAATTCTGGTAAAATTCTGAGCTGATTTGTTTGTTCTGTTCTTGTTTGTCCCAAGGCCAGGAACAGGGGTGGGATTACATGGGATAGGTTTTGATGTGATGGAGAAATCCTAGTGTGGGTAGGGATGGAGCTCCCTGTTATTGGGGGTATGCAAGCAGGAGCTTGGTAGGGAGTGAAACTAAGAAGCTAGATTGTTGGGAAACTCTGGAACTGGGGGTTGACAGTCATCTAACCCAGTCCTAAATCATAGGATGCAAATGTTGCTCTCCTGTTCCCTTCTCCCCCATTTATTTGTAGCTGTCTCCCTTTCCCTGCACTCCTTCCCCAACTGCACAGAGGCTCCTTTGAGGTTATCTGTGCTTTCAAGAGCTCTTCTGTGCTGGGAAAGGAGGATCAAGAGTAATATGTGATTGACAGGCTGGGTGACTCAATAGCCAATGTGGAAATCCTGCCCCACCCCCAGCCTCCCACTTCAAATTCAGCAGCAAGTGCTTGAGTCATAAAATCATAGCTATCTCTTAGTGCTGGATCTGGCCCAGCCCTCTTGTTACCTATGGGATACTGAGGGCCCCAAAGAGAAGGGACTGGTTCAGAGTTATCAAAGCGAGGGTCAGAACAAGATCCACCTCCTAGTCTGTGACTTGCCTCCTTACCCAAGAGAGGAGGTGTAGGGCTGAGCAGGGGGCCCCAGCTGTTGCAGAAGCTCAGCAATTTACTCTGAATGAGTAAAGGTTGCTCCCAGCCTCCAGGATGGGCTGGTAGATCACTGCTTCCCAAGCTTTTCTGCAGAAGCTACCCCAGCTGCCCTGATAGGTAGAGACACCATGGATCCCAGAGCTCTGATGCCAGGTGATGAACAGTCAGTTGTCCCTTATCATATGTCAGACCTTCCATACTCTTCCATGAGGCCATGAGGCCCTATGTGAGCAGCCCCCACCACCTCACAACCTCATCTCCTACCCTGCTGTGCTCCAGAACTGCCACTGGTCTTCCTGTTCCTCCAGCATGCCCACCAGTTCTGCCCTGCTCGGGGCCCTTTCACATGCTACCTCTCTGTCCAGGTCTTCGCATGGCTGCTTTGGATCCTTTAGTCTCCTCTCAGAGAGCTTTTCTGACATGTCCTGTGTAGAATTGCCCTCCAGTTACCACATCTTGTTTTATTGTTTATAGCCCTTCTCATTACCTAAATTATCATGGGTCCTTACTTATTTAGTAATTGTCTCCTGCATAAGATTGTCGGCCCCTTGGAAGCTGTCTTGTCTTTCTCAGGGCTGTGTCCCTGGTGTCTAGTATAATGTATGGCATATAGTAGGTGCTCAGTAAATATTTGTTGAATGAGTGAATCATTAATGAAGGCTCAGCCCTCCTGAGAGCTGCCCTGGTTCTCTTGGGAGGAAGTCCTGCTTGTAGCTTCAGGGTGGTTCCTCTGTCCTTCCTCAGGCCTCCTCTGTACCTACTTGTGCTGGGTGTGGGGGCTGCAGCTGTTCCCTGCTGCAGAGATACCCTCAATCTCCTGAGGAGCTGGTTCTGGGGCAGAATGCCAAGTAGGGGGAGCTGGGCTCTCCATGGTCCTTCTCATCACTTCCAGAACTTTTGAAGCCCGAGAGCCAGGGTGCCAGCCCTGCCTTCCCTCTGGGACATGGCTGGGTAGCTCACTTACCCTCTGGGGATCTCACTGCCCTGTACGGAAAACCGGATCAGAAATCTCAAACTCTCGGGCGCCTGGGTGGCTCAGTGGGTTAAGCCGCTGCCTTCGGCTCAGGTCATGATCTCAGGGTCCTGGGATCGAGGCCCGCATCGGGCTCTCTGCTCAGCAGGGAGCCTGCTTCCCTCTCTCTCTCTGCCTGCCTCTCCATCTACTTGTGATTTCTCTCTGTCAAATAAATAAATGAAAAATCTAAAAAAAAAAAAAATAGAAATCTCAAACTCTCAAGAACGTGAGGGTTTGAGCGAACATGAATGGAAAGTGCTTTGTAAATGAACTTGTGACACTCGAGTTCATCCTTGTCACTTGTCCTGTATGATGCACGCCGCAGGCTCCCCACACTGTGGAGAGTGGCAGCCTCTGCTCTGAGGGATCCAGGAAGGCTTTGCCACAATGGGGACTTGGGGTGTGGGCCTTTGGGTTTGCTGCTGGAGCCCCTTCTGTGTGTCAGGCTCTGTACTGTCCCTGGGTCGATCTGCCCTGGTCCTTGCCTTTGAGGGGGATGTACATAGGGTGACTGTGCATGGAGAAGTACACAGCGTCAGGGAAGGGTGCATGGGGGGCTGCAGAGGCCCAAAGGTGAGGGTGGGATGGCTCAGTCATCTCGGCTGGGGTCAGGAAAGACTTTCTGGGAGAGGTGACATTCCATCTGGATATTGAAAGATGAATAAGTGTTAGCAAGGCAGGCAAGAACATTCAGGTACAGGGAATAGCATCAACAGAGGCATGACATTTGGGTGGAACGGGCGGTTTGACTACAGGGCCCCTGAGCGATGAACGTGGGCTGAGGCCCTGATGTGCTGCGAGGCAGAGACAAGGGAGACAGAGGATGCCATATCTAGGCCCTGAGCGGCTCACCTATAACCACCTGGGGGAAAGATTTGAGGGCTTCTGAGAAAGGTGCTGTCAGAGCTTCTTGGGGTCTCCCAGGGACGGAGCTTCTACCAGCAGAGCTGAGGGCTTGGGGCCAGGAGTCAGGTCTGGGGTCTGTCAGGCCCCAATGCCGCCCCTGAATTGCTCTGTAACATCGGGAAACCACTGTCCCTTCCTGACTCTCAGTGTCCTCATCTGTAAAATGGGCAAAAGCATGAGAGGAGTAGCTGCCCAGGCTATGGTGCAGACCCAAGGAAGCCGAAGCCACAAACCCTTTGGGCAAATCAACAGATGTAGGAAGCACGAATTCCTTTTATTATTAGAGCAGATTTAAGGGTCCTGAGTAAAGGGCCCGGAGCCTAACTCTGCATCTGCTTCCCATGTAACTTTGGCCAGACCCTGCCCTCTTGGGATGTCAGCCTCCTCATCTGTACAGTGGGGAGAGCTGGAAGAGCCAGTCCTCTCAGGTTCATTCCAGCTCTGCTGTGGAAATGGGATTGCAGTCCTGCCCCCTGACAGCTGTGGGAACCCAGGGCCCAACCTCTTCCTCATTCCTGTTCTCGGTTTGTCTATGAAAATGGCTCATGTCCTGTTTGGGGCCCCCAAAGACCGTAGCTCTCCACACTTGCTCATGGATTATGAGGGCGGCCTATTTGGAGACTCCTTAGTGATACCCCCACAAGCTGGTGGTGTCGCCATGGCAACTCCTCCTACTTCTGTAGCTATTTTTTTTAACATGCCAGAATGTCGGGGGTGGGGAAAGCGGGCCATTGGGGTCCTTGGCCATCACCTCCAGGGTTCAGGAGTCTGAGACCTACAGAGAGAAGGGGGAGGCCCAGGGTCCCAGACTATCTATGGATACTGAGGATGCCTAGCTCCCTGCCAAGATCCAGCATGGGAGGCTCTGAGGACCAGCAAGCAGGGATCCGCTGAGCCCCCCAGAGTCCTGATGGCCATGCCAGGAGCTTCCCAGCCAGCACGCCCACCACTCCTGTGTGTCGGCTTCCCCTTTGGGCCAGACGTCCTAAATGGCCCCACTTTAAGGACACCTACCCCTCAAGGGGGAGACTATTAGTCTTCCCAGGAAAGAATTCATGAGGGCGCTGGTACCAGTTACCAGGTGAATGGCCGGCTTGTTGCTAAGGCGTCCAGAGGCACCATCTGAAGCTGGGGAAGGGAACGTGAGGGGTGGGCAGCAGTGTTCTCGGCCCCTGGGTTGGACCCCAGGACTCCTTGGCCTGACATTCCCAGTCCTTCGTGGCTCCCTATCCACTTTCCCAACTAGACTCATCTGCTTACACAGTGGCTATGCTCCAACCTGGCTGAACTCCTTGCCATTAATTCCTCCAACGTGTGCTCTCTCTTCCTTCGAGGCATTTGCAAATGCCATTTGCAGGACTCCAGCACCTGGGTTCATGCCCTTCCCCATCCCTCCCGCCAGCCTGGCCGCCCTTTACTCATCATTTGCACCTCACCTGTCCCATTACTTCCTCCAGGAAGGCATCTGTGAGAATATCCTCCAGATCCAATTGGGGGCCTCCCCAGATTCCCCGGCCCCAACTTATCCTCTGGGCCTAATGGTTCACAGCCTTGTCTCCCCAGCCATAGCTGGGAGGTGTTGCCCAGAGGCAGAGCTCAGCCTCCAACGGGTGCCCAAGACGCAGAGGAGAAGCGGGGTTGAGGAGCTCTCACCCTCGGGCTGCCGCACCTGCACCTGACGTGGAAAGGGTACTTAGAGAGCACTTGTTGAATGAATGGTAATGTTTGGGCTCCATCCTTCTCTCCCTCACTCTGGAGCCTTCCACCGTTGCCCTTGCCTTTAAACCCAGCCTGTCCAGATGGAGGAGACCCGTCCCTCCTGATGTCCCAGAGAGCTCCATTTGACCCTCTGCTGTGGCCCAGGTCAGTCAGCTGTGGACGGGTTCCTCTTTCTTTGGGGTCTGGACCCTGTCTATTCTGTGCAGTCCCGCCAGCACCCAGTCATTTGGGAAACACTTGACTGAGCACCTGCTCTGTGCCTGATCCCCTGCTGGGCACAGGGACCCAGATGAACAAGATGTGGTCCCTGCAAACAAGTGTGCACTCTTTCCTCTGATGAGAAGTTTGGCTTCCCCAAGGAAGGGCCAGCCAGGGAAGTTGAGGAAAGACTCTGAGGGGTCACTGCTCAGTGCCTGGCAGGTGTCCACCAAGTATGAGCCAAACAACTGAGCAGATTAGACCTGAAGGTGACAGGACTCTAGCTGGGGATGGACTGCAGGGGGGCCAAGAGTGTGGAGAGTCTGCCTGGAAGCAAGGAGTATCTGGCTAAGCAGGTGGTGAGGTGCTTTGTGTGCAAGGTTTCCGGGAGCCCAGGCACGGACTGGGACTCAAATCCAGAAGCACGTCCCCCCAGAGCCTAGACTGGCCTTCCCATCACCAAGTGTGTGATTCCTGCTGGAAGGTGCTTATGGAGGGCCATAGAGGAGAGCTGGCACCTGGCCTTGAAGTAGTAGCACCTGTTAGGCACTTGGCTTTGCTTCTTGGCCCAAACCTGGGGCCAGAAGGGTCTGCCAGGGTCAGTATGTCCATCCCTCTGCCTTGTATCCAGGGCTTGTACCCAGCCCTTTGGAGTAGTTTGAGGTGACTTCTTCACTGTCCACTTGGCAGCTGATGTCTGAGGGCAGAGCTTAGATCCAGGTGGGCCCAGGTGGGACACCTTTGAGGCTAAGGACATGAGCAAGCTGCCTTCCTTCCTCCAGAAGTCCCTGGGGGCTCTTCACATCTTTGTGACATGCATTGTTTAGATTCGTCACAGCAATCCTAGATCATAACTAAGGAGGACACTGAGTCTCTGGCCAGGAAGTGGCTCTCAGGGTCTCACAGCTGGCCAGAGTCAGAGCCGGGGTTTGAATCCCAGGCGTGCTGATGCCAACGCCTCTGCTTTGAGGTGGGGCCAGGCTTGGCACAACCATTAGGCAGGAGCGGAAACCAAGGCTCACTTGATAATTACCTAGCATTCACGCAGCTCTTGACTTTTTATGAAGCTCTTCCCCACACACCATCTCATTTAAGTCTCACAAGAATCTGTCAGGGTGGGTGTCGGCTCCACGGCACAGATGAGGAAACTGAGGCTCGCACAGGAAGTGGCTCACCACGGCTACACTGCCTGCTGGTTAGGGGCCAGGGTTTCCTGACGCCTAGCCTCTTGTCTCCTCTGTACCTTCCCCAGGCTGGCACGCCTGCTACCCCCCGCCCCAGTGCCGGGAGTGAAGGTGGGTGGAGGAAGCAGGGGGCTGTCCCGCAGCCTGACCTGTGGCCGTTCATGTGTGCTGCTGCCTCCTCAGGGAGGTTGGCATTGCTCAGTTCCTCCCCTCCACAGGTCAGAGAATCCTCCTGTCCCCTCTCTAGCTCATCACCCCAAATTATTTTTCTCCCGAGCTCTCATATGGCGTCATGTCGCACATTTACGTGAAGGTGCTTTCTCTCTCCTTGAGCAATATTTAAGCTCCCGAGCAGGTGAGACTTAATCTGCTGTGTTCACTGCTCTTCTCCCCACCCCTACCCCCCGGTGCCCAGTACTGTGTCTGGCACCTCTTAAGTGCCCCAGGCTTCAGGCCTGTCCTCTGTCCCGCCTACCTTCTCCAGGAAGCCACTTTTGGCTCCTCAGGTCCTTTCCAACTTCCCTATTTTCAGCTTCCGTTTTGGTAATTGTGAACCTCCACCCCCGCCCCATTCCTGGGTCCTTAAACCAGCCCTTTCTAACTACCCCTGAGCCTGGTCACAGCACCTGCTTTCCTTCCCTTTGCCTCCCAGATCTTGTCTTCAAGGCCCAGCCGAGGCCTCACTGCCCCCTCAAGGCCTCCCGTGCCAGCACCCTGCTCTGCCCCTCTTCTCACCTCAGGGCGACGGATGTTCTGACAAACATTTTGTCTGCTCACTTCTCCTACCCCCTGGCCACCATGGTCTGTGGTGAAGCAATGGCTAGGAAATGCCAAATGCACTTCACACGCGTGATTCTTTTTTCATTTCATCGTTGGGGGAAGACCCTGTTGGGGGAAGGTTATTCTCATTTTACAGATAAAGACTCCGGGCCTGAGGGAGGCTGGGTGACTTCCCTCAGGTTACAGAGCCCTGTGGGGTCAAAGCAGCCAAGGGGCCTTCCTCAGATTAAGGGGATTGTTGCTCAGACCCTGTCCGTCTCAGGTGTGTGGAAGAGGAAGCCCAGGAAACCCTGGTTTCGTCAGCCTGGGAGTGGCTTCTGTGGTCACTCTGCTATCAGATGTTGGGCAAGAAGGTGTTCTCACAGCCATTCCCATGGCCACCCCAGCCTCAGCCCTGGGACCGGGGGGTGTTTGGGCCCCACTGCTACAGGCAGCTCTGGCTCAGCCCTGTGGCAGCAGTGCAACTTTTCGGAGCTCACGGGTGGGGGACTCGTGTCCCTTGCACAGCCGGTCCGTGGGAGGACGTCCCCGGTAGACTAGGGCTCGGTTTGAGGCTAAGCAGGGGGCCCTCCCTTAGGCAGGGGTGTGTTCCTAAAGTCTGGATATGGACTGGCATGCATAGTGGGGACCAGCCCTCAATAGCTTGGCATCACAGGAATGATGAGGGACGCAGAGCCCAGATTCCAGACTTAAGTCTTAGCTCCCCAGTACCCTGACCTCCAGCGACTGGTTTGACCTCTTTTGGCTTCACTTTACCTCAGTTTCCATCTCTGTGAAATGGAGCTGCCCATCCCTGCCTTGTCTGTCTTCTTGGGGAAGGCTGTGGGACACTGAGCCCCCAGATAGATGGCAGGGGGCCTTCCTTTCAGAGAATAAGAGAACTGCTCTGGGCTTCTCTGACTGCTCCATCCACTCTGCCCTCCACAAATCTAGGAGTACGTGAGCTGTGTAAAGCAACTGGTGAGACAGATGGTGCCTGGGAGTGGCCGCTTGAATGAGCTGTTGGGGACATTTCTTCATAGGACTAGTGAAATGATGCTACAGCCTGTTTTGTCTCCCTCCATGAAAAAAATAAAGAAAAGTAGGTAGTGGGTTCTGTTCCCATCACAGTGGGAAACTCATGCTCAGGGAGGGCGAGAGAGGCTCCCTCACCCCAACCCCAGTCAGGGGCCTTCCTGTCAGGCTGCTCAGTCTGACTCTGACACCTGGCCTTCCACTGCCTCTGTGGCTCAGGGGTCTGTCCATTCATCTGTAGCCCTCTCTGAGCACCTGCTGTCACGGGGCCCTGTGCAGGGCCCTGGGTACATAGATGCTTTGATGTGAGCCCTGGCGCCCAGGAGACACTGGCCGAGGAGGGTGGCTGGTGGGACTGGTGCTGAGAGGGCACGGAGGGTCTCTGGGCTGAGGGAGACTGGGGAGGGTGGCGTGGGAACAGACAAGATGCAGCTGAAGGCTGAGGCTCCCTGCCAGCCCCACCCAACACCGGGGAACGGTTGGG
The DNA here is from genome assembly GCF_009829155.1 of Mustela erminea. Lineage (NCBI taxonomy): Eukaryota > Metazoa > Chordata > Mammalia > Carnivora > Mustelidae > Mustela > Mustela erminea. The sequence goes on along the minus strand of NC_045622.1, from coordinate 54,309,366 downwards.
CTCAGTGTGACGATGGTGGCAGTGTGGCGTCTGATGGCAGCACTGACATCCATGTATGCTTCTGCCACAGTCTGAGCAGAGGAGTCAATGACAGCTGGGTGTCAGGGCTGGCTGTGGCCTGTGGGTACCCAGCTGAACCTCACTTCTCATCAGCCGGGGCAACCATATGGGGGCTGTGGCTGGGAGATGAGCCTCTAGGTCTTGTCCCCAGGAGGGCAGACACCAGAGTCCAGCAGTCGAAGAGACTGTAGAGTTCATACCCCCCAACCACATGGTATAGATGGGGGAACCAAAGTCCAGAGAGGCAAAGTGACACGGCCAAGGTCACACAGGTGTCGGTGGCAGAACTGGGACTGAAACCTCAAAGCATGTTGCCACTTCACCTACTCCATGAGATTCCTGCTCCTGGCCTGGCCTGGCCTGGCCTGGCCTGTGAGGGGAAACACTGTCCCCTCTTGCTCCCCCCTACTTTGCTGTGGAGAGAAGAGAAAAGGAACTCGGGGGGACCTGTGGCCTGGGAACAGAATCTAAGTCTGGACGTTGGGCCTGAACTGAATCGGACTCTGGCCAAGTGAATTGACCACCCTCTGGCCGACTGACCTTGACCCTGTCACTTTTTTATCACCATCAAAATGGGAGTGATGGTGCCAAGCTCCCTGACATAGTGATGAACCCGAGTGCCCGTGAAAGTGCTCTGTGGGCCGTGTGGGCAGCACACCTGTCACACAGGTGTGAAAAGAATAAGCGGGCGGGCGGGGATGGTGCTGAGGAACAGCCAAAACAGAGACCCACTCTTCTTCTCACTCAGCAAACCTTCCCTGTGTTTGCTCTGGGCCAGGGCCTGGCAGGCTGCTGGAAACCCAGATGTGGACGAGCCTGGCTCGGTCATGGGGGAATGGATGTGTAATCAGCAGCTAGGGCAACATGAGGGGCTTTGGGACCCAGAGGGGGTCATCTTTTCTCTCCCTTATTTCTCTGTTCTGTGGGCCTCTCCTGACTTTATTCCAGACAAGTTCTCTCCATGCTTCTGACAGTTCTTGGTTTGCACAGACTTTAGAGTTTACAATCCCAGAGAAAGAATGATAACCTCTCTCCAAAGACCTGCCCTTTCTGAGTTTCAAACAATGAGCTGCCTCATCTCATTTTCAGGGTCTCATAAGGTGGGCACAGCAAAGAGGTGTTTCTGGGCAGAGGAGCTGTGATTCAACACCTCTCAGGTCCACATGGGGCTTTCCCAGGGGCTGGGGCTCAGTCTCCCTCACAGGCCAGCTCCAGGGCTGGACTCTGAGGTCAGTCAGGTTCAGATGGTTTGGCCCAGAGGCAGCTTAGTGGGCCAGGCTCGAGGAACATAGAGTCACAGCTTCCCCCGGAATCCCCTCTAGGCAGCCTCTCACTCTGACTCCCACAGAAGCGCCTGTTATGCCTCTGTGGCCTTGGCGTTTCCTATTTTGTTGTAGAGTAGGCTGTGGGTGGTGGTTGGAGTAAGGCAAGGAGAGAACAGTCTGGGCAGCGTAGAAGAGGCCTGGCTCTGGCTGCTTGCCATGGAGCTGGCACAAGTCCCTCAGGCCCCTTCTTTCTGTCTGGTTAATAGAGTGAGGTTTGCTCACCTTCCTGAGCTCTGACTGTATCTGATCCCGAGAGACCACTAATAAGCCTAGCAGATGGATTTGGATTAGGCATTAGCAAGAATGCATCTTTTCAGTGGTTTTGATGGGAGCTATGCCACCGGTGTGGAATTACTGTGTGGTCCCTCCCCAAGCAGGAGACCTCCGTAGGGTGGCTGGGACCAGTCAGCTGGTCCTGACCTGGAACAGGGGCTGCACAGCAAGCCCTTTCCTTAAGCGCCTCAAGCTGCTGGCCTCGGGGTTCTTGTCTGCTGTAGGAATTGGTCACATCAAGCAATGGGTGATGCCCTTCGTCCATTGCCTTTTACTCCCTGCCTAGAAGGTGGAGGTCCTCAGCTCCTCCCCGTCCCTCTTTCCCTGCCCCAGACTGGCCCTCCCTGAGACTTTGCCTGAGGTTCTTTTTAAAATGCAGATTTCTATTTGGTAGATCCAGGCTAGAGCCCCAGATCCTGCATTTCTAAACAGCTCCCAAGTCTGTCTTAGGAGTTTTTGTGGTTTTTTTTTTCTTTTTTTTTTTTTTTCAAGATCTATTTATTTGACGGAGGGAGGGAGGGAACATGCAAAACCAGGGGGAGCGGCAGGTGGAGGAAGAGGGAGAAGCAGGCTCCCCACTGAGCAGAGAGCCCAATGTGGGGCTCTTCAGGTCCCACTTTGAATGGGAAAGTGTGGGAGTACATTCTGTCTTCTCTGCAGCCAGGGCATGCGGTCTACCCTAGCCCCCGAGCAGGGACTTGCCTCCCCTTAGCTGCCATGGCTCTTGCCTCACTTCCTCCAGCACAGCTCAGGAGGCTGAGCCAGCTGGGAAGCCATGACTTGAGCAGGTCGGGCCTGGGATCAGCGGTTCAGACCTGTGCTTGGGCCTCACTTCTCTCCACCACGAACCTCCACAGGCCTTTCCCCACTTCTGGACGGGTTGACTGGGCCCTGAGCATAACACACTTCAGCTCTGCTGTGTCCCATACACAAGAGCCCTTTGTCTTTGGCACCTGCTATGGGGAAAAGGGAGGTACCCTGAGCAGGAAGCAGGAATCCTGGGTTCTAGCCCGGGCTCTGCCTCCAACTGCCTGGGTAAGCCTGGCAAGTCAGTGCCCCTCAGTCACCAGAGGGGCCTGTTGGGCCCTACCAGATGTCCCCAGGGGGCCTCAGGCCCGGCATGGGTTTTGGGAAGGTGTGGAGATGGGAAGGACCTGTGGCAGTAGGATTTTCATCTAGAGAACCAGGGATCGTTATCCCAAAACCTCTACCATGTCTCTGTTCCCAGCCTCATTTGCTTTTGTGAGTTCTCCTACTATCGCCTCCACCCAGTTAGGACTGTGGAGTAGTAGATGCTACCGAGAACCCGTAGGTGCTATGCCCTGGGGGTATGGCAGGGAGCCCTTGTGGTCTTGCCTGGGCTCAAGGTTCTGCTGGCATCAGGCTCTTCTGCTGGATCGTGCCCCGTTCCTCCGATCCACCAGACCAGGTACAGGAGACAGGACTGGTGTGCTGCCTTGAGGTCCAGTGTTATCTGTATGTCTCCTAAAAGTTAACTTTCAGCTGATGCGATTTACGTCCCTTTCTAAACTCTGCTGTGACCTTGTTGCTCTCCAGATTTTGAAGAAATGCAAAGGCTGAAGCATAAGTCCCTAACCCCCTCTCCCAGCAGTAGGCAAGGGTGAAAGGTCATGTGATCCTTGAGGACAACCCTGTGACACAGTCCTTGGGCCCTGCTGAGTGACTGGTGTGAAGCCAGCACCCAGCAGGCACTCATTGAAGATGTGTAGAGCGAAGGGCATGCAGCTGGGGCTCAGTGGGCTTTGGGGGTTGGCAATGGCCCACTTCCTTTTGTCCAGCCCCTGGAGGGAGTGGGCTATGGACTAGGAACCTCACCCATGCTCTTCCCTAGTGCTGCCTCTCCTGCCATCACCAGGCTTTCAGGTCCCCTCCCAGCCACTGGAGTCCAGGACATCATCCTGGGGGCACAGCCAAAGAGCCAATTAAGTAGGCACATTTCAGCCTAACTTCTAGGCTTGGCGGCCGCTTGGTAGCAGACATAATTGCAGCTGTCGCTATGCCAAGCTTCCCAAAGCTCACTGGCCACCAGATGTCTTTGGGGAAGCAAAATCTCCTACCTGATTCCTTTTTGGGCCCCCAGCTCTGGGACCCGAGATGAAGCTGGAAGTGTAAATCCCTCTAAAGGCAGTAATGGTGGTGGTGGGGGGTGGAACTAGAGGGTTCAGTCTGCTGGGAAAGGGGTCCTGGAGATGAGAGGGGGCAGGGACTGGGGCACTCAGAGTACACTTGGAGAAAAAAAAAAAAAAAACATTGCAAATTGGATATTGAACCTCTGTCCTTGGCCTCCCAGGCACAGGTAGCATAGATTAAATATTTGTACTAGATCCAGATAAAGGATAAGGACAGGAGTTGGATTGGGCTGGAGGGGAGAGAAGAGAATTGGCAATTAGGGAGAGCCTCCCCCCGACCCCAGCCCCTTGGGATACTTCATTTGGTCTCCCAAATGACCCCATGAGGGGAACACCATTCCCAACGGGTATACGTAGACACTGGGGCACAGGGAAGGATGTGAACAGAGCAGAATCACAGAGCTCCTGGGGAGCAGGGCCATAATCAGAACCCGCGTCAGTCTGACGTTGTGACCCGGCTCCCTTCACGTCTAGGGAGTTGTCCAGGAAGGTGTCCGTGGAGGCGAGTTGGTGTTGGGGGCTCTGTGTCTGGAGGGAAGGGTGGCAACAGGCGGGCCTCTCCCCTCTGCTGCAGGCACTGGCTCCAGCATCCTCTCCGCCCTCCAGGACCTCTTCTCCATCACTTGGCTCAACAGATCCAAGGTGGAAAAGCAGCTGCAGGTCATCTCGGTGCTACAATGGGTCCTGTCCTTCCTCGTGCTTGGTAAGCTGGGGCTTAGAGGGTGAGGGCAGGCAGCGTTCTCCCCAGCAGAGCTGAGAGCTGGAGCTCTACTCTGCAGGGGTGACAGGGGAGAGCACCCTCCCCCTTATCACCTTTCGGGTGCCCGATCAAGTGCTCTGGCCCTGGGCATGCATGAGGACTTGGCACTGCAGTGGGAGGTGTGGTACCCTTCCCATTTTATGGAGAGGAGACCCAACTCTCACTTGAGGTAAGTAACTTGTCCCAAGTCACACAGATTTGAATCCAGGTCTGTAGAGTCCCCAAAGGCTGTGCTTCTCCCACATGCTACCCTGCCTGCCAACAACCATTTCCCAGCAGGCATGTTGCTTTGCCTTAGTGTGCTGTGGTGCTGGCTTGAGTCCTGAGCCTACACAGACAAGCTCTGTGACCTGGAACTCTCTGGAAGTTCATTTCCTCATTTCAGCTGGGACGAAAACACTGCCTTCTTCACAGCACCTTTGTGGAACTTGAAGATGAGGGATGAGAGCTTGCAGCACAGGACCTGGTCACAGTGGGTGCCCATTATAAGGGAGTCGCTGGGGGGACATGCCCTCAGACCCCACTCCCAGCTGCCAGGCCCCAGTGGCTCCTACTGAGCCATTAAAAGCTTCTTCCCTTTCTCTCTCTCACCCCCTCCCCTGCCAGGGCTCTGGCTACTTCTGCAGGGCCGGCTTGGTGCTCTCATTCCCTGCTTGCCCCCTGGACCAGGGTCAGGCCATGACAGATTGTCTGGGAGGAGGATAAGGCCCATTCATGGGCCAGCCCTCACTCTCCTAGCCTCACCTCTTCCCCAGGTCCTCCATGTTCTCAGCACCTTGAGTGGCCTCCTAGCATGTCATAGCAAAGCATCACAGCACTCTTTAGGACGGTCTGGGCTGATGGGAATGGTCAGGAGCTACCCTTTCAGTGCTGAGCCCCCATCCTTCTAGGAGGCATGCGAGCCTCTGAGACCACATTTCCAGGGCACTTCCACGCTGTCCCTGCCTGCCTTTGCAGGGCAGGGGGACAGGACAGGGGTGCTGTTAGTCAAGCCTGCATGGTGCCCCAGGCACCTGATGCGCCTTCCCTTGATTTCTACGTCACAGGTGAGGAAGTGGAAACTCACCGAGTTTCAGTGACTCCCTGAGACTGTGAGGCTCCTTCAGTGGCATAGTTGGGATTTGTGGGGAAGCCCAGAGCACTCGCCAGGGAGCCCACCTTACTGGACAGCTCAGTATCAGTTGACCTGGTCTATAACAACCAGTTTTCACTTTTAGGCCCAAGGGTAGGTTTTAGGGAGAGGGCCAGGAACCCCCCAAATGAGGCGAAAAATTATATGTGTGAGTATGTGTCCCTTTTTCTGGGGAGAGGGGCAATTACCATCCTCACATTCTTAAAGAGATCTCTGGCCTCAATGAGATAAACACTGGTCTGGTGAACGGAGCAAATTAAACTGGTTCCTTTAGAACTTAGACCTCCACCCTGGCCTACATTTGGCTACTTCTTAGGATCCTGGAGTAGAGAGCCCAGAGGAGCCGAGCCTTGTCCAGCATGAGAAGAAAGTAGTAGGACCAGGACAAGACCCCATGGACCACAGCCTTCCAGACACCTGTACAGTCTGCTGCACCCGCTCCATTGGCCCCCATATGCACCAAGAAGCTGCCACCATCCCTGTCTTAGCTTGGCCGCCGGAGAGCTGAGCCACAGCCAGAACCCCAGCCCGTGCAGTCTGCAACAAGGACTGGCCTCAAGGTGTAGGTCAGCAATCGATCAAGTCCGACATGGCCCAGAAACCAGCCCAGCGTCTTCCCCACACCCTTGTGTAGGTGGGAGCCAAGCCTGCTCCAACGGGCAGGTGTGCAGAGCTACTGCTAATTATTGCCCTGAGTCGCCCCAGCCGCTCCTTCCTGCTGCCACCCAGATCTGCTGGCAGTGGCCCTCCTGCTGTTGCAAAGGCTGCCACGGCCTCACCGGCCTACCTCCAAACAGACAGATGCTACCACTTTTGTGCAGTGGACCTCTCTGGCGTCCTGGTAAAGGCTATAGACCTTCCTCAGGGTTTTCAGACGTGTACTAACTACAAAGCACACTGGGCTTTAGAGAAAACCAGTGATACTGAAGTGTAGTTATATACCTGCATTTAAGAAGTCAAATTAGGCATAAAATAACACGTGTGCTTCTTTATTATTACATGAAATAAAAAGATCTAGCGGCGGATGAAATCATTGCTCTAATTCTTACTCATTTCAGAGAATAAATGACTTTAAGATCTCTGCCGCAGCTCTAAATGTGGTATGAAAACACCTTTGCTTTCTCCCAGTGTCCCCTTTGGCAGGTCGGCTGCCAACACAGCTGTGGTCTGTTACATGGGTAAACAGAAGCAATACTCTATTTCCCCAAGAGAGGGGTAAAAATTAAGGTGTCATTTTGCTCCCCATCCCAGTGTGGGGGTCTCCAGATGAAACGCTTGGCTGTGTGTTCTGTTCTCTTTCACATCATGCCATGTAAACTTCTCAGTGCCCTGTGAGGACACAGAGGTTCCAGAAGGGGCTGCAGCCCGTGAGGGGCAGGGCTGAGGCTTCCTGGCAGAGCCCATCATGCTGCCTCCCTGCCCCGAGCCTCCACGGGCTGCCTGTCTCACAGGCCTTGGTGACCAGAGTTTTGAATCCCCAGTTTCACCAAGGCATGCGGAGGTGATACTGTTGAAAGTGGCCCTAGGCCTTCCGTGCAGGGAGCCCACAGGGTCTTTAAGTGTGGTTGTTGACCCTTCCTGGGGCCTGCTGTGGGGGTGCCAGCTGTAGCCCCGTGGCCCAAGACGGGGAAGCAGGGAGCCCCTTGTTCAGAGGACTGGGATCAGGCTCGGAGAAAGGAGGCCGTTTGGTGGGTTCAGCTCATTTTTTGCTCAATAAAACTTTCCTGGGTCTGGGCACGTGCTGTGAGGGAGGGGCTGTGGACACACAGGGTCAAGCGGGGAGCAGGTCACCCAGGCTGTGAAAGTCCAGAACTGGAATACAGGCTCTGGACTCACAGTGGCTTCTCTCTTCCTCCTTCTGGGCTGCCTTAGCACACGCAAGGTAGGGATTCCCACTTTCCCAGAGAGCCCAGACTTCGAGGCAGTGGGGCCTGCAGCTCAGCCCTTGTTGTTCCCTGTGCGCCTTAGGAGAGCTGGGGTTCTGATGGCAGCTAGATTTCCAGGCTCCTTGAACACTCAACTGAACATCATGGTGCACCCCGGAATCCAGCTTGGATACCTGTGGCCTCTAGGGGGCTGGAATGGGCCTTTCCCCAGTCCTGAGAAAGGGGGTCAGAGGCAAACTGCTCAACAGTGTGAGCGACTTTGTAAGTGGCCTTAACTTAGACATAGCCATTCACCAAGCTGCCCCAGTTGGGCTTTTTTTTTTTTTTAAAGACTTTATTTATTTGACAGAGAGAGATCACAGGTAGGTAGAGAGGCTGGCAGAGAGAGAGAGAGAGGGAAGCAGGCTCCCCGCCGAGCAGAGAGCCCGATGTGGGACTGGATCCCAGGACCCTGAGATCACGACCTGAGCCGAAGGCAGCAGCCCAACCCACTGAGCCACCCAGGCGCCCCCCCCCCCCAGTTGGCCTTTAACGGGGTTTTGTAGGCTGCAAATGCTTCCCTTGAGACCCCCCCCCCCCCCGCCACTTCCCTGTCTGTGATGTCACACTCCTAAGCTGCTCCTGAAAAGCTGGATGTGCCTTGTCACTCTGTGTTCCTGTCCCTCCCGAGATAGTTGTACTATGTTTAGCTACCTTGGGAGAGGTTAGTTCGGGAGGAGAACATGATTGTATTATGGACGACAAGGGAGCACCATTTTCCTGCTCTAAGGCTCAGGGAGAGTCCCTCTGGCCCTCCACCCTCCCTCAGGAAACCAGAAGAGGCTCAGCATAGCAGGAAGATGACAGAGCATGGGGTCCAGAGCCGGATAACCCCAAAGACCTGTTACCAGCAGGGCCCAGCAGACAGCAAGCGTTGACTCCCTCCCTGAACGGTGGAGAAGGTGCTGGGTGGGAGCCATGCTCCTACCAATGTGAGCGCCCGCTGCCCCAGCCCTGTGCTATGTGCCATGAGGCAAAGAAGATGGCCCCCCCTCCCCTAGAGTGGAGAATTCAGGGGTGAGAGATCCGTGTGGGAGGGCAGTGTGATCCTGGAGAATGTTTCTTGGGGAGATCTGCTCTGAGCTGGACCTGGTATGCTGGGTAAAAATGGGAAGGAGAGAGGCCCTGATGAGGACTTTTGGGGGCTAGCCGTGAGGTAAGCCGGCTCTGGCGCAGACTTTTCTTCCTTGCTGCCCCAGGTTTTTCAGCGTTAGGGCCCGAAGACCCAGAAAGGAGTGACCACACGGAAGCTGGGGTCTTCTGAGGGGCTTGCTGGGGTTTTTGCGGGGGGGCCTGATGGGCTCTGGGCTTTGGCCTGGGCCTGCCTGCGGCATTCTTATGTGGGAAGGGGCCAGCCCTCCTCCCAGGGCAGGAAGCTACCTGTTAGGTCCCTCTGGTGGCAGTCTGGGCCTTCTCATTTTTGGTGAACTTCTAAAGCCTGGTGCAGATTATGGGTTGACTGGTCCAACCCAAGTCTGCCGAGACACCAGGGTGGCTCAGTCAGTTAAACTGAGTGCCTTCTGCTCAGATCATGATCCTAGAGTCCTAGGATTGAGTCCCACATCCTGCTGCTTGCTCAGCAGGGAGCCTGCTTCTCTCTCTGCCTACTGCTCCCCCTACTTGTGCTCTTTTTCTGTCTCTCTCTCTCCCCCACCTCTGACAAATAAAATAAAATCTTTATGACTCCTGGCTCTGCCACTGCTGATTGACCTTGGGCATGTTACCTCCTCCTGGAGCCTCAGTATTCTCATCTCCAAAATGGGATAAAGTCCCCCTACCTTACACTTGAGGGGGTGGCTCAGCCCAAGTCCCGAGATGCAGAGACACTCAGCAGGTCCCTCCCCAAGGCCACAGTAATTGGGGCAGGCCCTGGGGTGGGGAGAACGTGCAAGGAGGGGCCAGAAAGAGTAGATCTAAGGACGGCTTTCCCAGTGCTACTGCCCACCCCACACAGAGCGCACGAGCTCCTCAAAGCTGGGAATGCCCATCAGAATCGAGGAGGTGAGGTTCTTGTTCCCGTGAGCCTCATCCTCCCCAGGCTGCAGCTGTAGGCCTCCCCTGCCCACGGCTGGGGCCGTGCCGAAGCCATGTCCCTTGGTGAGCCTCACCCAATGGGAGACCGAGCAACCCCACCTACCCCTCCCAGGGAGGACAGGGCCTGACCCAAGGCCCTCGGTTTCCCCACCAGGAGTGGCCTGCAGCGCCATCCTCATGTACACATTCTGCACCGACTGCTGGCTCATCGCCGTGCTCTACTTCACCTGGCTGGCATTTGACTGGAACACGCCCAAGAAAGGTAGGCACACGACCGCCTTGCCCTGGGAACTCCCCCGCTCCTCGCAATGCAGCTGAAGTTCCCCAGCGTGGGGGCTGCCCCTTTTTATTCAGCACCTGCTCTGTGAGAAGTAGGGAGCTAGGCCAAGCTGTGGTTTCGGGGTGGGGGGCGGTGGAAAGCCCCTCGGAGGGCACAGTCCTGGTCCTTAGAGGAGCTCAGAGGAGCTCACAGTGCCCTCCCAGGGGCTCACACTCAGTCAAGGGTTTGCCTGCCTGGAGGGGACAAAGGTGGGACAGGGCCCAGTGGGAAGCGGTGAGGGGAGAAGATGCTCCGCAGGGTGACAGTCCCCTAATTCAGGGTCCCACGCTGACTCCATCTTCTTTGCCTTACTTGAGTGTCCCCTGCCCCTATTCCCGCTCCTTCCCAATACTGTGTTTTGTTCTCTGGAAGGTGGCAGAAGGTCACAGTGGGTCCGAAACTGGGCTGTGTGGCGCTACTTTCGAGACTACTTTCCCATCCAGGTAAAAGCTCGTGGGTGCTAACCTGGGAGGGTGGGACAGGCCGGGAATCTGAGTGAGAGCTTTATCTCACCATCTGCGGTTACCCTGTGCAGAGTTCAACCCCGCGACCCCTTCCACTGTGACTCTCTGTTCATGTTCTACTCCTCCTTATGCAGGATTTGAGGTGATATAGGGTACATTCGGTGTCATGCCAGGTAAAAACCAAAATCAAGACCTGAAGGAAAAGCTGCTAGTGGTTTAGCTGTCAGGGTCAACAGAGTTGCAGTAGTTGAGTTTGCTTCCTGGTTGCCGAGGCAAAAAGGGAAACATGATGGTTGTTGGTTTTTCTTTTGGGCAAGAACAAAGCATGCTAGTTTCTCAGGGAAACAAGACTTGTTCTAGCATTTGGAGCTAAAAGAGGTTTCCGACACTGAGATCCTTAGTGATATAAGGAGCATGTTACAATAGCAGATATTATGCTTATCTGCCTTTCAGTGAATATTAAAGATATAAGTGAAAAGGGCAGCAATTTACCAAGGGCAATAGCAAAGTAGTTCCAAGTTCATCTGACCTGAACCACGGATACGACTTCAAGCCGTAGGTGTGAGGGGCTTTTTCTTCCTTCTGAAGCTCTGATAGAATATTGCTTCTCTCAGCCAGCTGTGGGCTGCCCGCTGGGGCTCCTGACCAGGGAATTAGGGCCCACGAAATTAGATGTGCCATGAAAGACAAGTGCGCAGGGAATTAGGGCCCAGGAAATCAGATGTGCCATGAAAGACAAGTGCGCAGGGAAGGCTTCTGGAGGACGTGCTCCTAGAACTCCATCTTCAAGATGAGTAGCACTAAAGGGGCATGCAAAAGAGGAACACTAAGGCACCTGAGTTTGAGAAGAAGCCTGTGGTGCGGGGGGATGTTGAGGAGGTAGATTGGGGAAGGAGGATTTCCATTTATCTGGAGCCTTCTAGAAACCCACACCTTTCCTCAAGGAGTTCCCACTAAACCTCGCAGTATCCTGTGAAGCAGGTATTCATTGTATCCCTTTTTCACAGAAGAAAAACTGAAGGTCAGAGAGGAGTAAAGCTGAAGGAGGCTAGTAGTATTTTGAGCTGAAATTCCACTTGGCTGCCTTGCCTCAGAATTCTGGATCCTTCCCCCCACAGCATGCTGCCTCCCTATGCAGCATGAGCTGTAGGAAACGAGCTCCGGGACTCTAGCTTCCCTCAGGTTTGGAGGAAGCACCCAGTATGACCCTGAGTGAAGCCCCATCCCTTCCAGCCTGCAGTCTCCCCATCTGAAGCAAGTTTAGACTAAGCTCTGGGTTTCCTTCCTGCGGCACCACTATTGGCTGCTCTGGGACCCCCGTGCTGGTCTTCTAAGGACCTGTCTTCTCTGGGACCAGCATCCAGGTCCTGACAAGATAAGTGGTGGTTTAGTCGGGACTTTTTCTCATCTTTTTATTGACCCCCTTCCAGAGGTCTACAAGCCAGGCTGGCAAGGCAGAGGCTGTGTGGGCAGTGCTGGGGGTTTGTGGCTAACTCTGGCAGGATCCCCAAGGTTTTTCCTGCAGGGGAAAGACCTGTCTGGCCAGCTCACCGAGCACCACAGCACTGGCACACCCTACCTGCTGAGGGTGACCCAGAAGAAGGCAGTGGGGTCTGAAGAGCCAAGACGGCATGTGTGAGAGGGAATGTGAGCACGGGGCAGGGTGGTGTATGTTTGCTGCTGTGAGTCAGCGACTGAAACATCCTGGCGTGCTGCCCATAGGAGGTGGCCAGGTAACCCTACATTCCTCCACTGCTCTCAGTTTTGGGAGGAAGCTCCCTCTGCTCACCACAGCCTGAGCCAGTTTTCCCAGGATCCTTGGGGTCAGGATGCCTGCTCTTCCCTCTTCCTGACCCCATCTCTCTGGCTGCAAGGAATTTAAGGCTGCTGTTGCTGGGACAGTGCTACATCATCAGACCTGACCCTGTCATTCTGAAAGTGAGGAGACTCAGTCCCAAAGATGGGCACAGTCTGGTCCAGGTTGCATGACAAGTCCATTCCACCATTAGTACTGGAATCCCAGCCCCAGGCTCTTTCCCAATGAATTCCTGCTGCCTGTCTCTCTGGGAGAGATTCCATCCCAGATTTCCTCATTGGATTGAGCCCCACTTCCTGGGTCTCCCTCTTATCTGCTTTGTAGTTAGAGAGCTGGGTTGGGTTCCTGCTCTGTTGCTCTATTCTCTGACCAGAGGTTACTGGGCTCTGTGCTAGGCACAGGGACATGGAAGGGTCAGCCCTGGGCCCCCTCACGTAGGCTCACCATCTAGCTAATTCTGCTAGACTTTGTCACTTTCTGCTCAAAGGACCACAGACATGCTTTCTCAAGCTCAGTGAGCCTCAGTAGCCTTACTTGCAAAATGGAGCTGTTCATACTGTTAAGGAGTAGTAAATTATGGGTGGAGATGAGGGCTTGTGGACTCTCTTCTCTCTGCTGGGACCCTTACTTCAGGGATCAGGCCACAATGATCTGAGCAGCCTGCTCCTCTGGAAGATTCCTTGAGTCCAATAACCCCACTCACCACCCAAAATGGGACAACCCAATGACCGTTGGCCAGAGCTGGGATAAGCAGGTGCCCTTCCTCACTGACGTCCACATTTCTAAAAGAACCAAAACAAAACCCTGTGTCCCTTTTTGCCCCTCTATTCCAAGAAGTCAGCTGGGAACTGGAGCCACAGGACACATGTGGGTTGGCCCTGGGAGGGCCCCTGGGTACCAGGACCCAAGCCAGCCTGGGCTTAAGGCCAGCCAGGGCCTGGAGCCTTGGCCTGGGCTTCTCTTGCCCACAGGTGAGCTTGGCCAAGCCTCTGATCCTCAGGGCCTCAGGCTACTCTTCGGTACAGGGAGTGTTGGGCCTTGGTGACCTGATGTCTGAGCTGACGCTTTGGGGTGTTCTTTGTGGCCTCCCGGCCCTCCCCCTTCTCTTAGCCTCTTGCCAGGGGTTATGTAATGATCTCTAGCTATAGCCATCCACCCACCTATCCCCTGCTTGCTCCTTTGTATAGTTCTCTGATGCCAGAGCCACTCAGCGAGCCCCGAGAGCATCCCTCCTCCTAGCACAGGAGGGCTCATGTGTTAGCAGCTGCCACCGGGATCACCAGCTCCCTGAAAAGGAGAGCCAATGCCTGGGTCACCTATCCCTCACCTATCCCTGAGTTACAGGCAGGATTTCTAGACAGGAGACTAGGAAAGGCTGAGCTTAGAGTGATCTCTCTGTCCATCTGCTTCATTTCCTCCATGTCCTACTGAAGCCCAGAGAGGAGGGACTTTCCCGAGGTCCCAAAGCAAGTCAGTAGCGGGGCTGGTATTGGAACCAAAGCTATCTGCTTCGGGACCCATGTTCTCCTTTCTCTCTTCCTCTGCTATTTGTCCTGTGGTATGAGCTTAAGCAAATTTCTGCTCCTCTCTGATTCTGAATTTCTTCTGTTTGGTGCCGGGGTAGGACAAGCTTATCTGAGTACCTTTCCTGCCCTTGGGAGGCAGGGTGGGAAGAATGACTTGCCGGGAGTGTGCTCCAGACTCATGTTAGCCACGGGGCCTGGCCTGGGCTCCTTGCTGGGCTGAGACTTTGCCACGGGAAACAGGGGACATGAGAGCAAGCATGTCAACAGAGACTTCATCAACAGTGCCTTCCTTCTCCCTACAGAATGGACACTCTGTCCAGCCCTGGTGGCAGGGCAGTATGGCTTGAAGACAGATCAAAGCTGTATCAGCCTGCTTTCTTCTGGGGACAGCCCCAAGGGCCATTACCCTGCAGTGTGTCCCAAGGCAGCTCACAAAAGTCCCACCAGACAGATGTGTGGGGTGGGGGGTGGGAGTGAAAAAGGCAGCTGTGGGGCACCTGAGTGGCTCATTGGTTGGGCATCCCACTCTTGATTTCGGCTCAGGTCTGATTGCAGGGTCATGAGATAGAGTCCCCCATAGGGCTTGGAGCCTACACGAGATTCTCTCACTTTCTCTGCCTCTCCCCACCCTGCTCACTTGCACATTCTCTCTTAAAAAAAAAAAAACAAAAAACTGCAAAGAAAAGAAAAAGAGCCAGCTGACCTTGCACCCGGTAACATATATTCATCCCAGTGACTTAGAGAAAAGCCCACTGGGTGACTCTATCTAGAGAGGGAAGAGGATGGGCAGCTCCTTTCTCTAAACCTTTCTCTACCTTGCAATCAAAGCAACAGCCTAGACCAGGGCTCTCCCGGTACGTTTTGCACTTGGGACTCCCAGACCCAGCCTTCAGTTCCAGAGAGGTAACAAGGGCACTGTTGGCTGCCTCCACTCTTCCCTTGACACAATCCTACTGTGCGGAAGCCAGCTCCAGGTTCCAGCTTTACTGCAAGCTAGCATGGTGGGCACACCTGCTCTTCAGGAGGCGAACTTTCAGAACAATCTCCTTGCCACGCTCATCTAAAGCCGGGCCCACTTTTAGAACCCCCCTCTCTGCCCTCTCCCCAGTAATCGTGGCTTACACTACTGCCTTTTATGTAGTGGGCAGCAAAGCACGAGCTGGGTTTTGAGCAGCTTTAAGGTGCTTGCCAAAGACAAGGTGAGGGAAGGAGTACCGAGGGTCTGAGCAGCAGGGGGTGGGAACTCAGGGGGTCTTGCTCCCACACGTCCCTGCAGTCATAGCCCTGGGAATGGTGTCGGCCACCATCTGCTCCATCCCCCTCTGCCCTCTGTCACCTGAAGCTTCAGATTTCCATTTCCTGGGGCCAGCCACTAGCACCCCTGCCCCAAATTGAGCACCAGGTCCTTTCCCTAGCCTGGGGTTCCCAAACTGGGAGTCATGGAAAACCCAGGCTGTTGACATTCCAGCAGTGGCTAGCGGCTCTGCCTCCAGCTGACACGCGTGCAAAGACACAGGCACTTTCCAGCACAGGAAGGAAGTCGGGGTGTTATCGACAGCACCCCCTAGAGGCAGCGCAGCCCACAGGACTAAAATGTTCACATGCCTGACCCCAGGAGTTGTGATTTCTAGAAGTGTGTCAAACAATCAGATATGCAGACGACAATAAGGTATTTGTGGAAGCGTTATTTCTGAAGGGAATTTTGGAAGGTTTTTAAAGATCCATCCGGTGGAGTTTGATTAAAATTCTAGTGCATGCAACATAGCTATGCAACAGGATAATGAAGCCAAGCGAGACGTGGCTGGTGGATTGTGATAGGAAAAATAGTCATGATAGGGTTGGTAGAAAATTATGTAAAAATGAGGGGTGCCTGGGTGGCTCAGTCAGTTAAGTGTCTGCCTTCAGGTCATGGTCCTGGGGAGCTGGGATTGAGCCTCATGTCAGGCTCCCTGCTCAGTGGGGAGTCTGCTGCTCCCTCTCCCTCTGCTGCTCCCTCTGCTCATGTTTGCTCTATCTCTGTCAAATAAATAAATATTTTTTAAAAAGAAAATCATGTAAAAATGATAGCAACCAATGTGCCCTTAATTTTGTGGTTTTTAAAAAAAGAGCACGTGTATATTTGAGTAACCAAAGAACTCACCACATCAGAGTGGTTTATAAGGATGGAGATAGGACAGGCCCTCTGGATTATTTTTTTACTTTTTCCTGTATTTTTAAAAATACTCCTTAATTATTCACTATTTTTCTAATCAGAAAAGAAGTGATGTTTCTGAAAAAATAAACCTTGCTCTCCAGCGCTCTTAGCACCATCTAGCCCCACCATGTCCCAGGCAATGCTGGGCAGGAGCAACTTTATACCAGAGTCTAGGGCAACTTTATACCACTCCCACCCCCGCCAAACCACCAACCCCAGGACAGGGAGCAGCCCCAGGAGAAAGCCAATCATTCTTTAGAGCATCCCGGGACAGCTTTGTTGATAGTACCGCAGGTCAGCTGCCTGGCTGGCCCCCTGCCCCTGCTAGGGCTGGCACAGGCATGTGGCTTGCCCTTGTCCTTCCTAAATAGAGCACGAGCCGAGCCTGGCTGCCTGGAAGGAAGTTTCCATTCAGACCCGCTGCAATGTCTCTTCTCTGGCCAAACTAAGGGACGTGGACTTTACCTTGACAAAAACTGGACCCCCCTCTTTATCTGAGAGCGGCAGGGTTTGGATGAGGAGAATGGGCCCAGGAGGAGGGTGGGCAGGAGGCTAGCAGGGCACAGGTGAGAGGACCTGTTGTTTCTGGCTGGAGAGGTGAGGGAATGAGAGGGCAAGTTTCTCACTCCCTTCCCAGGGACTCACCGTCTCAGTGGCAGTTGCCACGAGTCTCAGGCGTGCAGAGTCACATGGGGTGTGCAGCACACCGGGTCCTTACCCCATCTTCTGGGCTCATCCCAGCACCTATCTCCCAGCATTTCCTCTGACCTGAGCTTTTTCCCTGCAGCTGGTGAAGACGCACAACTTGCTGACCACCAGGAACTACATCTTCGGGTACCACCCGCACGGCATCATGGGCCTGGGTGCATTCTGTAACTTCAGCACCGAGGCCACAGAAGTGAGCAAGAAGTTCCCCGGCATAAGGCCCTACCTGGCCACGCTGGCCGGCAACTTCCGGATGCCTGTGCTGAGGGAATACCTAATGTCTGGAGGTGAGGGGCCTCCTCTGCCTTCCCCTGCCAGGCTCTGCTGTCCAGACCTGAGCCTCTACACTGAGTGAAGGGATAGAGGGAGCAGGAGGCCAATACACCATGTCCCAGTGACTGGTTGTGTGTGGAGAGACATAGAGGGCCCCAAGCATGGTGGACCAGGTCTGAGCAGGATAGCTGTCCATACAGTCTTCAGGATTTAGCTTGAATAACAAAGTCCCTAGGAAGCCTTCTCCGCCCCCAGCCCTGGTGCTGCCCTTTGTACAACCACGTTGCTGCCGATGGTGCTGTCCTTATCCACCTGCTGTGACCCCTGCCACCCTAACTCCCCAGTATCCCCCAGCACCTTGCAGGAGCCTGGCAGAGTTAGGACCTCAAAGAATGTTTGCCCAAATGAACGAGTTCCCTAAACAACCACGTATCATTATCCCCATTTTACAGATAAACAAGTCAAGGCTCAGAGAAAGAAATAGCTCAGGCAGGGTTGTATAACTTCTAGGGGCTGGCTCAGGTCTGGAGCCCAAGTCCAGGGCTCGTTCTGTTCATGCCTGGCTATAAGCAGGGGGTAGGGAGTGCACTTGTGGGCAGCCCTGACTCTCTCCTTCTCCCCGCCAGGCATCTGTCCTGTCAACAGGGACACCATAGACTACTTGCTTTCAAAGAATGGGAGTGGCAATGCCATCATCATCGTGGTGGGGGGCGCAGCCGAGTCCCTGAGCTCCATGCCTGGCAAGAATGCGGTCACCCTGCGCAATCGCAAGGGCTTTGTAAAACTGGCCCTACGCCACGGGTGAGTGCCCCCTTCATATGCACACATACACATGCATGCGTGCACAAGCGTGCACTGCACACACGGCCCTCCAAGGCTTTGTTTGGCTCCAGCAGAGCAACTCCTTGGCTCCTGGAGGCAAGGCCCAGATCCTAGGAAGCCCTCGATGAGAGTTTGCTGTCCTGTGGAGGGGGGAGGTGGGAGGCCCGAGCTGCAGACCCAAGTTTGCCCAAGCGCAGCCCAAGTGTCTGAGCAGAGCAGAAATTCAGTCTGTGCACCCTGAGCCCTCGCAGATGGGTGGAGAGGGCAGGCTTCTGTGTGGAACTCTGTACCCTCAGGTCAACATGTGTTATACCGCTAGGAGAGCAAGCACAAGGCCCACTGTTAGGGTGTGACAGACCCTGGCTTCTCCCTTCCAGAGCTGACCTTGTTCCCACCTACTCCTTCGGGGAGAATGAAGTCTACAAGCAGGTGATCTTTGAGGAGGGCTCTTGGGGCCGATGGGTCCAGAAGAAGTTCCAGAAGTACATTGGCTTTGCCCCGTGCATCTTCCATGGCCGAGGCCTCTTCTCCTCTGACACATGGGGGCTGGTGCCCTACTCCAAACCCATCACCACCGTTGGTGAGCTTCCCTGCCTGCAGCCCCTGACCTCGGGGCACCCCTCTGCTGGTTTGTGGTGGAGTTAAGATTCACTCCCAGGCTCTGAGGTCCTCTGATGTCCGTGCTGTAAACCTCGTGGATGTGGACCTGTTTGGGCGCTGATGGGAATGGCAAGTGGGGGTGGGGAGTGGGCGGTGGGAAATGAGTTCCATTACCATGAGCCAAGCAGTGCCAGGTGAGAAAACCGGACCCAGCAGTCCGTGTGCACAGAGCCCGCAAGTCTATGAGGGAAGACCGGGAAGACCAGTCTGTTAAGCAAAGACCAAGAGGGTGTGTGTGTGGGGAATGTGCAGGGTGCTCTGGGGGGTTATAGTGGACCCCAGAAAAAAGGTGACTCTTACACCCTAGCTGAAGAGGAATTACCTAGCAAAAGAGAGGAGGAGATATTTGTTGGAAGCATGAGCCCGAGTGGACTTCCCATAGCAAAACTGTGCAGATTTTTGAGGAACAGAAAGAAAAACATCAACGTGAAAGGAGCATAGGCCTCTGAGTAGTATAGCAAGAAAACCAGCTGCACTTGTCCCTCAGCCATGTTGTTCTCTGTGTGTGTGTGTGTGTGTGTGTGTGTGTGTGTGTGTGTGTATGGTTCACAAGCCAGAGATCACACACAAGTGTGTAGGCCACCAGGCGTGGACTTTCAGGCTCAAAGTTCACATAGATACTAGTCAGGTGTTTTGCTTTGTATCTTTACAAAGTCTAACTTCCTGCACCTTGGGTCCCAAACCCAAACTCACTGTCTGCTCTCATTACACACAAATCCTACTCCAGGCCTGATTGCTCTGAGGCAACAAGGACATTTCCACGCGCAGATGTGGCTGGAGAGGGACAGGTCCTGTGGGCAGTGTGAAGGAGTTTACGCTTCCTCTTAAGAAAGGAGATCCTTAAGAATGGACTCCTTTAGAAGGCTTGAGGGTTTGGGGGAGGAGAGGTTCACGACTGCACTTTCAAGTGATTCTTGGGCTGCTGGATAGCCAGTGGGTTACAAGGGTCAAAATGGAAGCCCCCGAAAACACGTGCAGATGCCTCTCTGGCAGCCGTTGGGACCGAGATGGCGACCGCAGGGATGGAAGGAAAGGGCGTGAACTGGGGAGAAATTTCCAAAATGTCTTTGCCAGGGCTTCAGGGTGATTTGGGTGTGGAGATGCAGGAAATCGAGCAATGCATGCATGGATGAATGTTGCTGCCCCTAGGAGGAAGGATTCCTTGGGACAGGTGAGGGAACTGAGGCTCAGAGAGGCAACGTGACTTGCCCAGAGCGGGGCAAGAACAACGCCATTACTTGCTCCCAGAGCCCTCTCAGGAGCTGCCTGTCAAGGGCAGTGGGGACAGCCTGAGCTGGAGCATATTTAGCACAGTTCCCGGCACGTGGCTGGCACTTGGCACGGGGTCACTGCCGTCAGCGTTGCAGGAGGCTCTCAGGGAGGGTGGCCTGAGTGGGCTGACTAACCAGAGGTCTCTGCCCCATCCCCGCAGTGGGTGAGCCCATCACCATCCCCAAGCTGGAGCACCCGACCCAGCAGGACATAGACCTGTACCACACCATGTACATGGAGGCCCTGGTGAACCTCTTCAACAAGCACAAGACCAAGTTCGGCCTCCCAGAGACCGAGGTTCTCGAGGTGAACTGAGCCCACCAGCAGGGGTCAACTCCTGGGAGGAATCAGCTACAAATCCTTTTCTACCAAGTTCTCGAATGCTTTTTTGTTCTGTAAATTTGGAAGCGTCATGGGTGTCTGTGGGTTATTTAAAAGAAATTATAATAATTTTGTTAAACCATTACAAATGTTAGGTCTTTTTTAAGAAGGAAAAAGAATATCTCAAGCTCTTTCACTTCCAGTTTGACCCGCTCTAGGTGGTAGCTAACACATCTGGGTTAACCCTTCTTCCTTTCCCAAAATCACAGAGAAAACTCAGTCCTGGTTGACTGGGAAAGAAGGACAGCCATCTGCGGCTCAGGCCGGTTGGATTATTTGCTTTTTCCCACCGCAGAAGCCACTTGTAATACAAACACCTCTTTTCCAAACTACCTACCCCACACTTAACCGCAGGACTGGTCCTTCTTACCAAGTGGAAGACTTGGAGAGCACAGTTGTCTCCATCTTGAAGAGTGACGTGATGGGCATCTAGAATGTTCCACTTGTGTCCAGCCAGTCTTTTAAATCTGAGGCCTCCAGAGCAAGATTAGGGGGTGACAATGACCCTGTGCCCAAATGCACCATCTCTCTGGGATCATTCAGCCACCGTGTCTGGTTGGAGTGACTGGTCCTCCACAGACAGGGTGCTGACACAAACCCAGATCGACAAGGACTTGGCCTGAATCACATACTTTCCTATGGCCTTGATTTGTTTAACCCATACCCCCCAATGTGGCTGTGAGGAAAGGGTCCCTCTTCCCATTCACAGAGGGGCCTGGCCTTCTGAGCAGCAGATTGGCCTTCAGGTCAGGAGGCCCCTGAACCCAAGCCTCGCATATTTGTGCCTTTCTGAGAGGTTAGGGGCCAGGGAAGAAATCCAGCCCCTCCTCTGCATATTCTGTTTTCTTTTGATGGAGATTATTGTACCGTGTCAGACTTTTGTATTTTCCAAAATGAATAAATAAAAATGAGAGTCCTCGTGAGTTCTTGCTGGGGCCACAACTGCACCTTGCTACCGACACTTAGGGAAACCCTGGCCCCATCGGGGCTGCCTGCCAAGCTTTCCCCCTTGCTCCTTTGGGCTATGTGACCCTATGTGGTATCCGTTATCCAGTGCTGTGTGACAGAATCCTCCAGAATGCAGTAGCTCCAAACAACATTGTGTTCACCACACAGTCTGAGAGTCCATAGCTGAGGTGCAGCTTTGCTGAGCCCTCAACTTCAGGGGCTCTCTCAAGGCCACAGTCAAGGTGTTAACAGGGCTGCCATCATCGTAAGGCTTGACTGGAGGAGGCTCCACTTCCGAGGTCATTCCTGTGGTAGTTTCTAGGGTTCGCTTCCTCACTGGCTATTAACCAGAGGCCACTCTTAGTTGCTAAGTGGACTAGCTCACGACGTGGGAGCGGTCTTCATCAGAGAGAGTAAGGAGGAGAAGCCAGAAAGAATGTGCAAGGTGGAAGTCACATTATTTTATAACTTAACCTCAGATGTGATGTCCTATCCCTTCTGCCATATTCTCTCCATTAGATGCAAAGACTCCATTCCAACTTTCCTACTGCCTAAGTGTCCACCCTTGCCATTCATTCATCCATTTCAAGGACCACTCCTCTGTGTATCCAGTGTTGGGTGCCTCATTGAGCTGGGACCTCAAGCCTAACTTGGGACTTGAAGGGTGACTGGAAGTTTGGCAGGAAGGAAATGAGAGGCAAAGCCAGAGCAACAAGTACCAAGACAGAGAAGACAGCACTGCTGGTTTGAAGGAGGACGTGGTGGTAGATAGGTCTGCAATGGGGCTTGGCTTGGAAGAGCAGGAGAGTGGACTTCTCCAGAGTTTTTAGGTGGGCAGGAGAGCAGGCAACAACAGAAGGCACCCTGGAGGAGCTTCAGGCCCGCAGAACTCCGGCGGAGGGCAGATATTTCCTTTAGGATGGAGGAAAGGCCTGTTTTTTGATGACGGTCTCAGCCCCTTTCCAGCCCCAGTCTGAGGTTAGCCATGATCTTCAGCATCTGGCTCCAGGCTAAGATCTGGCCCTAACCTAGGCCTCCTTACAAAGGTAGGCCCTTATTCTCTGCATGGATTTTGTGAATATTAAGCATCTACTGTGCACTAGGGAACTCCACCATCTCTGAATACCAACAGCAACAATCTGCAGGCCCCCAAATCCCAAAGGAGGACCTCACCTAGGGCAATATGTCTAGCAGCAGCCTGCGCTGAGCAGAAGCCTGTCTGCTCTAAGCATTGGGTGGGAGGCTCTAGGTAAATGCTGTGGTCATTTGGGAGTTATTACCTCCGGAGAGGAAACAGGATAGGATCCTCCTTTTCCAGCTGATCATCAGTTTTTGGACTGCGGAGGTGGGGCTGTAGTCTAGGTCGTCAATTCCATGAGTCTACTTGTGGTTCACAGATATGGCCACTAGAGGGCAGCGGGGCTAGTTCTGAGGCAAGAATCCCATAGCGGGCAGCAGGGCGGGGCCGGGGGTGGTGGTGGTCTAATCACTGTGTGTTACTTCAGCGCTCCTATCTTGGACTAGGAGCCAGAGAGAGTAAAACTCAGACTCACAGATGCTCAGAGCTAACCAGGAACACTTCTTTTTCCAGGGTCTTAAGATGGGAAGTTAAGAGATCTTTTTTTCTTTTTTAATATGCTTGCATATATAAGATTTGCTCTAAAACTGCTTTTGCCACATCCCGTAGGTTTTGGTGTTTTGTGTTCTTATTTCATTCATCCTAAAGTTTTTCCTAATTTCTCTTCTGATTTTTCCATTGACCTGTTCGGTTACTTAAGAGAATGTTGCTTAATTAACACATATTTGCTATTATCCCAAATTTTCTTTTGTCATTTATTTCAAATTTTATTTAAGGGAGCATACTTTGTATGATTTCAGTCTCTTTGAATTTATTGAGAATTCTCTTACGACCTAATAGATTGTCTGTCCTAGAGGATGTTCCATGTGCATTTGAGAAAAATGTGCATTCCACTCCTGCTTTTGAAGTATTTTCTAGATACTATTAGTGTTACAGTAGCAGTATTTTCCAGATGTCTGTTAGGTCAGGTTAGTCCATAGGGGGGTTCAAGTCTCCTGTTTCCTTGTTGATCTTGTTGATCATCTAGTTTTTCTACTCTTTATCGAAAATGGGGTATTGAAGCCTCCAACTATTGTCATTACATTGTTTATTTTTCCCTTCAATTCTGTAAGTTTTGCTTCCTATATTTTAGGAGTCTGCTGTTACATATGTCTGTGTTACATATGTCTTTTGTAAGCAGAATAGTGTTGAATCTTCTTTCCTTTCGTCCATACTTCTACTTTCCGCCTTTCTCATTGGAGTATTAAGTCTATTTACATTTAATAGAATTGCTGATAAAGTAGGATTTACATGTGCCGTTTTGCCATTTTCTTATTTCTTTCATGTTCCTCTCTCCCTCCATTCCTGCCTTCTTTTCTGTTAAATGTCTATTAAAAACTATTTTAATTCTCTTGTTGAGTCTTTTGCCCTATGTTTTGTTCTGTATTTTTCCCCCACAAAATACTACTTTTGTTTGAAAGAACGAGTGACAAATATAGCTATCAGATTTGAGTGTTAGGCAATTTCTGAAAAATGAACAAAGCAAGCCACCCACTTCAAGAAACCTGACAGTATTTGCTCCCAATAGTAAAATCTAATACTTGAGGAATAATATAATTCTATAAAGCTTGTATCTGCCATGATATTTGACAGATTCATAATACTTAAGAAACTTCTCCTGAAACTGGCAGTATTTTTGTACTAAATAATTACATGTGTCAAATTTCAGTTGCTCTACGTTTTAAAGTTATTATCTTCGTGGTTACCCTGGAGATTAAAATTCACATCTTAATTTAAAACATTCTCATTCAGATTAATAAAAACTTAATTTTTTCATCTTTTGGCTGGCTGGCCTGAGGGGCGAAAGAGGCAGGCCACATCCACGAATGATGTGGCAGGTTGAATAGTGGCCTACAACGTATATATATTTATCTTAAACCCTGCAATTGGTGAAGGAATGTGACTTTATTTGGAAAAAGGGCCTTGGCAGATATAATTAGGTCAAGGATCTCAAAATGAGATAATCTTAGATTATGTAGGTAGGCTGTAAATGCAATGACAAGTGCCGTCTAGGAGAAAGACACAGGGAAATGGGAGAAGACCATGGAGAAGGCAGCCCAGGCACACCACAGCCACCAGCAGCCGCAAGAGGTGAGGAAGGATTCTCCCCTAGAGTCTTCGAGGGAGCAAAGACTTCCCAACACCCTGATTTTGGATTTCTGGCACGCAGAACTGGGACAGAATGAATTTTTGCTTTCAGTCAGCTCGTTTATGGCTTAATCTAATACAAATAGTGACCTTCAATATATTTCTATCACCTAATCGAGGGATTGTACCCGTGGATGCAGAGTCTGGTCTTCTCAACAATAAAATATTGAACAACATGGGTTTGAACTGCCCAGGTCCGCTTACACATGGACTGTTTTTGATAAATGCGATATAGTGCTGGAAATATATGTTCTCTTCTGATTTTCTTTTCTCTAGCTTACTTTATTGTAAGTACACAATCTATAATACAAATAACATACAAAATATTGTTAATCGACTGTTTTTGTCATTGGTAAGGCTTCAGGTCAAGAGAAGGCTATTAGCAGCTAAGTTTTGGGGGAGTTATACTAGAATTTTTTATTTTATGTCCAGGGATCAGCATCCCTAACACCCATGGTTTAAAGTCAACTGTGTTTCACTTTTCCTTAAACGGGGCAGGCTGCAGTTTTGGAAGGCACTTTTTCCTGATACTTCTGAGAGGTGGAAGAAATTCCCCTGTAATGGTAATGTATAGGATTGCTAGGAGAAACATAGGAATTCCTTAAATCCCTTGGCTTCACCCATAATTTTTATAACCAATCTCTCTCCCATACGTATTGCGAACTTCTTTTGTTCACAATCCTGTTTCTCTTTCCTTGTAAACTCGTTTTCAAGATATTTTTCACCACTTCCTGCTTAGGGAGTTTTGCTTTGTGTATCTTCATCTAACATTTGTGTCATGCAGACACACAATTTTATCTCCTACATTTTTTACATAACGTTGAATTCCACTGGCACGCATTTAGAAAGTTCCTTTTCTCAAGGCTAAAATAGCAACAATTTATGAGATTTCTAATTACTTTTGATGAAAACTGATATGAAATATTTTTCCTCTAAACACAGAGGTATATTGTTAATGTGTAGGATATAAAATACGTATTCTGAAAATAAATATGACTTAACCATATAAATAAAATTTGGGGCCTCAGCCTGACTCAGTCAGTAGAGCATGTGACTCTTGATCTCCGGGTCATGAGTTCAAGCTCTGCATTGGGCGTAGAGCTTGCTTTAAAAAAAAAAAAAAAAAAAAAAGCTATAATACTGTTTGACTGAAGGCAGTAAAATGTAGGGTAGATAACATTGGAGTAAGACTCCTTCCCAGTCCCAGCCTTATACAGAGGGAGGGTGCTGAAGGTTTCAACCTTCCAATCAGGGTTAGTTTCCCTGGCAACCAGCCCCCGTCCTTAAGTTATCTGGGGCTTTCCAAATGTCACCTCATTAACATAAACTCAGATGTAGTTGAAAGTGACTTGTTATGGAAACAAAAGATA
Organism: Mustela erminea; assembly: GCF_009829155.1. Lineage (NCBI taxonomy): Eukaryota > Metazoa > Chordata > Mammalia > Carnivora > Mustelidae > Mustela > Mustela erminea. Next base: position 54,283,692 of record NC_045622.1, on the reverse strand, counting down.
CTCATTTCCCTCCCTGAAGCTTTCAGGAACTGAGTACAAAACGAAATATAACGAAGTCGTCCATATGCTACCTCTTGTTCTCTCTCTCAAATCTTAAAAAATAAACAAAAAAATGCCTGTATGGCTCTTATTTGTGTGTGTGTGTGTGTTCCAAAATTCATTGTTTATGCACCACACCCAGTGCTCCATGCTATACATGCCCTCCTTAATACCCACCACCAGACTCCCCCAATCCCATCCCCTTCCCCTCCAAAACTCAGTTTGTTTCTCAGAGTCCACAGTCGCTCCTGGTTTGTCTTCCTCTCTGATTTCCCCCAACTCACTTCTCCTCTCCATCTCCCAATGTCCTCCATGTTATTCCTTATGCTCCACAAGTAAGTGAAGCCATATGATAACTGAATCTGCTTGACTTACTTCACGCAGCATAATCTCCTCCAGTCCCGTCCATGTTGATTAAAAAAAGTTGGGTATTCATCCTTTCTGATGGAGGCATAATACTCCATTGTATATATGGACCATATCTTCCTTGTCCATTTGTCTGTTAAGGGCATCTTGGTTCTTTCCACAGTTTGGCGACTGTGGCCATTGCGGCTATGAACATTGGGGTACAGATGGCCCTTCTTTTCACTTCATCTGTATCTTTGGGGTAAATACCCAGTAGCGCAATTGCAGGGTCATAGAGTAGCTCTATTTTAAATTTCTTAAGGAATCTCCACCTTGTTTTCCGAAGTGGCTGCACCAACTTGCATTCCTATGACTCTCATATAAGAAATTACAGGAGTTTTAAGAGCTGTGTGCCAGGAAGAGTGAACAAAGATCAAATCCCAGGCACCTGGGTGGCTCAGTCAGTTAAGCGTCTGCCTTCAGCTTGGGTCATGATCCCAGTGTTACTATTCTACTATTACTTACTATAAATCACAGTATCACACTCCTTTTCTCCAAGACAGTTTCTCTGTCTCTCCTTGACTCTCATGACCTTGACAGCCTTAGAGATTAGGAGTCTAGTCTTCAGTAGAACATATTTTCTTATATCTAGCTTTTCCTTATGATTGATTCCAACTACCCATCTCCAGCTGAAACATCGCAGACGTAACAATGGGCTCTTCCTACTGCCTCCCAGCAGGCAGTCCTGACTTCAATCTGTCCTATGGGGGATGTTCATTTGATCACTTGATTAAGGTGGGAACTGTCAAGCTTTCATATTGTGAAGTTACTCTTTCTCCATACTTTGAAAATCTCTCTTTCCCAGTCTTTTCATATCAGTAAGACTTGTGGGTCCCTATTTTTTTCAGTGGGCTATCCATTATTCTATCGTTATTTATCTTGATGTTCAAACTGCTCCAGATTTGGCCAGTGGGAGACTCATCAAACTGGCTTCTGTGTCCTTTTGACACATCTCCCTCTTTCTGGGGGTGAGGGGAAGGAGTACTTCCTTACTTTCCAGCACAACTAGGTGTCCTACAATCGATCATCTTGTACTTTTTCTGGCCCAATCCTGAGAGTCAGCCATTTCTTTGGAGAATCTTGATTCCTCTTAGTGGAGGATGATATTTAGAAACCAAGATCTGGGCAATTACGGGCTATCATCACAGAGTTCATCCGAGTTCCCTCTCTCCTTATATTTGTAACTCCTTGGGGCACCTGGGTGGCTCAGTGGGTTAAGCCGCTGCCTTTGGCTCAGGTCATGATCTCAGGGTCCCGGAATAGAGTCCCGCCTCAGGTTCTCCGCTCGGCAGAGAGCCTGCTTCCCTCTCTCTCTCTCTGCCTGCCTCTCTGCCTACTTGTGATCTTTCTCTGTCAAATAAATAAATAAAATCTTAAAAAAATATATTTGTAACTCCTTTTCCTGATAGAAACTGGCTCCCATTATCCTTAATATATTTATTTATTTGACCAATCCCTCTGTACATAACCAATCTTCCATTGTTACCACTTTCTCCTCCAACCCTGAACCCAATACCGAAGTCTTTTTCATCAAGGCCAGCTTCACCAACGCGACCTACGCAGTTGCCCCAGGCCTAAGGCTTAGAAGGGCCCCATGCTTGATTTGATGCTGTTGCTTTTTGGAATTCTTAATAGTTTTGAACACGGGACTCTGCGTTTTCATTTTGCACTAGGACCCACTAATTATGGAGCCAGTCCTCACTTAGCCGTATTTCAGCTCTGACATCTTGCTTTAGACAGGCCTCCCTGTGGATATCCTGTTCGCCTGCTCTGGTAAATTCCTAGCCTTGTGCTAGGATCTCTCCTGTACCCACTGCTGGCCTTGTGTGGACACCCTCCTCACCTCACTCTAACTCTGACTCCTTGCCCTGGGCCTCCCATGCTAACCCCTCACCCCTTGTTGATCTCGTTCTCAGTCTCACCCTAAGGGCTTTTGAACTACATGCTTTAGGAAGAGAACAAGAGAGAAAACCTGTCTGGAGAGTTTTAGCCTTTGGATTCTTTGCGGCTATCCTTTGTTCTCGATGGAAGTAAGATTCTTGTTCTTTCGGGAAAATTCAGTCCTATATAGTGTAGTTTACTTAATGCAGGCAGTGTGTTATGCCCAGGAAGCAAGACACCCGGGTTCACAAATCAATCTGTCACTAAGAACCATGGGGCTTTGGGCAGCTCATTTCCATTTCCAGAGCTGCTTTTTAAGCTTCTGTGAAACTGGGACAACAATACCTTCACAGGGTCCTGTGGGGATTGTCCATGGTCATGTATATAGGGTACTAGTCAAATGTTAGTTCTTTCTAGGCCCCAGGGAAACCTGTGAGGGAGGGGAATGAATTTGCCTCAACTCCTACAGCCAGTTAGCTGCGGGCCCACACACGGGCCCACACACGTGTTTTTTCTGACCCCTGGCTTGGAACTCTCAGACACCCCACCCTGCATGCAACATGCTCCTTCTCAGGAACCCTGTGAAATCACGCCTGCTTCCGGCAGGGAACGAGGGAAATTGGGGATCCGTTGATCCGCTCTCTTCCCAGGAACTCAGCCACATTTCTGTGTTCTAACAGACCTCTAACTCAATGAAGGAATGTCACAATTTCTCGTTGCCGTGTTCACCACTCTCTCCACCCTTGCATCTGCTCGTGACACAACTGCCAGAGTGACATTTTTTATTTATTTATTTTAAGCAGACTCCATGACCGACATGGGGCCCAACACGGGGCTTATCCTCAGGACCCTGAGATCGAGACCTGAGAGGAGATCAAGAGTCGGGTGCGTAACAGACTGAGCCAGTCATGCGCTCCCGGAGTGTTAAATAAAGATTTTATTTATTTATTTGACAGACAGAAAGAGCACAAGTAGGTGGAGCAGCAGGCAGAGAGAAGGAGAAGCAGGCTCTCTGCTGAGCAGGAAGCCTGATCCATGGCTCGATCCCAAGACCCTGGGATCACGACCTGAGCCAAAGGCAGCCGCCTAACCAACTGAGCCACCCGGCACCCCCAGGGTGATCATGTAGCTCCCCTACTTAAACCCTTCTGTGGTATGTGGTCCACACACTTCAACGTCAGACTCCCCAGGGGCAACTGTCCCTGACAGGATCTGGACCCTGGCAGGATCTGGACCCAGACTTCATTCTATGCCATCAGAGCTGGACTAAAACTGCAGAAGCTCTAAGCACTGAAAAGACAATGCAGCTGCTGCTATATGAAATGACAAATGAAAGCAACACTAAAACTGTAAGAGAGGGGACGCCTGGGTGGCTCAGTGGGTTAAGCCGCTGCCTTCGGCTCGGGTCATGATTCCAGGGTCCTGGGATCGAGTCCCACATCGGGCTCTCTGCTCAGCAGGGGGCCTGCTTCCCTTCCTCTCTCTCTGCCTGCCTCTCTGCCTACTTGTGATTTCTCTCTGTCAAATGAATAAATAAAATTAAAAAAAAAAACTGTAAGAGAGATTGAAGGAAGTCTTTGATTTTTATTTTTGAAATACCAATTTCTTTCAAACACTGTTCTCCTCCCCCTCCTCCTCCTCCATGCCGGCTGCCTCTCCTGCCTACTCCCGCCTGGCTTTCTCTTTCAGTTCCTTCAATGCTTCAGGCTCCTTCTTCAGCTCTTTCTTCTGCCTGAATTCTCCTCTGGCTCCCACTAGCCCACTCTGTTCAGTTACACCCTCCTCACCCTTAAGACCTCATTGTAAAAGGCAGTCCCTAAGGAAAGCTTTCTCTGGGGGCTTGCACTAAATCAGCCCCATGGGTGAGATGTCCTTCTGTCTAACGCTTGTCTCCCTGGCTGGCCCATGAATTCATAAACTCAGGTGCCCATGTTGGCCCATTTATAGTCCATGACAGTGTGAAAACCACTGGAATTGAGGAAGGAGTGCTGCTCCCAGGGGCAAGAAGCCCAACTGTTTGTCTTAGCTTTGCTGCAAACTTTGTGTGATCCTGGACAAGCTCACCTCCTCTTTCTGGGGCTGTGTCCAGTGGGAGAGGCACGGAGGTTCCACGTCATCTAAACATTCCCTTTTTCCAGCGTTCATCTACTCATTCACTGATTTCATTCATTGATGCGTTGAAGCTCCTGCATCCTGCCTTCCGTGGGATTTGGCACGAAATGAAAAGCAAGAGTTCAAAGTAGAGTGGGTGAGACTAACACGAACCATATGACTAGGCACGTGGATACAGGTACTAAAGAGAGGTCAGGCAGCCACAGTGGAAGCCCAGAGAAGGTAGCCATTAGCTCACCTCTAGGAAGGCATTTTCAAAAAAAGGACCTTGAAGGGTTGAGGAAGGAGAAGGAGAAACGCTGCCCAGGGACCCACCTTTGTTGGGTGCAGGCTCTTTGCAGAATTGTCTCCTTGTTTTACAATTCTCACCTGGTTTTCTGCAAGAGTCTGGCTCTTCAAATCCTACCTCTTGAAAGCTGCCTCTCTAGGGCTGCCCAAGGCTCTTTCTAACTGACTTCCTATTGCCTAAAATGAAGCCTGAATGCTTCCGCCTAGCAGCCAGGTTCTTCTAACCCAGCCCCCTCTTCCTTTTTTGACCTCTTTGCCTGTTGCTCCCATGCAACCTTTGTTTCAGACACCTTAAACAATGCTAATGTCATGTCTTTCTGCCTCAGGGCCTTTGCTCACGCAAAACTCATGGTTCTGCCTAGAATACTCTCTCTTCTCTGGAAAGCTTTCTGGTACAACGCACAGCTTAGCAACTTCCTCTTTTGTGCTCCTATTATACTTTATATATTGTCCCAGTGATTGCATTGGGCACGTAGTAGTGAAATTATCCATGACCACCTTGCAATCAGGGATTCCATCTGCATGATTTCTGTAAATGTAGTGCCCTGGCTGGGTACCTGGTACAGGTCTGATTGCTGTTTGACTTAGTGAGTAAGTAAGTGGAAGAAAGAGGACACTGTTGAAAGGAATGGGATAGATCTAATTTAATTACATTTGAGACACTGAAAGACCAACCTGGCCTGTCTTGCTCTTACTTAATGCATCACACTCATGAGATCTAGAAAATGAGGGGGTGGGGGAAGAGAGGAGGTAAAATGGATTGGAGTGGCTTCAGATTTTTGACCCTGTAAACAATGCTTGGTTTTAATACCCAACATGGCTCTAGTTAGCTTTTAAAACACCAGTCATCCCTGAACCAAACAGATCTAACCCCTCGTGTTCCTATATCATGCTCTTAATCATTTTTTAAAGACTTTTGTGAGGCCTTCTCTGCCTTTGCCCACGAGCTCCTGTAGAGTCAGTCATTCCATTACCATTTGACCTTGATCTTTCTTCTATCACTGCACGCATATTGTGTGTGTGTTTTTTTTTAAAGATTTTATTTATTTATTTGTCAGAGAGAGTGAGAACAGGCAGACAGAGAGGCAGGCAGAGGCAGAGGGAGAAGCAGGCTCCCTGCTGAGCAAGGAGCCTGACATGGGACTTGATCCCAGGATGCTGGGATCATGACCCGAGCCAAAGGCAGCTGCTTAACCAACTGAGCCACCCAGGCATCCCTCATTGCATGCATATTGTATTTGGCCGCCTAGAATCCATGTTTCCCACACTTGGATACAAGTCTCTCTAGGGGATATATAGCACTGTGTAAATATTATAGTATTTTAATTCAAAGTGATTAGAAATATTTTTACATTGAAACAAATATAGCTATATTATGGAAAAGGATCTAAGATAATACAAGACATTTTAGAATGAAATAGGACATATAAAAATAATGCTAGCATTTATTGAACACTTACTATCCCCAAGGCACCATACAAAACATTTTACGTTCATTACCTTGAATATTTTGCAGTTATTTCAGTTCTTTTTCCTGTCCCTAGGGGTGAGCATTCCAGCTCTCCTGGTATTAGTGGCATGTGAGTGGAAAAGTCTGAGAAGGGTTGTTTAGTTGAACTGTGTATTTCCGGTGTCTAGTAATCAGTCTGGTACAGTGTCGAATCTCATTAGAAACTTGTAGAAAGAATAGGTCCTGCTGTCTCTGCTAGAAATCCTTTCCTAACTTCCTGCCTGGTAAACTCTTATTGGTCCTTCAATACCCACTTTAAATGTCACCTCTACGGTGACTGAAATCTGACTCTCTTCTCTGGCTTCCACAGCTCCTGAACTTTCCTCGACTGAGCAACTGGATTTTCACTCTTTGTTTTCTTACTGGACTACCCGATAAAGAGGGCAGCGCCTCCGGGGATGAGTCTGGGTCTGATTTCCTAGCACCTATCAAAGGGCTTGACATCTCTGTGTCAATGAACATTTGTTAAATGAACAAACTAATAAAGTTAGTTAATATCCAGAGCTGCCCAGCAAAAGGGAACGAAGTGATTCTGTGTTCTGTCTCTAGAGGTCTATTTTCTTAACTTATGTAATGGGTTGAATGATATCCCGCTCCCCCTCAAATGAGTTCATACTCTAATCCCTGGAACCTGGGAATGTCGTCTTACTTGGATAAAGAGTCTTTGTAGTTAAGGATCTCAAAATGAGATCTGGATTGTCTGGGTGGGCCCTAAGTCCAAAGACAAGTGTTCTGGTAAGAAAAAGAAAAACATATACAAGAAGAAGAAAAGACCATGAAAAGATGGAGGGAGAGACTGGAATTATGCAGCCCCAGGATAAGGACTACCCAAAGCCACCAGAAGATGAGAGAGGCAAGGAAATGTTCTCCCTTAGAGCCTGATAAGAGAGTGAGGCCCTGCCAACACCTTCACTTTGGGCTACTGGCCTCCAGAACTGTTAAAGAATAAATTTCTGTTGCTGTTGTTGTAAGCCACCTAGTTTGTGGTAACATAATACAGCAGCCTCAGGGAACTAATACAGCTTGGAAACAGAAAAGTGTTTTCTGTGAAATTCCACCAGATCTTGGCATGACATGAATTGAAGAACATGAGATTTGGGATTTCTTAACTAATCCCTTCTCAACAAACACCTGACCACACACCCATAAGGAACCACTCAATGTCTCAGAATAGAAGACAGGGTGACATCCATGTTAGCCAGCCCTGGGTCAGATCCAAAGTGTCTTCAGGCTTCTGAACACCCTGGAAAGATAGTATGCTTACCTTTTATTAAACTATTTTTAGTGCAATTATTATATGTGAGGCTCTCCCTGGCACTTTACATATGTTGATTTACTTAATCCCTACAGCAACCTTATAATTATTTTACAGATGGGAAAACCAAAGCTGAGAGAGAGAAACTGGTTTGCCCAGGAACACATAGCTAGAAAGTGGCAGAGCCAAGATTCCCAAACTGCGTGATTCCTGTTGTGTCTGATTCTAAAACATTGTGTTATTTCAGCTCTGTCAGTCCAGGTGGTGGAGAAATTCACAGTAGGGGATTGGGGGGGGGAGGCAGACTGATATCCTGCAGAATGATTCAGTGTTATTTATTATAGACGCATTTGCTATATATGCTATATTATGATCAAGGAAGTCTTCATGGAAGAGGTGGCATTTGAGCTGGGTCTTCACTTAAAAAGCAACCATGTATTGATTATCCAGCAGGCCCTGGAAGTCTGGATATGAATGACAAGGTCCTTTTATTTGAGGAATTCAGTACGTGTGTACTACACACTTCTTGAAAGACAATGCCATAAAATAATCAGAAATATGGTAGAGGCAATGTTTCTAACTCAGGGTCCTAGAATAGATCAGGCAAGAAGGGACCCCACCCCCGGATGAGATTTGATGGTAAGTAAACACTAGGGAGGAAAAAAGTGGCAAAGGCTTTTAAGGACAGCATAAACAAGAGGTGAAGCTGCGTCCTGGGTGCCTGGTACACCTTGCAGCTCAGCGCACTAGTTAGAGCAGTGTGAAGAGGGGCGTGGACTTGTGGGTTGGCATTGGTCGCTGAAGAGCAGGTGGGACTGCCCAACAGGTTTCTAGTCTCGGTGCATGCCTTCTGTCGAAGCACAAAATATTCCTTTTCAATCCCCGCATGTTGCTGGGATCCCCTCAGGAAAAGGCTGCTCAGGAAGCTTGCAACATTAGATCAGCCATCACCACCCAGCTGGCACAAAACGGGTCGCCTCCCTCCGACGGAGGCCGGTTACCATGGCAACTAGGTTCGGGCGGAAGCGGCTCGGAAGACTGACTCTCACTAATCAGGTGACTCTCCTGCCTCCTGCACGTGACAACAGAGCCCAGGCGCGCTTTCTACCTAATCAGACCCCGCCCCTCTGCCCCTTACTGACAACTGACACCCACCTAGAGCAATGGCCTTTGCGGATCGGCCAGGAGACTCCGCCCTATAGTACTGAGAGAACCAATTAGACTGGGAAAAAAAGAAGCAACGCCCCAGGTTTCACCCGGGTTTGACAGACGCGATTTAGGCCATCCCCGGGTCCCTCCGCCCCGAGCCCATTCCGGCCGGCGATGGACAGACCTTTTACCCAATAGTACGTCCCTTGTCTGGCTTTGGGTCCCGCCCCCGTAGCCGCCGAACCAATGAACAAGCCAGGTCTCGGCGGGGTGGTGGGGTTGCACTGCGGTAATATGGCTCTTCCTTAGCCAGCGGCGGTGGCGGCCGGAGGTTTGGTAGAACACTCCTGCCTTTCGGGTGGCGGGTTTCTGGGCTGCAGGGACTCGGCGGGTCGAGGATAGGCGGTGGTGGCGGATGCCGGAGGAACGCGGGCCCCGCCGCTTGGCGGCCCCTGGGTCAAGATGAGCGCCTCGGCGTCGGTCGGGGGCCCGGTCCCCCCGCCGCCCCCGGGCCCGGCCGCTTCGCTGCCACCCGGTTCTGCCGCGCGGGCCCTGCATGTGGAGCTGCCCTCTCAGCAGGTAACCCCGCAGGCTCGCGGCGCTCGGCGGGGCGGGGGGGGGGCGGAGGAGGCCGGGGAGGAGAGCCCGTGGGCGGCGGGGGGGACCCTGTGCCAGCCAGGAGACCCGGAGAAGTGTGCGGGGAGAGCTCGGGGTACTGAGGACCTAAAGCTTGTGAGGGGAGGGAGCCAGCGATGGCCGAAGCTCTGGGAGATCCCCGAGCCCGCAGAGAGATCCCGTTACTGGAGACCGGCTGCAAAGAGACTGGAAGAGTCCCAGTGGAACTCCCTGGGGGCCCCGGCCTGAGTCCGCCTCTCCCCCGCCGGGGGTGGGGGGAGGCTGGGGATTCCCCTGCGCGGACCGTCCTCCTTATCCCTCCGGGTAAGGGACCCGGGGAAGCCCAGGTATCCCCTGAGAGACGCGGAAAGCGCATTTCTTTTCTCAAGCCATTTGCGGAGAATCCAGTTAGTACTCTTTCTTAGGGGAGAACTTGAGGAGTCTATGGTTTATAGTATTTAGTTTTAATCTCCTTGTTATGAAGTACTCCCCTCAGCTTCCCAGGAGAAATCCTTTGGGACTTTGGGGTTTTCGTCCTAATTCTCAGACCCCGCCCCCCCCCGCCCCCGGCCAAGGATCGATTTTGAGCAATTTAGGGGCGGCACTTTCCTACTTCATTCCCTCAAATAACTCTCCGTGAAAGCAGGATTTGATGTATCTATTTGTGTCTTCCCCAATCCCTTAGCGGAGGCTTTGAGGGCTTTTCGGGACCCACATTGTAAGGGGATAATAGAGAACACTGGGGATATGACACAATTCTTTGTATCAACCGTATGTGTGTACGGTACTTCTTCCCTCCACCACTCCCTTGCCCTTGAAGTACCATCACCCTCTTGCATTCCTTAAGGAGAGGACCTAGGAAAAACCATCAGCCACTGAGAGTTTACAGCGTAGTATTTGTGCAAAGTGCTCGACAGCCGGTAGTTTATTTCATCCTGACAACTCTGTGAGATCGCTATTTTTATGATTTCCCATTTTGTGTAGTTCAGCAGACTGAGCCTTAAAGTTGTAAAATCGCCCAGAGCCTTGACAGTTAGTTAGGAAGGACTGTGGCTGGGTTTCGCACTTGTGCCTCTGACCTGTAGTCCATGCCCGTGGTTGGTGTGTTTGACCCTGGAGCAGCTACCTTCATGCAGAATGGAGTACCTTCCTTTATCCTTCGTTCAACTTTATATCCTTGCTTTAGTACTTAGGAAAGGTTTTTCAAGAAGAAAGCAGAGTTTGGGGCAGGGAGTGGGTGGGAAATGGGATGGATGTGAATGTAGTAGAGGGGATAATAAAGCAGAGAGCTGGACCGGGAATGGTAGCTACAGTGGCCAGTGAGCTGAATTGTGTGCAGAAGCAGGCCTTTTTTTATGTGGTAGAAGAGGATGTAAAGATGGGGTTTGCATGTGCCCTAGTTTTGTGGTGCTGTTGGGAAGCTAGTTGTTGGAGAGAATATTAGGAGTTTGAGGGTAGTGAGGTTTGGATTGTATTTATGAGGTCCTGGGAGGGAGTACGAATCTGGTATGGGGGACCAGCCTCTGGAATGAGCATGGATTTTCATGTGTTTGGGGAGGTGGATTATAAGGATGAATACTGAGAGAGGCGATGGTGGGCACTGTTGCAAGCAGCCTGGAGAAATCCTAAGGAGGTGAGGGCCAAGAGGGGTTTAGTTTGGGGGAGTTTGGGGAAAATGGGGGATTAAGAAAGAGAGCATCGTTTGTTTCATAGAATGCATTCTCTAATAACAGTTCACAGTTTAAAATTGGGGGCAGTAATTCAAACTGCCCATGGAATAAATTTAACTGCATTTGTAAGCCTTTGTCAGATTTTTGGATTTGTGCCAAGGGATATATGGTGGCTTAAGTGTTCAACTTATGAGCTCTGAGTATGGTATTTACAGCTTTCTGGGGGTGTCATCCTTCTTGAATTCTTGGAAGGTAGCCTATGTAACTAAAATACTTTTACTTTTGCAATTGACATTCATTTAGCTCTGTGGGTCAAAGTGTTCAGCTTTTTAAGGTATGAATAAATAACATTTAAAAAATAAATTTTTTGTGAAAAAATAAACCTTTTTTGGTGCAAGTGTTAACTGTATAAACTGCACTTGGATTACTTAGTACACAGCACGATGAATTGTCACAGAGTGAACGCAGTTATATAACCATTACCCAAATTAAGAAATACAAAATTATTAGCATTCCAGCAGCCCTCCTTATGTTCTCTCCCATCTCTACCTTTTCCTTTTCTTTCTCTCCAGAGGAACCACAATTCTGATTTCTAACAAGAGATTAGTTTTTGCCTATTCTTGAACCGTGTATAAATGGAATCATGCAAAATACAGCTTTTTGTGTCTGGTTTCCTTTGCTCAGTATTGCTTGTGAGCATCATAGGATGCGTGTGTGTATAAAACTTTTTCTTTTAGCATTAATTCGTTGTCCTTTTTTTTTTTTTCTTGACTATGGCTTTTACGACATTTAAAAGGTTTAAATAAATTGGAAATTCAGTTAATATCATTCTTTTAAATAACCTTTGAGAATTAGGTCATTTTAATAAGATCTATGCTATTTGATAGGGTGTCAGTGTTTCAAAACAAGTAAACCTTCTTTTAGGATTTCTGTTGTAAAGTTGATTATCTCAAAGCACAGATTCAGTGGTTCCTCCAGCCCACTTCTTGGCATTGTCGACATTTTGAGTGGGTGGGTGAGTCTGTGAGATGTTGAGCCACATCCATAGCTTCTACCCACAATATACCAGGAGTACCCGTCCAGTTATGACAATCCAAAATATTTTCAGGTGGTGTCAAATGTCCCTTAGGGGGGCAAAGTTACTCCTGGTTGAGAACCACTGTTCTAAGAAATGTTTTCATTTTAAGCTAGAGAGTATTCCTGCTCTTTTCTACTCATTTATTTCAGTCTTCATTAAATCCCATTGATTCTAGTGGCTATAATGTTTAAAATGTTAAATTATTATATTAGTTCTAAAGCTATTGGAATCTTCTTTCTAACCTGCCTCCAGGGGAAAAGACTTATTTATTCTGCTCAAAGAAAGTTCACAAAACTATGTAGAAGACCTAACTTATTTTTCTCTTATTTTAATCGACTTATCTTTAAGAAATAAAGTTTAGGGAAGCCTCGGTGGCTCAGTCAGTTAAGCATTTGCCTTCCGCTCACGTCATGATCCCAGGATTCTGGGATTAAGTCCCCCTTTGGGCTCCTTGCTCAGCAAGGAGCCTTCTTCTCTCTCGGCCTCTGTTGCTCCCCCTTCTTGTATGTGCTCTCTCTCTCTCTCTCTTAATCTCTCTTTCTCTGACAAATAAATAAAAACTTTAAAAAAAAGATAAAAAATTAAGTTTAGTTAAGGCTGTGTATGAGTAACTGGTCCATGTGAATCTTTGTATGTATGAGTAACTGGTCCATAATTACCAACCTGACTGTGTCAAATGGTACTCCCACTTCATCTTTGGCTCCTATTGCTTCTGTATGATCTTACTTTAACTGTAATTTAAGCATGAACTAGTCACACATTTTGAAGACTGTTTTTGATCTTTAATTTTTGGTTGAGGTTTGTAATTAGTGAATATAAGCTCATCTGATGAATAACTTCCTTCACACCCTTAGATTTAGCAGTTTTGAAATAAAATGTTGTGTATTGTCGTAGAGGCATTTAATATATCCTTAAAAGTTTAATTGAGAGCATTTCTTTCCTCCCCATTTCTTTCCTCCCTCTTCCTCACTTGAGTATGACTTAATTACATTTCTTAGATACTCAGAGCTGGATGCTTTTTCCTGATTGTTTAGTGAGCCTTTCCAGCGGGCTACATATTCCTTTAAGAATTTGATAAAAGCTACAGACACTTTCCTTAGAAAATGCATTTACATACCTAGACAATTTTACATGCGTTTTGGTTCTCTTGAGCCATGTATACATGGAAGACCCCAGATTAAATAGTTCTAAACTGGTTTATTCCCCTCCTTAACAAATTTTTTTTAGTTTTATAATTTATTATTCTTTTAGACAGTGGTCCATGTCAGGGTATATACATCTACCACATTTTGCCTAATAATGATCAGTTACCTTTATTTAACTTTTGGTAGCTTTTGGATTATTTCCAATTTTCTTTGTTACATTGTTGCAGTAAATATCCATGTATGGTTATCTTTCTACATTTGTGCTGATAATTCTGTAGGATGAATTTTGAGCAGTGAAATCACTCACTCAAAGGAGATATATATAAACTTAGATTGATACAGTTTTTCTTTTTTTTAACTTTAGAAGGTACTAGCAGAGTGTTTCCCTAAAAGGACATACCCACTACAGTACTACTACCAAATTATGACAGAATGTCTTTCTCCATATTTTGTCAACTTCGGGCTCAAAAGTTTTCTCAGTATTTTCAAAAATGGTTTTATGTATACAGATGTTATCTGTATATGTTAATATATATAGAATATAATCACATTAGTTATAAATATATGAATATATGTAACCTTCATATGTGTATATATGTATATATTTCTGTTATTTAAATTTGTATTTCTTATTAGTTATATTTTAATAGCTTCATTTATAGTATATAAAACATTATGTTAAGTACATGATCTCATTTGTCCTTACACAAACCTATGAATTTCATCTTTGCATAGCTTTATGTAGCCTTTTAATTTCTTTTGTGAATTGCAGGTTTATTTATATCCTTGGCATTAATTTTTCTGATTGCTTGCTCATGTTTTTCATCGACTTGAGCATTTTCTTGTCCTGTTTTTGTTTTTTGTTCTTTTTTTTTTTTTTTTAAGAAATTTATTTGTTTATTTGACAGAGAGAGAGTGCAGGAGAGCACAGGCAGAAGGAGCGGTAGACAAGAGGGAGAAGAAGGCTCCCTTGTGTGGGGGTTGATGTAGGGCTCCATCCCAAGACCTTGGAATTGTGACCTGAGTAGAAGGCAGCCTCTTAACCAACTGAGCCACCCAAGCACCCCTCTTGTCCTATTTTTGGAACAGGTGGACTGTATTAGTGCTATTAGCCTTTATCTCCCCTGAATTTTTTTTTTAAGATTTTATTTATTTATTTGACAGAGATCACAAGTAGGCAGAGAGGCAGGCAGAGAGAGAGGGGGGAAGCAGGCTTCCCTGAGCAGAGAGCAGAGAGCCCGATGCGGGGCTTGATCCCAGGACCCTGGGATCATGACCTGAGCCACAGGCAGAGGCTGAGCAGAGAGCCCAATGCGGGGCTTGATCCCAGGACTCTGGGATCATGACCTGAGCCACAGGCAGAGGCTTTAACCCAATGAGCTACCCAGATGCCCCGTCCCCTGAAATTTTTTATGTAGACCTTATTTTTCAGAATAGTTTTAGATTTACAGAAAAATTGAGATGAAAAGATAGTACAGAAAACTCCCATATACTCTACACCCATTTCCCCCATTCTTAACGTCTTTCAGTAGTATGATACATTTGTTGTGATTCATGAACCAATATTGACGTATTATTATTAACTGAAGTCCACAGTTTATTCAGATTTCCTTAGTTAAAAAAGTTGGGGTAAAATATACATAACATAAAATTTGCCATTTTAATAATTTTTAAGTGTACAACTCAGAGGCATTAAGTATATTCTCAGTGTTCTATGTGCAGTCATCATCAATATCTATTTCCAGACATTTTCATCATCCCAAACAGATTCTATACCCATTAAACAGTAATTCCCCATTTTCTTCTTCCTCCAGCCCCAGGTAAACTCTGTTCTGCCCTCTGTCCTTAAGAATTTGCTTGTTCTAAGTACTTGATATAAGTGGAGTGATACAATATTCATCCTTTCGTGTATGGCTTATTTTCAGCATAATATTTTCATTGTTTTTCTGTGTTGGAGCATGTATCAGAATTTCATTCCTTATATGGCTAAATAATACTCTATTGTATGTATATGCTGCATTTTTTTTTAAGTAAACTGTATGCCCAGCATTGGGCTCGAACTCAGAACCCCGAGATCAAGAGTCTGTGCTCAACCGACTGAGTCAGCAGGGATCCTTTGTATTTGTATATCCATTTGTCTGATAATGACCTTTTTTCTGTGCCAGGATACCATCCTGAAAGCACATTATATTTGTCCTATCTCCTTAGTCTCTTGGCTGTGACGGTTCTTCAGATTTTCCTTCCTCTTGATGACTGTGGCAGTTTTGAGTACTGGTTAGGTATTTTGTGGGCTGTACGGAATTAGTCTTACGGTTTTTTGTTTTTTTGTTTTTTGTTTTTTTTCTCTATGATTAGACTGGGGTTTCTCTGCTATAAGGTTACTCATTCCCACCCATCCTTCTGTGCTGTCCTCTTTGTTAAGGTAGTCAGTATGCACAGCCCACACTTATGGAGTGGGGATTCCTGTTCCCTCTCCTTGACAGCAGAATATCTACATAAATTATTTGGAATTCTTCTGCATGGGAGGTTTATATCAGTAACCACTTTCTTTTACAGATGAGGAATCTAAGGTCTGGGTAATGTTTTCAAAGTCACACAGTGTCAACACAGGGGCTGCAGTCAAGGTCTTTGATCCTGAGTTGCCGTGGGCAGCCATTCTTTGCAGATTGCTGGAGAGGCAGGAAGTTTTAAGTTTTGTTAAGGTTCAGGACCATCGTGGTTTATGTGGTTTATTTCCCACAGTACGTTGGTACAAGCACTGCTGCTGATGTAGTAGGAGCTGTATATTTTTATTGATTGATACATTATTTACTTATTTTTTAAGGATTTATTTATTTATTTTAGAGAGTGAGTGGGTGTCCTTGTTGAGGGGGTAGGAAGAGGGGAGAGGTAGAGAGAGCATCTCAAGCATTCTCTGAGTGTGGAGCCCAGTGCAGGGCTGGATCTCAACCACCTGAAATCATGACCTGAGCTGAAACCAAGAGCCAGGTGTTCACCTGACTGAGCCACCCAGGCGTGCCTATACTTTTATTTTTCAATTTTATTTCTATATAAAAATTTCCTTTAAGCAACTTGACAGCCTAAAGAGAAGAAGGAAATGGGATTGAAACACATACAAGAAAAAAAATGGTAGCGTAACACCAAAAAGCTTTATAAAGCCTAATTTGGCTGTACATAGTATATATTTTCCTCTTATATGTTTATTAGATACCTTACTTTTGCTAATCTGATTTAATTATCTTTTTATTATATTTTCAAAAAAGTCTGTTTTGTCAGTTAGGCCACTGAAGGCAGAGAGAAAGTTGTGTCTTACTGGGAATGTATGCTTCATGCAGCACGCACTGTGGTATCACATTCATTCCTTCCGCAAATATTTATTGGGCCCCTTACTTGTGACTCAGATTTAAAACATCCAATATGTATAAGATAGAATGATGGTTTTTAGGCTGCTTTCTCTTGTAAACAAAACTGTATGAGGAAGCTTCAGAAACTTGAAAAAAAAAATCAACAGCCTTAAATCATTTTTATGTGACAAAATGCCGTCAGGAATGTAATAATTTTTATTTGTTTGTTTCTTAGTTTTTCCGGTGAAAATGTTTAGTTCTCCTTTGAAAGGAAAAGCTATGTTCTTATTTAGTGTTTACTTTAAAATTTCTCCACAGGGTCACAATTCTTAACTTTGTGGCAGAAAATTCAGAAGTGAAACTGACTGGAAATAGAGCAAGAGCAGAATTGAAACTAATAAGTTGGGCCTGAAGTATATGGTAAAATGAAAAAAAGAAAAAAGGTTTTCATCATTTCCAAATGTGTGCTTTTGATATCTGTGTGTTTTTACCTGTCAGACTTATTACCACTGGGTTGGGGGAAGAGGAGGAATATTTGTCATTTTTGATGTACTTGAATGAGTGCAGCAAGAAACTAGGGGGTATTTTAGATAAACTAAAGACAGGTCTATGTTAAGGGAAGAGTTGAAGCATTTTAGGTTTTATACTTTGTTGTAGTTATATATATATGTTATATATATAATGACATCAGTTATGTCTCAGGAAGAGTTAAATTTTTCTGATGTCTTGAATGATGTAGTAGTTGTGTACTTAGATTATAAGCTAGAGGAACACATGGAGGATGGAAAAGTTGACATTGGAATTTTCAGTGGTATAGGGGCACTTTGGGGTTGATTGAGCATTTGACTCTTGGTTTCAGCTCAGGTCCGGATCTTAGGGTGGTGAGATCAGCCCTGTGTCAGACTCTGCACTCAGGAGAATCCATTTGAGATTCTCTTTCCTTCTCCCTGCCCCTCTGACTTGTGTGCACATGTGCTCTCCCTCTCCATCTCTCTTTTTTAAAAGATTTTATTTGTCAGAGAGGGATGGAGAGAAAGAGAGCACAAGCAGTGGGAGCAGGAGAGGGAGAGGCCTCCTACTCCCTGAGCAAGGAACCCAATGAGGGACTTGATCCCAGAATCCTGGGATCATGACCAGAGCCGAAGGCAGATGCCCAACTGACTGAGCGACCCAGGTGTCCCCCTCTCTCACTCTCTTAATAAATAAATCCCTTTTTTATAAAAAGGTATAACTCATAGTATACCTTCTTGGTTTAATATAAAATCTTGTTTTCTGTCTTCTTTTAAGGTAGAAGTGTGAATTTGAGTCATAGAATTTTATAGATGCAAAATCTGAAGCCCTCAGAGTTGAAACTATTTCCCTGGTAATAGGCTTGGTCCATCTGTTTTTCCCTTCCTGAAGGAGTCAGTAAAGAATATTAGTTGAACAAATCTGAATTGAGTATTCCTTTAGTTCCTTTTAGTGACAGTCGCCTGACAGTTACCTGACAGCTCCTCTTGTCTCTTTTAGTGACAGATATCTGACCAGATCCTGGGTCTCACGAACAGTTCTACTGTGCTTGGCTGGGTGTTTCAGAACTTGTTTCTTAAACTTATCTCTGTGCTTTGACACATCATTTCTGCAGCTCTGGGGATTTTAGGCTAGAATTGAAATGGGAGAAAGACTGTATTTTAAAGTTCTCTTTATAGGCAGAACACTCAGACCCCACCCCCCAGTCCCCTTTTCTGGTATGAATTACAGTGAAACTTTGGAATATCCCTCTGTATTTGAAGTGATCAGTCTTCCTGTTTTGTCCCTGGGTACTTACCAGGCTGATCCTTTCCCCCCGCCCCCCCTTCCCCCATGTCTATTCTTTCTGAATAGTTCACTTGAAAGTATTGATTCTTTACCTTTTAAATTTCTGAAACAGCAGCATCTGGTGATTATGGGTTTGTGATGTCAGGAATTTCATTCTATGTAATATTTGATGATGATTGCCATAGACCTCATTTGCTAGAAATGTTACTAGGCATTGAAAACTTTAGTAAAGTGCGTTTAGTAAAGTCCTTAAAGGCTGAGCCCAATAATTTTAAAAGCTGAGCATTAGAACCTATTACTTAAGAGTCTGTTTGTTTGGTCTGTTGAAATATCTGGCATTTTTTCCTCTACCATGGTTTTTAGAATGTCCTGAAAGAAGCATTCAGATATTTTTAAAAACAAGGAGAAAAACTGGGAAGCTGAAAATGGCAGTTACCTTTGGCTTTTGTTAGTAGATGCCAGGGTAAGAAAAAAGAGAAGGTACAAATAAGTAAAAGTGGAAATCAGACTTACGATCTTTTTTTTTTCAGGGAAAACTGCTTGTTCTTTTTACCATGAATGTACTTTTTTTTTTTTTTTTAAACTAAGGGTTTAATTCTGAACTATAAGTACTTTATATGTCATGTTAACTTCTCTTAAAAGAAGTATAGGGGTACCTGGGTGGCTCAGTTGGTTAAGCGCCTGCCTTCGGCCCAGGTCATGATTCCAGGGTCTCGGGATCTAGCTCCACATCTGGCTCCTTGCTCTGCAGGGAGCCTGCTTCTTCCTCTGTCTCCTTGTGCATGTGTGCACTCTCTCTCTCTCTGACAAATAAATAGACGAAAAAAGAAATAAAAGAACCATAGAAGGAACTTAACTGCATCAACCATTTATTCAACAGATATTTATAAAGCACCTTGTTTGAATTATGTTAGATGTGTGATTAGAAACTGTATGCCTCGTTTCCTCCAACCTACTTATGTCTTTCTGAGGATATGAATTATTTCCTGTCACAATACCAGTCTTTTTTTTTTTTTTAAGATTTTATTTATTTATTTGACAGAGATCACAAGTAGGCAGAGAGGCAGGCAGAGAGGGAGAGAGGAGAAAGCAGGCTTGCCGCTGAGCAGAGAGCTCGATGTGGGGCTCAGTCCCAGGACCCTGAGATCAAGACCCGAGCCGAAGGCAAAGGCTTCAACCCACTGAGCCACCCAGGTGCCCTGCCAGTCATTTTTTTAATGAGACTAAAGGAAAATGAAACTTCTAAAAAAATGTAGCATGAAAATAATTTTATTTAGAATTATGAAGAACTTTTTTTAACCTTGTCTACCTTAATAAGTAGAGTAATCTCCTTGAGAAAACTGGTACTGCTTTTATCCACTAAAATGTTAATATCTAGCTATATATGGGAAGCAGGAATATGAAAAAGATTTTTAAAATTTTTATTTTGAAAAGAGATCACAAAGCAAGATAGGAGGTAGCCTGTGGGTGCTCATTACAGGTCTAGGATATTTTAGAGTACTGTACTCATTACAGGAGAGAGTTGGTCCCATTTTAGACTTACTGTAGAGAATGTGTTTCAGTCTTGTTTTCATGTTTTCATGCATTGACTTAATGGAGTTTGTTCTGCTTGGAGGGTATTTAATATAAATGTAAAATAAAGAACAGTTTGTCCAGGTGCTCTGGAGTAACTAGTTTAGTTTTGATTTTCATGTTTTTCTATGAAAAGACATCAGTTTGATGATTAGATGGGGACACTAGAATTGCAGAATTTCTTAATTGCCCCTTAGCTGCATTTTTTTGTTTTTTTTTTTGCTGCATTTTTGATAAATAAATGACAATTTTAGAACTACCTGAAAATTACTAAAAGGTATTGCTCATGATTATTACATTGAATTTTCAAGAAAGTTACATTTTCTATATCCTCTTTAATGAAGTAGCAAAAAATATATATATTTATTATGTATATACTTTTTTATTATTGTTTATTATTATTTTTTAGAATTGAAGTAAAATTGATATGCATCATTAGTTTTGGGTATATAACATAATGATTTGATATTCATTTAAATTATGAAATGATTGGCATAATAAGTCTAGTTGACATTGTCACCATACATAGTTTTTTCTTTTTTTTAAGTAAACTTTTTTTTTTTTTTTTGTAAACTCCATTCCCAATGTGGGGCTCAAACTCATGACCCGCAGTTCAAAAGTCACATGTTCTACTGACTGAGCAGCCAGCCACGTGTCCCAGTCACCATATATAGCTACATTATAGTTACATAAAAATTTTTTTTCTTGTTATGAGGACTTTTAAGTCCTTGTAGCAACCTTCAAATATTTAGTACAGTATTATTAACTATAGTCACATTACATCCCATGACTTATTTATTTTGTAATTAGAAATTTGTACCTTTTGACCCCCTTCATCCAGTTCATCTCTTATCCCTTGTTTTATAATTTCTTTTTTTAAAAAGTTTTTTTTTTTTTTTTAGAAAATACTTTATTTATTTGTTTGTTAGAGAGGGAGCTCACAAGCAGAGGGAGAAGCAGGAGCTGAGCAAGAAGTCTGATGTGGGACTTGATCCCAGGACCCAGTAATCATGACCTGAGCTGAAGGCAGACGCTTAACTGACTGCGCTGCCCAGGTATCACTTTTTTTTTTTTTTAATGATTTTATTTACTTATTTGAGAAAATAAAAATAATAAATAAAGAGAGAAAGCATGCAGTGAGGGGTGGAAGGAGAGGGAGAAGCAGACTCTGGGCTGAGCAGGGAACCTGTGTGGGACTCCATCCCAGGACCCTGGGATCATGACCTGAGCTGAAGGATAGTTTTTTTTTTTTTTCTTTCTTTCTTTTTTCTTTTTTTTTAAGATTTTATTTATTTATTTGACAGACAGAGATCACAAGTAGGCAGAGAGGCAGGCAGAGAGAGAGGAGGAAGCAGGCTTCCCACCAAGCAGAGAGCCTGATGTGGGGCTCGATCCCAGGACCTTGGGATCATGACCTGAGCCGAAGGCAGAGGCATTAACCCACTGAGCCACCCAGGCGCCCCTCTATCTCTAAACATTTTTAAACCTCATTGTGCCTCCTTTTCCTCAGTTGCCAATTGTTTGACTTTTCTTCCCTAATATTTTCATTCCATAAACATTGTGTTCAACTCTGTTCTACACTATCATTTGTTCAATAGTTATTTTTTCTGCTGCTGTGTATACCACCCTGGTGAAGAATGTGGATTCTAGAGCTGATTGGGTGAAATCCTGGTCTTTCCGTTTTCCTAGCTGAGCAGTCTGGAAGTTACTTGATCTCCTTATGCCTCAGGAGCGCTCAAATCAAATGGGCATAATAGCACCTACCCTCTGGGGTTGTTGAAAGGATTAAATGAGACATAAATTTGCTTTAAAAAGTGGTTGGTCAGGGAAAGTGCTCCAGAAATGTTAGTTGTTGGCTCCTGTTGTTATTACTAATTTGTTAGGCACTGAGGATACAGGATCAATAAGGTGCTGTCCTTGCCCAGAAGGGACACATAGCCTAATGGTTAAGGCGACTATATCAGCAAACCATTTTAGTGTAATACAGGAGATGGTTTGAACATATGCTGAGGTGGGAAAGGGGAGGAAAAACATTCTAGCAGAGTGACCAGCCTGAGTAAAAAAGTAAGGTATCAACAGGAATGGCAGATAATTAACTGAGGCTGGAGTTTAAGTTGTTTGGAAGAGGATGGTGGAAACAAATGAGTTGGAGAGGAATAGTTTGGGATTCGATTATAAAGGGCCATATATGCCACGTTTTAGGATTTGGGTATTATCCTGGAGGTAGAAGGAAGGACAGTCTTTTTTTTTTTCTAAAACTTCATTTTTTTTTTTTTTTAAGAGCAGTTTTAGATTTCACAGTGAAATTGAGCAGAATGTATGAAGATTTCCCCAAAAACCCTGCCCCCACACATGCATAGTTTCTTCCATTGTCAATATCCCCCACTCTTTGGTACATTTATTATAGTCGGGGAACCTACATTGACACATCATTGTCTTCCAGAGTCCATAGTTTACGTTAGGGTTTTCTCTTGGTGTTATATGTTTATATGGTTATAGACAAGTGTATAATGACATGTATTCACCCATATAGTATCATACAGAGTTGTTTCACTGCCCTAAAAATCTCCTGTGCTACACCTGTTCATCCCTCACTCCCTCTTAAGCTCTGGCAACCACTGATCTTTCTACTGTCTCCATTGTTTTACCTTTTCCAGAGTGTCATACAGTTAGAATCATACAACTCTGTTGAGTATATACCGAGGACTGTGATTGTTGGACCGTATGACAAGAATATGCTTAGTTTTGTAAGAAACTACCAAACTGACTTCCAAGATAGCTATCCCATTTTGCATTCCCACTAACAATGAATGAATTAAGAGTTCCTGTTGCTACACATCCTCGCCAGCATTGGTGCTGTCAGTGTTCTGGAGTTTGGCTGTTGTAATAAGTCTGTGTAGTGTCATCTTGTTTTAGTTTGGATTTTCCTGATGAAAAATGATGTGAAGCATTATTTCTTGAGCTTGTTTGCCATCTGCGTATCTTGTTCGGTGAGGTGTCTGCTAAGGTCTTTGGCCCATTTTTCATTTGGGTTGTTTTTTCTTATTGTTGAGTTTTAAGAGTTCTTTGTGTATTTTGGGTAATAATCATTTGTCAGATGTTCCTTCTGCAGATATTTTCCCCAGTCTATTGCTTGTTTTCTCATTCTCTTGACATTGTCCTATGCAGAGCGGAAGTGTTTAATTTTAACAAAGTCCAGTTTGTTAGTTATTCTTTTCATGGAGATTGTGTTTGGTGTTACATCTAAAAAGTAATTGCCATACCCAAGGTCACCTAGATTTCTCCTGTGTTATTTTTAGTGAGTTTTATAGTTCTGCATTCTACATTAGGTCTATAATCCCATTTTGAATTAATTTCTGTGAAGGATGTTAAGGTTTGTGTCTAGAGTCATTTGTTTGCATATGGATGTCCAGTTCTTCCAGCACTGTCTGTTGAAAAGACTGTCTTTGCTCTATGGTATTGCCTTTGCTCCTGTATCAAAGATCAGTTGAAAACACTTATATGGGTCTATTTCTGGGCTTTCTATTTTGTTTGATTGATTTTTTTGTTTATTCTTTTGCCAGTACCGCACTGTCTTGATTACCATAGCTTTATAGTAAGTCTTGTCACTACTCTAACTTTGCTCTCCTTCAGTATTATGTTCACTATCCTGGGTCTTTTGCCTCTCCGTATAAACTTTAGAATCAGTTTGTTTGATAACCACAAAGTAACTTGCAGGGATTTTGATTGGGATTGCATCAATCTGTAGATCAAGTTGGGAAGAATTGACATCTTGACAATATTGAGTCTTGTTATCCATGAATATGCAGTGTTGCTCCACTTACTTAGTTATTTCTTGATATCTTTTATCAGACTTTTGTAGTTTTATATAGATCTTGTACATATTTTGTTTGATTCAAGCCTACTATTTCACTTTTTGAGGTTAGTAATATAAATGATGTCATGTTTTTTTTTTTTTTAAAGATTTTATTTATTTATTTGACACAGAGAGAGAGATCACAAGTAGGCAGAAAGTCAGGCAGAGAGAGAGAGAGAGAGAAGCAGGGTCCCTGCTGAGCAGAGAACCTGATGCAGGGCTCGATCCCAGGACACTGAGATCATGACCTGAGCTGAAGGCAGCGGCTTAATCCACTGAGCCACCCAGGCGCCCCTGATGTCATGTTTTTAAATTAAAATTCTACTTGTTCGTTTCTGGTAGAGAGGAAAGTGAGTGGCTTTTGTATGTTAACCTGTATCCTGCAGCCTTGCTATTATTGCTTATTAGTTCCTGGAGTTTTTTGTCCATTTTCTCAGATTTTCTCTATAGATAATCATGTCATCTGTGACAAAAACATGTTTAAGTTTTATACCTTTTCTGTATACATTTTATACCTTTTCTTGTCTTTTTTTTTTTTTTAAAGATTTTATTTATTTATTTGACAGACAGAGATCACAAGTAGGCAGAGAGGCAGGCAGAGAGAGAGGGGGAAGCAGGCTCCTTGCTGAGCAGAGAGCCTGACTTGGGGCTCCATCCCAGAACCCTGGGATCATGACCTGAGCCGAAGGCAGAGGCCTTAACCTACTGAGCCACCCAGGTGCCCCATACCTTTTCTTGTCTTATTGCATTGGCTAGGACTTGTTTTTAGGAAGAATTTCAAGCTTATTGAAAGTAAAACTTATACAGGAATACCTCACCTTTATACCCTTTACCCAAATTTGTCTACTGTTAACATAATTCTGTGTGCTTTATCATTTGTAAGTTCTCTTTTTCTGTGTCTGTATAGGTATAGATAAATATTTTTTTGATATATGTGAATCATTTGAAGTTATTGTGACCTTTTACCCTTCAATACTGCATATATATTTCTTAAATAGGTATATTCTCTTTGATATGCATAGTATAGTTATCAACTTCAGTAAACTTAACACTGGTATACTTTTATTCAATCTGTGGTTTATATTGCACTTGTGTCAGTTGGTCCCATAATGTCCTTTATAGAAATTTTCCTCCTCCAGTTCATGATCCAGTCTAGGATCAGGTAGTGCATTTAATTGTCTTACCTCTTAAGAGATTTCCACAGCTTTTCTTTGTCTTTTTTTTTTTTTTTTTAATGTCAGTGTCATAATACAGATCACTTCTTCCCTTTTTAAAATAGAACTTACCTCATTTTCTGTTTATCTGATATTTCCTCATGATCAGATTCAGATTATGCGTTCTCACTGGGAATATTTCATGTGTGGTAATGTGTCTTTCATAATGTATCACTTCTGGGGGTATGTGGTGTCCATTTGTCCCTCACTGGTGCTGTTAAGTTTGGTCACATGGTCAAGATATTATCTGATTTCTCAGCTTTAGAAGTCTATGCATGTGCCCATGTGCATGACCAGTGAGTAGTTTGTAGGGAGACACTTAGAGAACATGCATATATCCTGCTGCCCCCCACCCTGCAGATTTACCATCCATTGAGGGTTTTTACCTGAGCTAGTCTTGGCTGTGATGTGACAAAACAAAGATTTCTCAGCTCTTAACACTCCCTCCACATTTACCAGTCTGACTTTGACATTGTACTGTAAGCAAGAAAGGGAGGATAGTCTTTTTTTTTTTTAATTCATTAATTTTTTTATTCAAGGATTGTTGACAAAAGAAGAGAGCACGGTAGTGGAAAGAGTGGTGAGAAGACTGCTGACAAAATTTCTAAATAAGGGAAGATTGAGGTCTGAGTGGTGAGGCAGGCTATTCATGCATTTTCCATTCCGTTCTTCTATTAGCAGACATTTATTGAATATCTGTGTGCTTACCCATTAGCCACTTGGGATAAACAGACATAGTTTGGTCCTTAAGGAGCTTATCGTCATTGAAGCTACAGAAGGGCAAAGAATTGTGATAAAATATTTATTAAGAGTTTTGTTTAAAATATAGCTTTAAATGTTACCATATACTTAAGGGTACTATCTCACATGGCTCAGTGAAGTTGCTAATATTGTCTGTGATTCACTCATTGGTTCATCCATCAAACACTTATTGAGGACCTACTTTGTGCCAGGTTTGTGCTAAGTGCTGTAGGTGGAAAAAGGATTAAAACTTGGTTTCTGTATTTAGAGATCACCCCTCTTTTTGTGGGGGGCATTGACAATAAAGCGTAATTGCAGCAAGTGCTATAGGATGGTGGCATTGTACACAGGTAGTGGTAGCCCAGAGCAGAGAAATGATCATCTTTGTTTGGGGTCATGGATGGGACAAGAAGGTCAGAAAGGATATATCAAAAGTGTAGATTCTAGAGCTGGGTCATAGTGATTAAATGTTTGCCTGCTTAATTGTAGGTATTCATTTTAGTCTAATTGTAATTACCATTTACTGCCAAATTTTCCTCAAGACAAGAGTCATGATTTCTTGTCACATACTATTATAGAGATACCCCATTACAGTAATTCATGAACAGGTTTCCCACTTTTACTTTATCTTTTAGCCTACTGCTTTGTTTGTAGTAGCTATTCTCCTTAAAACTGTTCTTATAGTATTTTTAGCTACAGTAGTTAGAGCCATCTCTCCCATTTAACAGGGAAGAAAACCAAAGCCCAGAAAAGAACATGGAAGAGCTAGAGTTCACATCTACCTATTCTGGTTCTAAATTCAGAGCTTTTCCTACTATCTCACTCACTTGTTGAACTTAAAATGCAGTTTTCCAGTTTCATCTTTGTACAAACCTGTAGAGCTCCAGTTCAGAGGATAGATTTTTGAAGCTCTAGAGGTAAATGCAGCACAAAAGAATGAGGAAACTTTAGGGTGATTGATAATAATAGTCCGTACCTACACAAACCTATATAGCTATGGTTCAGAGGATAGCTTTTGAAGCTCTACAAAAGAATGAGGAAACTTTAGGGTGATTGATAATAATAGTAATATTATTGAACTGTCACATGTGCCAGAGCTGTGTGTAAGGACTTCGGAGTTACTCCATTTACTCCTTATTAAGTTCTGTGAGATACAAACTGTCACTAACTGCATTTTATGGATGAGGAGTGAGAAGCTTAGAGAGCTTAAATACATTTCCTAGTGACAACGGCAGCGAGGTGCTCAGGCCCAGGTCTGCCAAATTCATTCTATAACACAAAGACAGTGTTTGGGATCATGGGAACCAGTAGCTCACAATTTGATTTTGAATTGAAGCCCACTCTGTTTGTTTTTTTCAGGTTGATTTAATTGAACCCAGTTTGTACATGGGAGACTCTAGAATTGTTTACCCTCATGCTGTATAGGCTGTCTTGTAAGAGTTATTCTTCATGTTGTGGGTGTCTTACTCAACTGTCCTCTGTTGCTTTTGTGGCTGAACATCTGTAAAAGTCTTCCCATATTATTTGCTCTTTAAAAAGTCAAAACTTCCCTTTAAAAAAAAAGATTTATTTATTTATTTTAGAGAGGGAGAGAGTGTGTGAGCCAGTGGGGGCAGGTGGGGACAGGGAGAGGGAGGAGGAGGGAGGGGTAGAGGGAGACAATCTCAAACAGATTCCCTACTCAGCATGGAGGCCACCTCTGGGCTTGATCTCAGGACACTGAGATCATGACCTGAGCCGAAACCAAGAGTCAGACACTTAACTGACTGAGCCACCCAGGTACCCCAGTTTGTCCAAACTTCTTGGTGCAGAAATGCAAATAGGGCAGAGACCAGAGCTTTTAGTTTTCTTGAATTTATGTAGGAAAGGTATTCAACGGTATTTATTTATTTATCTAAAAAAGATTTTATTTATTTATTTATTTATTTATTTATTTATTTTATTATTTTTTTTTAAAAGATTTTATTTATTTATCAGAGGGAGAGAGGGGGAGAGAGCGAGCACAGGCAGACAGAATGGCAGGCAGAGGCAGAGGGAGAAGCAGGCTCCCTGCTGAGCAAGGAGCCCGATGTGGGACTCGATCCCAGGACGCTGGGATCATGACCTGAGCCCAAGGCAGCTGCTTAACCAACTGAGCCACCCAGGCGTCCCTTATTTATTTTTTTGACAGAGAGAAGTCACAAGTAGGCAGAGAAGCAAGCAGAGAGAGTGAGAGAGGAGGAAGCAGGCTCCCTGCCGAGCAGAGAGCCCGATGCGGGACTCGATCCAGGACCCTGAGATCATGACCTGAGCTGAAGGCAGAGGCTTACCCCACTGAGCCACCCAGGCACCCCTATTTATTTACTTTTAAAAATTTACTTATTTATTTATTTGAGAGAGCAGGAGCAGTGGGGAGGGATAGGGATCTGGGAGAAACAGACACCCCTCTAAGCAGGGAGCCTGATGTTGCACTCAGTCCTGGGACCCTGGGATCATGACCTGAGTGGGACGCAGATGCTTAACTAACTGAGCCTCCCAGGCATCCCTTCAAAGGTATTTAGACTTCTTTCTTTCTCTCTTCCTTTATTTGACAAAGAGAGAGAAAGAGAGAGAGAGAGCACAAGCAGGTAGAATGGCAGGGAGAAGGAGAGGGAGAAGCAGGCTCCCTGCTAAGGAAGGAACCTGATGTGGGGCTTGATCCCAGGATCCTGGGATCATGACCTGAGCCGAAGGCAGCTGCTTAACCAGCTGAGTCACCCAGGCACCCCTAGACTTCTTTTTTAATGTGTGTAGTTCGTGGAACATTGTGGATACTCAAGAAATGATGAAATACTTGGGATTGTTAGAGTACAGTGTATAGGAGAGAATTAAGAAGATATGAGAATATCTATGAATGTTGAGAGTGTATTGGGACAGATTGGGATAGAAGATGGTAATAGTAAGTAGATTCAGAGCCTTTGGATTTATTTAGTAAAGCGTGATTGTGGTGGAAGGGCCTTCTTAGATGAAGGTAACCTGGGTCAGTTCTAGGGCAAAGAGGAGGTGGTGATGGGAAAGAAATAGTGGGAGTGACAACAGGAAGTTTCTGGGTTAGGATTACCAAATTAGAGTGTGCTAGTTTTGCTAGGTTTCAAACAGATTCTGCCTGGAATCAGTTATGCTAATATCCAATGCTTTTTAATGGCTTGCATCTTTTTTTTTGGAATTAAATAGAACATACTATTTGTAAAAGAGTTCTTGTTTCCAGGAGAGGAACTTGATACATGCATACGAGGAGGAAGCTGGGTTTTCATAGTATGCATAGCAGTAGTTTTAGGGCAATGAATGAAGGATGTGGAAAAGAAGGAACATATGCCAGAGATATTGTGAAGAAAGAATGAACTGATGGGCTGGTGGCTGATCGGAAGTGGGGGTTGGGACATGGGATATCTGCAAGGCAAAGATGTCTCTTGGGTTTTGAAACAAGGTATCTGGGAAGCAAATACATGAGGTACATGCATACATATACACATAATCCAAGAGGCTAGGCCTGGGTCCAGATCTTGATGTTGGTACTTATTGACAGTGCGAACATGGCCAGTTCCATTTACTTATGGCCCCAATTTTATTATCTGAGAAGTGAATAAGATAGAGTAGTACTTACTAAAATTAAAATGTGCATAAAAATTACCCAGAGATCCTGTTAAAATATAGATTCTGATTGCATAGATCCGTAGTGGGACCTGAGATTTTGTGTCTCCAATAAGTTCCCAGGTAATCCTGAGTAGCAAAGGCTTAGGTGACCTTGAGGATGTTTTCCAGTTTTGTAATTCTGTTTATTGAATGTTTGTCCTTTGGAGATCGGTTATATTTGAGACCATGTCACCTCTGTTTAGATAAATGAATTCTAAATCTGTCTCTTCAAATTAGAAATGCCTGAACCAATTCATCACCTTACACTGATAACCACATCCTTTTTTCAAAATCCCTATTTCTGTTAATACTTTATATTTATAAAGTACTTCATGGTTTTTCCAGAGAGCTTTTATATCCATTATTTTATTTGATCCTTAAAATAACTCACAGAGGTAGGCATACAGGAAATATCTCCATTTTATGGGAGGGGAAACAAGCTCAGAAAGTAAGTGATTTGCCCACTAGTGAGTTGTACTACCCTAGAGTTCAGAATTATTGACTCTAGTTTGAACTCTTAACCACTATGTCACACTGCTTCTGGTAATGGCTATCACAGATACCTGTGCTTAAAGGTTAGTTGCCATCTCTGTTTTTTAAAAAATGTAAATTTTAGGAGCACCTGGATGACTCAGTTAGTTAAGTGTTTACCTTCGGCTCAGGTCATAATCCCAGGGTTCTGGGATTGAGCCTCACATGGCTCAGCTGGAAGCCTGCTTCTCTCCGTCTCCCTCTACAGCTCCCCCTGGTTGTGCTCTCTCTCTTTGTCTTTGTCTCTCTCTCTCTCTTTGTCTGTCAAATAAGCAAGTAACAAAAAAATAAAGTTTATTTTATTTTGTTTTAAGATTTATTTATTTGAGAGAGAGAGAGAGAATGTAAGCAAAGGGAGGGGCAGAGAGAGAGGAGAGAGAGAATCTCAAGCAGACTCCCCACTGAGTATGGAATCTGATGTGGGGCTTGATCCCATGACCATGAGATCATGACCTGAGCTGAAACCATGAGTTAGACACTCAACTGACTGAGCTACCTAGCCCCTGGTTTTATTTAAAAAAATAAACAATATATTCATGTGGATCACAATTCAAAGGTATATAAGAGTGAATTTATACCCATTTCCCTTTCCCTAGGACAACCATTTCCCTTTCCCTGGGACAAATACCCATTTCCCTTTCCCTGGGACAACGACGCTATCGGTTATATTATATGCTTCTCCAATAATGACATAATTATATTCTTTTTTTCTCTATGAAACACAGATGCTAACATGATAAACACATTGACTGCATAAACTTTTGTGGGTTTTTGGGTTTTTTTTGAGAGAGCGAGCGAGCGAGAGTGAGTAAGCCATAGTAAGTAGGGGAAGGGGGAGAGGGGAAGAGAATCTTAAGCAGGCTCCACATCCAGCGTAGAGTCAGATGTGGGGCATTTTTTACAAACCTGAGATTATGACCTGAGCTTAAATTGATTTAGACACTTTACCTGAGCCACCCAGGTGTCCCAAACTTCTGTGTTTTTTTTTTCCATTAATATTATTTCTTACAGATTGTTCCATATCAGTGCTCAGACAGTTGCCATATAATTTATTCTTAATAGCCACTTAGTATCCACTGTAGGATATATTGTAATTTAGCTAGTTTCCTATTGATGGACATTTAATGTATTTCTAGTTTTTTTGCTAATATAAACAATAGTGCATTACATATATTATGATGTATATCTCTATAAAAATACATAATTTTTTCACAAATGCAGAAGTGGAATTACTGGTCAGAGAATATGTGCATTTGTAATTTTGGTAGTTACTGCCAGATGGCCATCATCTGAGGTTTTTCCATTTGTACTCTTTTAAGCGTACTCTTTTAAGCTAAGTCCTGTTTTGCCACTGACTTGCCTCTGAATATGTTAGCAGACTTTTTGGTCTGTGCCAATTTTAGTGTAGCTTTAATTTACATTTCTCTTATGAGTGAGGTTGAGAATCTTTTCATGTTTAAGTGCTATTTGTATTTCCTTTTCTGTGAATTATCTATTAATATTCTTTGCCATTTTTTTCTATCGGGTTTTTGGATTTTTTTCTTACTGATTTTTAGGAACTCTTTATATTTTAGTGAAATTGCTTATGTGAGTTGAAAAGTTTTGGTTAGGTTGTTTCCTTTGACTCTGCATATCACAGTTTTTGCCATGCATAATTTAAAAATGTTTTATGTAGTAAAATTTATAGATTTTTTTTTTTTCTTTTTATGGCTTCTGAGTTTTTCACCATTCTTAGACCTTTGAGGTTATAAAATAACTTTCCGTGGTTTCTTTTGGTACTTTATGCATTAATTATTTACATTTAAATATTTTTAAGCCATTTAGAATTTGATACAAGGTATAGGGTATATTTCCTAAACACACACACACATACACACACACACACACCCCTTTCCCTTTCTTTTTTCCTTTCTTTATTTCATCCTTTTTTATTTTTATTTTTTTTTAAATTTTATTATTTATTTATTTGACAGACAGAGATTGCAAGTAGGCAGAGAGGAAGTCAGAGAGAGGAGGAAGCAGGCTCCCTGCTGAGCAGAGAGCCCGATGCGGGGCTCGATCCCAGGACCCTGGGATCATGACCTGAGCCGAAGGCAGAGGCTTTAACCCACTGAGCCACCCAGGCGCCCCTCATTCTTTTTTATTTTTATTTTTGTGGCTATTCTATTGCCCTAACACCTTTACTGATTAGTTCATATTTCCCCAAGAGCCTTTTGACTTCCTTGTTTCTTTTGTTAATCTTCATTTCATCCTCAATTGTATCCATTATCTAATCTGCCCATTAAGCCCATTTTTGCTTAGGCTCCTATATTGTCTTATCCTTTCTTTCTGTTCCTGTTAATATTACTTTAAAACCTTTTTATTATGGAAATTTGAAATATGTGTAGTGCAATGTATATTGTGTATATCAGTGTATATTGAAATGCATATATATGAGGAGGTATATAATGAACTCCCAGGTACCTGTTATGTAATATAACTTCAGTAACTGCCATGTGATGACATATCTTGTTTAACCGATGCCTACCTAATCATCCTCTCTCCCTTACCCCAGTTATTTTGAAGCAAATTATGGCCATAATATTACTCTTTTATTTTTTATTTATTTATATTTATTTATTTATTTATTTTTAAAGATTTTATTTATTCATTTGACACAGAGAGATCACAAGTAGGCAGAGAAGCAGGCAGAGAGAGAGAGAGGAGGAAGCAGGCTCCCCGCGGAGCAGAGAACCCGAAGCGGGACTCAATCCCAGGACCCCGAGATCATGACCCGAGCCGAAGGCAGCGGCTTAACCCACTGAGCCACCCAGGCGCCCAATATTACTCTTTTAAAAAAAAATTATTTATTTTTCAGAAAGAGAGAGAGGGAGGGCACAAGCAGGGGGAACAGGAGGCAGAGGGAGAAGCAGAAGCAAGCTCCCCACTGAGCAAGGAGCCTGCTTTGGGACTTGATCCCAGGACTCTGTTATCCACCTGACCTGAAGGCAGATGCTTAATCAACTGAGTTACCCAGGCATTCCCCCAGGATATTACTCTTAACACTTGGACCACTGAGAGCTGTCTCCTGTCTTCCAATTTTTATCTTCCAGGTCCTTGTTTGTAATTCTGTGTCTTTCTTCCTTGGTCTTATATTTCTAGAATAATAGTTTTCTAATAAATGCTCATTGACAGTATACTGCTAGATTGTTTGACCTCAGATTGGCCTTTTTGTGTGCACAAACTCTAGCTCTTTAGTGAGGTTACATACTCTGAAATTAGGGAATGCCATGTTTGTATCCCTAGAGTTCCTAGCATGGTGTGTGGAAGAAGTACCAGCAAGATAAAATAGAAGGAAGAAGGGAACAAGAGGGGGAGGATGAGAGATATAGGTGGAGAAAAATGCTAGACCTGTCACTGCAAAGACTTGTTTCTTAGAGCAACACTACCCAGAGGAAACATGGAGGGAGAAGGGCAAGTTTGGACCTTCCACCAAGATTGGGGGTAGATAGGTTTAGAGACAGCACCCAGAGCCCAAGTGTATAAGAAATGTAGAAGGTTCAGAGAGATATATTTGGCCTTTTCCTGTGGGGAAGTCTGTATTACAATTGTAGTGTTTACTAAACGACTGACTTAAATTCTGGGACTGAGTGAGATTGGAATGAATGTCAAAATAAAGGTTTTAGTTCCAAGGTTGTATGATTTGCATCAGAGAGCGGTCAGTTAGGGATGGGAGCTATAATGTATTTTATGAAAGATTAGAATTAGTTTTTTTTATTTGTTTGTTTAAATCTGTAACATTAGGCTGTTGGTACTATTTGCCTATAACCAATAGCACCAAGCACTGGTTAAAATAAAGCATTTTGTGTTCTTTTAAAAACTTTTTCCGGGGAGTCTTTCAGGTGAGATCAAAAGATTAGAAAAAATAGGTGATTGAGTGCTATAATATAGAAGGAGCTTTTGTATTTTTTAAAAAGACTGATCTAATTTATCATGCTTAAATTCTCAACTCAGTAATTCAACATTTTTACCTTCTGTGGGAATGTGGAAAACTAATCTCTCAGGTTTGCTTTTGTTTTCCCTTAGAAAAGTATATCAAAAAAAAAAGAAAAGTATATCAAAATAGTGGTAATCTGAGTTTACTGGAAACAACCTGGGCCTTATTCCTCCATGCCGTTTAGCCTAGTCCCAGGGAGAAAATAAATGCCTGACCTGAAAAAAAAAAAATGAGTTGAAGATTGGAAAGGGGGGGCAGGTGCCCAGAACAAGTTTGACTACATTTCTAAACCAAGTGCTATTTAAAAAAATTATCTCATAATATCTGTGATTTTCTACATTAGAACTTAGCAAACTGGCCAACAGTTTCTGGCATTTGTAACTAAGGAGACTAAGAAAAGTTATTATGGTTAAAGGATTGTAAACAAATAAATAAGAATATGAAGAGAATGGATATGTACTGAAAACTTAAAATAATTTACTCTCTGCCTCTTTACAGAATGAGTTGGATTTTTTTCTTACTGATTTTTAGGAACTCTTTAGTACAAATATAGTAATATTTGTTTAAGTAAACATTTAAAATTTCAGGTTCTCTTGTGTTCCATACTAGTGCTTCTTAAAAAATGGGTACATAGTTTTTGATTGTATGCTGTACTACAATTTAAGAGTGGTTATTGAATTTTTGCTTTTATAGCCAATGTCAGAATAAGCATATTTGCACACATTTTCGTGACTTGTGGAATTGGTCAAATATTACATGCAATTTTAAATTTAATAATTATTGCTAAATTGCTGTCCCTCCAAATTGAACCAGTTTGTATTTCTTCTTGCATTATTTTCCTTACTTATATCATCTGTGACAAAAACTAAATAGTTTGACCATTTAATCAGATAGGATTCTTCATTTTCTATTGCCGAGTAAGAAAAAAAATTAGTGGCATAAAACAACATCATCATTTATTTTGCTTATGTTTGTGCAGTTTTGTTTGGCTGTGGTAGGAATGACTTTTTTCTGCCTTATTTGGTGTCATTTCTGGTGGCTTCAAGGCTGGGGGCTGATACGGTCACTTATATATCTAGCTATAGCTGGGATCTCACTTGATGAGAGATCAAGTGGAGAGCAACTACAAAGTCCTTTTCATGTAGCTTCTTGGTGTCTTCACATTCGTGTGATTGGGTTCTAAGAAAGAGCATCGTAAGACAACTAGATAATTTTATGATTTAGCCTTGGAAGTCATGTAGTCTAATTTCTACCATTGTCACAGTCCTACCTACATTAAGGGAGAAGGAACATAGACCCCATTTTGTTACTGAGGGGTTGGCAGTGCTACATTGTAAGAGAGCCCCCGGGGGTGAGAGCGCGGGGGTGTGATGTTTGATACAGACCTTGTTTGGAAACTAGTCTTCTGTGAGGTGGAATGGTTGTTTTGATGTATATATCTTTAATTAGGGGCGTGATTATACATCTTCTCATATGTTTATTGACCATTTCCGTTGCTTTTTCTTTTCCATTTCTTTTTCTTCTCATATGGTTTATAGACTATTTCCATTTCTTTTTATATCCTTTGCCTCCTTTTCTATCAGGTTATAGAGTATTGATTATATTATTGGCTTATAATAACTTGTAGATTAAGCAAATTATACTCAAAATTTGTTTTGGAAGATGCCTCTCTATGGTCTTAGAAGTCATAAAAGGTGTATGTGGGATGGTTATTTAGTTTGGCAGTGGTGGGGATTTGTGGAGTGATTATATTTAAGAAACACAGTATTTGTGTTTTTGAAGCAAGGGTTACGGATAGGGAAGGAAGGGTGAATGGGAGCCATATTCTCCTCCTGTTAGCTATTAGCCTCCCTGAATCACTCTCTACAGCAGTGACGAGGAATAAGATCAAACTGGGGCGCCTGGGTGGCTCAGGTCATGATCTCAGGGTCCTGGGATCGAGTCCCGCATCGGGCTCTGCTCGGCAGGGAGCCTGCTTCCTCCTCTCTCTCTCCGCCTGCCTCTCTGCCTACTTGTAATCTCTGTCTGTCAAATAAAAAATAATAAATTAAAAAAAAAAAAAGATCAAAGACACGTTAGTTCTCTTTGGTCGTTATTATACCTTGGAAGTCAGAGCATTTTAGATACCTGCAAGGGAATGGTAAAACTCAGGAGGAATATAGAACCCCAATGATGTATATCACTACTGAAAATTGTTTTGGATTTCTTTTTGTTCTGGGATGTGATTTGACTGTTTTTAAAGCTGTGCTGTCACCCATATTGAGATTCAACAAAAATGAATTAACCAACCAGAAATGATCATTTTCTAAAACATGGGGATGTTGAACAAAATGAAACATTTCTTTGTATCCTGCCACTAAATGTTACTCTTCATCTACTAACCTGTTATGGGATAAATCCTAAATAAATAGTCACAATATAAATCTCCCTAGTTGTAATCTTTGACAGTTTTATGGGAACTTGGCTGGTAGTTGTCATTCCAATTCTCATTTTAGGTATGTTTGACCCAGAGACACTTAAATTCTTGGCAGGACCTGAATCTCATATCTTTTTGCTCTGCTTTCTTCCTTGTTGGTTTCATTTTTTGGTTTCACTCTGATGAAGGATAGCTGCCAACATCTCCAGTTCTGTATCCTTCCAGATTCAGGGCCAGTGTGGAGGAAAAAAAAACTTAATAATTTAATATAATTTCTGAGTCTTTCAGTGGTCTTAATTAACTTATATGTTAAGGTCAGGGGGATGGAATGTGCTGATTGACCTGATCTCAGTCATGCCATGAACATCCTTGGGGTTGGAGGTAGAGTTAATTCTAAAGGAAGCATAGAGAGATTGATAGTAGGAGAGGGTGACTGTACAAGGGAGTTTTTCTGTTTGTTTTGTTTTAGTCAAATAGGTGCTGGGCAGGACAAAATAAACACAAAATACAAAAAAAAACCCCAAAACTTTAGACTACTTTTTTTTTTTTTTTAAGATTTTATTTATTTCAGAGAGAGAGAGAGAGAGAGCACAAGTGGGGAAGACAGGCCAAGGGAGAGGTAGAAGCAGACTTCCCGCTGAGCAGGGAGCCCAATGCGGGACTCAGTCACCGGACCCGGAGATCATGACCTGAGCCGAAAGCAGACACTTAACCAACTGAGCCACCCAGGCACCTCTAGACTACTGTTACGGTTTGTAGCAGTTGGCTAACAACAGTAGTAGTATTAAAAAGTTCTTTAGAGGCATCAGTTTCAGTCATTACCAGTGAGTAATTATTATTATTTTTTTTTACTAAAGCAAATGCTTCAGATCTACAATGCATACCGCTTAAGTCTTGTTTTAGAATTTATATTTGAAAGATTTGTAAAAATGTTAGGAATTTAGGGTCATACAGGTCTTTTGCTCACCACCAACACTTCAGGTAGCAGAGTTGTGCTCTCATTATATCTATCAATCTTCCAAATCGAAGCTGAATAGGAGTTTTTATTTTATATGTTAGTGAATGTTTTTATTCCCTACATAGAACATTTTAGAGATAGTGTTTCAAAGATTTTAAGCCTCGTTAATTCCAATTTAAAAGTTAAAATCTGTTCAGCTTTAGTTTTGGGGGTGGATGTTATTAGAGTACAACTTTGCTGCCTAAACCTATTGCTAAAGAAAGATGCACAAAGAGTATTTCATAACCATAAAGGCATAGAACATTTGAGAAAGTGTAAGGAGATTGCTGGTTAAGAAAACTGCATAGGATGTTATCTTAAAGAATAATTCCAAAGTTTGTGGAAATTTTAATTGCTCAGAGTATTCATACTTTCCTGAGGTACGTGAGCCACTTTAGATCATAAGACAGATTTGATTTCAGCTGTGTTTTGGTGGGCCATTTGAAGAGGTAAGTCTTCTTTTTTTTTTTTTTAAGATTTTGTCAGAGAAGGAGAGCACACTAACAGGGGGAGTGGCAGCTGAAGATAGATGTTTAACTGACTGAACCACCAGGTGTCCCATACCACGAGATTCTTGACTGGGCTAATTCACAGGAGATTTATTAATTCAGTCAAAAAACATTTATTGTGTGTCTGCCATTTACTAGGTACTCAGCTCGATGCTGGAAATACAAGTATAAATAATAAAAAAAAAATCTCTGGGGTGCCTGGGTAGCTTAGTTTAAGTGTCTGCCTTTAGCTCAGGTCATGGTATCAGGCTCCTTGCTCAGCAGGTAGTCTGCTTCTCCCTCTGCCTGCTGCTTCCCCTGCTTGTGCATGCCTGCGCTCTTTGACAAACAAATAAAATCTTTAAAAATAAATAAAATAAAATCTCTTACAGAATTTATGTTCTTGTTGGGGAAGATAGACAAATATCTGGAACTAACCCTTTTTCCATGTTAGGTAAAATCACATACTGTTTTTCAAGTATAGATCTTCTGGGGGACCTGAAAACAAGAGAGGATCCTTTAGGTCACTCTGGTTTCTTCAGTAATTCTTGGATCATGGGATAATAATTTGGGTGAAGGTAGTTGATATTTCCTAAAACTGGTGATGATTTTGGTATTGCTCTTATATTTTGGACTAGGTTTAGTTGGTTTAAACTTTTCCTTACTTATTTAACTTTACTTTTTGAGTATGTAAGACATTTATATGGTACAGAAGTCAAAACTGTATAAGCAAGTAGCAGGAAAGTCTTATTTTTATCTGTATTTCCTCTAGCTTGTTCTTACCCCCATAGGTAATCATTTTTTATGAGTTTCTGACTTAACCTTCCAGTGTTTCTTTTTAATCGCATTAAATCTTACGGGAAGGAGAGGAAGAGAAGTGGGAGTCTAAAGGAAGGAGATGGAAAAAAAAAACCCCAAAAAACCCCCCAAAACCCAAACTTTACTACACTATTTTTTGGGGCGCCTGGGTGGCTCAGTCTGTTAAGCAGCTGCCTTCGGCTCGGGTCATGATCCCAGGGTCCTGGGATTGAGCCCTGAATGGGGCTCCCTGCTCAGCGGGGAATCTGCTTCTCCCACTCCCTCTGCGTGCTGCTCTGCCTACTTGTACTCTCTATCTCTCTGTCAAATAAATAAATAAAATCTTAAAAAAAAATTAAAAGGAAGGAAATGAATGGGGGGAATGAAGAAGAGTTTTATTAATAAAACTGAGCTTGTGAAATGCTTTATTGGCACTCTTTTTGTGCTTACACAACTCCTAACTCTGAAAGAGACAACAACTAAAAAAAAAAAAACTTTATTTGGAATAATTTTAAATTTACAGAAAAGTTTTAAAAATGTTCAGAGAATTTCCTTCATTCAGTTTCCCCTAATGTCATCATCTTACATTACCATTTTTCATGTGTCAAAACTAAAAAGTAACATTGACACATTATTATTAAATTCCATTTTATTACAGTTTAGCATTTTTAAAAATAAAAAGTAGCTGTGTGATAAAATTGGAATGAATATTATTAAAGAGGAAGCCAAGACAAAAAGCACAAGAGGCTTCATGTGTACCTTTACTGCCTTTCATCAAAATTACCTCTATAATTTACCTATAAAGAGTTGATTTCCTTTGTCCCTTCTAGCTGCTGGGAGCATCTTGTATTTTATTTAATCATGGTGTAATGAGAATACTTACCATAATGCTTTTGAAATAAATAAAATAGGGGAAAAGGCAAAAAGTTGTACTTTTTTACACTCAGTGCTTTAAGTGTAGTTGGTTAATTTGTGGAGGAGGTTTTTGTTTTTTGTTTGTGTTTTTTTTGTTTGTTTTCTGTAGATCTTCTTATAAAATGCCTGGATGTGGTCAGTGTTGTTTTACTCACGTTAGTGGAAGGAGCATGGAAGCAATCAATAATGACATATTGGTAACCCCCCCAGGTAAATGTTTGTAGACTCCACTGCTGATTTTAGAATTGTATAGCTTGGAGTCTGAAGGTGTCTTCGAGCCAGTTGTGCTAACTTCCTAGATAGTGGAAAGAAAGATCTCTTCAGTAATATCTATGCATCTGTGTAAATTACATCTCTGGCCAGGCCTTGTACATTGCTTCGTAAGGCAGTCTGTTCCATTATTATTGTATTTGTCATAATATTATTCTCTTGTGTTGAAGGATAGATCATTGCTCACGCTGCCCTCTGTGGCAATAGGGGAGTGTAAAGACCAGCCTGTATCAATTGTGTGTGTGTGTGTGTGTGTGTGTGTGTGCGCGCGTGTGCACGCACGTGCGTGTACAGGAGATAGAAGTGTATGATACACATCCATATATAGGTGTAACCCCTTGCTTTCCTTCTTTCTTTCTTTCCTTCCTTCTTTTGAGATATATTGCCTGTTTATTGTTTATTATTTTCTATTGGGTTACAGAGGAATGTTGGGATAAAGAGATGCATAATGATAATGAGTAAAACCTCATGTCATGGGGTTGTTATGCGGATTAAATAACATCGTATGTTTGAAGTGTTCAGTACAGAGCATGGCACATGGTGAGCATTTAAGAAGTGCTGACAGTGTAGGGTTGGTAATAGTCTCTGTTATCAAGTCATTTCCTCCATTAATAGGGACAATAACTAATCAACTAATAAGACTAGTTTAAATGAGGTAAGTGCTATCGGAGAGATAGAAGCAAAGTTCTTACTTGTTCAAATAAAGGAGCAGCTAACCTCAGAAACAAAGGAAGGAGAAGTCTTCTCTCCTAAACTTTGAAGTAAGTTAAGCTATCATTAGCAAAAGCCTGGGGCTAGGAGCATGCACGGTCTTTTTCATGGAATCTTAAGCATTCGTGTATGACTGAGGGTTGGATATGTAGAAGGTCTAGTGAGAAGTTTATAAACATAGGATGTGGAGAGGTCAGATTGTACAGGGCTTTGAAAGCAATAGGGCAAGTTTGTACTTTATTCTAGAGGCTTTGAGTAATATTTTTAGGTCTTTGAACAGAAGACCAGGATTGTAATTTACAGCAAAATAGATGTGGTTAGTTTTCCTGTTAATTTAAAATCTTGATTGAGAGGGCTAATGAAGAATATACAGGAGGAAGAGATAGTGACTGTAATCCAAGGTATGAAATGGAAACCATTGGCAGATTGTGTAAAAATGAGTCTTTTAGAATAAGCCCTAAGAACTTTTTATTTTTTGAAGGTTTTATTTATTTATTTGAGAGAGAGAGCATGAGCAAGCATGAGCAGGGGGAGGGGCAGAGGGAAAGGAAGAGAGAAATGGGCTCCCTGCTCAGTGGAGGGCTCATGGAGAGCCCATGCAGGGCTCCATCCTAGGACCCTGAGATCATGACTTGAGCTGAAGGCAGGCGCTTAATCCATTGAGCCACCCAGGCGCCCCAGCCAGAGGAACTTTTTGTAAATATATTTGGGCCTTTTCATACTTAGAGTATTAAACAAATTTATTGGACAATAACCTCTCAAAGAATCTTAATCTCTAGATTGGGAGAAAGGATTAGGTTGCTATGTGCATGGAAAGACAGAACTGTACTTTTCCAGCTGACTGCATATATAATTGAAGATGGACTTACCGCAATAGGTTGGGCTGTCTTTCAGCATAAAGGGAGAGCTTTAAGCGTATTTTATTTTAATTTTTTATTTTATTTTTTTAAAAGATTTTATTTATTTATTCGACAGAGAGAGATCACAAGTAGGCAGAGAGGCAGGCAGAGAGAGAGAGGAGGAAGCAGGCTCCCCACCAAGGAGAGAGCCCGATGCGGGGCTCGATCCCAGAACCCTGGGATCATGACCTGAGCCGAAGGCAGAGGCTTTAACCCTCTGAGCCACCCAGGCGCCCCAACTTTAAGCGTATTTTAAAACTGAGCACTCGGGGCGCCTGGGTGGCTCAGTGGGTTAAGCCACTGCCTTCGGCTCAGGTCATGATCTCGCGGTCCTGGGATCGAGTCCCATGTCGGGCTCTCTGCTCAGCGGGGAGCCTGCTTCCTCCTCTCTCTCTCTGCCTGCTTCTCTGCCTACTTGTGATCTCTCTCTGTCAAATAAATAAAAAAATCTTTAAAAAAAAAACAACAACTGAGCACTCGATTTCTATTTTTTAGTACAGAAATAATTATCTGACACAGGGAACTAGCCTTTGGGAATGAATCTGATGTTCCCAGACTTGAGCATTGCCAACATTTTCTCTTTTTGATATGCTTTTATTTGTCTATTTGTTACCTTGTATTTTTGTTGATTTCTACTGTTGATTATTTAGTGTTTGCCTTTTCAGCAATTGGGACTCCAAATGATTGGTGCATCTTAGTTGGAGAAATTGTTGGGAAGGAGAGACTGATCAGGAAAGAGATTGTTTGACTGCTGGTCAGGTGAAAGTTTAATTTAAGCTCACTACAGTTGGGTTACTGACTGGCTGGCTGAAGTGCCCAGTGAGTTATGTTTTGGCTTGGCATCTTTTCCTGGTTGTATAGATGATGTGGCTTCTAGAATGCACTAGCAACAGGGGGTGTATGTATGTAATAACTGCTTGTCTGTAGGTATGAGATGGATTTGCATGTCTACTAGTATTCTTCTGAAGGGAAGAAAGCAAATTACTACTTAGTTTGTATTCCAGGAAATACTAATGCTATTGTACAGTTACACAGTACTTATGTAAATAACATTTATGCTCTTTGACAATACTTTGTATTTGTTGTCATTTCATACTCACAACAAACTTGTAAATGAGATTGGGCAGGTATAATTCCTACTTGACAGAGGGAATGCTGAGGCATAAATAAGAGACTGGGTTAAGGTTACTGGCTCAACATATCAATAACTGGGGCAACTTCCTAGGTTTCATTTTCAGACTGTAACTTTCAGAATATTTTACAGGAGGAAAAGCTGAATGTGCCCCTCTTTTTTGTTGTTGGTTTTAGCGACGTCTCAGACACCTTCGGAACATTGCTGCCCGGAACATTGTTAATAGAAATGGCCATCAGCTCCTTGATACCTACTTCACGCTTCACTTGTGTAATACTGAAAAGATATATAAAGGTAAGGGAATCTGTGGACTTTCCCACAGATTGTTACATCTCCTTTTTATTCTTTTGTAACACAAGTGAGTATCGGTGCCTCTCGATTTGCTATTATTACTTATTGGAAAGCTAAACTGTCAATGCTATCCGAAAATATTTCATGAGCAGTTGTTACATATATCATATATAAAAGAAACATGGCTTTTGGATAGTTCTTAATTGCTAAATTTATCATTTATTTATGAATGTTGCCTATGAATGTTTTTGTTCCAGTAGGTATCATGAAAGTAGGTATATGAGTCCAGTATATGTACTAATTTTATTTTCTTCAAAACATAATTTTAAAAAATATTGTGGTAAAATTGAAACCAGTTTATATCTTCTCATATTTGTAATTCCTTGTGTATTTGTGGGGTCATTTTTAGAAGAATGGCTTGGTTTCCTTGACTTCAGCTGCACATGTTGTACTGTGGACTGCTGCGTAAGTGGCAATTCTGAGAGTAGAACAAATGAATATTTGATTCAAAATCACAAGCGTCTTTTGAATACATATTGGATGAAAGGCGCTTGGATATAATCAGTTGACCTGTGTTGGGTGGTACAAGGGAACAAGCATGGTATATGGGAGGAATACTGAATTAGGATTGAAAATAGAGAGTAGGTCTAGCTATGTGACGCTGGACAATGATCATGGCTTTTTGAAACCTCACTTTGCCCATTTGTAAAGTGGAGATAATGATGCCTTATGAAGTTTTCAAGGAACAACTGAGATAAAGTTGTAACACTGGGTAAAATGTGATTGAAGATATATTTATATAAACAAAAAGTGGTATTATTTTAGAGTTACTAAGGGCTTATTTGAATTTTGTACTATGACAAAGATGAAAAATTCAAACGACATTTTACCTTTCTGGTTTTAATAACTTTTTTTTTTTTAAAAGATTTTATTTATTTGAGAGAGGGAAAGAGAGCATGAATGGAGGGAGGGGAAAAAGGGATAAGCAGATGCGTGGGGAGCCCAACAACATGGGGCTTGATCCCAGGACTCTGACTGAGATCATGACCTGAGCTGAAGATAGACACTTAACCAACCGAGCCACCCAGGTACCCCTGGTTTTAATTACTTTTAAAGACCATTATTAAAGCAGTAGTCATTTAATACCTTTTTTGTTTTTTTAATTTCAATACCAGTATATGCCCATTAAAAGATTCAATCAGGAATTACATAGGGTAGAACCACCACCATAATGTAAATAGCAATAAAATAATTTTTAAGGATAAAAAAAGGACTCTAAATTCTGCATTTTCATATAATTTTATTCTTATTTTTCATTGTAACCATTGCATATTCTTAAAACACCATTAAAGCTGAATGATTAATGCTAGCTACTATAACAAATACTGCAGATCTAAGTGGCATAACATAATAAATTTCTTATACTAAGTCCAGTGCAGGTGTTCTTAACAGGCATTGTCTTGGCAGTTGTCCTCTAAGCGGTGACTCAGGTATCCCAGCTTCTTCTATTTTGGAATGCTGCTATCATCAATACATGACTTTTGGCATGGCAAGAGAGAAGGATTATTTGAGGGAGTTTTTTTTTTTCTTTTCTTTCTTTCTTTCTTTTTTTTTTTTTTTTATGGAAATGGCCTACATAAATTTTACAACATTTCATTGGCCATAAATCAGTAGTGTCATCGTTTTTAGATGGA
This sequence comes from Mustela erminea, assembly GCF_009829155.1. NCBI lineage: Eukaryota > Metazoa > Chordata > Mammalia > Carnivora > Mustelidae > Mustela > Mustela erminea. The sequence continues at coordinate 54,239,252 of NC_045622.1, read as the reverse complement.
AAGGGGACCAGGATATATTGTCTTCCTATGTGTCCAGAAGGAAAATGAAACAGTTTGGTCATTGTCTTCGGGTATAAGCATTTTTGCAGATCTTAATACATTTGGTCTTCTGCTCACTATAATGGGTTTTATCATTAGCAATATATGACAGTGCCAGAGTGTTTTCTTTTTTTAGATTAATTAAAAATTTTTTTTTAATTTTTAAGTAATCTCTACACTGAGAGTGGGGCTTGAACCCTGAGATCAAGCATCACATGCTCTACCGACTGAGCCATGCCAGAGTTAAAAAAAAATTTTTTTAAAGATTTATTTATCTCTCTTGGGGTGGGGGAGAGGGATAGAGTGTCAGAGAAAGGGAGAGAAGCAGACTCCCCGTTGAGTGCAGAGCCCCATGGGGGGCTCATCCCCTGATCCCGAGACCATGATCTAAGCTGAAACTAAGAGCTGGATGCTTAACCAACTGAGTCACCCAGGCACCCCGAGTATTTTAAATTATTGATCGTTTCTATATAATCGTTTTCTATATAATCAGTCCTTGATTATTTTCATAAAACTTTTGTGTTCTTGCTCCAGCAATATTTTTGATAATAAAAATTAACATAGTACTTAGCAGCACATTTTAGGTATTTGTTAACAGTCAAAGTAGTTAATAAGAAGAGCGTGGTCAGGGGCTGGTTGATGACCATCTTATTAAAAGTTGTCTAAGAGATGTGGTGGCAAAGTGACTTTTTTGGTTTATTCTTTGTCTTCTTCTAGCTCATACTACACCTTGAGTTTAGAAGTTATCATAGACGACTTCTTAAAGTTGCCACCATGAAATGATCATTCATGCAGTGAGGGGTTAGCTGATACTCCACAAGGGAGTACAGTCTCTGCCAGTGGTGGTGAGTCTGTCGCTAACTGGCAAGCCCCTTGACTAGGACATTTAGTCCCTCTTGTGAACTTTGGTGAATTTACCTCTAAAATGAGATAAATGATGATTTCGGAGGCTTCCTCCTACTCCAAAATGTCATGGCTGAATGGAATCCATTTATCATTTTCTTTTGGGCCTGCATGTTGGGTTTTATAACTTTTAACTACCATAGGAGGAGCCAGGAAGTTGTTTCATTAATAAGCCTAGTTAATCCACCTTATCTTTTGGACCTGTGATGATAAACACAAATATTCTCTTCATGATCTTTATGCAGCCCTTGGTGTAGGATGACCACGGTAGAGGGCCAGTTGGCTCTTCCTACAAACTCACCTGTACCATACCACCTGTTTAGTGGCATCATTTCTCAGTTTATTTTATTTATTTGAGAGAGAGAATATGAGTGGTGGGAAGTGGGAAAGGCAGAGAGAGAGAGAAGCAGACTCTGCTGAGCAGGGAGCCCAATACAGGCTTGATCTCAGGACTGGAGATCAGGACCTGAGCCGAACGAAGGCAGATGCTTAATGGACTGAGTCACCTAGACATCCCCATTTCTTAGTTTCAAAAGAAGTTTTTGTTTGTTTGTTTGTTTTTTTAAATTGGAAGAATATTTGAAATACTGATCTCTAAGTTATTCTTTTATTTTGACTGAATTCGCAGCAGATCCTAAGAAGTTATGTGTGAGATTTTTTGACTTTTGGCATCTTTCAGTGCTCTTAGGATACTGCCTTCTTGTTAGGTAGTTCAGATCAAAGTTATCACAGCCCCAGAGAACAAAGCCTTGTGTTAATGGATGAAGAACTAGGGTTCTAATTGTGGTTTCCTCTTAAACTTGAAATTTTTATAAAATCATGTTTGTTCTTCAGTCATAGTTTTTTTTTTTCACCCATGAAATGTGAGTTCCCAGAATGCCAGCCAGTTATTTTGGATACATTAGAAGATGAACTCTGTATAATCCAGAAAATTGTGGGTTAGTTTTGTTCACTGCGCTTGGAACAATGCTTGGCACATATTAAGCCCTCATATTTTTTCCATTTAATTTTTTTTTTTAAAGATTTTATTTATTTCACAGAGATCACAAGTAGGCAGAGAGACAGGCAGAGAGAGAGGGAAGCAGGCTCCCTGCTCAGCAGAGAGCCCGATGCAGGGCTCGATCCCAGGACCCTGGGATCATGACCTGAGCTGAAGGCAGAGGCTTTAACCCACTGAGCCACCCAGGCACCCTTCCATTTAATTTTTTTGAACAGCTAATGCAGTCGTGGTTCAAAAGAAATATAAAGGTTTCAAATCTTTTCACCTGTCTCATCTCCGTAGTTTTTTTACCCCACCCTAATAACCACTGTTTCTACATTTTTTGTTTCTCTTTGCTGAATTCTTTATGCAAATACAAATAAAAATAGTACAAACTATATATATTTCTGTGCCTTGCATTTTTCACCTAAAATGTCTTAGATGTTTGTCTATAGAGAGCTTCTCTGATTTTTCAGCGCTTCCCTAATTTTTTTTTCTGCACAGTTCTGCAATAAGTAGGTGTCCCATGATTTATTTAATTGGCTTCTCTTGGTAGGCATTTAAGTTGTCCTAGTCTTGCTCTGCACACAGGACTGCTTTGAATAACTTCATAAGTACATTATTTTGTATGAGTGCTAGTATAGCTGTGGGGTAAATTTCCAGGAGGTGGAAATAGCAAAGGATGTGTACTTCTAGTTTTCATAGATATTGCAAAAATTTTTTTTTATTTGCATTCCCACTTACTAGGTATGAGTGCCTTTTCTCCCATGGGCTCACCAACAGACTGTGCAATCAAACTTTTGAATTTTTGCCAATCTGATAGGTGAAAAATAGTTTTATAGTATAGTTTAAGTTTGTATTTCTTCTTTTATGAGTGAGGTTGAGGTACTAAAAAAGCATTTGTTAAATGAATGGAATGCTGCATAACAGCCAAAACATGCTGTGCAATGTCTGATTGCTTTGTTTTTCTAGGTCTGACTTAGCCTGGATAGAGAGGCATTTGTATCTAATGGGCCCTTTCATGTAGAAATAGGTCTTGAGTGGTATCTTTTTAAAAATTTACTTGTCAAATAATTTTGCTTAAAGTGAATAAAAATTACCAGAACTGTGTTAATAAAAATTATAGTTCACAAAGTTCACAAAGTGTTTATAATTCACTATTTTACTTGAGCCTCACAATAACACTGTTATTTTCCATTTTTCATTATCCTTTGAAAGGTAAGCTATGTGACTCAAAAGGTTGACTGACTTGTTCAGAGTGAATATCATAGGTGGAATGGGGACTGGAATTATTTTTTGACTCTAAATTCTCCCACGTTCACTATTAAATTCTCCTATGTTCACTGTTAAATCACTACTGTATCATGCTGCTAATTTTATTGACAATATTTTAGATGTAACAGAATGGTGGACAGTGTACGCCCATGTTTAGCATGTTAGAAATTACCTCAGACTCCATGATTTCTTGTAGGGCTTTTTTGTGGACCTCTTTCCATTTAAATTATCAGGTCTATTTTGAAGGTCTCACGGAGAAAGCAGATTGTTTAGTTTCATTTACACATACATTCAGTCAGCAAAATTTTGGAAGAAATAATAATACTAGTCATCTTCTTAGAGTTGCAGATACATATTTTGGGAACTGTTTAATTTAGACACTTTGCAGATTAAACTGAGGAATTCTTTCTTTCTAAAGAAAAGAAAAATATCTTTTTTTCCATTGATTTTAAAGTAATACATGCTTGCAAAAAATTCAAACAATACAAAATTTTTTTGTGTGTTAAGTGAAACTACTTTGAAATAAAAAATGATTTTTTTATTCCTTTTGGGTCTTTTCCCCCTAAAAATAAACATGGTACATATTAAATAGAATATACACATGCATGTGCCTGTGTGCACGCACACACGCACACATACATATACCTACACACAACATCTTTATAGTTAATTTATGGTTGGAATAACTGGTTAATCATTTGGGAAAAAATGAAAAGAATAATACTTAGGGTTGCCAGTGTTGGGAAAACAGGTATTTTCGTAAGTGGGCTTGTAAAGTAGTACAACACGTTTGTAGACTATGGCAGTATCTACCAAATTCAAATTGTATTTTTCCTTTTATCTTGCATTCTCCTTCTAAATGTTTATCTTATATATCTCTGAATGATTATTTATAATATTACTTGAAATATTTAAATATTAGCAGTAACCTAAATGTCCATCAGAGGGTCCTTTTAAAAATAATTAGAATTATCTCTTCTTATTTCAAATAATTTTGTCAAACAGAAAAATTGGATACTGCCAAGCAGAAAATAAAAGTTAGCAGCCCATTCCTATCACCTAAGGTAAACATTATTGACATAATTATAAAAATTTGGATCCTGTTGTGAATTCTTAGAACCTGTCTTTTTTTAAAACTTAATATGTAGTGGCTATCTTTCCATAAAATAATTATCCATACATATATATATGTATATACATATATATATATTAGGAAAGATAAATATAGAGTAATATAGATATTATGTTTATCAAGAAATGCTTTAATCTAAAGATCTTACCTGTGAGAGTTTTACATTTAGGCCTACTGTTCATTTATTGCCTGACTCTTCCTTAGCTTTAGTTTTTAGTAAACTTTGACATGTTTCACTCTTTTTGAGTTTCATCTATACTATTACATACTTAATATATATTTTTAAGTTCATTATTTTAAAAAGTTTTTAGAGATTTATTCATTTGAGAGAGAGCGGAATGGTGCACGTGGTCACGTATGCATGTAAAGGGAGGAGCAGAGGGAAAGAATCCCAAGCGGACTCCCTGCTAGCACAGAGTCCAACTTGGGGCCCCATCTCATGACCCTGAGATCATGACTTGAGCTGAAACCAGGTGCTGAGTGCTGAACTGACTGAACCACCCATCATTATTTTTAAACTTAGTAAAATAACTCAGTAAATTAAGTACAATAACTCATTCAATTAAAAAGTCTTTATTGTTTACTCCATGCCAGGAATGGTTTTACATGCTGAGGACATAGCAGTTGTATCAAACAAATGCTTCCGTCCTTTCAGACCTTGCAGTTAGGGGTTGAGGAATATATGGGACATAAATTTAAATATAGAAGGAAAAAAATAAAGTGTTGTCTGTGTGTATCACCTAACATCATGTCAAGTACCAGTGGTCCATGTATCACACCTGGGAAGTTTGTCTTATAGCATCACAAAGATATGAAGGTCCTTGTAGACTCTGCAGAGACAGAGTGTCATGATGGTGACTTCAGCAGGTTCAGAAGAGGCAGTGTTTGTCTGCATCGCTGCAGGTTCATAATGTTTACAGTACACATGAAGGTCTGTAGGATCATGAGATTTTAATGCTTACAGAGCATATGGAATCAGTTTTTGTAGAGTGGTTGTAAGGTAGGAGAGAAGAAAGTCTAAATTTTTAAGGGATTAAATTAGAATCTGGGGTAAAATTTGCTAAATTAAATTTTAACAGTTTTGGTCTTTCTTTATGAAAATTTTTCCTTTAAGACCCTTTTATTTAATTTTTATTTAATTTTTATTTATTTATTTATTTATTTTTTACAGTTGAAGGTATAGAGAAAATAGTTCCTTTGAAAATGTTTTAAATGTTTTACTGGAACATATGTTAAAAAATTTATAGGATTAAGAGTTAATGAACTTATTTTTTTTCATATCACTTACTTTTTTTTCTTCTTTTCCAGAATTTTATAGGAGTGAAGTGATTAAGAATTCCTTGGTAAGTTTGCTTTCTGACAGGTACACTTGAGTAAGCCTATAACTCCTGTTTCAGAAAATGCTGAGACATAAGTTCAAGTTCAATTCTGCTATTTATTATGATACTTCTACGGTTAAATCTTCTGCTTAGTTATTGCTTAAATTTTCATTGATTTGTTCATTGTTGTATCTCTCATCCTTAGAATGTGCCTGGCACATAGTAGGTGCTTGATAAATATTTGCTGAATGAGCTGATATTTTCTCTATTAAAAACTTCAGTTTTTTAAATTCATATTCTATAATTCTGTTAGTTTTTTTTGATTATCTGGTTTATGGAACATAATAAATGATGTCTTTGTTTAGATAAAATTCTTAAGAATTGTATGTCTAGGGCCATTGCATAGGCTCTTCCTACTTATTTTTTGGTGGTGGAATTGCTAAGGTAGAAATTTGGAAGTGTCCTACTTTTGATAATGTACACATGAGATATTTGCACAAATGGCTCAGTTTATTGAGCCATGTTGACAAAAAAAGGACTTTATGGGAATTATAATATCTTCTTAGTGGTCAAGACTGCTGGATTTGGCCTCTGTCCACTTTTTCAACCTCATTTCTCAATAGTTTTCCTTACTCATTGTGCTCTAGGCATACCTCATTTTTTTGGTGCTTCAAACATGCTGAGCTCCTCTCCCTTTCTTATATCTAGAACACTTGTTTCCCCAGCTCTTTGTTTGCTAAAGACATCTTTGAGGTCTCAAGTTATAGGACTTTGGTTTGGTCTTCTATGACTGTTCGATTAAGAGTGGTTCCCTTTCTCCTAGTCACTCTTTTTTATGTCACCTGTTTTATTTTCTTTAGAGCATTCATCACTCTTGGAAACTTCTGTTTACTGATTTCTTTATGTTGATTACGTGTCTCCCACCTACTAGAACACAAGTTTCATGAGGGCAGGGACCTTGCGTAGAGTCTAGAATAGTATCGGTGCTCAGTAAATACTTGTTAGATGAATAAATGGATATCAGTTATGTTTTATGTTTACAGAATCCATTTACATACGGGTTCCATTTTGATCCTTATAACAACCTGTAAGGAGATGAGGTAGGTCTTAAGGAACTTACATCCAGAGAGGCCCAACAACTTTTGTAGTCACATAACTATAGGACTGGATCCTAAGTTCAGACCTCTCTCTTCAGGTCTCTGTTACTCTTGCCTCTTTATCAAGCTGCCTTCTCAATGTCTCTAAAATAAAATAATAAATTTGGATCCAGGGCCAGACAGTTTCCTTGAGCCTGTTTCTGAGGAGCTCCAATCACCAGTGCAGCTCTTGTTCTGAATATAGTAAATGACATGAAATGACTAGCGCTATGCCTGACACATAGTAGCTCTTGAGTCAATATTAGTGTCTCTTTGTCCCCTGGCTCAGGTGAAAATGTAAGTATTCTATACACCAGTGAGAGCTGGGGAAGAGTGGGTAGTTTCAGGGGCAGGTAGAATAGAATTTCACCTTGATTTATTCTACCCTCCTTTGGGTAGTCAAAAGTCTATTGGAAATGGTTTTACACCATCCCATTGCTTTTTCTCTGGATTTGGGTCATAGTGGATCCTGTGCTAATAGTGCTACGTTAGTATATTGTTCTACATTATTGTATTTACTTGGTATTCACTTGCCTTTCAAGTTCATATTTCTAAAACCATCTCGTTGAATGTTAACTCTTCAGCCCTTCTGGCTCCCATCTTCTGTTGCTTCTGAGATGTCCATGAGGTTGTGATACCTTCATGCCTGGTGTACTTAGGTTGAATAAATGTTTTATAAAAATACTGTAGAATGGATTTCAGACAATGGAGATATTTGGACAAAAGACTTGCAAGGTCCTTTCCGGTTACAGTTTGTCCTGCTGTTGTTTCCTGGGGATCCCACTTTGAGCATTTGCGTCCATTGTGATTTTTGATGAACGGTTTCCTCTCACAAAGTAGATGACAGCTTTTGGAGGTCAAGAGACTGCTTGAATATCTTTATTTACTCTGGCTCCCCGTGTACTCCTTGGGAGGTGTTGGATAAATGTTGATTGGTTATGTTGCCTTTTAAGGATATTCTTTGAGGTTATGATATTTCTGGTAAGGATTGTCTTTCCTATCTTTTATAGCTTAATATAGGTTTGATAGACTGTAGTTCGTATGTTCTTTTCTTTTGGAAAGGACTCTTCCTTCTTTGTTTGTTTTTTTTTTGTTTGTTTGTTAAATCACTGTGACTGATTCAGATTAATGGGCATTGAGCACCACAGGAGTCAACAACTCTCCAGAATATGCTGGAGATGGCACACTGTTATCTCCCTTCTTGCTGTTTCTGAAGAACCACAGATGAGCAAAGTTTGTAGGGCTTTTTCCCTGCTTAGGAGCTGGTGATTTGTAAGCTGTTGTGATATCTGCTGAATAGAGTTAGTGATTTAAATGCTTTTATTCCTCCTGATTGCCCTTTGTTCTTGGCACATAGAAGGTGCTCAGCCAATGTTTCTTAGTGAATGGATTTCTCCATAAATGTGTTTATTGACTGACTTCTAAGTAATATCCTGAACCCCCAATCCTCAATTAGCTATTAAAGATTAGGCAAAGTAATGCTTCATTGATTTTTAGCTGAAGCTGTGGGTGAATTTTCACCCTGGTGAACTAAGCTGGACTCTAGTGAGCTTGTATTCTTTTTTTACTCCTTTAACTTCAAGGCTTCAACTGTTTATCCTAGGTTTGTATTTTTAGCTTGGTCCCCAGTCCAGGGTGGCTGCTTTTGCCATTGTGATGTCAAAGGAAACATGGAAAATGGACATGAGTTAAGAAAGTTTTCACCCAAAGATTAAATTGACCTTATGTGCATATTCCTTGGGTCTTTCTAACTCTTGGCTACTGCAGATCACTGCCGTGGTGCTGTTGGTGTTCGTGCCTTGCCTGGTACATTTGCAACTAGCCATGTGTGGCTACTGACCGCCTAAAATGTGGTTCAGTAATACTGGAGAACTAAATTTTTAATTTTATTTAATTCTAATATAAATAGCCACAAGTGGCTAATGGATATGGTATTGGATAGCGTGGTTCTGGATACTTCTGAAGAGCTTCCTTACAATCTGACATTAGCAGGAAGAGGTTTCCCTTTTTCTGTGCTTTGAGAAAACAAAACTTTGGGGGCACCTGGGTGGCACAGTCGGTTCAGGGACTGACTGGCTCTTGATTTCAGTTCAGGTTGTGGGATCGAGTCCTGTGTGGAATTTTGTACTCAGTGTGGAGTCCGCCTGAGATTCTCTCTCCACCCCCTGTCTCTGCCTCTGCCCTGCCCCTACTCCCTCTCTCTTTCTAAGTAAATAAAAATCTTTAAAAAACAAAAGAACGAAGAACCTTGTCCTTATACTACTGATACCATTCTAAAGCGGTGTGATAGCTGTTCCTTTGGTTGTCTTAGCTTCTTTAATATATATGATAAACCTTACAAAGGGAGGGACCTGTATGCGTATCTTCATAACCTCCAGAGTCATTGTGATGTCTTGTATTTGGCAAACAAGTAAGACAAGAAAAATAGCCTAAGCCAAGTTAGATCTAAAAGTCACCATTATTTTATGTTCACCGAGAAAAACAAACACTTGTAATTAAATTGAAACACAGGACCTTCGTAATAGTCCTGAATGAGTCGTGATTCGATCTTCCTAGCCTCTTGTTACTTTGATATTTCTTTTACCCATTCCAAGGTATTTATTTAGCAGTCTTTCCTTCCTTTAGGTATATTGCTCGACCTGTGTTGGGAATCTTTTGTATCTCAGTAACAGAACGTAAATACGCTTTCTCAATCTGGGAATTTCATTAAGTCTTAAAGAAAAGGATGGATTAGGGTTTTTTTCTTCATTCACAAATATTGCTTCTCTAATACCAAATTCATGTCTTCTTGTTTTATGTCTGTGCCCTTTGCCTATACAAAACTTAATACTTTTTTTTGAAAGTTTAATATACATAAAGAGGAGATTACAGTTTTAAATATACAACTTGATGAATTTTCTGAAATTGAATATACTGGTATAACCAGCTTCCAGGTCAATAAGTAGAGTATTTTTAATGACTCTGAAGGCCCCTCAGGCCTTCTTCAGTTACTGCTGCTGTCCTGACTTAACATCATAAATTAATTTTATCGACTTCTAAACTATACAGAAATGAAATCATACAGTATGTACTCCTTTGTATCTGATTTGCACTTTATATTGAAAGAGTCTCAACTGTGTATTTTAAGAGTCATTCAGATTGTGGGTATATTTGTAGTTTGTTTGTTCTGTAATACTGCATTGTATGAATGTACCAGAATTTATCCATTCTTCTGTTGAGGGCATTTGGTTAGTTTCTAGTTTTTGAGTTAATATGAATAGTGCTGCTGTGACCATTCTCATGTGTATCTCTTGGTTGACCCTATGTGTACATTTCTGTTAATGTGATACATATCTAGGAGTGGACCTTTAGGGAGTATTCATAGGATCCACTTTAGTATTTATTGCCAAATAACTTTTCCAAATTTTTCTTTCATTTACACTCTTGCCAGCCGTGTTTGAGAGTACTGGGTTACTCTATGTTGTTCTGTATTTTTAACCTTTTGAATTTAAAAATCTGATAGATATTATATACAGGGCTTTTTGTTTGTTTCAGTTTAAACCCAGAGAGATACTTTAAATGGCATTAAAGTCAGCACAGGCAAACAGGGTTCAGCTTGCCTAATTTAAGAGTTTAAGAACAGTTATTTATAAGGTTGTGCATGTAGAGACAGTGCCATCTAGTGACTGCCACCTGGCGGTCAAAAATAGTAGAACCTTATTGATCTTAATATTTCTAAAATTAAAATTCATCCTCAATATCAAGGAAAGGGCATGTTAGAATTAATGATAAATAGACTATGCTAGATGGTATTAAAAATAATGGCATAAAATAAAGCAGAATAGGAAAGTATCTGGCAGTGCTGGTTTCTGGTTTCCTTTGGTAGTCACATAGACAAAATGTCACATAGATGAAATCATTTGAATAGATACCTGAAGTAAGTGAGGGAGAAGCTATGTACCTGTGTGGGGAAAGACTGTTATAAGTCAGGAAGCAGGAAGGTTACAAAGGCAGGAGTGTTTTTGAGGTCTTTAAGAACTGGCTAAGAAGCTAGTCTGGCTGGGGTTGGGTGGGGTGAGCAGAAGTGGTTTGAGGCAAAGTATGACAATATACTAGGCAAGTATGACAACAGGGGCAGAGGAATTGAGGGTCAGGGCAGCAAGGGAAATGACCTGGAGAGATGGGAGGTGATGGTCAAGAGCTGGTCAGCCTGAGAGAGATTTGGACAGGGATATATATATATATAGTTACAGGCCACACAAAGTTAGGGGTAGACAAAGACACTGTCTGGTAGACAAAGACATTGGATGTATTCATTTTTCTGTTTTCTAATGTCCCTAGTGCAGTGCTTCACCCAGGGAAGTCCAATAAATGCCTATTGCATTGAGTAACTGAAGAATCCAGCTTCTGCAGGCTGGAAAGTGGAGATGTGTCTCCAAGTTACAAGTCAGAGCTCTGGTTTCTACTCAGATATATTTAACATAGAACAATTAACTGTCAGTGTACAATTCAGCTTTAAAGTTCTCTGGCTTCAGGTAGCCATATTCTCTAAATGATTTGTTAACTTTTGGATTTTGTTATTGTTGTTCAAGAGGAGATTAGATTGAAGGGTCATTGGTTAATAACCGAAATGATTGAAGCAGTAAGAACGGAAGTAACTAAATTCTCTAAAGTTGATTTTGTGTATTCACAGAAGTACAGATGAATTAGGTAATGAAACCATATGTACCCATCTTCAACAATTACAAAGTTGATCATTAGATACTTTTACAAAGAGGGAGTTTTTAAACTTTTATTACAAAATTAAAATCTCATAGTGGGAATAAGAGCAGTGGTAGTTTGTGTGTGTGTTGAAATTTGTACATGTGTGTTTCTTTAATAAATAAGAGGTATCAATTACAAAGTTACCCACCTTTGATACTAGTCGTGTGTTGGATGCATGATGTACATTAGTACTTATCCTGATACCCGTGCTATAAGGTAAGAAATATGCCTGTTTGATAGGTAGGGAAACTGATGTTCAGACAGGCTGAGAAGCTTGCTTTAGGCCCCTAGGGCAATAGTGACTTTGGAAAGCCCTGTTCTTCTACAGCTTTATGCTGCCTGCCTTACTTCACATTTCCTTTAGCTTTCTTCCTTCAACTGAGTCAGTGTCTGCTGGAGGTCGAGTAGAGGTCAGTGATGGCCCTTGTGATTGAATAAGCAAAGGTCTAGAGCAAGTTTTATTTTTTATTTTTTAAAATTTGACAAAGAGAGAGATCACAAGTAGGCAGAGAGGCAGACAGAGAGAGAGGGAGAAGCAGGCTCCCTGCTGAGCAGAGAGCCTGATGTGGGTCTTGATCCCAGGACCCTAAGATCATGACCTGAGCCAAAGGCAGAGGCTTTAACCCAGTGAGCCACCCAGGCATCTCAGGAAAACTGCAAGAGCAAGTATTTTTAGGGACAACAGGTGATATAATTATCAGAATCATAAGCTTCGTTTGGAATTTTGACTTCCTGAGCTGTGTTTAAATCTTTGGGAAAAAAAAACTGACCCGATGGTGTACTTTTTATCAGTTACTGGCCTGCGTGATTGTTAAAGTTTATGTTTCTCTTGATTGTAACCAAATAAATAAACATTTCATCTCTATGGGTATGCATGAGTGGAGAGTTGTCTCCTCTTAATTATGCCAGATTATGTTACCCTGTATTAAACTGCACCATCTTTGGGGTTTTCTAACTTCTCTCTGGTCAACTACATGATATGGAGGGAGACTAAGATAATTGACACATACAGTTAAAGTACCAGGGAAGAACAGGGTTCTTTGAAAACACATCGGAGTATTATTTATCTCATTTTAAGAGAGGGTGGCTAGGAAAGGTTTCTAGCTGAAGCTTATTTGTAAGTTGAGTTGTGAAGGATGAGTAGAGGTGAATTAGAGAGGGAAAAAGAGTTTATTGGGCTGAGAAGTAACTACTGCTTTATAACGTCAGCATGCAATTCCCGAGAGTTATCTTGTATGTTTAAAGAAATTTTTATGACTTCTTAAATTGTGTTTCTTATGACCATACATTTGTTACTGGGTGATAAGAACAGTGATAGTTTTATGTTTTGAAATTTCTTTTGTACAAGTGTGTTTCTTTAATAAAAAAAAACAGCCATTGAGCAGCATTACGGAGAAGTTGCTCTGGCTAAATAATGAGTTTACATTCTCCTGTGGGTGAGTGGGCAGTGAACTTTTCAGAGCCATAAATATCCTGATATTCTGCAGCTGTACCGCAGTGAATATGCTATAGGTCCCTAGATCATCTAGTACTTGGATAATTTGTTCCATCAATGAAATAGGCTGACCTGTGTAGGTTAAATATAAATATAAATCATCTGGGTCTTTACAGTAACATTATTGGGCAATAAAGTCTTTCAGTGTGTCTGAATGTACCAACTCAGGAATTACGGCTCTTTGGCGGCTATGTCATGAAAGTATAAAGGAAGGTCATTGTAATGAGAAGACTGACAATAGCTGTGCTGTATTAATGTTGTATTGGCTTAGAAAAGAAACCCATGTCATCTATTCAACAGTATGAAGTAACTTCAGAACACCACTCTCACTTTCAAAGGCTTTTTTAAATATATTATTTATTTATTTGACACAGAGAGAGAGAGATCATAAGCAGGCAGAGAGAGGGGGGAAGCAGGTTCCCTGCCAAGCAGAGAGCCTGATTCGGGGCTTGATCCCAGGACCCTGAGATCATGATCTGAGCCAAAGGCAGAGGCTTAACCCACTGAGCCACCCAGGTGCCCTCAACGGCTTTTAATTTATTTTAGAATGAAGTATTTATGGGCGCCTGGGTGGCTCAGTGGGTTAAGCCGCTGCCTTTGGCTCAGGTCATGATCTCAGGGTCCTGGGATCGAGTCCCGCATCGGGCTCTCTGCTCAGCAGGGAGCCTGCTTCCTCCTCTCTCTCTGCCTGCCTCTCTGCCTACTTGTGATGTCTCTCTGTCAAATAAATAAATAAAATCTTTAAAAAAAAAAAAAGAATGAAGTATTTATGAATATTTAATACAGCTGCCCCCTTAGCCCCCAAGTCCTTCCTCTCCCTGTTCAGATATATTCACCAAGTCTTTACCTTTTTTCACTTTGGGAAGGGGTGGTTATTTCATGGTTTTTCTGGTGGTTTATTACTCTGAGAGTGAGAATTTGAAATTATACTGTGTCATAATCTAGGGCACATGTACTTTTGTTGAGAGGTGATCTTACACATAGAGTAAATAGCTACCTTTTCAGGTGGTATAATTTGAAGGTCAGGAGGTCCTCTAACACCTTTAAACTTTAGACTTTAAGGCCTAAATTTACATCATGAAGAGATACCTTTATTTGATTTATTACTTCAGCCTCCTCCTTTTAAGATGCTGTATTTTTTTCTGCTATTGGGTCTTTAAAGAATATAGTTTCATTACTTTTCATTGATATAGAACACACATTGCAGTAAAGGGCAAAAATAATAGCCTGATGACTTTTCAAAGGGAGAAGTTCAGAAAGTAGAACATTATCGGCATCCCTTTGTTCTTTCTCTAGTCGCTCCCTGCTCCCAAGGAGAACTACTGTCTTGACTTGAAGCACCCACCGTTGGTTAGTCTTGCTTGTTTTTGAATCTCTCTCTGGCATGTTCTCTCCTGCTTAGCATTACGTGTGTGAAATTCATCCATGTCGTTGCATGCCGTAGTTCATTCTAATGCCATGTCCTTCGGTGCACATGTATATGCATTTCACTGCTGTTGGGTGGATACCTGGGAGAGGAGTCAAGTGCTAGGTCATAGGTGACTTTCAGCTTTAGTGGATACTTCCAAATAGTTTTTTGAAATGGTTATACCAGTTACAGCCCCAGCAGCAGTGTGAGGTTTTAGTTGCTCTGCATCCTTCTCCAAACTTGGTATTACCTGTTTTTAAAATTTTAGCAGTTCTGGTTGCATAGCGATATTGTACTATGTTTTTAATTTACATTTCCTCATACAGTATTCTAATTGAGTAACTTTTCAGGTTTTTGCTTTTACTGGCCATTTGGATACCGTTTTTTCATTTGTCTTTTTTAAAAAGATTTTAATTATTTATTTGAGAGAGAGACAGAGAGATCACAAGCAGGGGGAAAAGGGCAAGCAAACTCCCCACTGAGCAGGGAGCCTGACATGGAGCTTAATCACAGGACCCTGAGATCATGACCTGAGCTGAAGTCAGAGCTTAACTGACTGAGCCACCCAGGTGCCTTCTTTTTTTTTTTTTTGGTATAAAGTTCATGTTCTGGAAAAATATGCCAATTAATACCAATTAGGAATAAACAAATTGTATGCAATGACTTGACACTTTCTAAGTTTATAGGATATATTTGATCTAAATTGATAATTTAAGTAGTTTTATTTTCATGCTTCTTGTTTTTGACTATTTGAGGATTCCAATTAGGTGAGATATTATCATTTGAATATTTCATATCTCCTTCCCCTTCCCTTTCCTATTTAGGGGACATTATTTACTTTTCTCATTGACTCAAGCCTATCAGGAGTGACATCAGATCTTATATCCTTCAGGGGCTTCCTAAGACATAAAGCCTGATTGCTTTATGCTAAACAGTCTCCAGCAACATGGGCTACCTCTATTCAGAAGTTATCTGATGTTGTCACTATCTTTTTTTAAAATTGCTTTTCATCGTTATCATGTCTTTAAAGTCAGATATATAGACTTTGACCTCTTGCTCTAGATATAACCAGATGTATGACCTTAGGCATGTTATTTAATGGTATATAGTATTAGTTTCTCCTAAAAATTGGGATGAAGCCGTGGACTCACAGGTCTCCAAGTTTTGTCAAGATTAAGTATAGCTTATCTGGAATGAATACTTCTTTCTTGTAGTAGTAATATTCTAGCCTTTGCTGTCATGTGTAATTACTTATTTGTGTCTCAACCCTGCTCAGGGGTATAGTATGGTAATGGGGCAGTAAGAGCAAGTTTGAATCATGGGAAGTTCCTTTTGCCCAGAGAATGGGGCACAGGTAGAGGGCAAAATTCTTTCTTTTTCTTTCTGCCTCTGGCTGTGGGCTCTAAAACGAGGAAATTGTTGACAATCTCATAAGGCCCTTTTATTCTAAATTCTGTCTTCTGTGCTTTGGTGGGGAGAAAAAAACCCAAGAACCGAACAACACAAGAGGAATGTTAGAGACCTAGGTTTAAATTCTGGAGCTGTGTTTACTAGGAGACCTTAGACAAGACCCTTAGTTACTGTGTTTCATTGATTCTTTTTTTTTTTTTTTAATTTTTTTATTATTTTTTTTAAAGATTTTTATTTATTTATTTGATAGACAGAGAGAGATCACAAGTAGGCAGAGAGGCAGGCAGAGAGAGAGGGGGAAGCAGGCTCCCCGCTGAGCAGAGAGCCCCATGTGGGGCTCGATCCCAGGACCCTGAGATCATGACCTGAGCTGAAGGCAGAGGCTTAAACCACTGAGCCACCCAGGCGCCCCTGTTTCATTGATTCTAAGATGCACATTTTTTTCACAGTTTAACATCCCTGAAATCTAGATGCATCTTAAAATCATTTGATGTCATGAAATCTCCTTAACATTTTGACTTTTCAGAATGTTTCAGCTATCTGAATGATTGTCTCTCTTTTTTTTAAAGATTTTTAAACAAGATTTTATTTGAGAGAGAGAAAGTGAGAGAGGGTGAGCACATGAGCAGGGGGAGGGGTTGAGAGAGAGGGAGAAACAGATTCCCTGCTGAGCAGGCAGCCTGTGTGGGACTTGATCCCAGGACTCTGGAATCATGACCTGAGCTGAAGGCAGATGCTTAACCTGCTGAGCCGCCCAGGGGCCCCCTGAATGATTCTCTTAATGAACAATAAAATTATTTCATAAAATAAAGTTGACCTTGTCATTCTTAACTCTAAAACCTTCCCATGGATCCTCCACATCTTGTTCAAAGTACTCCTCGGCAATGCATAAAGAGGATGCTTCCGGTGGTTTTTTGTTTTGTTTTTGTTTTAATTTAAATTGTAAGGTGATCTCTATACCCAATGTGGGGCTCAAACTCAACGACCCTGGGATCAAGAGTCTGGTAGACATGAAATAATGTAATTATTTAAATACAGGTTTGAATCTAACAAGTTGGAGGTATTTTGAGGGCACTGTGTATGTGTTGCTTCTTAATAATTGTCTTAAGTATTGAATAAATGTATTACCATATGAAGCCATATTAGTAAGAAATTAGAATATATCCTCCTTCTAATAGCTATAGTAAATAAGCAGCAAAATTCAGAAGTACTGGTCATTCTGAGCAGCAGCGTGCAGCATGGGCTCCCCTCCCAGGTCAGGGCCTGCCGCTGCCCTGGAGAAGCCTGGAGAACAGGCCGAGCTGTGAGGGGACTGACTCACTGAGACGGCTGAGGGATCTATTTCTGCTGCTTTGGCTGGAGAACCCTTTCCTGGCCTTGTTGGGATGGAGAATTCGGAGCCCTCCTAGGGTTGTTGTCATCTGTTGAGCCCCTACTTATGTGTCTGGGGCTTTGGGGTCTTGTTCTGTGAGGAAGATTTAGTAGCTCATTTTACAGGGGAGGAAGCAGACTCGGAGGGCCTAACTCATCACACGAACATGACCTTGATTGATTGGTTGGTTTGGTTTGGGTTTTGTGGGTTTTCAGACTTTTTGGGCCGCACGTAGGTCCTCCTAGGCCCTCTTCTCCCTTCATTCACACACTCTCTGGCTGACCTGGCTCGGGACGTGGTTGCTTCTTCCACCTTCCCCTTTCCTCTGGGCTCCAGATGGCCCCTTGACGTCTGCGCTCACGTGTCCCAAAGGCCTCTCACAGCTGGCCCGTTGGGGTGTGGACTCCCGGTTCTCTTGCCCACCCCATCCCCGTGCTGCACTCCTTTGCCTCTGCCAGTCTTCCCCTGCGCAGAAACTGGCACATCATCTGCCCGCTGTTGGAGGCAGAGACCCAGGAGATGTTCTAGATTCCTCCCTTAGCTGGCCGCTCAGCTTTGCCCATCTCCTGTCACATCTCGTTCCAAAATACCTCCCACTTCCGTGTCCCATCTCTGTTCTCCATCTCCCAGACTGTCAGCTGCAGGCACGGCTGCACCAGCGTCTGGACTGATGTTCCTCCTCCTCTTCTTGGTTTCCTCTCTCGGCAAATGGTTGTTGGGGGCACATGTACTTATAGGTATACCTCATTTTACTGCACTTTGCAGATAAAGTGTTTTTACAAATGGAATGTTTGTGGCAACCTGACTTCGAACAAGTCTGTTGGTGCCATTTTCCCAAAAATATTTGCTCACTTCCTGTCTCTGTGTCATGTTTTAGTGATTCTTGCAGTATTTCAGAATTTTCATTATGATTATACTTTTTTTTAAAAGATTTTATGCATTTATTTGTCAGAGAGAGAGAGGGAGAAAGAGAGAGAGAGAGCACAAGCAGGGGGAGTGGCAGGCAAAGGGAGAAGCAGACACCCTGCTGAGCAGAGAGCTCAATATAGGACTTGATCCCAGGACCCTGGGATCATGAACTGAGCCAAAGGCAGGCACTTAACCTGCTCAGCTACCCAGGTGTCCCATTGTGATTATACTTTTTATGGTGCTGTGACATTGCTATCACAATTGTTCTGGGCCACCATGCACTGCTCCTATAATGAGAGTGAATTTAATTGATAAATGTTGTGTGTGTTTTGACTCCTCCACCAACCAGCCATTCCCCCACCTCTCTCCCTGTCCTCAGGCTTCTCCCCTCTTCCCCTGAGATAGAACAATATTGAAATTAGGCCAGTTGATAGCCCTACAATAGCCTCTTAGACGTTCAATGAAAGAATCACATGCCTCTCTAAATCACAAGTTAGAAATGCTTAAGCTTAGTGAGGAGAGCATGTTTAAAACCAAGATATACTGAAAGCTAGGCCTCTTGCACCAAACAGCCAAGTTATGAATGTAAAGGAAAAGATCTGGAAGGAAGTTAAAAGTGCTACTCCAGTGAACACACAATGATAAGAAAGCGGAACAGTCTTATTGCTGATGTGGAGAAAGCTTGAGAGGTCTGGATGAAAGATCAGTCCGGCTACAACTTTCCCTTAAAGCAAAGCCTAATCCAGAGCAAGGCCCTAACTCTCAATTCTGTGAAGGGTAAGAGAGGGTGAGGAAGCTGTAGAAGAAGTTGAAGCTAGCAGAGGTTGGTTCATGAGGTTTAAGGAAAGAAGTGTGTCCATGAGGGTTAAGTGCAAGGTGAAGCAGCAGGTGCTGATGTAGAATCTGCAGCAAGTCATCCAGAAGGCTTGGTGAAGGTGAGTAATAAGGTGGCTGCACCAAACAACAGATTTTCAGTGTAGATGAAACAGCCTTCTTACTTGAAAGGGTGCCTTCTAGGACTTTCACAGCTAGAGAAGTCAATGCCTGGCTTCAAAGCTTCAGAAGGACAGGCTGACTCTCTTGTCAGGGGCTAATGCTGCTCATGACTAAATTGAAGCCACTGTCATTTACCATTCTGCAAATCTTAGGACCCTTAAAGGTTGTGCTAAATCCACTCTGCCTGTGCTCCATAAATGAGGCAAGAAAGCCTGAATGGCAGCACATCTGTTTACAACATGATTCCATGAATATTTTAAGCCCACTGTTGAGATATGGTCAGAAGAGGATTCCCTTCAAGATATTACTCCTTGTGGAAAATGCACTTGGTTACCCAAGAGTTCTGATAGAGATGTACAATGCAATAACAGTTGTTTTTGTGCCTGCTGACACAGCATCCATTTTGTAGCCCATATGAATCCAGGAGTCATTTGAACTTTCTAGTCGTAAGAAGTACATTTTGTAAGGCTATAGCTGCTGTAGGTAGTGATTCCTCTGCTGAATCTGGGCAAAGTCAATTGAAAACCTTCCAGAAAGGATTCACCATTCTAGATGCCTTTAATCGCAATCATGATTCATGGGAGGAGGTCAAAATATCAATATTATAAGAGGAGTTTGGAAGAAGCTGATTACAATCCTGATATAGATGACTAATATAGATGACGGTGAGAGGTTCAAGACTTGAGTGGAGGGAGTAACTATACATGGGGTGAAAATAGCAAGAGAACTAGAATGAGAGGTGGAGTCTGAAGACATGACTGAGTTGCTGAAACCTCATGATAAAACTTGAATGGATGAGCAGTTACTTTTCATAGAACAACAGAAGTGGCTTCTTGGGAAGGAATCTACTCCCAGTGAAGATTTTGTGAAGATGGTTGAAATGACAACAAAGGATTTAGAATATGACATAAACTTGGTTGATAAAAGCAGTGGTAGGTTTGAGAGGATTAAGTATATGTTTGAAAGAGGGTTTATTGTGGGTAAAATGCTCTCAGACAGCATTGCATGCTACAGAGAAATCATTCATGAAAGGAAGAGTCAATCAATCAGTGCAACAGATTTGGTTGTTGTCTTATTTTAAGAAATTATCACAGCTGCCCCAGCCTTTAGCAGCCACCACCCTGATGAGTCAGTAGCCATCGACACTGGGCAGGACACTCCACCAGCACAAAGATTATGAATAGCTAAAAGCTCACATGATGGTTACATTTTTAAGCAATAAAGTATTTTTTAGTTGAGGTGTGTACGTTGTTCTTTTTTAGATATGATGCTGTTGTACATTTAATAGACTGTGGTATAGGGTAAACATAACTTTTTTTTTTAAAGATTTTATTTATTTATTTGACAGAGAGAGATCACAAGTAGGCAGAGAGGCAGACAGAGAGAGCAGGAAGCAGGCTCCCTGCTGAGCAGAGAGCCCAATGTGAGGCTCCATCCCAGGTCCCTGGGATCATGACCCGAGGCGCCCAATGTAAACATAACTTTTATATGCACTGAGAAACCAAAAGATTCATTTGACTTGCTTTAGTTCGGTACTTGCTTTATTGTGTGCTTTGGGACCAAACTTGCAATTATTTCTTAGGTATGCTTATACCATTATCACCCCCATTGTGGTAGTTAGATGTCTTCCTGGTTTATTTAAGTCTGCAGTTTGATGTATTTTTTAAGTCTTTTGGTTTTTAAAATCAAAATGATTTCTAATCTAATTGAAATAACTGTAAGCAAACTAGAATCTTCATGCTTTCTTTTCCATCAACAGAATCCAACATGGCGGAGTCTCGATTTTGGAATAATGCCTGACCATCTTGATACGTCTGTGTCTTGTTTTGTGGTGAAGATATGGGGTGGAAAGGAGAACATCTACCAGCTTTTGATTGAATGGAAAGTCTATTTGGATGGGCTGAAGTACTTGGGTCAGCAGGTAATTTTTAGACTGTAGTTTTAAGTGTTTGTCTTCTCTAAGCCTACCTAACCTTTCTGTATATTGTTTAGATTCTACATTTCCTATTATAGAGAACCCTTATGATTATTTACTTAATTATAGAAATTCTGAGTCATGGCCAAGTTTAAAAATAATTTTTAATTGAAGAAACTTATGAAGAAGTACCCTGAGCTGTTATTTTAAGAGGATTGTTTTTTTTTTGTAGGAAAGAATATGCTTTCCCATAGCATTCTGCTGCTTCTGTTTTATTGCACTTGATCTTAGCCACAAGGCTGAGAAGCGATCTTCTCTTTTATTGGGTCTAAAAATTAACTTGCAAATATAGAACATACTATTAAATACTTCTCTTATGACCAGTAGAGTTGAATGATTTTGGGAAGGAGAGGTACTATTTAGTTAGTTATTTTTTATTTAAAATTTTTTTTTCTTTTTGAGAGGTATTACTGTTTATTAAACACAGGGCTGACAAATGCCTGGCTTGCATACTACTACCAAGTCCCTATGAGTGAGGTAGCTATTGGATTGTAGCATTCCTCTAGCTGAGCTTCGAAGTCACTCCATAATCCCTTTAAACACAGTGTTCTGGGATGCAGCTAGCAATGTATCAGAATTGCTGATATATGAAACCTATTTACCATCTCCAGACTAGGTTATTATACTTAATATTTTATAGTAGTCTTGTGAAGGTTGGTATTAGTGCCCTTATTTTCTAAATGGGAAAATTGAACCACAGGGAGTTTAAGTAACTGCTCATGATCACACTGCTAGGTGGAGGAAGATTGAAATCTAGGCCTGGCCGACTTACAGATGCATGATTTGTGCTGTACCACACTGATCTATACATGTGGTCCTTGGTAACTTACCTTGGAATAAATGCTGTGTGTATTTGTGATACCTATTGGATACTGCTAAAGGTAACTCCAAAATGTTAGTCGTATCTGTGAATATCCTTGACGTTTCTTAATATTTATTCAATATAGACTTTCTGATTTCTTTTTTCTTTTATTTATTTATTTATTTATTTATTTATTTTATTGTTTTGAGAGAGAGAAAAAGCATGCACATGACTGGGGGTGGTGGAGAGAGAGAAAGAGAGAATCTTTTTTTTTAAGATTTTATTTATTTATTTGACAGAGAGAGATCACAAGTAGGCAGAGAGGCAGGCAGAGAGAGAGAGAAGCAGGCTCCCTGCTGAGCAGAGAGCCCCATGTGGGGCTTGATCCCAGGACCCTGGGATCATGACCTGAGCTGAAGGCAGAGGCTTTAACCCACTGAGCCACCCAGGTGCCCCGAGAAAGAGAGAATCTTAAGCAGGCTCCATACCCAGTGCAGAGACTGACACAGGGCTCAATCTCATGACTCTGAGAAAATGACCTGAGCTGAAATCAGAGTCAGATGCTTAACCAGCTGAGTCACCCAGGCGCCCCTGCTTTATTTCTTTTAAAGAAACAGTTTAATTCCACATATTTTTTTTCAGATTAAAAAAAAAACTCCTCTGCCCTCATTTTGCTTACCATATACTTTATTTTGTGTCTTCCTATAGTGATCAGAATAATGCATGTAATAGATATTTTACTCCTCTGCCCTCATTTTGCTTATCATAGACTTTATTTTGTGTCTTCCTATAGTGATCAGAATAATGCATGTAATAGATATTTTACATAACTAAATTCTAACTGCTATGGATTCTTACTCTGTTTTTCTGTTTTTTCCTTTTATTTTAGGACTGGTCTCAATGAAAATTTATAAAATCATGACTTTTGGCTTAGAGCCTCTCTCTTCTCTTTCAGCATGAGACATTTATTGCCTTTAGGCTGGCCAGCCAGACCCCTGCACTAAGATGTATACTTTTTCTGTCTTCCCACATAGCGTAGTTGGCTCTCTGTGGATAGACAATGGTATTGAGCTCTTCTCTTTTTTCTGAAAGTACTTACATTTCATGGGGGATGGTGCTTCTTAACATTAGAGTTGTATGGCTGTAGTCTGGCAGGGGGTTTTTGGCCAAAGAAGATGGACTTCATGCTTTTCAACTCACATATTCCTTGGGTAGTGATCTTCTTGAAGTACCCAACTGTGTTTATGTCGAACCTGCTCTAATTTCAGAGAGTCCGTTTTTGGGTGTCTTCTTAAAAAGCTGGTTAGTGGGTATAATGGAGAACAGAGAATGAGAAAACATGTTTTTTATGCCAGTTAGAAACTTATTGCAGAAAGGCAAAACTCACCTACAAAATAGATACAATAAGTAACATACTACTAAGAAATCAGATAAAATAAAATTATATATTTTCAGAGGTAAACAAGACTAAGATGTATCAGGAGAACAGCCAGTTCATTGATCGATCTTCTGCTTTCTACCAGGCATTATTCTTACTGTTAAGGTTCCAGAGACCGATAAGACAAGATCCTTAGACTTGGTGAGCTCATGATTGGTGAATACCTGCATGGACCTGCAGAGCACCTTACTGTTTTGATTGCTGTAGCTTTGTGATATAATTTGGGGGAGTATATGAAAGAGGTATTTAGACAAGTCGGGATGGAGTCAGGGAGGGCCAACTTTTGAATGAAACTTTGTTTACAGGTCAGGTTTGTTGAGGTATGATGTATATACAATGAAATTACCCTTTTAAGGTATACAGTTCAGTTTAGATTTGACAAATGTATAAATTCTATTAACCACCACAATGAATAATGCTGCTGTGAATATTTAAATATACACCTTTATGTTGACATATGTCGTCATTTCTATTGAGTAAATACATAGGAATGGAATTTCTGGGTCTAGTGGCAAGTGTTGAAATTTATAAGAAGCTGCCAAGTTGTTTTCCATTCTGTTGGGTTTTAACCATTCTGATGGATTCAAAGTGGTATTTTGTTGTGACATTTTTTGGTAAAGTTTTAATTGTAATTACCCAGTGTTCTTAATCCCCATCACCTTTTTCACCCATCCCCCACTTACCTCCCCTTTGGTAACCACTGATTTTTGCTCTGTAGTTATAAGTCTGTTTCTTGGTTTGTCTCTGTCTCTTCCCCCCTTTTGCTCATTTGTTTCATTTCTTAAATTATACATAAGAGTGAAATCATATGGAACTTATCTTTTTCTGATTGATTTATTTCACTCAGCATTATCCTGTTGAGTTCCATCCATATCATTGCAGGTGACAAGATTTCATTCTCTTTTATGGTCGAGTAATATTCACCCACACACACATCTTTATCCATTTGTCAATCGGTGGACATTTGGGGTGCTTCCATATCTTGGCTATTGTAAATAAAACTGCTCTAAACATAGGGGTGCATATATCCCTTTGAATTAGTGTTTTTGTATTATTTGGGTAAATACTTAATAGTGCAATTGCTGGATCACAGGGTATTTCTCTTTTTAAATTTTTGAGGAAACTCCATACTGTTTTCCTCAGTGGCTGCACCAGTTTGCATTCCACCAAAAATGCACAAGTATTCCTTTCTCTCCACATCTTCGCCAACACCTATTGTTTCTTGTGTTCTTGATTTTAGCCATTCTGACAGTTGTGATATCTCATTGTAGTTTTGATTTGCATTTCCCTGGTGTTAAGTGATGATGAGCATCTTTTCAGAGCATCTTTTCACGTGTCTGTTGGCCATCTGGATGTCTACTTTGGAGAAAAGTCTGTTCATGTCTTCTGCCCACTTTAAAAATTGGATTATTTGCTTTTTTGGGTATTGACTTTTATAAATTCTTTATATATTTTGGATACAAACCCTTTATTTGATGTCATTTGTAAATACCGTGTCCTATTCAGTAGGTTGCCTTTTAGGTTTGTTGATTATTTCTTTGGCTATGCAGAAGTTTTTTATTTTGATATAGTCCCAATAGTTTATTTTTGCTTTTGTTTCCCTTGTGTTAGGGGACCAATCTAAAAATCAGTTGGTGTCAGAGAAATTACTGCCTGTGCTCTTTTCTAAGATTTTTATGGTTTCAGGCCTCACATTTAGATCTTTAGTCCATTTAGAAAAAAATTTATTTATTTGACAGGCAGAGATCACAAACAGGCAGAGAGGTAGGCAGAGACAGAGAGAGGAGGAAGCAGGCTCTCTGCTGAGTAGAGATCCCACTGTGGGGCTCGATCCCAGGACCCTGAGATCATGACCTGAGCTGAAGGCAGAGGCTTAATCCACTGAGCCACCCAGGCGCCCCTCTTTAGTCCATTTTTAATTTATTTTTGTGTATGGTGTAAGAAAGTGATCCAGTTTCATTCTTTTTCATGTGGCTGTCCAGTTTTCCCAACACCATTTGTTGAAGAGACTATCATTTTCTCATTGGATATTCTTTCTTGCTTTGCTGAAGATTAATCGACCAGATGATTATGGGTTTATTTCTAGATATTCTGTTCTGTTCCATTGATCTCTGTGTCTGTTTTTGTGTCAGTACTATACTGTTTTGATTACTGCAGCTTTGTAGTATAACTTGAGGTCCAGGATTGTGATGCCTCCAGATTTGCTTGTGATTCAGGTTCTTTTGTGGTTCCATATAAATTTTAGGATTGTTTGTTCTGTTTCTATGGAAAATGCTATTGGTATTTTGACAGGGGTTGCTTTAAATATGTAGATTGCTTTGAGTAGTATAGACATTTTAACGATATGTGTTCTTCCAATCCATGGGCATGGAATTTGAAATGTCTTTCCATTTCTTTGTGTCATTTTCAATTTCTTTCATCAGTGTTTTATAGTTTTCAGAGTACAGGTCTTTTACCTCTTTGGTTAGATTTATTCCTAGGTGTCTTACTATTTTGGGAGTAATTGTAAATGGGATTGTTTTCTTTCCTTTTTTTTAAAAAAGATTTTATTTATTTCATAGGGAGAGAGGGAGAGAACAAGTCGGGTCAGGCGGGGGGCAGGTAGCGGCAGAGGAAGAGGGAGAAGCAGACTGCTGATGCGGGGCTGGATCCCAGGACTCCTGGATCATGACTAATTTCTTCTGCTGCTGCTTAACTATGGGTATATAGAATCTTCTGATTTTAATTTTATCTAGTGATGAAGTCATGTTGAGCAATAAAAAAATGTTTATTTGTCATCATTCTCTCTCTTGCCCCTTTTTTAGTGAAATAATTTATTCAGGTCGTTTGCCCAGTTTTTATTTGGCTGTTTGAATTATCATTATTGAGTTGTAAAACTTCTATATGTATTGTGGATATGAGTTAGTTCTTTATGAGATCGTATTTTCTGAATATTTTCTGCTAGTCTGTGGCTTATCCTTTTTTTAAAAAGAAATTTTTTTTTTAATTTGACATGCAGAGCACAAATAGGAAGAGTGGCAGGCCGAGGGAGAGGGAGAAGCAGGCTCCCCACTGAGCAGGGAGCCTGAGGTGGGACTCAGTCCCAGGACTCTATGATCATGACCTGAGCTAAAGGCAGACACTTGAGCAAGGGAGCCACCAAGGCACCCTTTGTCCTTTCATTTCTTTAAGTGTCATTTAAATAGCAAGTTTATAAGTGTTAAAGTCCACTATATCGGTCTTTGCTTTTATGTTTCATACTTTTCGTGTCTTATCTAAGACATATTTGCCTAATCCAGGGTCACAGAGATTTTCTCCTATGGGGTTTTCCCTCTAGAAGTTTTATACTATTAGGTTTTACGTTTATGTCTATGATCATTTTGGATTAACTTTTATTTAAAGTATGAGGTTCTTTTTTTTTTTTTTTTGCAGATGGAGGAACTTTTTTTTCTGTACTCTGTTATAAGAGCTATATTTCTGGGGCACCTGGGTGGCTCAGTGGGTTAAGGCCTCTGCCTTCGGCTCAGGTCGTGATCCCAGGGTCCTGGGATCGAGCCCCACATCGGGCCCTCTGCTCGGTGGGGAGCCTGCTTCCCTTCCTCTCTCTCTCTGCCTGCCTCTCTACCTACTTGTGATCTCTCTCTGTCAAATAAATAAATAAAATCTTTTAAGAGCTATATTTCTCCATTGAATTACCTTGCTATCTTTGTTGAAAATAGATAATTTAAAATAATTTTGTGTGGGTCTGCTTCTGGATTCTCTTCTGTTTCAGTGTTCTATATGTCTGTCTTTATGTCAATACCACATTCTCTTGAATTCCGAAGTTTTATACATCATGAATTCAGGTAATAAGAATCCTCCAACTTTGATCTTTTTTCAAATTGTTCTGGCTGTTTTAAAGATTTTATTTATTTATTTGACAGAGAGAAATCACAAGTAGACGGAGAGGTAGGCAGAGAAAGAGAGAGGGAAGCAGGCTCCCTGCTGAGCAGAGAGCCCGATGCGGGACTTGATCCCAGGACCCTGATATCATGACCTGAGCCGAAGGCAGCAGCTTAATCCACTGAGCCACCCAGGCACCCCTTCTGGCAGTTTTAGATCTTTTGCCTTTACCTATACACTTTAGAATTAATTTCTCAATTCTATAAAAATCTGAGAAAATTTGGGGAGAATTGACATCTTGCTAGTATTGGATGTTTCAGTCTGTGGACATCTCTCCATTTGGGAAAATCTTTGATTTCATTCATCAGCATTTTGTAGTTTTAAGTATATAGGTCTTGCACATATTTTGTTAGATTTGTACCTGTGATTCCATGTTTTTTTATGCTAGTTTAAATTGCTATTCATTTAAAGAATATGCCTATTTCCAGTTGTTGTTGCTAGTATATAGAAACATTTCTTTATTAAGCATGTATTTTGTGACCTTGCTAAACTCATTTATTAGATCTAGTAGTTGTTTTTTTTTGTAGATTCTTTTTGTAGATTGCTGTGTAGGCAGTCATGTCTGTGAACACATGGTCTAATTTCTTCCTTTCTAATGAATACGTGTTTTTTCTCTTCTTATCATTTCATTGATAAGACCTCAGTACAGTGTTGACTAGAAGTGAATAAAGTGGACATCTTTGTTTTGTTACTGATGTTGTGTAAAAGTATTAAGTCTTTCATTATTAAGTGTAATATTAGCTGTAAATTTTGTAGCACGTTGTCAGGGTGAGGAAATTTCCTTTCATAATGGATTACATTTGCCAATATTTTATTTTATTTTATTTTATTTTATTTATTTATTTTTTTAAAGATTTTATTTATTTATTTGACAGAGAGAAATCACAAGTAGATGGAGAGGCAGGCAGAGAGAGAGAGAGGGAAGCAGGCTCTCTGCTGAGCAGGGAGCCCGATGTGGGACTCGATCCCAGGACTCTGAGATCATGACCTGAGCCGAAGGCAGCGGCTTAACCCACTGAGCCACCCAGGCGCCCTGCCAATATTTTATTAAGGCTTCTTTCATCTATGTCCTCGGGGGATATTGGTCTGTACTTTTCTTGCCTTGTTCTTGTCCACTTTAGTATGAGAGTGATGCTGGTTTTGTAAAATGGATTGGGAAACCTAAACTCTTCTATTTTCTGGAGGAATTTGTGTAAAGTTGGTATTACTTATTCTGCATATATTTGGCAGAATTCTTCAGTGAACCCATCTGGGTGTTAAGATTTCCCTGTGGGGAAATTTAAAAATATGACTTCTGTTACTTTATTAGATGTAGGGCTAGTTAGCCTCTCTGTGACTTCTTATGTGAGCTTTGATAGTTGGTCTTCCAAAGAATTTATCGGTTTCACCTAAGATTTCAAGTTTATTAGTATAAAGATTTCCACAATATTACTATATTTTTGTAATGTATATATACTCTATACTTGTAATGTATATATACGATATAAGGCTATATAATGATCCTTTCCTCTTTCATTCTTGGTATATATAATTTCTGTCTCTTCTCTTGATCATTGCTTAGAGATTTATCTGTTTTCTTAGGTTTTCAGATAACTAGTGTTTGGTTTCTTTGATTATTGTTATTGTTTTCAGTTTCATTGATTTCTGATTTTATCCTTTAATTTTCTTCCTTTTGCTTGCTTTGGGTTTACTTTGTTCTTCTTTACTAGTTTCTTAAGGTAGGATTTTTGTTTTACCGTTTTGAGACTTTATTTTCTAGATTAAGCATCTACTAAATTTTTCTCTAAGTCTTACTTTAACTGTGACTCACAAACTTTGATGTTGTATTTTCATTTTCATTCAATTCAGAATATTTCCCATTTATTTCTCCTTGATCCATAGGTTATTTAGAGGTATGATGTTTAATTTTCAAACATTTGTGGATTTTCCAGGTATCTTTCTTTTGTGGATTTCTACTTGAATTCTGTTGAGTTTAGAGAAAATAGTTTGTATGATTTCAATCTTTTCAGCTTTTCTGAGGTTTTTATTTTATGGCCTTAGAATATAAAGTTCTTTTTTGGTAAATGTTTCTTATACATGTCATGTGTATTCTGTTGTTGAATCCAGATGTCATTTAGGTTAAATTGATTGATAGTCTTGAGTGAAATTTGGATGATATCTTGGATTTAGCCATAGGAGATGGGGGTAGGCACAGAAGTATGATATAACAGACATAATCTGATTCACTCATTAGGAAACTGGAGTCCAGAGTGATTGTAACTTACATATTATTACCTAAATTTAAACTGTCTTCTTGAAAATAGAAAATAATATTCATCTTTTTTTTCAAGGACTTTATAATTTTTAAAGCACTCTTATACACTAATTGGATTGTGTTTCCTTTGAGATCTGAGAATGTATAATACGTCTCTGGATCCCTTATATTTCAGAAATAACCTTTCCATAGCAATCTCAAGAAGTGTTTGTAGATAACATATGTGAATGATCATGCCTGTTATCTCGGTATAATGATTTTGTGAGCCCTTTGACTAAAGCACTAAAGCAGGAAGCACTCAATTGATCACCTGGTCTTAGGATAAATGATGTATTTTCTGCTGGCTTGTTAGGTTAGTCATCCTGTTTCTCAGCATTGAAGTAGGTCTTGCTGTAACTGTCACGCCTTAATCATAATAAAACTTAATTGGAATGAGAAAAACTGATAGCATGTTTTTCTTCTCTCTTAGATTCATGCCCGCAACCAAAATGAAATAATTTTTGGGCTGAATGATGGCTACTATGGTGCTCCATTTGAACATAAGGTAAGAGGATTTTCCTAATGCTGTGAGTTTTGTTTAGTGTACCTGTGCCTTGACATACAGTGTAAAAAGCTCTGTGTAAACAGAATCTTGTTTTAAGTATCATTGTACATTTATTTAGTGTGGCTTAAGGTGATGCTTTTTAAAGGGAAAACTTGTTTTGTAACCCCAATTCATCTTTTCTAAATCCATATTATTAATTTTCTTAACAGAAAATCTGGGCTTTTTGTTCTTATTCTGTGTAATTCTTTGGAGAGTGAAAACAGAATGGTGAATTTTGATTAAGTGCAATACAGTTTTATTAAATGTTTCGGATACCTTTTACACTTTGAGTAAATTTAAGAAACTGTGAGTCAAGTGGTGTTATAGTCAGTGCTATCTCTATATCTACAGGCAATTAGAGAAAGGAAAGGGAAGAGAATTCCTATTTACCAAATACCTACTATCTGTGTTACTATGCCAGGTGGTTCATGTTCTTTATCCCACTTAATACTGGCCACAAAACAATACGGTGAGTTTTCTCACCTCATTAGCAAGAGCAAGAGTTACTTGCTCTTAGTGATCACATTGGTTCATAATTCTTTGTTGTGTGAAATGCTATTTCTGGAAAGCTCCATTCATTTAGCAGCTAATTATTCAGTACCTGCCATTTGTCAGCCATTGTGCCCTGTCCGTAAGTGTTAAAGGCATATTGGTGAGCAGATGGATGTTTCCCAGCAGGAGTGTGTGGAGGAGACAAGTGCTGGTGAGGTGACCTAACAGGTGAATACGTATAAACACAAATGGTGGTAATGCTATAAGCGTGTAGGGAGATCTTCCGTATGCTCTAGGGACTGTCTTTTTGAGAACTAGACTTTTAAGGCTATAATCCAGAGGATGAGTGGAAATGACCCAAGTGCAGGGAGTGGGGGCTGAACGGTGACAGCGTTCTAGCAGAGGAGGTTGGCAAGTTGCAAGGCCATGAAGTGGAAAGACACATGGTGGGTTTTAGGGACTAAAGGAAGGTCAGAGTGATGAGGAAGAGTGATACCAGATGAGGGTGGACAGGAAGGCAGGGACCATAGCATATAGAACTTTTTAAAGGATTTTGTCCTAAGAGCAGTGGATTTTTAGTCTTGAAGGATTTTTAGCATGACAGTGATATAATTTGATTTGTATTTTAACAATTTCACTCTGTCTGTAGTAAAGAATAATTGTAGAAGAGGTAAGAATATATGTGGAAAGACAGAAAGGAGGATCATGTAGTATATTAGGTAAGAGATGCTGATACTTTGAAACAGGGTTATGGCCCAAAAGAGAGAAAGTGGATTTAGGAAAGTTTTAGGAGGTAAAAATCGTTGGGACCCAGTATCCTTCAAATTTAGAGTATAAGGAAAAAGACGGTATTAAGGATGACTTTTGGGTTTCTGGCTTGGGTAGTGTAATGGGATAAATAAATGTTCCAGACACTAGGAGAACTGAGGGATGCTAAAAGAAGACCAGGTTTCATGGAGGCAGATTGAGAACTGATATTTGATCATATGGACTTTGAGATGCCTTTAAGATACCCATGTACAGATGGAGTTCAGAGGGGAGAAGTGGATTAGAGATAGGAATGTGGGGTCAATGGCAAACAGTCACTGAAATGATGAGTTCAGGCTAGGGACAGGGTGTACAGTGAGGAAAAAAGGGGGCTTACTAACCA
Source organism: Mustela erminea (assembly GCF_009829155.1). Lineage (NCBI taxonomy): Eukaryota > Metazoa > Chordata > Mammalia > Carnivora > Mustelidae > Mustela > Mustela erminea. The sequence goes on along the minus strand of NC_045622.1, from coordinate 54,207,521 downwards.
AGGCTTGAGGCCTCCAACTTTTAAGGGCCAAGTAGAGGTGGAGGCATTGGAAAAGTTGACTGAGAACGAGTGATGAGGGATGTATAGGGAAAAGAGGGTGGAGTCTCACAGGCTCCCAGAAGCCAAAGAAAGAGATTTTTGTTTTGGTTTAGTATTTGGCATATAAGGGGAGGGAGTGGGCAAATTAGATGAGGACTGAAAATTGCTCCTTGGATTTGGCAAAATGCAAGGTATTCTAGGTGACTTCACCAAATTCAGTTTAAGCTCTGATAAGCTTTTTAAAAAAAATTTGTTTAAAGCCCTTATATTCTGGGTTCCTAAAGTTTATCAACACTGTGTATACCTTTGACTTAAGAGATACCACTTTATAATTCTTTCTTCCTTTGTTGTATAGGTCTTGTAATCTGTAAGCTTCTTAAGGACGGATTTGTATATATAATTTTGAATTCCCGGTGCCTATCACAGTTCTTGAGACGTGGTATTTGCTTAGTAAAAATGTTTGATTTACTGAGAGAATTATGAGATGGCTACTGTTCTTGTTTGCAGTATCCCATGTATAGGGTTATCCATTCCAACCCTGTTGAGGGATTACGTTCCTCTTGCAACTGGTAACTAGTACACTGTCTAGCACAATATCTGGTACATAGTAATAATATTAAAGTGAATATTTATTGAGCATGACTGTGTATCAGACACTTTTAAGAGCTTTATATCTGTTATTCTATTTAATCTCCATAAGAACTGTGTAGTCAGATACTATTAGTAATTGAGGTTTTGGATAGCCGGTAACTAATACCCCTTTCTTCTTCCTCTGAGTTTGGAACAAGTTTAGAAATAAGATAGGTAATAGATAAATGGAGATCAGAACGTTGGCTTTATTTCTAATAAAATTAATTGGAAAATATGTTTTAAATTCTACAACTAAAAGAGCTGGTATATACTTTCTCCCAAATCGAATCTTCCCCAAAAAACAACAAAACAAGCAAAACCAAGATATTGCCCTTACAGGGACAAAGCCTAATCCTCCAAGCCAAAAGCAGAATTTATGTGTGGTGTAGGTAGGCTGTTCTGACTTGGAGGGAACCTGAAAAGACAGAGGCTGTCATGCTTTGTTTTGTCTCCCAAGCTCAGCTGTCAGGTATGTCCTCTGTCTGTCCTGGAGAGGAACGAGAGCAGGACTCAGAGAAACTGAAATTGTTCTTTTTAGGACCTGGGATATGGAGTGGGACATCTTTTTCTTTTCTTTTCTTTCTTTCTTCCTTTTTTTTTTTTTTTTTTTTTTAAAGATTTTATTTATTTACTTGGCAGAGAAAGAGAGTGTAAGCAGGGGGAGCAGCAGGTACAGGGAGGCGGAGAAGGAGGCTCCCTGCTGAGCAGGGAGGTGGGCTCTGAGGAGTAGGATATCTTTTGCCTGTGTGGAAACATGAGTGCAGAGTGTTCCTAGTAATAATAATAATAATAATAATAATAGCAGCTAATGTTCAGTGAGCTGATAATAATGCTAGGTGCTGTTCTAAGTGCTTTACATAATTTACCTCATTTAAACCTCACAATTGTCTTTTTACAGAAGAGGAAGCCTGCACATAGAAGTTAAGTGACTTTCTCGAGATTATAGAGCTACTAAGTAGCAGAGCTGGGATTCAAGACCAAATGGTCAATAAAAGTTTATTGAATATATATTATTGTAATAAGTGGTGTATATTATTCCATAGTCCTTCAGTTAGTGAATTTTACAAATTTAGATGCCAGCCTTATCTTGCCCCTGTACCAACTTTCAGGTGAACATCTGATAAATAGCTTGAACCTTAAAAAGCATTAGCTTTCCTTTTTAAAGAAAGCCATAAACAGTTTTTCCAGTAAAGATGTCCTTGTAAGTGCATACTTTGAGACCCTCCACTGCACCAAACAAAAGGCAGTGATAGGTTTAAAAACAAACAAACAAACAAACAAACCCCAAAGCCCAAAGAACAAAAACAAAACAAAACAAAAAAACCCTAGTGATTGGTGAGATCAGAGAAGTTTCAAGAGACATACTTGCTAAAACAAACTAAAAGCAAGCAAATAAACCCATCTGGAACAGAAGTAGTAGGCAGAAGCCTCGTCCTTGAAAGATGCGCTCCTCTGGGCAAAATGAACAGAAAATGAGCACAAAGCTGAGGTCAGTAGGACTCTCCCAATTATAGAAGGAGGCTGAAAAAAAGACATAGAAACTGCAGATCTTTAATGTTAATTTTAAAAGGAGAAATCTTAAAAAAAAAAAAAAAAGGAGAAATCTTAAAAGTGAGCAGAGAGAAAGGAAGTATTACCTACAAATTAGACTGACAGCGGACTTTGCAACAGTAGCAGTTGATGCCAGGAGAAATAATCCTCTGAGTGCTATTTACTATTAAATGTATGACTGTATTTCTAGTCAACCTTCAGTCAAGAGCATGGGTGAAAGAGGAACAACTTCAAAGACACACAGATTGAGAATTTAATTCCCACAGACCCTTTATCTATACTGAATATTGGAGGTGGAGAAGTGATCCCAAAGGGAAGATGTAGGAAGTAACAGCAAGTTACAGCAAGACACATGAAAATGGTTACAACGTTAGTGAATGCAATTAACTACTGACAGCAAACTAACACACAAACAAAAACTTAATATGTAACAAGTTATATGTTTTTATGTAAAGACAAACCAGACTATCTTTATTCAAACTATAGTTTGTAGAACAGAGCTAGTCTAAGAACTGTCTGTCACTAGGGACGCCTGGGTGGCTCTGTCGGTTAAGCCTCTGCCTTTGGCTCAGGTCCTGATCCCAGGGTCCTGGGATCAAGTCCCGCATCAGGCTCCTTATCCAGCAGGGAGCCTACTTCTCGCTCTTTTTCTGCCTGCCACTCTGCCTGCTTGTGCTCTCTGTCTGACAAATAAATAAAAATCTTAAAAAAAAAAAAAAAGATAAAAAAGGGGGGGGGGGAAGAACTGTCACTAGTCTGTGGTGAGCCAAGTATAAAAAGTGAGAGTAAATGTTTCAAAACTTTTATAGCAATTTGACATTATTTTGCCTTTTTATTGTATTTTACAAAATTATCAGTTCACAATGGATTGAAGGAAAAGCACCTTGTCATTGGCTGCAGAGCTTTTTAGAAGCACTGCTCTAGACAGCAGTAATGAGGGGAGGGAGGGTGTGTAAAGAGTTAAAACTCAGTGAGGTTACTGATCTGTCTGGGAGGAAGATAGTAAACAACTACAGAATTTGTTAGAAAAATTTGTGGTCAGGGGTGCATGTTAAAAATGTGGAAGTATCTAGAGTGGGTTAGAAACCAGAGAATATATATTTTTAAGTAGCAGAGGGAAAAAGGGACTATAAAGAGTAGAAAACTTTGTTGACTAGTAGGACGGAGGAAAGGAAACAAATGGTAAACCAAAACATGTAGTTGAGTTGGTAGAAATAAGTCCAAATATATTTGTAATGACAGTAATTGCAAATATATCTGTGTTGGACATATTTCATAAAGGATTTTAAAAATGCTTAACTAACAAGTCTTTGAGAACAGGAATGTATTTTAAGAATGTATGTACACTAAGAAGACTTAAACTTGTGGGGTAAAATGGAAGTACATTTTAAAGCAACTTTATAAAGAGTGACTAGAAAAAAAAATAGTGACTAGAATTTTTGTTGACCAGTTCTCAAGCATTCTTGTTGTTTTATATTAATCATGACTTGAAACACTGTTACTATTACTTCTGATGGTTATGTTGCTGTCAATCCTCCCTCTGTCCATATTACTTAAAGTGCATTCAGCCTTTTTGGGTCTAAAAGCTGAAATTACTTATTTGCTCAGAACTCTTGCTTCTTTGTTTGTTCTTCTGCTTCTTGAAAAGGCTTTACTCATTTCTGTTGAGTTTTTAGGAGCCTGGTCACTCTCTCAACTACATAGGACAATGGACAAGTAGTTCAGTCTCACTCCTAAGAGTGTGTTTGGAAACTACTTAACGCATTAGGAAATCTTTGACTAAAATATGCTGTGTGTTTGAATCCGTTGTTCAGTAACCTCTGCTGACATTATTAGGGAGTGATATTTTCTCATTAATTTTATGTAGTAAGATTGCATTTCTTTGGCATATGAAACATGAAACTCCTTAGCTATTCAACAGCAATGCAGATGAAGAGATGATTGAGTAAATGATGAAAATCTTCTGTCTGTATTTGCAAAAGTCATTTTTGCCATCAATAATTATCAAATAGCCTGTGCCCATTATTAAACTAAGTATTTTGGGGTACAAAAGTATTAGATGCAGAGTCACAAATATTTATTTCCTTTAGGTTAGATAAAACACCGTATGTTCCAGAAGAGCTCTGGTTTAGAAATGGATTTAGTTTGAAAAATTGTTTCTGAAAATGTCAGTTATTTGGGTCTTGCAGATAACACAGGTGAATTATATGAATTATAGCGGAACTTTAAATAATCTGAAGAGGAAGGGATGCTCTTTTTAACATTTGGAGATGGTGGAGAACCAGAGAGGAACTCTGTTGTGGCTTGAAGTTGGAGGGGATGGAGGTTGATGAATAAAGCTAGGTGGCTGGGAGGGATGTTTTCTGGGTGGATTGAACTTCTAGAATGGCATTTGGGGAGCATGAGAAGTAAGAGGCTACTGGGCCAGCTCCTTATCCAGTAAGCTGGAAACCTTTCAGATCTCAGTTTAGGAAATTTGCCTTTTATATAGATATGCAAGGCTATCTTTGCTTAAATTGCCTTTTGTCAGCTACTTTTTTTTTTTTTTTTTTGGCTACTCTTGTTTTTGGGAGGATGCTGACAGCTTACCTGGGTGAGTGTATACTCCTAGTAGATAGAAATACAGATTTTGGAGGCAGATTTATGTGAGTTTAATTCCAGGCACTTCTGCAACTTACCTCTGAGAGAGATGTTGGACAAATTAAGTCATCTCTGAGTTTTTCTCTTATAGTTTCTACCTCATCCTTGGAGGATGAAAAGTGATAATGTACAGTATAAGCCTGGCACATGAATAGAGTTCAATATAAATGGAAACTACTCACTGGGATCTAAACCCTATGATAAAAGAGACTACCTCCCTGATTCTATTGCATTGGCATTGTGTCGCTTGCTGCAGTACCTGGCATATAGTATAGCAGGTGCTCAAAAGAAGCTTGTTAATGAACGTAGGTGAATGCATGCTGTATTTGGGACTATCATAGCAATAATTGAGAATAAAAATCTTGAGGGGTTGGTATTATCTCTCTCTTCTACCCCACTTTAACCCTATTATTTTTAAAGATTTTACTTATTTATATGGGTGGGATGGGGAGGAGCAGAGGAAGAGGGAGAAGCAGACTCCCCACTGAGCAGGGAGCCTGACCTGGGCGCTCCATCTAGCACCCTGGATAATGGCTTGAGCTGAAGGCAGACCCTTATCAATTGAGTTACCCAGGTACCCCTCTGGAGTTTTATTTTTATGTAACTCATACTGCCATAATAACTACTGTGTTTTTGAGAAAGTACAAAAAGCATCAGCTTGGTAAGAATTCTTTTCTCAGACTAAAAGTTATAGCAGCAGTATCTTCAGAATCCAGTAGATGGCAGTGCATTCTCGCTCTATTGAAAAAAAAAGAGCAGGAGTAGAATCTAGTAAAAAGGATCAAATCTTTTTGGAATGAAATTCTCAGGAGATTGAAACAGCAATTTAGCGATTAATTTCACAAACACAGTCACACAACTTGACCATCTCAAGTGCATAGTTGGGCCTAGATTAAAGATTTAGGGACAATAGCAAGTTTCAGTGTCTGTTTTGAGAACTTGTACAAATGAAAATTCCTTATTTTCTATTTTTCAAGGCATGATACTTTTGAAAAGTAGAAAGTGTGATTTCTAATCCCAGTCAAGATATTTCCATTTAGTTAACTTTATAGAACTGAGAAATTAAAAAGATGGCTATTTCCTCTTACTAGTCAAATTAATGGACATAAAACTTGTTTCCAAAGCACGTCCTACACAGTACTCAAAGCTGGATGTTCAGTGGTGGGGATTAAATGTCCCAAGTAGCCTATGTTTTAACAGTAGGGAAAGGGATATGGTAAATGTGCAGGTCTTTCTGTACATCATTAAGCAAAAGTTGGAAAATCATAAAAATAGACCATTCCTCTACATACTCTATTCAGCTTTCCTTATGCCTCTTCCCACTCCATTATAAAATATAAAGACAATAAATCTTCAGGGGCTGTTTCTAATAGCTGCCTGCTTTGTCATAAAACATTTAGGTATCTGAGCTCTGTCTAAATCCAGGGCAAAACTTTGTTTCTGAATGATTTGAGCTGGTACAATAGTCTAGTAACTATTACTTATACCAGGTAGGGACCAAGCATTTGAAAGCTACCCTTGCCAGTTTTCACTTACTGAGTACCTACTCTTTGTTAGACACTATACTAGCTGTTCTACGTGGCTTTATTTAATCTCGTGTAACAACTCCACGAGGTGGTTATTATCCTCATTTTATAGGTAAAGTACCCTAGAGAAAACCTGCAACTCCTAACCCAAGATTATTTAGCTGGGGAGTAGCAGAACCATGACTTAAAAGCAGGTCTCCTTTATTCAAAGGTGTTTTCTTTTAAACACTATGCTACATGCCATCTCTACATTTCTTCCCACTTCATATATCCTGTTCAAAGTACCAGGTCTCTGTGTTTACATTTAACCAGAGATCTCCACTGTGTGCATTGTGAGAATCCAGTGAGAAGGTACGTGGGAAAGGGCTTTGAATGGTATGAAGTGCGTTATTGTACAGATTGTGTGTATTTATTATTGTAGAGTGGGCATGCAATGCCCGTGAGGCCATCAACCCACTGAAGTCTACAAAAGTTCCATGTATTAGTCACTGTATTTGGCTTCTCTTGAGTCTTTTTTTCTCTTTTCCCTCCTTTTCTCTTGGATCAAATTAACTTCTGACAGATGTTTGGAAAATCATCTTATCCTGTAATTCATATTTATAAATCCTGCTGCTGCAGTGTGGTCCCCATTCTCCCTCTTCGTTGCAGCCAGAAAATAATCTGGGAAAATGCCACGTTTCCTGTTAGGAATTTGGAGGATCTTGTCTTCTTAGCACAGTTTTTTGAGCTTTTCTATATCTTAATACTGGAAAATTCAAAGCCAGGCAGGGTTCTTTGTATAGATGTTTTAGATTCTTGAAAAGTAAACAGAAACAGAGCTCCAGACTTACCCTCTCTAGAGGATTCAGAGTTTAACATTTTGAAAACTTGTTTTTACTCTTCTTTCTTGGATCTGTAGTGAGGGCATGCTTGGCCTTTGTGTCCCCCCACCCCACCCCATAGTTGGTTTTGGTTTAAATTGTTCTTCCAAGCTGGGAGTCCTTTCTTCTCTCTCTCTCTCTCTCCCCGCCGCGTTCACTAATGCTAGTTAGCGTGATGCCAGTCTTGCCTTCTCTTTGCCTCTCACATGTATAGGAATTTGTGTGCATGTGCATGCCCTCTCTCCTCTTGGGTATAAGCTCCTTTCCACTGAAGTTGTGTCTTACTTTTGTGAGTGTCAAGATTTAGCATAGACTTTGCTTAGTTCATATTTTTCCATGAGTGAACTCAGTCTGTTAGGATCACACGGTTCCTGCCTCTACTCTGAAAGATACTTTCAGGTTACGTGACAGATGCAGCTTCAGTCCTCTTGTCATGGAGTAGTGCTGATGGCATTTAAGTCCACTTCATACTGGCACTGTGCGACTCTGATTGTAATGCTTTCTTGAGGGTTGTTTAAAATACTAAAATATGAACAAGGATTTTTTTACTCTATTGAATTTAAAAGAAGGAGTTGATTTTGGTTTCAGCATCTGTATACTTTTGCTTAACAGTACTATTCTTATTTCTCAATGCTTCTCACTATTTTGAGGGAGAAGAGAACTTCCTCTGTGGTCTCAAACCTTACACTAAATCTGGGGGAATACATATATTCAGTTCTGCTTCAGTGTCTCAGAAGAGGTCTTGCCTTTCCTCCTGAAAAGCCTAGCTTCTGGGCTTCCTCAGAGGCAGAAGGTACCCGAGATTTGAAGATACTTGTCAGAAATTCTTGACTTTTTTTTTTCAGCTTAAACTTGGCTGGCAACTAAAAGTATGTTAAGGTCCAGATGAACATATACACATAGGAACACAGGCTGTCTGTTGATTCATCAGGTAGCTATTTTAAGAGACGTTGTACAAATAAATACTATATTTAAAAATGGGTACTGATTGCATCTGAAAATACGCTCAAGTAGTAGAGAGCCATTGTTTTTTCCCTTGCCAATCATAATTTCTTATTCTAGCTAAGTAAGTAGAAAAAAGACTACATGCAAAGCTCATTTAATAGTTTTATGAATAACATCTAGAATATATCAGTTCTGCTGAGGAAAGCTTTTGATGGAGCCTTTAAGCTGTTGTCATCAGGTTTCCACCTGGGCCTTTTGTCTTCTCATGAACGTGTTATATTTGCATTCAGATCCCTCCCAAGTCTACATCTCTGGTCTCTATTTCCATATATCCATACTGCATTAAACTGCTTGGATGTTTCAAAGACACACACACTTTACATGACCCAAACTGAGCTCAGGTCCCCTCTCCATCTTGAAAAACTTCTTCCTGTTGTATTCCTTAGTTTAGTGAATGGTACTACTGTCCATGTATTGTCTCAAGTCAGAAAGTCAGAACAGGGGAGTCAGCTTGGACCCCTCCCTATTGTTTGAATGACTACTTGATGGTGTCTGCTAATTATCTATTTCTTTCCTGCTTTTTGGAGTATATAGCCAGATTTATCTTTCCAAATGCTGGTCATCTCCCTCTTTTATTTGAATCATTTCAGAGTAATTACTGGCTTATAAGGTCTTACTGTGTGATCTGGTTCCTGATTTCTAAGCACCCCACCCATAGCTTAGATCTCCTTTCTGTAGAAAGGCTTTCTGTGATATACCCCAAACTCTGGTTTGGATACCCCTCTTACGTGCTCCATGGCACCTTCATTTTCCTCATCACTGACACTTACCTGATTGTATTCTGATTGTCCATTTGCTCATCTCTCTACAGACTGTAAGCTACATAAGGGCAGGGACAGGGTCTATCTGCCTTCATTACTAATTTATTCCCAGTGCTTAACACTGTGCCTGGCATATCGTAGTAATACAATAAATACTTGTTGAATGAATGAGTAAAGCTTCTATAGCAGCAGATCATTAAGCATTCTAATGGGATACATAATGGGATAGCTGGTTATCAATTGGATGGCTTGTTACTCAAAATTCTAGTTCTCTAGGATTAAATAGTTTCTGGCCATTTCTGCATCGAAACCTGTCATTTGCAGATTATTATACTTTAAATGGAACTCTTCGTTTTTCTCTCCAGGCTTTATTTCCTTTCCATTTTCCCACATCTTTAACTATTTTCCCATTTATTTGGGCCCCAAGTATTGCAGTTAGATTTGATTGAGTTCTTTCTTTTATCTACTCTATATAGTTGGCCACTAGCCTCATTTGAGGCCTTTGAAATAATTCCTATCCGTGGCAACTTTTCCATCTCCATTGCCATGCATGATCCAAGCTCAGACCGGCACCCCAGTAAGGATAGATTACTGTTGTAGTTTTCTGGTGGGCTTATGGACTCTAGTCTCTTTGTATCCACTCTGTCTTATTCACTACTGCCTGATTCATCTTCCTAAGACAGACGTTCATTTTTTATTCCTTTGCTTAAAAGCTTTATTGAGTGACTTCTTGTTTTCTGCTAGTTGTGTCTGAATCTCTGATGTGCTTTCCTTCTCTCCATCAGCCTAAATTCAGTCAGTGATATGTACAGTAAGTACTTATAGTTCTAGATGTGCTTTTATCTTTTCTCTTTTAGTGTTTGATGATGATGATGATGATGATGATGATGATGATTATTATTATCTCTAGTACCTGTGGATTTTTAGCATAGCCTGCTAACTGGTGTTGGGACATTCTGCCTTCTCTAATGCTTCATATTTGTCATTAGTGGGGTAACTTTCCTTAAACGCACCTCTGATCATTATGCTATATTGTCAGAAACCTTTCATGACTCCTCATTGCCTAGAGAGCTAAAAAGATCCACTTTTTAGCATGCCATTCAAGGCTTTCTCTACTCTGGCCCTCCCAGCTGACTTACTCAACCCTGTTTCCCACTGTTTTCCTCTCCAGGGTTCCAAGTAATTTCCATGTCATTGAAGCTGAACAAATTGGACCACGACTTAATTTTCTCGGAATGCAACTTGTGTTTTCCCACTGTCATGCTTTGGCTTAAAGGTGTTCAGACTGTGTGGGACTTTCCTTCACTGCCATTCAGCATTTTAATACTTCTTAATCTGTTTCAATTACTGCCACCCCTGCAGTCTTTGATGTTCCTGCTCCTACTAGATGGAATCCTTACTGCATCAGAACTCCTGTAGCTATTTCCTTTTTAACCTATCGTATGGCACCTTTACAGGTTTTACTTCACTTGGAAACGTAACTGGGTTATATACATCATAGTGTCCTGGGTTGTATACTTTCATAAGGATGGTAGCATGTGCTTGACACCCTGTATTAGGCATTCAATAAACACTGAAATAAATAAGTATGTGTATTATACTCTTTGCTTCATCATCATTTATCCTGTCAGCTGGATTATTTTAGTGTAACTGAGAATTCTAGTGAACTTAAGGATGGTCTTGTGACTGTTGTAGCAGCCAAAAACTCTCAAAAATGTACCGTAATATAGTTTAAAAGGTGACTTTATCCAATGGTCTACTACAGGGGTAAGCAGACTATAGTCTAGCACATGGTTTTGTATGGCCCAACAGCTATGAATTGTTTTTACATTTGTGAAGAATTTGAAGGAGAAAACAAAGAATATGCCACAGAGATGACATGCATCTTATGAAGCCTGGAACATTTACTATCTGGCCATTGACAAAGTTTGTTGACCACTGATCTAGAAACACACCTGGTCATCTGCCTGGAATTACGCCTGCTCACTGGGTATGTGACATTAATCATCTGTTTTCTTGAACAATGTAGTAGGCACTCAGGCAGACTGGTGCCTGTCCCTTCCTTGAAAAAGCATTGTTAGGCCTGGCTTCAGAAGAATTTTGAGTGACATGTAAATCTCCTCTGGGCTCTTTGGCACTTGGCAGTATCTCACACAGATAACCAGATACAAACGAGCCATTTCTTTCCATTATAATCCTTCATCAGAGGTCTGTCAGGATCACACATGTGGTGAAGTTAGATGTCATTCAGAACAAGGCTCTTAGCATATTTTAAGAATGTTAATTGCTAAGTGGTGGCTGAAGCAGAAGGGTTTAATAATGTTCTTAAGTTGCCTTAAATGTACATGGACCCAGAATTTTAGAACTGGAAAGGTCTCAGAGATCAAGTATAGCATGGTCATTAAGAAAATGGGCTGTGGAGCCAGACTACATGGCTCTTCTACTTAATCCTCCTTGCGTCTCAGTTTCCTCACCTTTAAAGTGGGGATAATAATAGTCCCTGTTTCACAGGGTTGTGTGAAAAATATATTAACTCTTAGCATATGAACACTTAAATTGTTAATATTAACTTGGAAAAGAACACTGCCTGGTGTACTATAAACGCTCATAAATGTTACTCTTATGTGTATTCCTGTCATTTTTTGAAAATTGTTTTTATTACTAGTAGTTTCATCTCATTTTATAGTTAAAGAAACTGAATTCTAGAGGAGAGTTAAATTGTTTTTCTCACTTCCATGACAGGCAGAGTGGATTAATACCGAGGATCCTGGCTTTATTTGAATTCTTGCTATGATATATTGCTTTTAGTTGTATGTTAGTGGGTATGGATGATTTTTAAATAGAAAAAAGTGTGTCTGTCCGCATTCAGTTAGCCTGATGTTTTTGAGGTGCATCCGTGTGTAGCACGTGTTAATACTTCTTTCTTTCCTATGGCTAAGAAATACCCATTGTCTTGATATCATTTTGTTTAACAGTTAATCCATTGATGGATATTGGGGTTGTTTCTACCTTTTCGCTATTGTGAATAGTGTTGGTATGAGGATTTGTATACAAGTATCTGTTCGAGGACTTGTTTTCATTTCCTTTAGGTATATGCCTAGGAATGGATTGGCTAGGTCATATGATAATTCTGTGTTTGACTTTTTGAGGAATTGCCAAGCTTTTTTTTTTTTTTTTTTTAAACGGTGCCCAATGTTTTACATTCCCAGTGCCATTATAGGAGGGTTCTAATTTCTCTACATCCTTGCCAACACTTACTTTCTGTGGATTTTTTAAAAAATTTTGGGGTCCCTGGCTTGCTTATTCAGTAGAACATGTGACTCTTGATCTTGCAATGCCCACTTTGGGCATAGAGAGTAATTAAAAATTTAAAAAAAATTTGCTTGTTTATTTGTTTTTGCTTATCTTAGTGGATATGAATTAGTATCTTTTTTTTTTTAATTTTTTATTTTTTATAAACATATGTTTTTATCCCCAGGGGTACAGGTCTGTGAATCACCAGGTTTACACACTTCACAGCACTCACCAAAGCACATACCCTCCCCAGTGTCCATAATCCCACCCCCTTCTCCCAAACCCCCTCCCCCCAGCAACCCTCAGTTTGTTTTGTGAGATTAAGAGTCACTTATGGTTTGTCTCCCTCCCTGATATGAGGAAGTGGTGATGCAACATGAATTAGTATCTTATTGTGGTTTTGATTCACCTTTTTTTTTTTTTTTAAGATTTTACTTATTTATCTGACAGAGAGAGATCACAAGTAGGCAGAGAGGCAGGCAGAGAGAGGGGGGAAGTAGGCTCCCTATTGAGCAGAGAGCCTGATGCGGGGCTTGATTCCAAGACCCTGAGATCATGACCTGAGCTGAAGACAGAGGCTTAATCCACTGAGCCACCCAGGCGCCCTGATTCACCTTTTTCTAATGACTAATGATGTTGGGCATCTTTTCATGTGCTTCTGACTATTTGTGTATCTTTTTTTGGAGAAATGTCTCTGAGTCCTTTGCCCATTTTTTAAGTGGATTGTTTGTCATTTTATTGTTGAGTTGTTAGAGTTCTTTATATATTTTAGATGTGAAAGCTTTATCAGCTATATGATTTGCAAATATATTCTCCCATTTTGTGCATCATTTTTTAACTTTTTTATAGTATCCTTTGATGCACAAAGTTTTTAATTTTGATGAAGTCAAGTTTATTATTGTATTTGTTACTCATGCTTTTGGTGTCATACCTAAGAAGCCATTGGCAAATCTGAGGTTATATGGGTGTACCCTCATGCTTTCTTCAAATAGTTTTATAGTTTTAGCTCTTAGAGTTAGGCCTTTGGTCTGTTTTGAGGTAATTTTTATATACGGTATAAGGATGGATCCAAGTCATTCTTTTTGCCTATAGCTATCTAGTTGTTTCAGCATCATTTGTTGACAAGACTAGTATTTTTCTGGTGAGTACTCTTGGTACCTTTGTCTAACATCAGTTGATCACAGGTGTGTGAGTTTATCTGTAGATTACCAGTTCTGTTCCATTGATCTGTGGATCTACCTTCATGCCAGTACCTCCCTATACTGTTGCTTTGTACTGCGTCTTTGAAATCGGGAAGTGTGTGTCTTTCTAACTGGTGTATTATATGGATTTTCATTATTGAACCACCTTTATGTACCTTAGATAAATTCCACTGTTTCTAGTATATAATCCTTTTTAAAAAATTACTTTTAAATCATGGTGGGATATACATAATAACAAAATTTACCATCTTAACCATTTTAAGTGTACAGTTTAGTGGCATTCAGTATGTTCACATTGCTGTGCAGCCATCACCACCATCTGTCTCCAGAACTTTTTTTTATTTTGTAAAACTGAAAAACTACCCATTAGGCACTAACTCCCTGTATCCCCCTCCCCCAAGCTCCTGGCACTCGCCCTCCTACTTTCTGTTTCTACATATTTTCTGCTCTAGGTATACTATGTGAATGGAATCATACAGTATGCACACTGTATGTGCCTAGGAGTGGATTGGCTGGGTCATATGCTAATTCTCTGTTTGACTGTATGAGTAATTGCCGAACTTTTTTTTTTTTTTTTAAATAGTGGCCAAATAAGTCAGATACACTGACTTATTTTACTTAAAACATAAATCACCTCAAGGGTCATCTGTATTATAGCAGACTTTCGTTTCCTTTTTAAGGCTAAATGATATTTCATTGTATGAATAAAGCATGTTTTGTCTGTTCATCTGTTGATAGACATTGAGTTGCTTCTGCCCCTTGACTGTTGTGAATAATGCTCCTCTGAACATGGATGTCAAATGTCTTTCTGAGTCTTTGCTTTCAGTTCTTTTGGGTCTATACCTAGAAGTGAAATTGTTGGCCAGTAGTTTACGTTTTTTAATATGTGGCTGGATTAGCTTTGCTAGTATTTTGTTGAGGACTTTTGCATATATATATATATATATATATATATATTCATAAGGGATATTGATCTATAATTTTCATGTGATGTTACTGTCTGGCTTTGGTATCAGGGTAATGTTGGCATCATAGAATGAGGTAAGAAGGATTTCCTCCTCTTTCCTTTTTTTTGAGAAGACTTTGAGAAGGGTTGGTGCTCTTTTTTCTTTAAATGATTGGTAGAATTCACCAGATCATATGGCTCTGGGCTTTTCTTTGCTGGGAGTTTTATGATTACTTATTTCAGCTTCTTGTGCTATGACTTTATTAAATTAACATTTATTAGATGGAACACAGAATGCTGGTTGGTGAGCCATGGTTAGACAATAAACCACAAGAGAAATTGAAATAGAGAAGTTTTTAACTTACAGGTCCTAGAGGAATTATAAGGGCATGCATTTAAGGGACCCCAGAGGAAGATCAAGGCAATTGTAGAGAGAGGTAGGACCTGGAGTACAGTGCCTTTTTTAGGTCTATGGGTGGAGTGCTTTGGAGATTCTGGGCTATAGGTAGATTTGTCAGTTCAAACCAAAAGAATAGGGTTATGGTAAGCTCTACCAGGGCGTTTATCTAAGGGCGCTTAACGCATCATACAGGCACTGAGAACCGGGAGAGACCATTGATCACAAGTCCCATCATGAGTTCTTGTAAACAGACTTACAGTGCTTGTGTCTCTGTGGCGTCCTGTTTAGGACATGTGCTTCCCTGAGAGCTCTAGTTAGTTTACGGCCCTTGCAGGCCCCCTTGTCCAAACAAAATGGATGCTGAGGCAGTGGTATCAGTGAGTAGTTTAGCTAAGTAATGACTTGACTTGTCTCAACAACTTCTTGTAGGTCTCTTCAAATTTCCTATTTCTTCTTGAGTCATTTTGGGGCGTTTTTGTGTTTCCAGGAGTTTCTGTTTCATCTAGATTATCTGATTTATTGGCACACAACTGTTTATAACACTACAAGTGTTATACAACACTTTTTATTTCTGTAAGGTTAGTAGTAATGTTCCCATTTTTATTTCTGATTTTAGTGATTTGTGTCTTCTCTCACTTTTTTTCTTAGTCTAAGCTTGAGTTGTTGATCTTTTTAAAGAACTAACTTTTGGTTTGTTGATATTCTCTATTGTTTTTGTATTCTTTATTTCCTGGATCTCAGTTCTAATATTTATTAATTGTTCCCTTATTTTGGGCTTAGTTTGTTCTTTTTCTAGTTCCTAAAGGTGAATATTTAGGTTATTAATTTGAACTCTTTATTACTTCTTTTTTTTTTTTAATTTTTATTTTTATTTATTTATTTATTTTTTTATTACTTCTTTTTTAATGTAGATGCTTACAGCTGTAAATTTCCCTTAGCACTTTTTCACTGTATCACATATTATTTAATATGGTGTACTTTCAGTTTTTAAATAAAGATGTTATTTATTCATTTGTCAGAGTGAGAGAGAAAGAGCACAAGCAGGGGGAGCGGCAGGCATGGGGAGAAGCAGGCTCCCCACTGAGCAAGGAGCCCACTGTGGGACTTGATCCAGGAACTCTGGGATCATGACCTGAGCCATGACCTGAGCTGATGCTTAACTGACTGAGCCACCCAGGCGTCCTTGTACTTTCATTTTTATTCACCTCAAAGTATTTAATTTTCCTTGTGATTTGTTCTTTGACTCACTCTTTATTTAAGAGTGTGTTGTTCACTTTGTAGTTTGTGGATTTTCCAAATTTCGTTCTGTTACTGATTTCTAGTTTCATTCCATTAAAGTCAAATAATATACTTTGTATGATTTCAACTTTTAATAATTGATTGAGGTTTGGCGGTTGAACATATGGTCCAGCTTGGAGGATGTTCCATATGCACTGAGAAGAATGTTATGTATGGTTGTGTTAGGTGGAACATTCTATATACGTCTAGTAGGTCTAGTTGATTTATAGTATTATTCATGTCTTACATTCCTTGTTTATCTTTTATATGGTGCTTTCTTTTCTTTTATCTGTGCTTTCCATTGTTAGGTGGGAGTTGACATCTCTAGCTATTTCCCACTTTAGTTTTATCAGTTTTTTTTTTTAAATTTTATTTATTTATTTGACAGAGAGCACAAGTAGGCAGAGAGACAGGCAGAGAAAAAGGGGAGGAAGCAGGCTCCCTGCTGAGCAGAGATCCTGATGTGGGGCTCCATCCCAGGACCCTGAGATCATGACCTGAGCCAAAGGCAGAGGCTTAACCCACTGAGCTACCCAGGTGCCCCAGTTTTATCAGTTTTTGATTCATGTATTTTATTACATGTCATTAGGTGCATATATGTTTATAACCCTTTATATTATACAATGTCCTTCTTTGTCTCTTGTAATGTTTTTTGTCTTAAGTCTATTTGTCTGATATTAGTATAGCCACTCCAGCTCTCTTTTGGTCGCTGCTTACATGGAATAAATATCTTTCTGTCCTTTCAATTTCAGCTTATTTGTGTTTTTGTTTCTAAAGCATAACTCTTGTAGATAGCATTAAAACAAAATCTGTGTAGCTGATCTCTGCCTTTTAATTGAAGTGTTTAATCCATTTACACTTAATTAATTACAGAGACAGAAGGACTTCTGCTGTTTTTTTGTTTGTTTCTTTTATCTTTTTTGTTTTTTTATTCCTCCATTACTACCTTCTTTTGTGCTATATGTTTTCTCATGTGATATTTTGATTTCTTTGTCATTTCTCATACATACATTACAGTGTATCTTTTCATTAATTCTTAGTGGTTGCCCTCAGGATTACAATCAGCATCTTAATTTATAATCATACAGTTTAAATTAATACCAACTTAATTTTAATATTATACAAAAACTATTCTTCTGTATAGCTCTGTATCCCTACCTCTATGTTATTGTCACATTATATCTTTATAATTGTGTGCCTGTCAAGATAGATTTATGATTATATTATGTATTTTTCTAATTGATTTTTAAATGTTAAACCAATATTGTATTCTTAGACTAAATTCGGGCAATTATGATGTGTTGCTGTTTTATCTTTATAGTGTATTACTAGTTCAGTTTACTAATGTTTTGCTAAGGATTGCTTTGTCTGTGTTTATGAGGGATATTGGGGTGTATGTGTGTGTGTGTGTGTGTGTGTGTGTGTGATCTTTGTCAAGTTTTAACATCAGTAATGTTGATCTTACGAGTTGGAAATTGTTCTCTTTTCCTCTATTTTATTTTTGTGTTAAATTGATGTTATTTCTTAAATGTTTGATAGAATTTATCAGTGAAACCATCTGGACCTACACTGTTTTGTGGGAAGCTTTTCAATTATTTACTCACTTAAATAGATATAAGATTATTTAGACATTTTATTTCAATTTTGGCATGTTGGGTTTTTTCAAGGAGGGTGTCTGATGCATCTAAGCTGTCAAATATGTTACTGTAAAGTTGTTCATATTCTCTTAATAACCTTTTAATGTCTGTGGCAATGTAATTTATAAAAAATGCTTGTATTAGTAAGGTAGCAAACGTTTATATAGTACTTAGTTCATACTTTTCACTTTATAAGTAATGACTCTTCTGATTCCCACAGCAATTGGTGAGGTAGATAATGCTATCGTCTCTGTGTTCTAGATGAAAAAACAAACCAGAACTAAACTAAGAGAGTTAAGGTGCCTTGCTCAAGATCACAGAGCTGGTGTATTAAAGGCTTAAATTACAATCCACGTGGTCTGGGTCTAGAGTCTTTTTTTCTTGACTACTGTTTACTTTGCATTTCTTAAATGACAGATACCTGTTCTTTTCTTCTTATGGAATTTTGCTATTTTCTTTCTGGTGCTCTTCCCACCTTTATTTCACTGGTAGAAATATTTACTTCTGGTATTACTAATTAGGACTTGGAATGCCTTTCCCCATAAAAACATTATATATGATGGCTATACATGTTTGAAATATTGTTTTTTTTTTAAGGAACGTACTTATTTATTAGACAGAATGAGGGAGCAAGTGTTGGGGGGCAGAGGGTGAGAGAGAATCTCAGTCAGACTACCTGCTGAGTGAAGAGCTTGATGAGGTGCTCGGATCTCAGGACCCTGAGATCATCACCTGAGCCAAAATCAAGAGTTGGACACTTAACTGACTGAGCCATCCAGGTGCCCCTTGAAATATTATTTATAATACTCATCTTCAGTCACATCATATGTTAAAAAGCTTTCTGGGGCTTCCCCGGGAAGTTCACTACAATTTATAATGTAAAACAGGGTCTCTATGAAAATACTAGAAGATACTTATTTTAAATACACTTACTTAAAAGGTTAAACTTCAGTTATATGGAAATTTTACTTTTTGGAATCCCTTAATGATTTGAATTTACTGAGGCTAAGTCATAATTTTCAGAAGACAAACAATAAGATTAATTTTTACACATTCTGTTTTACTTTCATTAATTTGTTGATTAATGTCTTTCAGGGTTATTCAAATGCTCAGAAGAATATTCTTCTTCAGGTGGATCAGAACTGTGTTCGCAATTCTTATGATGTCTTCTCTTTGCTGCGGTAAGAAACTTCTTAGACCTCCTGCATTTTCTAAAGAATCTTCCTCATTTTGAGTTTGTGACATTTCTGTGTGAGAAAATGTATGGGAGCTTTAGAAGCTGTTATTCAGGCTTAACATTTTTTAGTGAGAGCTTCATAAATTTTGTAGCTACAGTGATTTAACTTTATCTCTTTCACAAAGCCTTTGGAACGCCATTTCCTTTCTCTGGACAGTGGGAGAGAATGATTGGAAGCCAATGATCTTAAAACAGGACATGAGCTGTTTCTGGTTTTCTGTACTGTAAAGAGCAGCAACCAGAGGTACAAAATTTAGGCTTATCAAAATCTTAACAACTACAGCATTACTAGAAAAGCCCTCCAATAGTCCCAGACATGGCTTAGAGTTTTGACCTGCTGTTCATCTTAAAAGAATCATGTTTGGCAAGGCAAAGGAGCTTTGCATGAATCTCATGCTCAGAGGCTTAACTAACTGCCTTACCTCTGTATTTTCATAATGTCTGGGCTTAATTTTGAAACATTTCTAAATTTGTTTTTAATTTTCGATGTGGTAGATCATCAAGGACATTTTCCCAAGAGACAGGCAACCAAAATAAATGCAATTCAAAATAAAGGTAACAGTGACACTCAGCCTCTGTTCACCCTACTCAGACAGATGGTTCATTGAAATTTGATTTTGGCAGTATTTTTCTAATGTTTACATAACACATCATAAATTTCAGACCATTAGACAACTTCAATATATCTACTAGAGGACGAGTCCAGAAGGATGGTTGGACTCTTGTCCAATTGGATGATTGTTTATTTTATAAACATTATGAAATGGACCTTTTCTTTGCAAATCTTGAATCTTATTATACTTGATGATAAAGTTTGGTCGCATGACCTGTGTAAATTGCTCTTAAGAGACCATCATTTCAACTAAAGTAACCACAGACATTTGATGGCTTTTGATTCTTATCTGAGCCGTACTTTCACTTTGACTTTTTAGGATATGTAAGAGAACGCACAGGACTTAGTAATTGGATGGTGGAGAGAAAAAGCAGGAGGTGTCAAAATATATAACTCGTATTTTTGAGTCTATTCAGTTTGAGACTACATTGAGTTTTAAATATTGCAAAGAGGAATGTACAGAAATAGTTTGAAATGTGAGTAAACCACTAATATTTCTTGACCTGTTTTCCTCATGAAATGAGGGTATGGATTTCACTATTTTAAGGGTATGTCCGAGTGTGAGATAATGTGATCTTATTAGCGAAATCAGTAGAATCAAAAGAAAAGGAAATATGAAGTCAGTGAAAAGAGGAGACCTGGGGAAAAATTGCATCATAGAATCTAAAGGAATAGAGATTCAAGCAGTGTTGAGTGCTCTGTGATGAGACAGGAAAATAAGGACTGAAGAAGTGCTGTAGGGTCTTGGGAAACAATGTGGTACAATAGAGAATGCTTTGGTTAACTTGACCCTGACTTCAATTGTCCCTGGTTTATCATAATTCATTTAATGTTTCTGATTCGTCCAAAAGGTAGAGGCAGTAATATTTTAAGTTTGTGTAACTTACGAGCATTTCTATAGTTACTGTCTTATACTCTTTGAAGTTTTTTGTGTTTAGACATCAGGGATCAGCCTTTGTCTTCAGTGTAGAAGCTGAGGCCAAGAGGCGTTACAGGATTTATCTGAGAGTACACAGCGAGTAAGGGCCAGACTGGAGGTTGGTGTGAAGTTTTCCTGCAAGCAGGTTTTGCAGATCCTTTTCAGAGTCTCACTTACCTTCCTAGATTGGTGTTTACAAGGTAGTTATAAGGTACACATAGCATAATGACAGAGAAAATTTCTGAGAACCACAGAGCCCTTCATAAATGCAAAATCATTGGGGGAATTTGGTAGTTAGTGCTCAATTTTTTAAACATTGATTCTTGCAATGATATGTCTCTTGGGGGTCTCATTTCTAGGTTGCTTTCCAGATTCCTCAGGTGTGTTAGCAGTTTGATTTGCCTTATTTATTAGCAGTGGCCTCATCATTAGCATTGCGTGTATCATTTATAGCTGGTAACATAGATGTACTCTTTTGAACCAGATCATGTGTCCATTTACCAACCAATTTACCAGAGCCCAGAGAGTTACTCTGGAACTAGAAACTTAATACTGTAGCCATCAACATTAATGAGTAACATGGAACTTCCTTTGATAATTCTCTTAGACATTAGTAAGGAGTAACCACCATCTATCTGTTTGCTAAATCAAAAGCTCTTCTTACCTTACAGTTCTTGGCATGGTTTATGCTTTCTGGTAAACTTAATTTTGTGCTGATCAATTTCATTCATTTTCCCTTCTTTAATTCAGGTAACATTGTACCTAGATGGGAGTAATTTTTAAAAATATACCTTTTTGGGCCTCCTGGGTGGCTCAGTGGGTTGGGCCTCTGCCTTCAGCTCGGGTCATGATCTCAGGGTCCTGGGATCAAGTCCCACATCGGTCTCTCTGCTCCGCAGGGAGCCTGCTTCCTCCTCTCTCTCTCTCTGCTTGCTTCTCTGTCCACTTGTGATCTCTCTCTGTCAAATAAATAAAATCTTTAAAAATATATATATATACCTTTTCTTTCCTTGATGCTTTTTTTGGTGTGTGAAATTGTTACTTCTTGATCTGTAATTTTATGTGAAAACATAGAGTCTGAATTCTTTAATATCACTTAACTTCACAAAATTCTCAGTGCCATTTGGAATCAGGACTAGAATCCTAGTCTCTTGAGTCTGTTTTTTGAAAGTATATTCTAGTTAGTAACTTTCACTGTGTTATTGTGCCACTAGGATGCATATTTCCTTCCACATTTTATAATG
Source organism: Mustela erminea (assembly GCF_009829155.1). NCBI lineage: Eukaryota > Metazoa > Chordata > Mammalia > Carnivora > Mustelidae > Mustela > Mustela erminea. The sequence continues at coordinate 54,185,739 of NC_045622.1, read as the reverse complement.
TGAATGTTACAGAAAAAATAAGAAATCTTGACTAAGGCAGGGATTTTGCAACACCTATGACCCAAGCATTAGAACCCCTTCAGGTGGATATGTTGTTTACCGTTTTTAAGAAAACAGTGACCTGAGGTTTTATTCAGATTTTTCTGCCTATAGTTAAAAGAATGTATTCTGATCAGTTTTACCAAAGTAATAGCGGGTCTTTCCAAATTTACATTCAGTGTTTGCAGTGGTAATTACATTTTGCTTCTTTAACCCTTGGAAATTCCTGGATTAAGAGTTAGTTTTCATGTAAGCAGACATTTAATTAGGAACCACTTTACTCCTTACATTTGACGCATTACCCTTGAATTAGGATGTTCACCACAAGGTGTCAATGTTGCTCTTTAACTGGCACTTAAAATTTTATTTATTTTATGGTTTTAAACTGAGAAAAGTTGGGTTATAAATTACAAGTGGGAATTTATTTTTAGAAGTTAATTTTTTTTTTTCTCTTTTAGCCCTTCTAGGTTAAGGAGTTTCAAGGCTTATTAGATAACTTTCTCCTTTTGGTTCTGATGATTTTATTTGATCCTATTGGTGATACAGGGCTATTGAAAGCTTAGAAAGAGAAGGAGTGACATGGTCGGGTGTGCAATTTAGATTTCTAACTGTGGGGACTGTGTGGAATCAGTGGGATGGAGCTGGAAGCAGGAGACATCTGTAATCCTAACTGTTCTCTGAGATTGAAAGATTACTTTTGATTTTTAAAAGGTCATTTTTTTCCCCTTTCATACTTCTTCAAAAAGATAGCTCTGCTATAGTGAGATTAAGTGAGAATAATTCAGGTTTTCTTCTAGGGCAGTTTTTATTGCCCCCTTCCCCTTCTTGACATGTCCTACTTTTGCCACATTGAAGAAGTGGAAATATGGTGGAGAATCATGGGCCCTCTGCCTAGGTTCCAGTCCTAACTAACACTGTCATGTCTTATACCCATAACTGGATGTAAGACTTTGGGCAGATTACTTTGTATGGCTCAAACTACTTTTGTGAAATAGCTATTATATTTATCTCAGAGGGGTGTTATGAGAAGTAAGGCAAAATATTTGAAGGATCCTAGGACAGCTACTGGCATATGGTAGACATTCAGTACATAATAGATTTTGTTTGCTTTTTTCCTTCCCCCATCGTAGAATTCATGTTTCTTTTTTTATGTTAGCATTAGTTTTTTCAATTTCCAGCCTCATTTCTCTTTCTTTTCTTGCCATTCTAGACTACCACCTCTGCTTTTTGCTTTACTTCTGTTAATCCTGAGCAATCATGATAAAATTATTTAATGGGTATATGTCTTTTCTCCCTAATGACATTGAGAACTTCTTGAAGAAAGAGATTATTTCATATGACTATATTTTTTCCTCTCTATCATCCTGACAATTGATGGTTATATTGGAATTCCCGTGGATGCTGTTGTGATCCTGGAGTCCCACATCCTGTAGACTAGATCCTACAACCCTTCTGCTTTACTCTTTCTCCCTGAGTACTCTCTTCCATTACCACAGCTTCACCCAACACAGCCACATATTAGTAACTCTCAAACCTATATGTCTAGGGGTGCCTGGGTGGCTCAGTAGGTTAAAGCCTCTGCCTTCGGCTCAGGTCATGATCCCAGGGTCCTGGGATTGAGCCCCACATCGGGCTCTCTGCTCAGCAGGGAGCCTGCTTCCTCCTCTCTCTGCCTGCCTCTCTGCCTACTTGTGATCTCTGTCTGTCAAATAAATAAATAAAATCTTAAAAAAAAAACAAACCTATATGTCTAGTGCCTTCCCTTTTGGATTTCTGATCTGTATTTTCCAGTGACGGTTAGACATTATTACTTTCATGTTATGTAGGAATCTCATCCCTAACATGTCCCGAGTTAGATTCGTTGGTGTTATTCCCCTCTTTCTTTTCTTTTCCCTGTATGTCTCATGTCCTATATGTCATCTTTTCAAGCACCCAAGTGAACATACCCTTCTTTGTTCTCATCTCTATTTTCTGCGACTATTTCTTGACCTCCTAACTGGTCTCCCTACTACCAGTTTTTCCTTCATGTAATTGATAGCTATTGTTTGTTGAGCAATTACTTTGTGCCAGGAGCTTTTCTTACTGCTTTACATTAGTTCTTCTAGTTTTCACAGCAGCTGTTTCTATCCTATTTACAGATGAGGAAGTTGAGGCACAGAGTAATTAAGTAGCTTAGACGAGGTCTCACAAGTAGTTCCTCTTAGACTGTATTCAAGTCCAGAAAGTCTAGCTCCTAAGCCTGTATTCTTAACCAGTATATTTTACTGCCTTCTGATCTTTTATATTGCTTTGGTACATTTTATCTGCTGCACTGCTGCCAGAGTAACCTTTTAAAAAATATATCTGTGTTGTCACTCATTGAGCCTACAGTCTTTGAGCCATCACATATAGGATGAAGCAAACACTCTTAATGTGATATTCAAAGGACATTGTTCTGAACACCCTATAGGGACTAGTGTCCTTACTTTAAGTCCTCCTACCACTGCCTGTGCAATTAATAGCTAGTATTAAATTGAGTACACACTGTGTTGTAATTAGCTCTTAATTTTCTGATTCTCTGTCCTCTCAGCGCCCCCAAACTGAGGGCTCCTTTAGGCAAGAGTCTTTGTTTATTGGTCTCTGTAGTAATCCTATCACAGTGCATATCATGTATATTAATCAGATAATAAATGGTCTTTTGATTTGATCAGACTGAACTAATCTTCAGGTTACAGAGGACTAGCATTTTGTTGTTCTAGTTAATTGGATTGCATCTGGCAAAATGAGGGTCATAAAAAATTTCTAGGCTGTTACTTAAGAAGTGTTGAAAGTATAATCAGATCTGTGAACCTTCAGCTGCCTCTTTTCTTTCTGCCACTGCCCTCCACATAACATCTGGTGAGATTTCAGGACTTTGTGACTTTTTAATCTTACTCCTTATGTGGATTTTTCTGGAAGAGCTTTATCTGGCTGTCTGGAGATAAACTGTTCCCACCTTCTGCTTTGATAGAAAATACTTTCTCCTTTAAAATTTCAATTTTAAAAGGGAAGTGCTTTACATCAAATACATTATTCTTCAGATAATGTGTAGAAAACAGATGGGATGATATATAAGGGCCTAACCTCTGTCCATATAAAGTTTGGATGTGATAATCAACTTTGAGTTACAGAGAGAGTAACCGAAAGGCTAACCCTGCCTGATGAGCTCTCTGTGGTAATTATGAGTGTAGAGAATATGCCTAAAATGCAGCTGTAAGCAAAAGAGGTCACAGAATTTATGTTCTAAAACTCATATATCTTGCCATCGTAGTGGCGACTAGGCTCTTACTTAGGGTCTCATGAGGGAGTGTGCTCATTTAAAAAAATGCTCTCATAAGTGTGAGGGTGTGCTCATTAAAAAAAAAAGTATATTTATTTATTTTAGGGAGAGAGAGCATGTGTTTGTGAGCAGGGAGGGGTGATGGGAATGGAGTTGCAAGGAGGGGAAGAGGGAATCTCAAGCAGGCTCTGCACTGAGCATGGAGTCCGATCTGGGGCTGGATCTCATGACCCTGAGATCTTGACCTGAGGCAAAACCAAGAGTTGAGTGCCTAACCGACTAAGCCACCCAGGTGCCCCTCTGTGCTCATTTTTAATAAATTAGAAGGGGAATTAAGAGGATTACTGTTAAAGTAGACAAACTGACAACAAAGAGAAGTGAAAGCTTGTTGGTAGTTTGTTCTGTTTGTGATTTACTGTTTGATTCTGGAGCATAATTGAGTGGTAAATCATATTAGCTACTGTCTTACCTTTAAAGTCACTGTGTTTGGGCTTGTAAATAGCACTGTTACTACTTCATGTAAAACGAGGGCAGAGAGAAATAGTCCAACTGTAAAGAGAGACAGGCTAAGTGAAAAAGCAGAGCTAGATTCCCTCTTCTCTGTGTAGTTGTCAGTCCTTCACAGGGCACATCTCCGTGGTGCAGTTTATAACTGAAGTTAATAATGAGAAGTACTGGGCACCTGGGTGGCTCAGTGGGTTAAGCCTCTGCCTTCTGCTCAGGTCATAGTTTCAGGGACCTGAGATTGAGCCTCTCATCAGGCTCCCCGTTCAGCAGGGAGCCTGCTCCCCCAACCTCTGCCTGCCTCTCTGCCTCTTTGTGATCTCTCTCTCTCTCTCTGTCAAATAAATAAATAAAAATCTTAAAAAAAAAAAAAAAAAAGAAGTACCAAGTGAACCGTGTTAGTTTTAGCTAATGCTATCTCTGTGTAACAGATGAGGAAACTGAGGCACAGAAAGGTGACATGACTTGCCCAGCACCACAGTACAAGTTGGTGTCAAAGCAGGTTTGAATAAAGGTATAAAGGTCTGCTGGGCTCGGGTTATGTGCTTTTCTCCATCATGCCACGTTGATGCCAAAACATCAGTAGAATAAAAAGGTGTGATTATTTGAGCCTGGGTCAGAGAACAGGGGCACGTGAAAGTTCTAGAAAGGTTTACAATCAAAATTTAAAAGGAAAAAGTTTTGGTATTTACTTTAAGTTTTGGTTAAACAAAGACAGTATTTATGTGTAAGAGCACATTTTATTCTTAGTCATCATTCTCTCCCCATGTACACACAAATATGTTTACATGCACATAAATACACTTAAACATACATATATTTAGAAAAATAGAATTTTAACAAAATATGGAAGTTATTTTAGGTGCAGTTAAAAAATTTTTTTTATTATGTTCAGTTAGCCACTGTATAGTACACCATTAATTTTTGATGTAGTGTTCAAAGGTACAGTTTTTTTCCCCCATCTTTTTACATTTTAATTTTTCTTCTTCCTTAAGCCTTTCTCCCCCACTTCACTGTCAAAAAAGCACAAGCCACAGCTTGAATGTTTGTCATCCTTCTTCCCCTCATCCATATGTTAAAACTCAATCCCCAGTGTGATGGCATTTGGAGTTGGGGTTGTGGGGTCTGAGCTCAGGATGGGGATTAGTGTCCCTATAGAAGAGGCCCTAGGGAAATCCCTGCCGCTTCACCTCCTGTGTTTATAGTGAAAAGACTGTGAACCAGGAAGCAGGCTCTCACCCAACCTGGTACCTTGATATTGGACTTCTCAGCCTCTAGAACTGTAAGAAATAAATTTCTGTTTATGACCCACCCAGTCCATAGTATTTTATTATAGCAGGCTGAACTAAGATAGCTCCCAAACACAAAACACATGTCCACATGATCCATAGTCACTAATTCACCCATGTTAATAATTTAATGTGTATCTGTCTCTATTTTTTCCCCATGGTCTTTATGCATATGTCATAGATTTTAGTATAGACACATAAACATATATATGTATGTGCGTTAAGAGGTTTAATTGCTGTTTTACAAAATTGGAGTGGATATTATATATCTGACTCTACATACTATTTTTCTTTCCTTTTTTAAAATTTATTGTATACTATATGGTATTTTATTACATCGATTCTTTGGCTTCCATGTGGTAACCTTTCAAAAACTTTTTAGAGCAATTTCTTAAAACCACTTATTGCCTTTAGTTCTAATAGAATCTCACAGAGCTCTGCACCATACATATTATTTTTCTTGTTCAATATTCCCTGTATAGATCTCTCTCTCTTTTTTAAGGATTTATTTATTTATTTTTAGACAGAGAGAGCATGAGCAGGAGGGGCAGAGAGAGAGGGAGAGAGAATCTCAAGCAGACTCCTCACTGAGCACAAAGCCCAACATGGGGCTCAGCTTCACGACCCTGAGTTCATGATCTGAGCCCAAACTGAGACTTGGATGCTTAACTGACTGAGCCACCCAGGTGGCCCTGTACAGATCTCTTCAGTTCATTCTTTTATTGGTTTCATGATAGTCCATGATAGGAGTGTACCATGTTTTTAACTATTACCCTCTTGCTAAGTGTTTAATATTTACTCAGGGTCTAATTTTTTTGTTTGTTTTGCCACTATGCATAATATTGCAGTAAATTTTATATATAAATACATGTCTTTATATTTATGATGTATTTACTTACATGGATTAAATTTCCAGAAGATTTAATTAATTAATTAGAGAGAGATAGCAAGGGGAAGAGTCAAGGGAGGGGGAAGTAGAGAATCCCAAGAAGGTTCCACAGCCAGTGCAGAGCCAGATAAGGGGCTTGATCCTACCACCCAGAGATCATGACCTGAGCCCAAGGCAAGAGTCAGACACTTAATAGACTGAGCCACGCAGGAGCCCCCAAGAGTGGCATTTCTGAGTCAAAGGGCATATATGTTTTTCAATATAAAGAGACGTTAGATTGTTTTCCCAAAGAATACAAATAATGTGTGGCATTATTCCTTATCTTGAACGCCTGCTCGCAACAGGAAATCATTTTTTGGTGATTTTTATTGAATTTCCTTAGCCTCACTGTAAGCGCTTAGTCTGAGCTACAAGTGACAGTGAACATCTTTTCTTGAGTTTGTTAGCTGGTTAGCATATTCTTCTGTGATTTTGCCTATTCATATAATGAACCTGTTTTTTTTATTGAGTTGCTTGCATTTTTTTCATAAAATTTTAAGAGTTCTTGGTATTTTTTTTCCAAATCTATGAAATTACATCTTGTCTTGGAATGCTTTCCATAAAAGTTTGTTTGTTATATAATTCCACCTTTTCTTGTATATCTTCTGAGTACTCAGACTTGGCTGAAGTCTCTCCTATACTTTGGTTTTGCATCTATTTTATATATTTTTTTGAGATTTATATCTTCCTTTTTAGATGAAATCTTTAATACAACTTGGAATTATTCTTAAATAGGTTATGTAGATATCCCATGTATTGTGAGGTAGATTAATTTTCTTGACAGATGAATATCCAGTTGTGCCACTACCCTTCTTTTTCCACTAAATTTAAATACCTAACCCTTGTCATATATTAAAAGGTCATATATACTGGATCCATTTCTGGATTCTCTTTTTGGTTGTGATATTTTTTTCTATTCCTTTGGTGGTTTCAGATTGATCTAATTAGGGTAGGTTATTATTATTTTTTTTAATGTGTTCTATCAAGTAAGGCAAATCCACCTCTTGCTACTCTTCTTTTTCATAACTGTTTTTGGCTATTCTCAGAACTTTATTCTTCCATGTGAACTTTAATGTTATTTGTTCCTATTCTTTAAAAAAAAAAAAGCTTCATTGAAATTCTACTGGGGATTTTTGTATTCATTGGCTTCTTTTATTTTAGAAGCTGTCATTTTTATGATATTAGTATTCCCATCCAAGCATGATTGGATGTCTTACATATTGTTAAATTTTATTTTATTCCTTCAATAAGATTCTTTGATAATACAGTTTTCTACATATGGTCGTGTGCCCTTTCATTAAGTTTGTTTTTAAGTATGTTATAGTTTTTACACTGTTGTCTAAAATATATTTCCCATTTCCATTGCTTCCCAGGGAAAAGCTATAATTTTAAGAAAATCTTCTATTCAGTATCTATATCAAATCATTTTTCTTATTACTATTTTTTTTAAGGAAATCCCTCTTGGTTTTCTTGGCAGACACTCATTATCATCAATAAAAGGATGGGTTTATTTGTTCTTTTGAGTGTTTATAGTGATTTCTACTCTTATTATGTACACTAAACCTTCTAGAACTAGCAAAATAATGTTGAAAAATAATGGGAATAGTGAGCATGCTAGTCCAGTTGTTGTTTTAATTGAAAGTGTCCAATATTTTGCTGTACAGAATATTTTGGAAAATATCTTAAATAATTCTTCCTATTTAACGTTTTTATTAGGAATGGATGCTGAGTTTTTGGCAATGCCTTTCCATGCTTATTAACATTGTATGTTTTTCTTTAATTTATAGTTGTAATAAAGTATGTAGATTTCCTGATACTGCATTACTACTTAGTTATAGGTCATTCGTTGGCTCCTTACTATAAGTGAGGTTGGTATATAGTATTCCTAGTATGTAGCTGTTTCTTATGGGGAAGTGGGGCTGAGTAGGTAACCATTTTTCCTTAGATCTAAAAATGAATTGGGAAGCTTTTCATCTCTTCTATGACTCTAATCTGTAAAATGATGCATTCTGTAGACCCTAATCTATAAAATGAGGCAACCTTATTGGGCTGTTTGGAGGATTAAATGAATTAAGATGATGTCCTTAGTATAGTGCCCGAGTATAGTTAGCACTATATAGGTTACGTAGTAGCAGCAGGAGCCAAAACACATGAAATAATTTTGGAAATTTTCAGTTCTTAAATGTTTGTTAGAATTTAGCTATTAAATCATCTGGTTGCCTTTTATAATGCTAAATCTTACTCTACTACCTGCTAAGCTATTTGCTCTGTCCATTTTTTCCTATTTCATGGTTTATTCTTGTCAATTAATTTTTGCTAAGAAACCATCTATTTCCTTTAGTTTTTTAAATTTATTGCTGAAATGGCATATATATTTTTATTTTATAATTCACTTGATCATTTTAATAATTTATGGCACATTTTCTAATTAAGTCCAGAAACCACTCTAGTACTTCATTTAGAAATATTCTTGGACAGGGTGCTTTCTGATGTTGAAGAATTCTTCTATCATATGAGCTAAAACAAACTATTTGAGATATTTTCCTTTAAAATGTTAGAATAAGAATGGAGAACTTAAACTACACAAGCTTAGGGGATTTAGATCTAGTTTATAATATTGTTCCCAGTGTATAACACAAACCTGACTTAGAGTGTATTCGTAGTATTTGTTAAATGAAAAAATGGTTAAATTAATAAATAATAGATGAAATACAATCTTGTCGGATAATAACTGAACAACAGGTAGTCTTTGGGAGGAACTTTTTAAGTGATAGATTGAATTTTTTATTTTTATTTTTAAATTATTTTTATTTTTTTAAGTAGCCTCCATCCTCAGTGTGGTACTCAATATGGGCTTTAACTCACAACTCTGAGATCAGAACCTGAGCTGAGATCAGGTGTCAGACATTTAACTGACTGAGCCACCCAGCCACCTCTAAAATGATAGATTTTTAATCACGTTTTCAAAGGTGATACTAACCTTGGATTTGTTCTTTCCTGATTATAGTATACTTTTAATATAAAATATCTAAGTACTTAATTTTGGACAGAGCATTTGCTAATGAAAGTCATGGAAAACCATCATATGGTAAGGTAAGTTAACTCCTGTTTATTAAATGAGTTAACCGATAGATCTGATTGTGTTTAGGACCTTTTCTAGGCTAAGTCTATTTTCTTTAGTGTACTGAATGTTCAACAGAGAGTGGGAACATAGTGGATAAATTAAATGGGCCTTCTCTAAAACGGTGTTCAGAATTCCTGGCTTGGAGCAATAATTAATTTTTAAATGTTGTTGGAATGATTAAAGAAGTGTATAAAATCACTGTAAAGAGGCAAAGAGCATCCTTTGAGGGCAAGTAAGTATATGAGTAGTCTTCTGCCTGAGAGATGTTCTCTGTCCCTGCCCCTGTCTTTCAATTCTGGCTTAAATTCACAGGGCTACTTTATTAAGACTGCTTTGTTTAAGATGTCACTGCAAATGATGTCTTTACCATCACACCCCACATGGCTGCCTTGTAACTTCACATTCAGGCTGGTGCCAGGCATGTTCCAAGGCAGCTTTCCAAGGTTTAGTGATTTCACCCTGATGTCTCTGCCAATAAAAACAACCAGTTACCATTAAACACATACCCCACCCATAACTGGATTTTTACATGCTGTTTTATTAAGAGAACTTATCAGAGATTTTAGGAGAATTAATACATTATGCTTATCAGGATGTCACCTGGCCCTTGAACTAAACTTTATTGTAAGAGTGGGACATTTTACCTTGGAAGAGAATCTGAAACTCAACATGTTTATCTGTTGAGGAGTGTGGACTTTGTAATAATAATAGCCTCATTCCAGTAGTTCATTCTGTATGACTGGAAGTACTTTATTAACAAAAGCAGCCAGATTCTTACTTTGTAGACTTCTATTCTACTAGGACAGATTAACAGCTACAGCAACCAAGGGGTCTTAGGTTCATGGAGAAATTAGTAATTTCTAAATATTTTGTTGGTATTGCAGGAATAAATCAGAATCCTGTCTCTTTGTGTGCCTGCACAGATGGTAGGGAAGGAAAATAATATCTGAGTATCTGAAACATGAAAGACAATTAAATGCTAAAAACTTTGCATATATATTTTTATAATAATCACAATCGCCTTGATACTATTATAATTCTATTTTACTGGGAAGCAAACTGCAACTTGGAAAAATTGAGCTAGTATCTTTTCAGAGTCCAGATATGTCCAATGGCAAACGCCTTTCTAATATATTTCTCCATCTCATGGAAGAATTCCCTGTGACATTTCTTTTTCAAAACTGCCTAACAGTACTCATACCCCTTCCATTAAAATTGCCTTGGTGGTAAACCTGACTGTAAAACGGGCCAGGCATTTCTTAAAGTCTTGTGGTCCTTGCACAATGGAGGCTTTCATAATAGCCTTTCCCAGAGCCATCTAAAGTATGCTTAGCATACTCCTTTGCTGGAAGTGGTTAGCTAAAGTCTATATAGGTTTGCCTTTGAAGAGTGTCTCTATAATTCTTTGACCACATAGTTCCCTTTACTTCTTTTCACTTGATGTGGTAAGCATAAAGTGATTAGACAATGGTTTTTCCTTAGTTGGCATCCCTCTCTGTTTTCAAGCTCCCATCTCTTAAATTCTGACTCTGCAAGAAGCACACTGATATCATGGAGGTGCAATGAGTTTTCCCACATTAGCACTGATTTTTTCCATCTCAAAGATTCCTTGATTCTAGTAACAGAGTCAGATATGAACCTTGGAGTACAACTAGCTTTAAACAGTTTATGGGGAGATTTAAACATCTGGAGATTTAAATTTATGGAAAACTTAATGTAAGCCAAGAAATGGCATCAACAACTTTTAGAAAGGAGCTAAGATGGTCTTATGTTGCATTAATTAAAATACAGTGTCCATGTCAAATCTTCATGGACTTTATGTTCACTAAATCATATTTGGAATGTTCTGTTTAGTTTGAGTCCCTGTTTACTTTGACAAGAAGATCCAGGGGTGATGTCAAGGGTGATGGGGGGTTTTAAAACAGTCATATGAAAACTAGTTCAGAATAGAAGATATTTTATTTTATTTATTGAGAATGTGCATGCATGTGAGCAGGGGCAGAAGGAGGAGAAGGGGAGAGAGAATCCCAAGCAGACTCTATGCCCAGCATGGAGCTCGACACAGGACTTGATCTCATGACCCTGAAATCATGACCTGAGCCGAAATCAAGAGTTGGATGCCTAACGAACTGAGCCACCCAGTGACCCTAGGAATAGAAGATAATTAGCTTAGAAAAGTGAAGATTTGGGGAATATAGTCACTACCTTAGAAATAATTTGATGAGCAGTTATTTGGGTAATAATAATAAAATAGACATATTTGTTGAACATGGACTGTCAGGTAAAGCCTTCATATACTTTATCTCATTTAATCCTCAAAACAAATTTATGTGATTGATGTTATTGTTATCCCTCTTTTGGTAATGAGGAAACAGATCCAGAAAGGGAAATTGACTTGAATAAGGTTGGATTGTGAAAGAGTCAGAAAGAAAATTTCCTATCCTTTCTCACATGCTGGCACCCACATTTTATAGAATAAGTATGTAGGTATACTTTTCCTGTGGGTAAAATAATGATAATGCTAAGGGGGATCTAGAGTAATGAGGATGGTAGGATGATTTATTTTATTCTTTTAATATTTATTTGAGAGAGAGAGTGTGTATGTGCACGTGTGCCAGTGGGGGAGGGGCAGAGGGAGAGAATCTTCAGGCAGACACCCTGTTGAGTGCGGAGCCTGACAGGGACTCAGTCCCAGGACCCATAAGATTACCATCTGAGCTGAAACCAAGAGTTAGATGTTCAACTGACTGAGCCACCCAGACACCCCAGGATGAATTATTTTAGATAGTGATCAGGGAAGACCTCACTGAGAAGAAAATATTTGAGCAAAGCCTAGGGAAAGAGTAGGCAGCAACCTGTGTGGGTATCTGTAGGAAGAACATTCTAGAGAGCACTATTAGTAGGTATAAAAGCCCTGAGGTGGGAGAGAGCTTGGTTTATTGCAAGAGCAGCTAAGGAGTTAGTCTAGTTTGAGCATAGTGAGCAAAGTTGGCAAAAGCCAGACTGTGTAGAGTTCTAGATTTTTCCCAAGTGGGATGGGAAGATATTGGATGATTTTGAGCAAGGGAGTTATGGGATCTCATTTTTATTTAAAGACAACGACTCTAGCCTGGAGAAGAGACTGGAGGAAGGGAGAGTGGCAGGAGAGAGATTCATTGAGAGACTTGTTTCCAAGTAAGAGATGGGAGTGACTGAGGCTGTTCTGGTAGCAGTTGAGGTTAATTAAGAAAAGTGGTAGAATTCTGGACATATTTGCTAACCACATTTGCTAATGGATTTGTTGTGGGTGTATGAGGGAAATTGGGGTTAAGGATAACTTCTCAGATAATTAATATGAGCAACTGGGTGAATTGTAGTGGTATTTATGAAAATAAATGCTGTGAGATTCCTGGGAGGAGAAGAAGGGGGTAATGGGGAATCGAGAATGTATTTGGGGCATATGGGTTTTGCGATTGGTATTAGTTATGAAGGGGAAGGTGCTGAGAGGCAGGTGGATATGCAGTTTTGATTTGGGGGTCAGTTGGTGCCAGAGATGTGAATTTGGGAATTCTATCAGTCAAGTTCAGGGTAGAAAATATCAACCACTCTAGATATCATCAGAGATTTTATTTTATTTTACTTTTTTGGTTTGCTCTTTTATATCATTTTTTTTTATTTTGGGGGAGGTAGAGAGAGAGAGAATGTACCAGCAGGCATGGGAGAGGCAGAGAGAGAGGGAGGGAGAGAATCTCAAGTGGGCTCCATGCCTAGCATGGAGCCTGACGTGGAGCTGGCTCTCATGACCCTGAGATTGTGACCTGAGCTGAAATCAATATTGGATGCCCAGCTGTTGGGGCCACCCAGGTGCCCCAGTCAGAAAGAGATTTAAAACAGAGAATTGGGTGTTTAGGAGGCTGGAAGAATAGAAGTTGGGAAGCTGCTACTAGGGTTCAGAGGCACACTACCACAAGGCTTCAAGGTCAACCCACCAAACCTCTGGTCCCAACAAACTGCTGCTGGTGACATAGGCATCCCATACCCACTAGACACCTATATGAGAGCACTCATAGTGGAGAGAGCCTGTTGCTGTAGCTGGAAGAATAGCATCTACCTTCTGGATTTTGCTAGGAAGAAGAGAATAGAGCAGAGAATGGGCAGCCAAGGAGATAGGGGAAGTCTAGAACACGGTGTCCCAGAGCCAAAGTAAATCAAGCCTGTTCAGGATTGTGCTCAGCTGAAACAGGTGCTTGTTGATTGGTTTGGTAAGATGAGGGCTGAGAATTAAATGCTGACTTTAGCAAATTGGAGCTCATTGGTGACTTATATGACTATTTTGATGGTGTGGTAGGAATAGGTGAAGGAGAGAATGGAAGTGAGGAAATGAAGACAAGAAGTACACACTATTCTTGCGAAGTTTTTCTTCACAAAGAAATGGTACCAAAGCTGGAGGGAAATAAGGGGTCCAGGGAAGTGGTTTTTGTTTTGAGATAGGAGGCAGTATATTCATGGGCTGAAGGAAAATTTGTGGATGCATGAGAAGAAGCGGGGATAGCAGGTTCAAAAACTTGATAAGTGAAGGACAATGGAATTCAGTGTACAAGTGGATGTTTGGCCTTAGGAAGAAGGACTGTGCCTCAGGGGAAGGCAGAGTTTTTGGTTATAGATATAGAATCAGTTGGTAAATTTGCTGATGGGTGAATGAATAAGTTGTCCTCTGATTCCATTTTTCAGTGGATCATCAGCCAGGTGTCGGGAAGGTGGAAGGAATGTATAAGGTTTGAAAAGAAAAGAGAAGGGTTTAAGATAGGCATTTTGGAGAATGAGAGAGTGAATTAGTTAGGCCTCGGTTGTCAAACTTTAGCCTGCCTGGGAATCAGGCAGAGGGATGGGTATAACACTAATTGCTGTGCCCCACCCCCAGAGTTCCTGATTCACCAGATCTGGGATGAATTTGCATTTGTAACTCTTCCAGGTGAACCTGATGCTTCTGGACCAGTGAGCACATCTTGGTTATAAATTTAAGGGAGACCATTCAGCATGCTTGAGTGTAATTTCTTTAGCTTTATTCCGCTACTTGTGTACAAAGGTGGAGAAGGCAATGGCTTAAATTTAACCAGAAATAGGGTTTTGCCAAGTGAGTTCAAGGGGAAGAAGAATGAGCCATAGGAGTGATTGACAGTGATGTGTAAGCTGGATAAGGGGAAGTGAGGGCATGCAGGAAATGACCGTCAGTGAAAAAGTGCTAAGATCAGTGGATTAGAAGTTCTGATGGTGAGGATGAATTGTTAAGAGAGAAGGGATCTGGAAATACGGACGGTGATGGTAAGAGGTTGGGCTGCTTGAAGTTGAGGTTTTTAAAGCTGCTGAAGTTATTAATTGTGATTTAAAGTAAAGAATATGTGGCTAGACTGGGTGGAGGTCAAGAATCTGAGAGTTGAGTATTGGATGATCTTCTACCTGAATGTGGAAGTCATCAAGAAGAGCAGCAGGAGCAGTGGTGGAGCAGGAGGCGGTGAGTTAGGCGCTAAAATCCTGTCGCTGAGCGGGAATGGGAGGGTTATATAGACCGCAGCAGCGAGAAGGGAAGGTGGAAAGTAGCATAATCAGTATGTGTGTTAAAGGGACAGAGGGTTTTCAGAGCACAGGGAGGGCAGTGATCTGGAAGGCAGCTGTGAGTTGCAGGGAAGGCATCTACTTCATCCCTAAGCCAAGTGTTGTGCTGGTTGTAGGAGAAAACACTTGAGCCCCACTCCGGCCATACATAATCTTATTTATTTCTCACAACAGCCCTGTAACAGTAGGTATTATTATCCTCATTTTTACAGATGAGGAAACTGAGGCTTAAAATAATTGTCCTGACAGTCATAACTTATAAATACTGGAGGGGGCATCGTGTGAGTCCAGTGAGAGCCAAAGGAAGGCAGATACTGACTGAATATAAGAAGGTACTTCTTAGCGCTAGAGGTGGGCACCAGTGAAAGTGTTCCTTTGGAGGAAAAGGCGAGCTCCCTATCCCAGAAGTAGATGTCTGCCTTCTGTCTTCACCACTGCAAACTGATTTAATTGTAGAATGATACAAGGAGAAAACCAACAAGGAGGAGGGGAATTGGTATTTTTCAGCTGTTGGAGGAGGGCGCAGGAGGATGATAGTTGAATTCAGTTATCTCTAAGATAAGAGTCTGTGATTATGTGGTGATTGCACAACATTGTGAGAATGCACTAAGTGCCACTGAATTGTGCATTTTAAATTGTAAGTTTTGTATTATGTGGATTTCACCTGTTTAAAAATGTCTATATTAAACTGGTTATTTCCATTTTAATCTGCAGGCAGTTTACCATTCTACAGAATTTCACATGTTAGGCCCTTTGGGTACGAAAAAGTAGAAAAGTAGTGATTGCTTTCCTGGAACTTAGATTTTGGATATGTGTGGGTATGTGTATGTTATGAAAAGATAACGAATCATGAATATCGGTCAATCCTTGCTGTTTCTCAGTCTTAGAATTTGAGGTAGCCCACTTTGCTCAGTTTTTAAGATCTGCAAGCTGGAACTATGACATCAGTTCAAAACTGTGTGGGGGAAGATTAAGTTGATATTTTAAAAGAGCATCTTGTCAACTAAATCCCCTGGGAAAGGAGTCAGTGGCCAAAACAGGTTTGTTGATCTTGTAAGTTGTGTTTTTGTTAGCCTCGATTACAATCTGGCAGAATTTTTTTGAAAATATATTCTTTGTTTAAATAAGACTATTTTTTCAGGTTTTGTTGACTAGTTTCTACTAGTGTTTGAGGTATTGGCTTTACACAATGGTGTTAAAACATCCTGAGTCTGATGTTAGCTGTTCTTTATTTGGTTTTTATTTTTTTAAATATATTATGTTATTGTTACAAAGTGTTTTTCAGAAACATGGCAAGCTAGTAGAGTTCCCATTTCTCCTGTACCCAGTTTCCCCTGCTCAAGGTCTTTCATTAGTAAGGCCGAGTAGGAAAAACTCAGTCATCCTCCTGTTTCTCCTTCATAGCACTACCTCACTCACAACACTTCTGACACCAGATGTGTGTGGGGTTTCCACACTCCAAGCAATTCCGCAACACCTTCTGAACGTCCTCCAATTCAGCTCAGTTCTGATGCTATCTATTTGAAGATGGCATCAGATCCCACAGGTTAGGGGCTCAGTCCTCCAAGACTGTTTCCATCCCACTTCAGATGCCAGTCTCAAGTCCCGGGTGTCACCTGCGCAGAATTGACCAGTCAGCTATAAATCAGAGGTTTCTAACGCCCTCTTCAGGTTTGATCAGTTTGCTAAAGTAGTTCACAGAACTCAAGAAACAGTTTACCTAGTATTTACTAGTTTATTATAAAAGGATATGATAAAAGCTACAGATGAACTTTCAGATGGAATAGATGTATAAAGCAAGGTAGGTGGGAAGGGCTTTGAAGCTTCCAGGTCCTCTCCTGTGCCTCTTTCCCAGCACCTTTATGTGTTCAGCAACCCGGAAGCTCCTCAGGTCTCATGTTACTGGGATTTTTATGGAGTCTTCATCATGTAGGCGTGATCAGTTATAACTTCATTCCCAGCCTCTTTCCCCTCTCTGTTGAATGGGAGACAGGGCTGAAAATTCCAAGCTTCTAATTACGGCTTGGTCTTTCTGATGATTAGCCCCCAATCAGGAGCCACCAAGATTGTCTCATTTAAACAAAGACTGCTACATCCCAAAGTTCAAGGAATTTAGGAACTGTGTGTTAGGAACTCCTAAGTTTTTTTTTGTGCTCCTAGTTTTTTTATGATTTAGGAAATTACAAGGGTCAGGGTACCTGGGTGGCTCAGTTGGTCAAGTGTCTGCTTTTGGCTCAGGTCATGATCCAGGGGTCCTGGGATTGAGCCCCATGTCAGGCTCCCTGCTCAGAGGGGGTCTGCTTCTCCCTCTTTTGCTCCCCCTGCTTGTGCTCTCTCTCTGTCAAATAGGTAAATAAATATAATCTTAAAAAAAAAATTACACGGGTCTTAGGAGCTCTGTGCCAGGAACTGGGGGCAAAGATGAATATATATATTTTCTATTCTCTCACAGTGGTACATTTGTTATGATTAGTGAACCACTATTAATATCTTAACTAGGGTTTTATACTTTCTTCAGATATGCTCTTCTAAGATCCCGTATCTGGATACCATATTACCTTGAGTCGCTATGTTGCTGGGGCTCCTCTTCACTGTTGGAGTTTCTCAGACTTCTCTTGTTGATGACCTTGACAGTTTAAAGGATCACTGGTCAGGTGCTTTGTAAAAAGTCTTTCTGTTGAAATATCTGATGTTTCTTCACTGTTGGAGTTTCTCAGACTTCTCTTGCTCATGATCTTGACAGTTTAAAGGATCGCTGGTCAGTCTGATGTTTTTATTGTTAGTAGATTAGGTTTATGGGTTTTCTGACGGTCTTGGTGATCAAAGAGTTATGACTATATAATTGTGAGGATGTGTATAGAAACCAACAGTCAAGAAATTAGAATATAAACCATGGGAGCATGCTGTGTGATAAACTGAGAATTTGGGGATGAATTAGATACAGGGTTTAGTAATCCAGTAATCTAAGAAAAGAATACTGGTCAATAATTTGAGATAAAATGTCACTAGCAGCAAATCTTTATTGAGAATCTGCTATTAGGAGGGTCTTACGCTACTTGGTCAGTCATTCCTCTCTGTCAGTTCCAGTGGGAGTGCTGCACAAAAAACAGTAGCAAACTGAAAATCAGAGCGCTGCTTTATGAGCAGGAACTTAAAGGAAAGGTACAATCAGGTGGCTCTCTGGAAGAAGGCTAGGTGAAAGCAGGTAGTTTAAGCCTAAGGGTGCCTCCTTCTAACCCTAAATCTAAATCTTGGCCTTAGCATTCACAGTGGTATCTTCATTTTTGGAAGTATGTTGGTAGAGGAGAGAGGAAGCTTCACCTTGCCTTCTTGTTGTGAGCCACACAATGTACTCTGTGTGTGTGTGTGTGTGTGTGTGTGTGTGTGTGTGTATTTTAAGTGGTTCCATGCCCAACATAGAGCTTGAACTCATGACCCTGAGATCAAGAGTCACTTGCTGTACCAACTGAGCCAGCCAGGGGCCCCTGCACCTTGCTGTTTTCTGTTATAAAACTTTACATGGTGATTTGTAATTGCCTAGTTAATTACTTTTTCTTCCAGTGGATTGTAACTTTTTGTGGGAACAGGGAATCTGGTGTATCTTGCCCACTATTATAGCCTCTGGTGCTTAGTCTATTCCCTAGCACATGGTAGGTGTTGGATTAATAAAGAATGAGTGGGAGTTTGTCATGCAGTATAAGGAACAGAAGATTACACTGGGTAACAGTATTCCAACAGGTAGGGAATGCTTGCCTAACATGTTAAATACATTCTTCCAGACGTAGATCACATTCTTCTGCTCTAGGAAGCCTTCTTGGACCTCACTTCATTTCCTGTACCCTACTGCACTTAAGAAGCGTTCTGTGGCCAGACTCTTATTTTAATTAACCTTGCATTATGATTTTTTTTCTCATTATTATTTTTTATACAGATGCCTTCTTATCACTTTAATGCTAGCTCCTTCTTTTCTTTTTGAATGCCCATTCCACACAAATATGGTGCTAGGTGTTGTACATATTTTATTATCCTATTCAATCTTTTCAACAACCTGGCATAATAGACAAAGAAGGAAATTGAGACTTAAAACTTGTCCAAGGTTGTACAACACTTTTTGGCACCCTCCAGAAGCTTGAGGTCTCCTCAGCTCTCTGCTGATTTTAACAGAACATATTACTTCAATACAATTTATATGCTTTATAAAAGTCTTTTTAGGGGCGCCTGGGTGGCTCAGTGGGTTAAGCCTCTGCCTTCAGCTCAGGCCATGATCTCAGGGTCCTGGGATCGAGCCCCGCATCAGGCTCTTTGCTCAGCAGGGAGCCTGCTTCCTCCTCTCTCTCTCTGCCTGCCTCTCTGCCTACTTGTGATCTCTGTCAAATAAATAAATACAATCTTAAAAAAAAAAAAAAGTCTTTTTAAACTTTCTAGACTGCCTCACAATTCCATCGTGGTTTTTTTGGAGTGTGTGTATGAGTGATCAAAGGATCAAAATGCTAATCCTAGCACTTCTTCAGACTTCGGACTTAAACAGCAAAACTGATGAAATAGCTAACTTCAAATGTTGTGTTTTTAAGGCTAAAAATGAATGTCTAAATTGGTGATTCCTTTTATGATAAATTATTATTATAAAACCTTTTTATAGAGCACAGAGAAAAAGAAAGTTTTGTCATTGCTCAGAGAAAAAAATATACTTATTCAAAATGTGCTAGGCATTCCTGTCTTGATACTTCAAACATTAAGCTGTTCCCTGTAGCCTTGGAAACCATGACTTCTAAGTGCTTGTTTTTAACTATGGTTTTCTTTTTAATATAAGTAGATTCTGATGGTAGAAAAAAGTTGTCATGTGGAATTATTCTGTGGAGCCACTTGAATAGATTTGAAACATTGTTTATACATAAATAAATTCACCCTCTGAAAAATATTCTGAACCAGCACGTATGTGCTGGCATCTGCAAGGCAGCCCATATTTGATACAGAGTTTAGACTACTTCTAGGAGGTGGCGAAAAGGGGCCTCTGGTAGAAAGCAAATGGAAAAGGCAAGGTGTTGGGTATTTTTTCTTTGTTTGTTTTGCCTTTTAAATTTCTTTAAACCTTTCCTGGGAATTCATCAAAAGTTTCTTTTCAAAATGAATTTTTTGGTGCGATCCAGTTACCATGACACAACTATAAATGTTGGTGTTCATTTTACGATTTGGGGGATTTTGTCTTCCTTTTTTTAATGCTTTTTCCAAATGAAGAATTTGTATTATCAGTTTTATTCACTGCAACTGTCATATGTTGTTCATTCATTCAACGGCTGTTTATTATTCTTCTCCTAGTTACTGTACTAGTTATGTGCTGACAGCCCAAAAGTAGGTAACAGGGGTGTCTGGGTGGCTCAGTCGTTAAGTGTCCGTCTTCAGCTCAGGTCCTGATCCCAGAGTGCTGAGATGGAGCCCTGCGTTGGGCTCCCTGCTCTGCAAGAGGCCTGCTACTCTTTCTCCCACTCCTCCTGCTTGTGTTTCCTGTCGCTGTGTCTCTCTCTGTCAAATAAATAAATAAAATCTTTAATAAAAAAAGGTAAGTAAGGTACTTTCGCAGCCTTCAAGATTTTAATTTTTGGGTTGTTCAGACAGCTAGGCACAGAAACACAGTACCTTGTAATAAATGCTCCGATAGTGTGCCTTGCTTGCTTCTCTGGGAATACTCCAGGGTGGTCATGGGAAACTTCCTGGAGGAAATGATTTTTTTCTTCCCTTTTCTTTCTCTACCATCCTTTCTTCCATGACTTCTAAAAAATTAAATGCTATTTTTTTTTTACCCAAGTCTAAAATAAAGTTCTTTTTTTACCTTACCCAACGCTGCCCCAGTCTCACTCCTTAGTATTAACTGCCTTTAACATTTCTTTTTCCTCTGTGATGGTTACTGTGAAGACTTGAAATAATATGCTTTGTTTCTGTTACTTGATGAATATACTTTAGATAGTGACTCTTGGCTTTGGACAATGAAAGATGAGGACTTTCACACATTCACGGTATATGCCACCTTTCTTCCCTCCCTCTACCTCTATGTTTTATTACTTATCTTACTTATCTTATTCTTACATTATCAGGTTTAAAAGAAAATACATTTTGCCAATTACTATGATTAACTCTTGTCTATAGGATAACTGAAAATTGAGCCACAAAGAAATACCCTTCATAATATTACTATAGACCAAGTGTGAATGGTCTCATAGCAAAGGACTATAATTTTATGTTGTGTCTTAATACCAGAAGAATTTCCCAAGAGTTGGGATCTAGTGGATGGACTTTTTGTCCCCTCTCCCTTTTTTAAACACAAAGTCTTATTTCCTATCATTGGATATATGAATTCCAACACACTTTCTGAGAAGACTGTAGTATCTTGCTTGAAAATTGAAATAGTGTCTCATTTATTTGGTAGTATCAATTTCTAACAGCCTAGTAATAATCTAAAAGTAAGCATAAAAAGGGGCGCCTGGGTGGCTCAGTCTGTTAAGTGCCTGACTCATGATCTCAGCTCAGATCTTGATCTCAAAGTCATGAGGTCAGGCCCTGTGTTGGGCTCCATGCTGGGCATGGAGCCTATTTAAAAAAAAAAAAAAAAAAGTGAGCATAAAAACCTACTAAGCTGCAAAAACATCTCATCCCTACAAAGGTCTATATTTCATGCAGGGGAAGACTCCATAGGCCTCATTCAGAAACTGCTTACTTTGTTTTGTGTGCCATTCTACCAATTATGATGACTTAGTCTTCAGGTCCATAGTTGAGTAAATTCTATAATTTAGTGATGCTGCTAGCAGAGAAATATCATGTGAAACCCTTATAGAGAGAGGAAAGGTAGAAAAAAATTTAAAAGCTGACAGTAATCTTTTAAAGTATTCTGACAGAGGACTATATGATACAGTGCAGTCACTTCTGTAGGCCTCAGGATCTTGCATGATGTTCATAATGATCCTTGATCTTGATAAAAAGTATCATTCTTTTCATGGTACACATTTTCAGAAACTAGGGAAGTGAGTAATGCATTGAAGATATGTATGTATTCCTATCCAAAATGGTCATGTTAAAAAATTGTTTTTGACAATTAAAAATGATAAGCATATGATAAGGTTATCTGGAAAGTTAATTTGCATGAGGGGTCCTCTGCAATGTCAGCAGGATTGTGTAGTTATTCTGTGTAGTGTATTTCTGATAATAATGGAAATAACTTTGTTAGTTACTGAAAGCTCAGTCTCTACAAAACTGCTACCATATGGATTATTACTGTAAAGCAGCTGTTGACCACATTGTGAAATATATCAGTTGGCAAAAAGGGCAGTTTTTTTTTTTCCTTTGGTGTGTTTGTCATGAATACATGGTTAAATGCTGTATCAGTGTCACTGGATTGACCTTTGTCTCCACAGAATAAGGGTTTAGACAGGCTGCCTTGTGGAAGAGATTTGGATACTGCTACTTTCTCCCCGTACTCCTTTTATATTTTGAGTCTTTTATGTCTTTTTCCTTCAGAATATTTTCAAATTTATAGAACCATTGTAGAAGTAAAGAGCTTCTCCTCTCCTCCACCCATTTGAGAGTAAAGTAGGAAGATGATCCAAATAAATGAGAGTGTATTTTCTACAAATGATAACATTCTTTATAACCATAGTTTGACCATCAACATAAGTTAACACTGACACATTACTACCATATAACTCACACACCCCATTCAAGTTTGTCCAACTGTCTCAGTATCTTTTGTAAGAAAAGGATTCCATCCAGGACCATACCTTGCATTTAATGGCCATGTCTATTCTCTGCCAGTCTGAACCAGTTCCTCTGTCTTTCCTTGACTTTCATGACCATGGCATTTTAAGAGATTTTAGCCATTTACTTTATAATATTCCCAATTTTGATTTGTCTGGTGTTACCTAACTGAAGAGATTCACATTACTTATTTTTTGATTGAATGTTATAGAAGTGATGTTGCATCCCGTCAAGTGGTATACAATTTTCATTTACCTCATTATTTGTGATGCTAACTGTGAACACTTGCTCAGAGTGGTGTCTGCCAAGTTTCTCCTATGATGTTCCCTTTTTGACTTGGCAGTCTATAAATATCTTGTATGGGGGGGTTAGATATGTAAATATTTCATTTCTCATTAAATTTCATCCCTCAGTTTTAACATACTTTGATGTTTCTTGGCAGAATTAATTATTAATATGATGCTGATTATTTTCTGATTCCATCACGTCTTCTGTATTCATCAGTTAACATCCTACTATAAAGAGAAGTTGTTGTCTCTTCCTCATGTATTTATCAGAGTGGACTCACGGATTCCTGTGTGATCCAATGGATTATAATCTGTTAATATAATTAGTTAATTTATCATTTAAAAAGATTTTATTTATTTATTGAGAGTGAGGGGAGGGACAAAGGGAGAGAAGGAGAGAGAGAATCTGCAGACTCTGCTCTGAGCACATACCCCTACACAGGACTCGATCCCACAACCCTGAGATTATGACCTGAGCCAAAATCTTTGCATGTGTGGTAATTTTTGATTGGATGCCAGGCATTGTTAATTTTGTCTTATTGTTTGTTGGGTATGTTTTGATTCTATAAATATTCTTGAGATTTATTCTGAGATACAGTTATGTTCAACCGACTGAGCCACCCAGTGCCTCTGTTACTATAGTAATTTATTTTGATACTCACATTATTTCAGGTTTGGCTTATGGGAATGTTTTCAACTTGGCTTTTGTTTTCATTTAACCATATTAACCTTACTCTTTGACTACGTTCTTTTTATTTTTTTTAAAGGTTTTATTTATTTATTTGACAGAGAGAGAGACACAGTGAGAGAGGGGACACAAGCAGGGGGAGTGGGAGAGGGGGAAGCAGGCTTCCCTCTGAGCAGGGAGCCTGATGCAACGCTCGATCCCTGGGATCATGACCTGAACTGAAGGCAGACGCTCAACAGACCAAGCCACACAGGTGCCCCCTTGCTTTTTTTTTTTTTTAAAGAAATATGACAGTGTTACCTTTTAATTGGGGTGTTTGGACTACTTTTAATTTACATTAATAACTTACTGCTGAGCTTATATCTATCTTGTACTCAGTTTGTTGCATTTGTTCTTTGTTCCCCTTTCCTCTTTATCTGCATAATTTTAGATTTTATTTCCTTTCTTGGCTCTGTTAACTTTTAAATTTTTGTTTTGTCATTTTAATGGTTGCGTTAGGGTTTATAATGTCCATCTTAAAGTAATAGCATACCATTTCACATATGGTATAAGGACTTCACATCAGTGCACATTTTTCTCTTACCAGCTTTTTGCTATTCTTATCACGTGTTTTACTTCTCCATGTTACCAACCCTACAATATATTGTTCTTTTTGCTTTAAACAGTTGATTATCTTCTACGGAAATTTAAAATAATAGCAGTCTTTATTTTTTCCCAAACAGTTACATTTCTGAGGCTCTTCATTTTTTCTGTATCTAGTATCATTTTCCTTATGCCTAAAGTATTTGCTTTTGTACTTCTTATGGTGTATATCTGCTGGTAATGGAACACTTTCACCTTTTGTATGTCTAAAACTATCTTAATGTTATATTAGTTTTTGTAGGATAGTTTAGCTGAGTATGGAAATCTAGTTTAAGGTGTTTTTCTTTGCTTGGTATTTTTTGTTTTGTTTTGTTTTTTATTTCTTTAAATATGTTACTCCATGTCTTCTGGGTTACATTGTGTTTGTTCTCTTTTGTGTAATATGGCTTTTTCTCAGGCTGCTTTTAAGAGTTCCTCTTTATTATTTCTATAAGCAATTTGATTATGATGTATCTTGGTATAGTTTTCCTTGTCCTTTTTATCCTTGGGATTTTTGCAGAGTTTTGGATCTGGATTTGTAGTGTTCATCAAATTTGGAAACGTCTCAGCCATTAATTTTTCACAAAAAAAAATTCTGTGTCTTCCTCCACTATTTTCTCCTTCTTGGACTACAGTTACATGTATATTGAGTCTGGTGAGGTTGTCTCACCAGTAACTTATGTTTTGTTTGTTTCTGTTTTTGTTTTCATATTATTGTTTTCTCATTTTCAATATTTACTATCCAAATATCCATAGACATTTAGTATATCTTCAGGTACTAATCTTTTCTTCTGTATTATCTAATCTGTTCATCCATCAAGAAATTTTTTTTTCATTTAAATTGTTGTAGTTTTCATCTCTAAAAGTTCTACTTGAGTCCTTAAAAAATTTTCTTGGTCTCTATTTTACATGTTCAATCTTTTCTCTAGCTTTTGAACATATGAATTATAGTTGTAATAACTGTTTTACTGGTCCTGTACTAATTGTATCATCTCTGTTAATTCTTGGTCAGTTTTGATTGATTGATCTCTTTCTCTTCTTTCCTCTCCCTTTCCCTCCTTCTCTTTCTTTTCTCCCTCTTTTCTATCCATCCTCATCACCACTGCCTTCCTAGACTCATGTTGATTGATTGATTTTGCCATTCATTTTGTATTCAGCTTCCTGCTTTACATGTGTGGTAATTTTTGATTGGATGCCAGGCATTGTTAATTTTGCCTTATTGTTTGTTGGGTATGTTTTGGTTCTATAAATATTCTCGAGATTTATTCTGAGGTACAGTTATATTACTTGGAAAAATTTCAGTCCTTTGACATCTTGCTTTTTAAGCTTTGTAAGTCTGGATCAGAATGTCATTTAGTCTAGGGTTGATTTTATGTACTACCAAAACAAAACTCTCCGCAATACTTTGTGTATGGCCCATGGGTTATGGGTCATACTCTGTCTTTGGGGAATAGTCATCATTCTTGGCCCTCTACAATCTCTGCTTATTTTTTCTTCTAGTCTTTTTGAATGGTTTTTTCTCTGGCTTTGCATAGTTTCCTCCAATGATTCACTGATCAGTACACAACTGAAAACTTGAATGTGATCTTCTCCCGATCTCTGGAGTTTTCTGTGTGCAGCTTTCTCTATATGCTGAGTACTATATGCTGAGAACTCTAGTACTTGTGGTTTCTCTGGAGTCCCAGCTTTTCTTTTCAATTCAGGGAGATGACCTTACTCTGTTGGGATCCCTTTCCTTTTGTGTCAATCTGGAAACTTTCTGCAGACAGTAAGGCTGGAGAAGTTATAGGGCTCACCTCATGTGTTTCCTTATTCTCAGCTTTTACTGTCTTTACTTGCCTGACAGCCAGTGTTTTGAGAACCATTGTTTCATATGTTTTCTTAGGTTTTTCTGGTTGTTTCAGTTGGGAGGGTAAATACCATTTGTATTACTCTGTCTTGGCAGAAGTAGAATAAGTTAGGCTGTGTCTAAGAATTTTGATATCCTGTAGAACATTTTAGTGACTTTAGAGTAAGAACAAATATATATATGACTTTACACTTTTCTCTTGTGGAAGACGTGGGCCTTATCTTTCTATTTCTGTGTCGTTTTCTCTGTTTGCCTTTGTTCCCATTCAAATTTGAACTGAAACAAATTTATGGAAGGCATACTATGGGCCAAGCACACTAGGATGGGGATTTAAAAGATTAATAGGATGTCATCCCTTTCTGTAGAGAACTCAGAGATGCTTAGAGAAGTTATAGAATATCCTCTAAATCACAGCTCTTAAATTGGTAGAACAGTGTTTGACAACAGATCTTTTGGTTTCCAGTTGAATGTCTTTTTACTGTAGCAAAGTGTCCTTATATAATTCTGTACACACGTATTCAGTATACATATGTATCTGTATACATACATATATGCAGACATACATCCATGCATACTCTGTAGAACTCAGGAGGCCTGATGAATATATAGTCTAAAGACTATGAGGCTGTAAAGTCTCACCCTATTTCAAATTGGTTTTTGCTTATCAGTGACTAAAAGACTTGTGAGGAGAGGCATTTGTGAGTGTGTGAGACTGGTAATAAACTAGAGGTCCAATGGGATGAAGAGGGAGGAAAAAGGAGAGTTGTGCTCGTTTATTTTTTTGGAACAGACTTCAAGAGTTATAAGTAGTAATATGCTGGTAGAAACATGTCTTTGGAGACACTGCAGTAACTTTGATTTGTGTCCCGTTAAAACTGCAACAGAGCTGCCAATCTAGAAGGAGTTCTGTATTTGCTCATTTTCTTCAGATAGCGGGCCAAATGGAGAAATTTGTTAAGCCAGTTCTGAAACATTATACTAAAATCCAAAAATGAGCAAAGTTAATCACATGTATTGGCATTGGGGGGTGTTCTATGAAAACCTTTCAGTTTCTGGGAGCAACGTTTTTACTTTCTGGTACCAGCAATAAGACCATGTGTATTAGTATAAGAGCATGCAGATGTGACCAAGAGACCAACAAGGCAGGGTGGTGTAAAGGAAGAAGTGAACTGGACGTTAAGAATCTTGGGCTTTGTCTTAGCTTTCTGACCGGTATATCCTGACTGAGATTTTGAGCAAGTCACTTACACTAATTGGGGTTTCATTTTCATACAGAATATGAGAGCATTGATTTAAAAGACCTCTAAAATAACTCTTAATACTAACATTATCATTATCATGATCCTTTGACTACAAAGATGACCTTAACTGACCATGGGTCTATTACCTATTATTTCTGGAGCTAACATTTTAAAAAATTGCTTTATTATATCATCAGGTTTAATTTTTCACTTCAAAGGTCATTACCCAACCTGATGGCCCATCTAATTCACAAAAACTTGGCCTAGCCTAGGTTACTTTTGATGATTCCTAAAATATCAAGTACTCCAGCAAAGATAGAGATTTGCCATTTATTTGAAGATAATTCAGAGACTGTATAATTTTATAGGCAACTCCCAAGAGTGCTTTGGACAGTGGCATTCTTGCTGGAATAAATACAGAAACATTAAGAGGATAATAATAATTAGGGTCATAGCTAATACTGCAGTACTTTTCAAATGATAAAATGATAGATGCTTTAAAATCTTTAATCCTCTGAATAAACCTTTGAAGAATGTACCATTTTATCATCATTTTCTAGATGAGGCACAGAAGGTTAGGTAACCTGTACAAGGTCACATGTTTACTAAACAGCAGAGGTGGGATTTGAGCCACCACTGACACCACAGCCTATTCTCTTCACTAGTACACTATACCACACATTATAGTTATAAAATCCACATGTATCAAATTATTGTATTTCCATAAATGGACAATATTCATTAATTGTAAAAGTTGTGCCCTATAAATCAGTGCCTTTATGATTATTTTTTCATTCTTATACATAATTATCATTTTAATTATCATAGATTCTGATCGAGAGGCTTCAAGAATGAGTTATTCTTTTAAAAAGCAGCTCAGGTGATTCTGATGAATACCCTCACAATGAATTATTGGGTCATCTCTGGATTGTCTGCCAGTCTGAACTGTTTGTTACCATTCATTTAACAAAATGAGTTTGCACCAAAGTTTTCAGCTATGTCCTCAGACATACATTTTAATTCAGCTGATATTTTTTTTTAAAGATTTTATTTATTTATTTGACAGAGAGAGATCACAAGTAGATGGAGAGGCAGGCAGAGAGAGAGAGAGAGAAAGAGAGGGAAGCAGGCTCCCTGCTGAGCAGAGAGCCCGATGTGGGACTCGATCCCAGGACCCTAAGATCATGACCTGAGCCGAAGGCAGCGGCTTTAACCCACTGAGCCACCCAGGCACCCTCAGCTGATATTTTTTTGCAAGAAGTTTTGCTCTCCTGGGTATTTACCCCAAAGATACAGATGTAGTGAAAAGAAGGGCCATCTGTACCCCAATGTTCATAGCAGCAATGGCCACGGTCACCAAACTGTGGAAAGAACCAAGATGCCCTTCAACGGACAAATGCATAAGGAAGATGTGGTCCATATACACTATGGAGTATTATGCCTCCATCAGAAAGGATGAATACCCAACTTTTCTAGCAACATGGATGGGACTGGAAGAGATTATGCTGAGTGAAGTAAGTCAAGCAGAGAGAGTCAATTATCATATGGTTTCACTTATTTGTGGAGCATAACAAATAGCATGGAGGACATGGGGAGTTAGAGAGGAGAAGAGAGTCAGGGGAAATTGGAAGGGGAGGTGAACCATGAGAGACTATGGACTCTAAATAACAATCTGAGGGGTTTGAATTGGCGGGTGGGCGGGAGGTTGGGGTACCAGGTGGTGGGTATTATAGAGGGCATGGATTGCATGGAGCACTGGGTGTGGTGAAAAAATAATGAATACTGTTATGCCGAAAATAAATAAAAAATAAATTAAAAAAAAAAAGTTTTGCTCAATGAAGAAAACACCATTCATGGATTTACTTTGCAGAAGTAAACTCCATAAAAATGCTTTTCTCGCTTTACTATTGTTATCTATGCATACCCAAGCATTTGATGGAGACCAGCTCTCTCTGTTCAGATTTTTGCTATTGTATACACTTTGACATATCTTTATTGTTAATTTCCCTGGAGTAGAACTTTTCTGACAAGACCTAAAAACAAACAAACAAACAAAACAACAACAACAACAAAAAAAAACACACAAAAACAAAAACAGAAAAAAACCCTTACAGGTGTCATCTCTTCAGTAAAGCCTCCTTTAAAGTTAGTCATTATAATCACTGCATCTGTCATCTTCTCCCTTGAACCTGATACTATTTTTTCTTTTTTTTTTTTGGTCCAGAGTTAAGATTAAAATTAAGGAAATACCATTTTCCACCATTGAGTAATTTAAAAATCTTTCATTTTACACTAAAAGTCATAGTCCACAAGAATATCACATTGCTAAAACCTCAGAACCAAGTGGAAAGTCTTTATGAACCCTTGCATTGATTGGTCTGTCTGATGACCACAAGCCTGAAAATTCAGAATCCTAGAAAAGTGGCCTATGTCTATACCCATGTAATTTCTCAGGAGGAGATGGAGAGGGTAAGGCTTGTTCTTAAAAGATCAGAACAGTAAAAACAAATGGACTTATTGTGGTGATCTTTTTGCAGTATATGCAGATATCAAATCATTATGTTGTACACCTAAAATGCATGTAATGTTATGTCATTTATACCGCAATTAAAAAAAATATTTAATCAATCTTAACAATTTCCTTTTAAATACTGTTCTCACAAAAGCCAATTAGTTGAAGGATATTATTTAAATTACAGTTTCAAAATTGATTTTAAAAGCCATACAGTGTATATGAAGCACTTGCAAAGTGTGCACCTCTTTGTTTGATACAGTGGGAGAGAGGATACAAGAGAAGAAGGCAAGAGGCTTACTGTCTTTCTAGTTGAATAAGATTTAGTGCTTGGAAAAACTAGTGTGAAGACAGGCATAATCGAGTGCTGAACTTTGTGGTACATATAGGAGTTGAATGAAAGAATACATAAGCTACTTAGTATCTTTATTTTTGTGAGCATTAAAACAGACTTAGAAAAGAAGAAGCTGGTGTGATTTTTCTGAAGTCTTCAAAGGGAAGGAATAAAGAAAGTTCTCTGGTTAGAAGAGATCTGAGGGTCTGTAAAGAGGTATAAGACCATACAATAAGAATAGAGAAAGAGATAAATAGAGTAGAAAGATTGTACAGGAGTAGAAGAATCATCTTGAGATTATACAGATGGCAGAACATAGTGAAATTCATATTGAGAAACATTAATTTTGTGGAAGAGGCTGTGTGGAGGCAGTGGATTATTTTTAAAGAGGCCTGTGAGTAATGAGATTTAATCAGTATTTTCAGAATGAATGTATACTAGTTCAACCACATTCCTCTTGCCCCATCTTTCTCATGATCAAAGATGAAAATTTTTAAACTGGTTAACCAGGGTTAAAGATGCGAGATCTATGACTGTGAGCCCAGCAAAACCAAACAGTGCATTCGTGCACATATATTTTTTTACTGCATTGGTACCGTGGTTTCACAAATTGAAACAATTAGTCTGCTTGGTATATCATATAAAGTTAATGGAAAAGGCGTTCTAGATTATGCATGCTGGTCTTGGATATGGTTAGTTTACTGAAGACTTTTAATCTAACAGTTTTTAACTGACTCTCTTGGGTATATTATATAGATAATTACATCTTTTGCAACCAGTAACAGTTTTGTCTCTTATTTTCTAAATGTATACCTCTTATTTCTTAAAATTTATTATGATTGACTAAGTCTTCCACGGTGGGTATTCTATTGTAACATTATAAGAACATCTCCAAACTTAGTAGTTTAAGACAATTTATTATCCTCAGATCCTCAGAGTTCTCTGGGATGACTTGAGCATAGCCTGGGTGGTTTTTACTTGAGGCAGTTGCAGTCAAATGGCAACAGTGGGTGAAGTCATCTGAAGGGTTGGACATACGGATATTCACTGACATGTTTGGTGCCTTAGGTGGAATGGCTGGAACAGTGGAGAGTGGCCGACTCTGTCTTCTTTTCCTTTAAGGAGCTTCTCTACGTGACCAACTTGGGCTTCCTCACATATGGCATTGTCAGGGTAGTAAGATTTCTTACTTGGAAGCTGGTTTCCCCCAGGATGAGTATTGAGAGAGAGGATGTAGAAGTTTGTAGGCCAATTAAGGGCTATGCCTAGAACTAGCAGAGTTACTTTTGCTGTACTGTATTTATCAAAACAGTCATAGGGCCTGCCTAGATTCAAGGACTAGAGAAATAGATTCCACCTATTGGTGGAGAAATATTAAGGCAACATTGCAGAAAACCAGGTAGGGTGGAGGTCTTTTTGTGGTCCTACACAGAAAATTTAGTTTGCCATGGAGGATATCCTTCATATTCTGGTAGTTGACCATTGAGTACCTTGTATGCTAGATTTTTCTGATAGGTTCCTTTTATCAAGTAAGAACATTTCAGGGTACCTGGGTGGCTCAGTCACTTAAGCATCTGACTCCTGATTTTCTGCACGTCATGATCTCAGAGTCATGGGGATTGAGCCCCGCATTGGACTCTGTACTCAGCATGGAATCTGCTTGATATTCTGTCTCTCCTCTGCCCCTCCCCCAACTTAGGTGCACGCACATGCTCTCTCTCTCACACTCTTGGATAAAGTCTTAAAACAAGGAATGTTTCTATGCCTAGTATAAGGATTTTACTCAGTAACAAATCTAATTTTTCTTTTTTTTTTCTATTAATAAACAACTACACAGGCTTGATGACCTTCTGTAATCATAGGATAATTTTGCTTGATTATGATATAATTTTTAATTAGGTTAGGTTTAGGTTAGATTTGCTAATGTTTTATTTAGTATTTTGTAATTCTTTATGAATGAGGCAGGCATATAGCTTTATTTTTTAGTGTGCTCTACTTACCCAAATCAAAACTAGTAAGAGCTACCCCAGCCTCAAATGAATTGAGAGGCTCTCTGTATTTTCCCATGATTTGAAACAGTTTAGATAATTTAGGTTTAGGTGGTAGTTCTCACCCATAAATCCATCAGGGCCTGCAAACCCTCTGCCTCCTTTTGGTTACCTTCCCAATTTCTTTGTGGTTATTGATCTATTCAGGCTTCAACTGCTTGTTGAGGCAACTTGGTAATTTATTGTTTTCCAGAAAATCATTTACTTTTGCTGGCTTTTTTAGTTTATTGGCATAAAGTTCTATATAGTATTCCTTTTAATTTTTAAAACTTTGCCCTTAGTGTAGTTTGTTCCCTTTCTTGTTTCTAATTCTGAGGTACTTTTATATGTACTTCCTCAAGTATGTTTATTGTACAATGAATATATTTTAAATTAAACTTGCATTTTAGCACATGGATGGTATTACGAAAAAATCTGGGAATGATTTAGCTTGCTCTTATGCCAAATGTGGTTCTTCTTGCCTGAAACGAGTTATTCAAGATGTAAATTAGAAATCTGAAGAGTTGATTATTCTTCTGTAACTGTTGCTACATCAGTGTTGTTTGTTCTTGAGGATACATCTTACTTAGACCTGACATACTCATTATCACATGCTTTCACACCACCTAACTCTCCTCAGTAGAACTTGCCCACCCACGATGCTACCATTTACTTTTCCATGAGAGTGTTAATTTCATAAGTAGTAATAGTGTTCTGTCTTATTTGATGCCATTGCCATGAGACGATGTGTTCTTCTCAACTATGTGTATGGTCTAGACGGAGGAATGTAGAAGTAGGCTTTGGGGTAGATTTCTGGTCTTTTGGGAAACTATCATATTTAATAAACCCATCAACAAATATTTGAGTGAGTCCCATGTGTCTAAGACTGCTGTAGGTGCTGTGGAAATGCAAAAGATTTCTCAAGCATTTAAAGTCCACAGTAATTTGGGTCTGATCACCCTTCTCAGACTGCCTCTTATGGCAGCACTCTCATGGACTCTTTGCTTTAGCACACCACCTGCTTCCTGTTGTGAACATGCAGTGCACTCTGCTCTTTTAATGATTTTGAAAAGCTAGTCTCAGGACTCAAAATGACTGTTCTCTTGCATACAGTTGTTCTACCTATCTTTCGATCAGATTGAAGCTTAAATCCCTTCCCCTTTAGTGAACCTTTCACAAGAACAAGTTACCTCAGACTGATGTTTCCATTTTGAAAGGATAATTAGAGTTTTAGATCCAGACAATATCTCTAGGAAGTTGTGTGACAATCTATGTAATGAAACCTTTAGGAACAAAATGAAGAAGTATAATCTGGATGATAGTAAAAAATAGGAAGATTTATAACTGCCTATTATCAATATAGAGGGAAATTTCTAATGGAATGATACAGGGCTCTGTTTTTGTCTAGTCTTTATGAACATGTCCATTCATTCAGTTATTTACTTGCCAAATGTTCATTGAGTACTACATGTTGGAAACTGTGCAGTATGCCAGGGATATAATGGTGAACTAGGGAAATGTACTTCCCTTTATGATATTACAATCTAAGCATTTGAACAAAGATATAGAAAGCATATGCAAAGTTACAAATTTAGCAGTGTTAATATGGAGCTTATAGAGATGGCGATTGCTTTGTGTAACAAAGTCAGTATATAGATCTCTGGGGGCTGGAAAGTAGATTATATATATATATATACACACATATATATTCAGCCCATCTTAAATTCCAAGATGAAATTTAATTGGGATAAGAATATAGCCTTATACTTGAGTCCCAAAACCAACAGTATTAGAAGAGGAAGGCATGACATATGGGCACAGCCTATGCAAAAAAAGATACAGAACCTTAAGTCAGTAGTTAATCAGTGTTAATAATCAGTGAAATGTGACTGCTAGGAAAATTCGGGCTATGTTGATAGGCATTTAATATCTAGAATGAGAAATGATAGACCTTTGTTCCAGGCAGACATATCTGAATTCCTAGGTTCCATTATAAAAATCATTCTTTAAAATGGAATTTGACAATTAGAAATTTGTATTCTAGTATTACGTGATTTGCAAACTTTGAAAAAAAAAGAATCAGATGAAATCTTAAAATAGTCATCTGTTATTTATTGAGTGTCTCCTATGCTTTGAGGGTTTAAATGTCTGCTGTGCTTCTGGGCTCCTTCCTATTCCTGAGGGAAGGAAGAGAAGAAATATGTACTGAAGGTCCGTAGCAGGTACTATGAGGAAGCTCATATGAGGATATATACTAATAAGATATAGGACTGTGTTTTCAAGGCATATGGAATCCAGTGCTGCAGGGAAAGACAGTAAGCAGATTATTACATGATCTGGACTCCAGATAGAGCCACGCTTCCAGGGTCAATGAAGACGACCAGAAATCAGATAAGGGTATAGCCTTAGCAAATGTTAACTACTAAATATGCCTGGACTTTCACCCGAGTTTTTCCTCTCCTAGAGGAATTTCTGGGTCTGTTCTGTACTGGGAGGAAGAAGGGAGACAGATAGCTATCTCTTTCTCTTCTTGCAAAGCTACTAATTCAGTCAGATTTGGATCCCTCCCTTGTACCTCACTGGTAAGCTTAACTACCTCCTAAAAACCCAGTCCCCAAATACTGTCACTTTACGAGTTAAGGCTTCAACATATGAATTTTGGGGGGGATGCAGTTCAGTTTATAACACCAGCTTATCTCCCTTTTGATTAACTAAAAGTCAGGATTTAGGACTTTAATTATATCTTCCAAATACCTTCACCTTATAAAGTAGCATAATCTTGGGAGTAATATCCTATCATAGTCACAGGTCCTGCTAACATGCATGAGGAGGGGATGGTACTGGGCTAGTATACCAGGGAATGGGAATCTTGGTGGCATCTTGGAATTCTGCCTGCTGCAAAGGTAGTAGGGTAGAAAGCAGTAGCAGATTTAGATCAGGGATAAGGGCTGTTGTGAGTAGAATGGTAGAAAAAGCACACAGCAACCTGGTATGGTAGGAGCATTAAACTGGGACCTGCGTATTTAGAAAGTTGAGCCAGTGTATCTGAGAAAAAAAAGGACTTTGGAAACTAAAAATTAATTTAACATGTAAAGTATTACTGATACTGAAGTTTGTTGGGGAGATGATGGCAAGATTGGTTTAGGAATGATAGGTTTATGGGTAGAAGATAGGTAACAGTGAAAACCCATGGGCTTTGGACTTAGACAAACCTGGTTTTGAATACTGATTCTGGCTTCTTACATGTGGAATGAGAATGATAATGTATGAAGTTTATGGATTGTTACGAAGATTAAATGGAATATTACATTTCAGGTTTTTAGCCCAGTGCCTGGCAACATAGTAAGCACTAAATAAATGTTTATTCATTCAATTATTTATTAAATATGTAAATCTGTATTATGTGCCAGATGTTCATTTTGGCCCCAGGATTTTAATAATATTAAATACCAAATATTGTGCCTAAGCTAGATTTTATTTGACTTTGAATTTCCAGGCTAAAACAGTTGAGTGTTAATTTGTATGTAAATAGCCACAGTATACATTCCATAGTATGGAATGTTCTCAAGCAAAGAAACTAATGGGCCAGTAGTCAGCCTACTTATTGATCACTAAAGAGTTGGCAGATCTCCTGGACCCCATTTCATTGTTTTGATTTTTTTAATAGTCCACCATTAGGGCACCTGGGTGGCTTAGTGGGTTGAGCCTCTGCCTTTGGCTCAGGTCATAATCTCAGGGTCCAGGGATCAAGGCCCACATTGGGCTCTCAGCTCACCAGGGAGCCTGCTTCCCCCACCCCCCACCTGCCTCTCTGCCTACTTGTGACCTCTCTCTCTGTCAAATAAATAAATAAAATCTTTTTAAAAAAATAGTACACTATTTAAAAAAAACTATTTATTTGACAGACAGAGATCACAAATAGGCAGAGAGGCAGGCAGAGAGAGAGGGGGAAGCAGGTTTCCTGCTGAGCAGAGAGCCCGATGTGGGGCTCGATTCCAGGACCCTGGGATCATGACCTGAGCTGAAGGCAGAGACTTTAACACACTGAGCTACCCAGGCGCCCCCAAAATAGTACACCACTAAAATGTGTGTTTGGGGAGGAGTATTCTCCTGCCAGTGTTCCAAATGGATTGAGGAGGGCAGAGATTAGAAAGAGGGAGGGAGGCCTCTTTTTTTTCTTTTTTAAAGGTAAACTCCGGCCAGCTTGGAACCCAATGCAGGTCCTGAACTCAGGACCCTGAGATCAAGAGTCAGACACTTAACCCACTGAGCCACCCAGGAGACCTTTTTTTAATGCCAAGCTGGGGTGCCTATAGTGGGAATAAGGAAAAGGAAATGTTGAGTTAAGAGCATAGGGGAAGAAGAATCAACAGATTTAGGTACTGACTAGGAGAGAGGAGAGGGAGGGAAAAGACTGGTGTAATGTGATATTGCTGCCAGTTAACCCTTCCAGAGCAGTGGGGTGATTCATGACTTTCACGGTGTCTAGATCTTTATCATTGATGGTAAGTGTTATAAACATGACTAGAAGAACATATGTGTTAACTTTCTCTAGGTGTATTACATAATGATAGGAACTATATAGACAAACACTGCATTGCTGCTAATGCTGCTGCATTAGACAGCACTAATCTTTTAAGTTACAGATTTGTAGATTGTAATATTTCTAGTTGTCTCCAAGGGAATTTAGTCACAGCTATGTATCAAAGCATCAGTAATTACAACATAAATGAGAACTGGTTTATCTCTGTTAGTCTGTGAGAGGAGAAACACGGAGTACTGGGTGGACTGTGTTACTGGTTGGGGCAAAGTCCTTCGTCTTTAAATCCTGTTCTCTTCTTTCACACAAGATTATTGACAGGTGCAACATGCATAATGATGTGGGTGATATCAGACTAGCATAGAGCTTGATAAGGCAGGCATTCTGGAGACTCTTTGGTCAGATAAGATACAATAATACTGACCAGGTGACAGGGTTACCTTTGGTACAAAGGAGAGATGGAATTGAGAAGAACAAGTGTAGAAACTGAGAAGCCAGTCAGCAGGGTATTGGCTAGTTGAAAGTTGACGGTGGCAGTGGACTTGGAGAAAGGAGAACAGATTCCAGATAGCTTTAATCAAGCTCTTGTTGCTAAATCTGTAGATTTAGGTTACTTGATGTTAGGACAGTGGTCATTCTGTCTTGAGATGTTCTGTTCCTTGGACTGCTGTAACTTCAACTCTCCCAGCTCTTCTTCTACTTCTCTGGACATTCTTGGTCAGAATTCTTTGCAGCTTTTAATTTTTTTTTTCTAATCCCTTAAATATTGATGTTCCTCAGGATTCTGTTCTAGGCTCTGTTCTCTTTCATTCTCACAGTCTTCCAGAATGATCTCATTCACTTTCATAACATTAATAACCATCTGTGTGCTAATGATTGCCACATTTTTGTCTCCAGCCAAGATCAGTCTACTAAGCTCCAGACTCTTATATTCAAGTCATATTCAACACCTCCTTTTGGATATTACACAGGCACCTCAAACTGAAGGTAGAATATCTTTTCAAACTGTTCATTCTGTATTCCCCACCTCAATAAATAACATCACCATTTTCCTGATTCCCCAAGCTGTATACCAGCTATCATTTTTCCCTTTTTTTCTTTGCAGTATAATTTATATACAGTAAAATGCAGGGAATTTAAGTGTACAGTGTGATGAGTTTTGACAAATGTACATACCCATGTTGTCATCATTCAATCATGGTATAGAATATATTCCATTATCCAGAAAATTTCTGTATACCCCTTTGCCAGTCATTCTTACACCCTTACTCCTACCCCTGACTGAGTTAAACCCTTTTCTCATTGCCTCGTCATTATTAGCTTTTCCTGTTCTTAAACTTCTTATAAATGGAATCATATGGTGTACTCTTTCAGTTTCTGACTTTTTTTTGTTCAACATACAGTTTTTGAAATTTATCTAGGTTATTTTATAGATCAGCAGTTTATTTATTATTGCTGAGTGATATTTCTGTGCATATACCATAATTTCCTTACCCAGTATCTTATTGATGAATGTTTGAGTTGTTTCTACTTTTTAAAGTTCTGAATAAAGCTTTTAAGGAATAGCATTATGGAAGTCTTTTGTGGTCATATGCTTTTTATTTTATTTATTTATTTATTTATTCTTTTATTAGACTTCAGAATGGAACTACCTGCTCATATGATAGATAGTATGTTTAGTTTATTGAAAATTGCCAAGCAGTTCTTCAATAGTTACACAGTTTTACAGTCCTATTAGCAATGTTTGAAAGCTCAGCTTTTCTACTTCTTGCCATCATTTGGTATTGTCATTTTGAAAATTTGAGCAGTTACAGTGCGTTTTGAGATACCCTTTTGATTTTAATTTTTAAATCCATCATGAATAGTGAAACACCATTTCATGTTATTGGCCATTTTTATATCCTTTGTGAAGTGTTTATTCAAATATTTTGATAACATTTATTGGGTTTTATTTTTATCATTGATTTGTAAGATTCTTTGGGTATTATAAATATAAATCCTTTGTCAGATTATATATAGAGATTATACACACACACACACACACACACACATATATAACATTTTTTTCCTGTTCTCTGTCTTGATTTTTACTTTTTGCTACATCTTTTAATAAGTAGAAGTTTCAAATGTTGCTCTAATATGTTATATCAGTTTCTTATTTTATGAATAATACCTTTTGTTTCCTGTTTAGAGAATCTTTGCTTAATCCAGGGTCATGAGGTCATTAATACAGTTTCTACATGTTACTCTAGAAGCTTTATAGTTTTAGATTTTACATTTAGTTTTTGATCTATTTCAGTTTAACTTTTTGCGTATGATGTGAGGTAGAGATTTAGGTTCATTTTCTCCCCATGTCAAAATCCGTTATTTCAGTGTCATTTGTTGACAAAATTTTTCTTTCCCTTATCAAAAAATAGATTTATTTTATATAATGGGTTTGTTTCTATACTCTGAATTCTGTTTCATTCATCTATTTGTTTAGACTTCTGTAACTACTACTTTATAAACTCTAGCTTTGTGATAAGTCATAAAATCTGGTAATGTAAGCTTCGACTTTGTTTTTCTTTAACATTTTCTTGGCTATTCCAGGACTTTTATATTTGTATATCAACTTTAGAATCAGCTTGTCAGTTAAAAGAAAAAAGACTGCAAGGGTTTGGCTGGGATTGTTTTTACTCTGGATAGATTTAGGGGAGACTCTTAACTTCTTAACAATACTGAATCTTCCAACCCATATAATTGTTACATGTTTCCATTTGTTAGGGATTTTAAAATTTCTCTCAACAATATTTTATAGTTTACAGTGCGTGGGCCTTACACATCTTTCATTAGTGCTACTTAGTATTTGTTTATATGATACAAAAATACCATTAAGTTTTTCTGTGTTAATCTGGAATCTTGCAGTCTTGCTAAAGTTATTTATTAGTTTAATTACGGACACCTTTCCTTGCTCCTGATCTAATATTAGCTGTAGGTTTTTTCATTTAAGTCCCTCTTTTGTATTAGCTGTAGATTTTTTTAAAATAAATTCTTCATCAGAGTAAGCTCTCCTTTTTTTTTTTTTTTAAGATTTTAAAATTTATTTATTTGACAGAGATCACAAGTCGGCAGAGAGGCAGGTGGGGGTGGGGAGTGGGGGTGTGAAGCAGGCTCCCTGATGAGCAGAGAGCCTGATGTGGGGCTCAGTCCCAGGACCCCGAGATCATGACCTGAGCTAAAGGCAGAGGCTTAACCCACTGAGCCACCCAGGCGCCCAGCTCTCCTTTTCCCTTAGTTTGTCCAAGGTTTTTTGGTTTTGCTTTTAATCACTAACAGGTATTGAATTTTATCAAATGCTTTTTTGGGGGCATCTTTTGAGATAGCCATATTTTTCTTCTTTATTTTGTCATTATTGATTTTTCAAATGGTAAATTAACCTTGTACTCTTCAAATAAACCTCTTTGAGCAAGATGTGTATTATCCTTTTGATACATTGCTGGATTTGATTTGCTAACATTTTTTAAATGATTTTTGCATTTATAGTCATGTGTGGTACTTGTCTTTTCTTGTCATGTTCTTGTCATGTTTTGGTATAAGGATTATACTGGTCTTATAAAACAAATTGAGAAGTGTTTCCTCTTCTTTGAAAGATTTTGTTAAAACTAGTATAATACCAGTGAAGTTCTCTGAACCTAGAGTTTTGTACATGAAAGTGGTTTTAATTACAAGTTTAGTTTCTTTAACCAATAATGGCGATTCAGATTTTCTAATTCATTTATTTGTTTTGGAAACTTGGGATTTTTTTAAGCAATTTGACTGTCATCTAAGTTTTTAAATTTTTGGCATGTTGCTCATAATTTCCCAGTAATTCCCTTTAAATGTCTATAAGATCTAGTGATGTCTTTCCTTGTGTTCCAGATGTTGGTAATTTGTTTTTGGGCCTCATTCTTTTTTGTTTTGTTTTGTTTTTTTGAGCTGGGGCATCATTCTTTATTTCTCCTTCTCTTTCACTTTTCACGTCTACACATTCCTGTTCCCTTTTTAATTTAGAGCAGTGCCTAAACTTTTCCTAAGGAGGCTAATAACCACACTCTAGCCTTCCTGTTTACAGTGCCTCTGTGTCCAGTTTACCTTCTTTTAGGAAGAAAGATCTTTCTAAAGTTTAAATGTAATTAAATCTTTTCTCACTTAAAACTTTTTTTTTTAATTTTTAATTTTTTATAAACATATGTTTTTATCCCCAGGGGTACAGGTCTAGATGTCCATCAACAGATGAATGGATCAAGAAGATGTGGTATATATACACAATGGAATACTATGCAGCCATCAAAAGAAATGAAAACTTTTTTTTTTAAAGATTTATTTATTTATTTGACAGACAGAAATCACAAGGAGGCAGAGAGGCAGGCAGAGAGAGAGGAGGAAGCAGGCTCCCCGCTGAGCAGAGAGCCCAATGCGGGGCTTGATTCCAGGACCCTGGGATCATGACCTGAGCCGAAGGCAGAGGCTTTAACCCACTGAGCCACCCAGGCGCCCCTCACTTAAAACTTTAATGATTTCATAATTCCTTCAGGAAAAAAAAAATCTATGCTTCTTCCTATGAAATACAAAGTCATCAATGATAAGGTGTCTGTCTTAATAGATACCTGTCTTTTCTTATATTTACTTCTCCCTTTTTATCTCTTCCCACATGCCATAAGGAAGTATACTGCCTTTCGAGGGATTCTGATTTGTCATATTTCACCTAAAAATAGAATGCAGCATTTCAGATGTGATATGATCGATACTAAGTGGACAAAAATTGTCTCCTAACTTCTCCTTTACTGAGATGATTGTTAATATTTGATTGGTATGGTCTCAGTATATAATATTTGTTTAACATAATGCCTTTTATTCCATAGATTTTTATATTCACAGCACTGTCTTTCCCTAAAACATTATTTTAGAGCCCAGTTTCCATTTTACTGTTATCTCAAAGCATATTAAGTAATAGGGCTGCATCTGTTTGCTCCAGTTAGAGTGCCTCTCAGACAGCTGTTTGATCCCTTCTCCTCAAACCCATGGTAATGAGTTTGTTTCAGCTTGGCAGTGTTAGTGTTGGTATTTGACCTGCCACCAGATGACTAGATGATGTGTATTTCTTTATAGTACCATTTCATAGTTTGCAAAATCAAGAAACAGTCCTCTGAAGCGGTCTAGCTGGTTTGGAAGTAAAGTAGTTGTTCCTTTCCTTGTCAGTTCTTCACCTCCTCACCCTCAGGGGAATCAGGATGCCCCATGTTATGTTTAAAAGCCTAAACATATCAAACTTTTATTCTTCTTTTGGGTTTGAAAGGGGGACATTATTAGCTCTGTCTTGATGTAGCAGGGGCTCTGAAAGTCTATTTGGATAACACTGAAGATTGGAGGAAATGTGACTCTGTCTGTGTGTTTTAAGCCCCTAAGGTAAGATCAGAAAGCGTCTGGGGCAGTGAGAGCCAAATAGCTGAAGTCATACATTAATTATGGTCATGAATCATTTTTATTTTTAAAGTCTTTACCATTTGACAAGGTTGTTTGCATAGTACCAGTGAGTTTCAGGCAGCATTTTCCCCCTTTTAAAGTAACAGGCTATTTTGTTGATTTCTGCTCTGAGTTGATAATGCCTATTATTATTACAATTCTGATGGCTTTTTTTTAGTAAAAATTGCATGTTTCCTTATTTACATGAGAAGTTTTTTTTTTTTTGAATATCGTATTTTAAAGTTGTAAATACAGGGACTATCACTGTAATCTTTCACTCTCCCACTGATACCTGTAAAAAATAATCAAATCTTGGGACTGAGCTTTTATATTCAGGCGTTAGTTGACATGCAGTTTGCAGATACCTTTTGAGTGCCTCTTTTGTGCCACATTCTGTTCTAAGCACTGAGAATGTATATAAAAATAAGAGATTTTTTTTTCTTGGAGAGATCTAGTAAGGAAATAAACAGTTGCTATAAAATGTGGTTCTGTCATCTTTGTTAGAGGTTTGTATTTGGAATGCTGTAGATTTCCAGAGGAAGGAGTGCCTTCATCTGTCTGGAATAGTCCAGAAAGGTCTTTGAAGAAGCGATTGTGCTTGAACTGCCTTTTTAATGGACTCAGGAGTGTACTTATCTGCTAAGAGATGGGGAAAACTTACAGGCAGATAGATCAGCTCACTCAAAGGCACAGAAACAAAAAAATGGCATGATATGCTTGGAGAATTGCTGGGAGCTGAGCGCACGCAAGTTAAGGACTATCAGGAAATGAGGCTGGAGATATATGCTGGGACTGCATGACAAGGGGCCTCTCTTTGCTTTTAAATTTCTGTAGAGCAACTTTGTAAGAGAGTATTACTACCAAGAGAGTGTGTACACATACATTCCCAGTGCAAGAGGCA
Source organism: Mustela erminea (assembly GCF_009829155.1). Lineage (NCBI taxonomy): Eukaryota > Metazoa > Chordata > Mammalia > Carnivora > Mustelidae > Mustela > Mustela erminea. Next base: position 54,142,741 of record NC_045622.1, on the reverse strand, counting down.
GTAGGATGGAGTGTAACCTCTGTTGGATTCCACAGGAGCCTCGAGGAAGTTGCTTGAGTAACTTAGCTCATGAGCAAACTAGCTATAGTAAGACTTGTTCCCTTCTAGATGACCTGAGTTGCTCCCTTTTAGATGGCCATTTTAGATGATCTAAGAAATCCTCAATAACTATCAAGCAATTTCTGAAAGTACAGAATATGTCATGAATATTTTTGGTGTATAGTATCATCATCATCATTATCATCATCATAATGTAGGCAGAGATAGTAATGTCTTTGCTTGTGTTCCTGATGTTGGTTTCTGATGCCATCGAATCCCTAAAAATGTTCACCTTGTATATAGGATATCTTTCAGGTTAGAATTATTGAATGATTTTTAAAAATTGAGGTAAAATTCACACAGTGAAATGCATAGATCCTAAGTGTAAATTCTGCATATAGCTATGTACCCGCATTCCAGGAAAGATATGTTGGACATTTCCGTCACCTCAGGGAATTCCCTTTGTTTCCCCTGTCTTCTACCAGTCAGTTCCACCCCACATAGACAGCCAGCAACTCTTGATTTCTGTCATCATGGATTGCTTTTGTTCTTGAACTGTGTATAAATGGAATCATACAGTCTACTTTTTGTTCTTGGCTTTTTTCACTCAACCTAATGCCTTTTTTTTTTTTTAAAAAGATTTTATTTATTTATTTGACAGAGAGAGATCACAAGTAGATGAAGAGGCAGGCAGAGAGAGAGAGAGAGAGAAGCAGGCTCCCTGCTGAGCAGAAAGCCCGATGTGGGACTCGATCCCAGGACCCTGGGATCATGACCTGAGCCGAAAGCAGCGGCTTTAACCCACTGAGCCACCCAGGCGCCCCTCAACATAATGCTTTTGAGATTAGTTCAGATTGTTGCGTGATTCAGTGTGTCTTCCTTTGTATTGATGAGTAGAATTATACGTCATTTTGTTTACTAATGCTCCTGTTTGATGGACATTTGTGTTGTTTTCTATGAAAATTTTATACAGATCTTTCTGTAGACATATGTTCTTATTGTTCTTGAGTAAGTGCTTAGGAGTACAAATACTGGGTTAGATGGATGTTTAACTTTATAAGAAACTGTTTTCCAAATTGTAGTACTTTTTTACACTCTTACCAGTAATGTATACAAGTTGCTCCACATTCTTGCTAGTATTAGATGTTGTTATTTTAATTTTAGCTATCCTAGCAGGTGTAAAATGGTATCTTCTTATGATTTTAATTTGCATGTTCATGATGACCAAGATGTTGAGTACCTTTTCTTGTACTTACTGGCCACTCTTATGTCAACTTGGTGAAGAATTTTACTTTTTTGCCCATTTTTTATTGGGTTATCTTTTTGTTACTGATTTATAAGAGTTTTTTATATACTCCAGACACAGTCCTTTGTCAGATTGATGTTTTGCAAGTGTTATCTCCCAGACTGCTTATCATTTTCTTAATGCCATCTTTAGATGTACAGACATTTTTTATTTTTGTGAGGTCCAATTTATCTATTTTTAATTTTATGGTTAGTGCTTTTCATGCCTTCTCTATGAAATCTTTACCTCCCCCAGGGTTGCAAGAGATTCTCAATTTTTTCTACAAGTTTTATGATTTTAGGGTTTATGTTTACTGTGCTGTCATTGAATTAATCTTTTGCATGTGCTGTGAGGTAGGGAATGAAATTAATTTTTTTTGCCAGTTTATCTAGTACCATTTGTTTAGAAAACTTTATTTTCTCCATTAGTTTGTCTGGATTCCTTTGTCCAAAATCAGTTGGCCATATATGTGTAGCTTTATTTATATAACCTTTACTCTGTTCCATTAATCTATGTTTTGATCATTATGCCAGTACCATATTGTTTTGGTTATGTAGTTTTATAAAAAAAAAAAGTGTATCTGGGTTTATCTCTTCTAGCGTCTTTGTTTTTCTTTATAAATTACAGTATCAGCTTCTTAATTTCTTTAAAAAAATGAAAGCCTTTTGAGATCAGAATTGTGATTGTGAAACAAAGACCTGTGTATAGAAATATAATGAATTTCTGTATATTGACCTTGTATCCTGTGACCTTATTAGTTCTACTAGTTGTTTTGTAGATTAATAATGAAATTCATTTTCATTATATGAAAATCACGATATCTAAAACTAAAGACAATTTGTATATATGTATAAATAAATATATAAGCTATATTTGAAGACCAACAGACTAAGAAAAACACAAACTGATAATGAAAGCAAAAAAGAAAAATAGTTCTTAATTTTTTCAGTGTTTCTTGTTTCAGAGTGGCTACTGCTACTTTAACTGGGATTATTGTTAATTCTTTTTTTTCCTTCGTATATACCCATAGGTAATATTTTTTGTTATCAATGATCTTCTCCTGGTGACTTTAGCACTCCACTTAATTTCTCTGGGCCTCAGTTTTCACCTTTGTAACATGATAGAATTCAACCAAATTCTTTCCTTTAAGAAAAACAAAAACAAAAAACAAACGTTATTTATCTATAGAGAGAGAGAGCACTGAAGGAAGGACCGCGGGAGAGAATCTTCAAGCAGACTTCCTGCCAAGTGTGGAGCCTGACTGTGGGCTTGATCCCTTGATCCATGAGATAATGACCTGAGATGAAACCAAGAGCCAGGTGCTCAATCAGCTGAGCCACCGAGGAACCCCTCAACTAGATTATTTTCTAAGGTGTCTTCCAGACTCCTGTGAGTTTGCCATTTTAGCTCTCAGTATATCAGAGGTGGGCAGGCAGGCAGGAATAGAAAGGGTGTTTTTAGGGTCCACAGTAATTGCTGTTTATTTCATTATAAATATGCTAAGGAATTATGAAATGGTCAGTTTGAGTTAATTCCTAGTTCTGCTTATCCTGGAAAGTTTGTCCTCATTTTGTTCCATTTATATCTGTTGCTCTGTGTTAAAAGTTTATAGTTAACTCACTTAAATTTTTCTGCAACTTTTATTTCTAGGCTTCATAGAGCCCAGTGTGCAATTAAACAGACTCAGGTAACTGTTCAGAAAATTGGAAAGGAAATTGAAGAAAAGCTAAGGCTCACATCTACAAGCAATGAACTGGTAGGTTTTAAAATATATTTACTTGTTTAGACTTCTTGGTCTCTAAATGTGATCATCATGTTCTTCTTATATTAATTAATTTCTTTTTCAAAAAGCTTTAGTTATTTTTTCTTTTAATGTTTTGTTGAGACTTATGTTGGCATTTAAATGTCGGAGAACACTTTCTTATTTCCTGTAATCTAACACGCAGAATGCCTGCCTTTTGCTGCTAGGTGAAATTTTAGATTACATACAATTACTTAGAAAATAATTAAACGTTATTTTATTAATGTCTTATCAATGTAAATTCTAGATGTGAACTGTATAGTGAATAAGAAATAGCTGCCAGAAAGAAAAAACAAAACAAAACAAACTTTAGGGACTAATCTCCTTTTTAAAAGATGAATTTAAAATTATTGGATTGGACTTAATAGGTTGGTTTATGGACAGTGTTCTCTCTTGGGAAAGATTCCTTTTGGGAAAGATTGATGAGGCATTTCCAAAGAAATAGAAATTCCAACCCAAATACACGAATTTAAGATATTAGTATAATTTGGGGTTGTTTTATACTCTTTCTAGTGGACAAAAATACTAATTTTGATATAAAGATTGTGTCTTTGTAAGCAGAATAGTAGGCATAACTAATAAATTGAATTTTTCTCAAAATGAAGCCACATGGCTATGGTTAGCTTTTGATGAAATTTGTGCTATGGATTATGATAGTTAAAATACAATTCCAAATCCTCAAATTAAGTCCTAACCAAAAAAGGTTGAAGTATTTGTTTTCTCCTAGATAGGCAGTATCTTCCAGTTGTCATATATAGCACCATCAACTTAGGAGAAGGCCTTTGTACCTCTAAACAAATATTCTGTATTATCTTGAAGATATGCCAGAGATAGTAATTTAATAGATGAACTATAGAAAAACAGCACAGTTAACCATCAACAGAGATGTCTCTCTCATGGAATTTGAAGTGAATGGATGATAATGTATTTAAACTTTATAAAATTGCTGATTTTGACCCATAAATGGCAGTTTCATGTAATTCAACCTGATGGATAAAGTGTCTGATGCTGTGTCCGGCACAGAGCAGGCATACAAAATATGGTAGCTATAATAGCTATAGTAGTAATGCTTTTCCATTTGACTTTTCTTGCCTTAGGAAAATCTTCTGTTTTGGAGAAGCTGTTAAACCACCTCTTGTTTTAACTTAGCCTCGGTGAAGGAAGAAAAGCCAGACCACAAATATATTGGAAAAGGAGAAAAAGCAGCTAATTTTAAGCCTTTCTGTAGTGTACAGAAATGCCACATTTATAGAACCTTTGTCTGAGGACAAATTGCTAGGATTTTTTGTTTTCTTTTTTTCTTTCTTTCTTTCTTTTTTTCGTCTCCCAAGGCAGGACTGGGAAATTACTTATTTCATTAAATGACAGCATATGTTTTGTCTCAGTATGGAAAAATGTATGTTTAATCCTATTTTTCTAAAATATAAGTGGTGACACACCAAGCAAGGTGATAGAATTTGTGAGTTTAAGGAGGTCAGGTTCAGAGGTTCACTGTATGTTTTTATGCTGCCTGGTCAACATAGACAAGAATTGTTGATTTTTGAACTGAAGGTGAACCTAGGCATCATCTAGTTCCCATATAACTTTCCTAAAACCAACCCTTCTCAGTACATTCTGTTCCCTTCCCTGTTATATTTTTCTCCATAGTATTTATTACCCTTTAACATGCTATGTATTTTACATAGGTATTTTATTTATCTATCTCTCTAATCTCTGTGAGGGGAGACGTTTTTGTCTGTGTTTCTTCACTGCTGTATTCACCAGTGTCTAGAAGAGTGCTTAACACATAGTAGGTTCAATAAATATTAGATTTACAAATGAATCTAGCATGTTAAATAACAAAATTCAACCCAGTTAATTTGAGTATCTACTTGACTTTTTCAAATGATTTATGAATCAGTGGGGTGGCACCTCTTCTAGAGAGAGCTCCAAAGCTCTCTCCAGAGAGTCCTACAGAATACAAGTTTTTTTTTTTTAATTTTTAAATTTATTTTCAGCGTAACAGTATTCATTGTTTTTGCACCACACCCAGTGCTCCATGCAATCCGTGCCCTCTATAATACTTACCACCTTGTTCCCTCAACCTCCCACCCCCCGCCCCTTCCAAACCCTCAGCTTGTTTTTCGGAGTCCATAGTCTGTCATGGTTCACCTCCCCTTCTAATTTCCCTCCACTCCCTTCTCCTAACTCCCCTTGTCCTCCATGCTATTTGTTATGCTCCACAAATAAGTGAAACCATATGATAATTGATTCTCTCTGCTTGACTTACTTCACTCAGCATAATCTCTTCCAGTCCCATCCATGTTGCTACAAAAGTTGGGTATTCATCCTTTCTGATGGAGGCATAATACTCCATAGTGTATATGGACCACATCTTCCTTATCCATTCTTCCGTTGAAGGGCATCTTGGTTCTTTCCACAGTTTGGCGACCATGGCCGTTCCTGCTATAAACATTGGGGTACAGATGGCTCTTCTTTTCACTACCTCTGTATCTTTGGGGTAAATACCTACTAGTACAATTGCATGGTCATAGGGAAGCTCTATTTTTAATTTCTTGAGCAATCTCCACACTGTTCTCCAAAGTGGCTATACCAACTTGCATTCCCACCAACAGTGTAAGAGGGTTCCCCTTTCTCCACATCCCCTCCAACACATGTTGTTTCCTGTCTTGCTAATTTTGGCCATTCTAACTGGTGTAAGGTGGTATTTCAATGTGGTTTTAATTTGAATCTCTCTGATGGCCAGTGATGATGAACATTTTTTCATGTGTCTGATAGCCATTTGTATGTCTTCATTGGAGAAGTGTCTCTTCATATCTCCTGCCCATTTTTTTTGTATGATTATTTGTTTTATGTGTGTTGAGTTTGAGGAGTTCTTTATAGATCCCGGATATGAACCTTTTGTCTGTACTGTCATTTGCAAATATTTTCTCCCATTCCGTGGGTTGCCTCTGTTTTGTTGACTGTTTCCTTTGCTGTGCAGAAGCTTTTGATCTTGATGAAGTCCCCAAAGTTCATCTTCGCTTTTGTTTCCTTTGCCTTTGGAGACATATCTTGAAAGAAGTTGCTGTGGCTGATATCGAAGAGATTACTGCCTATGTTCTCCTCTAGGATTCTGATGGATTCCTGTCTCACGTTGAGATCTTTTATCCATTTTGAGTGTATCTTTGTGTACGGTGTAAGAGAATGGTCGAGTTTCATTCTTCTATATATAGCTGTCCAGTTTTCCCAGCACCATTTATTGAAGAGACTGTCTTTTTTCCACTTTATATTTTTTCCTGTTTTGTCGAAGATTATTTGACCATAGAGTTGAGGGTCCATATCTGGGCTCTCTACTCTGTTCCACTGGTCTGTGTGTCTGTTTTTATGCCAGCACCATGCTGTCTTGGTGATCACAGCTTTGTAGTAAAGCTTGAAATCAGGTAACATGATGCCCCCAGTTTTATTTTTGTTTTTCAACATTTTCTTAGTGATTCGGGGTCTCTTCTGATTCCATACAAATTTTTGGATTATTTGCTCCAGCTCTTTGAAAAATACCGGTTGAATTTTGATCAGAATGGCATTAAAAGTATAGATTGCTCTAGGCAGTATAGACATTTTAACAATGTTTATTCTTCCGATCCAGTAGAATGTATCAATGAAACTAGAAGCTGGTTTTTTGAAAGAATCAATAAGATCGATAAACCATTGGCTACACTAATCCAAAAGAAAGAGAGAAAGCCCAAATTAATAAAATTATGAATGAAAAAGGAGAGATCACAACTAACACCAAGGAAGTAGAAGCAATCATCAGAAGTTATTATCAGCAGTTATATGCCAATAAGCTAAGCAGCCTAGATGAAGTGGATGCATGCCTGGAAAACTATAAAGTCCTAAAATTGAACCAGGAAGAAATTGACAACCTGAATAGACCAATATCTAGTAATGATATTGAAGCAGTGATCAAAAACCTCCCAAGAAACAAGAGCCCAGGACCTGATGGATTCCCTGGGAATTCTACCAAACTTTCAAAGAAATAATACCTATTCTCCTAAAGCTGTTTCAAAAAATTGAAGCAGAAGGAAAATTTCCAGACTCTTTCTGTGAAGCCAGCATTACCTTGATCCCCAAACCAGGCAAAGACCCTACCAAAAAGGAGAATTTCAGACCAATATCACTGATGAATATAGATGCTCAGATTCTCAATAAGATCCTAGCAAACAGGATCCAACAGCACATTAAAAAGATTATCCACCATGACCAGGTGGGATTCATTCCTGGGCTACAAGGATGGTTCAACATTCGCAAATCAATCAATGTGATAGAACAAATTAATAAGAGAATAGAGAAGAACCACATGGTCCTCTCAGTTGATACAGAAAAAGCATTTGACAAAATCTAGCATCCATTCCTGATTAAAACACTTCAAAGTATAGGGATAGAGGGAACGTTGCTGACCTTCATAAAATCTATCTATGAAAGACCCACAGCAAATATCATCCTCAAGGGCAAAAAGCTTGCAGCCTTCCCGTTGAGATCAGGAACACGACAAGGAAGCCCACTCTCACCACTCTTGTTCAACATAGTATTGGAAGTCCTAGCAACAGCAACCAGACAACAAAGAGAAATAAAAGGTATCCAAATTGGCAATGAAGAAGTCTAACTCTCTCTCTTTGCAGATGACATGATTCTTTATATGGAAAACTCAAAAGACTCCACCCCCAAACTACTAGAACTCATACAGCAATTCAGCAACGTGGCAGGATACAAAATCAATGTACAGAAATCAGTGGCTTTCTTATACACTAACAATGAAAATACAGAAAGGGAAATTAGAGAATCGATTCCATTTACTATAGCATTAAGAACCATAAGATACCTGAGAATGCAAGGTTTTTAATAGAAGGAGGGTGGGGGCAAGAAAGTTATTAGCAAAAGAGAAGGATTTTTCCAGGCATGCGGCTTTCTAGGAGTAAAAGCAAGGTCTCTTAGCTTGTGGATTGCCTCATCTTTTTTGTGGGGATAGAGAGGGCCAAAGTCGCAATCTTACTGGCATGGTTTGAAAGATTCTTGGCTGGCCAGATAAGACTGCATTTCTAGAAGAGGTTAGTTTGGGAACTTGGTCTAAGTGACACTATTTGGGGCCTATATTTTGTCTTTTTATTTATTTATTTTTTAAACAAGGATTAAAAACAAGCATTAAACTGTTAAAAAAAAAAAAAAAAAAAGGACGGAGAATGAGGCCTGAAGAAAGGAAGCAACTTTCCCCATAATCATTTGACAAGTAAAGACAAATTTTGGTTTACTTGTCTTCTTTCAGGGAATAATACCATTTACTTGTTAATTTTCTCCTTTATAACTTATCTGTAGCAAATTAGAAACCTTTCCTACTACCTTTTCCCCTCATTCCTTTCTAAATTGGCCCAAGGTCATTATACTTCAACTCAAGCATTTTCAATTTTTAAGAATTGACTTTAATTTTAGCCTATATCTAGGGGCACCTGGGTGGCTCAGTCAGTTGAACGTCTGCCTTCAGCTCAGGTTGTGGTACCAGGGTCCAGGAATTGAGCCCCACATCAGGTTCCTGCTCAGTGGGGAGCCTGCTTCTCCCTTCTCCCTTTGCCTCTCCCCCTGGCTTGTGCTGTCTGTTGCCTACTCGCTGGCTCTCTCTCTGAAATAAGTAAATAAATAAAAAAAAATTTAGCCTATGTATAATCAGAAGACATACTTGATGCTGAAAGAAATTAGAACACTTTGTAAGACCAAATGTAAGTGCCTCTGTTATTAGAAATTGAGTTCATACTTGATGGCTTTTAAAGATTTTGCGTATTCTCATACTACATCAATAGCCAACATATCTTTTTGACATTTAGTTACATTTCTTATGAAATTTCTGCTGTTGTTATCTTGAATTTTTGCCTATATGTTTTGGATTTTGTCAGCTGCCTTTCCTATATCTGTTGATAATTGGATTTTTGCCCATGTTCTTGTATTATGATGATAAAATACATGATTAATTTTTAAATGTTAATCCAGTGTTGCATTTTGGGGGAAAGCCCCTCTTGCTAATGAGGAGTTATTATTTTTTTATGTGTTTTGCCAGATTCAAGTTGCTAAAATGTTTTAAGTATTTTTTTAAAGATTTTATTTTTAAAAATTAAAAAAAAATTTTTAAAGTAAATAAATACATAAAGTAATAAATTAAAAGATAAATAAATTAAAAGATTTTTATTTATGTATTTGTGAGCAAGAGAAAGAGCAAGCACAAGCGGAGGAGGAGTAGAGTGAGAGGGAGATGCAGACTCCCGGCTGAGCAGGGAGCGGGATGGCTTGGGACTCTGGGAGCATGACCTGAGCGAAGGCAGATGGATAACTGGCTGAGCCACCCAAGTGCCCCTGTTTAAAGGATTTTTGCATCTATATTCATGGGGAATATTGGTCTGTAGTTTTGTTTTCTTATAATCTGCGTGGTTTTGTTATCAGGGTGATACTGGCCATAACGAGTGATTTGGGAAGTGTTTTTTCTTCTGTTTTCTAAAAGGATGTGTGTAGAATTGGAATTATTTCTTAAATGTTTGGTAGAATTTACCAGTGAAGCCACCTGGGCCTGAAATTTTCTTTGTGGATTTTGAACTAAGAATTCAGTTCTTTAATAGTTGTGGATTATTGATGTTATCTGCTTCTTGAGTGAGCTTTAGTAATTTATGTCTTTCAAGAATTTGTCCATTTCATTTGAAAGGTTAGTCTTTTTAATTTTAGCTCTTCTCTTATTGAATGGGTAGTGTTCTCTAATTTTAGTTCATAATTGCATTTCTATGATAAACATTTTTCATATATTTATTGGTCACTTACGTATTCTTTAAGAAGTGTAAGTTTATTTCTGCCCATTTAAAAAAATAAACTATTTATGTTTACAGAAAACTTGCAGAGATAGTTCAGAGAGTTTCCATTTGACTTTCATCTGGTTTCCCTTAATATTAACCTCTTCTATAACCATGTTACATTTCACATGGTACATTATCAAACCAAGAAGTTGACACTGATACATTACCATTAACTGTGGCCTTTATTCAGGTTTCACCAGTGTTTCCACTCCTGTCTTTCTTTTAAATAAATAAACTTTATTTTATAACAATAGTAGATTTATAGAATTATTACAAAGATGGTACAAAGAGTATACCCTATAACCAATTTCTCCTGTTACTAACATTTTACCTTAATGTTTTAGTTAATGCATCTGTACTGATAAATCATCATTCACTAAAATCCGTGCTTTCTTCAGATTTCCTTAATTCTCACCTGAAGTTCTTTTCTCTTCTAGGATCCCGTGCAGGAACCCATATTACATTTAGTAGACAGGCTTCCTTAGACTCTTCTTAGATGTGAAAATTTCTCAGGCTTTCATTGTTTTTAATGACTTCGACAATTTTGAGGATTACTTATCAGATATTTTATAGAATATCTCCTGATTGGGACTTGTCTGATGTTTTGCCATGGTTAGCCTAGATTCTGATATCCTTTTTTTTGGTTCCAGTATCCAGCCCAGGATACTACACTGTATTTAGTCATGCCTTCCTAGGCTTCTCTGATCTAGGACAGTTTCTCATTCCTTCCTATATTTAAATCACTATTTCTTATAAGTGTTGATATTTACCTGAGTCACTACTTGGTTAAGGTACTGTCCCCCAGGTTTATCCATTACACTCCTTTGGAGTATCCTTTCCATGCTCAATTTTTTTAAAGCAAAATACTAAATCCAGTTTTCATTCCAGTAGAGGGGACTAGTTTCATATTTTTTCCCTCATTTTTAAATGGGATTTTTGTCTTCTTATGTTAAACAGAGGGTAAGGGGAGAAGGAGAGAGGAGAGTATATGTATATGTACATGTTTGCATGTATATTTGTATTTTTCTTAACGTTCTGTGACTTGTCTTTTCATGTTCTTAATGATGTCGTCCAAGGAGCAAAAGTTTAAAAGTCTAATGAAATACAGTGTATTTTTTAATGTTATTTTATAGGCAGGGTTTTTTGTTTTCTTTGTAAGAAATGTTTGACCTAAATTTTTTTTTAAAGATTTTATTTATTAGTTTGACAGAGAGAAATCAGAAGTAGATGGAGAGGCAGCCAGAGAGAGAGAGAGAGAGAGAGGGAAGCAGGCTCCCCGCTGAGCAGAGAGCCCGATGCAGGACTCGATCCCAGGACCCTGAGATCATGACCCGAGCCGAAGGCAGTGGCTTAACCCACAGAGCCACCCAGGCGCCCCTGTTTGACCTAAATTTGCATCAATTTCTTCTGTGTTTTGTTAAAGAAATTTTGTAGTTTGGGGCTTGTCATTTAGATCTATGATCCATCTCAAGCTAGTTTCTTTGTACAAGTTCAGTAAGGTTCTTTTTGTTCTATATGAATATACAGTTGATTTAATGGTATTTTCTGGTTTGATTGTTTTGAAATATTTGTCCAAAATTAATTGACCAAATATGTGTTCATCTATTTCTGGATTCTCTGTTTTGTTCTACTGATCTATATGTCTACCTTTCACCAAATACCAAAGTCTCTTACAAATCTGTTGTCTTAATACCAGGTAGGGCAAGTCCTCCAGTTTTTTTGTTTTGTTTTGTTTTGTTTTTAAAGATTTTATTTATTTATTTGACGGACAGAGATCACAAGTTTGCAGAGAGGCAGGCAGAGAGAGAGGGGGAAGCAGGCTCCCCGCAGAGCAGAAAGCCTGATGCGGGGCTCGATCCCAGGACTCTAGGATCATGACCTGAGTTGAAGGCAGAGGCTTTAACCCACTGAGCCCCCCAGGTGCCCCAAGTCCTCCAGTTTTGTTCATTTTATAAGTTACATGGGTTGTCCATGTTCTTTGTATTTCCAAGTGAATTGAGAATCAGTTTATCCATTTCTTTAAAAAAAAAAAAAAAGTCTGTTGCAATTTTGATAAGGATTTGTAGATCAGTTTGTGGAGAATTGCCATCTTAGCAATAATGAGTCTATGAAACATGGCATTTATTTCTTTTATAGACTTCTTTAATTCTCCCAGTATCTTGCAGCTTTCACTGTAAAGATTTTGGACATCTTTTATAAGAGTTATTCCTAAGTAGTTTATGTGAATTTTGGGGGTCATTCTTGCAAATGGTATTGTTTTTGAATTTTTGTTTGTTTCTTTTTTTTTTTCCATTTTATTTCCTTTCAGTGTTCCAGAATTCATTGTTTATGCACCACACCCGGTGCTCCATGCAATATGTGACCTCCATAGTACCCACCACCAGGCTCACCCATCCCTCCACCACCCTTCCCTCCAAAACCCTCATTTTATTTCTCAGAGTCCACAGCTTTACCTGTTTGTTGCTAGTAGGAAAGAATGGTCTCAGTTCTTACTAATTTATTAACCTAGTATCTTGCAGTCTTGTTCTATTTACTTTTTAGTTCTCAAGAGTTATTTTGTATGTTTATTGAGATTTTCTGTGTAAACAACCATACCTACAAACTTGGACTGCCTTGTGTGCTTTATTATTTAATTTTTCTGACTTATTTCTATAGCTAGAACATACAATACAATATTGAATAAAGGTGATACAAGTAGAAATCCTTTCTTTGTTCCTGTTCATGGGGGAAATGATTCCTCCTTTCTTAATCAAGCATAATGATAGTAATACCTTTATTGGTGTTAGGAAGTTCCCTCTTATTCCTAGTTTCTGAGAGTTTTTATCATGAATGGATGTTGAATTTTGTTAGATGCTTTTTCTGAATCTATTGAAATAATCATGTGATTTTTCTCATTGATTCTCTGTAATTTCAGATGTTTAACATTACATTTCTGGAATAAACCTGAATTGGTTACAGTATATACTCTTTTTTTGTATCTTGCTGGATTTAAAAATCCTTGAAATTATTTCATGCTATATTTATTAGTGATGTTGAAATATAGTGTTTTTTCTTTTTTTAATATTTTTTTATTTATTTGACTGCCATCACAAGTGGGCAGAGAGGCAGGTAGGGAGAGGGGGAAGCAGGCTCCCTGCTGAGCAGAGACTTGATGTGGGGCTTGGTCCCAGGACCCCGAGATCATGACCTGAGCTGAAGGCAGAGGCTTAACCCACTGAGCCACTCAGGCACCCTGAAATACAGTGTTTTAAATTATTTTATCAGATGGTAGTAGGATTACTGTAGCCTGCTCAAATTATTTGATCAGTGTTCCTTTTTCCTATTCCATCTTGACCAGAAGCAGAAGTGTCTGCTTTTAATATTTTCTAGTCCTCTGTTGAGATTTCATCTTTTTATTCATTATGAGAGTATTTACTTTTTCTGGGACTTGACTGAGACGTCTTATCTTTTTACTCATTATAAGAATATTTTACTTTTTCTCACTCAGCATATTTATAATAGTGGCTTTAAAGTCTTTGTATGGTAATTCTAACATCTCTGTTATCTTGGGGTTGGCATATGGTGATTGTCTTTTCCCTAGAGAGTGAGTAACATTTTCCTGGCTCTTCATATATTGGGTAGTACTGTATAGTATCCTGGACAATGTGAATGTAATTTTGTGGAATGTCTGGATTTTGTTACTTTCCTCTGAAGAACATTGATGTTTTCATTTTAGTAGGTGATCAGCTTGGTAAGGCTCAAACTGTCATTCCTGCAATGGACCTTGGCTCAGATTTCATTCAGTTCAGTACTTTTACCTTTAGGCCCAGCAGCTTTCTGTTTGCCTCATACATGTATGGTTTATGATTCAGAGATTCATATTGAATTTAAACAGAATCTGGGTGTCCGTTTTCTGGCTTCCTCCATTCTGGTGGCCTTGATTGTGTGATCTCTTTTCCCCTGGTTCCCCTGGCCAGAGAGATGGTTGTCTTTCATTGGAGTTTGACTGCAGCCACCCTCAGTACAAAGCTACAGAAAAGAGGAAATTCATACTTTGTGTTGGTTGCTTGCACCAGGTTCTGAGTCTCTCCACAATTTACTTGTCACTGATCAATCTCCAGAATCCTCAGGTAGTAGTTTTTTGTAATTTAATTAGAGTCTGGAGCTATTACTTATGGGAGGACCAGTTTGTTAGGGGCTCATTCTCTTATAGCGGAAGTAGAACTTACATATTTTTTTTTAAGATTTTATTTATTTATGAGAGAGAGAGAGAGAGAGACAGAGTGAAAGCACATGAGAGGGGAGGTCAGAGGGAGAAGCATATTTCCCGTGGAGCTGGGAGCCTATGTGGAACTTGATCCCAGAACTCTGGGATCATGACCTGAGCTGAAGGCAGTCACTTAACCAACTGAGCCCCCCAGGGACCCAATGTATGTATGTTTTATTATTATATATCTTTTGCTTTATCTTCCTAGCTGGATCTGGGTTCTAGGCCTTATATTGCCACTGAGTCTATGAAATTAATGGGTTGGATTAAGTATTTTCTAAGGAAATATTTTCCCTTTCTTAGTGGTTGAGAAGGTGTAAGTGCAATAGAAAGAACCTACAAATGACATTTAAAAGCAAATTTGTTCTCATAGGACAACTGCCATAGTTCATAGCTTTTCCCCAGATTGTTAATTATTTCCAGGTTTTGTGGGAAAACTAATATAGATGAATGTTCCCTAAGCCACCATTCTCAAACTTTTTGGTCTCAAGACTCCTTTATGCTCTTAAAAATTATTAAGACCTCAAAGAACTTAGCATATATCTGTTGATGATGCCTAGGCTAATAAAAGACAGATGGATTCTCACATTTATTTCTGCAATCAATCTGTTGTGATACCACAAATCTTAGAGACTCTGGAAAACTCTGCTGTATAGTTATGAGAAAATGAGAGTGAAAAAGGGAGATAACAGCTTAGTAGTATTATGAAAATATTTTTGATCTCACAGATGCTGAAATGGTCTCAGAAATTCTCATGGTTTCCTGGACCATGTTTTGAGAACATTTTGTCTAAGACTTTTTAGCTCCAGTGTGATCTAAAGAAAATTGCTTCCTTTAGTACAAATTAGTCTGTCATTCTGAAATGAATCTTTAACATTGCCCATCATTGTCTTTGTAAAGACCCACAAATAGGAATGTGTGTGCTTGCAAATAGATGAAACTGTGATTTTTGGAACAGATACATGTTGTATAAAAACACCAAAATTCAGTTAACAGTGATCCATTGGAGATGCACATGTGACATTAACTAGGAGTAAACAGATAAATAGAACACAGAAACTCATTAGAAGATACTTATAGAACGTTAAGGTCTTTGAGCTCTTGTGTTAGATGCATTGGAAAGGAAGCAGAACTAGATCCCACTTGGGCAGGTTTGTTTACTCCTCAGAAATTAGAGCCAACCATCCTGGTTTTGAATGACTTGATACATTTCTGTAAGTGGGCCAGTTTATGCACATGGACCATAACACAAACACACTGTAAACAAGCCTTCCTGTATTAGTTTAGTCTTTAGATTAACTTGTACCCTTTGTTCTTTGATTCTAGAAAATATTTCCCAATTTGACTGTATACCCTGGAATAGAACAGATTAACCCTCTAAGTAGGCAGATCTCTGTGTTCTGTGAAAAGTTTTTTCCTGTTTTTTGTTTTTTTTCTCGACCAGGTAGAATTCAGTTTGGATATTTTATGGAGAAATTGAAGTTATGAAAATTGAACACTTCTTTATGGGAAAAGATTGCTCCTGAAGAATTTACATATTTTTTCTCTAGGTTATATAAAAACACACTAGAGTGTCATGATCACGCTGTTGAATTACTAAAGAAACCCAAATTGTTTCTTGATTCCTTTTTCTTTAATGATAAACAAACTCACTGACTTTGGTCTTTGTTTTTACAGTGGGTCTATTAGACCCAAGCTCGTAGAAAGCAGATACCATTTCTCATTCATTTAGAAGCACATAGTATGCCCTTCATAAATGTTTGCTTTGTTCAAGAAAAATTGCTTAGGAATGTTTCATATTTCATAGAGTTTTCCAGTCAAATATAATAAAGATGATTGGAAATAAGCTTTTGTGCTTGTTTTCTTGGCTTGAATGTCTTTAACAGATGATCAAGCCATCTGTTTAGAATCAGTATTTCAGCGATGAGGAAGAAAGCATTTTGGGTGAGAAACAATAGCTATAAAGTACTTTCCACACAACTGCCAAGTCATTTTCCATGCCCGTTGCTTCAACAAGGCCATACCATTACTCATCTCACTGAGTGCCCTTGCTTCTTCAATATTTGTGAGTCAGATAGAGATGCTGACTTTCATCTTTTCAAGTTTCTTACCTGCCTGATAAACCTATTTAGTTTATTTATTGAAAATAATTTTTTTCTCATTACAATTTTAATTAATATTTGTTTTAGGAAGGAGATAATTTACTAGGTATGACCAAATATTACTGTTTGGTTAAGATTTATGTCATGGAAAATCATGTAAAGTATATTATTGACACTTGATAAAGACCAGGAGACAAGGGCAAACACATTCATAGGACAGTAATTGTGTGTGCATGCAAACATGTGCAAGCACATATATATATATGTATATATATATATATATATACATACATATATATATGTATGTATATATGTATATGAAATCCTGAAATCAGGATTTCAGATTTTATCTGGAGGAAAATTTTGGCCCTTAAAGGTGTTTGGATAAAAAGGGAGTCTGAGTAAAGTTTAGAGTGTGTTGTCATCGGTTTAGGTAGAAAGTATTTTAATGGAAAGATAAATTAATAAATTTATTCAGCAAACTTAATTGTATCTCTAGTAGAATGTGTCTGGGACTTGTTTTATCAAATAAATATTCAGTGAAGTTGAGTTTTTTGAGGTATGGTTCTATCACTTTTTAAAAAATATGCTTTATTTTTTAGAGTAGTTTTAGGTTTGCAGAAAAATTGTACAGAAATTTATTTACCCTCTTCTCTTCCCAGTTTCTTTTGTTCTTAATATCCTATATTAGAGTGATATATTTGTTAGAATTGTTGAGTTAATATTAGTAGAATATTAACTTTGTGGTCGCTCCCTGTTGTATAGTTCTCTAGGTTTTGACAAATATACAGTATCATGTATCCACCATGCAGTATCATGCAGTATAATGACACTGGCCTAAAAATCTCCTATTCATCCTTTTTCCCCCTCTTTTAGAACCCCTGGGAACCACTGATCTTTTTACTGTCTCCATGCTTTGCCTTTTTCAGGAATGTCATATAGTATGTAGCCTTTTCAGATTGGCTTCTTTTACCTAGCAATATGCATTTACGGTTCCTCCATGACTTTTCATAGCTTGATAGCTCATTTCTTTTTATTGCTGAATAGTACTCCATTGTGTAGATATGCCACAGTTTGTTTAACTGTTGACCTATTAAGTGCATCTTGGTTACTTCCAACTTTTGGCACTTGTGAATAAAGCTGCTATAGACATTCACGTGTAGGTTTTTGTATGGACGTAAGTTTTCAGCTCATCTGGATAAATATCCAGGAGCATGATTGCTGGATTATATAGTAATAAGCCAATGTTTAGTTTTGTAAGAAACTTTTAAAGTGCTTTATCCCTTGCATTGTCACTAACAATGAATGACAGACAGTTCCTGTTGGTCCACATCCTTGCCAGAATTTAGTATTGTCAGTGTTTTAGGTTTAACTATTCTAGTAAATACATGTAGTATCTCACTGTTGTTTAATTTGCAGTTCCCTGATGACATATGGTGTGAGCATCTTTTCCTGTGCTTATTTGTCTTCTCTGATGAGATGACAGTTCAGATCTTTTGCCCATTTTTAAATTGGGTTGTTTATTTACTTACTGTTGAGCTTTTAGAATTTTTTGGTATATTTTGGGTATCATTCCTTTATCAAATAAGTGGCTTTCAAATATTTTCTCCCAGTTTGTGACTTATCTTTTCATTCTTTTAATAGTGGTTTTTGCAGAGCAGAAGGTTTTATTTTAATGAAGACCAACTTAGTTTCTTCTTTTATGATCATGCATTTGATGTTGTATATAAAATCATCTCCAAGCCTAAGGTCACCTAAATTTTCTAGTATTATCTTATAGAATTTGTATGATAGTTTTTAAAAAGATTTTATTTATTCGAGAGAGAGAGACAAAGACAGAGACAGAGAAAGAAACAGAGGAAGGGGGGAAGAGCAGAGGGAGAGGGACAAGCAGACTCCAGGCTGAATGCTGAACCTGATGATGACCCTGAGATCATGACCTGAGCCGAAATCAAGAGTCAGATACTTAACCTACTGAGCCACCCAGGCACCCCACATAAGGTAATTTTTTTAGGGCGCCTGGGTGGCTCAGTGGGTTAAAGCCTCTGCCTTCGGCTCGGGTCATGGTCCCAGGGTCCTGAGATCGAGCCCTGCATCGGGCTCTCTGCTCGACAGGGAGCCTGCTTCCTCCTCTCTCTGATTGCCTCTCTGCCAACTTGTAATCTCTGTCTGTCAAATAAATAAATAAAATAAAATTTTAAAAAAAGATAATTTTTTAATTTCACACTAGTTCTGTGATTTGAGTTAATTTTTATGAAAGGTGTAAGGTCTGTATCTAAATGTTCTGTTTCATTTTGTTTTGTTTGTATTCACATGTCCAGTAGTTATAGGACCGTTTGGTGTAAAGACTATCCTTTTTCCATTGAATTGCTTTTGTTCCTTTGACAAAGATCAGTTCACTCTATTCGTGTGTGTATGTGTTTCTGGGCTATCTATTCTGTTCCATTGATTTATTTGTCTATTCTGTGTCCATATCAAACTGTCTAGATTCTTGTATATTTACAGTAAATTTTAACATTAGATAGTGTCAGTGTTCTAACTTTGTTCTTTTTTGGTATTGAGCTATTGTGGGTTTGTTTTTGTTTTTGTTTTTTTTCCTTCCTAGTAAACATTAGAATCAATTTGTTGGTATCAACAAAATAACTTGCTGGGATTTCACTGGATCTATAGGTCAAGTTGGGAAAAATTGACATCTTAATAATAATATTGTTTTCCTATCCATGAATATGGACATTCATTTATTTGGATCTCCTTTGATTTCTTTCATCAGTTTTTCAGTTTTCTTCATTTAGGTCTTGTACATATTTTGTTATGTTAGTCTTATACCTAAATATTTCATTTTTTTAGTCTAATGTAATGTTGTATTTTAGATTTCATGTTCTAATTGTTCCTTGCTGTTACATAAGAAAGAAATGGGCTTTTGTGTATTAACCCTGGATTGTGCAACCTTGCTATAATCACTTACTAGTTCCCGAAGGCTTTGGGTTTTATTTTGTTTCTTGACAGGTGGGGAGGGATAGATTTTTTGAGATTTTCTACACAGATAATCAAATCATCGGTAAACAAAGATGATTTTATTTCTTTTTTCCCAGTCTGATAGTTTTTATTTCCTTTTCTTATTGTGTTGCATAATTAGGTTTTTCAGTACATGTTTCACAGAGTGGTGGAAGGGGACAGCCGTGCCTTGTTCTCCAGTGTAGGGAGAAAGCATCTGGTTCACTGCCATTAAGTGTGGACAATCCCCAATGTAAATTTTGACTTTATGATAGTATGAAAATGATACATATCCAGGAGAAACTGTACTTCAAATTTTGAATTTTGATCTTTTTCCAAGCTAGCAATATATGATGCTAGCTATGGATGATGCCTGGTTACAGTAACAGATCACAGTTGTCAGTCAGCCATGTGATCATGAGGGGAACAACTGATAATACTTACAACCATTCTGTACCCATGCAACCACCTGTTTTTCACTACAGTATTTAATAAATTATATGACATATTAAACACTTTATTATAAAACAGTTTTGTGTTAGATGATTTTGCTCAACTGTAGATTAATGTAAGTGTTCTGAGAACACATAAGGTAGGCTAGGCTAAGCTGTGGTGTTCATTAGATTAGGTGTATTAAATGTATTTCAACTTAAAATATTTTGAACCTATAATGGGTATATTGGGGCATAACCCCATCATAAATTGTTGTTGGCTGTAGGTTTTCTGGCAAATATTTTTTACAAGTTGAGGAAGTTTTCCTTTATTCTTAGTTTGCTGAGAATTTTTATCATAAATGGGTGTTGAATTTTGTCATATGCTTTTTTGGCATGTATTGATATGATTATATGACTTTTCTTTTTTGCCTGGTTTATATGGTGAATTTCACTGATTACTGAATGTTCAGCCTGCCTTGCATACATGGAATAAATTCCATTTGGCTATGGTGTATAATTCTTCTCATACATTGTTGGATTTGATTTGCTCCTATTTTATTGATGAATTTGCATCTGTGTGTATGAGAGATTGGTCTGTAATTTTCCTTTCTAGTGATGTCTTTGTTTGATTTTGGTATTAGGGTGATGCTGGCCTCCTAGAATGAGTTAGGAAGTTCTTCTATATTTTGAAAGTAAACTCTTTCAAAATAGAATTTTTTTTCTATTTTTTATTTCTATAAACAAATAACAAAAAAGAATTAGTGTTATTTATATGTTTGGTAAAATTCATCAGTGAAACCATCTGGGCCTCGTACTTTACATTTTAAAAGGCTATTAGTTATTAATTTAATTATTTCATATATAAGCCCTTTCAGATTATTTTTCGTAACATGGGTTTTAGTAGGTTGTCTTTAAGGAATTGGTCCATTTCATCTAAGTTACCAAATTTGTGGCCACTGAGTTGTTTATAGTATTCTTTAATTATTCTTTCAGTACCCATGGGATCAGTTGTGATGGCTTCTCTTTCATTCTTCATAATATTAATTTGTCTTTTCTCTTTTTCTTGGTTAGCCTGGCTAGAATTTTATCAAAGCTATCGGCCTTTTCAAAAAGCCAGCTTTTGATTTTATTTATTTTGTGATTTTCTCCATTTTATTTATTCTCTTTGGGGGTTCATTAACTTCTCGAATTTGTAGATGTATTTCTTTGCCTAATTTGGGAAGTTTTTCATCATCGTTTCTGTGAGTACTTTTTCACTTCTGCTTTATTTCTTTTCTCCTCCCTGTACTGGATTTTACAAATATTAGGTCTTTTTATATAATTGCACAGATCCTGAGACTGTTTTTGTTTTGTTTTTTTTACACTTGATCTTAGCCAAAAGGCCAAGAAGCGATAAACAACACTCTGTTTTCTCTCTCTTGTTTAAACTGGGTGGTTTCTGTTGCTCTGTTTTCAGCTTAAAGATTCTTTTCTCTGTCTCCTACATTCTGCTGTTCAGCTTATTCACTAAGTTTTTTATTCAAGATATTTTCAGCTCTAAAATTTCCCTTTTTGGGGGGCACCTGGGTGGCTCATTTGGTTGGGTGACTTCCTTCAGCTCTGGTCTTGATCCTGGAGTCCTGGGATCGAGTCCCACATCAGGCTCCCAGCTCCACAGGAGTCTGCCTCTCCCTCTGACCTTCTCCTTGCTCATGCTCTCTCTCACTGTCTCTCTCAAATAAATAAATAAAATATTTTAAAAATAAAATAAAAAAAAAATAAAATTTCCTCTTTTTCTTTGAACTGGAGGGGATTATGCTAAGTGAAATAAAATTTCCATTTAATTCTTTTTTATATATTCAGTTTTTTGACTGAGACTGTATTTCTTTATCAAGATGTTCCTTTTTTTTTTTTATTTGTTTCATGGATGTTCTTAATTGTTATTGAAGCACTTTTATGATAGCTGCTCCCAGGTCTTTGTCAGATCATTGTAACATGTCTGTCATCTCAGTATTGGTATCTCTCTCTTTTTTAAAGATTTTATTTATTTATTTGAGAGAGAGAGCACAAGTAGGGGCAGAAGGAGAGGGAGAAGCAGACTCCCTGCTGAGTAGAGAGCAGGATGTGGGGCTCAATCCCAGGACTCTGGGATCATGACGTAAAGGCAGACGCTTAACTGACTGAGCCACCGAAGTGCCCCTCAGTATTGGTATCTCATAATTATCCTTTTTCATTTCTTTGACATCTTTCTGGTTCTTGGTATATTATATTATTTTTTTTTAATAAATTTTCTATTTTCCTTTCGTTAGTCCGCCCCCCAATGATTTATTTATTTATTTATTTGACAGAGATAAAGAGAGAGCACAAGTAGGCAGGCAGGTAGAGAGAGAGGGGGATCCCATGACCCTGAGATCATAACCTGAGCTGAAGGCAGAGGCTTAACTCACTGAGCCACCCAGGTGCCCCTATTAAATTATTTTTAATTGAGACTTTACATTTTGGATATGATGTTATGAGTCTCTAGATCTTATTGAAACCTCTTTGATCTGGCTTTCTCTGACACCTCTTTCTCTGATAGGGAAGGGAGAGATGCTATCTCATTACTGCCAGGTGGGTATAAAAGTTCAGGTTCCTCATGCAGCTTCCATTGACACCCAAGTGGCAGGAATGTGGGGGAGGGCATCCTTACTTTTGAGCAGGACTGGGAGTTCCCACTCTCCACTAGGCCTTCACTGCTACTGACCTAGCTAAGTGGTGTGGGAATACTTTGATATTGTTCCCCACATGGCCTCCACTGATAGCATGCTGAATAGGCTGGCCTCATTAACACTGTGTAGTAAGGAAAGTTCTTACTCTCCACTAAGCCTCCTCTGGTATCACTCAGCTGGGAGGGAGAGGATTATCTCATTATTTTTGTAAATCCAGGCTCCACTTGTGCTGTCCACTGATGCTGTGGATGGTTATCACCTGAAAGGCGTGAAAGCCCCAGGTCCCTAGTTAACTTTCTCTGAAATCTGTGGGATATTAGAGCACCTTGGTTCAGTTTGGCAGGCATAGAAATCTACTTTTTATTTCTGTGGATTCTATATAAATGGAGTTTGTGGCCTTTTTAAACTGGCTTTCACTTAGTATAGTGTTTTCTTTTCTTTTAAAAAGATTTTGTTTATTTATTTGAGAGAGAGAGAGAGAGCACACAAGCAGGGGTAGCAGCCAAGGGAGAGGAGGATGCAGACTCCCTGCTCAGCAGGGACTCGACAATGGGGCTGGATCCTAGGACCCTGAGGTCATGACCAAAGACAGATGCTTAATTGACTGAGTTACCCAGGTGTCCTAGTGTAGTGTTTGCAAGGTTCATCCATATTGTAGCATTCATCACTGTTTCATTTCTTTTATTGCAAGGTAATATTCCTTTGTATGGATGTACCACATTTTGTTTTGGTACATCAGATGTTGGACATTTGAATTGATTCCTCCATTTGGTTATTATAAATAATGCTGTTATGAAAATTCATATTCAGGTTTTTGTATGGACATATTTTTAGTTCCCTTGGGTGTGTACCTAGCCGCAGAATTGCTGGGTCCTGTGGTATCTCTATGTTTAAGTTTTTGAGACCTCCGTTTTTTTAAAAATGTATTTTTGTCTTAATTATATTGTGATCTCGGGAAAGAGTCCTGAGATATTTTGTAGTGCTTTTTGAATTTTTTTTTTAAGATTTTGTTTATTTATTTGACAGACAGAGATCACAAGTATGTAGAGAGGCAGGCAGAGAGAGAAAGAGGAGGAAGTAGGCTCCCTGATGAGCAGAGAGCCCGATGCGGGACTCGAACCCAGGACCCTGAGATCATGACCTGAGCTGAAGGCAGAGGCTTAACCCACTGAGCCACCCAGGCACTCCTGCTTTTTGGATTCTTAGAAACACCTGTCCCCAGACTTCAGGTTTATTCTCTGCTTATATCTGTGTTCTTTCTATTAAAATGGCCGGTGCTGATAATTAAGTTATTCAAGAGATCTTTAAATTAGATGAATATTAAAGTGCTTTACATCATTATTAATTTGGAGACACTGTGAATGTATAATTATTCGTAGTCATGACTTTCATAGTCATAAATTTACCTGTGCTTTTTAATTATTTAGAGAAAACAAAGTGAGTGCTTGCAATTAAAAATTTTGGTGCTTCGAAATGAACTGGAAAGACAGAAGAAAGCTTTGGGACGGGAGGTGGCATTACTGCATAAGCAACAAATTGCATTACAGGACAAAGGTGAGTAAAAATACCATACAAACAGCCTAACCTCTACATTCAGTTTTCCTTTTTCATTCTCCAGAGGCTCAAATAGTCATCTTTGTACAAATACGGTGATATGATTCTAAAAAATTTTTGGAAGTATTTTGAAGGTGATACAGAAGGGTGTACAAAGACACACACACATACACCCACACAATATTTCAAAATTTCAAAATGAGCACACTTATGTAGGCAGCATCTCCACTGGGAAACAGGGCATTACAAGGAGCCCAGAATCTCAGAAGATTCCTCGTGTTCCCTTCTGCTTAGGATATTTCCAGCCAGACTAACCACTACCTTGACTTATTACACCAAAATCGGTTTTGCTTCATCTTAAACTTTATGCAAATAAAATCATATAATATGTACATTTTATGTGCTGGCTTCTGTTCAATATTTTGTTTTTAAGTTTCATCCTAACCTGCATGTTCTATAGTCTTAGTTCATTCTTACTGCCCATAGTATTCAATTGTGCAAATATATATATGAATTTATTAATTCTGGCTTTTGGCAATTTCTAGTTTGGAAGTATTAGCTAATGCTTCCACGAGCTTTCTCATACATGCTTTTTAATGAAGATTTTTTATGCATTTCTGTTAGATATAAACTTAGGAGCAGAATTATATAGTTACAAGATAGGCATATTTTCAGCTTTAGTAAATTATGTTGAAAAGTTTTCCAATGTGCTTGTGCCCATTTTACCTCCTCTCCACCCAGCAGTGTATCGGCTCTCTTGTCCTGTGTCGTTGGTGGCACTTGGAACTTTCGTTCTTTTGTATTTTAGCCTTTCTAGTGGGTATGTTGTAGTATCTCCTCGCAGTTTTAATTTTGATGTCCCTGAAAACTAATGAAGTTGAACACTATTTTATGTTTCTTGCTGACTGGGATACACTCCTTTATGAAGTACCTGTTGAAGTTTTCCTGCCAGGACCTTCTCACCTGCCTCCTCCCAGCTTTTTTGTGGGGGGAGAGGGTCGGTAGTTCTTTATATGTTATAGATAAGGTTTCTTTGTTTGAAATATACATTTAAAAATGTATTCTCCCATTCTGTGGTTTGCCAGTTCATTCTGTTTGGTTTTTGTTTAAGATTTTTATTTATTCATTTGAGAGAGAGAGACAAAACACAAGCAGGGGGAGAGGCAGAGGAAGAAGCAGGTTCCCCACTGAGCTGGGAGCCCAATGTGGGACTCAATCCCAGGAGCCCAGGATCATGACCTGAGCCAAAGGCAGGCCCTTAACTGACTGAGCCACCTAGGCACCCTTTCTTTAATGATACCTTTACATGAATAGAAGTTCCATTTTATCAATCTTTCCTTTTATAGTTAAGATTTTTTATGTCCAGTTTAGGAAATATTTGCTGCTTTTAATGTCATAAAGGTGTTATTCTATATTTTTTGAAGTGCTTTACTATTTTATTTTTTACATTTATATTTATAATTCATCAGGATTTTTTTGTGTGTGTATGATGTTAATAAGATTCATTTTTTCATACAAATATTCAATTGACCTGCTACCATTTACTGGAAACCTTTCTCCCTTGCACTGCAGGCTCACTTTTGTCATAAACTGGTGGCCATGTACTTACCTGTCTGTTGCAGGCCCTCTGTTCCGTGGATCCATTTGCCTGTTCCTTTGCCATTATCTCACTGTTCTCATTTCTCTCGTGTTATAATTGGTCTTTATATCTGTT
Source organism: Mustela erminea (assembly GCF_009829155.1). Classification (NCBI taxonomy): domain Eukaryota; kingdom Metazoa; phylum Chordata; class Mammalia; order Carnivora; family Mustelidae; genus Mustela; species Mustela erminea. Next base: position 54,117,022 of record NC_045622.1, on the reverse strand, counting down.
AAAGTTCTTCCCCTTAGTTGTTCCTTTTCAAGATCACCTTTCTTCATCTTTGCAAGGATGGAAATCTGCTTTTTCGTTTTTATAGTTGTGCCTGTTCTGGACATTTCATATAGAGTCTGTGGCCATTAGCATGACCAATAACTGGCTTATTCCTATCCTTTTGCATTTTCATATGGTTCTACACAGAAAAGGAAATCTGGCTAGTATTTTGATTGGGCCTACATTTAATATATTTATCAATACAATTGGGGATAATGGATATCTTTACAATATTGAGTCTTACAACCCAAGAAAATGGTATATTCCTTTGTTTATTAAATCTTTACAAAACATGATTAAGATAAACTAATTGTTAGTACATGGATGTTTCCCATAATTCATTGAATTTATTTCTATTTTTTGATGTTTTATTATAATATTATAAATGTTTAAATTTTATGTTCTCCTTCTTGCTGATGTGTAGAAATAGAACTCATTGTTTTAAAGTGGTATTGATTTTTATTATATGTGCAGATTCCTACATCACATCCTGACTTAGCATGACTTACAATGTCATGTCAGTCTGAATGTTTCAGCTGTAAAAAAAACTTTTAGTTTCTTAAATATGCTTCAGTCTATCTTGCCTGCACTTAAGCCACTGTTTAAATGTTACTTTCCCCAGGAAATTTTTCACTGGCTCACTTTCCCTTCTCCTGCCTCTGCCCCCTTGGTTAGATGTACTACCATGTGTTTCCGTAGCATCCTGTGTCCATTATAGCATTGTTAATTATTAGTTTATCCCCTCCTCTAGGCACTAAGATCTCTGAGGGGAGACATTGCCTGTGTGCTGTTTGAAAAACTTATATTCTTCGGGCATGGTACAGTGCCTGGACTCAGTAAGCATTGAATGAATATTTATTGAATGAATGATTCATATTCATGGTTGTCAGTCTAATGTCGTGGCTTATTGCCAAAGAATAAAGACTTCTGTACCTTCTAGCTTAGCATTCATTGGGAAAACTGATACTATCATGTGAAACACTATAGAAAAAAATACTATATATTGTTTGGCAGTGGTTGTTAAAGCTATCTGTGCTGCAACACAGCTTGCATATTGATTTTGAGACATGAGAGTCTGATGGGATAATGCCACTTAAATGGTGAGACATTGTGAGCAGAGTCTATTTCCACAGTCTTTATTGAGTGACTCCAGATAACTAGGTAGCTGTCTTCTCTTCTGTAGCAAGACTTAGTTCTTATGATGGTGTGGAATTTTTATTATATTAAAATTGCCTGTTACCTGTAGCATGTATTTCTGCACATCTTTTTGTAGGGTCATCAGTTTTTAAAATGAGAACACTATAGCATTTTAGAGGGGTTCAGGGCATTTGCCATTTTCTAAAAAGAGAAGTAATAATACTGATAGCTATAATGTTTCAGTTGCCATATTACCACTATATATATATATGATGTTATTTAATCACCACAATAATTCTGTGAGGTAAGTACTATTATTATTGACATTTTATAGTTAGGGTCAGAGATATTAAATACCTTTCTTAAGTTCACACGGCTAGTGACAGGTGATGTTAGGATTCATATCTATTGGTTCTAAAACTCTCATTGTATAATACTGTATAATACCACATTTTACCAAAGATATGCTAAGTAAAGCCTGTGGAATGTATATTATTAACAGCATATGGTAAAAGGATAAGGAGAGTTCTGTTATGTTCTCAATTGTGTTTTTTCTTATAATGATAGAGTGAAGTCCCCGGAAGTCTGTCATCAGCCTGTAAACAGATGGAATGAGAAACAGTGATTTCTATCCCATTTAAAAGACTGAGTGTCAGAGTGCCTGGGTGACTCAGTAGGTTAAGCATCTGCCTTCAGCTCCAGTCATGGACCTGGGGTCTTGGGATTGAGCCAGCATCGGGCTCCCTGCTCATCAGGGAGCTTGCTTCTCCCTCTGTCTAATGCTCCCCCTGCTTGTACTCTCCCTTTCTCTCTCTGACAAATAAATAAATTAAATCTCAAAAAAAAAAAAAAAAGACTGAGTGTAATAATAATGATTGCTTATATTTATAGATTATTCATTACTGAGGAAATGTCTTGTGTTTTCTATTCTTTATCTTTTTTATTTTTTTAAGATTTTACTTAATTACTAGAGAGAGAAAGAGAGCACAAGCAGAGGGAGTGGCAGGCAGTGGGAGAGGGAGAAGCAGACTCTGTGCTGAGTAGGGAGGGAGCCCAATGTGGGGCTTGATCCCAGGACCCTGGGATTATAAGGAACTGAAGGCAGATGCTTAACCGATGAACTACCCACACCACCCCTATTCTTTATCTTATTTGGTTTTTACCTGTAGTCCTATCAATTAAGGGTATTCTTATTATCCTCCTAATAATAAATATATATTATTATTCAATATATCTATTGAATATATATATTCAATAAATATATTATTATTCAATTTTCAGATGAGGAAACTGAGTCTCAGAGAGATTAAGGACTTGTCCAAAGCCACAAAGCAAGTTAGAGAGGAGCCTGTGTTCAGAGTTACTGGTGCCTAACTCTGCAGCAAAGGAAGATTATAGGATTTTGTAGGTATCTGTTCTCCTGTTTTAATTATGACAGTCAAATCAGAATTAGCACATTTTTTTTTAAAGATTTAATTTATTTATTTGACAGAGAGAGAGAGAGAGAGATCACAGGTAGGCAGAGAGGCAGGGAGAGAGAGAGGAGGGGAAGCAGGCTCCCCGCTGAGCAGGGAGCCTGATGCAGGGCTCCATTCCAGGACCCTGAGATCACAACCTGAGCAGAAGGCAGAGGCTTAACCCACTGAGCCACCCAGGCACCCAGAATTAGCACATTCTTGAATCTCCATTTTATCATGAAATAAAGGATGAAAATGCTCAAAGTTAAATATATATTTGCCAGGATGGGTCAGAATTACTGACTTTTAACACTGACTCTATATTGCGGGAGCTTTCTCCCCACTTTTATACAAACTTTTGAGATGAATATTATTTTGTATTTTCCTGAACTGTTGGAATCATTGAAAGGTTAGGATCTAACACCTTGGTCTCAAACATAAAGAGGAGAAAGAGTGCTGCTGTTGGCTGCAAAATTTCTGCCATTGTGTATCTCTATAGACTGTTGTGGTCAGCACTAGGGTGGGGGTGGGGGATTGGAAAGAAGGGGTGGCTGGATACAGATAACCAGATTTATGTACCAGTAGATCTTGTTCTACTTGGTGGGGACTGCTGTTCTTCAGAGTGATTGTGCTAAGTAACCAGAGACATATTTATTATCGGTTGGAGAAAGCATTAGTGTTGAAGCATATTCTTGCATGATTACACTGAATGTACTATTTAATGAATCTTGAGTCAGGTTAAAATATTTAAAAACACCTGAATCACTGGTATTGGTAACACGAAGGGGAAAATGTATTTGTCACCTGTGCTTGTGGCTTAGATTTAGCATGTTTGCTAATCATTTGTGAAATGACTTGCTAATATGAATATTACTGACTTCTGACATATTATGACTTCTTTTTGGAATTTGGTGCTTATCCAGGCACTTGGTTCTTGGCCCAAGAGTGCAGTTAGTATACAAAGTCAGTAATATATTTAATCATTGCTACTGATTCTTCTGATGATCTTAAAGGAACTACTTAACTCTGCAACTTTTTACACATATGTGTAGTGAGGATAGCAGCTCATAGCAGTGCCATAGGGATTAATTTGTGTGAACATTTGGGAGAAACCAGGTGCCTATTATATATTTTATATTTTTGTTTATAAAAATTTATTGCGGTAGGATGATATATTGGGAAGAGGCAAAAAGATAATTTCTGTCCATGTTGCTGACTTGCTGAGTGGCCACGTGCTCTGAGGGGCTTCATTACTCCACACCTGTAAGTTTCCCCTTCCCACTCCTCAAAGGCTGTGGTGTTCAACTTGTCTACAGCAACTTCCAGATGGGCCATGAGCTGATCCGTTCAGTATTAATATTTATTATTGGATGCATTTTCATTGTTGGCAGATATTAGTCATTTAACTTATGATGTTAATAAAAAACAGATTTCCCCTCATTAGTGTCTTAAACCAAATAATCTCTCCATTAATTAATTATATGTTGGCTTACAGTGTCTGTTGCCTCAACCCCCAAATCTTAGAGAAGCAACACTCCATCTAAATTAGTTTGCTTGAAATTTGGTTTAGAAAATGGTATGAAACATTGGTCTTAAGGAAATGTGTTTAGGTTATAATCTAAACATATTTTACAAATGTTGACAAAATCTAAGAACTCTTCAGTGTGCCTGGGGAATGATACGAACTTTTTAAAAGCACAGTTCTCTAAGCTTTGTAGGAAGTGGCTATTTTTTAATGCAGTTAATTTTCTTGATAGTAATAATAACGTATATAAGGTACTTTATAGTTAGAAAGTGCTTGCACAGAGATTATCGTATTTGATTTTAAAGTATCCCTGAGACCTAGGTATGGAAAATATCATTATCTTTGTTTCACATATATGAGATAACTGAGAAGATAAGTGACTGGGGCCAGTTATGAACAGATAGTTCGGAGCAAACTTGGGATGTTGACCTAGACCTTCCTTTATCTCTAAACTCTGTGCTTTTGTCACTATTATGTAAAACCTTACAAAATACATTCATTTAAACCTTGCATAAATCTTAAAAAGTACGTAACTTTTATTGAAATTCCATAACATGCTAGATATTTCACTTACGGTATATTATTTAGCTCTTAAAGGGGCCCCAAGAGAATAATTTCCCCCCATTTTATCAAATGAGAAAAATTGGGCCTCAGAGACATTTGTCACAAATAAGAGCAGATCCAAATTCAAATTTAGGTTTCTCTCACTCCAACACCTGTCTTGTTTCTACGAAACAAAATATTGTTGCTTTCTCTAGTATGTGCCCAACAGATAAATTGACTAATGGTTTCCTAGTTTTCCATTTGGCTTGTGGACTATTAGATAAAGAACCTTGTTCTACTCTATACCTTTTTTATTATAGGGTGGGTGAAGTGATTTTTTTTTTTTCCCCCAAAGATGTCTTTGATTTGGTTACATCTTAATTCATTAAGAAGTCTGGATTAAAAATCTGCCATTTTCTCATTTTCTCCCTAGACCTGTCATTCAGCCTTTTTGGTCTTATCTTCTCTTCACAAAACAAAAAATTTTGAATTATGCAGTCCAGATTTCTTACATCTCTAATACTCTGTTTACCTCAGAAAGTTAAGATTGGCAAAAAGGAGCGGAATCTGTTAATCTTTTTTACAAATCTCTTTATTTTTCCAAGTTTGGTACCAACAATGTATTTCCCAGCAACGAAAGGTACAAAAATAGAGACCGAGAGAGATTCTCTGACCCTAAGTGTGTATATGTGTTTATAGACATTGTTTATTAACTGGGAAGGCATGTGGTGGGACCTTCTGTTTTAAAGATCATCAATTCATTTTGCTAAGCAGGAGCAAAAACAAGCACATTCTTTTAGTAATGTAGTGTGTAGAAGTCAGCTATGTCAGATTTCATTGCTGATATTTAGGGAAAAAATCCTCTTGGTAATTTCAGTAAATAGAAAGTTTTAATCCTTTATTGCCAAAATAAGAAATGTTTTATATGGAGTTTCCATCAATTATGATAATTTCTTTTTTAAATTTAATTTAATTATTTTATTTTTTAAAGATTATTTATTTATTTAACAGAGACACAGTGAAAGAGGGAACACCAGCAGGGAGGATGGGAGAGGGAGAAGCAGGCTTCCTGCTGAGGTGGGGAGCCTGATGCAGGGCTTGATCCCAGGACTCTGGGATCATGACCGGAGCTGAAGGCAGATGCTTAGCAACTGAGCCACCAAGGCACTCCAGTTATTTTGTAATAAATTTGAGTAAGATGAACTATGTATCTAGTTCTACTTAATTAGCTTCTTTTTGGTCAGTAAAGTATTGTGCTCTTTTCTCATAAAAGAAGAATCACACAGTATATTTAAGTTAGGGCTTCAGTTTCTATTAAAAGGTCACTGATTTCTATTTGAAATTATAAAGACATTATTAAGTATTATGTAACAGTTTTCTCCTCTTCCATCATAAGGTCACAAATTGAAAAATCACCTTACTGACTTTATAATTCAAGATATATTTATTTGTAATGGTAGCAGAATTTAAATTTTATTAGTCTGTGTATATGTTCTGATTTTTTTATAGCCGTCTGACAGAAATTCCTAAGCAGACTTCCTTAAAAATTATTAATATCTGCCTTTCAAAAACTTCTGAACCTGAGGACAGTTTTTCCCTGGGGCTTATGCTATTAAAGTTTTTTTACTTTGAGCCGTTGACATTGTGTGTAGCATGTGAAAGCAGAGAACTTGGCAGTGGGGAGGACAAATCTGGGTCCTGAGTAAACTTCACGTTTTCTTTTCAGAATGATAGTTTCCATATATTTTATAATGATTTATTCCAGTAATGTCCTAATTGGATTACAGGGAATGTAAACTATCATATTTTAATCTCCCTCTTTTGCAATGGAAGGTATAGATGGGCAAAAATAAGCCATCCGACAGAATTTTCATTTGGCTTGCCATCATTTTTCTCTAATGGAATTCCAAAAAGCTAGATGTGGCATTTACAAAGAATACTTTTGCAATTGGCTGGTTCAACACAGAGATAAGAAGAGGTCAGAAGGCATGTAAAGGAAACAGGAAGAACACTGAGGATGTGTATGCATGTGTACCTTCATCAAGCTCTTTAGTCATCATTTATAGAACACTGACAATGACCCCAGCATCAGTAGGATGTTAGAAACGTAATGACAGGTGTGATAAGTGTATGACACAGATATTTCGAAGGTGTTATAGGAGCACAGAAGGTAAGTATCTGAAAGTCAACACCGGGTAAAGGAGGTGACCCTTAGGTTGAGTCTAGAAGAATACTTCCCAGATAGATGGAACACTTTATATAGAAGCATAGAGGTAGGTTAGAAAATTGTAGGTAATTCTAGTAAAGCTGCACCTAAGGATACATTTAAGTAAGGGTCCATAGGAGAAGCCACAGGGGTAAGGAATGCCTTAATCATAAATGTTTTTGTTGAAAGGGCTGGGGATCTACTGAAATAACTTAAGTAAGCTTTGAAAGACAAAAGGTAGATGAAACCATATTGAGGACTACAATACAGTTTGGGAATTAAACGTATATTTTAGAAAGTTCTCTTTGAAGAGTTGAGGATAGAGAACTGTTGGGGAGTTATTACAATAATCTAAGCCTTCCATAATTAAAATCAAAACAGATTGGCAATGTAAAGGAAGGAGAGAGTGTATAGGTTCCAGGAATATTTCGATGATAGTCTCTACTGTTAATGGCTTGGTGGGTTTGAGGAGAGAGGGAGAGAAGGACATAGGATGGTTTCCAGTTTCTATTTTTGACAACTGGCTGGATGATTAAACAAAGACAAATGCTGGGGGAAAAGCAGATATTGGGTAAAGAGAGAAAAAGGAAGAATTAATTAAGACTTCCAATTTTGGATACTTACCTGGTTGGTAAGGTAAGAAACAAGAAACCAACTAAAGTAAATATCAGGTTGTGACAAGTACTAAAAACAAGCTATGATGATAGACGATAACTGTGGGAGACTATTTCTGCAGAGATTGCTCAGAAAAGGTTTGCCTGAGGAGCTCAGCCTTGAAGGTAAGAATTGCTGGAAAAACAGAGGAAACAGCAAGCGAAAAGACTTGGAAAGGGCTTGGACTGTGGAACAGAAAAGAGGCCACGGTAGCTGGAACATAATTTGTTAGGAAGAGAGCAGTGTGACTGACATGGGTTGGAATGAAAAGAAATTCGGAGTTTATATAAATGAAGCTATTCGCCTTACCCACTGAACAGGAGAAGGCTAAGAAAATGGCACAGGGGCAGGTTTCCATATTAGGTAATGGGTACGATTGTGAAGGAATCTGATTATTTCAGGATGGTGCGAGGTGAGACAATTGTATTCAATTTAAAGGTTGTTTAAGGATTGAGGGAATGTGTGGAGTAGTCAGGTCCAAGAGTGGGAAAGCACACTAATGAGCGAATTAGAGTAGGATTGATAGTTGGACAGTGTGCCTGGTAGGCTCTGTGCTTGTATGTTTAAAGTAGAGTCAATCAGACTGATTGTGTAATTTTCTCTACCCACTCAGAGCTTCATGGGAGCAGGTTGAGAGAATGAAAATGTTGAACAAAAGTGAAACTAATCCCCATTTTACAGATGAGGAAAATGAAACTCAGAAAAGTTGAGACTTGTCTAGAGTCCTGAAAGTAGCATATGTAGGATTTCAGCCCTGATCTTTCTGCTTCCTGAGTACGGGGGCTATAGAGTATAGTACTCTGCCTCCCGTAAGATCTGCCTATTGTATTGAAACACTAAAATGAGCTCTGACCTTGTTAGCCATCAAGCCATTTGTGTAGAATTACGAAAGGAATCCACTGCTTCCCACTGCATGTTAGAAGGAAGTGCATCAGTTCTTTAGGGAGAAAAAAATTTATTGGCTCTAAATTCGGAGAGGAATTTAGCATGCAATTTCTTCTGTGCAGTGTATTAAATAGCATAATGAAATATAGTCAATTGCAATTTTGCAAAAGTTACAGCAAGAAATATCTGTTAACCCTTGAGAAGGGCAGCATCATAAATCATAGTACAGAAAAGGCAATTCTGCAGGGAAGGAAACTAAAATAGTTCAAGTATATTGCTTTTTGGTCATCTGACTTGATGTAGAAAACCCAGAAGAATGACGGTTTATTGGTTTTAACTTTAATTTTGACAGGAACTGGCCATTGTCCAGTCTGAGACCAAACTCTCTGGTGAGAGAGAGCCCAAAGAGTCTGTGTTTTGTTTTGTTGATGGAAGCAAGATTCATATTCTTTAGATTTTAGGAAACAGCATTGACATTTGGTTATTAAAATTAAGCATCTGACTGGAGTTCTTGCTGAACAGAGAAGCCATCTTCCTAGCAGAGTGGAATGTGTACATGGAAAGGGCCAAACATTTCAGAAAGCCATTTTGGAATATGGTAAACCAAGCAGATGCATTTGCTCTCTCTCTCTCCCTCTCAAGGACCCAGTGATCGATCATAAAGATGCTTGCATAAAGAATGAACCAGTATTGGTGGTGAAAATAACAGAGGGTACCATTGGAATAGCAAAGATTTTGACACAGTTCTCAAAGACACTATATAGATATGATTGTTTTGATGCATAAACTGGAGTAGAGAAAAACTGCAGCATGTAACACAAATAGAAAAGGTTTTTGGTACAACTCTCAGAGACTTCAACTTGGAATTTCCAAGTATAGAAATCAGGAATGATGGAGCAATAATTCGGGTAGCTAGGCCTACTAGCTCATTTTCTTTTCTCTGTGAATTTGGAGTAACTTCCTATAATACTTGCTCCAACTGCTTTCTAAACATAATGGATTCTTGACCTAGTTAGGTCCCATGGTACAAGGGTTTGGCATTGGAAGGTGGAACAGAGCCTGGCTCTGGACTTTTACAATTGACCTAGAGGGAAAACATGAAAGGCAGCTCTACTTAGAAGTGAAATGCCTAAGAGTAACACAATCCCAAAGTGAAGTTCTCCTTACTTGACAGTTGTGGTGGTTTAAACGTAAAGGTACTACCTTCTTCCAGCATGGCATATATACTTGGAAGGAAAGCCCAATTGTCAATAGGACCTACCCGCTTACACTGAGCTGGCATTTGGGAATAATGCCTTTCATGTAAATAAATCTTTATAGCTTCAAAAGATACCTACACTAGTTGCCTGTACTAATCAGTTTAATTGCTTGTCCATGGATTTTATTTGTTTATTTGACAAAGAGAGAGAGAGAGAGAGCCACATACATGGAAAGCAGGGAGAGCCATAGGCAGAGGCAGAGGGAGAAGCGAAGCAGGCCCCCTGTTGAGCAGGGAGTCTGGCTCAGGGCTCCATCCCAGGACCTCGGATTATGATCTGAGCCAAAGGCAGAGGCTTAACCAGCTGAGCTGAGCCACCCAGGCACCCCCGTTCACGGATTTGAAGGGAAAACCAAGGGTCATCATATATTAGAGGAAAACAGTATGAACTAGCCCAAGTTGCACAAACAGAATAGCAGACCCAAAAGGAGCAGAAAATAGAAAGAATCAGATTCAACTTCTAGCATCTGCCTAGGATGTAAAAAGGTAGAAGGAACTTCATTTCCACCCTGACAACAAGAGAAAGCTGGGCAATGTACAAACTCAACTTTTCTTGAATCTAAAGAACTAAGATTACAGGTCAACCAAGGAGCCTGATACATAAGAAAAGATGAGACAGGATATGAGGGCTGACTCAGTAGTGGCAGAGCACAGGGGGGAGTTGGGCCACTGTCTAAGAAGGCAAAATAATTTAGTCATAATTTTTAACAAATTGCTAACCACTAAGTCCGCACTCCTGTAAGACTATATAACAACTGGAAGGCAGTTCACACCTGTGTATAGTTTATTCTGTGTGAATCTACACTGGATATTCACAAGAAAGACTGGAGACAGGATAGAAGATGTAGAAAGCCTCCCTTGGTGTGGTATAGGTCTAGGGGGATGGGAGTGGATACTGTTGTTAGAAAGCACAACTCTTCTCTAAGAACGAAAGCATTAAGCCTCTGGAGGAGGAGCTGTTAAGCCCTGCAGTCCCGTGGGCATAGGTAAAGGACTGGAGGAAAAAAAAAACAAAACATTGCCCTTAAGGGTAGGGCAGTAACCTTGTTGTACCTGGACTGTTAGAAACCTTCTATCCCTGGGGGAAGGACAGTATCACTGAGAAAGCCCTACCTGATACCTAAGGGACACAGGGTCTGTTTAACTCAAACAAGATGAAAGAAAAACTCTGTTCTCCTCCCCAACCAGGCTGGAGAGCCACCACAGTGTGCCACCTGAGGAGTGAGTTGCTCTTGTTTCAGTGCGGGTTTACATGGAATACCCAAATCTGAGTGTGGAACAGGTTCCCTGAGAAAAAGCCTCCCGCAGATCATCTCCACCACCATCACCACCTCCAGTAAGGGGGAGTTAGAGGAAATTTGAAGAATGTGTTACACTGAAGGTAACAACAAAACAGCAACCACAAAACTCAAACGCAGCCCAGTTCCTAATTGTATTGACTCAATTTCCATAACAGCAGAAGATGTATGCTCTTTTCTTGCTCTATTGTCCTGTGTTCTCTGTTGCACATGATAGTGAGTATTCAATCAAAATTTTTGAGACATGGAAGAGCAAAAATGAAAAAAAACCATCATTATCTCTCCCCCCACCCAATACCACCAACAAAATGTTATTGAGAAAAAATTAACTCAGAAGAAGAAAAAACCTCAGCAGTGACTCAGATGTTGGAACTACCAGAGAGTTTAAAATAACTACGATTAATGTGCTTCAGGCTTTTGTGGCAAGGTGGATAACAAGCATGACTAGGTAGTAAATTTCAGCTGAGAGATATAAACTATAAAATATACAAGTCTAATGGATATGCTGTAAAGAAAGAACACAGTAACAGAGGTGGAGAATGCCTTTGACAGACTTTTCAGTAAATGTGATACAAATTAGGAAAAGAATATGTGAACTCGAATATAAATCAATTGAAATTACCCAAACTGAAGTGCTAAGAGACTTAGACAAATCTAAGATAATTCATTACCACCAGTCCTATATTTTACGAAATGTTCAAAGAAATTCTTGGGGCACCTGGGTGGCACAATTGGTTAAGCTTCTGACTCGGTTTCAGCTCAGGTCATAATCTCAGGGTCATGAGATTGAGCCTCAAGTCAGGCTCTGAGCTCAGTGCGCAGTCTACTTGAGATTCTCTTTCTCCCTCTGCCCCTCCCATTCTCATTCTCTCCTCTCTCTCTCTGAAATAAATAAATATATCTTAAAAAAATAAAAAGAAAAGGAAAAAGAAAAAAAATTCTTCAGCAGAAGGAAAATGATACAGACAGAAACTTGGCTCTACACACAAAAAATGAGATATCCAGAAATGGTTTAAGATATTATAAACACATTTTTTCTTATTTATAATTATGAAAGACTATTTTCTAATGCAAAAATAGCAATGTTTTGGAATTTAAAACATGTGTAAAGTAAAATGTGTGAGGAATGTGAACAGTGGGAAAAGGAAGAAGTGGGAGTATGGTACTTACAGTTTTTTTAATATTCTACGTGAAGTAGTATAATAGTATTTGAAGTTGGACTTATTTATTGATGTTATATACTGTAAACTCTGGGGCAACCACTAAAAATTTAAAATGGAGGTAAGATAGCCAGTAGTGAAGAAAGAGGGAATGGTAAAAAATATTCAGTCCAAAAGCATAAAAAAAGATAAAGGAGCAAAGAATAGGTGGAACATACAGAAAACAACTAGCAAAATGGTAGATTTTAAGCTAAACATCAATTATATTAAGTGTAAGCAGTCTAAATATCTCAGTTGAAACACTGAGATTGTTCAGATTTTTTTTTTAAAGATTTTATTTATTTGACAGAGAGAGAGAGATCACAAATAGGCAGAGAGGCAGGCAGAGAAAGAGAGGGAAGCAGGCTCCCTGCTGAGCAGAGAGCCCGATGCGGGGCTTGATCCCAGGACCCTGAGATCATGACCCGAGCCGAAGGCAGCGGCTTAATCCACTGAGCCACCCAGGCGCCCCGAGATTGTTCAGATTTTATATTTAAAAATGACCCAACTAAAATGGGTATCTCTAAGATATCTCTAAGATATCTAATATATCTCTAAGAAACCCATTTTTAATATAAAGGTAGATTGATTGATTAAAGGCAAAAGAATAGGAATAGTATATCATGCAAATATGAATTAAAAGAAGGCCAAAGTGGCTGTATTAATAATAGACAAAGATTTCAGAACAATGAATATTACCTGTGATAAAGACAGATTTTAAAAACATTGTGGTGGAAGAGTCAGTCACAAAAAGACATAATAATTCTAAATATGTATAACAGAGCTTCAGAGTATATAGGTAGTAAAAACTGGTAGAACAAAGAAGAAATAGCCAAATCTATGTTTATAGCTGGAAACCACAACACTTATCTCTCACTAGTTCATAGAAAAAGTGAAGACAAAATTAGTAAGGAGAAAAGACTTTAACAACACTACTAACTAACTTTACCTGATTAGGAGTGGACCACCCCAATGCACACCAGCAGAATATACCTTTTTTCATGTGTACATGGAACATTCAGTTAGGCCATAGTTGTTATCCCAAGTACGAAAGAATCAAATGATGTATAATACGGTCTCTGACTAAAAGAAAGAAACTAGAAATCACTGATAGATACCTGGAAAAATTCAAATATTTGATAATTGTTCAACACATAAATGGGGTGGATGGTGGAGGTTGTCAACTGAATGTCATCTGAAATCATGGAGGGTGAATATTTGGGGAGGACCTATACTGTGGCTAAAAAAGATAAGTGGTGTTTCTTGATTATGTTCTGTTTGGGGGGCAATGTTAACAACGTATGGATCATTTAAATACAGTTGAGAGAGGAGAGAAATATGTTGATAAAATTGCTTAGGTTGGTGATGCAACATGGGGGCTTAGGTGGGTAGGAGAAGAATGAATGAAACAAGATGGGATTGGGAGGGAGACAAACCATAAGTGACTCTTAATCTCACAAAACAAACTGAGGGTTGCTGGGGGGAGGGGGATTGGAAGAAGGGGGGTGGGGTTATGGACATTGGGGAGGGTATGTGCTTTGGTGAGTGCTGTGAAGTGTGTAAACCTGGCGATTCACAGCTGTGCCCCTGGGGAAAAAAGTATATGTTTATAAAAAATAAAAAAATATTTTTAAAAATTGCTTAGGTTGGTGAATTTATGCAGAGGTATAACTGTATTATGGTCAGTAATGTACTTTTTGTTCCATCTCCTGCAGGAGATGTGCAGACTAGTTGAAGGCCCCCTTTCCTATTGGATTGTGGTTTATGAAACTAATCCCCTTTGTAAGATCCAGAGATTAGTGTGTCTGGATCTAAGACTGTTTTTCTGTGCCTCAATATTTCTGGTGTTATCAGGTCTGGATTGTCAAGGACAGAAGATGCTCTCATTTCTTAGAATAGGAAGACGTAAAAGGACTTTATGATCACATAAATGGAAATGTGGGTTACAAAAGTTGATATAAATACAACAATCAGGCATATAAACAAATACAAATCTCTGTGTAGAGCTAAAGCAAACACTTAAAGGAAATTAAATGTTCCGTAATGGGATTGGGATATGGGGTATCAGTTAAAATGTGGAATATTCATATAATTCACATCCATGGAATTGAATTTTACACAGCCATTAAACATTACAACTCAGACTATCTGTCAACATGTAAAAATGCTTATGACATAATATGGAAAAATCAGAATATACATTTCCTACACACTGGTATTGTAGCTAACACTACTTATATTTATGAACTAATAATAAGTAGTCAAAATGCAAGTAATTTTTCCTGTTCTACTTTTTATACTTTCAGAAATGTTGTATAGTATCTGTAGGTGAGAAGAAATTAACCACTTTTTTAGAAAATCAACTTCATTTTTCAGAGCAGTTTTAGGTTCATAACAAAATTGTGCTGAAGTTATAAAGATTTGCCATATATTGCAAACTCCCACACTTGCATAGCCTCCCCCATTAGCAACATCCCTCACCAGGGATTTATTCAATTGATGAACCTTCAGTGAATAAGCAGGAACACCTAGAGTCCACAGCAACTTTCTTTTAAAACGAAGTTGTCTGAATTTTGAAATCTCATCAGGGTTTCTTGGTCAGCAATCCAGAAATCTGGAGGCAGAGACTCTTATTCTTTGATTCCTGCTAGAGGCCAGACTTGTGTCAAATTGAACAAGTAGGGAGGTTTTTTCCAGTGAACCCTCCAGAAGACCTCTATACCCAGCTTACTTTGCCTCTGAATCTATTCACGGTTAGGGGATGAGCTCTGCCTTTTTGGTTGTTGGTAAGCAGTCCTATCTGCAGTATTACATCGGGAATTGTCTCCCTCTGTCTCTAGGAAGTGCATTTTCAGCTGAGCACCTCAAGCTTCAACTCCAGAAGGAATCACTGAATGAATTGAGGAAGGAGTGTACTGCGAAAAGGTAAACGTGGCCCTGAGAATAATGGTTAAGAGTGTTGGGTTTGCTTTGAGGATGGGATTTGGAAAAGTAGCATTCTTTGAAAGCTGCTGGTATTAACCTACATTCTGCACATGTCGGTGCCACATTAATTTATTCAACGAATATTTATGCAGCATCTACTTAGTAATGTAGCCATTACAAGAGTTCCTAGTGTATAGTCATAATCAGAAACATGAACATTGTTTTTCTAGTGTTTAAGGCCACAGCACCATGACTTAATGTCTGAATCTTCTCCTCTTCCCATCTTCTACGATAGAGTAGCTTATTTTCTTCAGTCATTTCTTCAGACTTACTCCTGTTTAGTGTTAGTCCATTGGGATTACTGCCACAGCTTCTAGCTTATCTAACATCAGTCTGTCTTTCCAGTTCATCCTCTCCCCTTTTTTATTTTTATTTTTTTGTGATTTTATTTATTTATTTGTGAGAGAGAGAGAGAGAGAGTGGGTACATGAGCAGGTGGAGAGGCAGAGGGAGAGGGAGAAGCATTGAACAGGAAGCCTGATGCGGGGCTTGATCCCAGAACCCTGGGATCATGATCTGAGCCGAAGGCAGACGCTTAACGGACCGAGCTACCCAGGCACCTCAGACTTCTCCTGTTAAAATACGAGGTTTACCATATTTTTTTCTCCTCTTAAGAAGTCATGGTGATTATTTTGCTTAATTTTCAATAACCTTCAATAAATTAGCACTATACAACTATAGCTAATTTCAGTCCTCCACAGCATTCAGTTAACAGATGCTAATAGTTTTTCTTTTTATTTTTTTCCAGCACATGCTTAATTTGATGCCACCTCTGTTCTTTTGCTCATGTTTACTCACTTTTTCTGGAAAGCCATCTCATTCTACATTTTTCTTCAAGAAACCTTAGCAGTTGAGCTTTCAAGAATGTTAGACCTGGAAAGAACCGTGGAGATCATCTGGTCTTATCTTCTCAATTTGCAGATAGGAAGGCAAGGCTTTGGGAAGTTACTTTGTCCTGATCACAAGGAAAACAGGACTAGATCCCTTTAGGTCTTTAGAACTCCTTGTGTTTCCTACTACTTTTACATTCCACTGTAACCTATAGTTTTCTGAATCCCTCTTTTTCTTAAATCGTTAACACAGTTGAGCAGGTTAATTTATCCGATAGATGTTTTATCTCTTGGTCTTATGTCTTTAGTTCAAGAGAACAGGTACATCTCTTACCACAACTTACTGTTTGTTCTTTTTATTCTTTTATTTTCTGAATATGGCAGGAGGCTATTTTTTGAGGTAGCTATGAGTGAGAAAGAGAAGACTTCCTTAAAAGAATCAGAAATCACATTGGCCTCAGATTAAATGAGACCCTAGTCTGCTTACTGAGTGTCTCTAAATTTTGTATCCTTGTTTGTAAAATGGGTGTAATGATATCAACCTAATTGAGTTTTAATGATTAAAGCCATTTATAAAGCTCCTGACATAGAGTGGTAGGTGCTTGGTCAATGATTATTTTTACCCTTTCCATCTCTTAGCATGGTATTAGACACACACAATAGGCGTCTATATTTTATCTTGATTTATGCTATTTAGAGACAGATCAGGAGTCATGTTAGCTATTATTCTTGACTACTGTGTTTCTGTGGCCTACTGCAGGCCATTTAATCTTCCTCCACATCAGTTATGTGGAAATAAATGTTAACAAGCATGAAAACTTTTTTGTTGTTGTTTTTTTAACAAATCTGCTTTTTATCTTTCCTCATCAGGGAACTCTTTCTGAAGACTAATGCTCAGTTGACAATTCGTTGCAGGCAATTACTATCTGAACTTTCCTACATTTATCCTATTGATTTGGTAAGTTTCAAATTTTTTGGAAAGAAAAACATTTTTTTTAAAGATGGTTTCTGTTTGAAATGTTTTCACAATGAAAAAACTCATTTCACAGCATAAAACCTTCTAGTCCCATCCATCTTGTTGCAAATGGCAAGATTTCATTTCTTTTGATGGCTGCATAATATTCTATTATATATATATACCACATCCTCTTTCTCCATGGGGTTAGGGAAGGAAAAAATGAAACAAGATGGGATCAGGAGAGAGAAAAACCATAAGAGACTCTTAATTTCACAAAACAAACTGAGGATTGCTTGAGGGGAGGGGAGGTCTGTGGAGAGGATGGTTGGGTTATGGACATTGGGGAGGGTATGTGATATGGTGAGTGCTGTGAAGTGTGTAAGCCTGACGAATTCACAGACCTGTACCCCTGGGACAAGTAATATATTATATGTTAATAAAAATAATTAATAAAAAAAGAGGAAGAAATTATTTTAAAAAGGAAATAATAATAAACTCATTGCTCCAGTCTTAATCACATGCTCTGTCATGATTCATTCAGAAGCTAATATCTGTTTAAAAAGTGGGTGCATGTTAGGTTCCACCATTTGTTTTTTTTTTTTATCAATTTGGTGGTGGAATGCACTCAGCTTCATCTGAAAGAATGCCAAATAACTTCTGGTCTCTTTAAGATCTTTTTTACTCAGCTAGATTATCAACTACCATCAATTCTGACATACATGCAGAATTGTATATGTACTGCTTTAAAAATATAACTGATAATTAATTTGTATTAGTATTACTTAGGAAATTCCTGGGGTAACTGTCAGGATGTGAAGTTTTTGAAACTAGTTTCTTAAAGTAAATTTGAAAAATAAAACTTCACTAAAATTAAAATGATGAGAATTCTTTTTTAGAGAGCCAGATCACTAAATTTGAAGTTTTATTTTCTTTTTAATGAAAAACGATTTAAAAGACTAATTTTCTGAGAGGAAAGCTAATGGGATTTTAGGTTGCTCACAGAATCTTGTTAATTCTGTGAGCAACCTAAAAATCTTAAATATAAAAATCTTCATTTATAACTATGAATTGATCAAGGAATATTTTTGTAATAAAAATTTTACATGGCTTTTTGCTTGGACATGATGTTTTAAACATTTATATTGAAAATTTCAAGTATGTACAAATGTACAGATAGTAGTATAATGAATATTATATACTCATCACCCAGCTTCAACAATATTATCATTATGATAATATTTTGAGTGTAGGACAATATTGTCTTTGAGTTAATACTGACCTACTGAATTCTTCGAGATATGACTTAGGGTTTCTTTGCTTTACATGGAAAAAATTAATTTCTTTGGTTATATTCACAGAATGAGCATAAGGATTACTTTGTATGTGGTGTCAAGTTGCCCAATTCTGAGGACTTCCAAGGTATTTTATTTCTTTTTGCATCTAATGATTTATATAATAACTGGGTATGTTTCAGAGAAAAATAGAGATTTCTTGAAGTGTTGGTTGCCTAGCACTTTATCCAGAGGGCTTTTGGACCTTCTGTCCCTTCCCAGCTGAAAGAACATAGTCAGATTCTCTGATGGGAGATGTAAGAGAATATTTAATTCTAATCATGGAGAAAAACTATTAAGTTGTCTATTTGAAATTTAAAGGAAAATCGTTTTAAGTGAGCTTTAAAAAAATTAGACAGTTTCTTAAGAATACGAATAATCACTCTATCCTTTTGGTTTGATTTTCCTGAAAAATTTGTCTCTGGGAGCAGGAGAATAACAAACACTAATCTGTTCTGTTGTTATTTAGAAAATCACATTTCTGGTAACATGAAACCACTACCATGGTTTCAACATTTATACTGTCATTTTTGTCCTCTTTCCAGTAAGAAAAAATGACATTAAAGATATTACAGGCTATGGTTCTTAGTAATTGCTATATTTAAAGTATTTTAATTTTCCTAATCTCTTTACCAGGAGGCCAAAGAAAAGAACTTATTTTATTTGACATATTGGTAAAGAGGTTTTTGGTTTTTTTTAATTGTTAGCAGAGTGGGTTCTTTTCCCTTAGCCTGTACAGTGCTTTGAGGCCTACTAAATAGCTTCATAGATTATTCCCGAAGGTGGTGTATTATCTATTTGGGAAGAAGCTATTAAAAAGAGGCATTACTAGTTTCGTTTCAGACTTTCTTCCATTTCCCAATAAAGAAAATGTTATTTATGGTCATTTAACATTTCAGACTAATTTGTTACCTCCTTTGGCCTTTACAACAGCCCTTACAAGAAGTAGTTGGGACATAATATGAGTGATAAAACAGGAATGGGAAAACCTATGTTAAAGTCCTGGTTCTTTTTCTAGAAACCATGTAGTTTGGAACAAGCCATCCATACTTTGAATTGATTTCCTAATCAATAGTATGAACATATTGATTCATGTCCTTACCAGTTCTGCATTATTGTTGTGCAGATTAGATCTGTAAAAGCATGACATTTGCCTAATCTTTAATCCTCACAAAAACAAAGGAAACCTATAAGGAAAGTGGTATAATTCCTTATTACAATGTATAAATGAGCTATTTAGTGACTTGCTTAAGACCACAAAGCTAGGTAATGACTAGCTGGAATTTGTTTGGTTTCCATTATAAAATGTTCCAGTCTCTTTAAATCATACAAATGTGCTTTGGTGTTAATTTTGGGCAAAGTTAGGACATCCTGAAGGTCATAGCACAACTTTTTCCTCATTTCTTCATTCAACAAACCTTATTAAATACCTTGAGCCCTGTTCCAGGGATACAAAGGATTCATTCATTGGAAAATATTATTTGAGCACACCGATATGCCAGGCACTGTGCTGGGTTTTGAGGATATAATAATAGAAAACACAAATACGTTCTCTCCTTTCATAGAGCATAATATCTATTAAGAGAGACAGCCAATAAATAAGAAGGAATATACTATTAGAGACAATAGGGGAGCCTACTTTAGATAAAGCAATCAAAGAAGACCTGAGGGTAAACATTTAGCAGAAAATTTGAAGGTTGAAATACTCTAACTCTGCTGCATCTGGGGGAGGAGCTTTCCTGGAAGAGGATGCAGCAAGCACGAAGTTCATGATGGAGGAATAGGCTTGACATATCTGAAAACAATTTAGGGTTGGGAGGTATGAGAGAAAAGACCTATATTTTGGGCAAATCATGGAATTTCTTGGCTTAATTTTGTCACCGTAAAATGAGGTAAGATCCACATCTCTAATTTATTGTGAGAACTGAATGAGATAATATTTAAAAGCACTTTTCATATAAGATAATTTATATAAATGTAGTTGGAATTAGTTGCAAGAGAGAGGAGGTAAAGGAAGGAAAGTAGGAGGGAAAGAAGGAAGGATAGAAAAGACCAAACCTGTATATTGGAGAGTAGAGCGCAGGGGGAAGAGTTACCTCAGAGGACATAGGAGGGGTCAGCCAGAGCCTTGAGGCCACTGTAAGGAGTTTATGTTTTATTCTCAGTGGAGGGGGGAGACCCTGAAAGGCTTCAAGAAGGGGATGACATGAGCTGATTTGTGTTTTTAGAAGTCACTCTTCCTGCTAATACAGAATAATCTGCAGGGAGGCAGTAGGGGAGTCCAGGATATCTGTATTGGTGATGATCACCTTACTCCACTCTGAGATGTTTCTTGATTCTATTTTTGTTTTATACGAATTGTTTAGTTTCCCAGTTTTTTGTGGCTTTCATTAGCTCTCTGTTCTTAGTATGTCCACCAAACTGAATATATTTTTCCTACCCTTTAAAAAATTAGCTTAGCTTTTTAGTGCAGTTGCTGAAAAATGAAATGGGAGATGAAATGAAACAAATGGGCAATTTTACTCTAAGGCCCCAGTCAATCCCTATGAGGCCTAGCAATCAGAAATTTTAAGAAGCACATGTGGTGGTATTAGACTTTAAAATCTTATGTTAGCATTTTGCAAGGCACTTCCATATACTCAACTCATTGAGTGCCTCGTGGGTGTTACCTGTGGGGCCACGTGTTGAGAGAACGCAAAGAGGTGTAGGGCGTCGCTCCTACCTCAGTGAGATTTTAGTCCGGGTGAGGCCGTTAAACTTGTAATCAAAGCCTTTGAGACACATTTATTGATTTCATACTCTGTATCGGGCACTTTGAAGTTCATAACGGGGACACAAGATTCAAAGAAGTAGATATAATCAGTGCCACCAGAAGGGGAGCAGGAAAACCTTTACAGAGAAGATGGTGCCTGAGGTGTCTTAAAAGACAAAATAGTATTCCCCTGTTGGAAGAAGAGGAAGAGGACATTTTAGATTGGGCGAGTAGAGAAATGTGGTAACATGGAACATCGTGCATGGTGCTTCTTGTTTATTTAATTCTCACAACTGTGAGAATGAATTCTTTCTGTGAGAGAAAGAATTGTATTCCATTTTCTTAAGACAAGAAAATTGAAGCTCAGAGATATTAATTAATTTTTCCAAAGACTCATACTAGCCAGTGGCAGAGCTAAAGTCATTTCTGGTCAGCTTTCTGGTCACCCTGATTTTAAGATTCATATTATTCCTGTCATGATGCAGTTTGTGTCCTTGTTTTGAATAAAACCTCTTCCAAACTTCTGACAACTTTTTAGTGTTTTGTAACAGCTGCATTCTCGGTCCTTCTCTAGTAAGGACCTCCACACTGGTTATTCTGTGATATTCACAAGACTTTGCTGGGACAGACTTTCCATTGCTTGGGTTGACACTGTCTGGGAAACTCTACCGTAGTCGCCCAACCTTTATTGTGCTTTTTTAAATGGGTAAGTTACTGGTAGAGTTTGCCAAAGAGGCCTGGACACGATGGGAGAAAGTTGTCTGCTGAAGGGTATTCGTTTGAGTTCCATTGACTGAGACATTTCTCATAAAAAAAATTGTTTGTGTGTGTTTTTAAGTAATCCATAACACAAGAGCCTTTTGTGGTAATGAGACCCAGATTTCCTTCTGTGTCTGTATCCCTTTATGCAGGCATGATTTCTTGGAAAGGAGAGACCATATGTCAAACAGTGTCTCATTGAGAACATGGAATGATTCCATAGATGCTGTGGCAGTGATTAGAGTCTTAAATATTTTGTCCTGTCTGGATCAGTGGGTGCTTGGTTCCTTAACAAATCAGCTGCCTCAGTGATTGGGAAGGCAGGATGGTAAGAGCCTTTAGATCACTTATTGTACTTGGATGCATTTGAATATTAATAGTTTGTCCAACATATAAGTCAAAGGGGCATTTGAATTAATTTTTAATATTGTCATGGCCGTTGTGGGTTGATGGTATTTATGATCATAAAAATTACACAAAAGCTGCTGCTCTCAATAACTCTTCTACATTTAAAAAGCAAATTAGAAATTATTATTAGGAGGAAACTGCAATTTTTTGTTTTGTTTTTAAGCCCCCGAGAACACTGTTTAAATTAGAATCTTTTTCACACACCTGAGTCTTACAGTTTATTCCTGTTACTCCCTGAATCCTTCCACTCTCCCCCAACTTCTTCTCACCAACAAACCTATCATCTGTAACCTTTCTCACCCCCAGAGCAGCATAAGGAACACAAACCTCTGCTCTGCATTAGGTGTTAGGGACGTCATTAATGCTTACTGGAAAAGCACACCCCAGAGAGCCAGGTTTTGGCTTTGGCAGGTAGAAAGTCTTTTAGATCTTGGAATGCTGGAAACCTTAAACCTTTTGGTTTTTTAGCTGAAGTGATTGGCAACAGAAAATGACATCTGAGGTTCGTGGCCAGCAATAGCCATAATTAACCACATGAGCTCACATTTTCCCACTGGAGGTTCAGTGGTCTTGGGGTGATGAAAGTGACTTCCCTACCAGGAGGTGGTTTTCCTTTTGAGGGTATTGGAATACCCTTGGGCCCTGTAATGCCTCACCCGTGGTCCTTTAAAATGCTTTTTAATATAAAGCTTCAATATTGGAAATCCAACACCATGGTGTTTAACAGTGAGGCTGTGCCTGAGCACTGTGGCCTGGAATGGGAAACAACCTGGGCCTTTTAATAGGTGGAGCAGGGAGTCTTGTGGAAACAATGGTGAGTGCAAATAACCAGAATCAAAACTGATTTCCAGTATTATCCAGTTTCCAGGTTTTGCTGTTTCTGTTTGGATTTTTAGTTCCATGTGTAGGCTTCTCTTAGGGTGCCTTTTTATCTTAAATTAAAGCAGAATTGTTTGGGTCATTGGAGAGAGGTGATGTTAGAAGACTAGTTTTTGTTCTTTTAGTAGATACATGGACATTGTCTCAAGATTTGCAAACTCACTTCCTTAATATTAAGCTTTTAGAAATATGAAAAAATGTAGGTGCTTGCATCTTTAGCATTGGATAGGGTTTTTTTTTTAAACACTCATAGTTTGCATTTGACCTGTTTGGAAGGCTAATTAAGAGGCCTTCTCCTGCTTTCCAGAAGTTTGCAAATTCTTTTCTGTCTGGCCACATAGGAAAGGAAAAGCTTAGTGTGAAGCATATATAGGAAAGTGCAAACTTAGTGCAGCATTATCCTTCATTACTGTAAATCATCTACTTCTTCTCCTCTCCCTTCTAAAAGAAGGTTCTTAGAGACCAAGTCCTTTTACTGATAGGAATATTTCAATTTCCATAAGCCCTATCCTTTATGGAAAGCAGGAGACACAGGAGTCAGTGACCTGTGACAGAACTCCTGTCCCGGCTCTGACTCCAGGGATAGAGGAATTTGGGGGGCACAGGTGTATATATAATCCTCTGTCTTATTCCATCACTCATGGATTTTACCTGTATGGTTCTGAGCAAGTCTCTTATACCACCTAAATCGTTTGTCTCATCTCCAAATTGATAGCATCAGACTCAGTGATTTCTAAGGTTTCTCTTAGCTCTAACATTATATATGATGATTAAACTGTAATGAATTTACAGTGTAGTGTAATATAATTTCAGTCTCTAAGGTGGTGTGATATACAGACTTCAAAAGAAGTAAAGCATTATACTACTCAAGGTATTTGGGTGGGACTGGGGCAAGAGGACATGGTCTCTAAGAACGATTAGGATTCTTGTCAGTTAGGGCATGTTTGAATAGTCAGTTGAAATGAATGCTTTTTCTTCCTTCCTTCCTTTCTTCTTTCCTTCCTATCAGTTTGGTTTGAAAGAACATCAGACATTAGTGTGAGAAGCCCATTCTCAGTCTAGCACAGTACAAGTCACTGGGAACTCTGTGTTCTTTGCCCTTACAAGAAAAGTGTGAAGGAACTGAGGTAGTATGTGTGTGTCATCTGCTTGGTACAGTCTAGGTTCCCAGGTTAAGAAATTGTTATGTGTTCCACACTACACTTCTGAGAGAGTATGGTCAAGTGCTTAAGGATGGAGGTGTTGTTGTCAGGCCAACTTCTATTGTAGTTCTGGAGTACTTGAGACAGATCCTTAACTTCTTTGACCCTTAGTTTCTTCATCTATGAAATGAACAAAATAGGATATAAAAAGGTGCTCAGTTTAGTAATTGTTGATGAATTAATGACTGTCATAAAGTACTATAGTCAGTTCTAGGCAGAAGAGAAGTACACAATGAAAGTTACCTGTTTTTATAGTGTTTGATTGTGTATAAAGAAACCAAGAATCTGCCACGATGGTCAGTGGTGGAGAACGAACTGGTGAACAGATCACATAGGGCCGTTCCTACAACAAGAAGGTAGTCCTTAGCTAATAAGTGTAAGTATTAAAAAGAATTTGAAAACCATTTCTAGTAATTGAAGTTTAGGTACCCTTCAAAATCAGGAAACCCTCAAGCCAAAGATACCTCAATTATTTCCACTTTTCTCTAGCCAGAGATAGTCTAGATTATGTGTTAAATCTTTCAGAGTGTGTATATGTGAACTCTTAAAAGTATTTTGGGAATACTGTATACCAAACAGTTACTTTTTTGTTCCTCCTGGGGCAGGCTTAAAATGTTTTGTTATATTACTCTGTTCTGAGTACCTGGTGATTGTTATCACTTGGTAGGTAGTAGCAGAAATCTAGATGATGAGTTCAAAATGTAATTATCTGTGACTTCTTAAAAGATAAATGCTTATGTTTGACTGTAGGGCACATACTTTTTTTTCCCCAAAGTTGCTTCCACCTAAATTGCATAGATAGGCTATATGGTAATGGTTTTTGACATTTTACCTTTACTGTTTAAAATATTTTTCCTCCCTATCCTGTTTCAAATTTTGCAGTCTTATTTATGCAACACTATATTTATGGATATTGAGAACATACCCCATAAGGATACATCATGCTTTTTTACTTCACCTTAGACTTAATTTGTACAATTGTACAACTATATTGATTATAAAGTTGTTAATGAATAAAATATATAGTGGTAATATAATGCATTATGATTAAACCTCTGAAACTAATGTTCACATCGTATGATAGACTAGGTAGTATCTCCGCCTTTAAAAAAAAATGCTGGGAAGGAGAGAAAGTACTGGGTATTTGAGTGTACTAAGAACTCTTTCTTAAGATAAATATATGGAATGTTAATCTCATCACAGCAATTACTGAGCAATAGTTTTTAAATATAGTAGATGAAATTTCAGGTCTTGTTAGTATGTTTAGATTTGTATAAAATTCATAAAATTTAGATGTGATTAATATTTTATTTACCAGTTATTTCTTATAAAATCTCTTGAAATTGATTTACTATGATCTTGTAGCTACATTTATAAGGTAAATAGTTGTTTTCTCTTTCTCTGCTTTTGAATTTACAGCAAAAGATGATGGAAGCATTGCTGTTGCCCTTGGTTACACAGCACATTTGGTCTCCATGATTTCCTTTTTCTTACAAGTGCCCCTAAGATATCCTATAATTCATAAGGGATCTAGATCAACGATCAAAGATAATATCAATGATAAGCTGACTGAAAAGGAGAGAGAGTAAGTATCTTTTTTTAATGTACTTTTAACATAAGCCACCTTGAAACATGGAGTACATTAAAAATATGAAATGTGACCTAGACTGTGCTGATTTTTCATATATCCTTTGTGAAGTGCTCCATTTCTTTTAAATAGAATGCGATTATTAATTTAGGTTATAATAAATAAAATCTTACATTTCCTAAAATTGTTAATGATAGCAGGGTTGACTCATTTAATTTGGTTTTGTGAGAAACAAATATTATATACCCCGCAGATATTCACGTAGTACCTATTTCCTGCCAGTCGCCAAGTGAAATGATTAAATATTTGTCAGACAAGCAAGAAGAGCATAAAAGGGCAGCAGGTTGTACATGTCTGAAAAGTAGATTAGTGAACTGGAAAAGAGGTCAGTAGAAAATATATTGATTGAAGGCATAAAGAAGGCACAAGAGATGGATTATATAGAAAAGTGCTAGACTTATGTAGGACCCAATAAAAATGTCTAAGATATGTATAATTGGGATCACAAGGAGGGAGAAGAAAATACATAGGGTAAATGCATTATTTTAAGAGTAGTGACAGAATTTTTCAAATTTGATGAAACACATTAAGCTACAAATTCTAGAAGCATTAAATACAACCCATTATAAGTATAAAGCAAACATACTTAGGGAAATTATAGTAAAATAGCTGAAAACCAAAGATGAAGTGAAAATATTAAAAGTGCCTAGAAGAAAAAGATTAACATCAAAGAGCATTAATTAGACTGAAAGCTAATTTCCCAATAGAATCTTCAGGAACCATAAAGGTGATGCCATGATATTTTGAAAGTACTTTAAAACAGGTATGCCTGGGTGGTGCAGTCAGTTAAGCTTCCAGCTCTTGGTTTCAGCTCAGGTTCTGATCTCAGGGTCATGAGATGGAGCCCAGTGTCAAGCTTGAGTTTCTCTCTCCCACTCCCTGTGCCACTTCCCACTCCCCCTTAAATAAATAAATCTTTTTTTTTAAAAGTGCTATAAAACAGTACTGCCAACTTAGAATTCTATACTCAGTAAATATATCCTTCAAATTAAAGGCAAAATAAAAGACATTTCAGACCATCAAAACTGAGAAGGTGCATCCCAGCAGACCCATGCTAAGGGAAATACTAAACACAGAATAAAAATAAACATAGCACAGAAACATGGAAATATTTGAGGAAGGAAAAAAAACAGTAGGGTAAGTATGTGCAATGCCTGAGTGGCTCAGTCAGTTAAGCATCTGCCTTTGACTCAGGTTATGATCCCAGGGTCCTGGGATCAAGTCCCACTTTGGGCTCCTTGCTCAGTGGGGAGCCTGCTTCTCCCTCTGCCTGCCACTCCTGCTTGTGCACTCTGTCTGACAAATAAACGAAATCTTAAAAAAAAAAAAGGCGTAAGTATGAGTATATCTAAATTAATTTTGACTAGAAAACAAATGGTAGGGTCATAAAATATGAAATACATACACATAATACATATGTGGAATTATAATGCATGACTAACACAAAAGTTGCGAAGTGGAAATGGAGTTAAAGTAGTCTAAGATCCTAGCATTGTCTGGAAATGGGTAAAGATACTGCTTTATAATAAACTACTAATCAAGGATGTATGTCATAATCTCATAACTATTAAAAGAATTGTTGGGTATAAGCAAAAAATTAATAGATGATATAAATGGAAAAAATTTTTGAATACTTTATTAATCCAAAACAAGGCAAGAAAAGAAAGGAAAATGAACATTAAGTAAGTGGTACAAATAGTGAATTTGTACTTTATGAACTCAGACATGTTCTCGAGTTACATTAAATGTAAATGTCATTAATATACTATTTAAAAATAAGGATAGTCAGCCGGAATAAACAACTACACTTAGGGGCGCCTGGGTGGCTCAGTGGGTTGAAGCCTCTGCTTTCAGTTCAGGTCATGATCCCAGGGTCCTGAGTTCGAGCCCCGCTTTGGGCTAACTGCTCAGCAGGGAGCCTGCTTCCCCTCCTCTCTCTCTGCCTGCCTTTCTGCCTACTTGTGATCTCTGTCTGTCCAATAAATAAAATCTTTAAAAAAAAGTATTTTTTTTTTTTTACTAATTATTAGAAAAAGTAGATAAAACAATCAGAATCTAAAAGACTTGAGCAGTGCAATGAACTAGACCTGAGTTATGGGTAAAGAATATTGCACCAATGGCTATAGAACGTACATTCTTTTTCTTTTATTATTATAATGTTCAGATAGCCAAACATATATATAGTACATCGTTCGGTTTTAATGTAGTATTCAATAATTCATTAGTTGCATATAACAAGAAGTACATTCTTTTCCAAGTATTCATGTGACATTTACCAAAATTGATTATGCTGGGCCTCAACAAATTTCAAGAGATTGAAGTAATTTACAGTATGTTTAGTGACCATGGTGGAAATTAATAGAAATCAATAATAAAATCCCCAAACGTGTAGGTATTAAACAATGTACTTCTGTAAAACCTATAGGCCAAAGAAGGAACTACATAAAGGAAGTTTGAAATTGTTTTAAACTAAATGATAAGAGAATATAGCATATAAAAGCTTGTAAGGTAAAGCTAAATCTGTTTCCAGAAGGAAATTTATTTCCTTAAAAGTGTGCATTAGGAAAAAAGATTTAGAAATCATTCATCTAAGTCTCCTTTTGAAATCCCCAGAGAAAGAAGAGTTCATTAAACCCTAAGAAGTTAGAAGGAAGGAAAGAAGGGTAAGAACAGAAATTGGATGGACAACTGAACAATGAGAAAAAATTACAGGCAAAACATCTAGCCTTTGGGACGCCTGGGCGGCTCAGTTGGTTAAGTGTCTGCCTTTAGCTCAGGTCATGATCCCAGGTTCCTGGGATCGAGTCCTGCATCAGCTCCTTGCTTGGCAGGGATCCTGCTTCTCCCTCTGCCTGCCTCTCTCCCTGCTTGTGCGCTCTCTTCCTCTCTCTCTGGCATATAAATAAGTAAAAATCTTTATTTAAAAAAAAAAAAAAAGTTCTAGTCTTTGAAACAACTGGAAAATGGATAAACCCTTAGAAAGAGGAGACAGGCAAAACAACTAGTATAAGTAAAGGGGGGGAAGATGTCACTACAGATATATAGACATTAAAAGATAAGATCTTAGGAACAACATTATGCCTATCAATTTGAAATTCAATGCAATTGGCTACATTTCTAGAAAAAGACAACTTTCCAAAACTGTTATGTGCATGATGGAGTTTAGAAAACACTACACTTGGCTAAAGGGAAGTGGATATAGATGATTCTAGGTCAGTTATTCTCAACACTGGCTGAGCATTATTGTCATCTGGGGAGCCTTTAAGAATGAGCTTCTGACCCCCAGATTCCTGGCTTCTTCCCCAGAAATTCTGATTCAGTTAACAGGGCCCAGACATGAGGTTTTTTTGTTTTGTTTTGTTTTGTTTTAAAGCTCCTGAAGTGATTTTAATGTGCAGTTGGGGATGAGAACTGCTGTTCTAGATTGAGAGACTATTGTATTCATAGTAATGAAAAAATGAAATATCCTCCACTATATTTAGGAAACTGCAAGAGGAGAGGCAGGAAAGGTAGGCACCAAATGGAAGAATTTAGTGCTGTATCTGGTAGGACAGTGACCCTTGGCTTATAGATAGAGGGCAGGGAACACGGGTTTAGTTTAGTTTAAGTCAGTGCCTTTTAAATCCACTGATTAGTTGATAGCTGAAGTATTTTTTTTCAGTTTCAGAAACATAAAGAGATCCTGAAACAGATATGTATTACAGAAGGGGACATTGATGTGTTTTCTTTTCTCTTTCTAAAAAGTGGTGTGAAATTCACATAAGATTAACTTTTTTAAAGTGTACAATTCAGTGGCATTTAATGTGTTTGCAGTGTTGTGCAACCACCACCTCTGTCTGGTTCCAGAACAATTCATGACCTCAAAAGAAAACCCTGTACTCTTAAGCAGTCGCTCCCTATTCTTCCCCCACCCAGTGCCCCCTTCCCCCAACCCCTGGTAGTGACCCATCTGCTTTCTGTCTATGTAGCTTTATCTATTCTCGATATTCCATATAAATGGAATCATATAAGATGTGATCTTTTGTTTAAGGTTTCGTTCACTTAGCTTGTGTTTTCAGGGGTATCCATGTTGTAGCAGAATCAGTACTTTGTTCACATTTACAGCCGAATAATATTCCATTGAATGTAATACCACATTTTGTTCATCCATTTATCTGTTGACAAACATTTGGGTCATATCCACCTTTGGCAGTTGTGACTAGTGCTGTATGAGCATTCATGTACACATATATGAGTATCCACCTTTAGTTCTTTTGAATATACATCTTGGAGTAGAATTGCTGGGTCATATGGTAATTCTATGTTTAACTCTTTGAGGAACCTCCAAATTGTTTTCCACAGCAGCCACACCAGTTTACATTTCCGGTGTGAAGTAGTATATCATTGTAATTTTCATTTGTATTTCCTTAATGACTAATAATGTTAAGCATCTTTTCATGTCCTTGCTGCCATTTGTTTATTTTCTTTGGAGAAATATCTGTCCAAGTCTTCTGCCCATTTTTCAATTGGATCATTCTTTTTTTTTTTTTTAATTGTTGAATAGTAAGACTTCTTTATGTATTCTGATACTAGATCCTTATCATTACATTATTTGTAAGTATTTTCTTCCCATTCTCTGGTGGTTGTTAGAGTTTAAGGCCTAAAACTAAGGTATATATTATGTGCTGCCTTGACACCTGGTGAAACCTGGAAGGCCTAGAATATCCCCTCCCTTTGCTGCTCCTGTGGATAAAGGTCCCTTATCTAAATAAGACTCTTCCTTATTTAGGGACCTAGGTGTAGTTTCTTCTAATTCCTCAGTGGTAGATTTCAGTTCCTTGCCAGCTGGGAAATTGTGGAAAGAAACCAATTACATCTTCCCACAAGGACCAGTCAGCACTGCCTCCTTTTAATACAAAAAAAGTCTGTCTCCCACAGACCCTGGTTGTTCACAGTCTTTCTGTATGTAACCCCATGTAACCCTGCATTCCATGTAGTGTTCTCCTCCCCTAGGCTATGAGTATATGTGACTAATAAGCTGCTCTCAGTCTCATCTGTCATTCATTGATTCTCTCTACTGCTTTTTTATTCTCTATTTTATCTCCACTCTAACCTCTTATTTCCCTCATTCTGCTAGCTTTGGCTTTTGTTTTCTGCTTCTATAGATGTAAAGTTTAGGTTACACTGACGTAAGATCTTTCCCTTTTTTGAAGATATTGATTGATTGATTGATTGATTGATTGATTGATTTGGGAGAGAGAGAGAGTGCCCAGGCATGAGCTGAGGGAGAGGTGTGAAGGGAGAGGAAGGGGAGGGAGAGGGACAAGCAGACTCCACGCTGACTACAAAGCCTGACGTGGGGCTCAGTCCCACAATCCCACCACCCCTGAAATCATGAACAGAAAGCAAGAGTCAGGTGCCCAGCCGACTGAGCCACCTAGGTACCCCAAGACCTTTCTTTTTTTAATGTCAGTGTTTAATTCTATAAATTCCCACATCCTATTAATTTAGTATGTTGTATTTTTATTTTCATTCATCTCAGAGTACTTTCTAATTCCCTTCATTGACCCATTGGTTGTTTAAGAGAATTTAATTTTCTCATACATTTGAATTTTTTTGTTTTCTTTATTTATTGATATCTAGTTTCATTCCATTGTGATGGAGAAAATAATTTATGATTTCAGTATTTTAACATTTTTATGACTGTTTTGTGGCCTAACATATGATCTATCTTAGAGAATGTTCCACATGCATTTGAGAAGACTGTATTCTACTGTTGTTAGATGCAGTGTTCTATATATATATATATCTGTTAGGTCTAGTTGGTTTTATAGTATTGTCAGGTCCTCTATATCTTCATGGATCTTTTCTCTAGATATTTTTATCCATTATTGAAAGTATAGTATTAAATACACTCTTGAACTATTATTGTAGGACTGTTTCTTCATTTCTGTTAATGTTTGCTTCATATATTTTGGGGTTCTTTTGTTTGGTGCTTCTGTTTTTAGTTGTTATTTCTTCTTGATGAATAGACCCTTTCATTGACCTATTTTCCTTTTTTTTTTTTTTAAAGATTTTATTTATTTGAGAAAGAGAGAAAGCATGAGCAGGAGGGAGGGGCAGAGGGGAGGGGCAAGCAAACTCCCTGCTGAGGAGAGAGCCTGCCTGGGGCTCTTCATCCCAGAACTCCCAGACCAGGATCACCACCTAAGCCAAAGGCAGACACTTAACCAACTGAGCCACCCAGATGCCCCAATCTTTCTTGCTTTTTGTAACAATTTTGACTTAAAGATTGTTTTGTCTGCTATTAGTATAGCCACATCAACTTTCCCTTGATTACTATACGCATGGAACATCTTTTCCATCTTTTCACTTTGAACCTATTTGTATGTTTGATCTAAAATGAATCTCTTATAAAGAGCATATAGTTGGATTATGTTTTTTTATCAGTTCTCCAAATCTCTGTCTTTTGATTGGTGAGTTTAATCTATTTATTTTTTTTTAAGATTTTTTTTTTAAAGATTTTATTTATTTGACAGAGAGAGAGAGATCACAAGTAGGCAGGGAGGCAGGCAGAGAGAGGAGGAAGCAGGCTTTCCGTGGAGCAGAGAGCCCGATGTGGGGCTCGATCCCAGGACCCTGGGATCATGACCTGAGCCGAAGGCAGAGGCTTTAACCCACTGAGCCACCCAGGCGCCCCGAGTTTAATCTATTTACATTTAATATAATTATTTGTATGGAAGGACTATTTGCTTTCATTTTGCTATTTGTTTTCTGTATTTCTTATACCTTTTTTGCTTCATTTTTTTCTATTACTGCCCCCCACCTTTTTGATTCAGTACACATTTCTAATTTGGTATACCACTTCCTTTTCAGTATATTTTAAAGATATTTTCTTACTCATTACCCTGGGGATTACAGCTAATATCCTGTATTTATAATAGTCAAGTTTGAATTGATAACAACTTAGCTTTAATAGTATACAAAACTCACCCCTCTCTATCTCAGTCCTCCCACCTTTATGTTGTTTTTGTCAGAAGTTACATCTTTATACACTGTGTGCCCATAATACTGTCTTTTTCATTCACCTGTGAGTTACCTTTCTGGAGATCTCTATTTCTTTGTACAGCTTTGAGTTTGTCTGGTATCCTTTCATTTCAACATGAAGCCTTCACTTCTTGCTTTCAGTAAGCCTAGCAATCAGCCAGAGGTGAAAGCCTAGGGCCTTCTCAGGTCTTTTCTGAGTATGCGTCCTATTTTTTTTTTTAAGATTTTATTTATTTATTTGACACAGAGAGATCACAAGTAGGCAGAGAGGCAGGCAGAGAGAGAGAGAGGAGGAAGCAGGCTCCGTGCTGAGCAGAGAGCTCGATGCGGGACTCGATCCCAGAACCCCGAGATCATGACCTGAGCCGAAGGCAGCTGCTTAACCCACTGAGCCACCCAGGCGCCCCTGAGTATGCGTCCTATTATGGGCATGTAGGTAACTTCTATCTTCCTCAATTATATATGGGCATTTTTGAAAACACTGATTTTTCAAAGAAACTCTCTGCAAATTTATCTCCCAGGCTTTAGACAGTCTTTTGTATGTCTCAGCCTTGATCTTCCATACAAGGAGACTGTCGGATTTTGCCTTATATCTTGAACAGTGTCCCCTGCTTTTCACTTCTGAGTAAGTAGTTTTGACTAGGCAAAGCTGAGGCAAGCGCCTTGTTAGTACTTCAAGTAGCCCCTAGACAAGTTAGGACAGACAGATTTTTTTAGAATAAAGTCTGCTTGGCTCCGTTATGCACTTGGGGTCAAGGCCGCACAGTGGCAGACTCCTTTCTTCAGGATCACTCCTGAGCTGGAGAGGGAGTTACAGATGGTGTGAGTAGAAGTTCTGTGAAGCTTTCCTCTTGATTTTGAGTTTCCTTGTTCTTGATTCAGTGTTCAGCCTATTGTTTGTACACTTTTGACTTTTTCCAGAGTTCTAGTAAAGTTGTCTAACAGCTGTTGCTTTAAAAAAAAAAAAAAAAAATTTCTCTGGAGGGACAAGTCCTTAGATCTACCTCCTCCCCTGTTTTTGCTGCCATCATTCCATTTGTTTGTTTAATGAAGGAAAACATTACTTACAAGGGATGAAGGGACCCATGATTTTAATTAAGCATGACCACAGAAGATCACCTTGTAGTTTTGAGAATGGTCACCCTCCTAATATTCTCTAGCTTCCATATTAAACAAACTTTAAAACTCTGGGTTTTTTAATCAATTTTGTACATGGTTATCTGACTTAAAATATTAGCTATGTAGGAAAAGCAGTTGGGGAGCTTGAAGGAAAGCTGTCCCTCAAAATGATTCTCTCTCTCCAGGACAGCTACACACTTTAATTTATGAAGGAGCAGCTTAACATGTGGGCAACTCCCAATACTATGCCACAGTGTGAGTAGTAGCAGTAATTTATCAATTAATTTATTTTCCTAACTAGTTTGGGAGGCCAGCTTGATTTAGGTGTTTCTTTGGCAGCCACAAGAAACACAGGAATTGCATTTTTGTATTTTACTGCTATCTTCCCCCTTTACTGAAACATATATTGTATTTTATTGATTCTAATATAAGTACTTTTTGACATTTTGATATTGCTAAAAATGGGGTGCCTCTTAAAATTAATGGCATGCCATATTATGAGAACACTTATCTTTTCTTAGTGGTACATAAATAAATGCTGCAGTTCGCAATAGATGCTATCTCAGAGTTTATAAACTATCAGTTATTTTAGGTGGCTCTGTGCAGTTTAGTAAAGCACTTTGTATCCTTTTTGGAACAACATTGATGTTCATGTAGATATATAAATGTTAATTTATTGCTTATGCTTGTTGATTAAATCAGTCTCTCAGTTATACTTAGCCTGGATCACTGAAAGCAGAGACCTGGTTTTCTTTTCTCCTGAGTTTGTCGGTGTTGATGAAAGCCTTTCCAGGTTATTAGACGGAATCAGGTCTTCATGGGAGATGGAATTGAATGACTCATCGGATGCGTTACACTTGTTGTAATGGGCCTAGGAATCCTCAACCTCTGCCCTGTCTGATTACCTGCTTCATCTGTCTATTGGCACATGAACAGAAGAGTTCAGAGACCTATTTGGCCAGTTCTGCTGTGCGCGTGGGTGGAGACTAGATCTTTGCTTTGTCTGGCCTGTTTGAAACACAGGTTTGGACTGATGCCTTGCCTAAACCATCACTCGTGCACCTGCACACTGTAAAGGGAAACTCTGAAATCTGTGCTGCGTTCATTTTGAGGCTCAGACCACAAAACACGAAGGAATGTAACCAGAGTCCAGCCACAGTGTTCTTTTACCCTTTATGTCTTCTTTCACTGAAGACTGAAAAGTGGGTTTTAAAGTGATTTTTGAAATGAAATGTATTAGTCATTGTTACTGCGCTACTTAACTGTTTGCTAGATGATACATTCCGGATGGATTACTGAAACGATCATTGAGCTAGGACATAGCTGGTCGGAGCATATGGCTTTTTCAAGCCCTCAAACAACACCTTAAGTTGGTTGTTTTACTCTCAGAAGGAGTGGTGTAATTGGCAGGCACTCTTGAAACTTCCTGACCTGTTCATGACAAGGCTTTTATGAATCCAAATCACTAAAAGATGCTTAGCTGTTTTTCTATAATGGAATCATTGGAACCTAGAGACATGTAAATGCTGCTTTTCCCATTTCCTTCATTGTTTTGTTCTTATGTTTATTCCTGTGGAAGATCCTGAGTGAACCCTAGGAGATGCCTTTTTTACCTGGCTGATTCTGATTTCTTACAGAGACAGAAGTTTTAGAGTATATAAAGAAAGTGTGATGTGTTCGAAAACAGCTAATATTGGACCCAGATCATAGTCATTGCCTGTGGTTCTGATGCTCATGAGAGAAGGAATGGTCTGTTTGAACGATCTAACACCTTTTCTGTGACTGAATGCACAAGGCAGTCATGTATACCTACATATAAGGACTCGCCAGACATGTTCCAGTCTTGTGACTAGAGACTTTTCTTTTTCTAGCAGCCACCGGGGCATGTCTGTGGCATGTTTATGGAGCTCCCCTTTCAGCATAACTTGATTGCATTTTGCCAGGAAGGAGGAAACAGGCGTTTTCAGAGTGGCCATGAGCTGAGCAATTCCCTATTTCTGTATTCCTTCAGCCTACTTTTTGGCCTGGCAACACTGACTTGTTGAATAAATGAATGAGAATTTTTCTAATGGCATCTCCTTGAAGCAGTTAGGATACCATGAACATTGCTTGCAAAGAAGGAAATTCTCTATAGTAATAGTGACCAGCACCTGAGTTTTTGTTGGTA
Source organism: Mustela erminea (assembly GCF_009829155.1). NCBI lineage: Eukaryota > Metazoa > Chordata > Mammalia > Carnivora > Mustelidae > Mustela > Mustela erminea. Next base: position 54,080,757 of record NC_045622.1, on the reverse strand, counting down.
TAAAACTTATATTAAAAACATAAATGTTTTCAGACTGCTGTACTTCTGACTCTTCATTTTTATTATTACCTGCTTTAGACATACTTAACCACCTGCTGACACATCTTATATTAAGAATTATAGACTCCTTCCTATAAGACTCCTCAGCTTCTGTTTGTTAATCAAGCTGTTTTAATGCAGACCCTTCAGAAATGGGTTGCTGTTTTCACTAAATTAGCATCTGTTTGCTTTCATAGCATCCAATTAAATCCGATGGCCTCCTTCCAGAAGTAGAGATTTTCACATCATGCTTAGGCTTCAGTGCTATGGCTTTAATTTTCAACTCTTCTACTGTTTATCCTATAAATTAGAACATTCTTTATAACCTTTCATCTTCATTTTATTATAGGTTGTTGCTCAGATGCTGGCATTTAGAACACTCAGTACCCTGGATCTCAGACCTTTAAATTGAACAATGAATGTGATGACTTCAGGCAGTTGGGTAGACCACATGCTTTGGTGTTTTTTGTTTTTTGTTTTTAAATTTTTTCCTTAATGTATAACTTAAAAGTATAATCAAACAAATATTTTTCAAGGTGACTAATATTACTGAAATGAATGAAACCATTCTTTCAGATTTTCCACTTGATTACAGGAATATGACCCAGGAATAAAAATCTGTTAGTATGAAAACTTTCCCAAATGTCTGTAGTCTAGCTCCATTATAACTACCTAAGGGAACACCATGGAATGAATAGAAGATGGAAAAAAAAATGTTTATATCTATGCAGAATTACAGATTTATTGTGTTTTAGAACCAGCGTATTATTAGGTTGTATGATTTAACTCTTCAGTTCACACATAGAGAAACAGGCTGAGATTAAGCAAGGTCATGTAACAAATTAACTAAGAATTCACTTTAATATGGCCCATTGAGGAAAGCAAGCCCAGAAGATCATATGCTAACTATAAATGTAGTACTTTTAAGCAAACACTTGGGAGATGGAAGAAGTGTGTTTATCAAGAAGGGACTGTATATGAGACTGAAATACTGCTTCTCCTGATTTAGGGAAATCTCTGATGAAAATGCCATGATGTGAATTCTTGTACGTTAAGTCACGCTGTTAAGTTCTCATGGAAAATGTTAATTATTTAAATCCCATTTATCAGTTGGCTCACTTGACATTTGTTTTTCCTCTAAAAGGTGCAGTGTAAGATGCCTTTCCTTCTCTCTTGCCTCAACTGATTAAAATTTGGTAGGGTTTGTTTTGTTTTTTATTTCCAATTATTTAAAGCTTTGGAATTACATGGGCTTCAGACCTCTTATCACTGAGCAGCTGTAGAAATGTCCTCTCTGAGTCTTCGTTAGCCTGATACAATACATACCTATGCCACTAGGTTATTATGAGGAGTAAATGAAGCACAGTGCTTGTCACACAGAAGATGCTTAGTAAAATCTGCAGCTACTCTTGTGTATACATTGAGCTTTGCAACAGGAATTCCAGGCAGCCATGTAACTTTTTTATTAAATGTAGATGCTACAAGGAAAGGTGGACATAAGGAAAAGTTAAGGAAAATCGAAAATGCAACGCCATGGCATAGCATTAGGTTTTCTTTTATGACAATGCCACGAGGTACATAATTTTTTTCAGTGGTGAAAAATGCAAAGGACTAATGAGGTTTCCCAGAGTGCAGGGGAAAAACTTCCAGGTCTGAAGACTTGGCTCTGACTTCAACTCTGCAGGGAGGTTAGTGCCTATTCTCTACTAATGAGTCAAGCAAGTGTCTGTATCTTAGAAGGTATCAGTTTGGAAGACTGGAAATAAATAAATAAATGTAAAATAAGGTATCAGTTTACTGAGTGCTGAAGGAAAATAGATCATGTTAAAAAAAAAAAATTGGTTGCCAGCCTGGCCTGCTACTTTACTTTTTTGGTCTTATCCCAGTTCCCTCTTAGTTCATAACCAGTGCTTCAGTCTAACTGTTGGTTTTCAGATATATTACATTATTTTTCACCTTGATACTCTTTGTGCTATTCTGCTTATCTGGAATGACTGGAATTGTTGTACATAAAACCCTACTCTTTTTACCTAAAACTTTTCTCATCAACTCTTTCTTGATTTCCCATCATTTGACGTGCTCTCATAGCCTTCCTTAATCCTACTGTCTGAGTAATATCTCAGAATGAAGTAAGTTTATGTATACTCTTTTCATTTAACAACACTTCAGTGATGCAAGTCATGTGCTAGAGTTGTCTGTCCTTTTTTTTTTTTTTTTAAAGATTTTATTTATTTATTTGACAGAGAGAGAGAGAGAAATCACAAGTAATCTGAGAGGCAGACAGAAAGAGAGGAGGAGGCAGGCTCCTTGCTGAGTAGAGAGCCTGATGTGGGGCTCCATCCCAGGACCCTGAGATCATGACCTGAGCTGAAGGCAGAAGCTTAACCCACTGAGCCACCCAGGCACCCCTGTCTGTCCTCTTCTTATCCAGAATATTTTCAGTGTGTCTTACTTGGCATCAAACTTACCCCATTGCCTTGCAGAGAGCCTTGTATTGTGTAGACACTCAATAAATATTTCTTGAATTGAATTAGGAGAGCAAAAGGGATGTTCAGTTTTTGCAAATGCTATTAGGTAATCTGACACTCCACACTGTAGGCCTATAGTTTTAACTCTAGATGCTCTGGCCAGGACAATCATTATTTCATATGGTCCCTTAGGACCATGGCAAGCTATTAACTTCAGTGCCTGTTGTAATCCAAGGCACAGGCAGCAGTGCTGATGGGGTTGTGTTCAGGAGTGAGAGCAAAAAGCATGTTTTAAAATGAGGAATCCCCATGGAAATTTAAGCAGGAGCGATCAACAAAATAAAAATGCAGAAGGTGGTTGCTGGGTGAGACAGGAAATGAACACCTTGTGAAGATTAGGCATTCCATTGAGAGAAGGGAAATGTGGGAAATGAGTCCAAAGTAATTGTGCAGCTATTTCATTGCTGACACTTGGAAGCATATTGTTGTGTGTGTTGTTTTTAATGAAGTGTGCTTTTATAGTGCTGATGTTATTATCTGGATGAGGAAGTCTTCTCTAGTATTATTGTCATCTCAGCTTTCTGCAACCAACTAAATTAAAATACAGTAATATAATGGGACAGCGGGATAAAAAAGAAAACCAGATGACTCTGACATGTGACCCCTATTTGAACTTAGTGCTTTTCTGGTTTGCAGTGTACCCAAATCAGAATAGAGGCTCAGTGTAATGTTTGGCAGGATTGGTGGAGGAAGGTAATATATTTAGTTAATAATGGACTATGTCATGATGTCATGGGGTAAAGATCATTACATTATTAAAATATGCAAAATCAGTGTTTCTCAAGAGAACATCAGGGAACTCCAGGTAGCCCATGGATTGGCTTTTTGGAGTCTGTCAGTATGTATCATATGACAGCATAGATGCTTTGGGTTCTGATATGAATGAATGAATCATTTACTCTAATAAATGAGACTTTATTTTGTTGGTGTTACATTGAAAGTAACAGTGTTCTTTAGTTCTTACATGTTAGATGTTTTTAGTAGACAAATAATGAGGGATACGGGGATAACTGTATCAAGCCAGAGAGTTTGGAGTAGGAGATTTGTGGACTTTTGTTCTTCTGAAGAAGCAAATGCATGGAAAGAATAAGAAAATTATTTTTAGGTACATGTGAACTTATTTTAACTTCCCAAAACGTCATATGATAATAGTTCTTCAGACAGTTTTCTCTTTTTTTTTTAAGCTTTATTTGTTTATTTGAGAGAGAGCAACCGAGAAAGAGAGAGATACTGAACATGAGGAGGGAGAAGAGCGGGGGGGGGGGGGGGTTGCGGAGAAGCAGACTCCATGCTGAGCAGGAAGCCTGATGCAGGACTCCACCCCAAGACCCTGAGATGATGACCTGAATCAAAACCAAGAGTTGGAGACTTAACCCACTGAACCACCCAGGTGTCCCTCTTTAGACAATTTTCTAAGGATAACATTTATGTCCTGGATAATAGTATCATTAGAAAACTAATTTATGCCATTCTTTTAACCAGAGTTCTATTTGCTGCCGTATTTTTATACCTCTTTTATAACTAATAAGATCACCAAACATAACTTCTAAATCAAATTAAATGATTAATTCATTTTCATAGTGTTTTTCTTCTCTAATTCCTTGAAATAAAAAAATTGATATGAGAGCTAACTCATATATAGTTAATTCACAAAGAGTTAAAATATAAAAGGCTTATTACATCACAGCAGTCAAACCATGTATTGAGAACTAGTCCATTATTGGTTACTCCTCAAGATGCCAGCATTAGGTAAAATCATTCACTGTTGACTTGGCATCAGGAATGGACAGTAAGTAGGCAAGATAGTCATGTATAGTGTGTTAAGGGCCACCTTGGAGATCAGACTGGGGTTGAGTTGGGGGTGGCCAGCATAGGCATGCATGAGGTGAGCCCTAAACATCAGAGTGTAGAAGAAGATTAGGAGATGTTCCAGCTGAGGCTAGATGCAGCAGATGAACACATACACTGACACCAACGAGGTATTACACCTGTCCAATGACCAAAGCTTCCAGTGTCTTCACCTAGCATTGTAAGTGACTTCACTTGAAGTTGCTCAGCAGTTTTCTTTAGGCATAGATAAAAGAAGTAAAAGTTTATATTTTAGTCTTCAGTCTATGTAAAAATAAGAATGACTCTCAAAGTTGATTAGCTGTACGTGGTTAGTATCAATATACATTAATTCAAGGCATAATAATATACTTTTATAAAGTGTTTTGGATCACAGACTGGTTATGATAAATATGTGACTAATTTGACATAAATATACATTCACTTTTGTGTGTATTAATAGGGATAAACCATATTGCTATTTAAATAATAAAAACTGTATTCTAAACTTAGGAAAGGAGAAGTTATGGCCTTCCCATTTCAGTCTTTTGAAAGAACTTTGGCATTAAACACACCTTGAATCCATTTATTTCAGTTTATTTCACCTCACTATCCTCATCTGAAAATGAAGACAATGGCTTTAGAGAAATGTGAGGAATAAAAGAATTCATATAACATTACCATTGCATATGGTCATTCAGTAAATATTTGTTCCCTGAATAAATGTGCACAGTCGTCACAAGCATTGATTTCTTTTCCCATCTGCCTGAACTTTTTTTTTTTTTAAAGATTTTATTTATTTGACAGACAGAGGTCACAAGTGGGCAGAGAGGCAGGCAGAGAGAGAGAGAGGGAGAGAGAGAGAGAGGAGGAAGCAGGCTCCCTGCTGAGCAGAGAGCCTGATGCGGGGCTCGATCCCAGGACGCTGGGATCATGACCTGAGCCGAAGGCAGAGGCTTTAACCCACTGAGCCACCCAGGCGCCCCTGCCTGAACTTTTTGATCTTACTTCATTCCAGTAGAAATGAAAAACTTGTCAAGTCCTTACTTTTCAGTTTGGAAAGGATCTCTTAAATCACAGAAACACATAGACCATATTATGAGAAATCCATAAATTTTTTTCATTAAAAAAAAAAACTTGTTTGAAACAAAAGAAAACATATGCAAGAATGAAAAGGCAAGCTACATATCAGAAATTATTCTTTACAACGTAGATTAACCAAGGGTCAGTATTAGAATATATAAGTAAAACCTTTATACTGTCAATAAGAAAAGAAGCAATCAGCCCAACAGGAATATGGATCTAGTGTGTGAAGAAACCATTCTAGAAGAACAAGCACTAAATGTCCAATAACATAAGAAAAGATACTCAGCTCAGGAAAATTCAAATTCACACCAGAAGAGATGCAACCTGGCAAAAATAGAATGTCTGTTTTAGTACCTAATTTGGTGAACATTTAGAGAAAAAGGAGCTCTCATCCTTTGTGAAAATTTCAGTTAGTTTATCTATTTCAGAGGATAATGTGATAGTAGAGCTCCAACTGTACAAACCTTCCCCAACAACCTCACTCTTGGTTGTATACTAGATTCCTGAGTAGTTTTTATATGTAAGTGGTCTATAGATGTTTATTGTATCTCTATTATGCTAGATAATTAAGTAAATTATCTCTTAGTTACCTCTGTTTTGTATTAAAATTATTCACAATTATATAGCTAGCCTTTAATTTTCTTAAAGTGTGTTGTCTATCCTTTTGTACTGTTCCTTTCAGAATCTTTATTACTATAAAACATTCTTTTCTTTTACAACTACTTCCTTTAAGCCTGGAATACATGTTTCTAACATACAGCTTCTTCTTTCTTTCTCATTACTAACACTGGGTTGATGTGGGTGATTAATTTTTCTCCTAATTCATATCATTTCTATATACCAGTTCTTGATTGGTTTTAAATTTACAGCAGTAGTTCTCCCTATTTCCTTTAGAGCAAATATTGATGTTAATAATGCCTAGAATTTTGAGTGCTACTCATTTATATTATTGGAAACCTTTTTTAAAAGACTTACAAAAGAATTAATTTTTCCCATGCTGCTTGTTAGTTACTCTCATTAATGTAAATGATGGCTCCCAGGTTCATGATGTGGAGAGTCTAGTGGTGAAATCCTAGAAGTGTTAACTGTAGTAAGTTATAGAAATTTACTGCACTAAGTTAATTAAACACACCAATAAGCAACTGAAGCATTTTATTATTTTAATTTGTATAAATATAAGGTTGGTAAGTTAATGAGAAGTGGCAGGTCTCTTGGAGTTTGATTGACACCTGTACTAAAACTCTTTTAAGTGTGTAGATGACGCATGAATTTATTGAGACAACTTATGTTGTAAGATATTCCATACAGGAAATATTTGTTTTTGAGTGTGCGGTAGCATAATTTTGTCATTCCGGCTTAAAAAATTTACTTATTAGAAGTGGCCTCCCAATATTGAACTTGCTAAGTACTGTTCTGCACAAGAAACAGAATTTATTTTATTATATTCTTGTTTCTGAATTAATCGTGGTCTCTGTTTAAATCACAAAATGGGAGACTCTTCAGTTGAAAAGCAGTTTAGTAAATAGCCTGTTATTTTCCCTCTGATTTTCAGGGGAAATGATAGGGAGTATTCTATTCTAAGAGGTTACAGGTTGGTCACATTGAATTGTAAGACATTCCACTTCCCATTTTGTATCATTTAGGGGGAGCCTACCTGTCTTTTTAGTATGCAATTTGGAATAAACACTTAACTCAGTTTTGTACTATTAAGTTCAAGTTCAAAATCAAGCTTTATGGTATCAGAATTCTAAGTGTGCAAATGAACTCACTCACCTATTTATTCATCAGATGTTTAGTAAGTGTGTAGTGTGTGGCAGACAGTGTTCTAAGTCTTTGGAATACAGTATGACCAACATCAACAATTATAACAGTATTTTTTTTTCTCTTTAAAATAAATAATTAGTTTATACTCAATCTCACAAAAGTACTGAGTGTCTGGCATATGAATAGACTTTATGCTAGGTGGTTTTATAGAACAGATACAGACTAAGAAAGTGAGCATATTATCTAAACTTATTATTTAATTTAAGAAATAACAAAAACTACCTTGTTTCATGGCATTTACTCAGTATCACTTATTTCTTTATAGGGCATGTCCTTATCTTGTGATCACACTGTAGAATTAATTAGGAAGGCAATTCAGTCTGAGCAAAGAAAGAACTATGGCTGGTTGAGGTGGTTTTTCCTCCACAGCCATTTTGTTGTTAAAAGTAAAGGACTGATTATTGACTGGAAAGTACTTTATAGTTTTGGGACCAACTTAAAAATGACTTTGCTCAGGATATCTATTTTAGTTTTTTGACTTTTCAAGTGAAAATAACGTTACGCATAAATGACCCAGTGCTTTTTCTAAGCAAAAATATGCTAGAATCAGGGACCTATTTGTTTGACAAGATTCATTCGGAGGGACATTAAATAGTGTTTATCTGCTCAAACCTTAGCTAATTAAATAAAAAGTTACAAATATTAATTTATAAATACCATGATTTATTGTCATGAGTTTCACACATGGGCATGCGTGAGTGTACACATGTTTAGACATAGAGCAATATCAGATAATATTTTTTAAAAACAAGGATTCTTAGAATCATTGTGTTCACCAGATATCTTTTGAGTAAAGTATCCTCTTTTCTCTATTGTGTTCCAAACATTTTAACTCCTAGAAAACAGTAAAAATAAGGTTCACCATAAATACTCTTAAGGACTGCCCAATCTATTATCCATCTAGGAAGATTATACTTACTGAAGGTTAAACTGTTTATGGCTTCTTCAGTTGACTTTTTTCACGTTCTAATCTTTTACAAAATATCCTGGAAATAGAAAATCCAGAGGGGAAATTCAAGGACTCAGGAGGTAAAGAAGCCAGAAAAATAGAATGCACACCTTTGGGGAAAAAAAGGCTTTTGAATATATTCAGGATTTTCAAAGATAAAGGAGGAAGTAGCATCCATAAAACAAGAATGGGGGCTTATGAAACAGAAATAGGCAACTGTGGCTCAAAAAAAGTCGATTTTTTTTAGAAAGTCATATTGAAAAGGAAAAATCTCTTTCTTAAAAACAAAACAGAAAAACCTCATAAATAGTAGACTGGATACACTTGAGAGAATTTGTGAATAATGAATAAACATTGAAAAAGCCTTCCACATGATTCACTCATTAACAGATTAACAGAAATGTCATATGCAGAAAAAGCATTCAGTAAATTTAGTACATAGAAAAGTAGTATAGGTTTTTATTAGGAGCATAGCTGTGGAACTAGGGCATGAGTTTGCATTCAGATTCTTATTTATTATATGTGACAGACAGAAATTGAAACAGAACTCAAGATTTCCACTGTCCTGGTATCTGCTCTTTATAACTTCTTCCCCAGACTGGCCAGCATCTTGATTTCAGACTTGTTAGATCTTGAGCAGAGAACTTATCCACACTGCACCTGGTCTTCTGACCTCCAGAAACAATGAGCTAATAAATGGTATTTGTTTAAGCTAATAAATTTGTTGTATTTTTTTAAGTTGTAATCAAAATGATTAAATATATGACCTTAGACAAATTACTTGATTTCCCTATGTTTTATTGTCTGTAGCATGGAGATGATAATAACAGCACCCACTTCAAGGGATATCTGTGTGGAGTAAATGAGTCAGTATATGTAAAATAAATGTGGTACGTGATGGTAAAGTCTCAAATGTCCTCAAATTGTATTGGGGGTTATTAAAACTCTTGGTAAATTAGAAACAAAAGAATTTTCTCAAAATGCTAAAGAATGGTTGTCAAATCTATAGCAAGGTCTAGGAGTAATGGTGAAACTATTATTCCCATTAAAGTCAGAAAGCAGATCAAGATGCCAGTTAACAGAACATTATGCCTGAGGTCTTGATCTGTCTAAATATATGGAGAAAAGAGATGAGGTACAAGTATTTGAAATAAAGGCACAAAATTGTCTTCTGCAGAAAGGAATGTTATGTAGAAAACATGAGCAAATCTGCAAACTATTAGAATTAGAAAACTAGCACATTTGTTGGATGTAAGATCAAAATGAAAATCAAGTAGATTCTATACACCAGCAATAACCAAATAGAAAATGAACACAATATAATTACATAGTAATATATTTAGTAAAAAGTGTGAAAGATCTTTATCAATAAAAACAGAACACATAAAAATGATAAAGCACATAAAAGATCCAAATAAATGGATGTGCATACATACATGCTCGGTGTAACTGTGTCTTATGCTGCTCTGATTTGTTATAGCTCTGTTTAGAATATTTTCCTTTAAAATTGTTTTTGAATTTTAAATAATCTCTTAACAGTGTATCATAAGTCTATTTTCTCCCATATGCTATTATCAGATACTATCTGCCAATAATCAAATAGAAAAGTTTGGTCTCATGATGGCTAACCAAAAGTTTTTGCAAATGACAATGCCAGAAATATATTACATGGATTGGGTTTAAAATGGAAATAGTGAGAAAACCATAACAATCAGTAGGCAAACAGGGATTGGTGGAAGTTATTTGACATTAAGAGAGAGATTGTATCTCGCAGAACAAACTGAGGGTTGCTGCGGGGGAGGAGGGTTGGGAGAGGGTGGTGGAGTTATGGACATGGTGGAGGTGGTGATGTGCTGTGGTGAGTGCTATGTAGTGTGTAAACCTGGCGATTCACAGACCTTTACCCCTGGGGCTAAAAATACATTATATGTTTATAAAAAAATAAAAATTAAAAAAAAAAGAAGGAGATTAATAAGGTATGGGGATGGGTGAAAAAGGTGGTGGAGATTAAGGAGTACACTTACTGTGATGAGCACTGAGTAATGTACAGAATTGTAGAATCCTATTGTATACCTAAAACTAACACTGTATGGTAATTATGCTGGAATTAAAAATTAATATTAATTTTTTTTGTTTTAAAAGAAGATCTTATACATTACTGTAACCCTAGGAAGATTGAACAGCATTTATAAGGAAGTACATCAGAAATTAGTTTGTCTAAAAATGAATGGGATACTTAAATTGGGGAGGGGTAGGATTCAGGCTTTTGTCCAGAAAATCATGGGAGAACCCCAGAAAATCAGGATTCAATAAAAAGTTTCCATTTATAAATTGGTGAGTGAAAACTTTAGCACCAAGATAGCAAACGGAAGAAAGGAAGGAAGGAAGGAATCAATGTAGACTATTTAAAGAAAATTTTGGTTCAATAGTTAAAAAGAAACAGCTCAGTTGAAAAATCGTGAAAGGGTGTTACATCAGTCAGATTTCAGTCAGGAAAGCAGAATCACTGAGTGGTATAAGGGATTTATTTCTAGGACTAAGATATTACACAATTGTGAGAGAAGCTGAAAAAGAGTCCGAAAGGGGGAGTTGGAGGATTAGAGAAAAGTCACTGACCGGCGCTTGAGAAGTTCATTGCAGGTGGGCTACTTGGGCCAGGAAGTGGGAAGCAGGATCTGTCCAGCTGCTCAGTGGAACCCCCAAGGACAGCAGGTGGAGACATCTGTGGAAGACGGTCGCCCCTGCATCTGGTAGTGGGCTTGGAGTCACGATTTGTCAGCAAGGCCAGCAGTTGGGAACAAAAGCTAGACGCAGAACAGGAGGACAAAGACCAGATGGACTCTGTGGGCAGCCTTGTTTCTGCTTCTTTCTGTGTCTGACCACTGCTAACCTCAGAGTGTAATGGCCGCTGCTCCACTTCTGTCTTCCAAACCACTTGCAGATTTTCTTTTTGTTCAGCTCTAGCCTGGATCCATACAGGCAGTGGTATTCTGGGAAACAGTTCCAGCTTAGCTGAGTGAACACAGTAAAAACCCACAGCAAATATGAATAGGCCCTATACTTTATTCTAGGAATATAAAGATTGATAAGAACAATAGACAATAGTAATCACTCGGAAAATTATAGTAACTTTTGCTGTGTTTCAGGTACTGCTATTGTATGTATCTTACAGCATTTGTCACAGCCATCACAAAAGCAGTATGAGATGAATGCTGTTATTACCTCCCTTATATTGATGTGTAGACAGGTGGGTCAAGAAGTTTTCTTCCAAGGCCACACATTGTTCTTTAGCATCAACAGCAGCAGCAGCAATGTTTTGGCAGAGTCAAGTAAAATGGGGACATACTTAGAGACTGTACATACATACTAGAGAAACTTGCTCATAGGAGGGCATATAAAGATAATAATATAATAAATTTATCATTATTTGTACTGAGTAAATAGAAAAAATTAAAACTGCCTACATCGCTCATCAGTAATGGGAGGGATCAAATTTGGAATATATGTAAGATGGAATGCTAATTAAGACTTCAAAGGAATGCATTAGGTATATATGTAGATATTGGGGAAAAAAATCCAAAAACATAAAAAAAATCTCCAAAAACAATATTGAGGGGGAAAAGTAAGTTGCTGAATGAGATGCATGGCTCACTATTACTTATATAGACATTGAATTTTGAAAGTGTAAAAAGTGATATAGACAGGTGTTGACCAAATTTATAAAGCTAGTGACTTGTGGGAGATGCTGTGGCAGACACAGTTGCTTGTCTACCCACAGCCATTCTGGGCTTCCTGTTTATGAGCAAAGCTCAATTTTGTTACTCTTTCTTTTTATTTGCTATATGAAAGGTGGGCGCCAGAGACTAAACCACGACTGGCTTTTTGCCAACCATGGTATTCCCATTCCACTCACCAGTGATTGGTTCTGACATAAAATCTGTCACAATTCTGGCCAGTTTGAAAGGGTGTTTCTGGGAGTGGTTTTATACACTAAGACAGACATGACTAGGATGTTGATAATATTCTATTTCTTGATCTCAGAACTGGTTTCACGGGAGCATTAATTCTGTGAAAATTCAGTGGTTTTGAACTTATCTGTATGTTGTACTTTAATGAAAAATTTATGTATAATATATATATATGTGATGTGTGACCAGTGGCCTGGGAGATAAGTCCATCATTGTCTACTAGACGTTGTCTCCAGAAATGATACCTGAATGTGTAGCAACCATTTTATGACCATGAATGGGTCTAAACCAACTTTCTAAGGATGGCAGGATAGAAAGATGGGAAAACCTGAGTCCTGGATAAAGTCCTCAAGTTCCTGAGTTAGCCAATTTTGGAACTAGTCTCCATTCTTCTTATTTAAATCAGTTGATATGAGTTTTCTGTCACTTAAAGTTGAAAGCATCCTAACTGTTGTCAAAAATGGGGAAGTAGTTGTGGTAGGGAACAGTGGAGGCTCACTTTATTTGCAATGTTTTTATTTTACTAAAAAATGCAAAAATAATATCAATTGTCAGGCCTCTGTTGTAGATATATAGTTATTTGCTTGTTATGCTCTAATTTTAAAAAATCTTGGGGCTCCTGGGTGGGGTGGCTCAGTTGGTTAAGCAACCAATTCTTGATTTTGGCTCAGGTCATAATCTCAGAGTCTTCCTTTCAGCAGGAAGCCTGCTTACCCTCACCCTCTCCCCCATCCACTCCCAACCCACACACACGCTCTCTCTCTGAAATAAATAAATCTTTTTAAAAAATCTTTAAGTCCTGGGATCGAGTCCCGCATCGGGCTCTCTGCTCAGCAGGGAGCCTGCTTCCTCCTCTCTCTCTCTCTGCCTGCCTCTCTGCCTACTTGTGATCTCTCTCTGTCAGATAAATAAATAAAATCTTTAAAAAAAAAAAAATCTTTAAAAATAGGGGTGCCTGGGTGGCTGAGTTAGTTAAGCATCGGACTTTTCATTTCAGCTCAGGTCATGAGATCAAGCCCTACATCCAGCTCTGTGCTCATTGTAGAGGTGACTTCTCTCTCCCCCTCTCTCTCTGTCTCTCAAATAAATAAAAAAAATCTTTTAAAAAAATCTTTAAAAATAAAAAGAAAGAGAAGGTGATAGATGAATTATATAAACATCAGGAACAAAGATGTGGAAATGGTTACTATAGGTTGAGGAACAGCTGGGAAATATTTTTTAGCAAATGAATCAAGAACCATGGTTCTGGTATTCATTTAATAAATATTTACTGGGCTTTTACTGTGTGTAAGTGACATTCAGCTTGGGCCTTATATTTGAAATCACTTTTTTTTTTTAAGTTTTTATAAGGAGTATCTTTTGTTTTTAAGATTTTTTTTTTAAATTTATTTGACAGACAGAGATCACAAATAGGCAGAGAGGCAGGCAGAGAGAGATGGAGAAGCAGGCTCCCTGCCGAGCAGAGAGCCTTATACAGGACTCGCAGGGTCCTGGGATCATGACCTGAGCTGAAGGCAGAGGCTTTAACCCACTGAGCCACCCAGGCGCCCCTATAAGAAGTATCTTAATATGTTGGTACATGTCTTCAGTGTTCTGTAGGGTAACTTGCTATATGTCTACACTAAGGTCTGCATTTTATTTTTATTTATTTAAAGTCCACATTTTAAATTAGATCACTTCCAACATTATATTCAAATTTGGTGAAAAACTTTATAATCATATTTTGCATGATTTTTTAAAAACATATCTGTCCCCATCATTTGGCTCAGTAAAATTCATAAAACAAATTTTATTCTTACCTCTGGTGAGAGAGGGATCAGAACTCTTGACACCTGAATTCTATTATTTTTTCTTGAAATAGTAATTGTACCCAATTCTTAAATTATGACATGTATGTGTATCTGGTTCTAGAATGTATAACTTAAAGAAAGCCAATTGCAGTTGAAAGTTTAGGCATACCTCAGAGATATTGTCCATTCAGTTCCAGGCCACCACAACAAAGCAAATAGCATAATAAAGCAAGTGAAATGAATTTTTTTGGAATTACGTTACTGTAGTCTATTAACTGTGCAGTAGTATTATGTCTAAAAAATGTATTAATTTAAAAACTTCATTGATAAAAATGCTAACCATCATCTGAGCATTCAGCAATTTGTAATCACTGATCACACATCACCCTAACAAATATAGTAGGAATGAAAAGGTTTGAAATACTGTTAAGAATTACCAAAGTGTGACACAGAGACACATAGTGAGCAAATGCTATCAGAAAAATGGTACCAGCAGACTTGCTTAACATAGCATTGCCACAAACCTTCAGTCTGGGGAGAGGGGAGGCTGGTGGTATCTGGGAAGCTCAGTAATGCAAAAGCACAGGCAAGTGAGGTATGTATGTATCAATCTTGGGTTTAAGACCTGAGTTAGCTCTCCTCCTTCTCACTCTAATCTTGGTCAAGTCACTCTCCAAGCGTCAGTCTGGGGAAAGAGTATCAGTTTGGGGTTTGTCTGCATGTAATGGAAACCTCAAATTAACAATGACTTAAACAGATAAAATTTTATTATTGCACATAAAAATCCGATCAGTAATCCAGGACTGGAATGGCAGTTCCATAAAAGCTTCAGAAAATTCAGGCTCGGTGAAGCTCTCTTGTCTGCCATCCCTGGGTTGTGGCCCTCATCGTACCAAGATGGTTGTTCGAGTGTCTGTCTTATTCAACCATCAGGAAAATGAGCACTCTTTCCTCCTATAAGGACTTTCACATGTTCCATCCTCCACAAGAGACTGAGAAATCTATTTCTTCTGAGCGCAAGGAGGCTAGAGAGGTGTGTACAGAAAAGAAACAGAGAAAACAGTGTGGAAAATCATCCAAGAGTGTGAGAAAAAATCCAATAATTGAAAGACTTGATTTCAGATTACAAGAGCCCACCGAGTGCTGAGAACTGTGATATTTCAAAATGCTGGAGGTAAACTGAAGATCCTGAAAGCTTACAAAGGGGAATAAATATGTACAAAGGAATAGGAGTTATAGTGTCTGACTGCTCAACGGCGACACTGAAAATTACAAAACAGTGGGGCATGCCCTTGACGTACCGGGAGTCATTCCTATGACCTAGATTTATCTATCTGTCAGACCAATCAAATGTAAGACTAGAGAAAAGACTTTCAGACATGGAAGTCCCTAAAAAAACCTACCTCTGCGCCTTTTCTAGGGAGCTCCTGGAAGATGTGTTCTGTTAATACAAGGGAATAAAGCAAGTAAAAACATCATTTAAGGAAAAGAAGGGATCTCAGCCTGATGGTGAAGGGAATTTGCAGGTCAGCTTTTCAATTGGGCTAGTGAGCAGGTGGACTGACTTGAA
The DNA here is from genome assembly GCF_009829155.1 of Mustela erminea. Taxonomy (NCBI): domain Eukaryota; kingdom Metazoa; phylum Chordata; class Mammalia; order Carnivora; family Mustelidae; genus Mustela; species Mustela erminea. The sequence continues at coordinate 54,065,176 of NC_045622.1, read as the reverse complement.
GAGGAGTTGAAACGGAGAGAGTATCTGATGTATTTAACTGTATCAAGAGGGCTTTCAGGGAGTCAGGGGCTGAATTAGTGAGAGGTATACATCGATAAATTTAGCAAATGAACGATAGTTATTTTTTTTTTTAAAGATTTTATTTATTTATTTAACAGAGAGAGATTACAAGTAGGCAGAGAGGCAGGCAGAGAGAGAGAGGAGGAAGCAGGCTCCCTGCTGAGCAGAGAGCCCGATGCAGGACTCGATCCCGGGACCCCGAGATCATGACCTGAGCCGAAGGCAGCGGCTTAACCCACTGAGCCACCCAGGCGCCCATGAACGATAGTTATTAACTCCAGGAAGAACCAAGCTTAAAAGAAGGAAGATGTGAATATTGTATACTATGTAGCTTAGCTCAAAATAGTAATTATGTGCTTTTGATGCTGTAATGTTACATATTGATTTAAACTGATTTAACCAAAAGTTGTAGTGTTGACCCTGTTGAGAGAATGGGAGGAAGGGGAAATATGGGTGTTTTGAGACGAGGTGGGGAAGCAACATGTAAGAGAGCTAAATCCTCATCTTCCCCAGCAGGTTGTCAGTAGAATTTAGAAACAGGAATATAGGATATTAATTAGATATATGTAGGGTAAATACCAAGGGGAAAAGGCAGCTTAGAGTGTTGAGAATAATTGGCTCTGGGATCTAGGAATTGAGGTAGAGTTAAGGTATTAGCTAATAAGCATGCAAACTGATGTTTTTACTATCAGGTTTGTAGAGAAATTTGACTTTTTAAACTGTGTATAAATATTATTTTAATAAAAATGACATTAATTTCCATGTGCTTCATTTATACAAAATCTTTTTCTTTGTAAACCAATTCAGTACAATTCAGTGAACATTTATTCAGTGCCTGTTAGATTATTGTATAAGAGAGAGACATGTAAATATGTGAAAGCTCCCAAATGATGCATAAATACTAATAAATCTTATGGAAGCACCATCAATTCTGATTGGGGAGTTGGGAGAAGTAGAGTTGATAGAGGTTTTTTGCATTGGGCCTCAAAGGATGAGAGGAATTTGAATGGGAGATTAAATGCCAGCTGTGGCCAGTGTTGTCAGGTCCCACCATGACTGGAAAAGTAAATGTGTGTAGGAAAGAAGTCTGGTAGAGCTGTGGGAGGCTGTGTTGACTTCTCTGCCTTTCCTAGACATTTCTATTAGTCATTTTTTCCTGAGGATTTACTCCTCCCTGCCCTATCACCCAGACACTCTTAATTTTAGTATTGACTTTACCATGCTGGGTTAGGTGGTGGTTCTTTCTCTCTGCTGGCGCCCCGCCTCTCCAACTTTTGGTCTAATTTACAGAAGAATAAGGGAAGGGAAAAGAAAATCTTGCTTTCATCTGGCTGGATGTAGATTCCTTAATGTAAAGATAGGAATGCTCTTCCCTGACCTCACAGGCAGCCAGATATGGCTGTTACCTTTTTTGAGGTCCTGAGATAAAACAGTCACTTTTGTAGTTTGGGCATAATTCTTAGAACCCTTGAGAGTAATAGGGGACATATCTAATTGTTTGCAAAGAAATGTAATAATTTCACAACTGCAAAATATTTTATTCCTGTTATTTGTCAGAAGTGCTCTTCAGAAGTAATTGGGGAAGTGTGTGTGTGTGTGTGTGTGTGTGTGTGTGTGTGTGTGTGTAACATCCACCAAATTTAGCTTTTTGTGCTCTGGGTTTGTTTTATATTGTTGGGTCCATAAGAGGAAAGGCTGACTTAGAACTAAATAACAGAGTTAAACCATATGTTTTATACCAAATTAGAAACAGGTGAAGGTAGTTAAATCCGGCAAGCGCTTACAAAAGCTTTAGACTCAAGTTTGTATTAAAGGCAGGTGGTTATATGTACAATAAAAAGCAGTCACCAGCACACCAGCTTATTGATACATATGTGATTGATCTTTTTGGATAAAAACAAGGAGGAGTTAATAAATCACTGCACATAGCTATAAAGATGTTTGGGCTTGAAAGCCTAGCCTGTAAGAGCAAATGTGGACCCTGAAGGAAATTTATGAAGCATAGATCCTTTTAGCTTTACTTAACAGCTAACATCTGACTGACCCAGGGGGACCATGGAAATTTATTGCTGGGCCATTCAAATATTTAAGCTGTTGTGTGATGTAGAACAGGTAAAGATTAGCCCAATAACAAATATGAGGCTATAAAATAAAATGAGATTTCGATGACTTGTAAGTACTTGTCAGAGGTCAGCTCTAAATGACTGGGCAGAAATGGAGAAAACTTGTTGATAATTAAAGCAGATTGATTATGACAACCTAGATGTTAGCATTGGTTGCTGTCAGGTCAATTATCCTTGGAGTTTTCTCCTCCTGTGGAATCTTCACTTAAACAGAAGGACTTTTAAGGGCCACTAAATTATCTTTCTGTGCTCTGAAATTGGGTGAAATGATGAGTTGAAGTGATTCCTTTTGCAATTTCAGAATTGAAATATGTCTTTCTCAAATACATTCTTTTTTTTTTAAAGATTTTATTTATTTATTTGACAGAGAGAGATTACAAGTAGGCAGAGAGGCAGGCAGAGAGAGAGAGAGGAGGAAGCAGGCTCCCTGCTGAGCAGAGAGCCCGATGCGGGACTCAATCCCAGGACCCTGAGATCATGACCTGAGCCGAAGGCAGCGGCTTAACCCACTGGGTCACCCAGGCGCCCTCAAATATATTCTAAATATATGGAATTCCTAGACAGCATATTCATTTTAGCAAACTTACTTTAGTTAACTTATATATGTAATTTTGAGCTTTGACATCTAGAAAGCACATAGACATTTTTAGGCTTCATGATAAATGATCTAAAATTAACCTTTAAAACTAAAGTAGTTAAGAAATTTATGTACACAATGATTGAAAAATCAATGTAGTGAAATTAAGTGGATATTTCAAAACATTTTGGGTTTATTTCCATGTTTTTTAACCACTCTTCTTTATGTATAAATCCCCAAAGTCATACATATATGTAATGTTGTTACTAGGACTTTAGAAGTTACATTTTGGATTTTAATGAGATCTATAGATATTGGTGTTAACAATCTCACCTTTTCAACTTAGCTGTAAACCCAAAATGTTGTCGTATAAAAGCTAGATTTGGTGGTTTTCAAGATGCCAGCTTACCCAGGCAGTTGATGAATTTGGAAATTATTTGCTTCATGAACATCTGACGTTTGAGATGAAGAAGGAAGTCCCATGAATTTTTACAGAAATCTTGAGTAAATGAAGTTTACAAAATAACACAGACTCACAAAATGGGTTTATTACTAGATGGGGACAGTGGTGTAGAATTGAAAGCGCAGGATTAGGAATCAAACAGGCATGCGTCGGAATTGTGGCTCTACCATCCATCTATTCATTCACTCTTCCGTCCATCCCACAAGTAAATATATTCCAGATGCTGTACTCTAGAAACTGGGGTACAGTATTAAGACTTAGCCTCACGTTTTTCATTCTTAGATTCAAAGGAATGAGTAATCAATTACAATATAATGTAAAGGGTACTGTGTTAGGGTACACAGTTCTGTGAGGACAGAACTAATCCAGACTCCAGGCAGGGGTGAGGTGGAGTAGAGTGGGATTGGTGGCTATTGAGTATTAAAAAGGACTGTGTGATGGTGGGCACCTCCGTAGTGCCTATAGGACAGTCCTGTTGTATTGCTAATGTAGAACAGAGTCCCAACATCAGCGTCTGCATTGCTGTAGTGTCACTGTGCTTATTGGCTGTCTTACTCTAGTGCTGTAAGGCACTGCTTCCTACTAATCCACGGTAAACACCTTCTGTAACTTGAAATTTCCTCCCCCCGCCCACAAATTTTTCTTTTGAGCAGAGTTTGGAACACTTTCTAAAAATGGGAGTTGACTGTCTAGGTATATTATATTAAGGTTAAGAAAGAAAGATGAAAATATTTCTGTCTTAAAATCTTTATTTATTTTTTTTAATTTACAGGGCTGTATATCATCAGATACTTGTTCTTTAGTATTTTTTAAATTTAGTCTTTATTCATTTGTTGCAGATATTTGTTGAATACCTACGGTGGGTAAGGCTCTGAACTTAATACTTACGTTCTCGAGGAATTTATAGTGTAATAGAGAAAATAGGACTTCTGTGTAAACAACTAAAATATGGGATAGGAAGTACCAGGTGCATAAGAATACTGTGTGATTTCAGGAGGCAGCAAAGTGAGTAAACTATGGTATCTTCCATTGTGGCACGTAGAGATAGATGTAGGAGAGATGAGGCCAGGAAATAAAGCATAGTAGTAATAATAATTGAATGCCTACTGTATCCTAGTAACTGTGTTGGCTCTTAGATTTTTTTTGTAATTCAGTTCTTATAGCAGTCCTGAAAGACTGGTATTATTAAACCCATTGTAGAGATTTGGAAACAGGTTAGAGCATGCCTAAGTTAACACTACAAGTAAATAGCAAAGCTGGAATCTGAGCCTATGCCTGACTTCAAAGCCAGACTTTTAGAACTCTGACTTTCATAACTTAAAAGCCTTATATCCCCCTTCTATTTTTCTCATCCTCCTTCCCCCACTTCTAAATAGGTATTATAATTAAATGCATTATTTTGTTGTACAACATTGAGTCCCTATTATCTTCCTAGCACTGATAAAGAAGCAGTTTACAGAGACTGTTCCATTAGGTGCACTGATATGTTTAAACAAACCTATATTATATGCACCCTTCGGGAAGTTGTCTTTAGAAATTTTAAATGGTGAATGGTCTTTTTTCCGAATTCCTGTTCCAGATGGAAAAATCTTCTGGCATTACCAAGTATGGTAGGTTTATGCACCTTGCATGTTTAATTGTAGGATTTTGTGGGGGTCTTTTAACGTTTGCAGATTTTGTGGGAAACAGGTGCTATTAAACCCAGGCAAATAGAAGATGGCTGTTAATTTTGTGGAATGTGATTTTGATTTTCTTGGCAGAATTTTTATTTTACAAAACTGACTATTAAAAAAGACATGGTTTCCATCCTTTAATTTTGTCCTGTTCACTGAAATTTGCCTGTAGACTATTTTTCAACAGTTAGCAAAAGGGTGTGGAAAAACTGGAAGGTTTCTGCAAGGAAATTGATATTGAGTTCTTTAACAATTTCCACAACCCTGCAGCTTACCAAGTTAAAAAATGGGGATTATTTTTAACCTTCTTACTGAAATTATTTGGAATTCTATTTCCCTGAAATTCCATTCTCTTTTTAGTACAGCTCTGAAGAACTATATTTAATATTGCCAAGGAAAATAATCTGATGTAAATCTTTTCATTACATGATTTCTCCTTTAAAAACTTGTGATGGCATCTTATTACCTGTCGTATCGAGTGTAATCTCATTTATTGGCCTGTAAGATCTTCTGTTCTACAATCTCTCTCCCTTTTCTTCCCATAGAGGAAGATGAGGAAGAAAAAAAATCACTCTTCTTACTCTCCTGTGAGGACTTTTGTCACCCTCTGCCCATGGTATTTCTACATTGTTAGTTATTGTTTGCTGCTTCTCCTCTAATCTCTTATCACTGTCCTTACTTCCTCCCTAGATCTTTCCTCTTTGCTTTCTAAAACCCTTCTTCAGTGATTATAATATAGACAAACTTTCAATCCTTTTACTGTATTATTATGTAAACAACTAAGATATACCACTGAATATACAACTGCTTGATGTAAGTAAAATAAGTGGCTCTCTCCTAAAATTATCACTTACCCTAGAGCTGTCTTAATGGGAGACTGTTTCTTGTCTCACACCTCCCATATATCTGGGTCTAGAGCAAGTAATATCTGCTGTGTTTCCTGGTGTCAATTTAAAATCATTTCTCAGGGGCATGTACCTAGTGTTTTTGACACCTGGAGTGGATCACCTTTTAAGATTTATTTATTTGAGAGAGAGAAAGAGAAAGAGAGTGTGGGCCAGGGGGAGGGGAAAAGTAATAAGGGGAGAGAGAGAGAAGCGAGAAAGAGAGAGAAGCAGACTCCTCACTGAGCGAGGAGCCTAATGTGGGGCTGGATCTCACAACCATGAGATCATGACCTGAGCCAAAATCAACAGTCAGATGCTCAACAGACTGAGCCACCCAGGTGCCCTTGGAGTAGGTCATTTTTAATACTGTTTTCTCTATATGATAAAATTGTGTCCACTAATGATCATGAAATGAAACAAATAATGGCAAAAAAAGAAAGGCAGAAAATTTTCTTTCATTGAGAAAATGTGTATATGTTTACTCTTTTATTGAACACAGTTTCAGTGTGTCCATCTTCAAGGAACAATTTTAAAGGCTTGTATGTCACCATACCTTGTTTAAGGCCAACTGCAGTAGTTTTGTATCTGAATAATCTTATCTAAAACTCTATACCAGAAAAAAAGTCAGACAAGAAATTACACACTACCATCATTGTTTACTTTGAATCTGCTGTTACACACTACCATCATTGTTTACTTTGAATATGTAGCATGGAACAGTTTGGAGACACAAACGTGCCCAGAGCATTCCAGACCATTCTAAACCATTCAAATTTCAAAACCAACACTAGAGATGGAAGTATATAGCCTCGTTCAGCTGACTGTGTAACTGGGAGCTCTCTGAACTAACATCCATATAGATAGAATTTTTATGGGGGGGGTAATGAAAAAAATAAAACCCTGATTTGAAATATATATATATATATATATATATATATATATATATATATATATATAGAAATTAAACAATCACTGCAATTTCTAGTTGTTTAGAAATTAGACCCACAAAATATTTTTTCCTGGGAGAAATATTTTATAATTGACATTGTTTATATTTGTTGGGTTTTGATGTATGGTAGGATCATTTAAAAACTCACTAATGTACCCCCTTAGAGACTTGAGCCGTCATCCTGCCCCTAGTAGGCCACTGTCATTATTCTTCTATCGTAGTAGCTTCTTCCTCATAGCTTCTCTTTTGTCAATATCCTCAACGCCCCATCCCATCATTCTTACCTCCAGTCCACTTAGCTCCTGGAACAACAGTAACAGCTGGGAAGACTGCTGGTGCTGTATATTTAGACTCCCCCATCTCCGCTCGATCAATACGTCCTAGATAACTAGTTCTCCTGCTGTGTGACTATATCAGAACTTCTCTCCTTTTTTCCCATCCCTGATTTTCCCTTTCATGCTTGATAAATTGCCTCATTTCTGATTTTACAGAGAAGACAGAAACTGTCCAATGAGAATACCTCAACTTCCTAACGAAACGTTTCAAAATATTTTATCATAAAATTTTTAAAATAAGATAGAAAAGAAAAAATGATAAATTGATATTTGAACATACATTCTTTTAAAAATCGTGTCTTGTCATCTCCATCATCCTCAAAATGCCCTCTACGTCCTTGTCTCTGATCCAGACTCAAGCCCTTCAGCTGGATCCTCTGAAAGTGCATCTGTATAATCAACAAACCCTCCTATATCTTCAGGTTCTTATCAGAGTTCAGCCTAACTGAGCCTGAATTTTCTCTGAGGACCCTTCTTTTCCTATAGCCTTCTCATTGGTAGTTACTCATTTTTTAAAAATGCTGGGCATTCAGATTTAGGAGGTGAGGTTAGGGTGTTCTTGCTCCTCATTGCTTTTTCTAGATTCTCACTCCTCTGTTGGTAAAGCAAACCTACAAGAACCATTCTCTTTTGAGAATATATTCTTCAACTATACAACCTTTCCCCTACCAATCTCCCAGTTATAATGGCCTTACACTCATATTCTGGCAACTCAGAAACAGAGAAAGCAGAGAACTTGGGAAAGAGAAATACTCTTTCTCTTTATTCAAGGTCTTGCTATTATGGGTGAAATTAACACCCAAATGGATGATCCAGCACTCTGGCCTTCATTTTCTTGATCTTTGTTACCAATGACCTCTTGCATTTCATTGTTTTCACTTAATCTCATGGTTCATGTCATCATTTCAGTTCATATCCAAAATCTTGATTCTTGCTCTCTGAATACTTTCTCTCCTTCTGCTCGTTCCTTCAGCCATTTGTTCATTGCTCCTCTTGGTGGCCTTTAGACCCTGGCCCCTTTTTTCCAGTTTAGATGTTATGGCCCATTATTTTAGTAACACCTTCATCTTGTCCCTTGTAGTTTTTTTGTCATCTTTACAGCCCTGCTGTCCATTTTCTCTGTACTTGCTGCATCCAAGGAGATGTCTAGAGAAAGTCACACAATATACATTATAAACTCGTGATTAATAACCACTTCTGGGCTCCCAGTAGTGCTCTGCAGTTCTGTTACATTGTTCAAGATGTTCTGCTATTTGATCAAGCTCCTGTTTGGTTCAGCAGAACAAACATTAAGAGTTATCCATGATCCCGCCCTCTCCATCACTCTTCACTTCCAACCAGATAGGAATCTTTATGATTTTATTTCCTAAAACCCTTCTAAATTAGTCTTATTTTTACCATTTCTAATATCACTACCTTAGTCCAGGCAACCATGATCTCTGCCCTAGTCGTGTATAACAAGCTGGTCTCACCTCCAAACCATTTTCCACTGTAATCAGCCATAATTTCTTCAAAATGCAAATCTGTCATCATCAGGAAAGTTCAAAGAGAAAGTGTTCATTTAAAAAGGAAGGTATCAAGTAGAATTCTGAGCAAGTTACACCTTTATTTAAAGTCTTTCCATGGTTTCTTGATTCTCTTAGGAAAAGAATCAGACCATAATTTAGGCATATCTAGAGGGTAGGGGGCCCTGCAAATTTTCCCTCCTATCCAGCTTCAGCTTTATCTCTGAGCACAACTCGCCTCAGTCCAATATACTGGCCCTCCTTCCAATCCTTGGAGCACCATGCTCCTTCCTGACACAGGGCCTTTACATATGCTTCTTCCTCTAATTGGAACATTCCTTCCCTTAGCTTTTACCCATCTTTGAGATCTCAGCTGGAGTGTCACTTTTTTTCACAAGTCTTCCCTGACTCTTAGTTTTTGTCTGCTTCTTTTCTGGAATAGTGCTCTTTCCTTCTGAGTACTTAATTTATAAATTATATATTTTTTAGTGATTATATGAGCAATGCCCGTGTACTCCACTGGATTCCAGGCTTCATTGTCTGTGTGTACGCACCCTCCTGTCTCTGCCACCAGCACTATAGCTGGCACAGTGTGAGTTCAGTGGAAATTTGTCAGATGGATAAACTGTGTTTATCCAGGCTTTTTTCATTTTCTTTATCCTTCCTATAATGGGATAGTTGTCCCACCTGCCACCTAAGGCAGATCTTTCTCCTGTATCCTCACCTGTAGGATGGAGAGCCTGTCCATCTCATCTTCTCAGGAAGTTTTGCTGTGCTTCACCCTGTCCTCCTGTTACTGAGCTCACTGTTCTCTGTGCCAAATTCTCCTCCGCTCCATTTTCCCACTTCATCACTCCTGAATTCATACCAGCCTTCCGTCATCCCCCACTACTTCATTTAAACTTGTGTTTACCATATTACCAAAGCTCCCTACCAATGAACTCTTACAATTACATCCATTATACATGTTTTCATGTCCATTTTGCCTAATCTGTCAGCTGCATTTAACTATTGATAATATAGTCTTTCTTAAATCAACACTCTCTCTGAGCTTTTTTGATGAGACACTTGGTTTTCCTTAAATCTTTCTGACTAGTCCTTTTCTGGCTGCTCTTCATTTTCACCATCCCTTGTTGATATTCTCAAGGCTCTGAAATAGCTGTCTTCTCTATGATTTCTGTAGGCCATCTTGTTCATATCTATGGCTATAGTACCTATCTCAATTATTGTTTCAAATACTTTATTTATTTATTGACAGGAGAGAGAGCACAAGTAGGCAGAGTGGTAGGCAGAGGGAAATGGAGAAGCAGGCTCCCCACCGAGCAGAGAGCCTGATGCGGGGCTTGATCCCAGGACCCCAGGATCATGACCCAAGCTGAGGGCAGACGTTTATCCCACTGAGCCACCCAGGCACCCCCCCATCTCAGTTTTTATAATTCCTTAACATTTTTACCCTAAATTTCTCTTCTAACCTTATATATAATAAAATTGTGTCTAACACATATATTTTATATCTATTATACACCTAAATAACATATATACTTGTTCCTCCTCCAGTGTTCCCAGTCTCATTTCACAGATAACACCATCTACCTACTTACTCAATCAAAACACAAAATGGTCAACTTTGACTCCTCCCTCTTCACCACCTTTACAACCAATCTGTCCCAAAGTCCTTTCAGTTCCACCAGTCAATTATAGCGCAAATCCATTCACATCTTTTCCTCTCCACTACTGGAATCCTAATCAAAACTGTCACCATTCTGGCTTAGATCACTGTAGCAACCTTTAACCCAGGTCTGCAGTAGTCAGGGTGCTCTTTACAAAATATAACCCCAATCCTGTCACTCCCACACTTAAAAAAGTCTTTGGTTATTCTCCCATTGTCCTTAAGGGTATAGTCTTGGTATCTTATGGTTTACAGGACCTCGCCCTGTCTGGCCCCTGCTGTCCTCTGCAGCCAAATCTTCTAGCCCTGAGCCCGCACTCTGTTCCTCACGCCAGCCCCTGTCTGTTTCAATGCCACCTGTACTTGTGTCAACATTGAGAGGAAATTCTGTCAGTTGCTTAGGCCAACCACTTTGGAGTTCTCCTTGACTTCCCTGGCTCCCATTCCTCATGTAAGATTAGCCAACCAATCTTGTTGGTTCTGTCTTCAAAATAGGAGAATTCAGCCACTTCTGACCACTTCCACAGCTGCTGTCCTGGTTTAAACCACCCTCTTCCCTTGCTTTGATTTTTGCAGTGGCCTCTCCATGTTTCCTTTCTTCTCCCCTGCAGTTTGTCCTCACAACCCCACAGAATTTCCCCTCGTTTGGAGTAAAAGCTAAAGTCCTTATTGTGACTGGGCATGACCCAGACCCTTTACCTTACTGACTTTATTTCCTTTCCCTTTCCTTTGTTCTACTGCAGCCCTTTCCCATCCTGTAAGTGTGCCTGTGGTCTGCCTCGTGGTCACCGCATTAGCATCAACTTGCAGTGACACACACTTAAGGCTTTGGTGATACTATACAACTCAGTAGAAAAATGATCGCCTGGGGCTCCTGGGGCGCCTGGATGGCTCAGTGGGTTAAGCCCCTGCCTTTGGCACAGGCCCTGATCTCAGGGTCCTGGGATCGAGCCCCCACATCGGGCTCTTTGCTCAGTGGGGAGCCTGCTTCCCCCTCTCTCTGCCTGCCTCTCTGCCTACTTGTGATCTCTCTGTGTGTCAAATAAATAAATAAAATCTTTTAAAACAAAATGTGAGTTTCTTTTCTTTAGTCATGACCAAGTGAAACAGTCTCTTTTCCTCTGCCAGGTGGAAGGAAAGGGAGGAAGTGCGCAAAGGCAGAGAGTGATGAGCTCGTGTGTCTTGAGACTGAAGAAACCACTTGAGCATAATAAGCTGCACATACATCAGGCAGACAGGTCTGGTCCCTTAGGCCTGGAAAGCTGGGCACAGGAGTGGAAATTGAAGACAGTAAGTGATTAGGAAGCAGAGCTGAGAAGCAACATGAGTTTAAAAAAAAAAAAAACTTAAGAGGATAAAGAATAATTCTGGTTTCTAATGAGTAGCCAGGAATGCAGCTAAAACGTCCTGAAATGCACACAACAGCAAAGAATTTTCTAGAGTGGCAGTGGAATGGAGAGATAGTAATGTTTCAAGGAAAAATGACTTGTTGACTTGGTGAATCATTGCAAATACAAAAGGCAAAGAAGGTGGCTAAAGATTGAATGTTATTTTAAGCCTGAGTAACTGATAAAAGTGGTGGTAGGAAACTAATCTGAAGAGGAGAAAGTATGTTAGTTTGAAGTAAAGTCATGACCTCAAAATCTATTGAGTATATATATTGTCACGTTTTCTACAGATGCACTGAGCAGAATTGATCTTAATATACACAATAAAAAATTTCAATTAACTATACCATGTCCTTATCCCCAGTTGAACCATTAAAGAACAGACCTTGATGTGGGTTCCTGAAGGTGAAGGCAAGAAACCGTCACCAGTCTGGAATCCTTTGTAAAATTGTCTAGGTTGGGGAGAGGGTAGTGCTTTTAATAACTGTTATTTTTTTAAAGGAAGAATGATTCATAGTCACTTCCTTTTACAGTTTTTTTCCAAATTCAGTGAAATTTATTCTTCGTGTACCTACACATGCACACACGTAGAAAGTAATTCATACATATCTATATGTGAATTCATATACATAAGAATCTCTTCTTTGCTCATTCCATTTACTGGCATCTCAGTAGATCTACTTTGCAGCCTTAGCTGTTGACTATCATTATGACTCTTTGGATTACAGTCTTGAAATATTTTCTTGGTTCCTGAAGGAAAGATGAAGTTATATTCAGTATATTTAGTTTTGCTTATTTAATATTACAGAATCCTGGAGATGGAGGAGGTATACTTCATCTAGTCTACTGAGTCATTCAGTGTTTGGTACTCCCACCCCCCTCACCTGTGTGTCAGTTTCTAGGGCTGCTGTAACAAAATATCACAGACTTGGTGGCTTCAAACAGCAGAAAGTTGTTCTCTCATAGTTCTAGAGGCCTGAGGTCCTAAACTAAAGTATCAGCAGGGTCACACTCCCTCCAGAGGCTCTTGGGGAGAATCTTTCCTTGCCTTTTCCAGCCTCTAGTGGTCCCAGGTAAGGCTATGCAACTAATTTCTGCCTCCATCTTCACATGATGTTCACCTCTGCGTCTGTTCCTCTGTGTGGCCCTGATACAGACATGTATTGGCTATAGGGCCTGCCCAGATAACTAAAGACGATCTCATCTTGGGATCCTTAACTTAATGGCAGCCCTTTTTCCAAATAAGGTCACATTCACAGAATTTGGGTATGGACATACCTCTTGGGGGCCACCATTCAGCCTATTAGGCCCCTGAATATATGTCCATTATTTGTTGTCCAGCTTCTGATTGGCTGCCTTTACCCAGGATCTTTTGGATTTTGACTGACTCTGGGTGAAATCAATTTTCCTGTAACTTTTACCATTAACTTCGGTTCTCCCTGTTTGAAACCATAAGAACAAAAACAATTCTTTTTCTCTCTGGAAGTCCTTCGTTTGTTTTCTCTGCAACTTCTGTGCTCCAGAGTGAACATCTCTTATTCTTTCAACCATTTCTCTTAGAACCAGAGCTCCCATTCTTCTAGTGATCCTGGTTGTGCTGCTTCTCTTAAGCACTTAGAGGCGATAAAGAATACTGAATTTATAATTGAAGACCTACTACTCCAGTCATGTCTCTCCCACTGAGTAGGTGATCAAGGCAAATCATTTTTTTTAACAAAAACCCTGGACCATCTGCTTCACTGCATGTTTTTTATAGTCAAATGAGATTATTATAAAACCCATATGAAATATAACCTTTAAGAATTTCCCAATTGGGGGCACCTGGGTGGCTCAGTGGGTTAAGCCTCTGCCTTCAGCTCAAGTCTTGATCTCAGGGTCCTGGGATTGAGCCCCGCATTGGGCTCTCTACTCCACAGGGAGCCTGCTTCCTGCCTCTCTCTGCCTGCCTCTCTGCCTACTTGTGCTCTCTCTCTCTCTCAATCTCTGTCAAATAAGTAAATAAAATCTTTAAAAAAAAAATTTGAAAGCAATGTAAGATAGGAACTCTGTCCTAATGATCGGTCTGTCTTAAAATTGTCCTATTTGAACCTTTGGCTTTAATCACTCTTCAGATTTGTTTTAATGTTACGTACACACCTTATGACATTTTCTATAAAGAAGTCCTGATGAAGTAATAAAGTCCATGTTGTGAGATCCATTTTTCAGGAATGTAGAGACGTGGCTTATTAGCATGTGCTTATTTCAATGTACTCTTCTAACATTTGAAACTGTTTCTGTATTGGTAACTTGAAGGTGTAGATATATGTGGGATTGGAAAGCTGTGCAGATAGTCTACATGTGATGTTTACAGAATAACAACTACATAATACAGAACTTTGGGACTCTAATAGATTCCTTCCAGAGGGCCCCTGTGTTACTACGTCTTTGCAATTAGGTAGTTTCTTTGCAAGATACCTCATACAAATTTGGATGATTCCCAAACACCCTGGGAAAGCCTAGTGCTGCACTTTGCTTATCCTAAGTTTGCTGTTATTTTTATGTATCTCAATTTAGGGACACACCACATGGCCTGCTTTATTTTTTTGCTGTTTCAATTAAATACAAAGCTGTATCTTCTTGATGGATGTATGAAACATTTGGTGTTCCCTTAGTAGAGAATAAAGAAGTTCATGAACTTACTCATTCCGCAATGCCTGTAATTTTATAGCACAGTGAATTTACCTTTCGGAAACCATATGTAATCAACAGCTTTCAAGAATTTAATATGGGGCCCCTGGGTGGCTCAGTGGATTAAGCCTCTGCCTTTGGCTCGGGTCATGATCTCAGGGTTGTGGGATCGAGCCCCACGTCAGGCTCCCTGCTCAGCCAGAAGCCTGTTTCCCCCTCTCTGCCTGCCTACCTGTGATCTCTCTCTCTCTCTCTCTGGCAAATAAATAAATAAATCTTTTTTAAAAAAAGAATTTAATATAAAGGGTTTTTTTTTAAGATTTTATTTATTTATTAGACAGAGATCACAAGTAGGCAGAGAGAGAGGAGGAAACAGTGTCCCTGCTGAGCAGAGAACCCAATGCGGAGCTTGACCCCAGCACCCTGGGATCCTGACTAAGATGAAGGCAGAGGCTCTAACCCACTGAGCTACCCAGGTGCCCCAATATAAAGGTTTTCAATTATTTCCTTTATTTTTCCTGGAAAACAATATCCATCAGACTTTATGGAATGTATCTTTTCCTCGGGCAGTTGAAATTAAGAATGTCCACTAATTTTCACCTTCCATTCATTTCAATAGGATTATTTTATTTTTGAGAATAATCATATTTTGCAGAACTAAAGAAGGTGAAGTTTTCTTCTTGATCCTATCTAAATTGTGACTGATCTGTGTTTGTGTGTTTATTTCAGAGAATAGAAATGTATGCTTGGTCTTGAGAATTGGGAAGATATGAGTAGAATATAACATTTTCTTCATTTGCAGGGATAAGGAAAAGGTAATAGTGAGAGAAACTTATTTTCTGAAATAACTCATCAGGTTGATAAGGATCCACAAATCTCATGCCTTTGTTAATTCAGTGAGTCAGGCTAAAATGGAAAGTCTGATGAGAGCTCTGTGGCATGACATTGACTTGGAGAAATAACATCCAAATAGCACGCCTGTGGGTGTGAGTGAATTCTGGATGAATTTTCACTCATATTAGTACTGTTGATTTGACTGGCCACCTTGAAAGAAACAGAAATCTTATATGTTGCTTTCAAGTCTGATTTTTTCCCCCCTTAATCTTCTTTTCTATTTAATAGAACTTGAGCTGTCAGGCCCAAATTATTAGAGGAAAAGCTTTTAGGATCTTAAGTTTAAAGTGGTAAGTTTATGATACATAAATATGAAGCATAGTGGTCTCAACTTCTTGGGGTTAGTTGGGTCATTTTTTTATGTATTAGTCCATTGTGGCATGATCTATTCAATTTTTTGGAAAGTTATTTATTTGAAGGAGAAAGAGAGCACATGTGTGGGAGGGGTGGGGCAGAGAGAAAGGGAGAGAAAGACCCCAGCAGACTCCACGCTAAGCTTGGAACCCGTTGCAGGGCTCAGTCTCATGACCCTGAGATTATGACCTGAGCTGAAACCGAGACTCACACATTCAACCAACTGAACCAACCAGGCATCCCTCAGGTTTTTTTTAAACAAAGGAACCATTGATCTGATTGGACTAATTATGAAGATATTAAGCTAATGGGTTGCAGGGACTATAACCAGCTGGTAGTCCAAGTCTTTACATATTTATGCTGTATTCAGGGAACTTCTATCTTTGTCAACAACTTGGAGGTTATTTTACTCAAGCTTTGGAAAACTTCTGATCCTACTGGATTTTTTTTTTTTTTAAGGTTTCCATTATATCCAAAAGGAGGGGAGAAGTTACAATTTGATTATGGTGTCTATCTTCTGAACAAAAATATAGCACAGGTAAGTAACCTCTCTTCACTCCTTTTCTACTTCCCACATACAACCTACTTCTTGGATTGCTGACCATCTTTCTTTATAAATAAGTACCACTACAGTTGACTGTTTTATTTAACCAGTTACGGTGATAATGCGAAGTTCTTTTTTGGCCACAGCTTAATTTTACGCCATTATAAGTACTCCTGAGAAGCAGTGGGTGCACATTGAAATCCTTCTAAACTCAGAAGCCCTTTACTAAGTTGTTACTTGCTAGTAGACTGTACTTGAATATGTCCACTTATAACTTTTTTCCTATATGCTTCTCACAAAGCTTTCTTCTCTTAGATCACTTTGTTCTCTTAAACCACTTTTAGGGACTCATTTTGCATTGGGTGTTGTTTATGGAGTAAAAGTTTAGTGCCTCTGGCAAGTCCTTAATGGTCTCCTCACCTTGTTTTGCAAGAACCAAAAAGAAAAGACCAACCACGTGGTCCTTCCAACCCGTCTGAGGTTTTTGCAGCTCTCTCGACATTAAGCCAGTTAGTATCTCATTTAAATAAAGTCTTCCCATTTGCTGTAGAAAGACTAACAGGTGCTCGGGTTTTCATTTTTTAAAAAGAGCCATGCAGAATTTCTGTAGCATACTTGACTGTGTTTCCAGAGGTAGACGTTTCGTATATTTTCTAGTTGTAAAGGAATATCAGCTTCACTGCATTGTTTTTATTTGGACATAGTTGGAATAGCACATGGATAAGCGTCCAGGATTTGACTGTTATTTAAAGACATTATCAGCTGTATCTTCAGACCTTCTCTTTTAGTAGAAGCAAGAAGGTTTATGATTTTTGTTTGTTTGTTTTTAAAAGACTGCCTTTTATCTGTATGCATATAAAGACTCACTGAAAATTTCCCTTATTCTTTCCTGATGGATCTAAAATTATTCCTCCATATGGTATCATCTTTGCCTGGCTATCCCTCATCAAATATCAGTTTAATGTTTAATTTGATTTTATTTAGATTCTTATCTTTTCCGATATTGGATCAAATTTCTAGTCTGCAGTCTTCAGTTAATCATTTCCTTTGTAAGTACGTACTCCTCGCCCTCGCAGTCATACTGCTTGCTTATTACTGCCATTCCAGCCTGTGTTCTTTACTTCAGGCAGTCTACCGAGCCCACAGGCTCTGACCTGTGACTCATCTTTCCATTCTTGTGCCATTCTTCCCACACCTGATGCTTTCCCTCTCTCCACTTTTGGCAGAGAATCACCTTAGTCTAAGAAATAGGACTTTAGGGGCACCTGGCTCACTTGTTTGGTGGAGCATGCTACCCTTGATCCTGGGGTCATGAGTTCAAGCCACATGTAGGGCATAGAGCCTGCTTGGGGGAGGGGGGAAGGAAGGAAAGAAAGAAATAGGACTTGTATTTCAAGGCTGTCTTATGCTACTGATTATAGTTTTTTTTTTTTTTCCTGATTATAGTTTTTATACTATGGAAAAGGCAGAAGTGGCCTAAGAGTACATGAAGGGAGAAGAGGGCTACGTAAATTAGAGAGTACCTCCAGGTGAGGTCAGCCAGTGTGGAAAAGGGCACATGAGTCCAGAGTCTGGGGGGCAGGATGTCAGGAAGGTTGGTGGAACTAATTTCTGATCTGAATGCAGAGGTTTGTCTCTCCTTGCTCTATTTTCTGTTTCTTGCCCTAAATACTTAGGGTGAGGTCCAAAGTCTGTTGGAAGATTCTGAAACCTACTCCTGATTAAGGCTAGAGCTGAATGTCTGGATTTCCTGGTAAATTTCAGCTGCGCGCACATGTGCGTGTGGACACACACACACACACACACAGAGCTCACACACATCACATAGGAATGCCAGAGAATGCTGAAAGAGGCGCTATGAATAGTTCAGCTTGCTTTGAAAACAAAAAAACAAGACAAAGATGGAGGCTGTGTGCAGTGGAAAATATGGACAAGTCCACACTGCACCTCAGACTCAGCTCGGGTACCTGTTTAGTCCTCACTCTGGAGCACTTCCCAAGAAGCCTTTGACTATTCTTAACTGAACCAAGGTCACAAGCATGCTGAACTAGTTTTATTCATCTGTTTAAACTATAGATGGTTTCTAGTTTTATTTGAATCTGCAGCTTAATAATTTTTTTGGAAGATTTGAGAGACTATGCTTGTCACTTGTGTGTGGGTTAAAGATTGATAAGTTAACTCCTTTAAATCCAGAGAGTGCAAGTATCTTGCCCTCTGTATTTTTCGTCACTGTGTGGCAGTTTTAAAAGGAGAGGACAATCAGCTTTTTATAAACAAATTGTCTTGGGTTTCAGAGTGCAATTAGGAGGCCCCTTCTGACAATTTAGAAAGAAACTATTACCGAATTTGTGACCTTAAGCCTTTTTTTGCTTCAACTGTATATGGTCCATCTTCTAATATTTCTTGCGAGGATGTCCATTATCACCACTGCTATTCAACATAGTACTAGAAGTCCTAGCCTCAGCAATCAGACAACAAAAGGAAATTAAAGGCATCCAAATCGGCAAAGAAGAAGTCAAATTATCACTCTTCACAGATGATATGATATTATATGTGGAAAACCCAAAAGACTCCACTCCAAAACTGCTAGAACTTGTACAGGAATTCAGTAAAGTGTCAGGATATAAAATCAATGCACAGAAATCAGTTGCATTTCTCTACACTAATATTTCTTGCGAAATATTTCATTTTGTCTTTGGCCTTGATACCATCACTTTGTTACATTTCAATTTATAACAAATCAAAAAAGCTTTAATCAGTATGAGCCCTAATCATACATTGTATCAGGAAAAAATTTCCAACTTTTCGAAGATTTAGTTTTCTATACCTTACATATATTTCTGTACCTTACATATTAATACATGTTGTCAAAGGAGAGCTTTTTCTTCTCAGCCAGTCTCATTTATACCCCACCTCTAGAGATGTGAACAAATCGTACTATTAAAATGGCCCCACCTCAGTAATTTATAGGCCAGGTTAGTGGAGGTGGATGAAAGCATTGGCATGTGTTAAAGTGCCAGAGAAAAAGGAGTGAAGTCATTTAATACTGCATCCATAACTTGGTTGAGGATTTGAATAGTCAATAGGACCTTTCATCACAACCAGAAGTAGTAGTAAAATCACTTTTTTGGTAGAGGAAATGACAGAATTTAGTAATATTTGTTACTTCAGTATTTGGGACCAGTCCAGCCCGTTTTGAAAGCACAAGCTTAGAAAGACAGGCCTTCAAGTAGAAATCCCCAAGTGTTGTTTGAAGAGCTGAGAGGGGTGGTAAGGCCTCCTTGCCCTCTTCCTGTCATTGCGGTCTAAAGGTATGTGTCTGTGTGCTCTACTGGGTATTGAAAGTGAATAAAGCGAAGTGCCTTGTTTTTAGTACCATTTGGTAATATTTTTCACTTGTCAGCCCCTTTGTCTGGAAATAGCTTTCTTTGTTGGTCAACATATAACACTATAGAAACAGGCCTGGCAAAATTCACGCATAGTATAATTAACATTGATTTAAAAACTAGGTTCTGGGACACTTGGGTGGCTCAGTCATTAAGCCTCTGCCTTCAGCTCGAGTCATGATCCCAGGGTCCTGGGATCAAGCCCCACATTGGGCTCCCTGCCCCACGGGGGCCTGCTTCTCCCTCTCTCACTCCCCCTGTTTGTGTTCCCTCTCTTGCTGTCTCTCTCTCTCTCAATCTGTAAAATAAATAAATAAATAACCAGGTTCTGCCACAATTGTCAGTAACTTTATAAGCACATTACATTAGAATTTGCATATAACACAGTAGTTTGCTTTTAGTTCTCAGAGCATAAAAAGTAATAAATAAAAAAATACAATACTTTTGCCTTACATTTATGGAGAGTTCTGTTGTTTGAAACATATATATGTATCCACGTGACCCTCATTATCACCCTATGAAATGAAAGATGCAGCTAATGTTAAATGGATTTGAAGACAGTATGGCTTTGGACATCTGTTGCCCCAGTTAGGATCACATATTCTGACAGGTGGGGCAGAGATTCCCTTGCTTCCGTATGCTTCATTGTTCTGTATACAGTTGACCCCTAAAGCAACATGAATTTGAACCATGAAGGTCCACTTATATATATGGGTTTTTGTTGTTGTTGTTGTTGTTGTTTTGTTTTGTTTTTGTTTTTGTTTTGCTAAGGACGGTACTATAAATGTATTTTTCTCTTTCTTGTGACTTAACATTTTCTCTAGCATATTGTAAGAGCAAGCACACAGTATGTAATACATATACAGAATATGTATTAATCAACTGGTTGTATTATTGGTAAGCTTTCCAGTCAGCAGGAGGCAATTAGTAGTTAGGTTTTGGGAGTCAAAAGTTAGAGACAGTTTTCATCTGAGTGCACAGTCAGCATCCCTAACCCTTGCATTGGTCAACAGTCCACTGTATTTCCATCCTAAAAGTACACAGAGTCAAAGAAGATGACGTTCCCATATAGGAAAGAAACTGAATGTTCATTGAGCAGAGACAGCTATTTTACACGTTACGATATTTCAGTGAGTAAGCACGATGCTTAAAACTATAAACTCTCAAAAGAATGTTGAATGAATAAATGAATGGTTATACACAGTTAAGAAACAGATCCCAAAGAATTGTGACTTGCTTCAAATTATGAATTGAGTCAACAAGTATTTTTGTGCATCTACCATGTGCTGTATATTCTGAGTGAGAACAGTGAGTAAGGGGACGCCTGGTGGCTCAGTTGGTTAAGCACCTGCCTCCAGCTCAGGTCATGATTCTGGAGTCCTGGGATCGGGTCCCACATCAGGCTCTCTGCTCAGCATGGAGTCTGCTTCTCCCTCTGATCCACCCCTTCTCATGCTCTCTCCCTCTCTTTCTCATTTTCTCTCTCTCAAATAAATAAATAAAATCTTAAAAAAAAAAAAAAAGAACAGTGAGTAAGACACATAAGATCTCTGTCTCCTAAATAAGCCAGGTACAAAAACACAGATACCGTATGGCTCCACTTATATGAATTATCAGAACTAGGCAAATACATAGAAGTTGGAGGTTACTAGGAGCTGGGAAAGGGGGAAATGGGAGAGTTATTACTTACCTCTGTAACAGTTTCTGTCTGGGGTGATGAAAAAATTTTAGAAGAAGATAGTGTTGATAGTTCCATAACATTGTGAATATAATGATAATGCCACTGAATTATACACTTAAAAATGGTTTTTAAATGGCCCAAATGACACATTTTATGTAATATATTTTACCATAATTAAAGATAATAATAATATATTAAATACATTGGATTATACACTTCACAATGGTGAATTTTATGGTAGGTGAGCTATATCAGAATAAAGCTTTTTTTTTTAAAAAAAAACTCATTAAACTTATAAGCTAATGAAAAGACAGTAAACAAAATATTCTTAGATTGTGTTAAGTGCTGTAATAGAAATCAGCTAGGCGATATAATGGCACATAACTGGAGAGAGGGACCTGCAGATAACATTGTCAAATAAGCCTTATTGAGGAAGCAATATTGAGGTAAAACATGGAGATGACAAGGAACCAGCCATGCAAAGAGCTAGGAAATAATAAATTAAGGTCATGGGAGCAATGAGTGCCCAATCCCTGATGTAGGAAAGAGCTGTGTAGATGGCTAATGTGATAGGAGTATAGTAAGTAAGGAGAGAGGTAACCAGGGAGTATATCCTATAAGGCCTGAAAGATTATAAAGAGTTTGAATTTAATTCTAAATACAAAGGGAAGCCAATGAATAATTAAAGCAGGATAGTGGCTTGATTTATTTTTTCAAAGATTGTTCTTCCTTCTCTCATGAATTATAAAGAACTAGAATAGAATTAAGATACCACTGAGGTGGCTGTCTCAAAAGACCTAATGAGGGTTGTTGGTAGCTCAGACTAGGATAGTAGGGATAGAGATGGAGAGAACTGAACAGATTTAAAATGTATGATGGATGGTGCTAAACATCCCTGATCCTCAGGGAAAGGCAAATCAATACCACAATGAGATATCACCTCACTATTATCCAAACACAAAAATTAGCCAGTGTTGGCAAGGATACGGAGAAAAGGAAACATTTGTGTACTGTTGGCAGGAATATAAATTGGTGCAGACAAAATGGAAAACAATGTGGAGGTTCCTCAAGAAATTCAAAATAGAGCTATCATATGGTGTAGCAATTCCACTTCTGGGTATTTAACCGAAGGAAATGAAAACACTAAGTCTAAAAGATGTCTTCACCCACATATTCACTGTTGCATTATCTGCAGTAGCTCAGATATGTAAACAGTTTAAATGTCCACCAGTGGATGGAGGGATAAAAAAAGTATGGTATGTGTACACACACACACACATTCCCTGGAAAATTATTCAGCCATAATAAAAGAAGTAAATCCTGCCATTTGCAACAAATGGATGGATCTTGAGGGCATTGTGCTAAGTGAAACAAGTCAGGTAGAGAAAGACAAGTGCTAAATGATCTCATTTATATGTGGAGTCTTAAAACAAAAATCGAACTCAGGTACGGAGACTGTTCAGGGGTTGCCAGAGCTGGGGGCATTAAGGAGTGAATAAAATGTCTGAAAGTGGTCAAAAAGCCCAACTTCCAGTTATAAAGCAAATAAGTCCTGGGGATATAATGTATAGCATGGTAACTACAGTTAATAATACTGTGTCGTATATTTTAAGTTGCCAAGAGGGGTGCCTGGGTAGCTCAGTCAGTAAAATGTCTGCCTTCAGCTCAGGTCATGGTCCCAGCATCCTGGGATGGAGCTGGAAGTCTGTAGAGCTCCCTGCTCAGCGGGGAGCCTGCTTCTCCTCCTCACCTTGTGCACTCTCTCACTATCTCTGTTGTTATCTCTCAAATAAATAAATAAAATCTTTTTTTAAAAAGTTACTAAGAAAGTACAGATCTTTGACTTGTGGTGGGCTTATATTCTGATTACCATTATCCTTTGTAAGTTAAAAATACCATGTCAAAAATGTATTTAATACTACTAACTGACTGAATGTCATAGCTTAGCCTGGCCTACGTTAAACATACTCAGAACACTTTCATTAGCCTAGAGTTGGGCAAAATCATCTACACAAAGCGCATTTTGTAATAAAGTATTGAATATCTCATGTAATTTATTGAATACTCTACTGAAAGTGACAGAATGGTTTTATGGGGACAAAATGGTTGTGAAGGCATCAGTTGCTTACCGTTGTGGTCACATGGCTGACAGAGTTGTAGCTCTCCACCGCTGCCCAGCATCGTGAGAGAGGATTGTACCACCTATCACCGGCCTAGTGAATGTGTATCACTTTCACTCCATCTATAACCCACACCATCAAAAAATCGTTAGTCAAATAAATCACTGTTAGTCAGAGACCGTCCATATATCTTAAAATTCTCACCCTAAGAAAATTCTCACCTTGAGAAAAAAAATTAGTAACTATAAGGTGATGAATGACTAGACTAATTGTGATGATCATTTTGCAAATTATATACTTATCCAGTCGTTATGTTGTACACCTAAAACTAAAACAATGTTTCATATTAATTATATATGTATTTAAATATTTTATTTATTTATTTAACAGAGCGATAGAGAGCACAAGCAGGCAGAGCGGGCAGGCAGAGGGAGAGGGAAAAGCAGGCTTCTCGCTTAGCAGGGAGCCTGACGCAGGGCTCAATCCCAGGATCTTGGGATCATGACCTGAGCCAAAGGCAGACTCTTAGCCGGGTGAGCCACCCTGGTGCCTGTCTGTTGTTATTTTTAAATGAATTAAATATTTAAAAGTAACTTCTAATATGGTAAACATTAGTATAAATGACCCATATAAAAACAAAGTTCTTTAACGTCCTCAGTAATTTGAAAAAATGTAGAGATCTTGAGACCAAAAGGTTTAAGAACTGCTGTCGTAGAGAAGGTGGCCATCCAGATTTCCTACAAAGCAATTGAATTGCTCATAGTCTGTTTCCTAAATTTGGAACATGATATAAGAGACTTAACAGTTAAATTCTGGTAATATGTTCAGTACAAGTCCATCAGTATGTTCAGTTCATGGCCAGGAACTATCAGTGGGCTCTTTCCTGATTGCCTTTGACATTTCTTAAGCCAGGCCTTTTCACTCCTTTCTAGAAAGCTCAGGGACTTAACAGTAATACTTTTTGAGGATCTAGTTTACAAATATTAATGATGATTTACATTTGTTCTGAATGTAATGTAGCTTTTTATTATACTTTTACTTCTTTATCACATTTCATGCTCATTGAAGCAGTTGACCGGGTCTGTCTTTAGAGATAAGAAATTGAGCTGCTGCTACACTAACTTCCAGAGGACGACAAAACTATTAAATGGCAAACAAATCAAGACCAAATCTCCAGATGTCAATCTGGCTATATCCCACTGACGTTTATTTCTTTATTTCTTTTTTAAATATTTTAAAAAATGTGGGTCTTCTTACAATCCTATGAGGTAAATAGGTCACAGACCGTGATCTGCCTTTTGTGGATGGGAAGCCTGAGAACAAGAACTCAACAGAAGAACCAGGACTAGAATGCGGGGACTTCATGACCGCTCTTCCTTTCACTCTATTACCTCTCTTCCCCCTCAGGTTATTTTAAGACTACATAGAAAGTAAAAGTAGATTCTCCTTCCAAAAACAGTTGGAAACCTCTGTTCTGCCAAGGACATGGTCTTTCTCTACAACCTGACTACTCTTGGGGCCTACTGTGCTCAGCTATTTAGAAGGGATGAATGCCAGGATACACCCAGCAGCTTAAATTCTTGTCTATTTCTTCAACATACAGTCCAATCTATGTGACACAGGGGAAGAAAACATGTTCTTATTTTCTTAATTCTTGAAATAGAGAATACAAATTCCAAGGATGTTTTAATAGTCAGACTGCCGTTTTCTCCACTGCTGCCTACGAAGTTTGCCAGTAATGTAGTAGAAACGTTTTTTTTTAAGTCCCATACCTATATCTTTAAAGAAAACTTTACTGTGATATAATTCACATATCATATAATTCACCTATTTAAATAAATGTACAGTTCCATGGTTTTTAGTGTATCCACTGAGTTGTGCAACTATCACCACTGTCAACTTTAAATGTTTTTATTGCCCCCAAAGAAACCCTGTACCCATTACTTAATTCCCCATTCCCCAAGACCCCCATCCCTAGGCAGCTAACATTCTACTTTCTGTTTCTACAGATTTACCTATTCCAACATTTCCTATAAATAGACTCCTAAATATGTGATCTTTGTGATTGGCTTCTTACACTTTTATATATTCAAGGTTCATCCATGTGATAGCATGTATCATTCATTCCTTTTTTTTTGGCCAAATCATTTTAGCTATTTGAAGATGTATATGGATATATACCACATTTTATTAATCAGTTCATCAGTTGGTGGACATTTGGGTTATTTACACTTTTTGGCTAGAATGTTAATACTGCTAGGAATATTCATGTACAGGTTTTTTTGAGGACATATGTTCTCATTACTCTTGGGTATTTACCTGGGAGTAGAATTGCTGCACCACATGGTAACTGTTTAACATTTTGAGAATTGCCATTTGACCTTCCCAGCAGCAGTGTATAAGAGTTTCAGTTCCTTACCCATCCCCAGCAGCACTTGTTATTTTCTGTATTTTCGATTATAGCCATCTTGCTGGATGCAACATGGTATCTCATTGTGGTCTTGAGTTGAACTTTCCTATTTGCTAATGATGTTGTGCATCTTTTCACATGTTTATTGGACATTTGTAATATGTTCTTTGGAGAAATACTCAGGCCCCTTGCCCATTTTTAAGTTGGATTATTTGTCCTTGTTTTTGAGTTGTAAGGGTACTTTATATAACCTAGACACAAGTCCCTTCTCATATGTATGATGTGTAAACATTTTTTCCCCTTCCATAGGCTGTCTTGTTCACTTTATTGATATTGTCCATTGAAGCACAGAGGTTTTTAGGTTTTACGATTTTATTTAAATTCCAGTTATTTAACATGCAGTATAATATTAGTTTCAGGTATATAATATCATGGTTCAGTACTTCCATACATCATCTGGTGCTCATTATAACCAGTGCACTCCTTAGTTCCCATCACCCATTTAACCCGTCCCCTGGACACAATGGCTACAATCAAAAACACAAGAAACAGCTGGTGTTGGCAAGGATGTGAAGAAAGGAGCACCCTCTTGCACTGTTGTTGATGGAAACTAGTCTAGCCACTCTGAAAACAATATGGAATTTCCTCAAAAACTTAAAAGTAGAACTACCCTACAATCCAGCCATTGCCCTACGACATATTAGCTGAAGAATACAAAAACACTAATTCAAAAGGATACTTGCACGCCTGTGTTTATAGCAGCATTATCTACAATAGCCAAATTATGGAAACAGCCCAAATGTCTGTCAACTGATAAACGATAAAGAAGAGGTGGTGTGTATATATATATGGTGGAATATTACTCAGCCATAAAAAGGAATGAAATCTTCCCATTCTCCATGACATGGTTGGAGCTAGAGAGAATTATGCTAGTTTTGATAAAGTCTAATTTCAAAAAAAAGTATTTATTTTAGAGAGAATGAGAGCAGAGAGAGGCAGAGGGAGAAACATTCCTTCAGCAGACTCCTCACTGAGCACGGAGCCCGACGTAGGGCTCCATCTCATGACCCTGAGATCATGACCTGAGCCAAAACCAAGAGTCGAATGCTTAACTGACAGAGCCACTCAGGCACCACAATAAAGTTCAATTTTAAAATTTATTTTTCCTTTTCTTGCTTGTGCTTTTGGTGTCATAAAAAAAAAATCTAAAAAAGTTTAGCACAGGTTTGCTTCTGTGTAGTTTCAGCTCATACGTTTAGGTCTGTGATCCATTCTGAATTGATTTTTTTGTAGAATTTAAGAGATCCAATTTCATTCTTTTGCATGTGAATATCCGATTATCTCAGAAAAATTTGTTGAAAAGACTACTCTCTACCCATTGAGTTGTCTTGGCCTTCTTGTTGGAAATTAATTAACTATAAATGTGAGGATTTATTTCTGAACTCTAAATTCTATTCCATTAATCTAGATGTCTGTCCTTATGTTAGTACACTCTGTATCTTTTTAAAATTTTTTTCTGGAGTATTTTCTAAAAAATATTTTCTAAATCCAATAATAATATATGCCAATTTTAGAAAATTTTTTAAAGACTTAATTATTTTAGAGAGAGAGAGAGCATGTGAGTGGGAAGAGGTACAGAGAGAGAGGGAGAGGAAGAATCTCAAGCAGAGTCCCCACTGAGCATGGAGCCCAAAGTGGGCTTCAACCCAGGATCCTGGGATCATGACCTGAGGCAAAATCCAGAGTCAGCCACTGAACCAACTGAGCTACCCAGGCGCCCCATAGAAGCTTTTTTAGAGTACAGAAGAAGATAGAAGAATGGAATTTCTTAGAGTCTATAATCTCATCATTCATATTTGCCTTCCAAATCCTCAAAACTTTTTGTCTTTTTTTTGAAGATTTATTTATTATTTAGTTGACAGAGGAGGGAGAGCACTCATGGTGTGGGGGACAGGCAGATGGAGAAGAAAAGAGAGACTTTCAAGCAGACTCCTCAGTGAGCATGGAGGCCAGCACAGGGCTCGATCTTACAACCCATGAGATCATGACCTGAGCCAAAGTCATGAGTCAGACGCTTAACGAACTGATACCCAAGAGCCCTTTTTCTTTTTCTTACGTGGTTGAGGTAACATTATATCTTTCTGCTTTATATATAGCTTAGATATAGCTTTATATCTTTCTGCTTTTTTGAACACAAGCTTTTTCCCAGGGCAGTACAAGACCTACAATGATCAGTATCAAAGGAGAGGTTCTGTCCAAGGTACAGATCTGGCTCCTGGTAGGTAGAACCCTGTGGTGGGTTAGGGTTCCACAGACCTGGATGTGCATCCCACTGACTGCCTGGATGAACTTGGGCATGTAATAATATCTCACTGCATCTCTATTTCCTTGTATCTGTAAAGGCTGGGTAGTCCTCGCAGGATTGTTGTGGGGGCTAGAAACAGTGAATGTCAAGTTTTAGCTCAGAATTTGTCCCCAGAAAGGGTACTCAATTACTGGTAACTGCCATCATCTATTCTTGATGTTGACTTCTCATTCCTGTTAGGCTGATGTGCAGAAGGAATCCTTCAGTAGAAAGCTATCGCACCTGAACTGGGATTCAAGGATTAAGGTGTTTGGCTAGTGAGAGAGGAGGGGTAATGAAGGTGCAGAAGAAGCACTGCTTAAGGTATATCAAGACCAGCCTGGTTGAAGCAGAAGGTTACCTTAATAGCAGAGATAGGAAAGATGGTTTTGTTGAACAGCATTGGCCCCAGCCCCATGCAGTTACCAGTCTTTGTACTTAAATCTGATTGTGGTCTTTATGAGCTCCCAGGGCATGTTTGGGATGTTTAGCAAATAATAACTGAAAGAATGTAGCCAGAAGACTGTTTAGTAAATGTTAGAAAATAATGTTTAATAAATAATAATTGAAAGATGTTTAGTAAATAATAACTGAAACAATTAGCCAGAAGATTGTTTTTTCCTTGTTAAGGTTGATAGTTACTTCTATTTATATATGTGTGTATTAAATATATATATATATGTGTGTGTGTATGTATGTATCTTGACATATCTATTATATCTCTTTAAATAAAGGCTTTAATTGAGGTAGAAAAATCATATATGTAGTTGTTTTCCAAAAGTATCATTCTGTATTTAAAGGGATGATAATTACCTTTTTTTTTTTTTAAAGATTTTATTTATTTATTTGACAGACAGAGATCACAAGTAGGCAGAGAGTCAGACAGAGAGAGAGGGGGAAGCAGGCTCCCCACCGAGCAGAGAGCCCGATGCGGGGCTTGATCCCAGGACCCTGAGATCATGACCTGAGCCGAAGGCAGAGGCCTCAACCCACTGAGCCACCCAGGCGCCCCAGTATTACCTTTTTGTAGTTGTAGGTAATAGGTTAAGTGTTCATTATTAAGAACACTTAACCAATTAATTTTACTTAACACTTAATTTTAGTTATTAACCAGTTTACTAGACTTTTTTTTAAGCAGATGAGAGGTTTTTTTTTTGAGATTTTATTTATTTATTTGACGGAGAGAGATCACAAGTAGGCAGAGAGAGAGAGAGGGAGCAGGCTCCCCGCTGAGCAGAGAGCCCGATGTGGGACTCGATCCCAGGACCCTGAGATCATGACCTGAGCCGAAGGCAGCGGCTTAACCCACTGAGCCACCCAGGTGCCCCTTAGTAGACGTTTTTAATGATATATTGGCTATGATCACTGTACTCTTTAAAGCTGAGTGATAAGTTGACAAGACAAAATAATTTATTTTTACCTTCATTGGACATCTTTTCTCACTTTAAACTGAAACTAGAAATCCAATGTCAAAAAACGCCTTTCCAAATGAAAAATAAAGCTGTTGTAACCTGTATTTTAGAGTGCAAAGATCTTTCACATATATCATCTCTTTTTTTTTTTTTTGCAAAAGCCCTGAAGTGTTAGTATTGTTGTCCCTATTTTACGTTTAATTAAACTGAACCTCTGAAGGGGAGCAAAGAAATTCAGACCCTAAGCATCTGGCTAAGTTCAAGAGACTGTACTTGCCAGTTTCCTTTTCTCAGACAGGAAGAAACAGTAAATAACAGGTTTCCCTTTTATCTGTGGCTACCTAAGAACTAAGTATAAATTTAGCAGCTTATTTGGTTTAGCTTCCTTGGTAATTTCTTTTTTCCTTTATCTAATTGTTTTAAAAGATTTACTTTAGTATTTTATTTTGCATATTTTAGTATTTTAGGCTTCCAAATTATTTTCTTCAACTAAAGAAATAAATACCTTATTCAGTAACGGCATTAGCTTATTCCAAATCACCACCAGGAGTGACATTTTTTGCTGGGAGAAAAACATTTGAAGAACGCACCTCAACTGAAATGAAATACACAGTGCTTAGTTCAGAGAAGGTAGACTCTAAATTCTAACTTTTTATGGTAAAGCGTCATGAAATGAATTATGAGAAATAATATCTATGAAAAGCCTGATTTTAGTTGGCATTAAGTGAACAAGCATAACTTAGGTATAAGCTATTTAAGGAAATGAACATCAAAAAATTATTATATGTAAATTTGGGTACCTATTAGAGAAATGCATTTTAAAATGTCCAGATGTGGGTTTCCAGGGAAAATTCCAGGATAAAATTATTATCCTAATGAATGTAAATTTATCAAGGCCAAAATCCTAGAATAAAATGAACTAAAAGAAATGCTTCATAGCTGAGTGTTTAAGATCGAGTACTATGGATGTAGACTGCAGGGGTTCAAATGTTAGTTGCATCACTTTAGCTATTTGATTTTGGATAAGTTAATTCACCTCTCTGTGCCTCAGTATCCTGTAAAATGGAAATAGTGATAATACCTACAAGGGTAGTTCCTGTCTCAGAGTTGTTATGAGGATTAAATAATTTGTAAAGATTTAGCATACTGCCTAGAACAGAGTAAGTGCTAAGTAAATGTTTGCCAAATACATAAAATGCAAAGTATAGTATAACTTTGTGATAAAGAAATCCCATATTCCACAAATACAAAATGAGGTAACAATGTATAGAAGTAGATTATAAGCTAAATACAAGTTACAAATAAGCAAAGAAGGGGGAAAATTTGCCTGTTCAGTTGCCTTGGTGAGTACCTTGTATATGGGAAGAAAATATTCAGAATACTTTGTTCTCTGTAAATGAGCTTTTAGTTTCAGGTTAAGATAACAGTTTTCTTTTTTCAAAAAAAATAATAACCTTTATCCTGTAAATCACCCAGTCTCATTATAAATTTGTTTTTAAAATACAGAAAAGCATTAAAGAAAAAAAGTTAAAACCACTTTGGATTCTACTATTCAGAGACACCATTGTAATATTTTGATGAATACCTTTCCAAACATCTATGCATATATACATACATAAGTTAAATAAGTAAAATTTTATGTAAATTGTTTCATACTGTGCATTTTATTGTTTGTTCTAGTTTTCTCATTTAATTATATTGTGAAGATAGATTCATGTTGATGAGTATAGTTGTGTAAAATTTTGTTGTCTGCATTGCCTTCTGTTGTATGGACATACTATAACAGTTTCCTTATTGATGGGCATTTAGATTGTTTTCCAAGATTTCTCTATTGTGAACAAATTTGTAATGAGGAAGATCTTTCTACTGAATTATACCTGTGCTCAGTTATTTGCTTAAGATAAACACTTAATTGCTGGGTCAAAGAATATATACATTTTAAAGTTATATATAGGTGTTTCTTTACCCTCTTGCCAATATTATGTATTCTGTGTTGTTGCATATTGTGTATTTATTAACCTTTTTTTATGTAAGAGAGGAAATGTATATCTATACTGATTTGTAGCTTGTTGATTATTAGTGAGTGTTAAGTTCATGTATTTCATATATTTACTTGTTGTTTCAAGTTCTTTTGTGAATAACCAGTACCTTTTGATAAATGTGCCTTTTTAAAAATTATAGGTAGACTGTAGAATGCCCAAAATTATATAAGATACAAGGAAGTAATGCATAGGCCTTGCAACTAAGAGTGAAGAATTTGCTAGTCACAGACTTGTGTCAGTCTTTTTTATTTCTCTGTTTTTACCTCCTTTCTAACCCCAGTCCTCTCTAGGATCTTCAGTTCCCTTTCTATGTAAAAGCTCTCTGGCATTAGGGCAAAGGCTTGATGAAGACAGCTTTTGGAAGAGCCTCTCAACTCCCATCTCCCACTGCCTGGCTTTTTTTTTTTTTTTTTGCTCAGCACATTTTCTTTACTGTGTGTTTCTTTCCATTCATCTTAGTCCTATGACTGGTATGATATTTCTGTTTCCTCTCTTGGTGCTTCTATGGCTGCAGGTAGGGCTGATTCATCACTTACCCTGTGTCAGGTACTGGACTGGGTGCTGTGGAGACAAGGATGAATAGGACTTGGTTCCTAAACCTGGTGCTCCCCTTCCAACCAACACCGTTGTATGGTGTGTGCAGTAGTGATAGAGATGTATGAAACTTTCTTTGGGATGTTTTCCTAAGGAAACATTCAAGTTAGACCTTTAAGAGCAAGTCAGAGTTTGCTGTGAAAGTAGAGGGAAGGGAAGTAGAGAGGGGAGGGTAAAGACCCTCTTGCCCCCCAAACAGAGGTATGAGAGTGAACAAAGCTCAAGAGTAGATACACATGCTGGGATCAGTCCATATCTCTCCTCAGGCTTCTTGATGACATAACGTACTCTGTGTCCCCGGACAATGAACTCCTCTTCTCACTGTCTCTATGATATGTTGCCCTTACCTGAGCATTTTTGATTGTTTGATAAATTGTTTACATTTTTGACTGATAAATTGATTACATTTTTAATCAGGGAATATTACATTCCTAGAGTGCTCCCCCCAAATTTAGCAATATTTTCTCTGTCCTGCTGTTTGCAAACTGATAATATTTTTAACTAATAATGGGATAATTTTAGAACTGCGTAAAAAGATGTGCTATATATTCAAGGTATTAAAACAAAAATTAAAAATCTCTTGTTCTATTCATCCTTATGAAAATGGACACTTAGTCAGGCTTTGATTCTCCTGATTAAGCCTGGTAGATTAGACTTTGAGCATTAACTTTTATTTCTTCTCTATTGCTTGATATAATAGTTACACAGATAATCGTAATGATGTTTGTAGTTTAGCATTGTACAGGTAACAGGGCATATTACTAATAATCTTCCATAACCCTGTGAGGCACAAGATTATTGTTGCCTTCTCTTGCTAATAAGGAAACTCAGCTTTGAACAAGTTAACGTGCCTGCCTCAAGGTCACACAGACCCATTAACTGGTAGAGCCAAAACTTGAACCTTGGTCTTCTGATTCAAAATCTAGGATCTCTAACTTTTAGGGGAAGATAGCACAGTTGATTTGAGAGTCTAGAATTTAAAACCTTTAATTATTATATTTTGCTAATTTATCTTTTAATAAAAGAGTAAGAAAAGACAGACCCACAGTTCTCTGTGGATAGACCCAAATCATAGTCCTATATTTGGAACACTGCCTTTTATAGATACTTCTGTAAGTTGTCAGTTTAAAAGCTGTATATATTGTCAACTGAAGCTAGCATTTTAGTTTTAAGTAACTTGGGCAGATATAATGGGAAGAATGAAATTCTGTCATCCAATGGACTCCAAAAAGGTAGATGGTATGGTTTAATAGAAAGAACATAGCACCAACAATTAGAAATGTTGGTGTTCTAGTCCATCTCTTTTTACCTGCTGGTACCTTGGGCAAATGATTTCTATTGGGCCTTCGTCATCTCATCTAAAG
This sequence comes from Mustela erminea, assembly GCF_009829155.1. Lineage (NCBI taxonomy): Eukaryota > Metazoa > Chordata > Mammalia > Carnivora > Mustelidae > Mustela > Mustela erminea. The sequence continues at coordinate 54,031,735 of NC_045622.1, read as the reverse complement.
AGTAAAGGGGTTGAGTTCTATGTACTTTGAGGTCCATATCAGTCCTAATAGTGTTTGAGTTTGTGCTTCTGAACTTTACCACTTACATTTCAATCTGTTCATTGCTTTTTATTATTACCTTCAAGTTTTTTTTTACTTACCACAGCAAGATCAAAAAGATTTTATGATTCTCTAAGATACAATTTGTAAACAGTATGCTACATGGTAGTGATCTTGTTGGTAGAAAATAAGCAGATATTTATGGAGTACTATTCCAGATAGAGAATGGGTCAGTAGAAGTCCATATTACATGGACTTACAATAATGATAATACCACCATGTGTTTATATTGTGCTTTGTAGTCTTCAAAGTGCTTTCCTATGAAAAGCTTATATACCAATTCTCAAAATCGAGAATTGAGTCACAGAGGAGACTCTGATGTAGATTTAATAAGAATTTTCACCTTTGATTTAGTAATTCTTCTTGGAAACTCTGTCATAAGGAAATAATTCTAACTCCTTGAAAACAGTTAGAAGATGTTTATCATAACTGAAAATAGCTATCTAGGGGTAAGTTAAATAAACTGAAGGGCATCCACAGTCATTAAAGTGTTTATGAAGATGAGGTAATAGTATAGAAATGCATTTGCTATTAGTGAAGAAAAGAGGATATGGAGTTGAATGTATATGCTGTAGTTATGGAAATAAAAATTTTAAAGGCACCAAATAAATATTCACCCTTTATGTAGGGGGGAAAATACTGCTCAGATTTTGACAAAATTGTGTTACATGTTTGTTTTGTGGGATTTTGCATAATTTTTCTACTTATCTATTTCTGATTCTTTTTTATTGAGTACATTACTGCTTTTATAATAAAATGTATATATATATAAATATATATAATAATATTAAAATATATAATAAAATATATAATTAGATATATTTTTAGTAACAACCAAAGCACAGTAAGGTTTCTTGACATTCTCAAAATGGGATGAATGCTTTGGTGAACCTGGGACTAGAAACCGCATTCCTTAATCTATCCATTAGTGCTAGGCTTCTACAATCAAATTGTAATGATACACCGACAGGTATAAAGATTCCTGCTTTGAAGAGGTTGCCTAGGTACATTTTTTTTTCTTATTATATGTGTTTTCCCTGTGGTATTCATTACTTCTTAGTAAAATTAACAAAATCAACATTATTTTGTTTTGTACTTTTAAAAATACAGCAGTATTCCATTGGCTGAGTAGGTTTAGTGCAGTATACTGTGGTTAGGAACACGAGCACAAATGGACACGGGTTAAGTTCTCGGTTTGGTATTTGTCATTTAGTGACTGTGGTGTTATCTGAGAAATTTCTCTCTGGGCCTCAATGTCTTTATGTATGTGATGAGGCTAACGGGTCTGTTGTACAACATAATGTTGTTGCCACCTTTTTAAAATCTCTCTGAAGCATTTCTGTTTTTCTCCTCATTGTGTTCACCTTTACAGAAAATAGTTTTAGTTCATTGTTTTTAGACCGCCTTGCAAGGTGGCTTAGTGTATCTATCGAGAAAGCCCTACATTCATCCTAGCTTCAGCGTTTGCTGTATTTGTCTTGAGTTCTCTCAGTGTGTCTCTTACACACTGTGATATTAGACAAGTCTCTAATCTTTCTAAGCTATAGATGCTTCTAGAATAAGGATTTGAAGTAAATAATCTCTCAGTTTCCTTCTAGCAGTAATGTTCTATGATTCTTCCCAATCTTGTTTTAAACAGATACATGATTAAAAAAAAAAAAAATGCAAAACACACACACACACACACACACACACACACCCCAGATTGGTTTCTCTTAAAGTAGAAGTGATAGGAGTGTAAATTGATAAAAATCATTTTAGAAAACAATTTGGCATTATCCAGTGAAGTTGAAGATACCCATATGAGAATGTTTATGGCAGCACTAATCGTAATAGCCAGAGACTGGAAACAGCTTAAACTCTGTCAGCAATATGTTTATCATTAATCAGGATATATTTATGTAATGGAATACTGTGCAGCCATGGAGCCATAGCTGTATGCAGTGATAAGGACGAATTTCGCAAACATAATGTTGAGTAAAAGAAGCAAAACAAAAGAGAATTTCCACAGTGTTACTCCATTTATGTGTAGTTCAGAAGTAAGCTAGGTGAAACTGGATTGCCAAGGTTGGAAACTGTAGGAAAAGCAAGCATAGTGACTGTGTCATAATGAGGAAGAGGCCCATGGGGGCTCCTGGGGCCCCAGCAGCATTCTGTTTCGTGACCGAGTGCTAAGCAGCACCAGGACTGGCTCTATCATGGTCCTTTAAGCAATGCACTTATGTGTTTTAAGCATTTTGCTATGTGTATGTTATATCTGCACATGAAAACATTATAGAATAACAACAATTTTAAAAAGTATGTGTAGTACTGTTTCAGTTAATTTCTTATAGTCTCTGAAAAATACTTGCTGCTACTAAGGACTTGATATTTCATTGTCCTATACCAGAAGAAAAAAAGATTTTGAACTACAACACTTGGAAGTTCCTTTGTCTTAGCTTCACGAATAAGAATGCCTGTTTTTATTAACTATCTCTATGCAAAGCACTTTTTATTCTACATCGCCAATCTTCATAATAACCCTTTCAGGGTTTTATTATTATCCTTATTTTAGAAATGCGGAAACTGAGGCTTAGAGTAATTAAATCACTCCTTGGTCGAGGAGGAATTCTAAATAAACCACTGAAATGAGTATTTTTGATACTTTTTTTTCTCCTTCATGTTGTGGAAAGATAAATTGGAAACAATGTTTGTGACCATTTTAAGGATATGTAATATAAAAATACACCCCAAATAAATGAATAGACCGAGTTTTTGGATACATCTCTTTTCTTAAATGTGCCTAAAGGGCACCTGGGTGGTTCACTCGGTTGGTTAAGCAGCCAGCTCTTGATTTCAGCTCAGGTCATGATGTCAGGTTCCTGGGATCAAGCCCCAGGTCAGGCTTTTCACTCAGTGAGGAGTCTGCTTGAGATTTCTCTCCCTCCCTCTCACCCCCTCACTTGCGCTCATGTATGTCTGCTCTCTTTCTCTCCCACTCTCCAATAAATCTTTAAAATGTGCCCAAGAATGTGGGAAGTTTGAAATGCCTAGTAGTAAATGTGTTTCTGGGTATTTGGGCATTTTCCACTTATAGGTCAAGCCTCTGCACTGAGTGTACATAATTAGAAGAGAAAATGAGAGACATAATTTATACATTTTTGATATACTAATCATGGTGGTCACTTTATCCACAGTTTGCTGAACCATGACCACTAAACTAACCACGAAAAGGAAATTTTTTTGTAGAGCCAAAGCCAGAAACAAGTTTTTAAAATTTAGTTTGCAGTGTCACTTAGGATTCTTCTTAAAGGCTTGTGAACCCTCACCTTCTTTGAATAAGCCTTCGTAATGACAAGGTCCCCTGAGAATGAAATCATCTGAGTGGAATGTGCCTGCGTCTTAAAATCTGATAAACATCACTTCATGGTATTTAGGAGATTAAAAGAGACTTAAAACACATAAATGTTACTTTCAGGTTATTATAGCCAAGGAAGCCTGTGGCCCAGCTATCAAAACAGCTTAGCTTCAGCAAGTTCCAAGCAATGGGCTTAGCCAAATTGGTTAGCCCTGCTTTAGGACTGACTGCAGTGTCTTTTGCGTTGACCTTTAACTTGTGATACAGAACATAATTGTTTCATCTCTGGGACACATTTATGTGTCCCTTTGCCCCGACACTAATTCATCATTTGCTTTATAGTAATTCCACTCAGACATCACCATCAAGTCCCACTGGAGGTGACTAAAGCATGTGAGTGGATATATTTCCTAATCAGTGACATTAGTTTATTTCTCCTTATTAAGATACCCATTAAATTCATACTGGGAGAGATAACGTGAACACTAATGCACTTCCGTCTCCGATCAGTGCTTTTTTATTTATTTCTATAAAGAAGTTATTAATATCTGAATTTAAGAGTCTACAAAAATGCAGAGCTTTTAGTAATGGTCTAAGATCTTTATTCTGGTAAGTTACGGAAGATGAGAGAAACAAAGACATTCGTTATTATGTTGTCATTTTTATTCTCTTTCTCTCCCTAAAATGTAGCCATTAAAAATAGATATATAATATCATTTATTTTAAAAGTTAATTAATATCTTTTATATAATCTTCTTTTCTAAACAAAATACATTATTCTAGTTTCCCTGTACTTTATGAGTTATCTTGGTTTTCTACTTTTAATCTAAAACTCAGAATATATACAGAGTTTGTGTACCTTTTACATATGCCAGCCAAAAATTAATTAAATGTACTATACGAGGCTCCAGTGGGTGAATGGGTATAAGAGAAGTTGTTCCTTACGAAAAATAGTCCAATGTGTATAAAATCTAATTATTCTGATGAATTCCCCACCATACCGCCTTAACCAAAATAGAGGTTCAATAAATATCTCTTCAGTTTCATTCATTATCATATCCAATCGAGACATTTGGCAAAGTTGCTAGTGTGACTTTCCATTTGAGGAATCCATAAATTACTCCCTTCCGGGGCTTGTGGCAGCACCATGGCAACATGGCACCCTTTTGTTATACTTTGGGTTTTTGCTGTTACTGCTTTTTTAAAACTGGCAAAATGAAGTTAATGATACTAAGAAGAAGCAATTTTGCAAATCTGCTAGCCCACACACTTTTATTAGTCTCCCTATCAAAAGTCATTACTTTCCACTTCTGGCCTTCATTCTTAGTGTATTATCCTCAGTGCAGAAAGAGAAAGACAGTGGCAGCCTTTTAAATTTGCTCCTTTGATCAAAATTCCTTTAGTGGGAGTAAAATACAATGTGTTAGACTCCCTGTAGTTAATTCTTTTTTTTTTTTTTTAAAGAGTTTATTTATTTATTTGTCAGAGAGAGAGAAGAGAGAGCAAGCACAGGCGGACAGAGTGGCAGGCAGAGGCAGCGGCAGAAGCAGGCTCCCTGCCAAGCAAGGAGCCAGTTGTGGGACTTGATCCCAGGACGCTGGGATCATGACCCGAGCTGAAGGCAGCCGCTTAAACAACTGAGCCACCCAAGCATCCCACTGTAGTTAATTCTATACCAACATTCTCTTCCTCCAAATAACCACATGGTCGGGACCAGTACTGCATTTACTAACTGCCTTAGTTTGGTTCAACACGAAACAGAGGTGATTAATGTACAAAGATTTATTGGAGGAGCAAGCAAAAGAAGGTGCCAAGAGCCTTCAGACTCAATGCAGATATGTTTGTAGGAGGAGAAAGGGAAGGAAGGAGGACTGGGTAGGAGGAATCTTAGCCTGCAGCTCTGTTCTAAGGAAGATTCATCAAGGTTGATGGGAAGTCAAGGCAGAGTTGACCATTGGAGGCATCCCTTGTCTCACCCAAATGTGAGACATGTGGGAGTCATTGGCTGGGAGCAGCCTGCAGGAATTGGGGCGGGGGGCATGAATGCAGTGAAAATCCAAACATACAGTAGTTGGATCCATTAGCCAATTATATTCCCTGCCGCAGGGGCACATTTCATGGCTTCTCTATTAGTTTCAAGACTTTAGATAATTTTAGCACCTCTCTGAACCTCAGTCATGAATGGTGATATTACCAATACAGGGTAATTGTAAAGGTTAAATAAAATTATATATGTAAAAGCCTTGGAACATCATCATCATCATCATCCTAAATGTTAGTTTCCTTTATAGAACTCTTCTATTATAGTGGGTGATTGTTTCCTAACTCATTCTTCTTAGGGAAAACATCTTTTGGGTATAAACTGTGCCGAGGTTTTCTCTACCAGGACAACTCCGTTTGGTCTGTGGACCTGCAGGCAGTCTGTAGCCCACAGAGCTGCTTGTACCAGGGTGCAGGGAGACCAGGAACTTGTACCAAAGTCAGCTAGGTCAGTAAACACACTGCTTAGCTCAGATGCAATTTTTTAAAATATGAAGACATTCTCAATGACGGAAGGTGGTGCATTTATTTATATTCTGGCACAAGCTCCTTGTTTATTGTATCCTGGCACTTTGAGCAGCATTGGAGTTTAGTAAAATATAAAAGCAGAACATATGGGGCTTTATCATATGTATTTCGGCTTGTCTGTTAGGAAACCACTTGGAGCTGGACATTGGCAGCTCATGTTATTCATGTCAGTGGCAGCCAGTGGCACTTTTAGCATTTGTCAGTTTCCGGGCCTGTGATCAAATATCAAAGTAGGCAGTTTTGTCACTGTTATATTTCCAAGGCCTTTTCCCAACGCATTTATTAGCATATATTTGTTGAGCTCCTTCTAACCTTCCAGATACCATGTACCTGCTGATGCCCAGTGTTCTCACACTGCTGTGTCACAACCTTGTTGAACCTCCAAATTGTGAGGCCCCACCAAAATCCACTTCCCCTTGCTGTTCCAGAGTGGTCAAAGCCCCACTCCCTCAGAAAACAGATAGGTCAGTAATTAAGAAGAAAATAATCTGAATTAAATAAGTAATACAAAGGTGGCTTCCTTCCTGGTTACATATTGGTAATTTAAAATTTAAGCCATGGAACTGTGTAAAACATATTTTTGAATTGTGGGTGCCCCATCTTAATCCACGAGCTATAATCCTTCTTTAGTTCTTTTTACCATGTATTCCAGAAATACTTGTCATTATATCCATAATGTTGCTGACCTCTACCGTAAAGGGTTTGTTGGATTTTCCCATAACCTTTTGCTTTTTTCAGTAACCTTCTTCTATGGAATATTGGAAATATTGGTAACATTGGTAACCTTCTTCTGTGGAATATTCCCAATATTCCACAGAAGAATATTCCAATATCCTAATATTCCACAGATACAGGAATATTGGAATATTGGGGGACATGAATCCAGGGAGCAAATCAAACATGTTCCTTATCTATTTAAGAATTTAAAGTATTACCTGTGTATTGTTTTTAATTGACGGCAACCTTTCATATTTAAAACTAAGTAGATGGAGATTCAGTGTATTTTTTCCCTTTATATTCCCAGATCTTTGATGGCTTGTTAACGCGATGTAGTAGATTAAGAATACGCAGTTTTGCTTTCATACTTTTAAAAACTAAAGTGCATGTTTCATAAAATTAAAGTGTCCCAAGAGTTGGTTAATATAAAGTAATATTTTACCAAGGTCATAAATGATTTAATATGAAAGATCATATTTTCTCGTAACCATAACAGACTTAACAAAACCTAGGCAGACAAATTGCTAGTTTAGAAATGATCTGAACCTATTTTTCCACAAAAAACAAAAACCCTCGAGGTTGTGTATATATGGCAACAGGCATTAATTGATTGATCCCCAAGGTTAGGGATCTTGCAGCAGCTATTATAACATGCTTTATTTGTATTATTGCACTGTTTAGTTAGTCATCCAAATTCTAGCCATTTCTGTTTATAGCAAGAAATAGCATCCCAGCCCGGGCAGCACAGCTAGTCATACCTTTTTATTGATGTAATTGGACTTATTTTTGTTCCTTTCCTGGTGTCGAACACTTTGTGAAGCCCTAACATAAATTATTGGCTTGTATAACCCACTGCATCACCTTCACCCAGAGATTTGCTGCCTGTGCAGTTCTTAATTTTCAAGTGTGAGAGATTTATTTTTCCTTAGTGAGTCTTAATGTTCTGCACGCGTGCACACACACACGGTTGTGAATGTGTGTGGGTAACACGGAAATGCCAAGGAGAAAGTCAGACATGTTCTTGGATAATTCCTGCATGAGATTCTGGAGAAAGCTTTAAGCTTGTAGGTACTTGTTCCTGTGCTCGAGCTGACCTGATCATGAGCATTATGGTGGTATTTTTAAATTTTGTTCCAGCTTTGCTTATTTTTCCTAGAAATTCTGACTAATCGGGACTCTGTACACTTCATGTCCTCAGTGAATACTTATTAACTGCATAACTGACCACCTGACATTCAGTGAGCCAGTGTAAATGGTTAAGATACTGTTACAGACATTGCGTGTCTGGCAAGGCACTTCAGTCCTCTTTGCACTCTGTAAGATAGATGGAAGTATCCCCACTTTACACATGAGGACTTCGAAGTTCAGGAAAACTAAAATCCTACAGTTTACAGATGGAGAGTCAGGATATTTTACCGAAAAGTGGGGGGGAGGGCAGAGGGAGGAGAGATAGAGAATTGCAAGCAGACTCCCCGCTGAGCACGATGCCGAGTGTGAGGCTCAATCTCACAACCGAGTTCATGACCTAAGCCAAAATCAAGAGTCGGACAATAAACTGACTGAGCCACCCAGGCACCCCTATCAAAAGATTTTTTATCTGCATTATTTTATTTGATCCTTATAATGATCCTTGAAGTGGACAGAATATAAATTCTTTTCTGTTCTCATTTTAGCACTAAAGAGATTTAGTAACTTAGCCATGGTTACTGCATTGGGCCTAGTTCAGTCCAGTACTACCCTCTGAACCCTGAGGCATTTATAGACATTCACCTGCCACTAGTGGCATTGATTACAACATTGTAATGCCCCTGGGGTTTCACCTTGGCTGATTTTGTATATAAATATATATATATATATATATATATATATATAATTTTGTATATATAATAAAGAGATTCTTTATTGCCTCCAAGGTAGAGCCCCTGTTCAAGTGCTGGCATTCAAGTAAACATTCTTACAGTGAAAAAACAATGGGGAGGGTGGGAGAAACCTTATAAATCTGTTCTTGTCAACCCCTTAATTAAAACCCTTTAATATTTTTCAGCGGCTCTTAGGTGGCTCAGTCGGTTAAGGGTCCATCTCTTGATATTGGCTTAGGTCCTGGTCTCAGGGTCCCGGGATTGAGCCCTGGGCCGGACTCCATGCTGGGATGGAGCCTGCTTAAGCTTCTCTCTCTCACTCTCTATCTGCACCTACCCCGCCATGTGTGCTCTCTCAAAAAAGAAAACAAAACAAACAAACTTTTAATAGTTTTCAGTAGGCTATCTCTCCACAGCCCTTCCCCCTCAAAAAATAATAGCAACAACAAACCTTTAGCAAACCTAAAGCAAAAAATAGCAAACAAACCTTGGCAAAGGCTTCCCATGGTCTTCTTCCTCCCTTTTTAGCCTCACCTCCTGCTTTCACTTAATGCCCAAACTCCTGCCACTGGCCCTTTATGCCAGGAAAGCTAAACCACTGCACTGATGTGAGACCCACCTTCTGCTTTTGCTTTTATATATATTTCCTTTGCCTGACATCTCCCCCTGTCATCCATGTGCTAAACTCCTACTCACTTACCACTATCCAGAACAGGGTCATTCTGGTCCATGAAGCCTTTCATTACCCTCCTGAACAAAGTTACCCTCCATCTTCTGATCTCCCTGCTGTACTTTCCTTTAAAAACAGTCAATCAAACATACCAATATTCTTACATTTCTGTTGTTATGTAGTGTGTGTGTGTGTGTGTCCCCTACTGGGTGAATAAGCTCTTTAAGGGTGAGAGTTTGAAGCTTTCTCATCCCTTTATCCTAACACAGTGTCTAGCACATCAAATGGGCCCAGGAAGGGTTTACGTGCAGAATATAGAATGAATCCGTGGCCTTCCTACTTGGGCTAAGGACTGAGAATTCAACACTGAAAGGGATAGCCTGCATTTGAAAAGAGAAGGGGCAATGCACATTTCTATCAGATGAAATTACTATCTTCGTTTATATGTGCTTGGCTTTGTTATGTGTCCAGAAATAATGCAAGGCTTTGAGAAGTGGAGGGAGGTTAAGGAAAAATGATGCAGTAACTGAGCATTTTCCCTGAAACATACACCTGTGGTAGTAAGTTGTTAAAAGTTACTGGGTGCCATTTTCTCTTCTTCTAGTCAAAACCATACAAAAGCCTATGTAATTCATTGTGCTGGGTATTCAGTGGATCCTTTCAGTCTCAAAATTCAAGTCATGGAGTGCAAGAAAATTTCCTTGAATTATTTCATTGATGACTTCCTCTTTATTTTCTCTTGTCACTCTTTTGGGGCTACTGTTATTTAGTATTGGATTTACCACACTTACCTCTCATGTTTGTATCACTTCTCGTGTTTTCCATCTGTGTGTTGTTCTGCCTCCTGAGAGAGTCCTTTAACTCTGCATCTTGCCCTTCTGTTTTTCATTTTTCATATTCTGCTTTCATATTTTAAATTTTTTTAAGATTTTATGTACTTATTCAACAGAGAGAGTGAGAGAGTTCAAGCAGAAAGGAGCATCAGAGGGAGAAGGAGAAGCAGGCTCCCCGCTGAGCATGGAGCCCCACGAGGAACTTCATAGCTGCTTAACCGACTGAGCCACCCAGCCGCCCCTATATTTTAAATTTCTTTTTTTTTTTTAACATTTTATTTATTTTTTTGACAAAGAGAGACACAGCGAGAGAGGGAACAGAAGCAGGGGGAGTGGGAGAGGGAGAAGCAGGCTTCCCGCTGAGCAGGGAGCCCGATGCAGGGCTTGATCCCAGGACCCTGCAATCATGACCTGAGCTGAAGCCAGACACTTAATGACTGAGCCACCTAGGCGCCCCTATATTTTAAATTTCTAAGAGCTCCTTTTTCTTTGAGTAGTATCCTGTTGTTTCATGTGTGTGGTATCTTCTCTTACTTAAGCATATTAATGATTTTTAAAATTTTTATTCTTATTTTTTGTTTCAGTTTTATTTTTGATGTATTATTTGCCTTAGAGGCTTTTCTTGGGAGTCTGATGATATTTGGTCGCATACTTCTTTTTAAGAAGAGAAGACTAGAAAACATAGGAAGCTTGTAGAGTGTGGATAGAGGTTGTTAACTTTGGATTTCGCTGTAGGGTAATTTGTGCTCTTTTCATTGGGGAAAACATACTGTTATCCTACATAAGTCTTCCCTCTTCGGCTTGCCTAGAATCTTCCAGTTACAGCTGTCAAGTCCAAGCCTGTAAAGTATTTGCCTGTGTTCTGGAAGCTGAGTGGGGGAGGATGACTGGAGGTCTCATCATTTAATATGCGTATGTTCACTTAATCACCTTGTTTTCAACCCAGTGCCTTGGTCTTTAATTGGGCTAATGTTTCCCTTTCCGAAGAGTAAAATTCAAGTTTATTTGCTAGTGTGTAAGAGTGGTTATGGCTGTGTGGAGTTGGGAGAGGATCTGGAGATACAATTGTCCTACAGATTTTCAACCAGTCTTCCTGTTCCTTTTTTTTAATTGAAATATAATTGGCATACAACAGTATATTAATTTCAGGTATATAGCATAATCATCCAGTATTTGTATACACCACAAAATGATCACTCAGTCTTCTGTTCTGAAGCCCAGTTTTGCTAACACTTCAAGAAGTACACAGGGTCGCTGGTTTCTGACCTTATGGGGGTTACTGACGTATAGTTCAAGTCGCTTCTCATTTTCCTTCTGCTGGCTTACTGCTCCTTTTTTTTTAAGTCTGCTAAGTTAGTTAGCACTTGTTTATCCTCTTTTCAGTTTCCAAAATTTTGTTGTTGTTATATCCTCCCTTACTGTCTTTCTTTTATTTATACATAAATACAGTACATACAGGGAACAGCAGTTTAAGATGTTACTGTTTTCTCATTAGAAATAGTGGAAGATCATTCCTGGAATGTTATTGGAGTTTCAGGAGTAAATGTACCTGTTCAGTCTGCCAATTTAACCTGCAAATCCCCCCAAATAAGATTTTAAATGGAGAAATTAGGTTTTTTTTTTTAAAGGTATGAAAAAAATAGTAAATTTTAAAATATTCTTTTTAACCAAATTCAATCTGATTTTACTGCTTTTCCAACAGTACAAGAATGAGATCTGAGTACAACCAGCAAATGTCCCAAAGCCACAACCAGGCTTTGCTGAATATAGTCTTTTCCTGGTCAAGAATTAAAGTCCATAGAGTCACAGTATTCAGAAATCAGAGACCTCCTCTACTTCCAACACTTTTCCAAAGTATTCCTAAGAGATAGGAATATCTTCTTAGATATTCTTAAAACTAATTGACAAGGAATATATATACCTTCTGAGACACTTCATACATTTAGATCGTTTGTGAAGGAAGCGAGGTAAATGGAAGGTTAGTTCTGACTCTAATGTTTATCCATAATACACATGCTATAAAGAAGATAAGCAGTATCTTGGGAGCAGCATTATTAGATATGCATGGGCTCTTAAATTAGGTAGATCAGAGTTTTTCTTGTTTTAATAGTTGTATAACCTTTAGGAATTACTTATCCTCTAAACTTGTATTTTCACCTGTGAAGCAAAGATAATAACACTTTGAGGGATAATAAACTTTGAACACCATAAAGTATTTAAGAACCTGACAGAGAGCATAGGACAGGGAGGCTGATGGTTAAATGATACCCATTATCCTTCTTACTGATTCAACCAGCGAAGGCTTTTTGGTGATACACCTGATCAGAGGGTAAGATTTTATTTAATAAGAAAGCCAGAGAGATGGAAAGGACTAGGTTTGACCTTCCAGACTGAAGGAATAGCAAGACAAAAGCATAGCTATGTAAAGAACCAAAGTCTGAGGCTTATTAAGGACAGGTATATAGTTCTAGGTGTTTGGATTATGGAACCTATGGAATAATAGAGTACAATTTGACATAGAACACCCCAGGAGAACAAGAGTCGATGTTCTCTCATACTGTATCATTCAGTAGACAAAGACAAAGCAAAGAACTGGTGGGGAGGCCAGGATCCTCTTTGTTAACACTTACTTAATATGACTTTTTAACAGCTTGATCTGATAGAGATCAAGATTGTAGTGAAAGTTATTGGTAAACCTGAAACGTGTTTGTTATATATATAGTTATTGCAGACGAGTCAAAAACGTAAGTAAAGATTATGTCCAAGCGAAGAAGATAACTGTCTTTGTATCTGAAAGGTTGTCAAGAGGAAGAAGGAGTGAAATTAAACTTTGCTGATGGATTAAATTAATTCAAAAAGATAGAAATCAGAAAGGGGACATTCCTAGTTCACGTGAAAAATCATGATTTTTAACAGATCATTTTTAAAGATCAGGTGGGCTGATGCTTTCAAAGATGCCATTCACCTCTATTATGAATCCCGTGACTCTAACAGTAGTTGATAGTATAATTGGGAGGAGGAATAGAAGAAGCGTTTCCATTTCTTAGACTTGACTTTTGGGCTTTTCTGAAGCCTGAGGTCAGTTATGTCCATTGTTTATATTAAAACATACCTATTTTGGAAAAGAACTGGCATGGTTTGTAGATGGGGATGGAAAAGCACTTAGGTTGTACTCGTAACCAGAGGCCCATAATCTGTCCAACATGGGAATGAAAAACTTAGGAATTAAGTATCTAAGTGCTAAGAGAAGCTAAATGATTGTCAAGGATACTACAAAACACAGATCTGTTTTGGGAAAAGGTGAAACCAAGTGCCTTCTAAGGTTACACTCTAGTGGCTATGATTCTATGCCTAACGGGGGCTCTTGCTGTCATCCATATGTACACCTTGCTTGAGGCTTTCCCAGAACAGCAGCCTGGTCTACAAACAAGGGCATTGAGGATTGTTAGAAATTCCCTGAGGCAGTCCCTTCCTTGAGCCACTTCATAGACGATTTCACTAAAACAGGCTCCTCCCTGGTACCTTCCCCAGGGACTTCTCCACAGGGCTGCTGAACCCAGACCGTCTTCATCCAGGTGATGCCGCTCCACAGACATCAAGGGCACCCTCACCGAGCAGCAGCCTCCAGACATCTCAGGACAGGGCTTCCCAGGCCCTGGCAAAACCCTAGCAGCTGTAGACCTCTCTCCTCTTTATCTTAACTGAAACCTAAAGCCCCTCTACTGAGGCCTTGCTTTCTGAGACTCCACAACAGTGAGGTGGTCAAGGGGAGGGATGTGTAGTTTTTCCATTTCTGCAGACCATGGCTTTTCCCTCCTTGTGTGAAACCATTATCCTTTGAAGCCTTTTACACGTTCAGCTCTCTGTCACACTGTGTCACAGTCATCTGACATGCTGGTTACTTCTTTGGAAGTAAGAAGTGAGTTCATAATTTAGAACTTTGCTAAAGGCTTTCCTCCCTAGGCTGCTGTTCCCGTGGTAACCCTGCATTACTGTAGTCTCACCCCCGTTCTTCCCATGCCAAACCACTTGCATTTCTCCCTGTTCGCTTCTGGGCTTTTCCACATGCAATTTCCTCGGTTCGGAAGACTGTTCCCTACCCTTTCACCTGGTAAAATCCAGTTGTACTGTGTAACCGGCTAGGTTACCACATCCTTTCCAGATGTTCCGGTCTTCCCTGAACTTAGGTCTCCCTCCTCTGTGTTCCTGTAATTTTCTCTGATGTGATGCTATTATTCTTTAATATAATTACGTTCCTGATTTTTAAATATCTTTTCTACTTTATTCTGACTATTTTTTAAACATTTTTATGTGAGAGAGAGAGAGCATGAGTGGGGGAGAGGTAGAGGGAGAGGAAGAGAGACTCCTCAAGCAGACTCTCTGCTGAGCATGGAGCCCAAGGCAGGGCTCGATCCCAGTATCCCAAGATCATGACCTGAGCCTACATGAAGAGTTGGACGCTTTATTGAGCCTCCCAGGAGCCCCTTATTATTAAAGGAGGAACTGCCTTTTTATTTTGTGACTCCAGCCCATGACCTAGCACATAGAAAATGTTCAGAGTCTACTGACTGAATGAAGATATGACTTCAGCTGCTTGTCTTCTTTGTACCTGCATAAGACCGAAGGTGGAACAGAAAAGAATAGACGTGTTGTTTTTACTAGAGCTAGATTATTTCTAGCTCAGATTATGTTTGACACACACACACACACACACAAACACACACACACACACACTGTCTTTGAACTTAGGTTCAGAATGTAAGCCTGCCCTTTACCTCTAACAGTTTCACGCCTTCTACCTGATAACCCTACCACTGTCATCCCACTTTTGATTTTCTGTCAATTTTCCAATCCCCTTACTTCAATCTACTCTGATCCACAGAATTTTGCCATTTCTTATGTTTAAAATGCTATGGATATATTTTTTACCTTGGATGTTTTCTTTCTGGTGAGCCTTGTTTTTTGGAGGCGTTCACATGTCACATTTAAAATGCATCTGATTCACTGGAGACCAAAACTAGCATATAGCCTTAACTAAAGGAAGTTAGAAAGAAAAACTAGTAATGAAGGAAGTAGAAAAATGAGGTATAGCATTAATGGTTTAGTAATGTTTCTTAAAACAGTAATGTTTCTGGGGCACCTGGGTGGCTCAGTGGGTTAAGCCGCTGCCTTCGGCTCAGGTCATGATCTCAGGGTCCTGGGATCAAGTCCCGCATCGGGCTCTCTGCTCAGCAGGGAGCCTGCTTCCCTCTCTCTCTCTGCCTGCCTCTCCATCTACTTGTGATTTCTCTCTGTCAAATAAATACATAAAATCTTTAAAAAAAAAAAAAACTGTAATGTTTCTTAAGAATAGCTGTTGAGGAACAAGGACAAGAACTAATAACTGTAAGATATTTACGGCTCACTGAGTGTGTTGGGAGTTTTACCTGCATCGTTTTATTTTATCCATACGATAACCCACGAAGCAGACATTGTGATGGGCATCTGGTACACGAGGAACCAGAGGCTCAGAGGGTTTGAGTGATTTGCTTGAGTTCACACAGTTGCCCCCCCCCCATGACTCACTTTTTAACTCCCTCTCCTACACCAGTCCCTATATTTTCAGTTAGCTTTTTCTTCGATTATTTTTGATGTAAGAATTTCAGAAGTTAGCTAGGAAGTTCACATGGAAGTAGCCGTTTGAAGGAAGAAGATCATGTTGTTTAAGAACTTTGGCATGTACTTGTAACAGCTAATTGATTTGATGGGGTGGTTTTGTTTCAGAATTTGTTCAAAGAGATTAATGGTACCAGAGACTAATATTTAAATAGCAAATGGAGCTCTCATTTAGCAAATCTCTTGATGGTAATTTTTACGCAATCTAAAATTGGTGCTGATTTTTTTTTGTGCCCCCAGTAAAGTTGTCCAAAATTGTTCATACCTGTTTTGATGGTTAACACATTATAGAAACTTTATTTTCAGTGCATTTCCCAAGGGGGAAAAAAAAAATTGCATTCCTGCTCTATTATGAGAAATTAAATAAAATAGTTCCTTGGTGAATCTGTTCTCAGCCACCACCTCTGCCTCCCTCCCCACCCTTGCAACCATGTACTTTCATCTAACATACTTGCCTGACTCTGAGCTTTGCTTAGGTTCTTTCTTCCCATTCCACTGGCTTCCATCCTTCCTACTATTTACTGTCCAGCTTGGCTCAGCCCACTTTCTGTCAGATTATGGCTTAAGTCCCAACACTCCAAGAAAGCTTTTCCCACAGAGATTTCTTTATAAATCAAATGAGCAAATAAGAATTTCACCCCTGCAATTTGCAACTCAGTCCTCAAAAAAAAAAAAAGAATTTTTTTTTTTTTTAAATTAGTTACCATGCACCTGGCATCATGTTAGGTGCTGGACATTTAATGATAAATAAAATAGATCTACACCATTAAAGAGTTGTAGTCTTGTGATATTATGTAGGATAAATGATTTAATCTCTAATATGAAATTTCTTCATATTATTGGTATTTCTTCAGTTTCTTCATCTGTAATATGAAGGTGATGATGGTAGTTGCTTTGGTAGGTTTCTTACAATGATTGAATGAGTTAATATTTATAAAGTTCTTAAGGTAGGGCCTAGCAATTAGAAAATGCTGTAGAACTGTTTTTATTTACCAAAACAATACTGAACATTGCAGTCACTTTATCTAGTTCTAAAAAGTCCTCTTTGGTATTTCTAAGTGGTAGCATAATAAACTCATAGATTAGCTTGTAGTGAAATGTCATCTTTATACTAACAACTTCCTATCTGAGAACAGGGTGAGTTTACATTTATTAAGATCTTCTTTTGCATCTTAATAGAGTATAATAGTGGTCCTCATGTAGATCTTGCCATTTTGGTTATTTTTATTTCTAGATATTTTATCTTTGTTGCTATTTAAAATGGCACCATATAATTTTTAAATTCATTGTTATTTATATGAAGAAAGACTACTGATTTTTGTTTTTAAATTTCCTACTGAATTATCTTATCGTTTTTGGTGAGTTTTCAGTTGGTTTGCTTGGAGTTTCTTGATATATAATGTATCATCTCAAAAAAATGATCATTTTGCCCCCCTCTCAATTTTTATAAGCTTGTCTTATTTATATTGTGACTTTTGATTTGTGACCATTATACTTGAAAAAGATTCTTATATACAATGTGTTTTGTTTTCCCAGCTTGATAAACAAAGTCACTAACTGCTGTGCTTTGCTTTAAACAACCGAAGATTTTGTCCTGTGCTGAACAGTCATTCGTGTGTTTTTAGTTATTCAGTCTGTCTTCTATAAACTTGAACATCCACACTTGGCTCTTAGCCTGACAGGATCTTGCAGAGAATATTTTAGAGAATCCATATCTCTGGAGAACAAAACCTCAGACTCCCCAAAATAGATAAAGTTGGAGATGATTCTTCAGTGTCTCTACCCCTTCGCCTGAGCACTTAAATTAGCCATCAGAGAAGTATGTTCCAGCATGTGTTTAATGTTCAAAAAATTATTTTCTAACTAAAAACCTCTGTGCTCATGTATAGAGCTGTCCCCATTGTGCTGACACATAGTAGATACATAAAAATGTTGTCGGTCCACCAAGGAACTAACTGCTCAGGCTACAGTATCCCCATGAATTCACTTCAGATATCTTCAGGTAAAAGGTAAAAAGAATCTTTTTCACCGTTACTAGTTTTCTGTTGCTTCATACAAATCACCACAAATTTACAAATTTAGTAAACAGCATGCATTTTCATCTCACAGTTCTGTAGGTCAGAAGTCTGGGTGGGCTCATCTGGTTTCTCTGCTCAAGGTCTCAGAAAGCCAAAATCAAGGTGTTGGTCAGGCTGGGCTCTTATCTAGAGGCTCTTGGGAATAATCCGCTTCCAACCTCATTTAAATTGTTGGCAGAATGTGGTTGCTTGCAGCTGTAGGTCTGAAGTGTACATTTACTTGCTGGCGTTTAACCAAGGGCCAGCCTTTGCTCCTAGAGGCCTCCTGCATTCCTTCTCACATGACCCCTTTGTCTTCAGACCAATAATGTCCCATCAAGCCCTTCTCACAGTTCAGATCCTTCCGAACTTTCTCTTCTGTTGCCAGCCAGAGAAAACTCTCTGCTTTTAAAGGGCTCCTGTGAAGAGATGAGGCCCATCCAGATAATCTCCCCTTGCCATAAATATAAAATAATCAGGGGAGTAACACCAGGGCATGAAGGCCAGGGGGCCATCTTAAAATTCTGACCATTGTCCCACCCTTCAAACTCTCATAGAAGGTTATACTTTCCCTTCTCGGTTCATTTTTAAAGGTAACCTCCTTCAGCGTTCATGGCTGAGTCATTCTGTGATACTCCATCATACTTGCCTCTAGTAGACATTCAGTACATATCTAACAAATTGTTTCGCATTAAATGAATTGTAAGATCAAAAAGGTGAATAGAATTATCCCAGACCAAACTATAAGAGTATCTGTCCAGTTGAAGGAGCACTGTGTACTTGACTGTTCATTGCCATTTTTGTCTTGTTTTCCTTTTGCTTTTTTTGAAACTACATTTATTTATGATCAGCCAGAGAGACTAAAATAGTGGACACAGGGCTTTAGACTCCAGTGCAATTCAAGTTAGGTCAGGAGAATTCCATGAAAAAACTGGAAAAGCATGAAGTAGATAATATAGCAAAATTAATATTTTAAGGGGAAAAATCATTAATGAGAGAAAAGAGCATTCTGGAAAACTGTGTTCCATTTAGGGCACCTCGTTACCAGATTCTTTAAAGGAAACTGGAGGGAGTTCAGAGACATCAAGAATGATGAAGAGCCTGTAGAGATTAATTTACAAGCAAAGATTTAAAAAGACTAAACATGTATAACTTAGCTGAACGACAGCTGAGTAGAGATGTAGCTATTGTCAAATGAATGATATCAAGAGAAGGAATGTGTTTCTCTAAAGAGTTGAGAGTCTCTTTCCAAGTATTGGAATTAAATGAAGAATGAAAAAAAAACTTTTTCTAACCAACTTGTAAGCAGTATTTAGACTGTGTTGGGGTGTAAAGTATCCATTGAATTCAAATCCCAGCTCCTCAGCTTGCTTACCTATGAGATTTCACACAACTCCTTTAACCTTTTAAACTTTATCATGTGTAGAGTGAGGATTATAGCACCGATATCATGGGGTTATTATGAAGATTAAACAAAATGACATAAGTAAACAGTCAGGTTCCATGCCTGGCACAGATTGCAGGTTGAGAACAGTAGATGCTATTGAGATGACCATTATCATCTTCATTCTTGGTGGTTAAGAGTTCAGAGTGCTAGGGTACCAGCTCAAGCTCTACCACGTGTGAACCCTAAGCCTTAGTATCCTCAGGTGTAAGAGAGTAGTAGTGAGGACTGAATGAAGTAATGCAGTGTGAAATGCTTAGCACAATGCCTAGCACATAACGAATCACTCAGGAAATACATTAGCAGCTCTAGCATTATTTTCATTATCAGTAACATGGTCATTATTCCACCATGGAACCTGGCCAAAGGCTTAGAGTATAATCAATTTCCAAATTTCCCCCATTTACAAGCAGTGCGGTACACATATCTCCATTTCTGCCATTATCACACACACGCCCCCTTCGTACACACACACTGTTCAGTAATTATTTGCTGAATTGCGTTAAATAACTTCTTCTAGTGATCCTGTCAGGTATTTGTGGTCACTGTACATTGTTGGGGGGATGTCAGAATGGGCTTTTCTATTCCTTATGTAATCAGATTTATGCCAGTTGATTTAAGGGCATTTTTCGTTCCATATAACTGATGCTTAGATTTATATAAATTTCTTTGAGAGAATTCCTGCACTCATAATAGCATTTTCGTTTTTTACTTTTATGCATGTAAGAACTCCTTGTGGCTCCTTACTGCGAATAGGATTGTGGCATTGTTGTAAACAGAATCTTCTCTAGCTAGATTAAGTAGAAATGGTATTCACTAGAAGATGATTGGTTAGAAGGCCTTATGATGAATCAGAGGGTATTAATCAGATATATTAGGTATTCATGAGAAGTAGCTTAGAGAAACTACAAGTGGGCCAGAAAAAGATACACAGGTGGCAAGAAAAGCATATGAAAAAATGCTCAATTGTATTATTGATTTGGGAAATTCAGATTAAATGCATAGTGAGATACTACTACCCACTTACTAGAATGGCTAAAATGTTTAAAACTGACAGACCAGGATCAGGTCCTGATGATGTCATAGAGTGGCTGAAACACTCAGACATGGCTGGTGGGAATGCAAACTGGATAGCTGCTCCAGGTAACAGTTTGGCATTTTAAAAATACAGCTAAGCATATTTCTTCCATTCAGTCCAGAAATACCATTCCTAAGTATTGGTCCAAGAGGAATAAAATTACAAGTCCAAACAGAAACCTGTGCTCAAGTGTTTATTGCACCTTAATTCATAATAGCACAAACACGAAACAACCCAAATGTCCATCAGCTGGTGTCCAGATAAACAATTGGTGGCCTGTCCCTACAAGGGACTACAGTAAAAAGGATCCACATACAACATGGATAAGTCTCAAAAATATAAATGAAGGAAGACAAACACAAGAGACCACATATTCTGTGATTCCATTTATAAGACATTCTAGAAAAGAGTTTCTGCCTGATTAGACTATGATCTTCTTGGTCCAGTGTAGCTCTTTGCACCAACATGGCATCAAAGTCAGTGAACTGGAAGCAGAAATGCTGAGTTTGAACTGTTTAGGGAACAAGGTATCGGGAATCGGGAATCCAGGTTGGTCAAAGGTCAATACAAGGTAGTTTGGGGTAAATCAGGACGCACAGGATTGTTAACATTGAGGGCAGGAAGCTCGGTCTGACAGTGTGAATGTCTGCTCCAATGGATCCTATAAAGTTTGTCCACTCACATAGCCTTTAGCCTCCAGAGAACATGACCTTTCTTTGATGATCATTAATTAAAGCTGATTGCAGTTGCTGTCAAGGGTATGATCTGCCTGCCTTTGACAGATGACCCACTCCGCCTCGCCTAGCCATCTGCAGTGTGTGTTTTGCTGACCCTCTTTAGCAACGACCGAGACCACACTTACAGATGAGGTTGACCCCAGAGTTTTCTCAGTGTGGTAGTGCTTCTAGCTCTTTTCTGGCAAACATAACTTTCTGAAGCAAAAGACTATCTTAATTGAAGTACTTTTAATATGACAGATTTTACAGTGATAAGTTTGGCTCAGAAATAACCTGTGCTTCATAAATACAACACGTGATATAAAGAAAAGAACCTGTTAGAACTCAGCACACCTAGATTCTGCTCCTTAGACTCAACCCATTCAACCTTAGAAAGGTGGCATAACCTTGTACTTCCCATACCGTGTCACTAAAGCAGGTGGGCTGATGCTATCAAAGATGCCATTCAGCTATAATATGAATCCCTTGACTCTAACATTAGTTGATAGTATAATTGGGAGGAGGAATAGAAGAAGCGTTTCCATTTCTTAGACTTGACTTTTGGGCTTTTCTGAAGCCTGAGGTCAGTTGTGTCCAGTGTTTATATTAAAACATACCTATTTTGGAAAAGAACTGGCATGGTTTGTAGATGGGGATGGAAAAGCACTTAGGTTGTACTCGCAACCAGAGGCCCATAATCAGGTTTTTATACTTTTCCTTAGAGGTATATATTGCAATGACTCACTGTAAGAAACAATATTATTACTCATATTAAATATTCTTTAAGTAGCTTTTCCATATCTTTGAAAGAGTTGTAGTTTCTTCTAAGAAAGCAGGTTTTATTTTTGACATGGTGGTACCCTTTTTTTTAAGCTCCTCATGTAGTTCTTTTCATGTCAGTGAAACCTTAGGATTTAAAAATGAATTGAAATATTGGTAACTAGTCCAATAGAGATTTTTTACTACATAAGCCAGAACTCCAGAGTTAAGATTAAGTCTTTGATGAATATGTACATTTTTAATTTCTTATTTTTTCAGTTCCTATAGACCAGTTCTCTTTGTAGTCAAATTCATTGTAATCCCATCACGAAAGTGTTGATCTTTTAGTAACCTTTATTGAAGCATTGTATTAATCCACATTCCCTCACGGTAACAGACGGTTTGTATCAAACATATCATGCAGCTTAGCTCAAGTCCCATATGGAACTAATAAGCCATGCAGTAAGTGGCCTTGTGTAGATGAATATAGTTTGGAAGGGTATGGGCATGTGTGCGCGCGCGTGCGCATGTGCGTGCCTGTGTCCGTAGTCTAAACTGAATTTCTCCTGCCAAAACCTAAATGACAAAATGATTCCTGAACCCCTAGAGTCCTTCCTGGCCTGGAAAAATTGTGTGTTTAAAAAATAAAAATAAAATTGAGCACTTTGATATTAAATTAGGTCTCTTAGCTCAATAAGCAGATGCTCACTGAGTACAAGAACTCAGCATTTATTCCTTAGAAGTTCAATACACTTTATTTTAAAATATGGTCTACAGAGCTGCAAATAGTCTTACCTAGTCAGTGGAGCACCATTTATCAACTGTAGCAACTAGTTAATTTCAGCTACAAAGGCTCTAAAGTCATAGTTAATCAGTCTTAATTTGGTGAAACACACAGTGAATATATAGTGATTTGAGATGAAACCAAGATGTGGCTTTGGAGAAATAGTGTATTTTTATACAAGGAGATGGTGTGGGAGAGGAAAATAGAAAAAGATATTTAATGGAATTGACATGGTTATGATTATCTGCTGAGGTCTAAATGTGTTCTTTGCCCTAGTTTTCTTTCCTTGTGCTTGTTCTAGTAACTATAAAGCCACATCTTCCTGGTTATTTTAGTATAGGGATTTTCTTTTGCTAATAGACAATAGCATTTGTTCATTTTTCCAGGGAAACCACTAAACATTGCTTCTTCCCACTTCCCCATCTAATTTATCATGTATGTATAGTTTTCACCTACTAGCTTACTCTACAGTTGCACAAAAGCTTAATTGCTCCCGTGGAGTTCTAAACCAATCAAAGTAAGGCTGAAATTCAAGCTAATTGAAACCAAAATTCCACTTAAAAACTGCTTAGACTCTTTGGGTGGTGGTGCAGTAGGAAGTTGTTACAAAAGGTGTTTATTTCAGAGACTAATTTGAGGCAGTTAGACCCAAAGTAGTATTTTATTTGCCTGGGTTTCTTGGCATCTGCCTTCTCTAATCAGAAGTGAGAGCAGACAAGCTTTTTAGGGAAATGTGGTATTGATGGTAGCTGGTGAGGGCAGGTTTGGATGGAACGGGAAGTAAGATTTTATCGGAGGAAAGAATACTTCAGTCTTTTCACCTGTCCTTCAGAGCTGCTTTTGGAGTTGTTTCCTCATTCAGTCTCCTGCTTAAAACCCTGTCCTAGATTCTCCCTGCTGACAAGATAAAAGCTGAACTCCTGAGCTTAGTGCTCCAGGTCTTTAGCAGCTTTGATGACTGCCCTCTAAACATCAGGCCTCAGGAGTTTCCATCCTCTGTCAGTATCCCAACTGAACTCTTACAACAATATGATGAGACAAACAGTGTTGGTCATGTTCTATAGACAAGGCATAGATTGGTTATGTGACTTGTTTAAGATTAACATACATTCCATGGTGAGAGCAGACTGTGAGTCCAGACCTGTCATTCCAGAGACAGAGCTGATTCACACTGCCTACCCTGGTGGACACAAAGTAAATACTTGTTGGATGAAAGAATAGAATGTGTAGGAACTTAGTGAATGTACTTCTTCCTCCCCTTGTCCTGTCCTTGTCTTTTCTTCCTCAGCCTAACTCCTGTTTCTTCCTGTTTCTACTAATACATCCCCTAAATAATTCAAGAATTATTTAATAAAAATTCAGATTTGTTTCTTTCCTGAAGTATTTACATTTTAATAGTGGCTCAGCTCTACCTGACATAGTATAGCATGTAAGACTGAACCCTGGGGCGCCTGGATGGCTTAGTGGGTTAAGCACCTGACTCTTGATTTCAGCTCAAGTCATGATCTTAGGGACGTGGGATCAAGCCCCATGTTGGGCTCTGTGTTCAGCACAGAGCCTGCTTGTCCCTCTCCCTCTCCCTTTCCTCTCTCTCTCTCTCAAATAAATAAATAAAAGTTGTAAAATAAAAAAAGATCGAACCCCACCCTACCCCTTTCATTTTTATACACTTCCCTGGAGGTGTCCAGAAAAGTACCTGCCGTAGACTCTTCCGTCACACCCACTCCTCAAGGGACTACATAAAGACCAGACACCCTCTTAGCCACGTTTGATTTCTGACACCATCAGAAATGGCACTAACTGGGCTAATGTGCTTTCATTGCTCACATTGTGAACACGCATTTCGCAAACCATATTTTTATATTAAAATCCTTAGATGCATGGTGCCAGCCTATAATTTTAGAGCACTTAAAAGAAGACTCACAGAACTTTGAAAGGCTCCTAAAGATGTTGTAGTTTAGGAGTGTTTAACCTGCAAGACAGGATGCCTGCCTGTTCTCTGACTCTACTCCACCACTTCCCTACAGTTAGAGCGGTTCCCTGTTTGTTTTACACTTTGGGCTATAAATAATATTTCATTTGAACAAAAGGATTCCCGGGCTATAAAAAGAGGTTTGAAAATTCTTTGGCTAGCCCTCACTCATGATCATTCAGCAGAGCTCTGTCCCCCAAATCTTCTGACCATCCATGTCTCATACCCAGTCTTTCCATTTCTCTGTGCAGTTGTTTTAAAGATATTGACATGTATTATGTTCATTGCTGCCTCTTTGGAGTGCTTACAGTCAGAAGCTTAGTAAGTGAGTAAAAATTAGCATTTTAAAAAAGTAAACAGTATAGTTAAGATTTTTTTCCCCTTGACTTGAAGTCTCTTTTTTCCCTTTTCTGATTTCTCATTCTAATTGGTTAAGTGATAAGCCATCATTGAATACCAGTTTTATGCCCAGCCTAGTGGTAGATGCTATGATAATGAAAACGTATAGAGCATATATGTATTAAAATGTCAATAAGTATAGTTTATTGAGCACTTACTATTTACCAGATATTGTTTGGAATACTCCAGATATTTTGTCTTATTTAAACGTTACAACAGCTCTGCAAGGCAGATAACGTTCACCATTTTACAAGTAAGGAAACTGAAACTCCTCAGAGAAGCAAAATGACATCCAAAGTCAGACAACTAGAAAGTGACGCACTGTCACTTACAGATCTCCATTGAAGCTCATTGTTGTCGTGATGCCTCTCATTATCTCTCATATTCCATTGATTTAACTTATGAACAAATATTTTTCAAGTGCCTACTGAATTAGTTAGGGCTTTCCAAAGACAGTACGTGCAAACATGGTATAGGAAGAGATTTGAGAAGAGATGTAAAATGCTTCCTTGTCCTGGAGTAATCAGAGAGAACCATCTACAGGAAATGGAACTTGTGTTGGCTCTTTGAGAATGGATAGAATATGGCCAGATGGATGATGCCTAGAGAGAGACTTAAAGACAGAAAATAGAGCTCCACTGAGTACTCTGTAAAAGGTATAAGGAAGTTTGTTAGCCACTATTGAAATGCTGCATGATAAACAAATTAAATATCCCCCTTTATGTCTGCTCCCTAATGAAATACTACTAATAAAGATAAAACAGTTTAAATTTGCAAACTCATGAGGATGAAAAGAACAGAAGAGACAAGAGTGAGTGATAGTCAACAAAATTTTAGAAGAATGCAAACAAATAAATGAGTGTTAAACTGAGTTGACAGAATGGAGAAAACCAAAACCTAAAGCCTTCAAGCAGCACTGCAATTCAAGCCACAGGACTCTAGAAGGACTTAGGAGGTATCAGGTACCTCATAGAGCGTAGAGTAAGGAATAAGTAAAAAGGCAGGGTTAGCAGTGCACAGTATCTCTGGAGGTATAGTAAGAGACACGTGAAATACTGATCTAACAAAAATGTGGTATTGAATATCTTGAGGATAAAAAGAAGTTTATCTGGGAGTTTATCCTCATATTCTTTAACAAAAAAATCAATAGATGATGGAGGGGTAAGGGGAAAAAATGTTTGTGTAAGAGAAGAGTAATATAAAAGCTGAATTTTTATTTTTCGTAATAGGAACACAGTAGATGGTGTCTAAAACTGGGAAGAATAGGAAAGAACAGGAAAATTAATATAATCATATTACTTAGAAATATGAAGATAAAGAAGAAACAGCTAAAAGTAGTTGCTACTGAAGAGCAAAGAATTTGCTTTTTCATTATAAACCTTGGAGTAATTTAGGCTTATTAATAGCCTTATAAAATCAAAAACACCATGAACAACAGGTATTGGTGAGGATGTGGAGAAAAAGAACCCTCATGCACTGTTGGTGGGAATGCAAACTAGTGCAACCACTGTGGAAAACAGTGTGGAAGCTCCTCAAAAAGTTAAAAATAGAACTACCCTATGATCCAGAAATTCCACTACTGGATATTTATCCAAAGAAAACAAAAATAGTAACTTGAAAGGATATATGCACCCCTATGTTTATTTGTTTATTGAAGCATTATTTATAATAGCCAAGATCTGAAAGCAGCTCAAGGGTCCGTCCATAGATGAAAGGTTAAAGAAGATGTGATATATATAAATATTACATGTATATATACATTCAGTGGAATGTAAGAAGATGTCACACACACACACACACACACACACACACAAAATATTACTCTGGAATATTACTCAGCCATAAAAAGGAATGAAATCTTGCCATTTGCAACAACATGCATAGACCTAGAGGATATAATGCTAAGTGAAATAAGTCAGTCAGACAATGTGATTTCACTCAAATGTGGAATTTAAGAAACAAAACAAGTAAGGGGGAAAAAAGAGTCCAAAAAACAGCCTCTGAGATACAGAAAACAAACTGATGTTTTCAAGAGGGGAGGGGAAGGGGGGATGGGTAAAATAGGTGATGGGGACTAAGAGTACAATTACTGTGATAAGCACTGAGTAATGTACAGAATTATTGAATCATTACATGATGAATATTGCATCAGGGTTGATTATATTGATTCAACATTCATCATACAGCTTATGTGTATTAACTATACTTGGATTTTAAAAATAAATAAAAATTTTTAAAAATTCCAGCCTTGGCTTTGTCCTTTGTCAGCTCTGTGACATTGGGCAGGACACTTGCCTTACTGAGCCTTCATTTCTTCATATATGAAAGGAAGGAGGTTGGAAAAATGATCTCCAGGATCTCTTTAAGCTATAATATCCTATTCCTATGATTCTATGATAAAAATGATAATGCAATATAGCAAATATAGAGGTAGAGGCTCGAATTTCCCATATTTTCCTTTTTTGGTTGAAATCAGTCTTGAAGAAAAATTTTCATTCTGGTCTCTGCGAAGAATGCAACACCGAAGAATGCAACACCAACCTTCCACTGTGGAACCTGGGGCGGCAGTTGACTATGTACTGGCTCAGGCACACAGAGCTTTGTGTTATTTCAGTATGAGTTAGGGTTTTTTTTTAATATTTAATATTTTTCAGTATGAATCACAGGTGAAATTTCCATGCCATGTGTAAACAATTTCACTTTTTTATTGAAACAATGAATTCAGGAATGTCACATTGGGATATCAGCCATTTTACTTTTATCAATGTATGGAAAAATGCTTTTATATTAATTTAAGAAATGATGTCATTTAATATGGGGTAGATCTTATAATTCAAGGTCAGCAAATCTCGGGAGGTGATTTAGGTCAGCAAGCTAGCTTTGGAAAAGGAAAAGGATATTTTCCCTTTGTCTTCTCAAGTACTTCAACCAGTTTTCCTCTCAGACTTTGGGGTAGATGGTGGAATAGCAAGGTTGTAAGAATGAGGCTGTAGCTAATAATATCTTTGTTATTGAAACACGTGGCCCTGGAGAATTTATTTCCCCTTTCTGGGCTTCAGTTTCCCCACCTACAAAAGGAAAGGATTAGCTTAAATTATATTCAAAATGCCTTTTTACCTTTAATATTCTGTGTTTCCTTTTTCCTTACTTTATGTGTGTATTCAGACCATTCAAGAGATCTGATTAGGTGTGGGGGGTTTTCCTTTAAAAGTTCAGGGTAGTAAGAGTAAACTCTTCTCTGCTAAGTGTCACTCACACTTAAAAAAAAAAAATCAGTTCAGTACTAGATACAAACAAAAGAGAACTATTTTTTTGTGTGTTCATACTGGTTTTATTTTTTAAGAGGGGAAAATATTTAGAAGTTTGATTTTGTCACTTTTTTTTAAATTTTATTTTTTTAAAGATTTTGTTTATTTATTTATTTATTTATTTATTTATTTATTTGACAGACAGAGACCACAAGTAGGCAGAGAGGCAGGCAGAGAGAGAGGAGGAAGCAGGCTCCCTGCTGAGCAGAGGGCCCGATGTGGGGCTCCATCCCAGAACCCTAGGATCATGACCTGAGCTGAAGGCAGAGGCTTTAACCCACTGAGCCACCCAGGCGCCCCTGATTTTGTCACTTTTAAATTTAGGTGCTGGAAAAGTAAGACTTCACAAGTGATTATCCTTTATGTTTACACACCAGTACACAGTTTACAGAGTACTATTTTCATATATGTAATTTGAAAAATACATTTCTACTGTACCTTAACTGTGTATTTGATGTGTGTGTGAGGGAGAGAGAGCATGGGTATGAATATGCACATAAATTCGCCTCCGATCTCTGTCACGAGCAGTTAAGGAAGCAGATGGTGTTCAGAGACAAGGAACAGACCATGAAAACCATTTAGCAAGTTACCTAGGTACGCAGAAGGACCTAGGGTTGGAAAATCAGCTCTAGCAGCAATAAGTAAGACTAAGACCAGATCCATCCATAGGCCATAGTGCCTCTCATATCAGCTCTATAGCTCTGTGTACTAGTTCTGGACAAAAGGGAAAGTTAGGAATCCAAGAGAAAAACAGAGCACATTGTCCTCAAAAGTGGCTTGCTATTTATTTGTTTAGCAAGCATTAACTGAGTGCTGGCACTGGCAGACACTGTTGGGGATTAGAGATGAACACAGCATGACCCTTAACCTTGGTTGTTACACAAAAGGAAAGAGTCAGTGAAAGATGGGTTGACTGTGCCCAGAGTATGTAATGCCAGCTGTCCAGTATCGAAAACAAAATACTGAAGGGTGCCTGAGTGGCTCATTTGTTAAGCATCTGCCTTCGTATCAGGTCATGATCCTAGGGTCCTGGGATCGAGCCCTGCATTGGGCTCCCTGCACAGTGGGGAGCCTGCTTCTCCCTCTCCTCCCTGCTCATGCTCTCTCTCACTATCTCTGTCTCTCTCTCTCCCAAATAAATAAAATATTTAAAAAAAAATAAAATAAAATACTGGTTTTACAGTGTATGTCCCTGGAACTGATGTTAGCCAACGCTACGGGGCTCTTTGAAATATGCTGATTCCATAGGTTGGCATTCTTTGTCTTCTCCAGCTTTAGGAAGCAAGGGAGCAGGAGGTGAAAAGGCTACCTTAATTTTATTTATTTATTTGTTTATTTATTTGAGAGGGAGCACATACACGAGCTGGCATGAGTGCAAGGGTGGAGAGAGAAGAAGCAGACTCCTCACTGAACAGGGAGCCCAGGACGGTGAGATCATGACCTGAGCCAAAGGCACACACTTAACTGACTGGGCGATGAAGCGCCCCAAGAGACTCCCTTTAAATACCATCCCAAAAGTGTGGTCAGTGATGTTGGGGTCATATATTTACCTTTTCTCTTTTAGAGTCCGAAAGAAGAAAAAAAAAATGTAGTGAATGGATCGTGTTTGGGAAACATTGCCTCGTATCTGGCAGAGTTTCTTTTAATTCTATTTTTCCATCTTTGCAGCTAAGATATCAACATGGACTAGGGACTCCAGACTTGAGGCAAACCCTCCCTAACCTGAAAAACTTCATGGAACATGGACTAATGGTCAGGTGGTGAGTACCTTTATCTCTCACACCCAGAAACTGGAATGCGGATAATAATCCTGAGAAACTTCCCTGGTTTCCCATTGCTCCTCACCTGCCTTCTGTGTTTCCTTCTTTATTAAGATGCCTGAAGAAAAGGAAAGGCAGCCATTTTCATGTGTGGGTCTAACCCCCAGTCTTGCTAAGCAGGGTGAAGCATCCTCAGGAGGAGAGTGGGCTCGAGGGATATTGTTTGAACACTGGGAGGTCGGCTGGGTGCGGAATCCTTGAGTGTGATTCACAAAAGGGAGATGTGGGGCCACTAGGACTTCCTCAAAGAACAGGTGAAGGACATAACTACAGAAATAATAGCGTGATCAGTGGCTGTGAGAGTTAAGGGAAAAAAGCAGACAGTGAATAGAGTCAGCTTGGCAGGACCTAGTCTGAGACCAGGAGACACATGCTAGAATGTGTCTTATATTTGATGTCAGTGCCTGTTGTACCATGAGGGCAAATTGCTGCTTGCAAATGCTTTGTCAAGATAGACTGGCTCTTTGAAAAAGAGAAGGAGCAAGAAAAAGTCTATTGCAAAAACGTGAGATTGGTTCATCTGACTTAAATAAGTGGAAAGCTGTGTGTACTAGCCATTGAGTAATTCTCGAAGTTTGAATTTTTGGGGCGATGGGCAGTAACTGACAATCACGTAAATGGAAATCAGGCCTCAAGAGCTAGACAGCTGGGAACAGCGTATTTTCTTCTAAAGAACACTGGCTCCTCGTCCGCCATCTTTCTCTAACCTACTGGGTGAACCTAAAGTATAACTTCTTAGAAACTTAATTTCCTCATCTGTAATCCCTGCCCTGCTCATCTCACCGGTTTGTGGTGAGAATAAATAAGAGGTTAGACAGAAAAATTACTTGTGGGGAGGAAGGTACAAGATTGGTTTCATTTTCTTCTGTGCCATAAGGATGGGCCTTGAGAATAATGAGAAAGTGACATCTTTGACCTTTATTTTGACATTTTTTATTTTTGTCCTCTTTGAACCTCAAAATGCGTGTTCTGGTTGTATGATTTTAGATAGGACTCCTGTTAAGTCAATGCACAATTGTTTAAAGAATCCTACTACTCAGAATATCAAAATAATTAGAAATACCTAATACTGATGTGGACCTGTATGCCCTGAGGCATGAGAGATAGGAATTGAGTTTTAATGTAAAATAATAATGAACCAGCAGACATTTACTTAGTGCTGTCTCTGTATAAAGCTCAGTGAGAGGCACTCTGGAGGGTTAACGGCAAATGTAAGATTCTATCCCTACCCTCAAGGGGTTATGATCTAGTTGGAAATAATATATATAATTAATGAAAGGCTACAATAATGCAAATGATAAATAACCTAAAATTATTTTTTAAAGAGGCCACCCATAATACCACCTGATGAATCACTAAATGAACCTTGCTCAGTCCAGACAGCAAATTGTCCCAGTATTATTTATTGAAGACTCTATCTTTTGTCCACTATTTGGTAATGTCATCTCTTTCATGTACCAAGTTTACTTATATATGTGAGTCTGTTCCCAGGCTCGCAGTTCTGCTCCTTTGTTTTATTTGTCTATCTATGGGCTAATACCACATTTTTACACTATTATAAGATGTAATTTCTATAAGTCATGTTGAGATTTGAGGGTACCCAATAAATAGTATACTTTCCCCCCTAAATTTGGGACCATTTGAGAGAGGAGATACAAGAGACAGACTAATAGAAGTCATGATGTCAGTTTCATTACTGATGAAGACTCTTGGAAAATGTGGCTTAAGATCTGTAATAAAAAGGACTTGCAGAAATGTCACTCAAAATAAAACTTCCCTTCACAGTTGCATTGTGAACTAGAGAATCCCTGGCTTTTTCCACAGAGGCAGGCCCTTGACTACACCATGGAGAGCAGTCAGAGACTCCTGTGGGAAACAAGATGGGACTAAGCCAAGAATACCCAGGTTTTATTTTTCACTCTAAATTCATCCATCAGAAAAGGCCCTTGTCCTCACAGAGAGAGTGAGAGGATGGAGAGAAGCCAGGAGTGCTACTCCTAAATCATGTTCCTTCATAGCAAGAAAAGGAAGATATGCCCGATTTTCTTGATGTCTGATAGAGTGAGGCTCCTACCTATGGTTCTTCGAAACTCTTTTGATTTTCCTTGACTTATGAATTATATTTGTATGATTTGACAGTTTTATAATAAAGGTCTTCCTTACTATGAACTTGATATCTTTTCCTCAAAGATTTTATTTATTTATATATTTGAATGCAGAAAGAGAGAGTGAGCCAGGGAGGGGCAGAGGCAGAGGGATGAATGGACTCCCCGATGAGCAGGGAGCCTGATGTGGGGCTCGATCCCAGGACCCTGGGATTGTGACCTGAGCCGAAGGCAGATGCTTAACTGACTGAGCCACCCAGGGGTCTCCTGTATCTCTTTATATATTTTCTTTCTGTTTTTTAAACGTACCTCAATGAAGTTTTAAGATTTTCTTCATAAAGATCTTACACATATTTTATTAGTCCCAGGTAGCTTGCCATTTTGGTGGTTATTATAAAATTTTTTATTAATAGCATCCAACTTTTTTGTGGTTAGTATACAGGAGTACCACTGACTTTTGTATTTTGAATATATTTAGTAACCTTGCTAACATTAATTACAGTAGTTTGTCTTAGATTCTCTTAGATTTTTCTGTATATACAATCATACTATTTCAGTGAATGATGGCATTGTTTCTTCCTTTCTGTTTTTACTTTTATTCTTTTTCTTCTTATATTTTATTATTAAAGAGGAGCAGCAATAGTGAATAGCTTTGTCTTACTCCTGATTTTAAAGAGAATGCGTCTGCCTCTGCTCAGTGGGGAGCCTGCTTCTCCCTCTCCCCGCTGCTCTCTCTTGCTCTAATAAATAAATAATCCTTAAAAAAAGAGAGAGAGAGATTGCTTCTAACTTTTCACATAAATACTATATTTATTGCGGGTTTGGATAGATATCCTTGATTAGCAAAAGGAAATTTCTCTCTATTCCTAGCTCACTAGGTGTTGTTTTTTTAAATCATGAATGTGTGTATTTGGGGTTTTTTTCCATTTTTTAAAATTAAGTTTTTAATTTTAATTCCAGTATAGTTAACATACAATGTTGCATTAGTTTTGGGTCTGCAGTATAGTGATTCAGCAGTTCTGTACATTCCTCAGTGCTTGTCAGGATAAACGTACTCTTAATTCCCATCAGCTCTTCCACCCATCTTCCCACCTACCTCCCCTCTGGTAACCATCCGTTTGTTCTTTAGAGTTAAAGGTGCTTCTCAGTTTAACTCTCTTTTTTTCCCCTTTCTTCATTTGTTTTGTTTCTTAAATTCCACATGTGAGTGAGATCATATGATATTTATTTGCCTTTCTCTAACTGACTTACTTCACTTAGCATTTTACGCTCCATCCACATCATTGCAAACGGCAAGCTTTTATTCTTTTTTAAGGCTGAATAATATTCCTGGGTGTGTGTGTGTGTGTGTGTGTGTGTGTGTGTGTGTGTACACATACACTGAGTGTGTGTATTTTGAATTTTATCAGATACATATTCTGAGTCTATTGAGATAGCACTGTATTTGTTCTCCTTTACTATATTAATATGTTAATAAGTATTAATACATTTTCTAATGTTAAATCATTTTTGCCTCCTGGGATATACTCTACTTGGTCATGATGTGTAATGATTTTTTCCTATGTTATTAGATTCAGCTTGCTAATTTTTAGAGTATCTACCTTTGTGAACTGAGATGAGGCTAGTATTGATTTTTTCTTTCTCATCTAATAATCTTTGTCTGGTTTTGGTAACAAGGTTTTAAAAGCCTTAAAAGATAAGTGGAGATCTTTCCTTTCTTTTGTATTCTCTGGAACAGTTTATAGTTTGTGTAAGATAAAAATTATCTACTATTGTGAAGATCTGATAGAACTTAGCAAAAACCTAGTGTTTTTTTATTTGTTGAGGGAAGAAGTACAGCTTTTTAACTACTGATTTAATTACTAAAGGTCTATTTATGTTCTGTTTTCCCAGTTCCTCATTAACTACTTCAGTATGATTTCCAGTTCAGTCAGTACACTGAAATTCCTTTTATCTAAGTGGATGCCAACCTAAATGTCACTTTTCTGTCCTTATCCTACTCTGTTCCACATCTGGCATTTGGCCTTCATCGAAGCATCTCCTCTCTTGTCTTCCTTAACACCAGCCTCTGCTGGTTTTCCGCCCTTCTACAGTTCTTCTCTGTTTTTGGTGTTCCTCCTCCTGTACTTGCATCATTAAATATGGAATTCTCCATGGCCCCATCTTAGGTCCTCCTCTCTTTTTCTCTCTCTACTTCCTTCTCATGTGATCCCATCCATTCCCTCAGCTTTGAAAACCATTTCTCTGCTGATGACCCCCAAAGTTATACTTTCAGCATAGATCTCTCTTGCCAGCTCTGCCTAGTCAGAGATCTGCTTGATGCTTTCCCATGGAGTATCACAGGCCCCTCAGCCTGGACATATCTGAAACTGTCTTCTTCCTGTCAGCAAATGCTCACACTGGGGCATGATCCTTGATTCCCTTCTCTTCTCCTCTCCCACCAGATCCAGTCTGCATAGTGTGTGTATCAAATCCAGCCACTGCCGCCCATGTCTGCCGTGACTGCTCCAGTCCAGGGCATCACCTTCTCTTGCCCCAGATGGCACTAATCTGGTTTGTCTCCTAATTTCACTCTTGCCAACACCCCCCACCCCATGTTCATTCCCCACAGTAGCCAGAGGGGTCTTTTAAATTTTAACTATATCTTAATCACTCCCTGGTTTCAGTGGCCAAAATGAAATTCACACTCTTTGGCATGGTCTGCCTGCCCCTGCCTTCTCCTGTCCTCTCATGGGTGGTCGCTGACCTGGCCTCCTTTTAGTTACGGGAACAAGTTCTCTCCTGACTCACTGCTCCTCTGTCTAGGAGTCTGGGATGTGCTCTTCCCCTTCCTTCTCTCCCACACCGTCATCACCTGTCCCCTCATATGGAGGGAGCAGTTGTAGAAAAGGCCCAGTAGCTTTATTGGCAAAGGACAGACCACCTTGGCTAGCCTGTGCATTCACATTAGGAACCAAGAGAATCTGGGTTTTGTGGTCCTTTGAGCTTATACAATTTGGGACCGCTTTTCAAGAAAAAGAATATATGACTTCAAATAAAAAATTAGAAAAATCTAAATACTTGAAAAAACAAAGTTGAAATAAATGACTGAAACTTTTAGAGATCCGATCCCTTTCTCCTGAGCTGACAGTTTACCCAAAATGCTTACAAAGAAATGCTTCCACATCCCAACCGGCCTGCCCTTCCTCTCCTAAAACACTGTGATTTCCAGCAACTCTCCCTCCTAAGGTACAGAGAAAATAAATGGCTTTCTGAGCATGGTTGACCCATGAACCTATGGCAGTAAAACTAGAATCTAGGTCTCCTGGCACTGATCGAGTAAACCCATTAAGCCCTAAGCGCACACATTTACTCAGTGCCCCTCTGTGCCAACTGTGCCAAGCGCATTAGCACCGAGTGAGTAGCAGGGACCACTTCATGGTGCTCTAGTGAAAAATGGGCTACAGGTAGATGCAGAGCACCACAGAATGAGTGCTACGTGATGATTCCAAGTAGAAACCACTGCAGGAAGCCAGGCTGGAAGTTACAAATGTAAACAAAGCTGGAACAAGCACTTTTAGCCTCCAAGGAAATCTGAGAATTTCCTAACGCAACCGTGGACTAAGGAGTTACCTCCCAAGCCAGTGCTCCTTAGGGCAGAGGGTAAAAAAACTCAAGCTCCTGAGGGAGCCTCTTACATCTTTTGTAAAAGAAAACACTTCCATGTTCCGTGTGGTTGTTACCATTCACAGATTGGTCCCCGTGGAAGCAGACTTGCTGTATGTTCTTTTGGTGTCGAGGATTTCAAACTGGCTAAGAATCAGTGCAGTCACTGAATTCCTCCTTATGGTAAGCTTCAAAGTTACATGACAGCTTGTTTATTTTGTTTTTTAAGGACAGACAGTGTGATTAAAATTTCTTTAATGACGGGATTTTTTTTTCTTTCACGTTACAGGATTCTGATCTAATATCAAAAGCATCTATCTGATTCATCCTAAAACTTATCCCTTTTCCTCATGAACAGACTTACATGGGGCACAGTGCTTGGTGCTTTATGCTAGCTCTTTCCAAAAGAAGTCCCGTTTTTTTCATCAAGGATCACTTGATCCCATTGTAACTGCCAAGTAACATGGTTTTGAAAAGCAGAATTTCAAGTCAGAGGTTGTACTCTTGAGTCGTTTGGTTAAAACCCACCAGCCTGCCATTTAAACATCCCATTTTTTCTTTTGCTACTAACTACAGTCTCAGATGCAAATTGACGTGCATATGCGCAGCTGACACTCGTGCTGAATCACGGTCAGGGAAGAATGTATACACAAGCTGCGGCTTGATGCCTGCCAGTAAGACGATAAGTTTAAAACAGAGTCGCTGGGGTGGTTGTGAACAGGCTGTGTGATGGGGCCCCAGCATTCAGGTCCTGGGACAGGGCCTTGACTGTGTTTCTGCACTGCTCTCTCACCCCTTCTCCGCTGACCCCCAGACAGACCACACTGTTTCCCATTTCAGTTCTTTACTCAGACAAGTTCCCACTATGTAGAAGAGCCTGCCCTTGCCTCTGCCCTGTCCAGGTGTTGCTCTCTCACTCTGAGTATGTCCGACCTCATTCATTCACTCACTCAACAGGCACAATGGCAGATACCAAGTTAAATACATAGTCCCTCGGTAGCAGAGGTTCACTTCTCCCAGGAAGTCTT
Organism: Mustela erminea; assembly: GCF_009829155.1. NCBI lineage: Eukaryota > Metazoa > Chordata > Mammalia > Carnivora > Mustelidae > Mustela > Mustela erminea. Next base: position 53,994,882 of record NC_045622.1, on the reverse strand, counting down.
AACCACTACGCTCTTGAGCCGCTGAGGACTGTGTCTTTTTCATCCTGTGAGCCCAGCCTGGCATCAGGGAAGCCTGGAGTTATGTGAGTGAATAAATTAGCCATCCGTCTTGTTCTGTTCATGGAATATACTCCTTGAACTTACATTCAAGGAGGGTATAGTCTATTTGAGGCAATGCGATGGAAACAAGCAGTACATAATGGAAAATAGAAAGTATGAAGTATTCTAGGTAGATAAGTTCTTTGGAACATTCAGAGAGAGTCATTGACTTCCTGATGTGGGGGCTGTGAGTGAGACCTGGGCTGAGCCTTCACTAAAGGAAGCAGCATTCAGTGGACCTAGAGCACAGGAAGAATTTGGCCATGTGAAGACTGGAGAATAGGACGGAGTAGGTTAGGGAAACAGTTGCCCGGTCATACTGAGCCTGAAAAGACTGTGGTTTTGAATACCAATTCCACCACTTACGGTCTCTGAAACTTCAAACAAGTTTAAGCTGTCAGCTTCAATTTATCTATAAAATGGAGTCATTAGTGCCTACCTGATAGAGTCGCTATGTGGGTTAAATATAGAGACGTCTAGCATACTGCCTGACACACAGCAGTCATGAAGGGGTAGCTGTCATTATAAATATGTAGTGGATAAGTGAATCATAGTTACTATCTCTGTCTTCAAATGTTAATCCAGTCTTTGTTAGAGGTATTTTGTTTTTCCCTTAATATCTACAAATAGGTATGGTATATGGTTCTTGGTCACATTTTTTAATAGTGGCTCAGGCCATCTTGTAAGTTAATGATACAAAATAGCCATCTTCTCCCTCTTACTTTCCCCAAGTCCTTTTTAAGACCCTTTGAGAGCCACAGAGATAAGTATCCTACAGATCTGTTTGCCTACCTACTTTTTTTGGTACCTACCTTCATAGGTGCCTTTCATATGGAGTTAGAAGTTATAAATATAAGTCTCTTACTTGCAAAATGTTCCATGTTTTTATTTAAGTTTGCAACAACCTTGGGAGAGCAAAGCAAATAATCACCATTTCACAGATCAGAGAACCAAGACTTAGAAAGGTGAAGTGAAGTGAAGTGAGAGGCACCCGGGTGGCTCAGTCAGTTAAGCTGATTCTTGATTTTGGTTCAGGTCATGATTAGGTCATGATCTCAGAGTTGTGAGATGGAGCCCTGCTGTGGTGGGTGGTGGGCTCTGTGCTCACGGGGCAGGGGGCTACTTGAGGATTCTCTGTGCCTCTCCCTCTATCCCTCCCCCTGTTCTCTCTCTCTCTCCCTCAAATAGATAAATAAATATTTAAAAAAAAAAAAAGTAAAGTTAAGTGAATTGCCAAGGTCACATGCTCCTAAGTGATGGAGCTGGGGCCAGAAACCCAGATATCTGGCTCTTGTCTTTTTATCACATGATGCTGCCCCTTCTTTTTTTTTTTTTTTTTATTTATTTATCAGAGAGGGGGGGGGGGGAGAGCGAGCACAGGCAGACAGAATGGCAGGCAGAGGCAGAGGGAGAAGCAGGCTCCCCGCTGAGCAAGGAGCCCGATGTGGGACTCGATCCCAGGACGCTGGGATCATGACCTGAGCCGAAGGCAGCTGCTTAGCCAACTGAGCCACCCAGGTGTCCCGATGCTGCCCCTTCTTAATCAGTGGTCATCCTTCTCTTTCTCTGCCCTTCCCCAGCCCTCCTGTCTCTGTGCCACATGATTTCTAACACCTGTTACCTTCCACAGGGAAATCTACCAGAGTCAAGTCCAGAGCACTAAGAAAATACACTGCTGTGGTATCAAGGCAGCAGTCCTGGTGAAAACACTCTTTGAAGCTTATCCTAACCCATACACACAGAGAGGGAAGAAACTCAGAGTCAGAAAACTTTGTGAAGAATTGGGGAACTGTAAGACCAAAAGAAACAGAAATGATTATATGTTTCATCTCCATTCCTCAAGAAAAGAAAGCTGAAGGAAGCACATGGGTTTGCCTAAAACATATGTTTGCTCCCAGTGTTTGCCTTCCCCCAATTTTATGGTTTTTTCTGATTGTTTGTTTGTTTGTTTGTTTTTCAGAATAAGACATGATAAAAGTGGGATTTCAAAACCATCTGTCCTGCTTTATATGTAGAGTTTTTCATTCCAAGTTTAATTTTTCTCAACTACAGAGCTTAAACCAGCAACTTCATGCAAGGCAGCGTAATACAGCAGAAGGAGCACTCGATCTGAGAATCAAAAAATGTAGGCTCCAATTTCAGCTCTGTCACTTAATTTTCATTAAGTTAGTAGCACCAGCCTTATTTCCCAAGCATAGTTGCATGGAGCAAATGAGGTCATGTCTAAGTGAGTGATAAACTAAAAAGGACTATGCAAAGTATTGTTAAGTAGGATTTATGCTTTTAACAATTCATTAACTATCTCCTCTGCATATAGCACTATTTAAGAGACAAAAAAGATTCAAAAGTGTAAGGTAACTCGTGCTCTGTTTAGATGACAGTTGTTTAGTTTGGAATCTAAATGAGTGGATAAGACAAATTAATATTTTGAAGGACATGACTTGCAAGAATTTCCCTGTGCGTTGTGCATTCTTGCTGTCACGTTGGGTCTGGAGCCTGAGACCCAGCTTCAGTGTACAGTCTGGTAACTGCTGGAGGTCAACCTTGGTCTGAGTTGTTTGACGTTTTAGGACCAGGTGTGCAGTTTTTATAGAGACCACGTCAGTTTCCGTGACCTTATTGAAGATGGGACGCTGAAGAGAAGCATCGTTGACTATTCCGCAGCTTGCTACAATAGTTCTCCGGATTCCTTCTAGCACTTAATGGTGGGACTTAGGAAGAAACAACTAGTGGCTTTGTGTTGGGTCATCTCACTTAAGTGGTATAAATCTCTAGATGGCATTTCTGGCGACCTATATTTTATCTAGTCTTCCATTCCTTTTCATAAATAGAGAGGACCAAGCTGAACAGCTTTGGAAGGAAGGAAGGAGAGAGGGAGGAAGAGGAAGGCAGGAAGGAAGGAGGAACTTTGGCACATTTTAAGAAAGTCCCTTTTTTAAAACTGAGAATAGTGAAAATCAAGAGCAAGTGGGCCAGTCTACTTTTTTTTTTTTAATCTGAAGGTAGTACTATAATAGTTTAGCTTTTAAGCCAAGCTATTCACCTTTGAAAATGAAGCAGTATCCAGCATTAACATTTTTTGAAATCCTCTTTAAAAGCAAATGTGCCCTCTTTCCTTCCCTCTATCATGCTTACATGGAATTCAGCACTAGTTTCTGACAGGTGACCCTGAGGGACTTAAAAAACATGCTGTCTAACTGATGTTGGTTTTTAAATTTAGATCAAATGACATTGTCTTTGAAGTCTCAAGTGTACCACTTAAGGTAGCGGCATCAGATGGGCTTGCCTTTCAGAGTACCTCTTGCAAGCTGGCATCCTTAATATGAAGAGTGAAGCCTGGTCAAAAATAAATGAAAAAGAAAGTTTTATTGGAGTTATTTACTCCAAGATAGCTATTTTAGAAGGAACCTTGACAAGTCATCTCGTTGCCTCTAGACAGGAACACACAAGGCATATGGGTATCTGTAGTATTTTAAAAGACCTTGGGGGACCAGGCTTCTTCCATAACTCATTCCAGAGTTTAAACACCCTCGCTTCAGGAAATTCTTCCCTATATTTAACTTACAGGCCCCCTCCTGCGGTTAACACCCATTTCCGCTTTTTTCTGTCTCCAGTCAGGATGGAGAACAGCTGGCCAACATCCTTTGTGTGCTAACCCTCCATCAGTGACAGAAAGTCATTTGGGTATCCCTGGGCTTCTTTTCTCAACCCCCAGCAACTAAGTCTTTGAACCAAACTCTTTTTCTCTTTGTTTTTATGTGTGCCTTGTGTACTTCTGTTAATTCCTTCTGATTATAAAGTAATATGTGCTCAATGAATCAAATTTGGGAGGTGTAAAAATATACAGATGAAGGAGGAATAATAACCCCACAATCTAGGAACAAAAACCATTGTTGATCAGTTTTCTGTGTATTTCTTTTATAGTTGAGATCCTGTAGTCTATACCAGTGCTGTCCAGTAGAAATATAGTCTGAGCCACGTGTGTAAATTTAAATTTTCTGGCAGACATATTATAAAAAAGTAAAAAGGAATAGGTACATTAATCTTACTATTTTATTTAATTCTAATAAAATCCAGTTATAACTCATCAACATATAATCAGTATTTTAAAAATTATTAATAAAATATTTTGCATCCCTTTTTTCATACTAAGCCTTCTGAATCTGGTATATATTTAAAGACAGTATGTCTCAAATCCAGCTAGCCACGTTGCAGGTACTTGGGGACCATTGGCTGGTGGCTACAGTGTCAGACAGCATAGTCCATCCATACAATTGTATATACTACTCTTTACATCACATCTTTTTTTTATTTTAAGATTTTATTTATTTATTTGACAGAGAGAGAGATCACAAGTAGGCAGAGAGGCAGGTAGAGAGAGAAACAGGCAGAGAGAGAGAAACAGGCTCCCTGCTGAGCAGAGAGCCTGATGCGGGACTTGATCCCAGGATCCTAATACCATGACCTGAGTCGAAGGCAGAGGCTTAAACCCACTGAGCCACCGAGGCACCCCTGTACATCACATCTTAAGCCTTTTATAACGGCCATTTAAAACTTTTTAGCATCATTTTAATGGCTGCATAATATTCTCATTTAGATTTACTGTATCTTTAAATAGTTTTGTTTTTCATGTTATAAATAACATGTTCTTCTTTTTACCTTCTTTTTTACATTAACAGAATGTTTCTCAACACGTTGCCAAAAAAAGAAAAAAAACATAAATTATTCCTTTTGAGTACAACTAATTAAATCCATCTATTCATAAAACAAATAAGTTCACTTAATACTCACTCTTTACTGTGTTCGATTGGAAAGTGAAAGAGTAGATTTCAAGAAATAGAAGACAAGTCCTGTCCCCCCTTACAGTGTTTACAAGATTTGGCTCCATAGCTGGACTGCACACATATTGTATTTTATTCTGCTTTAATGACCCTTCACTTCATTTCTTACTCTTGCCTCCCTATACACACACACACACACACACACACACACACACACACACACACACAGAGCCTGGTTAACTCCCCCCTATCCTTCAAGGCGCTGATTGAATACGGCCTCCTGTGATGAGTCCTCCAGATGATCACTGGCTCCCTCCTGCTGCAATATACCAAGTGTGCATTGTACGCAAAGCACCATGGTGTTCTGGTTACTGGTTAACTCTCCATCTTCTCGACTACAATGGGAACTCCTTTCTGATAGAAACCTTATTTTATACACTTTGTCATTTCCAGAGCCTAGGAGACTGCCAGACAGTGACCGTGGATGTCAGTAACGTCTACTGAAATATGTGTTGAAACACAAGTGAGCGTATTAAACATCAGTTGGATGGGCTAATTACAAGTGCTGTGGCTGTTCAAAGAGATTACTTTAAGTCGACATTGTTAAAGGCTTCAAAGGAGGTTGGACTCGAATTGGGCTTTGGAAGATGGGCATATTTAAATGAATGGAGGGAAAGAATTAGCAGAAAAGCCGCTAATGTGTCCTGTACTAAGAAGTCAGTATTTTTTAGGAGGGCCTGTGTAGCACGTGCCAGCTCTCAGCAGATAAGCATCCTTCTGGATCTAAAGGACTGTATTAAGTTTTAAGAAGCCTGTAGAGCTATGGTCTGTGCCCATTAAAAGCCGACAAGGGTTTGCAGCATTAAAAATGATTACTGACTACTTCAGCATGACCTTTGAATTTAAAATCAATTCAGATACAATTCCCTGTGTTTTAAGTTTGGAGTTTAACATTTAAGATCATTTTATGTGATGCTTCTTCCACAATTCTGTTAGTAAAGAGCAGTATATAATAAGTAATGCCATTATAGCTAATGCCAAATGACTGTTAGGGCCAACCAGGCACTCTTCCAGAGCATTCTGAGTGTATTAGTTAACTCATGTAATCCTCACAACAACCCTGAGAATTAGGACCCACTATCCTGCCTCATCTTCTCAATGAGGAAACTGAGGTACAGAAAGGTGAAAATAACTTAAAGGTGACCCAGCCATCAAGCAGAGGAGCTGGACTTGGACCCAGGCCAAACAGTTTTAGGCCCACTTTGTTACTCAAGCCTTGTTTATAACTACGTTAAGACTAAAATGTTTTATACATGGGACTGTTTAGCACCCTGTGATTTCAGGAAAAGAATGCTATCATTATTACACTCTCCTGGTTTTCTTCTTTCCTCTCTGACCACTCCCTCTCATTTACAATCTCCTCTTCCTCTACCTCAGCATAAAGAATGGGAGCTCCTCAAGGCTCAGTCCTAGGCCCTCTTTTCTCCAGTTTATTCTCCAGCCTAAGGTGATCTTATCCACAACCATCATTTTAATTATTACCCAAATTGAAAGGAAACACAAGCACAAAATCTTCAGCCCAGGTCTCTTTTCAGATTTCACACCTCCCTTCCCTTCAGACTACCTCCTGAATGTTTTCACAACACGTGCTGTGTGCCTGTGTTTTTTTCCTTCCTGCTGGCCGTCCCAACCACCATAAGCCTCGTGGTCTTCCGGTGCTCTGTTTACAGCAAAAGGAATCTCCATCCATTCTTTCACAGTGGCCAGAAAGCCATGCATAATCCTTGCTTCTTCTCTTGCCCTCTCATCCCCATAACCTTGGAAACCCCCGCTGATTTCTCCTGACAGGTCTACTATCTATATTGGTAGATTTCCATTCTGGTCCAAGCCCCCATCGTCTCCCACCTACACTGCTGCACAGCCTGTGGTCCCCAGCATCCACTCTGGGCCCCCTCCCATCTCTTCTCCAACTTCAACTAAAGGGCACGTTCCAAAAAACTGATCAGTCAGTCAATTAATAGATCTTTCTTTCCGCCACCTTTGCCTTCCCCACCCCCGACACACACACCAGTAGCTTAAAATGCTTTAATGGCTTAAAGAGAAAAATTATCAATTTGGTCTGTGGACATCCACATGATCTAGACATTGTTTTCCTCTCCAGCTTTATCTTCTGCCATGCTGCTTTCCACTTGATGAGATGCAGGGGCTTGTCATATGCTCTTCCTTTCACTTGGAAGATGCTCTGAACCACCAACCCATTCTTCACCCGGTGAAAAATTCTACGAACGCTTCAGTTCTTGACCTTTTCTGGATCAGTTCTGTTACATGCTCTCTTAGCCCATGTCCTCACCTGCACAGCATGTGTCGGAGGTTATCATTTTACATTTTTGTCATAATTTTGTGACAGGTTTCTGTCCTCTCCACTGTGACAGGTATCTGTCCTGTCCACTGTGGGGTAAGCTCTGCAAAAGCAGGAACTGGGGCCTTATTTTCAATCATTATTGTGTCCCTAGTGTTTAGCGCATAATAAACATTTAATAAATATTTGCATCAGGGAGTAAATCATTTGTCAGTATTCATACAGTTTCATGCTGCACCTCTTGGTAGTACGGAGGACTACCGAAGACAAGGTTCCCCAGAAACTACCCCCGGAGCCCCACAGTCTGTCACTAAGTGATGATTAGATGGCAGCTAATGTAATTCAGGCACTTCTTCTAGAGACCTCCAGCATCTTGGGAAATGGTGGCAGCACTATTCATTTTTCTTTCAAAATAACAAACACCCAGAGCCCCACGGTTCAGCTCATGTCAGAGCTTATTAGAAATGTGGGCTTTTAAAGTATCCTTCGAAGACTTCATTGCACAGAGTCTGTCACTGGCTTTTGGAGCCTAAAATTTCCTTTAGCTCTCTCTGCAAGTCTATTTTTGAAATTCAGAAAGCAATCTCTGACCAAGGTTTTAGTCTGTCTCTGAACATCTCCCTGAGGCTGTGTTCTGTGAGATTGCCTCCTCCAGTGTCCCTGCCAAAGGCAGAGGCTACATTCCCCCCACCCCACCTGCCAGTTCTCAGCCTAAATACTCTATTACTTCATTCAGATACTCCAGGGGGCCCCTGGTATTATCTCCAGCATCTCTTTCTGTTCCTACAGACCATTTTATGGTCTTCATAATGTTTGTTGCCGGACTGTGATTTTAATACATCCATTTGTATGGTGATTTCTTACAATGAAAGCTGATGGGTAAAGTGATTGACTTGACTCATCCTGGGACCCCTCTCTATCTCACTAAGGATCACTCTCTATTCCCTGATCCCAGGGAACTCGGCCTTGAGACTGAGGTGGAGCTGGCCCTCAGATGAGCTCCTGCCTGTGGGCATCCCCTTAGCCTCTGTCCGGTGCCCTGTGCTGAGGCCTCTTTTTCCCAAGCTAGGCCTTCTTGTCCAGGGCCATGGAGGCCTGATGGTCAGGCCCTCGGTCAGATCACGTAGCCTGGGGAAATGGATTTCTTCAGCTTGCTTTTTTTACCCTTTGCCTCTGAAACTTTCTCTTTTACAAATCCGTCTTTCCATCAGTCCTTAGTTGAAATAAAATTTAAAGGCTCCCTTGTTCAGTTATACCTTTTTAAACTTTCTGTTTTTATTTAGTCAGACTTTGGCAGAAAACCTTCCAAGCCGAGCCCAGGGGAAAGGTGACCATTGGCACAGGTTTCAGCCTATGCTTTTGGCCCAAATTTGTTTCTATTTTTATTTTGTTTCTTGTTTTTGTTAACATCCTGGGCAAAGATTAAGCACTTTCGCTTATCTAGTAATGGTGAGAGGCCTTTAGATTGCTTGCCTGTGGTCAGGATATTGCAGGCTTCAAACCGTTAACCCCCAGCCACCTCCTGAGAGATAAGATCTAGCTGTTAAATTTGGCTTTCCCAAAAGGAGTCTCTGTGCTTCTGCTTGATCTGAGAGAGCAAGGAGAAAGATAAATCCCAGCTTTTGCTGGGTTCTGAAAAAGGATAGTAGTCTAATTTATGGAGGTTGTTTTTTTAAAAAAACTAACTTTATGTCATAATTCCGTAGCTGCCAAAAGACGTAATTCTACCTCAGCTTCGCCTTGGCAACCTGCTTTTGGCACTGGGCGCAGCGCTGTCGTTGCTCTGCATTATTTAAGCAGTAATCTTTAAGAAGGTGAGAAACTATTATTGCTTTTTTAGCACAGTTGACATGCTATTGGCGCAGAGGAGTACCTAGAGCTTCAAACATTTCTAATGGCCGTAAACCAACTTAAACACCTCCACGGAGAGGCCTCACAGCCGTGAGGTCATATCTTGCTGCAGGGGGAGAAAGAAGATCGAATGTTGTTTAAAAGCAGGCTGTTTTTTTTCTGTTTTCTTTTTAAGTATTCTTATCCCACTGAGTTGTAGCTGTCGACTTTGGCCGGGATCCAGACAATCAAGATTTAGCATTTTGACCAGCTGTGATCTAGTAATGTTCCTCAGAGGAGACGTTCTGTAGGAGGGAAAGACACATATTTGAGACTGTGGACTGTGCTCCCTCCCAGTACCTTACAGAGTGGGACCTGGCCATAGACCGAGAGAACCAGCAAAAGTGAATCTGAAAGAGAATAGGGAACAAAACCGTTCCCCATGGCTAAAAATTCACCCTGCCTTCAGGAACTCTCTCAATGTGGCCAATCTTTACGTTTTTCCTTTATTTCCCTTTCCCCTGAGTCTCCACATTTACATCATTTGGTGGCAAAATGTATTCCTATTTTCATAATCGATGCTTGGACTCCATCAACATTCTTACAGCAGAATAACAGTTCCTAGGAAGCCAAAAAAGTCACCAAACTTAAAAATAGAGGCAAGAACAGAAAAGCAAGAGAAGACACCAAGCCGCTTAGCCTAAACATTATTCCTCTGAGTCTCCCTCCTCCCTCGAGTAGAAGCATGATTAAGTGTCTGTGTTTTGGTGTCAAGTCCTGGGAACTGGGAGAGAGAACGAACCTAATTTATTTAGTCAGATTGTGTCTGTTTCGTCACAGTGAGTGCTTCTGACCTCAGGCAAGTGACCTAACCTCTGAGCCTCCCTTTCTTCCTCTGTTAAAGGAGGACAACATTTGTAATACTTCACAAAGATGTGAGGCTGAAGTGAGACCACGTAGAAAGCCATCAACAGAGTGCTCACTTCATCACACTCCCTTACTGTTAGCTGCTGCCGTTGTATCATTAGTAACAATCTATGCCGTACCTACTCGTTGTACTAGGAATTTTACTCCTGCTGTAACCACCGTCAGGTGGCTCTCCACGTTTCACAGAAGAGGAGACCTTGGTTCAGAGCACTTGGTGCTTAGGTGTCTCCCAGGCTCTGTGCCGCTGGGGCTCCCTGCCGAGCTCTGGAATGTTATGTAGGGGGACGTAGAAATAGAATCGCATTTTGGACTGGTGCTTTCATACCTTATTTTCTCTCTCCCAGTCCTTCTGTTTAAAGGAGGCTATTGCTTTAGGCAATAAAACCAGCAGAAAGAAGAGGAGGAGGGGAAAGTGGCAGAGGCAGGAAGAGCAGCAGGGGATTGGGAATGAACTGGGTTCTGCTGTCCCCCACGTTGGCTTCATGGCAAAGTATTTGTCTAATGGTCCTAGAAGGCTGAGCAGGATCCTCCTCCTTTAGGACGGGACAATAGAAATTCCCCCCTTAGAAAAATTCCTTCTCCCTGAAGCTAGATTCATATAGAAAAATGATACATCAGGGGTTTGGGGACAATTGGAATGTACCTCCAAGGATGCTGGGAAGTTTTTGTAGTCCCTGAGCATTTGGTAGATCATGTAAATAGAGGCAATTGAGCATTTCTACTTTATTCAAAGCCTTCCCCACCCCATGTCTTCAAGAAAAAAGAAAAAAAAAACTGGGGGGATGTTTCGCTTTTGATTGATTTAGTACCTTTCCTCCAAAACTCTTTTACACTTGCCTAAGTTCTCATTCTCCCTCTTGCAGCTGGCTCCCTTCTGTGCACAAGTGGAGACGGGGCAAGGGGGAGGAATTCTGTTTGTCCCCATTCTAAACAGCATTCTGTACTGGAGGAAATGGCAGGAGGAAGGAGACCCGAATTTTGGTCTTTACTTCTGGTTACCTATATGCCATGGTCCCAGATATTATATGCCTTTGAGCCTCAGTCACCCCTTCTATAAAATGAGGGCAGTTCTTTTGGAATTCAAAGCCCATGGAAGCTGATAATGATGACAGCAGCCACAGTTAACAGCTTCTGCTGCCAGTAGCTTATATGCCAGGCATTCTGCTAAGGGTTGCAAGTACGCTATTTTATTTAATCCTTGCTGTAGTCCAGTGATCTGTTTTGTGATGGAGAAAACTAAAGCACAGAGAAGAGGAGGGGCTGCCTACAGTCCTATAGTCATATAACAAGCAAGTGGTGAGTCTAACCTTAAGTTAGAACTCCAGATCGAGGGGCGCCTGGGTGGCTCAGTCGTTAAGCGTCTGCCTTCGGCTCAGGTTGTGATCCCAGGGTTCTGGGATCGAGCCCCGAATCAGGCTCCCTTCTCCATGGGAAGCCTGCTTCTCCCTTTCCCGCTCCCCCTGCTTGTGTTCTCTCACTCTCTCTATCAAATAAATAAGTAAAATCTTAAAACAAAACCAAAAAACTTTAGATCGACAGTCATGGCTGCAGCGCTTGGAGCAGGATCCCGGTTTTGAACCTCCTTTGTCATCACCACCCCTGTCTCCAGCTACAGCTGAAGACATAACAACAGGTAACTGACTGCAATAAATCAGGACGCACAGAATGAGAAAGAAATTAATCACCTTAATTTAGAGAGATCAGAGAAGACTTGATCCAGAGAAGCCAAATTTAAAGCAGACTGCCCTCCTTGATCTCTGAACTCCAAACTACTTGGCTTCTCCCTCATCAGGCTATTGTTTGTGACTCTGGGGTATCCTTTTGTACTTGTAGCAAAAGGTTGATCATGAAGTAATCTAACAGTCCCGATGTGGTTCAGTTACTCAACAACCTATCCCGTGTTTCCCTAAACTATGGCCTGGTAAATTGGCAATTACAGTATCTTTGGGTTGTTTTTTAATAAATTCCTTTTAATTGCAGCATTAAACCCCAGATGTCATGTTTCCAGGTTTCCAGTTTGAACCTAAGCCAGGCTGGAAAAGACATCCACTCAAGGCAAACGGCTGATGAGAATGTGTGTGGTGAGCTAGGGGACTCGGTCTAGTTACCACACCTCATATCTTGGGCCCCCTGATCTAGTGCCACAGGGCCCTTAGGGACCCCTGGCTAGAGTGGAGGATGGAGCAAAGCGACCATGTTTCCTGCAGCATACACCCCTCCCCAAAACATCCAGGTTCACTCCGGTTGTTTCTAAGAGTAAAAATTCCTGATTAGTGACTCATCGCCACAACTTAAATAATGTACCAATTTCATTTGATAAGTAAATTGTCAGCAGCCTTTAAAAATTGGTCATGTAATTAGTAAATCTATGCATTTTGACCTCTTCTTCCATCTAGATGAAATAGTCATGAAGCCAGACTGTAATCAGACAGAAAAAATCTTGAAACCTTCCAGGCATTCTTTTTTGATCTATCATTTGCCTCTTTAATTGCTACCTTTCTGTATTTTAGGCAATAGTGGAGGTAAAAATGCCCCTTTTCTTATTGTAAGAATTTAGCTTGTACTAAAATGTGTAACAAAGGTTCATTCTAGAAACTTTCTATTAAATGTTAAAATCCAAATTATTTTATTAAAAGTCTTTAATTATGTTTTTAGAGATGCTTATAGCAGTTTGTTTTTTAATAGCAAAATTTTAGAAATACAAAAATAAGGGAATAATATTCCATTTCAGTGGAGCAGCCATTTAGAATTGTTTACCGAAAGGTTTTAATAAAATCCAATGGTGGGATACAGAATTGTGAGTGTGTGTGTGTGTGTACCACAAACATAACTTCAGGTTTTTTCTCTTTCTTAATTAAACACACATATGTAAAATCAAAGTCTAAAAATAAAATACTCGGAATTAATTGTGGTTATTTGATAGGTAATGGGCTTGTGAGTGATTCATATTTTTCATATAGTTTATATTTTTTTAGTTTTCCAGGGAGTATAAATTATTATAATAATTAAAAATGCATGTGTGTTTGCATATATTTTAATGTGATCATTCAGCACTTCAGCTGTTTAGAACTCAGCTATCTGAAAAATCTGGACCACTGCTAAGATCCTGGAAGTAATAAAAAAAATTAACTCTGAGCAGCCAAAACTAATGTTACAAAACTCATAAAGTTAAGAATGTTATGCCCTGGATGTAGCTGGCCCCTCACTCAAGCCTACGTACTCTTACTTGGCACACAGTTCTCAGGCCATCCACTGCAGGCAGGCACAGCGAGTCAGAAGCAGACATTAATCAAAGACAAGGGCCTGCAGACTGGAGCACCAGCGCAGGGACACCGCCAGCCACACTGTGAGAGAGGACCCAGGGAGGCGTGGGTGTGGGCAGGAGAGCCTGAGACCCAGACCCAACGCCACTAAGTGTCCCATCTTGTCTTCCCAATATCAGTCCGTAATGTGTGTTCATATAGATAGCCCAGCATTATCAAGAAGATCCCCTTTTCTTCAACTTACCGTCTTTACAATTATAAGAAAGACTTTAATAAAAAACTTTCGAGGGGCGCCTGAGTGGCTCAGTTGTTAAGCATCTGCCTTCAGCTCAGATCATGATCCAGGGTCCTGGGATCAAGCCCCGCATCGGGCTCCTGGCTCAGCAGGAAGCCTGCTTCTCCCTCTCCCACTCCCCACTTGTATTCCCTCTCTAGATGTCTCTTCTTCCCTGTTAAATAAAATTTAAAAAAAAAAAAAAAAAGTAAAAACTTTCGAAAGGTCTTGTTACACGTGGCTACAAATGGGGGAAAGACAACATGTGGTAACTGAAGGGCAAATTCTAGACATGGAGACATTCTTGGCTATCTGTAATAAGTCATTTCTTTACCATTCTTTAGAGGGGACATTTTACTGTTACTTGGGCTTTCCAGATAGTATCTGATACTGTCATTACCTGGGTTTTCATAAAAATCTAAAGGATTTTTGATGAAAGGATGTCAGAAAATGACTAAGTCTCTACCTTGCAAAGCCTTTAGAATCTATCCGTTAAAATCGGAGAAGCACCCCAGCGTTTCGAGACGGGCTGGGCGGGTTAAATGAGAAAGCCTGCGTAATAGCATTCAGCTGGAGGCTGGACATCTCACTGGCAGTTAGCAAATGTTAGTTGGATTTGAATGTGATTTTCCCATTTGGGACGCAACAGCCTGGGCTCTGGAGGCAGCCTTGAGCAAACCGCATAACCCATCCACCTGCTTACCTTTTCCACCAGGTAGATGTGAGGGTTCAGCTTTATTGATGGGCAAGAAAATCATAGCTCCCTTCCCAATAGATTGGAGGGGAGGGATGTCATGCTTGATTACTTTTCTGTTGCACAAAGTTGTGGAGAGCTTTCACAGAGTCTCCTAATCTAAGAGGGCTGCAAAAGCCCCTTTCCTCTTGTGTCAGCAGCACAGTGTGTTGGGCCCAGGCCTGTTCCTCCTGCTCTGCCTTTTGTCAGGCCCCCTGCAGCCCAACAGAGAAGCAGAACAGGGTGCTTGCGGGGCGGGGGGGGGGGGGTGTGCGGGTGGCGGCAGGGGGGCCCTGTCATTGAGCCTTCATAGCTGCGAGCGCTCCTGCACCTGACTCTGGCTGTGTGCCAAGGATATCACCTGAGGCGTTCCAGACTGCTGCACGTGATGTGTCCCCCCTTCTGGGCTGGGGTGGCAACTGAAAGCTTGGCCTGTGTGCCTGGAATAGAAGGTCTAAGGGTAGTCCTGAGGCTGTGTTTTAGTCTGATTACCTAGGGCCCCTGCAGAATCATTTAGAGAGGGATACTGTCAGCAAGTGGTAGAGTAAAATCAACAAGGTAGGCAAAAACGTGTGGCTTACCCAATTACTGTGAGTTTTGACAACATATTAACTGAAAGCCTAAATTAAGGCCAGTAGATTCTTCTCTGTTTTGTTTTGTTTCTCTTGAGAACTGAAAACAGTAATTTGCTGGTCTACTTGCCTTGTTTTATATGTGCACCAGTGACCACCCCTAATTATGAAATCTCTCCTGGCACCAGCACTTACAGCCAAGCTATGGAGTCTGATGAGCCTGTGGATTAGCAGCCTGGTGGTTGCCTTTATGCAAGAAAAAAAACCCTTTCTTAGATGTCTGAGACCACGGGCATAATCGAGCATCAGAAAAAGTCTGAGAGAAGAGGGAGCAAGCAGCTGGCCCGAGGGCTTGTGGCTGAGGACAGTGGTGGAAGGAACCCTAGCTCCTTCCTTCTTATTCAGGGCACTTAGCATAACTTGACCATGTATTGTGACCATGACTTTCTCCTGCAAGATTGGAAGCTCCTCAGAGGCAGGGCCTGCTCTGTCTTGCATCCGTTTGCCCTCCCCAAGGTCTGGCATGTGTAATAGCTGGTCGTTGGGCAGGTATAGTTCCATGTCTAGCCTCTTTGCCTGACTGATAGCTGCTGTTTTGCAAGCCACTTCTCTGGATGCGTCCTCTCTTGAAGAATCCAAGTCAAATGGATCTTGTGTTTGCACCTCCTTCTGTCTCTGGCCCCTGTCTGTTCACATCGGTGTATTGAGCAGACAGGCGCCACCCAAGTGTACTATCTAGAACAGTGATCCATACTCCAGGCTGGCCTCACCAGCACAGCATCTGCTGTGACCATCATTTCCAGGGTCTGGATTCTCAATTTCCATTAACTCGTGATTATTTATTGTTTCAGACTTCAGGGTAGTAGTAGTGGATACCCTACTTTCTTGACAGGGTTTTTGTGAGAACCAAGTGAAACAAGATACATGAAATCACTTTAGAAACTAAAATGCTTTGTATAGTGAAGCCGTAATTGTTATTGCTGGCCCCAAAGTGTCTTCCTGAGAAGGAACTCAAGTTCAGGAGAGGGCACTGAAGACCAAGCATTGTAAACCGTGTGTGTGTGACCAGCCTTAGGAAGGAGAAGCCATTTTCCAAGTTAATGTTTCATTAAAAAAATAGCTGGATATATATATTAGATCGATAATAATATCTAATAGATACAGATACAGATGCAAGTCCCTGCTCTGCTGGTTCTGTAATGCATGTCGGTGTCAGAAAAGCTGTTGATCATTGAGTCGTGAGTCATGGGTTTAGTTTAGCCTGCCACCCCGCCTCCCTGAAGTTATCGGAGTCATTTAACCTCTCTGCGAAATAAGGATGCCTGCTTTATGAAGATAAAGTAAGAGTTGAATATTTTTTAACATTTATTTATAACAGAGAGAGAGAGCATGAACAGCGGGTGGGGGAGAGGGAGAGAGAATCCTGAAGCAGAATCCCCCACTGAGTGCAGAGCCTGATGCAGGGCTCAATCCCAGGACCCCAAAACCATGACCTGAGCTGAAACCAAGAGTTGGCCGGCCACCCAACTGACTGAGCCCCCCAGGTGCCCTAAGTTGAATATTTCAAACAAGAATAAAAATATTGCTAGCGCTTCAGGCCCGTGAGGTTGATTACGTCCCTCAAATACTTTTCCATCTCTCCAGTTACTTCAGCCCTTCCCCACACGACATGGTTTCTACCCCCATCCCACCCTGAGGACTGTCCTCTGGATATATTTTAGTGTGTCTTGAATCCTTCTAGAAGGAAGCTCTCAAACTTGAATTCAGAATGCTTCATGTTTTTTCTTGCATTCTTTCACTCAATTAATACTAAGGTTGATTATTATCAATTTTTGTTCTCTCGAACCTAAATATATTGTTTCCTGTTTCTGGATCCAGAAGGCTTAGGCTAAGTTCGAAAGTTGAAAGTAACTTCTCATTTTTTTTTTTGTCTTCTAGCGACAGACACCACACCTCCAGTGCCATCCCTGTTCCAAAGAGACAAAGCTCCATATTTGGAGGTGCAGACGTAGGCTTCTCTGGGGGGATCCCGTCCCCAGACAAAGGACACCGAAAACGGGCCAGCTCAGAGAATGAGAGACTCCAGTACCAAACCCCTCCTCCCAGTTACAACTCGGCGCTCACCCAGCCTGTTCCCGCCATCGCTTCTGCAGGAGAATCTGAGAGAAAGACAACATCCCTGTCCTCCTCCTTGGATACCTCCTTGGACTTCTCCAAAGAAAACAAGAAAAAAGGAGTTGATTTGGGTGACAGATTCAACGGCGGTCATGTGGGTGTGAGCACCGGCCAAGAACAAGAAGAAGCCCTCTCCGGGCACGCATCCACGGTCAACGGCACTCTGCTGCCCGGCGAGCAGGCGGGCTCCTCCAGCGTCCGCCTCCCGGGGGAGTACCACCCGGGGTCCGAGCCTGAGCTCTGCTGTACTGTGGAGCAGGCGGAGGAGATCATCGGGATGGAAGCCACGGGTTTCACCTCCGGCGATCAGCTGGAAGCCTTTAACTGCATCCCAGTGGATAGTGCCGTGGCAGTGGAGTGTGACGAACAAGTTCTGGGAGAATTTGAAGAGTTCTCCCGAAGGATCTATGCACTGAATGAGAACGTGTCCAGCTTCCGCCGGCCACGCAGGAGTTCCGATAAGTGAAGTGAGCAGACAGCCGGTAGGACCGGGACAGAGGCACTGCCTGAAAGAAGGAGAAAGCTGCACTGGTTACCCCCTGGAATAATTATGACATAAAATGAATATTAATGGAGGATATTCCTCAGCAAAACAGACTTTGTCAGTCAAGGAGGGACTCAGGATCATTGTGTATCAGTGGGCCAGACAAAGTTAGATTCTGCTTGCAAGATTTGCTTTCCAGGCCTGACAATTGTTTTAGGGCAAAGGTCACACTCTAGCTCGAGTCACCTTATAGGTATTTGTCTGCTTTTTAATTTACACTTCTGTGTTATCCTCGGAGGGGAGATGATAATATATAAATAATATAATAAACTCACTTTTAGTTTCTCATAAGCATTTGCCCTCACCATAAGTTTATAAAGCTTGGGAAAACCAAATAATCCAAAAAAGGTTTTCACCATTTACTGGAAGATCTTTGACCATCCATGAGTTTGGTGAATAAGAAGCACAATGGTCTCCTTACACCCAGATCTCCCTGCACCTGCCCCCAGTCACCCCATCTGCTGCCCCATCTTCACAGTGGCTGGGTTGTACACCCAGAAAACTGAGGACCTCAGACTCACTGGTTCTTGAATGCAGTAGCCAAGACCTCCCACCTCCTCAGCTCAGCCATAGCTTGGTGTAACCCTCGAATCAGAGGAGAAACCTCACCTCTGGTATATCCCAGGGGATGCTTAAGGACCACCCCCAAGGTTACAACAGTCAGATGGCATCCAGTCCCCTTTGGGAGCCAGAGTTTTTCTGTGGGCAGATGCTGCAGTCAAAAACCAGGCAAGCTCTCTATCCCATGTGTCAATTCCACGCTCATTGGTTAAATTTCAGTCAGAAAGGAAGGTGCTGGATATGATGTAAAATCTGGAGAGAGTCAGGCTGTCCGATGTGCGGACCACAAGGCAGTCAGGAGAGCTGGGTGAAGAGGCGTAGTTGAGGTGTAGAAATTGCTGGTATAATGCAGGTGCGTTCATAGTAAATTATGTTCTTGGAAGTCCGATTTCTTGAAGTTTGATTTCGTTCCTGGAGCTCAGCTCTCATTTGCTATTGCTCTATACTTTCTATACCCAAGGACATTGCCTCAGGGTTGCAAGCTCTTTAAGGAAAACTTATGCATATATTCATGTATTGTATAGAATAAAAACTGAATTTGCTTCACTTGACCCGATTTGTTTTTTCCAGTTTTGAAATTCATCTAGAACCTGCATCTCCATGTTACATCAGGACAGGGCGAGCTGAACCAAAAGGGTAGCTGTGTCCGCGCTAATGTCGACTTGAGTTGACCCGGTTTGCGTGGCCACACAAAAACCCTCACACCTGTCCTGTCCTGTAGCTGCGTCTGTCCCGAGCGACAGCTGATCTCCTAGCTCTCGCAATCCTTTTCGTGTATTGTCCAAGCACCCCTGGGCTCAAGCTCTCATTGACAACTACATCGTCAAGCAGAATAGTTCGTGTTGTTACTTTCCACATAAAGAGAACTCACAGAATCCATGCTTGACAGGCAGACACGACCTGCAAGCAATTAAGAGCTTTAACTTGATTGGGAGAAATCCATCTTATTCCACAGAAAGAAGTGGAACACTTCCAAACCTAAGGCAGAAGCCATCTGTCGAGTCACAGCTTTTTCGCAGAGTACTGTCACTCACATTAGAGTCCACCAGGGGGGAGATAACCGTGGGCTTGGCTCTCCTTCAGACTAGGCTGTGTGGAGCCCTCCAGGGAACTAACCCCTTCGCCCCCCCAAAAGGAAAAGGTTTTGGAAGGACTGTTAGTATTGCCCAGTGACAAGCGCATCACATGTGGCTTAAGGTCCACAGAGGAGAGTGTACTTTAAACTTCATGCCAAACTTACAGATAGGGTACACTGAGGTACGCGCCCTCCGGCCTGGGTCTTGGCAGCCCCAAGCAGTGGGACCACACACAGAACACCCCTAGTTACGATGTTCATCTCAGGTTCCACACAGCCAGACAGAGCCCGGGGCTCTAGGGCTCTGTCAGTCTCCCATCCGTGGACTCCCTCATTCTGGGACCCACAGCTTTGCACCCCCACAGCACAGAGCCTTGCCCCTGAATGTCCTTAGGCAGCTCAGAACTGGTTACCTGGGTGTCGGCTGGGTCCGCACTGCGCTCAGTGACGGTACACCTCACAGCGCCGCCCCTGGGTTTGCATTCCTCTGGGCTTTTGTTGTTCATTGAGTTCGCTTGGTGCCTCCTGTTTCTGCCTTGCCTTGGGTGGGACCTGCAGTCTCACGTGTCTCCAGGAGGAGCCAGGCTTCACGTTTTCCAAAGCCGAAGAGTTCGTTTGGCCTCTTTCAAGTGGCCAAGGCCAAAACATGGGATGAGTTACTATCTCCTACTAATCTTTTTAATTAGTCTTTTAAATCACTAAAGACAAAGAAAAGAAAAAAAAAATCTGCTCTGAGGATACAAGCTGAAATGAAATTCACTACTATCCATGTCGGAACTGCTAAAAGCTCTTTCCGTCTTCATGTAGCTGCGACCCTTATAACAGCCAGTAAATGTTATCAAATGAAGATTTGATTGTGTTCTCTCCACTTCCCCTTACCCGCTTTAGAAATTCCAGAGATTTTTTTCCCCTCAGAATATTAGTTTTGGAAGATTGTATTCAGCTATATTTTTTTAGCCGTTCTAATGGTGCCCATTTATCCTGACCTAACCGGTTATTTAAATAATTTTTTAAACCACCACCAATAATAAATGGCATGTGAAACTGATCTGTTGGTAATTGGAAGAAAACTCAGCATCTGTATTTATAAAATAAAATTGATTAGTATTTATTTTGAGAGTAAAAGTGTATGTTATTCCCCTGCCATGTTTGAGTCCCGTCTTCTTCGTTGTTTTGAATTTCATGTTGAAGCTGAGTTAACTATGAAAACCTTGTTCATAAACCGTCAGCCAGCCATTTCACATTTACTAAGCTAGCTCTCCCTCTTTCTCTGTCTTGTCTGTGAGGGACTGGGCTAAGCAAGGTCAATACAAAGATTCATAAACCTTGGCCTCCGTTGTTGCTCTAGGGGTGGAGTGTGAGGGGTGGGCGTATTGCTGGGTTAGAATTTAGCATGCTCCATTCTGTGACGGGACAGATATATAACCAGCGTGTGGAGTGCAGAGAAAGCTAGCTGACTCAGGGATCAGGAAAGGTTCATGGAGGTCATGCGAATGAAAGCTAGATAGGATGAAAGATGTCTACGACATTGCGGGTGGAAGGCACAGCACGGGCAAGGGCCCAGAGGCAAGGCAGGGCCTCAAGTGTTTGCAAAACGTCAAGTTCCCCCATTCTGGAGACCCGAGCGGATGTGAAGAAAGGTGAGGAGAGATTGAATTGCAGGCTGGTGGGGAAGGCCTTCAGGTGGCGAGACAGATTTAGATGCCTGCGGTGGGCAGCTGGGAGGCACCCTTTCCAGGCGGCAAAGCAGGAGAGTAACCTGGTTAGATTGAGTAGCAGCCAGCAGCCAAGTCGGGGCTGGACTTCAGTAGTAGTAAATAGACTTGAGCTCGTTTAATCTTCTTTCCCATTTTGTTGTGTGAGGAAAAATGTCTGAAAAAGAGGTGCCTCCTTGCGCCCTGGTGTTTTCAGGGTAGGTACTGGGTAACAGGCTGAGCTGGACAGACACAGTGCAGGGAGCATCTGGTCTGCAGAAACTGATCCCAAGGCCCCGACTCAGCCACTTTGAACCTGTGACCCTGCTCACGTCATTGAGCTTATAAGGATTCCACCCTGCCCCCTCCCCCGTTTCTTAATCTAAAAAATGGGAGTGAACTCTATCCTTACACTTACGTTTGTACAGGGCCTGTGCATCAACAGTGGTCCCTATTGTCCTACAGGAGGCCACAGCCTAGTGACAGGACGCCCAAGACTTATTCTTACCGTTTCCCGTTCTAACACCTGGGGACAGCCACCTCATCTCTCAATGTGGCCCCTGCTGTGTGGAGTAGGGTTGGGACTTCCCTCACTCTCCCCCCACCCCACACGGGGCTGATTATAGTGTTAGAAGAGCTCAATATTTTTACGAAAGCACTTCGTGATCATTGTAAAGCACCATGCACACCGAGAGGAGTCGGTCAGTCAACAAGGATTTCTGGCATCATCTAGACCAGGGCAACTGAAGTGCAGATATTTCTTCTGTTCACATGAAGAATGTGTCAGGGCTGAAACCCGTCTTTTGAAAAACTAAGCTCTAAACAGACGTCAAGTGTTCCGAGGATTTTTAATGGGTGGTATGGACACAGTGTTGAGATGTGGTCTATAAGCCTGATTAGCTTAATTTGCATGTTTTTAAACACCTGGCAGATGAGCTTGTTCAGGCCCATCTCATCCATAAATATTCTCTTACACAGCTTCTGGCTGTCTCACTGCATGTTGAATTACTGCCCAGAGCTCTTAATTTTGCTCAAAGGAGATAGAAGCATTTTCTTTTTTTCTTTTTTTTTCCCCTCCTAGCGCATCTAATTACAGTTTTGTAGGTAGACAGCTCAGCCTTGTGGATTTGAAATGAATAAAAAACACACGTCTACACGATAATTCCACATATTTTAGAGGCTGGCCCTGTCAGCGATCCAGAAAAAGAATAGTCTTGAGTCTATAGCTAAAAGTGAAAGGCTGGTTGTTGGCATCCATAGTCAGCCGGGCCCGGGCACAGAAGTCAAGCAGGGCCATGACAGGCGTGGGTCCCTTCAGTTTTGTACAAGACACGATTGGAATCAGCTTCCCTCAGTCCCCACTAATTATAGACAGCAAACTGGAAGGAATGGAGGGTGCGAGTGGACAGAGATACAGGATAACCTGATTCTCGAGAAGCAGGAAGGAAACAGTCTGGGCATATGTGTGAGGAGCCTCCCTCCTGACAGATCCCGCCCTGCCGGCCTGCTGCTCCCAGGCTATGTGACCCTTTACTTCTCTGAGCCCGTGTGCTCCTCTGAGAAGTGAAGCCAGGCCCCTGTGCCCGGACGGAGATTCTTCTTACCTTAAGAACAGATTGGTATTCTTTCTTCAAAACCTGCCTCAGCTTGCCTTGGGCTCCAGAGCATGGCAGAAAAGGGGAGGACCCTCACCTGTCAGCCTCTGTGTGACAGACGGTGTCACACCAGAGTTCTTGTGAAGAACTTGGGGCTAACCCATTTAACACAGCCCGCTTCTACTCAGGGATTTCTGGGTACCAGTATGGTTACTACGTTGCTCAAGGCTATGTTACTACGTCTCCTCAAGATCCTTCACACAGGGCTTATGAACTCTCAAACAAAAATTAATAAACCAGCTAGCTTAAAAAATTCAGCTAGAATGACTTCTACCGTTCCTAAAGATGGCCCTCTGTCATCAGAAAAAGGATAAATTAATTGTAGTTTGATAGGAAATGAATTTTAGTTTGATAGGGAAATGCGTAAACTATTTTAACGGAATATACGATTCTGAAGGGCGAAGTTTTGATATTTTAAGGGATAAACACGTTCTCTCAAAATTTTACTTGCCAAAAAAAAGGTTTCCTTCCCTTATAGGGAAAACATTATTCCTCAAAGAAACTGACACCGCTTCGTGTCCACGGATTTTTTGCTCTTTGGCTGAGGGACTTAGCCATACTTTGTTACTGTGGTGGGAGGTGACCCCGTCCCCGCCCCAGCCTACCTCTCACGCAGATGGTATGAGAATGTTTGTTCATGAGACAGAGGTCTCTACAGCTTGCTGACCTCAAGGCCACACCCTCTGCTTCCAGAAACCTTCCAGTTGCCTTGACAGCTCTGTCCCCAGCCCTGTCTAAGGTATCTGGGGGCACACAGCAAGTACTCATGAAGTTGGGGCAATGGGAGAGTGAGACAGAGCACAGATACAAAGATTTTGTAACTCACTTGTGCCTGTCTCTTGGTCCTTTGGGAGCTCTAGGGGGGCCCAGCATGCCCAGAGTCTGCCTTAAAAATCACTGGTGACCTTCAGAGGCAGAACTGTCCATGGATTAGCTGAGACTCTGGAGCTGGGCTTTTGTAAATAGTAAAAAGAGGTTCACGTTTGAGGGTTTACCACAGATTTTCAGTAAACATCCTGAGTGGGAATGACCCCCCACTAGGTGGGAAACCAGTGCAGGGGTTGAGCCTCTCCTGCCTCGCCCTACAGAGACCCGGATGCAGTGGTGTTTTCCTGCCCCAACCCAGTCACTTACATGATAGCCTCTGACACTGCGGAGAGCCGTGGGAAGATGGAGGCCGTGTGTTACCATCACCACCTGACCAGGAAGCCCTCAGAAGGCGCCTGAGGGAGGGTGAGCTGCCTGAGATTGCGTAGATTCCAGAGGGACACTGGGGCCAAACCAAACCCTGACCCCTCCACAGAGCCTCTTCCGCACCCTGAGCCTTAGCAAGGCCCGGTAGGTAGCCTGCTCCCTCTGCCCTCCCCATCTGAACATCCTGCCGGCTACAGGTAGCTCTTCCCCATTCAGGAGCCCCTTGCTAAGAAGGGGGCGCAGACTGGGAGGACATTCCTGCCCAAGGAGTAGGAAGAAGTCAACACCTCATGAACATTGTGTTGTGAGCGGGGCCGCAACTTTCCAGGGAGTGGAAACGTCCCTTTGTAACTGTCAGAAATGCATGTAACTGTCAAAACTCAGGAGTTCAGCCATGGGAAATGTGATGCCCGGACACCTAAGATATGGGGACCAGGGGAGGCTTCTTGGAGGATGCACCTTAGCTGCATCCAACAGGTAGGTGAAGGGAATAAAACAGGGGCAGGGCCAGCAGCCAGGGCTTAGAAGCTGGAGAGAAGAAATCTCCAGGGCCCTGTATATCTTCATGCCATGAGCTGTCACTGTCTGCACGGAGCCAGGGGGCAGTGGCAGTGAGAGCAGGGATGGCAAGTGTGGGCAGCACTCCCAAGAAGTTTGTTTATAAAGGAATGGAGAGAAATAGGGCGGAAGCTGGAGAGCAATGTGAGGTCAAGGGCAGATTTCAGGTAAGCAGCCAGTAGGCAGCACCGGAAGCACGTGAAGGCTCAGGAAGAAGGCAGAGCAATGAAAGAAGGAAGGTCTCAGAGCAAATGGGGGGGTTGGGGAGAAGGGAGCCCCTGGAGGTGGCGCAGACATTACCTGAGTCAGAGGAGGACAGGTGGAAGGCGGGGTGGGGGGCAGGCAGGACTGGCCTAGAGCGTCCTTCTACAGAGGGTGGGAGCGGCGATTTTCCTGCCTTGCCCCTGGTGCGGGATGCCTGGGATGGGGCCTGATGGGATGCCTGTCCCAGGCACAGGCAGGTGGGGTGGGGGGCTTTCCAGCCTTTAGAGGGCAATTCCTGAGGTTCAGGGGCAAGGATTGGCTGGCTGCCCAGGGAGGGGCCAATCCATGGCTGAGGTCCCTTCCTAGATGGCTGTCACCTCCTCCCTGGCTCCCTCCCTCCACACTCCCTAGACATAGCTCAAACCCTCCAGAACTGTTACCTATGAGAAAGAGACAGATGCTACTTATCTCCGCCAGATGGATTGTAACTCGCTAGTTAGCTTGAATTGCTGATGAGGGGGAAATTCTCATGCTGAAATATTCCTTTTTTTTTTTTTTGCTGAAATTTTAATTTTTATTCCATATTTTGCTGAAATATAAAGATCCAGAAGGGATAATAGAACTAAACTATAACCACGATACAACTCCAAATGAATGTGACGTGTCTAAGACAACAATGGGTCATGACTACTCATGTCACAGAGATAGCGAGCCCGGCGTTTATGCCTCCTGTTGGAAGAACCCATGAAGCACTCTTGACAAAAGTTTGACCCTAAATAAGCATAAGAGCTCTCTCTGTGACGTCCCATGCAATAGACGCTGGCCCCATTGCAAGGTGGCTAGTTCAAACTGAGATGTGCTGGGAGTGTAAATTATACCCCGAACTTCAGAGATTTCATACAAAAATAGAATGATAATTTTATATTAATTTTAACATTGATTACATGTTAGAATGATAATATTTTGCATTTGCTGACTTAAGTAAAATATTAAAACTAATTTCATCCATATTTTTTACTTCTTAAAACATGACTACCAGAAAATTATAAGTGCACATCTAATTTGCATATACTGCACAGAAAACTCTGCATCTAACAACAAATTTGTAGGAAACTCAGAAGGCAGATGTGTATGTTAACACCTGGAAAATGCAGTCAGCAAAATCTAGACCGTGGGAAACCCTGCAGGACAAACAACCTGGTTTCTCCAATACAGTGTAAGAAAAAATAGAAACAAGAAGGGGAAGACCTATTAAAAAGAGACTCAATATCTTTGAGGCGTAGCAGTCAATTCTGTGATGAACCTGGTTTGGTTCCCATACACTGAACAAACTGAAAAAAAAAAAATGAAGGGACAATCAAAATGCAAATACTGACTACCTATTTGGTTGTCTTAAGGACTCCTTATTTTTTGAGGTGTGATAATAGTGATAGAAAAAACAGTCTAACAGTTTTTGTTAAGTCCCTTGTCTCTTAGAGACGCATACTGACGTATGTGCAGATGAAATGCCTGTGTCTGGGATTGAGGGTGTGGTGGGTAGAGGACACACGACTGGCCGTGGTGAGGTGTGACAGGCAAGTGGGGCCCATTACTCCCCACTGTGCCTCCTGGCGGGCATCCGGCCCTCCAGCCAGTTGGATGCTTGTCATTCCCAGAACAGCCCTGCTCCTGAATATCCCAGAGCCTAGATTATCTTTCCCCGTCGCCCACAGCAAACTTCTGTTCATCCTATAAGCCAGGCGTCAGCCATTCTCCTTTCTTCATTGAAGTCCTCCTGCGCTCTGCCCCAATCTCTATCCCCACCTTCGGCCCACAGTAGGTAGGCCACCCTCCTCTAGGCTCCTCCCACCACCAATGAGTTCTCCCATCACAGCCCTTCATACATTTTTTCTAGGTGTGTATCTCGCGGTCTGTCACCTCCAGGAGGCTGTGAGCTCCCAGAGGACAGGCGCTTTGTTTAAGAAACAGCTACTGCCCAGGAAGGTTTGCTCAATCAGTGTCTGTATGCTGAGTGCCCATTGTACAGATGAAGCAGCTGAGGCCAAGAGAAGTCAGTGTCATAGCCAAGTCCCCAGAGCCAAAACGTGAGAGAGCTAGAACACAAAACCCAAACCTTTGAGTCCTGTCTCTGCATCCCATCAGAGCCCCAGGCCACAGTTCCCTTCCCGCCATCATTCATTCATTTAGCGTTGGTTAGGCGCCCCCTGTTGGTCCGGCTCTGGCCAAGCAAATCTTGGGGCCGGGACTACAAGTGCAGAACTCTAACTTGCTTTCCTGTAACTATTCTTCAACCAAGCTCATTATGCCCTTTCCAGCTGGTGGCAGAAACGCCTGATTGTGACACTTTGAGGCAACTCAGCCATTTATGGTTAAAGCTCTTAACTTCTTTGGGTAAGTGTTAAAATTCCCAAATCCTCCCTAATTCCATCCTTCATCCACTCTGGCCCCAAGTCTGGGGCTTCCGACGAGCGTCTCTCTGACCTGCACACAGTGTGGCTCATCTGGGTGTTTGCTGCCTCCACAGCTCAGGTTCTCCGGCAGTTCTGGTCTCTGGGTCCTTCTATCCTGCCTCATTCTTTCCCTGGTCCAGTCCTCTTGGGCCTGCTCACCTCCTTTGGGAAATGGGGCCACCTGGCCCCCTTTCTCTTGCTGCCCTGAGGCTGCCCTCAGGCCCACCTGCCTAGACTTCTCCCCTCTGCTAGGCAGCTTCCAGGCACCCTGAGGACCATGGCACTTCTGTGAAGGCTTTCCCAGGTCTTCCTGGCAGACCCTAGACCGTTGGGTCCCTTGTCTCTGATTGCCCCAAACCTCCCTCCTGCTTAGACCCTGGATGGGGGCAGGGACAAGGAGGGAAGGGCTCCTCTCAGGCTCTACCCGTCTTTTGACTTTGGGGTCTAACTTTGCGCTTTCCAAATAGTGCATCCTGAGGCTTTCCCAACTTTCACTTCCTTTTCTAGGTGTGGGAAAAAACATTTCTACAACATCATCAACCTGTATTCTCCTCCCCTCTATGGCTTTTTTAAAAAAATGATTTTATTTTATTTTTATGACTGTACACTCAAAGTTCTCCAGGCTCCAGGCCTGTCTAGTCAGAACTCAGAAATCCTTTTTCTTGCTCAACAAAGCCTGGCCTTGCAATGAAAGCCCGGCTTTTGAGACACTCGGCACTCCAATTCCCTTTATTGTGTTGGACAATATCCACCGTCTGCCCTGGAGGCAGCAAACGTGGGGCAAGCGAAGGGGTCAAAGCCGTGACAAACACCTCGGGATCGCTCCACTGCACTCGCCGCCATTGAGCAGGGACAGAGGAGGCCAACTGGACGAGTAACCAAGCATTCCTGCTGAGTGAAGTCCAAGTGATGTCAGGGCTGTGGCCCCAAGGAATCCCAGAAGTTCAGAGGCAGAGAACAGTGGGAGGAGAGAGTCTCCACTGGTGTAGGGACAGATCAAAGGCTGAAGAACTCGCTGGTGCGTTCAGGCAGTGCCGGTCCCGTGACGGCAGTGACGTAGTTTTTCCAAATTGTCGTCTGTCACATGAGATTCATGTTGCTTATATGAATTTAACCGGCTTTGTAGTTTCGTGTGGTCTTAGTTTGTAAACTTGTTTTGGTTGTTGGTTGTAGGGGGGCTAGAGACGTTAGCTTATATTTGTTTGTTTGGTTGGTTTTTTGTCTGTCCAGGGTTCTTGAGAGTAGAAATGGAAGGGCGGAATGGTCTGTCTTGGAGAAGCTTCCCTTGCGGTTGTTCACCAGCTCCTCCCTGCCCTCAACAAAACAAAATAGGATCCAGGAGGAAATGTCAGAAGTCTTTACTTCAGGGCTGCTGGGACATATCTGAGAAAGGAGGGGGACAGGCTGTAGGAAAGGCTGCATTCCCCTGCCCCCAACCTTGGCCCCTGTTCTAGTTCCTCAAGTGTCCTCTGTGGCCAACACCTCTGTTCCAAAGACTCTCCCCTTCCTTCTATTTCCCTAGATGCCTTTTAATTCCTGGGTGCCCCTCCCCTTTGGAGTTTCGCTTCTTCTTCCCCTCAACCTCTGGAGGGCCTGGGCAGAAGGAGAGGAACTTTCATTTCTGCTGGCAGAGCCTCACCAGAAATCCTGATCACCAGCAGCGCCTAGATGGGGCCCCTCCTAGCATCATTTTGCCAGAAGAGTTCCTGTCCTCTCGCTTCACCTTGGCCACATTCCCAAATGCTCCTTTTGATTTCTGGCTCCAGCATATGCCAGGCCTCGGGAAGGGGATGGAAAGGGAAGGGGAAGACCCAATGCTGGCGCAGATTGTTCAGGCGATATTCTAAATAAAAATCAATTTTGCACTTTAGGGGATCTACAGGAATTTTTAACCTTAAAAGAGTCTGTACCCTACTTTTTTGTATGGTGTCGCAGGTCTCACTGGGGACTGAGTACTTGGCCTTAGGGCAGTGGAAAAGCTCTGAAGGTTCTAGTATATGTTTTAAAAGGGACATGCTCTAGTATATGTTTTAAAAAGAATGCAGTGGGAGGAACTTCTGTTAATGGTGGCGGTAGGAAGTGAGCGCATGAACCTTCCTGAAGATAATGATGAAATCTGGACAAAATTTCAAAACAAAACAAAACAAAACCACCATTGAAAGGCCCTGGGAAGTGTCTCAAAACAGACAGAAGCCAGGGGAAAGTTGACTTTTGAAAAACCGCCCCTGGGTGGTACAAGAATCACTGTGGTCTTCCCCAGACTCCACCACCGCAGGGGGTGGAACACCCCGCCTCACCTCCTCTGGGAGCAGAGAGCCGCGTTCGGAGCCTTAGGAATAGCCGGGAGTTGAAAGGGAAAATTCTGGAAGTGAGAGAATTGCAGAAGGTATAAGACGCAAAATATGAGCATAAATGTCTGTCTGCGTCTTTAGACCAATGCTCAAGTGCCTCATGGAAAAAGGAGCCGGAACCAGGGGGGAAACTACCTTTGTAAGACAGAGCTACACTAAACCCAGAAGGTGTGTGAGTACACCGCTTTTACGAAACAGCGGATTTTCCCATGTGTGCAACACAGATAGCAGAGAACTCAAGACTTGCTGGCTTGAGGTGTCGGGGTACAGAGTCCAAGACTGGCCGAACAGCTGGACATGTAGGGGTCAATCCACAGAAACAAGGGAACCAACAAAAAGTGAGCACCCCAATCTGAATCTACGTTGCCCCAATCCTTGGGTGATCGCCAAGCTCTCAGAGGTGCAGAGAGAAGACCCCTGGGAGTCAGGAGTTTTTAAAAAACAAAACAAAACAAAAACCCAGAGAAATCTATTATTGCACGCTGTCAGGGGACAGTGTTTGTAGTTTGAATCACGGCAAATCAGCTGCTCCCCGGAATCAATACTGAGAGTCATCAGAAGAGCACAGGGTGGCTCAGTGGGTTAAAGCCTCCACCCCCGGCTCAGGTCATGATCCCAGGGTCCTGGAATCGAGCCCCGCATCGGACTCTCCACTTAGCGGGGAGCCTGCTTCCCTTCCTCTCTCTCCGCCTGCCTCTTTGCCTACTTGTGATCTCTTTCTGTCAAATAAATAAATAAAATCTTAAAAAATAAAATAAAATAAAATAAGAGCACGGAGGATCCCGGAATTAACACAGTGTCTAGTTTTCAGACTGCGGAGAAACAGGGAGACGCGACCCATCCTCAGGGAAAACAAAACACAGTAAAAGACCAGCAAGCAGCTAAGTAGGACACAGATGAAATCAGCAAAGATTTCAAAGCAGCTTTTATACATTCAGTAAAAGGAAGATATGTTCAAAGATTTAAAGAAAAAAAGGTCTAAATGAGTGAAGAGAAAGAGGATCTCAAAAGAGAAATGGAAATTATATGTGTATATATATATGCTTAATTAAATGGAAATTCCATAACTGAAAAGTACAATCATTGAGATGAAAAGTTCAGTGGCTGCGCTCAACAGTAAATTGGAGATGGCTATGAAGACTCACTGATCCCTGCAGGCAGATGAACAGAAGTCACTTAATCAGCAGAAAGAAGAAAGACAGAAGAAAAATGAATAGAGCTTTAGAAACTTGAGGGATATCATGAAGTCTAAAATCTGTGTAATTGGAATGCCAGAAGGAAAAGAGAGAGAGATAAAATGGTAGGAAAATGTATTTGAATTCATGCTGGCCAAACACTCCCCAAATTTGGTGGAAAACTAACTTTAAGAGCTAAGAATCTCAAGAAGTCCCAAGGAGAGAAATACAAAGAAAATCACTTTTAGGCACATAAGGCAAACTGATGAAGGGCTGCATGGTGGCTCAGTGGGTTAAGCCTCTGACTTTGGCTCAGGTCATGATCTTGGGGTCCTGGGATCAAGCCCTGTGTTGGGCCCTGTGTCAAGCCCCAAGTCAGACCCTGTGCTTAGTGAGGAATCTGTTTCTCCCTCTCCCTTTCCCTCTACTTGTCCCCCTACTTGTGCATGCCCTCTCTCTCAAATAAATAAATACAGTCTTTAAAAAAAAAAGTCAAACTGATGAAAACCAAAATTAAGGAGAAAATCTTGAACACAACCAGAAGAAAAAGGTAACTTGTATACAGAACAGTCAATTAGTGATCCATTTCTCATCAGAAGCAGTGGATGTTAGAACACCCTGAAACACCTTCAAAGTGCTGGGAAAAAAAAACTGTCACAGATAATTCTATATTTATCAAACCATCCTCCAAAAATGAATATAAAGTAAGACATTTTAAGATAAACAAATAAGGACATAATTTATGACCAGGAGTTCTTAATGACCAAAAATGCTAAAGGAAATTCTTCAGGCTAAAGGGAACTCAAATCTACAGTAAGGGAAGAAGAGGACTGGAACTGATAAATATGTAGGTCAATGAAAAGATTACATATATATTTTGGGGGCTTATAAAGTATGCACATGTAATCGACAACAATAGCATTAAGGAGAGTGGGAAATAAATAGAAATATATTACTGCAACATTCCTAAATTAAGTAATTCATTAGCTCCAAGTAGACACTGATAAAGATATGTATATGTACACATATCATGTTCATATGAATACAATAAAGATGCATATTGTAATCTCTAGAGCAACCACTGAAAGTTATGCGAAGAGATGCAGCTAGAAAGCCACTAAAAATGGGATGAAATGGAATATTAAAAAATATCTGGTTAACTCAACAGAAAACTGGAAAGGAGGAACTAAGGAACAAAAGACATACAGCAAAGTGACAGACTAAAAATATTTCTTTTGAAGATTTATTATTTATTTGAGAGACAGAGAGCATGTGGTGGCAGGGGGCAAGGGGGAGAGAGAGAGAAAATGTCAAGCAGACTCCCTGGTGAGCATGGAGCCGGACATGGGGCTTGATCCCAGGAGCCTAAGATCATGATCTGAGCCAAAATCAGGAGTCAGACTCTCAACCAACTGAGCCATCCAGGAGTCCCTAACAGAAAAGCATTTCAATCATTACAGTAAATACAAATGGAACAAATATTCTAGTCAAAAGGCAGAGACTGTCAAACTGAGTTAAAAAAAAAAAAAAGGCAAGAACAAATTCCATGGCTCCTAAAAAAGACACACTTTAAATATAAAGACACAAACAGACTGGGGTAAAAAGGATGGAATGAAACAGACCATGCAAATGGTAAGCATGAGACAGCTGGGGTGGCTATATTAATATCAGATTAAGTAGGCTGGAAAAAGAAGATATCACCAGGCATAAAGAAGTACATTCCAGAATAAGAATAAAAAGCTCAATATATTGAGAAACATAAGAATTACAGAAGTTCATTTTAAAAGGGTAACGGTCTATTGCATGTAATTATGCCTCAATAAGGTGGATTTTTAAAAAATGCAATCCCTACCAAAATAACACTGGCATTTTTCACGGAGCTGCAACACATAATCTTAAAACTTATATGGAACCAGAAAAGACCCCCAGATAGCCAAGGTAATGTTGAAAAAGAAAAGCAAAGCTGGAGGCATCACATTTCTGGACTTCAAGCTCTATTACAAAGCTGTAATCATTAAGACAGCATGTTACGGGCACAAAAACAGACACACAGATCAGTGGAACAGAATAGAGAGCCCAGAAATGGACCTTCAACCCTATGATCAACTAATCATCAGCAAAGCAGGAAATAACATCTAATGGAAAAAATAGTCTCTTCAACAGATGGTGTTCGGAAAATTGGACAGGCACATGTACTTGACCATTTTCTTATACCACACACAAAAATAGACTCAAAATGGATTAAAGACCCCAATGTGAGACAGAAATCCATCAAAATCTTAGAAGGGAACACAGGCAGCAACCTCTTTGACCTCGGCTACAACAATTTCTTGCTTAACACATCTCTGGAGGCAAGGGAAGCAAGGGCAAAATGAACTATTGGGACTTCATGAGGATAAAAAGCTTCTACACAGCAAAGGAAACAGTTGACAAAACTAAAAGGCAACCTATGGAATGGGAGAAGATATTTGTAAATTATTTATCCAATAAAGGGCTAGTATCCAGAATCTATAAAGAACTTCTCAAACTCAACACCCAAAGAAAAAAGATCCAGTTAACAAATCTGCAGAAGATGTAAACAGACATTTCTTCAAAGAAGACATCCAAATGGCCAATAGACACATGAAAAAATGCTCAACATCACTTGGCATCAGGGAAATACAAATCAAAACCACAGTGAGATACCACCTCACACCTGTCAGAACGGCTAAAATTAACCAGCCAGGAAACAACAGGTGTTGGAGAGGATGTGGTGAAAGGGGAACCCTCCTACACTGTTGGTGGGAACACAAGCTGGTGCAGCCGCTCTGGAAAATAGCATGGGGTTTCCTCAGAAAGTTAAAAATAGAGCTACCCTATCCAGCAATCTTACTGTAGGTATTTATCCAAAGGATACAACATAGTGATTTGAAGGGACACCTGCTCCCCAATGTTTATAACAGCAATGTCCACAATAACCAAAATATGGAAAGAGTCCAGACGTCCTTCGACTGATGAGTGGCTAAGGATGTGGTGTGTGCGCATGCACACACACACACACACACACACACACACACACACATACACACACACAGGAATATTATGCAACCATCCAAAAGAATGAAAACTTGCCATTTGCAACAATATGAGTGGAACTAGAGGATATTAAGCTAATCAAAATAAGTCAGAGAAAGACAATTACCATATGATCTCACTGATATGTAGAATTTAAGAGACAAAACAGGATCATAGGGGAAGGGAAGGAAAAATAAAATAAGGTGAAAACAGAGAGGGAGACAAACCAGAAGAGCCTCCCAACTATAGGAAACAAGCTGAGGGTTGCTGGAGGGGAAGGTGAGTGGGGGGATGGGGTGGCTGGGAGATGGACATAAGGCGGGGAGCCCGTGATATAATGAGCACCGGGTATTATGCAACTGATGAATCATTAAATTCTACCCCTGAAACTCATAATACACTATATGTATAAAATTGAATTTAAATTAAGGGAAAAAAATAAAGCACAGTGGATGTGGAGGGGGAAGGGCAGAAGGATAACTTAGGCCAGAATGGAAGTGAGATGCGGCTGTAATGCCAGCAAGAGGCAAGCAGGTTGACGGGACGGGGTCCTGCTTCAGACTTAGACCTGATCTGTTTAAGGCGCCCGCCTGACTCCCGAGGGTAGAAGTGGGTAGGTGCTGCGGGTGTGGATAAGAGGTTACTGGCCTGTCAGAGAGTGAGTATAGAGTGGGAGGAGAGGGTCAGCCTGAGCTCT
This sequence comes from Mustela erminea, assembly GCF_009829155.1. Lineage (NCBI taxonomy): Eukaryota > Metazoa > Chordata > Mammalia > Carnivora > Mustelidae > Mustela > Mustela erminea. Next base: position 53,960,657 of record NC_045622.1, on the reverse strand, counting down.
GAGGTACATTTAGAGGTGGGAGAAAGAGGAAGAAAGGAACCCTCACATGAGTCTAAGAGGAAGTGGCCAGAAAGGTGGGAGGGAGGCAGGGAGTCCAGAGGAAAGGGGGTGTGGCCAGTAGTGGTGAAGGTCACTGCCAAGTCAGGCCAGCCGGGTGGGAGGACAGAGCCCTCTTCTCCTGTGAGATTCTTTTCGGGACCACAGGGTGGGGTTGGGGTAGAGAGAGTGGGGCAGCAGGGGAGGGAGTGGAAAGGACCCTCACCCTGAAATCCGCAGACCTGAATCCAAATGCCAGTTCTGTCCTTTGCTGGCAAGTGACTTAACCTCTCTGAATGTCAGTGTCATCATCCAGAAATCAGGAAGCACTTGTTTCACCTCAGGGCTCTGGTGAGGAGCTGACGAAATCACTATCCCGAAGGCACAGACAGATGGTCCGGCCTCACTGACCCCTGGGCTGGCGAAGGGCATGGGACTGACTTGCCTTGCTCCTGAGTGACTCCTCTCCCTCCTCATTAGGTGAAGCAAATTGTGTTGACTTTATTTACTAACTTCACAAACTCTTCTGAGGAATAAATGTCACTTGTACCAGAGCCTCACAAAATCCCTGATTGCCAGCACTGGCTGACCCTGACCTCTCTGCTTAGTGGCCCACCTTGTGTGGGGACGTCATGGGCTGTAGCCAAGGAGCGGCGATGAGCTCTGTGCTGGGCCAGGCCTCAGTCTCCCTGACCGAGACTCCTGGGATGGGCCCAGAGCAGCTGCTCCCGGGGCCTCTGGTTCCCCTGTCCAGCCTCCTCCAGCTCTTTGCCCCCTGACTCTGGTTCTTCTTTGAAGACCCTGCTCTGCCTGGCCTGCCTGCCTGTGCCCCTCCGGGTACCCTGCCTCGCCTCCTGCTGGGCCTCAAAGGGCTACTCAGGGCTGGAGTCTGAGGTGTGGCCTGAGGGTGAGGGGCTTGGGCTCCTGGGCCTGAGGGGATATGAAGTGCTCCTATAGTCCCCAGAAAGCTGGGAAGCTGCCCCCGCTGGTGACCCCCTGACCTGGATGGTCCCTGGCCCCATTCAAGTGGCCATATGACCCTGGGTAGGTCCCATCCTTCTCTGGGACTGTTTTCTAAGAGGTTGAATGGGGCTGCTGAGAAGTTCCCAGGGAAAGGCCTACCCCTGCTCTCAGATGAGGAGCCCTCTGACCTGCATGGGGGCAGCCCTCCCTGAGCAGGTGCTTATCAGGGACCCCACAGAAGCTCCCAGTGCCTTTCAGAATTAGGGGTTCCCACAATCTGGCTCTCCCACACTGACATGGTCCACTTCTGGAACCAGCTCTGTGTGACCCTGGGAAGTTCCTCCCAGGTTCCTCCCTCATAGTTCATTTGTATTTTTATAATTTGCAAAGTCCATTAACATCTCTCCTGTCTTTCGAGTCTTGCAATACTGTATATTCTCTGACCTGAGTCATTGTCCCATTTTACAGATGAAGAAACTAAGGCTCAGAGAAGGGTGGTGGGTGGGCGAGGGCTACCCTAGCGGTAAGGGGCACAGTCCACCCAACTCAAAGCCAAAGCCCAGCCTCTCTCTGTCCCTCCCAGGGCCTGGCAGGGGCCTGGGATCCAGCAGGGAGCATTTGAGGGCGTCATTCGGGCTGCTGATGAGAGGAAATGAACTGGCAGAGCTGTTCTTCAACGAGGCATTTTCAGGCTCCAGAACAGATGTGTGTTGCAGGGAGGCGGGGGCCGCGGTCTGGAGAGGCTCAAGCTCCAAGGGTTGCTTGTAGGAAAAGCCTCCCTGTCCTGCCTGGCATGTTGTCTGGGCTCCAGCACTGCAGGGGGCAGAGGGCAGACACCACAGAGCTTGGCAGGGGCTGGGGCGTGAGGGGCAGCCACAGGCCAGAGAGCCCAAGCAAGGAAGGTGTTTACGCAGGAGAGAGACGGGGGGCCTGGCCTTACTGGCCCTCTGCTCAGGGAAACGGCTGCGTCCACCTCACGCACAGGGCCAGGCTGGGAACTGAACAGATGAATTCTGGTCCTGGTTGGGTCTTTAATCCCCTGTGTTGGCCCTCCCTGGACCTGGCTGTCTCATGGACCACATAGGTTGACATTTCCTGTCCTGTTAGCAGTCCTGGGCTCCTGGGAGCTCAGAGGCAGAGGGCACGAAAGCCTTAGGGGACAGCACCGGGTGCCAAGCTGGCCCTTTCCTCATATCCTCCTCTGCCACAAGGAGAATCTGGCCTCTCTGTCCTTCCTCCCAGGGCCAAGGGACTGAGTATGAGGGCTGAGATGCCCAAAGTTTCATTCCTGAGTGGGGAAGTGGGAAACACTTCCCTGGACCTGCTCCCCAGTCATGCTCAGATTGTACGATTTCTGGGTCCTGGCTGTTTCTTAGTCACCCACCCATCCATCTGTCCATTCAGCAGCCACCAACCCCTACCCCTGGAGCTGTGGGGAAAGCCTAGACAGCAGCAACCTGAACTAGCCTCATGACCCTGCCTAGCACAGGCCTCAGAAATCCTCAGACCCCCCCTTAGAGATGACCAGCGTTCCCCAGCTCCTCTTTCCAGAAGCCGGAGGGAACCCAAGATGATCTGCTCAGTTCCAGACCTCAGCGTCAGACTGCTCCTCTGTACCCCCACTCCGATGTCTGCGCCAGTTTGGGTTTTTCAAGGTTGGAGGGGGTTCAGTGGGAGGGGGGCCAGGCTGTACCCCAGGCTGAGAGCAACACAGCCCCTGCCCAAGAGCGCAGGCTAGGGCCCAGGCAGGGGTGTGGGTCACGGCGGGTGGGGGTGAGGCCCAGCCCCACTGCTCTCTGCATGATATTATCTCTGGCCTTGGCGCAGCCCTCCAAGCAGGATGCGGCTTTCAACACCTTTCTCCCTTCGGAGGGGCTCAGGGCTTTTCGAGTTTCTCACGACAGGGATGGAGAGCCCCCTTCCCACCCACCCCCCCCCCACCAAGGCCAACCCCAGCCCAGGGGCAGCTAGTCCTCAGATAGTCACAGCCCCTGATGTGGCAGGGGGAAGGGCCCTGGTGACTGAGAGGGGCAGATCACAGGAATGACCCCCCTCTGAGCGTCTCCCCCATCCCCTCCCCTTCTGTTGTCCATAATCCAGGGCGCCTGTTCAAGGAATTTCCCCCGCACCCCCGTGTGTTAGTGATTTATTTAGACTCGGCTCACCCCGCCCACCCAGCGGGGGACAGACCTCCTCCCCACCCCCTTGCCCCCTCAGCTGCGTCCCAGGGGCCCGTTTCTCATCTCCAGCACAGCAGGCCTGGCCCTGCTCCAGATGGCTCCAGATGGCTCTGCTGGACATTGCACGCTTTCAGGGGACCCCGGAATCTCACTTCTGGGGGCCCAGCCAGCCCCCTGATATTCTGTGGACCCTTCTCAATCCTGCCCCTCCTTCCCAACTGGGGAGGTGACAGGTGACTTTTAAGAGCAAGAAGCAGCCTTCTGGATCCTTCAGCCCAGTGTTCCCCATGGAACAGATGGACAGCCAGAGACAGGAGGGGAAGGCCAGGAGGCAGGGGGAGGCCTCAGTCTGTCTCTAACGAAAAGGCCTCTGGGATTATTGAGGACGTTCCCCCCACCACACACACACACACACACACAGACACACACACACACACAGACACACACACACACAGGACCTCATCTGATCTGCACCTAAACTCTCGTCAAGAAAGGGACAACATCCCCACTTTACACACTAAAAGGAGGGCTGACCCTGGGCATGTGGCTGGACCAGAGGGCAAGTTTGAAGCCATCTCTCTCCATCTCTCTCGGGCTCATTCAACCTGGGCCTCCAGCTCCCAGGTCAGGTCCCTGCTCTACAGGACCCTCCTCCCCAGTGGAAGCTGGATGGGTGCATAAGTCTGGCGGTCATGAGTGCTCAGGCGGCGCTCTGGGATGTGGGGAAGGGTATGCCTGTCCCCGAGCTTCCTGGGAACATGAAAGCACCTGGGAGGGTACCCATTCCTCAGCCCTTGCCCCTCAGCGCCTCCCATCCCGGTGCGCATTAGGAGGAAGCTGGCCCAGACTCCCACATAGCCATACGGCAAGAGATTTCTTGGATTTCTATGGGTCCATGAGCTTCTCCCCTGCTCCCACAGAAAACTCTTCCTGTTTCTGACCTAGCAGAGTCCCCTCCCTGGATGGCTGCCTCCATTTGCCCCAAGATAACAAGGACTCCAAGCTCTCCCTCTCCTAGCAAAGGGGAGGGCAAGGGTGGGCAGCAGGGAGGACTCTTGGGCCACTGGCCACTCTGGCATTGCCCTGGCCTCTGGGGAACTGGGTGCAGTCCCAAATCGTAGGCAGGCAGCACCCTCACACCCAGACCGCACTGTCTGCTGGGAAGCGCTCCACTGGGAGAGACCCGGTCCTTGTTCTCCTGGTCGCCGTCCCCCTCTGCAGCCTGAGAGTCTCCTCCCATGCATGGCCCTACAGAGGCAGCAGGAAGGGACACATCTAGGGAGCTGTGGGCTAGCACATCTGGGGTTGAGTCTGGCTGGGGATAGGTTATAATGGGCTCTGGGTGTCACAAGACCTGATTCTAATCCCAGGGGCCGCAGCTCACAAACCATGTGGCCAAGGGCAAAGGCCTTCACCTCTTAGAGCCCGGGTTTCCTCCTCTGGAACAGGGCTGAAAGCCAGGCCTGGCTCACTGCAGTTTTCTGATGAGTCAATGGGTTAATAGTGCAAAGCACGTGGCCTGGCTACCGGGTCAGAGAAAGCAGGCAATGGATATCGGCAGTGACGGCTGCAATGGCTGCTTACTGACCCCTCTGAGCCATGGTCCTTTCTCACAGGGTGGCCTTCCTGGTTTGGGCTTCGTGGGGTGGCTGGACCCAGCCTCTGTCGCCAGGTCTCTGCAGGGAGCAGGGTCTGTAGGGGGCAGCTGCCCCTTTCCCCTCCATTTCCTAGGCCTTCGAAATGGAGAGAGAAAAAACCCTGCTTGCCCACTGTCTGAAAGGCCATAGGATGGGATGTGAAAGGGAGAAGAATGAAAAATGAGGTCACTACTATACCTGGAATCCGAGCATGACTTTTCTGTGAAGGCCTAGCGAGGGACAGTGACTTGCCCAAGGTCACATGGCAGGGAGGGCTGGGCTGAGGGTGCAAAGTCAGATCTTGTGACTCCAGTGGAAACAGAGTGCCTGCAGAAGTTTCTCGGATGAGGGTCTAATAGCCATAGCGTGGGATCATGGCCTTGACATCTGGATGTGATCCAGCAGGCTGCAGGATTCCCTGGGGGATTTGGGTTTTGGGGGAAATCTAGTTGTCAGGCATGGGAGCCCCATCCTGGGAGATGGCAAACGTGAGGGCGGCCCAAAGATCTGCCCTGTCAAGGGCGTAGCTGTGCAGGTGGGAAGCTGTGGGACAGCTAGGGAAGCGGAATGTCAAGCATAATGTCAATGACAAGCATAATGTCATCCTGGCTGGCTGGCAAGGTCCTTCTTGCTGTACCCATCAATACCTTCTTCCTGACCCTTCCCTAGGGAGTAAAGGGCTGGGGGTGGCTGCTTTCAGGGGACATGAGGGTCAGGGACCCCCATGATCAGACATCACAAAGGCCAGGGTCTCACGGCAACAGGGCTGGGCCTGGGCCTGTGGACAAAGTCAAGCAGCCCCTCTTGCTGGGGACGGGTAGGCCAGCTGTGTGCGGGCTGGCTCCCAGACCTGGGTGGCCCAGAACGGCCTGCGACAGGTATTCCGGGGCTGATTACTTGCAAGCAGATGACTTTCTCTGGCTAGGCTTGCGAAGGACTTGGGTGGCCAGGACCCCAGGTACCTGTCTGCTAACCATCCAGGTCTGAGATGCAGATAAGGCCGAACCATACCAGCTCCTCAGCAGCTGGGGTCCCTGGCCACAGAGGTGGGGAGAGCCTGGGCAGCACCTGTCTCTCCAGCCAGCCCCTGGGTCTTCCTGAATAGTAAGTAGTCTGTCAAGCTAGGGGGAATCATCAGGGAGTAAAAGTCACAGACAGTAAAGTGCTGCCAGGTGTCTCTTATTTCAGGTGTGGGAGGGGAGCAGTGGGCGGGGAGGCTGGCCCTTGGGGAGCTAAGCTGTCTGTGTCCGTGTCCATGGCAACCTCAGCGGCCTGCCTCTCTCTCCTGGGGCAGCCTCCAGCAAGGCAGGCAGTCTGGGAGAAGGCTGCTGGGGTCGAGCAGGACAGCTCCCATGTGGCCCTGGCCCCCACGCCCACTTGGCACTGGTGCTGCCATCAGGGGGGCTCCCCGGGGGAGCATTCCCCACTTCCCACACCTTGTACTCTCTTTCTGGGTCAGTCCCATGCTGGATGTGGTAGGTTTGGGGGGAGGCCGGGGCCTTGCTCATATTCTCCAAAACCAGGGTTTTAGATCCTGCCTGGGCTGGATACTGGGATCAGGAGGAGGGTCTGACCCAGTTCTCACCCAGGAGGTGCCCCCAGTCTGGGGCCAGACGGAGCCAAGGGGGCCGGTACCTGGCTGAACTCCTCTCGCGTCCCCCGAGCCTGAGAAAGGGCTTGTGAAGGGAATAAGTGGCCAACTGAGGCAATGTTGGCTGACTCCCCACCCCCATGTTTTTGAGTCCCCTCCAGTTGCAAATTGACCTCCTCATCTTCCCCCGTCCAGCTTTGCTGCATTCTGAGGGAAGTGGAAGAGAAAGGCCCACCTATGCACAGGAGAGCTGGGAAGGGGATGGAGCAGGGAAGGGCCCGAGGGCTGTTTCCCCAAACTGGGTTGTTGGCCCCCGGAAGAAGGGCTGGTAGGAGAGGAGGAGGGAGAGTCCAAAGTGGTCAGTAAAATAGGGCTTCAAAGAGATTTTTACAAACCCCTTTCTCAGGGTAGCAAGAGAAGGAATAGCCCAGTCTCCAGGGACACCTGTCCCTAACCTTGGTTCTTAGACCTAAAGGGAGGAGGAGATCACCAGGGTCCTGGAAAAATGCAGCCGGTAGGCAGAGCCAAGGTCCAGGAGGATGGAGACGCCCTTCCCTCCACACCTTTCCCGCCCTCGTTCTCCGTTCTTCTGCTCAGTTGGTTGGTAGATTTATTCACAGTATGTTGTTAGGGGCCCAGAGGGCTGTTGATGATCTATTAAACCTTGAATCAAGGGCTGATAATCAAGAACCTAGATCAAGACTGGTAACTTCAGAGCCTGAATTCAGAATGCAGACGCCGAGCCCAGACGGAGACTCGGAAGGTGGGTGAGGCCAGCAGCCACCAACTCTTTAGGCTAGTTCTGAAACTTTAAAAAATCCTGCTCCCTTTCAGTAAACACACCATCTCCTGCCATCTTCCAATAGTATTTGAGATTCAGAATGAATTCAACGCTGTCACTCAATGCACATGACAACAACGGGATTTAGAGGTGCCCCCTTTTGATAGGGCCTTCCTGCCCTCTCCACTTTCAGCAAATCAGCAAATGCACTACCCAGAGATCCGCACGGTGGCGCAGTGGTTGGGGGGGCGTGCGGTGAGAACGCAGCTGGCAGACTGGGGCCAGGGGCGGTGGGGGCGGCACGGTGGGGGTGACAGTCCCTTCTTCTCCTGGCCTGGGGGCTGCTGGCTCTCCTCTGCGGTCAAACCCAATCGCTCACACCTCAGTGTGAAATGGCAGCAAATTATCACCCACATCTTTCTATTTTCTGTGGCTTTGGGCTATTTTTGGAGCATGGAGGATGTCTTGGAGTCCAGAGAACTCCAGAGTTACAGTCCTGCGGAAGAGTGGATATTCTGTTGAGGTCGGGTCTCTTTGGCCTGGAGCTCCCAAACATGGCAGGAAGAGCCGCTGTCCTGAGACTCTTGTTCAAGGGCACATCCCTGGGCGTTAACACCATGCGTGCCTGTGCGCACGCTGTGCAGCAGGCTTTCAGTCCAGGCCCCCCAGCAGGTTCCCCTTCACCCCACAGGGGCACACTCACAGCCACAAAACTGGGACAGTGACCCGTAGAGCTGAAAGACGGGGCTCACTGCACAACGTCCAGCATGTCACTATTCCAAACCTGGTTTGTGCATTTCTTGGTTTCTTTTAGAAAAGGGTGTAACAACAAAGGACGAGGTGGTGACCCGTCAGGACCTCTGAGACGCTGTGGGGGACTTCTGAGGAGGGGTCGGGAGTTCCCATCACGGTTCTCGGGAGTTCTGGGAAGGTCTGTGGACAGCGTGTGTGAAGGAAAAGGGGGAGCCAGACTCCCCGGGAAGCGGGCCTGTGGGCTCCAGCTGGCAGCCTGGCCATCCTGGCCACGTGAGGGGTGGGGGCCCTGAGATAACCCCCACCCACCATGGGGTGGGGTGGTAGGAGCACAAATGGAGGCCCGGCTGTGGGTTTCCTTCCCACCAGGACTCTCCTGGTCAAGTTCACTGTGAAGCAAGGAGGTGAGACGTCCGGCCCGCCCTGGGAACCCCACGGGAGCCCAATTATTTACTGGAAACAGTGAGGGATGAATTCTTGGCGGCTTCAGTCCGTGCAAATCAGAGACACGACTGAGCTCAAGTCTGGTTTTGATCAGTTCCAACCAAACAGACGGCTTGTTAAATCTGAGCTGAAGAGGCCTTCTCTCTGAAACCCTCGGCAGCCCTCCCCATTCTACCTCAGGGCTGGAAGGCCTCTTGGAGAGCAGTGAATCCAAGCCACCCGTTTTACAGATGGGGAGACGGAGGCCTGAAGAAGCCCCTCCAAGGTCACGGTGGTTGCTGTGGGTCTGAGAGGGCCAAGCCAGGCCAGGTAGACCAGTGGCTCTGGAGCCCTCCAAGTAGATCTGGAGGCACAATCCCGGGGTTCCAGACCTTCTTTCTCCCTTCCAGTTTCTACATTTTTTTCCCCCATTTAATCTGGGTGCTTCCACCATGTTTCCTTGGATACACCCTCTCCTTGGTCGTTGAGGACGCAGGGCAGGAGGAGACCCAGACAGAAGAGATCTCTGGCCTCCATGTCCTCATCTGTAAAATGGGTTATCCCCATGTGGGCACCGAATTCCATGATGCAGGCCAAGCCCCACCCAGTTTGGTGCCCACCAGGTGCTCTTTGAGGACCAGAATCTGCTTCCTGGAGCCTCATCCTCAAGCACTTCCCAGCTCCACTCTCCTGAGGTGTGGGCCACCAGCTGGGGTCAATGAGGTGACCCAGCCCTGGCCTAGCTGTCAGCCTCATCTTTACAGCCCTTTGATCCACCACCAGCTCCAGTGGCTGGAGCCTGGGCTGGCAGGCTCGGGCAGTGATCGATGCCCCTTCCCGGTGTCCCGCTGAGAAACACATGTCCACTGACGCAGGTCCTGGGGCCTCTATCTGGCATCCCAAAACCCCCAGCCTTGCCCCGTCAGAGCTCCTTTGCTCACACCCAGCCCTGCTGTCCCCCTAACTCCTTTATCTTTTCCATTACCCCCAATCTCTGCTCCTGCTATCTCCTCCTCCTGTAGAGCCCTCCAAGCCAGAGTCAAGTTCACAGCTCCTGGTCTAGTTCACAATAGCTTTAATGTGTGGCCCCTCATCTTATCCCCCACCACAACCGCAATGAGAGAGGCAGAGGCCATTGGGATGGCCCCAACCTTACAGAGGGAGCCACGAAGCCTGGTGAGACAAGGTCATTGATGAGCAGGGATTGGAGTCCTGAACTGTCTGCTCACAGACCACGGAGTTTGGCCAAGAGGATTCTAGAGACTCAGAAAGTCCCGGAGTAAGGGGACTGGAAGTTGCCTGGGGAGGGGTTTGCATCCAATCCAAGCTTCAGAGGAATTCTCAGCTCGGGGTCACTAATACTCAGAATCTTAGAGCAGGGAAATGCTTTGCCTAGAAAGACTCTTAGTGGTTGTCGAGCCTACCCATCAAAGTCCCCAGTAGCCTGCACCACCTGCTTGAATACCCTCAGGGACAGTGGTCTCTCTTCCTTAAATTTGGGGCAGCCTCTGCCCATATGGGACAGCTCTGACCAGAGGAATATCTTTCCACCCATGTTGCTGAGCGCCCTATGACTTCTTGTGGCCTCTTAGGGACTGGAGACAGTGGCCAAGGCTCCCTGAGACCTCTTCCTCCTGGCACGGTCCTTGTGGCCACCGTGAGGGGCTGTGGAAACCCCAGGCGACCTTTGGCTGCCCTTATCTCCCCAGGGGTCCCGGCACCAGCGGCTCCTTCCAAGCACTGATTAACAGCTGGGACGCACCTGGCTGGCAGATGTCCGCTCCTCCTCAGCCCCGGCGGATCCCGTGTGCGCGTGCACACCGCCCTGCATCTGTGTGTGTGTGTGCAGCTGTGTGTGCCTGTGTGTGTGGGTGTGTGTGCGCACACTTGTGTGAGGTTGCGCTGGAAGTAGGGGGAGCACCAATGGGGGCCTGGGGGTGGAAATAGCCATGCGGGGGCTCCCAGCTGGACCCTGGGAAATACGCCCCCATCTGCATCAGACCCCAGGACCCTGAGAAGTGCCCTCAGAGCAGGTCATCAGCGAGGCTCTGGGGCTGTGGGGGAGCCTCGTGAACATTCTCTTGTGGCATAGGGACTGGCCAGCCTGAAGCTTGTCCTCCAGGGAGACTGACTTGTGGGGAGACCGAGTCTGACTTGGAGGATGCAGGAGGGAGGGGCGTCTGCTTCCAGCAAAGTGAGCCTGGTGCCAGGGTTAAAGCAGGGGTGCAGTGTGGTGCTGGCTGTCAGCCCACACTCCACCTCCCAGAGTCTGGTTTGGGGTTCAGAGAAAGGGGCACTAGTTCCCCTAGGTGTTAGTAAACACTATGTCTGTGGCCCTGGGGAGTTGAGATTAAAATCCCCGTTCTAAGGAAGAAGAAAACAGGAAGCAGAGAACCCAGCCAAGGTCCCTGAGGAGGCCTGGCTCCTAAACCAACCTTCGTCTGGCATGGGACTCTGGGTAGACACTGGCCTGTGCCTGGATGGCTGGGTGACCGGGTGGCTGGGGTGGGGAGGAGGGCCCAGCAGGGTCTGGCTGCCCTGCACACCGGTGTCCCCTTCTCTGTGCTCAGCTTGACGTGTCCTAGCAGACTCTGGCTGGGAGGAGATCAGTCTGTGGGAGGGCATCTGGGAGCAATTTGATAATTAGGCAAGAGGCCTTGACAAGCAGCCTCTGTGGGGTCCACTAGGGGGTCCTGGGGAGACTGCAGTGAGGTTGGCTGCCCGCCAAACCCCACCCTCACCAATCCTCCACTGCCCTCCTGCCCACTCCCTGCCATTTCCCAACAGTCCCTTCTACAGCGCCCCCCAGGTCCCTGTATCTCCCCAACAGCTCTGAGGGGACAAGGTGGGGCTTCGTCTCTCTTCAGCCTCAGGCACCTTGGCTGGACTCCTCTGCACCCTCTGAGGCTGACCCTGCCGTGGGCCAGAGGAGAATAAAAGGTCCAGAGAGGGCAGCAGTCTGTCCAAGGCCACACAGTGAGGCAGGGAAGAGCCAGAGCTGGGTTCAGGCAGCTCCGTCTGCTGGGGTGTGGGGAGAGTAGAGCCCCTGCAAACTCAGAGCAGGCTGGGCTCCCAGGGATGACATGGCCCTCTCCGTTCTCACCTGCCACATAACTGGGGTCCCCTGAAAGAGGGAGGGTGCTGGGGGCAGCCTGCTCTCCCTTGCTAAGAGAGGCTGGGGGCTGGAGGAACTGAAGCTGGGGAGAAAGCTGGGAGCCCACAATTAGGGCAGGAAAGGCCACAAGGAGCAGACAAATGTGAAGGATTAGCCTCTCATTGCCCTCAACTCTGGAAAAGAAGGCGACTCAAATCGGGGGGTGGCAGGGCTGGGTGGCAGGCAGATACCATCTCCATCCTCCTAGAACTCTAGAATTCTGGAATCCCAGGATGGCCCAGACTGGGCAACCCATCACCCATCTTTGGCCTCCATTGTCCCGACTCCCCCTGTTCCCTGGAGCAGCCCTGTCCCTTGCTGCCCTTCGCCCCCATCAGAAAGGAAAAAAGAAACATGGGTATGTCCAGGGAGGGCCCATCCTCGGGGGGCTGTGCCCTGTTGCTGGAGGTGGCCAATGGGGGTTTCGGCAGGGGGTTCCCGTTGGGGAGACTCCAGGGACCTGCCACTGGGGCTCGAGCCTGGGAGCCGCTAGTGCTCCCCAGTGCTGGGCTGAGTCCTGCATGGGCTCTCCATGAGCACACACGCCTCAAGCATCCCATGTGTCCTCACAAGTGGCATCAAGTGACCTAGCTGTAAGCCGAGGCTTATACTACGCAGGAGGTGACAGAGTCCGAGGTCAGTAAGCCCCTCGAATACTGGAAGCCATGATTCCCCACCCCCTTGGTACCACCCTGCTTCTCAGCCTCTGTGTGACCCATGCCCCTTGATGGCCAAGCTGGAAATGAGGTGTCCTGTGCATGGGAACTTAAGGACATGTGAGGGGGCAGAGAATTTGATGTAGACTCTGACAGTGGGTAGCGGAAGGAAGGGTAGGCCTGGAGGAGGGTTGGGTCTGAACAGAGGTATGATGGCTTCCGGGTCCAAGGCAAGTGTGGGAAATGATGGGGTGACACATGGCAGGGAGGTACGGGCAGGAGAGGTCCACTGAGCCCACTGGCCAGGACTTCAGTGCAAGCTGAGAAGTGGGTCTTACTTGGAGGCCCACCTCTCGTTTATGGCAGGTGCCTTGTTCGTGACGCTGCCTCAGCACCGCTCGGAGCCCTACATAGGATGGGTGCTCACCAAATCCCCCAGCAGGTCCAGACAAGGGCGGCTCCTCCTCCCGGGGGGTTTCTGGGAAGCCCTGGGGTCTTGTTCAAAGAGCCCATTAGCCCACTTCCAGGTAAAAACCATTTGGTGATGACTGTGCCCGTAACTCACCAGCTTGGGGGGTGGGGGTGGGAGGCTGTAGGTGGAGGGGTTCTTCTCTCTCTCTGCCTGCCTCTGCTCCTGTGACAGCTCCAAACAATCCCAGACACCTCTAGCACGGCCTGGAGCTTTCGACACCCCCAGGCAAGGAGAGGCAGCCTGGGGAGAAGGCGGCCCCCTTCTGTGAGCACACCAGCCCACCTCACCCCCCACACCCCCAGTGGATGGGCGGTGGGGGTGTAGGGGGCTGCGGATAGGACTTGAGTGTTTCCCAGCCTTCATCTGGTAGCCAGATCCTTTAGCTGCGTGGGGTCGAAACTTCTCTCCTGAACCCCACTTCTGGCCCAGGGCAATACAAGTGCCCTGGTGTTGTGGGCCTGGCCTTTGGAGCCCTGGGGCCGGCCGGCTAGCATCTGGAGCCAAGGACCACAGGCTCAGCTAGAGCCCAGCGGCCAGGGAAGCGCTCACCCATGGAGGTGATGTGGCATCTGTCCTCTGTGCCCCCCTCTTTGGGTGTCAGAGTGATTTATGGGCTGAGAGGAGATGCTGAGAGGAGAGCCTGGGGCAACACAAGCAGTCTCAGGGCGTGGTCATCCTCGGGCCTCCCCAGCCGCCACCTTGCCGCAGACTGAGGAAGAGAAAGGGCCTCAGGGCCTTGCAACCTCTGGCAGGTCCCTTCTCTCTCTGGGCCTCCACTGCCTTTTTGAATGGGTCTGAAAACCAACCTCAGATGATGGAATGGATTGCCAGAAGGAGCAAGTGAGCTGCTGGACACCAAGCTGCCCGCTCAGAGCCTGGCCTGGGCACAAGGGGGTCACCTCGTACCTTTGCTCCCAAGCCTGGGGTGGCACATGGGCTCCCCGTCTGCCCCTGTTCCCCTACCTTCCCATCTGTCCTACCCCTTCCCTCCCTCCCTCCAGCCCTGGGGGCCTTGTCTGCAATGCTCCCCGCCCCCCGACCGACCCGGGCCCCACATGGCTTGTGCCCCCACCCCCACTTCTGTTGGCAGGCCTCTGGACAACCTAAATAAAACAGAATCCTTCCTCTTCACCAACTGCCCTTCCTGGCCCACAGTCCCTATCTTCAAGCTGTTGTATTAACCTTGTCCTTAATATTTGCCACCACCTGATTAAAAAAAAAAGAAAGAAAGAAATCCAAGTTTTAGTTGTTTATTTTTGTCCTTCCCAACCAGAACATCAGTTCCAGGAAGGCAGAGATTGTTGCCTCTTGTTTGCTGTGGAATCCCGGGGCCCGTGCCTGGAACAAAGTAGATGCCCAGTAAACGTGGGCAGATGGGAAGGAGGGAGGGAGGAAGGAGAGCCGGCAGTAGGACTCTGGAACAGGGAAGGCGTGGCTTGGGCAAGCCAGGGAACACCCTGAGGGAAGTGGCACCATGGTGGGCATTTGCCAGGTGGTAGAGGAAGGCACTGTCGTTTGGGGTCCAACGAAACGCCTGAGGACAGGCATGGACATGAAACATGAACATGAACGTGGGAATACAAGAAAGCCAGATGCTGGAGAAGAGGGGAGGGCCGGCCAGGAGGAACCGTGGGGTAGGCGAAATAACAGAAATCTTCATGACAGTAACATAACTTTTTAAAGATTAGGGGTCGTTTAAAAGAAAGGATACCACAGAAGTCTTAACGAAAACCCTGTAGACAGAGTAGGAAGCACACTTGTCAGCCACGCCATAACTTGTACAATGGCTGTGATTAAGGTGAAGGTTAGTCCCAAACTTCCCATGAACTACAGCGGTACAGAGACAGGAAGAAACTGGCCAAAGTCCCCCGGCTGATAAGGGATGAAACTAGGAACCATCCAGACTTTGGAGGCTAAGCTTTGGGAGGGGTAACCACGGCGGGGCGGGGGGGGGGGCAGGACTGAGGGTGGCATTTAGGAGGGTGTGGTGATGGGCAGCAGTCTGGAGTGGGGAAAAAAGCACCTGTGTAGGAGAGCTTCCAGGGGGCAGCGTCCCTCTCCAGGGCAGTGGCGCGTGCTGCTAGGGGCCTCACCCCAGAAACCCTAGGCAAGGAAGTCTCAAGCGTGGATAGAGCAGGGCTTCCCAGGCCTTCTGGCTCATACCAGGGAGGCAGAACCTCTTCCTAGACAGGACAGGAAGGACCTGGTGTGTGCCTAGATGGAAGGAAAGGTGCGCCAGGGAAAAGACTGACCTGTGCTAAGCCCTGCGGAGCACCAGCCTGTGTAATGGAGAGGGGACAGGAGCAGAGAGGTGGATGAACTTGGCCAATGCTAAGGATTCCCACCAAGTCGGCCTGGCCCTAGTGAGCTCAGAGACTTGTGGGAAGCTGGCTCCCCCAGCTCGGGGAGGGGAGAGCTCACATCCTCCCACTCAGCCCTGTGAGGGGTGGCCTGAACCCTCAGTGGATTCAGGTGGCAACCAGGGCCTGTATGCCCAAGTCTCACTTTCCTCTTCTGTGAAACGGGCCATGGGGAAGTGGTGGTGGGGAGGGGCAGGTTGGTGACACCCTGGCTATGCAGGGACCCAGGCAGGGGCTGGGACCACCATTCCTGGGGCTTCAGGGACAACCAGTGGGTGGAACTGGGGCCCCGGAGTGAGGGACACTGCAACTTTGACCCAAGGACTGCTGAACTCAAGGGGCTGCCTCTGCTCCATTTCCCCCCACGAGGGGAAACTGAGACCCCAGGGCAGGGACCTACCTATTCAGGGCCCACCGTGGGGCAGGAAGGTGGGGACAGCCCAGGGCCTGGTTCCCAGAGATGATCTAAACAGCCAGACTCAGTTTAGAAGATGCAACCCTGATCCCTGATGCAACCAAACCTCTTGCTGCTCTTCTTGTCATCTCAGTGTCCATGGAGGCCTCCCCTGGGCCTGAGTATTGACATAGACCAGTTGGGGGAGGTGGTCCAGAAGCAGGACCACACAGGGTGACAAGGCCTGTCCCGGGGGGAGCCCAGAGGCTCTGGGTACCATTTGGAGCCCTCTATGCCTGGAGGAGTCAGGCAGGGCTTCCCAGAGACAGAGGGTGTTGCAGGATCAAAGAAGTTTCCCAGCCACCTAGGGACAGTCAGGAGAGATGGCCTGGACTTGGCTGGAAGATGTGCAAGGAGATGGCCTGTGGGAGGCTGTGGGGCTCGGGGCAGCTGTGAGAAGGAGCAGAGGGCATGTGTGCATGTGGGTATGGAGAGGAGCAGACTGGGAGAGGAGGCTCTAGTGGGGTCAGAGGCGAGGTCAGTGAAGCCCTCCATGGCAGGCTGAGAGCTCAGATGTATCCTGCAGGCCTTGGGGAGCCACAGACTGTTAAGCAGGAGTGCTGAGTCAGGGTCCCCAGCAGAACTTCCTCTGGGAGGGCTGGTTAAAACAGCCATTGCCCAGCCCCACGTCCCCAGAGCATGTGATTCTGTAGAACTGGACTGAGGCCTGCACATTTGGGTTTCTAACCCCTGGGGTAGGGAAAGGCTGGGCTTCCCAACTCTGCGGACAGGCACCCAGAGTGGCTCAGGACTGGGGGCTGAGGAAAGGGAAGGTTGAGGTCTCAAAGGACCCACAGGAACCCAGATCTGGGTGTCAGGCTGCAGCCAGGCCTGAGGCCAGGTGCAAGTGTCTGGCGGGAGAGGGAAAGGGGAGGCCCCTGGGGCTCAACAGATCCCTGCCCTGACCTGGGGGTATGCCTCCTGTGTAGGCCCAGCTGTCCTGAGACATAGCTCTGCAGTGTGGGCTTCCACCTCCTGGAAGCTCCAGGCCCAGGTCCAGGAGAGCCATGAGACCAGGACCTGAGCCTAGCCCCACAAGGTTCTCTGTCACCCTAATCCTCTCACACTCCTCAGAGCCCGGGCGTCCCGTCTCAAATGGTGATAGTAATTCCTGCCTTCTAGAGCTGTTGCGGGTGCTGGAGGGGTAGGGGGTGGGTAGGAAAGCTCTGTGGGAGCTGCACGCCCCCCCCCCACCCAACACACATGAATTGCTATCACTACCAATACTCCAGGGATGGGACACTTAGTAAGAAAATGTAATGCCTTCACCCACAGCAATAATGTATGGCATTCCAGGCTCCATAATAAATTTGTGCAAAGAAAACATGTGTGATGAGAGCCCTTGGACGTGCAAAGTGGGAGGTGGCTAGGGGCTCACAGCTACGGGTGTTGTGGCTCCTGGCGTGGGGCCTGGGGAAGGGCCACCAAGAGCTGGGATCTGAGCCCTGCTCCCTTCCGCACAGACTAAATATTTGGGCTTCCCCGTCCCCGGCCTGGCAGCCTGGCGGGACCCAGGACCCCCTGTGGAGTGGCCACTCTGGGCTTTTGGAGTTGCAGCGGGGGAGGGCCCTCGGGGCAAGGCAGGGGGGTGGTGGAGATGGATCACAGAAGGCCCTGCTTGCACTAGCCAGCCCCTCAAAGGACAGAGCACTGCCCAAGGAGAAGCTGCCTCAGACACGGTGAAACCTGTCTGCCCTGCCATTGTGGGCCTCAGTTTCTCCATCTGTGGAGTGGGAGTGGGGCAGGAGTACTGAACAGGCTGATGACTTCCAAGGCCCCTTCTGCCTTCCTGGTGACAGTGGCCTCTCTGAGCCTCCTTCCACCCGCCCCACCATAGTCCCTGACGGAGTCAGCCCTCTGTGAGCCCTGGGTAGGGCGCCTACAGAACCAGACAATCCCTTCTGAGCAGAGCAGCGGGTGGACCCAGTGACGACACAGCTGGAGGTCTTTTAGCAATGATGGAAGGCTTTGGAAGAACTCTATTTCCCAGGTTGACACTTTGCAGGGGAGGGCCCAGCTCATGTGAAAAGCCTCCAAACGCCACTTGTATTCTCCCTCCTCCCCCAAATAAGAAAAAAGCCCCTGCCTGGCATTGTGGTGGGGCTGAGGAGGAGGCCAGGAGTGGGGAGCCCGTGGCCACAGCCTGTTGGCTGCAGCTTTGACGGTGGAGTCTCATCAGAAGGTGTCAAATCCCAGAAGCACGACCTTCTGGCAAATATTTACAAGGCCTCGACTCTGCCACAGGCTGTCCCGAGCCCTTGACCTCACCCATGTCTCTCAACATCCTGAAGGGGGGAGGACTATGATTGTCCCCATATTACAGATAAAGAAACTGAGGCACATGAGATGCCACAGTCCCACGGGAATGAAATGGTGGGGCCGATCCTTAGTGTGGCTCCTGAGTCCCCTCCAATGAGTTGTTTGTGTAGGAATAACGGTGTGACAGACTTCCGGGGCCACGTGGAAGATCAGGCTATCAGGACGTGTGGGTGCCATGGCGCCCCGTGTGTAAGAAGCCCCCAGTCAGTGCTGGCCGTTGCTCATCATGGCCGGAGGGGCTCAGACTGGGTAACCATGTCCCAAGGCACGTGAGAGTCTAGGAATCTGATTCTGAGACGGTCTGCCTTCCCGCAGTGCCCCCTTTGGGACCTTCCTCCGGGAGAGAGTCTCCAGCCTCAAGCAGCCAGGCGCCCCCCCACCCAAGAAGCCAGGTCGTGAGGCACACAGTGAGCCTGGGTCTAGGGACTTGATGTGGGGAAAGGCCTTCCTGGAAGCCCGCAGCCTCCTGGGGAAAGAGTGAGGGGACGCCTGTGTGTTCCGGAGGCCACAGGCTTTCAGGGCCTCATCAAGTAGCTGGACAAACCTCTCTCCCGGATGCCAGCCCAGCTGTCAGAGGAGCAGTGTGTGAGGGCATAGCTGGGCTTCCCGGCTGCACAGCCCTCCTTACAGCCTCCTGTGGACGCCCCCCTCCTCTGCCCACACAACCAGAGCTGGGCTTTTCCCATAATCCCAAGGCCCTGAGAGCATGTCTCCTGAAGGAGAAACCTTGTTCTCCAAGTTTCTGAGCCCTCATCACATGCCCGCTCAGCCTGGGAGTCCTCCAGTGTACCCAGGCACTGCTTCTAGTCCTTCCAGGTCCCCTATGGGGATGCTCTGACTCCCTCCCCACCCCCTGGTCCCAGGCTCCCAGCTCACTTTGCTCCCCCCATGCTGGAGACTGAGGGCTGGAGCCACATTGGTCTTGGCTCTGATTCCCCTGTGCCTGGCAGAGTGGAGCTCAGGACAGTGCTCTGTGGAGGTTTGTTGACTGACTGACTGAATTCTGATTTGATAACAATGGCTGCCAATAAATAACTCTTACCATCTGATGGGCCAAGTGTTTGCTGTGCCTTACCTAGCTTGAGCCTCACAATAATTCAAACAGGTGGGTGTTGTCCTTCATGACACTTTATAGATGAACGAACTGAGGCTCAAAAAGGAAGAGGTGTCTGCCAGGTGCCACAGTCAGTGAGGGCAGAGCCAGGAGTCAGGCAGGCCTTGTGGGGAGTGAAGTCGTGCTCCGCACCACAGCAGTGCTCCTACCTCCTCCTGGGGCAGAGTCCTCCCTCTGCCCCCTGCAGGTGTGTCTTCTGGGAACTGGGGCTGGCCTTCCTGTGTCGCCCTCAACCAGCACAGAAAGAGAAGCATGGAGCCCAGATTCAGGGAATCTCTCGGGAGGGAAAGACCTCCTTACATGGTCCCGTGGCCAAGCCCTGGCTGGGTGGTCCAGCCCCCTGAGGGGCTCCATGCTCTGTGCTAAAGTCAGGACGAGCCTGTGTTCACCCCCATTTTACAGCTGAGGTAATGGCATCTTGGGAGCTGAGACTTGTCCAGGGTCACCTGGTTTGTAGGAGTGGTGGCTTGGATGAAACCCTGGCTCTGTGACTCTAACTGGCCATCTCCCTGCCTGTTCCATGGTTGTCACCTCCTGCATAGCTTGTACATTTCAAATGTGTTCTGGAAACATACAGAGAGGGTAGTGGGGTGTCTGCCATGTGGATGTGGACATGTGTTGGGGTGGGAGGGAGGCTGTATGTGTGCTGGAGGTGGTGATATCTGTTTTCCTTGGCTTCAGAAATGGATTTTAGACCCTGCCTGGGCTTTGGCACAGTCAGCAGCTGCCATCCTTGGCCCATTCCTAAGAATCCAGGACCCATCACTGGTGATGATGGGGTCTCTGCTTGTGGGAAGAAGAGCTCTCAGGGACAGCCGGAAGGAAGGGCAGCAACTGTCAGGAAGAGCATGGCTCCCCCAAACTGACACCTGAGGGGCAGGAGGGCTGCTAGGGGATCTCGCTTGGAGCACGTCAGATGAGCTCCAGGACCATGGAATGTTTTGGGTGGTGGGCCAGAATCTAAGAAAAGCTGAATCAGGATCTTGAGTTAGGAAGTGCCTTAAGGGCAGGGCATCAATGGGCTGGGGGGCCTGCCCCTCCCAGACGCCCGCCCGATCCCCAGCCCCTGCAAGCAAGGCACACTTTTATGGATGCAAAGACGGTAGAGACATAAACACTTGGGCTTTAACTACAGCTGTGCCCCTGTCCAGGAGCTCTGGGGCCTGGGCCTCTGGAAATTCTGTCCTCACCTGCCAGCCCCGAGGACCAGCCTGGATGGGGTATCTGGGATGGTGTGATCTGCCACCTCTGCTACCCCCCACACCCGTATCCCAGCCTTCCAGCCCCCCACCCCTGGAGCCTGGCAGGTGAGGCAATGGGGACTGAGGGGCCGATAAGGAGAATGTCTTCAGCAGCCCTAGGCCCACGGAGCCAAGCGGATATTGATCTGGTCTATGGGAGCAAAGGGACCCATTAAACAGGCTGCTGTTAAATCGCTCTGCCTGAAGCCAGCCATCTCTGCGGGTGGGCGGGGGACATGGCAGGCAGGCGGAGGCTAGACCAGCTTGTGGCTAGCACCCTGGTGGGGGTGGTCTTGGACACCCTGGCTCTAAAGAGCCCAGGGCCTGAGGCGGCCTGGTGCCCACAGGCCCCTGAGCTCCAGCCATACCCCGCTTCCTGGCCTCTTCCCAACAAACCAGGTGCTGCTGTGCCTTTGCTCACACAGACTCCTCCCCTTGGCCATTTCCTCCAGCTCTTGAAATCCTCCTCTGCAGACCCAGTGCAAACAGCACTTCCTCCATGAAGTCTTCCAGGTTTTCTACTCCCTATTCCTGACACTTTGAGAGAGGTAGGTTTTCCCTCCCCAGATCCCCAAAGCCCCCAGATGGGCCCCGGTTGTCCTCTGACTGTAGTCCTCCCTGCCACACTAACTAGGAGTTGTGGGCCCACTCAAGGGGGACACATGTGCTTCAGCCGCTCACACATCCCACCGCCCACAGATGCAGCATGGGAGTCCAGGCACCAGGTGATGGCGCTGAGCTCCTCAGCTGGGGAGGACAGCGCTGGAAAGTGTTGGCTGAGCTGTGGCCTGATGGCCATGGCTGGGAGCTCCTGAAACCTGCACCTGGCCAGTCGTCCCTAGTCCCTGTGACAGGTATTAAGAACTGCTCGGTCTCCTCTCCCTCCTGTGCGATGCCCTATCTGCCACTCTGGTTCACAGTCAATACCCATTCCCAGCCAGAGGCCACCTCCATCCCTCAGATGCCCATCACAGACTTGCAGCCAGGGAGTTCTGGGCCTTGAACCTCTGCTCTGCCCCTTGCGGTTCCATAACCCTGGGTCTCAGTTTCCTCATCAGTAAATTAGAGATACTGGGCTCTACCTTTCAAAATGGTGAGCTTTATATGAGACAACTATTGCACATGCCCAGAGAGGGCCAGTGGCTGCCTGGAGTCACACAGTAAGAGAGTGGAAAATATGCCGGGATTCCTGTCTCCCAGCCCCAAACTCCCTCTACCCCATCTAGCCTCCCTTGGTCCGGGGCTCCCAGCTGGGGCCTGCATCCTGTTGGAGGCCTGCTCTGTGTAACCTGGCAGCTGGTCACCATGACCTGAGGAACAACAGACCATCAGCCTAGCTCCGGGCTGCGCCCAGGCCCCCCTTACTTGTTTCTCCGGCCTGACCTGGCCTCCCCAGGGGCCCTTATCTGTCCATTCTCTCCTTTCCCACCAACCTAATCTCTCCCTCTTTTCGGGAGTTCCTGTTTCCTCTCTGCCGCCTTCTTGTCTCCCTCCTCAGGCCCTGACTCTCCTATGTCTCCAGCCAACCTCCCACACTTGGTTCAGAAGCCTTCTCAGAGTGGCTGGTCTTGTCATCCTCTGGGAGCCTCCCTCCCCTGCAGGCCTTCTGGGCGTCACAGAGCCCAATCTGGGCCTGTGCTCCTCTTAGGCAGGAGGGAGGAGGCCAAGTGTGGCAGTCCCGCTGGTGGCCAGTGTCCTGACTCCCACAGGTCCATACCTGGCCTTTTTAAATTCTCGGGGTTGGCAACTGGTTCAGGGGCCTCTACAGTTCTTCCAAGGCAATGGTTTGAAGATTTCTACTCCAAAAGTCCAAGGTACCAAGATTTTATGCCTCGAAATCTCTGCCCACAATGAGATCCTGAGGCCCTAGAGAGCCGAGGTTCTGGGATTCACACTGGAGGCCCCGTCCCTGTCCCACGGGCAGTCTTTGGGCTGCTCTGACTGCTCTTCCTGGGCAGTCCAGAGTAAGGGCTCCTGAGAAGGGGATGGGGTCTGGTGGCAGACATACCAGGGCCCCCGAGTCCTGCACCACATGGACCTGCCCTGAGATCAGGGGCCAGCCACCTCCTCTGCAGAGCCCTGCCTTCCTCCCCTGCCAGGCAGAGATAACCATGCCCACCTGGGGCTTGCTGTCAACAGGACTTGAGACAGTGTCTTTGGACTTGCACACAGGAAGAGTGCAATGGATAGGTTTGCGATCACCCTGAGAATCACTCTGGGCCCTTAGTCCGATTTCTTCATTTGCTTGTCCTGGTTAAGGTCCAAAGTACACCCCCAAATCCAACATTTCTGAGGCATGAGCTCAGCCCCAGGTGTGCCACTCCCAGATCCCGGGGCCCCACAGGTGCACTGGGCTGGTCCCGGCTCACCAAGAGGCCCGAAATGGGTGGGGGAGGCAGACACAGACACAACACAGACCTGTACTACGACTCAGCTCAATGCAACATCCCAGAAGAGCACAATGGCCATGAGAACCCAGAGGAGGCCCAGGTGGAGGGTGGTCAGAGAAGGCTTCCCGGAGGAGAGGGCCAGTCAGCTTGGCCTTGAAGGAAGATCAGGCAGTGGCTGGCCACAGTGAGTATGAATGTGATGGCTGTTTTTATGGTTCAGAGGGTTGCAGGGATCCCGAGAAGGGACAGATCCCTTCCACCCAGGATGCTAGAGAAGGCTTGGCAGAGATGGCCACAACAGCTTAACAGGACTCCAGCAGGGAAAGCTCCATTCCAGGCCCGTCAAGCACAGCAGATACCCAGAGGCAGGCCCAGCAGTCAGGTTTCTGCACGCACAAGTGCATGCGTGATCTACTTGTGGCTGGAGCGGGGGCGGAGGGATGCCTGGGCAGTTGCAGAAAATGTGCCTGGAAGAGTGGCCTATGTGACCTGGGGGAGAGGCCCTGGATGCCGAGCCAGGGAACTGGGGACTGGTTTTGCAGGCTGCGCAGAGCAGGGACAGCCGTGGGCCCGGAAGACAGCCATGTTCCAGGGACTTGTTCAATGCAGAGTGAGTTTTCTGCAGAGATGCTGGCAAGAGCCTCTCCATGGGATGCCCCAACCCCACCACCAGCGTTATCAGTGCTGTAACCACAGGAAAAGGCCCTTCCCACCTCGGAATTTCCTCATCGGCAAAACAGATTGAGAGACGAGAAGACTTATCTTGAGGTTCCTTCCAGCCTGTGATTCCGTGACTCTGGCTACCCCGTCGCGAGCTCCCAGGCAGGGACTTGGGTGGGTGGCCACACGGCCCTCTCTCTTCCCCGCAATGATCAGTCCAGACTACAAGGCCCCGCTCTCCCCCAACCTGCATGTCAGTCTCCCCCCACCCGTGCCACTTGGGACGAATCAACCCCACAATTCCCACATGGCCAGGTCTCGAGAGCCCCAGCCCTCTCTCCATCTCCAACTCAGGGACTCAAGGTACCTCCAGCCAAACGCTTGTGACCTTCTTGACCCTCCTTGCCCCACACCCCATCGCCCTAGAGAGAACAAATCCCGAAGGCTCCACTTTTGACACAGGACAGGACTCTGAGGGCTTCTCTCCACACCCAGGGCAGCCTGGCCCAGGCAAAGGTGGGGGTAGGGGGAGGCTTTCCCACCCACAAACTTTCATCTCCATCACCCCCCCTTTTACAAGTGGGGAAACTGAGGCATGGGCGGGTGGCAGGGGAAGCCTCAGTCACACAGAACACCCACCACGGCTGGTGAGAGCCTGGGTCTGTTACTACCTCCCTGAGGTCTGCGTCCCCAACTCCCCGGGGTTGGTCTTCTCTGGAAGCTGGCTTAGCAAGTCTGACGACACAGCCAGGCCCTGCACGCCCGCCTGCGTGTGTCCCTGAGGAACAAAGAATCTGCCAGCTGGGTTTATGTTTCAAGACGTCTGTCCTCGCCCTTGAGCCAGAGATCTTACGGGGAGATCAGGGCTGGAGCTGGGGGGCTAGGGACATCAATCGGAAGCCGCCTTGCCTAGAAACCCGAGAGGTCACCCCGCCTGGCCTCCGGCACCTTCCAAGTTCACTTGAGGAGGCCACTGCAGGGGTGGGCTGGGGTTCTCTCCCCACGTATTTCATACAGCTGCTTAAAAAGCTTGTTTAAAATTGAGATCATTATATATATTTATTTATATATATAAAATATATAAAGAGGAATTGAGGCGAGCCACCCCAAAGAAAAAGCTATGTTTTTATAAATATTTCTGTAGCTCCCACATCCCAGAGGAAGAAACAAAACAAAACAAAACAAAACATTGACAACCCAAGCTAGTGGTTCCGTGTGGTGGGCCCAGCAGGCTCAGACCCTGAGGGCAGCCAGTGGGGGTTCTCAAGGGCAGGGTCTGCAGAACATTCTGAGGAGGACAGGCACACCCCACCCCACCACCCCCTTCCCAGGAGCTTGGTGTCTCTTGCTGTGAAAGGTCAAGTCCTTCCCAGTCCTGCCAAGCCCATGGCCCTGGCTTCTCGAAGTGGCCTGGAAGGCGGCGTGCAGGCGCTCCCCGGCTCCGGCTGCCGGTTATTTTTAATCTAGTCGGTTTCCTTTGATGTGCTGGCCCTCCTTCCAGGGTGGCCAGGCCTTCTGTCCCCGGCACTGTCCAAGTGGAGGCAAAGCCCAAGCCACCTCCCATGCCTGGCATCCCGGATCCCCAAACGGCCCTCCGCAGGGTGTGTCCAAGACGCCTGGTGAGCGGGGTGGGGGATGGGGGTGGGCTCCGCGGGTCCCTGGGGTGCAGGTGGGGCTTCACTTGCAGACATAGCGCTCCACCGTGCGCTCGCAGCGACGGCATGTGACGTAGCAGCACCAGTGGTACTTGCAGTGGCAGCGCTCGACGACGCGGTCCGTGTAAGGGTTGTAGCCGCGGCCGCAGCACATGAGGTCACAGCTGTCACTGCCGTGAGATGTCTTGTTGCACTGCCTGGGGCGGGGTCGGGGAAGAGCACGGGGTGGTCAGAGTGCCACAGACCCCAGCCTCCCGCTAACTTCTGCTCCGCTTGGAAGGTGTCTTGGTCCCCAGGGGAATCATAACTAATCCCCTCCCCAGAGGGTACTTCTCATTTTCCCCTAGATTTCTAATAGAGGCACATCAGAATGACGGGACTGTTTTGTTTTTTTGGAGGTGTCTTTGTTTTCTGATCCTTCTACTTCCAAATACTGCAAGGAGCCTCAAACTGCTCTAACGATCCTGTCTTCATATCTGATCTTGAATTATATTGCAACAAATGTAAAGATCGTGTTTACATGGACAATCCCAAGATAATTCTGGATAAGACATAGATGCAAGGCAGAGTGACTAGGTGGCAGGCTGTTTGCTGAGAGCGAGCCTCTGTCAACCATTGGCCCCTCTGTGCTAGGTGCTTCCCTCCAGTATTTTACCTTCCAGGATCCTTGGGTCAGTGGAATTATGCCCATTGTACAGATGGTAATGGACTCAGCTAAGGTCAGAGGAGTCTGTGGGCAAGCAGTGCTTGCCCAGAGTTACACAGTGTGAGCATGGGGTCTGGGAGAGCTCAGGAGGACTTCCTGGAGGAGGGTCATATGGGCCATGTCACGTAAGACACACAGCAATCTAAGATGGAGAAGAGGGTAAGAGTTTGAGGGGGCAAAGAAAACAAACAGCTTGGGCAAAGGGAAAGGACCTGACCTAATCTAAGAGGCAAGAACAAATGGAAGGATTAGAGCTGGAAGTGCGGAGGCTGGAGAAAGAGAGGCCAAGATCTGGGCTGGGAGGAGGCCATGGGGTGGGAAGGAGGGGGCACAGGGAAGGAGAGTTAGGAGGTGACAGTGGCCTGCAGGTAGGGGCTGCCAGCAGTTCTGGGCAGAAAGGAACAGCAGGAAGAACACATGCCCCAGAGGCAGACAGACCTGGGTTCAAATCCCAGCACTGCCACTTACTCCCTATGTGACTCAAGGCAAGCCACATAACAAAGCTGACTCTGCTTAGTCACTCAACACCATTCATGCCTCTCAGCCGTATCCTGGAGGTCTCCGGACAATTTCTCCAGGAAAGGGTGGTAGGAAGAGGAAAGAGTTTCATTTTTATTTCTAGATCCCTGATATGCCATGTTTGGAACCTGCCCTCCAACCCCAGAACCAGACAAGGTCTGTAGTAGGGCCCAAGACAGGAAGCTGGGGAGAGTGGGACTCAGAGCAAGATCCAGGAGCCTAGGGCAGCTTTCATCAGTGCAGGGGCTGCTGAAAGGAACATGACTAGAGGGCCAGGGTACTGGAATGCTGACTGCTGCTGAGGCTTCCCTTCACCAAACTGGATGTGAGGGGGGTGCGGTGCTAGGGGGCCAGCCTCTAGAGAGCAGCCACTCATGCACACGCTCCTTACAGTTAACGAAGCTCAATCCCTTGTACTCCCGAATCCCTTCACCTAGCAGAGCTCATGTTCCCCCGTCCTCCAGGAAGCTTTCCTTGATGTCCAGGCTGACTCAGGGCACCTCAGGACTCCCCTCCTCCTTGGGCTTTCCTCTGTCACAATCCAACCACTTATCTCTCCTGCCTCTCTATGCCTGCCAGAGCCTCACGTAATAAATAGATGGGAAAGTGTCTGTAGTTGTAAGCTACTGAGACTTTACAGTTGTTAACTGCAGAAAAAGCTGACCCATAGAGATGTCTGCAGAATGCCATCTTCAGAGGAATGGCCGAGAACTGAGCCTGCAGGAAATCTGGTGGCCAAGTCGGGGGAGGCATTCAGAGAAAGCAAGGGAGGCAGCCGGTGCTGTGGGATGGGGTGGATGGGGTGCCCTCGTCAGTGGTTTGGGGGCAAGCAGAGTGGGGGCCCCTGGGACAGCAGAGGCCTGGCAGCCTGGGGGATGGGGAAGGGAGAGCACCATTAATGAGCCCTTCCCATGGCACTAACATAGCCCTCGGAAGTGTAGCTGGTGCCTGCCAGCCGCCCCTCCACACTGCACAGAAGATGAGGCCGAGCCTCAGAGAAGTGAAGGGATGTGCTCAAGGTCCCGCAGCAAGCATACTGCAGCGCCAGGGTGGGAACGATCCTTTCCTCACACACGCGCACACGCACACACATCCCCACCATGGACCCAGGGAGACCCTCTGTGGGCTCCAGGCCCTCCCCAACCTCTCTGGGTTCTAGAATCCGTCTGCCCCCACCCCCTCCTCATCACATCCAGCCTGGCTGCCTCAGACCAGACTTGCGCTCCTTCCGTCTCCCTGGCCCGACCTGGTTCCATCTTCACTCCGCCCGACCTCCCTCAATCTGGCCTCCAGATGGGAGCCAGGGCCTCCTCGCAGAGCCTGCTGCCCTGGCCTGTGAGGATGGAGCCCCCCCCACGTCAGGCCCCCTCTCCTGGAGACAGGAACATGGGCTGCGGAGGAAGCAAATGCTGGCCGGGCACCAACTATGTGCCAGACACGTTCTCAGACACCCTCGCTCTGGTTCAATATTCTTTTAACCCCGCAGAACACTAGTTTTGTGGAATGCTATTAGGGGCTCCCTAATAAAAGAGTTCCACAGCCAAACACCTCTGGGAAACGTTGGCTTAGGCAGATCCTTTACTGTGGGATTCCTCCAAGCCTTTCAAATGTCCTCGTGCTTTGCAGATCGCCAGAGAGAATTTCCCGATCGTATTTGATGGCAGGACTGTTCCTAGGAGAACGTTCGGGACTAACGTCCCCCCAGAACCATCCCCGGGAAACATGGCTGCCCTGATTCCTCATCAGCCATGCCCGGCACACAACAGGTCACCCCTGCTGGTTCTTTCTTTCCCCTGTCCTGAGCCGGCTTCAGCAGGGGTGATGGGGCCAGCTGTGGGGACCTCAGCCCTGCTCTTAGGCTGGGGCCCAAGGGCAGAGAGAGCTGAGGCCCAGGAGGTGGGTGCGTGCCTATCAGGGGACACGGGAGCATGGTCTGCCCACAAGCCAGACCTCCTCCTCCTGCTGCCCAGGTTCTGTGTTCAGATCTGTACAGAACTCCTGCGTGCCTGTGGGCTGGCTGCTGCCCCCTCGTGCCTCAGGTCCTTCTCTATCCAGGATGTCCGGGCAAGGTACACAACGGCCCCTCCCAGGAGCTCTGCTGGGGGAGGGGGGTACCTCAGACCGTGGCACCTCTGCTCAGCACTTCTGGGGCCACCTCCCTCAACCAGGCAGGGACTCCATCCCCCAGATGTCAGCTGAAGTGAGACTCTGTGCTGGCCTTGAGCTGGGGCAGGCAGGGCCTGTCGGCAGAGCTGACCCCCTCCCGCCGAGGTGGCAGCAGGCCCTTACCTGTCTTGCGTTCCATGGGAGCCCACCTTCTCGTTCTTCATGCAGAAGTCGGGTGAGCTCTGCAGATAGACAAGCTCCGAGTCCTTCACAGGCCTGATATCCAGGTCCTTGGGCACCAGGTGCTTGCGGGTGCCCATGGGTCGGTGCACGACCTTCGTGGCCGACAGGTAGCGGGTCTTGAGGTCAGCGGCCACATCCCGGAGCTCCTGCAGCCCCTTCCAGCAGGTGCGGATAGAGCAGGAGCCAGACACCCCGTGGCACTTACACTTCATTTCCAGAGAGGCGCGCAGAGCCTGCAGACAGGGGACGGCGTCGGGCTGGGCGGCCAGGGTCCCCTCCCTGGCCTGCTCGGGGACCCTGCTGCCTACCCCCTATTCCCCACATGCTGGGTGCTCTCAGGGAGTCGTCGCCTACTCTGGGCCTCAAGAAAGAGAGCTTTTGGCTCTGAAGCTGGGGAGTATTATAGGTTCTAAGCTCCTTCTCCAGCTTGGGTAGTGGCTAGGAAGGACAGGAAAGGAAGGAGTGGTATTTGTAGTGATAACTGATTCCAAGTACCCAAGCACTTAATATGGCTTCGTCATCATTAACAGTCCTTCACGGGAGGTAGCCTTTCTTTCCCCCATTTTCAAATGGGGAAGCAAGGGCTCTGAGAGGCCAAGTCTCAAGCTCAAGGTTGCACAGTTAGAAAATCCTGGAGCTGGGATCTGAACTCGGGTCTGAGGGCAATTCCAAAAGCCATGGCTTTCAATAATTCCATGCTTTTCTCTTGCACAAAACTGGAGCTCACTGAATGTTTGCTGGGAGAAAGGGGAAAAAGAGAAGGGGAGGAATGATGATTGTGGGGGGTGGAGAGGCAGGAAGTCATGGGGGCGCAATCCCTCGCCTGGCTGGCCCTTCCCCTCCACCACTGGGTGACCCCCAGCAAGCCCCTCCACCGATCAGCAGCTCCGCCCTACTCTGTGCAGGGCAGGCTCGAAACTGCTATCCGCAGAACTGCCGCAGGGATTCCACAAGAGGATGTGAATGAAACGGTTTTGCAAACTCTAAAAAGTCAAATTAACCCCGGTCTGAAAATCAGTCTAATGACTGTGGTGGAGCTGGGAGGCCTGGGCTCTGGGGCTTAGGGAGACTCTAGCCCCGGCTTCTGAAATGACTCTATACCCATCATCTTCCTCGGGCCTCAGTTTCCCCAAGTGTACCTGAGGGGCATGAGTTAAGACAGATGTCTTTTGCAGGCTGTTCAGTTTTGCATCTTAAACCTTGCTTCTCTGCACACAGGACTGGGATCCCTCTACCCAGGCCAGCCCTCCTGCCTCCCTTCTGTAGAGCTACAAGGCTTACGACCTGTGTCCCCTGGGTCTACCCCTGCTTTAGAAAGATGGGGAAACTGGGGCACAGAGAGGGCAGAGACTTGCCCCAAATCGTTTGGTGAGTTATTGCAGGAGCTGGTAAGGTCCCAGGGCTCCTCTCCTTCACCGGTGCCAGGAAGTGGGGAATGAGGGAGTCCACTGGGTCTAGAATCAGAATTGGCTCAGCAAAGCCTGCGAGGAGCACAGGAATGAGACGAACCTGCTTGAAGGGCACATTCAGCCTCTCAAGGGCATCAGGTACTCTTGAATCATCGACGACAGGTAACTACGTTTAGCTCCCCAGCTCACGTGGGTGGGAAGGGCCCTGAGCCTCCTGACACCCTCCATGGGCCCCTGTTTGCTATTTCATTTAACTCTCATGAGCCCTGTGGCCACTGGGGAGGGGACTGGGTCCTTTTGCAGATGGCCCCAGGGAGGCCAGCTCCTTAGCACCAGGGCCCCAGGGATAGCCCCAGTGAGGCTAAGGAGCCCGTCTGGACTGCATGGTGTGGGGATGGCTGTGCCCCCGGCAGCATGAGGCTCAGGCCTGGCCATGGGTAGGAGTAAGGCTGGGCTCTTGGGCTGGGGGCGGGATTCCCAAGGATGGGGGCAGGCGGCAGGGTTGGGAGGCAAGGTCCTGAGTACCTGGCCAGACCCTGCTACAGTCTCCACTAGTGTCTCATGGCCTAAGTTTCCCCAACTTTCCAGATATGGCTTGGACATCCTAGAATCCTTCCAGGAAAGAGACCAGTGAGAGAGTGAGGGGAGGACGTGGAAACCTCTGGGCTTGGAGTCCCATAGACCTGGGCTCCATCGCACCTTGCGTCCTTGGCTAAGCCACCTAGGCTCTCTCTGCCTCCCTTGCTGCCTCTGTACGATGGGCCTGCTGAGGCCGCAGGCAACCATGGGATGCCACATGCACCTGAAGTGCCTTCTTGGGCCCCCCGCTGGTAAGGGGGACAGCAGGGCCTCCTCACTGGGGGGTGGGGTTTGTGGACTACTGGACAGCCACCACAGGGCCTGGTGCTCACATTGGTATGAAGGATTTCTTTTTCTTAATTTTCTAAAAATAAAAAGGTCCATTCATTTACTTACACATTCACCCCAACCTTCTGTGGAATGAGGTGAGGAATCAAAGAGATACTGAGAGTAACACATGTTGGGGGCCCACTGCGCTCTGGAGTTGGGCGGGAGTCCCCAGTAGGGCCAAGGGGACCACCCCATAGGCTAAGGCTCTCACCCCACAGTCCTCCCCACGCCTCCTCCCACACCCAGCCGAGGCCCAAGTGCCCCATGGGAGGATCCTCAGGAACACGGCCAAGGGGGACTAGAGAGCAGCAAGCCCGTCCGTTTTACAGATGGGAAGAACTGAGGCCAGAGAGGAAGTGACTTGTCCAACGTCCCCCAGCTAGTTTAGTGCCAGAGCCAAGGTGGGAACTTGCAGCTCTGGACTCCCAGCTCAGTGCTCCTTCTGCTCCACCCAACATTTTCAATTCAAATCCTGGTGGGCCCCCTAGAGGAGGAGGAGCCTGACAAGCAGGCCCCAAGCATCTAGAAAGGGGAGAGCGGGACAGGGTGGGGAGGAGGATGGGAGCACACTGGTGTGGGTGGATTGGGGCCCATCCCTCCCATCCCGCCACCCCCGCCATCAGGGCGCACTGGTGGCCCTCTCCTTGCCGACTGGCACAAGCACAACCATCCAGGGTGGGTGGGGTGGGTGGTTACCTGTCTCCCCACTTCACTGTTGTGTAGACGCATCAGTTTATTGGCTTGGGATCCTGTTTTTTTCACCTTCATAGGAGCATCGGAAAACTTGGCCCCCATGAGGAGCCCGTAGCTGAGGTTGTCCGCACATCCTCCCCAGCGGTTCCCGGGCCCGGGTGGCTCACCTGGGACGGGGCCGCAGGAGCAGCCGGGCAGGTCGCCGGAGGTGCAGGCCCGGGCGATGGCGTGGCTGATGGCGGCCGCGGACAGCGCATACACGAAGGCTGACTCCCGCGTCCCTGGGGGGAGGTGCTGGGTCAGCCGGGGCTGGTGACCCCGGGGACAGGACCCCACCCAGGCCTGAGGGCCCCGTCCTGAGCCCCTGCCTGCCTCGGTGGGGCTGGCAGGGGACAGGGGCTACAACCAAGTGGACGACACTAGGGACATGAACCTGTCGCTTGCCCATTCTCCCACACATACATTAGCTGACTTGGACACTTGCTCGCAAATGCCCCCCGCAGGCCCGCAAAGCCCACACACCAATGGGCACCCTTGCTTCCACACACTCACGATTCTGGATCTTCCCCCGTTTCCCTGCACTCACCGTTAGGGGCTACTCCTCAAAGGACTCATGCCTCAAAGGGCAGATGAGTGTGCAAAGAGGTTGAAATGTGTTCCCCAAAAAGAGAAGGCCAAGTTCTGACCCCTGGTACCTGTGAACATGACCTCATTTAGAACCAGGGTCTTGGCAGGTGTCATGGAACTAAGATGTGGTCGTCCTGGACAGGGTGGGCCCAACTTCAATGACTACTTCCTTATGGGAAGGGGGAATCATGGATACAGAGACCCATGGCGGAGGGAACCCCACACGACAGAAGCAGGGATCGAGGCAAAGCTTCAACAAGCTAAGGAACACCGAGGCTGCTGGCAACCACCAAAAGTTCAGAAGAGGCAAGGAAGGATCCTCCCCAGCGTCATCGGCGGGGAGCACAGGCCTGCCAGCTCCTTGATTTCAGACTTCCAGCCTCCAGAACCCTGCACGATACAGCTTTGGTGTTAGAATTCCTGTTCGTGGGACTTGGTCACAGCAGACTCGGGAAACCAATCCGGATGGAGCCCAACGTGTCTCTGCTGGAGGGTGTTCTCGCCTTAGGTTCATACAAGTCACCTCCCCTTCTCAAGCCTCAGTTTGCCTAACTGTAAAGTGGGAATGATAACACCCACCTCACAGGCTTGCTCTAGAGTTCAGATCTTTGGGAAGGAAGGAAGCTTTGTCAAGTGCTCCACAAACCTTAACTGTTACCTTGTGGGGGAGAGATTAGATTCTCTGGGGCCCTTCTGCCCATCAACACCCTCCCCCTCCAAAATCTACCCCAGAAGGCACCTGCTCTGGAAAGTGGAGCCCCTACCTCTCATTGTGCATTTCACAGCATCGGCAGTCACCTCTGTCTAGAAGGATCCGTGCACACCTGTCTGCCTGAGGGTGGGCTGTCCTGTCCTCCTGGGCCACATCCACCCTTTCTTTGCGCATTCGGGTACACAAGCATTTGTACTAGCCCTACACTGTTATATCTACTCCCTGTGTATTCCTTTATTCATTAATTCATGCCTGGATACCCATATCTGTGATTAAATTCAGCCACCCATCCATCCACACCTGTATTCTTCTCCAGCCCCCATCCACTCCCCAACCTAGCACCCATCCACCCACCGCAGAGAAATCAACATCCATCCATCCACCCAGGAGTTCACCCACCTACCCAGACACATACCTGTATGCCCGAAATCATCCATCCCCACCTGCACGCATGCCACAAGCCCTGGCAGCCCGTGCTGGCTCCCTACCTCTCTCCAGGTCAAGCAGGTAGTTGGGGGCAAGCTCGATGGAGGAGCAGTTCCAGCGCATGTCGGCGAATGCCCTGCGGCAGGCCTTCATGACCTCACGGGCGGCGTGCACGACGGTGTGCATGAGCTCCAGGTTGCTGCGGCAGAGCTGCACCTGTGCAGACACCAGCCCCTCCAGCTGCTTGCAGTGCTGCGTCTGGTTCAACGCCAGGGCCGCCGGGGTCTTGGACAGTGCCCTGCATGCCGCCGGAGGACAACAACCCACAGGAAGAAAGAGAGAGTGTCATGACGGGCCGCCTGCCCTATGGTCCCAGCCTTCCCTCAATGCGGTTGGGGGCCTTTGCTAGAACGAGCTGGGAAACCAAGACACAAAGACCCTCCCTCTCCCCCTCCCTGTGACCTTGGGCACATCATCATCCCTCTCTGCGTCAGGCCTTCATTCATAATGCAGGATCATGACCTCCTCCCTACCTAGGCTTTGCTATCATTATCCTAACAATAAACCGTTTTATGGGTCACAGAGCACTCACACCCGCTTCCTTGTTTAATTCCTGTGAATTACGACTCCTTGTTCAACATTCAGTCCCAGCCAAGTCCCTGTATGTGCTGGGCCCCCACGCTGCGTGCTAAATGATTACAGTCCCACCATAATCCTTACCGTTAACTGAGCACTTACTAGATGCACAGGAGGAGCTAGGAGCTTACCATACATCCCTCTGTTTAATTATTAAAGTCATTTATGGGGCTGTAAAATCCCACAACATGAAAGGAATTTATTAAAGGATTAAGGAGCCACTCAATTTTGTGATAGATTACACTTAGCCATGAACTTGCTGTGTGCCCCTAGATAAATTACTGTCCTCTTCTGGGCTTCGGAGTCTGTACCTGCAAACTCTATTTCCCAGAATGGGTTCCAGTGAGACACTCTGAAAAAAGGGATCCAGGCATAAGTGCATTTGGGGAACCTGATATACTCTATCCCTCTTTGGAGAGTAACTGATGCACATTTACATTTTAAAAGCCCTGAGAAGTCCCACAGCAAAGCAACAGGCTGGGTTTTGTTTAACTCAGGAGGCAGCTTAGCACAAAGGCCTTTGTCTGAGAAATGCTGACCTCATCCAGGCTTTGGGAAAGGCTGGCCTGGGGGTCGCTTATGAACCCAGGTGACATTACAGGATCGGGGAGCTTTCCTGATCCCGGCTCTAGGTATTGGAACTGCAAAGCTGCAGGAGCCGGGGTCCATCCTGGATGCACGTTTCTCCTCTGAGGCATCTCCTCTAAGTGCATGCTACAGGGACCCCAACAGCCTTAAAGGGATCTGCATAGACTAATCCCCTGCCCCAGAGCCAGCTGGCCCTCAGCAAGCCAGCAGAGACGCGGGAGGAAGTGGGGCTGGGGGTGGGGGGATGCTGATCTGCAGCCACAGTGCTGGGGGGCCCTCCCTGCTTGCTGTGAGCACCACAGTCTATTAGGGTCAGGGCTGAGACCTACTGAGGCCAAGATCCCAGACCACCACCCTCTCACCCTCCCTAGGGACCCAGGACCCTGCCTAGGGAGAGAGTACCATGCGAAAGAACAGTACAGGGAGGGGCAGATTCCGGGGTCTGTCGTTCTCCCTTGTGACCTTGAGCAAGTCACTTGGACTCCTCTCCTAGGCCAGCAATCTCTCAGCATTACCAGGGGGGAGTAACTCAGTGCGCCTCATGTGCTCTGCCCATGACTGACACACCTACTGGACACTCAGAGAGGGAGTTACTACAGTTCCTGAACTGGTGGTCTTTTCCTACCAGCCAAGGGCTGCCGCAAACCTGGGCCCCCTCTCCAGCATCCTGACCTTAACATCTGGCCACACCAGACTCCTGGCTCCCCTGAAGGGGGACCACCCTACCACCTTGTCCTTGCCAGGAATACCTTTCCCCTTGCTAAATGAACAAATGAACTTGATCTACTTGTGGAAGAAATATTTACTAAGCACCAACTCCTCCTGAACTCATTTGGTAACAAACAAGACACAGATCCTTCCCCCAAGGAGCCCCGAGTCTAACGGCTACACAGAACCCATCCACAGTTATAACCCAGATGTTCCAGCTCATGGGCTGGCCCAGGAAAGAGCCCAACTTAGGGCACAGCTGTGTGACATGGGTAAGCTACCCAACCTCTCTGGGCCTCGTGGTCCTCATCTGTTATAAGAAAATGACAATTTCCACTTCAAAAGGTCAGGGCAAGACTTCAATAAGATAATGCATATAAAACATCTGGCGCACTCACACATGGGATTGCCTCTGCTTATTGCTGGGTGAATGCCGGACCAGAGGGAGTCAAAGACCTGGGTTCTAGCTCCAGGTCTGCCTTGTATGTCCTGTTCACCTTGGGCAAATTGCTGAGCCTCTCTGAGCAACACCTACAAAATGGGAACTCCGAGAGGCCTTAGAGGGGCTGAGTGGGGTAACAGGAGCTACGTTAGGTCCTAATAAGTCAGTTTCCCTCTGCCTCTCACTCTCCACCACATGCCCCACCCATGCTACGACTCCAAAGTAGAGAAAGCAGAGCCAAGACAAGTGGGCCCGGTCTAGTGTCTGCAGTCGGGCTGGCCTGGCCCAGCCTCAGATCGATCAAGGCTTTCTTAGGCTGTTTCTCCTCACTGCTACCCCTGGCCCGTCCCTACCCTCCAAACCATGAGCAGGGAAATGTCTGGTAGCTTTGGATGCAGAGCTAAGTTAGGCATGGTTTCATGACCTGCGCTGAGCCAGCCAATCCTCCCCAGCCCTCTGAGCCCCGGAGGCCTGTCTAGGCCAGGACTGCTCAGGGAACCTCTTGTCTGGATTCCTGTAGCCTAGACAGCCTAGACTGGGGGAGCTGTGACCACATAGAGCCAGATGCTATCCCCTCAAACTGTTTCCTGGTCGGTACAGCCCCCCACCTGCACCCAGCTACCACCACCCACACATGTGGACACACTACCCCACGAAGGCACAGCGTTCCCCAGCTGACAGAGCCTCTCGCGTCACGCCCCATCCCATGCTCACAGAGGGGTCAGGCTGGGAGAGGACTACCCCCTGCCCTTTGTACAGAGGATGACACAGAGGCGCTCCGGGGCCCAGATGCCCCATCTCCTCCCGCAGACCTGGCATTTCCTTCCTGGGTCCCCCTCTGCTGGGCTGGGGGCTGCCGACACTCAGCCTGTCCTGAGCCTGCTCTGCCCTTCATCCTGGCCCAACTTTCTTCCTTCCCCTCCGTGCCAGTTTTCTGTTTCACAATGGGAAGGGTATATTTGAGAAAATGCCCCGCACAGCACCGGGGAGCACGCAGTGGGCACTGGAGCAGAGAGGCAGCCTTCTGAGTCCTGGCAACCTGGGCTCCTGCTCCAGCCCAGAAATGGACAGTGAAGGCCCAGGCTTTTCTTGGAGAGCTCAGTGCAGCCAGTTCCTGACTGCCATGTGCTTTGGCTCCAAAGTGGGGCGGGGTTCTCTGTGCTTCTGGTGCCTGGGGACCTGGGCCACTCTGGGTATCGGTCTGTCCCACTCTAGAGTCACCCAGTCTCCACCTCCCCAGCCAGAGGTGAGAAGAGGTCCTAGGAGGAAACCCCAGTGAGAAGTCCCCCAGATGAGGCCCAGACCGCCAAGGAGGGCAGAGGACAGACAGGAAGCATCCTGGAGAGCCTTGGTGGGCGAGGAGGGGGAGAGTGGGGCACATAGAGCGGCCAGCCGCAGCACGCAGGCGGGGAGATCTGGAGGCAGGAGGCAGCGGATTCCACTCCAGAGGAGGGCCATGCGGTCATCTGGTAATTAGTGGTAATGACCGTTTCTAACTAAGTCCCCCTTGGGGAGGTAATCAAGGATTAGGGCGGGAGGCGGGGGAGCTAGCCGTCTGGACATCTCCTCCGGCTTACCTCGCGGCAGCAGACCCCTAATTGAAAACATTTTGGTTTATCAGGGGCTGGGGACATGGGGGAGAAGGTGGAAGAAAGGACACAAGGGAACAGAGTTCACAAGCAAGGTCCGTGCCAAGGATGCATGCTGGTGGCCAAGGTCTCTTTCATCTGGGAGTCGAGGGTTCTCCTGGGAGTGGCTAGGGGACTGAGGCTGGGGTTTCAGCTCCAGCTCAGTCGCTCATCCAATATGTGATCTCAGGCAGGTCACTGGCCCTTGCTGGGCCTCAGTGTCCCCATCTCATTGTACAAGTGGGAACACCAAGGCCAAGGAAGGGCAAGGATTTCCCAGATGTGTACATAGCCAATTGGGCAGAGCCAAGCCAGAACCCAAGCTTCCCAGATTCCAGGCTACGGCTCTTTCGCTCGCATTTTAGAGATGAGGAAACTGAGACTCAGAGAGGCAGAAACCACTGATTTTCCCGAGGCATGGCTCATGGCTAATGGACTGGCAAAGCTCAGGCTGAGACCCAGATTCCCAACAGGCGAGCATTCTGGGCCACTGAGCCCCATCTGGTTTCAATTTTGGTGTCAATTGCCCCTTTCACCTTCAGGTCCCTTTCCAAAGCCCAGTGCAGCAGGACCACGGGGAAACCCCGGGACAGGTGAGTCTCCTGGGTAAGCCCCCAGCCTCCTGGGCCCACTGTTCCATGGTTCCCTGTGACCACAAAGCCACAGAGCCAGACCTCCTAATTCCACATCCTGCTTCTGCTGCCTACTAACTGTGACACACTGGGAGTTAGAAGCCCCTTGTCCCTCCATTTCCTGTTCTATTCAAATGGGGTGACAGCAGAACCCCCCACCCATGGTGGTTGGGAGATTCAAATGAAATAATATACATAAAGTGCTCAGAACAGGGACGCCTGGGTGGCTCAGTCAGTCAAGCCTCTGTCTTCGGCTCAGGTCATGATCCCAGGGTCCTGGGCTCCAGCCCCACTTCTGGCTCCCTGCTCAGCGGGGAGCCTGCTTCTCCCCCCTTCTCCATTTCTGCTCTTTCTCCCAAATAAAATCTTTAAAAAAAAAAGTGCTCAGAACAGTGCTTGGTATGTAACAAAGACACACACACACACACACACACACACACACACACACACACAGTTTGTTATGCTTAAACTCCACTCCAGTCTCTCCCTATATCTTCAGGTCCAGCAAGAGTTTAACCACTATCACGGGGCTTCGGCGAATAGAGCCCATCTGCCTGGGTTCTGATCCCACAGTCACCATTAA
Organism: Mustela erminea; assembly: GCF_009829155.1. NCBI lineage: Eukaryota > Metazoa > Chordata > Mammalia > Carnivora > Mustelidae > Mustela > Mustela erminea. The sequence goes on along the minus strand of NC_045622.1, from coordinate 53,922,251 downwards.
CTAGCTGCGTGATCTTGGACAAGTAACTGAACCTCTCTGTTCTTTAGTTTCCTCATTTGTAAAACGCTAGTGATAAGAATATCTTGGACCTGATGAGAGTATTATCAAACTTAAGCGACTAAAGCTTTTGGAACGGAGTCTGGGGATTTACGAGGGAGCTCCTACCATTCCTGGCTTCTCTCCTTCCCCACGATGCACTGGCCTGCCTCTCTACTTGCGTTCCTGCCGAGATGCCTGCTTTGCATTCCATCCTTGGCCATCGAAATCCTACCTACTCTTTGAAGCCCAGCCCAAGCCACCTCCCTTTGATGAGATTCTAACTGCCCCTCCTCTGGGCTCCTACACTCCCTCTCCTAGCACACAGCCCAAAGTCCACTTCACATCTGGACACGTCCATCTACCCCAAGCACATGAGCCGCTGTAAGGCAGACACTGAATGTTCATCTTTGCAGTAGCCCAGGCAAGGCAGTGGGGACAGCATGGACGCTGGGTTTAGCTAGCCATCTATTCCAGGCCCTCCTGGGCCACGTGACACAGGGGGGCTCGTGCAAGCCACAGGCTTGTCAGAGCCTCAGCTCTCCCACTGGCACGGAAATGGTAGTGGCATCTCCCACTAGGAGGAGCAAGGCTCTTTCTTGGCCTCTGATGCTCCTTATGCTTTCTGGCAAATCATTCCCCCTGCTGGGGACCTCAGTCGCCTTATCTGTACAATGGTGTGGAGGGTGAGGAGGGCTTGGATGCTCTGATCAGAGGTTCCCACCAGCTGGCACAGTGCCAGGCACCAGCAGGAGAAGGTGGCTGACATTTCAAAAAACTAATCAGAAGCAGCTGAGAAGAGCCTCTGAGCCCAGGCTTCTCCTTGCAGACAAGAAATACAAGAAAGAAGATGGGGTTCCCCCTCCTGAATCACCAATTAATCAATAACTCAGCCCCCTGGAGGGGATGGCCAGTGACCTCAGGACTGTTTGCTGGCAGCCCAGCCACAATTGCCCTGTCCTGCAGCTAATCCACGAACCTTCCTCATAGCCCCTCCCCAGTCTCCATAATCTGTCCCTGCCTTTCTTATCTGTGTGGCCCCCACTCCACCCCGACTCCAGACCTGTCCTGTCCTGGGCTTCCCCACCACTCAGAATAGAGTCCCTTCACCCAAAGTGCCCTCCTCCCCACTGAGCCCACCCGCCAAAGTCCCAGAGACTCCTCAGGCCCAACCTAAGGCACCACTGCTCACAGATCACCCCAGGGTCCCAAGTATGTGCCTCCTACCGGGTAGTCTCCCCTCCCCTGGGCGCCCATACCACTGCCCTGGTCCCTCCTAAGGCACTTGGAGTTATTTACAGCTTGGGCTTATCTCTTCCAGCCCAGAGGGCAGCTCCTCCAGGAAGGGGCTGGGTTTTACTCCTCTCTCCCCTCCACGGCCTGGCCCATAGCCTTGTCCAGAGCAGGCACTCCCTTCTGCTGGATGGAAGAAAGACTCCATCTCCCACCTACCGGTCCATTAATAATTTCTGTCTAAAGGAACACCCATCACATGTGCACAGCATCTGACAGTTTACCAAGTTCTTTCATGAGCCGCTTCTCATCTGATCAGAGTTAGCTAGAGACTCCTTCCCTCCTTCGACAGAGGACACTGAGGGTCCCAGAGGTTGAGCAACCCTTCCTCCAAGGTCACCCAGGTGGAGGGGGTCAGGGCTGTTTGAGATCTTCTACTAGGGTCAGGAGACTGACAGGAAACATGATACTGAGCAGGCCAGGGAGCAGAGCAGCACAGAGCCTGTCCATTGGCCCAGTGGACCACATTGTCTTTTTCCATCTGTCCCCGTTGAGGTCTTGTGAAATGCTAAGCCGCACAGGACCAGGCAGTTCTGTCGTTCCACATGCCCTGTCTCGGTCCTGCTTCCCAACTCTCAGGGAGGTAGGACAGTATTTTACACAGTAGGAAAAGGAGGCTTAAAAAGAGTGACTTGTCCACGACCCCCAAGCCAACTTTTGCTCCTGGGTCTGGGCATGCTCACTCGATCCCCAGCGGGTGCCCCTCCACATTAGCCGCTGCCCCCAACCTCCTGTCCCACACCCGATGTCCCCACTTACAGCCACTTGATGCCGTAGCATAGGCCGGTCTGGAGCGCCAGGGCGAAGAGGAGCGCCTCGCAGACCCGCGGCCGCGCCCTCATGGTGGCGCGGCACGCGCGCTCGGGGGTCGCACCCTTGAGGAGTTGCACCGAAGTCCCGCAGCGCGCACTGCCACCGCCGCTCGTCCTGAGCGCACGCCGCCTGCAGTCGGGGAGAGCGAAGGCGGCGGGTTAAGGCGACGCGCAGGGCTGGGGCCGCGGGGGGGGGGGGGGCGTTTTATTCAAATTACAAAGGAGGGGTCGGCCCGGGAGGCCGAGCGCGCGGCGGGCGTCGCCTCCCGCCCCGCACTGCCTGGGACGCTGCAGGCGTCTAGCTCAAATTAGGTGTCGCCCGAGCGCGGCAGAGGGCGTGTCCACCTAGCGCGGCCCCAGGCTGGAATCCAGCCTGCCAGTGCGCAGGGAAAGGGGGACTGGACCAGAGAGGCAGAGGGCCGGTCAGAGACAGAGGCAGAGGGAGCAGCCGGGCACAGACAGACCTCGCGAGGGACGGAAACGGGAGGAGGAAGGGGGTCAGGGCCGAGGCCGGGCGTGCGCTAGGGCAGATGGCGGGCCCAGGATCCGCGTTATCTCCAAAATATTAACCACTAGTTCGTAGGGAGGGCCTTGGCAATTCTCCTTCCCAGCTGGGCCTCGGTTTACCTCCTCTGTAAACTAGGGACACAGATGTGATCCCAACCGGAATTCAGACACAATTCGCCGTTTATAAAGGAAGTTCATGATCGCATCTGCTCCTCCCAGCAACCCTGTGAGATAGGTACTATCGCTGTCCCCATCTCACAGTGAGAAATCTGAAGCCCGGAGATGCGGAACGGCGTTGTTTATCCAGTGAACTGCAGGTCCATGCCCCGTGTTCTACTCCTAGGTGTCCTGTTAGTTCGCTGATGGTCAGACCAGGAAATGGAAACTTGCTCCGGGCATCAGTGAAGGTGACGATGAGAAATGAGATGCCAAAGGTCTTTGCACAGTGGTCCGGAGTCTGCAAGTCCCCGCCTAGCGCCCCCCCCGCCCCGCCCACTTTGAAGGGTCGGGTGGTGCCCAGGCCGGGGCCAAGGCGGGACAGCCCCGCCAACGCTTAGCCTGTTCACCGAGCCGGCGCGATGCCGCCTCTGGCCGCCAGGAGGCATCCTGGGGCCGCGGAGCAACCATTACCCAGCCCTCCCGCAGGTCGCAGGGCCGCTTCTCGGGCTTTTTCTTCTACACCCCCCCCCTCCCGTTTTTTTGGTCTTCCCTCTCTTCATTCTCACCTCGTTAACTACCTTCCCGGCTTCTCTCAAATTTACCAACACTTGGCGTTCTCCCGGAGACAAACACAACTTTGCAGCCCCTCTCCTCTGGGGAGGAGCAGAGACAAAGAAAGGGATTCCTTTCTAAAAGGCTCGGGGAGTTGCAGGAGACGGCGCCCACCTTACAGAGGGCGCTTGAGCCGAACGGGGGCGTTCTCATCTGTCTGTGTGAGTTTGGGCGAGCCCTCCAACCTCCCCCAGGCTGTTTCCCCTTGTAAGAAACAAGGGACTGGACTCGACCGCACATCTCCCGAAGACTTCTAAGCCTCGCAGGAGCCTGCGAGCCTTTGAGCTCCCCTCTCTGCCCGAGTTTCCACTGTTACAAATACCTGTGCAGTGTGTGCGTGTACGTGTATGCCTCAAGCACACACACAGATCTGAAATAGCACTGTTTTCTGAAAGCTTGCGGTACAACCCAGAAGGCAGGGATGAAACCCTGAATTACGTTTCTTTTTCCTCCTTCCCAGTCTCCTGCTAGGGGCCTAACACCGAGCCGCTCACTACAGACGTGCTGAGTCCAAGGCTAGGGGTCTCAGTGGGGTTCTCAGTGTTAACTGAGCCCCCTCTTCCCACCCAGCCTGCATCCAAACCTTTTGTCTTACAGCCCTGAAAGTTTGCCACACTCCAGCGGACAAGAAGTATATCGGCTAGATACGGGGGGAGGGGAGAGGATCAAAACTCAAGTCACTGTCTCTTTTCGCCCCCACCCTGTCCCGAAATGTGGGCTCCCCTCCACCCCCTACCCCGCCCCCCACAAGGCGCCCTGCATTCCTGAGTGGGGAGGAGGAAGGAACTGCAAGCGGACAGAGGAGAGTGCGGATTCACTGCGGGGCATTCGTGTCCAGCCCAACTCGCCCAGGGAGAGGAGGGGCCGCCCTGGTCACAGCAAACGGGGACTCAGGCCTACGGACACTCCAGGTCTTTCCTGAGAGGCCCCGTGGTCCTGGGCTTCTCACTCCACCAGCCCTGCACGTCGCTAGGAGACATCGCTGGCCTGGCCTTCTGAGTCCTAACGGATTATTCCTGTCCCGTGTAAGTGAGTCCAGGACAGCGTCGCCGGCTGTGGGGTCACCCTCAAACCGCGCGCGGCGGGTCAGGACGCACTTGCTTCCCCGAGCCCCCGGCCCGCCAGGGGGCGCTACGCCAGGGTTCGCGGTGGGATCCGCAGCTGCCTCCTGCGCGGTGGGACTTTGGGCAAGTCCCCTTCTCTTCCTGGGCCCAGGTATCCCCGTCTGAGGATGAGATGAGGCGTAGAGTAAGTGCCCTCTCCGCGCTGGTCGTTGTATAAGACATCCACTTGCCGCGGTCAGCCGCGAACGGCTCGACCCCTTGTTTCAGGCTCAGCGCGGAAGCTCCCTTGTGGCCAGGCGCGTAGCGGGCCAGCGTCAAAGCGCAGCGTCTTTGGGAGACACAAGCTGTCCCTTCCTCCCCCACGCTGGGGTTAAGGCCTAAGCTACTCCGTTGCAGCTGGCGACAGAAGTGGCCTCCCGGGCTGTGCACCGTGAGCTCAGTAGCCGCAACCCGCTCCAACAGGTGGTTATAAGGCTTGAGCTCTGGAAGTCCTTGGAAACGCCGCCGCTAAGGCGGCCGCCCCTCTAAGTCGAGCCGCTGGGGCCACGCGGAGCCTTCCCTACCCGGATGAGCTCTCACTGGGCCGGGAGCGGGCGCGGCGCTCGGGGCCGAGTGTCCACGCCGCGGGCAACGTCGGCGCGGGTCGGGCCTGAAGCCTCGGGCTGCGCAGCTGGCAGAGCCGACCCTGCTAGCCGGTGACGCCGAGCGACCGCTTCAAGGTTACCTGCGACGCGAAGCTAGGCCGGGCCCACAACCCGGCTTTGACCCCAGTGGGGAGTCTTGCGAAATCTGTCTGCTCTGCTTCGAAAGACGCGCCCGGTTACCCACGAGACGGGTTATTTTAGAAGAGGGAAGGGTGGGGTGGGAGGACCCGAGATATGTCCTGCCACCCCTCTGGAGCCGGACCCTGAGAGCCTAAGGACCCGCAGGGTCACGGAGACACCTCACCCCCACGAGGTGGGAGGTGTGGGGCTCGCGCGCGAACTCAGCCAGATGTTCGTGGCGGCTCCAGATGTGCCTCCGTCCCGGGACAGGGCTCTCCTTCTCCCCACCCCACCCCCAGTCTGGAGCTCAGGTCCGTAAACAGTCCCAGTTCTCCCCTTCCCCCGCCGCCTCGGGGAGTCAGTCTCAAAGCGAAGCTTCCGCCCCCACATCCCCCCCCGCCCAATTTGGTAGGAGCTGCAGTAGTTCTCTGCCTTTGGCCACCTTCTCCCACCCCGCCATACACACCCTCTTGCCCAGCCGCACGATCCAAGTCCCCCACCCCCGGGATGGCTTGGGCATGATCTCATTCTAGGGCCGAGTGGGAGGGAGAGGGTCGAATCGGGGGAACCGGGCCGGGAAGGCTGGCAGCAACCCGCACAATCGGCACAAGCAACCTCCAGCATACAGACCGGGAAGGCCCGCGCCCCCTAGGCACCCCACGGCTGCGCTCCTCCAGGAGACTCCTCGGAGAATCGCAGAGGGGAGGTGTGGAGGAGGACTTGATGTGCTTACCCGCGAGTCTGTGCCCTACGGGGTCGTGCTGTCCCCCTCGGACTCGGACGCCCCTGCCCCAGCACGTCCCGGCTGAGCACCAGCGCGCTGCGGGCGGCCGCGGCTCACCTCCTGGGGCGCTCGGCGGGCGCGCCCTGAGTGCCCCGCTGTCCGGGCGGTCCGGGGAATGGCTAGCGCGGCCCCCAGCGGCCCCGAACGCTCTCCGGGCTGGGCAGGCGGCTACGGCGCCGTCTTCACGCGGCAGCCGCAGAAGGACGCCCGGGATCCCCGCGAACGGCGGCCGGCTCGGGTTCCGCGAGGACTGCTGGCAGCGCGGACTCAGGCTGCACAGGGCTGCGCCGGGCTCTCGGGGCCTGCGCTCCCCCGCTCGCCCGAGCTCTCCTCGCGCCGCACAGTCTCCGGCGCGGGCCGCCCGAACAGCTTTATAAGGCGCGGGCAGTCGCTTTGATCCGCCCACGTCAGCGCGCCGAAACCCCACCGGGTGGCTCCGGCCGCGCGCGGGGGGCGGGGCAGGATCCCCGCGGACGCCACGAACCCGCGGCGCCGGCGGCACAGAGGACTTCGCACCCTGATGTGTTACAAAGGGGGGACTTATTAGCCGTAGCTGGTGTTTAATAAACGCGCCTGCTGCCGGCGTCCTGCGCCCCTGCGGTGCGTGGGGGCCCAGGGAGGGCAGGTTTCTAGAGCTCGCAGCCAGCCGAGCGAGGAGCCTCAGCCCGTCTGGTTTGACAGAGGAGGAAGCCAAGGCTCCCAGGGAAGTCCTGCTTCGGTCTCAGCCTGGAGCCTGGCTGGTATCACGAGGTGTTTGTCTTGCAGCTCGGTTACTTGACACGTCTGGGGGCCCGAGGACTGCGTTGGCGTCCCAGGACGTCCTTCGAGGGGTCACCTCTCTAGACTTCTGCTTCTAGTTCTGGAAAAGGGATCCGCCATCCCGAGCTTTGTGCGGAAAAGAGGAGCGAAAGTGCGCTGCCCTGTGAAGCACGCTGTAAACCCGAAGCCCAAGAAGGCAGGCGTTCCAGCCTCTGGGGTGACTGTCGGGGAAGTTTTCTGGACACCTTGCCTCCTGTTCCCGGGGGTGGGGGGTGGCTACCCGCGGAGAACTGGGTTTTAGAAACTAGTTGGGACTACAGAAGTGCGTCCTACTCTGCGTGGAGCAGGCCCGGGGCTAGGGCTGTGTTTCTGAAGCAACTTCCCTGGGACTGGTTAGGTCAGTGCCCATCCCTCTCTGCACCCACCCCTTGGCCTTTCTGGCTGACAGCACGCACACACACACCCCTCATTTCTAACTTGCTGGGTCAGGTGTTGAGGTTTCCATGGCTTCTGTTTGCCCGGACTCCAGGGGCCTCTGTCCCAAGCATAATCTCAAGGATAATCTAGCTCGTCAGTAGAAGGGAAATACAGACTTAGTGACAAGGGGCTTGCCTTAAGTTCCCTAAAACACCTGGTACGCTTTGTTCATTCCTTGCAGCTGCCACCAAGTGGCCCCCATAGGCTGCCCCAGCCAGGCTGCAGGTACACCATGTACACACACATATCCGGGCCCACAGAGCCCACTGCAGGCTCTTGGCCATACAGATACCCTCTGCACGTGACTGCTAGTCCTCACTGCACACAGGGCTGGGACATATCACCCCACAGATGGTCACAACACACTCAGGAGACACCTGCACACACCATTCAGTAGTAGATACAAGTGAAATGACCATATACATCTTTGAGATGAGGTCAAAGACGTGACTGCCCCCATCCAGTTCACGCACATACATGTGCTTCCTTGCACACATGGGAATGCACATGCAGCTTCCAAGCATGCAACACCAAATGCACAGACATTCCCGCAGAGAGTCATGGGAATGTCCTTGTGAACACAGGGTGGGACCCCCCACCCATCTCCTCTCCCAGAGCATCAGGGTCAGTCAAAGCTCTGGGAAGTCATAAAAGCTGCAGAAAGGCAGTGGGGCTTTGGGTGGGGTTGTCTAGAAAGGGCCCAGTGAGGGACAGGGCTCCACTTAAGAGGCTGGAGACAGAGGCGTCCAGGGGCCAAGACTGTCCTTAGTTCTCCCACCCCAAGACACTCTGGCCACCACGGTCAGGGCCATTCCAGGTGGCCTCTGTCCAGCTGGGATTCACCCTCCTCTGGATCTAACTTTCGGCGTACAGAGAAGCTAAATGAGTTGCCTGCAAACATTTGCATAAGGGGTCCTTCAGCCAGAGATCTCTTTCTGGCTCCCAGCTTCGGTAGAAACAGAAAGCATTTTGGAGTCACACACACTTGGGCTCCAATATTGATTAGTGTCCTATTTTATTTTTAGCAGTGTGACCTTGAACAAGTTGCTTCAACTCTAGTTTCCTCATCCGCAAAATGGGAATAATGCAATCCCATCAAATCTTCTATATCCTTCAAGACAGGATTAGTATCCCCATTTCATAGATACAGAAGTGAGGCTCAGAAGGGTGGGGCTGGTAAGCATTGGAGCTGATTTCTGAACCCAGATCTTTCAGGCTCCTGCCCACGATAGCTGATGGCCCCTATTGAATCAGACGGGAGGATCCTGACTTCCCACTATCTGCACTAAATTGAGGGAAGCCAGGAGAAAGTCCCAGAATTCTTGAAGCCCAACCCTGAGCCCTCCTGACCAACCCCCACCCCATACTCAGCTCTGTCTCCTGGATCAAGACCCAGGCATTAGCTAGGGCTGATAACCCTGCCCTGGGAGGTGAGGGGAGGCATGAACTGGAGGCAAAGCCCTGGATTCAGAGTCAAGGGAGGCCTGGGGCAAGGCTGTACCCCTCCCTGTACCCCAGGCTCCCCATTTGTATAAGAGAAGTAGTTTAGTTTACTGCCTCAGACATTAGAGACGTGAGAAAAAACCTTCTTCATCTTTAGAACCAGGTGAACTCCCCCCTACCCTTTCCTCCTCCCTTCTTCTGTCCAGGGGCTCCTCAACGGCCACTGGCCACCTGGGTTACAACTCCCCTCCAGAGGGGAGGAGGCTCTGGGCTGGGCCGGGCGGGCACACTCTTAGCTGCTGCTTGCTGTAGATGTTAATATATTTTCCTTCTCCTCAATTTCCCCCTGTGATTCTGGTTATCTGATCGCCCAGACGTGCTGGGGGCTTCCTGTCCACGGGCTTCTCAGCCTCTGCCTGACTGCCATTGGTCGGGGGTACACACCTTTCCATCCCCCACCCCTGCACACCGCCTGCTGGGGCGGGGGCACCCAGGCAGAAAGGACATGGGGGTGGGGGAAGCTGCAGTTCCAGTTCTGTTCATGCGGGCCTCTACCGACCCCTCCACCCACCTCTGCTTCCCTCCCTTGGGGCCAAGGCCTTGGTAGAGATGCTGTGGGAGGTCAGCTATTTCCGGGAGCCCTGGATGGGGAGACAGATGACGTGGATGGATGTAGGCCTTAGCCCCATCAGTAATTGTCTGTGTAATAGCAGATCATTGTTTTGCCCTTTCAGAGCCCCAGTCACCCCATCTGTGAGGGGTTGTACTAGGTAACCCCTACGGGCTTCTTGAACTCCAGAACTTGGGTCTTGGGATCTCCTTGACTCTTACCTGTGTCATAGGATGAACCATGGACATGGCGGACACTAGGAGGCCGTGAACACAGGCTTGTGGTGGCCTCAGCCTCTGCCTTAGTCCCTGGCCACCTCGTGGGGGAGAGAGTCTCCCGCTCCCGTTCCTTGGGTACCTCAGGGGAAGGATTGTGATTTCCAGAGGCTCAGGGAGTAGGCTTGAGGCGCTGGAGTCCACTGGGAGGTTTTTTCCCTGGGTGTGCATAACAAAATGCCACAAGGCCTGTAGATGACAATGGAGGGCGTCAGTGCTGAGGGGCCCCTTTCAGCTCTCCATTGTCTAGTTGTAGTACTCACTCTCAGGAGACAGTGTTTGTGTTTCTGGGCCTTTTTCAACTCCATGAGAGAAACCCAACCCCAACCAGCTTCAACAGACAAAAAAACGATAGGCCCAGGCAGCCAGAGGAGAAACTAGGGTGGCTGGTGACCAGAAGGGATAGCTGTACTGCCTGGGGTTTGGGGCTGGGAGTCCCCCAGAGTGCTGTCAGACACTCATGATCCGTCTAGTTACTGCCATTGGTCTGAACTCTTTCTGGGAAAGCCGCTGAGGTAGTTTTTAATGGCACCGAGTCCTCTCATCCCAGGGCATACACTCCCCCTTTGAAATGTGACTCCATTCAGAGGTGAAGTTTATTTCCCCACCCCTTGCTCTGGACCAGCCTGTGGCTCACTTGGCCCTGTTGATGTGACAGCATGAAGCTGTGCATGTCCTGGAGCCCAGATATCAGGGAGCTTGCAGCTTCTGTGTGCACCCCCGGAGCCCAGCCCAACTGCCGGGGCTACTTACTGAGAGGGAGGCCCCGAGGCCACACGGAGAGAGGCCGGCCTGGACCCCCCCTGCCAAGCAGAACTCAGGCCTGGCTGACCCACTGGCGAGATACAGCTATCTGAGAGCTGGCCAGGTGGCCCACAGGGCCAGGAGCATCAGTCAGCTGTCCCCATCAGCCACGATATTTTGACACAGTTTGTCACCTGGCAAGAGACACCTGAAGTGACCGGGCTTACCTGGCGAAAAGGCTAAAAAATGTGCATTTGTCTCAGGTCATTTCGGAATCTAGAATCGGGCCATTCACCCTGCCATGTCTCTGAAGTCCTGGTCTCTGGAGGCCCCGTGAATGTCATCATTGCTCCGGGAACCTCACATGTTCAGCGACAGGCTCTGTCTGCCCAGGCTGAGTCCCTGGTGCCAGCCAACAGGGGCTGCTCCAGAGTTGCCAAATGAGCGAATGGCCTCAGGCACCTCTGCTCACAAACCCACGGGGGAGGGAGCTCACTCCCTCCAGGACAACCTCTTCCCCTGATGAGAGAGCTCTACCTGCGAGAAGGTTCTCTGCCATCTAGAGCAGAGATCTAGGACTCCTCTTCCAGCCTCTACTCTTCCACAGGATGGCCTTAGGCACATAACAGTGGCCCCTGGGATTTGCAGAGCAGCACAACCTCTCTTAATAGCAAGTATTTTAGTGAACACAGAAGGCAGCCCACCCTGTGCCTTTCAGGACCCGTTCCCACCAGGACCCCGAACAAGCACAGGGTCTGGGATCACACAGTTTGGGGTTTTAACCCCAACCTACCTCTGTATGGCCTTGGATAAGACACTGCCCGTCTCCGAGCCTCAGTCATCCCATCTGGAAAATAGGAATAGTGACAGGTACTGCCTAGGGTTGCTGTGGGGCTTAAAGAGATGATATATGTCAAATGTTCTGCACGCAATCAGTCCTTGATAAAGGTTAGTTCCTTTTCTGCCAGGTACATAAACAGTTCCAGATGGAGAGCTCATTTGTACTTAGCATTCATGTCTATATAAATAATGTGCAGGTGGGGGAGGGATTGTCAGGTGGCTGGGGATTGGGGGGTGGGGACATTCCTAGCAGTGGGAACAGCTGAAGCAAAGACAAGAGGGAGAAGTTTGGTTTCAGGGAAGGGTGAATCAGGGGCTGGGTGCTGCTGGCCTTGAGGGCAGTAGGAAGGAAAATGACCAGAGAGCACAGGCCCAAGCCACAGAGGCCCCTGACTGCTGGCAAAGCGTGGGCTTTGCCAAGGGCAGCCTGGAGAAGGTCTGAAGCAGGAGGGTTGAGGTCAGGTGTGGGATTCAAGTCTCGGCAGATTTTAGGGGGAGTGAGGTCAGGAGGAGAGGGGAGAGGGAATTCCTGGGAGCCCGAGAGGGGGACAGTTGGGGTGGGAGCAGGGACCATTTAGGTGCGTCCTGGGGAGGGAGAGTATGGCCACTCAGCATGGGCATACCTGTCATGGGGAGCCATGCCCCTGACCTTCTGGCAGGACCTGTTGGGAAGATCCCCTCTTCTGCCTTTTCAGTCTGGGAGCAGTTTGTGAGGGACGCCAGAGAAAACCTGACCTAGGTCTGCTGCCAGAGGGATGCAGGGTAGACCAGAAAGGGAAGTAATCTTACCCATTTCTCTGGTGGGAACTCAGAGAAGTCCCTTTCAAGATCCATCTGCTCAGTTTATGACCGATCCTGACGTCCAAGCTGAGCTTTACAGTTCTTTAAGCCTTGCCACAGTAATGGGCTCCTTTGAGACTTGTAGCTGCCTTGGGAGGGAAGGAGGCCGAGCAGAGAGGATTCTGTTTTTAAGATGGGGAGACCTAGGCCCAGAGAGGGCGAGTGACTTGCCCAAGACCACACAGCAAATGTACAGCAGAGCTGGGCAGGAACCTGGACCTCCTGCCTCCCACTCCCATCCTAGCCTCTTGCCACAGCACTGAGGGACTGGGCAAGATGTTCTCACTTACCTGCTCTGGGTGAAGAGTGAGCAGAGCCAGAGAGAGGTTGACAGCTGTCAGCAGACAACACTTAACCTAAACTGACAATTTAATTGTGAAAATGTGGACAAGGTACAGTTATATGTAAGGAAATCCAGACGGTCTGGGCCCCTGGGGAGCCTCAGCCAGCACCCCAGTTGCCAGGGAAACAGAGAGGATTGGAGATGATGTCATTAGACTCGGAGGCTGAGGTATGGGGGCTGGGCTACCCGGTCATCTCTTTGGGACCAGATGGGGCTGTGGGCCTGGCCAAGGGCTGGTTAACTATTTCCCTTACAAATAGGGCAAACGGGAGCTCCGGAGCAGGGTGGTGACTTATCCAAGGTTACACAGGGAGTCAGGGACTGAGCTCCCCTCCTTAGGTGACCACATCTATTCACCTAGCAGGCTGCAGGGCCTGGTCAGAGTCATCTGAGTCCCCATGTCCAGCACACGGCTTTGCAAAGAGCAGAGCTCAACTCTGTAGTGAGGGCTACTCGGTCCCTTTATAGAATGGGAGGCCCAGGCCACTTCCGGAGGTGACACCTGTGAAGTCAGAGTAGCTTGAGATGGGGAAAAACCCTGGGCACTTACCCAGAGCAGTGCTCTCTGGTTCAGGGGACACTGAGGTTAGAAAGAGCAGTGACCAAGCCAAGATCACCAGCCAATTGGGGCAGCACTGGGCTGACCCTGAGTCATGCCCCCTGGGTATCACACCTTCTATGTGCCTGACTCAGGGAGGAGTGGTCCCTTTCACTGCAGCCCCTTCAGCCCCGGGCCAGAGACCTGGGCCTTGGGAAGTCTCCATTGTCTAGAGCATCTTCTCTGAATCCCCAGCTCCTGACCCAAGCCTGATTAGAGATCAACCAAATCATTAGTAACAACGCTAACTGCTCTTAGCCTTGCCCTACTGGGTGCCTGGCTCTATGCTCCCTCTCTCCAAAATTTACAACTCTGTGGGCTGGGAGTCACTATTCTCAGCAGTCCAGGAAACAGAGGCTGAGAAGGGGTGGGGGGCGGTGGTGTCACACACCGTCCTGCACAGAGCCAGAAAGTCAAAAGCTGAGACTTACACCCCAGGTCATTCAGCATCTAAAAACTGTGGCTGCCTTCTCTGGCTCTTGGATCCTCCCACACTGGACCCTTAGAGGAGGGGAAGGCTGAGTGTTTGCCTGTCCAGCCTTTCTCCCACTTCTTTTTTTTCCCCTAAAGATGTATTTATTTGTTTGAGAGAGAGAGAGAGGGAGTGTGTGCCCGCACAGAGAGGCGGGGAGGGGCAGAGGGAGAGAGAGAAGCAGACGCCTTGCTGAGCAGGGAGCCCTATGGATGAGGGGCTCCATCCCAGGGCCCCAGGATCATGAACTGAGCCGAAGGCAGATGCTCAACTGACTGAGCCACCCATGTGCCCCATCTCCCTCCCACTTCTTTTTTTTTTTTTTTTTAAGATTTTATTTATTTATTTGACAGAGAGAGAGAGAGATCACAAATAGGCAGAGAGACAGACAGAGAGAGAGATGAGGAGAAGCAGGCTCCCTGCTGAGCAGAGAGCCCAATGTGCGACTCGATCCCAAGCCCCTGGGATCATGACCTGAGCCGAAGGCAGAGGCTTAACCCACTGAGCCACCCAGGCACCCCACCCTCCCACTTCTGATGGTAAAAGCACCCATCCCTTGCCATGCCCCCTACTCCCGCTTTCTGAGTTTCTAGTGAACAATCATGGAGACCAGTAATCTGCTAGAAGGCCTGGCCTTTTGGAGAATTTCATCTTCCTAGCCACATTATATGACCCAAAGGGGCCAAACTGAGCTGTTGTCCTCAATTTGCATAAATAGATTCTGGGAGGGAGCACTTAGCTCCCCTTTGGAATGCAAACTCTAGAAGATGTGATTCTCCAGAGCTTCCAGCAACCAGATTCCCTGCCTTGTGAGGAAGACCAGGAGAATGAGGAAGAGGAGAAACAGGTAGGGGGGTGGGGGAGGTCATTTGAGTCCCTGATCACACCCTTGTCCCTCCCAGGTGTGCGGGCCGGGGAATCCATGTTCCTTAGGCTCCTTGGAAGTGCATTTTTATCTAGGCTCTTGAAGTAGGAGCCGTCCTGACTCATACTTCTACGGTGTGCTATGCTGTTGTGATAGAAGGTACAGGATTAATAGAAGTGTAATAAAAGATTAATAGAAGTTCTTGTTCTCCAGGAACTAACAATCTGGGTAGGACAGAGGTAGGAGAGTACAGTTCTGGGTTCTATCCCTACTCTGCTTCAGACTTGCCCTGTGTTCCTTCCCCTCACTGGCCTTTAACTTCCCTACCTTCCACATAGGCAGGGGTGAGGGTGGGAGGTGGATATTGGGTGCAGTGTTCTGCAAGATCCCCTCCAGATCTATATAAAACAAAAAACATACTGAGATACCCATTCACTCTTTTAAAGTATACAGTTCAGTGTTTTTTGGTTTTTACAACCATCCCCACTATCTGATACAAGAACATTTCCATCACCCCAAAAAGAAATCCCACACTGATCACTCCCCCATTCCACTCACCGCCCCAGCCCCTAGCAACTGCTAATTTTCTTTTTGTTTCTATAGATTTTTCTATTCCAGACATTTCAAGTTTATTTTCAAGTTCATCCATGTTTTGGCATATATCAGTACTTCTTCATGTCTTCTTATAAGGAGATAGTATTTCATTGTATGGCCATACCCCATTTTGTTTATCTGTTCATCAGTTGATGGACATTTGGGTTGTTTCCACTTTTTGGCTATCATGAATAATGCCGCCAAGAATGGTCATGTACAAGCTTTGTATGAAATGTATGCTTTCAATTCTCTTGCATATCTACCTAGGAGTAAAATTGCTGGATTATGGGGTAGCTCTATATGACTTTTGGTGAACTGCCAGATTGTTTTCCACAGCGGCTGCACCTTTTTACATGTCTTCCAGCAGGGTATGAAGTTTCCAGTTTTTCCACATCCCTGCCAGCACTTACTGTTTTCTCACTTTTTTATTTTGGCCATCCTAATGGATATGAAGTGGTTTCTCATTGTAGTTGTGATTTGCATTTCCCTGGTAACTAATGATGTTGAGCAACTTTTCCTGGGCTTTTTGGCCTTTTGTAGATCTCTTTAAGAGAAATACATATTCAAATCTTTGCTCATTTAAAAAATTGGGTTATCTTTTTAAAAAAATATTGTTGAATTGTAGGAATTCTTTATATACATTGGATACTATAGGATGTATATCTTTTCTTTTTATTTGACACAGAGAGAGAGAGATCACAAGTAGATAGAGAGGCAGGCAGAGAGAGAGAGAGGGAAGCAGTCTCCCCACTGAGCAGAGATCCCGATGTGGGGCTCAATCCCAGGACCCTGAGATCATGACCCGAGCCAAAGGCAGAGGCTCAACCCACTGAGCCACCTGGGCACCCCTAGGATGTTATATCTTTACTGGATACATTGCTTGCACATGTTTTCTCCCATTAAGTAGGTTGTCTTTTCACTTTCTTAATAGTATCTTTTTGAAGCACGAATTTTTAAAATTATTATAAAGTCCAGTTTCCCTACCTTTCCCTTTGGTTGCTTGTGTTTTTGGTGTATATATAAGAAATTATTGTCTTATCCAGGGCTGCAAAGATGCATACCTGTGTGTTTTTCTAAGGGTTTTCTAGCTTTAGCTTTCTCTAAGAGTTTAAGTTTAGTTTTCTAAGCGTTTAGTGTTTCTGAGTTTTCTAGCTTTAGCATTTTGAGCTAATCTTTGTCAATGGTGAGAGTTTGGGGTCCAACTTCATGCTTTTGCATGTGGATATCCAGTTGTCCCAGCACGGTTTCTTAAAAAGACTTTTTGTTCCCCCTTGAATTGTCTTGGTTCTCTTGTCAAAAATTAGTGGACCATAAATGTATGGTTTTATTTACATAATTACCTTTTAAGTGACATCCAAGAAGCAAGTTATAGTAAGGTCTGCATAGTCACAACTATGTGAAAGGTCATGTGGAAGAGGGAGGAAAACAAGTGAGAAATGTGTAATCTGTGGGCTGGACCAAGAACCCAACTCTTGGTTTTGGCTCCAGTCATGATCTCAGTGTCCTGGGATCGGGCCCCACATTGAGCTCTGCACTTGGCGTGGAGTCTGCTTGAGATTCTCTCTGCCCCTCCTGCTCCAGCTCTTTCTCTCTCTCAAAAACAAAACAAAACAAACAAACAAACAAACAAAAAAACCACAATAACACAATATATTATCCTGAACACATTCTCCCTTTCCTTTCCTTTCTTCTCCTTTCCTTTTCTTTTTTCTTTTTCTTTCTTTTTTTTTTTTTTTGAGTAGGCATCACACCCAGCATGGGGCCTGAACTCATGACCCTGAGATATAGAGTTGTATGCTCTGCCGACTCATCCAGCCAGGCGCCCCTGAGCAATTCTCATTGGAAAAAATACCAGTATCTGGATATCCCTGAGCCTCAGCTCATCTTCTGTCACATCTAAGCCCTAGAACTGGTGTAAGGCTCAAAATGAGAAGGAGGAATCAGAAGGGGGTTCCAGATGGAGTCAGGGACACAAGTGATGGTTTGGAAGCTAGGAAGTGTTGGGGGTGATGTTGGGGGTGGGGAGCAGTGAGAAGTCTGTAGAGGGTTGGGAGGTAGTGTTGAAAGACTGTCTCTCTTGTCCTTAGGTTGGTGGAAAACCAAGGCTCTGGTGCCTGAGTCATAGCACAGCTCAGAAGACACCTCCCATGTCCCCCTCGGGAGCCCCATGGCAGAGAGGCCCAGCTAGGCCATCCAACGAGGCCTCTCAGCCACTGGACACGTGACCTGGACACTGTTGGCTCTGCTCTCAGGCTGGGTGCAGTGGGGCCGTGCGAGAGAGCAAGGTGTTTGGGGTCCAGCAGGGGGTGGGGTGGGGGTGAGAGACTTCTATTTCTTACTTTGTGGGTAAGTGAGCAAAACATGCAGACGCTCAGGGAGAAGAATGTGCAGAAGGAGAGTAAGAAGAAACTACCGTTTGTGGGGGCCTACGCCCCGGAGGCACCTGGGGACTTTCATCTCAGCTCCCAACAGCCCAGAGAAACTGGAGTTAGGTTCATCCCCATTCCCCAGAACCCCAAAAGAAGGATCCATCTGCCTAGGTCACGGGGTGAAACAGCGCTACGTTTTGAGCCCTGTTCCATCTGCCCTAAAGCGCATCCTATTCCCTTGGGGCCCTAGCTACCCCGGAGGGAGGAAAAAAAGAGGGCAGGATAGAAAGAGGCCCAGCTTGGGGAGAGTCACACAGAGAGGAAAATAAAGAGAAGCAAAGAAATAAAAAACAAGAATGGAAAGAGCGTGAGGCCGCCGCCGAGGGCTGGAGCGGGTCCTCGGGGAGCAGCGGAGGGCGGGGATGGCCGGAAACCGGCTCACTGAACCTGGAGCCAAGAACCAGGCTTTGGCCTGAGACCTGGTGGAAAAGCTCTCACCTCAAGATATAGGAGTGGGGGGAGCTGGCGTGGAGGGGGGCAGGGTGCGGGATCTGCCGGGGAGGAGGGCAAGGGGGCCGGATGGCCAGGGCCTGCCAAGCAGGGCTCTTCACACATCGTCCAGCTCCAGTAACCGTGGCTGCCCGGGCTGGCAGGCCCTTGCTCCTGGACGTGCAGAGCAGCAGGCTCAGAGGCCGGGAGGGAGGGAGCCATGACCAGGCCTTCCGGGAGCTCGGGTTGTTCCTAGTACAGACGTGTTAATGTGGCCTGCAAGGAGTGGGGGCTGTAGCTTTTTATCTGAACTTGGACACTGAAGAGTGAGCAGGGACAAGCAGGCACAGATAGGCATGGTCCCCAGCCTCTAAGGCCCTGCATGGTCAGGCCTGGCCTGTTCCTCCCATGCTTTTCTTTCCAGTGCCCATGACAATCACAGTCATGAAAGAAATTCTTCACTGGGTGTTTGTTTGACTGTTTAAAAGTCTATCTCCTTTGCTAAGGGCAGGGCTGGGTCTGACTTGCCCACTCTTGTATCCTGAACACCCAGCCAAAGGCCCCACTGCATCAGTGGGTAAATCAGTTCCCGGCCCCCCCCCCCCATACAGTCACCCACTTGTGTGCCATCCTGTAATTTGGGGTTCTCTCCTATACAAGGAAAGGAAAGGAAGCTAGTCCTAAAGAGAGGAGCCTTCCGAGTACACGGTGTGCTTCTGATTTCTGCCGCGGGATCCGAACTGTGCAGGGAAGAGTCTGTGCGCCCATCCCTTCCCTTCCCCAGCCTCTAGACTAGCTTGGGGCCCGAAGGTGGGGCTCTAGCTGGGTTTACTGATGAGCCATCCCAGTGTGAATAGCATCATGGTGGATCCCAAGAGATCCAAGCCGAAAGAAATTCTAGAGATTGTGAGATAACATGCCAAGTGCAGGCCCTGGGGTATTGTAGGCACAAAAATTATCAGTGTTTCTTCTTTTGGAGGTCCTCTTGTCCAACCAACCATCTTTCCTTTGTTGGCGCTGTTATTTCTTAGATGCCATTCAGTGGGTTGCAAAGTTGTGCAATCATCACCACTATCTAATTCTAGAACATTTTCATCAACCTGGGAAGAAACCCTGTCAGCCAGCTGCCGTCTCATCGCCAGCCAGCAGCCTGGAGCCCAGGCCTCCTGACACTCAGTGTGCCTGGTTGGGCAGCATGTCTGGGTTCTCTCTGGACCCCCCACTCGGGCATTATCTGGTGCCTAACATGAAAGAGCTGTGTAGCAAAGGCCGAAAAGGTAGGACAAGACTATACCATCTCTAGCTATGTTCTTAAAGACTCAGAGCGCGGCTGCGCCCACAGTGGAGCTGAGGTTCTTTTGAGACACACCTGGACAAAACACCCTAGACTGGACGGCTTCAACAGCATACACTTATATTCCTCACAACTCTGCGTGCTGCAGAGTCCAAGATCAAGGTGCTGACAGATTGCTTCTTGCTGAGGGCCCACTTCCCCACCTGCAGATGGCCACCGGCTCTTTGTGTGCTCACGTGACCTCTTCAGGCGCACACGGGGTGGAGGGGGAAAGAGATGGAGAGAGTGAGCTCTGATCTCTCTTCCTCCTGTAAAGACACGAATCTCATCATGGGGGCCCCACCTTCATGACCTCATCTAATTACCTCCCAAGGGCCCTACCCCACATACCATCATGCTGGGGGGTAGGGACTAAACATATGAACTTGGGGGGATGGGGAGGGGTGTGGACATGTACATCCAGTCTGTCTTATAAATGGCAAGTTGAGGTCCAGAAAGGTTATCTGGGAACTAGAGGCACACCATTGCTGCCCCCTTGGTGTCCTGTCAGGGGAGGCTGGAGTGGGCTCAACGTGGGCATGAGGAAGCTGGGGCCAGACCTCCCAGGTTTGCCATTGTTCTTAGGGCCCCAGAAAGCACAGCTGGTCTCTGAGCCCAGCCTCTACCCCTTCCTGCAGTAATTTAGCCGCTTTCACATTCCATGTCTTAGCCAAAGTGGAAAAAGAAAGAAAGGGAAAAAGGCAGTGCTCTTTTTTAAAATGGCCTTAGCTCTGTGAGCTCCAACATGGAAACGGCTGTCCATGACGTCATGGGCCCTGAGGCCCTCTGGGCAACATTACTGACACTTCATAAGGTGGGCCGGGCCCAGGGTCCACACAGTTCTCTTGCCAGAGCTGCATGAGCTCGCGGGCAGGCACAGACTCCATCTACAAGCCTGGGCCAGACCCCCTGAGCCAGGGTGAAGCCAGGCACTGGGCAAGTAGGGGGCACCCCAGAGTAAGAGCCCAGTACAGTATCTCCCTCTACGGCACCCACGGGGTCTTTAAGATCCACCTCTCACGATCGATGGTACCCTTGAGACACACAGAGGACAAGCACTCTGGTTGGCATCTTTCCATGGGGGAGTGGAGTGCAGAGCGGGGTAGTGCCCTGCACACGGTCCCAACAGCCAGCGAGTGATGGCGAGTTGGACCCCGGTCCTCTGATTTGAAATTCTATGGCTCACTTGAAAGGAGAGGGCATGGTCTTTGCCCATAGGAAGCCGACGCACTGATAAAGGCTATGGGGGGACTACTAGGTCAAGTTCAAGTCTCCATTTTACAGTGGAGGAAACTGAGGGGGCAGGGACAGGCCCAAGGTCATACAGTTGATCCACAGACCTGGCAGGGTTGGTAGTGGGCTCTAGACTTCTAGCTGGGAGTCTTTCCTCCTATATCCTGTATTTAAACAGTTCCGTTTGGGCGGAAGCTGTGCTGTTCCAGAAGAGACACCAGGCCTTTCCCTCCTCCGGTCTAAGGCTTAGGATCTGCTGTCAAGGCTTATTCCTCAGGGAACAGCTTTTGGCAAAAGGAGGCAAGGTATTGATTATGGCTGGGGCTGGGGGAGTGTGGCTGAGGCCCCAGGGAGAGAAAAGGGATGGGAACAGGCAATAGAAGTTTCTTGGAAAAACAAACCAAAGGGATATTTATTTTGCTTTTGCTTGTCTGTGTTTTCTAATTTTTCTGCACTTGTATAATTCATTTTTCATACCTGAAAATGATGAACTATTTAATTGAAAATGGTCTGGGATTCCAGGGCTGCCTCAGTCCTGACTGGTTATGTGAACTTGAATGGGTCCCTATCTCTCTCTAGGCCTTTCTTAGAAATGCCAGTAATAACGTTGCCCCATGAGAAGTCAATGAATCAAAAAGGTTCTCTGGCTCAGGACACAGCTCTCTTGCCTGGTCATCAGAGATACTGACCCAAGCAAGAAAAGAATGCAGCAACCCAGGAATGAGGTGTCCAGAGAAAAGCCAAGGTTCAGAGAAGCCCACGTTGGCCGTGTGTATGTCCAACGCTGTCCAGAAGGGAAGAGTCACTGTCTGAGGGACATGCCCATCTGGGTCCCCAAAAAGGGCCTCTCTGCTCAGAGTGGAAATGGGTCCTCAGGCTTCACCAAGGCCTGTGTGAAGAACCCTCTGCACTAGTCGTCCTCCCCACTTTGGTCATCTGGGTCCATTGGGCAACAGTTTCCCAGAGACTGGGCTGCCAGGAGGGGAGGAGACCAGGGAGGGGATGGTGAGCACTCCTGTCCGTGGAAAGGGAGATTGTTCTGTGTCAGTTGTAACAGTGATGGGAGGAAGCATCGATCTTGAGGGACATGCTCAGGGCCAGCCTGTTTGACCTCTCTGGGGGTCTTGAGAAAGCTCAATGTCAGGACTGGCCAAGTGAGGGCCAGAAGCCAGGCTGGTCTATTACCCAGGACCCACCACCAGTGAAAGGGTTAAATGATTTTAATATGTGTACAGTGTTTAGAATAGTGCTTGGCATAAAAGAAGTTGCTAATAAAAACCGCTAGGTGAAAGTTAACTATGGCCCGTCTGGCCATCAGTGTGGAATAGGAAGTCTAAAGGGAAAAGGCTCTCTTGACCCCTGCCCTCCACCCAGTTGGGGTCCATCTCCAGGAGGCTCACACCAGCTCTGCCCCCTCTCAGGCACTGAGAGGGCACCCAGCTGACTGTTTTGAAATGCAGTCTCACTTTCTGGTCTTCCCCTACCAACTCCCCTCTGATGTCTGGGCCCAACGGAGGAATCGTTGGCTCCCCATCCCTGAATTATCTCTGTCCCCACCAGCCATCACTGACCTCCTATCAGCACAGAGCTAAACCTCTGTGGCCAGTGTCAGGCTGGAAGGTACCCAGTATTTGCCTCACCTGCCCTTCTGCTAAAGCACACATGGGGAAACTGAGGGCCAAAGAGGGAGAGGGACCCCCTTCCACTTCTTGTGTCCAGTTTGCATGGCCAGGGAGCTGGTGGCTGGGCTGGAGCTGGACCCAGGCCCCAGGGCTTTCTCCCAGCCTCCTCTGCTCTTCGGAGGTCCCCAGAGACAGCTTAGGAGACTGTGCTCCCCCCTTCTTTTGTAGCCACACCTCACCTGGTCTTCGTTTGCTCCATCCTCTGTGGCTCTGTCTGGGATAATTCTCACCGAGCAGGGTTGGCCCCCCAGGGAGCAGGGCTAATGAGCTTCAGATGTCTGGGCCAAAATGCTTCCCGGCAGCGGCCGCTCAGATGCTGGTGCTGCTTGCGGAGGCCTGGCTGGTGGTGGTGGCGGGCTGTCTTCCCTCCTCAGCTCTTAACTTCCCCTTGGCTGCAGCAGGTGCCACTGTTTCTCCCCAGGGTCCCTAGCTGGGGTGGCTATTTAAAGATCTGGAAACGGACAGTGAGGCTGGAGGACAAAGGCATTTTTAGCATTTGGGAACTGTTTCTTCTTCTTTCCAACCTTTTCTGGGTCCCAAGCTGGTCTTCGCACTGAAGTAGCTCCAGGGAGGGGCCCAGCTCCGGGCCACTCTGGGCCATCTTTTCCCCCGCTCACAGGAACCCTGCCAGGCTAGCACTGTCTCCATTCACGTGACAGATGAAGAAGGGGAGGTACAGAGAGGCCAAGTGCCTTGTGCAAGGTCACACAGCCCCTGAATGGCCAACCCGGGGTTCTAGCCCACCTCTGCCAGAGCCCACGCTCTTCCCTAGGGCAAACTGACATGTTTCCAGAAGACCAAGATGGTGTGTTGTGGCTTCAGAACTGCATGAATGGTGTGGGTCTGTGGGCTGCCCTGGGGTTTCAGATACGGAGGCTACCTTTGTGCCTGACTCCCTCCTCCATCTTAATGAGACAGCAGATTTCACATTTTCAAAATGGGGATCATCATCTTAAATTCAAGTAAGGTAATACGAGTTGCCGTCATAACATTTGCAGCCATGCCCTGGGAGCCAGACCCTTTGCTGGAGACTTTCTGTGGGCTACCTATTAAGAGCTGAGATTCCAGAGCTCTGCCACTTCCTAGCTGTGTGACCTTGGGCAAGTAGCTTTACCTCTCTGTGCCTCCATTTCCTCATCTGTGAAATGAGGATCATATTAGCTCCTGTCTCACAGAGTGCTGAAATTAGGTTAGTTAATTTCTGTAAAGGGCTTAGAAGGCTGGCGGGCATAGGGTACACACCAAGCATATGTGTTCATGGGTAGTGGGCTCCATCTTGTGAGACTGGCCTTAGCATTTTCTCTGAAGTGCAGACGTGGAAACAGATTGCAGCACAGTGATTCTCAAACTTAGCATGCATCAGAATCACCGGGAGAGTTCATGAAAAGATTAAACTCTGGGAAATGCTGGCAGAGTTTCTGGTTCTGAAAGTCTGGGTTGGGGCTGAGAATGGGCATTTCTGGCCTGTTCCCCCATGGGGCTGGTGCTGCTGAGGCAGGGTCCACATGGTGAAAGCCTGGAGCTGAGCTCTAGTGGAACTGAGCAGGGTCCCCATCAGGCCAGGGCCAGCGTGGGCTGGCAACCCAGCACCCCCACCAACGATTTGACATGCAAGTGACTCAGTGAGTCCGGAGAGCCGAAAGGGGGTTGGATCAGGATCCCCGTGTTTCTAGTCTTGAATTCGCTCCCAACTCCCCATGGGACTTAACCAAGTCCTCTTTCCCCTGCAGCCTTGGTTTTCTCCTCAGGCCCACAGGGGTCTCAGTAATTCTTGTTCACAGGGCTCTGTGAGGAAGAAAAATGGCCTGATGTCACTCGGGCACCCGACACCCACAGCAAGAATGGTGAGAGTGTCACTACCTCCTTCACTGCCCGCCCTTTCCTCTCCCTTCACTCATCCCCTTGACTTCTTTCTGGAAGCTGAGCTGGGAAGATGGCGGCCACACTGTCCCCCAGGCCCTGGGCAGTGTGCTTGCTGTGGCCGCAGACTGCATAAAGGGGCCTGTGTTCTGGCCGCTCACCTCCCACTGTGCGCCCAGTGGTTTTCTATTTCAGTTGCTGTAAAAATATCACCTTTGATCTCAGCTTGTGGCTCTTAAAAAAAGAAGAAACCACCAACAGGCTGGATTTTCATTCTCCCTGGCCCCTTCTCCCTCTCACCTCCACTCCCTACTCCCCTCCCCTCTCCTCCCCCTTTTGCTCCCTATGGATCCCCTCCTCTTGGGAGCACAGCACCCCAGCGTGGATGACCATCTTAGCCATCAGCTTAGGGCTCTGAGGGCCTCGCCGAGGTCCCTGTCCTGGGCTGTTTGCTGGAGGTACAGGGTACATGGGGGTGTGTGTGGAGACTGTCCCTTCCCCTCCCCTCCTGTGGCCAACAGCCTCCGCCGTTCCCTGTCTGTGCTTCTCCAGCCATGCTGTCAGACACATAGTACCAGGCATGGCTCTGCACCGTGAAGGCTGGGCTTTTCCCCACCTTAGAATGAGAACAGCTAGTGGGGCCTCAAAATTCATATCGCACCATCAACTCCGCCCAGACAGCAGCCCAGGTTTGCCTGGAGGAGTAGCTTTTAGGCCTGATGGGTCTAACATCCCACCTCCTGGCTCAGGAGGCACACAGACACCCCCCACCCGCACCCCAAGCACAATCACATAACTCCTTGCCCCTTTCCTCTCTATAAACTGGGCATTTGTACCCACAGGCAACCCCCCTCCACACACACACAGACTCTGGCCTTTCCGAGACATTCTTGGGCCTCCTCACACTGAGGCCTCTGAGCCAGAAAATCCCCTTCTCACCCATTGGGTTCCTCTTGCCTTGTCACCCCCACCATCCAGTGACGTCATCTGCAAGGGCCCCACTCTGACAGGGGACCAGAGAAACACCCCCCCCCCCAAGGAGTTCGGTGGTTGATAGGCATTTTGTGCCCATGGAGAGGGCAAACATGCCTCAAACCTGACTCACACAAAGCTTTTCACTGTCATGACATTTTTCTTTGGTTTCAGCGTTTAGAGAAAGAGACAAAATAGCACTCCTTTGACAAACACTCCTCCCCAGGTCACCTGCGCCTAGCCCTGTGCTGACATGGCCACTGGCCTTCCTCAGGAGCCTTTCTCCAACTCCACTGTTGGGGATACAGATGTGTGCAAGGGGCAGGCAGCCAGCATAAAAGGGAGTCCAGAGGCTGGTGGCACTGAAGGAGGCCCCGCCCCAGCTCAGGTCTGCCTTGAAGGGGTGGTTCTAGAACAGAAAGGGCAAGACTTGCAATTTGCAGAGAGCTGGGGGAGCATGAATGGAGCATGAATGGAGCCATGGCCTGGATGTTCAAGGCGAAATGAGGAGGGCCTCAGAGGGGTGAGACTGGGAAGCAAAGAGCACCCAGAGAGCCCCTACAAGCTCTGAGGGCAGTGTGGCTATCCCTGAAGAAGGCGTTTCTGGGGGCATAGCGGGCATCGGTAGAGGAGGTGAGGTCCTGGGTGTCTGTCCAGGCCACAGCCTCATTTAGCGGCAACCACAGCCAGCCAGGGCCCAGCCTGAGCTCCTCCAGACAGGCCCACAGCCCTGGACTAGGCAGAGGGCACAGGCAGTGTGGTCAGCCCTGGGCAGGGGGCTCCAGGGGCTGCCTGACTCATCCCTTCCCCAGAGCCCAGCCCATGACTGGGGCAGAGCAGGCGCCAGGGAAAGCATGCTGTAGGTGAAAGAAGCCTTACATATGCTTCCAGCAGACTGACTTGGGATATTTCTTCCTGCCCGCACATCCTCAGACCTGGGAAGAGGCGGGAGACTCTGGCAAGCTCCTGAAGACTCGGTGGCACAGCTCTAAGGGGTTTGGGGGTCACAAGGGGGTGGAGAAGTCCCTCTGGGGCTTTACTGTCTCCATTTTCCCATCTTAAAGTCAGGGTGTGTGTTGGGGGAGGGATGATAGGCAATGCAATTGACCAGAACTGGCTGGACCACTGGGTGGGTAGACTGTGTACTGGGAACCAGCACCTCCACTAACCTTTCACTACCCAGGGCGTGTGTGTTGGGGCAAGGGGGGGTGGGGGGGCTTGGGGGGTTGGGGGGATGGAGAGGGTGTGGGGGGGGGAAGGCTGCGGAATCCCAGCTCATCCCCACACCCTCCCTCTGCTCCAGCATGGGCAGATTTTGTTACTCCCACTTCAACAGGCGGGCAGTCTAAACACTGGCTCTTATTTCCCAGGGGGTCTGATGAGTTTACATAGTGGAGGGGCTCCAGGGAACCCCTGTTTCTCTGGGGGGTCTGGCATCCCTGCCCCCCACAGAGACCTCTCAGGTCGCCCAGAAGCCTAGGCCTGTGGTCCTGGAGGCGAAGCGGGTAAAAGGTGCGAGGCACCCCCGTTCTGGGACGCCCACCCGGCGGGAACCAGAGTAGGCGAATTCCATCCAGGTTTGGGAGCTAAACGACGGAATCTGCCATTGTGACCTGAGCCCTAATCGAAATTTCAGGCCAGAGCCTCGCGACGGCGAGTTATCTTCCCAGAAAACCAGACGTCCAGGAACCCCGAGACCCAGGCTGCGCAAAAATGCTCTGCGGCTGCTGACGGCCGTTAGCAAGACCCCCGCTTTGGAGGGCCCGGCACAGGCTCGGGGAGGATCCCTACGGCCCCGAAGCCCAGCCGGGAATGAGCAGCTCTCCCGAGCCCCAGCTCCCGGGTCCAGCATCCACCCGCACTTTTGCGTCTGTAGACACGCACACTTCCCTAATGCACCGCAGACTGGGAACATTGTCTGGGTCCGCAGCCCGACCCCGCGGATGCGGGCGGTTAGCTCGCTGCAGGCGGGAGTGCACACGACCAGAACCCCGAGCTGCAGCAAGCCAACGCCAGGGCGCCGAGCACCCTACTTAGTAAAAGAAGCGAAACCTAGTACCGGCGGTGGCTCGTTGGTCTAGGGGTATGATTCTCGCTTAGGGTGCGAGAGGTCCCGGGTTCAAATCCCGGACGAGCCCTCTTTTCTCGTCTCCCCGCCCATTTTTCATCCCTAAAGGATTCTCAATAATGATAGCCTGTGAGCGAAACTTTTTCTTGTCTCCCCGCCCATTTTTCATCCCTAAAAGATACTCAATATTGATAGCCTGTGAGCGAAACCTCTTGCTCATTTTTAAACCCTCTCTTCGGTCAATTCAGATTGTATTGAGTTCATTCTATGTCCAGTAGAACTATAGATTACTTTGGGGGCGGAATAGTAAAAAGGTGGAAAAAGAGGGGCTCGTCCGGGATTTGAACCCGGGACCTCTCGGACCCAAACCGAGAATCATACCCCTAGACCAACGAGCCAACTGCTCAGGAGCTCCTTCTTGAACTACTAGAGTAAGTCATCAGTGTGAGCATGCGCGTGCGCGTGCGCAGAACGGTCGTTTGACTAGTGAATTCTGCGATGGAAATGCACAAGTCCCTGCCTCCCTACTGGCCCACGTACTTCCGATAGGGTCACGCAAGGAGTCACGGTCACTATTGTCTTTCGGGTTTGTTCCCAGGAACTTGCCGCGCCCCATTCTGCCCGGAACGTTCTTTCCTCCCCCTCCCTCTCTTCATTGCTGGGTACGGGACCGGCTCCGTGCCCCAGGGGCTTCTCGCTCCCAGCACCCAAACCCGTGGCTACGCGGTCTGAGGGTCGCGCCGGTGGGGTGCGGATGGTTTTCACCCCCGCACGCGGCGCGCAGCGCCAGGCCGGGCATTCAGCAGGAACTTAAGGCAAAAGGACGCAGCGCATCAGTCCCGAAATATCAATTGTCAGTCCGAGGCCGTGCGAAGGGTGCTCGGGCGGTGGGTGAGGGCGGCACTGGGAGCGCGCGGTGGGAGCTAAGGGTCGTGTCCCGGGGGGCGAGGACGCCCTAGGTTCTGCAGCCGAATGCGGACAGTGGTTCCTTTAGGCAGGGGCGGCCGCGGGCGGGGGCTTTCCGCCGCCCTAAGTCGAGGGAGACGCGCGGTGGCGCGGAGTCGGGAGACAGGGGACGGGGAACAAAAGTAACAGCACGTGAGCAGCGGGCAACCAGCCCTCTGCCCGGCTAGATGATGATGATGATGATGATGATGGTGGTGGTGGTGGTGGTGATGCATTAACGAACGTCACTCCCAAACACGCACCTATGGATTACTTTTCACCCTTTGTCTCCACTGGACAGTCCGGCCTCCCTGGAGTCCCTGGTTCTTTCCTTTCTTTACGCAGCCCCATTCACAGGCTGGAGGCTCTGGGGACCAGGAGCCAAGCGGAAGTCCTCCTCCTGAGCTCGGGGTCTGAGGCCGTCGTTGGTTAGTCCTAATAATCATCCTGATAATAATAATAGTAATACACTTGTTTAATAATAACAACCAGCAGTGATTTCAAAAACTTTATTTCATTCTCCCAATAACTCCACCAGGGCAGAAATACTATCCCCATCTTACTGGCGAGCACAGGGGTCTCAGAAGTTCAGTGTTTCCCTCAAGGTCACACAGCTGGGAGTGGCAAAGCTGGGATTGAAATGCGGGGGTTAGAAATCTCCCACTGCCCAACTGGCTTTTCCTCCTATATACATTTCCATGTACATATTTATATCATATTTATATTCATATGGATTTTCCAGGAAATATCCGAAATTGTGTGGAAACAATTTATAAAGAAAAGGGCAGTTCCCAACATTCACATGTCCCTGACTCACTAACCCCCAAATAACTCCTGGCTGCGCTCTGTTTTGCTGCTTCTGAAAATGACATTACTTCAGCCTGTCCCAGCAAGGCCTCCATTTTATGTACATTCCTGTCTGAACACTTGAGAAAGGCTTGTGGAGTGGGCCAGCGGCTTTGCAGCTTTTTAAGCACTTTTAAGTTGCACATGAGAAGGGATGAATGAAGGAAGGTAGAAATAGATACTAGGCACCTTCCCAAGGGCCGGACCCGATAATAAGGTATCTTACAGATATTTTCGCACTGAATCTTCTCAAAAACCACGTCAAGGGTGTTTTACAGCTCTCCCCATTTCACAGGGAAAGAAGTTGAGGCCACGGAGGGGGAGTGACTTGCCCAAGGGCACTTATCTAGTGATTGCTGAAACGGAGTCATTCATATGGTCATCTGACTCTTGACGATAGATCCAAGGCTTGGGCCCAAGATTCTGGGTGAGGAGCACCCAGTCTCTCCCTTTAAGATTTGACCAGTATCTGGGTCTGTCTGACCTGGCTTCAAGCACTCTTCTCACCACACAACAGCCTTTGAAACAGCCTTTAAAGCAGCCTTTGAAACACCCTCCCCTCTGCGAGATCTGTGTGCTGTCTCTCGACCTCATCCACCGATCCTTCAGCTTTGTCCCCAGCCCCACCTGTGCACTGCCATTCCCTCTCTCTTTCCCCTTTCAGACAATTCTGGAAATGCCCCCTCTGTAGCAGAAGTCTCCGTGAGAGATCCAGCCCGAAGTCTCGTGCCCCTTCTCCCTCTTCTGTATTATTCTCCTTCCTACGCACTTGCTCCTTGGCCGCTTCAGACTGAGAGCCCCATGAGGGCAGAGAAGGTGGCCAGTCCCACACTGGGTCCTCTAAACCAGGCTCAATGCTTGGGGAAAATCTGTTGACTGATCAACGATCATGAGTGAAAGAGAGAACACGAACCCGGAAAGACCGGAATATGAGGCGAGAGAGACTTGCTTCACTTTGGGCAAATCCCTGGCTCTCTCTGAATCTCTCTGTCCAGTTTTTTCTTTGTAAAATGTGGATCATGATCCCTGAGACCCTCACAGCCCAGCAGGGATGGTGTGGGTGAAGATGAATATGAAAGCTACCTCCTTTACAGAGTGGTTCCCTGGGTGCCCTCTGATTCACTGTGTGTCCTTGAGCAAGCTGTGGCCCTGTCTGGGACCTCCGGTCCTCTGCCACCCAGATGACCACCAAGGTTCCTCCTGGCCCTGCTCCTGCTCCTGCTCTAGCTCGGGGAAATGGCGTCAAGGGCCTCCATGCTCCCAGTGTCTCAGCCTTGGGAAGCCCCGGCAGGCCTGGGCCTCTCCAGCTGGCCAGCCCAGGCCAGGGACATTCCTGGGAGTCTGTAGGGCTCCAGACTTCCTGGAGCCGGGAAGGGAGAGGCTGGGGATGGGTCAGGCCAGGAGCCCCACAGAGGCTGCTACTGTCCTACCAACCCACACAGGAGGGGGCAGGTCTCGAGGGCATCCCAGGA
This sequence comes from Mustela erminea, assembly GCF_009829155.1. Classification (NCBI taxonomy): domain Eukaryota; kingdom Metazoa; phylum Chordata; class Mammalia; order Carnivora; family Mustelidae; genus Mustela; species Mustela erminea. The sequence continues at coordinate 53,892,091 of NC_045622.1, read as the reverse complement.
AGTAGGGCAAACCCAGGCAGGAGGTCTCAGACACACAGGCCCCTGCTGAGGGGTTGAGGACAGAGCTCTGACTTGCCTCAGGACCCTGCTTGCACACTTCTGACTTGCTGCTAGGTGACCTCAGCTTCTCTCCTCTGCGGAATACCTGCCATTGGGAGATGTGACAAAGGTCACCCCCTGGACCACTGCCCAGCTCGGGCCACACCGTCTCTGCCCAGAAATGTGTCAATGGCCATCTTACCAGCCTCTCGACTTTCAGATAACGTCTTTGGGTACGTGCGGCTAAGTAGCCACCAGTGCCCTTCACTTCAGATGAAGACAGAGCCTTGAGGCCTGACCTTCGGGCCGCCAGAGCCGGAAGCAGGTTGGGTTTGCACTGTTGCTCACAAGTGAGTTCCAGACAACTGTGCACAAGGCCTGGGCATCAGAGGGTTGTGTGGCCACCAGCCACCCTTCCCTGCCCCCTACTTTCCCCATCCCTCTGGGAGGAGGAGAGGAAGGGGAAAGGGTAGAGGAGGGTAGGTCCTGCGGCTCTAGGGACTGAGGTCATCTTTCCATGGTCCCTTCCCCCCACCCCAAGATTGTCCCCATGGCAGAGGCTCAGGGATGAAGACACCCAATCTGGGCATCTGGCAGGCTGCACATAGAACCACACATCTGCCGCTCCTTTCAGGACACAGACCGGGAAACAAAAAGCCATAAGTCCTTCCAAGCGGCCAGTTCCTCTGCCGGCATCTTGCCCCAAGGCGTATATAGGGCTCACCCCCAAAACCCCACTGCCCCCACCATGAACATCCAAGGTTGTTTACTCCTGTGTTTGGGGTGACCTCAGGTAGGACTTGGACACTGGCTGACTCTGAGCTGGGTTCTCAGATTGGGAATGGCTTCCCAAACCTCTGTTGTCAGCTGGGTGACCTTGAGAAGGTTCCCAAGCTCTCCAAGCCACACTTCCCTCCTCCATAAAATGATTCTGAGAGTAGCCGTCCCATGGGGAAGTTTTGGGGCTTGGATGGGGGAAGGAAACGAAGGAGAAACTGTTTTTGAGGTGTCGGATAAACCCTGACCATCTTTCCCCAGGCAGCTGGGGCACAGACTTGCTGTCATCAATTGGTCTTGGTAATCTGGACCTTCCTCTCTCCTCCACCCTTCTGATACCCAGGAAGGGCACCGGAGCCTGAGGGTCAGCGCTCCACCACCTGCTGGCAGAAGGGCTGCCCTCCAGGGGCTGCCAGGTTGGGGGTTGGTGGGAAAGGCTGAAAACATGCTTGGAAGCTGTCAATCATTGTTAGGGGCTGGGCGGGGTTCATCTGCCCCCCCTCCCCCTGTCTCCCCCTTGTGGGTGTCTACCCAAGTCCTGGCTTCTCCAGGAAGCTTCCTAGACACCCCACACTCCCACACCTCACCTGGACTTATTTCTTAATATTCCAGTAGCCACCTGATGAGCCTTTCCTTGCACTATTTATTGTTAATGCTTTTTATTATGTTAATGACATTTGTCTAATTCCCAGGAGGCGATCAGGACATCTAATGCACATTATCTCCATCAGCCTTCCCCATGACCTGGGAGGGAAGGATTCTCATCATCCCCAATTCACAGATAAGGAAACGAGGCTCAAGAAGCAGAGCTGCTGTCCCCACCCACTGTGTGCTCCATCGCCCCCTGCTATGGTGACCGGGGCCTGGCAGGCGAAGGCATTTACTGAGCCCCTACTAGGTGCCAACACCCGTCCGAGGACACCCATACAGCCAGGGATCTCCTCCCCTCCTCCCCTCCGTCCACCCTGCAGGCCTGAGAGGAGACGCTGTCTGAAGAGGCAGAGCTGAGGAGGGGAAGGTGGGGACTGCTCGGAGCTGGTTCTCACGCTCATTTGGGAGGCCAGTCGATCATCCTGCAGCATCCTGAGAAGCCCCACTGAGGCTGAATAGAAGGGCAGGTGCAGAAGAAGAGCAGGGGAGGAGCGAAGAGAGGAGGGGAAGAAAGGGGAGGGAGGAGGGGAGGGAAGAAGCAGACTTGCCCAAGGCCTCGGGATGGTCCCTCAGAGCCCTTGTGCCTGCAACCGCCCTTGTTCCCAGGAAGCTCGGGGAGGTCCTTGGGGCCACAGGACAGTCCCTTAGGGCCTCCTCTGCCTGCGGCCCCCATTGTTCCCCAGGAGCTCAGGGAGGGGCTTGGGCTCTTAGATGTGGCACCTCTCAGAGAAGTCGAGGTGCCCATGCCAGGACTCCCGGTGTCCTCTGTACATTCCCACCCTTCGGAGTGTCCAATTCCCAGAGTTAGTGGGTTGTATGACAAGAGGGAGAATTTTTGGAAAATTAGCCCTTTATTAAAGCTGCCTTCAGGGTAGGATATAAAGGGTGCTGGGTAGACTTCTTTATCCCCAAATACCACGGCCTTATCATTCTCACACTGCCTACGTTCCCCCATTATGTCATTTCTTGTGCTGAAAGCATTCAAGGCTTCTGTTACAACGAAAATGCGCTCTTCTGTAGACTGCCATGAAACATCCGTCAAGGGATGTCTCCATCTGTTAAGGGTTAGGACGGAGGGATCTAGTTGTTCTGAGCTTTTTTTTTTTTTTTTTTTTGAAAGCTGTGAACCCTTGTATCAATATATTGAATGGAGCCATGGAGCAGGGCTGGTCAAAAAGGGAGGGAGGCATTTGCTGAAGTCACCAGCATAGGGAGGTGGTGGGCATAGAGGGGCTCCAGAGACATGTGGCCCCTGAGGAGGCTTTAATATTTGGGATTTTGCCAGGGGGAAATGTGGAAACATGGAAAGCACATTCCAGGTAGAGAGACATCCTGGCCAAGAGCATGAGGGGTGGCTGGGGCAGGTGAGCAGATGGGGGAGGCAGGACAGGAGAGGGGACCTACCAGGAGAGGGAATGGGGCAAGCCTCAGTGGCTCCGACTTCTCACCAGGCTTGCAAGGGTAGGGGTGGGTCAAGTCCCAGACCCTGGGTGGGGCGGGGGTCTCCACTGCCAAAGCATGTCCAGTCTAGCGTGGGGGATAGACTTGTATTTACAAAGCCTGCTCAGGGCTCTGATGGGGAGCAGGGTGAAGTATAGGGATTGGAGGACACGGAGCCTTGTGAGGGGGACCCCAACTGGCTGGGGAATCAGAGAAGTCTTCCTGGCTTCCTGGAGGAGTTCTGACATGCTGTGTGGCACCCTAATGTGGCATCTTGAGGAGGGCCTTCAGCTGGGAGGGGCTAGCATGGGCAGAGACTCTGTGCCCTCCTCAGAGAGGGGTTTGAAGCAGAAAACCACGGCTCCCTACCTGCCCTGTCCTGTCCCAGCTGGGGCTCTGAATGTGGCCAAGCTCCCTCCCTCCACTGCTTCTTCCCTTCCCTGCCTCCAGCCTCACCATTTCCAGTTCATCCTTGACTCCCCTGCGACACTTTTCTGAAACCCAGTTGAGACCCTGGCCCTCCAGGGTTCTGTCCTCCACGGTGCCCCCTGGCCTTCCGGCAAGATCCAGGCTTCTTATGGTTGTCAGGGGCCTGGGGAAGACAGAGGGAAACCTGCAGGATCCCAGCCCTGCCAAGCTCTCCAGCTTCCAAGAGGCGAAAAGGTGAGGCTGGGGGCATGGGGGCCCAGCCACCTTCTCCGGATGGGGCAGGCGGAACTTCCCGAGATAAGGGGAGCAGACAATGGGGGGCTGTGTGGTGCAGCCTGTCTCCCGGCCAGAGGAAATGAGTGGACTCCGCACCATTAACCCGCTGCGGCCCACAGCACCCTCTGGAAGGGTGACCGGGACCGGGGCCGGGGGTGGGGGAGAGATGTTCCCAGCCCCCACCTGCTGTCCCAGCCTGAGGGGCCGTGCCTGCCACTCCAGGCCCATTTTCTTCCAGGACCCATATGTATGAGGAGGAGGCTGGGGACAGGGGCAGAAAAAGGGGCCCACTCAGGTTGGGAAAACAGGCCCCGGCTTGGCTCCCTGACGGAGCCCAATGTTCTGTAGGACCCAGGCAAGTGCTTCACCCCTCTGGACCCCTGGACCCTCCCTGATGCCCATGCTCCTTCCTTCCTTCTTGGCTGTTCCAGGAGTCTGAAGATACCACATGCCTGTAATTCTTTTTTTTTTTTTTTTAAGATTTTATTTATTTCATTTTTTAAAAGATTTTATTTCTTTATTTGAGAGAGAAAAAAGAGAGATTGAGAGAATGAGTGGGAAGAAAGGCAGAGGGAGAAGTAGATTCCCTATGGAGCAGGGAGCTGGACACAGGACTTGATCCTAAGACCCTGGGATCATAACCTGAGCCAAAAGAAGACACTTCACCAAATGAGCCACTTGGGTTCCCCATGCCTATAATTCTTATCATTCTTCCCTCCTCTGCACACAGACCATAGGACACATGCTTTACCCAAATCTGGGGTTTCTGATGGTAGAATTTAAGATGGCAAACAAGGCTGCTAGTAGACATGTTTTGGGTCTTGTGGATTGTCACAGCTAAAGTCAGTGGGGAGAATAGACGAACTTGCGCTGTCTTGGCCCTCAGTTTCCCCCTTCTACATCGTGAGAGGTGGAACTCCAATGACTGCCCTGTGAGGGGTGAGCTGCTATGGTCAATGACAAGGGATATGAAGCCATGGAGTTCCCATAGGTCTCCTCCCTTCCCGAGTTCAACCTTAGCCACTGATCAGCTATATGATTGTGCAAATCCTTTCTCATCCAAAAATGGGCTGCCTGGCCAGCTAGTTGGCCAGAATTCTGACAATGGGCATAAATGGGACCTTGTGTGCTACACAAGGAGAAGTAACTGTGTCTGAAGTGGCCTGGGAGGGGGATGCACATCCAGGACCCAATCTCTGGCCTGGGAGTCCAGCCTTCTCTGTCCCTCCCCCTCCCCATTTCCCCCCGTCACTCTTTTTTTTTTTTTTTTAAAGATTTCATTTATTTATTTGACACAGAGAGATCACAAGTAGGCAGAGAGGCAAACAGAGAGAGAGGGAAGTAGGCTCCCTGCTGAGCAGAGAGCCCGATGCGGGGCTCGATGCGGGGCTCGATCCCAGGACCCCGAGATCATGACCCAAGCTGAAGGCAGAGGCTTTAACCCACTGAGCCACCCAGGCGCCCCATCCCCCCTCTAACTCTTACCTCCAAACTCTCGGAGAGTCACCCTCATGGAAAAAGGTAAAGATTCCCAATGCAGGAGACATTCAAAACAAAGGACAGGACTATCGAGGCCTTAGATCACCAGGGCCAGCCTACTTGCTGTGCAGCTAGGGAAACTGAGGAAACAGAGGCTGAGAGTCTCCCAAAGCCACATAGCCAGTAGGTGGCAGAGAAAAGCCTAGAACACAGTCTGATTCTCACATGCCCCTAGGCTCTGGAATGTTGGGGCTGGAAGGGCCTTTGAGGCTCAGGTTGTTCAAATTCTCTCACTAGTCAGAGGGGGAAATAAGAAACCAGGAAAGCCTAGCCCAAGGTCACCCCCAAGAGCAGTCCGAAACACTGACCCTTCAACTGCAGAACCCCGTGTGGTCTTAGCGCTCCAATAACCCATCTGGGTTGGGGGAGCCCTTCCTGTTGCCCTCACCCCCACCACTGGGCATTATCCAAGCACAGAGCAGCTTGGAGGGAAGAGTATCTTATAGAGGACAAAACAGGAAAGAAAAACCACCAAAACATACTGGTGTGAGCCCTTTCCACACCATCAGGAGGGTTCTGCTCAGGCCAGTGCGCCCCACAGGGCCTCCCTTCTCCACCACCCACAGCTCCTGCCGCTCCCTGCCAAGAGTCCTTCCAGAAAGGAAAAATGTTGGCATGAGGAGGAGGAAGGGTGGCTTGCCTCAGTCCTGGGGTCCCTGAAACAGACCAGTATCTCCCCAACAGGCCGTTGAGGGCGCCACTGCTCCTCAGGGCAGGGGGTCCTGGGCGTGGCCCCTCTCTCTAAGAGGAAAGAAAGAAAAATGACATTTGCTGAATCCCACACTGTGCATAGTGCTGTTCCCGTGCGTCCCGAAGCATGGTCTCTGTCAATCCTTCGCCCATCCCTAGAGGTGGGAATTACTACTCCTGTTTTACAGAAGAAAACGCTGTTATCCAGAGAGAGATCGTGACTTCCCCAGGGTCACATAGACAGTACATGCATGGCAGAGTCGAGGCTAAGCCTGGCTCCGTGCACTGTACCCCTCGGCCCACTCCCCACCCCACTTTTAGAAGATCAGCCTTATGTGCATGGAGATACTATACTATGCCAGCTCTGCGATCCTCTCTGGTCTGTTAAGAGGGTCGCTGATGAGATGTGTGTGGCCTGGCCACCACTGCTCTTTCCTTTGTTTCTCTCTGTCCGTCCGCATCCCTTCCCTTGCTTGCTGGGTAGGATGAATAAGCTGTGACTCTGGCAGGACAGATGGGTTTCCAGCTGTCAGCCGTGTATCCCCCTGCGCCCTGCTGATCCCCATCAGTGGTAACACCCCACTGTCTCTTCCTGGTGCTCAGAAAGCTTCACATATTTTGGATCTGGGTTCGTACGGAAGTTTCTTATGTCTTAGGATCCGTGAGTCCGCTCTGGCTTCTCCAGAACCTCCTAGACTGGGCATCCACTCCCCCAGGCTTCCTGTCCCAGCTGTGACCACCTTGAAGGTTTTTTTTCCATTTATTTATTTTTTTATTTTAAAGATTTTATTTATTTACAGAGAGAGAAAAAGCACGAGCTGGGGAGAGGGGCAGAGAGAGAAGCAGGCTCCCAGCTAAGCAGGAAGTCGGATACAGGGCTCAATCCCAAGACCCCGGGACATGACCAGAGCCGAAGGCAGATGCTTAACCAACTGAGCCACACAGGGGTCCCTTTTTTTTTCTGTTTGGATGTACTTCTCCACACCTAGCCGTGAGTGTTCTTCAGGGACAGTGGGTCTGACAGATCTCTGCGTCCATAGCGCTCAGCATATTGCCAGGCACATAGTCTATCACAGGAAAGTTTGTTGAATGAATAACCGTGATTCCTTGATTTTTATCTTTTACTTTCTCTCTACTGTTAGCATGAAAAGGACTTTAAAGTTGGCCCATGAGACTAAGATTTTGCAGTGAGGTGGCCTTTGACCGTCCTAACCAGAGTAGCAGCCCTGGAACATGCACGTGGCCGGGGACAGCTCACTGCCCTGGCTCCAGCTACAACTGCCTTCCGGTCAGCTGTTTTGAAATCCTGCCACCCGGCCCACAGTTGAGTGCCTACTCTGATCCTGGCCCCAGGTCAAATGCGTCCCCACAGTGAAGTAAGTGGTGTCCGCATTAGACAGGTAAGGAAACCGAGTTCAGAGAGTGGAAGGAACTTTCTCGAGGCCTCTCAGCTCAGAAGAGGTGAAGCAGCATTTCAAACCCATCCCATCCCAGTGTGGCCCTTTGCCTCTGTCGGGGCCTTGGATAGGCTAGGGGACAGCCACAGAGGAGGACTTTCTTCAAGACGGAGATGAGGATTCTCTTGGCATGAGGAAGTGAGCCCCGATCCCATGAAGGAGGCAGGATGGGCAAGATGGATGTCTGGAGAAGACGTAGCAGGGAGAATGGCACACTTCATGAAGACTTTATGGAGCCTTGGGTGTTCATTGGTCTGCCCCAGGCTTCAAACCCTTTGTGAACAGATCTCCCCAGATGCAGGTGAATGGAGCCCAGAGAGTGGGCCTGGCTCAGATGGTCATGTGTGGGTGGGCGCCTGCCCGCTGGACTATAAGGGAAAGTAGGCTAGAGGGGGGACACTCACAGTCTAGGCAGAAGAGGTGGCTCCTGTGGCCCAAGAGGTGGGGGGGAAGACAGGGACAGTGGTGCCTGGGGAGGAACAGCCATGTTCCTCAGGTCATCAGGGTCCATGAGGCAGAGCAGGGATGGTGAGCTAGGCCTGAGGGGAAGGAGCTGGAGTATGTGGGGGGCGGGGCAATGTGAATGTGTCCCCTGAGGAGAGAAACAGCCAGGACAAAGTGGAGAGGTGCGGAATAGAGAAGGGGCCTGCAGGAGGAAAGTGTGGGAGCCCAGGGACGGGACACCGGAAGTCTCTTCCTGGGGAAGGCCAGGAGGAGGATGGCAGTGAGAAGAGGAAGTTGGGTGACAGGAAGTTGGGGCACCTTCCCTGTGAAACCAAGAGGGTCCTGTCTGATGAGGGCCAAGTGCCTTGAAGGGTTGATGATGATGGACAGGGAGCTGACCAGAGCACACAGAAATGTCACCACCAAGTACCAAGCAGCCCACGATGCTGGTCATAGTTGTGGCGGAGGCAATGGCCCCACAGGGTGAACTTTCTTAAGTGCTACTGATATTTATGGAGAACTCTGGAAGCACAGGGCACGGCACCAAACCCTCTCAAAGCGTTAACTTGTTTAAACCTCCTAGTGGCCCCACAAGGCCAGATCGGTGGATGCCACACACAGACACACCTGGAAGCATGAGGATATGCAGATACGGCAAGATGTGCAGACACACACTGGTTCTCACCCAGCCTGCAAAGGAGCATGCGGGGAGGGCTGGGAGCGGTGGGTCGGGAGGCCCCTCCTGCCTTCTAGCTGTCTGTCATTCTTTACCTCCCCACCCTCATTCTCCAGCAGGCACCACACCCCTCTGGTCTGTGTCTCACTCAGACTGAAGATCCTTTGTTAATGGTTTTCAGAAGATCCTCCCTTGCCCCCCCAGAACCCAGACTCATCCTGCTGGGGGAGTTGGGAGAACTGAAAAATCTAAGCCCCAGGCCCATGTGATGGAGGGTACAAGGCCCTCACCTCCATTGTAGGCTGCCCATTGACGGCATGCCCCCATCTCTCACCTGTGCCCCAAGCACTTCTGGGAGAGACCCCCGGAGTTGGGGTGACTGGTGGAGCAGAGCAAGACCCCTCCCCCATTTGATTGCTATGTAGCTGCCAAGTTCATTGTCCCTGGGCAGTGCCCAACTAGCCAGGAGGGAAAGGGGACTTCTGCAGCAGCTGCCTGACCCCCAGCACCCTCTGCTACCTCATGGAGGCCCTTTCTCCCCTTCTCAGCCCCCAGAAATCACTGGCTGTCCCCTTCCCTGCCTCCAGTCCACCCAATCACACAGGCTAGAACACTTTCCAGGGACCCCCGCCCTGGGCTGCAGATCCAACCACATTTCAAATTCTTCCTGCCTGTGTCTGGATCCAGTTGCTTGCCACCCACCCATGCACCCACGCAGCCATCAGACCACCCTCCCTTCACCCAGTGTTTAGAAGAGGGTGCCCGATGAGATACAACAGTGAGTGACAGAGACACGAAATCTCCACCTGGCTGGGGTGAGGTTTGAACAGGCAAACTGTTGTGGATTCCATGCAAATAGTCATGAACACAGAATGGTCTCTGCTTTGGGACAGGCCTATCGCTCATCTCTAGGGCAGGGCGGAGCAGGGGGGCCAGTACTTCGCAGACTTGAAGCCACCCGGTGCCTTCTGGGAAGGGAAGGATTCAGTCTGTCTGGAACCCAGAGGTGAATTGAGGCTGGAGGTGAAGACAGGGCCAGGCAGGCAGGGCCTTGCGGATGGGATACGGAGCTCTGACTTTGTCCTGTGGGTGATGGGGAGCAGAGGAAGGGTTTCTAGTGGGGATCTATAGGACCTGATCTGCATGACAACTGGTGGGGACAAAGAAGGAGATGTTGTTGGAAGTGAGGACTGAGTCCCATCAGTGGGTGCAGAGGGAACTCTGGTGGCCCTTCAGTGTTGGCATCTGAAGCCATAAGCCAGGAGTTAAGCTGGAAAATCCTAGAAGATCCATAAACTTGGGCATTGTTCTTCCCCCCCGCCCATACCCCAGGGAGCATCCTGACACAGGGGGAAAGCCTGGGTTGGTCCTGGAGAGGAAGAAAAAGAGATTGGAGAGAGGGTGTCCCTGCCAGCCACTCTGGGGGAGCCCCAAAGATAGAGTGGGATCCAGCTGGGTGGAGAGTGGTGAGGGGGGCTGGGCAGGTCCCAGCTGTGCAGGGTGTTCACTGCACAGGGTCATCTGGCTGAGGGGGTGCTTAGGAGGTGAAATCCTGGCATGGGGCTGCATCTGTGCAAACAGGGCACCATTTTTTTTTTTATAACTTTCACAAAAGCACCATAGAGATTTGATGGGGCCTTGAGGCCATGGGAGAGCAGAAGGAGCCCTGGAGGGGCGCCTGGGGGCTCAGTCAGTTAAGCGACTGCCTTCGGCTCAGGTCATGATCCCAGAGTACTGGGATCGAGCCCTGCATTGGGCTCTGCTCAGTAGTGAGTCTGCTTCTCCCTCTCCCTCTGCCTCTCCCCTATGACCTCCCCTGCTCATGCTCTCTTTCTCTCAAATAAATAAAATCTTAAAAAAAAAAAAAAAAGTGGGGGGGTGGGCCGGAACAAATTCAGAAGTTAAGAAAGCAGAAGCTTAGTTTTACCCATCACCATCTCTCTCGACCTCTCAAAACACAACCTGAGTTTCCACTAGGCAAGGAGGGGAGATGATCCTTCGCTGAGAGCCCAGTGTGAGGATATGGGGCTGTGACAGAGGCCCTGGCTCCTTCTGGAGTTCCCAGCTGACACAGGCACAGGGTGGTCCCATGCAGAGCTGTGTGGCTTGGCCAGGAGAGGGGAGGTCTGGCGGCCCTGCCCTCCCACCCCCCGAGTTCTGCCGCCCCCATACTGGGCACTGGCAGGCAGTTCCTAGATGATTCATTCGAAAGGGGAGACATCTGATGAGGCAATGACCCACCTCGTGTTTGTCTCCTAGAGGCAGTGTGGGGTGAGGAAGGCCTGCAGGGGGTAGAGCTCAGTGTCTGGCCTGGCCTCAGCTGTCTTTCCAGCAGGGGCTCATCACTGTCCTCCTTTGTAGCTCAGTGTCCCTCGTCTACAATGGAGATGGTGTCTGAGGCTTGGCCCAGGTCTACTCTCAGACCAGAATCCTTAACCTTTTACCCCCATCACCTCATCTGCTTTCATTCCCATCCGAATTAGGCAGAGGGCATTAGCCCTGTTTGACAGGGAGAGAAACTGAGGCCCCAAAACAGAGACCCAAGACCACACAGTGGGCAGGCAATGAATCTGGAATCTGCTCCTGGAGCCTGAGGCTGTTCCCCTGCCCCTTGGTGCCCGGTAGCTGCTGTGAGCAGGGCCAGATATCCTCCTGCCCCAACTGGATTTGGTAGGAAAGCTTAGCTGGACCAGGACCTGGAACAGGGAAGGGTTCAGGAGGCAAGAAATCCCTCAGGGCTAGTGGGGACACCTTCTCCCCTGACTTCTGGGGAGCCCTGCCCCCTCCAGGAATCCCCTCAGCACCTCCTGGTTCCCAGCCACCCACCTTCTCCACTCCCCAGATTCCAGAGGCCCAGTCTGGGTGTGGGAGCCAGGCTGCCGTTTTGAGAGCACAGATCACACCAGGGCCGCTACTAAGCACAATATATGCATCATCTCATTTAAGACTTGTAAAACTGGAGGTAGTTTTATTCCCCGTGTATAGATGTGAAAACAGAAACCCAAAGAGGTTAAGTCACTGCCTCAAGCCACACTTGGCCCATGCTGGTTCTAAGAGGACACTGCTCCTCAGAAACGTGGCATCCTGCAGGCCAGCATGGCCCACCAGGCAGGCCCAGGCACCCTACTCTCAGAGCGAATAGGCCAGCCCGGTCCTACGGGGCTCACACTGCACGGAGCCAACACAGGGCTATCTTCTGGATTCTGGCCCTCAGGCTAGGAAGCCGCATAGATGCCCACCCAGCTGGCTTGAAGTCTGGGCATTTTTCTGCAGCTCTAAAGACAGAAAGGGAAGCCCTTGCTGGACCTGGCCCAAGGCCTTAGCTTGGAGAGGTTGCAGCCCATGAGCAGCGCCTGAAGACCATAGGGTTTCCAGCCCTCTGTCCTGTCCTGGGGACTCCAGCTGCACAGCCAGACCCCAGCCCTCTGGTGTCCGGGGACGGGTTTTACACACATGGATGAGAACAGCTCCAGTGAGGGAACGTTTCTGCTTCCGCCTGGTCTCACACTCCATAAGGGTAAGTCAGTGCTGGAAGGGACCTGGGCACCCCTGAGTATCACCCTACCACCCGAAGGGGAAACCGAAGCTCTGGGAGGGGCCCGGACTGGCCCAAAGCCACATGGCCTGGGAGTCCTCTTCTCTTTCCCCTCCCTTCTGCCAAGCCCTCCTGCCCCAGCTCAGCCTCCTCTCCCCACCATGGGGCTCCCACTTTCCCTGGCATGTCAGGGTCTGGTCTGCCACCTGTTCTAACCAGGTCTCCCCTAACTGCCACCACAACTCCCCTCAAAGCCAGGCGTAAGCCCCTTGCAGACCTTATCTCCTAGCTCCAGCGCCACCGACCCTACTAGTGTGCGCATCCCAAGTCCAAATTCTCTTGAGTCACATGTCCTCCTAGGTCCCATCACCTATTGCTGTGTTGCACAGTCTGCCATGGTGGCAAGACCACTGGGATACGGGGAAGTTCTCTGAAGAGTGGGAGTGGGCCCCAGGGCTATGATCACAGTGAAGACAGGACCACTGATGGGGCAGGCCAGTAAGCGCTGTCAGAGCTCCCAGGCCCTTGAGCTCACCTAATTCCGACTCTGCCTTGTTGATGTCAGGAGCTGAGTCCAGAGAGGGCCAGGGACACGTCTGAGGCCACACAGCACATGTGTGATGACGTCACATAGCAGGGGCTTCACGATGACTACTGAGGTGGTCCCTGGTATCCCCAATTTCCAGATGGGTAAGCCGGGCCTCACATGGCTATGAAGGGGGAGAGCCAGGATCTATCTGAAGGCAGGGTCTTGGGCTCCAATGGTTGCAGACACTGTGGATATAATTAATGTCACTGAATTGTACATTCCACAATGGTTAAAAGAGCAAATTTGTTGTTATATATATTTTATCAATTAATTTTTATAATTAATAACGTAATATAGCAAAAATCTCTGTATACTTCAAATGGGTGCATTGTGGGGCACCTGGGTGGCTCAGTTGCGTAAGTGACCAACTCTTGATTTCAGGTCAGTTCATGATCTCAGGGTCATGGGATCGAACCCCACGTTGGGCTCTGTGCTCAGCACAGTGTCTGCTTGTCCTTCTAACCTCTGCTCCTCCCCCAGCCTGCATGTGTGCTGTCTCTCTCTCTCTCTTTCAAGTAAACAAAAAAATCTTTAAAAAAATAAATGGGTGAGTCCCGCATCAGGTTCTTTGCTCAGCAGGGAGCCTGCTTCTCTCTCTCTCTCTCTCTCTCTGCCTGCCTCTCTGCCTGCTTGTGATCTCTGTCTGTCAAATAAATAAAAAAAATAAAAATAAAAAAAATAAATGGGTGAATTGTTTGATATTTGAATTATCTCTCAAATGTAAAACTGTTTATACAAAAGTCTTGGGCTCTTAACCAGGACACTCTGCAGACTGTTGTCTCAAAAGGCTTTCCGTACAGTGAGGGGAACAGACCCCTGAACGGACATTCTCCAAATGAGAAGGAGGGAGCTTCACAAGGGAAGCACAGAGAAGAAGGGTCTACTTGAGTTGGGGTGCTCAGCCCTAGCTGTGAGGCAGGTTCATCTGTGGAGACTTGTAGCTGCTGATTTCACCACACTGAGACCACAGCCTTACCTCATAGCAGAGGGTACACTGAGTGGGTTTTGAGGGATGAATAGGAGCTCCAGTCTGGGGAGGTTTGAGGGAGAAAGGGAGGTCCAGATACAGGAAACTGAGGTCTAGGTGTATGAGCACGAGGGCTTGAGTGTGGCAGATATGCTCAGACCCTGCCGGCAAGCCCCAGAGAACCATGTGACCTTCTGCTCTAGAGCCAAAAGCAAGAGGGGCCCAGCAGACTCCCTCCCTGTCACCTTCCCTGCCCACACTGCCACTGTCACCTGAAGCCTTCTCAGCACATCAACCAATAGCCTACGTATACTGGGTGACTGAGACTGAGCTCTGAACACAGCACCATCTCTCTGGGTTCTCAACTACCAGTAGCGCCAAGTCTGCTGGGGGTGGGGGGCAGGGCATCTGCCACAGCCTCCAAAGACACCTGGACACACGGCTCTCAGGTGCTGCTCTGTGGAGGGTGGGGGCACCAAGTTACAGGGAGAGGGGGACCAGATGTACCAGCCATGCACACATGTGGTCCTCAGTTTCCCCCTCCAGGGACCTGGGGATCATGTGTCCTGTTTGGCATGTATTAGAATCAACATTAAAAATGCTGTGAGGAGACTTGAGGTTGCCAGGGACCAGGAGGAGAGGGCAAGGGTACAGGGTTTCCTTCTGGAAATGTTCTGGAACGAGAGGATGGTAATGATTGCACAGCACGGTGAGCGTGCTGAATGTCACTAATGGCAGCGTTTCTGTGTTGTGTATTTTACAATAATAAAATGTTTTAAGTAAATGGACGGGTGAAAAGAGAGCGGTGAGGACTATCATGATCAGAAGTGGGGGCAGTAATGGTCGCCCCTCATGGAGCACCAGGGACTGCTGAGTGCAGGGGGTAGGGGGTGTGGGGTAAGGGAACCCCTGGGGTAGTCCACAAACCTTGAGCCCTTAAGAGAAGGGGGGGTGGTTTCCTGGACCCAGTGGCAGGGCAGTGAGGCACAAACAGAAGGATCGTCGTCAGGGGTGCCAGCAGCACTGTATTTCTGGGGTACAGAGGGAGCTTATGCTGTGAGCCAAAGAGCTCACCCGCAGGCTCCCTTTCTGTCTGGGGGGAGCCATCTCTGGATGAAGTCTTGGCAGAAGGCTGTGCTCCAGGCCTCCGGCTGCTCCCTCTCCCCTCAGCCTCACCCCTCCTGGTACCCCAGGGGCTGGCTTGGGACCCAGGGCCTGGCTTAGGACCCAGGCTCGGCCAAATTAGGGGCCCCGCCAGGGCTTTGCATCGTGAGGTGACCTCTGTGCTGCAGAGACAGGGTGGGAGGGGAGAGGGGCAAGGAAGCAAGAAAGGAGTGAATTTATTCATTCAACACATTTTGACCGAGTGCTTACTACGCGCCGAGTACCGAGTGAACGAGTGAGCGGGACAATCAGTGGGTGGGGGTGTCTCCCAAGACCTCCGGGGCTGGCGGCCAGTGGGGCCAAGGGCCCGACGGGGGACCCTGAAAGGGCATCCTGGCTCAGTCTCTGCTTTCTCACAGGGGTGTCTGCCGGTGTTCTCTTTCAGAGGCAGTCAGGGGGTCTGGGCCCTGACAGGCCTCTTGCCCCATAAAGGCCCTGATTTACACCGCAGCCGCCTGCCGGCCGCCCCTTGTTTATTTATTTGTGGGAGCAGGCTGGGGTCTGGCTGCTCAGGCCTTCTCGGCACCACGTGTTCTAGCCCCACATGGTGAGGAAGACAGATGCCTTGGAATTATTTCGCATTAAATGGCCGTGGAAGACTATTTGGCCTGCATTTGATTTCACCTCTGGTTACAGTATAATTTGTTATCCTGAAACGGGCAGCAGCTGGAGGCCAGAGGAACAGATGTTCCTGGGGCGGTGGGGGCTCCCCAGGCAGGGGAGGGGGAGTGGCAGGGAGGCCGTGGAACACTGCCTCTGCCCCCAAAGGGCCTGGCCCTGATCTTGCCAAAGCCCTTTCCAACGCAGAAGCTCGCGGAGCCCTATCTGGGCCTCGGTGTCCCCATCTGTATAATGGGGATGAGAACGCCTAACTCCCAGAGCTGTTATAAGGACTGAACGAAGAAAAAAATGAGTAGAAGTGGACCAGAAAAAGTGCTATATTTTCCAGCAGAGCGTGAGGGAGGACATGGAGGGGAGAACCGGAGCTATGGTTTGGGGTAGCCGAAACAGGAAAGAAGGCCAGGACCAGTGATGGGGGGTCGTGGATACCAGGACAATAGGGAGCCATAGAAAAGGTGTGAGCTGGGGAGGGACCAATCCTAGCCCTGCTTTAGAAAGAGCATGTGGGCTGGGAGGAAAGGCAGTGCAGGTCTGCCAGGTCTGAAAGGCCCTGTAGGCCCTTGGCAGGGCTGTCACGATTGGGTGGCTTAAAACAGTAGCAGTGTATTCCGTCACCGTTTTGGAGGTTACAAGGCCAAAATCAAGGGGTCAACAGGGCCATATTCTCTCTCTCTCTGAAAGTTCTAGAGAAGAAGCTTTCCTTTCCCCTTCCTTCTTTGGGCCAGCCGTCCTTGGCCCTTCCCGGCTTGCAGGGGCCTTGCTCCAGTCTGGGGCTCTGCTGGCCCATGGCATTCTTTCCTGACTCCTTGTTCTCTCTTCTTCCTAGAAGGACAACAGTCATACTGGATTTAGGGCCTGCTCCTCTCCAGTATAATTGCAGCTTCTCTGATTAACTGCAAAGACCCTACTTCTCGATGCGGTCATGTTCACAGGTACCTGGGGTTCCATCACCCTAGCTGCTTGGGTCTCCTTGCTCTAGACAGAGAGGGGCCTCTAAAGCTGCCCCATTTAGGACATGGGACAGGGAAGTGGTGCCATCCGTGGGGAGGAAGAATGTGAGGACTGCTTGGGGTGGGGGCTGGTTACTAGAGGTGAGGGCATAAAAATGCCTATGGAATAAAAGGAATGATCACTCTTCCAACCTTGGGCAGGGCTTGTATCCTACAAAATCCAGAATATCAAGGGTGATGGGAGATGGGGATGTCAGTGCGAGGTGATATTGGAGTTTGGACCCTTCTGGAAGGGTGGGGGTAGAGGAAGGTATGTCCGGGCGGAATGGCTTAGGGCAATGGACACAGGTATGTGTGTGAGTGCGTGCATGCGTGCATCTAGAGGACATGGCCCCGTAGGGAGAGAACACTAAGAGAAGGAGGAGGGTTTTATTTGTGGGGCGGTCTTGGAAACTGTGGACAAGGCTAATGGTGGGTAATGTTGCAGTGAACTCGGAGACAGGGCCCAGCGGGATTAAGTTTTCAGATGCAGTAAATCCGCTGTTAAGACTCTCATGGCCAGCATGGTTAGTCACCTTGAGGACATGGTGTTCCGCAGACCCCCTGGCAGTGTTGAGGACCAGCATTGGTCTCCTGAGGGCTAGAAAAGCAGCCAAGAACTGAGGAGGGGGTCAGAGTGCTTCTCACCACTGCCTCTCTCTGCAGCAAGCTTCCCGACAGACGCCCCTCAGCCCTCCCTCCATCTCTCCCGTAATATCAGCCAAGCTGCAGACCGAGGGCCAGGCGGCTCTGAACCCCAAACCCCAAATTCAGCAAGAGCGCACGTGACTGGGCCAGTGTGGGTCACACGTGTCCAGCTGCCCATCCCCACCAGGAGTCAGGCTCAAAGGTGGGTGAACGCGGCTATCTGTACCCCACACTCAGCCTGAGGCCCAGGCCCGCCAGAAGGGTTCGGTGTCCCGACAACTACCAAAGATCAGTCAGTGAAGGGGAGAAGACAAGTTCAAAATTATTTTGAACTTGTTCAAATCAAACAAGTTCAAATCAAAATTATTATGCAAAAGCAGTATAAATGACACTTGAGGAGAGAAAAACCCTAGACCGAGAGGGAATGCAAAGATGAAGAAAAAGCATCAGACATGTTCAAAGCTCTCCACAAGGACAGTAAGGCCACAGCTGAGACCTCGCCCCAGCTGGCATTTCATGCTGGGTGTGAAGGGGGAAGGAGCAGGGAGCAGAGGCCTTGAGGCATGGCACAGTGGGGACCCCCCAACCCGTGGCTGTGACCCCTGTCCCCCACCCCACTCACCATGGTGGCCTCCTAGCAATCTGCTGTGGCCCCCAAGCAATCTGCCAAGTGGGGGCTCTGGTCAGCCTCTCAGGCTGGGGTCAGGACTACAGGAGAGAATGTTTTCCCAAGAAGCTGGCCCAGGGTCCCGGACACAGTCAGCACTTGGCACTTGCTGGTTCTCTCCGGTCTTTTCCTCCTACACCAGAGTCCCACAGACTTGAAGTACAGAACCTGCCCACTTGGTGAGGCCTGGCCCGAGGTGCTGCTCACCTCATTGTGTGAGTATCAGGACCTGTTTCCCTCAGAAACCAGGAGCACATGGGTGAGCGCCACTGTGGGCCGGGGGCGGGGTGGGGGGGGGGGGTGAGGGGGGGAGTGGGTCCCTGAGGGCGCCTCAACTAAGCACCTTAGGAAGTAGTAAGGGCCGCCATGAGTCCAGCTCCCGTCAGTGCAGTGCGCTCCCGTCAGTGCAGTGCGCCCACAGCCTTCATGTGGCTTGTCTGGAAGCACTGCTGTTGGCCGGGTCCTCCCACCCGCCCCATTCTCTGGTGGCCGCTGGGAGACAGCAAGCCCCCTGTGGATGTTTGTCTGGCTGTTGTAAACACAGCCCCGAGCAGCTCTCCCGCACTAGCACTAGCCGACTGCAGGCTCCCAGCGCGGAAATTCCATCTGCCTGGTTCTCTGAGGGAGGGCTGCTCAGCAGAGGCCTGGGAACCACACGCCCCTTGGGGAGCCCTGGTTTCATCCTTTGACCCCCTCCCTATGCCAGCCTAGCCTGGGGCGGCTTGGGACACCCAGTTCCTCCTGGAATCTCTATTTGGGTTTGATTTGGAGTTGGTGTTTGTTTCCATCTCAGGGCAACTTGATCCCAACCCAGCTCCCCACCGTCCCCCCCCACCAACCCCCACATCCCTGCCCCTCTGGAGGGGCCTTGACTTTGCTGACATGCTGATGGGGCAGGTCCTCCAGACCTCCCACCAAGGGCACGGGAGGCTCAGTTGACTCTGATGTCCTAAAAGGCATCCCCCCTCAGCTTCAACCCCCTCTTCTCTAATATGTAAATAAGTCAGAGACTGGGAGCCAAATGCCACCCAGTGGAGGAAAACAAAAAAAGAAAACAGCCTGAGGGAGACAGAAGACTGGGGTCCAGACCAAGCCTCTTGACCAAGCTCTTGCTCTGTGACTGAGAAGAAGACCACCACCCTCTCTGGGAGGGGGCAGGAATGACAGACCGAGTACCTGACCTGTGAGAAGACACATGTGACAGAGAGACCAGGTGAGCCCTGCTCTCCTTTCTGACGCACGGGGATAGTCTGTCACGTGTGTCAGGGCCTCTGGCCCACGCTGTGTTGTAGGTTAAAAAGTGTGCAAATGTAAGCCTGCCCATGGGAAACTGTAGGCCTGGGGACTGAGTCCTGGATGAGCAAGCTGAGCCCTGGAGAGGAAAGGCACGGCCGGGCACCGGTGGGTGGCTGGGGACTGAGCCAAGACTGTGGCTCTCTGGGGCGCCTGAGTGGCTCAGTGGGTTAAGCCGCTACCTTCGGCTCAGGTCATGATCTCAGGGTCCTGGGATCAAGTCCCGCATTGGGCTCTCTGCTCAGCAGGGAGTCTGCTTCCTCCTCTCTCTCTGCCTGCTTGTGATCTCTCTCTGTCAAATAAATAAATAAAATCTTTAAAAAAAAAAAAAAAAAGACTGTGGCTCTCTGGACTCCACAATTGAGGAAACTGAGGCTCAGGCAAGTAAGCGAATGTCCCAGCTCTACTGTCAGGAAGGCTTTGTGGTTGGGAGTAGACGCTCAAGAAAAGCTTAACCAGAGGCCTCATTTGTGTCATTCCCCAGCAGACCTGAGATCAACGTCCCCAGTGTGACCCACAGCCTGAGCCCGGCTTTGTCCCCAGGAAGCCGGTTTTCCTGCCCTGCACCTCTGAACCTCATCAGGTCACCAAAGCTTTTCAGAGAGCCTAGCACTGTTCAAAACCCCGAGTGCCTCAAGTCAGGAGAAAGCTTAGAACGATGATAAGACACGAGCTAAGAGTTTGTGGATCACCTAAAATTCCCCTGTCCTTGCTGCAGTGAAACTGGGGGGATCAGAGAGCCTCGAGTGCCTTGTCCGCTATTGTATGCCAAAGGCTCATGGAGCTGGGGTCAGCCTCGGGTCCATCCAGCCACCACGGTCTTCCTCCCAGCCCCGAGGAGGACGTGTGGGTCTTGTGTAGGGCAGGGGCCTCCCCTGGGAGGACCACAGCCGTCCCCACCTCTTACCTGCTGTGAGCCCAGGCAGAGGAGTTTTCATGGTGTCTTAAACCACACACATTTATTTCCCGTAATTCTGGAGAGGTGAGGGCCCACTTCTGATGTGCCGATGGACATCTTCTTGCTGTGTCCTCACTTAATAGAGAGGAAGATCATCTCTCTTGTGTCTCTTCTTACAAGGGCACTAATCCCATCCACAAGGGCTCCACCCTTGTGACCTAATTACCTTCCACAAGCCCCCTCAGAATACCATTCATGCTGGGGATTAGGGCTCCAAGATATGAATGTGGGGGATGGGTAGGGCAAACATTCAGTCCATAGCACATGGATATTGAAGAGGTGGACTCTTGGGTCCAACCCAAAGTTTTTGGCAACAACAGGATGGGATTCTAGGATTCCATAGACAAAGATTCCATGTTGTAAAAGGAAACTCTGGCTTCAATAATACTAAAATATCATTATTGTGGCTTTTTGTGATGCAGTGATTATAGGATTCTAGCATTACATTAGTCTAAGGTTCCATTATCCTGTTATTCCAAGATCCTAGAATTCTACATTCTCTTGAGAGCTTGGGCTCTGAGGAATAGGAAAATCCAGCTGGGGCGGGACCATGGTGGGAGGAGGGAAAGAGGCAGCTTTTCTATCCTACTGACTTTTCTAACAATGACAAGCAATGTGTTGTTTGGTTTTCATTGCGTTCAAAAGAAAGCATGGCTTGGCCAAGCCACATCAGAGTGTGAGTTCACCCACCCCCGGGGCATGACAACCCAGGAGCCAGAGGAGGAGGAGGGGAAGGGTAGGGAGGAGGAGGAGAGGGGGAGAAAGAGGTGGCATCACCTTCCCAAGCTGGAGGTGGCCAGTGCAAGGGTTTGTGTCATGCCTGACACTGTGCAGGACCCTGTAGCCTTGTGTCACCCTTCCCAGGTCCCCATAGAGACCCATGCCAGGAGAGGCCAGCCGAGTGCAGGGACAGGCGATGCAGATGAGAACAGTGGGCTGTTTGGATGAGAAAAGGAGTATGGGGTGTAAAGGCAGTCAGGGAGGCCTTCCAAGAGAAGGTGATGTCTACATCGGGAGTTGAGGACAGCAGATCAAGCAAGGGAAGGGTGCCTGTGCGGCTGGGGAGTCATAGCCAGCTGCATGCTACTGTCACCTGAAAGGAGAAGGCGGGCAGAGGTGAGAGTTGGAGATGCTACGCCATCAGTGGTCAGCTCAGGCACGGCCTTGACTGCCGTGCCGAGGAGCTTGAACTCTACTCTGAGGGCAGCTGGGAACCAGGAATGGTTTTTGTTGGTAGAGGGAGGCCGCTGGGCACCCTGAGAATGTAACTGAGGAAGGGCCTGAGATTGTGGGGTCCAAACCCTTACTGTACAGTTGAGGAGATGAGTCCTAAAGAGGATTGCTCATAGCCGCCCAGGGCGTGAGCTCAGAGCTAGGAGACCTCCCCACACCCCACCCCCTTTCTCACCACCGAAGATTCTGACACAGGCAGTGCTGGCAGAATAGGGAGTGTCTCTTGGAAACCTCCACTCCTTGGTACCCGGGGCCCAGAACGCAGCACTCCGGCCCTTCCTTTGGTCACAAGATGCTGTCCGTGTCCCCTTGTTTCACACCCAGTGGGCCAGGTAGAGGCTGACACGGCTGGTGGGGCCAGGCTGCCCAGTCTGAGCCTTGAGAGGAACATCTACACCTTCACAACAGAGGCCCTGGCCACACCGGGCCAAGATGGCAGATGGGCACGAGCTGAGCCATCTTTGGTAAAGGGGAAGAGAGAACAGAAATGCAGTCTCACGAGGGCACGGAAGTTGAGTGACAAAAGCAGACAAGAGCCCCGGGATGGTTTGCACAGCTTGGCCCTGTTTCATGTTTCATTCTGAGGCTGAAGGACATAGCCACAGTGACCTGCTTGCCTGCCAGGTCCCTGCAGTCCCAAGCCCACAAACCCCGCCCCCTCTCCACTCACAGCCCAGAGGGGGGGACCCAGGTAGGGACACCTGGTTCAGAGTCCAGAAAGAGAAGGAAGGTCTGGAAGAAGGAAAAGGACCATGGAACACCTCTCAGCAATAAAGGGAGGAACATGGACGTGCGCAGCAGCATGCGTGATGCTGAGTGAAAAAGCCGGTCTCGAAAGTTCACACACTGTCTGGTTCCATTTATATAACATTCTTGAAATGATAAAGTGTACAGAGATGGAGAAGAGAGTAGTAATTGCTGGGATCAGGGACAGTCAGGCTAAATGGAGGGCATCTGGTGACACAGGTGGGACAGGAGGGGCAGCAGATGTCCAGAGGCATGGAGACCATGAGGGGTGGGTGAAGGGGGGACCAGGGAAGCAGGGGAGTGCATAGAGCCCATGCGGAGGGCCGGTGGTCGAGACCCACTGCACCCAAGGAGATCTTTGCCGGTGGGGGAGGCAACAGGTCTGTATTTTGACTGTGGTTGCGGTAACACGGGTCTCCACATGAGATGAAAGGACACAGAACAGCACACGTGCATTCTATCAATGTCAGTTTCCTGCTTTTGATATTGGACTAGAATGATCTAAGATGTAACCATCTGTGGAGATCGGGGGAGGGGTACACAGGACCTTTCTGTACTATCTTTACAACTTCCTATGAATCCATGATGATTTCAAAATAGCTTCCCCCACCCAACAGTCTGATGGCTAGGGGCACCTGGGTGGCTCCGTTGGTTAAAACGTGTCTGCCTTCAGCTCAGGTCATGATCCCAGAATCCTGGGATGGCGACTCCTCCCCGTTGCTCAGCAGGGAGCCTGCTCCCTCTCCCACTGCCCCCCACTTGTGCTCTATCTCTCACTCTCCCTCCATCTCAAATAAATAAATAAAGGCTTAAAAAAAATCTAATGACTTTATTTGTGAAGGTCTATTTGTGGACTTTATTCAATGATCTATTTATCTGTCAATAGCATGTCGTCTTGGTTACTGTAGCTATATACAAAGTCTTGAAACCAGCTAGGTGATTCTTCCCATTTTATTATCCCTTTTCAAAGTTGCTTTATTCTAGTTTCTTTGCCCTTCCTATAAATTTTGAAATAATCTAGTCTATACCTATTAAAAGAAAAGCCTTGCTGGGAATTTGATAGAAAATGAGTTAAACTTATAGATCAACTCTCTGTGAATTAAGTATTTCAATATAAAAACAAACAAAAATCCCATTAAAATATTAACACAGAGGACAGTCAGGACTGAGGGAGAGCAGAGAGGAGAGAGTGATGCCTGTTCTCTCTGAAGGGTGCCCTGAGGCAGGGGCAAGGGGGCAGGAAAAGAATTATTTTGTGCTGTTCTTCAGCTTTGCAGTGTGTGGAGGCCCATCATCTAATATGTACCTTTTCCTGGCAACGTGGCAATGGACACACATTCCCACACTCCCATCCACGTGAGGTGAAATCAAAGAATCCTGTCTCTGTGCAGAGGTCACCGTGCTGATGGTGTAAGCCATGTCAGAGACCTTGAAAGAAACCCTTAACTGTGTTGTGGCCTCCTTGGTCTGCAGAGCCCTTCCCAGAAGCTGGTCTGCCCTGGCCTTCCCAGGGGACTGGACAGAAACCCATTCCTGGAGCAAACCGAGGGTCAGGCAGCAGCTTCCACCGCTTAGCCCTGCACCCTGGCCCTTTGCACCTCCCCCACTGTGGGCCCCACCCTCTGGGTCCTGGCTGCCCCTCTTGGTCTCACCCACGTTGCCAGGTCCCTTCCTACGTCCAGCCCAGCTACCTACTAGTCTCTCCTGGAAATAGAGCTTCTCATAGACCCTGAGCCTGACCTTCCCCACCCAGGTGCCCGTTATGGTTTGGGTCATGGGAACAGTACCCCAAAACCTTGGCAATGCTACCAAAACCTCCTCATGATAGGATGGAGCCACACCAGGTCCCCCTGGCATATTCCACCAGCAGGAGGAGGGGGCTACCCCTGTCCTCAGTCCCTTGCCAGATGTCATGCTGCTGTAGGAGGCTACCCTTCCCCAAGCCCCCTTGGCTACCCAGGAAGCCCCTAGGGGTGAACTGAATAGAGAGCACAGGAGAACGGCACGGCTAGCTAGCATCTGACATGACAGAAATAAATGGAATGTTGCTGATTTCCATCCCTTAGCTTGACTCTCCTTGAGAAAGGATAGGACACTTGGCAAAACTTGAGGCAATCAGTTGTCCTGCCCTGGGTGCTCTGGCCAATGAAGGGTCCCATATTCCTTTTTCAGCCATTCCCTAAAAACTGTCCTTTACAAAATGAAGAACTCTGAAATCTCCTGCCTCACAGATGCCCGCAATATAAATGAAGATCACACATCCGCGGGAACTAAGGCCGCAGTATCAGACCTTGTCAGGACATTCCTCACTCCCTTCAGAGGCACAGACATTGCTGGTAGTCACCAAGACACCATTTTTTACTTCTCAAAATACACAATTCTGGCCTCCTGGAAGAGGCATTCAATCAAACGTTCATGTTCCCAACAGATCCCAGAGAGCCAGTTTCCCTGAGGAACATAATTGTTCTCCTCAAACAACTCCTTTTAAAATTCCAGTCTAGCAAATAGACCCCTAAATGAGTCTCCATCTTGCCCTATGCCTTAACCTAACTTTATAAATTTTGGTGTTTTTTTTTAAAGATTTTATTTATTTATTTGAGAAAAAGAGATGGAGAGTATGTGTGTGTGTGTGTGCGTGTGCACGAGTGAGAGAAAGAGCACAAGTCGGGGTAGCTGCAGAGGGAGAGGAGGAAGCAGACTTCCGACTGAGCAGGGAGTCCTGATGTGGGACTTGATCTCAGGACCCCAGGATCATGACCCACACTGAAGGCATATGCTTAACCAACTGAACCACCCACACACCCCTCTTTATAAATTTTTGAACTTCCTCCTATCCCACAAGGGCCGGAGGCCAAACCTTGGGTACACTCTCCCATGGGACACATTAACCACAGATTGTCCAACAGGACAGGCAACTGCTCACCTGCCATGGGACCCCTCAGAACCTGAACTTCCACAGAAATTAAAAAAACCCGTCAAGTGTAACCACACACCATTCTGGTGACTGTGGTCTTATTACCATGGGTCTGGCTGTGCTCATGGATTTATAATCTGGAGACCCGAGCCTTCCAAAGAAGTCATCATTGCAAGCAAACATGGAAGGTGTTTGCCAGCATCAGCTCCATGGGGACCCACCTGGAAAGGATCCCTTAGTCCCACGTCCCAGGTGACATCGCCCTGGCCTGGAAGCTCACTGCTGAAGATGGCATCGTCTCAGACGCTCAGTCACGTCTATACATTAAAGTCCTGCAGGTAATGAGTGAGATGTCCTGCCCCCCATATCCTGCATCTGACCTCACTCTGCCTGTCCATTCTGGCAGGACCCACACCAGCTTCTAATCTCAGCACTGTCCCTACTACCTCTGAGCCACTTCGGGCCACCGGGTGGGGCTGTCCATTTTCCCGATGCCTTTTGTCTGGCTAGATTATGATCAGTGAGGCCTCCCACCTCTCTGACTTCCAGACCTCCTCCCCAGACCTCTTCTGCCCTCCGTGGGAAGGGGTACATCTGTCTCTAAGAGGAAGGGATTGAGCTTAGAAAGGACTTCACCCAGATCTAGAGGAACGGCTCATCTTCCCAGACCATTTGCTTTCATGGAAGCCATTGAACTTGACCCAGTCATAGTGTAAGCCTCTACTGCCTGGTGGGTGATTGTGCCCCAAACATACCACTCTGCCGGGGGACTTACTGGGGACAAATCAGACCCTGGAGAGCATCTCTAAGGGTGAATTTTGAGACAGGGGGCAGGCCGAAGGTGATACTTTTAGGCTATGGAGTCACCAATCCTCCTAAAATCACGTAAGAGCAAGGTGTCAATCACTGGCTGAACTTGAAAGCACATCATCTACATCTATGACCTCATTGAAATCTTCCAACACTTTTTAACAAGGGCAGGAATGGATTTTCTCATGTCATGGAAACCGAGGCCTAGGGAGGTGTGGTGACTCACACAGTGTGCTTCAACAAACACAGACCGGTACCGGGGTCACGGAGAAACCACAGGCTATGGGCAGACAGACCCTGGTCCAAATCAAGATCCTGGGTGACTCTGAACTAGCCACTTCCCTGCTCTGGACCTCAGTCTCTTTATATGTAAATGAGGCTAATAATCCCCACTTCCCAGGACTTCCCAGGAGATCAAATCAGCAACTGTCTGGGAAGCCCTGACGCATTTCCTGGTGGCTGGCCTTGTCACTGTTGTCATTCTTAGCACTCGGCTCCCCTCCCAGGATCCACACTTGCTCCTCAGGGAGCAGGCCAGGGGATAGGCCCTGGGACGGCCCTGTGCCTCTCCAGCTCTGCCGATGGATCCCCCAGCTGCCAGGTGACCAGCAGCCTATCAGTGACATCATGATGGAGGTTGTCAGACACCCTCCTCTCAGGCTCAGAGCGGCTGGGCCACAGGACGTGGTTTTCACAGAGCGCCGCCATCCTCTGCAGGTTGTTGCCTCAATCTCTCCAAGGCTGACCGAAGAGTCCTACTCCAGCTGACACCGTCCTCCAGCTCAAAGTACCTTCAGAATGTGGCACAGACGCTTCCCACTGGCCCCTGGGTATGGATCCTGGACAAGTTGTTAAAACTTCCCCAGCCCTCGTCATCTTGTCATAGAAACATGAAATTAAAAAAACCTATCCATGAGCCTGGGTGGCTCAGTGGGTTAAAGCCTCTGCCTTCGGCTCAGGTCATGATCCCAGGGGCCTGGGATGGAGCCCCGCATCGGGATCCAAGAACGCGCGGACTGTGACTAGCTCAGTGCCTGAAACATGGTAAGCCCTGAATTATTAACTTTGATGACTGGGCACTCATCTGAGTTTTGCGGACTGGATGAGCATCCCTCTGCCCAATTCTCAGAGGAGGAAAACTACCAGGCCAGGCAAGGGAAATGGCTGGCGAACACTAGTGGCTAAGATCAAGCATGCTCAGAAGCCAAAACTTTGGCCAAATCCTTCCCTGTCTCTCTTCCTTCCAAGGAGGCCCTTTCTGATTGGATTTTGGGGAAACCTTGGTCTCTCTGTCCATCTGGCAAGTCCCCGAACGTCTGGATCCGCCCACGCAGCTGCAAGTGGACAGGCCTGGGGAAGGGGAAAGCAGTCCCAAATCCTACTCTCTCTCCAGCCCGTCCCCAAGGCTGGACATTCCGGAAGCCACACCCTGTCCCCAGGTCCCTCTGGAAACTTTGGCAGCCTTATCTGCCAAGGCGGGAGGGAGGAGAGGGTCTGAGGTCAGCCAAGGATGTCAGAGGGAGGAGGTAGGCAGATCGGAGAGGGACGGAGAACACGCCATGTGACCGCAGCCACAGCTCAAAAGCACTTGCTGTCCTCCCAGATTGTGGACAGCCGGCAAGAGCTGGCCTCTAGCCCTGACTCTGTCCTGAACTTGATGGGTGACCTTGGGTAAACCATTTTGCCTTTCTGGGCTTCGGTTTCCTCATCTATGTAATGGGAAATGAACTTGTGCAGGGGTCCTCAGTCCACTGGCAGGAAACAGAGTTTCCAGGACAAGGCCTGTGACCTCTCAGCCCACAGGCCTCACGCCCACCCGCAAGTGTCCAGGAATTTGGCAGTGGTATTTCATTTATCATCCATGCGGTTTACAGGTACCATGGCCGGCAGGCTGATTACTCAACGGGCTTATTACACTCCTTGGTGACTAATAGATTCTTTTTTTGTTGTTTGTGTTTTAAAGCCATAGCAATAATATTGGCTCTCCGTGACACCGCTGAAATCACCATTATTCAGCCTGACCCTACCTACACGATAAACACCAACAGAAACATCCCTTCTTAGAAAAAAGAGGCCCCTGCCTCTCTCACGGTGGGAGCAGGTTTTCTGATAGTGAAGCTGCTGTATGTTGGGGGCAGGGTGGATTTATGAACTGCTGAGGCTCGTAGAATTAGGTCATTTCTCTGGTCCCTTCCAGCTCTGACCTACACATTGGACCTCATCAAGGGAGGAGTTGAACAGATACCATCTTCCCTTTGAAAGCTCAAGTGTGGGGCTAAGAGCCCAGTGCGGAGTCAGACAGCCTGGGTTCTGGCTTCACCACTTGCGGTCTGGGTGATCCTGGGCAAGTCATACCCTCAATCTGAGCTTGTCTCCTTATCTGAAAAATAAGAGGACTTCCCATGGGAGGTGGAGGGAGCGGGATAACAGGAAACACGTAGCACAGTGCTTGGCATACAGCAGGGGCTCAAAAAGCTGGGTGGTGCTCATATTAGGCAGATGCCGAGTCCTGGGAAGCGGGCTGGAGCGCAACAGGGCGGGGAAGGTTAGGGCTGACCCTAGGGGGCAGCTTGATGGAGGGTCAAAACTCCCAAGAGGCCAAGTCAAGGGCAGGCCGCTATCAAGGCCATCTGGCTTCTCCTTTTCTGACCAGCTTTATGTGTCAAAATAGAGAACAGCACAGGTCAGCCTAGGGAGGGAGCCATGGCTGCCTTTGGTCTGGCTCTGGTCTCCGGGGGATGGAGGTGGGCAGCCCCTCCTGTGGTTGCTTGATACCCCCACCCAGGCCTCCTCCCAGGGATTCAATCTCCCTTCTGCAGGAGGCCACTCCTTACCTGCCCTGGGCAGGATGTCCTTACCTATAAGCATCTGTAGCTCTTTTCCCTTCCTCTGTGGTTTTCCATCGATGGGGTCCAATGCCTCCTTTATTAGGCTGAAATGGTCTTCCTAGATAATGTAGTCTGCCTCCAGACACAACGAAGAAAGCTAATGTCACCCGTGGTGGGCCGGTAAAATTTAACACTCAAATTTCTGAAGGAAAAAAAAAAAAAATCTTTGATTTATACCCTTTGCCAAGTTGCATGGTGTAAATACTTCCACCACGGCTAATTTCAAAACTGCTGACGTGATGACGCTGAACTCCGAGCTGGGGAGAAATACATGCGCTATGCTGTCGTGTGACTTGGCTCCCGCACACCACTGAGTAAAACTGAAATGAAATGAATGGAAAGTAATTTATAACAAAAATACGTATTTCATTATTTTCCTGCTCAGGGCCAGCTCCCCTAAGAAGCCACACTAGAAGGGCCTAGATGGAAGCTGGCCGAGTTGTAGGTCACTCCAGAGTCGTGAGAAGGGTTGCCATTTGATGGTGACGTCATTTTTCTGAAACAGTGAATCGGCCTCCAACACATTCTAAAAAAAGGATAATCTTCCTTCAATTTACAAAGTAGTCACATTCCCAGAAAATCTGGGGTATATCAGAATCGTGCAAAAAAATCGTTTGTGGGACGCCTGGGTGGCTCAGTCAGTTAAGCCACTGCCTTCGGCTTAGGTCATGATCCTAGGATCCTGGGATTGAGTCCTGCCTCAGACTCCTTGCTCAGCGGGGAGCCTGCTTCTCTCTCTGCCTCTGCTTGCCACTCTGCCTGCTTGTGCTCTTTCTCTCTCTCTGACAAATAAATAAATAAAATCTTCGGGGAAAAAAAAAATCCTTTGTGCTCATACAGAAAATGGAGTTAGGTTTAAGGCATAGGCTTTTCGTTCACTCAAATGTTCTAAATGATTTTCAGATGTCCCCACTTGGGAGTTGCTGGTGGACACCCCCAATCATTGTGACATCCAGAAATCACTCCCTCGGATTTCCAGTACAGCCCCTGGGCTTGGTACTTGGCACCCGTTGAGACCCAGTGCCCCAAATATATACCCCTGCACCCTGGACTGGCCATTCCCCGAGACCCGACCATGCCAGGAGCTTTGCTAACTTGCTCATGCGCTTCCTTGGTATCCTGCCTTCAAGATTCTGAGCTAGAGGGGCGCCTGGGTGGCTCAGTGGGTTAAGCCACTGCCTTCGGCTCAGGTCATGATCCCAGGGTCCTGGGATCGAGTCCCGCATCGGGCTCTCTGCTCAGCGGGGAGCCTGCTTCCTCCTCTCTCGCTCTCTGCCTGCCTCTCTGCCTACTTGTAATCTCTCTCTGTCAAATAAATAAATAAAATCTTTAAAAAAAAAAAAAAAAAAAAAAAAGATTCTAAGCTAGAGTTTACCCAGCCAGCCGGCCATCTCCTCCATGTCAGGCCCAGTACTGGGAGCTAAGGCCCCAGGATAAAGCCCACCTGCCTCCCATCCTAAGGGAGCTCCCGAGTAAGCATGGAGACAACCGAACAGAGACATCACAGTGACAATTGTGGCGTGCAGGGTAAGACAACATAGGTGAACACTTTACGCCAGTATTGCTTACAGGCAAGAACACCAGCTTTGGGCTTGAACAGAAGTTTGATCCCTCCCTGTGTGATCTCAGCAGCGTGACCATGATCCCTGGACATCAGCTTTTCTTAGCCATAAAATCAGGGCAAGTAAAAAGTCCAATCCTCCATGTCTGGTGTGCAAGTAAATTGGGATAAAGATCATAACGGGCCTACAGGCCCTGGCAGCGGCCCCAGAGAATCCGAAATGGCTGGTCACCAGGGCTGCCTAGTAGACCTGTGTGGTTGGCTGCTGGTTCCTGAGGTAAAGTGGCTGTCTGTAGAGACCAGGGTGGGCAGATTTCCACTGAGGGGCTGATTAGTAGGTGGTCCTGAGCTTCCCACACCAGGAGGCATGGGGACTTAACTTCTAGGGCTGGCCCAATGGCAGCACAGGGCCATATTGTCTGGGTGGTGGAATGGTTGGCTGGGTGAGGGCCCACCACTCATCACACCGAGCCCCTGCTCTGGGCCAGCCCTGATGTTTGATGATGCTGGTGATGTCAAGATAAGCCAGACAGTCCCTGAGCCCAGGGCGCCTCCCTGGAGAGAACAAACTCATCACTGGGTCATTGGCTCCACCCTGTCCTTTTGGCTTGTCCATATCCCTCCCCAGTGGCTTCCTTCTTATTCGATGGCCAAAGGCTACGCTTCCGTCCCCATCATCTACTGCCTCTGACCCTGCGGAACTCGCTCCTTCTCGGCCCCTGCAACAGCCCCCACGCTTTCCCAGGCCAGGGCACGTCCCTCAGAGGCAAGCTCCTAACTCTGGCTCTGGTCGTCCTCTACTGCATGACGCCACCTCAGGGAGGAGGAAATTGCCCTACTTCCCTAACTTCCCCCAGCCCCAATACACTCCCGGCCCCACGGCCTACAAAATAGCAAACAGCTGCTGTGACCATGGGCTGCCCAGACCCCAGGGGCCTTGGGGGAAGCGGGCCAACGGGAACTTGGAGAGAGAGCTCTCTCTCTCTCTTAATAACATACCTTCCCCAAGCTGCTTCCAAAGAAACTTCTCCTCACAAATCATTCCATAAACACTTAGCAGGCTCTCAGGAAAGCGTGCACAGCTCTTACCCAGCTATTAGGAGGCTCCTCACAAGTAAATTGAGACCAGGCAGCAGAGGCCTGTGCCAAATCCCCCTTCCTGCCCTCTTCCCACACAGCGTCCTCTTCCCCCACCCTGGACCCTTCAGCTCCAAGGGCCGGGGTCTCCTCCTTTGCGGTTTTGGCCTCTCCTCAGGTTCTTGCCCTCCACCGGCCAGCCAGTGGGTACCCTATCTCCCTGGAAACCAGCCCCCTACCCAGGGTAGCTCCTGGGTTTCCAGGGGGCTCTCCTGGGCTGCTGGGTAGGCTAAATCCTACTGAGACTTCTGAGGGCTACACCATCAGGCTAGGCGTGGACAGGCTGGTCTGGCCCACTCCCCGGCCCTGTCCCAGCCACCCTCAGCCGAAGCTGCTGGAGCCTCTCAGGCTGGGGCTGCTCAATGGGGAAATAACTCCAGGTTCATCCAAGTCACGAGCTGGAAAATCCCTCCCATCCAACAATCCCCCTCCAGGGAGAGTGTTGTGCAACTCGCTCAGCTGGCTGATCTCCAGCCCCTGGCTAATATCCAACATGGATCAGGGAATTTCTTGATTGTTGGTAAGTTGACACATTTGCTTACAGGTTAGCAGCTTGGCTTGTGTAATGACTTCCATTAGGGTCTTTGGGAACAACAGCAGGAGCTGGCATCCCGATATCGTACCCCACCATGACTGGCTGTGGAAAACACTCCAAGAATGCTTGCCCCTTTTTCTAGTTTTGCCCAATAGCATTTTGAGAACAAAAAGCTCTCTAGCGCGGGTGCCTGGGTGGCTTCATCGGTCGGGCATCCGGCGCTTGATCTCAGCTCAGGTCTTGATCTCAGGGTAGTTGAGTGTGGGCCCCATGCTGAGCAGGGAGCCTACTTTAAAAAGAAAAAAAAAAGCTCTATTGCAAACAGAAATCACTGGTGAAATAAATAGAACATTCAGATGAAAATAAACAGGCCGATTTGTGGGCACTGAAAATAGCATTAGATGGGCTTCGAGAGATAGGCCCTGGTCGCAGGTCTTGGATCAAGTCCCAGCCCACCACTCACTGGAAAGCTGATCTTGAGCAAGCCTCTGTAAACTGCAGTTTCTTCAACTCTAAAATGAGGATAAGTCCTACCTGTCTCGTAGAGCTGCCAGGAAAAGCTCCCCTCACTCCACCATCCCTTCATGAGTGGCCAGTGCTGGCCTCCCAGGACCTCAGAGGCTGGGGCCTTTGCTGGTGGCCCTGGTGCCACTGTCTGTTCACTCTGAGAGCTCAGAGTGGGTCCTTGGGGTCTCAGGGGTCCCTCATTCGATCTTTCTCTCAGCAAATATTTAGGGAGCCTCATGCATACACCAGGCACTAAGCAGGACACCGACCAAGACAGATGCGCGCCCATCCTTTGAGAAGTGAACAGAACAGGGGAGATGAATGCGAAAGGACACACACGTGATGCGTCGCAGTTGTGGTAACTTATAACATCCCTGAGTCAAAGGACTGAAGATGTTCTTTTATAGGCTAGGAATCAGACTCCAAGCTCCAAGTTGCAGGCAACAGGCGCTCTGGGCCCAAGAGACACCAGGGAGAGGAATCAGGCTGCTGGTCCGTCAGCTGCCCTGGGAGAAAGAATGGGAAGGAGTGGGCCCACCATGATGACGACAACGATGTTGTTGAGGATAATCATACTAACAGCTAGCACTCACGGGGTGTCTACTCAAGCTAAGATGACAGCAGACCCCTTGCCCCAATCTGAAACAGAGGGGTCCCCTTGGGAAACTGAGCAAAGCGGCATCACCCCACAGTGTGTGATCCGTGGGACCCAGGACAGACCCTACTGCCTCTTCCAAAGTCCATCTCCTCAGACATCAGGGGCCTCAGTTCCCACCAGTGGTGCTTTGCCCTCTGGGCTTAGCTTTGCCCCTTGGGACATCTCAGTCCTTTACATCTCCCTGGGGCGGGGGGCACCAGGCCGGGCCAGCCTGCCCTGACCAGTGTGTCCATCCCTCTCTGTCACACATACCGCCACCTCCTGGTTTCAGCCACCTGTTTCTTGCCTGACGATGTCCTTCCTGCTTTCTTCTCTAGGAACCCTAGTTGTCAAGGCTCAGTGCAAACTGTACTTCATCCCAGAACTGCTTCTGAGCCCTCACTTTCTGGAGCAGTGACACCAGAGAGGAGAAAAAGTGTAAGTTTCATCTTAGGAAACCTGACCCTGGCGTGTAACTAACACACAGCCATCAGCAAATCAAATCCACTCTCTCGGGCTAAATTTTCTTATCCATGATTTAGGGCTGGTACTCCTTACTTCAGCTCAGCGATTGCTTTCCCCAGAGTCATGGATATCAGAGTTCTTTGTCAATGATAGAGCATTTGAAAGTAGATCATTTATAACCACAGTTCATTGCCATATAAGTGACCAAAATTGGCTTCCCCCTCAAAAAAAAAAAAAAAATTTATTCATGGATCTAAAAAGAAGTCCAAAGGGATGAGAATTTCAGGCATGGCTTCATTCAGGGACTCTAATTCTGTCTCCAGGACCTGTTTGCTCCTGGATTCTCCTGGTTTCCACGTTGCTTCTTCTCAGGCTCCAGGAGGTGGAAAGAGAACTAGGGGGTATATTCCTGACTCAGGTCCCCAAAAGAGAGAGAAACAGTAGCGCCAGCAACTTATTCCAGTATTTCGCCCTCAAGGTTCTGAGGCTGAGAGTGCCACCATGGTCTGGAATATGGACGCTCTGATGGTTTGGGCTTGTGTCTCATGGCCAGTTCTGGGATGGGGGGTTGGGACCACGCTCTCGGAAATAAATGAAGTGGGGTGTGGGAGAGTGCATGAGAGGGACGATCGCCCCAAAGCAAAGGCAGAGTGCTGTCACCAGAATAAAAGGGGAAATGACACTGGTGGCAAAAATAAGGTCTGTCCACCCCCAGTGACATTCACAAATGCCCTTCTTCAAATGCAAGGTAAGACCGTCCCCTCTCATCCCTCTCCCCGGCTGGGAGATGAAGGGAAGACTCGTGTATATTAGGTAACTTATATTCTTCTCATTCAGAGTCTGATGTGTCCTGGAGGCCCTGTGCCACGTGGTTCCCCCCCTCCCCCAATAACCCTGCACTTGGGAGAAACTGCAAGGTCAACACCCATCTGAAAGAGGAAAGAAAGGAAAACAGCCCTGGGGCCGCCAGTCCACCAGTCCGCAGTGCTGATGGGTTCCCACCGAACGGGAGTGGCAACGTTTCCCTTTCCCAAGGCAGGAACGTGGGACGAGGGTGGAGCAACAGGGAGAATGATGTCCCCCATGAAGCTGTTCCCCACCCTTGGAAATAGGTCACGTAAAATGGCGAAGGGAAATTAAGACTGTGGATGGAATGGGGGTTGTTAATCAGCCAACCTTAAAGGGAGTTACCATGGATGACCTGGATGAGCCCACGGTCATCACAAGGGTTCTTGGACACGGAAGATGGGGGCCAGAGAAGAGTCTGAGTGGTAGGCTGCCAGGCGGACTCAGTGGGCCACCGCTGGAGGCCATGGGTGCAGGAAGGGGGCAGCCTCTGGAAGCTGGAAAAGGCAAGAGAATGGGTCTTCCCCAGTGTCCCCAGAAAGGAATGCAGCCCTGCTGACACCTTCCTGTTAACTTTCTGAGACCCATTTTGGACGTCTGGCCTTCAGAACCGTAAGATAAATTTGTGTCGTTTCCAGCCACGAATCTGTGGTAATTCGTGACAGCAGCCACAAAAACGAATTCAGAGAGCGAGACAAAAAATCCCACTATCACAATATTCCCTTTGATCTTAGTTTTATGCCTCTGGTTGGGCACTTGACAGACACGGTCACTTGGGGTCCCCTAGCCATCCTGGGAGATGGTATGATCATTGTTATGGCCCGATGGAGAACACTGAGGCTCCAGGCACAGCCTGCTTTCCAGAGTCAACCAGCTAGTAGAAGAGGGAGCCAAAATTCAAACACTTGTCCATCTGGCCTCGAGTCACACTGGGGTCCTCATTTCACTTCCTTGCCCGGGGACATCCCACCTCTGCTTCAGCCCTGAAGTGCCAGGGGGTCACGTCCTGCTGAGGCCACCCGCCCCTTCCTGGATCTGCTCCTTGTGTGGTCCTGACATAAAGACTCCCGAGGAGGGGTAGTTAGAATGTCCTCTGGGCCAGCCAGTGAGGAATAAATGGAGGACAAGTTTGCCTGGATAGTGGGGGTGAGGCTGAGATCTCCCACTCCCGGGGAACAAATTCCTTTTATCCACATCTAGATTTCTGCTCCCCTCTGCGTTCCCCAGCTCCAAACTCCCCCAGCAAGACCAAGTGAGGACTTTGTATCAGATGGAGGAAAAGTGCAGTTTTGTCTTTCAGGATTTATTCTTCTCTCTTGTCACTTCTACTCTCATCCGATCCAGGAATGTCCCGGAATTGGCTGAGGTGAGGAAGGGCAAGTCTGGCTCCTCCAGTTTCTCTCTGACAAATGTGAACTGGGTCGGGGACCGCAGGGGAGGTAAACAGATCCCTAAAAGTGCCTTGCACGCAATCTGGGGCTAAGCAGCGACTTCATGCTGAACTAGGGCTCAGCTGGTTCATCCCCAGGGGCAGGCCCAGTTGACTGATAGCCAAAAGCCAGCTGTCTCCCCAACCCCCAACACACACAAGTCACAGAGGCTTAGACCTCTTGACTGAGTAGAAGCAGTCAGGGGCCCCCAACCTCAGACTGCAGAACCTAACAACAGACTCCAAGAGGTCAAATGAGACCCAGGGGAGCATCTAATTTGACTCCTTCTTTGGCCCAGAGAAGGGATGTAACTTTCCTAAGGTCACACAGCAAAGCTAGGGCTCCTGCCTCATCAAGCCTCAGTTTCCCCAGGGGTAAGGTATGGGTCTATTGATGAGGCAGAAATAGCTAAGTGTCAGACTGTGAGAAGGAAATTATAATAGCCCACCATGGGTGGAGTGCACACAGAATGCCGGGCACCATGACAATGCTCAAGGAGGCGTCTGAGCAGCACAGTCAGGTGAGGGTCTGACTCTTGGCTTTGGCTCGGGTCTTAATCTCCGGGTTGTGGGGTCAAGCCCCGTGTTGGGCTCTGTACTACTCATGGAGCCTGCTTAAGATTCTCTCTCTCTCTCTCTCTCTCTCTCTCTCCCCCTCTGCCCCTCCCCAACTTGTGCTCCTGCTCGCTCTCTCTCTCTCCCTCTCTCAGAAAAATAAATGAACAAATAAATATACAGAATAAATGCCCAACGAGCTTCCTCTATCTCATCTCCACCACACTCTGTGAGGCTCTTGTTTCTCCTATTTTGCAGATGAAGAAACTGAGACTCATCCGGGGAATTTTTGAGGGGGATGAAAATGGGTATCTTAATTCAGGTGGTGGCTACACAAATGTATACATGTGGAAAAAGCAATTGAGATGTACACTCCAGATTGGTGTACTTAACTCTGTCAATTGCACTTCTGCTTTTTTTAGTATGCTGATAGAAAAAAATAAATAAATAAGCTGAGGCTAAAGGAAGTTAAGTGATTTTGTCAAGCTCACACATCTTATCAGTGGGTAAGCTAGGCTTTGAACTGGATCAGTCTGGGCAGAGCACCCCCAGTTACTACCCTTGCCATATTGTTATGTCACTTGTTGGCATCATAGTAACTCTATCCATATCTCAAGTCTGCAGCCCTCTTTCAATGGCCTGAAGCCAGACTCAAGTGAAGTTTGGGGAGGCCTGGGAGGCTCTGGAGAAAGGTCTAGGTCTGGACAAAGGCTAGGGGCAGGGTTGCTGCTGCCCCATGTGGTGTCTCAGTACAAATAAAACAATCTGCTCCTTCCCCCTGGCAGTGCAGCCTCACTCCAGTTTGGACTGCAGCTCCCAGCCCCTCAGGTGGCCCTTTGTGCAGTGCACAACCTGAACACCTGTACACAGCCCTGGCAGGAGTGCCTCAGGAAAGGTAGATTGTATGTCACCCACACTGTGGGCTTTGGGCAGGAGAGGGGAACACCTTTCCCAACCCACTGTACTCTCCTACCTGGGCATTTCTGATGTTCTCCTATCTGTCAATCTGTCTGGGGCTTGAGGGACCTCTTTTTGGTTCAGGCCCTCACAGGGTTCTCAGCTGCAGGGCACACCCAGGGAGTTACTCAGGCACTCAGCAAATGCTTGGAAACAGTCTTCTCTGTGGCAAGTCCTATCTTGGTGATCAGACCCAGCCCTTGCCTTCTAGTAGTCCCAGGCAGGTGCAAGAAGTGCAGTAAAAGAGATGACAGAAAGCAAGGAGTTGGCATCTTTGTACATAGACAAAAGGCACCCCTTCCTCAGAGCAGAAATTTGCCTTCATATACAAATCACAGAACAACTGTAATGGAGAGGGTGGACCCTAGAGTGGCACGGGGCCGACCAGCAGAGCTGTATAGCCCTCCTGTGCCCCCTGTCTCCAGGCCAAAATTTGACCTGAGGTCTCTCTGACTTGCTGTACCTACCCTACTGCCTGACTCCAACCTCTCTCCCTGCAGCACACGCCTGCAGCTTTCCCCCCTCTGCGCCGGGAGCTCCCCATCCATGTCTCTCTGCCTCTGCTGAGTAAGCGGGGGCTGGATGAGGGATCCGCAAGGCCCCTGCCTGCCTGGACAGTCTGGGTTCTCTGCATGGGAGTGTGTGCAGACTGGCCCTCGAGCCAGGGCAATGGTCCTTGAAGCTCACGGGAGCATTCCTCGTCAATGTGACGTGACCACAGGGGTCACTGGGAAAGGGCGGGAGAAATGGGTCATGGGAGAGAGCGCAAGCATAATGGGAGCCCCTCCCATCCACACAGCGGTTTACCCCGTGCAAAGCCTATTTCCACACCTTGGTTCACTGAACCTGCAAAAGAAGAGGTGAGGCAAGGGGGGCTCAGAGAGCTCAAGTCACTTGCCCAAGGTCACACAGCCACACCGCAACCCAGCTGAGCCAGGACCACCAGCCTGCTCCTTTGTCCCAGGCTTCTTTCACCACCCCTGGTCCCTATCTGACTCACACGGGTGGGCTCAGGGAGGCAGGAGGCTGGGCCCCACCAAGCGCACTGAGGCGTTGGAGCGGGCGATGATGACGGAGCTGCCGTCTGCTGGGAGGAGGTCACGGTCTGCAGATGCCACGGTCTGTTGGCTTTGCGAGCAGGATGAACTGGGAGGCCCACCTGGGGCTAGGCAGGCCGGGGCCCGGGACTCTTACCTTGGGTAGGTCTGGGGGCTCTCTGCAGAGCCAGGGGAGACAAGCAGCACCACCCAGGCCCTCCTGCTTCCCTCTCTTGCTGGAGTGTGAGAGCAAATAGCCCATCAAAGCCTACTTTGCTGGAGCAGGTGGATGGGTGGCAAGCCAGGCAGGGGGTGGGGGAAAGTGGACCAGAGGGACCAGGGGGCTGTCAGGCTAACCGCAACATTCCCCAGCCCCAGTGAAAGGCCAGCAGGCAAACTCTGAGTCGGTTCCAGGAGCAAGAGCAGAAGAGCTTAGCATGGCTATAGACCCGCACGAATGGGTTCAAATCACAGCCACCTCTGTGTGACCTTGGGCAAGCCAGTTTGCCTTTCTGGGTCCCAGCCGATATGCAATATCTTGATAGATGATATCAATGTCTACCTCATAAGGTTGCTCTGACAATGAACCACTAATCCTCACAAAGCAGGGTGTCAGACCCGATCCTGGGATCAAGGGCTAGGTCTCCTTTCAACAGAGAAGCAGTGTTTGTGGGAGGAGGGTTGCCCTAGAACCATTTCCAACAGCCCTTCCCCTTGCTGGGTCTTAGTCTTTCACCTGCAAAGTGAGTGGGGCAGCCTAGGAAGTGTCCAAGTCCCTGAGGATCTAACCATACTGTGTCCTGTGCCCTCCTCGAGCCCAGCTAGGGGAAGCACTGGCATCCGATTATACAGGTGAACCACAGGCCCTGGAGCTGAGGACAGGTGATCCTTGCCAGAGGCGAGGGAGGAAGGATGGTCTCTTTGAGGTAACTGGGAGAGAGGCAGAGGCAGAGTGGGTGGGTACTGAGTCCCCTGCCCACATCCCTGAGGCTAGGTCCTTCAGACAATGAGAAGAGGATCAGGATTGGGGCACCCCAAGTGGCACCCAAATCTACCCTTCCAAAAACAAATCTGGAAAAGTCCTCCTCTCCGGGACTGGGTGGACGAGGGCTGTAGTGTGGTTTGGGGCCAAAAAAACGTGGGTTCCCAACCCACCTCTTCTACCTGCATGACATTGGGTAAGACAGTCGACCTTTCTGTCCCCCAGTTCCTCATCTGTAAAATGGGAATAACAGTCCTCCCCTCAACAGGGAGTTGACACATGCAAGAGTCCTAACCAGAGTGGGTCCTTGGAAGACAATGCTCCTTTCCCTCCTCTAAGTGACCTTGAGGCCACCTAAAATGACCAAGGACCTGGTGTGGGCAGAAGCACCTACATGGACCAGTCTCAGTCCCTGCTCTCCATGAACTCAAGGGTCCCTAGGGAGGCGGATGCGGTGGCCAGAATGCTGGGGTTGAGTGAGAGCTTCATGCCAGAGGTAGAGGTGATCAGATGTGTATCCATCATTGTTGAAGTTGGGAGATCAGTATGGGGGATTTCATGATACCGTTCTATGTACTTTTATACAGGGTTTACATTTTCCACAATTAAAGTTGGTGAAGTCCCTCATGGATCCGCTAACATTTTGTTAAATACCGCCAACTATATGAAACAGGCTTCCAGAAAGACCAGACAATCCCCAGCTCAAGGCTATTACCCGGGAACCCCGGGGTCATCCGTCTCCCTCCGTGAGCCAGATCCGTCTTTTGGCCTGTGTTGGTAAACAGAGATTTACTGGGACCCAGCCCATGCCTTCACTGATTGCCGTTGGCTGCTCTCACCCCACAGAGACCACATGGACCACAAACCCTAACACCTTTACCATCTGCCCTTTAGAGAGAACGTTTACTGCCCTCTGGGCTGATCTCCCGCCCACCTGCTCATCCTCCACAGTACACCCACAGCTCTGCTCTCAGGATCCAGCTGTCCTGTCCAGCCCTGGCCTTGGGGGGAGGGGGGGTAGGTGGATCCTGGGTGGTGTCTTGGACTTGCCTCTCACTTCCCACTGTCATCTCCACTTCCCTCGGCCCCCAGGCCTGCGGCTTCCCCTCAGCCCTCATCACTGGCCACAACAACCACCTTCAGGATCTCCGGTCCACACCCCACTGCTGCTACAGATACCCCCACCTCGCTTAGTCGATGCTACTGCTCTCTCTGACTCCTCTGGGAGCTTCCTCTTGTTGGCTTCCACCTTATCCAAAGTCCATCATTCCAGTAACACTCCTGCTGATACCCCAAACCTGTTGCCTTTTTCCTTTGCACCAAATCTCAAAAGCATCTGGTGGTGGAGGAACCCAATGAAGTGTTCTTCAATGCCTAGACCAGCCTACGCTGTTCAGGGGACAAAGCCACACAGCAGGGCCACTTTGCACTACAGTTTCGTACCACGCCCAGACAGACAGGCCACGCGGATCCAAACTCCAAAGATGCTGACCTAGTTAGCTCACATCTACCCTGTTTCCAGCAGCTCCTTCAAGCCCAGATGATGGAGTTTAACAGGCTGAGGTGGGATGGGGAGAGCATTGCAAGTGAAGGGAGCAGCAAGAAAAGGATGGGGGGTTGGGGGTGGGGCTACGGTCAGAGGCAGTGGGAGTGAGGCTGGAGAGGGAGGCCAGCCCAAGGAGACAGTAGGCTGTCTCCTTGTAGGCTGTAGCCTACAGGTCTGTAAGAATGTTGTGGGCACTGGGCAGCCACAGAAGGTTCTGGAGCAGGCAGTGGCCAGATGGTGGGTGGGGAATCAGACAAGCGGCATGGAAATGGGGTACCCATTCACCTCATGTTCTGTGTTCATCTGACAGGTTGGGACTCCCCTCCAAGGGGAGAGTGCCTTTAGAGATCTTTAGAGGCATCCCCGGTTCAGGACCCCTGACTCCCAACCTTCCCAGGGAGGCCCAGTCTGTCCACAGTACGTGGCTTCCTCGTCCCTCAGCCAGGTGGTACCAGCAGCTGGGTACTCCTGAGGGGACTCGCGGACAGATCACCAAACTGAAGGGTGCTGTAAAACAGGAGTAATTTCTTCCCATATCCAGCTTGTCTCTACCTGGTAGATGGAAACGGACATTTCCAGAGCACCTACTGTGTGCTGGGCCCCCTCTCACCCACTGCCCCACAGCTCTCAGAGGTGAGCATGAGTGTACCCACATGACAATTAGGAAACTGAGGCTTGGCAGGCCGGGGGACCTAGGTCAGAGCCCACAGTCAAGGACGGCGCCAGACCTGGAGGCCGTGTGTCAAACTCCCTGCCTGGTGCTCTTTCTCCCCACACAGCTGCCTGCTGGGACACACCAACCGTGACCAGTCAACACCTCGGGGCAGGAATTCGCATTTATCACCTCACACACCATCCGTGGAGGGAGCTCACCTTCACGGGGAAGCTCCCTTCCCACGGTGGGATGGCTCCATCTGGGAGAAAGTCATTTTTCATGGCCTTCCCTTCTCCCACTTTTGCCTCTCAGTCGGCCCTTCTCCCGGTGGGCATCCCCATCCTCCCAGCCAGATGTCCCAGGAGGCACTTGAGGACCCAGCCAACTTAGTTTGTCTCCTCTGGACAAGCTCCAGTTTATCTGCAGAGCCCAGAGGGCCCCTGTGCTCCTCAGTGACCCAGGCAGAGACGATCCGGGCATCCTCTGTAGCCTGGAACCTTGGCTCACAGCCACTAACCCCTCTGTTCCTACCCTGGGTGGCCTGCAGGTGGGCCGAAGCAGAGGCGGCAAATATTTGCTGACCGAGGGAATGCATTGTCACTGAAGACCCCTCGGCAGGTGTCTGCGTGCACGGGAGGTGAAACAGGGGGCAGTGGCTGGGGAAGGAATTGAAGGAATTGCCCCAAGCTTCACACCTGTGGGGAGCCTCAGACAGTGGGCAACCCAACCCCAGCCCTGGTCAAGTTCAAAGGCTGAGGCCAGATGGAACACTTAAACAACGGAGTCCGGGTGAAGATATCATTCGGGGCTGGGACAACAGCTCTGCAGCTGCGTTTAAGTGAGAAAAGTCAGAGTGTAAGATGGTTCCCGAATTGAGCTCCTGCGGAAGCTCCTGTTTCCAGAGAGGATATATGGAGGGCTGGGGGCAGAGAAAAGGGTGCCAGGTGAGAGCCTCAGAACTTGGGATCTGGAAGGTGGTCTTGGGCAAGCCCCTTGCCTTCTGAGAGCCTCAGTTTCTGTCTGCTGGCCCTTTGGTTGGCGGAAGTACCCAGCAAGACGATGTATGTGAACTCCATTGGTGGTGGTGGTGGGAGGGGTCCCCTGTGTAGCCTTCTTACTGTTGTCAATGGTGGTAGGTCACCTCAGGGTACCCATGTGCGGGGCCCCAGGTGGGGCTAGATGTGGTCTGCTCAGATAAGGGGCCCCCCATCTCCCTAACAGGATGGCAGGGGCCCGGTCAAGTGATTACTGTCAAGTGATTACTGGGCCATGTGAACAGTAAGGGGAGCCGGGAAATTGTTAATCTGGCTGCTCCTTCCTGCTATCAGAGACCGCAGATGGACAAGGGCAGGGAGTCCTGGGGAAGGCCAATTCCCTTGTGCCTGCCTGCTCAGGGACGCCATGGGAACGTTAACTGGGGGAGCCTGGGTGCAGGAAGGGTCTTAGCTAACGGTGCTTCCAGCCTTCCCCTCGGATGGGCCTCTAGGGTGAGGGGAAGTCGCCAGAGCATTGCAGGGGGGTTGGCTGGGCTGGCCTGAACTAGGAAGACCCATGTCTCTGTGACTCTGCTTCTCCAAGATGTGTGACCCTGACCGAGGCTGGGGGTTAATGTTCTGAGAGCTCCGTGGCTGAAACAGGCCTAGGAGAGAGCTAGGGCTGCTCTCTTGGGCCTCTGCGTCTCGTTTCTACCTCACACTGCTGTGGCCTCTCCTGGGTGTCCCTCAGCTGACCTGTGCCACATCATCCCACAGGCTCCCTGCCCCCCTCCCCACGTCTGCCTCCCTCCTGCCAGAGGCTGCAGGCATCACCCCCCACAAACAGAGCTTCTCAAGGGGAGGTCTCTTGTGGGCGCCTGGCATAGAAGAAACCCCCAGGGCGGTGTGCACTGAAGGGACAGAATCCAGGCAGAGAGAACAGCAGGCAAAATGCTCACAGCCCAAAGACACCTGGTCCATTTGGGCCCCAAGTGTCCCTGGTGTGGCTCAAGGACTGAGATGGGGTGGGGACAGAAGTGTCAGAGCACAGGGCTGGAGAGGGCGCTGGGGGCAGATTGAGAGGGCCTTGAATGCCTGGTTGAGGCCTGGTGACGCGAGGCCACGGTACAGGACGCATTTGCTCCTTCAGACCCATCTGCTCCAGGAAGGGGCTGTCTGTCCACAGCGTGGAGGGCACAGCACAAGCCAAGAGAGGTGGCAAAGAGATGGGGGACAGCGGCCCAGGAGAGTAGGACTGGAAGAGGAGGGAGGGTTCCAGAGTCTTTCTAGAAGTGTCAGGATGGCCCAGAGAGTGGGTGCCCACCCCTCTGGATAGGGGCTTTGTTGAGCCGCATGGTCTCTCACCACAGGGCAGGCTTGGGGACGGGTGTGGTGCTCAGCAGCCTCAGCCCGTGGGGCCCAGGACAGCCTCGGGGGTGGGCTCCACAGTCTAGGAGAGTCCCCTTGTGTGGGGCCCGGAGTAGGAGCCGTCACCACATACCCCAAGACGAGCTTGGCCAGTGTGTATTGGGAAGCCCTCCCTCTCTGCCAGCAGCCCACTGTCTCTCCAGCCTGGGGCTCAGTGTGTCTGCGTCTGCCCTGTCTGTCTGGTCCAACACCCAGGAGTCTCCTGCCAACCAGCCCTCCTCCCCTTAGCTCCCCAGAACTCATCTCCACGCTTAAGACTCAGACTGACCGCCTCTGCTCCAGGGAGCCCCTCTGAGTCTTCCCCCAAGTCCTCTCCTCGGAGTCCCACAGTCCCCGGGCTTCCCAGCTCTGATCATGCTGAGTCCGCACCCATTACCGGGGGCACATGGGGTCAGCCTGAGATCTGGGACTCCTGGGTGTAACTCCTCTCTCTCCCCCTCACCAGCACTGGGCCTGGAGCCGCGGTGTCCAGCTCAGTGCAGGCCAGCTGGTGGCTGGCTGGCTGGGTGGGGACAAGTAAGCATGTGACAGTACTCAGTAGTGTGAGGTCATGAGGGTGAGCCATGAGAAGGAGACACAGGTGTGTGCGGCTCCCAGCACTTTAGAATTCCCAGGAAGCATAAGACAGGCTCTGGGCTCTTGATGGCAGCCATTTGGTGTCAGAGACCATACCAGGGACCCCTGTAGGACCCCCAGCAGATGGCCCCTCAGGGGCAGAGTCTGGAAGCCTGTGCTGGGCTGAGCCTTCCTTCCTTGCCTCAGCTGGCCAGACTCTGTTGACTTCTCAGAGGGCAAAAGGGGTAGAGAGGAGGCATGAGGAGGATGCGGAGATGGGGAGAGAGACCACTCCTGTGGTAGGGTCTTTACCAGCGGCATCTAGTGATGTCCTCACAGCAGCCATGAAGGGAGGCAAGAGAGGGGAAGTGATTTTCCAAGGTCACCCAGCAGGAAGTGGCAGAGCTGGGATTTGAACCCATGTGGACTTGACCCTAAACCCACACCCTTTCCATCTTTCTGGACTACTGAGAGACAAGAACACCAGATCACTGGGGGCCCCTTACTCTGCAGCCTTGAGAGCAGCCCAAGCAAATGGATGGCCTCAGTAGGTGGGAGGTGGGGGGTTGGTGGAGTTCGCAGGAGGGCGTGGGGGCCCACCGGGCACTTGGCACTCGGACCCTGGGCCAGCGAACCCAACGCACTCTCATGGGTCTGACGGTGCCTACCTTGAGGTGACTGGCCTCTACCCCAGGTTCT
The DNA here is from genome assembly GCF_009829155.1 of Mustela erminea. Taxonomy (NCBI): domain Eukaryota; kingdom Metazoa; phylum Chordata; class Mammalia; order Carnivora; family Mustelidae; genus Mustela; species Mustela erminea. The sequence continues at coordinate 53,847,145 of NC_045622.1, read as the reverse complement.
GTGGAGTTGAGGTGAGAGCCCAGGAGGAAGAGTGGGCCATGGAGGTGTCCGAAGGGAGGGCCTGTGTGATGCCAGCAAACACTGCACCAGGGGTGTGTGTCCCAAACACGCTGACAGGCTGTCTGGGGCCTGCGGAGACCGAGGGGCCGGGCACGTGTGGGTGTTCTAAGCATCCCCCACAAGCGGGATAGCAGGACCAGCAGCCTCTGCACCCACTCCAGGAGAAAGGAGGCTACTCCCTGTCTGCTCTGTGGTTTCGTCTGAGCCACCCTACCCTGAGGACCTTGCATAGCCAGTGCCCAGCCCTGCCCCTCCCAGCCCTGCCCCCTACAGTCCCAGAAGCCCCCACACCCAAACCCCCATTGTTCCCAGCCCTGCCCCTGGGATCCCTGGGCCTGGAGCTCAGGAGGCAATGAACATTCCAAGGATTCCATAGACCCCACCCCTGCCCTCAGCCTCCTTCAAAGAAGCCGCTGGGGTTAGGGTCTGTCTTGACAGAGGTGCCAAGCCACATGGCCCTCCCACTCCCCTCCCAGCTCTACCAGCTCAGCCCCTCTGAACTTCTTCCAGGTGCGCAGAGGAAGGGCCCTGCGGTGGGCGTGGGCGTTGCAGCTAGGAAGGCCCGGCTGGGATGGTTTGCTCGGCCTGGGCCCCAGGCCCGGCTCTTCCTCAGATAGGCTGGGCACCCTCAGGTAAGCCACTGTGCTCTTGGGACCTCAGTTTCCCCCTCTGTCAAGGGGTGCAGACACAGAAGGATGTGGTAGTCATGATCTTGGGTGTTGGAATCCCTGATACTGGCTTTGACCGAAGCAGGTGGTCAGGCCTCCCCATGCCTCCGTTTTCTCCTCTGTCAAATGGGAATGATGGTAGCACCCACCTCACAGAGGGCTTTGTGGTTTAGAAGAGCCAGGGCAGGGCCCATGCCTGGCCATGGTGAGCTCAGAGGGAACCGGCCATCATTCTGGGGCCTTCCCAGAGTCCCTCTCATCATGTCACTTCCTGGTGTTCTTTGTTCCCCATCCCTGACTCTCCATGGGGTCCTGCCCTTTGTCTTTCCTCAGACTGTTGTCTGCTGGGTGGGCTTCTCTCCCTGATAGCACTTGCTAGGCCAGCCCAACCCAGCCCATACTGACCTCTCCCAACCCAGACATCCCTGTCTGCCCAGTCTCTAGGTTGAGCACCCACCATGGACCTAGCGTAGTCTACACCCCACTGCCCTATACCCAATCTTCACTCAACAGAGGCATTTCCTGCCGGACGATTCAGCTCCCCTTCTGACCTCCCACTCCATAAGCTGTCCTGAGGTTTCTCCCAGGCTGCTGAGAGGACAGGCGTAGGACACCCTCTGAAACAGTGAGCTGAGCTTGTGGGAGGCCAGGGGCCACCCAGAAGAGTGTGTGTAACTCTGCTGGGAAAGGGGCTGATCAAGGAAGGCTGCTCAGAGGAGGTGTGCTAGATTGGATTTTGAATGATGAGTACATCAATTCTTCAGATAGACACAGGGTGCCAGTGGAAAGCACATTCAAAACCCCAAAGGCTGACACTACCATAGGTGCTGAGGAGAGCACGGTGGAAAGGCTGGAAGAAAGGAGAGGCCTGGAGAGGCGGTTGGGCTGGATCCAAAAGGGATCCACAGTCAAGGTCGGGCACTGGGGAGCTTCTCGACATATGGAATTGGTTGGGGAGACAAGGACCCTCCTGGCTGCTGGCAGGCGATAGATGGGAAGGGGCAAGACTGGAGGCGCAGGGGAAAACAGAGGCCAGGGCCTGAGCCCCACTGTGGAGGAACAAGGGGACAAATTCATGGGAGCTTCTCAAGCTCTAGCCTGAGCCTCTTCCCTACTTGCCCGGCGTTTCTCCTCCTGGGCAACTCTTCACCCACCCTCAGCTGGGCCTGGAAAGCTCAGGACCCCCTCCAGGCTGGGGTGCTGAGCCTCACTGAGTCCTTGTGCACGGTTCCCAGAGTCCGTCAAGGCCTCCAGGGGCTGAGCAGAGCATGGGTGGCTCCCAGTGGGCCTCGTGTGGAGAACCAGGGTACTAGGGAGGACAGAACCCAGGCCAGCCCAGGGATATACCCACAGCCTCCTTCTGCCCTGCCCTTCTCCTCAGAGTTCCCTGAGGCCTGAGGATCTAGGCCTTTCCTCGAACAGTGCCTGAGAGGGTTGTGTCCTCACCTTCCCCTCTGACGTTCTCCTCTTCCCACCAAAACCCAACTTGGATGTTATCTGCTCCCTCAGTCCCTGCTGACTGCCACTCAGGGTACCCCCTTACCATTCCTTAGCTGTCTACCGGGGCACCCCCCTCCACATTAGGTCTGCAGCCCCTTGATGTCAGGCCCCAAGTCCTGCATCTCCATATCACCCCGTCACGTCACAGCTCAGGGACCTCAGCGGGGTGCACGCCGGTGGGCTGGCTGGCTGGTGCAAGGACGATGAGCGAATGGAGCCACCGAAGGAACACTCCAGCCTCCAAAAGGCCTCCAGCTAATTCCCAGGGCTCTCTGGCATCCCTGCGCTGGCCTCCCAGGCAAGACAACAGTTGGCCTTGCCCTCCCATCACCAGCCCAGATCTGTGGGGTCTGCAAGGGGTTACAAAGAGTCTGGGCGCCCTTCCCCTCCTGCTTGGTCCCCCTGCACCTCTGAGAGTCTCAGGGGCAGAGAACCCCCTCAGGAGAGGCATCTCTCAGCAGCGTGGGAAGGGACACGGGGAGCCCATTTGTCAACCTGCTGGTCCACACCTGCCCCCCACTCGCCTCGCAGAGGCGGGGAGCTGCTGGATCTGGCCCTCACCCGCTGCCCCCCCATCCCGTGGCCTGTTTCCCTTGGAACTGTTTCCCATAGCTGTCTGCTCCCCATGAGTAAAATCCACTCATTTCCGTCTGAAAATACAAACCGTTTCCTGGCTTCGCAGAGAGCTGCCTGGGTGAAATGGGCCATGGTCTCAGCGTAATCTGTGTACAACCCCCCCACGGCCCAGCTGCTCAGGGACGTGTCCCCCTTCTCGCCTCTCCCCTGCCCACTCCCCCATCCTCCACCCCCCATGCATCTACTTCCCCCAAGACGCACACACTCGGCCCATCCGCGGGCCCAATTCCCGGACTCCTGCACGGGGAGCCCTGTACGGAGGACTGGACGCAGGTGCTATCAACTTTTATGCAGTAGACTTCCATCAGACATCTCTTCCATGCCAGGGCCTGAGCAGGGCACTGGGGGGATGGGGAAGCAGGACACGACCCTGTTCTAAGACGTCGCCAGTCTGGATAGGGACACTGAGGTAGGGAGGAAAGTGGAAAAGGAGCAAGAAGACATGCAGAGGTCTGGCATGAAGTCTGGGGGAGCTAAGGAAGGGTTACGGGAGAGCAGCGAGTAGAGGTGTGCAGCACACTCATGCCCAGGCCCTGGACCACGAGCTGGCTGCTGACACACACATCTGGCAACCCCTGGACATCCCACGGGGCCTGCAGACCCAGCCCTGCACATCCAAAAGCACCCCCAACGCCTAACCCCAGTCTCCCCCTATGTTCTCTCTGCCCCCCTGCAGGACCCCAGACAGAGGGTGGGCTTTCTCCAGGGTCCTGGCTCACCCTCCCTGCCCTTCGTGAGCCTGTCCATGGAGTTGGCAGCCCCACCTCATGACAGCCTGTCCACAGTGAACGCGTGGACCCCCTTAAACTCTCACATTCTCCTGGGGCAGGGGGTGTCAGTTGGCACAAGAGCTTTGGAAAACTGCATTGCCTTTAGGGCGGAACATATCCAGGGGGCCAGCAGTCCACTTCTGGGGACGTAACCGGAGGCAGGCAGGTAAATGCTGACCTGCCAGCCTTATTGGGGGAGAAACAAGCTCCCTGATTTGTGGCGTCTGCCAGTTCCCATGGTATAAATAATCCCAGCACAGCCCGTGGCAGACCGTCAGTGTGGCGGCACTGGGCGCAGCATTGGGAAGAGATGCACTGAATGGAGTCTTGGAAGCCAGAAAGGGTGGTCTCCTGCCCATTACTGGATAGAGCCCGCACAAAGGGACTAGAACATTCGCAGCAGCAGAATTCCTGCTAGCCACTAAACACCCACCAACAGTGGGAAGAGCTCATGAACCGTGTTCTGGTCACACAGCAGAACGACACGTGGCAACAGACGTGAACAAGGCACTCCGTGACAAGCAGCCCCGATTAACCCTCATGGACACGAGGCTCCACCAAAGCAGCCAGACGCACGTGGGCACATCCTGGACGAAGAAGCCCCAGGCAGGCAAAAGGAGGCCGCAGTGACCACAGATGGGACAGTGGTCACTTCGGGAGGAGGTCCTGACCAGGCAGGCTTGAGGCCCTGGTTTGTTTCTGGATCTACGTGGTGGCTCCTCAGGTGTGTTCACTCTTTTTTTTTTTTCTCTTTTAAGATTTTATTTATTTACTTGACAGAGTATAAGCCAGCATAAGCAGGGGAACAGCAACAGAGCGGGAGGGAGAAGCAGGCCCCCCGCTGAGCAGGGAGCCCGATGTGGAGGTTTGATCCCAGGATCCTGGGATCATGACCTTAACTGACTGAGCCACCCAGGCACCCCAGGTATGTTCACTCTTGATAATTTATCAAGCTGTTACAAATTGTGCATTTTCCTGCATGCGTGTTATGTTTCACGAACGAGTTTTCATTAACACAAACACTTCCTCGTGGCTGTCCTCTCCTCTCCTCCCACAGCCCCAACCGTCATTCAGGCCCTCATTACCTCCCTCCTGCACCACTGCCGGGCCTTCTCCTCATGGGTCTACCTTCCCATTCCTTCCACCCCTGCTCCAGATTAAGGTTGCCAAGTACACATCAACAACAACAACAAGACTTACCGTATATCTGAAAGTGACATTGAACTTGGTGTCCTATATTTTATCGGAAACTCTACCCCAGCCCATTTCCAGCCCTACCTTCTGTGTGCCCTTTCTCAAAGGCAGATCTGGCCACATCCCTTCCCCGCCCCTTCAGCTCCCCCGTGGCCACAGGGTCCCACCCAAACTCCTTAGTATGGCCTTGAAGACTGTCTCAATCTCTAGCTCCTCTCCAGTTTCTTCCAACCCCCACACACCCCCCAAAACTCCCACACTCTAGCTACACCAAACTTCTTAACACTGATTTATTCAAAAGATATTTACAGAGCGCTTACTATGGGCTGGGCTCTCTTACTCAACCCCACTGTACCCTCTAAAGGACCGTTATTTTGCAGGTGTGATGCCTTAGGCCTTACAGGCTTTCTCATAGCTGAGTTGTTGGATTAACTCATCTTTAAAATTCAGTTCTTAAGGTGCCTGGGTGGCTCAGTTGGTTAAGCCTCAGCCTTCCGCTGGGGTCATGATCCTGGGATCCTGGGATTGAGTCCCACATCAGGCTCCCTGCTCAGCCGGGAGCCTGCTTCTCCCTCTCCTTCTGCCTGCTGCTCCCCCTGCTTCTGCTCTCTGTCACATAAACAAAATCTTTAAAAAAATAAAATAAATTCACTTCTCCTTCTAGGGAACTCCTCCACCCTCCTGACCCCAGGCTATGCGATGGGGACCCTCCTCGAGGCTTCCAGAGCCCATGAGCTTCCCTGGGTCCCAGTACCGAGCACAGCGTTCTGTCATTGCCATTGCCTGGGTCCACACCTGTCTCCCCACCAGACTGTGACTTCATCCTGGATAAAGGCCAGGTCTGACTCATCTTGGGGTCCCCAGCCCCAGCTTGGGGCCTAGAATGGAGCTGCTTTCAGGAAAGGTGTGTGCAGTAAGTGAAGGGACTCAGTGATGAACGAGGGGAGAGAGAGTCCTAGAGTTTTCACGGCGGTTGTGATTTCAAGGTGGTTGTGTTTCTTTCCAGTTGCTCCCATAAGGACTCAGATACTATCACACCATGTGTTTCGACTGAAGTTTTGGAAAACACCATCTGCATCTAAGGGAGGGCAAGGGCCTGCGGCAGGGATGGAATGCAGGGGGTGCCGTCTCCTCCCCATGCCTCAGTCCCCCGTCCGTGAAAGGAGACTAGCCGGCGAGGGCCACTGCCGTGCAGCCATTTCAGCCCCAGCTCTGTCTTCTCCATGCTGCCCTGGGGCCTCACGCTTCAGCGCCTGCGGCTCTGGGAGGTGAGACCCACGGCAGCGGAGGTGGAGCCCCCCGGTACATTAATGAGGTTCGTGTTTACCCAGGCTGGGCCCATAAAATGCTTCAAGCGGAACCGAGCTCGGCTTGGAGCAATCTGGCATTGTCCGTTCCGGCTCTTCAACCTTGGAATGGGCCACCCGGGTGGGCATCTCATTCCCTAGATATCTTGGAAAACTCCAGAGGGAGGCTTGGCACTACCTCGGAGCAGCGAGTGGACAAGGATGGGTTTGCCAGGCTTCGGGACCTGAGAAGTCAATTTACCTGCACATCCCGCCCCCTACCCTTGCCTAGCCCATGCAAGACTCCCCTGGGAGCTGCAACGTGGCCGTGGAGGAGGATTTGGGCTCGTCTGTTCACGAAACTCCCAGTAAAAACAATTGGGCACCCAATGCACTAGAGGATAAGGCAGGAATCTGTCCACCCCATCCACCCAACTCTTGACAACAGTCCCACCAGCTTCTGGGCGGCAAAGACACCACCAGCACCAGCTCTGGAGTCACGTGGTTCTGAATTCAACACTATTTTCTGTTGTATGACCTTTGGCTTCCCCCTCCATCTCTCTCAGCCTCATCCTTAAAAACCGTATCTCACAGGGGCTTGGGTGGCTCAGTCAGTTGAGCATTTGCCTTTGCTCAGGGTCCTGGGATCAAGTCCCAGATCAGGCTCCTTGCTCAGCGGGGAATCTGCTTCTCCCTCTGCCTGCTGCTCCCCCTGCTTATGGTCTGTCTGTCTCTCTCTCTCTCTCTCCCTAGCAAATAAAATCTTAAAAAACAACAATAAAAACCCCTACCTCACAGGGCAGGTATGAGATTTCCCAAGACAACATGTATAAACTGACTAGAACAGTGACTGGCACTGAAGCAGCTTCACCCAGGAGGTAATGAAGTCAGCATTTCAAGGCCCTTTGCTTGCATTTGTCCTTTTTCAAGAAGATACTCTCAAAATGTGATTGCATGGCCAAACATCTTTGGGAAATTTTGTAAAATGGAAGCTATTTTAACCATAAAGTGTTGATAGCACCCTCTCTTTCCACCCTGAATCCCCCTCCCATCTTTCTTCCCTGTTGAGGGCTGTTGTGGGGCTAAGGCCTTTTGGAAATCTAGCTAAAGGGAAGGTGAGGACACATTTACAGTGATTTGGGATTAGTGGTTTATATTTATACCCTTTACAGTCACTTATAGGTATAGTTAGTGCCAGCTGCCCTGGTGTAGAAAGTTTCCAGAACCAAGTTCCCTGCTGCCCACTGAGCCCACTCAGCTAACACCAGGCCTGTGAATGGCCTTGGAGGTCTGTGGGTAGTGGAAGAGAAACAAGGTTCGAAATGTATGGAACTGTAGGTTCATCTAGGGGATATTCTTTTTTTTTTTTTTTTTTAAAGCTTTTATTCATTTATTTGACAGAGACAGAGATCACAAGTAGGCAGAGAGGCAGGCAGAGAGAGAGAGGAGGAAGCAGGCTCCCTGCTGAGCAGAGAGCCCGATGCGGGACTCGATCCCAGGATCCTGGGATCATGACCTGAGCTGAAGGCAGCGGCTTAACCCACTGAGCCACCCAGGCTCCCTAGGGGATATTCTTTTAAGCATCCAATGTGGCAAATTGCATGCAAATAATTTAGGCCTCATCAAAACAGAAACTCGTCCATCTGTCCCGTCACTGATGACCAAGCCAATGGAATTAGACATTATAAATACGTCCTTTTTTCCTTGATGGGAATCTTGTGAAACAGAACTTACCAGAAGTTTTGGATTTGTGGAACACAATCTGTAGCAGGACAACAAACAACAAGTGTATCTGCATGTAAAGTGGCATATTTCATGCATCCCAACTACCCTAACAATGAGTATTCAATAAACATAACCATACAAGAAGGGAGACTCAGTTGTCCTTCTAGTCTTTCCAGAGAAAACACTGTGAAAGTTATTGTACTATGAGGAAGCAAATAAAGAGTATGTAGTCCAAAGTTGTAAGATAAGAGGTGTCCAAAATACTAGCCAATAGGATCTAACAGTACATTAAAAGGATTATTCACCATGACCAAGTGGGATTTATTCCTAGGCTGCAAGGTTAGTTCAACATCCACAAATCAAAACAGTGTTTGATCAGTATCAAATGTATCATGTATCAAGTACCAAAAGAGTATCAAATGTGATACCAAAGACTATCAAATGTGATACAACACATGAATAAAAAAAGAACAAGAACCATATGATACTCTCAATAGGTGCTGAAAAAGCATTTGACAAAGTACAGCATCCTTTCCTGATCAAAACTCTTCAAAGTGTAGGGATAGAGGGCACATACCTCAATATCATCAAAGCCATCTATGGAAAACCCCACCACAAATATTATTCTCAATGGAGAAAAACTGAGAGCTTTTCTGCTAAGGTCAGGAACACGACAATGATGTCCATTATCACCATTGCTATTCAACAAAGTACTAGAAGTCCTAGCCTCGGCAATCAAACGATAAGAAATTAAAGGCATCCAAATCAGCAAAGAAGTCAAACTATCACTCTTTGCTGATGCTATGATACTATATGTGGAAAACCCAAAAGACTCCACTCCAAATCTGCTAGAACTTGTCCAGGGATTCAGTAAAGTGTCAGAATATAAAATCAATGCACAGTAATCAGTTGCATTTCTTTACACTAACAACAACACAGATGAAAGAGAAATTAAGGAGTCCATCCCATTTACAACTGCACCCAAAACCATAAGATACCTAGGAATAAACCTAACCAAAGAGGCAAAGAATCTATACTCAGAAAACTACAAAGTACTCATGAAAGAAATTAAGGAAGACACAAAGAAATGGAAAAATGTTCCATGCTCACGAATTGGAAGAACAAATATTGTGAAAATGTCTATGCTACCTAAAGCAATCTACACATTTAATGCAATTCCTACCAAAATTCCATCAATTTTTTTTCAAAGAAATGGAACAAATAATCCTAAAATTTATATGGAACCAGAAAAGACCTCAAATAGCCAGAGGAATGTTGAAAAAAAAAAAACAAACCTAAAGTTGGTGGCATCACAATTCCAGACTTCAAGCTCTATTACAAAGCTGTCATCAGTAAGGTACTGGCACAAAAACAGACACATAGATCAATGGAACAGAATAGAGAGCCCAGAAATAGACCCTCAACTCTATGGTCAACTAATCTTCGACAAAGCAGGAAAGAATGTCCAATGGAAAAAAGACAGGCTCTTCAACAAATGGTGTTGGGAAAATTGGACAGCCACATGCAGAAAAATGAAACTGGACCATTTTCTTACACAACACATGAAAATAGACTCAAAATGGATGAAGGACCTCAATGTGAGAAAGGAATCCATCAAAATCCTTGAGGAGAACACAGGCAGCAACCTCTTTGACCTCAATCGCAGCAACTTCTTTCTAGGAACATCACCAAAGGCAAGGGAAGCAAGGGCAAAAATGAACTATTGGGACTTCATCAAGATCAAAAGCTTTTGCAAAGCAAAGGAAACAGTTAACAAAACCAAAAGACAACTGACAGAATGAGAGAAGATATTTGCAAATGACATATCAGATAAAGGGCTAGTATCCAAAATCTATAAAGATCTTAGCAAACTCAACACCCAAAGAACAAATAATCCAATCAAGAAATGGGCAGAGGACGTGAACAGACATTTCTGCAAAGAAGACATCCAGATGGCCAACAGACACATGAAAAAGTGCTCTACATCACTCGGCATCAGGGAAATACAAATCAAAACCACAATGAGATACCACCTCACACCAGTCAGAATGGCTAAAATTAACAAGTCAGCAAAGGAAAGATGCTGGCGAGGATGCGGAGAAAGGAGAACCCTCCTACACTGTTGGTGGGAATGCAAGCTGGTGCAACCACTCTGGAAAACAGCATGGAGGTTCCTCAAAAAGTTGAAAATAGAGCTACCCTACGACCCAGCAATTGCACTACTGGGTATTTACCCTAAAGAAACAAACATAGTGATCCAAAGGGGCATGTGCACCCAAATGTTTATAGCAGCAATGTCCACAATAGCCAAATTATGGAAAGAACCTTGATGTCCATCAACAAATGAATGGATAAAGAAGATGTGATATATATATACAATGGAATACTATGCAGCCATCAAAAGAAATGAAATCTTGCCATTTGCAATGACATGGATGGAACTAGAGGGTATTATGCTTAGCGAAATAAGTCAATTGGAGAAAGACAAATATCATATGATCTCCCTGATATGAGGAAGTGGAGATGCAACATCGGGGGGTTGAGGGATAGGAAAAGAATAAGTGAAACAAGATGGGATCCGGAGGGAGACAAACCCTAAAAGACTCTTGATGTCACAAAACAAACTGAGGGTTGCTGGGGGTAGGGAGAGGGTGGTGGGGTTATGGACATTGGGGAGGGTGTGTGCTATGGTGAGTGCTGTGAAGTGTGTAAACCTGGCGATTCACAGACCTGTACTCCTGGGGCTAATAATACATTATATGTTTATTAAAAAATTTTTTTAATTATAAAAAAAAAGAACAAAAAAGAAAAGAAGTGTCCTAGAGGTACTTATGGCACTTAGGAAAAATATAATTTTTCTGAATTTGGTGAAGTTTGTGGTGTTTTTCCACTCTAAAAAATGTGTAATTGATTGTGAATTCTTTTTGCATTTGAAATAAATATTCACTTCTGGGCTTGATTTTGTATTGTTCTTCTTAAAGAGGGCTCCCCAAATTGTGTAAGTTTCAGGTTTCCCAAATCTGGATCTGACCCTGCCTAGCCCACAGTAAGTCTCATAAGTGCTGGAAATTTCTGATTTGGTCCTCCTACCCTAGCCAGGACCCCAGTCAAAGTCTTCCTCCTCCTCCCACCATGGAACTCAACATCTCCTACCCATGTTGCAATTATAAATATATAAATGGAGGAAGGTAAAGGGGCAGATGCAAGGTGAATGCTGGCTCAGCCAGCCAATGTCCCTGCCACACACCTGTCTCTTCCGCCAGGGAGGAGGCTCCCAGGCAAGGAAGGCCTGACTCATCTGGGTCCCCAGTGCCCAGTCCAAGCCTGGCATGGAGGAGGTCCCAGAGGAAGAATCAGTCTTGGGCTCAAGGTCAGCCAAAGCTGGGTGCCCTAGCTTCCTTCACTTTTCAGCTAAAGGACCAAGAAGAGTATGGCTTGGTAGTCTTTTTTTTTTTTTTTAAGGTCTTATTTATTTGTCAGAGAGAGAGGGAGCAGAGAGGCATGGGGGCATGAGAGCACAAGAGCATGGGGGCAGAGAGAGAAGCCCAATGTGGGGCTCAATCCCAGGACTCTGGGATCATGACCTGCGCTGAAGGCAGACACTCAACTGCCTGAGCCATCCAGGCATCCCTAGCTTGGTGTTCTTAAACTGAGCCCTCAGGATCCTCAGAGGAACAGCCAAGAGGGTTGAGGGAAGGCTAAGGGGTCGGGGCTCCAAGCCCCTTCATCTCCTTTCACCTCACCTAGAGCATATGCACTGGGGTTCTGCTTGAGAGTTCATCGGAAAGCAGAGTTCATCTGGAGACACAATGCTAAAAACTAGATGGAAAACCACTGGTGTCTCTCCTGCCTCATGTGGGCTCCCAGAAGGCCAGAGCTGTGTTCCAGACTCATATCTGATGTGTAGAGAGAACCTCCCACCTGGCCTTTGGTGAGTTGACCTCACCCCCTGTATCCTGATATTTTTTTTTCTTTCCTTATTGTCCCTTCTTCCTTTAAGAACTGGTTGTTTTCTACATACGTCTGTGGACCGCCTCCCTTTTGCCACAAGATGGGCCCAAAATAAATTAATCTGGAAGTTTAATAAAAGTTTCTTGAATGAAGAGTCCTGAAAACATCTCCTCTCTTCCAGTCCAGCCCTCCTCATGATCCTCTCCCTCCTTTCCAGCCTCCCTCGTGCACTCAGCTTCCTGGCTGTTGTCCCCACTAGACGATGAGCTCCTTGAGGGCAGGGGCCATATGTACCCACCCAACACCCTCCCTGGACGTGTTTACAGAAAGAATGAAGGGGTGGGGGATGTCCCACGTCATAACCCATCTCTCACTCATGGTGTAGTAGTGGGAACACACTTGGGACTCTGGAATCACACACACCCAAGTTCAAGTCCTGGCCCCACAGTCGGCAGACTGGGTAACCCTGTAAGTCACTTCCCTTTTCTGAGCCTCATCTGCAAATTAGGAATGATAACCCTGCCTCGAAGGTCAGTGAGCAGTGAGACTGCATAGCCAGGGCTCGGCGCACAGTCGGTGCTCAGAAAAGGGCTGGAGAATGAACTGAACCAGCTAGGGAAAGGGAAGGGGCATCTGTGTGCAGAGCCGGGCCTGAGCTGGGGCCTTCCCTCTCCCTGGGTTCCTCAGCCCCAGGGACTCCACATCCAGTGGGGCAAAACCTTTTAACTGGGCCAGGCCAGGAGGGTGGGTGGAGGTAATCAAGCTTGCCCAACTTTGGCAGAAGGCCTGGCCCCCGAGCCTGCCCGTGCTGGCCTCCAGACCTCCGACAGCGGGGTGTTCCAAGGCCAGTCTACCACAACCAGCCGGCCACTGGCCACACAGCCTGCTTGATTGCCCACCCTATGTAGTCATTGAGGATTGAAAAGGACGGTTAGAAGCCCAGTAGGACAGGCAGGATGCACAGATAAGTTCAATACAATTACACTCTGTAGGCGCATTCCATAGAACGCACACTTATTAAAGAAATGCTTGGCCCTATGTGGGAAAAATAAAACAAAATAATATAATAATATATATTGTATAATATAGTTCAATGTAATTTGTTGAATGCCTATAATAAGATGTATTTTTATTATTTAACTCTGCCTCTGAGTATTATTCCCATTTTATATGAAACTGAGACTCAGGGAAGTTAAAAACTTAAAAACTTGCTCAAGTTCATAGAGAAGGCCTGTGCTGTGGTCAGGATTCAAGCTCTATCACCCTCCCACAAAGTGTGCACTGTGACCCTGCCCGGGGCCACCCACCTCTCAGTTCACTCCCATGCTAACTAAACCCTCCTCTGTCCCCAGCTTGGTGTTGGGGCAGGGGTCCAGGGCAGACCTTCAGGGCTGTTCCCCGGGCAGGTTTGATTCAGACAGAGACAATACTAAGCAGAGGTAACCATTCCTAGATAAGGAACTGAAAGACTATGAGCAGGGCCTCGGAGGGCTAGAGGTGGCCTTTGTCCAAGGCTTTGAGGGTCAGGGAAAAAGGATGACCACCTCAATACCATTTGCTTTAAATTCCCCATTATACAGAAGAGACGCAATTATCACAGGGAGCAGACACAGAGCTGTCTCAGGCCCAGAGCTAACCCCAGTCCCTTCACACCCCCACCTGGGGCTCTGGGACGGTGTGAGGTCCCAGTGGGTAAAGTGGGGGCCAAGAGAAAAGCAGCACAGGGAAACAATAATTTGAACCAGTGTGTGGGAGGACCTGCTCCCAGGCAGAACAGCCCCACAGGGGTGCAGCCCTGGGAGGAGTGAGCTCCCCGTCAAGGAACAGTGGAAGAGTCACTTTGCAGAGGACACTTGGCTAGGATTGCTAGAGCTAGGGTTCCCTCCTGAAGATCTGGTGTCTCTGGTTCTGAGGATTCTTTCCACAGAGCTGCTGGGGTCTAGAGTGAGCTCCCATCCGGAGGAGGAAGAGCTTGTAGGCCAGAGATCAGCCAGCTGAAAGGTGACCTTCCCGGAAGGTCCAGAGGGGGTGGGGGCCTGCTGAGAATGACAGGCCTCCACACCAGACGACCCCAGCCCCTCACCCAAATGGCCCTGGCCAGCCTGCCACCAGCTTGCCATGTGGCTTCGCATCAGGCAATCCCCTCCATGCTCTCCCCTGCCCCGTCTGCTCTCAGAGCTATTCTGAGGCCAAATCAATTCTTATTATCCACCACGCTGGAGCCTAAAACCTTGTCCACATTATTTCTTTCATATATAGTTGGGGGGGGTGGAATAAACTCTGCTTTGAGTACAATTTCATAGGGACGAGAACCCCCCTCTGTAGTGGGGGGTGGGAGGGGCCCCAGGACTGGCCCCCCGGGTCATTTCATAGTCCCCAGCCACCCTCACTCCTCTCTCAGCGTCAGCTTCATCTCCTGTGAAAGGAGGATATAAGATTATTTTACAAAATCGAAACAGACCAAAATGTGTTCTTAGAAACGGAAGGGTCCCCCTGCCCTGAGGGCGCGAGGGCTGAGGTGCCTGGAGGAGGCAGGAAGCCGCCCCCCCCCGGCCCCTGGCAGGCGCTAGCGCGGGAGCCTCCCCGAAGAGGTGCCGCTCCCTGGGGCTTCCTCTCCTCTGGCTTTGGCCTTGGGCCTGAAAGATGTGGAAACTCTGAGGGCCTCAAACTCCATGTGTTTTATGGGCCCAGAGAACACGGCTGCCCCATAAAGTCACTACAGGCGGCTTACAAGCCCTGGGACCGCCCGGGATCCCCTTACGCATGGCACCCTGAGCTCTCTGGGGAGCGACTGCACCCCCTAAACCAAAGGGAAGCTGCCAGGGCCCCTGTGACTGGATCACTGAGGTAAATCCCCCTGCCTGCCCTGCTGTTCTGTGGCCCTGTGGGGAAGGGCTCTCTACCCAATCAGTCTGCTGGAGGAGGTCCTGGAAGACTGCTGGTCTGGGAGCTGGTTGAGCTGAACAGACTGGCTGTGTTCCTAAGCAGAATGAGCCCTGGGTGTTCCTCAGGGAGCTGTAATAGGGCAGGAACCAGACGGGCCTCCCTCTGCTTCCTTTCCGTGGGAGGCGATGGTTAAAGATGCAGCCTGACACTTTCTGTGGGGGTCACCTGTCCCTGGCAGGCAGCAGACCCCCAGACTCATCCTTGCTAAATGATTTGTGCCCCCACTCCATTTCAGAGTGTCCACCTTGGCACACAGGCAAATTCTTTCTTTGCCTGCCAAACTCTGCCAAAGCAGGGTTCACCATGCAGCCCACTCTCCTCTCCCTATAGCCTCAAGGCTTCAGATGGTGTTTTAGGGGAGAATCAGACACACGTCTCTCTGCCCCCAGACTCCAGGACTTGCCAAGAGGAGGGGACAGTCTCCTTGCACACCATGCCTCTCTTTCCAGCCCCTGCTGTATCTCATACTTAGGTTGGCAGTAAGTGCCCATCACAGAACTACTTCGGGGCCAACCCTTGCCCCATCTCGGCATAGATGCCTTCAAATGTGGGGTACTAGGCATCTACAGGATGCAATTTGGGGCCTCAGCACCCAACACAAAGAAGGTGTCCATAAATAATCCCAGGCCCTTCTCTTTCTAAAACAAGGGAGGAAACAGAAGAGCAGAAAGCAGGACTACACAGAACATCAGGCAGAACAGAGTCTCCACAGGCTTCCAGAGATGCACAGAAAACCAGGATTGGGAGGGATTCGTATTTAATTAAAAAGCAATTGAGGTCCAGATATAAGGTATCATGACACTAATGGTCTAGGAAATCTGGAACCTTAAATCACAGCAATCTCTCCCTGGAGGCAGGCCTGGGACCCCAGGATGAGATCGGGGTCTTGATGTGTGCCAAGGCAGGAAATGCTGAAGGTGAGTTCAGATTCCTCCCTGCTAAAGCATTCAGATAAGCAGCTGGTGGGAGCCCAAAGGCCCTGGAGTCCAGTTTGGCACCATCCTTTCACAGCTGGGAAACAGGCCCGGCGAGGGGTGGCTCCTGCCCAGAGTCCCAAAGAGAGCAGGGGCAAAGCCAGAACCAGCACCTGAACCAACCCTGTGGTTGTACTCCGGATGGATGCTTTCCCACGGTCCCCTGCCAGGCTCCTCCAGCAGGGTCTGCGGCCTGGGACTCTGCCAGGGTCACTGAGCTGAGAGATTTTTTTTAGTTTATGCAGGATTCTTGGTAGTGGTAGATGGGGGTAGCCTCGAGACCTCAGCAATAGGATGAACCAGATGTCCCCCTGGGTCCAGGGCCACCCACACTTACATCACCAACGTGGTCCTCACCACCTGCCAGCACTGTCTTCCATCAGGAACTCGCTGGTTGGTTCTGGGAGACCTTTGCCAGCCTCCCTCTCCTCTGGCCTTGGTTTCACCCTCTATATGAAAAGGAGGTCGAACTGTATCCTCTGTGGAGGCCTGCAGAACTGACAGCCTGTGATTCCTTGAGTCTATTAGTCTTATTAGCCTGTGACTCCATCCCCCAAAGAGGGGCATTGTGAAGACAGAAAGCAACCAGCAGGGTGGGGAGATGATGAATGGGGAGACAGGAAGTGTTCTGAGCTCCCAAGGAAAGACTGCAACATGGCCCCCAGCCTAGGATCCTTCTGCGCCCCCTAATTCTCTGGATTTCCTTCCTCAGGGCTGGCCTGAGCCAAAAGTCAGACACTTCATTCATTCATCCCACAAGGATTTATCACTTCCTTGGAATGCTCTGTGCTTCTACAAATCTTGAGATGTCTGAGAGCATTTAGCCGAAGTGGGTGGGTCTCCAGAGCTGCAGCTGAGTGAAAAGCAGGCTGCCAAACAACCATTGGCTTCTTTGGCCACATCAATAGAGGATGTGCCCAAATCCAGGGAGGTGGTTTTCTCAATCTACTCCATGCTGACTGGATTTCTAGAGAGAGGTGACCTGTGTGGGAGTGGAACTGTGTGGTCAGAGGAGGGAACTAGGGAGGTGAGAGTTCTGGAACCCAGAACATGTGGAGAATGTTGAGGTTTCTGGGCCGGGTCACCCTGGAGAAAAGCAAACTTGGGATAAGGGTGCTAGTTCCAGACCTCAATAAGGATGTCTCAGGATAGATGGCCATATATGTTTGGCTGAATTATAGATCTGAGAACTAGAAGACCTTAGAGATTTCTGGTTCAAGATCTCTGTCCATTGCCTCCTAGTGCAGCTCACATACCTCCCGTGACAGGGAACTTACTCCCTCCTTGGTAGCTTCTTCCACAGTAAGAAGATTCTGACAGATAGGAAACTATTTGTTGTGCCCCTACTGGTTATATGTGCACTGACCTCTACCAGACATGGAGCTAGTGCTTCCCCTACCTCCTTTCGTGTAATTCTCACAACCCTGAGAAGTAAGGATTATAGCCGATTCTCTACAAACTCTGAGCCTCAGAGCAATCAAGCAACCCCCCCCCCCCCCACACCATCCCACAGCTAGTAAGGACAGAGCAGGGATTTGATCTCGTGTCTCTCTGGTTCCAGAGCTGTTTACACCAGAAAACATTCATGTCTTCCCTGCTCCAGCCACACACAACCGTGTGTCCTTCTCCAAACCCACGATGCTCTTTCATGAGTCACTGCTTTTGCCTAGGGCCCCTTCAGCCTGGAATGTCCTCCCTCCAAGTCCATCTGAAAACTTTTGTTCTTTCTTGGTCATTATTTTACACACACATACAGAATAGCGAGAGTGGCAACACTTAGTGTATTTATGGCATACAGTAGGTGCCCCATGTTTGTCTAATCAATACACCAATGCATCAGCAATTCCAGTCCTCCACTCAGCTCTCACCCATGGTGGGCAGTCTTGCTGGCCTCCTTCCTCCGGCCTCCAGAGCAAACAAGTGTGTCCTGGACTTCTTCAGCCCCACTCCCTGTCCCCTTCCCCACTCCCACACACCAGCGGGCCCTGGCATCTCTCTTGACCCTGGCCTTGGCACAGAAGAGAGGCTCAGAAAGGAATGTGTAATGCGGTGGAAAAGGAGACAATCAGTAAAACTTAACAGACGACTTTATCTAACCCCCTGTTGTTGCAGAAGAGGAGATGAGGCCCAGAGAAGACAGAGTTGGAAGGTGGGGATTCTAAGCTCTAAGTCTCCATCCCATGAGCTGTCCTGACCAAGGAAAGACGAAGAGGAGGCCTGTGGAGGTGGAGGGCCCAAGCTGGCTCTGGGCTTTCAAGCCAGCCCTTCCTTAGCTCAGCTAGCAGGGGCTGCCTATGGGGCCCGGGAGGGGTAAGCTGGGGGTCAGGGAGAGTGACAGGCTCCTGCTTCCCCACAGACGCCTTTCATTTTGCAGGCCAAAGGCCTGCTCCTCCTGCGGGCTGGAGGAAGGGCGCCTGGTGGGTGCTGAGTGTGAGGCTGAGGTTCAAAGTCTGCCTGCAGCCGGCCTGGTCCTCTGCTTCCGCTGTAAATTTACAACCCCAAAAAGGCCTGGCATCTTGGTGGGGTGGGGGTGGAGTTGGGAGAGTGGTGGGGGGTCTTTCCGTGGTTGGAAATGCCTTGTTGGAAAGTCTGAGGAAGACAAAATAGCTCATCTATGCCAGAGGAAAAGATGGGCCTGCCCTGGGGGAAGCAGAGCCCGCCCACAGAGACCCCACGTGGTGGCCGCTCAGGACAGGCTTATCGCCCAAGCCCCCAGCCAACCAGGGCATTTCCTGCTTTTCAGACACCCACTTTTCTCAGGTGAAGTTCAAACTCCTCGATCTGGATTCAAAAAACAGGGGGTCCAGTCAGCAAAGAGGGGGGATTGACTCCTTATCCCCAGACCCTGTGGGGCTCTCTGGGGCTCAGACCCATGTAGGCCTGGCAGAAGCTCTCAGTCTGCAGAAGGCAACAAGGGCCCCAAAGTGGGGGTTCCGTGGCAGAGGTGGAGACAGGACCAGCACACAGGGCACCTGATAAATACTTGTGGAATGAACCCCGTTTGCCAGGGAAAAGACAGCAAGAGAGTCCGAGCTCCCGGGCAAGCCCTCGAGCAGTCTTGTAGGTTGAGATTCAGTTCAGAGGGCCCACCTTTGCCCCACCCGCCCACCCCCCACTTCACAGCAGCAGCACCGGCCTCTCCTTGGTGCAGTAAGACCTATGCCAAAGGCTGCCTGAGTCCCTGCGCCCCAGCAAGTCCCACTTTTTGCAGAATGGGAACCTGAAACTGAGGAGAAGCGAGTAACTCATCTCGGGCCAGTGAATGAGACGGGCCACAAACAAGGCACCCGGTTCTTTATACAGGGCAGCCTGCGCCGCTGAATGATGGCTCTGGCCTGGACTAGAGGCCACAATAGTGTCACGACACTAGTCCTGCAGGGGACACTTGAGATTACCTAATCTCCCCCTCCAGTGCCACCTCTGTGCCAAGCCCTATCACGGCCCTGGGGCCACGGGGGCCATCAGATCTGCCCCTGCCCTCCAGACGGCCATTTTCCGGAGAGACAACAGAACCTGAGACAGACCCCCACATTCGGAGTGTTAAGCGCAGGGATAGGGAGAGAATCAGGCGCTCTCTAGGAAAAGTGGAGGGAAAGGCCATCCCGGACAGAACAGCAAGTACAAAGGCCCAGGGGAGGGGGTTTGCAGAATGGCAAATAGCACCAGCCAGGAGAACGGCAGGTGGATTCAGGGCAGCTAGAGAGAGTAGGGGGCAGGCAGGTAGCACAGAAGGACGAGGGCCAGGAGATGAAGCAGGAGAGGCAGACTGCGGCTGGATTGGGAGGGCTCCGTGATTCCTTCACACAGCAAGTTGCCATGTCCCGGAAACCTGGCCCTCCCTTTTACCCAGCCACTCACCACAAAGAGCCACATGTCCCCTTGCCTGCAATAGTGAAGGACACAGGCCAGGCCACCGGCCAAGGGCGTCCCCAAATGATGCCTTCAAGGACCCTCCCTAGGACCTTGGAAATTGGGCCTCAGCCAGACCTACAAGTCCTTACCTTTGTTTCATTAGGGTCATTTTCTCCCAGTCTGCACATCAGACGGAAAACAAACACAAAACAACAATCCTGGCTTCTTTTCCCGACCTCCGCCCCCCTGCAGCCCCAGCCCTGCTGTTCCCATCCTGGAAGGAGCGGCCTCCGCACCCAACGCCAACCGCTATCCAAAACTCCCAGCGTGGGCTGGGCCTGAGGGCCAAGGTGCGGTGGGTCAGGCCTGCCCCAGCACTGAGGGAGGGGCCCGGAGCACAGAGTCCATATAAATTAATTTAATTGAGCCCTATTATCACTTTGCTCCAAGCCTGCAAGTCTAATCTAGCGTTGAAGTAATTCATTGGGTGTGAATGTCCCGGAGCCAAGACTTCCCTGGGCTCTCTCGGAACACACGCTCCCTGCCTGGCCCAGGCCCCCGGCCACGGCAGCCTGGCTCAGCAGAGGGGCTATGTGGGGAGCAGGGAAGGCCAGGGAGGCCTTAAAATAGCTCTTTACTTTGGCTGTATTGCCTGACTTTCCCAGAATGAGGCCCCAGTCCACACCTCCAATACATACACACACACACTCCGGCTACAAGTCACACATCGGCGTGACAATCCAGCCCTCACAAACCCCAGAGATAGCCGAAGGGGTCCCAGGAGACCTGGGTGAACCTTGATTGACCACGAGCTGTTGGATAAGTCCATTTCCTCCTTCTGTGCCTCTGTTTCTTTCTCTTCCTGCAGACCTTCCTGGCTTCCCACTTGAGGAGCTATGTCACCTTAGGCAAGGGATTCAGCCCCTCTGAGACTCAGCTTCCTTATCTGCAAAGCAAGGAATCCACTAACGCTTATCTTGCGGGGTTATTAGGAGGATTAAATGAGTTAATAGATGCAACTATGCTTTCCCTATTACAAGTGCTCGGTAAATGGTCGCTCATTGTTATTGCGAGACTCCAGTGGTGTGGGGGGCAGGGAGCCCTTTGTGCAACCGTAATTGCTGAGGCCAAGGTACACACTGCAGTTATAATTTCAGAAAAGTGGGAGGGAGCTGGGCAGCGTGGTTCCCACGGAACTTTCGTCCCAGGATTAGGGCACCTGAGAGCTGAGAGAATGCGGGGTTGCCCAGCGTGGTGCTGTTATGATTAGATTTACATTCT
The DNA here is from genome assembly GCF_009829155.1 of Mustela erminea. Taxonomy (NCBI): domain Eukaryota; kingdom Metazoa; phylum Chordata; class Mammalia; order Carnivora; family Mustelidae; genus Mustela; species Mustela erminea. The sequence goes on along the minus strand of NC_045622.1, from coordinate 53,826,302 downwards.
TTATGGTGCAATTATTCAAACCCTGATGCCAAGCTCATTAAGCAATCAGGCACCATGAACAGAATCCTCTGGGTCGAGCCCCATCTGGAGGGTAGACGTGGCCTTGGAGGCCCTTGGGGCCCTGGTCGGAGGCAGAAGCAGCACACTCATGCATGAAGGCAAGTGTGTGCACCACACACCCACAGCAGGGGGGTGGGGTGGGCAGGTCCTTCTGAGAACCTTGTCAAGAAGAGACAAGGGACACGGGCCCTAAAGGCAGCGCAGAAGCTAAGTATTTACTGGTCTGTCTGCTTCTTCCCTTATCTACCCTGAAATACCAACCAACCTCTGTAAAACCCTCCTGTGCTCCAGGCCCTCTGGCCATGCATTGAAGTGTGTGGGAGCCCAGGGATGGCACTGAGGCCCGAGTGAGGACAGGGATGAGGCTATCAACACCAGCAGGAGGCCTGGGATCTCCCCCTTCCCTCTGTGCCCCAGAGATGACTTCAGCAACGCCTCTCTGAGCACCCAGTGAGACGATGTGATGGCAGGAGCACTGCCTCCCTGTCCCTGCGCTGGGATCATTGGATTAAGGCCCACTGGTGCTCGGCTGACTCCACAGTGCTCCAAGTGCAAAGCGATGTCCGCTTTATGGTACGCTTTATGGTAAAACGTCCAGACAGGATGTTTGGGAGCAGACAGATAACTGAGGCTGAGAAACCATAGTCCCAGAGCAATCAGAGGCAAATCTCAGAAGCTCTGTGACCTTGTATCCCCACACGCCATGGGCTGTGCTGAGCCAGCCAGGTCCGTCTTCAGGACTGAAGGGCCCAGAGTCCTGCCTCAAATGTCCACCCTTTGGGAGACTAGCTCTGCTGAAGACAACTGTGTTGCCCGAGGTCACACCCCTCCTAGGGCCAGGCTTTACCAACAACCCATCAACTTGCCCAGCTCCTGGTACCCCAGATTGGGACAATTTAGAGGTTCCTCCTTGTTCTAGAGGCCCCATGGGGTCAACAGAGGTCTTCATGAGACTAGATCACAGTCTTGGGGGAGGGAGGCAGTCAAAGAGTACATACAGGAACCTAAGTAGATTCAGGAGGTCAAGTAAGATAGCTCCAGGAAGGCGATGAAAGGAGGAAATTGGCAGCAGTGGATGCCGTGAGGGGAGCGTAGAGGGGGCAGAAAGGCAAAGGTTTTGAGGCTGGAGTTTGGGGAGGTAGAAGGCCAGGCGTGAAGAGCAAGGGGCACGATACAAGGCTGGAAAGTGGCATAGCCAGGCACCGACCCATAGAACGTGGCGGTTGTGTGTGGGCGATGGGGAGCCTGGAAGAGCTTCTAGCAGACATGGTCAGGTCTAATTTTGGAAAGCTATCCCACTGCCACGTGGAAGATGGGGGAGAGGGACTGGCTGGGCAACTGTCCTGATCACAGGGAAACTTTAGTGATGAGGATTCAACGAGATTAGTGATGGTAGAACTGGAGAAAACTGGAAATCGTGGACACTTACTTGGAGGGAGTCTCCCCAGAGCTGACTGCGTGTTTGTTGAGGTGTCACAATTGGGGGAGAGGGAGAAGGAAGTCTGTAAGGACGCTGAGATGGCAGGGGTCATTCACTGGCCCCAGGGAAAGCTGGAAAAGAAAGAGGCGGGGTGTGGCGGTCCTCAAGTGTTCCTGTAGTGGCCCCTCCATCTCTCCCAGAACCCTCATGGCTCCTGGGCAAGTTATCTTCCCAAAACAGATAAAGAAATGGGGCCCAGAGGAAATTACCTACTTGCCCAATTTCACACCTTCAGGCGCACTGGGGAGTGAAATAAACCAATCTGGAGTTTACAACTTGATTTCAGACTCCTGGCCAGGCCACCGGGCACTGAGCACTTGGGGCCAGTCCAGCCCCTCCCTCTGCAGGTTCCATTTTCCTGGGTGACCAGATCTGGCCGCCTGGGCTGTGGAGAGAGTGGCTGGGGAGTGGCGCAGGCTTGGTAACCTGGAGAGCACTGCAGATGCTGTCTGCCCCTGGGGCTGCATTGCGGAACCTGTCCCCAGCAAGCCCTGGCTGGTGTCTCCGGGTCTGCCGGCTGAGCAGGCTTGCTCAGGGCAGAGAGAGCAGAGCTGAGATAGAGCATTTCAGGGATGAGGCCATATGTAGCAGCAAGGGGCTGAAGTGACTTGGTGAGTCCTTCCACCACCCTTCCTCAGTGGGGCTTAGGACTCACTGGATGGTGACAGCAGGGCAACTTGAGAATCTGCGGGTGCACTCCACCCTGCCCTCACTCCTGGTTTCTGAGGGACAGCTGGGAGGTTCCATGGCCCCAGTGGGGAGATGGGGTGTTTGAAACCAAAGTGGAACACGGTTCTGACCAGGGTCCACCAGCCAACTGGTGCAGAATGGAGGCCTCAGGCTTGCCAATTGGGAATATTTGTGCTGCGCCTCTCTTCATCCATTCATTTCTTCATTCATTCATCCCTTCACTGGTTCAGCAACCTTCCTTCCTGGCCTTGTCATGGGAGCTGCCGACCAGCCCTGCCCTCAGGGAACTCCTGGTCCTACGGGGAAACCACCGCATAACTAGTCTATGACAACAGGAGCTTGGGTGGCAATTCCCGAGGCTAAGGGAGCCCGGGGAAGGCCCACCCCAGGCTCTGGTGCAAAGTGGAGTCTGCAGAAAAAGAGGGATTCCTAGGGGTGTACTCCCAGCTGAGCAGGGAGAACAGAGGTAGGAGAGCAAGACACAGGAGCTCACGGAGGGGACATCCCACTGTTCATTCAGCCTCTGTTCATATCCTGGCCCTCATCCCCTCCTTTGAAGGTGGGGGACAAAGGGAGAGGAAATGACACCCCAGCTAGTTGTGAGGGTCAAGGGTGGCTCTGCCCTCAGGTTCCCAAGGGGCCTTTCCTCTCTGGGCAGCGACCTGAATGCCAGTAAGGACAGGTCCTCATCCAGCACCCCCAACCACTGAGAACTAGTTCATCTACTCACTCATTCCTTCAACAAATTTTTATTAAGCCCTACTACTACGTGATAGCTGAAATATATGACCATTTGCACCAGTTACAATTACTTGAAGAAAAAACAATAATGATCTTCCCCCAAACACAAATAGGGACATTCAAGTTCCCACCCCCACCCCCCACCCCCACCCCCGCCACTTAGTAGCCTGGCAGCTTGGGGTCTCAGCTGCTCATCCGGGATGGTGACACCCACGCCACACAGAGAAGCTCCACAGACTGCCAGAGAAGGTAGGGACCCCGGGTACGAGCAGGAGCTCAGCAAATGCTTGTCCCCTCTCCTCCTGACCAGTGGGGTGAGCACCCTCAGTATGCCCTTCCCTGGAAGGGAGAGACTGTTTCAGGGGTGAGGCAGAGCCCGAAGAAGAGTGAGGAGGCCAGGAACAGAGGCTCTGTGGCATGTCAAGACCTGCCTGAGTCCCCTGCTTGGGGTGGGATGATGCTTTGCCCCTCAAAAGGCCAGCTGGAGGCAGCTGGGGATTAGTGGCCAGAGGCCCCAGATCCAGGATGGGGTGTCACGAAGAGGCAGTCCCTCTGGACATTGATGACCCAGGAGAAGAGTTACCTTCCAGAAGCGGCTGGACCCCTTTGCTGAGTCAGGCAGAAGACCTGACTGGGACCCCATGGGAGCCCCAGGGAGCCCCAGGGAGCAAGCCTCCCAGAGAGAGGATGAGCTCATCCACCAGCAGGCGAGCAGGCGCCGGGCTGAACTGGGTGTTGTCACCAAGCAGACACCCCACTAACCAGCAACTCCTCACACTATCCAGCCCCAAACACATCTCCAAGCAGATGACTGCGGCTAGAGGGACATTCTCCAGTACTACCAGGAATGAATTTCCACCAGTAAGGCATTTTGAACCCTCCTTCCTTGGGGGTGCGGGGTAAGGTGGTGCTGCCCAGTGGTGGGGTGTACCAAATGACCTCCCTAAGGTCATTCCTCCAAAGAATCAGATCCAAGTCTTGAAACAGCAGGAGAAAGTGCCCTTGGAGTCACCACCAAGTCACACCGGGAACCAGGAGACCTGGATTCTGCGCCTGGCTTACTGTGAGACTGGGCAGACACAGTCCCTCTTTGAGCCTCAGTTTCTCCTTCAGATAAATGAAGGGCTCCAGCTTAAGCACGAGGGCCCTTCTATTTCTGACTTCTGTATAACTTCAAGACTGGACACCCAGACACAGGGGCCTTTGGGGGGACTCCAGGCTAGAATTTTCCTTATGGGCGCCTAGAACACACCAGTGTTGTGCAGCAAGTTGAAGACAGCCCCATTACTGACACTGTGATCCAGAAACCTGAAACATCCTATAGGCCCTTCATTTTGCCCATCCCCAGTCCCTGAGTTTCTCTGCAGCAAATATTTCCAGCTTCTTACCACGTCCTGCCTTCTGTGGGCAGCCTTGCCTCTGGCTTCCCAGCTTCCAGCCTTCTGGCCATAGGTCTCCTTGGAAAGTCTTGTTATTTTGGCCCAGCTTGATCCCAGACCATGAGCCACCCGCCGAGCTGGGCCGTGCTTCTCCCTGGATTACCAGGTCAGCCTCTTCCTTGGCTTCCAGCCACTGGTCTCTGCTCATAGTTGCCACATGGACACTTCTGGTACTCAAGTCCCAGGCCCCTGCCTGGCTCAGAAGAGCTGGGGGCTCCCCATGCTATAAGATGGGATGGAAGCCTTATTTATTGAAGGCTTTGTGCCCCAGGCACCCCCAAGTGGCCTCCTGATTGCCCCAGAGTAGCCTTACTCTTATCCTCGGGGACACGTGGCTCCCACAGGCCTGCAACCCCCTTCGGCTGTGGCCTGAGGCCTTACTGTGCCAACAGCCTGATGAGCTAGGTCCCGCTCACTCATTCATTGGCCACGTGACAACCTGTACTTCCATCTCCCATCTCCTCTTCTGTAAAATGGAGATGACGATTACAGTCGGACCCATCCCTGGCCACAGCAGTGTGCAATCATCTAATAACCCTCATCCCAGTGTATCTATCCTTTGTCACTCACCCAAAAAGACTTGAGTTCTAACAGAAGGCCAAACCCTGTGCCAGCCCCCCACCCCACACACACCAGCAAAGGAGACAGACATAGGACACCCAGTCACACAAAACAGTCACAGTCCTGGGAGCCTAGAGGAGCCCCTGAGCCCCCATATCTCAGAGGCTCACAGAGTGGTAGAGGAAAAGCTGGAATTTGACGGTGAAACAGGGAAGGGAGAATCAGCATGGGCAAAGTGTGAGGGGCTCAGAGCAGATGAGCATGGCTGAGGCCTGGGAAAGGGAGAGGGTCTTGCTCCCAAGGCCTGGACTGTTGGACTAAGGGATCTCCAGGATGTCCTCCGTGAAATGGGCCAGAAGAGCCCTGGGAAGCCCTCCCTGCTCACAAGTCCTGTGGCTCTGTAAAGCCATGCAAGTGGCTTTCCCGGCTTCTGGAGAAGAGAGAGCAAAGCCCAGCCCAGCCTAGCCCAGCCCTTCTCAGAGCCTCATCAGCAGAAGATGGGGTCCAAAAGCACTTGGGCCAAGCCTGAGAAGGGGTCTCACCCACCTAGGTGAGGGGCAAGTAGGCCCGCCCCTGAAGCATGATAAACAGAGCTTTAGCGCCACCTACTGTCCACCTGGGAAGAGGCCACCAGTCCCAGGGGCCTGGCTGTAACCTCAGTCAGTCCCAGTGGCGGAAGGTCGGCTATCCCACAGGGCTCAGTATCTCCTGGGAGCTAGGGAACTCCTCCAGAAACTGACCAAGGGAAACAGTGGGATCTCTGGGGCGGTCCAGCCTATTTCCTCTTGTCCAAGGTAGACAAAGGGGTCCTGACTTGCTTAAATAGGAAGTCTTCAGCAGGAAGTCAAGCCTTCCCATCCCTGGCCTCAAAATCTTTCTGTTACCTCACTGTCACTAACCTCTATCCAAAAGGCTCCAGACAAGAAGTTTCAGGAGACACTGTAGAGACCCTCGTTTGTTTTGCAGGATGACCAACTCCAGTGGAGGGGGGGGAAAAACCTCACTCACTCAGCACATACCATATGCCAGTCATATAGAGTATTAATCCTTCAAGGGAGGGATTATTATCTCCATTGTACAGATGAAAACAAGGCTCGGAGTAATTTTGACTTTCCCAGAGCAAAGGCTGCAGGAGAGCTAAGATTCAAATGTGATCCTAACCACCATGCGGAGCTCCCTTGAAGACGGATGGACACAAATTAATTCTAGAACTAATCAAAACAGAAACAACCAAATACTAGCTTTGATGTTCTGAGATCCGTAAGGGAGCAGGGAAAGCTTCCTGGAGGTGGTGAGGTAGGACATGGAGTGAGGCCCTAAATCTAAGCTCGATGGATATGGGAAGGAGGAGGATTTTTCCAGGAGGCACTCACTGTGGGAGGAGGCACCATCCTCCCTCTCGCTTCCTACTGGGGGAAAGCCTGGGTTATCCACCATCACTCACTTTCTGATCCCCACATCCAGTCTATCCTAGCGCAGAGTCCTACCCATTCCACTAAGAAATTCTCCAGTCCATACCTTTTTCTCCACTCCACTGCAGCTACCTTGGCCCAGCTTTCGTGAGCTCTGACTACAGACTTCTCACCCATGTCCCTGCAACCCCTCAATTTCACCTCCCACACCAAGCCAGAGTGGTCTTTCTTAAAAGCAAATAAATAATCTGGCCAAGTCACATGTTCTGTTAAGAACCCTACAGTACCTTCCTAGCATAATTCAGAAGACCCTGCCTCCTTGGCCCTTGATGGTCTTTGCAGTCCCTGACACTTTGCTTTTGAGCTCAATACTTCAGTGACAAACCATAATGGTAACTTCCTCTAAATGCCAACCTCTTGGGCTTTGCAAACTCTGTTCCCTCTGCCCATGTCATATTCTGTCATCTTCCAGAGCCTAGCTTAAATATCTCCAAGAAGCCTTCCCTTACCCCTGGGTCGACTGGGGAGACATCCTGCAGATTCCCGTGGTGGATCTGGTTGCTTTGCTGCCCTCATCCACCGCACCCTGAGCAGAAGGCGCCCACGTCCCATGGGCATACGCCCCTCGCCCCTGGGCAGTGAGGTAGAGAGGGGTGACTCCTCCAGGCTTCTGCATGCAAGGTTCTACGCGCCGGGGTGGGGGTGGGGGTTTGGAAGAGGTGGGCCAGCGCCAGGAGGCACGCTGGAAAGTCGGTTTCCGTCTTCTCAGGGCCCAGGGAATATTTATGGGCTGCCTGAGGGCAGGCTGGGAGGGAGGCAATCCCTCACCCCACTCCCTCATCCCGCCTCCCAGCCCGGCAGGCTGGATGCGCCATGCACTCGGGTACCCTGCGGTCCCTGGCGGCGGGGTGGCGGGGGTGGGGGGGGTTGGGAGGGGTAGTCGACGCGTGCGGAAAGCCGCCCAGATTCCCCCAGTCTCAGGACCTGTCCGCAGGCGATTAGGAGGCAACCGCAGCCTGGAAGCGGAGAGTCCCCAGCTGTTTCCTTTCACTCCGGGGCGGGATGGAGGTGGGAAGGAGCCTGGGGAGCTCGTTGTGCTACCGGGATGAGCAGGCCATGCGTGATTCGGCCCACTTCACAGGCGGAAAACTGAGGCGGTCCTGCCCCAGAATCATGAAGGGTGGTGCTGCCTCCTGGGTCCGCGCTCTGACTACTGCGCCATTTAGCATCGTAGTAGGCCGAGGGCAACTCACTCAGGTGAGCACAAGAATCACGGGGACAGTTGTTAAAACGCAGGTTTTTAGGACCCCATCCCCCAGAGATTAGGCAGGCCTAGAATGGGGCCCAAAACAAACAGGCAGGCTATACACCACATACTGTGAAATATTGGTGAAGAGGTATTTTAGAATAAGAAGGCTTCCCTCAACTGATGGCCAGGATAAAGCTAGGATGGACAGGGTGGGGGAAGCAGAGAGCCTGAACTTGGAGGAAATGGGTTTGAATTCTGATTTTCCGCTGGGTAACCAGGAGTTGGTGATCAGCCTCTCTGTGCCTTGATTTTCTCTTGTAGAACAAACAAACATGGAGCTAACATTCAGCCCAGATTTCTTTAATATCAAAGAGATTTGTGTAAATGTGCTTTGCAACTAAACCACTACCATCTTTATTATTCTCTGTCACTGCCAATCCTCTAGGCAAGGAGAAAAGCCAGCCTGATGTGATGATGAGCTCAGGGGCTACCTCCTCCATAAAGCCCACCCTGATTCAGTCCCTTGGGATGAAGTCCCCCTTCCTTTGAACTGCACACCACTCAACATCTTTATTCCTATTTCGTCTTCCTATTCTATCCTGGGGCTGTCTGTGCAGTACACCTGACTTGTGTTCCCCCCACCAGAATGCAAGCTCCTCCTTTGGGCCTCCTCAGAATTAATAATAATGTCAAAAGGGGTTCAGTGGTAGAGACAGACCTGAGTTCAAATCTCAGTCCTTTCACTCACTGGCTGTGGGATCTAGGTCTGTGGACTGCCCCCCTCCCCAGATCTTATAGGTATAAAGTGTAAAGGTTTAGATGGGATAATGTCTATAAAGTTCTATGTAATGTTTATCACTCAGTAGACCCAAATTGGGTACAACCAGATAGCAGCTTGGGAGACTGAGGAAGACATCACAAAGGATGGCTCTTGGACTGAGCTTTAAGGGCCAGGAAGGGTCTTACCAGGTAAAGAATTAGTGGGGGAGGTACACTGCCACATGCTGGTTTCACGGCTTACTTCTATAAATTGGCAGCAGAGAATTCCTGTTCGAAAATGTGTTGTTTCTACTCATTTAAAATTGAAATAGGATAAGGAGAGCAAGTTGAACACACACTGTGGTCTTTCCTAAAACCAACTAAAACAACAGTGAAGGGATTTATCAAAATATTAGAAACCAGACGCAGCCAACAAAGAATAGGAACTGATTGAATCCTAAACAGGCAACAGCAACAACAAAAACCTGAAAAGCAGCCCAATTTACACTGTGAAACCTCCAGATGGTTCAGGAGTTGGCTGTACCAGGAACTTCTGGAAATTGGATGGGTGGGGAGGCTTAAAAAGAGGAAGATTACTTGAAAATCTATTTTAGAAGCAATTAGATTGGGCTGCCCAAGTAGCTCAGTCAGTTAAGCATCTGCCTTTAGCCCTCATGGGGCTACCTGCTCAGTGGGACGTCTGCTTCTCCCCTGCCCTCTCCCTTCACCCTCGCCCCTGCTCGTGCTCTCTCTCACATTCTTTCTCAAACAAATCTAAAAAAAAAAAATCTTTAAGGAAAAAAAAAAAAAGAAGAAGCAATTAGACTCCCAGACACACTCCTTACCTAGTAAAATACTAAAGGCCCGTTCTCAGAGGAGAGTAGCAGAAGATCTCTACTCTGGGGGCATTCTGACAATGGGAATCAAGTAATGACTTGTGTATTCAATGCTGAGGTCTCCAGTCTTTTTTCTCCATTCAGCTACCCAAACTCTGGCCGCCAGGATAGGAGATTGGCCCCCAGACAGGAGATTGAAGGAGTTTTTTTCTTGACCGGCTCAGCAGAAAAGACAAGGAGTGGCCCAACCAGCTCCATGTACTCAGCTCCAGTTATGACTGTCTGGTATCAGGTCTTTGTTTTAGAGTCCCCTTTTTATTTTTATTTTATTTTTTAATAAAATATTTTATTTATTTGATATGTAACGAGAGTAGGAGAGAGAGAGGGAGCACAAGCTCTGGGAACAGCAGGCAGAGGGAGAAGCAGACTCCCTGCCAAGCAGGGAGCCTGATGCAGGGCTCCATCCCATGACTCCAGAATCATGACCTGAGCCGAAGGCAGACGCTTAACAGACTGAGCAATTCAGGCACCCCGAGAGTCCTATTTTTAAATATGAGCAGATTGCAAAAGATAATAAACATTTGAGGAAATTCTCTAGTAAGAAAGAGGTTAGAAACACATGGGACGGGGGACTTGAAAGATAGCAACTAGGGAGAACAAAGAGAAGGTTGCAAAAACTTCCAGGTAGAAGAAGAACAACAACAAAAAGCAGGCTTCATGCAAAGGAGTAAGAAGCATACTGGCATTGGATTTCTTTTCTTTTCTTTTCTTTTAAGATTTTATTTATTTATTTATTTGACAGAGAGAGAGAGATCACAAGTAGGCAGAGAGGCAGGCAGAGAGGGAGCGGGAAGCAGGCTCCCCGCTGAGCAGAGAGCCCGATGTGGGGCTTGATCCCAGGACCCCGAGATCATGACCCAAGCCGAAGGCAGAGGCTTTAACCCACTGAGCCACCCAGGTGCCCGCATTGGATTTCTTAAGAGCAAGATGGGCCCTAGGAGCCAATGGGAAGGTGCCTTGAAAATTCTGAAGGGAATTCCTTCCATCCCAGAATTCTATGCCTATCCCAGTGATTATGGAGAATGAGGACAGGATCAAGACATTAGTCGTGTGAGGTCTCCTTGTCCACTTTCTCAGGAAGCTGCTAGAGGATGTGCCTCAGCAAAAATGAGCAAGGGAGTAAACCAAAGAAGAGGAGCACATGGTATCTAAGGAGAAGATGCCATAAAGGAGGGGACAGAGGAGTCCCCGGGCCAATGGTTGCGCAATAGAAAGCAACTAACCCCTACTGGAACAGGACGGAAGGCTCTGGAAGAGATTTCTTCAAGAAATGAAACTAGTAGGCTATCCAAAACATTTAAACATATTGAGAGATTACATAACTGTAATTGTTACACAGGAAAGGAAAAGTAATCACAGAATATTACACGGCTCACTTGTCAGCAGCATTTATATGCCTAATAATGCAAACAGTGAGTACTCTTCCAGTCAGACTTGTAACATAATTATACTAGACAAGACAGACAGGGGGTGGAGGGGAGACAAAATGGACATGTGAGTATAGAGAGAGCGAAGAAAAAGAAGTCTAAAACTGACACATCGAGGAGGAGTAATGCAAGTAAAACGCAAGTTGCCTCTGTAGGATGGAAAACGCGTGTGCGGGTACATGTGTTTTAAGCAGAGAGAAGGCTGCTTTCCATTATGAGACTTGTAGGCTTCCTAAACTGAACTGTGTGCAGCTAACTTTTTTTTTGAGCGAAAACAAGCCCCTAAGCCCAGGCCACTAGTGGCAGGAGGGCAGTCATTTTTAGCAGAAGGGACCAATACTGAAATGCTAGTGGGAGAGGAACATTCTGGCGGACTCCGGGGAGGTGAGTAGGTGGACTGTAATTCCTGTATTGAGAGCAAATTCAAATGCCATGCCTTCCAGAAGCCTTCCATGGTCCCTGCCACCTCTTGTGACACCTCCTTTCCCCCATCCCTGATCCCATTTTCATCACTGCCATCACTGTCTAGCTTCATCTATAGACATTTTGTCTGCCCTTACTTTTCCACCAGGCTGTGAGTTCCCCAAGGAAGGTGACTGAAGCCAAGTGGCACAGAGAAGTTGCTCAATAAATATTTGCTGAATGCGTGAATGGTCAGTAGGCAGTGAGGGCTGGGTACATGCTCATTGAACAGAATAATACTTGATACTTATTGAACAGAAAGGCTCTTTTTCATTATAATTACCTTTTCCTATGTTTTTGGCACAAAGCCGGTCCTTGACAAATGTGCATTACCTTGGTGAGCGGGTGTGGACTCTTGGAACCCTGGCCCGCTGTGTGATTTTAGACAAATTTCTTAAACTTTCAGAAAGGTCCCAGGATTTCCTCCTAGATCAATAAAAAAGTAAAAGAGGTCGAAAATGATCTCTTGGGTCTGGGAAGCGTGACCTGTAAATTGGTTGGGGTAGAAGGGATGGCCACTTTGGGGCACAAAAGAGCCCTTAGGGATTCTTAGGTGTCCAGGAAGGCAGGTGGGTGGAGGGGCAGAGTAATGGCTAATGAAATGGCTGGAGAGAGGTCTGAGTGGGAGAAATGATTCATTACCAACGATATTCCTCTTCACTGTCCCTCGGCTCTGGCTCTCAGCAGCCAGCAGTGCTGAGTTCCACATCTGGAGGGACATTTGGCCAGATTCTCCCTATCCTCTGGCATTGGTTGGGCAGAGTTCCAGGCCAAGCCTACTTCCCTCTGGTTGGTGCAGCTCCAAAGACACTGGCTCCAAGGGCTCAGACAGAACGGCAGAGTGCCCATACTGCATGGGTCATTAGATCATCTAGCCCAGAAGATTCCCAAATGTTAGGTTTTACAGATGGATCCATTTTAAGTAAATAGTGGGAGAACAATGTAAAGTTGCCAACTTCTCATTTTGCTTGGGGAAGAACATTAAAATAAGAACTATCACTATGTTCTGTTTCTTGATCTGGGTGGTGAACCCAGTGTGTTCACTTAGTGGAAACACACTAAGCCGGACACATGTGAACAAGACTATTCTATGTATCTGACTTTGTAAAAAATTAACTCAGAGAACTACCATGTACTATCATACCATAATTTTCATCTGAAATTTTTTTTCATCTGAAAAAAAAAAAGACATTCCATGCTATAAATGGCATATAAAATGGGAAAAGAATAATCTCAGTAAAGGACAGTGTTGAGTTTACAACAGCATACTTTATCTGATGATAGTAAAGAAAATGATATGTTAAAAAAGGTAGTAAAAAATATGATAATAGAAAAATAAATGTGATATGATAGTAGAAAATGATATGATAGTGGGAAAAAAATCCCAGGGGAGAAACAGTCAAAGCTTTACTTCACAATTTTATTCACACATTGGTTTGTCAGTTTAAGGATTCAGACGGGAAGAGTTCTATATCCAGCTTATTCTTGAGCTTTATTGCAGTTGTGGAGGAAAACCCTGTTTTACTTGATTATCTTGAAGGAAATGGAAACCACACCCAGTGGAGTTCCACTGATTTCAGAATGTTCCATGAGAGCTGAGAGAGGCTGAGGACTGTGGGGTGCAGAGCCAGCCGGCACCCTGACCAACTGGGGCAGAGCAATCAGACCTTTACTTGAAACTGTGTCGGAGCCCTAGGCCAATCCATCCACAAGTTTCTGGGAACTACTCCTCTATCGGACCCCCTTATGAGAAAACTGAGGCCTCGAGAGAGGAAGTGATTTACCCAAAGTCACACAGCAGGTTAGTGAAGCATTGGGACTAGAACTCGGGTCTCTGGCCTGTCAGTCCCATCTCCTACCCCCCTCCCCCCTTGCTCTGGCTCTAGGACTCCTGGTAGCTGTTTCTCTTGATCCTGAAAACTGCTCTCAGGTCCTGCCATGTGGCTGTAAACTCTCCAGGGCTCCAGCTCTGGTAGCCAGGGATGGGCTAGGGATGGGCTGCAGAAGATCAAGTTACCTGCTTGGAGAGGGTCCCCTTCTGGAGCCAGCCACTCTCCAGTTTGGCAGGAGGACAACTTGGCGAGCTGGGCTCGTGAAAGATGCCAAATGTCTACAACGGAGGGCTTCAGCCATCTAACACCTTCTTTGGGGCTGCACTCACCAAACCCAAGCTGGCACCCTGGCTCTGGACAGAGGATGGCAAGGGTGGGGAGGGGAAGGGAGGTTGTCCAGAAGGCTCTGCCAGGCAGGAGAAGGTGGGGTTCTTGGCCTCTGCAAGACAGCTTCTTTCCCACCTCCAGGGCTTTGCCCAGGCTATGCGTCCTCCCAGCTTCTCTCTCCCCACAGACATGCCTGGTCTCTAACAACTCTGCAAAGACTCTTTTTGTTGTTGTTGTTTTTTAAAGATTTTGTTTATTTATTTGACAGACAAGGATCACAAACAGGCAGAGAGGCAGGCAGAGAGAGAGGAGGAAGCAGGTTCCCTGCTGAGCAGAGGACCCGATGTGGGACCTAATCCCAGGACCCTGGGATCATGACCTGAGCTGAAGGCAGAAGCTTTAACCCACTGAGCCACCCAGGCACCCTTGCAAAGACAGAGACAGCTTCAAGGGACCCATAGCCTGGTCTACTCTTTGGGCCTTTGTCATCTAATCCGTGATGTGGTTGCTTATGAGTGTATGACTATCTCTAAGGTTGCTGTCACCACAGTGAGCTTCTCAGGCCAACTCTGATGGCTAGGCTCCCAGATGAGGAAGTGGACCCCTGGTAGCCCAGGTGGCCAATTTCCATCCTGAGCAGAGGGGAGGGGACCCTTGATTTCTCTACCATATGCCAGAGTGCCTCAAAGTAGGAAGAAAGTCCAATCAACCTTACTTTCCAGGCACCCAGAAGGTCTCAATAAATATTTGTTGAATGGATGAAAGAATACCAAGGTTCAGTTTAAGATTATTTTGAAGAAAAGTACCACAGCTTAAAAGGAAAATCAAAGACCTAGTCCAGCTGCCCTCATCTGACAGAAGAGGAAATAGGCCCAGTTAAGGCCCTTTCTTGCTGCAAGTATCCTAGGAAATATACGGGGCCAGGTGGGTGTCCTGAACCCAGCCACCTGAGCACAGTTCTTTTTTTTTTTTTTCCTCTCTCTCTTTTCAGATTTATTTATTTATTTGGTGGGGGAAGTGGCAGAGGGAGAGAGAAAATGTCTCAACTTCCACGGGAACCTCTCTCTGCACCAGACACGTGCAGGACACGGCCATTTCCTGCACAAAGACTATAGGGTTTAAGGACGACAGAGTTAAGGTCAAGATTTGCAGGCAGGGCTGACCCGAGTTAGAATTCTAGTCCTGCTATTGACTCACTATCGTCACTTAGCCTTTCTGGGATTTTCTCTTCTTATGTGTCAAATGGAAATGATGATACCTGCCTTGCTGGGTGGTTGGGAGGATTAAATAGAAACCCTACAAGTGCCCTATATGCTTGGCATAGAGTAGGTGCTCAGGTCAGGGCAGCTTCTATGTGTTTCTCTCCCCATGAAGTGCCCACTGGACCAGACAGTGCACGTGCATCCCCTCTCCCAGGTCCTCAGGTGAACACTGGTCCCCAGCATTGACTACATTTTCAGTGTGAGACTGTGGTATTTTACTGGAGTCTAACAGGGAGCGCTAAAAGAACGAGGAATGAGGAGGCCCAGGATGGGGAGCTCGGAGTGGGGGTGCTGTGCTGGGCTGGCAGCCAGCAGGCCTGGCCTTGAGCCCTGGGCAACCACCTTTCTGAATCAGATCCTTCCCTCAGAGCAAGCAAGCAGGCAAGCGGGCTCTGGCGGAAGTCCTGGCCAAGCACAGGGAATCTTTGTGAGCTCTTGGTTCTCCCCACAGGCGCCCCCCTTCTTCCTTGTCATTGCCTACAAGAGCCCGGGGAGTGGGGCTCCAGGCAGGAAAGCAGCTCCCAGCCCTCCTGGCCCTCATCACCCCTTCATCAACCTCTAGCCACCTTAGCCTGGCATTCCAGGCCCAAGAATCAGCCCTCTCATCAGTTCTCCCTCCTCCCTGCCTCATCTTCCCCTCCGTGGCTGCCACCCTGTCTAGTACACGTGGTCTCGCTATCTCTTTGATTCTTCTGCAGAGGTGTGAACCAGGCCAGGACTGTGGATAAGTAGGGAGAGGACTTCACTCCTGGAGAGATCAGCATTCTGCTCCCATTGTCTGCTGCTCCTAGGACAACACTTCACCCCCGCTCCAACCAGTCCTAAGCACTCGGACTTTGGTTTCGTCTTTCCTGGCCGTGGCTTAGCCCCGAGAGTAACTTTCCTCCTCTGTACAAAGAGACAAAACTCCTACCTTGGGCAGGCGCTGATATGGCAATTTTCTGTCCACTCAGGAATTTGAGGAGACTCCCTGGACTCTTGTCCTCGCCTTGCCCCCCAATAGCCTGGTGTCTCATCACCAACCAGATCACCATCCAATGGCTTGGGCTTCAGGAACCTGAACTCTGAAACCGCCACCTCTCTGAGGTCTAGCCTTGTAGGAATCATTGCTCAGAACTCTCCTTCTGCCTACTGGACCCCTGGGTGGTCCTCCTCACTCCTCAGTCCAACTGAGGGACGTATCCCTGTGACACTCTTGCTGACCACTATCCTACTCTTCCACCATCACCACCATGCAGAGCCTCTGCCTGTCTTGTTCACTACTGGATTCCCAGTGTCTGCCCAGGATCTTGGAACCAAACAGGGGCTCTGCAAACAAAAACTGCCTGCTTGGGCCAGGTCCTCCCCCCTCCTATACTGTTAGCACTTGAACTCACCTTAACTTCACTGAGAACATTTCTGCATGGAAAAAAAAACAAACCCATAGGGGCATCTGGGTAGTTCAGTTGGTTAAGCACCGGACTCTTGATTTCAGCTCAGGTCATGATCTCAGAGTCATGAGATCCGGGCAGCCTCAGGCTCCGTGCTCAGCGGGGAGTCTGCCTGAGGAGTTCTCGCCCTCCGCCCTCTCCCCACTGCTCACTCTCTCTCTCTCTAAAATAAGCAGATAAATCTTTAAAAAAAAAAAAACAAAAACCATAAAGTCAGACAAATGACAAATGAAGGAAACATTTGTATATAAGACAGACAAAATACTAATGTCTTTAATATTTTTATAAAGCAATAAGAAAAGTATCTTTGTTCATGTTCTTTATGCAAGTAGGAAGAAATAAAACTACAAAAAAGAGAAAAATGGACATTTTTGTATCTGTAAAAAGATGCTTGACCTCACTCAAAACAAAAGGAAAATCAACCTAACCATGAGCTATGCCCCTCAGACAGGCCTAGAGCAAACAGGATGTATTTATGAGACATCTGCGTGCACATGCTTGCAGTAACAGGGAAGAATATTCACGACAGCATTGTTCGCAGCTATCAAGGGCCAGACTGTGATGACTTTAGCTAGAGGACCATAGAGTTCACTGCTTAAAAAAAAGAAGAAGAAGAAGAGGAGGAGCTAGTGGGCTGGATTTATCAAGCCATAGTTTACCAGTCCCTAGTTCAGATGAACAAGAGACTAGATGTGATCTTGATGCCTCACTACAGGAATGCCTAAACACTTATCTCATGTCCCTGGGATGAAATACGCCTAGGGAGAGGGGGGTGCTTATAGTGGCCTCCATGTACATTTTGAAAGGAAAAGATACACATCCGTCGTGTATACCGTAGGATTCTCTGGAAAGATACAGAAGAGCTACCCTGTGGAAGAAGAAAATTAAGAGTCTAAGGGAGCCAAGGCTGGAAAGAAAACTTTTCATGGCATACCCTATTGCTCTGTTTGAAAGGTATTCACACTGTAAGTACATGTTAACATTAAAAAAAAAAAAATAGCTCCTGAACCCCCCAAATAAAGATGTTCCCTGAAACAAAGAGATTCATGGTGAAGTAACTTTGGTCCACGCAGGGTTAAGCAAAGTTAATGTGCCTTTGCTGCAGTACTGGTGGGGGTGGGGGAGTGACCTTCAGTATGCTAAGGTCCTCGTGAATCCGTGAATCCCCGAGGACACTGTATGCGGCACTTCCCATGCTTATTGCAAGACCACAGAGAACCTCTGTGGGCCAGGATTCTGCGGAAGTGATGCTGAAAATCACCACCTCCAAGAGCAAACACAGATGTCACAGCATTCACTAGTCTATTCTCTGCCATATGCGTGCATACACACACACACTCTTCCTCCCTCTCTCTCTCTCTCTCTCTCTCTCCCTCTCTGGGATAGCCTTTCTTGAAGTGCTTTCCTCAGGTCACTCCTCTTGTGAGATGCTCCGTGGTCAAATATTCTTGGGAAACACTGTCTGCCTAAGTGGGTGACAAATTATTGCTCATTATTGCTTCCCCCAGATTTGACTACTTCTCTATCTTTGTTCCCACCATTCCTTCCATCTGACTGTTGTTTGTTTTAATCCATTTCTACCTGCCAAAGTTCCAACTCATCCATCAAGGCTTGGGTCTTACGCTTCTTGGATCCTGGCAAAATTCTCAAGCTACCTAACAGGTGTCCGTAGACTCTTACTGAAAGAAAGGAGTTACTGAGTGCAGTAGAGGAATGACTGGGGGAGGGATGGAGAGTGTGGATTAAATGACTGGGGTGATTGTGTTTGGGTTAATAGTGAGTGATACAGTAGTGTGTTATGCCTGGGTTGGCAATTCTACTCACTATGGGTGGTGTAGGCTGAACTTCCCCCCCATAAGTCTGACTGAGAGTCCCAAAGCAGCTTACTGGCCCGATCTTGGGCAGTCCCAAGGATGAGCGAGATGTCCCTCTCTCCTAAGCCACTCCCTCAGGCTCTTATCCCCATCCAAAGCCCCACTGAGAAAAATGCCCACCTCTGGTTATGGATCTCCACGTGTCTTGCCACACTGTGTGCCCTTGGCCTTTAGACTGTCTCCACAGGCACTCCAGGGAAGGTGGGCACTCCCCTGAGTTGTTTTGACCAAAGAACCTTGTGTGGGGTCTGCAGAAACTGAGCTGTCCTCCCTTTGTGCCCAGACTCTACAGCATACTGGACACCCCAACAATGGCCCTCTCAGGGACTGTGTGAGGGTGGACCCGCACAGGGATCCAACGTGGGAGGAGGCCAGTTGACTGGCTTATCCCTACAAGCAATTTCCTCTGGAACCTTCAGCAAATTGCCTAACCTCTTTGAACTTCACATCCCCTAACTCTACAATGGGTGCGCCTACCTCGGTGGCTACTTGAGAGGACTAAGTTACATAAAGCAGATGACAGCAGCTGGCAAAGCAGGCACTCTGCGGCCGTTTCCCTCTCCCTTCTTCCCCAGTGTGGATTCTGAAACTGCTAGAGAGACCGTTTCTTCGTTTTCAATTGTACGGTGCGAGGACACTGAAAGGAGGATACACTGGGGTGGATGGGAAGGCAGCTAGGGCCCAATCTATGCCCATATAGGTATGCACATTTCAAAGCAGCCTCACCCCCAGGGAAGGCTTCCCTGAGACTTTCCCCTTCCAGGGTTCTTTTATCCTTCTGCTTGTAACTAGCTGGTATTCTCATCAGTCTCCCTCTGGCCCCACCGACCTCCCACACATGTGGCCCCCCTCAGATCAGGTACTAAGGATGACAAAGATCTGTGTTCCCAAGCCCCCCAGCCTTGGCACGGAGTGGGGATCACTGGATGGTATAGTGGGAAAGGCTAGTTTCTGCCGCTGCTACTGAAGGTCCCTGAAAGCACAATTTTACTTACTACCTAGAAGGTGCCAAGCTCTTGGCCAAAATGAACAGGTACTGGGAGCCCAGGCAAGGACAGGGATGAGGGGACAAGAGGCGGGAATAGGCAGAGCTGGAGAAAGGACAAGCCGCTTTGTGATTTGCCTTTGGGCATTCATTCATTAAACTCAATGAGCATGTATAAGTGCCTCGTGTTTTCCAGGTCCTTTGCACATTCTGGCTTGGGGTACTGCAGCGTGTTAGTGAACAGTGGTGTGGACCTGGCTCTATGCATTCTTAGGTAGGTTACTTAAGGTCTGAGTCCCGGTGCTATCATCAGTAATACGGACATTATACTCAATGTTTCACAAGGTTGTTTTGAGAATCACATGAGTTTGTTTATGTAAATTGCTTGACACAGTTCTGCTAACAAATGGTATGCTGATATAATTGTTAAAGATAATAATCCTCACTCAGTCCTGTATGGTTGGAGTTAGAGTTCTGGCAGACCTTGGGGTCCAGGCTAGCAAGGCAGTTCCTTCGTCTACGTGCCAGAGAAGACACAGGCAGAGCGGGAACAGATCCCTGGCCAAGGGTTTGCGGGACTCTCTTCCCATCTGAGCTGTTGTATTTCCCTGAGTTCAGAGCCTGCAGAGCAGGCGTGCGTGCTGCTCCGCCAAGCACCCCTCCGGGGAAAGTGGTATGTGGGGCCGGGCGCAGCTTGCACATAACTGTGCAATAAAGGCAACTTCCTGCACTCACAGCTGAGGATGTACTTAAGGTGCAGTCCCTTGCTGGGCCTGCAACGTGCCGCTCGGAGCACCTCCTCTCTCTGTTGTTCCTTCTGAGTTACAGCCTGGCCCCCGAGAGTTCACTGCTTCACCCCAGGACATTGTCTTACTAGGGTTTGAGGCAATAATAATGACACAAATGTATTTGTGAAATTTTCCACTGTTCCCAGTACGCTATCATAGTCATGATTTCATTTGATCTCCATAATTTTTTAACATGGGGAGAAACTGAGGCACAAGGCATTAACCCGCTTATCTGAGGTCCTAGAACTCGTCACCAGGTATATTCACAGTCTAGTGCCTATTCGATTCCTTAACATCTGACACTCACTGGGTGCTGCCTAGAAGCCGGTCTCTACCCACATTCAGTCCTAGTAATCCTCCCAACCACCCCGTGCGGCAGAAACTGCTATTCTTCTCCCCCAGATGATGGAGAGCAACTAACTGACAAGAGCAGGTAGGTGGCAGAGGCAGGGATCACATTCAGATAGTTGGGCTCCAAAATCAACACTCTGAATCTCTATGTCAGGGTTTCTTGACCTCATGCTATGGACATTTGGGGCCAGAAAGCCCTTTGTTCTGGGGGGGGGGGTCCTATGCACTGATGTTCAGGCGCTTCCCCAGCCTCTGCACACTAGATACTTTGTCCCCCACAGTAGTGACAACCAAAAAGCCTTCAAACGCTGCCAAATGTCACTTGAGGGTTAAAATCGCCCCCAGTTGAGAATCATCACTCTTTGTTATACTGTCCTAACATGACAATATATAGGTTTTTTTTTTTTTAAACTATGGCAACCCCTAATTTTAGACAAAATATGTTTTATAGTCTTCTTTCCAAAATGAGTCAACATTCTGATTCAAATAATCTTAACTGCTCACCTCCTATGCCTGGGCAATTTATAGACCATTTGAAAAATGAATTGATGCTTAGGGAAATCAAGCAACTTGCCCAGAAGGATAAAGCTAGCATGTGGTAGAACAGGAACATGAATATTGGTCTCAAGGTCCACATGACGAAATTTTTTGGGTAGTATTTATTTTGAAGTGACACATTCAGTATTTTCTCATTTCTAAGATACACTTTCTCCCCATAACTTAATGGTTTTGAAACTGAGATGCAACTTAAAACCAGTGTGTGTTTATAGTGGAGATATTTTTTTATTCCCTTAAAAGTCGCAATTTTAATTAAAAGCGTGTCTCGTAACTAATAGCCTCTTAGAATTGAGAGTTGAGGGCCAGAGCTGTGAATGTGGCAGAGATGCTAAAGGAAAGGGAAAGATGGATGGAAAGGGAAGAGACAGAGCAGTAGCCCTCCCTGTCTGGGAAGACACCTGGTCTCCTGCCCCGGCAGTCCAAAGTCTGCACCCCTGCCTGCACCCCTGTCCAGCTTTTAGGACCTACCTCATACCATACTCCTCCAAGTCTTTCCAGGTCCTTTGGCGTGAAGCCCATGAGCCTTTCCTAATTTCATCAAGGAGCTTTTTTCTAATCAGAGCATTTCAGTGACATGATAACAAATATAGCTGACTAAACATTTTCTTCTTAATCATGGCAGTATTAGTATCCTTGCTTTACAGATGGGAAGACTGAGGCCCAGAGAGGGGCAGCAACTTGCCTAACCTCTCTTTTAAGGGTACAGATGAGACTTGAGTCTCTAGGTTATTCATGTCCTTAGTACTTCCTGCTTGTTCTGGGATAGTCTCCCATAACCAAGAAGTCAGGTTTGCCAAGCCTTCTCTTGGACAAAGTGGCATTCCAAGTCGTGTTGAGGTTTGCCCGTGACTGCACAAGCAACAGAGTGACATCTGAAGTCAGGAAGGTGAAATTGTTCACCCAATGCCACATAGCTCCCAAGTAGCAACACCGACTTGTTGTCCTCACACCAAACCTCTGCTTCTTACTGGTCTGTCCAACCCTGCCCCTTCCCTCATTTGGATGCTTTCAGGTCCCAGCCAGGCCTGCCTCTGCTCTCACCAGCAGGGAAGGGACAGCAGTCTCATCCAGACCTCCCCAATGAACACCTACATCCCTGCTGTCATTGATGTCACAGGGGTTGTGTTCTGGTCCCTCCAGCATAGCCCACCAATGTTGAACTCTTCTAGAGAGGACCTCAAATCCCTCATTTAGCAGAGTGATCTGCATGGGACCCTTCTGCAAACACCAGACTCTGTGTCAGAGAGCCACAGAGCTAGAGGAGACATGAAGTTGAGTTCCGGTGGCGCTGCATTTTGGCAAGTCAGTTCGGGATGACACCACCATTCTCACAGGCTGTCATGAAGACTGAAATGACATAATGTCTGTGAAGACCCTTGGTACACTCTCCAGTGCTGTGGTAGAGTTGAGGCTAGCTGCATCGTGTTTTGCCAAGACACGGGCTCTGGCTTTGGACAGACATGGACCATGTGACTGCAAGCAAATAATTTCCTTGAAATTCAGTTCTCTCACGGGGATAATGTATCCATCTCATAAAAGTGTGGGTCTTAAATGAGATTTTATATATAAGGGATCTCATACAGTGCCTGGCATACAGGAGTCACTCAGTAAGTATTAAATTCCTTCCTAAGTATCATTATATGAAGCATAGCAGAAACCATTACCTTAGTTCTATTATTTAAGCAAGCTAATCAATTTCATACTATGGGGTAGAGACAAGAGTGCTTGAATGAGCACTGAGATTGCTAATGATTTTAAAGCACCAGCAGTCATTTTGTGTTCGTCATCTATCACCCAGGGAGACTGCGAAGCTGGACAAGGAACTGCATCCCAGAGGAAAATGCCACTACCTAATGGAGGTAATTTAAAAGTGCACATCTCTCCCTCTGTACTGTTCCAGGTCTGCTCCCCTTCTCTATAAAAAGGCTGGAGCCGAGACACAAACAGGTTCTAAAGAGGGCAATGAAAATTATATGGGTTGTGGTTTCAGAAGGGAAGGAAGAGAAGAAAAAACAAGGCAGAAATTACTTGACTTGGAAAGGAAGGGGTAAGACGGGTGATAAATAAGAGGGTATTATATGGCAGGGGAGGTTGGTGAGTCACATGCCAAGGTCATTATTGTGGCAGGGCCTAGGGGGACCAGAGGGATCATGTCTCAAGACTTGGAACGCTTTGGAAGACTATACAAATCACAGACGTTATTAATTATGATTAACAGTGACCAAGGTGGAGTTTGCTTTTTTAGTTCAACTGTGTTCTCAAAATTTTCTAAACATGCCCAGAAACTGCAGGCTGGAGTCTGCCATTCACATCTATGAGCCTATGAAGGACTCTGTTCCTGTGGCAGTCCACACTAGCAAGAAGTCTAGGCTTACCATCTCTTGGAGTATGCCCTGACCAGGCAACAATCTCCAAGATTGTTAATTCCTAAGCAGGAATTTCAACAGTTTTCAGAGATTGGACAGCTCCAAATGCCTTTCCATCCTCATCTCCAGTTGCTTTCCCTTCCCCTCAACCCTGAAGCCACTCTGAATTTCCCAGTGGTCCTAAAACACATCATTTGGACATTCCTTCAATACACACAAAGCTCCTATTACATGCCAGGCACTGTTTCAGGCTGTGGGGTACAGCTGTAGTGAACACAAGGTCTTATCCCTTAGAGAACTTATATACGAGTATGCAAAGACCAATAATTTCTAGTAAAGGTAGGCTAGTTTTAAAATGGGAGGCAGAGAAAGGTTTTCTGTAGAGATATTTAAGCAAAGACCTAAATGCTGCAGAAGTGAATTAGCAGCTAACTGGGTTGATAGCTTTCAAGGCATAGCGATTATAAAGGTCTTGAATGAGCTTCTCTGAATGAGCTTGGTGAGTGGGAGAAACCAGAAGGAAACCAGAAAACCTGGGCAGGGTGAACAGGAATCATACTAGGATATGCCAGAGGATGGTATGGATCAGATCATGGAGGTGTGTAGTTCATGTATGGTCAGAGCTTAGATTCTGGTCCGAGACCACTGAAAAGGTCTGAGAAGAGGACGTCCATGATCACTCTGGCTATTGGTTGGAAAATAAACTTGGAGGGAAAGATAAAGAGACATGGCAGTGGTTTTAAATTGCAGTGGGAACAGTAGAGGTGGTTAAGGAGGAACTGGGGGCAAGAGGTGGGGGTGCACTAGTGACAGACAGGACCTGGGTCTTAAGAATTCCCAGCTTAACAACTTGCCACAGTGTCAATGTCTTATCTCTAGCAAAAACACCTGGCATAATGTCTGGCAGGATGTGTGTTAAATGGAACTGGAAAAGTAGTAACAAATCTTCCGGAAGAAAAACGTCTTCACATAACTGATCTTGAAATTCTAATATTCTATTTCAGAAAGCTATTTAATCTCTTCCAAGATAGGAAAAATATACATATTACAGAAAACATGGAAAATAGAAATGTCAAAGAAGAATTTATAAATCTTCATACTCCCACCACCTGGAGCTAATCATAAGTATTCTGGTGTACTTTCCTTCAAGTCTTTTCACACACATTTTTAAAAAGATGGTTATTTCTACTCTGAGGAGCAAACTGGTTGACCCAAATCAGTTGGTCGGGGTTTGACTCCTACTCCACCACTGAATGGCCCTGAACAAGTCACTTTTGGATCCATAAAATGAGGATAGCAAGAGCCGCTGCACCAGGTTATGGTGAACCTAAAACAACTGATGAATACGAAGTCCCTAAGAGGACACAGGACATAGTAAGTGCTCAACGTATAGCAGCGGCTGTTACTAAAAGGAAGTCCAAATCCCACAAGATACAATTATAAGGAAAGCTTTCAACATCTCATTTTTTTAGGAAAAAGGCTTTGCAAATCCATAATCTAACCACATGTCCTCTTCTGAAGAAAAATAATCACACCAAGAATAGGAATTTGCCAATAAAGATGTAAGCAATATTTTTTAAACATTTTTAAATTTTTAAAAACATTTTTAAACATTTTTAAAACCAAAATTTTACAGTAACACAAAACAGAAATGTGCCAGGAACTAACTCTAAACCCTGGCCCGCTTAATAAATCTCTCTCCTGTAAAGCTGACATACTTATGGGATTACGGTTTACATGAGTAACAGTTTAAAGGGTGGACACTACTCACCTGCCAAGAAAGAATTCTTTCAGGCTTTCCATTTTCAGTTACATCCATGTGGTACGACAGAACACCACACTATTGGGACCCTTCCGTTCTCCCTTCGGCCTCTGCCACCACCGAGTGGTGTCACCCTGAGCAAGATGTCCTGTCCAGTCCTCTGTAAAACGAGAGGTTGCTTACCTAGTTTCCAAAACTCCTTCTGGACCTAACTCTACCATGTAGGTTTTACAGTTTAATATGTGTAAAAGTGGTTGGAAAAAGAAATATCCTCTTAGTCAGGAAGGGGGAAATGAATAACATTATGGTTGACCCTTGCACAACACAGGTTTGAATTGCATGGTTCCAACTACATGTGAATTTTTTTCAGTAAACATACTGGAGAATTTTTTGGAGATTTGAGACAATTTGAAAAAATTCATAGATGAACTGCATAACCTAGAAATACCATAAAAATTAAGCCAAACTTAGGTACTATTATAAGAATAAAGTATACAATAACATATACAAAATATGTGTGAATCGACTTTTTATGCTATCATTAAGGCCTCTAGTCAGCAGTGAGGCTATTGGTTAAGTTTTGAAGAGTCAAAAGTTATTCACGATTTTCAATTGTGCAGGGGAGTCAGTGCTCATAAACCCTGCATTGTTCATGGGCCAACTGCATATAGGTACATTTCTAATATTAAGATGACAAATCACATTTTCATTGAGCATCAAGAGACTAGCTTAAGAACATTTAGGATCATAAAGTCCCACAGACACACAGTTTTCAAAGGTGGATATACTCAATAAATGTCAATTTCTCGGTGGCTTCAAACCTATTCCAACTGGACTTATTGGCAATTGTTGGTGAATCTAGCTTAGTTTTATATACCATTATCAATTAAATGAAACAATACAGGGGCGCCTGGGTGGCTCAGTGGGTTAAGCCGCTGCCTTCGGCTCAGGTCATGATCTCGGGGTCCTGGGATCGAGTCCCGCATTGGGCTCTCTGCTCAGTGGGGAGCCTGCTTCCCTCTCTCTCTCTCTGCCTGCCTCTCCGACTACTTGTGATTTCTCTCTGTCAAATAAATAAATAAAATCTTTAAAAAAAAAATGAAACAATACATGGGAAAAGAAATATTGTTTTTATAGGTTTCTGCAAAGGCTGTTTGTTGCCAACCCCCTACTCTCAGCTGAAACGGGAGACACGTAGAAACCACACGATTCTCACAAGGACTTACATCTATTGAAGAACCAGGCAAGCCTGGGAGCGCATGTAAGGGCTGCTTGACTCAGATTTCAAGGACGGAAAGCCTCCAGAAAAGTGACGACCAAGCTGAGGTCTGGAGGACAGTGAGGGTAGAAGGGTAATGATTGGAGACAAGGGTACCTGCGGTATCACCTCAAGTCTGCTCCACTCACACCACAGGTTCTCATCTCGAGAGGGTGACCCTAAGTCCTGGTTTGCTCTGGATAGTCCCAGTTTATGCTACTCTGGCATAACTAGTAAAAGTGCTTCCTTACACTCTCAAAAGCGCCCTGGTCGGGAGGATCTTATACCAATACTCTACCTTTAGCCCAGTTCCTGGAAGATCCTGACTTGCAGATCTGGCTACCCCATGTGACTCAGCTCACTGAAGTATGGGCTCAGTTTTATTTACCCTGGCACCCATGGCATGGGCTCCGCCTCACTCTCATCTTTATATCCATGACACTTAGCCTCTTGCCTGGGGCTAAAGAGACTGACCACTACAGGCATTCAAGACAGTATTTGAAATTAGCATGAAAAGCCTCAAATACAAGGGACAACAAATTAGATTCATAAATCTTTACATCATGCTAAAATGCTGGTTCCAACTTTCACCAGCTGCATGACCTTCTAATTCTTAGGTTTTCACCTGAAAAAAAGTGGAGATACTATTGTTTTCACAGGGTGGTAAGCTGAAACCAGACAATCCAGGTAAAGTGCTTCAGCACAGCCCCTTGCAGGCAGTGAGCACTCTTAACAGCAGCTACCACAATGATAACCACTCCTCTTGCTACCACAGCCATTTTTGCTGTAGGAAAATCAAACCAACACCTAACAAACATCCAGTAGGGACTCAGTAAGTGTGCTCTAAATGAATGCTTGGTCTCATGCTAGGTGCTGGCTGCAGATTCTTGGACTACAAGATGCATTAATCAAAATTACAGTTTCTAAGTCACAAAGTTTGACTCCCTTGTGACTCCTTGACTCCCTAACACAGTCCAGTTTTAAGAACAATTATAAAAAGCCCACCACATACCCATATGCAGCACAGAACACAGCCACCCTCTCTGGCTGTATCTTAGATATGTTAGCAGCATTTAAACCTTATCCTTGTTGGAACTATGCCCTCTTTTAAAAATTACTCTTCTATAAGCATGCCAACTTAGATATCTGGGTCCATCTCGACTGTTTTTGAACTGTCAGCCTCAAGTTTTAAGTGATTAATGAATATATAGAAAATTAGGAAGGCTTCAGATTGAGCCAATAGTAGTTTTCTTGATCCTCCAATTACAATATCCTCTTTGCAACATATCCTCGTTGAACATTTGGAATGAATTAAGACTTTAAACTTCCAGATGTTTAAACTACTACTGTAAATCCAAACTCATTAAAAAGGGCAGATTTACTACCTCTACTTAGTTTTGAAGTCTGTTGTTCACCCTGTCCACATAATTTATGAAATCAAATACATTGGCAGGTAGTGTACTCTATTTATACAGTATTCACAGTGAGAAATAAAGGACATTTTAAAAAGTCCTTTTTTAAAAAGGAAATTAACTGCCATTTTAACCAACCTATAGATCACACTTATTGTTGTTTCTAAGCTAGTAATTGTTTCCTGAAACTGATCTAGTAGAGATTTTTATGCTAATCTGTACTAAAAATTTCTTTGCTTTTTCTGGCCACAAAAAGCTGGCTACAGAGGAGCATTTGATTACAGCAAGAAGACAGCTGCACCCACTCTCATGAAATAAATGGACCTGGATCTACAGTCCTTTGTGGTAGTGTCTTGGCAGCCAAACAAAGGTGGCAGCATTTCTACACCCAGTTTGGGAAGTCTCAGAAGTTTCAGACTAGCCCCCCCAAGACCCCCCCGCCAAAAGAATCTACATCGACTATAATGAGCACATTCTAGAGATGCCGTGCTGAAAGCTGGCAATGGATAAAGCAGGAACATAAAAGGAGCCTATTCCTAAAGCAAATATTTCTTTTATAAACCATAAGAATGAAGTGGCTTTCACAATTAATTTTAAGATTGAAGGATTGAAGTACACGGCTCTGGCACTTATTAGCTATATAATTTGGGGCAATTCATTTACCTCTCTAAGCTCAATTTCTCAACTGAAAAATGGGGATAATAGTTGCTTGAGTTTTTCAGAGCACTGGAATGATACAAAGTGCTCTGTAAGCTGTAAAGTATCATATAAATATGAATAAACACTGCAAGTACACCTTTCCTGTTTTATGAATCACTCACTTCAAATAGCACTTTGAAAGTCACTGTCCTGGGGCGCCTGGGTGGCTCAGTGGGTTAAAGCCTCTGCCTTTGGCTTAGGTCATGATCCCCAGGTCCTGGGATCGAGCCCCGCATCGAGCCCGGCATTGAGCCCCGCATTGAGCCCCGCATTGAGCCCCGCGTCGGGCTCTCTGCTCTGCAGGGAGCCTGCTTCCTCCTCTCTCTCTGCCTGCCTCTGCCTACTTGTGATCTCTAATAAATAAATAAAATCTTTAAAAAAAAAAAAAAAGAAAGATAGTAGCTGTCCCTAAAATGAAATAAAAACCAGATCCAATTAAGTCCCTGCAGAGGAACTCGCCTCAAGAGGGGTCTCTTCAATTCAATCAATTACTATTTACCTCAGGGTTTTTGTTAGGAATTAAATAAACATTACACAAAAAGTACTTATAAGCATTTGTTCGCATTTATTCTTCAGGTAACAAATCCTATGTTATGTTTCAACTGTGTAACTTTTTTTTTTCCCCAAAACTGAAGAGTGGTTAGGTCAAAAGCAAAAATTTCTCCAATTAGATTTGCTAAGTCTTAAATCTATTTTCTAGTATATTTCACAAACTGTTTAGATTTAATATAGAATTTAAAAAAACTGAACAGGCTTTTATAGATACCCTCTATGTCTTTTTAATTTTAGTAAATTTGATTCACTTACCTTTGAGTGTGTGTATGTATAGTTACAAATTAGTAAAATTATAGTCCAAGGGCCAACTCAGAACTGTAAGCTCTAGTAAGAAAAGTGCACCTGCTATTGCTAGCACTTAAATCTGGCACACACCAGGCGTTCACCTAGTATTTGTGGAATAGTCACAATACCTATCACTTTCTATCTAATCTTGCAAAAGCAACAATGTATTATATGTGGGGAGACCACCAATGACTCAATCTATCTTCAAATATCAGTTTGTGAACGTGCCTTAACAAATTAAGGTTTGGGGGTTTTCAATAAATTCCCAATTTAGAGAACATATACAGATTATAAAAACAAATGATGGGC
The DNA here is from genome assembly GCF_009829155.1 of Mustela erminea. NCBI lineage: Eukaryota > Metazoa > Chordata > Mammalia > Carnivora > Mustelidae > Mustela > Mustela erminea. Next base: position 53,797,073 of record NC_045622.1, on the reverse strand, counting down.
TTCTTAAAAGCTTACCCAGTGCTAGCTGCAGGACTGTTTTACGTATATTATTATGATGGAGAGCAAACAGGGTTGTATTCTGCAGTTCCTCTCATCAAGACAAGGAGTCTTTTCCTCACCCCTTGGATCTGCGCCAGCCTTATGACTTGCTTTGACCAAAAGAATGTGGTGAAAGCAATGTTGGTTAGATCTCAAGCTCAGCCTTTGAAGCTATTGCCTCCTCTGCCTTCTTGGTACTCTGACCACTATGCCCTAAGCCCAAGATAAAAGACCACATGGAGAGACGAAGCACACAGCTCCCAGCCAATCTGCCAGCTGAAGGCAGAGTGCCCCTAAGACACTAGCAAAAAGAACCGTTCAACCAAGCCACAGAGCTGAGAAATAATGAACTGTATTTTGAAGCCACTAAGTTTGGGGATGTTGTTATGCAGTCATAGGTAACTGATGATAAATTATCTACCCTTCACAGCACAACCATAAGTGTGTTTTTTAGAGCTAAGGAAACATACCCAGGCCAAATAATCTACCAAGGACAAACACCACTCCCCACCCCACCCAAGTGCAGGCTTTGAGTTCATGACCCTGAGAGATGAAGACCTACCATGAGATCAAGAGTCCCATGCCCAATTCAGACACCCCAAAGACTGAGCCCCACATAGGGGCTCCAAGGTCATACCACTCTTAGGTGTCCTAAGAACTCCATAGAAGCAGGTATTAGAAGGCCAGCTGTCTCTGTCCTTGCCATTCTGCCACCATGAACCTGATCAGTTCTTTCTGCCAAAGACAGAGGCTCATCTTAGAACTCTGGCTGTAAGATAAACTCTGTTATCTTTTTCAAAACCTGAATGGGTAATGTGTCCTGATTTAACACATCTGTCATCCTTGTCCCTGACAGGGAAATGCACTGCCAGCTATCATTAAGACCTGTACTCTGCAAATGCTCCGCACTCTGTTTTCTGAAACTCAAGTAACACTAACATATCCCAAAGTAGAATAATTCAGTGACATCTCGGCATAATTAATTCATTTACATTTTGGCTATCAACAATTACACAAACCCCGAAAATTTGTAACAGGCTCATAGAGCACATAATATTTAAAAAAAAATCAGTTAGATAAACCTTATTATTTAGAAATTACTCAAATAAAATGTCATTTATATACCCCAAGCAATAAACCATAAACCACACCGCCCCCAAAAACCCCGTCTTCAATTGAAAAGGTGATATTTTTGAAAAAAGAATTTACCACAAGAATTCACTTTGTCCCCCACCAAAAATCACATACTTGAACTTTAAACAAAATTCACATTTTATTTAAGTTGAAATAAACTATACAAAATTGATCTTTTTCACCAAAAATAACAGTAATATTTTCTGTATTATTCCTAGATAAACCACAAAACACTTATTTCTGTAGGTTTTCCAGGTTTTGTTTATAAATCAAGACGAGGCAGTAGATATAGTCATGGAAAAAGACAGAGGAAAACAGACAAATCAGTTGTCAGTATCCATGGCCTCTGATCCTGCCTTGACCATGAACAGAGGTGTTCAACATATACCTGCTAAAAAGCTTATGAAGTTGTAGGTGTTTCAACATACTCATGCTAAAGACCTTATGAAGATGTAGGCTCAACAAAGGAATGTAAACAGCAACAACCCAATGTGGAACAATGGGAGGCTCTCCCATTCAAACTTTAACTGTAGCTTGTTCTGTTAAGTTCATTTGATAAAGACAAAATCTCTACTGCAATAGTTGCTTGGCAAGCTCATGTGTTTCTGTCTGGTAACTCCCTGAACTGTCCATTACAGATTTTAACATACTAACACTCCTACTACTCAAGGGTCACTCATGAGCTTCTTGTAACATTTTCTAAAATGTATCCCTTCCCCCATACCTCTTCAAAATCTTTATCTTCTAAAAGGTGATAACTCAATACCCAACAATTGGATCCAGTGATAATAAATGTTATGTCTAAAATGACTTAACTAAAACAATTCCCAAGTGCCACTAGCAGAAATCCCACAGAAGTGTAATGTGGCACATTCAATGCTATCTTCTGGAAGAACAGGTATGTCTCCAAAGCATGAGAGTTTAAACAGGGGCCATTTAAATAGGCAGATTATCAACGGCTAATATACTCAATGAGAGGTCAATACGTCAAGATATTCAGTGATTAAGTGGCCTACATACACCTGACAGCTTTTCTGTAAGATGTTTTCAAATTTCTTACAGATTTTTCCAAATATCAAACATAAGAGAAAGCCTACTTTAAACGTTTCTTAGGTATTTTCAATGGTTTCTGAGTTATCTGTAGGAAGCTCTGACCTAGTTGTATAGAGTTTGATATATGTGTCCACCATTAAATCGAGATCATGTTTTATGTCAAAATTTATGTTAAGCAAAGCCAAGTTACTTGACCGTTGGTCTGTCAAAGTGTTCCTCAGGTATGCTTTGAGACGCTTTCGTCCATTTTCATAGCGTTCATTCTCAACCTTCATCACAGGAAGAATACACAGGACTTTCAGCAATGCATAAACATTGGGAAAAAACTTGATGTCTGGTAGATGGAGGGCTTCATAAATGGTAGATGGAAGCTCTATATCTTTCCCTCTGTGTTTCCATTTGATTCTCCAGCAATGCAGCTCAGCTGAGAGTGTGTCAGGATTGGGCAAGTCACTTCTGTACATGTCAGCATGGTGTTCCTCTGATGTGTTAAATTTGAGCTGTCCCATGACAGAGGGTACAAGAGATAAGCATTTAAGAGCTTTGAGGTGCTGTTCTGAGAATATATCTTTCAGTTCCTGAATAATGTGTTCCACTGTTGGAACACTTAGAGTTTCCTTATAGTAACTCTCAGAGGTGAGCTGAGATTCCAGGTTACCTTGCTGGGCTCTGCGGAATTTCCCGGGGAGTTTCATCTGAATATCAAGTTTAGTTGCCAAATTTGTGGCTTCTTCAAACCAAAATTCATGATAAACTTCAATATTTTCCATCACTTCATTTAGTGAATGCAGCACTGCAGTCAAGCTACTGGCTGCAAAGAAGACATCAGAGGTCTGCCCTTGGAGATTTTTCCCAAAGGCTCTTGTAAAAGATAGAACATTTTTAAGAACAACAATGGTAACGATGAAATCAAAATCTGTTACTGCACTGCAGAGTACAAAAGCTCGACCAGCTATATAGTTATTCCACCTAATATTTGTATCACTATTTATACCATCTAAACATAAAACAAGTGCTTGTAGGAGGTCCACTAAAATTTCAAAAGCATCATGCCTGCCTGTCCACTGAGAATGGCAGATCTCCTTCAGTTCTTTACCCTTTTCCTCATTGTTCTGAAAGAGGACAGAAATTACATTGTCAAGCTCCAAAAGCAGTTGTGGAGATCGATGGAAGAAAGAACAAACTTCCTCAATTGTTCCTAACGCAACAGACACTCCCACAACAGGCACTGATTTTGCCAGCCACATATTTAAGGCACAGGAAGAGCAAAGTGTGTAGACAGCCTGGGGATATTTCTCTAAAAGTCTAGAAGCAACAACTTTCATTTTGGAAGAAAATCCACTGGACACAATGTAAGCCTGTCCACGACAATACTCCATGTTTAACCCCCACTTCTCAGTTATCGTAGTGTGAAATTTCACAGCCAAAATTTCTGCATCAGCTTCATAAGGCAAGAAGCCCACAAATTCCTCTCTCAGGTTATGAGATTCATCAACAAACCTCACCAACACAGGCAAGTGTTCTTCTCCTGCTATGTCCACTACGTCATCAGTGATGATGGAAAAGAAGTGCGAGTCTCTCACTTCCCTGAGAGTTTCTTCCCGAATGCAGCTCTCACAGATCTCTAGCATCTGTTTCTGCTGTGTTTTTGAGCAGAACAATGTGTTAACTGCTGTTGTCTCAAAGCGCTTTCTCAGAACCTCTTCACCAGAATTTATCCGGCACTCCAGCAGCGCTTGAAAGTTATCAGGAGTAAAGAGACCCTCTGGAATTTCATCAGTTTCATGCCCATCCAGAGGTATGTTTTGTTTTCCCATAAGAATCAAAATTTCAAACAGAGATTTTAAGTATTCTTTGTTTTCTTTCTCTTCAAGGGTTAAAGGTAAAATATCTTCATCCTGTTCCTCACCCCCTTCTTCTGCACTAGGATTCTGAGCGTTGCTGTTGTTTATTTCTTTATGTTTTGGTACCTGTTCAGAAGTTTCATCAACTGGAAAAAAAAAAAATTAATTTTATAAAAAGGCTCAGGAGGAACCATACAAACAACAAATTGTGTTTTTGACTGGTTAAATACTTAAAATACACAAACTCATCCATTCAACATTCACAAGGCACCTACTGGACCACAAACTAGAGTACAGAGATTACAATAAGGCACACTCTAGAGGAGACAAAAACCGTATTACAGATATATTTTAATCCTACAGTAAATGCTGTAAGAGAGAAATGATTTCTTATAAACTTAACAAGGCATGTGACACAAAATATATACAGAGCTCTAACAGTCTGTGCCCTCAGAAAAAAGAAAAGAAAGAGAACTAGTATTTACTGAGGCACTGTGTTGGCATTTTATATGTATCACTTTATTCCTTCTACAGGCAGGTGCTATCAACACCATTTGATAAATGAGGAAAGTAAATAACTGCCCAAGGTCACGATATGGTTAGAAGGATGGAGATAAAATTCAAATCCAAGCCTGTGTGGCTCCAAGATCCAGGCTGATGCAGCTTCTATGAAATTAAGCTACATTTTTATATGGAAGAGGAGAGTGATACAAGCCAATAAAACATAAAGTATATTCAGGCAATTTTTTAAACTTTATTTATTTATTTATTTTATATTCAGGCCATTTTTAAGGCTAATATTAGACTACTGGAAGTATCTTTGGATTTGGATAGGAAAACCGAGGCTCTGAGGTGAGTGCCCTGCCCACTGTCATACATATAACCTTGCAAGTCCTGGACCCTGTGGTCCCACCTAGGCTCATTTTCTGATTGAACATCATGGGACATTAGAAGCTCCAACAACAAAATGAGTATAATCGCCCAAATCTGGCACCCAGTTTCAAGCCACTCTACTTCTGTATAGAATATTCTTCACTCCTGGGGCGCCTGGGTGGCTCAGTGGTTTAAAGGCAGAGGCCTTCGGCTCAGGTCATGATCTCAGGGTCTTGGGATTGAGCCCCCTATCGGGCTCTCTGCTCCACGGGGAACCCGCTTCCTCCTCTCTCTCTGCCTAATTATGATCTCTGTCTGTCAAATAAAGAAATACAATCTTTTAAAAAAAATTAAAAAAAAAAAAGAATATTCTTCACTCCTTTGCCTGACTCTAGGTCTCCTCTCCCCAGGACTACTGTGAGAATTAAGTCAATTAAGAAAAGCACGTAGAGGGACGCCTGGGTGGCTCAGTGGGTTGAGCCGCTGCCTTCGGCTCAGGTCATGATTCCAGGGTCCTGGGATCGAGTCCCACATCGGGCTCTCTGCTCAGCAGGGGGCCTGCTTCCCTTCCTCTCTCTCTGCCTGCCTCTCTGCCTACTTGTGATTTCTCTCTGTCAAATAAATAAATAAAATCTTTAAAAAAAAAAAAAAAAAAAAAAAAAAAAAAAAAAAAAAAAAAGAAAAGCACGTAGAATAAAGACTGGGTACACAGTACACATAAAGACTTATATTAATAGTAACAGCAACACAGTAGTAGGAGGAGACAGAGAAAGGAGGAATAATAGCAATCACTGACAAGAACGGAAACAACTTCTGGTCCTCATTTTTTGGTGACAGAGATCATCTATCAGTACCCTGCAGAAAGGCTTCTGACTCCCATTCTCTATTAGGTTAAGTGTTCCCATAGCATTTACTCCTTAAAAATGTATCAAGAACTTATCATGAGGGCGCCTGGGTGGCTCAGTTGTTAGGCATCTGCCTTTCGCTCAGGTCATGATCCCAGAGTCCTGGTATCGGTCTCCCTGCTCAGTGGGGAGCCTGCTTCTCCCTCTGCCTCTGCCTGTCGCTCTACCTGCTTGTGCTCTCTCTCTCTCTCTGTTGGATAAATAAATAAAATCTTTAAGGAAAAAAAAAAAAAAAGAGAAAGAACTTATTATGCACCACACATTGGGTAGACGCAGATTCTGCTCTTGTCCTTCCTGCTGCCTCTCCTTCCCTATTCTGGGACATTCTGACTGTGTGTCTGCCACTCCTACCACACCAAGAGCACAGCCCTAGTGGGGAGAAGGCAAAATGTATGGCACAAAAGCACTCAATCAAGAAACTAAGCTAACACTTTAGTCTCACAGACAATTCCAGACCATGGGAAATGCCTACCACACACTTACATCATTCTCACAGCAGGTTTTAGACATAAAACATAATTATTTGTCCTTACCAGGTCAAGGCCTTTTTAAAAGACATTCAAAAGTTGAGTCATTAACACTATCACTTACTTTTTTTCTGTTTCAGTGTCCTGATTTCATCTTCACTCTAAATGACAAGAAAAAAGAAAACAACACCTTTAAGAAAACTGAACTCTAGCACATCACTATAGACTCATAAGTAAAAAGCATATCTTGACTCAAATTTAATTCCTTCAAGAGCATAAATTCCTTATAGGAAAACATCCTTCAAACAGAGATGACAGAAAAACCAGAAGTGTAATTTACTAATGACTCCAAGCTCATCATAAAATACTAGAGGGGAAAGAATACATTGTTTAACTTACTTTATATTTATATCATCATAACTTTGAGTTACAAGTGTTTGCTGGCTAATAAAAGGCATGAAAGTACAGGATGGGCATTCCAAAGGGTCACAAATCATGTTCCCTACTCAATCCAATCCGAACAATCCCTGGGAAGGAGAGAGTAACACAGCGCAGAATGGAAGAGAAATGGATGCACACAGCACAGAGTGCAAGTGGCACATACATACAGGGGTAGACCGAGGAAGGACTTCCCAGTTGTGTCCTTTTCTCTCCCCCTAACCCCCCATAATGCTGAAATCACAAACCACCCCATTACTATTCTTGGGCAGACAAACAGTAGTACCAGTGGCAGCTAGAGTTAGCAGGGTACCTGCTAGGCAGCATGGAAACATTATACTGCTAACAAGAAATGTCAACAGGCTAGCCAATCTGGAACATTCCCTCATTAACCTGTGAGTTGCAACTGCAAAGATGGCAGGCAGATCTGGAAGACTATGTCTGCAATAAGGTATCTGAGGTTCCCAAGGGATAGAATATGGAGAAATGATAGCTATAGGATGGGAAAGCTGCTGAGCATCTCACCCCTGGTACATATTACTAAGAAGAATGCTGATGTGGAGGACTGTTGTGGAGTGTCAGTGTTCATCTAAGGGAAGTCCCAGAAAAACAAATAAATAAATAGAAAGAAAGAAATGTAGGAAGAAATAAAAACTGAGGACTTCTCAGAACTTAAAGATGTAAATCCAGATAATTAAAAAAACCATCGAGACCCTGTTTAGCAAAAATTCAAAATGTCAAATATAAGGAAAAAAAACTAAAGACTCTGAGGGAGAAAAGCAGATCATCTAAAAAGGAGCAAGAATCAGGCTGGCATCAGACTTCAATAGCTTTAACAGATGCAAAAACTAGAAAGAATCAGTATTTCACAGACTGTACATATCCTCTTCTGTATCATTTAATTATAACACTCCAGATAAAAATTACAGTAAGGTTTAAAAAAAATAAACCCTGTAAACCAAAGACAAAAATAATCCTATGTTAATGGAATAGGAGAATTTACAAAACACTTCTGGCTAATCAATGAAAGCACTACATGTCTAAAATTGTGGGATACAACTAAAACACACTTAAGACATTTACAGCTTGAATATACATAAATATGAACTAAACATTCAAGAAGCCAGAAAAAGAGCTAAAAAGTAAATCCCTCAAATCAAGAAGAAACCAATAAAATAGCTCACAAGTGCGGATATCATTGATAAAACTAACCACTATTTTTATGCAGACTATTAAAATAATCTTAGGTTCAGAAAAAAACAAGCATTCCAAAATCCTAGCTGCAGTTCATAAACTCCTGAGAACAAATGAAACACAAGAAGAGAAAACCAATAAATAAATCAAAATGGCAATCAAAATATTCCCTCACCTACCCCAAGCCCTCTGTTTTATGGTTTAACTTTCAAGAGCAGACAGTATATATATATACACCTTACATTAAGTTTCTCTAGAAAAATTAAGAGGAAAAAAAGGAAACCTAACAACTAATTTTATAAGGCTAATAGAGCCTTAACATCATAACTGGGTAAGAGGAGCACAAAACATGAAAATCAGAGGACAACACTTAAAATTATAAATGCAAAATCCTAAATAAAACATTAAGTAACTAAATCAAACAAATGAAGAGAGATATACTGCAATCAATTACAGTTCATCCCAGGAATGCAAAAATGGTTCAACATTAGAAAATCCATCACGTTGTTCACTGCTTTAAAAAAAAATCGTGAACTTTTCTACTCAACAGATGCAGTGAAATCTTTTGCTAAGTTCAACAAGGTATGATAAAAATTCTGAACATGAGGACAAAAAGGGAATAAAAGGAATTCCCTTAACTTCATAAAAATTATTTAACAATATCAACAACAAGTGGCACATTTAATGCCACAAATGTACCAGCTGCGATATTCCTGGGATTGTTCAATACAGCACTCTTAAGGGTCTGGACTCAACAGTAACACAGGCAACAGAAAAATTTTAATTATGAGGATAGGAAGAAGAGGCAAATCTGGAGGATGACATACAATCAGTCACACAGAAAACTTGGTGGATTATTAGGATTAGTAAAAAGGGGTCTTCAAAATTGCTATAAACAATCTCAACCAGAATACATAATCTATACCAAAAATAACCATAGTGTATTTAGGAAGTAATTTAAGGAAGAATGTACATATTGTTCTCTTTTAAAGAACTGCAGCCAAAAACCCTGAGTTTTTTCTAATTTTTTTACTTTGTGTACTCCTAAAAGTATTTTTAAAATTTTTAATTTATTTTAAAGATTTTATTTATTTATCTGAGAATGCACAAGCCAGAGCCAGAGCAGGTGGGAGGGGGTAGAAGGAAACGCAGACTCCTCACTGAGCAGGGAGCCCGAATCAGGGCTCAATCCCAGGACCCTAAAATCATGACCTGAGCCAAAAAGAGGCTTAACCAACTGAACCATCCAGGTGCCCCTAAAGTATTCTAATAGTGTTTTCAAAGAACTAGTATTTAGTTTTGTCAATAACTGCTATTACTTGATAGCTGTTTTTTTCTGTTTATAGACAGGACTAATTAATACTGCCAAGATGGTAATTCAAAGCATTCATGATGAAAATCCCCATACAATTTCTATAACCTGACAAAAAGAATTCTCAAATTCATCTGGAGGGATAAAGGTCCACAAACAGCTAAGACAATTTTGAAAAAGAAGAGTTAAGAAATCACTGTATTTGAAAGCAAGATATATTATAAAGCTATGGTAATAAAGACATACAAACTCCAAATCAATGAAAGATATAAATATGAAAGGTAAACACAGAAACAGAAAAAATGAGGAATATTAGATAAATGTGTCTTTTAAAAAGCACACAGAAGGCAGAATGAAATGACAAATATTAAATACACTAGCATGGATACCAAAAAGACAGGAAATGAGAATGGTAATACCGGAAGGAGGAAGAAAAAATAAAATAAGGGTCTCGCCAGTGGCAACAAAGACAGAAAGTCATGGACTGAGGAGTCTCAGTAATTTAATGTTGTTCACCTAATGTCAACGAAAAAAAAAACCAGATAGGTTTCAAGCATTAGAACTAAAGGGTATCAAAGGAGGGGCGCCTGGGTGGCTCAGTGGGTTAAGCCTCTGCCTTCGGCTCAGGTCATGATCCCAGGGGCCTGGGATCGAGTCCCGCATTGGGCTCTCTACTCAGCAGGGAGCCTGCTTCTCCTCATCTCTTTCTCTGTCTGTCTCTCTACCTATTTGTGATCTCTCTCTCTGTCAAATAAAGAAAATCTTAAAAAAAAAAAAAGGGTATCAAAGGAATATAAAAACATGCATAAATGATGCCATATACAGAGATTTAAAAGCTTTTTCTAACTCTGTCAGTACTTAATAGTGACAGAACCTCTACATAAGTATCCATGTCTTAACTTTTACTTTTTAAATTTTTATTCTTTTTTGAAGATTTCATTTATTTATTCATGGCGGGGGGGAGAGGCAGGCAGAGGCACAGGGAGAAGCAAATGCCCCGCTAAGCAGGGAACCGGATACAGGACTCAATCCCAGGACCCTGGGATCAGGACCTGAGCCAAAGATAGACGCTTAACCAACTGAGCCACCCGGGCACCCCCCCCACCCCCTACGTCTTAACTTTTATACCTTCCCTTTCTTTATCCCTTTGTACTGAATTCTGGAAATACACCCCAGCTCCACCTTCCTTACTATAAAAGAAAAGGTAGTGTTTCCCCCACTCCCCCGCCCCCAGGAAGGGAATGTGCTAGTGGTCTGTAATTGACAGCATATTTTGGCCCAAGGCAATGAGTACCAACAGGCTAAATTTGAAAAGGCTAAATTTGAAAAAGACTTCCCAATTTAAGTATTAAACTAACTGTCTCACATCCATGCTACTTCAATAACCACAGTACTCACTTACCGTGCTACCTTTGAAATAAAGACTAACGGGTTCAATTTTAACATGAATGCATCTATATTTGACTTCATAATATTATGGGGCATGGGAAAGCCAAAACTACATTGACATACCAATTCTTTTATTCGTTTTCTGTGTCTACTATGTGGATTGTTCAAATGACTGGTAAGATCAAATATTGTTGGTATTGCATTATCTCGAAGAACTGTCCTATAAGGACTCTGAAAAAGAAAAATAATGTTAACTCAGAGACAGTCTGTAAGAATGTATTACACATAAAGAAAATGCTACGTTAATGACTTCCCCAGTCCTCCTTCAACTCCAGCTCTAAAGTGCAGAGACTTGTAGAATGACAATGTGAGTCCAGAAGAGCTTATTATTTCTAACTCTTTTTGCATCTGCCCTTCTGGCAATCTTACTATTTAAAAAAAAAAAAAAAAAAAAAAGAACGGAACTGATGGTATGCATAAAAAAATTAAATGTATTTGCATCTTGCATATATACTTCTAATTCATCCTCCCAGGGACTTCATCTATTCTACCCTTCCATGAGCCCACCAAATCTATAGCAGGAACAAAAGTTTCTCAATCTATCCTTTGTATATTCTTAGCAATTTTTTCCTTCTTTACCTGATGTTCACTCCACTTTCACTACTATTACTGAAAAGCATCAAGGTATAGTGAAATAATATTGGACTGGGTCAGACCCAGGAGACCCAAGAACTAGTCCAAATTCTACCAGTTACTCACTGTAAGATCCTGGTCAAATACTTTCCCTTTCTGGACCTCAGTTTCCTCTTCTGAATAAAATAGAGTATTAAACTAGACCAATATTTCCTAAAAAGAAATTATTCACATACTAATGATAAGGCTTGCATTCCATCATCTGCACTTTTACATAATCCACTCATTTTTAAAGTTAGCATTGTCTTAGGCAATACAAACTATAAAATAATGATTTTGATGAGCTACGTATATTTTTAACACATACGTGAAACTCCTAAAATAAAAATTGACTCATATGCCACTTGAAGTCAATCATAACTATGATATATATAATTGGATTTTGCAAACACTACACTAGGTATTTCTAAATTTCTAATTCTAACATTCTTATCACTGGAGGATGACTATTCTCTATTCTAATTCCTGTTAACCTAATCCAACCTGGCTATAACCTGGATGTTGACAGTCTTCAACAGCCAACCCAGAGGTCAGGTAGGGACAAGAAGCTTATTAACAGGAAGAGTAACAGATGAATAACTGCAGTCTAGTCTAAAAAAACAGTGCCTTTAATTTCTTCACAGGTCTGCACTGATAAAGACACATACTCTTCTTTTCAAAAAGCTTTCTTGGGAGCAGTGATTATTTCAAAGCTAACTATTAAAGCATGTTCAAAGTATATGCCAAAGAAAAATAACAATTGTATTTTTTCTTTCACCAAGGGAAGTAAAGTTAGGATGATATGAAGAAAAAAATACATCACTAAAGGGAACACCCTATCTCCGGTTTTATCTAAAGAGTGTTAAACACATTTGGGAAGTACTTCTATTCAGAGTCAATATTTTCCATTTCAACCCCATGCCTCATGGAAAACACAAAGAAGAAAGCCTTTTTTTTTTTTTTTTAAATCTATTTCTTAATGGTACTCAACTTCTAGTGCTGGGTCAATTATCCTGAGTCTACCAGGAATTTTGAATCGGATTGATGAGGGACACAATCACTGAAGGGAGCAGAAACTATACCATACCCCAAACATTTCACCTTTCCTGCTTAGCAAACATGTCACAACATACAAACATACACAGTCAACTCTTGATATCTTACCAATTATTAAATAAGGAGAGGAGGGAAAAAACATTCCTAATGCATTTCTTAAATTTACATCAAATTAATTTGCTATAAAGCAAAGATATTACAGACCAAAAAACAACATGAATTAAAAACACATTACTTTTTATAAATACTGACTTAAAAGTTTACATGCAAAAAAGAGGTATATTCAATTTATGTGCATGACAGTTTTAACTCATTATCAAGATTTAATCTTTAACTGCTGAACTAAGGTTTGAGCATAAAGCAATGCTCTTACTCTAGCATTAAAGATAATATTTGGCTTTGGTTGAAGTAGCCATGAATGTTTAGTGATGAAACCTTCAATGCCAAATTAATCAAACCAAACCTCAAACATTTGGATATCTATGCCATATAAGCCAGTTTTTAATAGCAGTATCTTCTTCTACATGTGTAGAAAGAACTTCTTCTTGTACTTGCATTAACTTATTTAAGACTGAAGAATCATGTGGAAATTTAAAAAGCAAAAATAGCTCATCTTTATGGTCTATGCTCTGACTAAACAATATGGGTGAACTATTAATTTTACATTTCTCACATTAATCTCACTGGAATTGTCTAATAAAGAGACCATATTTATTACTAAAATAAAAATGCATATGGCTTGTATATTTAAAATAATAATTTGGGATATTTTTACTTAATGTCAAGAACATAAAAATGGTTTGCCTTTTAAACATATGAAATCCCTTATTTTGGTTGATCATTATTACCCTCTTAACAAAGCAAGGCAAAAATATCCCTCAAATATTTGTGATTAAACTGTTGAACCGGAATTGGCTCACCTCCCAATGACTTCACAAGTATCTGCTTCAATTAATTTTGAGAAATAAAATAACCCAATCATTCTTTAGTTTTCTGATGCCTCTGCAAAATGTATCTGAAAAAAATATCAAAATAAATTGCTACGCAACAATATATAGTGTATCTTCAAATCAAGTTTATGTCTATCCCAATATCTGAGATGATACATTAGTTATACCTAACAAGAATATATTATTTAACAAAACTGTCTTCCTAACTAGTTTTTAAAGTGTTTCAAGTCTGCTTCATTTCAATCAAATCTGCCCTATTTGTGTCTCTAATAATTCATAGCAACAACAGAATCACAGAGGGTTAAAAATGTTAAAATCTCAGGAATTATGTGGTTTAATCTCCTTATTAGATTTTGGGGCCCAGAAAGGGAAAGTGACATAGCCAAATTCACATAGTTAACACTATTAAGGATGAGAGATCTGGGTCTTGATATGAAATTGAGAAATACTGATGGAAAAATTTTTCACATTAAATATGTAATTTGCTTCTTATTGTAACTTGAACATAAAAAATAAGGGTGGGTTCTAACAGTACATATGAAAAAAAAAAAACAAAAGCTCCATTTCTCAATGAAGATTTCACTCATAAAAAAAAGCTATGGAGAAGATGCTCCAAGTAAAAACACAAACTCTACCTTAAACATACACTTTAATAATTACCAAAAATTTTGTGAAGGCTGCATAAGCAAAGTAAAAGTGGCAACCTCTGGTGAGTAGGAATGGGGCATCAGAAACAGGTGGGGTTAAAAAAAATCTCAGGTTTTAAAGAACACAATAGATACCAATCAGCTCCGAAATTGTCTTTGACTTTAAAAAAAGAGGTGGGGTGCAAGGATATACCCCAACATTAATAAAAATTTATATTTTCAACCGGATACTGAGTGAGAGAGAGAGAGAGAGAGAGAGAGAGAAAACAAACAACTCAAGCCCTTCTATTACTTACAGTTCTACAGATCATAGAGGTCTCAAAGTGTTTGGCACATAATCGATAATGTTTATTTAGTTGATCAGGCGTTTTATCTTCTAAGTCTGCTCTCCTACAATTCTCCACCCACTTCTGGCATCTATAAATAAAACCAAAATACAATTATGAAATATGAGTTCAATGTTTATATTTCAGCATTCAGCTATAAGGCAAAGATATATTATAGACAAGGGATTCCTGCTCCCCTTTCTCTGCAGAACATAATTTGGAGAAGCTGACTGATAACAAAATGAGAGCTAAAAGAAACCTTAGAAATCATTTAGTACATTCAATTATAGACAAGCTTAAGAAGTAACTTGCTCAGAATCCTGTACAAAATCAGCAGTAAAACTAGAACTTAAATCTGAGCCTTTCAATTCCCAGGACATCCTTGCACCAGAGAGGACTTAATTATCAGCAGTTCAACCAAAAACTTGCACAACCACAAGAACCAATGGCCTAACATTTCCCTCAGGATTTCAACTTAAACAAGGATAAGAAACAACACTGTCATTGCAAAAAATTAGCAAATAGATGTTCTATAAATCATTTAGAATTTCTTCCAGGAGCATGATGGCCTATGTTTATTTGCCTTATTATGAACATGATTTATTCTCTACAATATGTACAAGACTAGATTGGCAAGCTTCATGACTACAGGGATTCTACACAATCTAGTACACAGAAGGTGTTGAAGATAGTGAACAAGACAAAGTCCATGCCCTTTTGGTGTTTACAAATCTGCAGAAAAACAAATAATAATGACAACAACAATGATTACAATGCACACTAAGCACTTGCTATAAGCCAGACACTGTTTTAAGTCCTTTACAAAAGGGGTACATTATACCCTGTATGTAGATGAAGAAATGAAGGCATAGAAATGTTAAGTAATTTGCTAAAGCTCACAACTAATCTTTCTTTCCTTCATTCCTCAAGTTTCTAGGAATAAAAATGCTGTCATAGTCACAAATTTGAAAACATGGGGGGCCTGGGTGGCTCAGTCATTAAGTGTCTGCCTTCAAGTCAGGTCATGATCCCAGAGTCCTGGGATCAAGCCCAGCATGGCTCCCTGCTTGGCAGGGAGCCTGCTTCTCCCTCTCCCACTCTCCCTGCTTGTGTTCCCTCTCTCGCTGTGTCTCTCTCTGTCAAATAAATAAATAAAATCTTAAAAAAAATTTTGAAAACATGGTTTATTTTATAATCACATTATAGTATATTATGTCTTAATATTACAGCTCACCCCTCCACACATACACACTCTGACACTTAATTCCCTCTACTCTCAATATGTAAAACCATAGTGAAATGTTGATTATCTAACTGAAACTAAAACCACACCTAAATTGCACAGCATTTCATTCAGCCAAGAAGTGTTACTGCACAGTAATGATACCTAAGATGTCCATATTTTAATATTTTTACACGGTTGTACAATATGATTTCATAAACATTTCATGTTTCAACATCTAAATATTTAGCACAGAAACTGCCTCACTAAAAAATAATTTGCCAAACTGCTACAGCTGTTTGTTTTTTAATTCTTAGATCTCTGAAGACCTTCCATACAGAATACTACTGTCTGTATTATCTCTGAACTAAGTTGAGACAGATTATCCTGAAACGACAAGCATTCAGATTCAGTCAAGGATAGGTCGGGCAGATAGCCGGAATAGCTACATCTGTGTCTGCCATATCAATACCTAGAAGTAAATCTAGTGACAGATGTGCAAGACCCTCTAACTGAAAAAGATTTTAAATAACTTCAATGAGGGATATACAAGTTCATGGATTGGTATATGGAATTCTAAAGGTATCAATTCCCCTCAAATTGATTTATGAGTTCAAGCCCCATGTTGGGTATAGAGATTACCTAAATAAACTTAAAAAAAAAAAAAAGAGAGAGAGAGAGAAATTAGATGTCATAAAAAAATATGCAAAACTCATCTATGGTGATTATGCAGAAAAAAGTTAATTAATATAGGAGATCTGAGATTGCTATCCTTAGGAAAGGCCCGCTCGTAAAGACAGCCTTTTGGCTGGTGCCTGGAAGAAATTTGGTTAATAAATAGTTCCCTACACTGACATAAAACTTTCCCTAACTGGTAAGGTGGCTCATTGTATTTAGGACTGTGGAAACAACATGATTTATTTTTTTTAACAATATTTTTATACTGAACATCTGCCTTCCTTCTGGGACTCTAGAATTTTAATATACCCTTGACAGAGAGTGTCTGTGTGACTACCTTGCAATAAAAACTTTGGGCACCAGGAGCGCCTGGGTGGCTCAGTCGTTAAGTGTCTGCCTTCCTCTGCCTTCCGCTCAGGTTATGATCCCAGGGTCCTGGGATAGAGCCCCACATCGGGCTCCATGCTTGGTAGGAAGCCTGCTTCTCCCTCTTCCACTCCCCCTGCTTGTGTTCTTGCTCTCACGGTCTCTGTCAAATAAATAAATAAAATCTTTTTTTAAAAAGGGGGGGGCACTGGATCTCTAATGGGCTTTTCTGGGTGGAAATATGTTCTATATCTCAAACATTACCTGGGTATTCATTTTACAAAAATTCATCAAGTTCTAGACTACTGACTTTATAATCTTTTCTATGTATGTCATGTATCAAAGAAGATTCCCTCACTCTGTCCCTCATTCTCAATAACCAACTTATCTGATTGTATCCAGTAGGTCAATGACTCTCACTAGGGATAGTGGCATAATGACTGAGAAAGCCTTGAGGGAGTGGGAGTTTGGGATATTAGTAATAGACTTTTTTTTTTCTAAATCTGAGCGAAAGCTTCATGGACAGGTCACCCTGAAAATCCAATAAGCCATGCAACACTTATGATTTGTGATGGTCTTGCATATATACATTTTATATCAATAAAGTCATAAAAATTACATGATAAGCTTTTTACATATGTATGTACATGTATGTATACACACATGTGTGTATATATACTTAAATGCTTTTAAGAATATACATAATTATCTCTCAAATTGACCATTGTCTCCCCTTTCCTAGCTCTCCCTCTCATTATTCTGCGCCCTGTACTCCCAGACTCTGTAGCCTTTTCCCTTAGCAGGGTGAAATGATTCTCTGAATCCATGTAACTTCCAAACTGGTCTTTTGCCTTTCCCTAACCCTTTCTCCACACTGCAGAGTAAACGTTTTTGTTTTTTATTTTTTAAGATTTTATTTATGAGAGAGAGAGATAGAAAAAGAGAGAGCGAGCACACACATGGGAGAACACAAGTTGGGCAAAGAGAAGCAGACTCCCCACTGAGCAGGGAACCCAACATGGTACTCACAGGTCTCAACCCCAGGACCCTGGGATCAATGACCTCAGCTGAAGGCAGACACTTAAAAGACTGAATCACCCAGGTGCCCCTCAAATATCATTTCTTGAAGGAAACTTTTCCTGATTCAGGTGTGTATACATATATGTAGAACTATGTATACGCACACTTAGGAAGCACTCCCCTTTCTCTCTGTATATGGTCTCTCAACATACTTATCAATATTATTACCATCAGTATAAACGTGCCCTAGTATCTCCCATCTAAAAAATTCCATTAACCTGGATCTTCTGCAAAGCAAAACTAGAGCCCATTTTCACAGTCTCCACTTTGTCTCACATTTTTTCCTCAATCAATTCCAAGGAGGGTTCTACTTCTTCTCTTTTCCACGGAAATTGCTCAAGTGTATGAATTATTTCAATCCTGCCAAATCCAATGGTCACTCTCTATCCTCATTTTAATCACCCTTTCAGTATCATTCAGCCTTTTTGTGTATTTTTCCCTTTGATGGTCTCCTACTTGCAGCATTTCCAAAACATATTTTAAGAAACTCTAGTCAACTGTTCCATTAAAATAAAAAAAGTTTCATGGTCAAATAGGTTTCAGTAATATTACATATTTTATTATATTCTTGGGGTCTCAGATGTTTCTGTGGAACTTTGAACACATTACTTAATTTCTCTGTGCCTCCTTTGGTCATCTGAAAAGCAGCGACTATCTCAAAACCTATTGCAAGGATTAAATGAAATAATGTACATAAAATACATAGAACACTGCCTGGCACATAGAATATTAAGTATTCTGTAAGAAGTAATATCATTACAACTCACAGCATTTGTTGGAGGATTAAATGAGATATGAAAACACTTTAAGATATTTTATAGATATGATTCTCAAACTTCACAGTCTTTTTACCCTCTTATTGAGGACCCAAAGAGCTTTTGTTTATATTTATCACTATATCAATATTTATCATCTATAAAACCAAATACACTTTAAAGATAGTTATTAATTCATTAAAACTTGCAATCCCATTATATGTTAATATAGGTAGTATTTTAATGAAAAATAACTGCATTTTCCAAAACAAAAAAATAATTTTATGAAAAGTGGCACTGTTTTCCATCTTCGCAAATCTCTTTAATGCTAGATTCTCACATCTGCATTTGTATTTTATCTGTTGCCATATGTGATTTGGGTTAAAGTATATAAAGAAAATCTGGCCTCACACTGCTATGTAGTTAAAAAGGTAATTAAAATATTCCTCTCTTACCCACATTACTATGGATATTCTTTAATACTACACAAAAACTCCACAAGTGGTAGTTTCTTAAAGATGAGTTGTGATATGTAATCTGACACCAGACCAATGAAATTTCTCACTCTATTACACTGAAATCTCTTGGTGTATCTTATACTTTGAATAGGGTTTTATTTTTTTAAGATTTTATTTATTATTTATTTGACAGACAGATATCACAAGTAGGCAGAGAGGCAGGAACAGAGAGAGGAAGGGAAGCAGGCTCCCTGCTGAGCAGAGAGCCCGTGATGCCAGGGCTAGATCCCAAGACTCTGGGATCATGACCTCAGCCGAAGGCAGAGGCTTTAACCCACTGAGCCACCCAGGCGCCCCTGAATAGGGCTTTTATCTGTGCATATCTTTGTGAAATTATGAACTGACCAATTTGGAAAATATCAGTTCAGCCAGTTATGCAAACCACCCTTATACAATTTATTTTAAAAATCACGTTTTTCAATATCACCATCAATCTCAACAGAAGAGTCTTAGAGAGTTGTCAAGCTCAAAGTGGTGCATTTAAATTTTCCAAAATTCTAATTTTTGCTTGAATGCCCATTGTTTCCCTTGAAGTGGCAGGCTTCTATTCATTTTTGAGAAAATGTCTACCATACACTGGCACCTGTATAATCATACTTAGGAAATTTTAGAAAATATAACAGACAACTTTTCAGAGCAATGATGTTACCATGTTATGGACCTCCTCAGAAACTTCAGCGCACACTCCTGAAAGAATGAGCATGAAAAAGGCAAATAATGTCAGTTTTTACCCTGTGGACTCCTTGAAAGTCTTGGGGGACCCTCATGAGTGCCCAAAAAAACCACGGTTTTGCATTTTACAAGGCAGAGTACATCAATTTTCAATTTACTTTGATTATTGCCAAAAGAACCTTGGAAGACCTCACCACCTTAGGGGTGAGTTAAAACTAATTGCCTGAGAAGGAAGAAGAGGGATTCAGTTGCCCAACTCGCTCTAATAGGAGCAGTTCATTAGCTTTACTTGTACCTTCACCTCATCTGGGTATGAGCTCTACTATGAGCTGCTCCTAGGTTCCTGCCAAGCCTTGGCATTAATCAAGCCATCCTTGGGTGATCCAGTTTTAGGCAGGTTTTTTTTTTTTCTTTTAACTTTAATTTTAGGTAATCTATGATCTCTCTACCATTGTCCTAAAGTAAGTCAATTCAATTATTTTATAGTTTAAAAAAAAAAGAAAGAATATGTAATGGGGATAAAAGGCACAGCATAGGGAATACAGTCAGGATTACTATAACAGGACTATATGGGGACAGGTGGTAGCTACACTTGTGGTGAAACTGCATAATGTATAGACTTACAGAATCACTACACTGTACATCTGAAACTAATGCTGAACATTGTCAACTATGCTTCAATTAAAAAAACACTAAAATTAAAATAAAAAAATAAAAAGCCCATTAATGCCACTTTTTCTGAACCAATAAAAGGTACTGTAATTTGGGAAATTCTGCACTGTGCCCTTTATTAACTACACTTTTGAATTTTAAATTACTTCAAATAGCTCTTTATAAAAGCATCCACGAAATTTACAAATAAAACAAAAAGAAATATACTATTTAATAACATTAAATATACTATATTTTTAGTTAACAATATTTTTTTAAGATTTTATTTATTTATTTGACAGAGAGAGATCACAAGTAGGCAGAGAGAGAGAGAGAGGAGGAAGCAGGCTCCCTGCTGAGCAGAGAGCCCGATGCGGGACTCGATCCCAGGACCCTGAGATCATGACCTGAGCCGAAGGCAGCAGCTTAACCCACTGAGCCACCCAGGCGCCCCTTTAGTTAACAATATTAGCTAACTTTTCAAGGACAGGTTGGCAATGTCACCTTTTATCAACCTTCCCTACAACTCATTTACAGAAAAAAAAAAAAAACTAATTATAATTAATAACCCTAAAAATACTATCATAAATGGGTAGTGGTAATGGCTGCACAACACTGTGAATGTAATTAATGCCACTGAATTATACCCTTAAAAATGGTTAAAATGACAAATTTTATGTTATATATCTTAATAAAATGTTTAAAAATAATGTATATTAAACAATATACATTAATACTGTATAACGTATATTAAAATGCATTTAATACACATTTTAAATGGGTGAACTGTATGGTATGTGAATTTTATCTCAATAAAAATGTTTTTAAAAAATTAAGAAAAGTTCTTAATTTAGTCTCGAAATATTCAAAGCAGTCTGACATAGAAAATGGCACAGATTTGCTCAGTGTGACTGTAGGAACATAACTAGGACCTCCAAAGCATAAATTATAGGGAGGCGTATTCCCACTCAATACAAGGAAGAAACAATAGCTAAAGGTGTCCAAAATCTTGAAGCATCCCTTCACAAAGCAGAGAACAGTCCTTGAAGGTGTTTCAGCAAAGGCCCACCTGTAAGGAATGCACAGGGCCCTAAAGGGTCCATAAATACCTTGACAGTGGAATGCAAAATTGTGTCTCTGTCTTTTCTCAAGTAAGGTCCTTATGTTAGATTCTCAAAGGAGATAGAATGCACTAGATCTAAAAATTCCTTCCAAATTTGAGACTGTACACTCCTATAGATCATACTCCCTCCCCTCTAAGGAGTGTAATGAAAAGAGCATTTGCTACAGTATACAGACACAAATTACCTGTGGTCCAGAATCAACTAATGTTGCCCTTAAAATGAAAGTGAAATATACTCTCAAGATTGCCCTTCGGCTAAAATTTGGGTAAAAGGAAAATAATGCTTAATGGGGTAAGGCCCAGTCAGATTCAGATATTCCCCTTCTCTGTTCCCTTGGAACCCAACATCTAGATATTCCTCAGTCTTCCAAAGTAGTTCATCCTCACCACCCTGAACTTTAAACACCAGGAATGCCCCAGGGCTCAATTCTCAGACCCATTCCACTTTACTTACCCCGAAGCATGACATTAAATACCCTCTATAAACTGAGAACACCCATATTTACAGTATCTAGTCTGAAAGTCTCTAAATTCCAGACTATCTTTTTATGGTTTTAGCTCTAAAATATTTAGGTTACTGATCTAACTATGGGCCATTTAAGTTCATTTCTGGATATTCTTAAACATTTATTAAGCTCTTCAAACTTCACATGTCCTAGACCAAACTTTGAATGTCTCCACCAAACCTGTTCCCCCCAGACTTCCATAGCTCAGTAAATACTTATGTTAAAAAAATCTTAGGATTATTCTTGACTTCCCTTTTTCTCTTACAACCTACATCTAAACCATTAACAAATCCTGTTGGCTTCACCTTCAAAATCTGTCTCAAATGCCAGCAGTTTACCACCTCCTCCTCTACTAACCTGAATTATTGCAATTGCCTTTAACCTGGTCTTCCTGCTCTCACCTTTGCTTCCCTACAGTCTAACAAGCAGCCAGTAATCCTATTTAAAATATAGTCTCCAGCGTCTGGGTGGTTCAGTGGGTTAAAGCCTCTGCCTTCGGCTCAGGTCATGACCCAGAGTCCTGGGATCGAGTCCCGCATCTGGCTCTCTGCTCAGCTGGCAGCCTGTTCCTTTTTCTCTCTCTCTGCCTACTTGTGATCTCTCTCTCTAATAAATAAATAAAATCTTTAAAGTATAGTCTCCCTTCTCTAAACCCTTGGAGGACTTCCTGTCTCAATCAGAATAAAGACCATAGTGCTTTACATTGCCTATAATGTCTCACACAATTTGCCCCTTCCATACAAACACACACTTCACTGGTCTCATTTTTTTCCCTCTCTCTCCTTCCTTAAACCAGCTCTACTGTCCATGGACTTTTGGCTGTACCTGTTACATGCATGCCCTAACTTTGCATTTACTGTTTCCACAGACCAGAATGCTCTTCCCCTAGATATCTCCATAGCTGGCCTGCTCAGCTACTTCTGGTCTTTCCTCAAATTCACCTTCTTAGTGAGGCCTTCTCTGATCACCTATTTTAAAATAACAATTGTGCCTCCTCTGCTACTCCTTATTCTATGCCCCAACATTTGTCCTTTCTTCAAAGTATTTATCACCATACGACATACTGTACATACATATTTATTTGTCTATTTTCCTCCACTGGAATGTCAACTTCAAGAGAGCAGGGGCTCTGATTAGTTCATCTGTACACTTCCAGTGCTCAGAGCAAAGCCTACCACATAGTAGGCCTTCAATAAATATTTTTGGAACTAATAAATAGAATGCTGTATTTTAATCGCCTTCTTCTATATCTGTCTCCTTAACAGACTGTGAGGTTTCTGCAGGCAGCAACACTGTCTCACTCACATCTGAATTTCCAACACCTAAAACTAGTGCTGGGCACACAGTTAAGTGTTGGTTCGAAATGAACGAATCAAGAAGAGAGGCCAAGGAAAATTCTTCAGATTTTCACAGTCCCTTCTCCATCATTCTTTAAATATAAGTCAGAAAGTGAGTTACCTAAAGCAAGACATTTCAATACCCATTCCCACGCCCACAGGCGTACCCCGCCCCCCAACCCTACCCTCCCTTATCCCCAGGGTTAACCATCCCCAGGATAACCAAATGAGACAATGAGTAACGGTCAGAGCCAGAATTTGAAACAGGATCAAATCCGCCGGAGGAAATAATTGTGACCTGACAAGATCAAAGAAGGTGACCGGACTCCAAAAAGAAACACTGCTCTCGGGGATAATGGCAAGGAGAAGGGCGGGCCCTGGTGACCCCAACTATAAAATCCAAGTCCCTCTTTTGACAGCTAAGGAAACTAAAGCCTAGAGCGAAAAGCGACCTGCCTGAGGTCACCCAAGCAACCTAACCAGGGCGAGAACCCCGCTCATCCCGCCTGCGCGCGGCCCCAGTAGCCTCTTCCTTCGGGTGGTGCCTGCCGCGCCGAGCCCCCGCAGGCGCACGTGCTCCCAGGTCCCCGGGCGCCCGCCGGCCCGCTGCTCCTGGCCCGTTCCCCACCTGCGGCCGAGGCTGGGGTCGACGACCATGGCCCACTCCCCACCCAGCCCCGGAGCCGGCGGTTGGCAACGCGCAGCGCGCCCCGCGAAGGTGGGCCCGGGCCGCCGGCTCCGCGCCCGCCGCTTACCTGGCCGGATCCCGCGGGAACCTGAAGAAGGCCAGGTCCGACTGCGTGCTCTTCCTCGTGCAGTTGGGGGCAGCGCAGAAGTTCGGCATCGTAGCCCACCCGCCGGCCGGCCCAGCCCTCCCCTCCCCGCCTCCTCAGGGCAGCCCGCCCGCCCGTCGGGGCCGGGGAGGGGAGCCAGGCCGGCCGGCCGGCTCGGCAAGGCCTGCGCGCCGGGGGGAGGGGCGGCGGGCGAGAAGCCGCGAGGGGCAGGAGGGGCGCCGCGGTCCGAGGCCGGGCTGGGGACGCGGCTCCACAGTGCTGTGAGTGGCCGGGAGGATTTACCGCCGCCGCCGCCGCTGCCGCTGGTGCACCTCCCGCCCGCCCGGGACGCTGCCGCCTCCTTCCCACAATGCACCCTGGCGCCCGGGGGTGCCCTCTCTTCCTTCAGCCTTCCTCCCCCGCCCCCTCCTTTCCGCCGACTTCTCCGCCGGCGGGCACGCGCAAAGAAGCGCGCCGGCCCGGGTGTGGCGAGGTGCAGGCGAGGCCTGGCGCGGGCTGCCGCAGTGCGCATGCGCACAACCTACCCCGCCAGGCGATGGCTTTGCGCATGCGGGCATGTCACCCGGGACTCTAGAGCTGGCGAGCCCCGGCTACCGTCGGTAGGTTTGGCGTGCGGGGGTTTCCGCAGACCTGGGGCGGCGAGCTTGCACGTTATATCTCTCCTTGCTTGCTTACGTTGCCACCACTTAGGTCTCTATTGCAGAAATCGCCATAGACGCTGAAGGGCCGCGGAATCGAAAGACCTTGTTGACTGATTTGCCCACTTTCCGCAGACCTGCGTGCACAAGTTGAACGGAGACGTGTAGGAGATTTCATTTTCCCCAGTTTTGCAGCTAATCTTAAGCCCTGTTAGCTTTTCAGGACGGGTTTCCCCGCCTCAACCGGAAGCTGAGGGACGAAAACTCAAGAGAAGCAGTTACTTTTCCCTGGTGAGGCTTCTGGAGGATCGTTACGAGCGACATGATTCCACTTGGAGCCCTATAAAGATTGGTTCCGCTCTCTTCCCCTTACAGCTGTGGTCTTTTCACTTTCGTGTGCTGTTTAAGTGCCAGAATGAGTGACCGCTATCTAGAACAAAGGATTAGTATAAAATTCTGCGTGAAATTGAACAAGTCCGCAAGTGAGACCCACCACCTTTTAAAAGAAGCTTATGGAGATGAAGTCATGTCAAGGGCCCGAGTTTTCGACTGGCACAAAAGGTTTAAAGAAGGGCGGGAAGATGTCCGAGATGACGCCCGAAGTGGTCGTCCAGTCACCCACCGGACGGATGAAAATATCCAGAAGGTCAAGGACTTGGTTTGTTCAAACAGGCGGTTGACCGTGAGGATGATGGCGGAAGAGTTAAATTTAGATAAAGAAACCGTTAGACTCATTTTGAAAGAGAACTTAAATATGAGGAAAATATCTGCAAAAGTTGTATCAGGTATTTTGAAGGATGAACCCAAACCTCAGAGATTTGACTTTCAGTCTGATCTTTCAAAGGAAATGAGGAAAAATAAAAATAGCTTGTGTGTAAGGAAAAAGATAAGTTCTGAAACGCGGACTCATCTCGAGTGTGAAGCTGGTGGGAAGATACCTCTCTCTGCCTGTATCCCATCCCCCAAACCACTACCCTGCCAACCAGCTTCTGCAGGCTTCATCATCAACAAGCCTTCCCACCAGGGCAGCTCAGGACTGGTCACCCCATGGTAAAAGGAATGTGAGGTAGCTGAGCCTGAGCTAGAAAGCTGCCTCACAGTTAGGCACCTTCATTTGCTGCTCATCCATTTTCAGTCTTTATCACTCTTTCCCACATGTTACCACCGTCTTAGTTACCCTTGTTGGACTACTGGGCGGTCTTCTGGTTTTGAGGAACTTTGCCTGTTGATCTATGGTACTTGCTTGTTTCTTGATGTCTTTTGCTTGTTAAAGTTTGGATCTCCTCACTGCCCAGGCCTTAGCTTGTTGTGGCTGTTGTGTTCCTGTGTTCTCAACATTCTGCCTTAGGGGATCATACCTGAAAGGTGGGAACAGGACCTCCTGGAGTCCTTCTCTGCCCATGAAGGCATATTATGGGAGGACCTCAAAAGAAGGCCTACAGTCCCAGCCTGCTTCACAGGCAGGACCTGAGGTATGGTACAGAAGGTAGTGGCATGCTGACTTAGTGAGCGTTGCTAAGGGCATATCCAGCCCAAATAACTCAGTGGCAACCACTCAGTACTCAGGGGTTGGCCACCTATACTCACTTTCTCACACACCTGTCTCTTACAGAAAAGCTGGATTCGTTTCATGAGTCCTGTGCTCTGGACCCCCCCCACTCATTTGTGTATCCCCTCTGCTGGAAGGGGAGGATTTGGTCCCAGAAAATAGAAGCCAGTGGACTTAGTCCCAGGCCGCAGTGTGTGAGGAGAAGACAAGGTGATACTCTAGACCTTGACTTAAGGGAGTCTGCTGCCTATGTGCTGATTTCCACACAGCGGCCTGTTTTTAGTAACTAATGCCTACCACTATCAGGTGGCTTTGGAGCACATGCAGTTTTTAGAACGCTGCTGGGCATTGACAC
This sequence comes from Mustela erminea, assembly GCF_009829155.1. Taxonomy (NCBI): domain Eukaryota; kingdom Metazoa; phylum Chordata; class Mammalia; order Carnivora; family Mustelidae; genus Mustela; species Mustela erminea. The sequence continues at coordinate 53,770,530 of NC_045622.1, read as the reverse complement.
TGTGAAGGTATAAAACAAAATCATCAAGGGCTGGCTGGGTGGACATCCAGATGAGATGATTCCTGACTGGATCCATAAAGAAGGGTGAGACAGGAGGCTAGGAAATTAGGGAAAGCTTCCCAAAGCAGGTGGAATTGCCTGACTCTTTGAACCGGCATTGGTATGAAAGTGATGGCACTGTTGGCTGAAATAGCAAAGTCTGGAGGAAGGTAATGGTGTTTATTGTACAAGATGAACAATTTTGGATAATTTGCTTCCTCTCCTCCGCCCTAACTATGCCATAAGTTTATAAATTGCTTCCCCTGCATCTGTGGATAGGTTTATAATAACTCACTTACTTGATTATCTAGTTTTCCCATCAACCACGCCCGCCCCCCGAAAAAGTTCTGCAAGTTTAATTTTTTTTTTTTATCTCTTTCTGCCTGTCCGCAAGGATTTATGGAATGGAACTTTTCCCAAGTGGCTTCCTATAGACTGGATACATCTCAGAAATATCTGACAAAGTGCAGTGAAGGGATGGTTAGAGCATTTCACAGGATTAGCCAATGTCTTTGTTTTACCTAAGGATTTTTATGGGTAACAGTCCCTATCATTTAACTAGTAAGTTACTAAAACATATTGCTTGATAGAAGCCCAACACTTATTTATTCAAAATAGTTATGTTTAGTTCTATTCTTTCACCGTCTCTATCTTCTCCAAAAAATGACATTTCCTACTAATACCTGTCAGTTTTGAAGTGCTCTGAAACCTAGACCTTATCCCACAAATAAAAGGTCTTGTGCAAAAGAACTCTTAAACCAAACAACAGCTTATAGATTTCTACATGCTTAGCCATTTGTAGGCATTCCATTTCAGGACCATTACATCTTCCACATCAGGTGAGGCCCTGGTTCCCCACAAGCACTTGCAACCAGGGACCCTGCACTTCTGGAACAAAGCCCCCATAGCTGGCTATTGCAACTTGGTGGCTGAACCTCACATTAATCCTTGGTAGGCTCAGTGGTAATTGTTGGAAAATTGTATGCTCCTTGGCCAGGGCCAGGATCCTACAACAGTATTTCAAGGCCTTATCTCCAACCTGAGAGAACTTATTTCTGGACTTATTCCTGTTCTGTGAACAGGGCTGGAGTGAGCCTTCCAAAGATGCTGGACCAAGACCATGCTGGAGCATAGGGTACGAGAAGCATTGCTGGCCCAGACAGGGTTTGGACACAGCAACCAGAAGCAGGTAATCAAGAATGTGAGTTCAAAATGTTACTAGTATCTAGAATGAAAAGGACTTAATTGTTTACTTTAGATCATGTGCTGTGTACTAGTTAGGTCGAACTATGGCTCTCCCTAAACCAATTACCCGTTTGCAAGGCTTCCCAGGAAATATTCAGTGAAATGATAATAGACCTGGGGTGCCTGGGTGGCTCAGTTGGTTAAGTCTCTGCTTTCCCCTCAGGTTGTGATTTCAGGATTCTGGGATCAAGCCCCACATCTGGCTCCGTGCTCAGTGGAGAGTCCGCTTGTCCCTCTCCTTCTGCCTCTCGCCCCAGCTCAGACTCACTCTCTCGCTTTCACTGTCTCCAAAAAATAAATAAATAAAATCTTTAAAAAAAAATTATAATAGCCCCTAAGATGGCTCAGATTTGGGGAAGTAAAATTTCTGCCAGAACACTCATCACACAGCAAACTATCCATACATGGCTGCCCAGAAACACTAAGCCCCAGGCCAAAGCATAAGCTCCTATGATTATCCCCAGAGAATTCTTGTATGACAGTACCTCTCATGTGCCCACCCACCCACCAAATCTGTTCTTTTAAAGATTTTATTGATTTATTTGGCACACATCACAAGTAGGCAGAGAGAGAAAGGGAAGCAGGCTCCCTGCTGAACAGAGAGCCTGATGCAGGGCTCCATCTCAGGACTCTGGGATCATGACCTGAGCCGAAGGCAGAGGCTTAACCCACTGAGCCACCCAGGCGCCCCCCAACCAAATCTGTTTTATCACTGACACAGAATTTACCCTGAACTACATCTTGGACTTCCACCTGCCCCACAGGTTTCCTGAGTCTCAAGAATCTACTTATCATCATCCCCCAGGCTCTTGTCCTTGGCTTTTCTTAACACACTTCTGTTTATTCTCTATCAGTTTGCTCCTTCTCCTCTGTTATACTGGTGCTTTGTTTTCTGGTTCAGGATCACACCTCCCTCCCTCTTGGTCAAGATTTTCCGTTCAACTTACAACTCTAATTTTTTGTCCTTTTTCCAGCTCCCCACTTCAGCCCTATAGTCTTGAGTAGGGAAATTGCCTGTCCCTAAGTTTCTTTCCTATCTTCAAGAAGCAGGGTGGGGGAACATGAAGGGATGTGTTCTTGTTTTTGTTTTTATCTAAGAGACAGACCAGGAAGAGGAAGTAGCTCTCTCCCACCCTTAGCCACCAGTGGTTCCACTCCCCAGAGGCAATCAGTGTTACAGGTTTCTTAAGGAGGCAGTTTGGTTATCTCAGGTATTCAGGAGTCATGAATGTTTTTCAGAAATACAACATCCAAATCCCATTCTCTCAGGGTAAGCTCCCCTAATTGTAGAAGATGAAGCCTGGCTCTCTGTAGGACATCAGGAGGAGAGCTGGCCATCTGCAAACCTTGACTATAATTCTCAAGCTCAGCACATGGTCAGTTAATGAAATCTCTTTGGCTTTCAGACTGATCTCTCTCCTCATCCCATTCTGGTTCAAAATCCATATAGAATGTTATATTCCACAGCTGGAAGTCCAGGAGAGTAGACACCTTCCAGGGCAGATCATCCCATCAGTGATTTTATCTAATTCTTCCTCCACCTGTCACCGCTCCCTACCTTACTTCCACTTGCCCCACTGTTAATGAGCAAAAACAGAGAGAATATTCACCAATCTTTAATTTCAAAAAAAAAACATGGGAAGCTCTGTAGTCTTCTGAATTCTGCCCTTGGCTATGAATCCTCACTGAAATGTTATTGTTTGGGAAGAATGTGTACCTGGGACCTGCTTTTCAGAGCCTTCCTTTCAGATCCATTTCTTAGAGTTCACATTTGCCCATGGAGATGCCTGGATCAATTTGGGTACCAACTGACTTGAGGACATCTAGTAAAGGAGGAGGCTACTGTTGGGGAACTGTCTGTCTCTGCATCTCATACACTGCTACCCAGCCTGCTATTTGCAGAGCACCTTGTCAGCAAGGCTCACTAGGTTTCTGGGGACTGGGTCTCACCAGGGTCCTGTGTAGTTCAATCAGCAAGATGTTCCTTTGCTACTGGAACTGTATATGCAACCCTGCATTCTCCAACTGCTTCTTGGTTGGATCAGACCTCTCAGATTTTACCGGCCTCTACACAGTATCCCAAGCAATCTGGATGTATTTATCTTCTCTAGTCTCTGCCTTATCAGATCCTTGCAAATACTGTCCCAGTTTCATCACCCTTCTCCCAGTATTAATATCTAGAAATAAAAAATTTATACTGGGAAACTTAAGTACCTCTAAGGACCCTTGGGTCTAGTGAAAGGGTCAACAAATTTTCTCCATAAGGGAAATGCCTTAGGATTTGTAGGCCATACAGTCTGTTTAATAACTGCTCAGCATTTTATTGTTGCAAAAGTAGACCTAGCTAATACAGAAACAGATAAACGTGGCTGTGTCCTAATAAACCTTTACTTATGGATACTGAAATTTGAGTTTCATATAATTTTCACATGTTACAAAATACTATTTTGATTTTGTTCGACTGTTTTTAAAAATGTAAAAAGCCATTCTTAGACTTCTTAGCTTACACACAAGAGAAAAACAGATGGTGGGCCAGATTTGGCCCATGGACCATAGTTTGCCTACCTGGTCCAATGTATATAAAGTGTATATAAAAAATGACAGAAGATTGATCCTTTTCCATCAATAACATTGTTAATGCCATATTGATCCAGCAGTGTTTGACAGTTTATTATATAAAAATTACGGAATATTGAAGGGAATCTTTACAGTGCCAGCAGAGTGAACTAGAACTGAATGAACTAGTTTATCTCAACCACATTGACTAAAAATGGTATTATGCACACTACTACTTATATTATGCCCTTATAATATCTCAAACAGTTTGGGCAATACTGCAGATAGTTCAGCGTTGCGACTAGTGTGGTAACCGAATGAACTAAAGGTGGGTCCAAAATCACCACGGTCATGGGCAGCACTTGAATGAGTTTACATTCTCACCTGTGGAAGTGACTACTGTGGAGGTAACAACACTCACTGAATCATACACTTCTCTGCGTGCTGGTGCCCAGGGTGTACCTTTCAGATATGTTTACTTGTTTTTCCCCTAAAGAGAGCCTTATGGCGTCACCTTCAGTTAAGCCGATTTTCTAAAACTGAAGTGGAATCTCAGGATCGCACAGATGTTGACAAGGGTATTCATAATCCAACCAGTCAAGTTTCCCTTGAATCCAGGAGTGATATAGCCGCTGGGGGGAAAAAAAATGCGTCTGAAAGAACAGTCTGTGTTAATTCAACACATTTCTGTTGTGTGACTGTATGTGCCAGGCACTGTCCTGTGTGCTGGGTGCAGCAATGGATGAAAGAGACCCAGGCCTTAGATCCAACAGTCTGACATCTAATTCCTTTACTCCCCACTTCGGTACAGCTCCTCTTCCATGCCCCATGTGCTCACACGAACTCATTGTTAATTGCATACCCAGCAATAGGTCTGACCTTTGCCATAGGGCTCTGTGCTGCTGTCATGAAGGCTCTCCAGCTGCATGAATAGCTTGAGGACTGTGTGTTCTACTTAAATTTTATTATCCTTTAGACAGATCTGGATTGGTAGAGAAACACGCTGGCAATGTTAGAAGTGTAAATTGGCAACAGCTTTCTAAAAAGCAATTTGGCAGTATCTATCAGGAGCTTTAAAAATGTTTATATCTTCTGATCCTCTAATTCCGCTTCTGGGACTCTGTCCTAAAGAAATAGTCTAAAATGTGGGCAGAATTTATACTTAACAATCCAGAAGTCCAACAGTAGAAAATTGGTTAAATAAATTACCGTATGACTGTACAATAGACTATTATGCAGTCATTATAATTAATGTTTATGAACAGTTAAAACAGCATGGCAAAATGCTTGTAATGTTAAGTGAAAAGACTGGTACACAAAATAGTATATATAAATCGAAAATGTGTTGGTTTTTTTTAATGACTGGAATGGGTGTGCTAACTCCTGGTGGCTCGGTTATGTGTTTTCTTTCTTTCTTTTTTTTTTTAAGATTTTTTATTTCTTTATTTGACAGACAAAGATCACAAGTAGGCAGAGAGGCAGGCAGAGAGAGAGGAGGAAGCAGGCTCCCCGCCGAGCAGAGAGCCCAATGCGGGACTCGATTCCCAGGACCCTGGGATCATGACCTGAGCCAAAAGCAGAGGCTTTAACCCACTGAGCCACCAGGTGCCCCGGTTATGTGTTTTCTTAATTTCTCTGTTTCTTCTCTTTCTAAAAATTTCTACAAAATATTACTTACCACCTCTACCATCAGAATAAAACAGTAGCACCAAAAAGTGGCAATGGAGACAAGCCAGACCACTAATTTGGTCCTCGAACGGTTAACAGCCTGGGTGGCCGTGGAGGTTGTATGATACTCTATCGGTAGTAAGAAGGGAAAAGGGCCTGCCGCAGAGGAGAAGGCAAGTGACCAGAATCCCTACCAAAAAAAAAAAGGCCGAAGTGATATGGGAAGTTACCATGAGTGGCGCGCTCCTGTTATATAATCCTAGATAAATAAAAGAGCATATATGGATCAAGTGTGTTCTGACAATGGGAAAGGATATGGAAATACTCTCCCAAGGAAAAGTAACCTCACTCTCTTGCATTCTTTCATACAAAGTGAGTATTCTCAAGATGGATTTTATTACAGCTGATTCTCTGAAGAATCCTCGAGCCTTCCACATAATTTTGTTAGATTAGGAATGGCTTTTGATGGGCCAGGCCTACCTCCTCCCATACCGGGATGCTCACCCAGCACGGATGTGCATGGGAATATTTGGCATCCCACCCTGAGAATTCTGAAGCATATCATTAGTCATCTTACCATTGTAACTTACAAATCTAAAGTTTGCAAATGTGATTTCAATGGAATCTGGAATTGCTGTACTTTTGTTTGTGTCTGAAGAGTAAACATGTCCTGGGATTTTAAAGTGAGAAATGATGTAAATAATGCCTATCCATAGGTGAAAAGGTTGTTATCTTGGGAAAATCTGTCCTTTATTGTTGCTTTAGCAAAATGTTTATCATTAAAATGCCAAATATACCTCTTTGGTAAAATTTCAGACTTTCAAATGAGTATATGTACATATTTTTGGGGCATGTATAGATTTGTCAAGTCGAGATAGTTCTTCAAGATCAAAGTGTAAGTCTCTTGGTTGGTAGAAAGAACAGAAGAGCAAGAACGGGTACTGGCTCCTTAACGACCCATGTGCCTTTCATTTTGCACCCTTGGAGCACTCCAATTTACTCATCTGTAAAAGGAAAATAACAACACTCATCTCGTAGATTTGTTCATTTTGTTGGTTCAACACATATTTATCGACTGCTTACGTGTATCTGACATTGTTCTAAACACGGAAGATACAACAATAAACGAGACAAGAAAATGTTCCTCCTCCTGAGCATACTTATAAGTGGGGGAGACAGGCAAGAGCAAGAATATAGCATGTTATATAGCGATTATTAGATATGAGGCTTACTTTAACGCAGGTGTCCCCCAGCACAAGACCTGGCACACGGTAAAGGACTCAGTAGATAGCGATTTCCTTTGGTTTTTTAGTCTTCCTAACGGCTCTTGAATTACTCCACAAAATGGCAGTGATCAGCAAAGCCTGACCCATTGCCTTCTAGCTCTTGCCAGTTAATAAAGCTTAAACCTGTTTTTGCTTAAGACAAATAATTATTAAAGTTATGTTTTGTACCTTCCTGTATAGCAGATTAATCAAGGTGGTGCCTAAACACTGTTGATAGATGGCCTTTTCTGAAACCAGTTGGCAGGGGTCTTGGCCTGGGACTAGATGGCAGGTGTTAGGTCCACAAAGACAAGTGGCGTGGTGTCATTGCTGTTTAAACAGAACAGATGCAGAGGCTGTCATGGCTGTTTCTGTTAAAGATGTGTTCCCCATGTCCTGTTTCCAATGCTGGTGAATTGGGCAAAGTTTGCATTATTTGTGGGAGGCCAGGACATTGACGGAAAGCCAGGAAAAGGAGGGTTTAATGCTTGTGGTATGTTTATATTCCTGCCCCATTGTGGAAATTTTGGAAGGTTCAGGAATGTTGGATAATAGCAGCCAAAAGTTTACCCCTAGAGTTCAGGTATTTCACCAGACCCATTTCTTTGCCTCATCTTCCTCCAGGAACATAGTGAGCATTCATTTGGTGAATTCCTTCAGGTCTGGGCCTGCCTGAGGCAAAGAGGGTTGGGCACTTGCCCTTGGGCTGTGCCCAGCCTTGTGGCATGGGGAAAGGGTTAGAGGTCGAAGGACCACTGAAAATGGGCTCCCACCTTAGATTGTCCATCTCTCCTAGAGGACAGCTGTAAAGAACAAGCTTTTATAAAGAATCCAGGACAGAAAGTTAGAAAGATCACACATAGGATGATTGTGGGAACAAGAAAGTTGAGTTTAAAGAGGAAAAACACAAAACAATGGTTAACTGGCCTGCTGGCTATACCATCCCCAGGATTCAGTGTGAAGTTGTACCTCTCAGAAGAAACTGGATGTTGGGCTGTGGGCCAGTCCCCCTGAACCTTGCTTTAAGAACCTAATAAGTGAAAATTCAGAATTACAGCTCTGCTTAGATGAGGAAATTGGCACAGGGAGGTTGAGTGACTTTTCTTGAATCACACATCTAGCTGGTGGCTGAGCCAGGATAATAATGAAGGACCTTGAATTTCACTCAGCCCAGTGAATTTTTTTCCATTACTCCACTGGTAATAATTGCCTTTACTAACATATACATTGTTAAGATATCTTTGAAATAGCAGTCAACATCCCATTTGATAAATATGACTTCCTAACAGTTGATTTACGGACAATTTTTGGGGAATTTTTTTTTTTTTAAGATTTTATTTATTTGACAGAGATCACAAGTGGGCAGAGAGACAGGCGGGTGGGGGTGGGGGAAGCAAGCTTCCCGCTGAGCAGAGAACCCCATTCGGGGCTCAATCCCAGGACCTGAGATCATGACCTGAGCTGAAGGCAGAGGTTTAACCCGCTGAGCCACCCAGGTGCCCCTAGGGAATGTATTTAAAGCATTGAAGTAGGACAAAGTTTTTTCCAAGTTTCATTGGTGTGTCCAGGCCCTCTGGTTGTTCCAGAGGTGCGTATTCATAAGTAAATGCTGGCATTCTGTCATTCATTTTTTCCAGATGTCCTTCCCAAGTAGTGTGTTAGGTTTTATGTTTTTAATATTTCTCATATATATTTTTAAAATCTGGGCACATAAATCTTAATAAAGTTCTTAACTATCTCCTCTATGCTGTCTCAAATTTCCGGGTGTGTTTATATTTATGACAGTGTCTATAGGCGTGAATGCTATCACATCATTAGGGTTTATATTCCTAAACCATAGACGTATATTTCTAGATGTTCTGAAAATTCTTTACACTTCACTTGTAAATGCCACTATACAGTGCCATGACATTTCCATAGTAACACATATTTTAAACAGGAAAACAGAGGAAGCCCAAGGAAAAGGGAAGTAGGTTTCAAATGAGAACACACAAGATGGGGAGGAGGGGAGTAAATTCTGGTTGGATGTGCCCTGAGAACAGAATGTCCTGCAGACCCACCTTAGGGACATGCAGTGTTCACCACCCACCAAGTGGCCTAATTGTGGCATCACACTTTCTTGGGCCCTCATGTCCAGTGGGGTCCATGTCATTATCCTTACATTTCTTAGTTATCACCTGCTGAGACCAGATTGAGGTGGTTACCCACCTGTCACCTCACTGTCCTGAAGCCCATCATTCACACTGCTGCACATGTGCTGTATGGTTTGGTGTTTACTGAAAACTGGTGTCTTTTGGACCCCAGCTTTTTGAACTTCCACAGGTCACACCCTCTGCCTGGAATTCCTTGCTGCTGCCATCCACCCAGCAAACCCCTACTCAGCACTCGAGCCTTAACCTTACCATTGCTGTTCTCTGCAATGGCAAAGCAGCCATCCTGAATGTACATATACACTCTTAATGTCAAAGAAACATTCAAAGAAACATTAACACTTAATTGAACTTAATTGTTTGCAGAGTGTTTTTCCTCCCTTACCAGCCCATGAACTCCTCAAAAGACAAGACCATATGTGATTGTTCTCTGTATTCCCTGCATCCAAAATAGAGCTTGTCTGGATAAATGTTTGATGATTGAATAAAAGAATAGACTTTTATGGTAATTGCTTTCTTTATTGTGGCAAAGTTCACATAACAAAATTCATCATTTTAACCATTTTAAAGTGCACATTTCCATGACATTTAGTATGTTCACAGTGTTGTACAATCACTACCACTGTCTATTTACAGAACATTTTTACTACTCCAAAAGGAAATCTTGTATCCATTAAGCAGACACTCCCCATCACTCCCTACCCCAAGGCCCTGGCAACCAACCACTAATCCACTTCCTGTCTCTATGGATTTGCTTAGTCTGAAATTTTTATATAAATGTAATCATGCTATATGTGGTCTTTTGTGTCTGGCTTCTTTCATCTAACATGTTTTCAAGACTCATCCATGTGGTAGCATGTATCAGTACTTCCTATGTAACTTTTTAAGGCTGAATAATATTCTGTTGCATTGATAGACCACATTTTCTTTATCCATTCATCCACTGATACACATCTGCTTTTCTACCTTTTGACTATTATGAATAGTACTGCTATGAATGTATGTATGTACAGACTTTTGTTTGAACACCTATTTTTAATTCTCCTGGGTACATACCTGAGAATGGAAATGCTTGGTTATATGGTAAGCTTATGTTTAACTTATTAAGGAACCACCAGACTGTTTTCTGCAGCAATCACCCATTTTACATTCTCAGCAGCAGTGTATGAACTGACAGTTCCAATTTCCCCACATTTTCATCAATTATGTATATATGACATATATATGACAATTATTATTTTCCATATAGATAGATAGATAGATATAGATATAGATATCTCCATCCATCCTAGTGAATGTGAAGTAGAATCTCATTATGGTTTTGATTTGCATTTCCCTAATAACTAATGATGTCAAGCATGTTTTGGTGAGCTCTCTGGTCATGTGTGTATCTTTGGAGAAATGTCTATTACACAAGCTCTTTGCCCACTTTTTATTTGGGTTGTCTTTTTGTTGTTGTTGAAAGAGTTATTTATATATTCTGGATACTAGACCTTTATCTGTATATGATTTGCAAATATCTTCTGCCATTCTGTGGATTGTCTTTTCCCTTTCTTTTTTTTTTTTTTTTAAGATTTTATTTATTTATTTGACAGAGAGAGATCACAAGTAAGAAGAGAGGCAGACAGAGAGAGAGAGAGGAGGAAGCAGGCTCCCTGCTGAGCAGAGAGCCCGATGCGGGACTCGATCCCAGGACCCTGAGATCATGACCTGAGCCGAAGGCAGCGGTTTAACCCACTGAGCCACCCAGGCGCCCCGTCTTTTCCCTTTCTTAATAGTGTTCTTTGGTACAAAAGAGTTTTAATTTTGAGGAAGAGTTTTGGTACAAAAGAGTTTTAATTTTGGTACAAAAGAGTTTTAATTTTGAGGAAGTCCAGTTTATTTATTTATATATATATATATATTTGCTTGCTTTGTGCTAAGAAACCATTGCCGAATCCCAAGTCATGAAGATCTGTCCCTATGTTTTCTCCCAAGGATTTTATAGTTTCAGCTATTATATTTAGGTCTTTGATCCATTTTGAGTTTGTTTTTGTATAAGGCATAAAGTAAGTGTCCAACTTCATTCTTTTGCATGTTAATCTCCAGTTAATCCTGCAACAGTTTATTGAAAAGATTCTTCTTTTCCCATCATCACATCTGTTATTGAAAGATATTTTCACATTATAAGTTGACAGTTATTTTCTGTGCCTTGAAGACTTTGCTCCAGTGTCTTCTGGCTTGCATTATTTCTGCTGTAATTCTTATCTTTGTTCCTCTATATGTACTGTTTCTTCTTTTGCTGCTCTTCTGTATTACTGTATTCTGTATTAAGGCTTCTTTTGTATTACTGAGTTTAGTGATTTGATTATATATACTCTGGTACAGTACTTCTTGTGTTTCTTGTGCTTGGGGCTCATGGAGCTTCTTAGATTTGTGGGCCAGAACTTTTCACCAAATTTGGGAAATTTATGGATGTTATTTCTTCAAATATTTTCTCTGCCCCTCCTTTCTTTAGGGGCACCAATTACATGTATACTAGGCCACTTGAATTGTCCGATAACCCACGTATACTTGTTTAATTTTTTTCTTTTTTTTTCTCCCTTTCTTTTAGTTTCTATTGCTGTGTCCCCAAATTTACTAATGCCTTCTTCTGAAATGTCTACTCTAATTTTAATCTCATTTTGTGGATTCCTCATCTCAAATACAGTGATTTATATCTCAAGAAATTTGACCTTTTTTTTTTTTTTTAGATTTTATTTATTTATTTGACAGAGATCACAAGTAGGCAGAGAGGCAGGCAGAGAGAGAGGAGGAAGCAGGCTCCCCACTGAGCAGAGAGCCTGATGTGGGCTCGATCCCAGGACCCTGGGATCACGACCTAAGCCGAAGGCCTAATGACTGAGCTACCCAGGCGCCCCTTGACCTGTTTTTTTTAAAATATATTTTTTATTTTGGAATAATTTTAGACTTACAGAAAATTTGCAAAGATGGTACAGGGCATTTCCAAATTGCCCCTCATCCAGTTTTAGTTTCTCCCAATGTTGTTATGTTACTGTGGTGCACTTACCCCAAAACTAAGTTACCAACGTTTGTGCATGACTATTAATGAAACCCCACACTTTATACAGATTTCATCAGCTTTTCCAATAATGATTTTTTTCTATCCCAGTAATCAATAAGATTTCAGATCTCATTTACTTGTTATATATTGTTAGTCTTTTCAGACCCATGACAGTTTCTCGGCCTTATCTTGTTTTTCATGACATTATCATGTTTTTCAATGACATTTCATGACATTGAATGTTTTAAAGAGCACTGGTCATGTATGTTATAGCATATCCTTTAATTTGGGTTTGTCTGATGTTTTTCTTATGATTAGCTGGGGTTATAGGTTTTGAGAAAGAATAGCAGCTAAAGTGTTCTTTTTATTACATCAAATTAGAGAGCACATGATAGCCACATGACATCATTGGTGACCTTCACTTTAATCACTTGATTAAGGTAGTTTTGATAGATTTTCCTACTGTAAAGACACTATTTTTTCCTTTCCTTTCTGTTCTTTGGAAGCAAGTCACCCAGTTCAGCCCACACCCAAAGGAAGGGGAATGATTATATTCCTCTGCAAAGGGAGAATATCTGCATCTGTTATTTGGAATTCTGTATAGAATAATTATCTTTCTTCCCACTTTATTGATTCAGTCAGTATTTTATCATTTTGGGCTCATGTATATTTATTTGATATTTTGCATTATAATTCAATGCTATGTTATTTATTTTATTGCTCAGATTGTTTCAGTTTGGGCCATTGGATGCCTTTTCGGGTTGGCTTCTGTATCTCTTTGACATGTTCCCATTCTTTTGTTTTTGAACACTTCCTTACTTTCTAGTACTTCAGCGTGCTCCAGAAATCATCTTGTATTTTTCCCTCTTCTAGATCCGCAATCAAACATTTCTCTAAAGAACTCTGGTTCCTTTTATTGGAGAACGGTCTTCAGAAACAAAGAGATGGGCACTGAGCATGTTTGTGGCTACTGTGACTTGGACCTCTTCGTCATCTTCTGTGTCTCTAACAAGCTGAGTGTTTTCTCTAGCTTCTTGATCACATAGAGTACAGTTGTGACTGTTTTAATGTTTTTAATCTATCCATTCTAGCTGTCTTGGTCAGTTTCAGTTGAGGGATTTTGAATTTTCGGAAGTAGCTTTTGGCTATTACTTTTAAACGTTGTGAGATGGGATCGGGGCAACATTAGTCTAGGGCTAATTTTGCCCCACTATTATGGCAAAGCCCATCTGATGCCATGTGAAATATGCCTGCCACTCTGAATGCTGGGAACAGGAACTGGACCTGTGGGTTCTTTGCGAATTGTTCCTTCTATTTCCTTTGGATGGTTCTTTCTGGTCACAGGCATTTTCCTCACATGCATGTTAAAGACTTCAGGGGAACCTTAGTAGATAGCCAGAGCTTTCTTTTGGTCCATATTTCTTCTCTTTGGCAGTCTTCCCTGTGAACTCTTGCTACCTTGACCTCCCCAGGCTCATAGCTCCATCTCTTCAATTCAGGAAAACTGCTGGGTTCCACCTGGGTTTACTCTCTCAGTCCTATGGCCTAGAAACCCTCTCTAGAAGGTAAGCAGGGACAATCATAAGGTTCACCTCGTTTGTTTTCTGTTTTCCAGGGATCACTGTTTTTACTTGCTTGATATCGAGTATCTTAAAAATCACTGTTTTATATGTTTTGTCCAGATTTGTAGCTGCTTTGTATAGGGAGATAAGTATAGTCCCTAATACTACATCTTCTTAGCCAGAAACCACAGTATATGCATAGGAAATTAATGGAGCCAGAGGCTATGATTAGCACAAAGGCAGGCATATCATAAGATTTAAAAAGGTAATGTCATATTGTGGTTAAGAGTATAGACTCTGGAACCAGACTGCCTGGGTATGAATTCTGGCTCACCATCTTACTACCTGTATATCCTAGGCCAACTATATAGCCTTTCTAGGCCTCAATTTCCTCATCTTAAAATGGGGCCCATAATGATCATATTTCATTGGCCTGAGATGGGAGTTAAATAGCTTAAAACACGTAAAGCATTTGGGACAGTGCTTGGTTCAAAACTTGTATTCAATAAATATTAGTTATTTATATACTTGTTAAAAGCAGCCAGCAAATCTGTGAGTTTCTTAGTGACCCTAGCAAAGTGGAAATATCAGTTACATGATTCAGTGCCCATAAAATATAAACAAATTGGTTGGACAGGAAAAGTACAGATTTCAGAATCGCCTCCCCCCAAGATTCCTCATAAAGAGAATACAGTATATACCTGGAATAATATACCAGTCAGAGGAAGTTTCCTAGGATTTTGTCTTTACCATTCCTCCAAATAGCCAATAACTTCATACTGGAGCCCAGTATAGTAAAAGTGCTTCCACTGTGACTGAAATATTGCAATACCTTTAGTCTGGCTTATTCCAAAAATAAAATGTATAGCATCAAAATGAAACTACTGAACCACAAGTCATTTGGGTGATTCTCTATAAATATGGGGGGGGGGGGGTTCAATTAGAAGACAATTATAGTGGTTCAGGGAAGAGGCAACTAAAGCCTGAGCCAAGAAATAGCTAAGGATGAAAGGGGGTTGGCACAGAACCAACCCACTGTACTGTGAGAATCCACAAATTTTGGCAATTGACTCAGTGTGCAGCAATAGTGAGAAGGAACTTTCGAGGCCAGGAGTGTGTGTATGGAAAGATGAAAAAGCTTGACTGTTTTGCTCTTTAAATCTTCTATAGCCTAACAAATATTTCATCAGCTTACTCCATCAGCTGCTGAGGGAGATGTGTTAATTCTCAGTATATAGGTTTGTCCATTTCTCCTCATAAACTTATATATTTGGAGGGTGTTTCCAGTTGGTACAGAGAGGTTCTGAGTCATATCTTCCTGATGAATTATCCCTTTTGTCCCTAAGTATATGCCTGTAGGGCACCTGGGTGACTTGGTTAGGTGTCTGCCTACCATGTGTTTGCTTTATTCTTTTGTCCTGTCTTTGGTTTAGTTGTTTTCTTTACTCCCTTTTTATTCTCATGAGTGATTTGAAGATATACATTCTAATTCTGTTCCTTCAGTGGATGTTCTTGCATTATTAATGTGCATACTTGAGTTAACAGTGTTAATTACCATCTCTAGCCCATTATGAAGGTTTTAGGCTCCTTAGAATTCTTCAGTTCTGATCTCTACCCCCTTCTATCTTCCAAGTAATTTGGGTTTTAGTTTTTTGGTCCTAACTTACTTTTAACCCCGCCCCCATTAGATGATTTAATAGTCAACATTTATTTGGATTTACAGGCCTGCATATTAATTTCTTTGTCTATCTTTCTTTGGTGCCTTTTCTTTATTGAAATATATTTCAGGGGGCACCTGGGTGGTATAGTCTGCTAAGCATCTGACTCTTGGTTTCGACTTGAGTCTGACCTCAGGATCATGAGATCAAGCTCCACATCCAGCTCCGTGCTCTGTACAGAGTCTGCCTGAGTTTCTCTCTCCCTGTCCCTCTGTCCCTACCCCGACCCTCCATGCTCTCTCTCTAAAATAAATAAATAAATCTTAGGGTGCCTGGGTGGCTCGGTCAGTTATGCATCTGCCTTTGGCTCGGGTCATGATCCTGGGATCCTGGGATTGAGACCATGTTGGACTTCCTGCTTAGCGGGTAGTCGTCTTCTCTTCTTCTCCCTCTCCCCCGCTCATGCGCTCGCTATCTCTCTCTCTCTCTCAAATAAATATGTCTTTTTTTAAAAACCTCATTTTTAAAAAATAAATAAATCCTAAAACTAGGTATAGGGGTGCCTGGGTGGCTCAGGGGGTTAAGCCTTTGCCTTTGGCTCCGGTCATGGTCCCAGGGTCCTGGGATCAAGCCCCGCGTTGGACTCTCTCCTCTGCAGGGAGCCTGCTTCCTCCCGTCTCTCTCTGCCTGTCTCTCTGCCTGTCTCTCTGCCTACATGTGACCTCTGTCTGTCAAATAAATAAAATCTTTAAAAAAAAAAAACTAGGTATATAATTCACATCAATGAAATTCACCCCTTTTAAGTGTACAATTCCATAGTTTTTTAATATGTTCACAAAACTGTGCAGCCATCAGCAATATCTGATTTTAGAACATTTCCATCATCCCCCAAAGAAATCCCATATCCATAACCAGTCCCTTCCCATTCCTTCCCCATTCCCTCCTATCCCCAGTCCCTAGCAACCATTAAACTACTTTCTGTCTCTGTGGATTTGCCTATTCTAGAAGTTTCATATAAATTGAATCATGTAATATGTGGCTTTTCATTCTGGCATCTTTCAAGTAGCTTGATGTTTTCAAGGTTCATCCATGTTGGGGCATATATTGGTACTTCATTTTTTTTTAATGCCTGAATACTATTCCATTGTATGGATAAACCATATTTTATTTACTAGTCATTAGTTGATGGACATTTAAATTGTTTCCACCCTTTAGCTATTATGTATAATGCTGCTATGAACTTTTGTGTACAAGTATTTTTGTGGATATGTATTTTCAGTTCTCTTGGATATACACCTAGGAGTGGAAACTTATTTCTTGTTTTCAGTGGTGTGCTGATATTTAACAACCAGCTCTTACGTGGTAAGGGGCAAGGGGAGCTCTGGTTTGTAGCATTTGTTGATCTCTGGGGTGTAAATACTCAAATTGCCATCATGACATCTCTGAATTATGGAGATGGGAAAGAAATGCACAGTAACACACCATTCTATATTCCTTCTACTGTATAGGTATGGGAGATAGAAATTACCTTAAGAATGTAGATAATGGCAACACTGTATCAAATAATTAGGAAGTGATGCATTGTGAGGATCTTTTAACCTTTTTAAAAAATAACTCATTTAATTGTAAGTTTATATAATCTAATGCTGAATAATGACCATGTTTAACAACCAATTCTCAAAACTGCTAAAATTTTAGCAGTCGGCTCTCTGGGCTAATGGGAGCTGGCTGTGGCCCGACCTCACTTGTATCACATTCCTTGTAACTTCTTTCTGGACTGAATTTTCTTACCAAAGTATATCCACCAGCGCTCTTTTCAGCAAGTTTGTGTGAGGTAAACTCATTGGCTTGGCTTGTCTGAAAATGTCTGAAAATCTGGCTCTCACTTAGGAATTTCACCGTGTATAGAATTCTGTGTCGAGATTTATTCTCTTTCCACACTTTGAAAATATTATCCTCCTGTCTTTTGGTTTCCATTGTTGCTGATGAGAAGGCTGCCGTCATTGCAGTTAACACCCCTTTTGGTAATCTGTCCCTTTCCACTGAGAGCTTTTATTTTCTTTTCCTTGTGGTTTTGCAGTTTCACTGTGGTATGAATGGGCTAGGGGGCACCCAGATATTTGGTCCTACCTTATTCTGTGTGTGTCTCTGAGAGTGTTTGGGGAGGACACAGAGCAGAATGCCCTGCCCCACAGCCCCCGATGGGTGGCCCTCATCCGATCAGGTCTGCCTGAAACAAAACTGCTGACACCCTGCCCCTCCCCCGCCAATCAACAGGTAAGAAAGAATTCTTCCTGCCGAGCTGTTTGTGTTGAGATACTGTCCCTTTCTGGCCTCCAGATTCAAACTGTAATATCAGCTTCTCTTGGGTCTTGAGCCTGCTGGCTTTCAGACAGGAACTTAAACCACTGGCTCTCCTGGTTCTTGGGCCTTCAAACTCACACTGGAGCTATACCATTGGTCTCATGGGTCTCCAGCTTGCTGACTGCAAATCTTGGGCCTTGTCAGCTGCCATAGTTGTGTAAGCCAATCCTTATAATGAATTTCTTTGTATGTGTATGTGTGTGTGCTCATATACACATATACATATCTACATACACACACACAGACACACATATGTTCTGTTTCTCTAGAGAACCCTTACTAATAGCTATAGTACTATACTATAGCTATAGTACTTTTAATAATGATTTTCTACTATTCCCTCTATTAAATCTTTCTGGAACTCCTATTAGGCATATGCTTGACTTCCTCTTTTTATACTTCATATCTCTTAAACTCTCATTCAGCTCTTCTGCCTCTTTCTGTCTTTACTCTATTTTTGGGTGATTTCCTCAAATCTGTCTTCTAATTCCCTCTTCAGTTAGATCTAATATGTAGTTGAACTCATCCTTTGAGTTTTTGATTTCAGGGGTTGTTTTTCATTTCTGGAAGTTCTGTGTGGATCTTTTTTCAAATCTCCCAACTCTTTTCTCTCATACTATTCTGGTTTTTTATTATGCCTTTATTCCTTCTCTCTATTTGAATCATCTGAATTCATAGTCTCTTTCAGAAGGTTTCTGTCTTTACCCTTTTTTCACCTAGTTAGTTGTGTGCGTTGTTAGTGCTCCGTTTTGGTCATTTCTTTCCACAGGTGGTTTGTTACATTTTGTGAGCACCTTTGGTAGGAGTTGTTTTTCCTAGTGGATCCCTCAAGCCCTGGATTGTTAAGCATCCCTAAGGGGCTATCTTGAATACACCGTCAGCTCTGACTTAAGAATTTTAATAGGTCTTACTTCAGCCCTAATCTAATTTTTATGTTAATTTATCTCAGTTGGTGCCTGTGCATACAAGCAAAGTAAATTTAGACCCCCATATGCATTTGGCAGAGGTTAGTGTTTTTAGGTCTCCTGAGTGTCATTTTTCCCCACCTAAGACTTCTTCAGACATAAAGCTTCCTGAAACTTCACTAAGACTGGGGCACGGTGGGGGCGCCTGGGTGGCTCAGTGGGTTAAGCCTCTGCCTTCAGCTCAGGTCATGATCTCAGGGTCCTGGGATCCAGCAGTACATTGGGGCTCTCTGCTCAGCAGGGAGCCTGCTTCCTCCTCTCTCTCTGCCTGTGTCTCTGCCTACTTGTGATCTCTGTCTGTCAAATAAATAAATAAAATCTTAAAAATAAATAAATAAATAAATAAAAGACTGGGGCACGGTTTTCCCAGTTTCCTTTGCGCGGATGGGGGCGGAGCTTCCAATGTCGGGGCTTTAGGTAGGGGGTTCCGTTCCAGCTTCCTCACCTGGCTGGGACTGAAGCCCCATCTCCTTTTTCTTGGTGTGCGGTGGAACCCCAGCCTGCAGCTCTCAGGATCCATAGCTAAGTGTGAAATCCCTGTGTGCTGCTAAGGCACGTCACCTGTACCCTGTTCTGGGTTTGCCTTTTCGTTTCTGACATCTGGGGATTTCTTTACATTTTTCAAATTTGGTGGTAAAATAAAACATTTCTGTTAAAGTTCACCCAGCATCTCTATGTGCCTGTAGTAGGGGGTGGAATGGGAACCTATCTCTATTAGCAGAGTTGGTCCTGTTTCTGGAAGTTGCCAGATCAGAAATAATAATTCTGTGAGAAAGACATTTATTGTTTCCATTGTGTAGATAAGAAAAGTGAGGCTCAGAACGCTTGTTTAAATTGCCAAAGCCTTAAAATTTTAAGTGGGGAAATGGTTTTTTTGTTTTGTTTTGTTTTGTTTTTTTGTCTGCCCACTAATCCCATGTAAGATACCTAGTCATCTCAAAGGTAGCTTGGTACCTCTGGCATCTCTCCATTGTTAGCCTTTATGGGCAATTCTCCCATGGCATTTTGCTGAAGCAAATACTCTGGATAAGATTCCTCCTGCTTCCTAGGTAAGGCTGTTTGGGAGAGAAGAGGAGGAATTCAAAAGCAAGCTGTGGAAGCTGGGCTGTCTTAAACCTGAGAGCCACTGGTAGGAGCATTTGGCTGGGAGGGGGTGAAATATCTTCCACACCATCCAGAAGCATCCTCAAGTGTGCCTATGCAATAGACAGCGAAGGGGACTTACAAGGCTCCTGCACATTGTTTTTGGCTTGATTCTGGAGGCAGGAGGAAGCCCAGGTCATGGCAGGACTTACCTGTAAGTTCTGCTGGGTTTGGGGGATGTCTCAGCAGAGGCTGGCATACTGTGAGACTTTTCACTTAGCTGCCTAGCCTGGGAGCCCCTCTTTCCCTGTGCTTCTGGCACTGAGGCCCTGAGTGGGTGCACTGCAAAGCTGTGGTGGATTGATGGAGATCGGTTCAGGTCTGAAGAGAAAGGAGGTACTTCAAGTCTGTAGAGTAGAGTGGCCTCAAAGAGACTGGTTGCACAGGTGAGGGGATAAGAGACAGAGAGGCATCCAGAAATTAGCAAGAGCGGGAAACCACTGCCCCCCCCATAAGGCAAAGGAGCAGGGTGGGGAGCAGTGACATCAGGGCCCAGGAGCCAGGTGATAAGAAACGTGAATGCTAGCAGGCCTGTTTGTGGTAGCAGGAGCCATGGATGATGAGGAGCCAGAGATGCTACCTGAGGCATCTCAGGGAAGAGAAGAAACACCCTCATAAACCTACTCCCAGTCTCTGGGTAGTACCTCTCTTTGGCCAAACAGCTGGAAACCAGATGTTCTGGAGCCTGGATTCACAGGCTAAGTGGCTCTACCTTGCTGTGTCACAGAACAGAAAGAGCAGGAGATGGCTAGGGAATAGGTCTGAGAAAAACAGGCCCAGGACTGGCAGGTAGGCAGGCAGGAAGGAAGGAAGGAAGAAAAGGAGAGAGGGAGGAAGGAAGAAAGGAAAGAAAGTAGGGAGGGAGAAGGGGGGAAAGGGAGGAAGGGAGGAAGGGAGCAAAGAAGGAAGAAGAAAAGGAGAGGAGAGAAAAGTCAATATGTAACATATAAGCCATACTAGAATAATTTGATATATCCTTTTGCAATTGAAAAGAGTCTTTAGGATAAAAATTTGCCTTCCTTGCAGATTGTGAGGATTAGTTTAAAAAAAGAAAAAATGGATGTGATGGGGCACCCGGGGGGCTCAGTGGGTTAAAGCCTTTGCTTTCGGCTCGGGTCGTGATCCCAGGGTCCTGGGATCGGGCCCTATATCGGGCTCTCTGCTCAGCCGGGAGCCTGCTTCCTCCACCTCTCTCTCTGTCTGCCTCTCTGCCTACTTGTGATCTCTGTCTGTCAAATAAATAAAATCTTTTTTAAAAAAATGGATGTGAGGGCACCTGGGTGGCTCAGTGGGTTAAGGCGCTGCCTTCGGCTCAGGTCATGATCTCAGGGTCCTGGGATCGAGTCCCACATCGGGCTCTCTGCTCAGCAGGGAGCCTGTTTCCCTCTCTCTCTCTGCCTGCCTCTCTGCCTATTTGTGATCTCTCTCTGTCAAATAAATAAATAAAATCTTTAAAAAAAAATGGATGTGAAAATCTTCTGAAAATAGCCAAGTACTGCATACATATGCAATAATCATCATTAATATCATTAGTTCTTTAGAGGGAGGAACTTTATGTAAATAAGAGTGTAAATAGAAACCCTTTACTGAGCATCTATTATGTATGAACACTTTTTGTGGATGTGCATTGAGTATTTCCAGCTGCAAGTCATGATAATGAGCAATGACTTGAACAAAGAGGTATTTTCTGACATATCAAGAATTCCAGGAGCGCCTGGGTGGCTCAGTGGGTTAAGCCTGCCTTCGGCTCAGGTCATGATCTCAGGGTCTTGGGATCGAGTCCCGCATCGGGCTCTCCGCTCAGCAAGGAGCCTGCTTCCCTCTCTCTCTCTCTCTCTCTCTCTCTCTCTGCCTGCCTCTCCATCTACTGTCAAATAAATAAATAAAATCTTTAAAAAAAAAAAAAGAATTCCAGAGGTGCTCCTTTGTACTTTCCATCTTGATTACAAGATGACTTCAGTGCATAGCCTTCACCTCCAAGTTCAAGGCAGGAAGCCACTCACCACGAGGGTGAGTGGACAGTTCAGACTCAGCAGTCCTGTTTCATCAGGAAAGCAAAAGCTCCCCCAATAACTCCCAGCCGAGTGCTACCTAAATCTCATTGGCCAGAACCAGGCCTCACGACCACCCCTACCAGCAAGAGAGAGGCAGTGGGAGGTAGTATATGAGAAATGGTTTCTGGATGGCCAATGACAGGATGTGCTGCCTGCATATAGAACACAGTACTTGGTGCCTGGATGGCTTAGTCAGGTCAGAGTCTGCCTTCCACTAGGGCCATGACCCTGGAATCCTGCGATCTAACTCTACCATCCACCGGGCTCCCTGCTCAGCGGGGACTCTGTTTTTTTCCTCTCCTTCTGCCCCTCCTCTTGCTCCTTTTCTCTCTCTCTCACTCTCTCTCAAATAAATAAAATAAAATCTTAAAAAAAATAAAACACAGTACTTGGCAGAGGAAAAGTGCTCAATACATGTTTTATACACCTCTGTGTATGCCTGTCCATCTGTCTTCCTATCTGCGTCTCTGTCTCTATGTGGTTATATGTGTTCTCCATTTCTCCTAACAATCCTGTGAAGTAAGTTCTGTTACAATGAGAGCTAACACGGCTGGTAATGGGCAGAGCCAGGCCTCCGACCCAGTTCTTTCTGACCTCATTCTGAGGGCTCTTTCCATTGCCCTGCCGTGTGCTCCCTCTCACTAACCTGGCCATTAAGCTCTTGGTGTTGGAGACCTATCAGGCCCAAGTGGGCTTGATGAAAAGAAAAGGCGGAAAGGAATCAGCTCCAAAATAAGTTGGTGCCTAACCCCGGGGCTGTACACAGAGTAACCATGAAGTCACAAGAAGGGTTCCATAATTGCACGTGCTACCCCATGCCTCCCCTACGTGCAGCCACTTTGGAACAGTCACACTGGGAGGCTCAGCACTGGAGCCAATGATGCCCCCACTGCCCAGCATTCCTGTGGGATGCCTCTTTGCAAGTCATGAAAAGACCTTCATCATTACTGTCAATTATACCTAGTTTCCTACCCTAAGTCCAGCTGCAGCTCCTCATCTCATTTAGCAGAAGCTCCAAATGACTTATGAGTATTACCAAAAAGTAAAAAATCATTCTCCAACGACAGAATTGTACAATTTAGATAAAAAAGTCCAAGTGATCTGCTTCCCAGGCAAATTTTCAAATTGGATTACAGAAATGTTTACAGTAGCTGAAGCACTGTTGCAATAAATATACCCTCCCGGGTTGATATCTCAGAAGAAGACAACTCTGAGTTTGGCTGTGTACTTTCTGCTGTGTTTAAGAAAAATTACTCACGGGAGCCCGGGTGGCTCATGAGGTCCACCTTTGGTTCAGGTCATGGTCCCAGGGTCCTGGGATCAAGTCTCACATAGAGCTCCTTGCTCAGTGGGGAGACTGCTTCTCCCTCTGCCTGCTGCTCTCCCTGGTTGGGCTCTGTCTCTGTCAAATAAATAAATAAAATATTTTTTAAATTAATTAATCCAAAGAAAAAGAAAAATTACTCATTTTGAGGGCATTGTGAGAAGACCACTGAACTTGGTAAAGATACCAGTGGGATAATACTTAATGCAGGTCAGGCACTGGGACATGGGCCCACTCATGTACTGGTGAAATTATAAATGGTATCACTTTTTCAGAGTAATTTGGCGTGAAGCATCGAGAGAGTTGACCTAGAAATTCCCTTTCTAGGAATCCTTCTTAGGAAAATAGTCGAAGAAACAGACAAAGATTTACATATATAGCTATTCATTTTATTTCCAAAATAGTAAAAAGAAGCAACTAACCCAAATGTCCCACAATGGGGAAATGGTCAGGTAAATTGTGGTATATTCATTAAATGAAATAAGCAGTCATTTAAAGTGATATTTTTGAAGAGTTGTCAATGGTGTAGTCAAAGTATGTCCACAATAGAATAGGGTGATAAAATAGGACTAAAACTACGTGCATTATATAGACTAGACCCATTTTTTACTTTCTATATGCTAAAAAAGAAAAAAAAAAAAAAGGCTCAAGGTATACCTAAGATACACTCAAAATGTTACCAGTGCTGGAGCACCTGGGTGGCTCAGTCCTTGGGTGTCCAACTCTTGATCTCAGCTCAGGTCTTGATGTCAGGATCGTGGGCTCAAGCCCCACATTAGTTCCGCTGGGTGTGGAACCTCCTTAAAAAAAAAAAATCGAAGTCACCTATAATTTCATCACCCAGATAAAAGCACTGATAACTTTTTTTTTTTTAAAGTAGATTACATACCCAGTGTGGAGCTCAACATGGGGCTTGAACTCCCAACCCTGAGATTAAGACCTGAGCCGAGACCAGGATCGGACACCCAACCAACTGGGCTACCCAGGTACCCTTAAATTTTCTTCATTATATATAATTTTTGATCACTGTAACTACAAGTACTAATTTTATAATTAGAACAATATGTATAATGAAAATTACTTTTTAAGAAAGAAAAGAAGTGTGTTTTACTAGGAGAGAAGAGATCTGCCCCTGAGGAGCTGATGGTTTAATGGAGGAAATGAGACATGTACACAAATAAATTTATTACAAGGTAGCTAGGGGTATAATGGAGGTTTTACAAAGTGTGGAGGGAAGGATTAGCTCGGCCTGGGAGAGTTGAAGCTTGGTGAAAAGAGGTAACATTTGTACAGGGTCTTGAAGGATGAATAGGAGTTCTCTAGGGCTTTGTAAATTGTTAAGCACTCTGTAAGTGTCAGCTAGTTTTTGGCCGTTATTATTATGGTCAAAGCTTACCTTGTATAAAGCTCTCTTTCTTGTCTCTTTCCCATGCTCCCTGAAGCCCAGGATCCCTGGGACAGGAAGCAACAGCAGTTAAATAGTCACACATCAGTGCTCGAGCAAGTGAACTGAGGTGCATCCAAGTAAGGAACAGATCCAGGACCAGAGGACATAAAATTATCTGGGAGCAGGGCCAGGAAGGTGCTGGTGGGTAAACAGTTCCCCCTTGTTTGCCACCCCATGGAAAGGCTGGCTCTGCTTGTGGCCTCCACCCTGAGTTATGGGACCATCTCCACCTGGGGGATGGTAAAAACCGAGAATGAGCATCACACATCAGCCTGTGATTTACATTGGCAAGAAATGGTGTGTCAGGTGCCCTTAAAGCCTCCAGACAGGGTGGAGTGGAAAGGGGGGGATGAAGGTGAAGGGACCAGGAAGGGTGGCAAGAGATGATATGTTGGTAAGAAATCCTTAGAAGCTCCAAGTTTGGAAAGGATTTGTAAATTATCTCATTTAATCCTGCCAATCCCTTTCCCAACATTCCCTACTGTTGTCATCCCTCTCTGCCTTCAGGGCCCAGCTCAGGGGCCACCTCCTTCTATCACTTCCCACCTGAGTTCCTCTGGGCTGTGCTTCAGGTGTAACTGATTGTTGAGCTTTATGAGAAAAAAAAGTCAGTGCCCGCTGTTCACCCTACATGGTGCTTCTAGTTCCTCGATTGCAATATATGCCCTCCTGTGTTTCCTTTTGTTTGTTTATTCATGCAACTAACATATATTCAACACCTACATTGTGCCAGTCAACGTTCTAGATGTTGTAATAGAGTGGAGAAAAAGACAGCCAAGATCTCCTGTTCTCATGGACCTGTCATTCTAGTGGGGGAGACATAAAATAAACAAAGGAACAAATAAGAAAATATCAGGTCAAGAAGGAGGCAGCTTTGGGAATATCTAAGGGAAGAACTTTCCATACAAAGAAAGCAGCTCTGGGTGCCTGGGTGGCTTAGTCGTTAAGTGTCTGCCTTGGGCTCAGGTCATGATCCCAGAGTGGTGGGTTCTAGCCTGGTATCAGGCTCCCTGCTCTGTGGGAAGCCTGCTTCTCCCTCTCCCACTCCCTCTGCTTATGTTCCCTCTCTGGCTGTCTCTCTCTGTAAAATAAATAAAATCTTTCAAAAAGAAAGAAAGAAAAAGAAAGAAGAAAAGGAAGGAAGGAAGGAAGGAAAGAAGGTGCTGATCTAACAGCAAAGGGGGAAACCTTTGCTTACTCTAGGAATAAAAAGAGAGAAACTGGCATTGTGTATAAAATGCTTTCTCTTGCTTCATCTGCAAATGAAAATCTTTTATCTTTTAGGACTTGGCTCAAGCATCACTTGTTTAGGCAAACATATCCTGACTTCCCCAGGTCGGAGTAACTGTCTCCCTTTCTTCCAATTGTCAGTGAGTACGCTTCTGTCAGCCTACCTGTAACAATTTGCCATTCCTTCCATACTACAGCATTGCTACTCCCCCGTGGACCTCAGTCTTATCAAGGACAGAAATTCCTATCTAAACTCCTAATGCCCAGCATGGAGCCTGGCACAGAGTCTATGATCAGGAAACATTCATTTGTTCCTCAAATAAATGAGCTCTCACACGGTTCTCTATCAGAACCTCTCTGGCAACACTCAGAATTAACAACCACTTATCGATCAGTGCCAGGCCCTGTGCTGGGGACTTTCATCTCTGCTTTTACAAGGCTCGTGACTACCACAGGCAATAAGTTATTGCCTGGCAATAAGTTATTATCCTATTTTGTAGTAAAACTCAGAAAATGAAAGTGGCTTTTTTTTTTTTAATTTTGTTTATTTGAGAGAGAACACAAGCAGGGGAAGCCACAGGCAGAGGCAGAGGGAGAAGCAGGCTCCCCACCAAGCAGGGAGCTTGACATGGGGCTCAATCCCAGGACTCTGAGATCTCGACCTGAGTCAAAGCAGACACTTAACTGACGGAGCCACCCAGGCACCCCCTCAAGTGACTTCTGAGGTGGCTCAGTAATAAGAATCAGAGCTAGAAGTCAAACCCAAGTCCTCTTGGTGCCAAATCCCAAAGCTTCACCTTCTATGTGATGGTCTTACCATGTATTAGTTCATCTGTGGACCTGCCCTCTCTTTTCTTCTAGATAACCATTTCCTTGACACAAGGGTCTGTATTTCACTCCCTTCTACATTCCTCCTGATACCAACACAGTGTTTTGTATTTAGGACCTACTCAGTCCGTGTATCTTAAATCTCCAAGAGGTGGAAAATAATGAATGTATGAATGAATGTTTCACCCAAAGTGAACCAGCCTCTAATATCAATTTACAGGACCATAATGAGCTGGAGAGAGTGACATTTCCGAGGGGAGGGGCCCTCCCAGATGCCTCTGCGCCCATCTGGGAGAGCCAAGAGTGCTGTCTCTGTACTCAAGCACTCATTTCTTAGAAATCACACCTTTTGCTCAGTTATACATCTCAGCAGGCAGGCCGGGGTGCAGAGAGGAACATGCCTGGCTTCCACTGAGTTGGGAAAATGAGGTTAGGTTTCGATTCAGATAGTTATTTGTGTTTTCTGGGTCTGCACGGTCAATAAATTTTCAACGAGCAGTGATTCTGTTCCTCATCTTTCACGGCTTTATGGGACTTCAGGGAACGAAAGCATAACATCCTGCTTTCCCATAAGTTCTCTGGCTGCTACCCTGGCACCAATTAAAGACATGTCTATGCAATTAATCAAGACCAATTTAGAAGCCTTCTGGCGCTGCCCTTCTGATGTGCTGCCTGCGGCACATACAGTAGTTCCTCGGCCGCAGCGATGGAGCCAGGCACAGAGGAGCTTTTGATGAACTGGCTGTGCTGGCCCCAAGTGTTAACTATGTCATCTGACATGACTAACGAGGCTCCCAACTTGATCCGTGTGAGTGCGGCAGCCCCACTGTCTGGAGGAGGCGCCGTTTCCGCAGCCAGCCTGGGAAGAGTCTGCAACATGCTGGGTACACACGCCATCATGTCAGCTGGAGTCCTGGAGGCCTCTAGTGTTGGAGCTGGGAGTCGTCCGTGGGGAAGGGGGTGGGCGCTGCGAGCCAGGCTCTGCACTGGGCACTGGTGGGAGTGTGACCCGATTTAAACTTCGAGCTCAGCGTCTTTGTTGGACAGACGTGGGAGCCAAGACTCAGAAAAGTGTGGGGTTTGGGGCACCTGGGTGTCTCAGTGGGTTAAGCCTCTGCCTTTGGCTCAGGTCATGATCTCAGAGTCCTGGGATTGAGCCCAGCATCAGGCTCTCTGCTCAGCAGGGAGCCTGCTCCCCCACCCCCCACCAATCCCCCACCTGCCTACTTGTGATCTCTCTCTCTCTCTCTCTGTCAAATAAATAAATAAGGTCTTTTAAAAAAAAAAAAGTGTGGGTTTTGCCAAAGACCTGAGTCTTTGCAGGGGAGTGGGGGTGGGAATAAAGGAGTAGGTGTGGTCCTTACCCTTGAGGAGCTAAACCCCTAGATAAGCAGATAAACATGCACTTTACTAATGCTTAAGCCATGGATTTCCTTCTGCAAATGTTTATCAGGAGGAGGAGAGCCTCTGTCCTTGTTACTTCTACAATATCAAGAGTCTGATGTGGAGTCAACAGATCTGGGTTTGAGTCCCAGCTCAACTTTGAGTTGATGGAATCTTGAGCAAATCACTTTGTTTTTCTGAGTTTGGTTTTCGCGACTGTAGCATTGGGACAAGCCAAATGCCGCCACCCAGCCTACTTCCTAGAGTCCTGGTGAGACCCAGCAGAGTTAATGGATGTGAAAGTATACATAAGTAAGTGTCTCTGCACATGTTAGCTATTATACATATTATCACCCCCTCTTAGGATCCCTGGCCGAAATCTCTGGAATATGGATCCACAGATAGCTTTAATTCTCTTCCTCTTCCTGCCCCTTTCAAAATGCACAGGAGAGAAATGGATATAAAACCAACTGGTCGGGGCGCCTGGATGGCTCAGAGGGATAAGCCTCTGCCTTCGGCTCAGGTCATGATCTCAGGGTCGTGGGATTGAGCCCTGCATCGGGCTCTCTGCTCAGCAGGGAGTCTGCTTCTCCCTCTCTCCTGCCTACTTGTGATTTCTGTCAAATAAAATCTTAAAAAACAAAAAACAAAAAAAACCCTGGTCATCTGTCTACCATCTCAACAGTTTTCCCAGAGAGCCCATGGCATGGAAAGTAGAACTCAGCCATTGTCATTTAATATCATTCCACACATCGACTGAGTACTTACCATATGCCAGAGGTTGGTCACACTGTGTAAGCAGTCAGAGTTGGATAAGACAAGTTCCTTGGCCATCTTCAGAGGCTCACCATTTAGCGGGAGAAATAGACATGGACATGATTAAGTATGACACACTACAGAAAAATACAATTGCCATAGGAAAGATACAAATCAAGCTCTGTGGGAGCCAGAGAGGGAACAATTCATTCCCCAAAAGGAAATTGGGGAAAGTTTCATCAAGGAAGTGGTATGAAAGGAGGGCACTGTTTGGCTCTGGCAGGAAGCATAAGAAAGGGCACTCCAGACTAAGAGAACAGCACGGGCAAATGCAAAAAATTATCAAAGGATTGGTGGTCTAGAGGTCACAGTGAAATCAAATGAGGTATGGGGTGTGAGCAGGAACAAAAGAAAAATCACTGGGCCCCAGCTCTGAAACCCAGTCATGGATGTTGCTACCTCAACTGCTCTTTTTGCTGGCTGGGGACACCTTGGCCTCTGTCCCTCCATCAGGAAAATCTCATGCTAGCCCTTCCTCCAGCAAGGTGGAACCTAACCCCCAAGCAGGAGAGCCCACTCCAAAGGAACCAGGAACCGCAACAACCATCAGAGGCAAAGGCTGGGGCTGGAGAGTACTGGTCACAGCTACCCTTCCCAGCTCAGGGGAAAGCTCCACCTGAGATGTAGCAATGACACCAACATCTAGAGCATGATGGCAAATACCCAAAGCCCCTTGCCATGAGTCACACACTAAGTTGCTCTCCTTCTCTCCTTTGTCCAAAAGAAGCCAGCTCCTTCTTTTAGGAGTGCTGCCAGAAAAATGGCTTAGAAGGCTTGGTATAGCCGTGGGCCCACCCCAGGGGCTCATATTTTCTCAGTCTTTGCATCTTCTCTTTCATTTTAAATTGGGTTTTATTGTGCAAACAATATAATAACAACAGAAACCCCAAAAATAGGAGAAAGCGGGAAGAGCGCCCACTCACATGTTATCTGTTTCCATTTCTCTTTGCCTTTTTCTGCAGGTGTCGGTAGTGTAATTTTTTTTTTTTTTTGGCTGCTTTCATCATTGATACAATTACATATTCTATTTTTACTGCTCAGCATCGTATCATACAAACAGCTTTTTCCATTTTGCTACTTACTGCCAACGCCTGGTGTCCTCACAAGCTTGGTCCAGTTTCCCCAAGACTAAAGACAGATACCCGGGGTGTGTAGAAGGAATGCTCTGTTGATAACATCGTCATCATTGACAATGGGCATCAAGGTGCAGAGGAAAAACATAAACTGCTCTGTCATCACATAGACCTAGATTAGAATCTCAGCCCCTTACCTCAAAGCCTAAAGGACTGAGCAGATCACTGCCTCTCTTGGAGCTTCCGGTCCTTGTCTGCAAAACGGGAATGGTATTTAGTACCACCTTACAGGACTGCCATGAGGATGTAATGAAATACCAAAAGGGAAATGCCCAGTGAATGGTAGCTCCCTTCCCCTTTCCCTTGCTGGGGCTGACCTAGGGTCCACTTTGCTTCCACCCTTCCTCTCTTGCCTACATTGGGCCTTCTTGCCTCCCCTGGGCCTCCTGGGCTAGTCTATCTAAATTCAGATATACCAAGTCTGCCTATTTTTTTATATTCCAAATATAATTTTATTAATACTTTATATACAATCTACTTAAAAAAAAGACCTTAAAAAGTACAAAACCAAATTTCACAGAGATTGGATTTAATGTGAGGGGTGTTTTTGCCTGTTCATAAGCTTCTTCCAGTCAGGAGCACAGGAGGATACGGCTACCCGCATGTCAGGTGCACTATTGAGCCTGTTTCTTTTCTTCGTTTTTAATCGTGTCAAGATTGAAAATCCTAGTTACAAATAAGCTACAAATAAGTAGCTATGAATGGTAATAACAACAATATGCTCTTTCTACTTAGCAATGGAAATTCATCTTTAATCTTAATCCAAAATGCTGACAAACTCAATGTCTTATAATAATTCCTTAGTGTGAATGATGAACTGAGCTTCAGTAATTCATTCTCTTCTTCTGGCTCCAAGTTTAACTCACTGATTGATTCCGGGGTCTAAAAAACAAATGGAGCTTTTATCCAAATATTTTCCTTTAATGATTTAAATTTCTCTTCTGGAAAGTAACGATGAATGGTTTGAGACAAAGAAGTGAGATGTATCAGTATCTCTAATTTTATTTCTTTTAAGCAATCTTCATTAATGATCTTCCCTTTAATGTGTTGCAACAAAGTTGGGAACGTATAGTAGCTAGGACGATTACTTTTAAGTCTTGCTTGCCACAACAGTAATGTCTTTTGGAATCCCAGAATACATTCAAGATATTGAAATACATCGTTTTTCCCCTGTATTTTCAAATTTAACTCATTAAGAATGCCAAAAACATCACTTAAATAGGCCAGCTTTGTTACCCAAATGTCATCTTCAAAAATATTTGCCAAATGAGATTGCTTTTCAATGAGAAAAATGTAAATCTCATCCCTGATTTCATATACTTTGCTCAATACTTTTCCTTGAGACAACCAACGAACTTCTGTATGAAACAGTAAGTGGGTATGGTTAATTCCAATCTCTGAACAGAATATTTCAAGAAGTCGACTGTTCAGGGAGCCTCCTTTAATAAAATTAACAATTTTCACTGCATTTTTCAATACACCCATTAGACTTGGTGGAATTTTCTTGGACACCAAAACTTCTTGATGAATAAAACAGTAATTCTAAAGAGCCCTGTTATGTGTTACTTCTAACAATTTTTCAATAATCCTGCCATGTTTTCCAGTCATATTTGCTGTTCCATCACTTGGAATTCCTTTACAGTTTTTCCAGTTCAGTTTATATTGACCAACAATGCACTTCTCTAATTCACTAAATAAATCTAATCCGTATATGTGTGAATTTAAACTTACACAACAGATCCTCTATAAAATCATCGTCTCACATGTATCTGACGTAAACCAGGAGTATTGGACAACTTGTGATATCGTTGCTCTGGACAAGCTGGATTGCAAAATCGATCCCAGTCTGCAGGCGCGCAATAAGCATCGCTTCCAAGTGTTTTGCAATCATACAGATTCGATGAGATATCGTATTGTCACTAAGAGCTATGGTTCTTAATTATTAGCTGATTTATCATAAAAAATTGTCCATACCATACCATACATGCTGGAAGAATAATTTTTTCAGCAGCTGTGTGAGTCATTTTTTCTTTTGCTACCCAATAGGCAATCAAATATGATGATAACAAGACCCTCTCATTGATGGTTGTGGACCAACTAAGAAATGGTGGGGATGATTCTATGCCATTTCTTTCCCTTTGGAAATGGTCTTCTTCATCTTTATCTTCCTCCACTTTCACTATCACTACGCCTTCCATCTCCTGGGTATGCCTGACTCAGTCGGTGTTCAGGTTCAAAGAAGTGGCCTGTTTGATCCAAACAGGGTCTGTCTGCAGGACTATCCTTTTTGTCCTAGGTGTTTTAGAAGACCAGTTTCTGCCGTCATCCGGGGCCCTCATCCGGGCCTGCCTCAAGTCTGCCTGTTTCTTATTTTCTGGTGAATGTACCATCTTTTACCTAAGTATTTTCCTTTGAGAGAAACATTGATTGCTTTCCCATTTTTCACTATATCCAATAATGATGCAATAGATATCGTAATGATATTGATATCTAATGAGACCAATACTGAATATTGGTCTCTTCATCCTTTATCCTTCCTCCTTTAAAAAGTAGTCCCTTAGGAACAATCTCCAGGACCTCACTAGGGTAGAAAATAGAATCATTTTAATGGCTTCTGATATATATTTCCAAATTACTGTTCAGAAGGTTTGCGCCTTTTACTCTGTCACCACCTCGAGGGAGAGGACCAGATGGACTACATTAGAAGCTCTTGGGCTCTTCATAAACTGTTGGTCTTGCTTTATTTTCCATATTTTCTCCCCCAACCTGCCTCCCATACTGCAGCCACACAGGATGACTCACATCCCTCCCCCAAATGATTCTGCCAAGCTTTTGTGCCTTTGTACTTCTTATTATCCTCCATCACCCTTGCTCAAGAATATCCTTTCCTTAATATGCCTTCTCACCATTCGGCTCACCCTTTATGGAACTGGAAGCTTTCACACTATCTGCAAGACCCAGCTTAAATACCCCTTTCTCTCTGAACTAGTTGCAATTCTCCCAAGCAGAGCTAGTCACTCTTATAATATGTGGTGCCTGGAGGGACCTTTGACATCCAAGTGCTCCCCAAGAAGCAGTCCTTCTCTGATCCTAGCTCTATGTCCAGCTCTGAGTGATTCTCCTCTCTCTCCACCTCTCTCACTCTCTGCACCAGCAGTTGCCAAGTTATGCCAATCATCACCTAATCGTGATGTTGGAGCCATACATCTCTCATTGCCATCACCATTGGCATTAACAGCTGATAAGGATTCCTGCATCAGTCTCCTAAAAGAAAAAAAAAAGAGTACTATGTACATGGTTCAAAAGTTCTGTTTTCTCTAAGGCTTATAATAAAAACCAGTAGATTCCTGTCCCATGCCTCCCCACACCAAGCCCTGCACCTCAGAGTCAACTAGCCACTTTTACTTCTTCCAGCCTTTTGTATTTACTTCCATACTCCAAATAATATACCTTGACTGCTGCTTTGTGATTTTTAAGTTCAGACATTACTTACTGACTTTGAGCAATGGAAGATTTCTCTAACACCACTTCCCTGCCCCATCTTCTGATATAACTGTATCGCCATTTTTGGTTAAATCATCAGATGGTCCTTACCTATTGTGACCAGAAGTATCATTAAAAATATTTGCCCTCTGAGATGCCAGTATTCCCTCCAGGCCTGTTATCTCTCCTAGTGGGGTCAGAGCCTGTTGAGGGAAGGACTGATGTGTGGGAGGTGGGGCAGGCCAGCCACTGGCTAGCAGACTGTATCTCTGGAAAGTTCCCGCATAGGGCTGGCTCCCTGGGCCCAGGGAGGTATAGCAAGCAGGGTTGAGGTAAACCTTCTGAAGAAATAAAGGGAGTGCCCAGGAGGGGCTGGAGTGCTTACTGGAACAAGCACTGACTGATACAAAGAGAGGCTGGCCTTTCTAGCAGGTTTCGGGAGCCCCTGCTATGTCAGGTATTGTCTCTTTAGTTGCTGGATCCTGGAAAGGTTCAGGGAATTCTAAGATAGAGAGTTAGGGCAATTGGAGCTCTAGCAATGGGGTATTCAGGAAGCATGGGGGTAGTTATTATTTACTAACCAGTATAGAAAAATGTCAATAATTCATAAAGTCTAAAATACCTAATATGCCCTCTTGATCCTGATTATGGCTATGTAAATATTATTCACAGCCAAGCCATGTAAGGCTTTGTGATTATATTTCCATTTTTGTTAAACTTTAGTTTTCTCTAGAGTTAATAATTGCCTTGCTGTTTTCTTTTGCTTAGTTTCACTGTACTCATTGCTAAATCATCTCCCAAACTCTTTGGTAGAATAATATGATGACCAAGCCATCGAGTAATTTCTTGCTTCCAGCTTTATCCCAGGCACTGTGCTAAGCACTGGGGATTCAACTGGGAACAAGACAGACATGGTCCCTACTTTTGCTGAGTTTATAGTCTAGCAAGGGATCAGATATAAATAATTAATTATACTTTTTTTTTTTTTAAGTGTTGCAATGGGAGAAGAATGGGTTCTATGGGAACACATAGCAGAAAAATGGATAGAAACTATTCATTCAGACAGCATACATTTACTGAATTTCTCTTACATGACAGGATGTGTTCTAAATGCTGAGAACACAGCATCAAACAACACACAAGGCCCCTGCCTTCCTTGAGCTTACATTCTATGAGATAAGAGAGATAATAAACATAGAAAATAATTTTTAATAGAAACAAGGACTATAAAATAAACAGGGTGGCTTGAATGGGAATGACTATGGCAGGACATCAGGAAGATTAAGCTATTTTAGGCATATTGGCAAGATTGTGGAAAGTCTTTCTAAGGAGGTAACAACTGACCTGATGTTTGAAGGATGAGAATAGGCAACTGTATGAAGAGTAAGGAAAGGCATGTTCTAGACAGAGGGAACAGTATCTTCAAGATTGGAGGAGGAGCAAGTGCATAGGGTTTCGTAACAGAATTGAAAGTAGTTCCATATGGCTGCGACATACAAGACAGGGGGGAAGTTGCTAGATATAAGTGAATGGATCTAATTTATAGGGAAGGAGCCCTGCCACCTTGAATAATATCATTATTGATAAAAGTCCCTTCTATGCAGTTTGCTCTCTGTAGTATTATAAGACATATGGACACTTGCAAATTACTTTTTTTAGACTCTCTTGGCAGATGGAAGGCATTGGCAGGAGACTAAAGGGTGTGTGGAAGGAAGAAGCCATTGCTTTGTCTGCTTTTTTACAGTGTCTCCAGCAGAAGCAGCAGCAGCAACAACAAACACAGGCTCTTGGGTTCCTTCTCAGTAGCAGCACCCCTAACAGATCAGTACCTGCTGTGAGCCAGCCCTTACCCAGGGTAGCAGTACCTTCTTAATCTCTTTTTCTCTTCTAACTCTTCTAAGCCCTTCCTTCCTTGGACCACTCCCATGTGGTCCATCTCTGAAAACAATTGCCTGGTTTAAATCCCTTTCTTCTTCAAATAATCTAGAGTAGTACTGTCCTATAGAATGTTCTGTGATGATAGAAATGTCCTAATGTGCTGGCCAAGACAGTTTCTACTAACCA
This sequence comes from Mustela erminea, assembly GCF_009829155.1. Classification (NCBI taxonomy): domain Eukaryota; kingdom Metazoa; phylum Chordata; class Mammalia; order Carnivora; family Mustelidae; genus Mustela; species Mustela erminea. The sequence goes on along the minus strand of NC_045622.1, from coordinate 53,735,110 downwards.
CATGTGGGTAGTGTGACTGAGGAATTGACTTTTTAATTACATTTAATTTTAATAATTTAATGTAAATAGTCACATATGACTAATGGCTACCATACTGGATAGCACAGATCCATTTAATACCATACTGGATAGCACAAATTAATTTAATTCTTGGGACACTAGCTGATATGTAGTTGCTATGGAAAGTGGTTGTGGGAAACTGACCCTCAAAGAGAGAACTCTGGGATTGTTGTATGATCTGATTGGGCTTGAATTCAGCAATGACTTCATTGCCAGTGGAAAACAGGATACTGCGGGTGCCTGGGTGGCTCAGTGGGGTAAGTGTCTGCCTTCGGCTCTGGTGATGATCTCAGTGTCCTGGGATCGAGCCCTGTGTTGGGCTCTCTGCTTAGCGTGGAGCCTGCTTCTCCCTCTGCCTCTGCCTGCTGCTCTGCCTACTTGTGATCTATTTCTCGTTATCAAATAAATAAATAAATAAATAAAGTCTTAAAAAAAAAAAAAGAGAGAGAACAGGATATTGTGTCAGGGAAGAGCCCCCACCTCATGGAAGATGGCAAGGAATAACAGGACTCTAGGTTGGCTTGCCATACTCAATAGGTGTTGAGGGTAAGAAAACTAGATGCAGCAGATTGGAGACAGCTTATTTCATAACACTGCCAACAGCAGGGGCAACAGTGTGGCTCATCTCCTTACCCTCAAGTCCCATGGGGCAATGCAATGGGCCCAGATGGCAGATAGCAATACAGTGCAGTTGCACCATAGCTGAGGAACCCTGGGTCGAGGGCTCAGAACCTTTTATAACAAGCAGCCAACAAGCCAGTGTCCTTCCCCTGGGGAGTGAAGAGTTGTACAGTAGTCATGTTATGATCACCTTGACCTACTTAATTGCCTTTGAGACTAGTTACAGAAATGACTCAGAGACAGAATGTGGTTAGGTCTTACAGTTTGGCACACTCAACAAAGATGTACAGGGACACTTGGGGTCCCTGGTGGACTGCCTCCTTCAATAACTAGTAATCGGTGGCATGCAGTGGCACAAGATTTGTTTAGAAACTATACCTGGGAATTCCTGGGATGATAAGCCTATGGAAAAACAAGTCTTTCGTAGATCAAGTTGCTGCTGAAATGAACTGTTATGGTAGGAATTGTGACTACAAGTATTTTGAGATGGGTTGGCTGCTTCTGACTGCACTGGAAGAAAATTACAAACTCAGTTCTATGCACATTCTGAGAACATATGAGCTTCTACTATAGCTCTAAGATAATTTTTTAATGTATTATAGCTTCAGGACTAATATAATTGAAAATCACACCCAAGCTTTGATACTGTGGGTATAGAATTATAATGTTAGAATTCACCAGTTTCCAAGGTTCTTGGATGAAAGTTAAGGCATGAATGGGGAGGAATGGAACCCTGGGATCTGAAATGGAGACATTTGGTTTGATGCAGAAAATAGGAGAATCTGAATACCTAAATCATTGGGCTCCAGGGAAATAGAAAAGAAGTTCATGGGTCTTTTTTCTGTCTATCTAATTTCTTGGGGAAGCATGGAAGTATATACTGATCAATTTTTTGGAAACATCCTTACATATGGAAGTATATGTGTGAGTGTGTGTGTGGTGAGAGAGAAAGAAAGGGAGAGCAGAGAGCACACTTGTACATAAAGGCACCTATACCCCACTAAGCCCATTCAGCACCCTTGTGTTTGAAGACAGAATATAAAAATCCAAAGCTCTTTCCAAGTCAGATGAATCTAGGGCTCCTCTGTCCTTCAAATCACTTTGACTCTATGTTCAGCCCTGCCTGTGAGTATACTAAAGGCAAAGAAGGCCCATGTGGAAACACAAAATTCCCAATCATAAATCTGTCAGCTTTAGGAGCATTCATAGCCTCTTGCCAAGTCCAAGTCCAATATTCCTCTTGGGAGCCTACATTTCCCCTCTCCCATTTATTCCACACTTTTATTGTTTGTTTATTGAAATGTTCCACTTGCTGGAAGTCTCCCAAGGAAGTAAATCATCATGCTATTTTATTGTGATTGGGATTCTGGGGGTGCAGAGGGAGGGTGAATGATTCTGTAGTGCTTTTGGGGCTCCACACACCACCAATGGCAACTTCACTGGACATTGCAGAACTCCCCTTCCTTGATAAGACTTCGTTGATAAGACTTAACAATAAAGTGGTAACACTTTTAACACTCTGCTCATCTGAAGGTAGAGAAATGAATAATTGGGGGACCCTGCCCTCTACTCATGGTTTTATAATCTAGTGGTAAATATAAAGTAAAAGACAGTTATGATCCAGCAGTGATAGAAATGCAATGGAAGAAATAAGTATCAAATGCTTCAAGATCTTTTGAGCTGTGGGTAGGAGGTGGAGAAAGAGGTGTTTTCCTGAATCCCATCCTGAAGGATGAGGTGGGGTTTCCAGGCAAGGATAGGAGTGGGCTGGCATTGATCCTGGCAGAGGAAGTAGCAAGATCAAAGGCTTGGGGAGAGTGTGGTCCTTCTAGGAACAGCAGGTCGTTCCAAGTGACCAGTGAACAGAATTTGAAGGGAAAGTGATGAAAGAGGAGGCTGCCTAGGAGAATAGTACCACCTGTTCTGAAAGTTTTAAGTGCATGAGTGACATGGTCAGCTTTCTCTATCAGAAATGTCATTCTGGGGGCACCTGGGTGGCTCAGTGGGTTAAAGCCTCTGCCTTCGGCTCAGGTCATGATCCCAGGGTCCTGGGATCGAGCCCCGCATCGGGCTCTCTGCTCCGTGGGGAGCCTTCTTCCTCTTCTCCCTCTGCCTGCCTCTCTGCCTACTTGTGATCTCTGTCTGTCAAATAAATAAAATCTTAAAAAAAAAGAAAAAGAAATGTCATTCTGAAGGGTGACTTAGGACACAGAGACTAGTCAGGAGGCTGCTGCATTACTCCAAGAGATGCTGGGGGGTCTACAACAGTGGTGGTGATAGTAGGAAGAGAGGAGTATGTAACAATTTCAGGGTTATTTAAAAGGTAGAATTGACAGACCTTATTAACCTATTGGATATAAGGAGTAAGGGAGAGGGCAGAGTCAAGGGGGAGCTCAGGTTTATGGCCTGGCTAGCTGGATGTACTCTTAAGTGTGAACCAATGGGAGGTTCAAGCAAGTGCTTTAGGAGCTCAGAGGATAGAGAGACCACTGTGGGAAGGAATGTGGGAGGTGTGATGGGTGGGGGCCCCTGACTTCAGAGAGAAGATTACATAAGTAGATTAAGAGAGAAAGATGGGACAGTAGAAGAGCATGGGGCTTTGGAACCAGAGATACCTGGGCTGAGATCCCTGCTCTGTCACGAACTTTGCTGTGTGAATTGGACCAAGTTGTTATTCTCTGAGCCTCAGTATCATCATGTATAAAAATTAATCTAAGGCTAATTTCTACCTCTACTGGGAAAACTTAATGTGTAAGAGTTGTAAGCATTTGGGCATCCTTACCAAAGCTCTATGACATAGATATTATCATCCCTATTTTACAGGTGAGGAAAATGAATTCAAAGAGAGATAAAGAGCTTCACCTAAGGTCACAGTGCTAGTAAATTGTAGGGCTAGGATGAGAACGTGGATCTGACAATGCTATGGTCCTAGGTGCTGTGGAGATGCGAAGGAGACTATAGATGGTTCCGTCAATTCCCATCCTAAGTTGAAGACTCAAAGGCCAAGAAATGACATCTACTTTTGCCTGAGTTGTTGGTTTTAGGCCTTCAAATCCCTGCTGTCAGGGAGGCAGGATTGGGGTCTAGTGCCCTCTAGGGGCAAGAGCACCAGAAGAGTGGGGCCCTCTAGGAGGAATCCTTGTCTTACTGGGTCTCCTGAAACCAAGGAACTATTGGGGGGGGGCAACCATTCCTGACAGATTAGGTAAATTGATACTCACAACTCAACCACAACTATAGAACATGAAGTATGAACTGCTTCTAGTACTCATGCTTTTGACTTCTGTAGGCTGAGGTTAACCCTGGAACTTCTGGTCTTTGTTGGAGACCTCAGCCTGCTGCCCAGTATTCTGGCAGTAATTGTATACAATTATAATAAATAGTCTTCATTTACTAAGTACTTAAAAATGTCATCTCATTTAATCATATAACCATCAAGCAGATTGCGTAATCCTATTCCCATTTTACAGATGAGGAAATTAGGGCTCTAGGAAATATGTGATTTGAGTAAGTTCACACAGCCAGTAAGAGTTCATAACAATAGCTAACGTATACTTACCATCTGCCAGATTCCAAGCTGCAGCAGACCCTGTTGGTTACTCACCTGCAATCATCCCATCTTTATGATCCCAGAATCCTAATTCTATTCAGATATCCATCCCTCAGGAAAAGGGACTCTATCTCCAATATGACTGCCCAAGCCAATCGTTGTGATCTATTCCCTTTTGTCTGTGATTGGATTAAATCCCTTGAGACCCAGCTCCAGCCAAAATACGGGAGGGCCATCAGTGAGGAAGTAGCATATGTAAGAACTTGGAGGGGAGAGATAGCAAAATGTTTTCTCACTCTTCAAAAATACAAAAGAGGTAGGCCTGGATGGCTCAGTCAGTTAAATGACCAACTCTTGATATCAGCTCAGGTCTCAGTCAGAATTGTGAGTTCAAGCTCTAGTGTGGAGCCCACTTAAACACACACACACACACACACACACACACACACGCGGAAGAAATTACTCCTTTCTGTTGCATATTGTAGTGTTTGGATGTGATGGATGCCTGGAACTGTGGCAGTCATCTTATGACCACAAGGAAAGCCAGCCCAGGAGAGTATCATTCTGACTGGAGTATTTGGTGTTCATCATAGGGGACAGGCCTAGAAAAAGCATTTGGGGGTCTTCCCGGGAAAGGCCCAAAATACTAGGGCAGGTGACTTGATTTTTTAATTTGGTGGAAAATGAGGCACCAAAAGCTTTTCATCAGAAGTGTAGCATATTTAGCCTTATGCTTTAATGTATGTTAATTCAGTATATAAGCAGAACTGGTGTGGGAAAAGATGGGGAGTGGGAAGTTCAATTTTAAAACTTTGGGGATCCCTTCCCCCGACCAGGTCATGAAGGCACTGCTTGCCGACTAGGAGAGTCCGAATGTTTGGCATACCACAGAAAGGCAGATTCAGTGGCTTGCAAAGAAACTCACACCTCTCTTTGAGGGTTCCTGCCTGGCTCAAGGCTCACACATGTCACGGTACATACAGCAGAGGTGCTGACAGACCCAGAGGACTGGGATCAGTTACACAGGGGCAGGAGGGAAAACTGCCAGAGCAGAGCTGCAGAGAATCATCACTGAAAACAAGAAGCCCCAAAGGAGCCCAAGGCAGTCTCTTCTCACTCAGCTGGCTGCAAGGAGCTCAGAGCTCAGAGCTCGGAGTAGGAGTTCCCAGGCTCTGGGAAGGTTGGAGGTCTTAGCTGCATGGGAGTGCGGTGTGCCTAGGTAGGATGGGAGGACCAAGGGGGTTTCTAAAGTCATCCTCTTACTAAGAGGCTGGGCCAGTTCTGTATGATTATTGGATTATTGGGAGCACCTTAGTCTTCTGGCTGTGGATCTGGAAGTGAGGGTTACACTGCATTTCCCTGTGTTGTCACTGGCTGCAGAGAACTCCTGCCATTAGCTGCTTTGGTACTACAGACAAGCCCTTTCCTGAGTCCCATCAATTTCTTCCAACTTGATTCACCACCTATTTGAGGCTCTGAGAGCCAACACTGGCGTCTCTTTGACAAGCTCTAGGCAGACATATACATGTCTCCTACACCTTCTTTAAGACTAACACTCTTGGCGCATTCTTTTTTGATGGTCTGTGAACACTGCAAAGCTTTCTGATGAGTATAGCGGCCCCATGAAGTTGCCACTTTAGGTAACAAACCTTGCAGGTAACATAAATGAGGGAAGGGGATGGAGTTGAAATGAAAGTTGCAGTCCTCCAGTGGATGTATTTGTTTCTTCACTTCCAGAAGTGAACTGTTCCCAGTTTTTGGAATGCCTGGCTCTTGTGTCTAAACTCCACTTCCCGACTTTTCACAGAAACCCAGGTATTGGGATGCCTGGGTTGCTCTGTCGGTTAAGCCACTGCCTTCTGCTTGGGTCGTGATCCCAGGGTCCTGGGATCAAGCACCACAACAGGCTCCCTGCTCAGCAGGGAGCCTGCTTACCCCCTGTCTCTGCCTGCCTTTCTGCCTACTTGTGATCTCTCTCTCTGTGTCAAATAAATAAATAAAATCTTAAAAAGAGAAAGAAAGAAAGAAAGAAAGAAAGGAAGAAAGAAAGAATGAAAGAAACAAACCCAGGTATTAGGAAATATTTCTCTCCTTAAAGAAAAACAAGAGTGCAAGTATGATGACCAAATAGTGTGGCAGAGACAAGCAAATTACTGAGCACTACAGTGGGGTACCCGGTTAGCTGAGTTGGTAACATGTGTTACTCTTGATCTCAGGGTTGTGAGTTCATGCCCCACAATGGGCCTAGAGCTCATTTTAAAAATAAATAAATAAAGACCAAAAAAATCCACTTTTTAAAAAAGATTTTTTTTTTAAAGCAATCTCTATACTCAATGTGGGGCTCGAAACCTACAACCCCAAGGTCAAAAATCATACATTCCACCAACTGAGCCAACCAGGTGCCCCTAAAAGAGCCACTCTTTAAAAACAGCAACAACAAAAAACAAAAGCACATATGGCATCTAGCAAGGATGCGTAACTCAGCCCATATGAGAGTGAAAACCCAGTAAGTCCAGATCTGATTTTTCAACAGAAACCGGAGATCCAGAATTTTATGTGAAATCCCCCAATTTTACAATGTTGGCTCATTTCCCTCCACTTCCCAGCTGCGCTTGCAGGCTCTTGCAGGCTCTTGCAGGCTCTTGCCACCACACCAATGCACCCGCAGCTTCCCAGGCCCTGTCTCTCCCATCTTCACAGCTCTGTATTGTTGGGCTCTATCTGCAACGCACGTCCTCCCTTTCTCTGCCTGGGAATCTCTTAAGCAATTTCTCAAGACTCAGATCAATGTTTACTTTCTTCTTGTAAGATTAGGTGCTCTTCATTCCTTCTGTGCTCCCACCGTACCCTGAATGTACCTCAATAGACCTCATTTCACATGGTCCTGGAATTGCTGGTTCCCTTGTCTGTTTTTCACCAGCCTGAGAACTCCCCAAGGGCAGGGACTTTCATGGTCTCTGACCTGAAAACTTCCGGTAGGACAGTGGGAAATATGCCAAGAAAGGGAAAATAGTTTACTCAAAGGGGAAAAAGAAAAATTCAAACAAGTTAGAGAGTCAGGGGCTTGAACATTTAAAGTAATACGTCTAAGAGGTGTAGGAGGTGCTAAACAGAAGACAAGCCCAAGAGCCAGGAATCGGGATAATTAAAACAGGTTGGGAAGTGAGATGGTTTAAGATAGAAGCTGTGGATGAGGTAAGGGTGTCTGGAGCCTGTTTTTACAGGGTACTGGATGTGATAGGGACAGAGGTGGGTCTCACTGCCTTAATGTCTTAGTTTGGGGCTCCACTGTTATTAGTGTAATAGTCTGGTGAATTTCTCTTCTCCATTCCAAGGATTCATCCTCAGCCAGCATTTACTGAGCATTTTATCCTGTGTTAGGCTCTCTTAGGCACTATAACTATAGTGCAAAATCGGATCTGATCCCTGTGCTCAAGCTTGTGGTCTGGTGCAGGAAATGGACACATAAATAGATAATGACAAGAAAATGAAGTAAATGCTACAGCTGAGGGAGCTACAGTAGCACAGAGGAAGGATTCCCAATCCATTAAGGTCTGGAAATGGTAATTTACCTGAGGTCATATGGCTGGTTGGTGGGGGCTGGGGGCGGCGCAGACCTAGGATTAGGTAGAAATTGGGAGAAGACAGAAATGACTTTATGGCGTTGGGGGAAATTTATGTGCGCCGGCTTGGTTAAGTGGCAAACCCCATGGTTCTAAGTTAATGCTGGTTTAAAAAGATAGTTGTTTGAGGGGTTCCTGGGTGGCTCGGTTGGTTAAGCAGCTGCCTTTGGCTCCGGTCATGATCTCAGGGTCCTGGGATTGAGCCCTGTGTCAGGCTCCCTGCTTGGTGGGGAGTCTCTTCTCCCTCTCCCTTTGCCTCTCCCCACTGCTCATGCTCGCTCTCTCTCTCTTGCTCCCTCTCTCTCAAATAAATAAAATCTTTTTTAAAAAAGATAGTTGTTTGAGATTCGGGAAGCAGAAGTGAATCAGCAGCCATTGATCACTAAAGTCATGGACAGATGTGAAGATTCCAGAAGGTTCCAGCTCCTCACTCTCCTCCACTCTACACCTAGCTCTATCTAACTGCTGACTTTGTTGGTCAATAGAAGCTCCAAGCCCACCACCAAACCCCTGGCTGTGGACCTGCAGCCTTCTCTTGTAGACTTCTCTATCAGCTTCCCCTTCACAGCCCCCGTCACCTGGATGTACTTGACTTCTGGGACTTACTGGTTGGTGACTCCGCAATCGCCCTCCTTTCATTGCCCCAGCCCCTCCCATGATTGTTTAAGTCTAATGTCTATAATAAATCCCTTATCCCACAACAAAGAGTGATTCTACTTCCTTAGCTGAATGCTGACTGAAATACTGTGCTTTCCGCGAAGATGAAAATAATTGAGCAGAAAGACGAACAGACGAAGTTTAGAAGCCCTAATTTCACCAGTATCTCCATAACTTCAATGCCCCTGCATTTCATAGTTCAGTATTTGTCGAATTGAATTTTATGTTGCTTCTGGTTCTTCACTGGTAAAAATATCATGGTGCAGAATAGTTTCTGGGGAAGAGATTTTGTTGTTGTTGTTTTGTTTTTTCTTTTTTTAATTCCCTAAGATTAATGTGAAGTTTTGGAGTCATTTATGGCTCAGGCTCTGAAATTCTGACCCAGGACAGTATCTGTTGTATTGACTATATGTGTTCTTCATCTCCTGGGGTGCAGTAGATTTTCCTCTGGCTTCAATTTCCCTCTCTCCCCCTCATCTTCTGTCCCTTGCAAAAACAGAGAAAAACCTTACTCTTGTGTATTCTCTCCAAAGAAAGTATTTCACACTCTAATCAAATCAGCCAAAAAGATATATTGGGTTACCCTTATGGGAATGCTCTTCTGGCCTGGCTGAGTTGGAAGTGGGAGAAACAAAGACATCTGGAAGTGGAAGACAGACAGCAATCAACTTTGAACCACTTAATTGCATGGGAATTTCCTCCTTGCTACTTAGACCATTCAGCACTTGTGAGAAGACATGTTACGCACTCACTTTGCCTCCTGGAAAGCTGGGTTAAATGTTGTTTCAATTAGACAACCATTTATGGAATGTCTGTCCTAAACTAGTCCCTACACTAGTTGTTGGAGATACTGCTCTTAAGGTGTTTTCAGCCAGAGTGGGAGGGAAACACGGCGAGTTACATAGTTCAAGTCAGCCTATAATAAGTGCTAGAAGAGAGGCATAAGCCAAACACTATGGAACAGAGGAGAGAGCAATTACATCTGAGGATATAATTGGCAGTGGGGAAGGGGAAAGAAGTGTTGAGGAATTATAGGCAGAGGGAGGCAACATTTTTTTTTAGAGATTTTATTTGTTTTAGAGAGAGAAAGAGGGAGTGAGAGAGAGTGTGTGTGGAGAGGGGCAGAGGGCAAGGGAGAAGGATAAGCAGACTCCATGCCCAGCGCTCCCCACATGGGGCTGGATCCCACAACCCTGAGATCATGACCTGAGCCAAACCCAAGAGTCAGCCGCCCAACCAACTGAATCACCCACATGTCCTGGGAGGCAGTATTTTTTAAGCATGGACCTGCGTTTCACAGAGGATGCTAAACAAGGGGAGAAGGCTAACAGTCACTGATTATCTACCCCATGCTGCTCACTGAGCTAAGACGGTACTTATGCTATCACATTAACTTTTCCCAAAACCCATCTGGAAGAAACTGAGGTACAAAGAACAGAGGTAACTTGCTCAAGAACTTGAAAGAGGTAGAACTGGGATTCAAACCCGTTTCTGTTGGACTTCCAAGAACATTCCCTGCTTCCATCTGTGCATGGAGAATTATTTTCAAAAGATATTTGCAATGGACTATAAAGAATGAAGATTTTAATAGGCTTCAAAAGGCCAGAGGGTGTAAGAGGGATGGCATAAAAGCATTCCAGGGGAAGGATGGGAGGAGATCAGCCCCAGGGCATGACATGAAGGTGCAAGGTTTGTGTGGAGAAGCTTAGGCAGTCTGGAGTGACTGTGGGAAGACACTGCCATGTGCCCCTACCACTGTCTTCTCAGGTTCCACATGTCATTCAGTAATTTACTCAACAGTGCTGGGCATTCAGAACCCAACTTCAGTTCTTGAAAGTCTGTAATCAGGGTCACCTGGGCAGCTCAGTGAGTTAAGCGTCTGCCTTCGGCTCAGGTCATGATCCCAGCATCCTGGGATCGAGTCCCACGTTGCGTCCCACATCCCCCTACTGAGCAGGGAGTCTGCTTCTCCCTCTGTCTGCTGCTCCCCCTGCTTATGTGCTCTCTTGTGCTTTCTCTCTCTGGCAAATAAATAAAATAAAATCTTAAAAAAAAAAATCTCTAATCAGTCTGGTGAGATTAACTGCTATCTCCACAGACTGGCTTTTACCCTTCAGCACAGGTTGTGTGTTTGTGGTGGGGGCGGGGGGGGGTGCACATACCCATACAACCATTATTTGGACCATTTCCTTCCCACAATCATTCCTCAACAAATACATTCCCCAGGCCCTCCATAAGCATGCATTCCTTTATTACCTTTGCTTTTAGCAAGGCTTGGATTTGAACTGCTGGCCTTGACGTGATAAGTTTAAAGCTCATAGCATCTCAGCAAATGCCCTTTCAATCCAAGAGAGACCTGGTCTGGTCTTCCATGAGCTCACCTAGAAAATAATGATCACTCCTAGGGTTGCGAGGAAAAGATCTTCATTGGAACTGACAAGAAAGCAGATACCTTGTACAGTTTCTCTGCAGGCTTCACAAGTGCTCAACACTTCTTGAAAGAGAATATGGTTCCCGAGCCTTTTGCTCAGCTTACTGGAGCAATTTAAGAAAATGGATTTCATCTCTGGCAAATCACAGCAAAACGTCATTAACAGCTGGAAACTCTCTGAGGCGAAGACAAGTTGGATATTATGTTTGGAATTATAGCCCCCTCCCCCAAGATAGCTGACTTCCATTTCCGACAGGGTTATTATTTCCATCTTTATGAAATATCTTGGATCTCACCTTGGATAATTGCTGATTATCATCAACTCCTCACCTGAGGCGCTTTAGCATTTGGGTGAACCTGAAAAAAAATTTTTTTTTTTTTTCAGAAATATATACTAGGGAAAACTCAATGTGTGAGATTATGTCTTTATTTCTATTTTCATTAGCAATTCCCTTTGGTTTTCTAATGATCAAGTCATTAATCAGTGTCAAATCACTATCCAGAGCACAGACAGTATTTTTGCCACTTGGGTTCCAATGTGGATTAAATGGCAATAACTTGTGTTCTTCAGTCTGGTGCTCTCATTCCTGTGGTAATCACAGACTCAAAAAACCTTGAGAGTATTCATGAGATCTCGGCAGCCATCTAAGGTTTTTAGCCAAAGGTATACATTACAATCTTCTGAAATTTGATGGAGCTCCCTAAGTTAGTCCAATGAGTACTCTCAGTTGAGGATCTCTAAGAGTCCATCATCCTTCATTTCACTCTTTGACGTTGCCATTCTACATGTCCCTTTATACTTCTAGCCTTTGCTTATTGCCTCCACTGTGTTACCCTTGATACCCCCTCCTCCACTTCTCTGCCTGGTAAAATCCTGTTCACTCAAGAGGCCCAACCCAAATACTACCTCTGCTATGAAGACTTCTGTGATGAAAATCTTTTTCTTCCTGATCCTATAGCACTTTTTTTTTAAGATTTTATTTATTTATTTGACAGACAGAGATCACAGGTAGGCAGAGAGGCAGGCAGAGAAGCAGGCTCCCTACTGAGCAGAGAGCCCAATGCGGGGCTCCATCCCAGAACCCTGGATCACGACCTGAGCCGAAGGCAGAGGCCCTAACCCACTGAGCCACCCAGGTGCCCCTCCTATAGCACTTCTTAAACACCTTTATGAACATTCTGTGTTATCGTGTTCTCCTAGGTTATATAGAGCTATCTATATGTGCCTAACCTCCCCACTCAACCATGGGCTTCAGAATAACGGTGGTAACTTATTCATCTTCTATCTCCAAGGCCTGGCATGGAGCCAAACATTCACTCAATGAATGAACAAGGAGGTTGATACCCAAAAGTAGACCGTACATTGGTCCATTTAAGTTAGTCAGATCTGAGCTTACTCAGTATTTCTTGACTGAGTTGCTTACAAAAAAAAGATGTGCAAAGATGTAAGGTAAGGAACTTTTAAAGGGGCATGATATTAGTTTTTAATAACCTTTTAAAAACAATACTTTCCCAATGAAAGTGATAATAGCTCCTTTAATTTGAATTAGTAATGAAAGGCTGGTTATCAACGTGAACTTGAGGATTGTTTTCAGGAAAACAGTCTCTCAAGAATCCAAATCTTCATTGATTGGTTCAATCAACGTAGAAAATGTTAGCCTGAAAATCATAAGACCTGCCCTTGGTTCCTGTGTGACTTTGTGCAAATTACTTCTCTCTGGGTCTCAGATACTTCTGTAAAATGGGGCATTACACTGAATATCTCTGAGGTTTCTGCTAACTCTAAGGTTCTGTGACCTTAACCAGGACCCTTAGTAAACCAAGGTAGCAGTTTATTTTGGTTCTACTCCAAAGTACTTAGGAGACTAGAGTATTCTTACTGAGATGCTAAGGAGTGGGGCACCTGGGTGGCTCAGTGGTTAGGCATCTGCCTTCAGCTCAGGTCATGATCCCAGCATCTTAGGACTGAGCCCCATACTGGGCTCCCAGCTCAGTGGGGAGCTTGCTTCTTCCTCTCCAGCTCCCCTGTATTTGTGTTTCCTCTCTCGCTATCTCTCTCTGTCATAAATAAATAAAAATCTAAAAAAAAAAAAAAAAAGAGATGCTAAGGAGTTTTACAAAATCCATTATTAAATCATAACAATGACATAAATACCTAAGAGGAAACTTGAAAAATAAAGGAAAAACAATCATCCATAGTGCAATAACAATAAGTTATTGTTTGGGCATGTTTTCTTTCATTTTTCTCATATTTACATGTGTCCTTTAATATATGTATATACACGGAAGTACATGCTTTTCCCCTTAAGCATATTCCTTGATGTTAACTATTTGTAATTTTCATTTTAAATGACTACATACTGAGTAGATATGTGGGATATGCAAATACTCTTCTACTGTAAGATAATTATGTTGTCAATTTTTTGATAGCATTGAAACTGGAATCACTGTAAACATAACTTTTTGGATTATTTTGGATAATCATAATAATCCACATTTTGGATTATTCTCACAAATGGGAATCATGTATCAAAGGTATGAACATTTTTGACTCACACAGTGTCCTGTCTTATTTTAACAAGCATCTGTGATTTTGCTGGGTAGTACCCTATTTTTCCTAAGGGAAGCCAAGCCCACCCCCACCCTACTCCACGTACTTTGGAATAACCGACTTTGCCACTCAGCTTCCTCCTTTCCAGAGAGTAACATGTGGATAAGGCCTAACAAATCAGAGTATTACATTCCCCTGGCCAGTTTAGGTATAGGCATGTGACCCAGATGGCGCCAACAACAACAGAGGAAGACTTTTGATAAGATTTTTGGAAGCGATGGCATGTGCTTTTCTGCTGAGGCTGTAAGCAGGGAGGATGACGGCAGCCTGGAATTGCCGGGAGTCAACATGTGGAACCTGAAATGAAGCCAACACAGCAGGACAAGGTGGGGGATGGGGATACTCTACATTCAGTAATGTCTGTAGCCACAACTATTCTAGGACTTACTTTTAAGTAAAGTGGACCAAAATTTTCACTGTCCCTTAAATCATTTCCTCCTCCCTCCCTCCATCCATCCATCCATTCTTTCATTTGACACACAGACACACTCCTAACTGGTACAAATAGAGCTTTTTAAAAGAAATCCTTTTTACTTATTTTTTTTTAAGTAATAAACTTTAGTTTTAGAGCACTTATAGTTTCACAGTATAAAAAGTTCCCACATACCTCCAGTCCTACCCAGGCCTTCCACTTGCCCCCCTCAACATATAATCTCCCTATTAATATCCCATGCCAGAGTAGTATGTTTGTTACAATTGATGAACCTACACTGAAGTGTCATTACCACCCAAAGTCCATTGGTTACCTAAGTGTTCACTCCTAGTGTACATTCTGTAGGTTTTGACAGACGTGTAATGACATTATCTATCGTTACAGTGATTTTACTTTTTATTTAAGTATAAACTACATAAAGGATATAATCTTACATGTATAGCTTGATTCATATAACCCCTACCCAGATCAAGATCTAGATCATGGTTCCCATGTGCTCCATCCAAGTAGTTGCTCCTCTAAAGTTATTTACTATTCGGGCTTCTTTCACAAATTTTTTTTTTTTTTTTTTTGCTGCTTCTGAACTTTATATAAATGGAATCTCACGGTGTGACTGCAACCTCTTAGCCTCTTAACAGCCCAGTCTTTCCTTCACAATGAGAAAAGACTTGGGGGCTAGGGATGGGAGCGGTGGGGGAAGGAATGAGTATGTTTTGCATATGAGGGTATATTGTGAACAGAAGGTTGATTACAACAGATGATGTTTTTCAAAAATGGCCACAGCAGTATTTCTGGTTCTGTGTGTTCTTTCAGAACTCTACTGCTCTTCCATTAGGAAGTGGAGTCTTTTTCCCTTCACTTTGAACCTGGGTGGGCCTGACTGTTCCAACCAAGAGTATGGCACAAATGATAACATGACTTCCATTGTTTGATCATAAAAACTTCCAGTTTTGTTTCTCTCTCTGCAGTCACTTGGCCTTGGAATTTCGCCACATGTTGCAAGGAAGCGTAGGCCACATGGAGATGCTACATACGGATGTCTCTGCTGATAATCCCAACATAGATTCCAGGCAACATCAATTGCTGGTCATATGAATGAATGAGACATCAGATGACTCTAGATCTTAGGTGCCAAGCTTCCCCAGTAGACCCCAGAGGAGGAGAGATAAACTGTCTCCACTAAGCCCTACCAAAATGAAGATTTGGGAGCAAAATAAATTGTTCAAGCTACAGCAATGTTTTGTTATGCAACCACAGATAACCAGGATTCTGTAATATCTGTGTGTTCTTGGGAAAGAGTCTTTTGGTGATACCTGACATCGCACAAATTACTTTTCTCTCTAGGTCCTAGTTTCCTCAGCTATGAAATGGACGATGATTACTGTCATGGGAATGTTGTTGTGAGGTTTAAATGAAGTGATGTACACATGGTGCTCTTTTTATAATTGGACTTCAATAAATGCTACTTAACTTCCATAAAGTTGTCCTAGATTTGTTGCTTTGTACAAATTCCTAAAGCCAGATTTTGTCCACAGCAAATGGGCATGTACATTGCAACATTGTAGCTTCCACACTGCTCTAACCCCTCACTTGCTCTAGGGGGAGCCAGCCATCATGTTGCTAGGATGCTCAAGCAGCCTTATAGGGAGGTCACAGAGTTGAGATACAGATCTCTTCCCTGGCTAAAGTGTCAACCACCTAAAGGAACTATCTGGGGAGCTGATCTTTTAGCCCCACTCAGTCTTCAGATGACAGCTGCCCCAGCGGACATCATGACTGTAACCACTTAGAGATTCCAAGCCAGAATCAGTCCGCTAATTTAATTCCCATAGAAACTGCAAAACCCATATGAAATGAAAACAAACAAACAAAAAACAACTGAAAACCAAAATCTTATTTTTGTTTTAAATCAAGGTTTGGGATTACTTATTATGCCCCAATAATTAACTAATAGCTACATCAACATGGGAAGGGATGTAAGGGAGGAACTGATTGAAGGAGGGCTGTTTTAGGGTTTATATGGAAGGACAGAAATGGCTGAATGAAGTTGAAAGTGCCAATGAGACCAAGTTTGAAACACATGATCCTAGGTCCCAGCTTAGAAAGGGAATAAAGTAAAGTTGGAGGAGGGGAACAAACTTGGAACCCATAGACTGTAAACTACAGATTTCACTGAAGTTGAAGAACAGGTTTGGTGAGGGTAAAGGAGTATAAAAAGTCTGGATAAAAGAAGGTCTTGTTTAGAAGGTAGAATCCCTTGGTTACTGATTTCAGAGGTGGAAGAGTTCTGGAGAACAAAGTACAGATATGATCAAAGAAATGGTGGTTGAAAGGCAGTGCTGGGGGAAGGTTTTTTGTTTTTTTAAAAACTTTCTGGTGAGGACAAAGGCAGAGGGGACAACAGGGCAACATAAACTAATGATAGCAGGCTGTTAAAAAGTTTATAAGATCCCATCATCCCTTGAGAGATGGAATGTAGATGGAATGGAGTTTGCATGGCTTGATAGAAAAAGCCTCAGTGCAGGAGTAGCTGATCTAGAAATGTGGTTACAAGGTGAGGAGAATACCAGCCTTTACTTCTGGTTCAAGATACTAAAGATGGGGACAGAATTCCATTTGAAAGGGCGTTAAGAGCAGCAGTTAACTCTAGGACAATATCAGATTTTAGGCAAGATAAAGAAGTGATGGCAGTGCTCTAGGAAAATGTTAGATATACAAGGAATTTTCTTTGTAAAAAAGCTGGAACTTTATTCTGTTGGCCACTGGAAACCACTGGAAAGTTTTACACAGGTGGCTGACGTGGTGAGCTTTGAATTTCAGAAAGGTCACCCTGACAGCAGTGACAGTATGGTGGATATACTGGGGAAGGAGTGTAGAGAGGTTCTTTTAGAGGAAAAGGGTTGGGGAAAAGGTCTTCTCCACCTAGGTGGTGTGATGAGGCCTCATTATCAGCTCACTGAAACACTGGGGCCAGCTATTTGTGAAGTACAGACTACAGAGTTTAGTGGGCAGTAAGGGAGAGGAGATAAGGCAGTTGACAAGGCAGGGTCCAGATCTTTCACCTCGTTTCTGAAGCTGTTCTAGATTGTTCAGTGCATTTTTGATCTTCCAAGAAAGCCAGGTATATAATTGCCATCTCCCCTTACTTACCTTTTCTTTTCTGTCTCCCGAATCTACTTATCTTGATCTACTATTTTATATGCTACTAATATAGTTTATTGCCAAGTTATTTTTAAATATTACTAATTTAATTTTTTGCTTTTGCTCTTCTCGTTTTTAGTATGCACCTTGGCTTATACCATTGTGGTAAAAAAATCTTTCCGAAGGTAAGAATCTAAAGGCAGTGTGGTACAATGGAAAGACAAGCAGACTTTAAGTCAAAAGGGTTGGTTTCCAGTCCCAGTCCTGCCATAAAGTTCCTGTATGACTCTAGTTAACTCATTTGATGTTTTTGGACCTTTTTTTTTTTTTTCATTCTGAAAATGAATCTCTAAAGTCTTATCCATTTCGACTTGCCTACCTGTATAATATTACAGGGAACTTAACAGATATTTTCATGATAATTGTGAAATCCAACTTCTCCAATATAGCACTACAAAATTATAGTGGGTGGTAGGCTTCTTGAAAAAGTCTGTTTCAAGAAACCTGCTTAACCTGGTTGGTTAAGACACTGAAGTGCAAAGACCTCTCCTTAAAGAGCTCATTGTCAGGAAGATTTCTGAACAAATGACCATAACTTAAATGTTCTGGATTCTGTAACAAGGTATGTAGAAGCAGAGGCAGAAATGCCTGTCTTATCCTAGAGGGAAAGTTAGGGACAGGATAAGTTTTTTTTCTTTTTTTTAGATTTTATTTATTTGACAGACAGAGATCACAAGTAGGCAGAGAAGTAGGCAGAGAGAGAGGAGGAAGCAGGCTCCCTTCTGAGCTGAGAGCCCTATGTGGGGCTTGATTCCAGGACCCGGTAATCATGACCTGAGCTGAAGGCAGAGGCTTTAGCCCACTGAGCCACCCAGGCACCCCAGGATATGTTTCTTGAGGGTAAAGTTTGACTCTGAACCTTAAGGAAGAGAAGTTAATATTGGGAATATTTGGGAACATGGAGCAATCAGAGGCAGAATAGGGAAGGCAGACTCAAACATATATAGTTAGGAGGAAAGGAAGGATATATGATAGATTGGGACTTTGTTAGAAATACAGAATATGGGGCGCCTGGATGGCTCAGTAGGTTAAAGCTTCTGCCTTCAGCTCAGGTCATGATCCCAGAGTCTGGGATTGAGCCCCAAGTCGGGCTCTCTGCGCCGGAGGGGGCCTGCTTCCCTTCCTCTCTCTCTACCTGCCTCTCTGCCTACTTGTGATCTCTGTCTGTCAAATAAATAAATAAAATCTTTAAAAAAAAGGAAAAAGAAATAATCTTAGGATGCTTGGGTGGCTCAGTTGGTTAAGAAGCTGCCTTCGGCTCAGGTAATGTAATGATCCCAGAGTCCTGGGATTGAGTCCTGTATCAGGCTCTCAGCTCCACAGGGAGTCTGCTTCTCCCTCTGATCTTCTCCCCTCTTATGCTTCCTCTCACTCTGTCTCTGTCTCTCAAATAAATAAATAAAATCTTTTTTTTTTTTTTTAAAGGAAGAAACAAACATAGAATCTTAGGCGCCTTACCTAGACATAACTCAGTCAAATGGGAATTTTTGACGGGATCCTCAGGTAGTTCCTACTGAACATGCAAGTTCGAGAACCACTGGTCTAGAGCAGACACTGGAGTCAAGCTGCTTAATTCCTGGCTTTACTATTTACTTACAAATGTATGACTCTAGGCAAGTTATTTAATGCCCTTCCTGCGCCTCGGTTTTCTCATTTGTAATTAGAAATAATAGTTTCTACCTCATAAAATTTTAAGGACTAAATGATTTATATGTGAGATGCTTATAATAATACTTGGCACCAGGTAAGCACAAGAGTAAGCTATAATTCTTGACTTATATGCTACGTATTATGGTCAGAGTCAGTTTTATAAGCAGCTTGTCTTTCCATTTCTACTCCATTACTGTTTCCTTGACATCTGATGTAGAGGAAGACACTTGGAAGTCAGAAAATGTGGGGTTATAAAGTCCACTTCAATTCCTAGCTTTGTGAAATTGGGTGAGTTCTTCAATTTCTGTGTTTTCCTCATTCAAACGTGTTTGTGGGGGTGGAAGGAGGATCTAAATTATGCCTACCTGAGATGCTGTGAGGCTCAAAGAATGTATGTTAAACTAAACACTGAAGTTTCTTTTTTTTTCTTTTTTAAAAGATTTTATTTATTTATTTGACAGAGAGATCATAAGTAGGCAGAGCAGCAGGCAGAGAGAGAGAGGAGGAAGCAGGCTCCCTGCTGAGCAGTGAGCCTGATGTGGGGCTGGATCCCAGGACACTGAGATCACCAGGACCCTGAGATCACTACAGGGGCTGAAGGCAGAGGTTTAACCCACTGAGCCACCCAGGTGCCTCAAAACTGAAATTTCTTTTACCATCTTTCCAAAAGTTAAGTAACCGACCTGAAAACAGGTGGGAAATAGATGGAACAGAATGCATTTTAAGATCAAGGAGGGAGAGAAGGGCCTGGGTATTATGTCCCAATTCATGACTTTCTGAAGGGGCAGGTTTGGGTTTCAACAGTAACAATTTTCTGGGACCTCAGAGACTATTTTTAGCTAATGGGTAAATAGAAATAAGAAACTTAGATGCTATTTATTTTCTCTTTTTAAGCTATAGCTCCATTCAGAATATCACTAGTCTCACACGTTTGCAGAGGTCTACAATTTACAAATAACTTTCTTCTATGTTGTGTATCACCAACATCCCCATAGGGTACGATTAACCCCATTTACATGAAAACTGTTAATATCAGAAAGTGTATTAAGAACCCCATTTGAGGGGCGCCTGGGAGGCTCAGTGGGTTGAGCCTCTGCCTTCGGCTGGGGTCATGATCTCAGGGTCCTGGGATCGAGTCCTGCATCGGGCTCTCTGCTCAGCGGGAAGCCTGCTTCCTCCTCTCTCTCTTCTCTCTGCCTGCCTCTCTACCTACTTGTGATCTCTCTCTGTGTCAATAAATAAAAAATCTAAAAAAAAAAAAAAAAAAAAAAAGAACTCCATTTGACTTGGGCATTTTAACCAGATCCTACATTCCCCAAAATACAAAATTTAAGCGGAAGAACAATCACAAAACTTGGGATTAAATCTTCTACAATACCAAGCACTGGCTTCGATTTTATGGCCACGAATAACTACAGACTGGGTCCCTTTTCTCATACGTAAAATAGGGGCAACAATACCTTCTTCGCACAATTGTTCTGTGATTAAATTAGAACAAAGGCTAGAAGGGTGAACCTACCACGCCGTAAGGCCTCTAATAAATACCTTCTCCTTCTTCCCTTTGACAGCTAAAGCACGAGATATCACTATCATTCCCACTTCACACGCGGGGAAACCCGAAGTGGAGAACGCTCGGGTTCTCCTTATCCACTGGCAACTCCGCAACCCCCAGATTGGGTTTGGGCAATTGAGACGTCCGCTATGTCGGTTCCTGTAGCGTGGATTCTCTCCTTGAGTTGCGTCTGGTGGGGGCTGGAGGCCGCTGGTAATTGCTCCCATGACTCTGAGGAATCCGATACTAATCCTGAACGGCGGTTCAGGGACAAAGCTTCTTTCCTATGGTCCCTAACCTCGCCTAGAGTAAAGGTCGCGATAAAGCCTCTGCTCCAGCTGCCGACGCCATTTTGGCCTCTACGTGTGACGCCACACGTAGCAAAGAACGCAGTTGATTGGTTGGGAGACAGCAGCCGGAGGAGAGGCGCGCGAACCCCGAGAGGAGGGTATGGAGGAGAAGCCAAGGAAACTACAATCCCGGCCTTCTTTGCGCCTATGACAGCATACCAAGAGCGAAAGAGAAGGGAGCTTGGTTTCGGACCACAATTCCCAGAACCTCCCGCGATGTCTCCTCTTTCCTTTCAAAACGCGGAGGAAAAGAGGGACTGGGAGAACGGAGGCCTTCTGGAGTCCGCTCTCCGAAAGGCGGGAAAGGCGAACTACACCTCCCGACTGGCAGCGCGCGGCTGCGCTTGCGCCCTGATGCCTGTCGCCATCTTGCCCCTTCTGAGGCACCGCAAACAAACCCAATTCCTGGTGTTCCCTAGTCTTGGCGGAGGAGCCTTTTAGATGAGCCCCGAAAGGCCGGGCAGGTGGGTGACTCTCAGATAGGGTGCTGGGAAGAGCTGGCAGGTTAGCCAGGCTGGAGGAGCGCCGGGCCAGCCATTTGGTCCCCGGCTTGGGGCGCCCAGCCCCATCCTCCGTTGTCTCCTAACGGGATCGTGGGGCTCCCCGAGGTGGGCTGAGTGGGACTTTGGCAGGCCTGGTGCTGGGATCCTCGGGGTCCAGCTTTGGGAGCCTCCCGGTGAGTCTCGGTTGTCCGTCTGGCTGTCCGCGCGCCTACTCTCTCCGTTGTCCTCTCCGCTGAGGGAGCGAGCGAGGTGCTGATGCCGGCCGGGGCCCCTGACACCGACTACTGGTCCTGAAGGGTTTGGGTAGTGGGATTGACATTGGGGTTGGCGCTGAGCGGCACCGGTGAGGAGGGTGGGCGGGCTGCTCTTGTTGTGGTGCTGCGAGAGAGTGCGTGTTTGGGGAGGGGGCGGGGCGGGCTCGCCTCCTTGACACTTGAGTGGGGGAAGGATTACTCGAGATCCCGGCTCCGGAGCGAGCTCCTGCTCCTGCTGCCCAGATTTCCAGTGCGCTGCGGCCCCGCGGCGGGGTGCGCTGGCGGGGACGCGTCGGGATGCCGTGACGTGGTGCTTGATTCGGGCGGTCGCCGGCCGCCTCCAAGATCCTGTCGGGGGGCGGGGACTGGCCTGTGGAGGGAGCGGATTCCTTTGGCTCTGCCCCTTCTTCCTCCTCCCCACCCCTTTTCTTTATGTCATCCTCCCGGCTGGGGCGCGCAGTCCGGTTCTCCTTGCTCTGGCTTGGTTTGTAGCTGAGAGGACTATGGGAAGTCGGGGGGGGGGGGGGATCAACTCCGGGCGCAGAGCTGGAGTTAGGAGCCCCGGTGCCTGGAATGGGATGTAGCAGTTATTAGGGTTCGGTGCCTGTTTCCTCGACTAGACATTGCGCTGGCTCGTTCACTCACTCACTCACTCACTCGCTTACTCATTCATTTTACCCACTCTTCTCTATCTTCATTCATCTACCTAACAAATATTTACACTGGGTCTACCGGGTGCAAAGCAGGTATTGTGCAAGCGCCCAGCGCTCTTGTCTTTTTATCCTCTAGACCAGGCAATTCCCAGTATGAAGTAAGTTCCTGACATCTAAACTTTTGGTAAATGATTCTTTAATGACTACAGAGTGTAAATTCATCGCTCATTGTTAAGACTTGAGAAGAAAGTTTTTAGTTAAGTTCCATTAGCCCATGTAACGTGGTAGGAGGTATATGTGTTTTATCTCTTGTAACTCGCAAGTGAGAAACCAGACACAAATCAGGTAACTTGGGCAAGGTTACACGGGTAGTAGCACCTATTTATTAAACAGCATGCCAGCCACTATCATAAGAACTTCACATACTGTTCTTTAATCCTTAAACAGATTGGATGATAGTACTTCTGTTTTACAGATGTGCAAAACTTTTTTTCAGATAGTCCACTTTACCAGGATCACTCAGCCAGTGAGTTGAAAGCTGGAACTAGAAACTAGAGATGTCTGACCCTAAAGCCTGTGCTCTTTCCACTGCCCTGTGCTGGAATAATAAGCTGCGGAATGGTTGCTTAGTTCTTCATTTATCAGAAGTTGGAAAGTGTGGTAGTGAAATAGGATTGTGAGATGTTCTTACTGGTTTTACTTCTTAGTGTGTGGTTCTCCAGGTAAGTGGCCTTCGAATGTACTTTGGTAATTTGATTTTTGTTTCATTTGTTTTGGTAGGGAAGACAAGCTCTTTGGGGCTACCAAAAAGAAGCAGCAATGCCTGTTGTGTGGCCAACCCTTTTGGATCTCAGCAGGGATGAATGCAAAAGGATTCTTAGAAAATTGGGTACGATTTTCGTTTTTGATGTTTATACCTTTCTATGATACTTTTCCCTTTCTGTTTTTGTCATGGCTGTTTGCCTGGATGTCATCTCATGCTGCATTAGAAATTCTTTAGAGGTGTACTTTTCATCTTCTCATTATTTCCCCACTGCCTAGCATAGTGCTTTTTTTTACGTAGTAGATGCATGGACCATAATAATAAAAATAGTAGCTCAGAGTTCTTGAGGGGTACTGGGCTATTCAGAGTTCTTTACATTCAATATCTTATTTAATCCTCACTCAAATGGGAAAGGTGGGTATTTGTGTATGTGTGTGTTTCCATATTACAGATGACAAAACTGAAGTTTAGAATTCAACATGATGCTGATAATAAGTCAGGGAGTCAGGACTGTAACCCAGGGAATATGATTCCAGTCTTTAGCATTATTTTAATCTTCATGAATGTATGTGTGATTTATAGACTGTTTCTGAATTCTGAGTAAATGTTAACTATGCTGACTTTCCTAAATTATGTTTACAGTCAGTAATAAAACACGCTCTATGTTTCTTTCTCAACTAGCATTTAGGGAGAGAATTAAGCACTAATCCCAAGCCTAATTCATTGTATGTAATGAATTGTATGTAACTTCTTTTTATGCATTTAGAATGGTAATAGTTTTGTACTATTCTTGAGAAAATTACTCAAATCATTTTTTATATTCTGTGGCTCAAATGAAGATCCTTGTTTGAGAACGAATGCTTTAGACTCTAAGGTCCAAGAATGACCTTGTGTCTTCTTTACCACTGTAGTCCCAGGCTAGCACATAGTGAGTGCTCAGTAAATGAAAAAATAATTTGAAAAAGAACATTAAATGTTTTGGAAATGGATATGAATTATTTGTTTATAATTTTAAAGGGGAAAGTGTGGGCCTTGAATTCGGAGGGACCTGGGGTCTTGGTCTTGTCACTAATGACCCACAGGATCAAGGACAGTTTATTTAATCTCCTTAAATGTGTTGACATTTTTGTAAAAAAAGCATAATATCTGCCTCATAGGTTTGTTATGTGGATTCATTGTATATAAAAGGGTCCTACCATAGTGCTTGACATCTGAGGGTATAGTGTTTTAGAGCAGTTGCTTTCAGACATTATTTGCAGGAGAATCTTCAGAGGAAATCTTGCTTGGGAATTCTTTTGTGTAAATCTGAATCATAGCTGCCCTGGTGCTGTCTGCTAGTAACATTCTTTTTTATTTCCCATCAGGCCACTGGGAGGATTTCTCTTATTTTAAACTATTTCTTAGCATTGTATTTTAGCATGTTTAGAGAGCTTTTTTGGGCAGTCACCCATTATCATTTTTTTCCTTTAACCTTATATCCAAACTTTTAGTACTAATTCGAGGATGATTTTCTACACACTTGCATGCAGTTGCTATTGCTTGCTATCTACCATTTATCGAGTTGGACTGCTATTTACTCCATAACTAAAATAATTGCAGATGAACAGATCCCAGCTACAGTAGATTGGATTAGAGTTTCTGGGCTTTTGGGGCCTGAGTCAAGAGATTATGTTTAAATATAAAAATGGTAACCTTTAAGTCTAAATTTATCCTTAACTTTAGCCAGAGCTGTGTGGGTAATATTGCGGGAGAGCTGTTTCTATACAAAAGAAAACAGCCTTCCTACAGGGTAATGTCATCTTCAATGACCCTTCACTTTGGGAGGTGAGTCCTGATAGTGATTTGCAGAAAGACTTCCTCCCCACCCGTTGGCTCATTATCATAACAATGAAACTTTTGAATTGCCTTCAAACACTAGCGCTCGTTCCAAAGTTTAGAGAAAGTACTGTACTTAAGAATTAACTTAAAATATTTTAACAGTTAATTTTGTTCTTTTAAAAATAGTTATAAATCATTTAACATAAAATGCTAAACATTTAAATTTTACTTAGATAAAAAACACTGAGATCAAGAATTTTTTTTTTAAGATTTTATTTATTTATTTGGCAGAGAGATACGGGGAGAGAGGGAACACAGCAGGGGAGGTAGGAGAGGGAGAAGCAGGTCCCCTGCTGAGCCGGGAGCCCGTTTGGGGCTCGATCCCACATGACCTGAGCCGAAGGCAGATGCTTAATAACTGAGCCACCCAGGCACCCCAAGAATTTTTTTAATACTATACTGAACGTGCCAGTGATAGATAAATGCTTCCTTCTTTCTATCCTGCCTTTCCCATGCCTTATTTTAAAAAAACCATTCCTCAGTTACAACACCTACTTGGGGCTTCATGGACTGTAGTATAATTGAATGGCTGATTTGTTTAAGTGGAACGTTGAGTACTTTATAGAGTGATTTGGCGAATCTTTTTGTTTTCCGTGGTGTTTGCATGTATCTCTCATATTTATGTGCCATTAGAATGGCACCAAAACTATGAGAAATTCAATTAAGTTTGATATTTGTCAGAATCTGAGGATACCCATCAAAATGGAAATCATATGTCAGGGAAGTTCGAAGTCAGTAAATGTTCTTTACAATGAGTGAATTTCTGGAGAATGGAGGAAGTGCCTCAGATTGTGTGACTATAACTGTGGTCTGAGTTCCGGTTTAGTGTGAGGTTACCACCTCTTAACTTTTGTCCATGACTTTTTAGTTAGACTTGGATTGAGACTTGAAATGTCAAAAACCTTTTCTGCATTTCTCTGATTAATTTCACTCTTTTTGAAGTAGTATCTTGATCACCATAAATTGCATAGGCCAAAAGTGAACTTCTTTTTCTTTTTCTCAGACCATTTCCTCTCTCTGACCTCTCCATTTCTTTTTATGGTATTGCCCTTCACCTAAATATCTTGCGGACTACAAAATCTGTTTCCTTTCCTTCTGCTGTTCTTCCACATTCAGTCAACTTCTGGGTCCTACAAATAAGAGCTTTTTAGCCTGGAACTAGAGGCTTAGTCTGGCCCCAAACTACTTTTCCATTTTGTCCTTCTTTATTTCTATGTACAGGTCTCTTCTTTGATTTTAATGACCTTGAGAATAGGGACTTTGTCTTATTCATGTAGATATTCTCCATGGTACCTTGTAGTAGTAGTAAGGTGCAGTTAAGTTTGGTTTGAGTTAGTGACTATCCAAGTACAGGCATATTTTTACTTATACTGAAGTAGAACTCCAAAAATATTCACTGACTGTTCCAGGAAGTTTGATGTCTGTATGAGACATTATTTGCTCTTTTAATGTATTCCTTCTGCATATTTGCATTTTTTTTTCTAATTGCTTAGAGCACATTTCTCTTTCTGATGAAAGCTTATACTTGTAGACTGGGTGGTGTGTTTCTTCTCTTTGCTTTTACCACTGTATTATAAACTGTATCATCATTGTCTGATGACTTGTTTCACTGTAGCTTTATTCTGGAGTTAACTTCTTGAAGGCAGGATTTATCATACTATCTGGTATATATAAAGGGACTCAGTACTGACCTGTTGAGTAAAATATTCCATAAATGAGGTGTAAACTTTTAGCATAGCGATTTCTTAGTTGGTTATTCCCAGTGTCTTTCTGAACTTTACTTTGGGTCCTGATAAAAGCTGAAATAAATGTTTCTTGGTACTAAGTATTTTCTTCACTATGCTAAGAGCAGGAAAGCTTTGTTCTTCCAGAGATACTCCATGAAACATCTACATAGTATTCAGCATAGATTGAATATGCAAAATGTTTACACATGGGATAATTCAGTTGGATCAGACATTTCTTTCCAGCAGGGAGGAGGAGCAGGGGGAGAGGGATAAGCAAGACTCCCTATTGCTCAGGGAACCTGATGTGGGGCCTCAATCCCAGGAACCTGGGATCACGACCTGAGCCGAAGGCAGACACCCAACTGACTGAGCCACCCAGACACCCCATGGATCGACATTTCTGTTTAATATAGTCAGCTCACTCTTTTTTGGCTCTCAGAACTGTGAATAACATGAACTATACTTGTTTATTATTGATGCAGTACCTAGGATGCACATATGTATACCTTCATTATTTGTGCATCAGGCCTTGGGAAATACCAAATACTAGTAGCAGCTTGAATTGACTAAGAAGATAACTGTAGTTTGGACACTTATTCCCATCATTCTAGTTTGCTCAGATTTACCTGTCTCATAGTGTTTAGTGGCTTAAAATGACTATTTATTATTTCTTTTGATTCTGTGGTTGCTGGTTTTGCCCGAGCTCTCTCATGTGGCGTATTCAGCTGGTATGTTAGCTGGTTTGCTGGGCTTAGCTCAGATGGCTGGGCCTCTCTCCATGTGGCTTTTATCCGGGGATTCTTTGCAGCTTGGTTATCTCAAGAGAGATCTGAAAAGAGAGAGCAAGGCCCTGCAGGCAAATGTTAGTGAGCTTCATACATAATGTTTGCATTATGTATGCTGATGTTCCACTGGCCAGGGCAAGTCACATGCCAAGCCCAGAGTCAGTGTGGGAAGGGAGTATTCAAAAGTAGTACAGTTCCCAAGGAGTGTGCTGGGAGGCAGGCATGGTTCATTGGGAGCCAGTGAGGACTTTTTGCTTTTATATTTTAACCAGTATTGGAGACTGGCAGTTTCATAATTTCATAATGGTTATTGCTGTGGAAAGATAGTGAAATGAAACTGTCTGGCATTAGGGTTCAGTATATTATATGTTGGTTGCTATAAGAGCAACTCATGTTGGGCGCCTGGGTGGCTCAGTGGGTTAAGCCGCTGCCTTCGGCTCAGGTCATGATCTCGGGGTCCTGGGATCGAGTCCCGCATCGGGCTCTCTGCTCAGCAGGGAGCCTGCTTCCCTCTCTCACTCTCTGCCTGCCTCTCTGCCTACTTGTGATCTCTGTCTGTCAAATAAATAAATAAAAAATCTTTAAAAAAAAAAAAAAAAAAAAAAAGAGCAACTCATGTTTCCTAACTGGTCTTAGTCATTTCGATCGTAGATGCAGAGGATCTTAGATCTGGAAGATACCGTCGATGTCCCTTCTAGATAAAGAAATTGAGGTTCAAGAGTGAGAAAGAACTTGCCCAAGGTCACACAACTAGTAAGTGGGAATGCTGGAGCCAGAATCTGGTCATTTGACTCTTGTTCTAGGAGTTTTCTACTGTGCCGTACTCATGGTATTCTCAACCCCAGGAGGGAGGTAGAACGTAGTTTGAATTCTAGGCAGGACTAAGGAATTATTTCAAGGATTGGTCATTGTAGGTAACCTGTCAGTAAAGCTAAAAATTTCTCTTAACAGCCTTGTATCACTTGGAGCCTGTTCCCAATTGTTGGTAGCATCAGAATTACATGTTCTTGAGTGATAATGTGTGAGATAAAATACTTACCATTAGATTTTTCTACCTAAACATTTTGTACACATGACTTCTGTGACACAATAAAAAAAAGATATACAATTATAAAAGCCACATTTTAATCAGTGCTCTTAGATAACATTTTTGAGAGGAACTTTAAAAATTTTGTGTTGATTTTTTTTATTGATTTCTAGGTTTTTTTGCCCTGAAGTTTCACTATATGTAGCCACACTATTAAAATATTGAAGGCCTATCTTGATAAAATAATTTTCTTCTTCTAGAATTGGAGGCATATGCTGGAGTTATCAGTGCACTTCGGGCACAGGGGGATCTCACCAAGGAAAAGAAAGATCTTCTTGGAGAACTCTCAAAAGTTCTTAGGTAAATTATCATAAAAGTTTGTGAGATGTGACTCTAGAAATTTCATTTTGAGGAGTTTTAATACTTTTCATTCTCAAGTTGAAGACAGAGTTGTTCAGGTTGTTGGTACTTAGTTCATCCTAATTGTGTGCTTTTTACAGAAAGTTATGTAATTTATCATTTATTCTGTAACCAGAAAGGGTTTAAGGCAGGTTATCTTAGGTTTTGGTCACCTGGGAAGGGGAGGTATTTTTGACATGGGCGAAGGGAAGAAGACCTGGTAGCAAGAAGATCTGAAGACTTGGAGTGGCCCATTGTCATTTGTTGGGAGGGAAGAAGGACATACTAGGAAGTTATTATCTTAATTTATAGAAATGGGTGGTTTTGAAATAGTCATAGCCCTGCAGATAGTTTATACCCCCATTTTCCTGCTAGAGTGGCACTTGAATCCATTAAAAAATTCTAGTGAGTGGAATTCTTTGATACCTGTCTTGATCCATTCTGACATCTTGAGCTTTCTCCGAAAATACTGTTTTAACTGAAGTTTCCTTTCTACATTTAAAACCATTTTGTCCTGTTCTTTTTTTTAAATGAAAATAGAGAAAGAAGTTGTTTCCTATCTATGGAAACATTAATATAGGGATAACATTAATATAGGGATATTATTAAGTTAAATCCTTAATCTCATTGTCTTCATTTTTAATGGTTTATATATAATTTTTTGTTTGTTGTTTCTGGTTCCCCATAAATCTGCTTTTCAGCCCCTTACCTATTTTATATTTTAGTCCATGATACAGATTTAGCTTAAGCAGTAAAGATTACAATTTGAAGAGTGGTTATTCATTTTACTGAATATTTACTAGTGGAATGGGTGTAGCCTCTTTTCACTTTTTTAGTATTAACTTTACATTCATTTAGTCAGGATCAGTATCTGCACATTTTGACTGGAATGGTAAGAGTGTAATGTAGAAGACATACAGCTGAAGTGTTGAGTAGGGGAGTAATGTCTT
Source organism: Mustela erminea (assembly GCF_009829155.1). Classification (NCBI taxonomy): domain Eukaryota; kingdom Metazoa; phylum Chordata; class Mammalia; order Carnivora; family Mustelidae; genus Mustela; species Mustela erminea. The sequence continues at coordinate 53,705,432 of NC_045622.1, read as the reverse complement.
GGTGTCAAATTTCATAGCATATAGCCACAGGAAACAGATTATCCTGCCACTTTTGTTTCTTTATTATATTCACTGAACATAAAATTATAGATTCTTAAGCTTTAGAAAGAACTTTAGAAGACTTGCCTCTAAGTGCCAACATCTCAGTAACCACAATTACGGGTCATTCAGTGGCTGTTTGCATATTTAGATAACAGGAACCTCTGCTAATCTTGAACATGGTCTGACATTTCTGCTGCGTTTTGGAAGTAATGACTTGCTACCAAGCTGATTTGTCTTCCTGTGATTTCTAATTTGCAACTAATTCTTTCTGCAGTTACACAGAATCACTTTGAACCCTTTCCTATGATTTGAATTAAAGCATCTGAAGACATATATTAGGCCCCGTCTATATCTTTTCACAAATCAATCTTGGTCTCCCCTCTTCCCCAAACAAAATGTTGACTTAAACATTAATAAAAATATAGAAAAGAGCTGCCTGCTTGGCAGAGTTCTATAATGGCTATTTTTTTTTCATAGCATCTCAACAGAGCGCCACCGTGCTGAAGTTCGGAGAGCAGTAAACGATGAACGGTTACAACAATTGCACATAAGTAAGCCATTAGTCATACAACCCCTGATTTTTAATGACGTAGTATAACATAGTTTTGAAGCAGTCTTCCTGTTGTATAAGCAGATTCCTGAGTCTTTTATCTTAATAGTAATATTTCTTTACTCAGGGATCCTGACCATAGAGGTGTTAACTGTTTATTCAGTTGGTTATGTTTTTGCATTTGGTTAGGCAAGCTTTAAGTACTCAGGTCAAATCCAGTTATAATGTGATCTCTGGATAAAAGGCCACCACAGTTTAGCAGATGATTCGCTTACTTAAAGCAAAGTTCAGTAATAAAGTAGTATGCTCCCCTCATTTGACAGCCCCTTAGAGGTTCTTTTGTAATGGTATGTGGTATACATATTGCTTTATAAATAGGCATTATATATTTTCTTTATAACTAATATTTCATGTATTTTGAGAGTCAGAAAAAAGATTGTAAGAATATATGGTCTACTTTTAAGAAATATGAATATATCTAATTTACTTTAAAAAAGCCAACAAAATAAAATTATGAAGGATTCTTATCAAATTATTTTCAGATCATTATAACTATGTGATAGATGGGGGGGTGAAGCGGGGTGGAGGACTATGGGCAAGGATCAAACATTGTATGGAGATAGTGCCTCCTAAAGAATAGAAAGAAACAAATTATCCTTAAATGTTAATGCAAGGTGACAGGAACATTTCATTAAAAATAAGATTTATTACAGTATAATTCATTTTTTAAAATTTTTATGTTTTAATGTGAAATAAAACTAAAGGAAAAAATTCAGTGCATTTCCATAATGTGATCAATAGTGTGTTTAAACCAGTTGGCAGTGTTTGAATTGACACTGCAGATTCATTAGCTTCATGTTGTGCTTCGTTGTTCCTCATTTTACTTAACTTATAAAATGGGGTGCTACCTTTTTAACTGTGTAGTTAGAAAGCTTAGGTATCTGGATTTTGAGGTTTTTCAGTGGTGGGTATGTATGCACTGTAGAAGTTTGGAATTTTTCCAGTAGAGACATTAAGTATTTAGTTGTCAGGCCAACATGGTTGAACCATTCAAATATTAATGTGTTCCTTCTTTAATTTGCTCTAAACTTTTGAATTGGGTTGCTCTAAAAATAATGACTGAACCTAGATTCTAATTTGAGGTGGTAATAGGAAACTTATGTGCTAGATAATAAAGTAGTAAACAATAGCTTAACATTCAGAGGCACTTAGAGACAGTTAGTACCTTAAAAGCACTGGAGAAATGTTGTGGGGCAATTAGTTGTAAGTTGATGCATCAGTTTCATACTTAAAGGATAACATTTATTTAGTCTCCTTTTCCTTTTTTCCCCTTTAAAGAATGAATTTATCCTTATATTTGGGTGAAAGACCAAGTTACAGGTATGCAAATAGGTTATTATTATTTCAGGCTTTTTCTTGTATTATTTCAAAATTGAAGCTCTCAATTATTCAGGGGCACATATTCCCATTTACGAATTAACCGTGCCCTCTGCTTTTCCTTCTCTTCCCCTCCTCCCCCTCCTAATACTGCCCACCCTTTAGCCATTTTGCTGCTTGGGAGTACCTCTAGTCAGAGGGTGGGAAGGGAGAGGAGGTGAAAATTTTAAATTAGTCATTTTAATACTTGTTAGTTTGACCTGGAAATGGCTTGGTGGAAGAATTTACAAGTATTTACCAAGTATTTTTGGATAATATAGGGATTTCTTTAATCTGTTTGAACCTCTCCCTTTCCCTCCTCTCTCTATTAGCATGGATAATTGAGAGTTGGCTTTTATCTGCCTGTGTTTCCTTTTTCTCTCCTTTCTGATTTCTTTAATACATGAATTTAATTTTCTGAAGAGTTTACTTCAGCATATAATTTTAAAAGATTCTTAGGTCTTTCTGTACTCCTGTTTTAATATTTTATGCTGTGGTTTTAGTTTGACTAGGTGTCGTATTTTACTTGTTGAGCCCAGGGGTTGGTGAGTGTGGAGTGGTGAGGAAGGCATAGATCCCTTATTCTCTATACCTCCTCTGCCTTCTTTCCTTCAGAAGTAGTAACAGAATCTAAATCCAAAGATTATCTATAGGATGGCCTCATACTCTGAGCCTGAAAAGAGCGACCGGAGCCAAGGGGAATGCATCTGAGCTGACTACATTCTCTTCCCCTCGCCCTTCCCTCCCCCACTCAAAATCGCAGCTTAGGCCAGAAGGAATGTGGTTGAAAGGTGAAGAGAAAGCCGAGAAGATTGAGCACAAAGGAGGTGGAAACAAAAGGAGCTGGGTTTCTGGGATCAAAGAAAAGCCTTGCTTATGGCTGGAAGCATAACACGTGTTTATTATTTGGCACCAGACCATTTTTTAAGTTTGATACTCGAATTCAGTTTGAAACATGTCAGAATATTATAATATTAAAGCCTGGAATGTCAAAGGGGCTTCAGAGTTTTTAATTGTGCCCCCACCCCCCCTGCCAGTACTGTCTCTTAACATTCAAAGAAAGTGGCTATCTGGAATTACTGTTCTTTTAAACTCCTTCCCCATAAGCTGGACATTCATAGGCTATTGTGTGTGAGTTTCTGTGTGAGGGTAAAGATTTTTTTTTTTTGCTGGTGCACTGCAAAGGATATGAGGGCCAAGGTAGTTTCATTAGTATCTTGTTAGATTTCTCAGGGAAGGGTCTGGAGCAAGGTTTCTACCCTCCCTTGCCATTCTTAATCTAAATAGGGAAGCGATCTTTATATTGAAACTTAGGGGCTCCAGGGAAGCCCCCGAGTAAGATGTAAAATTCAGTTAAGATGATTTGTGCAACTAATGCATATTTACACCCTCATTACTAAGCAAATAGGAATTTCTTAATCTAACATAATTTTTCACTCACTTAAAAAAAGTTTGAGCATGTTTGCATGAGTAGAAATTTGGAAGATTTACAGATTTTTTAAAAAGTTGCAGTTCTGTCTTTTGCACTGCAAATTCTGTCTTTTCAATAGCAAATATTCATGTGTTTCAATCTTCCATAATTTCTGCCACCATTTAAGCAATGCACCAGGTAAGTGTAGACATCACTTTATTTGTGTGTAAACAATCACCTAGCAAATTTACTAGTGATGTTCTAATAAAATGATAGCAAAACAGGAGTCAGTCAAGAAAACACTAAATAGCTTTTAGAATTTTTTCCTTTGACAGTTAGCCGAAGCCCATTTCTGTTAATCTCTTATTTATACCATTCTCTATTTCATAACTAGTGTCAAATTGGAGATTATGTGATAACAAATTTATGGAGTTAATTGGGGTTTTAGGAACTCTTCTTTCCCTCGTTTTAGGTAGGACTGGTTAAATAGTTTACAGATTTCTTATAGTAACCCAACTAGATTCATCAACTAGAAATTCCTTTCTGAACTGAAAGTAAATCTTAAGTTGTAAAGTAATTTATTTGTTCCATTCAGCAAAAGTGTATGAACTTAGGAAGTTATTTAACCTTCCAGTGATTCAGTTTTTCCATCCACAAAATGGAGATAATAATATTACCAATTTCATAGGATTATTGAGAGAATTATGAGTTAATACATAGAAAATGTTTAAAATAGTGCTTAGTTGATGTTAACTACCATAATCATCATCATCGTCATTATCATTATTCCATTATCCACTAACAAGGACTTTTGTGTATGCTCTCTAAATATGAAGAATCAGTGGACATTTCAGCTCTTAGGCCTTAGATTGGGTTGTAGAATCCTTGGTTTGGAAAAGGTACAGAAATATTTCTGATGTAGTAAAGAGATTGATTAACTGATTCTGGGTATATTTTAAACCTTGACACACTAATCATTAGGAGAAGTGATGCAACTGCCTTTTGTGAAGCCAAATCAAGAGAAGTGACACAATTGTCTTTTCATATTTCAACCATATTTCAGTTGGATTCCTGGGATAAAATTCACTCCAGTTTTTAGAGTAGAGAAACAGAATAGTGTCTACTTACGGGGATAGTTCAGTGGTCTCAAATATTTCTTAAAGAGTGGTATAAGTAAAATTAAAGTAGTGGCAGGTTTCTTCCAGTGATCTCAGATCTAGTTTATTTTTTAATAGGAAGGATACTAATATAACACACCATCAATGACACATGCAGTTATATATACAGCCCTCTTCTCTCCCTCCATACTTGGTCTCCCTCGTTTACTGCCTCAGTTTCCCTTGTTTGAAAGCCTTAGAACCTCTGGCCATGCAGGCAGTTAGATCATTTTTGCAAAGATTCAGTGAATTCTATCCTCAATTATTGAAATCTAATCTTAAAAATTATAAGTACCTTTTATCTTTTTAGTTGAATTACAAAATTAAGTCTAAAAGTAGTTGATGTACTAGTTTTCATTAGCAGTGCCAGATTTAAAGTAATGAAAACAAGTTCAATATTTAGAAGGCATAAAACATTCTTTGGTAGTTTCAGTTGTGTTAATTATAAGATTTAGATTCTAGAATAAAATGTGTAAGAACTTTGTGTGTGAAATCCCTTGAATTCTGATAATTATTCATAATTTTGATTTTGCTTGCTTAAAGTAAAGTCTCTCCTATTCACTCAGGATAGTTTTTATAATTTAAAAAGTTATATTTGCTTGAGAAAATAGTTGATTCATTTTTAGTGATTGAGAACCCTTGTAGCAGCATTTTCTTTTTTGTTTAGTATGTCTGGACCTAATAGCTCTTCAGAATGGTCCATTGAGGGTCGTCGCTTGGTTCCACTGATGCCCCGGTTGGTTCCCCAAACCGCCTTCACGGTAACAGCTAACGCTGTTGCCAATGCAGCTATCCAGCACAATGCATCTCTTCCAGTGCCTGCAGAAACCGGAAGCAAGGAAGGTGAGTAGAAAACTGTACTTCTATATGTAGAGATGACTTTTCTCAGATTCTTCAAGGAAAGGTATCCTGTTTTTCATCTGTTTTTAAATCCCAGTGTATGAAGGTTACAAAAACACAGTAAGCAGCTCTTACTCTGAAACTAGAAACTGCTAAGTTTTTAGTCTCAGCCAAAACTAAATCTCCCTTTTATTCAAAGTGTGAATTCTATTAATCAGAAAATTGCAAAAGCCTTCTTGGAGAGAATTTTTGATATCAGCGTATTTTGTGAGAAGTACAGAAAAGGCCTTAATGGGTGATATAGAAAAAAAAGGATGGAAATCACTTACCTGCTGGGGAAAGATGCCTAACTGATTACTTAGACAATAAATCTCTATTTTATCTTCTCGAGTAAGTGGTATATGGTGTTTCTCTGTTCTAGTCAGTGTTCTGAAGCTATTAGGGATTACCTGGCAGAGGAGAAGGCTTTTTTATTGTTATTTAATCTAGTAATTGGTATGTGCTTTACTTGAATTCTCTTGAGATCTCCAAGACTAATATTAAATTAGAGAGCTTGTATTCAGATTGATTCTAGTAGCTTAGTTTGGTATTGCTTGAAAGTAACCCTGAAAATAATGAAGTTGTCAGATTACTTTAGGGAATTGTCATTTCTTGACTAGCAGTGGATTGTGGAGCAAAAGGAGACACTTCATGCATGCCAGGCTCTGTTTTCGACTACAGGAAGCTATATTTAGAGAGAGACAGGTACCAATATACAAAATCCTGTTTTCTTTGTTGTAGGAGAGTTACCTTTCTCTCTTCTTTCTTTTACCTTTTCTATCCTCCAGCTGTCTGGTAAAGTGAAAAGAATATAGGATTTCCAGTAGTCACATCTGCCTCTGAGTCCTAGTTAGCCATTTCTTAGTTATATAACCTCCAGCAACTTAAGTTCTGTGAACCCTAGATTCCTCATCTTTAAAATGAGGATGTGGTGGTATGAGAATTCGTGCTAATATATGGAGAAGGATTTAGTGTAATGCATGTTATCAGTAAATGGTGTCTTACGAACTATTCTTCCTTCTTGTTGTCATTCAAGAAATTGACATATGATGTTGTGATTTAGTTGAGTTATTGTGGTACTGCTCGGATGGCAAGTGACTATAAGTTGTTTTATAATAAAGTAACCTTGCTGTGGTTCCCCCCAGTAGCCAACTTGGAAATTGCCATGGTTAGGGAAAAATTACGCATCACTCCATCATTTGTGCTGCTGTCAGTATTAAAAAGGGAGTACAAGTACGTGCCTTTTGTCTAACTCTTGCCGTGAATGAAAAATTATTTTTATTTTTCTCAGTATAGTTTTAAACTTGATTTCTTTATAATTGTGCTCTTTTCCATTGGCGATGTCACCTGTAGACCAGCTGTTAAATACTTGAGTAAAACCCAGTGAAGTGATGATTTTCAGGAAGGGTTATTAATACCTTTTAACTTAGTGGACCTAATACCTCGTAATGGCCTCTAACTTCTGATCACATGAAAATGTTAAAATTGGCCTGCAGTAAAAAAAAAAAAAATTACTTTTCTGTATATGCGTGGACAGTTTTGGTGAAAGTTAACAGCAAACTTTCTTATCGTTCCTTCAGTAGTGGTTTGCTATTCCTACACAAGTACCACGTCAACCCCAACCTCTACCCCTGTTCCAAGTGGCAGCATAGCAACGGTTAAGTCTCCAAGACCTGCCAGTCCTGCCTCCAATGTAGTTGTCTTGCCAAGTGGAAGTACTGTTTATGTCAAAAGTAAGTGATATTCTCAGTGTTATCAGGGCCATCTTGGCTAAATGCTGCAACATAGGCTCCAATTAGATCTGCCTTCCTGGATTAAATCATCGGTCCACTGGCTATTAGCAGTGGTTAGTTTTTGAAGGTTGTAAATTCCTTTCTTTACATGTGACTAGGTATATATTGCTTTTTAATCAGTTCTGGGGGTTGAGAAATGACTTTTTTTGTTCTCCGTGGGAAATCTGTCTTGAACAGTGCTATCTTCCAAATATTCACTTATTTTTGTTGTCATGGAATAGAAATGTGAATGGAAACTGAAGAAATGTGCTTATGTGATTTATTCAGCATTTACTCCTATAATTGTAATCTCTGTAATGTTCTTTAAAAAATTATTTATATAGCATATCATCCAACTGTTACATTCAGTGCTACGTTCTAGAGAGTCCATCTTTTATATTTCTAGTTGACTGTAAGCTTTTGAAGTTTATTTACAGTTTTTAACCCCTTGATTCTCTCCTGTGAAACAGTTTAGAGACCAGATCATGTTTTGGTTTTAGTGTCTGTTATGTCAGTACTGCTTTACTTTTGTTATCAGGTGGAGATTACTAACATTTGAGTTTCATTTTTCTCAATATGGCGATACACCTGATTTCTTTGTAACTTTTAGAGGTAGAGTTGCTGTTTTAGGAATGATTTTAGGTCATTGTCAGCCTTATTCAAATTAAAGTCTAAAAATGAAGGTATAAGTTTGTAAGGAGTTACATTTTATTAGCAATTCCATAAGTCCTGCTGTATACTTGTTTTTGTCTGTAGAGATTTCCTGTGTATGTTGCAAGGTTTTATGTTTCTCACTTGATTTTTTTTTTAAAGTCTGCAAAAATAGTTGAGGCTTTAGTTCATAACGAAGAAAACTAAGAATCTGGAACTGTTAAGTTTCTGATTTCTGTAGATTGAGCCAAGGTGATTGGAAGAGATCTGTTTTTTTGTTTGTTTGTTTTGGTAATCTCTATACCCAACATGGGGCTCGAACTCACAACCCTGAGATCATTGTATGCTCTTCTGACTGAGCCAGTCAGGTGCCCCACAATCTACTTTTTTTTTTCTTTTTAACCATTTTTTAAAACATTGAGAGTGAATCCCAAATCCAAGGAAACCTTTAAACTTAAAATGTTGTTTAAAGTAATGGGAAGTTTATTGCTTTATTCTCAGAAGTCACACAGGCAACATTAGCTGGAGATATAATCATTCATTAATCTAACTTCATATGTACAAGGCACTTGCCAGGGAAACAAACCAATAAGTCTTAGTCATTGCCATCTGGGAGCCCCTTAATAATGGGAAATATGCAGACCAACAGCTACAGTGCCATGGGGTAAGTGATACAGAAGAGAATATACAAAGTGCTTAAGCTCAGAGGAGATGTGGATTAGTTTTGCTTAGAGGAGTAAGGGAGAACATCACTGAGGCGATGATTTGCAGGATGATGAAGAGTTCATTGTTGGTAGGTAGTATTCCCCAAAGAACAATAGTGTTTGGAGAGTCTGGTTGGGTAGAATGTGGTAAGGTGGCTTTGGGGAATTGTGAGCAGTTCAGTGTATCGGGATTACAGGGGTGCACAGGGTTGGGTAGAATAGGGTATAGTTGGCCCTAGAGCAATGTGGGACTAAGGAACGCTGACTCCCTGTACAGTCAAAAATCTGCATATAACTTGACTCTGCAAAAACTTAATTACTAATAGTCAACAGTGGGCCAGAAGTCTTACTGGTAACATAAACAGTTGACTAGTATGTATTTCGTATATGTGTTATGTACAGTATTCTTACAATAAAGTAAGCTAGAGAAAAGAAAATGTTACTAAGAAAATCATACGAGAAAGAGAAACATTTACAGTAATGTACTATATTTCTCAAAAAAAAAAACACATATTAGTGGACCTCTGCAGTTAAGACTTGTGTTTCTATTCTTGGAAAGCTGTAGAACCTTGAATGATGTAGTAATGATTTAAGTGCCTCTTCTTGTAGGGAGATAAAAACTACTTAAGGATTTAAAGCAAAGCATTGACACCATTAGATATAAGATTCTGTAACTGACAGCAGGATGGAGGGTTGAATTGGAGTGATTGGAAGCATGGACACCTTTTAGGAGGTTGCTAAAATACAGGCTGGGGATAAGAAGGCCTGACATAGCCAAAGTGTTAGAGAAAGAAGGAAAGGGATTCAGAGAAAAATTCTGAGGGAGGATTGATAGAACTTACTGTTTGGTTGGGCTTGAGGCAAAGGGAGAGAGGTCAAGGACAGCTGATGACACAAAGACTTAAAATGAAGTATAAAATGCAGGGTTAGATAGTGATAAGTACAACAAAACTGTCATTTCCTTTCAGGTGTTAGCTGTTCAGATGAAGATGAAAAACCCAGAAAACGAAGGCGAACAAATTCTTCTAGCTCCTCCCCCGTTGTCCTAAAGGACGTTCCAAAGGCTGTTGTTCCGGTCTCAAAGACTATCACTGTGCCTGTGAGTGGCAGTCCCAAGATGAGCAACATCATGCAGAGCATTGCCAACTCCTTACCACCCCACATGTCTCCTGTGAAAATAACCTTCACCAAACCATCAACACAGACGACAAACACAACAACACAGAAGGTATGTGAAGGAGGGAGTCTCTGTCTGCCAATTGCTGTTTCCATCTCTTTCAGTCAGTATGATTCAGATTTAACAAACGTGCACTGAGTGCTTACTATGTGCTTGGCATTATGCTGGGAATGATCAGGTTTCTTTATTTCTCCACAGAAAGCTTTGGGATAGATATTACTAATTCACTTTTTGTAAACAAGGCTCAGAGATGACAAATGACTTGTCTAATGTCACACAGCCAGCAGATGTCATACTTCTAAGACTTGTTCTGTTTTATTACTGTAATGCCATTTGGGAAAAAAATGAAAATGTAGATTTTTTTAACCTGTATATGGATAACTTTACCTTTAGGAACTCAGTTTTTACTTTGCCAGAGTAACAAAGTTGTCAGAAGTGGGTGTTTTATAGAAGAAAGGAAGGATATGATTAAGTGAATAATTATTGTTGCCTTCTTTGTTTTATTCTTTGTATGGTATCCGTAGTTCTTTTCTGAAACTCTTCTTAGTATGTTCAAATCATCAGTATTCTGTCAGTTATATGTTATTAGAACACTAACTTTCCACACTAATCTGGATGCTGATGGCACCCTAGGCTTGTTGCACACCTATATTTCTGGAGTCTACCTTCACTAGCATGCTGATACCCCTCCCCTCTTTCGTTTATTTAGTCATTTGCTGGAACATCCTCTGGTAGCTTCTTGGTGTATGGGTGGATGGAAGGTACAGTTTTGGAGACCTTGTATGGTGGACTGAAAATGTCTTTATTTTAGTCTCCCACTTTCTTGATAGTTTAGGTAAAGTATTTTTTAGGTTGGAGGTACTTTTCCCTGAGAACTTTGAAGCTAGTGCTCCATTGGCAGTTGCCTTCAGTATTGCTTTTGAGAAGCCCAATGCCGTTTTAATTTCCACTTTTCTCTTTGAAAACTCTTGGTAACTTTTAGAGTTCTGAAATTTCAAGGTAATTTTTCTTGGTGTGGGTCTTTATTTTATCCATTGGTGCATACTCAGTGGTCCCTTTTACTTTAGACACTTGGATCCTTCAGTTCTGGGAAATTTCTTGAATTATTTCCTAGGTCTTTCTCTGTTCTCTCTTTTTGGATCAACTATTTAGAATGTTGAACTGCCTGGATCGATCCTTTTGCTTTTCGTTTCTTGTTCCCATTTTCTATTTGTTTGCTTTTTCTTTCTACTATAATAGTGGTTAAAAGCCTGGATTTTTGGAACTAGACTTCTGAATTTCAATCTCAGTTTTTGCCACTTAACCAGTTTTTTGACTGTGGGGAAACTAAATTCTGGAATTAAGTATTCTCATTTGAAAACAAGGAAGACAACCTATAAGATTTTGGGGTGTAAATAAATGAGATAATAAATATAAAACTGTTAGAATAGAGCCTAGCACGTAGTAAATGCTCTTTAAGTATTATTTTCTTTATCCTTTAATGTTATTCTTCACTACTTTTCTGGATTTGTCCTTTTAGCTATCATACTTTAAACTTTTGGTAACTCTTTCTTGATCTCTAAAAGTTCCTTTTTTAAAAAATAGCATCCTGTTCGTTAGTAAAATCACTGTATCCTGATGATACCGTGATTTTTTTTTTGATGTTTTATTCTTTTATGTTTTCTCTCTTACCTGTAAGTTCCTTGTATCTGTTTGTTTTGATCTCGGTTTCATTTTAGAGTTTCCTTAAATGCTGGCTAGCTGTCCATTATATATGAATATGGGCACTAAAAACTGACAGAAAGCTGTGTGTATAGGGTGGGGCATGTTGGCTGGCGACTTTCATTGTAGACCTACCTAGACTGTTCTGTAGAGAAAAACCTACTACCCCTTTACCTCTATCAGTTACCAGTCTCGTTATGGCTTTATTATGGACTGGTCAGATTTCCCCAGAGAAGAATTTTCCAGTCTCCTGCTTAGAATAGTTAGCCAGTCTGCTAGTGTTTCGGGAGCAAATGGAGGGAAGGGCTGGGTAGTCTGACCATTCAGTATATAGACTTCACTTAACCCCTCTGTAGCACAGTACTCAGCTCCCTTGGCCCAGTGTTAGCAAATTCTCTTGGATTCAGTCTCTCCCTCAAGAGACTAAATTCCTAAACTTCCTTTAGGGTGGGGAGGATAGCTGTAGATATATATGCTGCTTAAGTATATTTTCAACTAATTTTCCCCTCTCTTGTGCTACTTTTACTCCCACTTAAGACATATCTCCTGCTTTCAAGTCCTGAGTCTTTCTGGGGTTCTCTGTTTCCACTTTGAGGTTATGCTTGATTGATTACTACTTATCTGTTGTCTACTTTACAAAACTTCACAGCTGTTATCTTCTTTCCATTTTGACCTTAGGGATTTACATGCCTCTTCCCCTTTAAAAAAAACATTCCTTCATACCATTTTAGAGGGATTTGGGGGAAGGAAGGGAGAGGTATATTCTTATCTTCGGCAGATGATCTTTTCCTACCTTTGAACCCTCAGACACACAATAACTTTCATTTAAAGAACCCCCTTGAGTTTCCTGGAAAGATATCATTACATAATACATGAGAAATTATTTTCTTAGTAAACTGTAAGCGATAATGAGCTGATCTGTGGAATGTAATTCTGTTTTCAGTTTCAGGATGAGGCATTATGGTACAGTGTTAAAATCAAGCAAGAATTTTTGTAGTCAGGGAGGCCTGAGTTGGAACCCCAGCTCTTCTAGTATGTCTTTCTGAATCTGTTTTCCCATTAGTGAGATGAGAATAATGCCAGTCTTAAAAAGTTACTGTGAGGATTAAATGAGATTGGGTATTTTAAAGTACAACGATAGCTATATACTCAAAAAAATGTTAGTTCTCTTTCCTTGCCAGTATTTTATGTAAGGCAATGTTTTATTTATTTGCACTATTGAGAATGAGCCCTTCTAAATGAATTCATCAATTAACTGAAGCTTACCCCTTAATATGTAGAAATTGACTATTTTTGATAACTTTTTAAATGTTAAACTGAACATGATTTTTGCATTTGTTTTTGATGACTCCAAGGTAATCCTTCTGAATATCACTTTTCATGTAATATAATACAGTTAATGCTTTCTGGACTAACACTATATTAAGTGTTATCAGCCTCCTCTATGAGTTTTTAAGTCTGCTTACTGTAATTTTTTACTGCCCCCCCTTTTTTTGCTGGGACTTAACTTGTCTGTAATTCTTCTATCTTCCCCTTTCTTAACTACTCTTTTAATTTGGTATTTAAGAAATAGTGTAGCAAGGTTCTTTTTTTTTTTTAAAGATTTTTTTTTATTTATGACAGAGAGATAGAGCACAGGTAGGCAGAGCAGCAGATAGAGGGAGAAGCAGGCTCCCCGCTGAGCAGGGAGCCTGATGTGGGACTGGATCCCAGGACCCTAGGATCATGACCTGAGCTGAAGACAGACGCTTAACCAACTGAGCCACCCAGGCATCCCAGTATATCTGAAAGAGCACCCATCTCCCATCATGTCTTTCTGTTTCTTTACTCGTTTTATTTTTATTTATTATACTTCTAACCAGTTAGTAACCTATTATATTTTTATTCATTTCCTGTTTCTCCCATAGAGCATATGTTGCTGAGGGTAGAAACTTTATCTTATTCATCACTGTATTCCCTAGTATTTAGAATAGCTCGTAGAAGGTGTTTATTAATGTTTGTTGAATGAATGAATGAAAAAATGAATAAATAGATCTGATTCCTAGTTCTGATTCTGCCAGCTCTCTTGAGCCTCAGTTTCTATATAAAACAAAGATCATAGTACTTACTTCCTAGAGTTATCAGGAATATTACACAAGATGATTCATGGAGACTTAACATAGCACATACGATGAATGCTTAGTAAATGTCACCTTAACATTTTTATATTTCAAATCTTTGGAAGATAGACATAGATAAAAATATTTGTAAAAGATGGAAGGTTCACCTGTAAGTAAAGTTGGCATTTTTTGTTTTGTTTTGATTCAATGACTTTATCATATCTTTATTTTTGCTTTTTCTTCGGAATTGCCAATTGAGAATGGGTAGTCGAGTTGTCGACATATGATGCTTATAAGCCTATTTATCTCCATGGTCATATGAACCATACCAGGAGATTCCAAGCTCAAAACCTTAGATTTGTCCTACTGAACTTAAAAAATAAACATTTAAAACAAATTAAATTAAAAATAAGACTCATTCATTCCACAAATATTTACTGAGTATCTACTGTGTTCCAGAGGCAAAACTATACTCCTTGATTTCATTTGTACCCAGTGCCATTGGTTTTATTAGGTCTTGGACAGGCTGAGTATGGTAGCACTAATAGATCTTCTTTGGGATTTTTGTTTGTTTTTTGTTTTCCTTCTGCTGGGTAATTGGACTTTCTTAAAATCTCTGTAAGGCTGTTTTCATTATTGCATTCACCTTTGATTTCTCACAAATCCTATGTAAGTCAACTTAGGAATTATTTTAGGTAAAGTGACTTTACATTAAGTGTAATTATTTATGAATTTGTGGACTTGATTCAAATTCAAATAGGTCATATATTTTCAGGGTAGACATATTTCCACCTATGTTAATATGGTGCCTTCATTTTAAGTATAACATTGGTACAGCACTTATATGAAAAAAGCAACAAAATATAGCTTTATGCTTTCACGTGCTTGATTGATATTTTTCATTTTATCCTTAGGGTGCAAGTCCCAGCACTCTTAAGGAGTTTTTGTGAGTGCTAGAAGGTCAGTAATTTGAATTATGGCCTGAATAAACACTGTTTGGTTCACTTGGTTTCAAAATCCCTTTATTTCCCCTGTTGTAATTCATAACTTTAAAGTACAAGTGCATTTTCTTTAAGGTGGATCTCTAATTTTGGATAACCCCCTTCCAGATCAGAAATCAACATGCAGACTGAAATCTTAAAATATATTTTATCATTTGTCTATAGCCTAAAAAATGCTCTTAAGGACTTCTAGATTTATTTTGCTGAAATTTTGTCATGTTAGAAGCCTACATGGATACTCTGGTTTTTAAACGTTGGAATTATTTGACACAAGTGTGAATGCTTCCCCTTCCTTGCCCATGACAGACATTATTAATTGACGGTGGCATACTTTCCTGCCAAGCCTTGGTGAATCCTTACCTGTGTCACAGAGTCCTTATAAACGCTGCTCCAGGAAGCTACTACTATGAGTTCAGAGTTGGCAGATGTGAAGATGTGAAACCTAATTACCATTACCACTATAATTGGTTTGACTGTGGTAGTAGCTATGAGTTCTTTGGATTCTCAGGGGTATCAGAATTTGGGGAAAAGATATATAGCATTTTATATGTATATATATAAAAGATATATAACATTTTTTAGTGGAACAAAAAAAGACTACATAAAATATATCTCCAGATTGAATTGATCCATTACACCTTTACTGAATAGTAGTAGTAATCTAATAACTACTGTTTGTTGACTGCCAAATATTGACCACCTGCTATGTGCCTAGCACTATGTTAGATGCTTCACATCATTATCTCATTTAGTCCTTGTAATGATTTGCAAGGTAGGTATTATTATCCCTATTTTATAGATGAAAATAGGAGTCCAGAGATTTTAACCTGTCCCGGGGCCTGCCATTTGTCAATGGCCAAAGCAGAATTAAGCTCAGGTTCATTTAACTCTTAAACTTCTGGTCTTTTTACCATTTTGGTCTATTTCTTCTCAGTTTATACGATAGCTTTTGATTGTTTTTGTAATAATGCTATATAGATATTTGCTGACCAAGTCTATCTAGAAGTATACTGGTCAACTCTATATAGATGTTTGCTGGTCAAGACTTAGATATCTGTCTAAACTCATCAAATAATTGACAAACTGCTTAAAGTAGTGGATATGTAGTTACGTCTTATAATTCTCCATGATACTGCAAATGTATAATAATGATGATATAGACAAAATAGTGATGATATAGTCATCTTTGAGGTGTCAGTATTGAGTGCAGACATACTCAGTAAATTTTGACCAACTGATGTAATATCAGGTATTCTTTAGGACTAATGTGAAAATGAAAGAGAATTTCTCCCTTAATTTCTTCGGATTTTTCAAAACAGTTTTCTGCCCTAGATAGGTAGAGGGAATTTTGGTGAAAGAACAAAAAGAAACTCTGCTCTGTTTTGGGAATCACCATACCACCATTATGCCCACCCAGAATAAAACCGTGATACTGTAGGTTTGTAAATGATTTTTGTGTTCTCAGCTGTAAAATGGGGATAATAATAGTGTCTGTGTTACAGAATTTTGGGGAGATTGAAATTTAGCTAATGCACATTAGCTCTAGGAGTTCATCTTGTTTATGTTATTTTCCTTAGGCCTACAGTTTCTCTTTATCAACAAGTCCTATTGACTCTACCTCTTAAAAGAATCTGCATGTGATCACTTCTCTTTATTTCCACTATTAATACCCTAGTCCAGGCAGCCTCTATCATTTCCTGCCTGCTCTACTGCAACAGTTTATTTACTAGTCTCACTGCTTCCATTTTTGGCACTCACCACATAGCAGCTAGAATCATCTTTTAAAATATAAATCAAATTTTGCTGTTTCCTCACTTAAAAATACCCCTATGGCTTCCTGTTGTACTTAGTATAAAATTTAAATCCTTTACTCTGGCTTATAAGTATAACCTGGCCTCTCCTTACTTTACCAACCTCTCCTGGCTTTATATAGTTTTTGCTACACTGACTTTCTTTGTTTTTAAATACATCAAGCTGATTCCAGCTATAGGTCCTTTGCTCTGTTGTGTTTTTTTCATCTGAAATTTTTTGCCTCCCTATGTTTTATACACTTTTCTAGCCACACAGGCTAACTTTGAAGTCTCTTTCCTGCTTCTTTTTTCCCCCCTCCATTCCCTATATCAAGCTATGAGCAAATCCTGTTGATTTTATCTTTAAGTATATTCAGAATCTGTTTACTTTTCATCACTTCTGCTACAAACACTTTGGTCACGACCCATCTCTGCTTGCTTTATTCCAGGAGCATCCTAAACCTCTGCCCTACTGTACTCTTCATCTAGCAGACAGTAATGCTTTTTAAAAAATATTTTTTGGAATAGTTTTAGATTTACAGAAAAATTGAGGAGATAGTGCAGAGAGTTCTCATATACCCTATACTCAGTTTCCACTGTTCTTAACATTTTATATTACTGTGGTACTTTGTTGTAATTAATGAACTGGTATCGATGCATTAAGATTAACCAAAGTCCATGGTTTGTTCAGATTTCTCTCTTACAGGATACCACATTACATTTACATGTCATGTCTTCTTAGGTTCCTCTTGGCTGTGAAAGTTTCTCAAGACTTTGCTTGTCTGTGACAGCTTCTCAAGACTTCGTTTGACCAGTATTTTAAAGAATACTGGTCAGATATTTTGTAGGAGGCTCCACTATTGGAATTTGTCTGATATTTTCTCATCATTAGGCTAGGGCTTGGGGTTTTTGGAAGGCAGACCACCTTG
This sequence comes from Mustela erminea, assembly GCF_009829155.1. Taxonomy (NCBI): domain Eukaryota; kingdom Metazoa; phylum Chordata; class Mammalia; order Carnivora; family Mustelidae; genus Mustela; species Mustela erminea. Next base: position 53,688,153 of record NC_045622.1, on the reverse strand, counting down.
ATAAAGTGCCATTTTCATTTATCATATCAAGGATATATAGCATCAACATGATTTTTTATCATCTGGTCTCCCATTACATCCCTGATTCTATCTCCTACTACTCTCTGTGTCCTAAATTCCGGTCCCATTCATTAAGTCCTTGAAATTTATTGAAGATACCAAACTTGCTTCTGCCTCAGGGCCTTTTTATTTGCTGTTTTCTGTGCCATTGGAGCACTTCTTCAAGGTGGCAACATGGTTCACACGCCTGCTTCTAGCTTCTGCTCAAATGTTACCTTACCAGAGAGATTTTCATGGACTCCTGTATAAACAATAATACAGTACTCCCAGTATTCTTTATTTCCTACCCTACTTAGTGTCTGTTCCATTTATCTCTATATGACCTATATGTGACATATATTTTCTAATTTGTTTATTGTTTTCTTCCCCGCCTATAAGAATTTAGCTCCATGAAAGTATGAACTTTGTCTGCTTTGTTCATTCCACTATCCCCAGCATCTAGAACCATGCCTGGCACATAGTAGATGCTCAACAAATATTTATAAATGAATGATTATCCAAATTACTTTCTAGAAAGATTGTGCCCATTATACTCCCTAAGCAGTATATTGAAATGCTTATTTCATGGTATCTTACATAGCATTGAACATTATTTTTAAAAATACTTGGTAAAAATTGTTTCTTTTAAACATATTTTGATGGTTACTAGTAGAGGAAAGCTTACACATATTTTTAGTTGTGTGTTTCTCTTTGGTGAATTGTTTCTTCATATTTCATAAGCTATTTTTAGATTATATGTAACTATGAGTCTAGATACATTAGTAGTATAGTGTGTTCATAAAAATAACTTATTTTTCCTTCCTTAGGTTATTATAGTGACCACATCACCAAGCTCAACCTTCGTGCCCAACATTCTCTCCAAATCCCATAACTATGCAGCAGTCACTAAGCTTGTACCAACATCAGTCATTGCTTCCACAACCCAGAAGCCACCAGTGGTTATAACTGCTTCACAGTCCTCCCTGGTCAGTAGTAGCAGCAGTGGCAGCAGCAGTTCTACACCATCACCTATTCCTAACACAGTTGCAGTGACAGCTGTGGTATCTTCCACACCATCCGTGGTCATGTCAACAGTAGCACAAGGTGAGTGGTGACCTGCCGTGTAATTCTGTACCTGTGGTGTATGGGGATTTTGAAGACAACCAGCTGGGTATATTTTTCTGCTTTGGGTATGAGGATCCCTGCATTTTATATCAGCAGCTCTTAAATGAGGAACTTGAAATTACAATGGACTTTTGAGCAACATGGGGGTTAGAACACTGACCCCTGGCACAATTGAAAATCCATGTATAACTTTGACTCCCCCAGAATTTAACTACTAATAGCCTCCTTTGACCAGAACCCTTATTGATTAACAATCAATATATTTCATATGTTGTAGCCATCAAATACTGTATTCTTACAGTCAATTAAGCTAGAGAAAGGGAAATGTTATTAAAATCATAAGGAAGAGAAAATACATTTTTCATACTGTACTGTATTTATTGAATAAATCTGTGTACGAGTGGACCCATACAGTTCAAACCTGTGTTCTTCGAGTCAGTCTTACTCAAGATTCTTAGGCGGGGGCGCCCGGGTGGCTCAATGGGTTAAAGCCTCTGCCTTCTGCTCAGGTCATGATCTCAGGGTCCTGGGATTGAGCCCCACATCGGGCTCTCTGCTCAGTGGGGAGCCTGCTTCCCCCTCCCTCTCTCTGCCTGCCACTCTGCCTACTTGTGATCTCTGTCTGCCAAATTTAAAAAAAGAAAAGAAAAAAGATTTTTAGGGGAAACATTAAGTATACAACTTTTTCAGAGTAAGTAACCCACTGATAAGAAACAGGAGGAAGAGGATAAGTTCAAGGACATGTCATTCACCTTTTCTTCAGTCTTCCTAAGTTTTTCTCTATGGTAGATGATGGGAGATATTAAAAGGAGCTAAGGCTGAACTGAAGAACAATTGCTTCTTAATAATTCCAGAGGAAAGGAAATGTGGAAATCTTAGTTCCATATTAGTCTAAATAAGTTTTGCTCTCTTCCATATCCTTGTCTTCCTCCCTATGAAAGCCAGATAGCACACTTTCAGTAATCTTTTTCATAGTGCTAGTGAGTCTTAAGATGGGGATGGGAGAGAAGTACTGTACAGAAATCACACTCATGGTTGTGGTCTATCAAAGGGAGCATAGAGACAATATGGAATACAACTTAGTTTTAGTTTTCATTGAATTTTACTTGAACAATACATAGCTAAAGATAGAGTGGGACTTGAAAGTGTCCTAGTTTATGAGCTAGTAGTGAATGCAAGCACTAGCATAGGAAAACAGAAGTATTTTTCATCATTGTTATAGTAATGTTTAGTGTGTTCTCTGCAGCTGCGTAGGCAAGGAAGAAGCTATATAGATGTGACGCCATCAGTATTCCTTTACTTTATAGCTCCAGTGCTAGGATGTGAAAGCAGCTGTCATTATTTCCTGGCTCTTACACCTATTTAATGTCTCCATCAAGGACGGGAAAATAGTAGTCTTGAAATTTTCTTTTATTTGTTATTTTAAGTAATTAAAAAAAATTCCAACTTTTCTATTTGCATAGCGGTAAACTATAATAATTTTTATACAGAAAGTTTGTTGAAAATGTTAGTTACAAACATGATACAAATTCATCATTTTAAAATTTGAAGGTGAGAGAAGGGGCGGCCACCTCTATCCTTACCTGAGTGACCCTTGTATCAAAACTATCATCCACTGATAATTATTTTTTCCTTCCAGTACTCATCACACAGTTTGTTGAAGTTTTATTGAACTATTAGAAGAATTACTGTTTTTCCAAAGGAAGATGTTATTACTTGAGATAAAAGGGGGGTTCCCTTGGCCACTAATGAAATATCTTTTTTTTTTTTTTTAAGATTTTATTTATTTATTTGAGAGAGAGAGAGAGTGTGCCCTAGCAGAGGGAGAAGCAGACCACCCGCTGCCCCAGGACCCTGGGATCATGACCTGAGCCAAAGGCAGACACTTATAGACTGAGTCACCCAGGAATGCCATTACTAATGAAGTATCATTAGGCAAATTGAATATTCCATTCTTCTATTTCTCACACTATTTTTTCTAGGTATCCTCTGAAACTCTTGGGAATTTAGGACTTCCCTATTTTCTCCTTTGCTTCTTATATTCTGTATCTTTTTGAGCTTCAGGTAGTTATTGGGGAATTGAACAAAATATCTCAGGTTTCTTGGAAATTCACTGGAATTCGATAGAACATGAGAGCTATAAAAGTAAACCATGAATGCAGATACTCAGGGAAACTATGATTCTTTTGAGTCTTTGAGATATTTAACTTAGCTATTACTAAAATATTACTAAAAAATTAAAGCAATTCCTTTTAAAAAAGGTAAATAGTGGAAGTGGTAATATACAGACCAGAGCTGTCATTCTGACTGTAGGGCTAATGTAGCAGCTTCTGTGTGGCTGACTGGGGGACAAGGGTATTCAGTGTCTACTTTTGTTGCAGACTAGAAACAGGCTATTTCAGAGTTGATATATCTGTCTCTGGTTATTCTTATAAGGGCAGCTGGTGGTAAAGGGGGGAAGAGTCTTAATGGCAGCAACTTGGTAGGTGATTTCATGTTTAAAAGTGTAGAGATGGTTCCAAAGGTAGGGGGTATGTTCTTATGGTTGGTTTATGCCAAGGGGATGGAAAGGAACCCCTTAAATTTCAAATATGGGAATTCTTAAAATTTTGCCAATGAGAGTGGTTATTTGGGGTTTGTCATCTGAAAGTTTAGAGGATGATTTAGGAGTGCCTCGGTGGCTTAGTCAGTTAAATGGCTGCCTTTGGCTCAGGTTGTGATCTCAAGGTCCTGGGATCAAGCCCCATATCAGGCTTCCTGCTCAGCGGGGAGTTTCCTTCTTCCTCTTCTCTGCTGCTTCCCCTGCTTGTGCTCTCTTGGTTGTGCTCTCTCTCTCTCAAATAAATGAATAAAATCTTAAAAAAATAAATAAAGTTTGAAGGATGACTTAAAAACATTTTTTATTATGGAAAATTCCAATCACATATAAGTAGAGAGACCAGTAGAATGAACCCCCATGAGCCATTGCCCAGCTTCAGAGATGGACAATATATGGTCAGTCTTATTTCATCTATACCTGCTATTTCCCTCCACACACCGTTGACCTGGATGTTTGGAAGCAGATCCCAGACATTATATAATTTCAACTATAAATACTTCAGTATGTATCCCTGAAAAAAAGATCACAACTCACAATGCCACTATCACCTGGTATTTTTAACAATAATTTCTTGATATAATAAAATATTCAGTTCCTATCCAAGTATCCTGGATCATGCGTAAAAAAATTTTTTTAAATTGGGATCCAAAGTCCATACATTGATTGATATGGTTATGTCTTTTTAAACTTTATAAGTCTATCTTCCTTTTTTCCCCCCTTTGCAGTTTATTTGTTGAAGAAATCTGTCATTTTTCATGAGAGTTTCCCATAGTCTAGATTTTATTGATTTTTATCTGCATGGTGTGGTTTAACAAGTGCTCCTGTTCCATGTATTTCCTTCCATAAAACTGGTAGTTATATCAAGAAGCTTGATCAGATTTAAATCTGATTGTTTTGGGGAGATGTGGGATTGAATATTTTTTTAAAAAGATTTATTTATTTAAGAGAGAGAGAACACGAGTGGGGGAAAGGGGCAGAGTGGAAGAGGGACAAACAGACTGTCCCCTAAGTGGGGCTTGATCTCAGGACCCGGAGATCATGACCTGAGCTGAAGTCCAACACTTAACTGATTGAACATTTGAACATTTTTAATAACCCTTTTTTCCCCTTTAATTAGTTTTTTATTTGTTTTTATGTTTTTTAAATATGTCAGTACATATGTACGTAATTATATTTTCTCTTTCTGTTTAATGGAAAGTAAAATAAAATACATACTGTGCACTTCAGTGTTGAAAGAGATAATTTTTAATTTGGTGGTTTTAAGTCTGGTGCTGGTAATACAAAATGATGGTGATAAGTTGAAATGTGCTTTATGTGCATAGAAAGAAGTTTATTAGATGACTGCTTCATATTTGATTCCTCCCCTTTTTTCCCCTGTAGATTGCATAGCTTTTTCTGTTATGTGTGTCCCTTCTTGTTCCTCATAAGCCACACAGGTTGATTACCGTGACCTTTCTACTTTTTATTCTACCTGCTTTTCAGATAAATCCTGATGCTATTGTCTTTTCTCATATTTTGGTGAGAGAAATTTTCTTTCATGTCATTCTTCAACTTATATTCTTTTGTGGACTTCATGAATTATTTACCCAATACTGAATCTGTCTTCCACTGACCTTTTATTTTATGTCCTTGACCCCACCTCAACCTGAGTAACATATTGCTTTCAATTGTTTCCACTGAAAACTCCTGTTTTCTTCACTATATTGATTCTCTTTAGGGTCTCCCTGAATGGAGTTCCCGTTTTAACATTTCTGTTTCGTGAAATCCTTTCCCTTATGAAATCCCCCAACCCTGTCAATTCAAAATGATCCTCATTTAGCACCTAAGTTTTTTAAAACCTCAAAGTATTAATGGATTAAATAATTTCAGAGAATAAAAGCCCATCAGTAATCCTACCACTGTATCACAATAGAACTTTCCATTTTATGTATTAATGCATTTTTACCCATGTGAATAAATTATTTATTTATTTAGAATTAAAAACTCATACTTCCTTTGGTATTATACTTTCTTCAAAACATTCTTCTATTTTTCTAAATTACCCTAATTATTTTCAATGCTATTTAATATTTCTCTTTCTATTGTAGTTTATTAAATTCTCTCAATGTTGGGTATTTAGAGTATTTCTAGATTTTGATATTATAGATTTACCTATAGCAAATATCTTTGTGAATTTAATTGAGTCCTCTCTTAAAATCAGTTTTCAGGAGCAGGATTACCAAATCAGAGGGTTGGAAATTATTTTTTATAAGTACTGTGTGAGTTTTTCTTTTTTTTTTTTTTTTTTAAGATTTTATTTATTTATTTGACAGAGAGCACAAAGGGGGAATGAGAGGGAGAAGCAGAGTCCCCACTGGCCAGGAACCCCACTCCGGGCTTGATCCCAGACCTGTGGGATCGTGACCCGAGCCAGAGTCAGACACTTAACCAGCTGAGCCACCCAAGCTCCCTGAGGGATGGAATTTTGGGGGAGAGGTTGCTAAATATTATATTTTAGTTCCCTGAACTATATTATCTTAGAATATTTTACTAGTACGTTTCCACTGTTAAGTCTTTGTTCCTCCTATTCACAAAAGTTGGGAAGGAGTGTAATTTCTAGGATTAAAAAAAATTTTTAATACTAGTTTTTTTTCCTTTAATCTCTATACAACAAAACACAGGTAAGATTTTTAAAGCTATATACCTTCTTTCCCCTCCACTTAAATGACTTTTTTTTTTTTTTTTTTTTTTTTAGTGTGTTTTTGGCTTCATTCTTTCTTTGGGGCTCATGTTAAAACTCCAAGCAGTTCGTGTTTATTCAGATACCTGTGTAGCCTGAACTGTATTTAATGTCTTCAAATATGGCCTATTATGTTTGCTTCAGTGCTATTCACTGTTGCCTGTATTCTTTTGGCATTCAGATGTTTGATTGTTTTGGAGCTCTGGGTTATTAATACATTAACTGAATTGCAAAATTTGATAAGTAATTGAATGACTTCATATAAATCTGAGCAATGTTTTTTTTCCTCAAAGATTTTGTTTATTTATTTGACAGAGAGATAGAGAGCATGAGTAGGCAGAGCGGCAGGCAGGGAGAGAGAGAAGCAGGCTCTCCACTGAGCAGGGAGCCCGATGCTGGGCTCGATCCTAGGAGCTTGGGATCATGACCTGAGCCGAAGGCAGCTGCTTAACTGACTAAGCCACCCAGGCACCCCAGCAATTGGTTTTTAATAATAAATTTTTTATCTTATTATTATCTCATAAAACCAAAAGTTCAGAACAAGAGAAGTTCCCATTAAGTTATTTTTTTTTTAATTTTCTTTATTTATTTGAGAGAGGGAGAGTGAGAGCATGAGAGGGGAGAGGGTCAGATGGAGAAGCAGACTCCCTATGGACTGAGAGCCTGATACAGGAGTCAGGGCTGGGACTCCAGGATCATGACCTGAGCCGAAGATAGTTGCCACCCAGGTGCCCCCAGTTAAGTTAAATAGCTCACTGAAGCCATCAAGAAGTTTTTTCTAGGCTTTCCTTGTATGTCAGCTTTTTTTTCAGGTAGCTCACATCATGGTTGCAGAATGAGTGCAGCAATTTCATGTATCGCATCCAGATATGACAGCAGGCACAGAAAGAAGAGACAATCAGTACCCTTTTGTGAATCTGTTTTAGGAAAGAGAATACCTTTCCCAGAAGTTCCCAGGAGAAGGAACTTAAGTCTTGTTGGCCACAACTGTGTCATACACCCTACCCTAAATTACTTCCTGGCAAGAGTAATGGAGCCATCATGACTGACTTAGATCAGTTAGAAATTGCCCTTTAGGGCTGGTTTGGGGTCCTCCATAAAATAAATGTCAGTACCCAGGAAGGTGGATCCTTTTGAGGGGAGAAAATGGGTTTTTGTTAGGACAAAAGGCAGAGGAGAAAGAATATTAACCGGGCAACTAGAAGTATGTACTGCATTAGATTATTTGTAAATGGTTTTAGAAGAATTGACTTTTTATTTGGTCTTTTACATGTCGATGAGGTTAAATTGGTTAAAAGAATTGTTCAGGGGGCGCCTGGGTGGCTCAGTGGATTAAGCCGCTGCCTTTGGCTCAGGCCATGATCTCAGGGTCCTGGGATCGAGCCCCAAAGCATCGGGCTCTCTGCTCAGCAGGGAGCCTGCTTCCCCCTCTGTCTCTGCCTGCCTCTCAGCCTACTTGTGATCTCTCTCTCTGTCAAATAAAATAAATAAAACCTTAAAAAAAAAAAAAGAATTGTTCAGATACCCTTTTCTTAATCTTTTTTTTTTGGTCTACTTGTAATATCAGTTACTGAGAGAGGAGTGTAAATAACTTCAGCTGTAACTGTGGCCTTGTGCATTTCTCTTTACAGCACTATCAGTTTCGTCTCCTGTATTTTGATCTCTTTTATTAGGTGCATGCACATTTAGAATTTCTGCCTTTTTATTAGTGAAGTGTATTTGACTTGTTTTTTTCTTTCTTTTTTTTTTTTTTAAAGATTTTATTTATTTGACAGAGATTACAAGTAGGCAGAGAGGCAGGCAGAGAGAGAGAGATGAGGAAGCAGGCTCCCCGCTGAGCAGAGAGCCCGATGCGGGGCTCCATCCCAGACCCTGGGACCATGATCTGAGCTGAAGGCAGAGGCTTTAACCCACTGAGCCACCCTGGCGCCCCTTTTTCTTTTCTTTTTTTTTTTTTTTTAAGATTTTATTTATTTATTTAACAGATAGAGATTACAAATTGGCAGAGAGGCAGGCAGAGAGAGAGGAGGAAGCAGGCTCCCTGCTGAGCAGAGAGTCCAATGCGGGGCTCAATCCCAGGACCCTGGGATCATGACCTGAGCCGAGAGCAGAGGCTTTAACCCACTGAGCCACCCAGGCGCCCCTTGACTTGTTTCTTGATGAAATCACCCCCTTTTTATAAAATGTTGCCTTTTTTCTCTGATGATATTTCTTGTTTTAATGTCTACCTTTCCTGATATTAATGTAGCCATGCAACTTCCTTGTAAGTAGTGTTTGCATGATATATCTTTTTTCATCCTTTTACTTTTAACCCATCTGTCCTTTGTGTTTAAGATGCATCTCTTGGGGCGCCTGGCTGGCTCAGTCAGAGCATGTGACTCTTGATCTTGGAGTTGTAAGGTTGAGCCCTACGCTGGGTATAGAGGTTACTTAAAAATAAAATCTCTTTAAAAATTAAGTAAATAAATAAAATGTATCTCTTATGAACATTATAGAGCTAAGGCTTAGTTTTTTAAATCCATGACCACCTCTGCCTTTTAATTGAATTACTGAGTCTGTTTATATTTAATGTAATTATCAATATGATTGAGTTCAAGTTCTTCTATCTTGATAATTGTTTTTATTCATCCTTTCTGTTCTTTGTTTCCTTTTCCCTCTTTTCTCATCTTTTGGATTTATTGATTTTTTTTCTAAAAAAAGATTTTATTTTATCTCTTGCATTGGTTTCTTAGCTGTGTGTGTGTGTGTGTGTGTGTATGTATACTTTTTTTATAGATACTTTTTAAATAGTAGTAGAGTTGGGTCTCAACTGTCACATATGGACATTCTGGGCCGAATAATTCTTTACTGTGAGGGGCTAACCTGTGTATTATGGGATGTTCTATAGCATTTCTGACCTCTGCCTACTAAATAGCAGTAGTTGTAGCCCGTCATGACAATGAAAAATGTCTTCAGATTGCCACCTGTGGAAGTAGGAGGAGGCAAGCTGCTCTTGGTTGAGAACTGAGCTCTAGAGCTTACATTTTGCATTTTTAATTTGTAACAGTCTGTCTTGAAGGAATATGCCACTTCCCATATTGTGTTAGAATCTTAGAATAGTACACTTCTATTTTATATCTCATCATGTGCTATGGTTGTCGTGCATCTTAATTCTCTACATTACAAACCCCACATTGCATTGTTATTATTTTTGCTTTAGACAGTTTTCTGTTAAAGATATAACAAAAGAGGAGTAAAAAGTCTTATATTTACCAAGCTCATTTTGTACTTTTCCTCCTCTAGCCCTGGGGTCAGCCATTTTTCTAAGGAACCCTGATTCCATTAGTGGAAAGTAATAATTAGCTAGAATCTGAGTACTAGATATGCTACTGATATATTATGTGTGTACATTTATATATACACATATTTATATCTATATTTATTTCTGTATATTGAAAACTGTGGGTTCATACTGATAAATCTAATTTCAATCAAACAGCTCTAGTTTTTTCTTTTCCCTTCTGTGATAGTGAAAAACCTGACTTCCATTGTCTTCCATATATTGACTTATTTTGTCAGTTCCCAGTATGCAACCAGTCTGTTGTTGCTGTTGCCCCACCACCATGCAGTACCTCTCACTCCACTCAGGCTCTGACATCCTGTAGACTCCTGCATCACCCCACCTATTTCTGACACTCCCCACATCACCCTTTTGCATGGATGCCAGTCTCATCCTTCTCAGCTCTAATACCTATGACTGGCTTTCCTCCCACCCAGAAGGCCTTTTCATTTAGTTTGGATTCTGATACTACCTTAGCTACCTCTTCCAGTGGACATTCTGCTAAAGCTTTGGGTCTGTTTGTTAGGTGGCTCACACTCACTTGCTTGGGCTCTAGCTCTGCATGTGTGCTGTCTCCTGAACTTCCCCAGCATGGACACCCTCCTCATCCTCTCCTGATTCCCATGCTAGCCCCATTTCTGCAGTGAGCTCTGACATTTCATGCTAAGCTACTCTTCTCTTTAGTTGCCTAGTTGTTCATCTTGCTTTGCACCAGCTGATAGCTTTAGTGCTGAATTGTTTGGGAAACAAAGGGCCGAAGGAAGAGGACATTTCACTTATTTAAAACAAAAATAGTCTTCATTACAGTTTATGGTAATAGATTTGTATAGTCATTTGATTATCTTCTCTTGTAACCTTTCTGAAGGTAAGGACTGTTTTATGAATACAATATGGTCCCAAGGAACTAGCGTGAAGTATGTGCTCAGTAAATTTTTACTGAATGAACATTCTCAGATTAAGTACTTCAGTCAGGTCATACAGCTGTTAATGTGTTTATGTGTTGAAGGCACGATTTGGACATAGTTCTCTGATTCTAAAGTTATCCTAACTGCTTTTACATCACATACTTACACTATAAAAAACTATGGAGAACAGAGGGAGTTTCCCATGTACACAGTTTATCTCAGTATAAGAGTTCATTATAGATTCAATATAAAGGTTAGAGCTTTTAAATAGTTTAGAAATAATATCATTCACTAATATAAAATTTTATATTCATTGAGTCATAAAATATTGGTGCTGAATGGGGCTCCAGAGATAATCTCGTTCAGCACAGCTAAGCAATGTAACACAAACTTGTCAAATACTAGTATTTGGGGAGGGATGGGTTTGGGTGAGGTGGGAGAATGTGTAGGTAATGTGGATAAGCCCTCCAGGTGATTCTGATTACACTCTTAGTCTCTTAAAATAGTTCTTAGTCTGTGATTTCACCTGATCCACACAGCAACCCTTAGAGACTTCCAGGGTAAGGAAAATTATCAGATGCAGGAGCTGAGGCCCCAGGAATTAGAATGACTTCCCGAGGTTTCTTTTCCATCATTATCATTCTCCAGAAACATTTTACATAGGAACATGATAGTATTTAACATTTTTTCTATAATGCAATGTAATTGTCATAATGGGAGGTGTGGGAGAAGAAGGTATGAAACAGCCCAAGAATTTGGCAATTGGGCTAATAAATTTATGAGTTTCATTTCATTTCAGCAACGCTCAAAAAGTTGATGAGTTATATTCCAGGTTGTTAGGAAGATTAAATCATTTACAGATAATCATCCTGTTATGTAGTTAAGGAATTTTAAGAGAATTACTTGAGAAGTATCTGGGAGAGGGAAGGATTTCTCTCAAACTCTTACATCGTTAGTGTACGTTACTGGTACTTATCTATGCATGCTACTAATATTAGCATTGACTGAGAAGCAGTGTCTTAATACCTTATGTCATCAGAATTGTTTTGCTATGGATATATTGAGTATACCCGCTTGTAATTTTTCACAGATTACTTAATGACCCAGTTAGAGTTCTCAAGCAATGACTTTAATTTATAGATCATCAGAAATGAGATATAGGAAAACTGCTTTGCTATGCTGAGTAGTTCAAAAGTTGAATGTTTCAGTGTGAAATATTTTCTCTGGCCTTGTTTAAATTGACTTGCTAGAACCTGAAAAGTAGTATTTTAAAAATGTATCACAAATAAGATTCAGAACTTAGTTTGCTGTGTTCTTATATTATTCACACTAAGAACTTGTGTTTTTCAAAAGAAAATTTATTGAGAGACATGTGAGTATTCCTCCTGTTATTTTCTCTCTTTTACTCTACTGTTCACCAAGGGGACATCAGTATTTTCAAGTGTGAGAGCAATGACACCTTCCTTGCCAAGTTTGAGGACTGTGTATCAAATATGTAAAACACCACATATTATGTATGACACTTAACAGGTGCTTGATCATTGTTTTTATTGATTTACCTAGTCTTTATTATCTACTACAAGAAGTAGCTTTAAGTATGCTTTGCTATTAAATTCTTTGCCCCCTACTCTTTTGCAGGTGTGTCTACATCAGCGATCAAAATGGCATCAACCAGGCTTCCTTCCCCCAAAAGTTTAGTGGGCACCCCAACTCAGATTCTTGCACAGTTTCCTAAACAGCATCAACAATCTCCTAAGCAGCAGTTACATCAAGTGCAGCAGCAGACACAGCAACATGTGGGCCAGCCTGCGCCAGTATCTCATCAGCAGCAACCTCAGCAGTCTCCTTTGCCACCGGGTATCAAGCCAACTATTCAAATCAAACAGGAGTCAGGTAATTGGAAAATGTTTATAAGATATAATTCTTCCCTAGTCACTGCTTCTCTGAAGACTATGAGTATATATGGATATACAGTTTCCTCAAGCACCAGAATTTAAATTCCAAAATATGTTTTGAGAGCCTCCTGTTGCAAATACTTATATAAAGAAGTAGAGCTTGGGCATAGAAATGAGAAAAAAAGCAATTTGCTCAGCAGGAAGTTATTTTCATTGAACTCTCCAGGGAGGTAAGGAAGCTGAGGAAGCAAACCCAGATTTTAGAATTACATTCTGGATGCATTGGGGTTATAGAATGTAGGCAGTTGAAAAATTAGTCTGGAGTTTTGTGTTAGAATGCTCTATTATGAATTTGGCATAAAATGGTATGAGCAGAAGCGCTAGGATTATAAGACACTGTGTACAATAAAGTTTGTGGAATAATAATTTGGGAGTTTATTGAAAGCATCTCTAGGACAGTGGGAACTCAGGAGTAGGAGTCAGTTAGTTTAAGTTATTGAATCATAAAGTATTGAATAGAGGTGAACTGGGTGGCTCAGTTGTTAAGCGTTTTGCCTTCAGCTCAGGTCATGATCTCAGGGTCCTGGGATCGAGCGCCGTGTCAGACTCCTTGCTGGAAGCCTGCTCCTTGCTGAAAGTCTGCTTCACCCTCTCCCACTCCCCCTGTGTCTTCCCTCTCTCGTTGTGTGTCTCTCTCTCTGTCAAATAAATAAATAAAATCTTTTTTAAAAAAAGTATTGAATAGAAAAGTAGGTAGGATGGGGATTCAAACACAGGGAAATTAGAATGACTCTTAATATACTTTATATCTTTAAGAAATAGAAATGGCCTTTTTTCTTCCTCCAATGAATCTGGACTTTATTTGGTGGTAAAAGAAGTGTTTGAAGATGCCAGCATTTTCAGTTTCATTTGTTTTATTTTTTGATAGGAACATTTTGTTATTAGTTTTTGATATATGACTGACATATCTCAAACATTGTATTATAGATGTACAACATAGTGATCTATGTATATATTTCAAAATGATTACAGCAAGTTTAGTCAACATTCATTATTATACATAATCATATTTTTTTTCTTGTGATGAGAACTTTTAAGATTTATTCTCTAAGCGGGACGCCTGGGTGGCTCAGTGGCTGCCTTCGGCTCAGGTCATGATCCCAGCATCCTGGGATCGAGTCCCACATCGGGCTCCTTGCTTGGTGGGGAGCCTGCTTCTCCTTCTGCCTCTGTCTGCCACTCTGCCTGTGCTCACTCGCTCTTGACAAATAAATAAATAAAATCTTAAAAAAAAAAAAAAGATTTATTCTCTAAGCAACTTTCAAATATAGTAAAGTATTGTTAACTATAGCCACCATACTATAGGTTACATGCTTAGGATTTATTTATCTTATAACTGGAAGTTTATACCTTCTGACCACCTTTACCTATTTTGGCCAGCCCTCCATCCCTGCCTCTAGCACCCACCAATATTCTTTGTGAGTCTTTTTTCTGTTTGTTTTTTTAAGATTCTACATGTAAGTGAAATCGTTCAGTATGTGTCTTTCTCTGTCTTATTTCACTTAACATAATGCCCTCAATGCCCATCCACGTTGTTGCAAATGGCAGGATTTCTTTCTTTCTTTTTTAGTTTTTATTTTAACTCATTAGTTAACATACATTGTATTAGTTTCAAGTGTACAATATAGTGGTTCTACAGTTCCATATATCACCTGGTGCTCATCACAAGTGCACTCCTTAATCTCCATCACCTATTTCACTCATTCCCCCACTCACCTCCCTTCTGGCAACCATCAGTTCTCTGTAGTTGAGTCTGTTTCTTAGTTTCTTTCTCCCCCTCTGCTTCTCTCTCTTTCCTTTTGCTCATTTGCTTTGTTTCTTAAATTCCACATTTCAGGGAAATCCTGCAATATTTGTCTTTGTCCAGCTGACTGACTTTTTTAACATTATGTTCTCTAGCTCTATTCGTGTTGTTGTAAATGGCCAGATTTCATTCTTCTTCTTTATGGCTGAATAATATTCCATCACACACAAACACACGTATACACACACATAATGTCTTCCTTCTCCATTCATCTATCAGTGGACACTTTGGCTACTTCCATAGTTTAGCTATTGAAAATAATGCTGCAGTAAACACAGGGGTATATGCATCCCTTCAAATTAGTGTTTTTGTATTCTTTGGGTAAATACCCAATAGTGCGATTGTTACATCATAAGGTAGTTCTATTTTTTTTTTTAAAGATTTTATTTATTTATTTGACAGAGAATACAAGTAGGCAGAGAGGCAGGCAGAGAGAGAGGAGGAAGCAGGCTCCCTGCTGAGCAGAGAGCCCGATGCGGGACTCGATCCTAGGACCCTGAGATCATGACCTGAGCCGAAGGCAGCGGCTTAACCCACTGAGCCACCCAGGCGCCCGGTAGTTCTATTTTAACTTTTTGAGAAACCTCCATACTGTCTTCCACAGTGGTTGCATCAGTTTGCATTCCCAACAGGAGTGCACAAGGGTTCCTTTTTCTTCACATCCTTGCCAACACCTGTTGTTTGTTGTATTTTTGATGTTAGCCATTTTGGTGGGTGTGAGGTGTTATCTCATTGTAGTTTGGATTTGCATTTCCCTGAGGATAAGTGATGATGAGCATTTTTTCATGTGTCTTTTGGCCATCTAGATGTCTTTTTTGGAGAAATGTCTGTTTATGTCTTCTGTCCATTTTTTAGTTTAATTATTTGGTTTTTAGGTGTTGAGTTTTATAAGCTCTTTATATATTTTGGCTATTAACCCTTTATCAGATATCATTATATTTTCTCCCGTTCCATAGGTTTTAGTTTTGTTGATGTTTCCTTCACTGTCACTATACAGAAGCTTGCTATTTTGATGAAGTCCCCAAGTTATTTTTGCTTTTGTTTCCCTTGCCTTAGGAGACTTATCTAGAAAAAAATTGCTACAGCCAATATCAGAGAAGTTACTACCTGTGTTCCCTTCTAGGATTTTTATGGTTTTAGGTCTCACATTTAGGTCTGTAATCCATTTTAATTTATTTTTGTGTATGGTGTAAGAAGGTGGTCCAGTTTCTTTTTCTTTCTTTCATTTTTTTTTTAAAAGATTTTATTTATTTATTTGAGATAGAGAACGGGAGAGAGAGAGAGAAAGCAAGCACCAGTGGGGGAACAGAGGGAGAAGCAGGCTCCCGCTGAGCAGGGAGCTTGTTGTAGGGATCATTCCCATGACCCAGAATCATGACCTGAGCCCAAGGCAAATACTTAACCGACTGAGCCACCCAGGTGCCCCAAAAGTGGTCCAGTTTCATTCTTTTGTGTGTTGCTGCCCAGTTTTCCCGATACCATTTGTTCAAGATACTGTCTTTTTCCCATTGGATGTTCTTTCCTGCTTTGTCAAAGATTGATTGACCATTTGTTTAAGGGGTTTATTTCTGGGTTTTCTGTTCTGTTCCAGTGATCTTTGTGTCTTTTTTTGTTTTGTTTTTTTAATATTTTATTTATTTATTTGACAGACTGAGATCACAAGTAGGCAGAGAGGCAGGCAGAGAGAGAGGGGAAGCAGGCTCTCTGCTGAGCAGAGAGCCCGATGGGGGCTCTATCCCAGGACCCTGAGATCATGATCTGAGCCGAAGACAGAGGCTTAACCCACTGAGCCACCCAGGTGTCCTTCTGTGCCAGTACCACACTGCTTTGATGACTACAGCTTTGTAATATAACTTGAAATCTGGAATTGTGATGCCTCCAGCTTTGCTTTTCTTTTTCAAGATTGCTCTGGCTATTTGGGGATTTTGTGGTTCCATACAAATTTTAAGATTGTTCTAGCTCTGTGAAAAATGCTGGTGGTATTTTGATAGGGATTGCATTAAATGTGTTGCTTTGGGTAGTATAGACATTTTAACAATATTTGGGCTCTTAGTCCAGGAACATGGAAATGTCTTTCCATTTCTTTGTGTCATCTTCAGTTTCTTTCATCAGTGTTTTACATTTTCAAAATATAACTCTTTTGCCTCTTTGGTTAGTTTAATTCGTAGGTATTTTATTGTTTTTGGTGCAGTTACAAATGGGATTGTTTCTTTCTTTCTTTTTTGCAGCTTCGTTATTGGTATATAGGAATAAAGCAGATTTCCGTACATTGATTTTGTATCCTGTGAATTTTCTAACTTCATGTATTAGTTCTAGCAGGGTTTTTTTTGGAGTCTTTTAGGTTTTCTATACAGTGTCATGTCATCTGCAAATAGTGAAAGTTTGACTTCTTCCTTACCGATTTAGATGCCTTTTCTTTTTGTTGTCTGATTGCTGTGGCTAGGACTTCCAGTTCTATGTTGAATAAAAGTGGTGAGAGTAGACAACATTGTTTTGTTCCTGACCTTAGGGGGAAAGCTCTCAGTTTTTCCCCATTGAGTATGATTTTTGCTGTGGGTTTTTCATAGTTGGTCTTTATAATGTTGAACTTCGCTCTAAACCTGCTTTATTGAAAGCTTTTACCATGAATAGACATTATAATGCTCTTGCTTTGTCTACTGAAATGATTATATGGTTCTTATCCTTTCTTTTATTGATGTGATGTATCATGTTGATTGATTTGTGAATATTGAATCACCCTTGCAAACCAAGGATAAATCCCACTTGATTGTGGTGAATGATTTTTTTTAATGTATTGTTGGATTTAGTTTGCTAGTATTTTGTTGAGGATTTTTGTGTCTTTGTTCATCAGAAATATTGGCCTGTAGTTCTTTTTTTTTTTTTCCCTCCTGGTATCTTTTTCTGGTTTTGGTGTCAAGGTGATGCTTGTCTTATTCCAAAAATTAATTTTTAATTATCTCTTTTGAACAGCAAGGGTAGGAGATATTAAAAAATTTCTAGTGAGCAAGATGTAATTAATCACACAAATTCTAGTATAGCTAATAAAAGTTGTATGATATTATATACTTATTATGTTGTCTGGATTTACTTTTACTCTATGTGAAATGCTTATAAAAGCTTTTCTAGATTGACTCAAAAATCTGTCTGCTAACCCTATTTTCCCCACATGCCTTAAGCCTCAACTGTGGAGTCTTATGCCATGATTCTTTAGGAAGTCTAACCATCATAGGTATACAAGGAATATGTTATTAGTAAAATTCCACTAATAGCTCTGAGTTGTTCATTCATACTAGATTTTGATTCTGTCTGGTTTATCAGTTTTTCCTTTTATGGATCATGTCTTGGGTATCAACTCAAAATACTTTGCATAGCTCTAGATTTTAGCATTTTTCTCTAAAAGTTTTATATATTTTTAATTATTTTTATTAACATAATGTAATATTTGCCCCAGGGGTATAGGTCTGTGAATTGTCAGGCTTACACATTTCACAGCACTCACCATAGCACATACCCTCCCCAATGTCCATAACCCAGCTGTCCCTACCCCCCACCCCCCAGCAACCCTCAGTTTGTTTTGTGAGATTAAGAGTCTCTTATGGTTTGTTACAGTTTTTTTTTTTAGTATCTAAGCCATAGTTTATTTTGAGTTAACTTTTTTTTTTTTAAGATTTTATTCATTCATTTGACAGAGACCACAAGTAGGTAGAGAGGCAGGCAGAGAGAGAGGAAGGGAAGCAGGCTCCCCGCTGAGCAGAGAGCCCGATGCGGGGCTCGATCCCAGGACCCCGAGATCACGACCCGAGCTGGAGGCAGAGGCTTTAACCCACTGAGCCACCCAGGTGCCCCTTGAGTTAATTTTCATATAAAGTATGTGAGGTTTAAGTCAGGGTTAATTTTTTTGCCTGTGGATATAGTTGCTTCTGTGCTCATTGTTGAAAAGGCTGTCATACTCTACTGAATTGCTTTGACACCTTTGTCAGAAATCATTTGGGCATATTTGTGTGGGTTTATTTCTAGGTACTCCATTTGTTTCATTGATCTTTGTATCTCTCTCTTTGGTAGGACCATACTGTCTTGATTACTGTAGCTATATAGTAAGCTTTAATGTAGATAGAGTGACTCCTTCCACTTTATTTTTCTATTTCAAAATTATTTTAGCTATTCTAGTTTTGTTGCCTTTCTAATTTAAGCTTAAATGTATCTGTGTACAGTAATACCTTACTAGGATTTCCTAGGAATTACATTAAACTTCTAGATGAGTTTAGAAAGAATTGACATTGTGTTGAGTTATCCAGTTCATGAACAGAGTGTGGCATTCCATTTATTTAGGTCTTCTTTCACTTCTTTCATCAGTGTTTCACAGTTCTCAGTATGCAAATCCTGTACAAGTTTTGTTACATTTATACTTAACATATTTCATTTTCTCTGTGTTGTTTTATTTTCATTTCTCATATTGAGAGTGAGTTTGAAAAACTCTTTATGTTTGAGAGCCCTTTGTATTTCATTTTTTTGTGTACAATCTGTATTCATTGTCCATACTTCTGCTGTGGTATTTTTCTCATCAATTTCTGGGAATTTTACTATATCAGGATAATTAGCAAACCCTGTGTGTGTTTCATGATTTGCAGGGATTTTCCTCCCAGTTTGCTTGTCTGTTGTTAACTTTATTTATGAGGACTTATGCTGTATAGACCTTTTTTTGTTTTTATATAGTTGAATTTATCAGTGTAGTCTTTAATGCTTCTAGATTTTTAGTTATGATTCACATTTTCTACATTTAAATATTTTTCCAATTTATCCCAGTATGAGGAATTGATTACGTATTGCAGTCTTGGGAAGTTGGTCTGTAGTTTTCTTTTTGTGTACAGTCTTTGTTAGGCTTTAGTTTAATATTATGTGCTTTTGAGAAAGAATTGCAGTGTTTTCTTTCTTAAAAATGCTTGGAATTAAAAAAAAGCTTATTGAGTTTTAATTTATATACCATTCAAATAACCATTCGAATGACAGTTTAGTAGTAGTTAGTATATTCACAGATATGTGTGACCTTCACCACAGTTAATTTTAGAACATTTTCATCACTTCAGAAAGAAACCCTGTAACCTTTAGTTATCATTCTCTACTCCCTATGACAGCCTCTCCAGCCCTAAGCAACCACTAATCTACTTTCTGTTTTTGGATTTTTATATGAATGGTCTCATGTAATATGTGGTCTTTTGTGACCAGTTTCTTTCACTTACCAGTGTTTTCAAGGTTCATACATATATTGGTATTTCATTTGTTTTTGTGGCCAAATAATACTTCACATTTTGTTTATCCATTTGTCCACTGATAATACATTTGGATTTTTTCCACCTGTTGGCTGTTATGAGTATATTCTCTGGAAAGTATTCATGTGTAAGTTTTGGGTATTCAGTTCTCTTGTGTATATATTTTGGAGTGGACATGCTCAGTTTATGGTAACTCTATAATTGTTTGAGAAACTACTAGACTGTTTTCCATAATGACTGTACCATTTTACATCTGCATTTGTGTATGAGGGTTCCAGTTTCTCTGCCTCCTTTCCAACACTTGATATTCTCTGACTTTTTGATTTTACCCCTCCTAGTTTCTGTGAAGTGGTATTTCATTGTAGTTTTGATTTATATTTCTCTGATGACTAATGATGTCAAACATCTTTTCCTCTGCTTATTGGCCCTTTTTATATCCTCCTTGGAGAAATATTTATTTATATCCTTTGTCCATTTTTAAATTGGGTTGTCTTTTTATCAGTGAGTTGTAAAGATTTGTTTGTTGTTGGTTTTTTTTTTTTTAGTTTATATATTTTTTATATTAAATCCTTGTTATTAGATACATGATTTACAAATATTTCCTGCCATTCTGTTGGGTGTCTTTTCACTTTCTTGGTGATGTCCTATTACAGAAGTTTTTTTTTTTCTTTTAAAGATTTTATTTATTTATTTGACAGAGAGAGATCACAAGTAGGCAGAGAGGCAGGCAGAGAGAGAGAGGGAAGCAGGCTCCCCGCTGAGCAGAGAGCCTGATGCGGGACTCGATCCCAGAACCCTGAGATCATGACCTGAGCCGAAGGCAATGGCTTAACCCACTGACCACCCAGGCGCCCCTACAGAAGTTTTTAATTTTGGTGATGTCCAATTTATTTTTTCTAATGTTCCTTATGCTTTTGGTATCATGTTTAAGACTCTTACCAAATTCCTGATCATAAAGATTTATTCTGTCTTTTTCTAAGTGTTCGGTAGTTTTATCTCTTAAATTTAGGTCTTTGATCCATTTTGAGTTAATTTTGTTATGTGTGAAGTAAGCCTCCCATTTTGTTTTTTTGCATATGTCTATCCATTTGTTCTAGTACCATTTATTAAAAAGACTATCCCACCCCTCCCCGCTGCCTGCTCCGTTGAATGGTCTTGGCATCTTGTTGAAAAATCATTCGGTTTATTTCTGTGCTTTGAATTCTGTTCCATTAATTTGTATGTGTATCCATATGCCAGTGCCACATTGTTTTGGTTACCATTGATTTGTAGTATGTTTTGAAACCAGGAAATGTAATTGCTATTATCTTGTTCTATTTTTAAAGATTGTTTTGACTGTTTGGGTTCCTTGAAATTCCATACGTATTTTGGAATCAGCTTATTAGTTTCTGTAAAGAAGTTAGCTGAGATTCTGATAGGGATTGCATTGCATCTGTGGGTCAGTTTAGGAGTATTACCATCTTAATAATGTTTTTTGACCCATGAACATGAGATGTTTTCCCATTTATTTAGATCTTCTTTAATTTATATCAACAATGTTGTGTGGTGCCTAGAGTATAAGTTTTACACTTGTTTTGTCTAATTTATTCCTAAGTATTTTTTTGAAGCTACCATGAATGAAATTGTTAATTTCATATTTTGGATTGTTCATTGCTTATTTATACAAATAAAACTGATTTTTGTGTTGTTTGATACCCTGTACCTTTGCTGAAGTCATTTTTAGTTCTAATAGTTTTAGGTGAATTTCTTAGGATTTCCTACATAAAAGATCATGTGGTCTACAAATGGAGATGATTTCTGCTGTTATAGTCTGGATGCCTTGTTTTTTGTTTTTTGTTTTTTGGAGGGGGGAGGTTTATTGTTGTTGTTGTTGTTATTTTGCCTAATTTCCCTGACAAGAGTCTCTAGTAAAATGTTGAGTATAACTTTTAAGAGTGCGCATCATTGTTTTGTTCCTTGTTCCTTCTTTTCATAGAACTTCTTTTAATGTCTTTTGTAAGGCAACACATTGTTACTAGCAACAAACTCCATTTTCATTTATCTGGTAAAGCCTTCATCTTCCCTATATTTCTGAAAGATAGCTTTGCTGGATATTGGATTCTGCATTGGCAGTTTCTTTGAATACTTGGAATAGTTATTTCTTAATAACTGCTGAGAGGTCAGTTATTAACCTTAATGCGGTTCCTTTATAAGTGACGCTTTTTTTTTCATTACTTTCAAGATTTTTCTGTTGTTTTTGACTTTCACCATTTTTAGTATGATGTGTCTGTTTGTAGATCTCTCTGTGTTTATTCTGTTTGGTGTTTGAAGAGCTTCCTGGATGTTTAAGTTACTGCTTTTCAATAAATTTAGGACATTTTCTGCTATTTCTTTGAATATTTCTTCTCTTTTCTTGCTGTTCTTTTCTTTTGGTAGTTCTCTTACTATAGGTTTGAGCACTTTTTGGTGTTCTGCATTTCTCTGAGGTTCTGTTCATTTTTCTTCATTCTTTTTTCTTTGACATTTTTCAGCTTTCATAATCTCAGTTGCTCTTTTCACATTTGCTCTTTTTTATTTTTTTAATATTTTTTCTTTGTTGGAGAGAATGAGAGAGAGAGGGAGAGATAGAGAGAGAGAGTGCGCGTGAGAAGGGGGAGAGTCAGAGGGAGAAGCAGACTCCCTGCCAAGCAGGGATCCAGGGAGTCCAGGATCATGACCTGAACTGAAGGCAGTCACTTAACCAACTGAGCCACCGGGCGCCCCACATTTGATTTTTAATTTTTTTCCTGCCAGTTCAGATGTACTCTTAAGCCCCTCTAGTGAATTTTTTATTTCCGTTATTATATACTTTTTAATCCCCAATTTTCCCTTTGGTTCTTTTTTTGTAATTTCTTCTGTTTTATTAATATTCTCTGTTTGATGCAACTTTGTTGTCATACCCTCTTTTACTTTTCTGTAATCATGCTTTCCTATACTTCTGTGAACATGTTTATAACGGCTACTTTCAAGTCTTTTGTTGTTAAATCTGACATATGATGTTCTCATAGGGAATTTCTGTTGCCTGCTTTTTCCCCCAGTGTATGGGTCATATTTTCCTGTTTCTTTATACATCTCCTTGTAGTTTGTTGGAACTTAACATTCTAGATATTTATATTGCTAATTGAATTTATTTTACTTAATTATTTTATTAAAAAGTAGATTCCTTGTCCAACATGGGCCTTGAACTTAGCCTGAGATGGTCACATGTTCTACCAAACTAAGCCAGCCAACAACCCCTTGATATTTTAGATATTAGACATTATATATTGTAGCTATAGACATTATATATTGTAGGTAGACACTGGTCTTGTACCTTCTCAATCTGTAATTTTTTTGTTGTTGTTATTTACTTCATTAAATGTTGTTTAGTAATTAGGTCACTTATTTTAGTGAAGTAATCTTCTGATGGTGTTGCTCAGGGAATCACAGCTCTTGGTATGCCCACAGTTGTTCTGAGATGACAGTGATTCTCTCCTGCTCTTCTCTGACCACACCCAGCTGTCAAACTACATTACTTGCTCTATTGTTTTCAAAAGTGTCTTGGAGTCTTAAGTTGCTTTGCGAACTAGTTTAAATTGTGGCTTCTTTGAAGGAATAGTTTCAGAGGTGTATTTGTTCCTACCACAA
This sequence comes from Mustela erminea, assembly GCF_009829155.1. NCBI lineage: Eukaryota > Metazoa > Chordata > Mammalia > Carnivora > Mustelidae > Mustela > Mustela erminea. Next base: position 53,664,776 of record NC_045622.1, on the reverse strand, counting down.
GAAGGTTCCTTCCAGCTTCATTATACCTCAGTTCTCTCCTGCAAGCTATCTGGCCTATTATCTTGAATGTTGGTGGTTTTTTTTTTTTTTTTTTTAAAGATTTTATTTATTTGAGAGAGAGAGCAGAATGAGAGAGGACATGAGCAGGGTGAAGGGCAAAGGAAGAGGGACAAGTAGACTCCCCTCTCAGCAGGGAGCCCTACTTGGGCCTCAATTCCAGGGCCCTGAGATTATGATCGGCATGAAAGGCAGATGCTTAGCCAGCTGAGCCACCCAGGTGCCTTGAATGTTTTTTTCTTAAATCCATAAATTTTCTTCCAGTTGCCACATCCTCAGCTGTTCTTGAGAGGTTGAACTTCTTCATGTGGTATTACAAATGAAGTCCGTTCCTTTGGGAAGAGATTACAGACTATCTGTTTTATTATCTATTTCTACTCTCAGGCAGCTCTGGAGCTCTTCTCTGAATGACACTGCTGCTCTAGAGGCTTGAGCATTCAGTGAAGGCAAGGGTGGGAGTGTGGGCAGCAACCTGATATACCCTCTTGGCTTGCTTCTCTAGAGCCACCACCTCACAAGCCAGGGCAGTGGTGATTAGGTTTCCAGTTTCTCAGTAGAGTTGTGCCCAAAGTATAGCCTTTGTTCCATAAGTTGGGGGCTTGGCCAAAGAAGGGAATGCTCACTTCTTGACATGACTTGCCTGGGGCTTAGCAGTACCTACCTGGGGGCAGGATGAGGTAAACTGAAGTCTTGGGGCTCCTCAGAAGTAAACCCTCCAACAAGGAGCTCAATAAGCGGAAACCTTGTGTTCTTGACTACAGCAGTCTGGAGAGGAGTTTGCCTCATTTGTAGTGGGTAGGGAGGGACAGGTCTTAGTTTAAATACCACAGATCTCTCCTTTCTTTCTTTCTTTCCTTTTTTTTTTTTTTTTTAAAGATTTTATTTATTTATTTGACAGTCAGAGATCACAAGTAGGCAGAGAGGCAGGCAGAGAGAGAGGAAGGAAGCAGGCTCCCTGCTGAGCAGGGAGCCTGATGAGGGACTCCATCCCAGAACCCTGGGATCATGACCTGAGCCAAAGGCAGAGGCTTAACCCACTGAGCCACCCAGGCTCCCAGATCTCTCCTTTCTTACTGAATTTTTCTGCATATTCTTGAATAAATTTTTCCTCATTTGTCCTTGGGACTATTTCCTGAGCTTCTCATTGGTATCATTTTACTAGTTCCATTGGGTTAGCAGATTAGCAGAGCTCCTCATGCTCTCTTGTCAGAAATTGATCTCTGAATGGTTTTTGTTTTTAATTGAGATATAATTGGCATATAGCACTATTAGTTTTCAGTGTATAACATAATGATTTGATTGATATATATATATGTATTATTAAATACTCACCCCAACAAGTTTAGTTAACATTTATCACTGCACATTAACAAATTTTTTTTTTTTTTCTGATGATGGGAACTTTAAAGAGGAATGGTTTTAAATACATTGTAATTATCTTTTTTTTACAGGGCTGTGGAATTGTTCTGTGAAACTATCTGGGCCTGCTATTTATTGGTGAAGGGGGAGGAGTTCCTTAAAATTCATTTTAAAGAAATTTGTCTATTTAGATCCCTGTCTTTTCTGAAGTCCATTTTGATAACTAATATTTTTCTAAATAATTATGTTTGATCTAAATTTTCAATCTATTTGCATAGGACTGAGCAAAGTAATCTCTTATGATTCCATTAAGTTTTTTCTGACTATGGTTATTGGGGGGGTAGATGTAGTTATTTTTATATGTCTTAAGCATTATTATAATTCACTAATGAGGTAATACTGGAAAAAAATTTTTTCTCTACAATTTGTCTGGTTATGATTTATTATAATCAGGATTTCTTTATTTCTACAATAATAGTGCTTTATTGAATTCTTGCTGTGTATTAGGCACTTTACAATTTTGATTTATTTAATCTTTATAACAATCCAAGAATGTCTATACTGATAGTATCTTTATTTTATGGATGAGAAAATTGAGCTATAGAGAAAATAATTTGCCCAGTTATGCCTAGGTGATGATCATAGTTTTAACTTCTTAGTTGGCCTACAGAAATTTAAAATTATTTAAGGTTGTTAAATAAATAGATGTATTTACTTCCTAATGTCTCAATCTAAATCACTATCCAAAAATTAATATAATTTTTAGTTGTCTATGACAATATACTCCATCCCATGGATTTTTTCAATGAAGTTAGTGGGGTGAAAAGGGTTACCAAATTTTCCTTCCTCAGTTAACAATTAGTACTTAAATTTGTAGTTAGCATGAGGGATTCGTTTTATTTTTTATTTTACTTTTTTGGAGAGCTTTCTTTTAAATGGATATTTTACATTTGGAGAGTCAGTGTAACAATTAAAACACTTAAATAAAAATTTTGAAAAATGTAAAAAAATCCACATTATTACACTAATTTGGTTTGAAAGCTCTTATTTGGCATGATCATATACAAAAAAATTTTTAAAGAAATTGTTAATAGTTTCTGTAATATCTTAATTATATTCTTGAATGAGAGAAGTTAGGAAAGATAGGAATTTAAGGAATAAAAATTGAGAGTGTCATCATTTTGGAAAAAAAAAAACTTCCTGTTTAGGCAAGACTGAGTAAATATGTGTAACTACTGCCCTCTTGGGTTGGTATAAGGAACATGTTTTTCAAAATAATCTGTGTTGAGATTTCTCTTTCTTCTTTTAAAGGTGTTAAAATTATCACACAACAAGTTCAACCAAGTAAAATCTTACCCAAACCAGTGACAGCAACTCTGCCCACCAGTAGCAATTCCCCTATTATGGTGGTTAGCAGTAATGGTGCAATTATGACAACTAAACTGGTAACCACTCCCACTGGTAAGTTTTCTTGAGCATCAGTCCATTCATTCATCATTTTTTCATTGACTAGTTTCTTTGTATCAACATAGTGCTTGACACTGGGAATGTAGGGATTAATCAGACAGTTCTTTAAGAGGCTTTCCCTCCAACTAAAATTAGCTTTCTTTTATTATTGTCATGGTCTTCTGTTTTTTTACTTTATAGCACATACTACAGTTTCTCATTTCTTTGATTATTTGTTGATTTACTGTAGTTCACCTTGTTATACCATAAGCTCCATGATAAGGGACAGTCTTTGTTTTATTCACCATATATATGTTGAGCTGGTCTGAAAGTAGGTGTTTAGTCAGGATTTGTTGAGGGACTGAAAACATACTCAGCCCAGAAGGATTGTAATCTTAGGAGGTTGAAAGTCTATATTACATTGTGGTGTAGTAAGCATTACTCTGACTGAGAGAAGCACAGGATGCCTTTTTGCCCAGATATGAGAGCACCCAGGCTATGTCCAAGGAAGTGACAGTGTAGAACATTTTAAATAGTACCACCCTTTGTATCCTTGAGCAGTTTACTAATCCCTCTAAGTCTTTTCTCTTGTCTATTAAATGGGCTAACAATACCTGTACCATAAGGTTATTGTAAGTATTAGAGGAAATCAGGTATGTAAAGTCCCCAGCAGAGTAATAGCTGTTATTATTAATTAACGTAAGAATTAGCTATTACTATTATTTTAAATTTGTATAACTCGTACCAGATTTTTTTGAGAAGGGCCAGTACGTAGATGATAGAATCTAAATAATGTAAAATGATACCCATCTCAAGTTTATAAAGCTATCATTTATTGGCCAGTATGTAAAGTTCTATGCAGACATACACTTAATCTCCCTTAGGCTGATATCTCCACTTTTAGCGGCAAAACAGAGACTGCTGTAAAGCACCTTGCCCAAAGTCATGCAGCCAATAAAAGCAAGATCTGGGATTTGAACCCCAATCTGTTTGATTCCCTTTTTTTCTTTTAAATTGTGACAAAAATAGAACATGAAATTTACCATTTTAAGGGTGTAGTTCATTGACATTCAGTGTCGTTCATATTATTTTATACCTATCAATCACCATTAGGCTTCAGAACTTTTTCATCTTCCCAAACTGAAACTCTACACATTAAACAGTAACTCTCCATTACCACCTTCCCCTAGTCCCTGCCAGCCAGCATTCTACTTTCTGTCTCTTCAAAGCCTGTGCTTAAAAACATGGTATTCTTGCATTAAATTTATCATACTCCACCCTCCTCGCCCCCTGCCCCAAACTTTTTTCCATTTGGTACAAAGATAATAGTGTTATCTATATATGATTCTTTACCTTAGTGAAAGGTAGTAAAAATAATAATGTGTCTGTGCCTTTGTATCTATGTTAGACATGGTGTTTCTATTTTTAAAACAAAAGCTTAAGTGGAAAATGTTTTGTTAAAATTCAGCTGATTCACGTTATGTTTGTAGCATGTTTACTTTGCACTAGATTTTTTTGAGGGGGATTCATATGTATGTTTGTAACCAGCTTAAATTAATTCTACCTAATGTTCTTTGTTTGAGTTGTGATTGTATTAAAAAATTTTTAAATATCTTGCTAAAAGCATTTTTGCAGGATAACCATTGAAAACGGTTATTACGATGACCATGAGAAAGCATGAAAAAATGCTTTCCTGTCAAAGAAGGTATATTCATTCTTCCCCAGACTAATAGTTCTTTTTTTTTTTTTAAAGATTTTATTTATTTATTTGACAGAGATCACAAATAGGCAGAGAGGCAGAGGGGGAAGCAGACTCCCTGCTGAGCAGAGAGCCTGATGCGGGGCTTGACCCCAGGACCCTGGGATCATGACCTGAGCTGAAGGCAGAGGCTTTAACCCACTGAGCCACCCAGGTGCCCCCAGACTAATAGTTCTTAGTGCAATAATAGTATTTCTGAGTTACTGGACTTGTAGGAAACTATGACAGGCTCATCTGATTAGTTTTTAATTCCTGTTTGGGAAAAGAAAGAAGTCCTTAGGATAGTGGGCAAGAGTGCCAAATCCTTTGAGAGACATGAAGAAAAATACTCTAACAGGTCAGTTAGAGTTGAGGAAATATGTAAATAGTGAACTTTTTTGGCTAGAAGAAATATTTCTGGCAACTCTTGGCAGCTTCAAATTTAATCTCTAGTAAAATGATGGAATAATTCTTTAAAAGATGGAAATATATTTAGAGAGTAGCAGAGTACAAAATAGTAAAAGTTTATAAAATTTTAAGCAAACAATACTGCCTTATTTGCTGAGTGCTGACATTGGGTTTGGCACTGAGACAGCATAAAACAGATGCAGAAACCTTAAAGTCTATAACAGAAATATCTAAAATGCTCTGGCAGGGAATATGATTAAACTTAAGTTTCTTTTGGCATAGAACTAGTGGAAGAAGGGTAGTGGAAGAAAGGAACATAGCTACTTGTACTTTTTCTTGAGGTTAGTAATTTGATGCAACACATCACAAAATTTTATGTGTAAAATTAATTCAAATTGACTTGGCCTTAGTTCTTGCTATGTGCATTGAAAACTGGCTATAAATTGTTACTTAATGTCTTGACACCTTGAAATTCCATTTTCAAGTTAAAGCAATGTAGATTACATTGAATTATAGCTAAACTGTATAAATTGTCATTCTTCTATAAGTAATGACAAGTTTTTCTTCGGCTTTTCCCTTTTTATAGGCACACAGGCAACCTATACCCGGCCGACAGTGAGCCCGTCCATAGGTCGGATGGCTGCAACCCCTGGAGCTGCAACTTACGTGAAAACTACCAGTGGTAGCATCATTACAGTTGTACCCAAGTCATTAGCCACCTTGGGGGGCAAGATAATTAGCAGTAATATAGTTTCTGGTAGGTATATCTGAAATATGTTAAATCTATAAGTAACTTGTAAGAGGAAAAAGCTTTTCACTGTTGAAGGATTCTTTTTGATCTGTTTTCTGCTTACGATTCTGGAGCTTTATTTTTAGTCCTGATGTTTAGTGATTTTAATCTAGTTTTTTATTTCTAGTATTGAGTTTTCACACATTAAGTTTTTGATTTTAAAATAGAACATTTAGTTGTTTTTCATCAGAATGGAAATACTTTGATTTACATTTGTATGGAGATTTTTCATTTACTAAGTATTCTCCCATTTGTCAGTCCTTTCAGAACTGATAAATCCAAATAGTTGGCATCACCCCCAGTTGACAGGTACAGATAGATTTAAGTTTAGAGATTGAAGTTTTAGAGAGATGAGATTGACCTATCCAAGAACACACAAGCTAGATAGAGGAAGACCCCTTTTTTTTTTTTTTTTAAAGATTTTATTTATTTTATTTGACAGACAGAGATCACAAGTAGGCAGAGAGGCAGGCAGAGAGAGAGAGAGGAGGAAGCAGGCTCCCCGCTGAGCAGAGAGCCCGATGTGGGACTCGATCCCAGGACCCTGAGATCATGACCTGAGCCGAAGGCAGCGGCTTAACCCACTGAGCCACCCAGGCGCCCCAGGAAGACCCTTTTTTCATAGAATAATCTTATTTTCCTATTCTTTTAAATGTATCTTGAGAACTCTGCCCCCACTTAATGGCTATTCATCTAAATATGTTTGAAGGACTATATCTCATTTCATTTACTAATGTCACTTTAGCTTGTTAAAAATAAAGATTATTTGAATATCTTTTTATTTTCTTTTCACCATTATATTGATTGTTTACTTTTAAGAAATATTTTACTCAGATAGTGAAAGCTAATACTTTACTGGTATTCTGGGACTTTACCTGGTTTTTATCAGCTCATTAATTCCTGCAGTATTGGACTATGGACTCTGAAGTGGAATGTTAACATAGCATCTATTTTCTTCATTAGTTTTTAATTAAAATTGTGTAAATAATCTCTCATCAAGCAAGCCCTGTGAACTTCAACTGTCTACCATTTTTGTGGACTAGCCATATTTTTTATGCCCCTGGTGAGTTGTTCTGTGAAGGGATTGAAGTACCTGGTAATATATGATGTTGCTGATATCTCAAGGACTGAAATTAAAAAAAAAACAACAAAGCAGGGCATGATATTGGCATAAAGCACAGTATTTAAAGCTGCTAATATTGGCTCTATTTTTAAGTGTAAGTGAGAAAATCTGATGTTTGCCAAACTGAGGAAGGTGAAACCAGTAGGGAAAGAATCATCATACTCCAGCTTTAAGAGGATTTTTTAAAATAACACAGTGAAAACTCAAATTATGATTTATTACCTGACAGTATCTTAATGGTATAGAGCACAGTCTAAAACATTTTTCAAAAAGTGATCATTCTTCATTGGTATGTAGCTTTTTATCACTATAATAGTTTTTCTTTACTTACATATGAATTCATAATAACTTTACAGCTTGAAGGAATGTCTAGATGTCATGAGGCCACTGTTGTCAGACCTTCTTCATGATTTAGCTGCTTTGTACCAGGTTAGAGTGGTACAGTAAGCAAGCATATTTTTTCTGGAAGCCAGAGATCTGTATCCTACACATGTAAACATTTTATCTACCTTTGTATGTAAATATAAAACAACTCATGGTTAGCTGCTATTTCAAGTACATATGGTATACATGAGAAGAGTTCTTAAACTTTTCTAGCTATAGGATATACTTGGCACAAAGTTGAAATGGTGCTATTCGTTGTGTGGAGCTCATTTTGTGCCTACTCCCACCTCACTGACACTTTTATTTTAAGGAATCTTTCATTTCTGACTGCTCTAAGCTGATCCTTATTGCATATCAATATCCCTTATGAAGACAGTTCTCTTATTTTGTAATGTTTTTGTTACTTTGTGATAGTGGGATCACAGTTTAGTTTATTAGCAGTTTTCAGACCCTGGTTATCTATTCATATAGAACTGGTAAGCCTAGTTGGATGAATTTGGGTAATCCATAATTAGATGCTGGATTCTAGAGTTTGTGCGTACCCTACTCCCTTATCCCCAAACAAAAATGAAACACTTTTCTTAAAAGACACCCAGACATCTGGGGTGCCTGGGTGGCTCAATCGGTTAAGCAGCTGCCCTTGGCTCAGGTCATAATCTCAGGGTCCTGGGATCAAACCCCACTTTGGGCTCCCAGCTCAGTGGGGAGTCTGCTTCTCCCTCTCCCTCTCTCCCCCCTGCTCATGCTCTCTCTCTTACTGTCTCTCTCAAATAAATAAATAAAATCTTCCCAAAAAATTTAAAAAAAAAAAAAGATACCCAGACAGCTAGCTGTAAGAATAGAAGGCTTTAAAAAGGAAAAGGGTACTTTCCCCCTTATCATGGGTAATTTGGAAAATACAGAAAGATACAACGAAAATTAAAAACATGATTTTTACCATCCAGAGAACTATGGTAAAATTCAAGTGTATGTATTTCTGTTGGTTCCATTTTCTGTTCTTTTTTTTTGGTTATAAGTGAATGTATGTATATTTTTAAAATTACATTGAAATCTATTATAATCAGCTTTTACCCTTTTTTCATAGAATAATCTTATTTTCCTATTCTTTTAAATGTATCTTGAGAACTCCTCAGCCCCCATTTAATGGCTACACAATGTTTCCTTATATGATGCACCATAGTTTAGCCATTTTCTCATTATTGAGTGTTTTAGGTTTCTTCCAATTTTTTTGGTTATTATAAATCAATTACGTGATGTTCTTACTTCCTTTTCTCTAGAAAGCAAGGTCATGCTTCCAAAGTGCTTTCTAGAAAGGTCAGGTTTTTCCTTTCATTAGAATAAACTAAATGGAAGGCATGACTATTTTTGTAGTTATTTAACTCCTCAGAATCAGATATTTACTTCTATGTATATATGTAGAGAGGCCTATCAGATATGTAAGTTTTTTGGTGAACTTTGTTGAGGGTTGGTTAAGGAACCATGGGTATTTTATACAGAAGATTGTTGCATCCTTCAGAGATGAACTCATCTTCACTTGAAGGACATTATGAGAACCTGTGACATTGGCAAGACTTGATTTTGATTTTCTTGATCCTTAGTACAATGTTCAGGCAAGGGCCTAGTGTTTATCTATCTTTCAATTTGTTCGTTCATTTGCTCATTCTTTGAGCAAAGCAGCATAAAACATTACCCAAGAGACCAGATTGTTAGAGTGATGTAAAAGATCTCTGAATAGTAAAATCTGGGCCAATAAATTAGTTTCTTTAAACCATCCTACCATAATGCATAATTTTTACAGGAATCTTATTTTTATTTTTATTTATTTATTTTTTAAAGATTTTATTTATTTATTTGACAGAGAGAGATCACAAGTAGGCAGAGAGGCAGGCAGAGAGAGAGGAGGAAGCAGGCTCCCTGCTGAGCGGAGAGCCCGATGTGGACTCGATCCCAGGACCCTGAGATCATGACCTGAGCCGAAGGCAGTGGCTTAACCCACTGAGCCACCCAGGCGCCCAGGAATCTTATTTTTAAATAGAAATCCCTGGAATGCATCCAATATCATAGGCCATGATCCAAATGTGAGTTATAGTTAATTTGCACAGTAGATGCAATTTATAACTAAAGACCATATATATAGTGGGTGCTCTGATATTCTATGAGCCAGATCTTTGGCTGGGTGCTGTGATACATAGGGATGTACATGGATGCATTCTCTGCCCTAAAGAATGCTAAACAAATGAACGTTCATAAGCTCTGTTGTAGCATGAGAACTGTAGACTGACTACAATGAAAGTGTAGAGGTAGACCTTTATTTTAATTTTTTTAGATTCACTTATTTTAGAGAGAGTGGTTGCCTATACAAGTGGGCAGAGGAGCAGCAGGAGAGGGAGGGAGAGAGAATCTCCAGCAGACTCCCCTAGAGTGCAGAGCCCTATGAGGCGGGGCTCAAGTGGGGGCTTGATCTCACCACTCTGAGATCATGATCTAACCAAAACCAATAGTCTGATGCTCTGAAACCAAGCAGTAGTCTGATGCTCAAACTGAGCCACCTAGGCACCCCTAGAGGAAGATCTTTTTTTAAAAAAATGAATAACACTTGCTTCATCCATACAACATAGTTATCAACTGAAAGAAACATGCTCACTGGAATTTCACACTTTAATAACTTGATAATTCTATGTTTTAATATGACACTGTACTTTTCCTTACATTATGCCTTTTTCTTCTCCCCCCACCCTTCATTTTGTTAAGCTGGTGAACTTAATTTACAACTGTTCAATAAATTGACAAATCCCTGTAATGGAAAGTTTTAGACAGTGACTTAGATACAAATATAAGGTACTTGTTTAGCAAGCTTTTCAAAAAAATGGTCCTTTTACTTTGGTGAAAGCTTAGTTTATATTTCCTCGAGATAATTTTTAATGCTTACTTTCTAAAAACATTTTTATAAACCAAATATTTAGTGAGGCTGTATTGTTGAAGGAGTCATAGTAATCAGTCATGTATGAAGGATTGAAGTTAATTAAGAGTTGAAGTTGATACATATGAATAATGGGCAGTGTGGTCTTTGTGGCTTTTAACAGCTTACTATTCAAAAACTACAGATAGATGGAAAATCATTTGTGAAGCTGGTGTTTGGATAAAAGTATGTTTTTATGTAACCTGATGGTGTTATCTTGGACAGACAAGACATTAGATGATGGCAAGTGTATTATAAAGATATATAAAGTAATAAGCAATAAGATTGCCAAGAACTGACTAGAATATTCTTGTTTTTAGTGTAACCTTATGTCTAAAACTCTCATCATGAATGCTGTCTTTCTTGTAGAAAAGAATATAATTTTGTTTAATTTTTCTTCTTGGGAATTTATTAATCCATCATGTTTTTAAATGGTACCTGTTCTGTGCTTAGTCATTTGATAAATGATATGCAAGCCTAGAAAAGAAAAGTATGACTTGTCTTCATGGGCAGAGGAAATCATAGGCATAGAAGTAGCATTATAACATATGCTCGAGGACCAATGTGGAAAATAACATACTCAAGGAGATGGATAGATAGGATAGTCCTGAAAATTGAAGTCTGGCAAAACCTGGAAACCTAAGAGGAATTTGGGCTCTATGTGACAGGTACTAGGAAACCATAGTGAAGAAGTTACTTACTAGACGAGAGTTTGTGTTGTATATTATGGAATAGGAACAAATAAGATCAAGTAGGTAGATTTAAGGATCGGGTCATGTAGGATTGTGAAATCTAAGAGGGAAAGTTAGATCTAGATAAAATAGGGATTGGGAAAGTTTGTTTTGTTTTAAAGTAATCTCTATCCAGAATAGGGCTCAAATTTACAACCCCAAGAGTCGTATGCTATACTAACTGAGTCAACCAGTAGCCCTGGGCAGGTTTTTGACCAGTTTTACATTGGGTTCTTGACATGATCAAACTGGTTTTTTAAAAAGAATGTTTGGGGGATGCCTGGGTGGCTCAGTTGGTTAAGCAACTGCCTTTGGCTCAGGTCATGATCCTGGAGTCCCGGGATCGAGTCCCACATCCGGCTCCTTGCTCGGCGGGGAGTCTGCTTCTCCTGCTGACCTCTCTACTCTCATGCTCTCTCTCTTTCTCTCTCTCTCTCTCAAATAAATAGAATCTTTAAAAAAAAATAAAAAGAAAAAGAATGTTTGATGTAGCAGGAGCATGAGAACTGTTTGTATGATACAGAAACTTGAAATAGGGAGAAAATATGGGAAGCCAAAAGAGAAGAGGGTCTGTTGACATTGATAACATTTTGAAAGAAGACATAAGTTGATGACAAATCGAGTTTGTTCACATACTCATTGAACAACTGTTACTGAGTAATTCCTATACAGTCTGTGATAAACCCTGAGGAATTAGGGATGCAAAAAGATAGAGTTTGGAGCTCCAGGGGCTTTCACAAAGCAAGATTTGCACCAGGATTTCTAACTGTGACAATCAGAAGAATATAGGGTACAAATTTGATAGGTATAAGAGAAGTAGGTTGTGGAAGGATGTAAGGAAGAGAGCACAGTAATATGTTTGGATCAGTAGATGTAGATCTACTGAATAGATATTAATGGTTGAAAATATAGATCCATTCATATAAATATATAAATTGGAGTTTCATCCTCATACTCTTCAGAGTGCTACAGATCACAAGAGCATGTGTTTAATTTGTGCCTTGGCCTATGAGTGGTTTTTTTTAAATCACATAAACATAAATGGCTTACTTTCATAAATTTTCTATACAGTCTAAAGTTATGTGATTTTGTTAAGTATTTACCTCTTTTTAATGTTCTTTTTTGAAGAGTTTTTGCATCACACTAGTCAAATAAATATAATACTGGGTTTGGGGAAACTTTTGTCGTGGAAGGCAGATTTTTATTTGTTCCAATTAACTAGTCAGGGGAGGAATATTGACGGGGAAACTGATAGTGCTATTTTAGATTTTGATTTTGGTGTACAGGTTTTCAAATTCCAAAAAGATGATTGCTGTAAAAGTTAATTCTTAATATTCTCTCATTCTGGGCAACTTCTGCTTACTTTTCCAAGTCTTCATTTTTATCCTCATGACAACTTTTGTGTCATCTGAGAATGACATTAATATATGTATTAATTATATACTGCATAAACAGAAATAACCAAATATCACTAGTCCTTAACTCAGGCCTCCTTTTCTCCCCCCTTCTCTAAGGAACGACTACCAAAATCACTACAATCCCAATGACTTCCAAGCCTAATGTGATTGTTGTGCAAAAGACTACAGGAAAAGGAACGACTATTCAAGGCCTCCCAGGCAAAAACGTTGTCACAACATTGCTAAATGCTGGAGTAAGTAAGAGCTTGTACTGCAGACTGAGCAAATCCACTGAGGATTTTAAAGACCAGCTATATAAATATTTGCCTAAGGACTTCAGAACCCCACAATGGCCTGTATGGTTTGATTTACCACTACTGTGATGTAATAACTGTTAAAATACCACCAGCTGATGCCATTTTTCACAGTAATTTCTAAAACATGTTGCTCATAGCTACATTGCTTATGACCATGATTTAGATGCTTAGCTTAGTCTAGATGGAGGATTCCACTGGCTTAACTACAGGGAGACCTCTATTAGAGGACAGTTTTATTCCTGCCTCTGGCCAGTAGACACAAGCCTAGTATTGGCCCACGCTGGGCAAAGTGAAATATTTGAAATGAAGAAAATTAATTGACAGGAATTTACTTGCATAATTAACTGCTTCATTTGTAGCTGTGAAGGTAGTTGTGCAGAAGTTTGGAGTTAGACAAACCTGGGCTTTGTCTGTTAGTATCATAGTTGTTTGACCTTGGCAAATTTACTCAACTTCTGTCATCCTTAATTTCCTCATTTATAAGTTGGGGATGATGATCTTTACCTCTGAGTTTGTTCAGTAACTAGTAGCTGTTTTGAAAATGCTTAGAACAGTGCCTCGTGCGTAGGAAGTCCTGAATAAGTAGTTTTTTTTCTTACTGTTGTTATTCTTGGTACTTAACTACTTAGGCTTGGTAATGTCCTGACTTTGCTAGAAAAAAAAAATGCTGTACTTCATTTTAGTAGATTTTGAGTATCTATCTCGAGTAGATCTTGAGTAGGCATCACAATCTTTATAATGTTGGCATTAGATCTTTTCATCATTTGGGAAAACATAGCCTGAGTTTACACGTAAGCCAAGAAAGCCTGGATTAGAATTCCTATTTTCAGAACCCTTTTATAGTCTGGTTTACAGTTTCATAGAATTTGGTGTGTAAGAGGGGATGCCATGTACGCAAAGTCCTGTGGTCATATACAGCAAAGAGTTGTGTATGAATCCTAGCTGCTAGGTATATCTAACAGCAGGAGTTTGACTCAGGAAATACTAGTAAAATAAAGCAGAGCGTAAGACTACACATATGTATATGCATCTGTACTCAACAGCTTGTTTATGTGGGCATGTCTACACACATCAAAAGAGCCTCTTCAAATAGCCTGCTAGTTGGTTTTGATAAGCTTTGAATGAGTCATTATACTTGGACAGGGCCCATTAAGCTATTTGATAGGTAGGCATGCCCACTTGCAAACTAATGGCTCTTGACTTATGAACTAGAGCTCCTTCCAAAGCTGCTGCTGTGAACGGTGTGTTTGTATTAAAATAAGTAATAACAGCAGTGATAGACACTTCATATCTCTCTAAGATAACTATCTCCCTTACAGCAAATAGTTAAACTTGTGATTTTTATAATCCTATTTAGCTCTAAATTCAGAGTAATTACCTTCTGCCAGCTCAGCTGGGTACTTTGTTCTTACTGGCTGCTAAATTTAGATGGCCACACCTTCAGATGATGATGACTAAAAGTTAAAAACCAATAAGGTAAAAATTTTTCTTTTCAGTTTTATGGATTTTAACTTTAAGAATGAATTATTTAGTAAAATCACCATTTTTGAATTTTAACTCAAGTGTTGACTCTATAAATGACAGAAGGTACTTAAGAATAGAGCAGACAAAAGTGAAAAAATGGTGAATAATGGGCTTAAGCTCTTTAGTTAATAGACTAAAGTGATATTAATAAAACGTGGGAAATGACCTAAGTTTGTTTTCTGTATTTTCCTGTATGACCTCAGGACATTTGTTAATATCTGATTTCATCTCTTGCCCATGCTTTTTTGCATAGAGATTGCTGTGTGTCCTTATAACTTTGTATTTGGGGAGCTTATTTTATTTGTAGGTATCCATTTAGCTATTGGTATAATGCATAATAATTTCTTATTGTATTAATGTCTATTTTGGCTAAATTAGAAAATAAAGGTAATGTTTATTTTACCCAAAATAAAATTTGGGTAAATTAGAAAATAAAGGGGGAGACTTATAATCCCAACTCTTAGAGATAGCTGTTGTTAACATTTTAGTATATATTCTTACATAATTTCCTGACTATTTTAATGTATGTATTTTATGAATGTGACATGGTAGTAAATATTCTTATGTGAGATAATTTTTAAAATACACTTGTCAAGAAATAAGTTGTGCTTTCTTTGGACCAAAAGTTGGGCAGATGACTTTTAGGACTGTCTCAAATATGTCCAGGATTTTTGGTCACCTGAAAACATTGTACTTTGCTTTTTAATTTACAGTCCTCTCCTGATCATCCTGGTAAAACCTTGCTGTGTGATTTTTCAATAAAAGGATTTTTTTAGTTTTTGTCATTTAAATACATATAAATCTCATATATTCACTGACTTTAATTTAGGGAGAAAAAACTATTCAGACGGTGCCAACAGGAGCTAAGCCAGCTATTATCACTGCTACAAGACCCATCACCAAAATGATTGTAACTCAACCAAAAGGAATAGGTTCCACAGTTCAACCAGCAGCTAAAATCATCCCGACAAAAATTGTTTATGGGCAGCAAGGGAAAACACAGGTATGCTATAAGAAATGGTGGCTTTTGGGGCCCCTGGGTGGCTCAGTTGGTTAAAACCTCTGCCTTTGGCTCAGGTCATGATCCCAGGGTCCTGGGATCAAGCCCCACATCGGGCTCTCTCTCAGTAGGGAGCCTGCTTCCCCCCATCCCGACGCCTGCCTCTCTGCCTACTTGTGATCTTGGTCTGTCAAATAAATAAATAAAATCTTAAAAAAAAAAAAAAGGTACAGTGGTTTTTCTTGGCTCTGGCATATTTCAAATTCCTAAAATTCCACGCTAGAAATTTGAACGAGAAGATCAATATAATCTTTTAAAAGATCCGATTGTTAAGTTATGACCAAATGTGCATAATCATCTGTTTTCAAAACCTGTGTTTCTCTCTTCAGTACTTTTTTTTGGGAGGGGGGTATCTAAATATTTGTGCCATGTCATGAGCAAAGTTTGGGGAAATGAACACTCTTGGAATAAAATCTGCTGAAGGGATATATTGTTATTTGAGAAGTAGATGCTTGAGGCAGAGTGGTAGTTATTTGGAATCTCTCAGAAACAAGTATTTTTTATAAGCTGGTATGGCTTTTGAAAGCACTTTAAATACTTATAAAATTTGTTTTACTTGAAACCTAAGTGATAGAGTAGCTAGAGATCTGTTCATTTTTCAAGCAATAGAAGATAAGGGAATTTTTCTGGAAATTTGCTTAGAAAATTGAGGCTAAGGATTTAATCTTATGTTGCTAGACTACTATTTATTTTATAAAGTTCCTACTTTAAATGCTTTATGAGAACAGCAAAGGAAGTAATGTCAACTTTGGTTGAGAAATGTTATCCTAGAATTCTTGTAAAAGGTTTTATTTTACTTTAGTAATTTGCCCTTAGGATCAATTCCCTTAGAATGATAGTGAAATAGTATACACATTTAAACAAACAAGTTTTGTGATAAGAGATAAGTCCAAATTGCCTTTAAGTTTTAACTGGTAATAATCCTCATTTGCTCCATCATTTGCATCATAGAATAACCCGTGTTTTCATTCTTGAATTCTTGGAAATGGGTGAATTAGTGGTGTCAAAATAGGTTTCGAATCTTACATATTGGAGAAATAAAAACTAAATGTGCTCAGTCAACCATTTTTATTCTAGGCACCCAATTGAAGTCAGCTCCTAGAGTTCAGATTTTGAAGTGGAATGGTTCAGTTTGAAATCTTTCTCCCATTTCACTTATTTTAATGTCTGTGGTTTTGACCTTTGCCAGGAATTGATCTACCATATGTGTCATAATTGCTTCTAATAACAGTTGTCTAAGTCAGTAGTGTTCTGGGGATCTTTCGAAGATGACTTAGATCCCCACCATTTTGTGCAGTTGTCTCAGTTAGGAATTTCATTTGGTTGTTAATGAAAAGAAACCTGAAGAAAAGTGGCTTATACAAATAAAGTTTTATTTTTATTATGTTAATAATAATGTTTTAATTATTTTGTGATGTTAATAAATGTTCAGAGGGAGAAAATTCTAGACTATTCTTGTGGCATTGGGAATCCAGGCTCCTTGTGTCTTTCTCTTCTGCTGTCCATAGTGTGTGGCTGTCTTTCTACTATATAGCCCACACAGATTGTAAAATGACTTCTGAGGTCATCATAGGCAAGAAAAAACAGGGGAGAGCCTCTTGTCAAATATGTGGCTGTTGCAGTCTGGTCTGGCATGTACCACTTAAAATCTTGTATGTGGCTTGACTCTGATTTGTTCATAGATTGAATTAGTCTTTGATGGACAGTGTTGTGCCCAAAGCATAGTAAATATACAGAATGCAGCTTCCCATGTCGGGAAAAATTCTTCATGACTTGAAGTTTGGCATTTTAAATAGTGCTCTAAAATTTAAGCTGGGTGTATTTCTGATTTTCTTCTAGGTTCTAATTAAACCCAAACCAGTGACATTTCAAGCCACAGTTGTTAGTGAACAGACAAGGCAGCTGGTCACAGAAACATTACAGCAAGCATCTAGGGTGGCAGAAGCTGGTAATTCATCTATTCAAGAGGGAAAAGAAGACCCACAGAGTTATACAGATAGTAGTTCCTCTTCTACAGAGTCTTCCCAAAGTTCCCAAGGTAAGATCCATTTTACTTCTGATTTATGTAATTGCTTCTGACATAGTGTCCCAGTTCCAAAATAGTTGAATCTAGGGGTTTCAAACAAACATGTATGGTTTGCTTTGTTGATTCTTTTGATTTTATTTTCCTTTATTTGATATGTAATCAGTGAGCTGAAGTTTTGTTTTTGATAAGATTTTACCATTCTTTCCTGTGTAGCTTATGTTCATCAAATAATTGGTAAAGTTTAGATGGTGATTTTGGCAGGTAGGTGTTAACCGAACTTGAATAATGCTGTGGTTCTTCTTGTTTCCTTTTGGGTAGTAAGAGAAGTAAGTGGGCAAGAAAGCAAATGTATCTTTTGAGTGGTGACTGTTGAACCTTGAGAAAGAATCAGGGTGGCCAGAGGTGGGCCATAACTGAGCTATAAGTAGAGTGACCATACATTGCAGTTTGCAGAGAACAAGTCCTGGTTTATATCTGTTCCAGCATAACTATTAATAGCATTCCTTTTCACTCTCAAAGGTATCCCAATTTACATGATACTGTATGGTTGTCCTAATTATAAGGAAGGAGCTATGAAGCCAGACTCTACAGTAGGGAAGCTCTTTATCCTCATTGTTGTTTTAATTATGTAGTTTGTCTAGGATATCTCTTGAAATAAATTCTTAATCATAAGCTCTGAGACCTACAAATCTAGTACTAATGTCTGTCAGTTACCTTGACCGCGCCCTTATTGTCAGATGGTAGGTATATTTATGCCTATGCTTGCTTATATGCTCCAATGCATCTACTAAGCAAAGCTGTTTATCTTCCCTTGATCATTCCTCACTCACTCCATTCCCTCTCCTTACCCCCCTATTATTTTTTCTGGAGTGCTTTCTGAACATTTCACTTTTCTAATGCAGATTCTTCATCTTATGCACTTTTATTATTCTAATTGTTTAGCAGAGTCTTTCCAGATTAATGGGAAGTTCAGATTGCTTACAGGGTTCAAATTCCTGATTAGTCCATTAATAGAATTTGACATTTATATATATGTCTTTTATACTATGTATTAAGTATTATGCTAGGCCCTATAAATGTTGAGTAAAATGTAATTCTTGTTAAAATCTAGAATAGGAGATTTAAAATACACGTACAACTTCAGTATGAGTATAATAAGTTTATTAGTAACAAATAAAAATGCCAAAGGCTAAAAATTCACACTCCAGTGAGGAGAGAATAAGAAAGCTTCATGAGGACATAGCATTTGAAGTGGTCTTTGAAAACTCCTTAATTAAAAATAAATAAAACTGTTGATTTTAACAAACAAGATGACACTCATTTTAGAGAGTGGATAGTTTTCTTCAGCATATTATCAATGTTAGTAATATTTTCTGGATCAGTTTACTGAGAAGATTCAGTTTATCATTCTGTATTGATTTTGAATCAGTCTTTGTACAAGTTACAATGGAGTGATGCCTCTTCTGTTTCATTTGATCTTTATTTCATAATGATTTGCTATTTAAAGATTCCGTTCTTTCTTCCACACATCAGCTGTATTTTTCTCTTTTACTTTTACGTCTCTGGTTCCTTGAATAATACATGTCATTTTTTTTCCTTGAGAAATATTTTTATAGAGGACAGGTAAAATGTTTAGCTTATGAGTTGGTCCTAAAAGGGGGGCATGAACAGTAGATGTTTTTATATCCATAATCTCGGGTTATCTTATGAAATTTCAAGTCTTTTCCTAAGGGAGCTGTAAGCCAGTCTTTACTTCCCAAACATGCCATTTCGTTAGGCAGTCTTAAGTGTTCATTCTAAGAATGGGACAGAAGTTTGGATATTTTTGGAAGTGATTGAGTGGAAGGTTTTCTGCTTTTCAATCTCTTATTATACATCTGTTTCATCTGTTTTTATTTATTTGTCATGTATCATTACATATTATTTTTAAAATATTCTGTAATACAGAAAAAGTTAACAATTCGGAATACATGTATCTAGATGATAAAGCCAGTTTTTATCATCCTTATCCCACTCATATCTTTGTAAAGCTCCTTAGTGCATTCTCACAATGACTAATGATCTATATGCTGTGATTTAAAGAGAAAGGGATAGATTTTGGTTAGTCTAAGATCATGCTGGCATTCAAAGTATATGAGGGTTGTACCTGTTGGGAATGTAACACTACATAGCAGTTCATTTTTTCCTTTATATTTTTTTGTAGTTTTTGCCACTCCCTCACCTTTGGTAACTTCTTTTTTTAATGTAATTTCAAACTTTCAAGAAACTTGCAAGAAGAGTTAAATTAAAAAGAGAGAAATATTAAAGATTTTTTTTTTAAGATTTTATTTATTTAGTTATTTGACAGAGATCACAGACAGGCAGGTAGAGAGAGAGAGAGGAAGGGAAGTAGGCTTCCCGACTGAGCAGAGCGCCCAATGCGGGGCTCAATCCCAGGACCCCGGGATCATGACCTGAGCCAAAGGCAGAGGCTTTAACCCACTGAGCCACTCAGGCACCCCCTAAAGATTTCTTTATTTAAATTTTGTTTATTTCCTGTAGGTTTAAGGTGGATTAGGTAGAATATAAGATTATGTGAAGTGAAATGGAAGGGAGCAAGGAGAGAAAACCAAGGGTAGGGATTTAAGATGGAACAAGGTATGAGGCAGATACAGAAATGCATCGTATAAAGACATTGCTTTAAGGAGGCCACAAATTGGTTTCTAGGATGATTTTTCCAGAAGCTTTATGATCTTGGTAGATCATGGTGAGGGTGGGTTATCCAGGTTAAGCAAATCCAGGTTAAGCAAAACATACTTATTGCAAAATTTTCCAGAGCTATTATGTGTTAATATATATTGTGAAAGATGAATAGAAGAGTATATAATGTAAACTGCTCCCCAACTTTTTTGACCTTAGAACCCTTCTTTTACAGAACATCTTTAGGAACTAATGTTCTCTGAAACATTTTGAGTGATGCTGTCTAGGCAGTTTAATACAACAAAGGACTAGGGCTTTATGACAGTACTTCAGTGGAAAAATACTTATTACATCATAGAAGGGACATAGACATCTTGGGTTTAGTGTTGTGTTTTTGTTTGTTTGTTTGCTTGTTCATTTGTTTTTTGTCAGAGAGAGAGAGCACAAGCAAGCAGAGTGGCAGGCAGAGGCAGAGACAGAAGCAGGCTCCTGCTAAGCAAGGAACCCAGTGTGGGAACATCCCAGGACCCTGGGATCATGACCTGAGCTGAAGGCAACCACTTAACCAACTGTGCCACCCAGGCATCCCCTGGGTTTAGTTTAGAAGGGGTGTTTTAGATCAGTAAGGCATCTGGGAATCATTTTATTTGAGAAAGTGTTATTGGAAACAGGACATTTATTATGGAGAAGAGAAGATGAGGATTGGTTTGGGCACACTGGGAGCTGTCAGTTTTCTTGACTGTGACATGCAAGAGGGAAAAGAGTTGGCCTTTGTGGCTACATGGGTGGAAACTAGAACCATTGGGTAGAAGTCACAGGAAACCCTGCCCATTTAAGAAAATTTTCTAATTGTCATAACTGCAGAAATGGGAGGAAGCTATCTTAGAAAGTAGTGAGCTCTCTGGTGTTGCAGTTCCTGGATTGGGATACCGTGAAGATTTTTGTATAGGATTGCTGATAGCGTGAAATGTACTTTTAGATCCTGCTAGCTGAGAGGTCTGAACTTTGCCATGAAAATGTGATATGGGCCTTTTATGGTAAAGTTACAGGAGACATTCTTTCATAGAGATGCCTGATCTGTCCTTGCATATAACAGTACAGTGTGTATTTCTGGTACCTAAAATGTAATAGACATCCAGTAAATATTTGCTAAGTGACCTGGGGGGAAAGATACCTGAGGGTTAGCAGACCATCATTCTCAAGACAGGGGAAGTCTATGATGCTGCTGTGAGATCATGTTCTTGATGTCTCTGTCATTGCATTCTGACCTCATTCTCAGACTTAATAGGCAATAGATTTATCTAGTCTAAGAATAAAAGCCAAAGTAAAGAGGAAAATCACTTAAGGATTGGTTTCTACATTGAGAAACTTTGTCACAGCTCTTAGGGTTGCCGCAGTGATACTGTGCAATGATCAGCTACTTTTTGAGTATGGGCAGAAAGAGTGAAGAATCTCTAGCTCCTACAGGATAATGTTATTTGGGGTGATAGGTGCTCCCTTGCAGAGATTTGTTTTCTTTTTTTAGTCTCTTTCTACCTTATCTCTCTGCAAATATTATCCTTGCTTTATTCTGGATATTTAATGAATATACAGAATTGAGTTGCAAACATTCTTTGCCATGGGTCCTCTCACCTACCCAAATGGGTGCTTACATCATTGTGAGAATTTCGTAAATGTGAGAACTTGGTTTTATAAAAAGAATTATTTCCTAATAAAATTACTTTTCTTAAGGGTAAGTTCTATTTGTCTACTTATAACGAGTAAGGGGAAACTGTAGTATGCATCACATGACATTTGGTATTGAAGGATAGTGTCCCATAGCTATCTAGAATTTGGGGAGAAGTTTAATGGAAATTATACACCCCTCGTGTGTCGTATATTCTGCCTGGTATTTGGGTAACTGGGGATGCAGTTTCTTAATGGTAATTAAAAATTCCATGTCTCTTATATATTGATTTTTCTTTGGGAAGGCTGTTTTTTAGTTAGTTTTGTTTTTTAAGAGTCATTTCACCTCCCCAACCTTTTTCGACAACTTTGTGGTGTTCAAAAATAAAAGGTTCGAAGAAGGTGAACTTACATTGAATTTATTCTTGTTTCTTTTTTTTGGAGGGGGGCTACATTAATTCTTTTCATTCTTCTACAATGCTTTCACTGACTAATCCAAATCAAAGCAGTCTTTTTCTTTCCATGTATTTGTCTTGTTTGCCCTAGTCATTTGATTTTACCCAAGAATACAAAGCTATATGTGTGTTTATTTTATTCTCCTCCATTGTAATTTAAACTTGGGAGTGGGATCCAAAATAATTTTTGTCCTCTGTGGAATCCTGACAAAGGAGCAATAGTCTAGTCCAACCTGCTTATTCTGTAGGTGGAAAACTCAGTAATTTTTTGCTTGTTTTAGTGCGCATTTAGTATTCACATGCCTACTTTCATTGTATAAATATAATAATCCTTGGAGTTAGGGCTCTAATTTATTTTGAAACTGACTAAGAGTCTCAGAATCAAGAACTTTTAGGAAACAACAACAGTAACATTTCTACTGTCCTTCGTAGTTTATGGAGCTCTTTTACATGTATTATTTCATTATATCCTCAGAATTCCTGTGAGGCAGAGAGGTAATTTTATCATTGTCATTTTAGAAATAATGGCACTAAAACCTAAAGGCTCAACTTGTGAAGAATTGCTAGAGCTGGGGCTGTAACCTAAGACATTGAACTCCAGATGTTATATGTGTCCTATTAAATCATCCTGTTCCTAGATCATTTATCCATTCTTATTGTTGGTGGACAGGATTTCTTTCCAGCAATTCAGCCATCCAGTAAGTGTTGACTGGATGCTCAGGTTGTAATACAGAACACATTTTCAGGTGTACTGGGGAAAATAAGACTCCTACAGTATTTTGCTCTTATTATACACAAACATGCCTCTACTTACACAAATGCACACCTATATATTATAGCAATTATCACATTAAATTGTAATTTGTCTTTTTACATGTCTGTCTCTCCAGCCAGATTATGTGCTTCTTGAGCATCCTCTGATTATTCCGTAAGCTCCTTTATATCCTCAGTGCCAATATAGACTCCTGCTTATAGGTGCCTAGTTTGTTGAATCAGTGTATAGGAGTGAATGAGTGAGTGAATACAGACATGAAAGATATTATGCCCTCTGGGGGCTTACAGTCGTCTTGGGGAGATAAAGCATGAAGTTTACAGTAAATACAAAGATTTTGTTTTTTTTTTTTTTTTTAAGAGAAACTTTGTTTATAGGGTTTTTTTTTTTTAACTAATATAAAACAGATTCCCAGCCTGTAGTTCATGTAATTGCTTCCCGGCGTCAGGATTGGTCAGAACATGAGATTGCAATGGAGACTAGTCCCACCATAATTTATCAGGATGTATCCAGTGAATCACAATCAGCTACTTCAACAATCAAAGCTCTATTAGAACTCCAACAGACAACAGGTATGAATTCACAT
Source organism: Mustela erminea (assembly GCF_009829155.1). Classification (NCBI taxonomy): domain Eukaryota; kingdom Metazoa; phylum Chordata; class Mammalia; order Carnivora; family Mustelidae; genus Mustela; species Mustela erminea. The sequence goes on along the minus strand of NC_045622.1, from coordinate 53,641,300 downwards.
GCTCGATTGAATGAAGCATGTTTTCTCTAGAGATGGGTTGTGCTAAAATACTACCACTGTTATATTTTCTTTGTTATTATTTGAGCACATTTCCCCCCTCTGGACTGGTCTATAGTCATTGCTGCAATCTGTTTGCTTGTCAGTTCAGTAAGAATACTTAATTCAGTTCAGTAAGAATACTGCCCAGGAATACTGAAGGATAGGCTAGTCAGAGAGAAAAAAAGGGCAGAATTCTTTCATTTCTGTCTCCTGCTTAAAAGTCCTTGTAGCCTCTTGTCACCAGAAGTCAGTAGTTTCTATCATTTCTTAGCACAAGGGTAGATTCAGTATAGCTGCTAGTTCTATGTAAGAATAATAGTAGGAAGCAGATTGAAGAGCCCCTGCCATCCTCCTCGATACGGGTTGGGCAGTTTTGTGGACATAAAACACCATTAATAGCCCTTGCTAGCATTCTAATTGGTTTTATCTTTCTAGTTCATTGTATAATTTAACCACTTGAGCTTCCATGCAAAGCCATCCTTATTTAACAAGATCCTATCAGTATTTCTGTTTATTTAAATATCTTCAATAAACTCCAGGCAAAACCTCTATCAGTTATACTGACTTACCTGTTACAGTAAGTCAAAGATTATTAGGTTACTGAAGGGACCTTAGCAATGATCTCATCCAACCTTCATTTTATGCGTAAATAAACTGAGATCCAAACATGTTACCTAGTAGGCTAGTGGCAGAGCGAGACTCCATGTCTTTTGATTCCTAATTCAGTATCTACTCTACTTTTGGGGTGACTGTGATATTATTTTGGTTTTGTTTTGCTTTCTTTGTTTAAATGATTAGCTTGATTTTGTCACATTAAACTTCATGGGAATGATCTGAATGATCATTCAGTGGACTTAGTTACTGGTAACTATTTGCCATAACACCCACTTTACACTAGCCAAAGAATACTAGCATTTAGTATCTTTGTTTAATCTTTCTATTGGTGTTATTTTTGGCCTTAGGTACTTCTTCAGCTTCTTGTCTTTGACATACTCAGCCATTTGCATTAATGTCTTGTAAGGGTAGAAACCGAATGAGTAGATTTTATAGAAAAAGTGTTAAGATAGAAAGTAAATTTATTCATGGAACCCATTCTTGTTTCCAGGCCATTCCATAAAACATTTTTGTAGGAACAGAGAAACACTGAAAATTTTTATTCTTTAAGAGTCGTTGAAGACTTAGTAAATTTCTTTGAAGATTATCATGAATTTTTAATAGATCAGATTAAACCGGTCATTGTATTGTGCTATTCTGGGTAGGTCTGCCCTAGAGCAAATCATGGTGTATACTGCTTATTCACCCTTTGTTTTCAGGTTGGTGAACTCAAGAAAACCAGGGACTACCTTGAAGAAGGGTAAAGGAAATGTTCTAAGAGGACTGTGTATAAGAGAAACAGATTATTTGGCCTAGTCATAGTAGGGGGGAATTTTAGTCTGAATGCATATGAGTTCTTCTTGCCAGGCTGCTGGGTATGGCTGTACAAGTTGTGCATTCTACAACCATACTTAGCAGTCTGCTTTTTTTCTTTTCAATTCACTATTTCCTTAGTCACTGCCAGTATAGCACCCCAGAGGTCTGGTTCATATTCCCATGGACAACTCTGGTTTTGATACTTGTTTGTAATAAAAGTTAACTTTTCCCCTGACTTTTTTATGCAGTAAAGGAAAAATTGGAATCTAAACCAAGACAACCCACTATTGACTTGAGTCAGATGGCAGTGCCTATTCAGATGACCCAGGAAAAGAGACATTCTCCTGAGAGTCCATCCATTGCTGTGGTAGAGTCAGAACTAGTTGCTGAATACATCACTACTGGTAGGTGTCCTTGTACAAAGTAGTATTAAGGTAGGAGAGCTACCTTTCTGGATTTATGGGATGGTTGTTTGGGGGAGAATATAGTTTTTATATTTCTAGATCTTTTCCAATTTGGTCTGAGAGTACATTCACATTGTCCTTGGGACTTACTCTATCATTAATGACAAGGGGGAAAAAAGCAATTGGTTGTTGCAAACTGCAAATAATAAAGAATTGAAGGTGGCCGTAAATGAAATCTGTGGTTATAAGGTGACAGCTGTAAAGAGGATAAAATACCTTTTATATAAGGATAGATATTCTGATGCATCTGAATTTTCTAGTTTGGGGGGAGGGGATGTGGGTCAAGGGAGAAAGAAGGTATAAAAACCCAATGCTTTTTTAGCATAAAGAAAAAAATGGAGACCTTGAAATCTATGTAAATACTTAGGAGTTCTGGTGGAAAGCAAATTAGGTATTTCTTTAAAATGTGGTCTGGCCATAAAACACTAATGAGATTTTTAGATGGCATAGATAGAAAAGTGGAGCAGGAAGGATCATAGATTCTTTCTCTCATATTCTGGTGAGACCATTCCTAGAATACTGCTTTCTGGTTTGGACACGTCATTACCTAGAGATTTGAAATAGTTCAGAGGATAGTAATGTGAATAATTAGGGGTTGGGAGAAATGACTTATGAAGCAGTATGTCAAGAACACCTGTCTTAAGTTTTCTTAAGCAGTGATCAAAGGAGAATGTAAAGTTAAAAATATTTAAAGGATGTCAAAAATACTAAAGTGGAAAAGGAATTCTTTGGTATCATTTTTAAGATATATTTTTAAAGATTAATGGGTTATGGTGAGTGCTCTGATTTGTGTAAGTCTGATGAATCACAGACCTGTACCCCTGAAACAAATAATACATTATACGTTAATTTTTAAAAAAGATTAATGAGTTAAAATTGCCAGAAGGGAGAATCCAGTTAAAGACTATGAAAAGCCATCTAGCATCTTTCTTTAGAGATATTTAGCAGAAAGCTAAATAAAGTAGAGGGCAGTATGTTGGGAATATGAGTATTAACCTCTGGGGATAGACTAGATTATCAGATGGTAAATGGAGGAAAAGACCTATGATTTCTTCCCTTACTTATCCTTTTCAGAACGCACTGATGAGGGGACAGAGGTTGCTTTTCCCCTTCTAGGTAAGTGGTGTGCATCCATTTGTAGTATAACTGAAGGTAAAAGATTATTGTTTGGGGGGGAACCACTTAAATGGATGCGCTCTACTCTGATCTGGTAGAGGAAAGGTAAGCTCCACTCAGTAAAAAGGAGACTTTCTTTTTGCAGGATAGTGAGATTCTTTCTCAGAAATGAGCAGTTTGACATTGAAAAAAATAAGAGCTATTTAAAGAAATAAGTGACTGTTTTATGCTGTTGATATGGCCCAGTTAAGGTCACTTTCAGCTGTTTTCCATATGTTCACTCTCTGACTTCCTTCCATAATCTCCTCCCCATCGTATCCTCAGCCACAGTAAGCATTTTCTTTAACTTCAGATCCAGGTTCCTGGCCCTGATGTCTTGTATTATCCTATAATAGGCATTAGTTTTCTCTGACTTTCCTGCACACTGGGGAATTACTATGAAGGGGTTTATAGATCTTGAATGAGGATTATTCTTAAATGATTTTAGTTGATCTTCTATTAAATCCATTTTCTTTCTTAATAAAAAATTTAATGTTATAATCATGAAGATTATTATGGGCAGCAGAAATGTTCCATATTAATCTGATAATTTCATAAGAGATTATTATATTTCAGATGTCACTCATTTCTGATGATGCTTCTGTCAGTTAAAAACTTAATTTGTTTAATTTTAATACTAGTATGATTTATTTTTTCTCCTTAGTCACATTATAAATGATTTCAGTAGTAGTTCTAATATCAACACTTTTTTTCAGTTTGAGTTATTTGAGCATTAGAATTGTGGGTTATTCAGAGAATTTTGATATTCTCAAAATCCTTACCTAATCTTACAGATTTGTTTTACTCTGTTCTTGATTCAAAAAGTTCATTTCCCAATAACCATAAGCATTTTTAAGGCTTTGTAGAATAAGAAGTGGTGGATGTTTTACTGTTTAAAAAGTTGAAGTTGAAACTGGTAAGAGATAGTTTGGCATCAGTGTAGACGTTGTTTTACATCTGTTACATGGATATAAATGCCTACCTTATTCCTTTGGACTTATGTAGTGAGAGAATAAGAAATGGAGTTGTTTTCCTGTTACACTGTATTCTCACCCATTTATGTCAGATGAACAAAATTTGTGATTTTTTTCTATTCCTGTTTACTTTTAAGACTTAAGGATTTAAGGACCATTTTCAATCTGTTACTTCATTTGATCCTCTTCTAGGTAGAAAAAATTTTTTTATTTTCCTATTTAAAAAAAACAAAAATAAAACCTGTAAGTTTAGAGACTAATAGAATTTAATGACCTGTTCAAATTCACATAGCTGGGGTTGGTGGCAGAGTGGGACAGAATCCAGGTATGACTCTTGGTCCAGTTCTTTTTGCAGTATCATCTTGACCTCTTACATCCTTAGGAACTATAAGGCTGCAAGGCAGTGTCACTTCATGTAAAAGATTGAATGCTTCTGGGTTTTATATTGCATTAGGAACTGAGACCAATAAATTAAAGTGTTATCTTAGTAAATTTAGTATTATCTTCATATCCTTAAAGACAATAGCCTGGATTTGATTGCAGAAATTTATTGTTGTTTTGTTACCTTAAAGGGGTGAAGGTTGTTGGAGAAATTAAGTACAGCTCACAAGAGGCTGTAACTTTACGGGGTTTGTTCCTCCTTTGTGATAATAGTTTTCACGGTGCTTCCGCATTTCTCATCTCATCCTTATAATGGCTCTGTTATTCCCATTTTACAGATGAGAACACAGAGTCTCAGAGAAGATAAGTGACTTTCTCAGAGTCACACATCTCATAGATGGGCAGACTCTGGTCTTCTGCCTCCTAGTTCACAGTACCACACATTCTCTCTGTGATGCAATCTCACAGACATTTGTTTAAAATGACTACTGGTTACAGATGCTGTGGTGATTTCTGGAGAAATATCATCACCTCCTCTATTTTCAGTCAGCCATCGCTCCCAGCCCCAACAGCCCTCCCAGCCCCAGCGGACCCTGCTCCAGCATGTGGCTCAGTCACAGACTGCAACACAGACTTCAGTGGTGGTGAAGTCCATCCCAGCATCTTCCCCTGGAGCAATCACCCACATTATGCAGCAGGTTGTATCTCTTCTTTCTCTTCTTACCTTCTGTTACTGCCTCCTTCCTGAAATAAGGTTCAGTTTCATTGATTATAGGAGAAGAAATAACTGAATTGAAGAGCAGTTCTTTCCTCTGTGAGGACTGAGTAGAGAAAATGAATTGAGAGTCTTAAAACACTGGAAAGTAATTAAGAAACAGTATTCATGGATATTCTGTAAAATTGGAACATTTGAAAAGGGTGGGATTATCTAGATGAATCTGTGACTTCAGAATTGGTCACTCTGTATACATTGTTACGAAAGCATTTATCACTGAGGTGAGATTTTTAAATGAAATAGAAGTTAGCTTGTTTAGCTGTTTGTTGCTAGGTGTTTTGGTTTTAAAATGAATTCTCATGGGAAACATTTATAAGTATGTATAAATATCTCTACTTCTTTTACTATATGTGACCAATTGAGGAAGAGACTTAATGGGGGAGGAGAATGAGTTAATACAAAACAGGAAATCTGGTATCAAGGGTAACAGGGAAAAAGAATATGTTGATAAGCTGATTTTGTGTCAGATACTGTGCTTTGAGCTTTAAAATACATTAATTTGTTTAATTCCCACTATGATCCTGCAAGGTAGGTGTATTATCCCTCTTACAAATGAGGAAACTCATGCTTACAGAAGTTAAGTAACTTATTCTGGGTGGCAGAGCCAGGGTTTAAACCCAAAGCATCCTGCCTCTATACAAAGTGATATCATAGATGCCAGATTTAAGTGTGACTTCTGATTAGTTGTCACATAAAGCACCATCATTTGACTGGTAGCAGTTGATCCTAATTGTAAGCAAACTAACCTGAATGACAATAAATTGTTGCATTAAAAACCTGTATGTGTAAGGTCATTATGAGATAGAAGAGGGTTTCAAATGAATCTCAAAGTTTTTAAAGTTTAGAATAAAGGAATAGCATGACAAAGAAGCAGGAAGAATAGGGTTGGGGTGAATGTTGTGTCACTGAGGAAAGCCAGGTGGCCAGAGGTTTAGCTGAGTATCCGATCTCAGCCTGGTTGCTGGCAGGTTCTGACATTGAGCTTTCTCAAGACCCCCAGAGAGGTCAAACAGGCTGGCCCTAACTATGTCCCTCAAGATCGATGCTTCCTCCCATCACTGTTATAACTGACACAGAACAATCTCCCTTTCCATGGACAGGAGTGCTCACCATCCCCTCCCTGGTCTCCTCCCCTCCTGGCAGCCCAGTCTCTGGGAAACTGTTGCCCAATGGACCCAGATGACCAAAGTGGGGAGGACGACTAGTGCAGAGGGTTCTTCACACAGGCCTTGGTGAAGCCTGAGGACCCATTTCCACTCTGAGCAGAGAGGCCCTCTTTGGGGACCCAGATGGGCATGTCCCTCAGACAGTGACTCTTCCCTTCTGGACAGGGTTGGACATACACACGGCCAACGTGGGCTTCTCTGAACCTCGGCTTTTCTCTGGACACCTCATTCCTGGGTTGCTGCATTCTTTTCTTGCTTGGGTCAGTATCTCTGATGACCAGGCAAGAGAGCTGTGTCCTGAGCCAGAGAACCTCTCCTTTTCTGTGTTGGGCTGTGCTTGCAGGGCAACCTTTCTCCTCCTACCTATACATTCTGGGCTCTCAAGGACTTCTCTTAAAGAAGTGAGTAGATCAGTTTTTGCAGTCCTTAATGTCTAAGAGTTGAAATTACAAGAGTCTCAATCTAAAGACCCCCCTTTAGGTTTAGAAAATTTGAGTTTCTTGGTCTTTTTAGGGCCTTCTGAAAATTTTTGAATGAATCTCATAACCAAGTCTCTTCAGTTTGAGGAAATTGTAGCAATGTAGGTGTTTTTCTTATTTCATTCTTACTTTGTGCCTTTTTTACTTAGGCATTAAGCAGTCACACTGCTTTTACCAAACACAGCGAGGAACTTGGAACTGAGGAGGGCGAGGTTGAAGAGATGGACACTTTAGACCCTCAGACAGGTCTGTTTTACCGATCTGCTCTGACTCAGTCGCAGTCAGCTAAGCAGCAGAAACTTAGCCAGCCCCAGCTGGAACAGACTCAGCTGCAAGTGAAAACTCTGCAGTGCTTCCAGACTAAACAGAAGCAGACCATCCACCTGCAGGCAGACCAGCTCCAGCACAAACTCCCGCAAATGCCCCAGCTTTCCATCAGGCACCAAAAGCTCACCCCTCTCCAGCAAGAACAAGCACAGCCCAAGCCAGATGTACAGCACACACAGCATCCCATGGTGGCCAAAGACAGGCAGCTTCCTACCTTAATGGCACAGCCCCCGCAGACTGTAGTACAGGTGCTCGCAGTGAAAACCACGCAGCAGCTCCCTAAACTGCAGCAGGCTCCGAACCAACCAAAAATCTACGTGCAACCCCAAACCCCCCAGAGCCAAATGCCGCTCCCAGCTGCATCAGAGAAACAGCCGGCAAGCCAGGTAACGGAATATTGGTAGCATGCAAAGCTAAACTTCTCTGTTCACGGAAAAAATAAGAACATCATGACCCTGTCGTGGTTAGCAGTGCTTTCTCCTGGCAAGAGGAAACTCAAAAGCCTCATTTATGCTGGTATTACTTTACCCCATCAGAAGGTTGATATTAGGGAAGAAATGTACGCATTAATAATAGGAAGAAAAAAAAAAAGCATAGCATGCAGAACTTGATTTTCCAGACAGTTAATGAAATCACTTCAGCATTGGTCAGCAGTGCATGGAAGCAAGATCCCTAAATTATTTGTATTTTTTAGGTATAAAATATTTTTTTTTCCTTGCCTGTAAACTCATATCTGTGGCAGTAATGCTAAGTAAACTACAGTCTTTTAAGAAGCTTCATTGAACATCTTCCTTTGTAGTTTACATCATTATCATCTAGTTAATAAATTTACCTTCTAGTTTTATCTTCTAGATTATAGAGGAATTATCTGGATAATCAAAAGAAAAATTCTATTAAGGAAAACCAGTGGCTTTAGAGCGATGTATATGTGTGTATGTGTGTATTATAAATACGTATATAGAGAATATATTTGTATAGGTGTATTTTGAAGCAAAAAATTGAAAATCCTACTTTTTATTTTTAAAAACTGAAGAAAATGCAAATAATTTGAGAACGGGTTGAAGGTATACCGTGTGGGGATATAAATCCCAAAGGAAAACAAGGCTGCTGTGACTTTTTTTTTCCTTTATTGCTGTGAACCTTGGCTGGCTAGACAAAGGTTCTTTTTATCCCTCCTCATTCCCTAGGTTTCTTAAAAATAACCACATACTTTCCCATCCAGCCCTCTTTTAAAACACCAAGCTTCATTCAGAATGTCTTCCTAGTATACCGCACGAATGTTTCTTTTGCCATATTATCTGGGGTGTTGGATAGGTTTTCTCAAAGAGATGTAGCTGTAACACACACAACCCCAATTTGTTTTCAGGTGGAGCAGCCAATTATAACCCAAGGATCCTCTGTTACAAAGATAACTTTTGAGGGGCGCCAGCCTCCCACAGTTACAAAGATAACTGGTGGCAGTTCTGTGCCTAAGCTGACATCACCAGTTACAAGCATATCTCCCATTCAGGCCTCTGAGAAGACAGCAGTGTCAGACATTTTGAAAATGTCTTTGATGGAAGCTCAGATTGATACAAATGTAGAGCATATGGTAGTGGATCCCCCAAAGAAGGTTCTTGCCACTGGTATGCTCACTGGTGAAGCAGGATCATTACCATCCACCCATGTGGTGGTGGCAGGGATGGCGAATTCCACTCCCCAGCAACAGAAATGTAGAGAGTCCTGTTCAAGTCCATCTGCTGTTGGCCCTCCCTTAACGACAAGGAAAATCGATGCACCAGGAGTGCCTACGACAGGCCAGTTCATGCGTATTCAGAATGTAGGCCAAAAGAAAGCTGAAGAGAGCCCAGCAGAAATTATCATCCAGGTAAGAATTGGAAGGAACATGAGAAGTATTGGGCATCTTGGGGGTTGTGGGTTTGCTGTGATTGGGGCTATCACAGGAAGAGTCATGCCAAGATGGCAAAAGATATAGCAATTATTTTTGAGATGGCATTTGAAAAATTGGGGTTTAATACCTATTATAAATATACAAATTTTTATTTTCTGGAAGAGAATTCTAGAAAATTGGTGGATGTTATCACACCCCCTCTTAGAGGTAGTCAAGGGCCCTGAGCCCATATGTCAGCTTGACAGTCTTGACAGTCTTGTCTTATATCTTATAGATATAAGACATGCTTGCCAGGGTTAACTCAGTAAGTCAACCCAGAAAATCAGCAGCTTGATGGGGTCAGTCTCCCTGGTCTTTGCTCAAAAACTCCTGGGATGTAACTGGATTGCACTTTTATTTCAAGTCAATTTCAGGGACCCTTTCCTTGGAAATACACAGCTCTTTATCTTGATCTAAGTTTATGGTTTTTAGGACAGTTAAACCTTAATTAACTGCAGTGTCTGCAGAAACATGTTGTAAGAAAATGTTTCTACATAATTTAATTTTATATTTAATTTGGGATTAACCATAAAGCTTTGCTTTTTATTTCAATCATTGTTGAAAAATCTTGTTATGTTTACTGTCCTGCCTTGGTAAGTACAGGCAAGTGAACATAATGAATTATTCATTGGCAGTAGATCTTCTGTGCTTCACATTCCCTTCATTTTGAAACTCATCTGTCATCATGCATAATAGATCAAGACTAAAGAATTACTGAGTCCAGACTAGCCTTTAGAAGTTGTGTTTTACTTCCCTTTCTCCTTGCAGGGTTTCAGATTGTTTTCTTGTCACTTTTCATTTTTTTGGCTACACTTGTAAGATGGCTTGGAAGGTTATCAGCACAGCACATTTTATTTAATGGAGAATTTGGATTCATTGAAATGTGGATAATCTAGGATTTACCGTAGATTCATTGTTGTGTGACTTGAAAGTTTCTATGGTAAACTTTCCCTTTTCCATGATGCCAGGCTATAAGAGAATACAAATTGACCAATATTATATTTATTAATATAAATAAGTATGGGGGAAATGCTTAAAGGCAAATAGAACTGGCCATTGAATTATTAAGTGATTTCTTCCTCTATAAAAACAGTTGTTAGCGTATTAAGTCATTCTTGACAGGGGGAGTCATTGGTGTGTCGCTCCCCCCACCCCACCCCCTGAAAATGTGGGAAAAGACTTCAAGTTTCTAGCTTTGCCACTCATTGTGTGACTTTAGGCAGGGCTCTTTTACCCCACTCTGCGTTAGTTTCCTCATCAGTAAAAATGGAAATAAGGAGTGCCTATTTTACATGATAAATGGGAAGATTGTACAAAATTTAGATGAAGCACCTAGCACAGTACCTGGCTCTTGGTGATTGCCCAATAAATGGTAGCTGTTAACTATTTTACTAAAATTTACTGTGGCTCCTAAGAGTTTAAATTGGTATGCCAACTATATTGGAAATAATTTGAGATAGCTTATTTGGAAATTATTTTCTGTATTTTATGAACAGGGCTGAAAATTGCTTTGTGTATCAAGGATAGTATCTAATGAATTGGCTCTCTACAGAACATACAACTAACTTTCAGTGTATATATACCATGTGCTAGGTGGCCACATCAGAGGGAAGGACAGTGTGGTGGTTAGGAACCAAGCTTTTGGAGTCAGAAACGCCTGGGTTTGAGTCTCAGCTGTACTCCTTCTTACCAGCATTGTAGTTTGGAGCAACAGAGTTCACCTCTGTACCTCCATTTCATTCCCTGTGAAATGAAGATCATAACAGTTGCTCACAAGGTTGTTTCGAGGATTTCATGGGAAGCTGTATGGAATATAGCTAGTTAAGTGTGTGATACAAAGGAACACTCAATAACTACAGCTCCTGTTACTATAATCATCAGGAATATATTGTTGGGATATTTTCAGATCTTCTAGTTACACTTAGCTTTGACTGGAAGTATTGATTTTATGGATTCAGTAAAATAGTGTGGGGATGAATGAAAGAAGTCTACAGAAGTGCTTTGATTCCTTGAAGAATGTTTTATAAGAATTCAACATGTTTAATAATAAATACTTTGAATGAAAAGCATGTTCTTTGTAGACAACTGTATTTCATTCATTTGTTCGTTCATTCATTCATTCATTCATACCACATGTATTACTTAACCTCTGTGTTCTAGGTGCTGTGCTAGGTGCAGGCTAGAGGAGTAAACAAAACAAATATATCTTCTATTCTGAAGGATCTATATATGTGGAACTTATAGTTTTAGAACCCTGAGATCTTTAGAGTATATCTTACTGCACGAGATTAAAGCTCAGTGAGGTGAAGTGACTTGTTCAGAGGTCCATAGCACATCTGAGCCAGAATTGAATTAGAATCCAGGTCTCCTGACCCCACCTCAGACTTCTTCACAGTGACCAGCTATATGGAACAGAGTGGGGGAAAACAAGTGACAGAAGACTCCACAAATCTAGATTGAGTGCCTTGGCATCTTGCAATATTTTCTTTATAGTGTTAACATTATATATATATCCCTCTCCGCATCAGTTCCCACCCTGGCAGTAGAAGACTGTTTTGGTCAGGTATATTTCCTGATACTCAGTTTTGCCCTGGGACTTTGAATGTTAAAGATAGGTTAATTCATTTGGCAGGTGTTTATTGAGCAACTAAGGCATGACAGGCCCTGTTCAGATCTCTCAGCATCTAGCAATGAAAAAAAGTAGTCAAGTTCTGTGCTTACATTCTCATGGAGCTTACATTCTAAGGGTGAGAAAAAAAAAAATTAACAAAAATGATAAATACAGTGAAGAAAAAAAACAATGTAATAGAGGTGGGAGTGGGACCTACCCAGTGATCTGGTTTCATGGTCATAGAAGAAAAGCTTCTCAAAATGTTTTACTCTAAGCATTTGAGCTAAGATGCAGATGACAGGATGGAACCAGCCATGCAGAGATTCAGAGAAAAAGTATTCCAGGAAGAGAGGAGGAACCTAGTGCAAAGGTCCAAGGTATGAGTGTGCTTGGCATAAGCCTAGAGTTATGACAAAAAGTTTGATTTTATAGCAGTTACCATAGGAAACCGTTGTAGAACTTTAAGCAGGGGTATTATGTGAACTGATAGACCTGATAAGGATGAGAAAGAAGAACCTGACAAGGCGATATGGCCATAATATGTGTTTGTCTACTCATATTTTAAAAGACAGTTTTGTCCTCTTAGGAAAGAGAATTAGTATGTCACCCAAATAAATAACTTCCCCTTTGAACTACCAAAGGGTTACAGAAGGTTACTGAAGGGTTTAAAATATATTGTGGTGTCAGCAAATTAATCATATACCTTGCAGATAATAATGAGTGAAAACTGACTGCATTTACATTTAAAATTTGCTTAATGATCAAATGATCAAGTCTCTCTCTTGATTTAGGCACAGACTTCAGCCTCCTTCACTGGACGAGGTACAGTCAGGAAGTGAAAAGATCACTTTAAGTTGATAGAAGACTTGAGCTTGAATCCTGGCACTTTAACTTTGACCAACTGTGTGACCTTGATTAAGTCACTTACCCTCTTAGTTTCCTCATTTGTAAAATGGGAGTAACATTTTTCTTACAGTGTTGTTATGGGGATTTAGTAGAGTATCATGTGTGAAAGCACCTAGCACAGTGCCTGGCGTGTAGTAGTTGTCCAATGTCAGTTTCCTTGTTTCCTTCCTCAGTGTTGGGGAAATCCTCCTGTTTCTTCTTTTTACCATAAAGCCTCTCTCTTGTGTCTTCTCTTCCAGGCCATTCCCCAGTATGCTATTCCTTGTCACTCCAGTTCCAACGTGGTTGTAGAGCCCAGTGGGCTTCTTGAGCTAAACAACTTCACTAGCCAGCAGTTGGATGACGATGAGACGGCAATGGAGCAAGACATAGACAGTAGCACAGAGGATGGAACCGAGCCCAGCCCCTCTCAGAGTTCTGCTGAACGGTCCTAAATTTTTGAAAACAGGCGTGCACTTTAAAACCTACTTGGTTACCAAGTGTCCAGGGAAGCCCTTGATTTTTGATGTCGAAAGATAGCACTTTGCCCATGCTTAGGCTATGGACCCCAAAATCACAGTGTTTCAACAAAGAGCTGCTGCAGGAGCAGCATTTTAAAACAAGATAAAACTCACAGGGGAATGTACTTTTTAAAAAAAAAAAAAAGAAAAAGGAAAAAAAGGAAAGCTAAAAAAAAGAAAAACGTGCACATCTGCAGTGACAAAAGACCCGATATTCTTTCTCTGTTGGACCATGGCTGATGGTAAAGTATGTCATGCAGTGGAAAGAGACTTTTCCTGTGAATGTTCAACTGGTTTCTGCTGAGCAAAACACCATCAGAAAAGGAGAATGTGAATAGTTTGTATTTTGAAATGGTGTGTCAGGAACAGTTTTTTAAAAACCTTGTATGTTTTTGAAAATCTCTGAAAGTGTTGAATTGGTTAAAATTTTACATTTGCTCAGTTTATAGTTTATAAAATAACTAGAAAAATACTGGCATTAAAGAATCCTTGTTAGATGGTGGAAATCAGATCCCTAACCAGTGGGAAGTGCTTTTTGGGTGGCTTGTACATTCTCATCATTTGTATGCTAATTTATTGTGTTGTTGTTCCTTTGTGCTCTAGGCAGCACACTTGCCTTCTATTTATTTAAATGTAAACATTTCAAAGCAGGCCATATTCTGACAGATTTCCTGTAAACCAGGATTTGCCTGCCTTTTCCACCTCCCACCCCTCCCGCTCCTTTAAGAAAAGAGAAAATGTTTCATTGTGAAGGAGAGGAAAAGAAACATTTTCTAGCCCAAAGGAAGTGTTCAGCTATGTTCAGGAAAAATAACCCATATGATGCTATCTTAACATTGAAATTGCACATTCATATTGGACTGAGACTTTGAAGATAACTTTTACGTACTTTTGTTTAAACCCCTTTGAAATGTATAAAAATTAATTTGCAGTTCTAAATGTAATGTTTTTAAGCATTCTGCCTTTTTAGGACACAGTTTGTTTAAGCAATATGTTTGGGTCTTGTGATCACGGTCTGTCACAAGTAGAGTGAGGGGTAAGAGGGTGGGAGGGTAACGGTCAGTTTTGACAAGTTGTGGCAAAGGAAGCAATTCTTTTCATTTTTTAAAAAATGTAAATAGAAAAGTTTTTAACGGTTTTATATAGATTTCACTATAAATAAGCATTTTAAGACTGACAAATGTTGAACTGTACATACATATCTCAGCATAACTGCCCAATTTTTTGGTGCTGAAGTACTGTAAGTAGATTTCACCAACAGTCTCCTAATTTTTGCATCTATATCTAGAAAAAAAACTGTGATACTGTAGTTAATAAATTCCCACTAGAGTGACACTGAAGATTTAAACACAAGCATTTATAAGATGCACTGACCTCTGGTAGTCGCCATCATTTCTCCTGAGTGGTTAACGACTTACCCGTAGATGGGGCTGTTGGATTTTATTTTATTGTACAAATTCATGTTTAAAAGACTTTGTGATTGTTTCTAGTTAAGTAACTTTTTAACCTCTCCAGTCATAGGCTTCTTTGAAAATCTGATCACACTATGAACTCTCCCCAAAAAGACACACATGCCAATATACATGTTAGATTTTACATACAATCTTAGGGGTTTGTGGGCCCCTAAGCCTAACCATGTATTCAAGGTTAAGCCCTCTGTTATGGTCAGTCCATTACTTACAGATGTAAGTTTTTATAAAATAAAATATGTTTTAAATATTCATGGGTCAGGTAACAAGAGCAAACTTGAATAAAGTTATTATGTCTACTTCTACATATTCTGGCAGCATAGCATACCTGTGTCCCTTTTGAGAATTTAACCTTAATATGTTTTCAGCAACTGGAATGGCAGACGAAACTTCCATAAGCTACACTTTTAAAAATCAGTATGTATATATTAACAAATTATCAAGTGAGGGATTTAATATTTTTTTTTCCTTCAAAGATACTACTTTCAAGGAGACCATGAATTCTTTTGTTTATTCAACAAATATTATTTGAACATCTACGGCGTGTTGGGTACTGTTCTAAGCACCAGGGATTCCACAGTAAATAAACAGAAAATCCTACCCTTATGGAGTTTACAAACAGAGCTTCCTGCTGAAGAGTGGATGCCAGGGCCAAAGGAAGGAGGAAACTCAAGTTCCTCCTTAGGTTTCTTGCTTAAGTGAATGGATGGTGGTGCTGTATATGGGTCTCCAGGTATCCTTTTACTGAAAGTCTTAGCATTATTAAATGTAATTTTAAATCAGTTCTTGTGAAAGATATCCAGAGATTATGCTGCAAATATTACAGAATTATTAGAGTCCTAACAACTGTTACAGGCAGTGGTAAGAAAAATTCATTTGGTTTGAAGTAAACTTTGTAAATGCTTTGTATTGCAGAATGCAGTTTATGCTGAACTTAGGGAACTTAAAAAAATGTTTTATTGAAATTAATTCACATGCCATACAATTCACCCATTTAAAGTGTACAGTTCAGTGGTTTTCACTGGATTTACTGAGTTGGGCAGCCATCACTACAGCCAGTTTTAGAACATTTCCATAACCCTAAAAAGAAATCCTGTACCCCTTAGCTGTTACCCCTGAAACTCACCCTGCCACTCCAGCTCTAGGCAACCACTAAACTACTTTCTGTCTTTATGGACTTGCCTATTCTGGACATTTCATATAAATGGAATCATACAATATGTGGTCTTCTGTGACTGGCTTCTTTCATTTGGCATAGTATTTTCAAAATTGTAACAGGTTTCAGTCCTTCAGTCCTTTTTATGGCTCAGTAATATTCCACCACATGGATAAACCACATGTTCTTTATCCATTCATTGGTTGATGGACATTAGGGTTTCTACTTTTGGCTTTTATGAATAATGCTGCTGTGAACATTTGTGTATAGTTTTTACATGTTTTCCGTTCTCTTTGGTACATTTCTAGGAGTGTAATTGCTAGGTCCTACAGTAACTGTTTAATGATTTGAGAAACTATCAAACTCTTGTCTACAGTGACTGCACAGTTTACAGCAGTATAGGGCAGTTTGACCTTTTCTACATCTTCACCAATGCTTGCTATATTTGTTTTTTGTTTTCATTATTTTTCAAAATTATATCCATTTTAGAGTGTGCAGTGGTACCTCATTATGGTTCTGATTGACATTTTCCTGATGGCTAATGGTAAGAATCTTTTCATCTGCTTGTTGGCCATTCACTGATCTTTGGAGAAATGTCTTTTGCCCATTTTCAAATTGAATGATTTTCTATTATTTAAATTGAGAGCTTTCGAAGTACAGGCAATAATACCACTCTTAAAAGTAACCTGTTCTCTAGTCATTAATTCATCACCCTTAAAACCTTAATCATGTTTGACTTCCTCTCTAATGTAACAAATTGCTTAACATTCTTAAAACTGTGTAGAGCTAATTGAAAACGTTTTTAAATACATTTCTTTGTGAGGTTCTCTCAATGACCTGCTTGGATGGGAGACATAGTACAAAGGAAATAGTACCCAAGTGGTCTGGATTTGAGTCCCAGGATCCTGTGTTAATGGATCATATGAACTTGAGCAGGTCCCATTTCCTGTAATACAAAGTGTGAGTTTCTGACCCACTTGGGGTTATCGTGAAGAGTGCATGAAATAGTGCATGTAAAAATGCCAGGCACAGAGGTGCTCTATTTTTTAAGTCTAATAGTTATTAACAGTCCCACTTTATAAATAGAAAACGAGGGCTCAGAGACAAATGAAGTACCAAAACACACAGATTATATGCTAATAGGCATCATGCTGATCCCCAAGTTGATACTTTCTATATGGGAGTGTATGTGTGCCACCAGACACAGAATTGGCCTTTGGAAAGACAGGGGAACTTGATGTTGGCCTGTAACATAATCTCTTTGTCTGTCTTGGGTGCCTTCACACAGAGGTGCTCACACACAAGTTTGTTTTTTGATTTGTCACAAATCCCAGTTAAGAGGAAGTAGAGTGAAAAAGCACCATGTAAGCAAGGCCTTTCCAAGAAGAGTGAGAAAACAGTCTGCTGCCTCTGCTTACAGGTTTTATAAGCCTTTAAGTGAGGCCTATGACCTACATATTGAAAAAAGGATTGAAACACCATAGAATCAGATTTGTACTTGTGAGAAGTCTTGCTCTGCTTTCGTACCTCTTCCTTGCTTACACAGACTGTAACTGAAAACAGGGCACTTCAGAAAAAAAAAAAAAAAAGGCAAGCCTAAGTTTGAATCCTGACAAGCCATGTGGCTGGACAAGCTCCGAGAGGCTTCAGTTAGCACAAGATGGAATGAATGGTTTATACTATGTCACCTAATACCCATTTTTAAATGTCCTGACTTTTTCTTTTCCTTCCAACAAATAGTTACTGGGCACTTCTTATGTGCAGACGTTGGGGATATAATAGCCAGGGAAAGACACCTCTACCCTCTTGGAACTTGAGCCTTTAGCTCCTTTAGGATACATGAATCAAAGATTACAGCTAAATATATTCATTGCTAGGTGCTATGGTGGAAAATAAGTAGTGCTAGGATAGTGTGTAAATACGGAGGTTGGGGAGTTGTACTCAGAAAGGGATTCTTTTTTTTTTTTTTTTCCTTTTTTTTAGAGAGAGAGCACAAGTAAGCAGAGCATCAGGGAGAGGGGGAGAGAGAGAAGCAGGCTCTCTGCTGAGCAGGGAGCCTGATGTGGGGCTCTATTCCAGGACTCTGGAATCATGACCCGAGCTGAAGGCAGCCACTTAACCAACTGAGCCACCTGGGTGCCCCCAGAAAGGGATTCTTAAAGTGATTTGAAGGAAGGGATTTAACTAGACAAGAAGGATGGGGGGTGGGGGCAGAAGGATAGCAGCTATGAAAGGCCTGTGGTAGGAGGGGTTTGGGGAGAGGGGAACTTGAGTAGGCTAATGTGACAGCAACGCAGCAAGTGAAGGCAACAAGCTTGGGAGCAGAAAGTAGAGACAGACCTATATGTGGATCTTGCAGGTTATGATAAAGGTTTGAGGTTTTATTCTTAGAACAAGAAGTCACTGAATAGTTTTAAGCCATTGACCCTGGCAAAATGGATTAATATATGTACAAACTACTTGGAGTTAAGTTCATTAGTACAGAAAAATATATTTAGCTTTTTTTTTTTTAATGCCAGTCTCATCTCCTTATGTCTGGCATTCAAGGTTCTTAGAGCTGCAATCTACATCTGTAGATTCATAACCCATTTCACTACCCCGACCTACTGCCTGTCTCCCCCATCACACATACAGTTTATGCTCTGTAATTGACAGACTCACTCATTTCCCAAAGCCCTGATTAAAAACCACATCCTTCACCAAGACTGCCCAGATGTGTTGCAGGGGAACTTAATCCTACCCGACTGCTGAGTTCCTCTAGCATTTGGGGAGAAATACACGTTTATGCAGCACTTACCATTGGTTCTTTACTGTGAATTAGTTGCAATTTTTACAGTATGCCTCTGGGAGAGCCCTTGAAATGCAGTATTCTAAGGAGTCATTCTAAATTCTTTTAGCTTAAGAGATGCTGAGCTTTCTGGATTTTTTTTTTTTTTTTTTTTTTTTTTGTCTCTGATGCCCTTGAATATCAAGACTTAATATTCAAGTTTGTTAGAAAGAGTTTAGTGAGATCGTTGGTAATCTTAAGATTCACTCATTCAAGTCAGTAGCATCCTGTTTGGTTCTCCACAGGATCAACTGCTATTTCCTTGCATGGCAGTGTTCACCAGGGTCTATCATCTATGCTATCACTTTGACCTCTACCATATATGGATTAATTAATTAAATCACTGAATATATATTGAGCAGTTATTGTTACCCAGACACTATTCTAGCCACTAGGGATATAGCAGTGAACAAAATAGTTGAAAAATAAAGCAATCTGTGTTATGTAGCTTACATTCTAAATGGGTTATAAGTGTAAATTAAAAATAAATGGTATCTTATGATAATTATAACAAGCAAAGTGGGAAAGGGGAATATGAAACTCTAGGATCTGTTGGTGTTAAATCTTAAATGAAATAGACAGAGAAGTTCTCACTGAGAAGGTAAATTGGAAAAAACCTCCAGGACATGAGGAAGTCAGCTGGACTGATGTCTGCAGAAAGAGTGTTCAACGTGAAGGGGACAGCAAGTACAAAGGCCCTGAGATCCGTGCCTGGCATATTCAAAGAAGAGCCAAAAAAAAAAAAAAAAAAAGACCAGATAGGGTTAGGGTCAGAGTGAATGGGGATGGAGGGAGTTATGTCTTCTCTCTTTTTTTCTTTGTCATTACCTAAAGGGTTGTCAAGTTTGATGATCTTTTCCAAGAGCTGACTTTTGGTTTCTTTGATTCTTTTGTTTTTCTATTCCCTATTTCATTTATCTCCATTCTAATCTTTTTGTTATTTTCTTGCTTTAGCTAGCTTTGGGCTTTGTTTATTTTGTTTTTCCCCCTTTTTCTAGTTCCTCAAGGTGTAATGTTAAATTATTGATTTGAGATCTTTCCTTTTTTGATGTAGGCATACACAGCTGTAAATTTCTCTCTGAGCACTGTGCTGCATTCTATAAATTTTGGTATGTTGTGGGACTTTTTTTTTTCACTCATCTCAAGGTATTTTCTAGTTCCTCTTATGATTTCTTCAATCACTAGTTGTTTAAGAGTTTGTTTAATTTCCACATATTTGTGAAATGTGCAGTTTTCCTTCTGTTACTGATTTCTACCTCTGTTCCATTGTGGATGTTCTGTCCATGATTGAAAGTGGTGTACTGAAGTCTCCAGAAGTCTCCATTATTGTGAGCTGTCTGTTTCTCCCTTCAGTTCTGTTACTATTTGGCTCATATATTTTGGAGCTCTGTTTGGTACATGTATGTTTATAATTGTTATTTCTTGGTGAATCAACCCCTTTATCAGTATATAATTCTTCTTTGTGTCTTGTAACAGTTTTTACTTAAAGTGTATTTTGTCTGATATTAGTATAGTCACCTCATCTCTTTTTTAGTTACCATTTGCATGGAATATATTTCTCTATCCTTTAACTTACAGCCTATTTATGTCTGCGTCGAAAGCCAGTCTCTTATGGCAGCATATTGGATCATTTTTAATCTAATCTGCCAGTTTTGGCTGTTGATGGGAGAGTTTAATCCATTTATTTTCAATGTAATTAGGAATAAAGAAGGATTTACTTATGCCATTTAATATTTGTTTGCCATGTCTGATACTTTTTAAAATTCCCTATTTCCCATGGCCTTCTTTTATGTTTAATTGATTTTTTTTTGTATTGAGATGTTTTTATTTCCTTCTCATTTATTTTGTGTAAATTTTTAGTTATTTAGGTATTTCCTTTGTGGTTACAAAGGGGATTACATTTAATATCCTTAAGTTATACCTAGTTTGAATTGATACCAATTTTACTTTAGTGGCATACAAAACTTTGCCCCTCTATAGCTTCATTCCCCCCTTTATGTTGTTATCATCACAAATTACATTTTTATACGTTGTGTGTCCAATAACAGATTTATAATTATTTTTATGCATTTGCCTTTTCAATTATGTAGGAAATAAAAAGTGGAATTACAAAACAAAACTGCAATAATATTGGCTCTTATATTTTCCCGTGTAGGTACCTTTACTGGAGGACATTATTTCTTCATATGGCTTCAACTTACTGTCAAGTGGCCTTTTGTTTCAATCTGAAGGACTCCTTTTATTTTACTTATTTATTAAACATGGGACTTGAACTCGGGATCCTGAGATCAAGACCTGAGCTGAGATCAAAAGTCAGATGCTCAACTGACTGAGCCACCCAAAAGCCCTTGAAGGACTCCTTTTAGTATTTCTTTATGGGAAGATCTAGTGGTAATGAGCTCCCTGAGCTTTTGTTTATCTGAGAATGTCTAACTTTTCGCTCATTTTTGAATGACAGTTCTACTGGATATTGAATTCTTGATTGACGGGTTTTATGTTTTTTCTTTCAGCACTTCCTGCCTTCCTAGGCTTCATGGTTTCTGGTGAGAAATCGGCTGTTTACCTTACTGAGGAGACCTTGTACCTGACAAGTTGCTGCCCTCTTATTTCTTTCCAGATCTTCTTTTTGTCTTTTGACAGTTTGACTCTGACGTGTCTTAGTGTAGCTGTGTAAGTTTATCCTACTTGGAGTTCATTCAACTTCTTGAATGTGTAGATTCATGTCTTCCATCAAACTTGGTAAATTTTCAATTGTTTCTTCAAATATTCTTTCTGCCCCTTTCTCGCTTTCTCCCATAATACATATATTGAGCCTTTTGATAGTATCCCACAGGTCTCATAGCTCCTTTTAATTTTTCTTCTTCCCCCGTTCTGTTCCTGGATAATTTCGTAACTGGATAATTTCAGTTGTCCTATCTTCAGGTTCACTCATTCTGTCTTCTGCATGCTCAAATTTTCTAGAAGTTGAACCCCCTCTAGTAAAGTTTTTTTTTTGTTTTAATTCATTTACCAACATCTCCCCATTTCTGCAACCCTTGGCAGCCACCATTCTACACTGTTCTGTGAGTTTGACTTTTTAAGATTTCACATATAAGTGAGATCATGCAGTATTTGTCTTCTGTTTCTAACTTATTTCACTTAGCACAATGTCCTCCATGTTCATCCATGTTGTTGCAAATGACAGGACTTTCTTTTTTAAGGTTGAACAATATTCCACTGTGTGTGTATGTATACACACACACACATACATACATGTATATATGTATGTATATATACATATATATATATACACATACTGTATTTACTTCATTCATTCACTGATGGACACTTAGGTTGTCGCCATTGTGAACAATGCTGCAGTGAACAGATACTGATTTCATTTCCTGTGAATATATATCCAGAAGTGGTATTTTTGGATCACATGGTAGCTCTTAATTTTTTTGAGGAACCTCTATAGTGTTTTCCATGGAGTTTTCATTTCAATAATCATACATTTCTATCCAGAATTTCCATTTTGTTCTGTTGATAATTTCTCTTTATTGAAATTCTTATTTTGTTCTCAAATCACTTTCTGTATTTCCTTTAGTTCTTCATCTTTGGCTCTTTGAACACATTTAAGACAGTTATTTTAAAGTCTTTGTATAATAAGTCCAGTGTCTGGGTTTTCGTGAGAACTGTGTCAGTCAAGTAATTTTGTTCCTTTGAATAGGTCATATTTTTCTGTTTATGGGTATACTTCGTGATTTTTTTTGTTGAAAAGCGAACATTTGAATATTGTGGTGTGGTAACTAGAAATCAAAGTTTCCCTTCCCCCCCAGGATTTGCTAGGTTTTTCTTTCTTTTTTTGGATTGTTAAAGGCTGTAGTGGTTCATTTGTCTACTGACATCTTCCCCCACCCCAACCCGACACTGTATTCTTTTCATGTGTGGTCACTGAAGTTTCTGTTCCACAGCATGTGTTCGACTAGTGTTTGACAGGTTTCTTTGAACCCCGGGAGCTAAGCAAACACACACACACACACACCTCTTGGTCTTTGCAGATTGGCCTTGTGCTGTGGTCCTTCTTCAGCACTTACCCAGACTTCCACTGAGTCTAGGGACCAACCTGAAGTGAAAGCTTGAGGTCTTCTCAGTTCTTTTCTAAGCGTGTATGTGGCTTTGCAAATTCCTCTTTATTATTAAAGTGCTTTTGAATGTCCTAATTTCTCAAAGGAACTCTCCTGATCTTTTCCTCCCAGGCCTTAGGTGTTCTTTCATACCTCAACTATAATCTTTTGCCTTAGCAGTCTGCAGATTGTTTGTCGGCCTTGTTTTCAAACAATGTATTCTGCATTTCCAGCATGACCGAGTTCTGAGTTAGGTGAAACAGAAATGATTGCCTTTCTTCAGTCCTTCAAATAGCCCCGAGGCAGGTTAGAATAAATGTACACAGTAATTTGCAAATAAAGTGTCCTGTGTTCCTTTCAAAAGCAAGGACCAGTGCCTCACCCTGGCAACATGGGCATCCTTAAGGTCATTGCTGAGCCAGGGAGAGGCTAGGGTAAAGGCCAGTAGAAATGCCACAGAGTTTTCCTATAGTTTTGTTTCTGTCTCATTTTTTTAGGTGGCAAGATATACATGAGATAAAACTTAACCATTTGTAAGCATACAGTTCAGTGGCATTATGTACATTCATATTGTTCAATCATTACCACTGTTCTTTTCCAGAACTTTTTCATCATCCCAAACTGAAACTCTATAGCCATTATATGATAATTCCCCTTCCCACCTCCCCCAGCCCTTATTAAGCACCCTATACTTTCAAAGTTGCCTTTTTTTTTTTTGATTCAGCATTTGGTGTTGCTATATAAAACTTTTTGACTATTTTCCAGAGTTCTGACAAAACTGGTTTGGGTAGTTTCTGCTTGTGTTTCAGTTTCTGTGAGCTTGGAGCTATCTACTATGCCATTTTGCTGACATCACTCTCAACACTACAGTTTTGTCCTGAGTAATTTGGAAGAGTAGACTAGCCATTTACTGATAGGAAAGACTGTGGGAGGATCTAATTTTGAAGAATATCAAAGTCTCAGTTGGGGATAAATTAAATTCAAGACACCTATTAGACATCAAGTGGAGAAGTCAAATAGATAGGTAGAAAAGAAAAGAGCTCCCAAGGGCTGATCCCTAGGTGGTCCAGCACATAGCAGTCAGGAAGATGAAGGAGAACCAAAAAAGAGACTGAGAAGGACTGGCCAGAAGGATGGGAAGTAAAGCTGGAAATTGAGAGTCTTGGAAACATAAGATGTTCATCTTGGGGACAGATAAAGCTGCTAAATCAAAAAAGGTGAGGACTCTGGGAGTGAGCCATGTGAAGTCATAAGTGACCTTGGATAATACAGTTTTGGTGGAGTTGGGGACAAAAGCTAGAAGAGGTTGTGAAGAGGGAATTACAGACTGAGAATACAGATAATTCAGTGAGTTGCTGTAAAGAGCAGTGATACGGAGCAATTGCTGGAAAGGCAAATGGGGTCAAGAGGTCTGCTGTTTTTTAATTTAAGGAAATGGGATTTCTGATGAGATTGATCCAATGGAGAGAAGAAAGTGTTTGTAATGCAGAAGACAGTCAAATCACTGGTGTACTCTTAGAATAGTGGTAGGAGCTGGGATTTGTGGAGGTTCTGGGTTCATCCATTATAACAGAAGAGAAGATATGCAGGGGCAGAAGTGGGTAGGCAGGTAGCTACATCTGTCTCCATTTTCTAATGACTCCCAAATTCCTATCTATAATTGTTATCTCTTCCCTGGGCCAAAGCCTACTGCCTTGAGACATCCCTGACTGGATTTCCTATAAATGCTCCTACAAATACTTTACGTTGTCCCAAATGAACTATCTTCTGATTCATGCTCCCTGCTGTGTTACTACCTGTCCATGGCACCCAATCCATGCTGAGAAGAAGAAAGACCAGCTTTTGGGCTGGGGTGTAGGCCTCAATAAAAAGGCAGCCCCAGAGCTGAGGCTGGAAGAAGGGTGGATTTCCTCCATGGGCAAGGGAGTAAAGCAAAGTAAAACGAAGTAGGCAGAGCACTCTAAGATGGGGTGTCTGGTGACCAGATGGCAGTGTACTCAGAGCAGTCACTTGGAGGCAGTTACAGGATTTAAAGAGCTATTTATTTTGAGTTTTTCTTCCTTAGCGTTAGATTGTTGTCCTGCTGAAGAAGAACCCTGACAAGTCCTTTCGCACTCTGTGTCTGGCACAGGCTGTCCCCTCACACACAACGCACTGACCTCTGATTATTGACCAGTCTACTCTTTGCATCCCCAAGGTCACCTGGCATGCTTCCCCTGACTCTTTTTCTTTGCCTCCTCATCTCTATCTCCTTTATGACTGTTCTACATCTCCTTTATGGCTCCTAATTCTTGTTCCATGGAAGTTTTGCTCTGAGAGTTGGATCGTCTTCATGGCATTAGGAAAAAGTACCTGGTGTGTAGGAGGCACCGTCGGGTCTGTTGACTGGCCGTGTAGAAAACTCCCAGACTGGCCCCGAGGCCCTGCCCACAGGTGCGCAGATGCTTGTTAACGAAAATGCACAAGCAAATCCAGAAATAACATCCCTATTGCAGGTTGTTTTGGGATGAGGATGTTATTGTTGTGAAATGTTTGTGTATCAGTCACTTTGGACCCAGAGGACAGTGCCCATCTCCGTTGTCATTTGTTCTGTCACTTCAAAGTACAGGAAAACCATGGGTGGTGATTTTAGAATCTTACTCAGAACCCTCAGGGAATGAATCATTTTGTACTGACGACTTTTCCGGATTGCCACAGTTAAAATAAATGAAGCAACAGGACGTCGTTGTTGTTAATTTTAACCATTTTATTTATTTTTTAAAAATTTTTTTTTTTAAGATTTTTTTTTTAATTTATTTATTTGACAGAGAAAGATCACAAGTAGGCAGAGAGGCAGGCAGAGAGAGAGAGGGGGAAGCAGGCTCCCCGCTGAGCGGAGAGCCCGATGCGGGACTCGATCCCAGGACCCTGCGATCACGACCTGAGCCGAAGGCAGCGGCTTAACCCACTGAGCCACCCAGGTGCCCAATTTTAACCATTTTAGATGGTAAACTTAAGAAATGCATTATCATACTTTTCGGAACATGATTCTACACATTCTTTGTTTCTTCAGAATCGTTATCATAAACATCGTTATAATTTTCCATCTCAGCTACAAGAATACAGAGCCTCGTTAAAAGAATAAGAGGAGGAGTAACTCGGGCTCGGTCTCTCCCTGGAGCAGACCCATACTAGTGTCCAGAATCTGAGGTGGAGGTCTCTGAGCTGCCCCAGAAACCTGAGGGCTGAGTGAGGGGAAGAAGCAGAGCTTGACCCCAATGATAGGGCCGGTGACTCTGCCTTAGTGTGCAGTTGAGCCCCCTTGAGGAACTTGTTAAAATGTAGTTCCTAGCTCAGTAGATTTGGATTCAGTTCTAGCCTGGAATCTGAAGTCTGCATTTTAAACAAGATTTCAGGCAATGTCAATGCTGCTGACCACAGACCACACTTTTAATATCAAGTCTTTATTTGACCCCCTAGAGCTTTTCTTGTGACCTTTAGTGGGTTTTATTGGGAAGCTTATCTAGCAGCTCTTTCTTTGGGGCATCTTAGAAGCACCACGTGGCCTATGGTGCTAATAATTCCTCCATGTGCACAGTGCTCTAAGGTTTATAGAGGGGTCTCATGTTCCCTGTTTCTCTTCACATTCTCACAATAGTCCTGAGAGGTAAGTCAGCACCATTTCACCAGCTGGGAAACCAACTTGACATTGTACAGCTGAGTAATTGGCAGAACCAGGGCTCATGGCTTCATGTTTAGTGCTCTTTTCACTACTTCTTTCCCTCTCCACCATGTATATGCTGTATCTTACACTGTGGGAATGCTGTGGGGAAAACAGTGCATGCACATGTCCCCATGTGCCAGTATTAAAAGGCTTATCAACAGCTGTAGCACATGGGACCCATGCAGTCTCAGGTAGGACACCCAGACCGAGAGTCACATTTCCTCTCCCCTCAAATCTCCATCTTTGCATGATGACCTTGACTCTTGTGTTCAAAATGCTGGAATCCCAGCGACCATCTTAGCACTTGCAGAAATGCTGTCAGTGCCCCACTCTTTGCCCCTTTGAGCCTTTCCATTTCAGGACAGACTGGCCAGCTCCCTCTGCCAGCAATGGGCCTCTCTGCCTGAGGGCTTTCTCTGGCCATGCAGGCACTGAAGCGCTGGGAAATTCATGCTGCTCAGTCAGCCAAGGATTGGTAGGAGTAGATGTAAAAATAAGCCAACACTCTCTCCTCTTAATTCAGGGCAACTCTGGGACACTTTCTCCCCACTAAGCCCCAGTTACCCATAGTGGTAACTTGCTCAATAATGTTGCCTTTATCAGCTGCCTTCCTCTCCTTGCCTGGCTACTCTAATCCTTCAGTAATGTTTCCTAGGATCGTCTTCTAAGTGACTTACAGACACCCTAATCTCAGGGTCTATTGGGGGAACCCCATTAAGACACTTCTTTTGGGATGCCTGGGTGGCTCAGTCTGTTAAGCATCTGCCTTCAGCTCAGGTCATAATCCCAGGGTCCTGGGATTGTGCCCCACGTTGGGCTCCCTGCTCGGGCCTGCCTGCTTCTCCCTCTCCCTCTACCACTCCCCCTGCTTGTTCTCTCTCTCTCTTTCTCTCAAATAAATAATATATATATTTTAAAAAGATACTTCTTTCAACCACTCTTTCTACTGATCCACTTAGATCTGGACCCACATGCCTGATTTTCCCATAGTGGTAATGGAGAAAGTATTCCAGTTCCTTAATAAGGTCACATATCCTCTACCGGGGACCTAAACTATTTCCCTCCTGTTTCTTAAGGTTTTCTCTCCTGCAATTATCCCTTTTCTCTGCGGCATCATCCCTTCATGTTTTTCTCTCCTAGATCATTCCAACCTGCAAACATG
Organism: Mustela erminea; assembly: GCF_009829155.1. Lineage (NCBI taxonomy): Eukaryota > Metazoa > Chordata > Mammalia > Carnivora > Mustelidae > Mustela > Mustela erminea. The sequence goes on along the minus strand of NC_045622.1, from coordinate 53,613,760 downwards.
CCTCAGTATGTCCCTTGAGGCCACATGCTTCTGATTTCTGGAAATATGGAGTAACAGAAACCAAGATTTTTCTCTTTTGCTCGAAACAACAACAATCAAAATATATGAAACAATGGTTTTCAAGACACCGAACATCAAGCCTCAAAGGACAGTGATTCTTGAGAGATAGGAAACAAACGCACAAGAGAGTTTCCAGGCCCCAGCACTTGGGAGGAGAACCCAGGCAGAGCCTGACGGACTCCCTGAGTTGAGGAATACTGAACTAAGAGCCCAGAGAGACTAAGGTAGATCAAATGTGCAGGACAACGTACTGGAAAAGGGAGAGCATTACAGAGAGAGCCCTCCTCAGATCTGCAGAGGACTCGAGCATTCACCAGAGTACTGATGTGTATATGCATGTGAAGAAACTATTCAGGAGTAGGGACAGAACCACCTGGACAGATTAGAGGAAACACTAGGGGACACTCACACAGGGCCGGGAGTAATATTGACCAACCAGTCTGCAAAACTTTGTATTTCCCAAGGCTTCAGGTAGAGCACTCGGAAAAGTCTCACCTCAGTAGGGAGGAGTAGCAGGCCCTAGACTAAATGCTGCTCTAATCTTAAACCTCACACATCTTAAAAGAAATACCCCAAAGGGTCAAATTATTTCCAATGACTATAACCGCATCTCGGGACAAAATTCATGAAATATTTATAGAAATACAAAACTATCCAGCACTCCACAAGGTAATGTTCACTATTACTAGCATCAATAAAAATGATCATAAATGCAAAGAAGCAGGAAAATACAACCTACAATGAGAAAAACCAAGCAATCAAAACAGACCCGGGACCACCACAGATGTAGAAATAAGCAGACAAAGACATTAAAAAGTTCTAACAGCATATATGTGTTCAAATGTTAAATGGAGACGCAGAAGACATAAAAAAATCCAAATCAAACTTCTAGAGATGAAAAATTTCAATATCTGTATATGTATCGTATACATACGAATGTAGAGTAAAAGGGGTTAACAGATTAGACATTTCAGAAGTGTACTTGATGACAGTAATAGAAATAATACAAATGAAACAGAAAGAAGAAACATTTTATTTTATTTAAAAATTTTATTTATTTATTTGACAGATCACAAGTAGGCAGAGAGGCAGGCAGAGAGAGGGAGGGAGAAAGCAGGTTCCTTGCTGAGCAGAGATCCAGATGTGGGGCTCGATCCCAGGACCCTGGGATCATGACGTGAGCTGAAGGCAGAGGCTTTAACCCACTGAGCCACCCAAGGCACCCCAAGAAGAAACATTTTAAAAATGAGCAGAGCATCTGTTAACTGTGAGACGACTTCAGGTGGTCTAACATGAATAATTTGGTATCCTGGGAAAATAAAAGGTGGAGGAGCCAAAAAAAAAAAAAAAAAATCCTGAAAATAATGGCCAGCATTTTCCAAAATTTGATAAAAGCTATAAACTCACATATGCAAGAAGCTCAAAGAACTCCCAAGTACAGGAAGAATGACAGTGTACACCAAGACACCTCACAGGCAGTTGCTCAAAACCGGTGAAAAGAGAGAAAAGGGAAAACCCTAAAAGAACCAGAGGTGAAAAGACACAATACAAAGGAGCAAAAATAAAGATCGTAATAGTTTCTTTTGCAAGAAACACTTTCTAGGCAAGAGAAAGGAGCAGCATCTTTAATATACTGAAAATAACTATCAACCTAGAATTTGGAACCCACTGAAAATAAGTTTTAAAAATGAAGGTGATGGTTTTGACAACACACTGTGGTTTTATAGGATGTTGTCATAAAGGGAATCTGGGTGAGTGTACGTGGGAACAAGAAGTGATAGATCAAATAGCAAGATGATAGATTTAAACCAACCAGATAATCACACTAAATGTAAAAGGCATAGATCATTATATTAAATATAAAATCAAGACCCATCTATATGTTATCTCCAAGAAACACACCTCAAAATTAAAGTAAAAAATAGATTAAAAGTAAATGGATTGAAAAATATATGCCCAGAAAGAAAGAAAACCAAAAAATTTGGATTGATTATATTAATAGATAAAGTAGATTTTGGAGCAAAGAATATTGTCAGAGATAAAGGACACCAGTTCCTAATGAGAAAGAGGTTAATTCATCAAGAGGACATAATCCTAAAAGCATATGCACCTAATAACAGAATTTCTAACTGTATTGGAGAAAACTGATAGAATTGCAAGGAGAAATAGACAAATTCACATTTATGCCCAGGGTCTTCAACATTCCTTTCCTGTTAATAGAACAAACAGGAAGTAAGTAAAGGGGAAAAAAAAAAAGAAAAGAAGTAAAGAAAAAACTTTCACACTAAGAAAGCCAAAAAACCCAATCCCAAACAAACAAAACATTATACTAATGAAAGAAACCAGTCACAAAAGATGTATAATTTCATTCATATGAAATGTCCAGAATAGGCAAATCCATAATGAGAGTAGATTGGTGGGGCGCCTGGGCGGCTCAGTGGGTTGGGCCTCTGCCTTTAGCTCAGGTCATGATCTCAGGGTCCTGGGATCGAGCCCCGCATCAGGCTCTCTGCTCAGAAGGGAGCCTGCTTCCCCCTCTCTCTCTGCCTGCCTCTCTGCCTACTTGTGATCTCTGTATGTCAAATAAATAAATAAAATCTTAAAAAAAAAAAAAAAGAGTAGATTGGTGGTTGTCTAGGGCTTGGGAATAGGAGTGGGAAGGAGTGACTACTCGTGGATATGGGGGTATTTCTCTCTTTATCTCTCTCTCCCTCTCTCTTTCCCTGTCTTTCGGTGTGGTGCAAATGTTGTAAAATTGACTGTGGAGGTGACTGCCTAACTGTAAATATATATTAGATTGTGAAAATAATTTAGTTTTGCACTTGACATATGAATTTTGTGGTTTGTGAATTATAGCTCAATTCAGCTGCTACTAAAAAGTAGTTCTAAATTTTGTAAATATCTCCTGGGTTAAGTATCAAACAAACACCTGCTGGCTTCTCATTGCCCTTATCATAACACTCCAGTCCCATCCCTGGTGTGACTGATCCTTGCCCGCCTCTCCAACCTCATCTTCCTCCGTTCTCTTCATTCACCATGTTTCAGCCACAGTGTCCTTCTCTCTGCCCCTGGACATGGCAAGCTGATTCCTGTCTCAGGACCTTTACACTTACTGGCTTTTTCCCCAACTCTTAGAAGGCTAAAGAGCTAGCCTAGAAGGCTTTTCTCCCAACTCTTCAAACAAAACTGCTTCCTTTTCATCAGTTGTGTTTCATCTCAAGTATCGTCTCAGAGAGGTCTTCCCAGATTATCCTGGAAAAAGCCTACTCCTTATTTCACATTACTCTATTTTACCTATTTCACTGAACTTGGTACCTGAAACCACCTTTTGTTTATTGACGTATGTGTTTCTTGTACTAGAATGTAGTGTGGGCTCATTGAGGAAAAGATTTCTTGTCTTACTACCTGCTGTATCCAGTGTTCATGGAGTAATGGCTGGGACACAGTTGTTGACAGGATAAGAGCTATCTGGGCCAGAGAGAATTGCCAGAAGTCTGCGCTGGTGGTAAAAATAGTGGCACTAGGAAGCAAGGCATGAAAGTTCGCAAGAGTGGATGAAGGTTGTGCCTAAATGACACCAACATTGCCTCTAGGAGTGGTGTGGCTGGAAGGAGACAGATCGATGGCTTTCTGGAGGTTAGCAGGCTAAAGTGTCTGGAAGGAGGCTAGTACTGTAGGAATAGATATTTCTATACTCTTCAATAATTTTTTGGTTTAGAAACACATGCAGAAGAGTGTACAAAACATATACACACAGTTTAAAGAATAACTATAAAATCAAATATTCATGTAACTACTCTCCAGTAGCCGCACAAGTCTGTGTGACCTTTCTTGTTCACATTCCTCCTCTCTTCTCAAAAGAAAACCACTCTTCTGATTTTTGTTACAGTCATATTTTGTTATAGTCCTGGAGGTGGCTTTCCACAGTCTCTCAGGCCTCCTGAAGTATTTCTTATAAGTATCTGGTAGAAGTCCATGGGAAGGAGCCTCAAAATATGTTAAAATCCTCCTTGAGTCTGGGGCTTGACGCTAGCTAGCTATGTCATGCTAGCTAACACTCGGCCATGAGCAGTTATGAAACTTATAGCTGTTGTCTGCTTATCTGCCTGTATAGGGGCCATATAATGTCTCACTCTGTCTCAGGTGAGCTGGTCCCTGGTTTCGTCTCTCCTTGGAGGCGCCTGTCCCTCCGGACGAGTCCGAGTACTTTGTTGTCCTCTGACCTCAGATCTGTGATGAGTTCAAGAAGAGTTCTGATTTGTAGTTTATTGTGTGTGTGTGTGTGTGAGAGAGAGAGAGAGAGAGAGAGCAAGAGGGGATGAGAGCCAGTCTCCAGCTCACTACATCTTGGACAGTAGTGAAACCTCCCTCCTGTATTCTTAGTAAACAGGCTTCATTTCTTTCACCGAGTCCTTCGCCCTCCCCGCTGCCCTCTGATCTGGCTCTTTGCTGGCTGTGCTCCAGCTCCATTTCCATTCCCAAAGTAAAAGACCCTATCTGGTGCTGCAAGACCCCCCTGCCAGGACAAGGATGGGAAGGAACTGGAGGGAAAAGGCAGAGACTTGTCAGTGGGCAGGGTTTAGGGGCAGCCCTTGATATTCCTGTGTCAGTCTTGTTTGGCCTGCCGCAGCTTTAAATAATACTAATAACAAAGAAATAGTAATTGGGATGGGCCTCAGGTCCCTGTGCAGGGTCCCCATCCTGCCAACGGGAGCCCGGGGAGGGACCCTGCAGTTTCCCACTTTATTTTCCCTATTGCTGGATAAGAGGCCAAGTTGATCCACGTAATAAAGGACTGGGGGCGAGGGAGGAAGAAAGGTGGATAGTTTGGGGTTGAAGTTTTCACAGCGTTTGAGGAGAGATGAGTCGAACCAGGCAGAGGATAGACATGAGCAGGAGAGTGGATCCTGAGAGCCTCGCACCGACTGTCTTTAGATTAGATTCGTTTTCTCTTTGCGGGAATCGAGGAAACAAGTGACTTATTTTATTTTATTTTCTTAAAAGATTTTAATTCTTTATTTGACAGAGAGAGACAGTGAGAGAGGGAACAGAAACAGGGAGTGGGAGAGGGAGAAGCAGGCTTCCCACTGAGCTTGGAGCCCAACATGGGGCTGGATCCCAGGACCCTGGGATCATGGCCTGAGCCGAAGGCAGATGCTTAATGACTGAGCCACTCAGGCGCCCAAGAATGACTTATTTTAGATTATTTATTATTACTTAATAATATAATTATTTAGGTTATTCTAAAGGCTTTATCTGTTTATGAGCGCCGTTTGTTTTTGGTTTTTTTTCTTTAACAGAGAAAGTGAGTTCGAGAGGCGGGGAAGGGGAATGGGGCAGAGGGAGAGAGGGAAAGAGAGACTCTTAAGCACCTTCCACGCCTAGCAGAGAGCCCGGTGTAGCTCTCTTTATCTCTTGACCCTGAGATCAGTACCTGAGTGGAAATCAAGAGTCCGTGGCTTAGTAAAACAGCTTAGTTAACCAAGCCACCCAGGTGCTCCGGGAGCGGATTTTTTAAAATGCAATGCTGGGACGCCTGGGTGGCTCAGTTGGTTAAGCGACTGCCTTCGGCTCAGGTCATGATCCCAGAGTCCTGAGATCGAGTCCCACATCAGGGTCCTTGCTCAGCCGGGAGCCTGCTTCTCCCTCTGCCTCTGCTGCCCCTCTGCCTGCCTGTGCGCTCGCTCACTCGCTCTCTCTCTCTCTGACAAATAAATAAATAAATAAATAAATAAAATCTTTAAAATGCAATGCCCCCAGAGGCTGAGCCTGAGTATCTCTAGGCTTGTAAGGCTCACACTGCAGGCTTAGCATGTAGCACCAGGCTGTGTCGAGGACTTTACTGGTGAGGAACTGAGGGTCAGAGATGACGGGCGCCATGCCGCCAGGCACACAACTAGAAGATGTCAAAACCTGAACCAAACTCCAGCCAGGTCTGGCCTTCTAGCCTGAGGTCTTTCCATCTTGATGATCAAACATTTCTCCCCAGTCAGCTACTAACTGTGCTCACACTGCCGCCCTGCATTTACAGGGGTAGGCCTTGCCTTGGGGCCAGGCTGGGCCTGCACCCTACCCAGCTCCTGCCATGTCGACCTCTAGAGACATCCCTGGCCTCCCTGTCAGTGAGAAGGAGAGAAACTTCTTCGAGTCCCGACACTCCCCAGACAGCCAGGCCCCAGGGCTTGCAGCCAAGTGGAACCCCTCCGGGTGCCCCTCGCCTGGGCTCTGGGTGTGCTCCCCGTCACAGCCCAGGAATGTGGGCATCCAAGCAGCAGCAGCAGACACGCTGGCTGTCAGCCGAGCCAGGGGCCCTGGTAACTGACAGGAGCTGAAAGAACCATTGCAGAGGACGGCCTGGTCATGGGGCACACTTCGAGTCGCCTGGGTGGGAGTGTAAGGCAGCCAGAGCTGGCAGCCTCAGGAAAGCCACTACCTGGCAGGCCTCAGTTTCCCCATCTGTAGAACAGGGATGAGATTTCTTGGTCTGCCTGCCTCACCAGGCACCTGTGAGAAAATAAATGTACTACCTGATTGCATTGCCTCCAGGTCAACTCAGAGAACCATGGAGGAAACTGAGACCCCAGCAGCGCAGATCATACCTTGAACTGGTTGCAGAGCTGGGACCAGACTCCAGGCCCCCTGTCTCCTCAACCAGGGCTCTTCCACTCCAGTTTCAGTCCTTTCCCTTTTGAATGCACCCAGGAAGAGAAGATGGCCTCCTGCATGGGGGCCCAAGAGGAGGTGGCCTTAATCCTGGGATACCGGCTGGGGCCCGGGGGTTCACCTGCAGGCTTAGCATTGCCTCCCACTTGCTGTGGGAATCTCCTCATGGAACCTCCCTTTCTTTTTTATTATTTCTTTATTTATCAGACTTGCACAGGCTTATGAATCACGGGGATCTTGGTAAGAGTCAGATTCTGATTCGGCAGCTCTGGGGCAGGGCCTGAGAGTCTGCTTTTCGAATGAGCTTTCCATCATCTGTTGATGCCGCCAGCCCTAGACCACATTTTAAGCGCAAGAGCCTGGAGGAGTCCTAAGGGTTTCCCGGTCTAGTCTTCTGAAAGCTAATGCCCCCCTTTCCCTCTTCCCAGCACTCCCAGTCCTCGAGCTCTTCAAGGGTTCCCGTAGCTCCTCCTTGGGAGTAAGTCCTTCCTTCTGGGCCATTCTCCCCTCAGTCTGCTCCTGCTTCACCTTCAGGATCAAGAAGTCTCAAGTTTCTTCTCCCTCCTGCTGGGATGGCCTCACAAAGAGGCTCTTCCAGCCTTTTGTAGGAGACAGAGCCCCGTCTGCACTGGGGAAGCCGGGAGCTTGTTAGACAGCTTTCCAGCTCCCTGTGAAGGCTGGGATGCATCAGAGGGAAGGCTCCTCGGAGCGTCCCTCCCAGAGCCCTGGCCCCTGCCGCCGCCCTTTCCTGCCCCCATTCCACACCCACCGGCCCGACAGCAGCCGCCGCTGGAGTGAGATTTATGTGAAGGCCGTGGAGGGGTTTGTAAAGAAAAGAGGGTGTGTGTTCACAAGGAAGGAAGAAACCCAACACTTATTAAGGTCCTATTGTGTGGCGGGCACATTCACAAACATCACTTCCGCCGACCCCTTGGCCCTGGAAGGTCCATTTGCCTGGAAGGTCATTGACAGGATGAAATAGAACGAAGCATGTGAACGTCTTGAGTGACGGGTCAGCAGCCAGAAGAGGGCACAGAGGCCAGCCTGGCTTTTGAGCACGGGAGGAGGAGGCTGCAGTGGGCGGCGGAGGGCGTCCGGCGCGGATGGGGCCTGCAGCCCTCACATGCAGTGGGACTTCCGTATGGGAGCCATGGGAGCTGGTAGAGGATTAGACAAGTTTAGGGCCAAATCAGGTTGGCTCTCCAGACATACAGCGTGGCCGCTGAGTGAAGATGGACAGGAAGGGGGCCCAGCCAGAAGTGTGGAGGCTGGCGGGGGTCTGGTGAGCCCCCAGTGAGGTCCCTTCCACTTCTGGGATCTTGAGCAGGACCAGCTGTATGGCGGTCCTGTCCTGGTCTTCCTCATCCCTACAGCACATTCATAGCCATGAGCTGGGTGTCCCTGTCAAAATCCCCAGGAGGGGGCAGCACAGGCCTCAGTCTCCCCTTCCCGAGACAAGGTCCAGGAGCACTAAGGGTATCCTCAGGCCTACCCTGGGATGAGTCACGAGGCTGGGGTTGGAACCTAGGCTCCCAGAGGCTGTGCTGCTGCCAGGGCTCTCTGGTGGGCCTGGGAGGGAGAGAGGCCGGAAGCCTGGGGCCCAGCCCAGGTCACCCAGCGTCCATCACCAGGAACATCCCCCCGGCTGGCCCGGCTCAAAATAGCTCTCCAGACGCAAGGAAATATTTTATCCTAGTCTGTTTTCCCATCATAAATAAATAAATAAATAAATAAATAAAATTAAATAAACATTCCCAAATCTCAATGGGGCCAGACTCTGAAGAGGGGGAAAGGGAACAAGAACGTGCCCGGCTGCCTACTGAAAAGTCCAGCGTCTGTCCTTTTAGTTCTTTTCTTGAGGGTCAAGACTTTGCTTTATGACATGAGTGTGGAGACTCCCACGGCTTTCCCAGTGACTGGCTTTTCTCTTGGTGTCAGGCTGTCCTTTCCCAGGGGTCACTCATCTCAGACTTGGTGATGCATGAAAGAGCTAAGAAATCTATGACACAACTCTGTTCTCGAGGGGCTTACAAGCTGCAGGGTGGCAGGGCTGGGCTTCCTCTCTCCCTGAAGCGCTCGTGGAAACTGGGGGAGAGGGCACTAATACTTAGGGAGAGCCAACTCTGTGCCTGGTTATACCAGACACTTCCACCTAACATCATTCCTTTCGACCCTCCCAGTAAGCCTTTGTATATTGTTACTACCCATTTTACAGATGAAGAAACTGAGGCTCAGAATGGGTGTGATCTGTTCAAGGTTTCACAACCAGTGTATGGGAGACCCAGGACTGGATTTTATATTACTTGGCTCTAAGACTGTGTTTTGCGTTATACTGGTTCTCACCCATGGGGGCTGGTGGGTGGACAGAATGAGGCCTGGACTGACTTGTGTGCAGAGTTCCCCTTCCCCACAGGCTGCGGGTAGCCCAAGGTCCTGTGATAGCCCAAGGTCCTGCAATACCAAGACCCAATTCGGGGTCAGAGGGAGGCTGGCGTTGTGGGTTGAATTGCGTCCCCGCGAAAGACATGTTGAAGGCCTTAGTCCTCCACCTGTGATTGTGACCTTATTTGGAAATAAGGTCTTGACAGCTGTAATGAAGTTAAGATGAGGCCGTTAGGGTGGTGCTAATCCAAGATGACCGATGCTCTCCTAAGATGAGGGAGGACAGCAGTGTGAGGACAAAGGCAGAGGTGGTGTCCATGTTGTCATGAACCAAGGAATTCCTGGAGCACCAGAGTCTGGAAGAGGCAAGGAAGGATAGCCTCCCCTGGAGGCTTCGGAGAGAACATGCCCACCAACACCTAGATTTGTACTTCCAGCCTCCAGAACCGTGAGAGAACACATTTCTGTTGTTCTAAGCCATCCACGTGTAGTCCTCTGTTATGGCGCCCCTGGGAAACTCAAACAGCTGAGGTGGTTCTCCTGGCCTCCTCAGGACACAAATAGGCTGGGACCTGGGGCAGAACAGAACCCGATTCTCAGCTTCATGTGGGGAAAAACTTTCTCCCAGTCAGAGCGAGTCCTCAGAGGAGGTGTCTGCTCCTGGGGAATGAGCGCCCCATCACTGGGCATATAGATGAGGGAGCAGCTGGCCATTAGGTGGAGATATGAAGTGTGTCTTACTGAGTTTGGGAATTCATAAATGTATCTATAGATTGAAAAATAGATTGGCCTACTGGATAATAAATTTATTATGTGTTTTGTTCTATTTATTCTATGTTGACTATGTTCCCTAGTCTGGGACTTGTATTTTCCTATTCTATGTGAAGCTTTGTAATGAACAGAGGGTCTTCATTTTAACATTGTCAAAGTTACTCATCTTTTCTCTTTATGCTCTGTGCTTTTGTTGTCTGCTTTAACAAACAATTTTTTTTTTATAAAACACTTTTTTATAAAAACCCTTTAAAAAAAAAAGATTTTATTTATTTGTTTGACAGACAGAGACCACAAGTAGGCAGAAAGAGAGAGAGGAAGAAGCAGACTCCCCACTGAGCAGAGAGCCCGATGCGGGGCTCCATCCCAGGACCCTGGCATCATGATCTGAGCCAGAGGCAGAGGCTTTAACCCACTGAGCCACCCAGTGCCCCTAAAAACACTTCTATAAAGCCTGGGTGGCTCAGTTGTTTGAGTGTTTACCTTCGGCTCTGGTCACAATCCCAGGTCCTGGGATCGAGCCCTGGGTTAGACTGCTTGCTCAGCGGGGAGCCTGCTTCTTCCTCTCCTGCCTGCTGCTCTGCCTGCTTATACTTTCTCTCTGTAAAACAAACAAATAAAATTGTTTTTTTTAAAACGCTTTTATTTCAAGGTTATAAGAGAGGCTTCTATATTTTTCCAAAAATTTAAAATACTTCCTTTCACATACCTCTTTAATTCATCTGGAATTGATTTGTGTGTAGGGCATGAAGTAGGGTGCTAGTTTCATTTTTAAAATATAGATAAGCACCTGTTCAACATCAATCTATATTGCTTGTCACCTCTCTCTTCTGTCTCTGTAACAACATCTCACAATATTCGTTGCTAGAATTTTGTACTAAGTCTTAATATCTGGTAGGACAAAACTCCCCCATCTTGTCTTGTTCTTCTGTAATGTCTTTGCTCTATTTCTGGTATCTTTTAAAGGTCATTAAAAATTTCTTAGCACTGTCCATTTATATAAAATTTCTCTTAACATAATACTAAGATGAATGATCTACTTTAAAATTTGCAGACCAGAGAAAGTGAGAGTTTGACAGTTTGGTATATATTTTTATAAAATGTTTTCAGTGCAGATAGGAACACACACAATATATACATTAAATATATATTTATGTATACATTATGATGAAATTATTCTTCACATACTATTCTGCCATTTGGTTTTTCAACTAAGAAATATGTCAACTATGTTTTCATATTAGAAAAATATGAAATATAAAAAAAATACCTATGGCGGTGCCTGGACGGCTCAGTTGGTTAGGCATCTGCCTTGGGCTCAGGTCATGACCCTGGGGTCCTGGGATGGAGCCCCACATCAGGCTCCTTCCTAACCGGGAGCTGCTTCTCCCTCTCCCTCTGCCTGCCGCTCCACCTGCTTGTGCTCTCTCTGTCTCTGTGTCAAATAAAAATAAATAAAATAAAAATTTAAAAAGTATTTACAGAGTGTCCTATTTTAGAAAATACAGGGTTTCTGATATAGTCAACCAATTCCTTATTGAAGTATGTTGGTATCTCCAAAAAAATCATTTTTCAAAATCCTCATTCTACTTCAATAAACAAATTACTCTCCAAGAAGACTATAGTGGTTTATACTCCCACCAGCACCACATCCCACTGTGGGTCCCAGTCACCAACACTGTTTTTAAGGAAATAATTACACAAATACCATTAAAGTAGAACAAAGAACACACTAGGCGCTGTGTATCCACCACTCATATTTGCCACATATTTTTTTTATAAAGCTTTATTTATCTTAGAGAATGTGTGCATGTGAGCTGGGGGAGGAGCAGAGGGAGAGGGACAAGCAGACTGAGCACAGAGCCTGATGCAGGGTTTGATCCCACGACCCTGAGATCATGACCTGAGCAGAAACCAAGAGTCAGATGCTTAACCGACTGAGCCACTCAGGCACCCCATTGCCACATATTTATTACATTAGCTTTTTCTTGCATTTTCTTTCCTTTTTTTTTTTTAAAGATTTTTATTTATTTGACAGAGAGAGACACAGTGAGAGAGGGAACACAAGTGGGGGAGTGGGAGAGGGAGAAGCAGGCTCTCCACTGAGCAGAGGGCCCGAGGTGGGGCTCAATCCCAGGACCCCAGGATCATGACCTGAGCTGAAGGCAGACACTTAACGGCTGAGCCACCCAGGTGCCCCTCTTGCATTTTCTTGGGAAAAAAAAAATTTTTTTTTTAGGAAATTCCACACATACACAAAAGAAGAGTGAATGGTATAATGACCCACCTCACCCAGCTTCAACAATAATCAATTCATTGCTAACTGTGCTCCATTTAGACACCCAACTCCAAATTATTTTGAAGATGTCGTGTAGTTTCACCTGCTAATACTTCAGCAAGTCCCTCCAAAAAGTAAAGACTTTCACACCTTAAAAATTAATGATCTTCTCTGGGTACCTGGGTGGCTCAGTGGGTTAAAGACTCTGCCTTTGGCTCAGGTCATGATCTCAGGGTCCTGGGATCGAGCCCCGCATCGGGCTCTCTGCTCCGTGGGGAGCCTGCTTCCCTCCACCCCTCGCTCTCTACCTTCCTCTCTGCCTACTTGTGATCCCTGTTTGTCAAATAAATAAATAAAATCTTTAAAAAATTTAAAAAAAATTAATGATTTTCTCATATAATCAAACATTCAATGTATCAAATTTTCCTAGTTATCTTTTTACATATACGTATATGTGTGTATATACGTTATGTGTGTGTGTGTGTAAAGTGTCTGCTTGAATAAGGATCCAAACTAAGATTCAGATGTTGCTCATTGCTTCTGATTGCGTTTCAAAAAAATTTTTTAAAATTCTGAAACAGTCATAAATACAGAAAAGTTGCAAAAATGTTACAAAGAACTTTTGTTCCTGTGAGCCTTTTGAGAGTGAGTTGTGGACCTGGTTTCCCATCAGCCCCCCTAATCTGTATGCAGTTTTCTACAATCAAGGACTGTCTTCTCTCTAACTACAGTACAACCATCAGTCAAAGCCAGAGGCTTACCACGGAATCATCGCTCTCATCTGTTCTTCAGACCCCATCCAAGCTGCCAATGGCCCCAATAAGGTTTTTTATAGTCAAGGATCCAGTTCAGACACATGCACTGTATTTGGTTTCTTCCAGTCTGGAGAGGTTCTTTTCATTGACTTTTAAGACCTTGACATTTCGAGGGCGCTGGGTGGCTCAGTCCGTTAAGCGTCCGACTCTTGATTTCTGCTCAGCTCCTGATCTCAGGGTCTTGAGATCAAGTCCCAGGTAGGGCTCCATGCTAGGCATGGAGCCTGCGTAAGATCCTCTCTCTCTCCCTCTCCCTCTGCCCCTCCCCAACTCCCTCCCTTCTCTAAAAAAAAAAAAAAAAAAAGTAGACCTCAACATTTGGGAAGTTGTTTTGTAGATCTTCCTCAGTGTGAGTTTGATGTTTTCTCATGAGTATTTATCTTTCACACAATAATCAGGGACGTGACCCTGCGTTTTCCACACTGCATCTTCAGGTGGCATGAGATTTTGATCTGTCCCGTTATTGACAGCAGTTAAGATGATGTCCACTAGTCTTCTCCACAGTGAGGTTACTCTTTTCTCCTTTGTGATTTTATAGAGATACTTTGAAACTATGTAATTATCTCATTCCTCATCAAACTATTCACTCATTTATATCAGGGTGGACTTATGGTTTTTTGTTTTATTCAATGGGTTATAATCTGTTACTATTATTATTTATTTTGATGCTCAAATTGTCCCCAGTTTGGCTGGTGGGAGTCCCTCCAAGAGGGCCTCTGTATCCTTTTGAAAAATGTCCATCATTCTTTGAATACTTCCTTGCTTTCTGGCATAACAAGATGTTCTAGGTGTATCTTGTTCTTTTCCTGTTCCTATCCTGTAGTCAGACATTCTCTAAGGAAATGCAAAATGGTGCTATTCTATTTTTCTCTTTATTAGCTAGAACCTTTTTAAATTACAAAAACAAAAACTTCCTTTTCATCAATTACACTGGTTCATTTCCTTGAGATACAGTCAGGATAAATGTTGGAGTCCTTCCTTTTACACTCATTTTCATTAACTATCAATTAGTTTTCTAACATCTTCCAAAAGTGATTAATAAGGTTTTTTTTTTTAAGAATTGTTATGAACTTACAAATTTTTATGCATTTTGATCTATTTATCACTATTGGTATTGATGTTCGTATGAGCCCATCTTTGATCAGTGGTAGCCGTCTTGGACTTTTACTCCTCCAGATAAAACTAATCATGAGGAAACAGGAGACAAACGCAAGGCAAATTTTCTTCCATTGAAATTCTGGGAATTTTGTTTGGGATTGCATTTAATCTATAGGTCAATTTGGGGAGAATTGACAGCTTTGAGATAATGAGCCTTCCTGTTCATGAATGTGGGGTGCAACTCTGTTTAGATCCCTTCAATAATAAAATTTTATTATCATCCTTTGTTAGATTTATTCCAAGATAGTGTATATTTTTATAGCTAGTACAAATTGTATTTTTGAAGTGCATTTCTTTCTTACTTTTTTTTTTTTTTAGATTTTTATTTATTTATTTGACAGAGATCACAAGTAGGTAGAGAGGCAGGCAGAGAAAGGGAGGGAAGCAGGCTCCTTGCTGAGCAGAGAGCCCGATGCGGGGCTCGATCCCAGGACCCTGAGATCATGACCTGAGCTGAAGGCAGAGGCTTAACCCACTGAGCCACCCAGGCGCCCCTTGAAGTGCATTTCTAACTAAAAAAAAAAAAAAAAAAACCGGAAAAATGTTAACTTGTTTTTATGTATTGATTTTACATCAGACATTTGCTAAACTCTCTTATGCAGTCCTAATCATTTGACCATCGTTTGCTTTTTTGTTTGGAAACTCCTACTGAATCATAACACAAATCACAACCTAGTTCTGTTTCTTCCTTTTCAGTCCTTGTAATTTATTTCTTTTTTATCTTATTATGTTTTTGGAAGCTTCTAGTTCAATGTAGAATAGAAATGGCAATAGTAGGCAACCTTATCTTAGTCCTGTTTTTAAAGGGAAAGTTTTGAATGCTACAGAATTTGTAATGTGTTTTGGTTTTGGTAGATGTCAGGTTTAATAAGTTTATATTACTGATTTGCCAAGTACTATTTTTTTTCACCATAGATGGATATCGGATGGATGATCTATATAATTATTGAAATAATTTGAATTTTTGTCCTTTAATCTGTTAAGAAAAGGCTATTTATTTTTAGATTTTTCTAATGTTGAAGCCTGGGTTCAGAGAACATGGTTTGTATGAAACTAATTCTTTGGAATTTGCTGGTGTTTGCTTTATAGACTAGTGTATTATCAGGATGCAGAGGTAGTCCTCCATGCTTTAATATCAGATTTGTTCTCCAGTCATTGGATGTATGGTTCTGTATGCATGTATTCAGTTGCACAAGTCTTCCTAATGATTTCTTTTTTTTAATGAGCTATCAAATCCCAATAAATCTCCCACGATTTGTCATATGTATGTGTGCATATTACTTGAAAGTAATAGATACAGACTGTGTGTGTTTTATAAATAATAGATACAGACTATATATGTTTTGAAGTGATGTTTTTAGATGTAAATGAATTCAACAGTTTTATATCTTCCTGGTTAACTGAATCTTTGATCATTTTGTGATGGCCCACTCTATCACCAATGATGTTTCTGTTTTCAAGCCTGTTTTATCTGATATTAATATGGCTACACCAGATTTCTTTTGGTAATATTTGTTTCATCCTTTGACTTTCAACTTTTCTGTGTTCTTAGAGCTATTTTTTTTCTAACTTTTACAGTCTTCATCTTATTGTTGTGATTATTGATGTATTCACTTTGTTTCGACCATATAGAGCATAGTAGGTCATTGTCGAATCAGTCATTGTCAACTCAGGTCTCTTAGAGGGCTGTTCAGGCAGGGAAGGGAAGGGAAGTGGGGCCTCTTCTCACTCTACCTCTTAGTCTGGGGAGCCTACAGGACATGGTTTTCCTGAGAAAAGCATGGCGTTTCCAGAAAGACTTGGCTGAGAAAACCCCAGCTGAGTCTGAGGCCACATAACTGTTTCCTAGAAACAAGATGTGAGTGAAACTCGGCCGGTGCCCGAGTCACAGCATACATTTCCTGTTTTTCATCCACGAGCTAATAAAGTTATTTCCTTCGTAGGCTCTGCTGCTGAGCAGGAAGGCCCCACTGCCTCAAGGCTTGAGGCCAGCAGTTATCCACCACCGGGCTCCAGAGGGAGGAAGCCGCCTGGGCTGGCCTGGGGGAGGGGCTTCCTCAGCTCTTCTCCCTACAGGAGCTCCTTGTTGGAATTAGAACCATCTCTACCCCAATGGTATCCAAGACTCAGTCCCTCAGCCTTCTGTGGATCACCTGACCCATCTATCTGCTTCCCCCTTCTTTGGGAAGTCTCCCTGGGTGTCTGACCAGTACCTCAGATCCCACATGTCCCACACGGGTCTTCTTTGGCATCACCCATGTTCTTCATGTTCCCCAATTCTGGTACTATCACTGTCCACCCAGCTGCTAATCAGAATGAAGGACACAAATGCACACCCTGCCCAATCCCCCTGGCCCGTAAGCCAGACATCTTGGTCTGGGCTCCCCAGCTCTGTCCCAGACTCCATTCATTACTGGGTGGGAAGGGGTCTTGTCTGGCGGAACTGTCGCCTACTCTCTGCATGTTCTCCAGGGACAGGTTGGGTTCACCTCTGTGCCCCAGTGCCTGGCAGAGTGGGACATGGGAATCCCAACTCAGGAAAGCTTATTGAACAAATGAATGAATGAGTGTATGAATGAGTGTATGAACAAGCCAGCCCTTCTGGAATTTCTCCATGATAACACACTGCCATCTCCCTTCCCCCAACCATCTTCTCTGGTTGTGGTTTCCAGAACCCCCTGCCTTCTGCCCCTTCCTGAACCTGTTCCGAGCCTTTACTTTCTTCGCCACATGTGCAAACGTTGTTCTGGTTACCTCTTTGGAACAGGGTCCTGGCTCTGTCTCAGGGGTGGCGTGGTTCCCACACAGGCAATGTTGGCTTAGGTGCCAGAGATATTTCACTAGGTCCCTTATTCTTTATTTACTCAAGCTGTCATAGAGCCCAGAGTATGTGTCATGACAAAGGTAGATAAGGTCCCTTCCCCCTTGAGACTTACTCACGAGAGCAGGGAGCAGAGGACCCAGCAGCATCCAGTCGTCAATGGTGTCCAAGTGAGCTGGGGTGTCTTCAGGGGCATGATGGGTAGAGCCCACCATAATGGGACAGGAGGGCCGTGGGGAGCACAGACCAGAGAGCAGGCTGAGCTGCAGGTCTGAGTCTAGCTCCCAGAACGAACTGTGCTGGAAAGATGAAGGGCAGTGGGCCTCAGCGGTCGGGTCCCACCACAGATGCCCCAGACAGATGGTGAAGTGGACAGGTCATGATCTAGGAGTCAAGCAGCCCTGAAACTCCAAGGAGGTTGCTCTCTGGGCCCAATTTCCTTTTCGGTGGAATGGATGTTAATAATCCCTACCTCACTAAAGGAGGGAATAAATGCCCACCAGGGGAGGACCCTGGCACATATGAGGGGCTCGAGCTGGTGCCAGGGGAGGTGGTGAGTCCTGAAGCAAGGGTTGGGGCCAGAGCTGCTCAAAGTCCTCCTGTCCTCTTCTTCTCAGGGAGGTGTCGAAGCTAAGACAGGGCCAAGACGGAAAGGTGGAAGGGCCGGAGTTCAAGAGGATTAAGTGCCAGGGTTGGGGATAAGGGGAGATTCAGTTCTGAATTGGGCAATTCATTTGCATGAATAAAATCCTCACAAGCCTAAGGTGGGATACGTGTCACCCCGAGGAAACTGAGGCTCAGAGAGGAAGTGACCCACCACAGGTGAACGCAGGGCTGGGTTCACATTCAGATCTGCAAGAACCCTGTACTCCTGCCCCTATCTTGCGCTGAGGTCAGGGGCTTCCCGGCCTTCATCTCCTTTCTCACAATCATGCAGTGGGGTCCTAAGCGGGTTCGCCCTGCTGTGGCCTTGAACGTCTTCTTTTTCCTTGATCAATTCATTGTTTGCACCCCAGCCTGGAGTCCTGCAGCTGCCTGCTGGCCCCTGGACTGCCCCCACCGTGGGCTGACCTCATCTTGCAGTGTCTCTGTGCTGAGTCCCTGGAGGGCTGCAGCCACCCCTCCTCACCCAGAACTCGGCATGGAACAGGAACCGGAAAATGTCTGCTGAAGAAGGAAGGTGCAGAGGGTGGCCTGAGATACCAGAATGCCCCGCGTGGGGGAACTTCCCCACAGGGCGGAAGAAGAGAACGAACATCAACTATCAGGCGTGGTGACTCCCAGTCCCAGGTGCGAATCCCACTCTTGGCCACCCTTGTTTCCTGAGTGGCTGTGTGCTCAGTTCTTGACGTGCAATCCCTCGTTCGCTCCTCACACAGACCTGGCAGGTGGCTTTGAACGCAGACTTTGCAGATGAGTAGAGAGAGTCTGAGGGAGAACTTGCTGCGGCCTGTGTAAGCCACAGGCCCCGCCCCGCCTCACCCCTCCTCAGGGAAGAGGACCCCGGGAATATCATCTTGTCCCCACGGGCCCAGCCACCCTCCATGCCTGGTTCTGACCTCCCTCCAGACTGGGAGGCAGACACCTGGAGGGCAGGCACGGGGTCCCTTAGGACCAGCCCCGCATGGAGCCTGTATGAGTGAACGAATGAATGAGTGAATGTGCGAAGGAGACAAAGCCAGGATCCCTGTCCCAAAGGAGGGACAATTTTTAAAATTGTGGTAAAAGAGGGGCACCTGGGTGGCTCAGTGGGTTAAAGCCTCTGCCTTCGGCTCAGGTCATGATCCCAGGGTGCTGGGATGGAGCCCCGCGTCGGACTTTCTGCTCAGCGGGGAGCCTGCTTCCCTTCCTCTCTCTCTGCCTGCCTCTCTGCCTACTTGTGATCTCTGTCAAATAAATAAATAAATCTTTTTAAAAAAATAATAAAATTGTGGTAAAAGAGATAATATAAAATTTACCATTTGCATCCTGCGTGTACAATTCAGTGTTGTGCAACCATCACCACCAGCCATCTCTGGAACACTGTCAGCATGCCAGACTTGGGGCCGTGTCTCTGGCCCACGTGACCTCGGGAGAGTACCCTTCTTTGCACCCCAAAGAGCACACCCATGCCCATGGCTTGTTGTAGGACTCAAGCAAATGGATGTGGCTGTGCTTCCCGGGCCAAGTGGGGTGCACCCCAAAGTGGCTAGCGTTGTGCCCATGTTGGCGGCACAAGTCAGCCCCTCAAGGATGTGCCCCAGCAGGAGAGACCACACATATTGATAATGGTAATGGTGGTCCACGGCAGACGACGAGGCACTGAGGGAAAGACCTCGGCCAGTGGGCAGCTGGGAGACCCGGACCCCAAACCTGCCTTGCTGCCCACTGGCTGTGTGGCTTTGGCCAAGTTATCCTCCCCTGGGCCTTAGCTTCCTCCTCGTACAAAGAGCAGGTGCACCACTCTCTTGCACCAGGTGCCCAAGCCCATTCTGTTCCCTTAGTCCTCAACCTCGGTCCTCACCTGACCCTTGCCAGGGCCCGGAGGCCAGGGGAACAGCTTCCTGCGTGTGTGAAGGGGAGCCACATTTTTTGTGCTCACCCACCAGGCCACAAGCTCCTTGGGGACAGGGGTCCTGGCTTTGTCTCCTTCGCACATTCACTCATTCATTCGTTCACTCATACAGGCTCTGTGCGGGGCTGGCTCTAAGGGACCCCGTGCCTGCCCTCCAGGTGTCTGCCTCCCAGTCTGGCGGGAGGTCAGAACCAGGCATGGAGGGTGGCTGGGCCCGTGGGGACAAGATGATATTCCCGGGGTCCTCTTCCCTGAGGAGGGGTGAGGCGGGGCGGGGCCTGTGGCTTGGACAGGCCGCAGCAAGTTCTCCCTCAGACTCTCTCTACTCATCTGCAAAGTCTGCGTTCAAAGCCACCTGCCAGGTCTGTGTGAGGAGCGAACGAGGGATTGCATGTCAAGAACTGAGCACATAGCCACTCAGGAAACACTCGGGCTTGTGTGAACACCCCACAGGTCGGGTGAACCCCCAGGGAAATGCTGCATATATGTGTGTCTGTCTCTCTGTCTGTCTGTCCATCCCTCAGCCAAACCCTTCCTGGCACCTGTTGCAACACAGCGTTTGTCAGGTGCTGGGCCGCAGATACCACACGAGCGGGCTGCTGGGTTCTGCGTGGTGCTTCTTGAGAACCCTCAGAGATGCTTATCTGCACCAAGCTGTGGTTCTCAGAAGGGATCTGCTGTTGGCTGAGCACAAACCGTGGGTCTAGGGACCCAGGAAAGCAAGGTCCAAGCCCCTCCCTCCAGATACTTGGCCTTGTGGGGAGAAAACAGGTGTGAAACTTCGAGTGGCCTGTCCTTTGTGGGGGGGAAGTGTGACCCCAGGCCCTGCTCCCCTGCCCTCCATGCGGGAGGGGGTAGGGTGCTGCGTGGAGGGAGTGATTTGATTCCTGGATAGAAGACAGGACCAAAACTGAGGTGAAAGACTGTTTTGGCAAATTTAATGTTACTTCTCCTAATACCACCACCACCACAGGCACCCACACAGGCATACCGTTTAGGTGTTAAGTCTAGGATTCCCATTTCACAGATATGGATGCTGAGGCTCAGACACCTCATCTCCTTGCTGAGGATCACACTGCCGGCAGGTGCCATGGTCGGGAGTTTGAGTGCTCACGGGTGTGACACCCAAGGCCACTACACCGCACTCTGTTGCGTCAAAGAAACTTTCTCTCTCCGCCTGTGGCTACCTGCTCCCCTCTCCTTCCCTTTCCACCACCCTCCAGGTTTCACCTTAAAACCACAGGACCAGAAGGCTTCCCCCACCCCTGTCACAGACCACCTTGCGGGGACTTCTTGGCTGTGTTCCTCAGGAAAGCAGTGGCTTCGCAATCCCCGCTTGCCCACAGCCCCGGCCTGCCTCCGGCTCACACTGAGCCCAGGTACCCAGGCTCCACCTGGGGTGTGGGAGCTGAGGACAAACCCTCTTTGTTCTCTCACTTGCCCCCACAGGGCCCCGCCCCAAGCCGCTCGGATGTGGGGAGGGCTCTGGGCAGTAGTGAAAACCAAGCGTGGGTTTGCCGATGAGACAGCTGGGTCCATGCATCCACAGATTTAGCCCGTGGGCTCTTGTCCCCACCTGCGCAGCAGAATCACCTAGGGGCTTACAAAAAAAATCCCCATGCCAGAGCCCCACCCCAGACCAATGAAACCAGACTCTCTGGGTGGGGCCTGGGCCTCTGCATATTAGGAACTCTCCTTACAGACGCCATGTGCAGCCAGGTCCATCCGGGTTGGCCATAATGTGGTCCTAATGATCATGGCAGGGGGCCCAGCTGGGACGATAATTTGCATTGATCCTCAAAGCTCCCCTGTAACAGGTTTTATATGATTTCATGTTATGGGTTGAATTTTGTCCCCTTGGATTCATACAAAGTCCTAATTCCTGGTCTTTCAGAATGCCACCTTATTGGAAGATGGGGTCTTTGCAGAGGTAGTCAAGGCAGATTGGGTCATTGGGTTGAGGGTGGGTCTTAACCCAGATGATAGGAATCTCCATATAAAGGGGAAATTTGGAAATAGACCTGTACGGGGCAAATGCCATGTGAAAATGAGGGCAGAGGCTGAGGCAATGTGTCTAGAAACCAAGGGAAGCTGAAGAGGACGGCTGACCACCACAAGCCAAGGGAGAGGCCGGAACAGATTCTCCCCTGTGGCCCCCAGAAGGAACAGCCCTGCTGGCACCTTGATCCTGAACTTCAGCCTTCGAAACTTCCCAACAATACATGTCTTCCCGTTAAGCCACTCACTCTGTGTGGCTGTGTTACGGCAGCCCTACCTAGCAAACCAGTCATCTCCTTTTGACAAAAGAACAAGAGCAGGATTATTTGTGACTCTCCCAAGGTCACCTGGGCACCGTGACTGTCTTTGGCGCTTGTTTCTCTGACACTTCTTAAATGCAGATCTCTGCCCCTGCCCGCACCCCCTCCCTGCCCTGGTGCCCCCAACTCTGTGCCCTCCGCTCTCCAGGTGTTCATCCATCCATACACCATACATACATACATCACCAGATGACATTCAGAGAGCAGGGGCCCAGCAGAAAAACAAAAAACGGATGCATTCTCTGCCCCCAACACCCCACAGGGAGAGCAGATAATATGCAAAGTAAGTGAAAGCCAGATTAGCAGCAGGTTCCATGCTCTGCATGCTGTGGGGGCACTTGGGGCAGGGCAGGGGCAGAGAAAGTGTGGAGGGGTTGGGGTTTTGAACAGGATAGTTGTGAAGGTTAACCCAGAGGTGACGCTCCTCTGGGACTCACCCCAATCTGAACTCAGGCTTCCCCTCTGTGTGCTCCCCGACCCAGTGCACATCCCAGCAAACAGCACTACCATCCACACTCAGCTGCTCAAAACAGAAACCTGGAAGCCCACTAGATATGTCCCCCTCTTGCGCTTCACCCCATGCAACCCTGGGAGCTGGAGGTGTTCCCTCCACAGCTGCTGGAGTTGCTGGCTCAGCTTCCTCTAGTTTGGGCAGAGGACTCCAACTTGGGAGGCAGGGGTATTTCTCATAATGGTGGATCCAGTGCTGTTCTGATCACTGGTACAGACCTTCCTGCCACTGTTGGTGGCTCCAACTTCAGAGGTCATAGTGGGGCCCTGATATCTGTAAATCTGCCTTCTCTTCTGTACTGACCAAATGTTGTATCCCTTCGACGGGGTCTTCCATGACCTGTCCAATACAAGCCAGCAGAAGAACCAAGTTCCTACTCTTACTGGGCCTCGGTCTTCCCATCTGCATAATGGGCACAAATCCCTGCAGGGCTAGCCTCTCAGGTTATCCGGGCTGAGCCCATGGTTGTGAATGACATTGCTCTAAACAGTGGGTACAGGTGGATGGGCTGGGTGAGGGGAGGATGGGGCAGGATGCCATATGAGTTGATTTGGACCAGCCAGAAAAGGCAGAGTGATCCAGGCTAAGGCGTCCTCACAACATGCTCTCTCCCACCCTTGGTTTCTCTACGGGCCCCTTTCCTTCCGCCACCCTCGGCAGAAGGGCTCTGGCCCAGACACCTGCCTCTAGAGGCCACACTGTGCAGAGGGCATCTCAGCTGAATAATAAGATGGGGTGGGATGGACTGAACTCTGGGGTCTTAGGGTTTTCCTGGATTTCCCAGGGATGCTGGAGGTTTTTATGGGGGAAGAAAGGGAGACCCAGACCTGTTCCTCAGATGGCAACATTGTACATTCTCTTGCCTCTGAGAAACCCCAGGCCAGAGCAGCACAGGTCCCAGGGTAGGGGAGAGAAGTGGCAGGCTCTGACCAGATTACCGCATTTGGGTGTCTCTGAGGCCTTGACCCAGAGTGGGTGCTGAAGACAGAGATGTTACGTATCTGAAGGTGGGGAGTCAGGGGACTTTTGATCTTATGTGATGCTCTTAGCAGGTGACTTAGTTTCCCCATCTGCTGAAAGGAGCTGTCTACTAGCCCCTGTCCAAGTTGAATGGCATCCCTTGCTCTGCTCTATGTGTGTGCATACATGCGTGTGCGCGCGCACACACACACACACACACACACACACACATGCATAAACACACACACATACACACATGCCTGTGTAGAAAAATGGAAAAGGAAGGAGAAAAGCCACATCCTAGCTGGGCCCATTTGGCACCATCCATACCAGCTTTCAATAGGGCAAAATGAGGAAGAAAAAATCTGTTGCTATCTATCCCCTTCCTGGTTCCCTACTTTCATACAAAGAGAGGTTGACTGAAAGAGGCTCCCTGGGTATTGCCTGTCCCTCACTTGCTGGCCTGGAAATCAGTGAGTTCAGCGATCCTGGGGTGAGGGGGTCCTCCTTTGTGCATCTGTGAGCCTGGGGTGGGGTGGGCTGCAGCAGTCTGTCATTGCTAGGGGAACAACTAGCAATCCCATCCTGCTGTGTGGCCTTGTGTGAGCCACTTGACTTCTCTGGGTTGGCTTCTTCATCTAGCTAGCAAGGTAATAATACTTATTTCATGGGGTTGTTGAGGGGATTAAATGATACATGACCAGTACCTAAATCCCTGCTGTCACCTCTGGGCCTGTCGCCTGGCCTTCACCTGGCACTGTGGCTCACCCTCTTCACTCCCACTTAGAAAGCCAGTGGCCTCAGATCACTCCTGGGCACCCCTTTGTAACTGTGTTCTCCCAGTTGAGTAGCCGCTAGCCTCATGTGCCCATTCAGCATCTCACAGGGCGCCTTGTCTGAATGGTGTGTTGTCAATATAAAATGCACACCAAATTTCAAAGACTTAATATGAAAAGGGAATAAAATATGTAATTATGGGGGTGCCTAGGTGGCTCAGTCAGTTAAGTGTCTGCCTTCGGCTCAGGTCATGATCCCAGGGTCCTAGGAACGAATCCCACATCAGGGTACCTGCTCAGTGGGGAGTCTGCTTCTCTTACTGCCCCTCCCCCTACTCATGATCACTCTCTCTCAAATAAATAAATAAAATATTTTTAAAATGTGATTAATGATTTTAATATTAATAATAATTACACGATGAAATGATTAGTACTTTTTACATACTGCGTTAGATAAAATATATTAAAATTAAGTTCCCCCATTTCTTTTTACTTTCACAATGTGGCTACTAGAGAAATTTAATTAAATATATGGCTTGCATTATATTTTATGGGATAACACTTGCCCTAGAACATGAAAGGCCATTTTCAGTGCATCTTCCTACTGGCTCCCAGAAGCGGCCTTTGGAATTCTCACTGAATTCCACTCAGCCTCAGCCACTGAGGAATGTCTGCTTTCCAAACAGCCTGTGGCTTCTGGAGCCCACTCTGGGTGGCCTCACTCACTTCTCCCCAATCCCCAAGCGTCACATGGCCTCCCAGGAGGCTGAGACCCAAGCGAAGAACCTGTGTCCCCTGGGGACAAATGTGGCCAGCAGAGCCTGCAGCCCCCTCCTGCAAACCCCAGCTGTCTAGCTGGTCAGAAGCTTGGAGCTGTGTGGGAATTTCCCAGTGTCACTTTCTCCCCCCACAGACCCCAAGGATGTGGCTTCCTTGCCCCAGGCCCTGAGTCGGCTCCAAGGAATCTCTCCTCTCAGGAGGATAATGAGCGGGGAGAGGCAGACTGTGTGATGCCGGAGAGCGTGGGAGCTGAGAGAGAGCCATGCACCAGCTGTGTGGCTGGGACAGGTCCCCTCAGCTTTCTTATTTCTGCAGTGAGCATCGTCATTGTACCTGCCGGATGCACAGCCTCAGGCACACTCTAGTTGGGAGAGGGACAGGAAAGATTTAGGGATGTGGCTTTTGGCCACAGCCTCTCTCATCCAGCCACAGGAGGAAGGTTCCAGGGGGGGATAGGCCAGGGGTGGGAAGGAGGCAGTGGACTGCAGTTCCCTTTAGACTTTGGGCTAGATGTAGCCCAAGACGTAGCCCATAGCCCGGCTGGCCCATTTTCAGGTGAGGGAATTGAGGTTCATCTAGATGAAGTGACTTGCCCAAGGGGGCCAATAGGGCTGCTTGTGAGGGCTGCCTGTTTCCGAAACCTGTGTTCTTTCCACTCCATGGCACAAGTCTGAGCCTGGCCTGGAGGGTAAATGGAATCAAGATAGTTTGAGAAGAAACTTGAGCTAAGATAGCCTCTTTCCCACTGGTGACACTGAGTCTTTGAAAGAAAGAGAAACCCGCTCCTAAATCGGGTTCCCCCAAAGCAGGCCCTGGGGGCAAGGACTCGGGCGCAGGTCGCTCATTCAGGAGGTAACCCCAGGAAACACAGGAAGGGAAGGAGAAGTGAGAGGGGGAGGGGGAGAACCTCAGAAAGTGTGTTCAATGAGTGGGCCCCCTTACAAGCTGGTGTACACAGCACACGTCGGAATTTCCAAACCAAGGGGCTGAAGCCTGGGGTGTTTGTCCTGCTTCCATCTCTCATGATCAAGGATTGCCCCTGGGGGTGTGGGATTTCTAGCATTTCCCTGCACAGGCGGAACCAGATCCTTTGGTGCTGGAAGAAGCTGTCCTTGGGTAAAGAGAGAGGAGCAGAAACAGGCAAAGTCAGACTGGTACGGGGGGGTGGTGTTCAGGACCATTGGCTGGAGTGCCCCATGCCTGCACCTTCCTCTTGAGAAAAAGTTTCAAACTACACAGGGAGAGTCTTGTGACAATTTAAAAAAAAAAAAAAAAAAATATATATATATATATATATATGATGGTGGATACTTAAAAGTAACCTAAATATTCAGCAAGAGGGGATTGGCCTAGTAAATGAATGGTGCCATCAGCAAACTTGAGCATCCCATAGCCCCACATGAAGACTCTGTTGCAACATGAAAAATATTTGGGGAGGGATGTTAGATAAACAATGGCACATGCACACAATGTTCTGTGAATGGTGTATCATTGGGCCTCCATCAAGGAAGCAGAGCCAGTAGGAGGCAGGAGGACTGGCTTGGCAAGTCTGCAGGACTCGGTTGGGGACCAAGAATCCTGCAGATATCCAGCTGCATCAAGTTGACACGGCTCTAGACCCTTCTAGGACCTTCTCTCCCCACCCCCACCCATGTGAGGTGGCAGGGTGGGATCACTTTCTCTTGTTTCTCAGCCTTGGCCTCAGTGAACATCGCCTCTGGGCGCTGTGCCTGGACTGAACCAGCACAGTCCCCTCCCCCATCCCCCTTATCTTCTGGGCCTCTTGGAGCTGGGCCAGGAAGTCTGTGGTGGCCAACAAGACTTAACACACGGATCCCATCAGTGACCTCACTCTGAGTGGCCATCACCAGACTTTCCCTGGCTTAAGAAAGGTCAAGCTTGAGGCTGTCCTCACCCTGAGTGTGGGATTTGTACACTCCAGGCCCCTCAGGATGGAAAAGGAGTCAGGTTTGATGGGCTGCGTTACTTTGGGCGAGCCCCTCTCTGGTCACTCTACACTCTCCCATGGAAGGTGTTTGATGTGCCCGTGATAGCTTCTATGCATGTTGGGGTTGGTGTCCAGCATTGAACCACCCAAAGCAGGGCTGTGTGGACATGGGAGTTGGGCTGGCATCAGCTGGGACCAGCTGGCCCAGGGTGAGGGCATTTATGCCTGGAGTCTGATCTGTCCTACTCAGCTCACCAGACCCAGGCACCCCGTAGGACAGCCACAAAGAGGCACTCAGTGAGTAGAGAAGAGAGAGAGAAAAAGGGAGGGAGGGAGGAACAGGCAGAGGGAGTGGAGAGGGATGACAGGAGAAGACTCCTGATGGCCTGTGGGACTGAGGCGTGCCCTGACCAGCCAGTGCGTTGCCCGTATAGCCCTGGGTGCCACTGGCTCAGAATGCAGAGCTGGAGGGCAAGGCCAGCCCCTTCTACAGAGGAAGAGATTGTGGTGCAGGGAGGAGAGGGGCAATACGTGAGGTTGCACGGAGCAGAGGCAAGGGCAGGATCAAGGTTCACCGTCCCATGCTCACCCCACCCCCCGACACTGTCCTCACCCTCGGACAAGCGGTTTCCTAGAGACAAGCCGAGCCTAGAGGAACCGGGATCCCGGTCCTAGGGGGTGAGGAGGAGACGGAGGGGCTCCAGACCCCTGGGCCTGGGAGCGAGCCAGGAGGGAAGGTGTCCTCGGCAGGCGAGGCTCTGAGAGGCCAGCAGCAGGACTGTCACTGCCCCTGCCCCGGGAACTAGGCCACTGTGGCAGCACCTCCGGGCTCACAGCTGCTCGGAAACCTTCTGCTCGGCTGTCGTCCCTCCTCTGGGAGAGTTCCCAGCCTCCTTCTCCTCCTCTCTTGTCTCTCTGTTCCGCCTCTCCCTCCTCTCTGAGATTCCATCTCTCCATGCCTTTCACTCCCTGTTGTGCTGTGTCCCTGTCGCTCCATCTGATGGCCCCCCCAGTAGTCATTTCAGCCTCAGTCCCCATCTTGCCGTGCCGTGCCTCTGTGTGTGTGTGTGTCTCTCTCTCTCTGTCACCTTCTGCCTCTGATTTTCTCCCCGCCTGTGTCTCACGCTCCCTCCTTCAAGCCACCAAAGGCCCTGCTGGCTGCTCTGGACGGTGGCCCACTCCTGCCCTTCTCCCTGCGCCCCCGTCTTGCCCACCTCTGGTAACAATTATTCTGGGCTGGAATGGAAACCTCCAGTGCCCCAGACAGACCCACAGGCAGCACATGGGAACCAGATGGTGACAGACTCTTCAAGAAACTAACCACTTCGGGCAGGGGAGCGGGGGCCCCAGGGAAGGCCTAGCCAGCCAGAGAGCAAAGACCGAAGTCCTGTGGCTGCCAAACCCCACCCCGGAGCCTCTTGGGCTGCTCTGGCCCCCGGGCCCCCAGGCACAGGGGACAGCGCCGGACTCCCAGGGCACGGGCACGAGAAAGCAGAGGAGCCGAAGGCGAGGGAGCAAGGATGCTGGAAATCAGAGTCCTGCCTCTAACTGCGTGGACCGAAAGTCAGAGTCCAGACCCCTTCGGTGACCCTCTGACGGTCACCGCACCTGGGCAGCAGGCCAATGCCTCTTGAGTTAGAACACGGGCTCTGCTCCCAGGATTGAATTGTTTCCTTTTCGCCGAGTCTCACCCTGGAGCCAGACTCCTCGGGGTCCAGGCCCAGCTCCGCCTCTTCCTGAGCCCTCAGTGTCTCCTCCTGCAAGTGAGAAAGAGCAGCAGCAGGGCCCATGGGCAGCTTTGTGAGTTAGGGTGTGTGAAGTACTAGCACAGAGCTTGGTCAGATCGAGAGTTCGATCAAATGGTAAACAATATGATATAATTATAAATAATGATTATGATTAATCTTCCTAAAACACAGCTCAACTCAAGCCGCTGCTTTGCTCAGGAACCTACCAGATCCGCACCCCCAACCCCCGACCCAGTGTCCATGGAAGAAAGTCCAAGAAAACCACAGTGATCAGTCTTCTGCCCCCATCTTGCTCAACTTAGCAGGCTGATGCTTGGAACCAGAGGCATTTCGTTCCCTGGCCCAGGGATTCTGCCCACCCCACTGGTGGCTTGTTGTCCCTCTCCTGCCAAGGACCCCTGACCATCACAATTTACCCCTTCAGCACGGCCAGGACTGGGGCTCTTTCCCTGCACACACTACCTCGGCCATCTCAGGTGAGTAGCGGCTCTCGGGGTCATCGGCAGGCTGGGCCTCTCCCCTAGCTCCTCAGTCCTTCAGGCCAGTGTCTCATTGACTTTCACACTGGACTCGTCTAAACCAAAACTTGTGATTTTCTCTGCTGACCCTTTTCTTCCTCTGTTCCTCCACCCTCCCAGGACGTCACGGTCACTCTGGAGTCCCTCTCACACCCTGCATCCCACACATCAACAAATCCCTCAGCTCAGCCTTCAGAAATACACTCCGAAGCCACCCAAGCCGTCGCACCACCCCGGGCCACCACCACCCCTCACCTGGGCCATTCCAGCAGCCTCTAGCCAGTCCCTCTGCAGCCACTTTTGCCCCTTCCAGGCCTCTCTCGACTCAGCAGCTTGTGTGACCCCTTTCAAAAGCAAAACATGAGGTTTCCATGACTGTACACATTTGTCAAAACCCACAGAAGTGTGTGCTAGAAAGGATATATTTTACTGTATGTAAATTACACGTTAACTTTAAAAATGGAACAAAAAACAAACAGACCACATCATTCTGCACGAACCTGTCCAATGGCTTCTAGTTCACTGTACAATGGTCTATAAGGCTCTATGCCAGTGTTTCTCAAACAGGGAACCATGACACTTTAGTGGGTCAGAAATTCGATTGAAAGATCATAACCAGTATTATTTTTTAGATTAGGTAAGAAAAAATAAAATATATAATAAGACATAAAATAAAATATATAATATGAAATAAAATATATACCAGGTCATACATAAAGTAAAGGTATGTTTTATGAAATGTTTACTTTGGTGGGGTTTTTTAAAAAGATTTTATTTATTTGAGAGAGAAAGAGAGAGAGAGACAGCACACAAGTGGGAGGAAGGGGAGAGGGAGAAGCAGGCTCCCCACTAAGCAGGGTGCACGATGACATGGGGCTGGATCCCAGGACCCCGGGATTATGACCTGAGCCGAAGGCAGATGCTTAACCGACTAAGCACCCGGCACCCGGGTGCCCCTACTTTTGTGTAATTTTTGTATGTGCATGTTCATGTTCAAACTGGATTGTAATATAAAATTTATGTCTTACTATGGGTTGTAATCTACAGAAATTAAAAGACACTGGGGGCGCCTGGGTGGCTCAGTCCGTCGAGCGTTGGACTCTTGGTTTCGGCTCAGGTCATAACCTCAGGGTCGTGAGACTGAGCCCCTTGTAGGGGCATGTCACGCTGTGCCTGGCTCCCTCTGCCCCTCCCCCTTGCTTGCATGTTTTCTTTCTCTCTCTGTCTACAAAATAAATAAGTCTTTTTAAAAAAATTTTTTAAAAATTAAAAGATGCTGTTCCACATGATCTGCTCCCCAGCCTCCATTATCCCCACACTTCTCTTCCTTCCCACCATCGCCCATTCTGTCGCAGCTTCTTTCTGGTCCTGCCTCACTCCTGGCACACTCCTGCCTCAGGGCCTTTACACTGGCTGTTTGGTCTGCAGCACACCTCCTCTAGATATCCACACAGCTCCCTCTCTCACCTCTTCCAGGTCTTGACCCAAATGGCAGTTCCCAGAGGGAGGGTGTCAACCTTCCAGCCTGACTTGTTTAAAACAGGCACCCCTCCAAGCCTCCTTGTAGTCTCCCTTGCCTCACTTCATTTTCCTTCAGAGTGCTTATGGCTCCCTGGGATAGTACATATTTATTTGTCCACTTTCCTCCACTAGAATGTCAGTGCCAGGAGGGCAAGGCCTAGGCCAGCCTTACTCACTGCTGCATCCCAGTGCCTAAAACAGAGCTTGACATATGGTGGACATCACGGTTACTGGTGAAAGGTTACTGTCCTTGCCCTGAGGGAGCATGCAGTCTGGTGGAGATGGTAAAGCTTCTGGGAGCTGCCTCCGACCTCTACGGAAAGGAGAGAGGGGCACACCCGAGAACTCGTGGGTTTCACCCACCGGGAGAGACATGACCATCTTCTGGAAGCTTTGTTGCCTCTCTGGAGTCCAGCCAGAACTGACTCCCTCTCCGAGTTCCAGAATACCTCTGCTGGGATTTCTTATTCTCCTGCAGTGCTCTGTTGAAGTAAACAGCATGGAAATGCTGTGGTTGGGATGTCTCATTCCAGCTGACAAGACTTGTCGGCTGAGCACGGTGGCTGAGAGAGAGCAGAGAAACCTGAACCAGATGGCTGGTGAGGGGGAGGCCTGCCCACACGAAGGCTGCCTCACCGGTTTGGAAGCCAGCCCCGCCACAGCACCCCATCCCAGGGGCAGCAGCCAGAGAACCCCCTCAGGAGCCCACACCTGCCTCGGGACCGACTGGCTTTGTGGGGGCGGGATGGGGAAAGGAGGGGACCACACCTCTAGGAGCTGGAGGGTCAGAGAGAGTTCTATCTTCCAGAATGACCTAATTCCCCCAAACAGTGACTCCCTGGTTTAGACGGCCAGGAGGGCCCATCGAGGTCATGAAATACAACTTCTCCATTTCACAGGCAGGGAAACCGACGGCCAGACCCAGGGACAGCACCCCCAAAGCCTCAGGGTAAGCTGAGGCTGGAACCTTCATCCTCCAACCATCAGTCTGGGCTTTTTAACCAAGAAGAGGCTCTTGGGAGGGCAGGTCTAGGGGACCAGGGACAGAGAGCCCCAAAGCATAGCCCATTCCCCTGAGCCGGCTGTAGGAGGATCTCTGAGGGTCAGGTAGCATTTGAACTGATGTTTTGCAGACTAGCTGGATTTCAACAGAAAACAAAGACATTCCTGGGGGGTGGGGAGGCAGCTGGTTCAGCAGAACAGTGTGGCTAGTGTCAGGTTGGTATGGGGGGCCATGGTGGGAGATGAGGGGGACAGCCTTTTATTCTGGTGGTTCGTGGTCAGCCTTATACACAGCGGAAGAATTAGGGGCCGAGGACTTCATGCACGTAAAGGATCAGGGAACACAGGAGTGTGTGCTAGCTGGGAGGTTTCTTTCCAGGCATCCAACCCCCCCAATCCCGCCCCACCACTCCCAACCCCCCCCCCCCACCACCACCACCATAGCAGCCCCAGGCAACTCCGTCTCTACAGGTGGCCATCCCTTCTTGCCAAGTGCTGATGCTATTTTGGGATGCGGAACCTGCCAGTGGAGGAGGGCTGGGGCTTGGGGCCCCACCTCCTGCAGGGATTCCGAGGGTCTGGGAAGTGGGAGCAGGGCCTGGGAAAACAGGCCATCAAAGCTGCCTGGGCAATTCCCTCCGGCCACGGGCAGCAGAGGGCTCCAAGGTCACAGCAGAGCGCTAAATATAGGGACTAGGAGGTGGAAGTGGTTCCTGCCGGCTGCAGGGAGGTGTCCAGTCCCTTCATCAGAGGGGCAGGGGTGAGGCTCTTGGGAACGGTGTTTGTGGGTTGAAGCTCTGAGAGCTGGGTCCAGTGGCGGGCTCAGGCGCCTGGGGCGGGAGCTCAGTCTGGATTTGATGTCCAATCTTCCTCTATGGCTGGGGTCATGACATGGGGTTACCCCTGTATTATTTGTTAATTCCAACCTTAATTGGCCCCTTAATCTGCGCTACAACTGGGTTTGGATTTCAGGCTCAGCAGTCTCTACTCAGGAACAAACGTTTTCCTGGGGAGACCAACTTGTAAATAACCAACCACCTGTAGGTAAATGGAAAGAGGACTGACCCTAGAACATCAGCCTCTACCCCACTAGGATGCCAGCTCCCATTCAGAGGGATTTTTGTCTGTTCGGTTCAGTGCTATAGACCCAGCAGCCCCTAGAGCAGTACCTGGCATATAGTAGTTACTCAATAAACATTTGTTGTCTAGTTGAATAAACAACTTGGCTGGAGAATTGGACTTTATGGATGGGTAGCCTGGGGCTGGCTCTCAAAGAAAGGACAGACTTTTGAGCCAGTCCACTGGGACTGCGTATCAGGCAAAACACCTTGTCCTGAAAGGACAAAAATGTGTGATGTTCTCAGGAACACTGGATCTAGCTTTGCATGGGAACCAGGGTATGAGAAAGACTGACACAGATCCTGAGTAGCTGTGAACATGGCCAAGGACCCAACTGTGTAGCCAGAGGGGTCCAAAATGGGGTGCACAAGGTGATCCATTCAAGTAGAAAGAATATCCTAGAACTTCTATGTAAACTACCTTTTACCTTTTATAAAAAGGAGGAAAAGTTAAGATCTACAAATACTTAATAAATAGCCTGACATCAGTGCCCTCATGTTGTCTACATTGTGGAAGGTCACATGTTCCATATCCCAGGTGTCCTGAGGAAAGCAGCGTGGGGTCCACTGTGTGGGCTTGCCAGACAACAGCATTCCCCTTTCCCTGCCGCCGCCAGGCCCACAGAGATGCTTCTAGTTGAGCTGCCACAGGACTCACCCAGGCACTTAATTTTATAAAAAACAAAGTCCTTAAATTGTAGATTCTTTGCCTGAGTTATTATTGACAAAGGCAGGGGCCACGAGAATCTTTTGTACCATGCAGAAATCTGCTGGCTGTTTCATAGCAAAATACTTCATACCCCCCCTTAAAGATGAGTTGTGCCTTGCTCCTTTAGGAAAAGACAAGTGATACAAATGTGCTGGGTCTTTCTGTGACAACAAGGGTACGTTGTCCAGAGTTACTAAAACAAATACCCAGTACCCCAGGCAGAGACGTGGTTTCCCTTTTGGAAAGAAGCAACACCTTGCAGGCGGGTGTTCTAGAATGATCTTGTTGCTAGTGTGGCTATCAGAGTACCACCAGTCTATCATACATTTTAAGAACAGGGACATAGAATTTTATAACCTGTTTTAAAATCTTCTAAGTAAAGAGTTTCAGGGAGTTTTGAATTTGTCAAAAAAGGATTGAAAAAAATAACACTTTTGGATTCGTTTCCAATAACCGACCAGTATCAGTTAAACCAAATTTCAGCAAAAACCTCTCTGCAGAATTGAAAATCACGCCTAACGCGACCAGGGACACACTTCTTCCCCGGCTGCTTCTGCTCTCTCGATGTGTAGTTTTCACCTACGACAGGCATTCAGCCAAGTGGAAAATGTGGAGTTTCATACCAGATTCTCAAATGAGCGTAGCACATCATTAAACCAAGATTGTATTTGGAAATGAAACACATTGGGAGCTGCCTCGCTGGCTCAGCTGGAGAAGCATACGATTCGATCTTGGGGTTGCGAGTTCAAGCCCCATGTTGGGTGTAGAGTTTGCTTAGAAAAATAAAATTTTAAAATAAGTAAATAAATAACACAATCACAACTTTTGGTAAAAACAGAGCAAGAAGCTCTGGTTAATACCATTAAATACAATGAAAACAAAACATAAAATAAAATGTATTGACTCTTCCGTGGTTTTTTTTTCTAGTTTCTATTTTTTGGTATGTATTTTATAATTTGTCCACTATATTTGTATGATGGCATATGTATATAATTTATAAATAAATAAATGCTATATTGGTTAGATTGCATGAGCTTTGCTTTTCCTGGTGGGGGCAGTGGTGGTGGATGGGGGCACTCGGGAGGGATTCCAGAGAGAAGAGACTGGATCCATCCCAGACCACTTTGGGGTCTAGAGGCCTGGAGTCTAGAGGGAAGGCTGAGCTTTGATCGATATTGACTCAGGAGGGGGCCTGAGCTGGGCACCTGGGCTGAGGGCAGCAAGGAGTGGGGAGGAGAGAAGGCCAGAAGCTCTGTATCAGGGCAGAAGTACGGGCTGTGGTGAGGGATGGGAGGGTGGGAGAGAGCCTGGGAGGTAGCCATACCGCTGCGCAGCACCCCAGTCCATGTGAAGAGGTGGCCATGGGGGACCCCGGTAGGCTGAGCCAGCCCCAAAGGCCCAGACACTTCCTCCCCCTGCCTTATTCTCCCACACAGCCCGGCTGAGCCAAAGAGGGTTGTACTCTAAGTGCTCAGGCCGGCAGCCAGTAAGGGTGGCCAAAGCCCCAGGTCTCAGGCCTCGGGGTCTGGAGGTCGCCCTGGCAACAGGCTCTGTTGTGATGCTTCCCAGAGCCAGGGACTCGTTAGTCAGCGCCACACAGGGAGGTCGCCTCTAGCCCTGGCAGGCCAGAGTCCCCATCTGGACACCCCTGGGAGAGGTCCAATGACTGACCATTGTCGGGCCTTCCTGCCGGGCCAGGAGAAGGGCAGCTGGTCCGAGGGGAGAGCTGGGGCCAGCAGAGACTGGGGTGCACAAATGGTGCTTAGCCAGCAAGCAGATCAGGCCTTACCTCGATGGGAGAGGGGGATCCGTGTGTACTATGTGGGATGCTCTGTAGGGTGGCCCCAGAGCGGCTAGGATGTGCCCTTCCAAATACACTGTCCCCGTGGGAGGGTGCTGCATTTACCCCGGGAATGCAGCTGGGGGGAGGGCCGCTCACTTCTGATGCCAGCTGGTGTTTTCTAGTCTAACCTGGAATAGACAATCCCCTTTGCCTCCCCATAGCGTGCCCGCGGGTGGCCCAGGAAACCTGCCCCCAGCACACCCTCAGAACCAGCCTCTGTCATCGGACCCTCTACAAGCCCCCACTCCATACAGAGCTTCACCCGTGCCACCTGCACACGGTTCCAGTCTGTAGTTTCTCCTACAGGGACTGTGATGAAGGCTATGGGAGACCCTCCGCCCAGCCACCCCTCCCAAGACTGGATTGCTGTCCCCAGGCTGCAGTTCCCGTCACCCCCCCACCCCCAGCCAACTCCCCCCCACCCCTGCAAAACACAGACAGACGCTCCTAGGGGCACAGTCTCCAAATGACTGGCCTCAGTGGAGGCACTTCCCTCCCCGAGTCTCACTCAGTTTCCTCCTCTGTGGAAGGAGGGTAGTGAGAGTGACCTCACCGGAAGGAGTGACATGGCAGACTTAGCTCCCATGGTTCTGATCACATTTAAGGAATCATTTTTATTATTAACGTGGGCGTCTCTTGTTAGCCTTTTTGGGTTGTTTGATGAATAACTTGGGCATGGGTCAAACCCCACTTCCCTTGATCCTCCTGGGGACTGAGGAGCTGCGGGGGTGGCGGGTAAGAGGCCACGCCCTCCAGGAACCTGACCCTCAACACGATGTCAGGAAGCTGTGTCAACAGCAGTGTAGACCTGAATCACAAGGCCCTCCCCATCCCTTGGGAACTCTGAGAATAGATCCAGGAGCCCTTCCCAGAAGCAGCCCAGAGCACTGGCAAGGCACGCAGGCCCCAGTTAGAATCCTGCCTCTCCGGATGACTCAGAGCAGGTCACCTGAGCTCCCCCCAACCCCCAGCGGCATCCTCATCCCTACCTTCTTCCTGGACTCCCCTCCATGAATCTCCCCACCCCAAAGGCTTCCATCACTGTGGGCCCTGTGGTTTCCTGCTGCCGTACTCTTTTTCTTTTTCAATTCAATTTTTTTAGACAAAAGAGTTCAGGGGCCCCTGGGCGACTCTGTTGGTTAAGCGGTTAAGCATCTGACTCTTGGTTTCGGCTCAGGTCATGATCTCAGGGTCCTGGGATGGAGCCCCAGGCCAGGCTCCTCGCTCAGGGCTGAGTCTGCTTGTCCCTCTCCCTCTGTGCCCACACCCACACCCCGCTGTCTCTCTCACACACATCCGTGTGTGCTCTCTCTCAAATAAATAAATAAAATCGTTTAAATAAATAAATAAACCAAAAGAGTTCATCCATTTTTACCACCCCTCACCTCCTGCCTCTGGCCGCCAGCGATCTGTTTTCTATATCGATGAGCTTGGGCTATTACTTTTTTTAAGATTCCACCTATGAAAGAGATCATACAGTCTTTGTCCTTCTGTCTCATTTCACCTAGCCTAATGCCCTCTAGGTCCAACCGTGTTGTCGTTATAGCAAAATTTCACTCTTTTTTTTTTTTTTTTAATGGTTGAGTAATACTGCATTTTGTATAAAAAGAGATACATCAGTATGTATCCACACAGATCACGCTTTCCTTATCCATTCATCCACTGATACATACTTTGGTTGTTTCCATATCTTGGCTGTTGTGATTAATGCTGCAGGGACCCTGAGGATGCAGATCTCTTTTGGAGTTAGTGTTTTCGTTTTCTTTGGGTAAATACCCAGAAATGGAATTGTTGGATCATGGGGTACTTCAATCTTTAATGTTCATTTTAAATTTTTTGTGGGATCTCCATACTGTTTTCCACAGGGGCTGCCCCTGATTACCTTCCCGCCAAAGTGCAGGAGTTCCCTTTTCTCTATGTCCTCGCCAACACTTGTGATTTTTTTGTCTTTTTGATTCTGGGCATTCTGACAGGTGCGAGGTGGCAGCTCATTGCGGTTTTGATTTGCATCTCCCTGATGATTAGTGGTGTGGAACAGCTTTTCACCTACCTGATGGCCATCTGCGTGTCTTCTTTGGAAGACGTCCCTTCAGATCTGCCCATTTCTCAATCAAATTGTTTAGTTTTTTTACTATGGAGTGGTAGGAGTTCTTTGGATATTTTGGATGCTCGCCCTTCGTCAGATATATGATTTGCAAATATTTTCTTCCATTTAGTAGGTTTCCCTTCCGTTTTGTGTGTGGTTGCCTTTGCTGCGGGAAGTTTTTTAGTTGCTTATAGTCCCAACTTTTTCTGCTTTTGTTCCTTGTGCTACTGTCATGTTGTTGCTCAGGCTGTTGCCTCCGTCTTCTCGGTCCTTCCTGGCCCAGCCACCACCTTCAGAAAGTGCTCCAGGCTCCTCCACGAGGAGGGGAACATTTCCTTAGCACCTAATAGACCCCAGATCAGAGCTCCGACCGATCAGAGCACACGTGAGAGTGGGAGCGCATCTCATCTTCTACTTTGCAGATGAGGAAATTGTGGCTCAGAAGGGCTGGCTAACTTGCCCTGGACCTGAGAGAAATCTGGAAGCCAGCCATCCCCTCCTTATGGGCCTAGATCTGCTCCTCACAGGGACTAGGCAAGTCCTGCAGGCCCACCTAAAAACCTGCCCTGTACTAAGGATAATGTGACAGCTGCTTCCCTGCAGGACTCAGAGGGCTGAGGTCCTTGCTCATTTCACCCTGTGGCAAGCCAGCCACGTGGGCACCTTTACGCTCATATTGTAGGGTCGGGGAAGACTGTGAATCAGAGAGGTTGGCGATAACCCCAGCAGCTCTTCCTAGCTCACAGCTTGTGTTCCTAGCCTACCGAGTGCGGACCTTCCCTCCTGCAGTGGCCAGACACCTCCACCTAGGGGAATCCATAGTCTTCTTGGTAAGGGACCTGGCTTGGAGGGGCTTCTCGTTGGGCTCTCCTTTCTCCCAAAGGCCACAGAGCTTGGCTATCCCCCAGCACCTTCCAGTCTGGTCCCATCCCCGTGGTCACAGGGACAGCGACTCCCCAGTAGTGCATTAGAGGCAGCTATCAAAGGGAGAGTCGAGCTCAAAGTCAGGAGCTTGAAATTCAGGTCTTGGCTCTGCCACCTGTTTGCTGTGCCCCGACCTTGGGTGAGTAATTCTCCTCCCTAGGCCTCCCAGGGATCATCTCCTGGGTGAAATGAGGGTATGTAGGTGATTTGGGCAGGAGCATAGCAGGCCTCCTTGGAAGGGAGCTGGGTCTGATATCAGGGTGAAGGGACAGGCAGGAGAAGACTCAGCCCAGGAGGCCAGGCCATTCCAGGTCTGGGTCAGGAAACTGAGGAGGGACAGAAGAAAAGCAGGAGAACAAAGACATGCTTATGGGTGGTACTCGGGCAACCTCAGGGAGCACTGGGGAAAAGGAAGAAAGAGCTTTCTCTCTTGGAATGTGGCCCTTCACCTCCCCCGTGCTGCAAGACCCAGACCTCTAGCATTTGGGCTGAATTAAGAACCTCAGACATCAGCTGCCTCTGAATCACAGCTGCTCTCAGCTAAGCCTGGGAAGCACGTAGGAGCATATCCTAGACGGTGATTTTCACAGTGTGTCCTGTGGGCTCCAGGGGATCTCGGGTCTACAGTTCCCTTTATCTGTGTTGTATGTGAGCTTCCTCTTATTTCAAGTGGAGAGAAAGTTCTGCATCCCCGCAGAGGAAGGAAATGAACCACCTGTGTGTCCAGTCGTCCGGTTTAGAGTTCCAGAGAAGTCACACAGCCAGAATGCCCTCTCTGTGCTAGGCATGGTGCTGACCACGAGGATTCAGTAGAAGCCACAACAGACAGGATTCCTGCCCTCAAGGAGTTTGAGGTCTAAGGAGAAGACAGTGATCAGTAAGAGCTCATAAATTCAATCTTATTACCCCCTACCAGGTACCTTAAATACATCAACTATCATGACAACCTTACGAGGTAAGTAAATCCTCTATTTGCAGATGAGGAATTTGAGGCACGGGAGGCAAAATGACAGAGCAGGCAGCTAGGAAGTGGCAGAGCTGGGATTTGAACCTTGGCTGTCTGCCTCCAGAGTCTGTGCTCATGATTACTACATTATACAGGTACATAAACGTCGTTTATAAGCTACCGTGCTACCTATGCGTTTTATATACACAGGAGAACCTGTGAAGCTGAGGATGAGCATTAGCCAAAAAAGCGTCCATGAGGAAGTGATGCTTGATTTAAGATGGAAGGATCACATTGAGAAGCAACTGATTTTTGACAATGATGTCAAGACCATTCCATGAAAGAAAGGATGGTCTTTTCAACAAACAGTGCCAGGACAAGCAGCCATCCATGTGCAAAAGAATGAACTCGATCCCCTATCTCACACCATACACAAAAATTACCTCAAAATGGATCAATGACCTCAATGTAAAGACAAAAGCTATAAAGCTCTTAGAGGAAAACATAGTTGTAAATCTTTGTGACCTTAGATTAGGCAATCATTTCTGGAATATTACATCGAAAGCATAAGCAACAGAAAGAAAATTGGAAACCTTGGATATCATCAAGATGAAATACTTTTGGGGCTCATCACCCAAAATACTTTTGGGTGGCACATCTGACTCTTGGTTTCAGCTCAGATCATGATCTCTGGGGCGTGAGGTGGAGCCCTGTGTTGTGTTCTGTGCTGACATGGAGTCTGCTTGAGATTCTCTCTCTCTTTGCCCCTCCTGTTTGCGCGCTTCAAAATAAATAAATCAATCTTTAAAAAATGATTAAATACTTTTAGGCTTCAGAGAACACATCAAGAATGGAAAAACAGTTTTGCAAATTGTATATATCTGATAAAGGACTTGTATCTGAAATATAAATGGAATTCTTAGAACTCAATAGTAGGAGGACAAATTTAAAAATTCGCAAAGGATCTTTGTAGACATTTCCCCAAAGAAGGTGTCCCCATGGCCAATAAGCACATGAAAACATGCTCCAGCATCATTAGCCATAAGGGAATGTAACTCAAAGCCACAGTGAGATATAAGTTCACACTCACTACAATGGCTTGCAAAGTGACATATCAATAATAAAAAGCACTGATGAGCTTGTGTAGAAATTGGAACCCTATTACCCTACTAGCTGTAATGGAAAATGATGCAGCCTCTGTGGAAAACATTCTGGCTGTTCCTCAAAAGTTTAAACATAGAGTTGTCATATGGTCCAGCAATGCTACTCCTGGGATACCTGCAATAGAAATGAGAACAGAGTCAACACACGAATTTGTGCATGAATGTTCATAGCAGCATTATTCACAATGGCAAAAATGCAGAAACAACCCAAAATGCCCCTCAATTTGTCAACATATAAATAAAATGTGCTATCATCCATGAGATGGAATATTATTCAGCCATGAAAAGGGACAGGGTGCTGATACCCTACTACAATATGGATAAATCTTGAAAACATAATGCCAAGTGAGAGAAGCCAGTTACTGAAGACCATATATTGTAAGCTTTCATTTATATGAAATGTCTAGAATAGACAAATCCATAGAGACAGAAAGTAGATTAGAAGTTGCTAAATGGTATGTGTGGGGGAGGGGTGAGAGGCAGGGACTACTAATGAGTACCACTTTTTAGAGGGTGACACAAATGCCCTAGGTCTGATTGTGGTGACAGTTACCCAGATCTGTGGATATATTAAAAACCATTGAATTATATGTTTTAAATAGGTCAGTTGTATTGTATAATATATGAATTATATGTCAAAAAAGCTATTATTTTAAAAAGATGGAGGGATGAAGAGGCATTAGTTGTGGACATGGCAGGGGCTGGGGGCTTGGGGCATGCCTTCTAACTGAGGGAACTGCATGTGCAAAGGTCCTGTGGCTGGAGGTCTGGAATGTTTAAGAAAGCAAAGAAGATGGTGCCTGGGTGGCTCAGTTGGTTAAGTGACTGCTTTCGGCACGGGTCATGATCCTGGAGTTCTGGGATCAAGTCCCACATCAGGCTTCTAGCTGTGTGGGGAGTCTGCTTCTCCCTCTGACCTTCTCCCCTTATGCTCTCTCTCTCTCAAATAAATACATAAAATATTTGAAAAAGAAAAAAAGCAAAGAAGACTATGTGGCAGGAGCTCACAAGGCAAAGGGGGAAGAGAGGAGAGAAGAAGCCAGAGGGTCGGCTGGGCTAGGCTGCCCAGGGCCTTGAGGGCTACGGCATGGCCGCAGGTCCACGTGGAGGCAGAGTGAGTAGGACGAGGCTCTCGCAGGCGTTCAGGCCATGGCATTATGGTACGCAGATCACCAGGTTCAGGCTGTCCTGCACTTCCCTCTTTCTGACCTCCCCCACTGGCCTGGGGGACCCTAAGATCAGATGTGAGTTCCGGACGAACTGTGGGAATCCTCAGAGTCAGAAGTCTCTGCAGATGACAGGCTTTGTGGCAGAGCCAAGGTCAGAGTCCCAGCTCTCCGAGCACTGTGGGACTTCGGGCAAGCTATTTTCCCTTCTGAGAGCCCCAGTCTCTGCATCTGTACGGTAACAGCTCCTGCTGTTCTACCTTCGTCAGGGGCCAGGGGAGTCCATGTGATGGTGTCCAGCGTTCTGCAGAGAGAGTTTAAAAACTCAGACAAAGGTGATTGTCTATCTGCCGCCAGCTGCCTCCTTTCTGAGTTCTGGGGTTTGCTGAGAGTCGACAGGGCCGCCACACCCCTGCTCTGGGGACGAGGGGGCTTCTCTGAGCAGCTGGCTCTAATCCTGAGATTGGAGGGAAAGCCTCAGGCCTGCAGGCTCTCTCCTCTCCAGCTCCAGGCCGCTGGGGGAGGGGGGGTCAGGGAGTGGGAGAACTGGGAGCAGACGGGCGGCATCCATGTCCTTGGAGCTGACTAATTGAGGGCAGGGGGGCAGGCCAACCGTCCTGCAAGGCAGGACTCCCGGAGAGGAGCAAAGTCTGGGGCTTTGGCAGCTGGAATCTGCTGGCTTGCTCTTTGAACAAACACTGAGGCCCTCTGTGCAACCTTAGAGATCATTCCTGTCTAATACAGGCTCTGGATTAGAGGCAGCTGGGGCCCAGAGCTGGGGAAGCCTTGCATAAGGCCGCGAGGTCAGTAAGGGCCAGAGGGAAACAAGGAAGCTGGAGAAAGTCAGAAAGGGAAGGGGCTTGGAGGTCTTCTCGTCTAACCCTCTCACACGCAGAACGGAAGCCAGTAAAGCTCAGCTCATTGGCGATAATAAGGCGACATCAGCCTGGGGATGGAAGGAAGGATGGGCCAAGGGAGCCGAGCAGCCCTCTGGTTTCTGTTGTCCCGACCCTGGAGGCCTCCTCTCCAGACCCTGGAGAGGAAGATTCATTGGGCATCTTCCCAATGTCCCATTCTTTGTCCTGGTCATCCCACCCTACATGGCCCCTGCAATGGCCTTTCCCATCCCCTCCCCAAGCCCACGTCCCATTTCCATGCCTGGTGTAGAGTGTGCATTCCTGGGCTCAGGTCCTGAGCCTGGGATCTGGGCACCATGTAACAACACTGTGTGTGTTCCAGATAGAACTTGTTTCTGGGCCCCAGTACTATTTGCACCCTCTAGTCACTGTCAGTGACAGACATTGTCACCTGCCCGCTGCCCAAGCCAGCCAGACACAGGGGGCCACCTTCCCCTGACAGCTGCCTGAGTCCCAAGGCCTTCCCTTCATCTCTGAAATAGCTCCTCCTTGCCCACCACCCTGGGCTGTGATCTGGTCTCCTCTCTTGCTTGCATCCCCAGTGCACTCCCAGCCTCCCACCCACTTCCCCACTCGGGCCCAACCTCCTCACTGCAGCCCAAGACACATTTCACACTCCTCTCCTCAAAAGCATTCCATGGCTCCCCAGCACCCTCAGGGGAAAGCCCAAGCTCCCTAGCCTGGTGTTCAAGGCCCTTCCTTGTGTTCTGCTGGCTGCTGACCTAGCGAGGCCCTGTGCTCCAGCCATCCGTCCTGGCTGGAGACAGACTCCCATCCCAACTCCCACCTCCAGGATCTGGCCCCCAGCTCCCTCCACCCTAGGCTTTTTTCCCTCCTTCTCCCCTCTGTCTTCGCGACAAACACCCACCCTTTCTTCAAGGATTATGTCCCCAGAGATTTCCCCACAAGAAGTCTCGGCCCCTCCCTCATTCTGTGCTCTCTCTCCCAGTGTACCCTGTGTAGACCTTAATCTGAGCCCCTGGGACACAAGGCTGACAGCCTCCCGCCGGGCCTGGGAGGCCCTCAGCCCAGGAACTAGGTCTTGTTGGGAGGAGAGGGAAGCAGGGAGGCAGGCAGGGAGGGAGGGGAGAGGAAAGAATTTATTTCAGGTTCCTGCTCAATGCTTCCTCCCCCAGGAAGGCCAGTGGATGGCCCCTTGCTTGCATTTCTGCAGGTGCAGTCACCGACGCTCAGGTTCACACGGTCTGGAGGTCAGAGCCTAACGCCCTGGAGCATTCTACAGATGGGGAAATGCAGCACAGGCGTGAGCAGACCCCACTGAGCATCATTCTGCCAGATTGGAGCAGAGCCAGAATTTAAACTCCCATCTCTCTGACCCCAAACCTCATAGGCTTTCCCTGCTCCCACTGCCTGATGTTGGCCCCTCTGGGTCCTGGGAGCATTCTGTGAAGTGGCCTCATTGACCTGGGAGCCCAACAGGGCCAGTAGGGGCCTGGGAGTGGGTGATGGGGAAGGGGCCGGAGCCTTGTGGGGCACTCACCCCAGGCACTCACCTTTTCCATCTCACTCCGGCTCAGCCATCTAGGGCTAGTTATGCTCGGAGCCCCTGGTCACAGCGCTCCTTACACTGTCTCCAGAGCCAGGCCTCTGGGGCTTGAATCCCAGCCCTGAGAACTTGGGCAAAAGCTGCTGTCACCTCCCAGTGCCCGGGGTTTCCTCTTCTTGGAAAAGGAAATGTTAACAAGTTTACTTTAAGAGCCCTGTGTGATTTCAATGAGTTGGTGGAAGCCAATCAC
This sequence comes from Mustela erminea, assembly GCF_009829155.1. Taxonomy (NCBI): domain Eukaryota; kingdom Metazoa; phylum Chordata; class Mammalia; order Carnivora; family Mustelidae; genus Mustela; species Mustela erminea. The sequence goes on along the minus strand of NC_045622.1, from coordinate 53,569,547 downwards.
TTAGCAATAGAGTCAAGGACCTCCAGGCCCTTTGGGAGGCTGGGATTCCCTTCTCCCCGCAGTGTGGGGCTGCAGGCAGGGAATGGGGTGGGGGACAAGGGCAGCCCCCCTTCGCATCTGCTTTGTGTCTTCCCAGGGCTGGTTCATCGCAGGCGTGTTTACATTCCCAAGTACCCTAGACGACAGCAGCCGCTGATAAGGATGTCTCTGGTCTGGGAGCCTCCGCCGTGACTTTATCTCCCTAGATAGAGCTGGCCGTCGGGGTTGGGGGAGGGAGGGCGCCTGATAATCTGCGCAGCCTCCAAGCCCACGCACGGGTGTGGCTGAGCCCACCTGGCTCTGGCCGGGTTTCCCTGTCCGTCCTTCTGGATCCTGCCTGCTGTGCCTTCCACTCCCTCTCTCAATCACGCTTGACCAGATCCTGCCAAAGTCCCACTCCTCCTCCTCCCAGATCTGCATAAATCTGTGAGCCACCGAAGGGCAGCGCCTCCTGGGGACCCATTCCTACAGGGAGCTGGGAACGGGGCTTTCCACACTTAAAATACAACCAGAACTGACTGCTTTTCAGCCTCCCTGAACCACATTCCTCCCTCTCTCCCTCGACCAAGTCAGAGACCGGAGCCACATCTCGCCCTTCCTCCCCAGCCTCCCATCTAAGAGGCCCTTTCATTAATCCCCCAGATTCCTGGGACGTACTAGGATAATTCCCACCTGACACAGAGGAAACTGAGCGTCGCAGAGGTTGGTGCAAGTGACAGAATGGGGCTCGGCAGTGGGCAGAGGACTCTGCCCAGGTTCTGCCTGCAAGGGTGGGAGGGGGACACGGGGAGGAGCTTGCCTACACCTGGCTGTGGTGAATCAGAGGGCGGCAGGGGAAAGGGAAGGCTGTTCCCCTTACTCAGGCTTGTGTATCCAAAACTTAAGTGCTTGAAACAATAGCATTGATTTTGTTCTCAGCTCCCCATGGGGGCAGGGCAGAGAGGGGAGGGTTCATTTCTTCGGCACCTGACGTTACCTGAGATGGTTGCAGTCGGGGACAGGAACCATTTAGAGAGTGGGCCATGCCTATGGCTCAGCCCTGGCTGAGACCTTCGTTGAGGCTGTTGGCCAGAGAGCCTCGGGTGGCCTCTCCCTGTGGCCTGGGCTTCCTCACAGTATGGCTGCTGGATTCCAGAGAGAGACAGAGACAGACAGACAGACAGACAGACAGATATGTAGAGGCTGAGTCCCCTTTTAAGATTTACCCTGGGAAGTTAGGTAATGTCATTTTCAGCTACACTCTGCTCACAGAGTGGGTAATAACCTCCAGGTCTTGCTAGAGAATGACAAGGCTCCAGTATGTGGAGCTGGGAAATGCTCCCAAGGCCATGTTTTGGAAACTATGCTCTGTCACAGGGCCTCCTCCCCACTGTGGCTCCAAATGTCTTGTTCTTGCCCCTGTACCTACCAGCTGCTCCCAGGCTCAAGATAAGGAAGGGGTGAGAGGGGGAGGGACTAAGAGCATGGGCTTTGGCATCAGAACAACTTGGGTTTTCACTGAAGACTTACCTTAGGCAGGTCATGTCTCTGAGCCTCAATTTCCATATCTGCCCAATGGGGTCATAACTACCAATCACAGACTTTAAAAACAAACCAGTGAGATGATGTAATCCCTGCCTCCAGCTTGGCACAGCCTCTGGCTCGTTGTACATGTGCCCAGAACCCCCAGCCCTCCTCAGACAGGACCCGCGCATCTGCGGGCCAGAGCGGGCTGTGGCTGCCTGGGGGATGGGCACTCTGCCACTCAGCAAGGGGGAGCCCCCTGCTCACCCAGGTGGCGCTGGGCAGGCAACCACAGAACCACATGTGGGGTTTACCACGGCCTGGCTGAGCCCTTAAGAAAAAGAAAACACCTCAGATGACAGAGGGTGGGCCTCTGAAGTCACGAGGAGGCCTGGCCCTTTCTAGCATCTCCAGATCTGTTCCAGCAAAGTGGAAGAGTTCTCCAGGGCTCTGTTTCCTCATCTGTAAAATGTGGATGGCTGTAGGCACAAGAGTCCACCTTTGGGGGTTGCTTCCCACGGGCCCGACACCTCCTAGCATTGGCTCTGGTGACCTTTCATGACTCTTGCTGTGAGGGAGGTTGGTGGGCAGGAGTAGCCCAGATAGAAGAGGGGACAGGAGTGGACCAGGCAGTCCTTGACACCACTCTGCTCCCAGCCTCCCCAAACAGGCTCAAAGAAGTGTACAAGGACTAGCGGAGACGATGGATGGGAGATGGTTTTGGAACTATAAACCAGAATGTAAATGGAGCAGGCCTAAGGACAACCTAGACTTTGAGCTAGAAATGTGTTCCTGGAGCCTCTCCTGGCCTCACCTACCCCAGCCCTCAGCCACGTGTCTCCCATTTGCCCAGCTGCTTTCCACTGAGGGGGGCCTACTAAGATGTTATGCTGGCTCAGAAAGGAAGCATGGAAGGGAGGGAGGGAGCGAGGGAGGAAGGGGCTCTGCAAACCACCAAGGGGTGGTCAGAGACACCAGGTGACACCAATACTCCCCAAGGCACACAGTGGACACCGAGGCCGCACATGTCAGGACACCCTCAGCAGCCTGGTTCTCAGTAGCGCCCCCCCCCCCGCCCCCGCCGCCACAGGACCTCCGCCCTCAGACCCACCTGCTTCCTCCCTCACAGGGCACCTCTGAGGATCGCACTTCTCGGGTCCAGGAAACCATGTTCCTGGAAGAGCCACCGGCCATGGTTAGGACTCAGAAGCTCTGTCATCCGCCAAGAGGAAAGCAAAGCAGAGGGCGACGTGGGAATGTCTGCCCGAGCTCACACCTGCAGTCACACGCACTCATTCCATGGGCACGTGTGCACATCGCACGCAAATCCACCTGTGCACACACACCTGTGAATCTCCACACGTGCACGTGCTCCCAAAGGCACCCGTACAGCCACGTCACATCTATCCATCCTCCTATATTAAGGTGTACCTCATGCGTAATACGCAGCCCACACAAGCATACACGCTCACCCCACACAATGCGTATGGATCAATGTCAATGCACAGTGTGTATTTACCCAAAAAAGCACAAATATGCGCACGCGTACACGCACACACACACTCACACACACACATATACCCACACATACCTGATCACCGTACGCTTCCATGGATGAACAGGTACACATATTCCACACACATGCACTGGGAGAACTAGTGTGCAAGCAGATGCTCACACAAGCACACCCAGGCCCGTGCAGATGGCAGTACACCTACGCTCTTCATTTATACACATGCAGACACAGTAACCATCAACACGGGTCCATAAGCCTCTGTACCTATGTAACCACACATCGCAGCTGTCCATACACACATGTGCAAACACTGCTGCACACACCTCCAAACTCATGCACACATACACACACGCACACACTTGCATGCCCAGGCAGAAGTTTCCAACGCCCCATGCCAGGGGTGCCCACGGCCTTCTCCGGCTCCATGGTTGCTGAGCCATCCTGCGAAGATGCAGACACAAACACCTAGTTCCACTTCACCTGAAAACCCCCAGCCCCTGGGTGTGTGGGAGGGCGAGCCAGACGCCCTCCCTGCAGGGGGCATGATGGAAAGTATGACCCAAGTTGACTTTTGCAACAAGAGCAAAGGTGAGGGTTTTTCCACCCTGTTACCTCGCTATGTCGGGGGGTGACCAGGGCCACCACGGCTCACCCGCCTCCCATCGTCCCCTCAGCCTTCAAGGACGTTTAGGTCCAATATCAGAATTCTGTATCTCTAGTTTACTCAGCAGTTAACTCACCAATGCTTGACCCCACCACGTGCCAGGCCCTGGGCCAAGCATCTGGGGAAGAGCTGGGCCTGGGTCTTCCTCACAGTCGGGAGGGGTGAGGGAGCGCTAGGTCAAGTCCATTAAACTGTATCCCCTTGATGGCCAGTTTGCCAAGTGATGATCTTTCAAAAGACTGGTTTGCTGGACACACTAAATGATCCATTTACTATTAATTTTTTCTTTTTGTTCTAAAGAATGCAAGTATATAGCAATATTTCATTCAATGCATTGAAATTTGTTTTCTTTTTGTCTTGTAACAGCATTTTAAGGAACGTTCAGATGTTCAAAAGCTAAGAGTCAGGGAGTGGTTTGGTTTAATAAAGGTACTTAGTAGTTATTGCCAGAGCAGGGCATTCTGGAAGCCGGGTGGCATGGCAGGCCTCACAGACCCCTGACCCCCGAATGCATGGGACCTGTACCTGGGTTCTCATCTGACTTCCCTGTGATCCTGGCCATGTCCCTTCTCTCTGATTTTTAGCTGCCTCCCATTCAAAGAGCTCATCTTTAGGGCCTTGCTGACATTCAACAAAACCCTGGAGCTCCCTGTGACATCCATTTCCCAGTGGGGTCCAGGTCAGGGCCCAGAAGCAGGAGAGGGTGCTGACTCTGTCGGGCATGGCCTGGCCCTGTACAGAAGTCAAACCATAACAGTCAGCACTCACCCGTACTATCTGAATGGTGACATTTCTGGGTCCTGTCCCCTGCTCTAGGCAGAAGGGCCTAGTATGCTGGGGCGGCGGGGCGGAGCGTGGGGCTGCAAAGGGTGGGGCCCAACTAACTTTCCTTTCCTGGTAACACACTCGTTAACCTCATTTCCTTTTTCTGAAAGGAAATGCCATTGACATCACACGACTGGATTTTCAGTGAGGCCAAATAAGAACTCATGACCCCCTCGTAGGCAAGAAGGAGGTGCGCACGGGCTGGGTGCAAATCTGTCTGGTGTAGACAGTCTCAATGACGTGTACCTCCCGCCCCTGTCTTCTCCTGATCTGCCCCTTTGCTCCTTCAGTGCAGAGATTACTTGCCATCCCCAGATTCTGGAACCTTCCTGGATTCGCTCCTGCTATTCCCTCTACAGCGATCTCCTCCCCCTGCATGCACATTCCTGCCTAAGTTCACTCGGGCTCTCCCCGCATCCCCACCTTGGAGAGAACTGACCCAAGTCGTCTTCTCCACTTCCCTGCAAGCAGCAAAGACATTTTATCTTGGAAAACTCTAAGCACACACAAAAATAGACACCTAAACTACATATTCCTCGGTCAGCTTCAACCCTCACCAACTCATGGTCTCTCTTGTTTTGCTGATATCTCCCAACTCCTGCCCCACTGGGTGATTTAGAGCAAATCCAAAACATCAAATGATTTTCCCCAGTCTGTCTCATAAATGGTCTTTTAAAATTGGTTTGTCCAAAATCAGGATCCAAACGAGGTCCGTATATTTCACTTGGGGGCTGGGTCTCTTAAATCTCTTTCAATGTATAGGTCTCTCCTCCCTCTCTTATTTCTTCTCACATTTATCTGTAGAATAAACCAGGTCGTCTGTTCCCTGTGGTTTTCTGTTTTCCACATCCGCTGCATTATCCATGGTGTTGTTTACCATATTCTTCAACCCCCTCCCTTTCCTACAAATTAGCAATTAGATTTAAATATATGATTAGATTTGGATTCAAGGTTTTGGCACGGATACTTCCTAGGAAGTGTTTGGACTTTCCTCCAAGGCCCATACGTTTGGTGGTCTGTCTTTTTGTGCTTCCAGAAGACTTTGGGGCTCATTGCCTAGATCCACTATTTGGCTAGAGATAACCTTGCTTCCTCATTTACTAGCTGGAATACTTCTATAGAAAGAAACTCCTCTCATCAGCTCTGGTTTCTCTGAGGTACAATTTATTTAGGAAAAGCAGGATAAATGCTGGATGTTTGCATCTTATTTATCAATTCTCAGAGTAACGAACTGACTCTAACATCCTCCTCGAAGATGTCCAGAAAGGAATTTTTTGTTGTTTTTTGTATCATGGTTATCTCATAATTTGTAACACATTTGATATTTCAGTCCATTCCAGTTAGTGTTCTTATCACTCAGTGTCCCAAGTCTGGCCAGTGGGGATCTCTTTAATTGGCTTCTGAGTCCTTCCAAACCTCATAGTGTTTATTAGCTTCCTGACTTTCCAGCGTGATGAGATGTCCAGGTTTGCCTTGTGCATGTTCTGCCCAGACACAGAATCCCTTATATCTCCAAGAGGCTGTGGTTCTTTTAGTGAGAAATGGTATTTTCAGACCAAGAATCTGGATGCTGGGAGTGCTCCATGCCATTGGGTCGGTCACTGTTTCTGGCCTCTTCAGTAGGGAGGGTTGGGAAGTATATTTTTCTTAAGAAAATATACATCAAACATTCATACTGACATTTTAAATAAAACCCAAGACTATAGGTTTTAGAGTTTTGTTTTCTGATTTTGTATTTGTATGTCCTTTTCTCTAGTGCTGAAAAGCTTTACTTCTAACAATATTAAAATGATTACTAATTTGTTTTCTTCTACTTTCTCTACCTATTGCAAAAACTCCAGAGCAACAATACCAGTAATATTACTAACTATATGATGACTGAATACACTTTATGATTTGCCTGGAATTCTTTTGTCTTCAGAATGTATACACTACTCAGGATCTATAATCAGAGCATGAGATTTCCAAATCACTTGAAATAATTCAACTCTGCCTGGTGAAGCCATCAACTCAATAGACAGATTCATTTCTTTATTTTTAAAAAATATTTTATTTATTTATTTGAGAGAAAGAGAGAGCACAAGCAGCGGGGAGAAGCACGCAGAGGGAGAGGGAGAAGCAGGCTCCCTGCTGAGTGGGAAGCCTGATGCAGGGCTCGATCCCAGGACCCTGGGATCATGACCTGAGCAGAAGGCAGACACTTAATGGACTGAGCCACCCAGGTGCCCCCAGAATCATTTATTCCATTTGCTTTAGATTTAGGGATTGCTTTTGACTTGAATTTTGATTTAATCCTGTTCTATTTTTATGTAAAGTATATACCGGTTCTAAAGTGAATCTATAAAATGAAACATATTCAGAAAGGTCTAGCTTCTGCCCCAATTCATTTTACCATGTTTCCTTTCCCATCTACCAAAGAACAATTTTGACACTTCACTTTATACATTTTAGCCTCTTGTTTTAATGAAAGAAAACACGCATTTTTGTGTATTCCCTTCTCTTTCTTTGATAAATGACAATGTGCTATACACATTTTATTCCACTTTGCTTTTTCACTTACCATTGTACCCTAGAAATGATACCATCACGACTCTTAGAGATCTGCCCCGGCCCTTTTCTAGATGCAGAGTTACCCATTGTGTGGTTAGCAAATCCCTACTGATGGGCATTTGAGTGGTTCCTGGAATTTTACTATTAGAAATATGATGCTTTTGGGAATAGCTTTATGCATACTCTTGTCTAATTTTTCCAGTGTACCTTTGGGGTAGATTCCTAGAAGTGGATTTCTGGGTCAAAGCGTAAACACATATGTAATTTTACTAGAAGTTAACAAATCTCCCTTTATATAGGACTTGCACTATTTTGTATTTCCACCAGGTAATCTATGAGAATGTCTGTTTCCCCACAGTCCTGCCAACGGAGGGCATTGTCCAATTTTGGGGTTTTTGCCAATTTGAGAGATAAGATTTGGTAACTTGGTTTTAATTGGCATTTCTTTTTAATATGTTTAGATTCTGATTCATTTTGGGTCCCTAGTGCTGGGCTGACTCAGGTGAGGCTCTTAGGAGAGATTTCTAGAATGAAGGGAGGAAGGAGTGAATGAACAAACCAGTGAAGGAATCAAGTCATGAAGAGGGTAGTCGACTTGCTCAAGGTCATGTGTCCAGTTATCACCAGAGTTCTGACTAGAATTGATCTCTTTTTTCCCCTTCCTCTAATTAATTTTTCCAGCTGTAAAATGAGTAAACATTTACAGTGGAGGTTTTCAGACAATAGAATGAAGACAAGTTTAGAGTAGAAATTTTGGAAAGTGCAGGGAAGTAAAAACCTAGGAAAAATTTTTAATCTTTCCACTCCCGGTCTGCCATTTTTAACATTTTAGTCTATTTCCTCCAAGTCTGTTGTGGTTTTTTTTTTTTTTCAGTTATGAAAATACTACAAGTATGGTCTTGTATTCTGTTCTTTTTCATGTAGTGCTTTTCTGTGTTAAGAACATCTTGCAAAGATAATCTTAATAGCAGTACAATATTTCACTATCTGAATATACATTAATGCATTTAACCTTTCTGTTGCTGTTAGACTTCTAGATTATTTCCAGATTTTTGCTATTACAAATAAATTTTGCCGTGTTCATCTTTGTTCACATTCTAGATTTTTTCCCCTTAGGATTAATTCCTGGAAGTGGAGCTCCTAAAATCTCAGCACTGAGTTCCAAGTTCAGAGCTTTTCTTGGCTGGACTCAGAGGACTGTTTGTTAAGATTTGCCCTTGTAATTTCCCAGAGTCCTGGGCCGGGCTTGGTTCTCAGCATCTGTGATCTTGAGTACAGACACACTTGCACCCAAATCAGATCAGCAGATGGGCTGAACCTGCTGGAGGGTGGCATAGCCGGTGATGCTGAGTGGACGAGTCTCTGTTTTGGAAGCTCTCACCATCCAGAGGAGCAGGCGGCTAGATTAGACCCTCCCTCCTGGAGAAGGGCTCTAGCACAGCACCATTCAGAGATGGAGGGATCTGGGAAAGCTGCCTGGAGGAGGCAACGACTGAGTTTAGTAGTAAGGAGTATAGATCTTATCTGACAGATGAGGCTGGGCAACGGCCAATCCCGAGGGGCTTGTAAACTAGGTTATAGATCCTGGATCTTGTCCTATAGGCAGTGAAGCAGGGGGATGATGGAGTCAGGTCTGTGTTAAGAATGATCCCTCTGGCACAGCAGGATTGCAGGTGGGAAATGGGACAGACCGTTAGAAAGAGGCCAACACTCAGGCAAGAGAGCATGAAGCTGCAACCAGAGCAGTGGCCACAGGGATGGAAAAAGAGGATCAAGACAGGAGATACTGGGTATGCAGTCGAAACTCAAAACAGAAAGAGCTATGTCAATTTCAAACCTTCCTGTAGCATACAGGAAGGACTCCTGGACTGGGAGTCAAGGTACCTGGGCTGTGACCGGGTAAAGTTTCTTACTTCTATCTGGGCCTCAGTTTCCATTTTTATACACCAAGGAATTTGCACTGGATCATGTCTGAGGGCTCTCGTGTTCTGAAAACTCTATCATCTGAAGGCTTCAAAGTGGCCATGTTCCCTGGAGATGAGAGGAGGAAAAAAAAACAGAGGCTGAGTAGAGGGAAAGCTGGGGCTGGGGTCTCGGGGTCCAGGCTCTCTGCCTCCCCACCCCATCAATCTTGCTGCATTAAAGTCAGTGGGCTGGCCTGGGTTGAGGCCAGAGGCCAGCTGTGGAGAGGGAGGAATTGTCTCTGGCTCAAGGAACAGAGAGGAAAGAATGCAGAGCTTCTAAAAAGCCGCGAACAAGTCGTCAGCCCTGGCTGGGAGCCCAGAGGTTTCGCAACTGTCCTCCCGGCTTAAAAATCCAGAGTGAGCCAATGTAGGGAGGGCGGCTTGTCTCCCCTCTGTGCATCAGAAATTGTAAGGTGATGAGGGGCGCTGGAGATGCCTCTGGCTGCAAGTAAGAGGCAGCCTGCCTCCAACGTCTCAGTAAGCCACGGGACATCCTCTCCCTCCATCACAAGCCCAGAGTGGGTGGCTCTGGCACCGGAGACAGCTCCTGGGGTCATGAAGAGCATGGGCTTTTTTATTTCTCTCTTGTCCTTAGGTGACTCCCCTGTGGTCCCACAATAGCTCTCACTCTCATTGGGGTGGAAAGATGGCAGCCAGTGGCAGTGGGGCTATAGGCTTCCGTGTATGTGTCTGGCAGGAGATGGTGAGAGCCTTCCCTCCCAACCCTGGACTAGAAGTCCTGCTCCTTGGTTTGGATAGGACAGCTGGGTCATGTTTGCCATCAATAATCGTCTCTGGGGAAGTGCCGTGGGAGGATTAGCTTACGTTTATTGGGATCTTGTGTTGAACCCCAGAGGTGGGGGGAATGAGCAGTATTAGTGTCCTATAAGGAAGAAACAGAGAAACTGGTGCTGGGTGGGCAACCAACACATCCACATGGTGATGAGCTTCCACTCCCCATCAGCCCATCCTATCTGGACCTGGCCTAGGGCTTGGCAGGACCGGCCTCGTCTCCAGATGAGCACTGAGATCAGTGAGATACAGAAAAGTGAGAAGGCTTGCTTGGGTCACACTGGGTGCGTGGAAGATCCTGAATTGAGAAAAAGAAATGCATGGCAGACAAACCAAACAAGCCTCAAGCTGCCAGTCCTTGAGTCAAGCTCCTGACCCCATTCCCTCAAGCATGGGGCCTGGGGCCTGCGGCCTCCTCTGAGCCCCCACAGTGCCTGCCCACCACCAGCCCTCTGACTCAGGGCTCCCCCTGCAGTGCCAGGTGGCTGCTTCCCTCTTTAGCCCAAGCATGCACACTCTCACTCATGGCATGAGGCTTCCCCAGAGCTTTGGGATCCAAGGCCAAGGCTGTGGGTTTGAATCCTGACTTTGAACTTCTGGGACCCCCTCCATGCAGTGGGACTACGAACCCTACTTATACCTCCTGGCATAAGTGTTGGGGGATCAGGTGAAATGAGGAGATGATGCTTAACTAATTGTAAAGCACTATGGCGCCATGAGGCCCGTCTCCTTGTGGGAAAGCTTCCTTCTGTGGGTGTCATCAACACTGGAAGACACCAAAAAACAGGCAGCCGGAAAGACCCATGAGACAGCCAGATGTAGATTCATTCAACCACAAATGCATAGTTTGAATCTGCCATTTGATGGATGGGGAGACAGGCCCAGAGGGGGCAGTAATCCACGCAAGGGCACACAGGATGAGAACCCCAACCCCCGCGGCTCCCAGGCCTGTCCTCCCTGCACCAGGGCCCCAGGATTGGGTGAGGTCCACGCACCGGCCTGAGGTGGGGTGCCGCAGCTGCAACATTGGTCCATGCTCGCCAGCACGTCCCCAAGTTTCTCAGGAGCCATTCTTCAGGGGTTCACTGAGGCGAGGCCACACTTCCCCTTGGGCGGCTTCCTGTTTGGGCCAAACAATGACTTTTGCCGGGACCTGGTGCCAGCTGGCTGCAGCTGTTGCCAACGCCTTGACTTCTTGCCTGCAGAGAGAGGTGATCCTGGCCCCCGGGGCCTGGGGCTGGCCTCCCCTGGCCAGGAACTCTGCACTTGGAAGGGGCCTCACTTGAATTCAGTCATCCCTCAGGTACCGATCGCACACACATGAACACCTTCTGTTTGCCAGGCTTCAGCTTGTTACCCGGGACACAGATACGTAAGGGCAAGAGTTGAACAATCTACAAATATTTATCCTCTACCCATGAGGAGTAGGACGTCGGACTAGGCACCAGTGAGCCAGAGTGGGCGGCTCTGGCACCGGAGACAGCTCCTGGGGTCATGAAGAGCATGACTGACTTGCAGACTGACTCATCTGCTTGTCCTCCCTGTCCTGTGCAAGAGCTCAGAGCTGGTTGTCAGTCATTTACCTGCTTGTGTGAATTAGCAAATGCAGATCTTTCCTGGAATAATCTCTCAGGGCACATGGGGAAGGGGTCATAAGGGGTGTGGGTAAAAATAATAAAGATGAAGTGTTTAGAATGACTTGTGTTAATGGGTGAGAAAAGCAAGAAGCAGATATATAAAGGGAATGACTAAGGCAGGGGATGGAGCCAGGACCTTGACTCTGGTCTTTAGACTCCAAGCCTTGCACGCCAAGATGCTTCGGAGAGCCTCCAATCTAATTTGAGGATTCACAGGACTGGAGATGCTTTGGGGCGCCCCTGGGTACACAGGGCAGGAGGGAGGGCTTGCTGCTGAATACAATGTGGGGGGACATGATGACAGAGGGACATACAGAGGGCTTGTATGTGACCAGCACCCAGCCACCTGCGGTCATACCCTCTCTGCCGATGCAGAAAGTAACGAGGTAGAAAATTTCCCCAAGCATCTGGAAAGCCATGCAGCAGGCACTTTCACCCAGGTCCCATAAGGTGCGGGTTATTCTCCACGTGTCCCAGTCTGTCCCCTGCCCTGCTCTGTGTCTAGGAGGCTGACTTCTGCAGCTGCTCTACCTTTCCTTTAGGTTCGGCCACCAGGTGGCTGTGGGAGGAGAGCAACTAGAGAGGAAAGGGAGGTCCAAGCCTTCCAGATCCCTGCTCCTCTCTGCCTAGCCACAGCTATGGCAGCTCCCCACCCCCACTCCCCGCCACCCCCAGTGCCAAGCACTAGGTCCACACACTGTCACCACCTCCTAACCCCGTAGGCTGCGGAGGGGAGTGGCTTCCTGCTGCTGCTCTCCCTGCCCCAGCCCCGCGATTGTTCCCTCACCCTGCCCATCATGCATCCATTGCTCCTCAGCCCCTCCCTTAGAGGACCCCACGTCCTGCTGGGATGCCACCTGCTGGAATCCTAGCCAGGACGGAGCTGGACCCTTTCCCACCTTCCCACCTTGCCCCTTGTTTCCATTAAGGTGCCCCCCACCACCTCAACCACACTGAGACAGGGCATGATTTGGCAAAGTCGGCTTCCCCTTGGGCCTCCTGAATTGTTTCTGGGCTGGTGCTGCTGGAGAAACAATGAGAGAGAGGCTCCCAAGGGCTGGGACTGAGTCCCCCTGTGTCCCACACCTCCTGGGACAGGCTGGATCTCCCTGGCTCCAGGCCGAGAAAGAACAGTGTCCTGGCGGGGGGATCTTGGGAGAGTAGAGGTCTGGACCCAGTTGGTCCATCCTCAGGTTGGTGATGAAGAAGGTACCAGAGACAGGGGAGTAGCAAGACCATTAGGAGTCATCAAGGCATCCCCTCTTGGTTCAGCAGCAGGAACAGGCCCAGGAGTGACAGGTACCACTGATGTCCCTGGGTAGACACCACCACATCTACGTCAAGCCCAACCCTTGTCCTGGGAGCCACACACACACATATGCCCCAGAGACTGTCATAACCCACAACCCACACACAACACGTCCCCTTCCTCCTGACTCCTGTCCCATGTTCCCTCCAAGTTCTGACCAAGTGCAGAAGTTTGACTTTTCAACTACTCTTGACCCTATTCTCCTCTTGCTCTCGTCTGGGGGCATTATTACATTCATTACATTACATTATTACATTATCTACACTCGGTACGACAATGGCCCCCTTGCTTTTCCCTGGCCCCCATCTTGTTCCCTCCAGTCCAGACTCAGGAGCTGGGAGACAGGGTGTCTGCTGGCATTCTGGCTGGGGTTCGAGAAGGGCCGGGCCGACCAGCCCTTGGAAGGTGTGTGGATACCCTCGCCGCCCTGGCCCAGCCCTGTCGAGAGCTAGATGAGGTTGCTGGACACGTTCAGGTAGATGAGTCTGGGGAGAAACTCATATGCTCCCTCAAAGGGCAACTTATTTTTCCACTACAAATACTATATTCCAACTTTTCCCTTCGAACCCTTTTGTGTCTGTGTTTCTGGGTTTTCTTTCTTCAACTCCCTGGTGGACCATGAACCCATGGGAGGAAGGGCCTCTGTCACTCTCACTGCTGTCTGCTCAGGGCCCTGGACAGACCCTAGCCCGCAGAAACCCTCCAGTGAAGTTTTTCTGGAGACTGCTTGAAAGAGGTAGCTTTGATGCTTGCCCTTGAAGCATAGTCCCCTTGGACAGACAAAGCTGTCAGGGGAAGGCATTCTAGAGGGGAGAGCAGCGGGAAAGGGCCAATGGGACCGAGCAAGCTGACTGAAGCCTGGAACCTGGGGAGGTCAGGGGGACACAATGCGGTGGCCCAGGGCCTGAACCCTCAGGTGGAGAGAAGGTGAGAGACACTAAGAAGTATGCAGTGTGGGCCTGATGACTGATTTGGAGATATTTCCCCTTTGAGGTGCCTGCTCCAAGCTCCTCCTTCTTCTGAATATGCCACGCTGAGAATTTCCATGATGTCGGCAGTGACATATAAGTCACCCCACCCCCGGTCCCCTCTCTGACAGCTGGCAGTCTTGGTGAGGGAGCAAAGGAATGAGCCACCCCCGGCCCAGGCTGCTGAGGTTTCTGGTTCCCCACTGAAAATGTCAATTCATGGAAGCAAGTCATTTTTCACCTTTTTTGAAATATCATTTTTTTCTCATCGCTCCTGAGTAAGGGAAGTTCAGTATATACATAAAAAAGGGGGGGGGCGTACCTGGGTGGCTCAGTAGGTTAAGCCTCTGTCTTTGGCTCCGGTTATGATCTCAGGGTCCTGGGATCGAGCCCCACATCGGGCTCTCTGCTCAGCAGGGAGCCTGCTTCCTCCTCTCTCTCTGCCTACTTGTGATCTCTCTCTGTCAAAAAAATCTAAAAATACAGTCACTTTGGATCTTAGGAGTATAAGGTTGAAAATTACATTCAGTAAAAATGACCCTGGGTAATCCCTTCAATGGAAGGACCTGAGATATTAGGAATTCAAAAGGCAAAGATGACACTGTAATTTTCTTTATCCCTTGACTGTGACCTCCTTTTCCCTAGAGTTCCAAAGGCACAAAGTGTGAGAGGACATGGTTTAGGGCAGGGGGGCTGGACTCAGTGTTTGCTGGGTGTGAGTCTAAAAAACATAGAAGTCAAAAAAAAAAAATTAAAAATCCTCTCTTATTTTTTGGTGAATATCTTTCTTCCAGTCTTTTCTTCCCCAATGCATATTAAAAGCCCCACTTGGTGGAGCATGAGGGCTCTCCTGATGTGGTCTGAGAAAAACAGAAATCGCACTTGTGGCTTTGCTGCCAAGAAGGCAGGACCTGACAGAGGAAACACCAAATAGAACCGAATTGAAAACCAGGCTACAAACTAATCAGCCCAGACTCATCCAAAAAAAAAAAAAAAAAAAAAAAAGCCAATGTCATAAAAGACAGTGGAAGATGAGGACTACATGAGACGAACGAGACAAAAGAGACACAACCACCAAATGAAGGCAGGATCCTGGGTTACGTCCTGGATCAGAGGGGAAATTGTTAGAAGGACATGACTGGGGCAATTCGTGGAATTTAGATCTAGCCCAAGGATTAGATGATCGTGTCAGAGCCAGGTTACATTTCCTGAATCCATCAATGTCCTGTAGTTACATAAGAGAGTGTCTTTCTTCCTTAGGAAAAAGACATGTTGAAAGATTTGGAGTAGTGATGTATGCAGTTTACTCTCAGATGGTTCAGGAAAAATGAGGATATGTAGAGAACATGACAAAGCAAAATGTTAATAATTGCTAACATCTGGGGAATCGGGGTGAAAGCTCTATAGGCATTCTTTGTGCTATTCTTGCAATTCTTTTGCAAGTTTTAATTATTTCAGAACTGAAAGTTTAAAAAAAAAATCTCCATTCTAATTTAACTGAAACTTCAGTCTCTGGGAGAAAGCATTTGCATAAGACCTATCTGATAAAGGACGGCTCTAAAAAATTGTCTGCCTTAAACACACATGCGCACACCACACACACGCACACACAGAAGAAACTTCATTCTCCCACCTCTTATTGAGTAGATCAACAAATAACAGTACCAAGTGTTGGTGAGGATGGAGAGCCCCTAGAGGTCTCACACATTGCTGATGGGAATCAAACATTAAACAATCACTTTGGAAAACATTTTGGCATTGGCTTTGAAAGTGAAACATACATCTGTCTTAGGACCCAGCTGTCCCACTCCCAGGTTTTACCCAATAGAAATAAAAATGTATGTCTGAACCAAAATCTATATGTGAATGTTTGGAGCAGGTTTCTTCATAATTCCAGCCCCAAACTGGAAACAAGACAAATGTCCTTTGAGAGGTCAATGGTTGGTTACACACCCCATGGCACCTCCATTTAATGGAGCACGTCCAGTACTAAGAGGGAACTCGGGCCTTTTCAACAAGGCGGATGAACCTCAAGTGCATTGTACAAAGTGAAAGAGCCCAGACACGAAAGGCTATGTGCTGTGCGATTTCATGTATATGACTTTCTGGGAAAGGCAAAACTATAGCAGAAAACAAATCAGCGATCACTAGTGGCTGGAGATGAAGAAGGAGGTTGCCTAAAGAGGGTCACAGGGGAACTTTCCAGGGCAATGGCCGTGTTTGATATCTTGGCTTTGGTGGTGTTTACATGACTGTATGTGTTCATCTAAACTCCGAGAACTCTACACAAAGGATGGGTTTTCCATCTGTAAATTATACCTCAATGACACAAGCAAGCAAAGGAACCAGCCTGAGTTTCTCAGAGCTCCTCTGCTCTCCTACTGCTCTCAGCCAGAGCTCAGAAAGCTGCGGTAAGGAACGCGAGGATCTTTTGCCTCTCTTTCTGCTCTGCATTTTTGAATCAAGGCTCAGAGTGGAGTGGGGACAGGGGAGGGTAAAGGAAAGTACTCGATCCACTCAGAATGGGGTTTTGTAAAGTGGCATTAGACCCCTCTGGGTGGCAGATGCCCCCATTCTGGTCCTTGCTCTCATGAGGCTAACACTTCTTTAGGTTGTGCGGAACCTCCTTTATGGTCTCTTAACCCTAGTCCCTGTTTTCAAGGGACATGCATCTGGCTGACCTCCAGAGCCTGTTCTCTCCATGCCTACTGATGAGTCCTTCTGCAGAAGCAGGGCAGACATCTCAGGCAGAGATCTCTTAGGCTGGCTGACGCTCCGCCATCAAGCGCTGTGTCCAGTAGATTCCACAGGAAATAGTCCTCTCTTTTGCTGGCAGGCTCTGGAAGCACAAGCTGCTCTCACAACAACCCCCATCCCCACCTCAGACTACCACCAGGGCAGCTGCATCCTCCTCTCATCTTCAAACTTTTCCATGTAAGATGTGGGCTCAGGCTCTGTGTCCTCTAAGCCCCCGGGGAGCCGCGGTCGCCATGCAAAGCCTCAGCAACCATCTTCCTTGCCTGGGTCAGTGCCTGCTGCCATGTGAGGGGGGCGAGGACATCACCATCTCTGCTCTTGTCCTGCTGGCTTGTGTCTGGGGCTATGTTTGAGGCTCTGGGGAACAGCAGCGATTCTGAGACGGGACAAGTCTCATTTAACATCTGATTATGAATAACTCTTATGTTATTTTAACAAAGTGGGATCTTACACATATTGTATAGTCTTTTTTTTTTTTTACTTCATACTATGTTTTGAGCATCCTTCCATGTCAGTAAATACACCTCTACATTCATATCATTTTAGAGGCTTTTTTTTTTTTAGAGGCTTTTTTTAAAAAAAGGTTTTATTTATTTATATGACAGAGATCACAAGTAGGCAAAGAAACAGGCACAGAGAGAGGAGGAAGCAGGCTCCCCACTGTGCAGACAGCCCAATGCAGGGCTCAATCCCAGAACCCTGGGATCATGACCCGAGCCAAAGGCAGAGGCTTTAACCCACTGAGCCACCCAGGTGCCCCTCATTTTAGAGGCTTTTTTAAAAAAGATTTATTTATTTATTTGAGAGAGAGAGAGAGAGAGAGCAGGATGGAGGGAAAGGCAGAGGGAGTGGGAGAGACAGAGAATCTCAAGCAGACTTCCCAGTGAGCACAGAGCCCAACGAGGGGCTCAGTCTCACAACCCTGAGACCACTACCTGAGCCAAAATCAAGGGTCTGACACTTACCAGACTGAGCCACCCAGGCGCCCTCTCATATCATTTTAAATGACTGATCAGTATTCCCTTGTATAGATCTACTATAACTTACTATATCAAACTCCAATTGTTGGCTGTGTTAAGTTATTTCTAAGTTTAGATTATTACTACTAATGTTTTATGGTCAATTTATGTGAAGTTGATGAAGCTTCAGCTGCAGGGTCCCTCCCAATTGTAGAAAACTCGGGCCCCACAAAAGCTAGATGTGTACTTGGCTCTGATAAACTTCCTCACACTCAATTTTCCTTTGGCTCCATCTTTATTTCCTTAGGATAAACTCCTAGAAACAGAATCACTAGGTTAAAGCAGATGCACATTTTTAAGATTCTTGGAACATATTGCCTAAGAGCCCTCCAGAAAGAGTGATCTAATTGACACCCCAACCCCACCCTGAGCGAGAACACCCAAGACCAGGGTGGTTCCTATGGGATTGTGTTTCTCTGTTATTGTGGCTCCATTGGAACAGCCATTAGCACCTTTTCCCCGAAGCAGAGTCCTTGAACTGAGATCCAGGGGACCCACGGGTAGAATTCTTGAGGTCTGTGAACTTGGATGAGAAAAAAACATACATTTTTATTTTCATCATTAGCCCTGAATCGAAACATAATAGCTCTTTCCATCATAAGTATAGACTTTGTACAAACTCTTGTGATCTTAGCAGTACCTGTTGCGTTAGCGGGCCCTTCACCAGCAAAAATCAGAGGTTTTCATGTCTTGTTACAACTGTTGCAAATCTCTCAAAATATTATTCATGCTCATCAGTGCTTTGAAATTTTAGTAGATATTAGATCTACCACTAGATTTCATTATTAAATATATTAATAAAAACATCTATTACTCGGTCACAAGTGTTTTCTTAATATTTTGATAACTGCATCCAACAGAATTTATTTCCTTTGTGATCATGTGTATTTTTTGTTTTATAAATTAAAAAACCTTATTCTGAGAAGGGGTCCGTAGGCTACAACAGGCTGCCAAGAGGTCCACAGCACCATAAACATTGGCACTCTTAATGTAAGAGACTCTACCTTCACGTGTTCTTGAAACGTGTGTGTGAAAGAGAATGAAAGAAATCGAACTTTCACGACCCCTGCCTGGAGCCAGGTGTTGTATCAGGTGCTGGAGTACAATGAGGACAATACGACATCCTGCATTTGAGAAGTTCATAGTCTAGATAGGAGATACCATTCCACAGCTTGGGCCACTCATTGCCCTGTTGGCTGGAGTCTGGGTTCTCAGATTTCCCAGGATTTTAAGAAAAATCAGAAAGCCAGATTTAATGTTCTCATATAAAACAGTATTCTTCCAATTTTTAAATGTTGGCAATTAAACCAGATTCTAATAAACCACTGTGTGGGCTAAATAAAGCATGCCAAAATGCTTAATCTGGCCAGTAGGTCACCAGTTTTCAACCTTTGCTCTAGGAGGAGGACAGAATGTCATTTTGGGTGGAACAAAGCACAGGGGATTCTGAGCTCCCCCCACCTCCACTCTGCTCCTGCAAATCAGGGAGACAGAGGATGAGAGCCCTGAGTCTTAGGAAGAGAGGACATGGAAGAAGGAGCTCTATGGTGGGCAGTGGGGTGGGGGAGGGGAGGTCCCTCCAACCTGGCTGCAGACCAGGCAGGAGAGGTTTGACTGAGGCAGATGCTACTGTGGGGAGGGTATGAAGGGAGCTGTGGGAGCAATGAGGTCACTAAGTGATTGTATACCAAGAAAGCCCACGAGTCTGTAGCAGAGAAACAGAAAGCAAAAACACATGCAAAACCAAAAGAAACAAAAGCCTTTATTTGAATGAAGAAAAATTGATAAGATTATTGGGTGCCAGATAATATATACAAAACATATTAAATATACAAATACAAATATATACAAAATATACAAAACCAGTCACTTTTCTCTGTTTTGAAAATAAGCATATAAAAATGGAAATAGAAAAATGGAAGTGGAAAAAATACCCCACTTACAGTATTGACAAGAAGTAGAAAATAGTTAGGAATCGGTTTAACAAAAAAGACAGAGGCCCACGTGAAAAAGCTACATCATCTTATCGAAGGATTGAAAACAAATTCTGGATAAAAGGAAAGACATTTCCTAGTGTTGGATAGAAGGCTTGGATAGCACAGAAATGTCCGTACTCCCCAGATCAATTCCAAACAGTATGAAATGTCTATCTGGAAGAAATGTCTGAAAATAGCCTCAAATTTATGGAAAATAGTAGCAATGGCAGGAGGACTTACCTTATACATAGTAGAACAAACTCTAAAATCAACCGCTAGCATATTTGGATAAGACATAGATCAGTGAAATATACAGAGGAGGAAATCCAGAAATACACACCAAACATGTATCAGAATTTGATATTTGATTGAGTGAACTTTTTTTTTAAAAAAAGATTTTATTTATTTGACAGACAGAGATCATAAGTAGGCAGAGGCAGGCAGAGAGAGGAGGAAGCAGGCTCCCCGCTGAGCAGAGAGCCCGATGCGGGCAGATCCCAGGACCCCCGGGATAATGACCTGAGCCGAAGGCAGAGGCTTTAACCCACTGAGCCACCTAGGCGCCCCTGATTGAGTGAACTTTTAGTTATTATCGAATAATTAAATGATGCTGACACAATCGCTGTTCATCTGGAAACAAAATTGGATGAACCACCCCACTCCATAATCAAAAATATATTTCAGATGACCTAAAAATTTAGATACAAAAAATAAAAGAAGGAGAAAAAGCTAGGAGACTGTACGAACAATCTGAGTGAAACAATTAAATCAAGAGCTCTAAAGGAAAAGCGAGACCCCAAACCGTTGGGGGGCGAAGATACATAAGCAGAGTCAATAGACAGAGGAGAGATTTGGGAAAAATTTGTTAGAAAGGTGCCAGATAAAGTTGGGTAACTACAGTGTACAATGAGGTTTACACATTGACAAGGAAAGGATAACAGAAAAACAGGCAAAGGATAAAAATGGGTGATTCATGGAAGAGTCCTTCCAAATGGCAAACAAACAAAGGAAAAGCCACTCAGCTCCAGCAATAGGGAAATGGGGTTTAAAGTAACTATGGGAGACTGCTTTCTAGACCACCAGCACAGTATGTGCATTTCTGGCTGGGAAACGCAGAAAAGATACTCTCATAAATTGTTTATGGAAAGATGAAACATTACTGTCTTTTTTAAAAAATAAGCTTTATTAAAAATCAACTGTATCATATATATAATATCTATCCCTTGATCTAAAATTTCACTTGCAAGAGCTTATCTGACAGAAGTCCGACTTCCAGAGATATGGACATATGAACGATGATGTTTTTGCAGTATGTTTATAGTGGCAAGAAAAGATAAAAAAGTGAAATGGTAAATAGCTGCATAAATTATGGAATATTCACACTATGGAATATTATGTACTGTCAAAAATGAATGAGAGCTATCTGTATCCATTAGTTTGGGAAGGGGGGATTTCCTTGAAGTATTGTTGAATTAAAAAAGCAAAATGCAGGAAAATGTGTTTACAATGATCCTATTTTTATAAAACAAGGATACATGCATGTGTGTGTTTGCATATAACTTAAATGTGTCTATCAATGATAATTAAGGAGAAAACACATAGAAAGTGTTACGAAACACACAAAGATATGAGAATGTTGAAGTTACCTAGGATGAAATAGGAGGGTTGGTGCCAGCTAATATGTGTGTACAGGAATGGAGGAGGGAGCCAAGTCCATTCTACCTGCCCTCAGCCAGCCCCGCCCCACACCCCACACCCCCATCCCTCTCACCCCGCAGCCTACCCCTCTACCTCTACAATGCTTGACTCCTGGGACCACTCCCTTGACGATCCCTCCTACCAATCTATATATGTGGCCTTCCATATTTTTCTCCATAATTCTAGAGTAGAGCAGTTAAAGCATTGAGAGGAAGACAGAGAGAGTCCCAGGTAGGGGGCTGCTTTTAGCACATAAAATTTGGCCTCAGGGTCTAGCTTGTGACTCTTACTCTCCCGGGCATTTTGGCAAATCCACGGGGGTGAAGGCAAGAGAGAAGGACTATTATTAACCCACTCTCTCATGTTAAGTCCTTCTTCAGGTTCAGCTAACAGCTGGTGTCCTCAGAGGGGAAATCTCAGGTTGCCCATCTCAATTACACCTCCCTGTTGTTTCCCTGATAGGACTCATCCCAGGTGCCATTCTGTGTTTATCTGTGGGTACGTGGGTGCACGCATGCCCCAGTGTGAACATCCATTTCCTCCAACAGACAACAAGCACGGTGAGGGTCAGGGTCTTGTATGCATAGCACCTAGCGTGGTGTGAAGCAGGGGCTTAAGAAATGTCAGCTGCAAGTAAGTAATTCACTTACTCACTTATTCTCCTCACTGACTCACTACTCCATTCATTCCTTTATGCATTTATTCCCTTATTCATTCCAGAAACATGTGCTATTGGCCAGTGACTTTTCCCCTCATCTGGCTTGACCATTTTCTAGCATGGCTTTTGGTGTGTGTCAGGGGGTGCAGTTGGGTCATGACTGCAGAATTCCAGGAACACATCCATGACGTGCATGAGTTGGAAGCTCTCCAGGGAAGGAAAGAAGATTCCAGACGGCTGGAAGGTTGGGGTGGATGGTGCTGAAGGACCAGAGAGGACAAAGTTGGGAGACTCCTCTCTGCCCTGTCCAGTGTGGGTTTCCTTTCTCCCATTCACTCTGCCTGGAAGAGCCTCTCCTCACTTCCGCGTGTTGAAATCCTACCCTTCCCGTCTGGCCAGCCCAGATGTCCTCGAAATCTCCTCTCACTCGTCCAGCTGGAAGGGCCGCTCCCTGCTGCAAACAATCTTCCCGAGCACAAAATCTGGACCTCCCTCATGGCGCTGACCACTTCCTGCTTGTGATGCCCGATAGGCAGAGGCCCTATCTGACTGTTCCCAGGAACCCTGCAGTGTCCTGCACAGAGCTGGTGCTCACGTTACACGGGCCTAAAACATGAGCAGCACTGTGCATTTGGTGGGCCGTGATTATGACCCCATTTTAGGGATGGGGAAATGGAGGCACAGACAAGTGGATGGGTTTGCCCTTCCTCCCAAAGCAGAGCGTAGACTTAGCCCTGTGTTCCTGGTCCCAGAGGCAGGGCTCTTTCCAGGGCAGCTGGGTGGGAGGTGGGAGGAGGCGGGGGGGTGGGATGGGGGGGAGCTGGGTCCTGAGAACCAGCAGGCCAGAGAGATGTGGAGTTCGAATGGCCAAGTTCAGGAAAAGCACAGCTGGGGAGGAGCCAAGGTATTTATTATGCTTGGTCTCCCGCTGCAAGCAGAGCTGATGCGTGGAGCTGCTCCAGTTCCTATAAACAGCTCGCCTCCCTCCCCTCTGCCTCTCCTCACTCTCAGCCACCACAGCCCCAACTGCTTCTGGGGTGGTGGGGGGCGGGGGAGAGATGGCAAAGGGAGGGAAAGGAGAAGTGAAGAGTCGGGGAAGGAGGAAAGGAAGGGGAAGACAAGACAGGGTCCCCGAGGCAAGAAGAAAGTGGAGGGAGGTAGAGGATGTTGAGAGAAGGTATTTCCTCTGCCTCTTCACTGGGCCCTGGTGCACCAGGCAGCCCCCATCCTGTGTCCCGCATTCTGCTCTGTGTCCTCTGGGTCCCCTGGATCTGTCTGAGAACCATCGCCCCCTTCTCTTTCTGAGGGCTGAGCTTAATCCCCACAAGGGTTCAAGTCCTGCAGGGCTGGACTTTTGCATTCAGAAGGAAATCTTTTCTGAACCCACCTTCTGTGTTGGCTCACAGGCCCTGGGGACGCAGAAAGGACTCGGGTGGAACCCCCTCCAGGAG
The DNA here is from genome assembly GCF_009829155.1 of Mustela erminea. Lineage (NCBI taxonomy): Eukaryota > Metazoa > Chordata > Mammalia > Carnivora > Mustelidae > Mustela > Mustela erminea. Next base: position 53,546,221 of record NC_045622.1, on the reverse strand, counting down.
CTCTTGGTCTGTTGGCAGGTGAGGCAGAGATCCCCACTGCTGTAGCCCATAGCAGTGTGGGGCTGTGGAGGGAAATCAGGGCAGACTCCCCAGAAGAGGTGGTATAGGCCAGGGTTGAAACAGGAGTATGGCAAGTGGGTTGGAGCAGTTGAGACATTTCAGGTGGAGGAGGTGGGAGAGAGCCTGGTGTGGGAATTGGGGGGCCCTAAGGTTACGCTTGCTGGCTCTGGAACCAGACGTACATGGGTTCTAGTCCCAGCTCTGGTGCTTTACGGCTGTGGGAACTTGAGTCTCCATTTCTTTAAGATGAGGTTGATAATAATAGAAATCTCTTCAAAGATGGTAAGAATTACATATAATAATATATATCAAGGGCTCAGTGCAGGGCTGACCCGGAAGTGGTCAACAACTGTCAGCTCGGAGCATAGGGTTGGATGTGACCAGAGAGAGATGGACTGCAGGGCCCTTGTGAGCTGCCGGAGGGACAGGGGCACAGAAAGCAGACTGTGGCTCCAGGGTCTGGGGAGTGGTGACACTCCAGGGGACTGAGAAGTCGAGGCAGCTACCGATCCAGGGATGCTGTCTGTCTCCCCTCCTTCCCGCCAGGCCTGGGAGCCTCCCGGAGCACCATAGCAGCTTACTGAGTTGACTGGGCTGGGTGGCCTGGCACTTCAGGCTGAGATGTGGGTAAATGAGGGCTTCCCCCTCCCTGGATCTTGCCGGAGGCTCTGATGACCTAGCTGGCAGCTGTGTCCATGTTTGGCTGAAAACAGGAATTTCTGCTTTGCTGGGGGTTTTGGCCAGGTAAGCAAACTCCCGTTCGCCAGGAAAAGGAGCCGGGGCCTGGTGGGCTCCACCTGGTTAGGAGGTCCGCAGAGCCCTGGGCTGAGCTCAGCCTATGCTGTTGTCCTCCCTGGGGCTTCACTGAGCACCTACTGTATGCCAGGCTACTGAGTCACATGCTTTCTCACTCCTTTGGAGTAGGAACTGGGAGGTGAGAGGTCGAAGCCCAGAGAAGCTGCCTTGGAGAAATCTCCAGGATGTTTGGAGAGAAAAGAGGTGGAGCATCACTGAGCTGGAATTTGTGGGAGAGGAAGTAGGGAAGAGAAGCTAGGCACGGACAAAGGGGTTAGGGTCTAGGAGTCAGGCGGCTGGGAAGGGGAGACAGGGCCACATGAGGACAGGCATAGGAGTCCACAAAGTGGAGGGTGGGAGAATTCCCTGCCCTCTTGACCCCATTTCAGAGTCCCTCACCTGCTCCCCACCCCCACCATGGGTGAGGTGGCTCTCGTCCCTTCGCCCAGAACTCGCAGCCCACACCCTCACCCTCCAGTTCCCTGCAGGAACCAGGAATGCTCTTCTTCAAGGTCAGTCTTGAATGGCAGCCTGGCCACTCACTCAATTCTCTGGCCCCTGGGAGGACTTTAGCTCTCCAGCTGGGGAGGCCTCTGGGTCTCGGGGTATCAGAATTGGATGCTCAGGGCTGGCTGGGGCTGGAGACAGAGCCATGGGCATCATCAGAGCAATGGAGTGGCTATGACGATGATGGTGATAACATTCTTGAGGGAAGAGGGCCTGGGACCAAGTCCTGGTGAGCGCCACTCAGATGCCTCCAGGAAGATGAGCACGTTACAGAGTCCAAAAAGGAGTGGTGTGAGAGCAAGGTGGGAACCAGTGTGAGAAGCCTCGATGACAAAGAGAGTGTGCCAAGGGGAGGGCATGGGGGACGGGGAGGCTGGGGTGAGGAACGCCGCAGCTGAGAGGTTAAGGAGGCACAGTCTGGAAGGCACAGAGTTCAGCAAAGGATGTCCTTGGTGACCTCAGCCTGGGCAGTGTGGGGGTGGGGGAGCAGGGAGGGCAAAGGCACCTGGGGTGAGCTGAGAATGGAGGGGAGGAGGGGAGGAGGAGAGGGCTGCTTCATTAGGAAGTTTGCCCACGAAGGAAAAGGAAAGGCAAAGCGGTGTAAGAGTCTTTTTACTATTTTTCAGACAGCCAAAACTTCAGCACAGCCACGGTGTGAAAGGGAGACGTGAAGAGAGAAGAGAGGCTGCAGAGGGAGGTCCCAGAGGGTGGGCAGGACAGACAACACGGCCTCTGCCATGAGGCAAGGGGCTAAGCAGAGAGAGAAGTGAGAGCAGGAGCTGCGCAAGAAGAAAGGGCTGGGGGAGGGGGGTTCGGGCTTGTTGAAGGCGAGGGTCAGAAGTGTGGCCAGGGAATGAGGGCTGAGGCCCCAAGGTCAAGGGTGGTGAGGACCCAGAGCCTCCGTCTCCCCTCAGTGGAGTTTGCCTTGAGGATTTAAAAACTATGATGGAAGCAGAAGGAGTTCAAGTGGGTGCAATGATGCCCATGGTCCACAGCAAGGAGGAGGCTGGCAGGCCACACTGTTTCTCCAAAATTATATTTTAATACATTCATGTGGGTTATACAAAGAGCTGGTCCCCAGGCGGGCATTGTGGCCTGGCTCCTGGAGGTGAGAGCAGCATTGTGTAGTGTTTTCAGAAATCAGGCCTGAAGGGGCCCACACCTTGCCCTCCAGGCCTGAGGAAGAGTGTTTCTGTGCAGTGAGCACCTGTGGTTGTGATCCCAACCAGGACTGGGTCCACCTGGCTGCCCCACACGCCACCAGGGCCCTAGGCTGAGGCCAGGACACCAGCTTCTAGCCTCGGCTCTGCCACTGACTCCCTGAGTCCTTGACCCTCTCTGGGCCTCGGTTTTCTCGTCTATAAAATGGGGCAGAGAGAGGGGTGTTTTCATTGTCTCAAACTTTACCGAGCACCACCATGAGCCAGACCATGGGCCAAGCATGGGTAAGATAGTGAAGACAACAACAGAGGGACTTGGGCTGACCCCGGGCTTCCTGGACAGGCCATGATTCCAAGGGCATGAGGAAAAGGGAGTTATATCTAGATGGGTTTTTCTACCCACTCTTGCAGGGTGGAAAAAGTCCCTGCATGACGAGGACCCAAAAGTGTTTGGAGCCAGAATTATCTTGTGATAGGACAGCTGAGCGAGAAGGACATCACTCAGGTCCAGCCCCCAAGTCCCCTTCACACCTGCAATGAGCTCTGAATCCACTTTAGTCATGGGCTTTGCCACTGGCTTGTGAATCTCTAAGTTCCAGTCTCTTCCTCAGCCTCAGTTTCCCTATCTGTGCAATGGGCGAGGTTGGCCTCCATGTTCTCAAACTCCAGGCTCTTGCTCAATGAACAGGGAACGCAAGAGCAAGAGAAAAAGGTGAGCACACACCAGCCTGCAAAGAAGGGAATAAGGGAAACTGAGGCAGAGAAGGCAGCCTGGGACTGCCTGCCGGGAAGAGAGGAGGGAGAGGGGTGGGTGGACATGTGCCCCAAAGGATGCTCCCAGGCCCTGCTCCCTCGACATGGAGCCATTTCCTGTCCACCCCACAGTGGCAAAGGTCAGGCAGAGGAGACGGGAGGAGCTGAGTCTGAATCTCAGGTCTGGCATTTCTTGGCTGGAGGACCCTGAAGGGAGAGTTTGGGAGTTTCCGTAAAATGGGTTAAATAGCAACCTCTGAGCAACCTCATAAAGACACAGACATGTCCCCACCTCCAGCAAGCCAGGTGTAAAACAGAACCGGAGACCTAAGGTTCTAACTCCTGGTTCACCAGCCAGGGTGTGGGTGCTGGGGACAAACAGGGTGCCTGTGGAGGGAGGTGGGGGCCTAGAGCAGTACTGGGGTGAGTATCTGCACCCTGGGAGTGCTGAGCAGGGAAAGAGCCTGTGGGAGCCGGAAATGGAATGGTCCAGCACTGGGGTGGGAACTCCAGGCTCCATGGGAGCTGCTGCAGCCACAGAGCCAGATCCAAGACCTACTCGTGGGCCTCTGGTTCCCTTCCACCCATGAGCTCTTCATGCTCCAGAGAAGCTGAAAGTCATTACGGGAAGATGTAACCAATGGTCTGCTTGGATGCATTTCAGGTGAGTCTTCCTGGTCTTGTCCCTCCTGCACTCTGGCCCTGGCAGGGGTGAGACCCTCCACTCCCCAGCCAGCTGGGGGGCTGCAGTGCCCCAGAGCCCTGGCCTCCCACCCTGTGTGGTCACCATGTGGCTCCACAAGCAGCTCCCTGCCAGAACTTGGAGCCCTCGAGGGCAGGGTGTGTCTCCTTCACCGGCATCCCCAGCGCCTGGAGCTGGATGTGGCATGGAACAGATGCCTGGCAGAGATCTGCTGATCGAACAGGTCAGCCTTATTCTCTGTCGCTCCTGAAAGTGCCCAACTTCTGGCCCCCATGGCTGGACCCCACGTGTGGCCTGGGATGTGGGCTGTCCACCATGACTGCGGGACATGAGGAGAGGAGCCCTGGGCTGGGATGGAGAGACTACCATTCCCTGACCCTGGCTCACCATGTGACCTTGGGCCAGTCCCCACCCCTGTCTGGGCCTCTGGCTCCCCGGCTGACCCAGAAGGTCTCCCCACTGCGCCACTCTGCAGCCCCCTGGGTTCTCTAGGCTTTGTACTGTTGGTTGAACTTTTGCCGGCGGACACAGCAACAGGTGGCCAGGGTGGTGAGGAGGATGGCCGAGACCAGCGCAAAGGTGAGAATGATGATGAGGTTGATGTTCTTGAGTCCTCCCTTCTCACAGTCCTCGGGGCGCACGTGGCTCAGGGCTACCTCCTCCTGGGAGCCGAAGCGGCAGGTCAGGTCCTGGGTCACGTCCACGTCCACACGGCCCCGGTGCAGCTGGGCAGCCAGCCAGCCATTGCCGCAACAGCTTAGTGGGTTGCCCTGCAGATAGAGGCGCCGCAGGCTGGACTCCAGGCCTCCCATGGCACTGCCCGGCAGAAGGCTGAAGCTGTTGTTCCTCAGGTCCAGCACCTCCAGGGACACAGCCTGTGTCCAGGCCGGCAGGTGGCTCAGGCGATTCTCAGCCAGGTTGAGACGCTTAAGGCAGCTGAAGAAGGGCAGGTCCACTTGGAGGACAGCCAGCCCATTGCCTTGCAGGGCCAGGACCTCCAAGGAGGCCTCCAGGCCTGCCAGGGCTCCCGAGACCACATCCAGCCCCGGGTTCCCTGACAGGTCCAGCTCAGTAAGTGGCGTGTGGAGGAAGGCACCAGCCTGAAGTCGTTCCATCCCATTGCCCACCAGGTTCAGGATGCGGAGGGAGGACAGGCCAGAGAAGGCCACACAGCCCAGGGGCCCAGGCCCCGCCGGCCCCCCACAAGGCCTGACCTGGTTTCCCTGAAGGTTCAGCCTCTGCAAACTGGCCAGGCCGGTGAAAGTGTATGGGGGCAGGTCCTGCAGGGCGTTGTCCTGGAGAAGCAGCGTCCGCAGGGACCCCAGGGCTCTGGTGCCCAGCGCCAGCGTCGCCAGCGCATTGTGGCTCACATCCAGGTGCACGAGGCAAGGCAGGAAGCCGGCACGCAGCCCCACAAAGGCTCGCAGGCAGTTCCGGCTGAGATTCAGGAAGCGAAGGGAGGTCAGGGGCTCAAGAAAGCCCTCGGGGACCAGCTCAATCTCATTGTAGCTCAAATCCAGATTCAGGAGCTGGGAGAGGGCATGGCCGCTGGCATTCCGGCTGGGGTTGGAGAAGGGCAGGGCCGACCACCCCTCAGAAGGTGCGTGGATGCCCTCGCCGCCCTGGGCCAGCCCCGTCGGGAGCCGGATGAGGTTGTTGGACACGTTCAGGTAGAGGAGTCTGGGAAGCGAGGCCAGGTCTGGGAAGTGGAGCAGTTTGTTCTCCCGCAGGTCAAGCCAGGCCAGCTGATACTCAGCCTGCGGGTCTGGGGCCGTCTGAAAGGCCTCGATGCTGTTGCAGCTCAGGTCGAGCACACGCAGCTGCTGGAGGCTGAAGTCGGAGATGCAGGTGAGGGAGTTCCTGGAGAGATTCAGGTGGGCCAGGTGGGGCAGGGCCTCGAAAGCTCCGTCCTCAATGTCCATGAGCACGTTGCTGTGGAGGTCCAGCCGCTCCAGCGCGGGCGTGCCCCAGAAGGTGCGGCGGCCCAGGCGCGTGAGGCTGTTCTGCGCCAGCGAGAGGGCGCGCAGGGCGGGCGCCTCCCCCAGCAGCCGCTCCACCAGGCCACTGTACAGGCTGTTCCCGGACAGGTCCAGGGAGGTCACACGAGGCAGGGGGCCCAGGCCAGGGGTGCTCAGCACGGTACCCGCCGCCAAGTGGTTATGGGCCAGGTTGAGGTGCTCCAGGTGGGGCAGAGCCTGGAAGACCCCCGTCTGGATGAAGCTGATCTCATTGGTGCTCAGGTCCAGCTGGCGAAGTGCCGTGTAGAAGCCCAGGGGGGAGGCCAGGATGCTCCGCAGGTGGTTTCCAGATAGGTCGAGGGCCTCGATGTCCCGCGGGAGCATCGACGGGACCTGGAGCAGGCCAAGAGCCTGGCACGATACCTCCTTGTCGACCTGGGGTGTGTTGGGGACAGCAGGGAGAGCAGTGGGTGTGAGTGGGTACAGCAGGGGGTGGAACCAGGCACACCTTCTAGGAAGGATGCCTCGAGCCCCTCCCCAACTCCAGCCAGGCTTAGCAAGGCTTCTCCTGTGGCTCCCAGATGCACATTCTTCCCCTGTCCCAGCTCAACCCTCCCACATCTGGACCATCCCTGTCTTGCTCCCTGTCCCCATCTCTGGCACTCGGGACGGCGCTGGGCATCAGAGAGGGACATAAGGAAGTTTCATGAATACACAGGCACAGAAAGGACAGACAGATATGAGGACAAATGAACTCACAAAATACCCTATACTGCCTTGACCCCATTTCACAGGAAACTGAGCCATATACATCCCAGAGGGATCCCAAGCCAGTGAACAGCAGGGCCGAGCTGGAACCCAGGGCCTCCTGGTTCACAACCTGGGTTCCTTTTATGGGCCTAGATAGTTAAATTTGTCCAGCGGCTGTTACACCAGAAGCCATCTGGGGAGAGAGGTTCCAAAATGCAATTTACACTCCTCTCACCAGTTTTTATTTTGGCCTCCTACCCTCAGACCTCATTCCAGCCCTCATTCCACGAGGCAGAGCTCTAGGTCCCAGTGTCTGCCTTTCTCACTGCATATCCCCCAGACGAGCCCTCCTTTCTGCTGCTGTCACCTGCCCCACCTCCATCAGTGGTCTGGTCCTCCATGGCCTTGTCCAGATTGGCCCCTGGAGATGGGAGCAGGGGTGGGTAGCAGGGGAAAGATGGCCATTCTTCAGTGACAAGACTATGGTTTTGCTGCGTGGGCCTCACCAAATCACATTACTACTCTGGGCTTTTTGTCCGGAAAGCAGCACCCTCCCCCCGCACGCACTCAGCCTTTCACATTTATTTAGCACGTTCAGGCCCATGGTCATACTGGAGCCTCACAAAAGCAAGCCCATGAAATATGATCACCCCTCTGCTCAGAAACCCAAGCTTATATTGGGTAGGGGGGCTCCAGGGTCACCCAGTTGAGGAGGAGCTGGGCTGAGGTTTGAACCCATATCTTTTCACAACAGAAGGCCCACTTTGTCCTTCTAGCACATGTGCCTTCTGGAGCCTGATCTGTTTTTTCTGTGCAAATACAGTCTCCCTCTCACCTTTTTGAAGACCCCAGGAATCCAGCCTTTCCCAGGAAAGGGTCTGACTTCCACAATCACTCCACACCACAGAGAGCCCACTCCGGCCCTGGGCTCTCTGTACCCATTGACCCCTTCTGACCCCTCCACCTGCCTAACCTCTGGCAACTGCTAAAAGAAAACCCCTACTACGGGGTACTCTTTGCTTCCACCATTCCTGGGCAAAATCCAGGATACTCAGCAGGGTTCAAGGCTGTCCCTAGCCCTTGCTGACCTGTCCTCTGTCCTCCCAACCCACTCAAACCCAGCCCATACACACTGAGCACAGCTGACTGCTGCCCTTTGTGCTCTCACACCCCTACCTCTGAGCCTCCTCCCTGCTGTTCCCCGTGCTGGCCATCCCTGCCCCTCTCTGCCCAGGTCTGCAGGGAAACTTGGTGTTTGGTGTTCTGAGCTAGGCAGGTGGGACCTCCTCCGGGCTCTCACCGCCCCAGTGCTCCCTTTCTCATAATTTGGCCCCTGATTTTGGAAGTCTGTGTAGGATCTGCCAGGTGGGGAGCTCAGAGCTAACAGGGATTGGTGTGATTGGTGTGGATGCCTTGGACCTGACCCACAAAAGGTGCTCCATGCATTTTTTTAATGAATGGGTCATGGACATCACCGGCTTAGTAAAGGACTGAGGGATTGAATCAATCACCTTTTGGGAAGGAAAGAAAACAGACGATCCATGTCTTCTAACTGGAGTTAAAGACCATTGGAGTAAAAAGACTCCAGCTCCCCTACTTCCCCGATGGGCAGACAAACCTGAAGATGGCAGTGACCTGTGCAAGGTCACCGTGAGTGGTAGAGCCCCCTGGGGCAGGAACACCAGCCTGAGGGTGCTCCCTGCCTGGCCCAGCTCTCAGCTTCCTCCCCAGAGCTCCAAGGGGAGTATGGGGAAGAGGGGAGGAAAAAACCACCCTCATCAGGCCTAGGTGTGACCCTTCCTGCTCTAGCAGTCCCCTGAGCTGGTCCTACCACCTCCAGCCAAGCAGCTTTTCCAGCATGGATACCGCTGCCGCCGAGCACTTTCGTTCCTTTTTCCACAAGCCTAGCTCGGCCACCTCGCCAGCCCTGCCTGGCTCTTGCAGCTTCCTTCCTCACATCCTCTCCGCCAGCTCAGGCCACTGGGCACGGCCTCCTCAACCCTCTCCTCCGCTCCCTGGACCATCCTGACTGAAGGAGGAAACCGCAAAAGGAACAGCATGACCGCCACTGTCACAGAGCACCAGCTCCATAGCAGGCTCCATGGCTGTGTGCACAGACCCCTCTCCTCATTTAATCCTGGCATGCATTTGTTACCCTGTTGAACCCTGGGGGTGAGCTTAGAGGCTCCAGGGTACCTCCACAAGTTCCTTTTTCTATTGGGACCCAGCCAGGGACCCAGGCTGCCTCAGCAAGGTAAATAGTACCAGCCAGCATTTACTGAGCCTCTGCTGTGTGGTGGGCACTGTACCGGCATCCACATGACCCCACACCCCATTTCACCTCTGGATATCAAAGACTCCCGGGACATCAACGCCTGAGAGCCAAGCCAGGACACAAAGCTGGCTACTCCCAGTTTTCTACCGTGGTGCCTACAGGGCCCAGCCGTGGCTGCTGGTCAGCAGGGCAGCACTGGGCTGCCGATCCAGAAGGAAGCTTAAAGGCCAGAGCTGCTCTCAGATCTCTGTTTCTAAAGATGCCCCCACCCCCTGAGCTCTGAGTCTCCAGCATGACAGACATAGCCAAGTTCAGAGCTCCCCTTGACAACCTGTGACCCATTCTCTCTGGGATGCCAGGATGCCACTGCCCACATTTTTTTTTTTTTAAGGAAGGAAGAGGACTTGCCACCCAACTCCATTTGGCTATCTTTCCATAGAAGGGAAACGGGATATAAAAAAGTAGCTGGCAGAGGCCAACATAAGCTCAGGAGAGCTGAGTTCAAGCCCTAGCTCTGGTACTTCCTGTCTGTATGAGCCTGATGGGTCACATCTCTTCTCTCGGCCTTGGTTTCCTCCACTGAAAAGAGGAGTTCTTTGCAGGATAAAATGAGAGAAAGCCTTTAGTGCGGTGTGGGCCCTTCCCCAGCCCTCAGGATTGTGGCCATTTCTTTTTACCATTTTACAAATGACCATAATCCCTGTACTGATCTTCCCTAGCAGTGCGGAGAGTGCTTTCCTGCCTATCGCCCCCCAGAATCCAAAGTCACCCAGCTTCCCTCTGCCTGTGGGGTGGTCCAGGCCCTTCACCTCTCTGAGCCTCTCTTCATGGGCAGAATGGGACTCTGCACCTGGGGATGTCTGAGGCCTCCTCTGCCGGTTATCTGGGAATCTCAGGAGGGCTCTGAGGAGCGAGAAGGGAGGTGGCAAAAGCAGGACCTGGCCAATCCCAGGGAAGGGCTGAGGGCCCCTGCCCACCAGCACTCCCAGAGGTAGCTGCCTTGCCTGTGTCAGGAGTGTCTAGTCCTAGCCGGCTCCAAGTGGGGCTGCTGGAGGGCCTGTCGCTTCCCCAGCCTGACTCTGGCCTTGACCTCAGTGACTTCCCAGCCTTGTAAGAGGACCTCGGTGGCTCCTCTTCCCTGTATCCCGCAGGGTCCCAGTGACTTCAGGGCTAGTCTCCCTGGCCAAGGGCAAGAAAAAGGAACAAAAGTGAATCCAACCTTGTCCCTGCTCTGAAGAAGCTCTTGGTGGCAAGTGAAACAGGCTTGGACCCATTCACCAACTCCCCCATGTGCTCAGTCTGAGAGTCCAGAAAAGGGCACCCAGAACCAGATCAGCCTGGGAGGGGCTGGGGAGAGGGGGCTCCCTGGAGGAGGCAGCCATGAGTGAGAGGAATCCCATCAGAGAAGCAGCAGAGGGGCATAAGTCAAGGACCTATTAGCAAAGGGGATTTGGCCCAGAAGGGACCCAGCTCACCCACCCCAAGTTCCCTACACATTTTCTGCATCACGCTGAGGGTCCACTGCCCTGCAGGGGCAGCTGAAAGGAATAGAGTCCAATCTCGGCCCCACTGGTGCTAGTCAAAAGACCTTGGATGAGTCATCTAACCTCTCTAAACTGCAGTTTCCAACTCTATAAAACGGTAACAATGGTACTTACCTAACGGGATGAAGAGCACCTCAGGTCTTTAAACATCCTAGTAGGTACTCATGAAATACAAGGTTTAAATGCCTTCCCTTTCCTCTTCTAACCCCTCTGCCTTCTGGCTCCTGGGGCTGGGACAGGAGGACCCCTCAAGGGTTTACCCCGCCTGGGCAGGGCTTCTTACCATCTCACAGGGCGCCTTATCTTGCTGTTGGGAGATGGGCACGCCCCGGGTCAGCACGGCCAGGAGCAGCAGGATCTGGTGGCTCATGGCTCTGCAGAGGGTGGGGAGGAAAGGGAAACACTGTAAGACCCCTGGCTCCTTTCCACTGCCAGCCCCCATCGCTCCTGTCCTGTCAGGGCTGCCTTCAGGGAACCCCAGGTCACAGCCAGAGCTGCACCAAAGACATGGGTGCTGGGGCCTGCTGCCTATCCCAAGGGCCCTCTCGTGCCAGGCCAAGGGACGAGGCTGTCGCCCCAGGCAACAAGAGTTTTGAGGTAGTGGGTGACTTGGTCAGATCTGGGTTTCAAAAGACCCTCCATGGTGGAAGACTGCAAGGAGGCTGTGAGTGGGAGACAGAGGGACTCTAAGGGCTACTCTGGGGCCAAGCGCAGAGCTGGGGTGGGGTAAGGAGGGGAGTTAGGCCTCTGCATTTTTACCCAGACCCTAAGCGGGTCCCCCATCCTAGTTTCTTAGGCCCCAAACGGAATTCCTCAATCCCCCCACCCCTGGACCTTTATTTTGCCCTTTTTCTTTTGATTTTCTGATTCTGGAGTCCCTGCCATTGTTTGAAGGCTGGGCCTGGAGCCCTGACAGGAAGCCCCACCAGGAGGCCTGCCCTGCCCCCAGCACTGTTGCTGCGGACTTCCCCAGGAGCAGGTTCCAGGCCCTTTACTTTCACTGAAGTTACCACCAGTGCAGGGGCCACTAGGGCGGGCCTGCTGGTGTCCTCTCTCCGTATAGCCCAGCCAAGGTGGCGTTGAGGGGGATCACAGAGGCCCTGAGCAGAATCAAAGGCCAGTGCGGCTAGGGGCTCACTTACTGAGGACCTGTTAAGGGCTACAAGTCCACATCAAGTCATTTCTTTTTCTTTCTTCCTTTTTTCTCTCTTTCTCTCTTTCACACCTTACTGAATGCCTCCTCAAGTCTGGCTATGTGCTGGGAACTAGGGTCACAAATAAATGCACAGAAGGGACCAGAATGCATACTGAGTGTTCACGAGGAAGGACACACAAAACCCTCCAAGAGCACTGGACTCAGTCACCCGTAACTCTCTCTCCCTCCACTTACTTTCTATGGGACCTCGTACAAGTCACTTCACTTCTCTGAGCCTCAGTTTCCCCTTCTGAGGTTAATGTCAACTTTGCTAAGTTTTGGTAAAGACCAAATGGGCTGCATTGCATGAAAATGCACTCACGGAGCCCTAAATATGCACCAGACAGTCTTCTTGATACTTTAATCATTAACTCACTTAATCCTCACAGTAATTCAAGGACTGGGGTCTATGATTACCACCCACACTTTGCAGGTGGGGGAAACTGAGGCTCAGATTAAGTAACACACCAAGGTCACACAGTTCACTAGTGGCAGGCCCACACAACCTGTGCCCTTAACCTCTACTCTAGGAGGTCACCCGCAGGTGCTCAGTAAGTGAAAAGTGAGTTGTGACTCTGAAGGATGCTTTAGAAGAAGCAGCATCTATAGGACCTTTGAGGACTGAGTCTTTGACCGTTGGAATCCACTTGTGCCCTTGCGATGAATTTTAGATTAAGATGGTTCGTCAGAGGCCCTTTTTTGCCCAAACATGCTTGAGCCACAGTGGTGTCTTTTCAACCTTATTCCCTGGCTTCAGCTGACGGCCATGGGCCCTGCTCCCCACAGCTGCTCCCCTCTCACCTGCGTTCACAGGAAATCTGGTTCTGCTGTTTAAAAAGCAGAACATCACCACCCATTTGAAAGCTAGTGTACTCAGAATTGAATGGAAACCTCTCAGTGGGACCTTTGAGGCCCTTGGGGAGTGTGTCTGCCCAGCCAGCTCTTCCCCCAGCTTCATGGCTGGTTCACTGTTGCCTCTCCCGCTCGGGCTTCTGGCAGCCTCCCACTTCCTTCAGTTCTGTGAGCACCTTTTCATTGCCCCAAACCTTCACTTCCTCCCCTGCCTTGTGCTGAATGCCTCCTCGTCCTCTGGGTTTCTACTTAGATACCCCTTCCTCCAGGAAGCCTTCTCTGATTCCCCAAGTTGATGATGGAGAACTCATCCTCCAGGTTCCCACAGACCTTGAGCTTCCAGTGAGCACAGCACTGAGCACTCCATTCCTTCCTCTGATCCCTACTCCCCTCCCACCCAGGGCCAGGGAGGCACTGAGGCTGACACAAGGTGAGGGGAGGGGGCAGAGAGCAGCAGGGGGAGACCTCTCCCTTCATCTCCCTGTCATACTCCTTCCCCCCATCAGCAAGTCCTGTCTGTTCTGCTTGAAAAACAGATCCTGGGTCTGCTACCTCCCTCCTCCATCGCCATGCCTCACTGAGGCACTGCCCCAACCCTTGGCCCTGAAAGCAGCAGCACCCCACTTCCACCCTGACCCCTGCAGGTGGTCCCCCACACAGAGCCAGAGTGCTGTCTTTAAATCATATATCAGAGCATGAATCTCACTGCTTGAGAACCTCCCCTGAAATCCAGGCTTTACCCACTCTTCTCTCTGACCACATCTACCATGTGCCCTGCCCTTACCAAATTCTAGTTTTTTTCTCACCATTCCTCAAACACAGCAAGTGCATTCCTGCCTCAGGGCCTGGAATGCTATTCCCCAGATTCCCACACATTTGGTTTCCTTGCATTGATCATTTCCTGCTGATAGCTTTCTTTCTTTTTATCTTTTTAACTTTCTTTCTTTTTAAGATTTTATTTATTTATTTGAAAGAGAGAGAGCAGGGGACAGGCAGAGGGAGAAGAACAAGCAGACTCCCCACTGAGCAGCCCACCCCCATACTGGACTTGATCCTGGGAGCCCTGGATCATGACCTGAGCTGCAGGCAGAGACTTGACGGACTGAGCCACCCAAGCACCCCTCCTATTAATTTATTTCTGATTCTATGAGAACAGGAGTCTATTAAATGATGCTCACCAAATATCTATTGAACAAATGGCAAAGCGAGGGATAGAACCTCTGCTTGAGGGGTCTGTGAGGTCAGGACAAGGAAGGACCTGGATTGGTTCTGCACCTGAAGTGAGGCCACTCAAAGGAGCCCTCACTATCCCCCTTCTTCCTCCACCTCCCAGATTTCACTCTACCCCCAAGGTGGCACCTCTGCATCCAGCAGAAGTCTCTGGCACCTCGTGTGCAGGCCCCCTTCGGTTGTGCCCCCCCACTCGCTGTGTAGCACGTGAGGGCCCCTCACTCTCAAGAGGGAGGACTGTGGTCACATAGACCCAGGCTTACATTCAGACACCCCCACTTCCTTGCTCCCTGGGCAAGTCCCTTAACCTTTTGGTGCCTCAGTGTCCCATCTGTACAGCAAGTCGCCTGGTGGCTCTTCTGCCACCGGCTTCCCCCAACCACTGTGATGATCGAGCTGAGATCGACTGTGAAGGTGTCCTAGGCACACTGCCTTTCCCAGCTGGGGCAATGACTCCGAGGGCTGAACGGCCCAGGTTGAGGAGGGAGGCCCCAGGCCTGCAGACTAGTAGCCTAGGAAAGAGAAGGCAAGAGACATTTTAGGACTCTCACTGGGAGGACAAACGCCAGATACACACAGTATGTGTGTGTGTGAGAGAGAGAGAGAAAGAAAGAAAGAAAGAGAAATAGATTGGGGGAGGGCAGGGCCTATTATACTATCTAATAAGCCTATCCCTACTATTTCAGGGCATTAGACATTGTTCTAAGCACTTGATCTGTATTATCTCATTGAAGCCACAACCCAGTAAGGTGGTTACCATAATTTCCATTTTACAGATGAGAAAACTGAGGCTCATAAAGTGACTTAGCCCATAATTCATAAGCATTTGGGGAGGGTGGGGGTTAACCCAGGTCCACATAACCCAAATGCTGAGCTACCTGCTCTCTATAGAACTACTCTTACTTTCCCCAGAGGGGATTACAAGGCTCAGAGAGGTGACTTAAGACAAAGTCACACAGGCAGTAAATAGCAGATGGATTCAGAATCTGGTCTGTCTGCCTCCAAAGCAAATGTTTCCACTACACCAGGCCAAGATCTCCCCCACTAATCACCTCCAGCGATGCCCACCCGCACCCCTATCACACACAGACAAGCTCACAGGGCTGGGGTCTGGGGTGCTCCTCTCCCTCCTCCCGGCCCCAGTCTCCAGCAGAGTAGGGTCCTGGGAGAGCTGCTGTGGATGTTCATACCAAGCAGTGAATCACTACGGGCCTGCCCCATTCTGGAGACATGTGCATCCCACGGGGGAATTAGACCTTAACCCAAAGGAATGTAGCTGTGATGGCGGAATTTCAGGCAGCTCCGGTGGGGGTGGGGGGTCCCTCACATCTTACCACTCACGAAGAAGGCCAGCTTCAGAACCCTTCAGGGAGACGTGGGTGCCCCCCTCCCCGCCAATCCCCACCAGAGATGGGCAAGCTATTTGGTGCGTTTTTGATGCGGTGGGATAGGAAGCGCGGATCCGTCTGAGTCCGAGGACGGTAGGAGACTTGGATTCAAATCCTGATCTGCCCTTGACAAGCTGTGAGTTCCCGGGCAAAAGCGTGCCGGCCTTTCGGCCGCTTTTTTTCCCATCTGTCAAATAGGAACGCTGGCCTCTCCCTTCTCGGGAAAGATCAGCTGAGACAGGAGCCTCGGGGCCGAAGGACGGTCAGGCTTGGCTCCGCGCGTGGAGTGGGAGCGGCGGCGGGAGGGGACTACTGGGGGGCGTGGGGGGCATCGGGATGGACCGGTCGCACCCCGCGCTCTCCAGGGGCACGGGACAGCCTGTTCCCCGAGGGGCTGGCAGTCTCGCCAGGGCGGCTCCTACCTGGCTCAGCGCGGCCGCCGCTCCTCTCCCGCGCAGCCCCGGCACATCTTGCGCAAACCTGTCCCCCCGCCACGGCCCCACCCCGCGCCAGACCCCGGGGTCACGGCCCGCGGAGGCCCACGGCTGCTCCACTGCCCCACGGGAACCCGACCCGCGAGGGGGCGGCTCGAGCTCCAATTTAAATACCTCTCCCGCCGACCCGCCCCACCACGCCCCCCCCCTCGGCCAAGCTGCGGGGTCCTAGCGCCCGGCCGGCGCGCCCCCGCGTGACTCGATTTCTCCGGAACGCGCGAGGGAGTGAAGCATCTTTCCGCTGGAACGCGGGCTGGGAAGGGGCGGGGTGGCAGGGGGCGGGATGAAAGGGCCGGGGAGGTGGGGTTCGCTAAGGAAGCACTGGGCGGGCGAGGCCGCCTGGACCGCCGCACGTGCGCTCGTGGCCCCGCGGGGTCCGGAGAGGCGGGAGTCGTGGGGGGGCGGGGGACTCTAGGAACCACAGGTCCGCAGAGGAAATCCGGCCTGGACCCGTTTTCCCGTGGCCGGCGCCGCCGCACTTAGGGTGAGCAAACAGGAGAGCTGACGGCAGGGGCTGAAGGCGGAAGGAAATGACCCTTCTCTGGCCCTGGGGCGGCCACAGAGGGGGTTCCCCACAGCACGGCCATCCCCTCTGACGAGTCCAGACAGGTCACTTCCCCTCTCTGATTGTGCTCTCTCCTATCCGCGCTGGCCTTCCTCCATCTACGGGACCCTTAAGCAGTCCTGAGAGATGGTGCCGTCCAAGACCCCAGTCCCAAGTCCCAAATGGAGAAAGTGAGGCTAGGGATGGGACAGCGAATATAAATAAAAACCAATTGTCTGGGACTAGTAAGGTCCTCGTTTATGTTTGGGGAAACTGAGTCTCAGATTACATGAAGCATCCAAAGTCACGCAGCCTGTAAGAGCAGGAGTTTGAGGCTGATCTGAGTGCTCTTTTCCAGGCACCATCCTGCTCAGGTTGGTTTAAAGTATGAGGGAAGGGTGACTCAGTGGGTTAAGCTAAGCGTCTGCCCTGGGTTCCCATCATGATCCCAGGGTCCTGGGATTGAGCCCACACTGGGCTCCTTGCTCAGCGGGAAGCCTGTTTCTCCTTCTCCCACTCCCCCTGCTTGTGTTCCCCCTCTCGCTGTGTCACTCTCTGCCAAATAAATAAATAAAGTCTTTAAAAAAAAAAAAAAAGTGCAAGGGAAAGTAGCATGGTGGTATTCTTGTCTTTTACATTACAGGTTGAGGTGCATCTTCCCCACAAAGCCACCCTCTCTCCCGGATACCTTGGCCCTCCCTAATACAGGTACTCTGCCCTGCTACGTGTTGACCCAAGGGTAGGGGTGCCTGGAAGAGAAAGGTCATGGCAGTCCTTCTGGCCCCCAGTTCCAAAGATAGAATGTTTCTCTTCCCAGCCTGGACAGTGACACAGGGTGCCCCACTTTGCAGATGGGAAAGTGACCACCCAAAGCCTCACGGTAAATCAGGGTAAAGCTGGGCTTAGAAGTCGGGATCCCTAAATCGCTAGGTGGCTGCCATCTTTGTTTCCTCCCATCTGGCTCACACTGGGGACGGGCCTGCACTGATGGAGACAGTCCAGAGAGGACAAACTGTGATAGCAGATGGCCCAGGGCCTTACCTAGCCTCAGCGGAGGAGATCGGGGAAGTCTTCCCTAAGGACGGGCCTCAACTGTGATGAAGGCATGGGTAGGAAAGGGTTTAGGAGCAGGGAAGGATGTCCAAACATCTCCTGTCCCTCGCGGCCACTGGAGGTCTCAGATTTATGCTCATGGAGGTCCCAGCTGGTCACCCGAATCCTCTCTCTAAACTTTAGTGCTCTTCTGGTCACATGAAATCTCTGTTTCCCTGCCTCTACAGTGAAGAAGATAGTAGCTACTTCTTGGGGTTGGTGCCAGAATGAAATATAGTGAACCCAGCCAGGGGCCTGGGCCCAGCAGGTGTTAGGTAACTTCTTTTTATTGTTGATACCTCTGCTGTGCCTTGCTGGTTTCCTTGTCCAAATCGTCGTCCAAGGGGCCAGATGCCCAGAAAGTGCTTCGCGGCATCCCTGCAGCATGGGCAAAGCGTGGCTGAGCCAGACTCTGGCATCTCCCAGGTTCTTTCTCACATGCAACCCGCTCCTGCCACACCCAGGCCCAGGCCAGCTATGTGCCAGCTCTTCTTTGCCTGAGTCACTGGCAAGCAGAGATCCCTGGGCTGGCACGGAGCTTTGGCTGGTGTTGGGGTAGGGCAGGGCTTGAGCTGTGACAGGCTGGGGGACAGCGGTCTGCTTCCCACCCACCCCCCAAAGGCTGTGGTTGTGGTTAGTTAGTTCACGGGGTTCCACCTCACTTGGTGTCCGGATGGGGCTCCCCAAGAGTTGGAGATAGATGGGCAACCAAGTGTGCCTACCTGTGGAGGGTGCCCCATGGGACAGGGGCTAAAAGCCAAGAACGCTACGTGCTTAGCACCCCTTCTTTCGTCCCTTCGCTTCTCAGCCGTCACGTTGCTGTGGGACTTTTGGCAGGTTGCTTGAGCTCTCAGACCTCAGTTTGTGAATCTGCGAAGTGGGGCTAATAATATCATCTGACGTCGTGGCTTGCTGTGAACAATCAAAGGCAACCTCGTGTGTAAGGTACCTGGGCAGGGCCCTGGGCCGTGGTGCTTGCTCAGTAAACATGACCTCCTTTCCCTGATGGGCCCCAGAAAGCGGAGGAATAAAAGTGTCCAGGACCTACCCTTGTGGAGCTCCCAGACCAAATGGGAGGCAGATGAGAACATAGGATGATTGAGTCTAGAGGCCTTGAAGGCCGAGTCCAGGAGTCTGAGCTTGACCTGAGTGAGGGGGAGAGGTTGGAACTGAGCAGGGTCAGGGTTGCCTGGCAACCGTGTGTGTGTGTGTGTGTGTGTGTGTGTGTGTGTGTGTGTAGGAGGGGTGGTTTTCTTTAAAAGGTCACCAAGGCCAGCTTGCCATCCAGTATTGATTAAGTCCCAGCTTGAGCACCCCCAGGAATATGGAGTTCTCCTGAACAGCCTATCGATGGGTGGCTTAGTCTGCACCATGTTGGTATTTTTGTGAAAATACTTCCACTCCCTCATCCTCTTTGTGAAGAGAGTAAATGCGTCTTTTCCTACATCGTCAGACTATCACGCTGAGCTAAGAGGGTTCTCTCAGTCACCAAGTTGGGCTCAAGTCTCCCTGGGAGGCCTTCACCTTAAAGCCAAGATGAAATCCAAAAGTCTCAAGTAGGATCGAGTGGCCCCTGAGACCACACAGGACAGCCCAGGAGGGCGATGATGTGCATATCCTGTGTGACCTTGGGCAAGTCGCTTAAACCTCTGGGCCCTGCTACCCCCATCTAACTGTGAAACTAAAGTGGAAAGGATCATGGCACCTTGGGCCCTCAGTTTGGTTTCCACTGCTCTTTGCTAAAGCCCCAGTGTGGGCCAGTTTTTCATCTCATGTGGCAAATTAGGATAAAAACAACCACAGAGAGCCTTACAGTGAGGTGTCTTTATTATCAGTTACTGACTAGGCAACAGGTTCAGCAAGGTTAAGTAACTGGCCCAAGTCACACTGCTTTGGAGTAAGGAATTGAACCCCGGTCTTTGTACTCCCAAGCCAGATCTCATGGTAAGGATATGACTGTCCTCACTCGCTGCCCCTGCCTAGCACCTCTGTGGGCCCCTGGGAGTCAGGAAGTCCCTAAGCAGCCCCTCCTGAGGCCCTGCCTTCTGGGGCAGAACCCTGGGTTCCCCAGTTCTTTTACCACCAACCCCCCCTCTTTGCTCCCTAGGGCAACTGGGTTCAGACTGTGCTAGCTATCGGCTGTCTCCTGGAGTCACAGTAGGAGAGGAAAACAAATGTTAGTGGATGTCAGCTGTAGGGAGTTTATGAGCCAAAAACCAATGCTGGGTACTGGAAAGTTAGCACTTATAAAGGGGCAAGAGCTGTGTCCCTTGCTCTGAGGAAGCTGATGTATTAAATGGGAGTAAGGAGGCCTTGCAAGACCAGGCCTGGTGCTAGGTACCACACTTGAATTATCTCCTCCTTACAGCCTTCTGATGAGGTGGGGGTTACTGGTGCCGCCCCGCCTTTTACAGAAGAGACACCAAGGCTCAGAGGGATGGTGGGACTTGCCCACAGTCACACAGCGAACAGGACAGGGCCTAGCTACTACCATTTCCATCTGACCTCAGACTCCACGGCCCTCACGCATGGCCAGAAACTAGCTTGGCTGGTTTTCTATTCTCAGTGGGGGGTCCTGAGCACTGGCGGTGACCAATGCCAGGGAAGGCGAGGCCCCAGGTACCCCTCCACTGCCACACAAGAGGCTCCGGGCTCTGAGTCTGGTCATCGAAAACTGGTTCTGAGGAGTCTGGAGGCTCCGGGAGGCCCCAGGGGAGAGGGGGGATGGTAGACAAGAAAATTCGAGACTACGTGAAGCACACAAGCAGGATCAGAAGCGTCTCCAGAGCTTGACTGGGCTGGGCCGTGGACCATGAAACCACAGCTCTCTGCAGCACCCAGGCTGCTGGGAACTTCAGGGTTTGTCCCTTTGAGGCACATAACTTTCTCTTCCATTTTAACCATTTGAAGGTTAAACCCCATGTAGCTTTTTCCTGAAGATCTAGAGTTATCGGTGTCGGCTTGGGTTAGAGTCCACAATGTCGTGTCCTGGTTTCCAACAGCAGTATCCCAGCCAAGCCCGGTGGGAGACAGACAGCAAGCACATGAATGCCCTGAGGACAGCATTAAGTAGAGGCCAGGCTGCCTTGGGGACAGCCCGCCACAGGCGAGCTGGACCACCTCATGCAAGTCATTCTTCCTGGTAGTCTCAGTTTCTCATCTGTGTACTGGGGACCGTCATTCTGCCACCTCAAGGGAGCATTGAGATGATACTATGGAAAGCTGAGTGGAGTAGGCGTTGTTGGGTCAGTATGATTATTGATGTTGTCTTCCTCACCTGAGAGGCTGTGACTCTGTGGTTGACTGAAGGGACCTGCTGCTGCCAGATGAAGCACCCAGCAATAGGAGACAATGACTGTGAGGGGCTGAGGTGGAGGGGCCTGAGGGCTATAGGCTCAGGGCAGAGGTGGGGAGCAAGCCCAGCTCCCATGACAGGAGGGATGGCCCAGGGAGGACATCTCATGGTGGGCGTACTCTGCATCCAGGGCCTCCTTGGAGGTCCCTTCCCAGTGTCGGGTTCCCCACTATCCTGAGCTCCCAGCAGGCTCTGGGCTCCTGTCTTCCCATGGGGTGGGGGAAGCCCCAAGCTTCCAGAACCTGTCCTCAAACTGTGGAGACTATCGGAATCCTGGAGGGCTTGATAAAACTGACTGCTCTGTACCCCCAAGACTCTGGTTCTGTAGGTCTGAAGTAGGGCCCAGAAGCTTCAGCTCGTGCCAACCCCCAGGGGCACTGGTGCTGCCCGTTCGCAGGCCGCCCCCTTGGAGAACCTCCACACTTGTGAGGGTGAGGGGCAGCCTTCATCCTCTGTGAGATGGAGTTGACCATAGGCCTTTCTCACTGAGTTGCCAAAATGAAGGCACGGAGAGGGAAGCTATGGTTACCAGGATTATGAGTCTTTCTCACCATGTGTGAAATTCTGAGACCAGTGTGAGGCCTCTGTATACTTTCAAGTTGGGAAGGGGACAGGCTGGCCTAGGCAGCTTTCTGATGCAGCTTTTGTGTTGTAACCCATTCAATCCTACAACACCCAGTGAGGTAAATATTATTATTATTATTATTATTATTATTATTGTCATTATTACCTCCATTTTATAAAGATGACATATGAGGAAACCCAGAGAGGTTAAGTGATTACCTCAAGCTTGCACAGCCAGCTTAGAAACATCTAGGCAGCAGGCCTCCATCCCAGACCCATTTCACACTATAATGTGTTGTCAATTGATGGAACATTAATTAGCTGAAAGAGCATGTGTTCTAAGCCTCTTTAAATACACCACGATACCCCTTGTGTGTAATGTCTTTTCTCCCCTCTTGGGTAGGAGGAGGAGTGGCCTGAGGAGGGCAAAGCCGAGGGAGACAAGCAGCCCAGATTTCACAGGCGGACCCCCTGGCTTCCCATCCTCACTGTGCTGCCCACTGCTGTGTGGCTTTGGGCTGGTGGCCTCCCCTCTCTGAACACATTCTGTCTCTGTGAAGTGGAGCAATAGTGGCCAACTAGGGCTGTTTGAGGAGTGAGCTCCTTTGTGTCAGAGCCTGCCTGCCCATGGCATTCATCCAGTCGACAGCACCATTATGATTTCTGGCAGGTTATTGTTTGCTTTTTTTCCCTTGGCAGCAGTTCTATCTTCTTCATGCTGGTTTCGTTCAGGGAAGGAGTGAAGTGGTCTGTGAAGCTTGCCCTGGCTCTACTTGGAAGATGTGGGGTGGGGGCCTCTCTGACGAGTATCTGTGGTTGCCCCCAGGGGCGGGGAGAGCAGGCGGCATTCCCATTCTGCAGGGGGCGTGTGGGGCTTCCAGAGCACGGCCTAGGGCAGCAGAGGGCTGGGCACACCCAGCTTTTACTGGGACCATCTTCTTTGGCACAAGCCTCTGTGACCCCTTCCTGTCCTACTCACACTGCCTTCCTCAAGACCAGTAGGCCTTCCTAGAATACACTAGCTCCCGTCACACTGCCAGAACATGGCAGCAGGGAAGCTAGATATCTGCCCCTCCCAGCAGTGCTGGGCTGTCCCCCTCCCCTTGTAATAGCCCCTCACATGCACATGCTCCCCGTGCCCAGACACACTGCACCTGCGAAAGCACACGCCCCCACCCCCAACCCCCACACCTCTGTATATCCCCTCAAAGACCACACAGGACACACAGGGCCACAATTCATGAAAACAACAAGCACCAGGCTTACACAAACATTACAGAAAGGTACACACTGTCCACAAACATTCCACGGAGACACGCTTGAAAGTCACATAGTCACAACACACAGGTACACACACGCTCCCAAATCTGACTCCAGTGTTACACCTCACAGCCCGCACATGGCACAAACAGACACCTTGAGCATACCTGATGTGTACCGTGGAGATATATATACATATCTATCCCGTGCAAACGCTGGTCACAAACGCACCACACACACAGCCCGCCAACATACTTCCTATCCCGTAATCACAGCAAAGACTTAAAATCCCCAGGCTCCCAGATCCAGGGCATGTACAAGGACCCGGGCGTGTGGGAACTACGCTGTGACCTCACAGTGCTTGTGACTCTGATTTTCTCCAAAGTAGATCATACATGAGTCGAGTGGCTGATCTCCTGGGGCATGAAAGGGAAGAAGGGTAAGGACACAGCTTGACAGACTGGCGTGGCCTCCTAGCAAGCCTGTGCTCCATCCCAACGGGATGCTGGGACCTGGGGACACCAGGAGCTTAGAGGCTGGGCTGAGGCTGCAGGACCCAGAGGATGCCTGGCCCTGTCCCCAAAGCCAGCCACTCTCACTAGGTCTGAAAGCTTGGGAATGAGTATTCAGCTTTATAAACTGCTGTTTTCTGGACTCTTCGGGGCTGTGTGACTTCTGCCCAGTTGCTCTCCCTCTCCTCTGCATGCTAGGGACAGGCCTGGGTTTGAGGCCCGATCCAGACCCCTGAAACCGTCCTCACCGCTGCTCTCCTGGTGTCCTGGGGGCCGGGCTGTGCTTCCCGCTGGCGGAGGCCATCTCTCGGGAGGACTGGGCAGCCCCTTTCCCTGCAGCCTCTCCCCTCAGCATGGACACTCCCCTATTTCCCAAACCCCATCCCAGTCCCAGCTGATCCATGGCCCCTCCAGCTATGCTGCCTCCTTTTTTCTCCAGGTGAGACCTACCCTTGCTGTGTCCATTCCCACCCTTCTCCGACCCCCACCCATATGCCTCCCTCCTTCCTCCAGTCATCTCCAGCCTCATGTTCCAACCAGTTCATCCCCAGCTCCCTCTGTCCCTTGGTCACTTAGCCGTCCCCTACCTCCTTCCAGAATCACCCTCTGCCCTTGGCACGCTGTGACGCCCTCTCCTGGCTCTCTTGCCACCTCTCCAGCATCCCTTCCCTGATCCTTCCCTGGCCCCTCCTCTTCTTCCTCCTCCATCTGATCTTTAAGTGTGGAATCTCCTAGGTCACCCTCTGCCTTTGTGCCCTCCCTCCAGGAGACCTTCCTGCCCCAGGGTCTCCCTTTCCTATTCATCCATGCAGCCATTCATCCTCCACGTGGCAGCCAGATGGAGTCTTTCCTAAACAGATCTGACCAGGTCGCTCCCTGCTTAAAACCCTTTGATGGCCCTGGGGGTCCAAGCGCATGTCACATTTCCCATTTTCCTGTCTCTTTCACTACTCCCAGGGACCAGATATCACGCACCCACATACATCCTCCACCGTCTCCTTTCCTGCCATGTCCCGGCTGTGCTCAGTGATCTCTGCCACAGCTCCCGCTCTCCCTTCCCCCCACTCTCTCCTGCTCTTCCCCACCCCCACATCCCCCTTCTGTCTCCGTCCCTCTCCGTGTTTAGTGTTGCCAGAGGACCACCCTTCCTAGCGCTGCCTGCCTTGAAGACAATCTGCCCAGTGCCTGGAAGGCCCCGTGAGGGCTTCTGGTTGGCCAGAGTCCACTGGCGCCCTTGTTATTTTGTTCTCCCACTGCCCCACTGACACTGCAGACACAGACCTTGACCTCTGACTGCAACACCCTCTGACGTCTGCCCATTCAGCATCTCCATCTGCCATCCGGACACCTGGCTGTTGGCCTTGGCTTCCCCCGGGGACCGGCCTCACCTGCCTGCTCCTCTGGGCCTCACCCCAGAGCTCACCCCATTTCCTTTGGCTGGTCCCACCCTGTAGCTGGCGGCCGAGGCCGTCACCATGTCTGTGTCAGCTTTTTCCATGTAGTGCGTAGCTGTGGCCAACAAGGCTTTGGGAGGCGAGGTCTGGCTCTGCCGTTGGCTTGCTGGGTAACATGGACTGAGTCTCAAGAACTCCATGGAAAATGTGGGGACACTAATGTGTACTTGGCATGATCATAGTGGGGTGTAAAGCACAGGTATGCTGTCCACATCAGTTCCTTCCTTTCAGCCTCCTGTGGGCTCCCTATAGGCAAGTGAACCTGATTCAGCCCTTTAAAAGGTTCCCAGGCCTTTGACCAATCTTATAATTGCTCTTTGGGTAGCTACTGATGAAGCAGGACGCAGATGCCAGGTGCTGGTTGACTTGGGATGACAGGGGGATTGGGAAAAAGGGGAACAGGAGGGGAAACTGGCCCTGCCAAAGAGGGGACTGGGGGAAGAACCGAGGGGCTGGGAGGGGTTCATGAAGCCCGGCTATATGATGCAGTGATGTGCTCTGGCTCCCAGGAGATGTCCAGCAAACTCTACTTCTCACGATGCACTGGGAAGTTGGGTCTGGTTTTAGGGCTAAATCAAAGGGCTGGGTGTGGGCTTCAGGTGGACGCACAGGGAGACCACAGACTGCCTCCACAGCCCATCTTTCCCCAGGCCATGTACCCGATGGCATTTGGGACATGCGTCAAGTGGATATTGTGATGTTTCTAAGCTAGTATTTGGGACTTGGACACCACGGTCACCCAGCCTCCAGGACACGGAGTCTAGATCTTGGGGATGTGGGAAAGGGCTGGGCACCAGAGGGGACAATGGGGAGGACCCACTGGACAGAGCTCCCTGGCAAAATGCCCTGGCCATCTGCAGTGGGGAACGTGCTCAGTGGGAAGGTGACCTGGCAAGGTCTGTGCTGCTGGTAGACTGGAGATGGCATGGGCCAATGGGGAGTGGCAACAAGAGAGTGGACCGGGGGTCGATGCCATCACCGAGTACTCTGATGGTGGAGCCTGAACAAAGGCAGAGGCCAGTGTAGTGGGTGGGACAGACCTGGGGATTGATTGTGGGGATACGGGTTGGGGAGAGAGTCATGGGAAGGACAGGGAAGAGAAGGTGGTCACTCCCAGTTCTGGCCAGGTGACCAGGCAGAGCACAGTCAGGGCCTAGAACCCAAATGGAGGACTAAGTCAGTGATGAAAGAGAGCTGCCAGCAAGAACTTCATTCTCCTGTCCACGCATGGGGACCACTACACCTGCCTCCCGGGGCAAGGTATGGGGGCCTTGTGGACGTCCCCTAGGTGTTACTCAGTAGCACAAATGTCTGGAGACTGGACAAAAGTCTGACATAGGCCAACTTGGGCCAGGCTTTTTGGATGGGGACAGGAAACTGAGATCTGTCCTCTCACTGTCCCTCACTCATCGGAGACAGTCCCCCAGCAGGACTCCTCTGTGAGGCAGGGCCCCACCTGTCTCTCTATGCGCACAGTCAGTCCTCCCTTTCTGGCCTGGTAGCCCCTGAGCCTGCTGGCTGGGGAGGGACCGGGAATCCTGGGGTGGCCAGAGGGGCTCCTGCTCTTTTCTGGAACAGCTTGCCTGCCCCCTAGTGGACTTCTGAAGAGTCTCAAGGACTCCCAGAAACTGGAAAGCGACCTTGAAGATTTAGTAGACCCCTTCCCCGTCGTGATTGGGAGACTGAAGCCCCCGGCAGGAATGGCTTCTGCGAGGCCAGGGCTGGAGATGACATGGCTGGCCTTGGGGAAGAGCCCAGGCTTTGGCATCCTGCGGACCCAGGTGAAAAACAGGGGCAGTGGGGATGACAGCACCCCGTGCCTAGGGCTACAAGGCTGGCTCCCTGACAACACACACACTACATGCTCAGTCATGTGTGGCCCTTTCCTCCTGCTCTATGTCCCTTCACCTCCCCCTGGAAGAGCATAGATTCAGCTCGAACAGTCTTTGTGCAAATCTGGATCTTCATGCAGGTGGATTTCCTCAAAGTGAAGTTCTCCTGCCACCACAGTAGCCTCCTCTAGCTCCCCTGCCCTATTATAGTTCTTCCCCCACTGGGGTCACAGAAAAGGGCCTTAGACCCTGCCCTGCCATTAGAAAGCCCCCAGTCTGCAGGGACAGGACATGACAGGGTGGCCAGGGGGTTGGGGGCCCAGAGGAGTGCCCCTCCGACAGTATGCAGGGGTGAAGGGAGGGCTTCAGGAAGGACTTCCTGGAGGCGGCGGCAGAGAAACAGAGGCATAGAGGGTGAGGAGGAGATGGCCCGAAGGGGTGGGAAGCACGGGGCTAGGGAAGGTCACTCAGGCTAGGGAGGTGACACCCTCCATAGTAGGAGACAGGGTGGTGGTGAGGAGAGACAGGGCAGCTAAGGGAAGACATGGGCTGACACCCTACCCATACCTGGCGTACAGAGTCCTAGCTAAGCATTCAACTAGGAAGGAGAGCTCAGAAGCTGGCCATGTGGAGGGGAGACTCCTTGTTGAGAGCCTTTAGGCGAGCTAGTTCTTTAGTTTGTGAGTTCATCCATTCAGTTTCCCACTGCACACTTCCCTCTGGGCATTGGTCTAAAGGAATGAACTAGATACAGATCCTGCCATCAAGGGAGGGTCAGGCAGTCCACTACTGATTACATATAGAAGGCAGATTGAGAAAGGGTTTCTGGAGGAGGTGGTTTCTAGATGGGTTATGAATGACATTTGGGAGTTCACCAAATGTGGACAAAGGGATAAAGACACGTGGGTGGAGAAAAGAACAAGATTAAGATGTGGCATCATTTGGGGTTTGGGGAAGAACAGTCTGTCATGACCAGAACATTGAGTGGAAGCGGGCAGTTGGGGTGAAGCCAGCATGAGTAGAAGAATGCCAGGCTAAAGCATTGGCTTTCCCAAGGAGTCTGTCCTGATCTGTGCCTTCCTGAAGAACCATATGCCAGACACTTCCAGACCACCAGGACTGGCATCCACCTTCTGGAACCCTGTGGTTCTGTCTGCCGTGGTGAGAACTCCACTCCTTAGATGTGCCAGGAGTGTTGCTGGAAACCGACCAAGGGATAGGATGTTGGCCCCGGGCTAATGGCAAAGGTGGGGGACTTCATGGGGACCAGCTAGCAGTGACTCACCATGAAAGTCATGACTTGGGGCCCCATCTCTGGGGTTCCACCGAAGCAGTTGCATGGAAGCCCCATGCAAATGCCAGGCCGGCTCCTTGTGAGAGGTTGATGAAGTCCTCAAAGCCTCTTCAGCCTTCCCTCCTCAGAGGGAAGGTTCTGTCCTCACCCACCTCATTCACAGGAAAGCCGTGTGCCACCTGCGGATGCCCCCTCTAGAGCTTTCCAGGGACCACTGCTCTTTCTCTGGCCTTTTGTCACACTGTGTAACCATATCCAATCAGAAGGCAGAAAAAGGCTGGCATGGACGATCACTTCACCCCTCCAAGCCTCTGTTTCCTCATCTAGAAAGTGGGCCTTCGTCCTCCGTGATCTTGTCTCCAGCTGATGAGGGAAGGTTGGGGAAAGGCAAGGGCCCGGTGTGGGGTCTGAGAGGGACCTCTGAGAACAGAGCTGCCTCTGCCCTTCTCAACATGGGCAGCTCAGGGGGTGGCTAGACGGACAAGTCCTACTCTCCCCACACTGGAGGGTCCAAGAGCAGGAAGACCCATGGCTGGGTCCAGGCATAGTCTGACATACAACCCATATGTGTACAAGGCATGCACTTGGACACATACCACAAATGGACACAGACACGAATATATGGAGATCGGCCACTGCTCCCAGACACACACCTATGGACACATAATGTACACAGAGCCATATAGGTCTGTTCATACGCATGTGCGCCCTGAGGCCTCCCTCAGGTGACAGCATGCCTTCACAGCTGTTGCCACCTTTGACCCAACAGCAGCCCTATAAGGCAGGCAGGGCAGGGGCCTGGTTACTGCCCTGTGGTGAGGAACCCGGGGCATGGAGTGACTGGGGTCTGGGATGCCATAGGAAAGCTGGCTCTTGCTTGGAATTCTGGTCTCCTGGGTCTGCCTCCCACAGGGGTCTCACAGAGACTCATGCCCAGAGGGACCTCGTAGTCACCTCGACCCCACATCCCTTCCACAGATGAGGAGAGAAGATCCACAGGCAGAATGTGGGCCATAGAGTTCAGTGGAGGAAACAGGGCCACGCTTTTGTCCCCATCACCCCCTTGGCTCTACCACGGGCACAGACATGGTCCCACCCAAAGCCATGGATATGTCCCACCGATGGGGATGTGCAGGTCCTCCCTCCTCAGCACCTCCACAGCCTTGCTTGGCCTGATGTGCTGTGTCCACAGTGCTCTCTCTCAAGGGAGCAGAGGGTAAGCAGCCCCGTTCAGCATTTCCGGAAAGTCCGGAGTAAAAAGGTTAGGCCCAAAGTCATGCAAGGTCAGGAACGGCAGTGGCGTCTCGCAAAGCTAAGTCTAGCACTTTCCACCACACAGCTGTTCCTGGCTCCATACACACAACATCCATGGGCCTCTCACATTTCCTCTCTCTTGCTCCAGTGCAGGCACACATGCACACGTGCACATACACGCAACCTAGCATCTGTGAGTGCACCCACCCACTGGGACATTTTTCCAATGACCCCCAGTTCCGTGTAGTGCCAGCTCTGTTTCCCAAGGGCTCTTTTGAAGAAGAACAAGTTTGTTTAGGGCTGAACCTGCCCCCTGGCCCCTGGCCCTCTGCCCCCAGTCAGGGAAATGAATTCCACTTGCTTCTGTCTGCCCACTCTGAAATCAGCCCAGGGGCTTTGGTGAGCACGCTTTGATGTTAGAAGCCAGTTTAATGAGTGGGTTGTGGATTTGTTTGCTTTTTTTTTTCCCCCCTGTAAGACAGAAGTCTCATTTTCCTAAGAACTAAGGAATTATCACTCCACTACTCTTCCTTCCCCGACATCCTGCGAGCCTGAGACCTGGACTCCCGGCACAGTGCTCACAGATACCCAGAGGGTGAGGCTGGTTAGGATGGGAGAGGCAGGGAAGGAAGCAGCGCACTTACAGGGTTTCATAAATAGGGCTTACATGGCCTCATCAACAGCCATTTTAGAGAGGACCAACAGTCTTGGAAACGTGAAGTGCCGTCAGGAGGCAGTCCCTCTCAGTCGGGGGCTCTCATCTGCCTGGCTCTAACTCCATCGTGCTTTCCCCTGTGAAAGCTGTGCCCCTGGGGTACATGGCCTCCGGCCTCTGGACGCAGGCACTTCAGCCTTCCAGTGGGAACAGTGTTCTGGATGTGAGGAATAATGAGCCCTGTGATAACAAGCTCTCAGAGTCAAAACGATTAGTCAGGAACAAAGCACTGCCTGAAAGGGAGGGAATAATTCTATTTTTATTGTTTTTGTGTCAAGGGGCAAGTTTACCCACAGGATTCATACTGGAATGCATCAATTAATATCGCTCTAGGGCACTTAGTAACGAGGACCCTGATGGCTGCCCGGTTGCTCAGCGAGAGAATTCTAGAGAATTCTTTGTGGAGACTAGAGCAGGGAGACGATTGAGGGGTATCTAGGCAAAGAGTTTCTGGACTGGCACAGGACCCTGCTCCACTCTGTCCTCCTACTTAGGGCCCAGCGAAGGCTTTCCCCGAGCTCCCGGGCCTGGCCATGCTCTGGCGTGCTTTGCCAAAGGCCACCCTGATTTCTTGGTTGATGAGGTCCTGCCAGGGATCTCTAGGAGAAAAGGAGAAACAAGAATAATAAGACCACCACCCAGAATAGGGGTGGACATTTTGAGCCCCCAGGTGCTCGTGAGGAGCCCCTTCTGCTTCTTGGGCTTGTTCTGCTCCTTGTGGCAGCCCCGCCATGGGCATCCCCAGACCAGGCTCGGAGAGGGGCAATGTCATAGACTCGTGTGCATGCACAGCTTCATGTCCAGCAGCCTCCCAGGAGGTGGGGAGCAGGCTCCACGTCCATCCCCTGCTCCAGATGGTTGCCAGGAAGTCAGAATGCTGTGGGCTGAGGGGTTCTTGGAGTATGAGGCATATCTGGGATAGGGACTCTGGCCCCCCGCCTGCACACACCTTCATTTTCTTATTTGCTTCCCTTATATGCCTGGAGGAGGGTGGGTTAGGGTTATGGCCTTTGCTTGGAGAAGAGAGCAAGGCTCTGAGTGACAGCCAGGGCCTCACATCAACCTGGCAGGGGACACTTTTGAGCCCGACTGGCAGGGGTAGAAGGAAGAGAAGGGAGCATTCCGTGGAGTGTTTCTGTGACATGAGATGGAAGGCACTTCTGCGAGCCCTGCTTTTTTGGTTGTGTCCCCTTCCCCTGATCTTCACCAGCTTCCCCAAATATCCCCAAATAAATAACGATTAATAACTTCTGCAGGTGTGGTAAATACAGAAAGGGAGGATAAAAGCATCTTTAGAAAACTTGACTTTAAAGAAAATCATGTTATAGCATATACTTCAAGTAACAACTTCAAATTTCATAACTGCCTTATAGCCACAACTCCAAGACAAGTCCCCCTAAGCTCTTCCTGTAGAGATTTTGGGTGTGCGTGTGCACACACGTGCGTGCGGGGGTGTGTGCGTATCTGCTGGTCTGTCTGTGATCTCATCTCCAGACAAGCAGAGGGGCACGTGGTGGCCTTTCCATGCATGCGTGTATCTGATGCCCACGACGGAGGTAATGTGGGTGTGCACACATGTAGGCACACTTACGTTTGTGGGCCCACGTGTGTCCACGTGCTAGGACAGAGCCCGTGGGTGAGGTGGGTGTTGATTCTCCCCTGCCTGCCTTAAGGCCTGGGAGGCTCCCAAGTCAGGTAGAACTCCCTGCGACTCATCTCAGCTCTCTCTCCTCCCTGAGCCAAGAAGATGAAAACGTTTCTGGCACTTTCTAAAGTTTCCATCCGGGAGTGGAAAAGTCATCAGCTGACAAGCTCGGGATGACAAATGGTTGCCAGACCTGCTATTCCCGCTCCTCCAATGGGGTGGGCCAGGGCCTGATGGGAGCCAGCGGGAGCTTGCGAGCCCCCCTTCCCTGGGCTCCTGGCACTGAAAGACCTGTGGTGTATCCGCCAGCCAGATCTCCTGGAGCTTATGTAAGCAGGGGAAAGTTCCATAAAGAACTCAAAAAGAAGCATCAGGAAGCAGCAAGTGCTGTGGGGATGCAATGCTGGGAGATGGGAAGGAGGTGACAGCAGGGTTTCCTTTAGTGCGTGGCATCAGAGCGGCCTGCCGAAGGAGCTGCGTCAGAGCTGAGGCCCTGGGGACAGGACGGGAATGGGCCAGGGCGCCTGGATAGCAGGCACAGAGGCTCTGAGTCAGAAAGACGTTCAGGGTGTTTTAAGGTAACAGCAAGGAGGTCCCAAGCCAGTGGTGTGCAGTGGAAGGTGGCCAGTCCAGGGGCCGGCCCAGGCCCCAAGGAGCAGGCCTCCAGGGCACGAGGGAAGAGTTTGGGCTTGAGCCTCAGAGTAATAGGGAGACCCAGAGGGTGTTAACTGTGGGACTTTCCTATGGATCGTGTTCGTGTTGTCCTTCAGACCTCGCTGGGGCTGCCAGGTGCTGGGTGGAGAGGCACAGTGGATAGGGGAGTGGCGAGGCACCCCTGCAGAGGGCAGGAGACAGGTGCCCAGGTGGAGCCCTCAGGGGGTGGGAGAGGAGCCGCTGGGGGACTCCTGGACGGCATCCTCCACCTTTCAGACGGAGGGCGGTGAGGCCACCCACGAGGAGAGAGCCCTGGAGGAGGACCAGGCTGCCAGGTGGAGCTTCCGAAAGGATCTGTTGAGGGACAATGAGCGCTCCATAGCTTGGAGCTCTGGAGGGGAGGTCAGGCCGAGGCGCATGATAGACATCATCAGCGTCTGGGTGAGAAGGGAATCCCCGCATTTCACGGGAGAGGCATGGGGCTGGCTGACGTGGAGCCTGAGGAGGGTGAGTTGGAGAGGAAGGAGCCCAGCTGGGAGGCCTGGGGCATATTTCTGGGAAGAGGGAGGGCAAAGGGGAAATGCTGCTCCAGCTGTGGGTCGGGTTGAGAACCAAAACTGGCCCGCAGATCTAGAGACACGGATGGAGGTCATCAGTGACCTGCACGGAGTCTTCTGCGTGCGTGGGGGTGAAAGTCAGACTGCGGGGGCTGGGCAGGGAGTGGTGGGTGAGGAAGTGAAGTCACCATGAGCTGACAGGCCTTCTGAGAAGTGCGGCTCCCTGTGGGGGTGGGACCTGGAAGGCTGGGAGACCGAGGCCTGCTCTTGGAGGGGCAACAGAGGCGGGCTGGAGCAGAGGACCTTGGTGGACAAGGAAGGGACACAAAGGGCCATAGCTGTTCTCCTGCAGATGGGTGAGCCAAGGTGCTGTGGCTCTCAGCCCCGGGAAAGGCCCCGGGGCCACCTGTGTTCCTCACCCCACATGGCTGCCCCAGCAAAGTGTCCCCACAGACACTGTGAAGCAGGAGGACTCTGGGCTGCGTGGAGGCCTTTCTGAGAGCAGAAGCTGTTTCTGCACCCAGGAGGCTGGAGTGGCCTTATAAAAAGGGAGCCCTGTGTGTCCTACAACCTGGCCTGTACACTGGTGTGGGCCCGCCGCCCTTCACTGGCCCTGCTGGGCTGGACCCCACTCTGTGTCAGGGGGAGGCACTTGAGATGCCCTTGGAGCCCCCAGATGGCAGATGGAGAGGAAATGGCCTCTGTGAGCAGCTCCCTGCCCATAGTCCCTACCCCACCAGTCAGGCTAGTCTTTTCCCCAGAAGCCCATGTGTATCCTGCACACTTCCTGTCTTCAAGAGGGAGCAGCCTTGGGTGGGTGGTGGGGGGGTGCCCTGGAAGAGTTGAGGAGAACCAGTCAGAAGTTCTGATGACAGAAAACTCTAGTGGAGCTCAGCCTCCACAACTGCAATGAGCCTGTGGACCCCAGGACCTTCTCATCTCTAGGAAACTGTCATTTTTGGCCACTGGCGACACCCGGCCACTCTGCTCTGGGCCCTCTGTGGACTGGACTGTCTGCTGCTTGAGAAGAACACATCGCAGCAGAACAGCTTTCCCTCCCTCCACCAGCCGGCCTGTATCCCTCGGGGAAGGACACAGGGTCACACAGGACAGACGACAAAGGGAAGAGCCAAACTACCAGGCAGGCACCAGCGCTCTAAAGCGTGCGTGTCCTTTGATCTATAAATTCCTCATCTGCAGAAATAGTCTGAACGGCGACAAACGCCCCGTCACTTGTTATCAGCGCGTCACGGGGACCTGGCTCAGGAAGGGAAGACTGCGCATGCGCGGCCGCAAGAGCGAGGTTGCCGCAGCTCTGCGAGGCAAAACCGACGCCGTCGCGAGGGACGTGTCTCTGTGACGTGCTCTGACCCAATGCAGAATGAAAGACCAGCCAGGCAGCAAGACCTCAACCACAACCCACGTGGCAGCAATAGGCCCTCTCTCAGCAGTGGGAACAGGGGACTCCTTCATCGCTAAAGAATTCTGTATTTTCCCAGTTTTCTACATTGGGCAGGTGATACTCTTATAATCAGAAAAAGAACAAACCCAACTTCAAACAAAAGAGGCTGAGCTTTGGGGGAAATTCCTCTTACTCACCCAGGTTTGATGTCCAGAGGTGTGGGGAGGGCCCCGGGGAAGCCTGCCTTCCCCACCAGCCAGTAGGTCTCCTCTACGCCCTTCCCCTGGAGGAGAGAGGAAAGGGGATTGAGCACAGCTTCTCAGGCAAGGCCAGAGGAAAGGGCACAGCTGCGAACAGCTCCAGTGCAGAGCAGCCTCTGCCAGACTGTCTGGGTCCAAATCCTGGCTCCTTCCCCGGCTAGCTGTGTGACTTGGGCCAACTTACTTCACCTGTCTGTTCCTCAATACCTCATGAGTTGTTGTTCTGTTAGAGAAGTAACTGAATAATAATAAATCATGAATTCTATGACCAGCAGATCTGGCATGCTAAGATCCCAAGATGCTACAATCTGTGATTTTCCCCAACTGTTGCAGGACCCCTTGACTGGGATAGGGGTACGGCTGCCTGGAACTTAGGAGTAGAGGAGGCATTAGGGGCTCTGGGTCCAGGGATGGGTATTGCCCTGTGGAGCCCCCAGGCCATCTTGAAGAAGGTCTGATTGGTGGGCTGCCCTCCCCGACCCCTCTCTGCATTCCCCTCCAGCATCAGAATCCTCTGTTCCTCAGGACATCTCATGCCCACCCCACAAACAAGCCTTATTCTAGCTCATGCTTCCATAACCTCCAGAGTAAAGGATTGCACACAAGCCAGCCCTCACAGGCTGTGTGACCGTGGACAATTTGCTGCACCCTCCTGCTGTGACATTTCACAGTGGGATGAAGTCAATTCCACGGAGCACACAATTTCTAGGCTCCTGTCATGGTTCTGGGCCTTTAAATGTCTAGGCCATCCTGGTCTTACCACCAGCCCCTGACTGTACCCAAGGAAGTAGGGTAGAAAGAAAAGTCACTCACTCGTGGGAAAACTAAAGCATTATATTTATTGAATGTTAACATTTCAAAAAAGAATGCAGAGGTGCTCGTGGGCAGGGATCCCCTGGTATCACCCCTGCAGCAGCAGAGGGCGGTCGTGGGAAGGGTGGGTGCACAGAGAAGGCAGGCTAGCCACAGCCGGGGAAAGGGAAGCTGGGTGTCCCCGGGTCGGGGCAGGCTTCCATGGGAGGTGAGATGTGCTCTAGGGTCCTGAGGGATGAGTAGGAACCTGAGGATATTATGGAGAAAGTGTGGGCCTTAGAGCCATCAGCAGTGGGATGCCACCTACCTGACTGCAGACGCATCACTTCGCCAAATTTCATTTCCTCAACTATAAAATGGGAACATTGATCCTTCTTTCATGATTGCTGGGACAATGGTGATCAGCTCCATCCTCAACTACAGACAGGCATTTCCTTCTATGTCAGTCAAATGAGTAAGAATCTTGCCTGCTGCCCACAGAAACTGGAATGGTGGTGGGGGGGGGGGGTCCATCAATTCCAGGAAAGAAAGTTCCCTTACCTTTAGCTCAGTCTGGCCTCTGATGTCAATTCTGTAGCCTTCGTCCAGGCTGAGCAGTGTCTGGACTGTGCTTCTACTGACGTGAATTCTGTATGCTGACAAGAAAGGTCACAAGTCACCACCTGGAAGCAGCATCCCTAGTGTTCGGGAATATCATCAAGACCAGTAACAGCCCCAGTTCCAGCCAATAATGTAAAATTCTGATTTAGACGACACCCTTCACCTGACCTTTATGTCCCTCTGGTAGCCTGTTGGTCACTAAAATAGAGGCCTTGAGGAAAGGCAAATTGCATAGATTGAGGGCTTAGAGGAACTTAAGATGAAGTCAGAACCCCTAGGAACATAATTTTCACTTACAGGGAAGTTTGTAAAAGCTGAGTCAGAGCAGATAAGCAGTTATTTTTATTTTAAGAGCAGGACTCCCCACTAAGGCCCACATATCTAGTCATTCAGGATGTGTACCAAATGACATTAGGGAACACGTGACTTCTACAGCCAAAGGCTGAGGTCCTAGGACTCCAACTTTTGCACCTGCTCTAACCAAGCCATCAGAGTGGCTTCTCCTGTCAACAAGGGCCTAAAATGGCATTTAAAAATTGAGAGGGATCTCCTCCTTGTAAAGACGTGGAAACCAAGACCTAGAGGAAGAGTATTTTCCTCGAGGATATCAAGCAAGGCAGTGACAGATTTGGGCTAGGACCCAGGCTTCCTCCCTCTCAAGTCATTGTCTTCTCTTATGAGATCATCACAAAATCCCCATGGAAAGTTAAAAGATCCAGTGAAATACATTATCTCCATAGAGTTGTTTCACTGACAACTAAGGTACGCTGCCACCAGGTGGTGGTTTGGTTGCTAAGCTCTGTTTCAAACAGCCAGGCTGCAAATGTTGTTCAGAGTCCTCAGTCAGTCAAGACAGAAATATCCAACACTCACGCAGCCCTGTGGACTCCATCCGGGATGCAGTGTTAACAGTATCACCAAAGAGGCAGTACCGGGGCATGGTGAGACCGACGACCCCTGCCACACAGGGTCCTGAAACTCAAATGTACCCAGTGAATTCCGGGAAGTCCTAGACCCAAGAGAGGTTCCCATCACAGTCTTGCCCTTCCCCCCATGACCCCCAGCCCTACTGTCTCTACCCCACTTCCTGGGCTCCAGCTGGGGGTGAAGATGAAGCTCTATGGAATCTCCGACCATACCCAGAGAGGAGATGATATCTGTGCCAGGGGGTAGGGGAACACAGATAAGTCAGAGCCAGTTTTTGTTCCTGGGGAGCTCCCAGCCTGGTTGGGCAGGGTGGGGGGGTTGTGTAAGCTGTGATCAGTATTGTCCGATGGAAGGATCAGAACTGTGCCAGCCCAGAAAGAGTGGTCTGATCCAGCACAGAGGATCCAGCACAGGAGGTAGTGCGTGAGCTGTGTCTTAGAGGACAAGAGAATGAGTGGGCAGGGAATGGCAGATGCCAAGGCACAGAGACAAAGTCCACGTGTCTATGGGAAGCGGCAGCAGCTGGGTGTGGTTGGAGGGCCAAGTGGGAAATAATGGGAGTTGAGGTTGGACGGAATAGCAAAGGGCCTGGGAGACTATGGAGGGGGGTGTCAGGAATTTGGACTTTATCCTACAGGGGAAACCATGGAGGGAGGAAGGGGTGGGGGCCTGAGAAGTAGGTGTTAGAGACCCTGTGGTCTCTCCTAGATCCATCCCAGCGAACATTTTATTGCTTGCATAATCACAGAAGGTGTCTGTCCTGCCTCTTCCATCAGACTCTCAGCTCCTCTGGATGGCCTCAGATGACTCTGACAGAGGCTGAGACAATGTGTGTGTGTGTGTGTGTGTGTGTGTGTTTATATATATGAATGAAATTGAGCATCACAGATTCTTTGACTTAAAACATCTCAGAACCTTCAAATAACAGAAGAAAAAGAGGAATGTCAAATTTTCTATCCCAGAACTTTAGAATTGCAGAATCCCAGAAGCACACCAGCCCATGCCCCCTAGCCCGTCACCCCCACGGCCCCCCATTTGTACCTGAGTGAAGGCCAGCGCGGATGTAAATGGGCACGTCGGGTGCATGCTTCATGCGGAAGCCTCTCACAGAGCTGAGGATATCCAGGGACATGTTGGCAATCTCAGCCGCGTGCCGACTCCCGTTGCGCCGCGGCAGGCCTGAGGCCACCATGTAGGCATCCCCGATGGTCTCCACCTAGAAGCCACAGCCTTCACACCCCAGTGCAAGAGCCCGCCCTGCTGGACTGTCCCAGAGCCCGCACAAGACTCTTCTTGGGAAGCCCTGACCCACCCTTCAAGTCTCCAGCCCAACGGTGTTGTCTCTGTCAGGACCTCCATTCCAGGTGCCCTAGCAACGGTCAGATCTGCACACTTCTTGATCACCTTGGTCTGAATTGCAGTTGATGGTGCCTCTGTGGTTCCTCCCCACCCACCCTCCTTAGCGGCAAGACCTGGGCACCCCTGTCTGCACAACGCAAGGTGACGTATCAGGACTTCATTTGGAGAGGAGCGTGTGCATATTGGATGCACCCTGGAGGGCTTTGGAAAATAAGTACCCCTGGTCTGTCTTCCAAGGTGTACTAGAAAAAATGTAGGTTTGGGAATCATATAGATGTGGGTCCAATCCTGCTCTGCCATTTACCTTGGACGGACCACTTCACCTATGCAAGCCTCAGTTTCCTCTAAGGTGGAATGCACGTTAAAGATAGAGTATTGAAAGAACTAGGCTCTGGTTAGCAGAAGGGAGGTGGGGGAGGGATGGATGAGACAGGGGATGGGGAGCAAGGAGGGTACCTGTGATGAGCACCAGGTGTTGAACATAACTGTTGAATTACTAAATTCTACACCTGAAACTAATATTACACTGTATGGGACCTAAGATAATTTTTTTAAAAAGATTTTACTTATCTGAGAGAGAGAGCACAAGCTGTGGGGAGTTGCAAAGGAGAAGTGAGAAGCAGGTTCCCTGCTTGACAGGTGTGGGGCTCGATCCCAGACCCTGAGATCATGACCCGCACCAAAGGCAGACGCTTAATCAACTGAACCACCCAGGCACCCCTCCCCCCAAAAAAAATTGTTTTAAAGGAACAAGGCTTATTAGAGCTGCTCAATGGATGGACATCTCTGTCTCTACCACCACCACCATCATCACTTCCTTGGCTGATGGTGTGGGAGATGAAAGAATCCCAGGATCCCAGAACTCGGAGGTGCTTTAAAGTCCACCCACCTTCTTCCTCGATGCCTGGCCTGGCCTACTTGCACCTCTTGATAGGAAAGTCCCTCTTCTAGAGGTGGCTGCTTCTCCTCCAAGTAACTCTGATTTAGACACAGATGTGTACTGTGGCCTTCTGCTCTGCCCCTGGCTAGGCTACCCCTCCACCAAGTCTTTCCCTCTCCAGCTCCTGCACTGCATCTTCTGCAGCAAGCAAATGCTGGCACATCGGGACCTGGGGAGCAGAGCTGTCCTTCTGGCCCCCCACATCTGCTCTCCCTCAGCACCTTGGTGGGCAATAATAATAATAATACGTCCCCTGCCCCTAGGGGGCGCTATAATTCATTAAATCTCTCCCACATTTGCTATGGACCCTGCCCAACTACCTTTGTTTCTCC
This sequence comes from Mustela erminea, assembly GCF_009829155.1. Classification (NCBI taxonomy): domain Eukaryota; kingdom Metazoa; phylum Chordata; class Mammalia; order Carnivora; family Mustelidae; genus Mustela; species Mustela erminea. The sequence continues at coordinate 53,507,192 of NC_045622.1, read as the reverse complement.
CTCACCCAGGCTCTCTCTACCCCAACACCAGGCAGTGGTCTGCCCTAATCATGCCACATGCTATTTAGATACTTAAATTTGCTCCCAGTGGGCTGGCAGTTAGGGATTCCATGATTTGCAGAATTTCCAGACAATTCCTAACCGTTGCTCCTGGTTGCCCATGCTTCCATCAATAGGAACCTTCCTGCGGTCTGCAGAGACCCTCAGTGCTTGCTTGATGGCCTGGCCTTTCTGCCTCAAATGTTCTCTCTCAGTCCCTGTTTGCTGAGATCCAAGCCCACCCTCAGCCCAGCTGCCACTTCGTCCAGTCCGAAAGATCTTCCAGGTCACCTGTTTCCCTGCTGGGAAGCTCCCTGGGAGCTCCTCCTCCCCTCCACATCACCTGCTGACGTCCACCCAGCCCTGGTGGGCTGGCGGTGAATGTGGCAGGGGTCAAGGACATGGCTACTCCCCTCTTTATACATTTCCACAGACAAGAAAGACCTCCCACCCCATGCCCTGGGAGGGAAAGTTATGAGTGAGCCCTGGCTATCCCTCTGCCCACCCACTTCTTCCCACAGGAGAGAGGACCCGTGGTCTGCCTGGCAAGGTTGGAAGAAGGACTAAATGCTCAAGTCCTTGGAGAGCAGCTATGACATGCCAGATGCTATTCCAAACCCTTCAAAAATATCAATGCATTAGACCGTCCATGGCAAGAATTCTACCATTTTACAGGGGAGCAGTGAGTCAGAGATTTAAGTCACTTGCCAACATCACATAGTACAGATTTGAACTTGGTCAGTGCAGCTCCAGAGCCTATATGCTGTGCTGCCTCTTGATACCCTGGGTTCGGGCCCTTTCCCTCTCTATTTCGGGGAGTGTGCCTGCTGTGTGGGGTTTTCCTCTGCTACTGCCCTGCACACAGTCAGCATGTGCGTGTAGGTCAGACTGGCCTCCCAGAGGCAGCCCCGGAGACCTATAGCTTGTAGGCCCCACTTCTAGCCACCAAGCGTACAGCTGCAACTCAGGGACAGTACGCCTGCTCTGGGGACCCAGCACTGCCTCGGTTGTGTTGCCTAAGGTCCAGACTGGTGGAGAGGGGCATGGTGGTTTCTCTAAGCTGTTACACTGACCTCCAGCCTTCTGTCTGCCTTCCACCTGAGCTGGGAGAGTTTGGTGTCACTAATAATCACCCCTACAACTCCAGGGACAGAAAGGTCCCACTCTCTAGGACCTTGAACCCATGATGACGATCACTCAAAGACTCCTATGATCGTCGGCACTCAGCTGCAAGCAAGGGTATACACAGGTGCAGTCCTTTTGCAGATGGGAGGACGGAGCCAGAGGAGAAGTGAGGGCAAAGGATTCCACACTAGCAAACATGGCTGTGAAATCCAACTCCACCACTGACTTGCTGTGTGACCTTAGGCTAGTTACTTACCTCTCTGAACTTGGGTTACATCTGAAGGGATAATGGCCTCTGCAGGCCATTGCAAGGACTCATGAAATCCCCTGTGATAGTCCCCAGGTTGGGCCAGTCCTCTGTAGATGTTTACCTAGCTCTGGGCCCCACCCCTGACCCTTGCCCTGTTCTGTGCTTACAGAGGGAGGCCTCAGCACCCCCTCATGGTGGTGCTCAGCGGCATCGGCATCGAGCTGGTGAATAGAGGAACAATAGCACTTCCTCTCACATGGCTTGATGGGCAAAACCATCTAAGCCACATGCACTTCACCTCTGTTTTACAAATGGGAGTGCGAGACTCAGAGAGGTCAAGCGATTTGCCCAGGATCTCTTGGCAGCATGGCCAAGGCCAGTCTCACCCACTGGGGCTGAGCGGCTGGAGTAAGTCCTCTCCACTCCGGCAGCCCACGTGGGCTCCACATTGGAGCCATGTCCACAAAGTGTTCATTCAGTGTGCGCTGGCAGGGAGTCTCAGACCCCCACGGAACCGGGAAATGATCGCCTGGCTGCCTCCCAACCCAGACCGGATTAAAGAGCAGTAACCAGATCCTGCTGGGGACGGAGGGGAAACCGAGGCGAATGGCGGGAGTGATGAGAGAAGCACTCGCACATCGTCAGGAACAGGCTGCCTGTTTCCCCACATCTGGAGGGGTGCGCGGGCCTTGTTTTATTTCATTTCATTCTGCCAGAAAGATGCAGACCTCTTGGCCAGAGTTCAGAGGAGACCAGAAAGCATGATTCAGAGCTGGGAGGGACACATGTGTGAGAAAAGATTAGCAGGAGAGGAAGAGACAAGCCAGGGGTGACTCAGGGCACATCAAAGCTGCGGGGCTCAGCAAGATGAGATGAGAGATGAGGAATCTTTTCCTGGGGCCCATGGGGCCAGCGCGGCTCTGGAAGCAAGAGGGAAACTCAGCCAGCGTGAGAGACAAGACCTCCGAACCTGGGTCTGGGGAAGGAGTGCGGGCTCTTGAATGGGGAGCAGGAGGGACACTGTGTCCTTGGAAAGTTGGTGGCTCAGTTGTCTGAGGCTCAGTGTGAACAGAGCCTGAAAGTGGTGGTAGGCATTGCAGATTCCTGGCTCTACCACATGCCGGCTGTGTGACCTTGGGCAAGTCACTTTCCTCTCTGGGCTTCAGCGTGCTCCTCACTCAGTCCGTATCTATTTCCGAAGGACCTATGGTGTGCTGGACATTGCCAAGCACTGGAGACAGAGCGATTTAGAACCATGAAGTGTGGCTGTGCTGTCCGGGGGTAGTCATGAGAGCACCGCCCAGGAGCTCCTAACCATGTCTGGGAGGGGAAGGAGGCTAACCTGAAGCGGGATGGAGGAGTAGGAGGGAGCCAGGTAAGGAGGAGGGAGAGCAGGGTCTGAGGAGGAGGCAACCACATATGCAAAGGCCTGGTGGCCCTGAGAGCAAAGCACGTGTGAGGAATGCAGAGGTCTGTGTGGCATGGCCAGGGATACCATTGGGGAGGTAAGTAGGGCCAGATACTGGAGGGTTTTGTGGGCCACTATGAACCTGTGGCTTTTTCCTGAGGTTTTCCATGACATGAGGATGGTGAGCCCCCTGGAGGGGGTTCTCAGGATCAGGATGTCTAAGTTCAACTCTCAGCTCTACATCCCATTGGAAATTTGTAATTAGATAAGTCCCCTAAACACCCATTTCTTCCTCTCTACATGAGGGCACCATTACCTACCTCACAGATTGTTAGGATAGTTAAATGGATTAGTACATATAAAGCACTCAGACTAGAGTCCTGTAAAGAGTAAGCACTCAGTAAGTATTGGCAATTATTGCTCCTGGGATACAGTACATAGTGCTATCAGCAGACCGCTTCTGAAACTTCCTGCCCAGGCCTCTTGCCCATCCTGGTTTCTGCCCCAGGGCCTGGCCCTCCCCTGTCCCTGCCTGTCTGGAGGGCTGTGGCTGGAAGAGGACTGGTGGGTCACAAAAGAAAACTGGAGTCCGAGTGTGGTGGTTTCTGGGGAGCTCCCTCCCCACCCTCCTCACTGTGTCTAAAGCATCTCAAGACCTCCAGCAACTGCATGAGAATAAGGGGCAGGTTTGGGGTGGGGTCCCCACAGCAGACAGGGAGGGAGAGGACGCTAGTCAATTCTACAATCTCGGTTTACACAGCACTTCCTCAAGGGGGATAGGATCCACCCATTATCTGTAACACCCTGGGTTGGAGTCATCATTCCTGTTTTATAGGTGAGGACATGGAAGTCCAGAGAGGGGAAGCCATTTGCCTAAGCTACACAGATGCTGGTGGCCAAGCTGGGACTCAAACCCAGGATGGAAAGATGCACAGGGACTAGATCATGTAAGGTCTTGACAGCTCTGTCCCTGCTCCTCTTTCTAGTGTCCCCCAGGCACCACCCACTCCATCACCAGCCCACTTCATGTCCAGCCATTACAACCCATTCAGCATTCCTTATACTCACTAGGCCCATCCTTTCAAGGCTCCAGCTTTGACACATTATTCCCCCACGGCTTGCCTGGAGCCACCATACCCAGACTGCCCAACACTAGGAAAAGAGCACCTCCTCCAGGAAGCCTTTCTTGCTTTTTACTCTACACATCTATCCCTAGCTGGATTGGGGGCCCTCTCAGCCTCCGCTGCCTGCCTTGATCATCACTTTGACTGTGGGTTATCTTCATCTTTCATCTATAGCACTGAGAGGTCCCGGAGGGGAGGCATGGGAGATGACTCACCTCTTGGCCCTTGCCCAGCACAGGTGGAGTTTATCTTCCCCCTTCTTGAATCTGGGTTGGCCTCTTTTGTTAAATAAACTCTATGTCCAATATGGCTCTCAAACTTATGACTCTGAGATCAAGAATTGTATGTTCTACTGATTGAGCCAGCCAGGTGCCCCTGGGTTGGCTTTTTGACTTGATTTGACCAATAGGATATGTCAGAAATAGCCATGTGCCCAATCCTGGCTTAGACCTCCAGAGGCTTCTGTGCTTCTGCTTTCTCTCTCAGAACACTATCACACTATGGGAACAATACCAACTGGCCTGCTTGAGTCCGACAGACTATGTGGACCAGAGCTGTCCCATTCAAGGTTCCAGAGATGCGAGAAAGCCCAGCCAAGATCAGCAGAACTTCCTCTCTCACCCACACTGCCCACAGATGTATGAGTGGTCCAGCTGAGCCCAGAGAACTTTCTAGCTGACCTATAGATTTGTGAGCAGTAACAAATGCTTATAATTTTACATCACTGGGCTTCAGTATTATTTGTTATGCAGCAATAGCCAACTGATAAAAACACACAAATAAATGACAGGAAGTAAACGCATGACACAAACACAATAGTAAAGGAAGGAGGGATGTGATACCAGCCTCCCAGTCTCCTCACCTTATACACATCGTGGCTGCCCAGAACAGCATCGAACAGTGTGTAGAGGTCGTTGAGCAAGCCCACGACCTCAATGGGCTCGCTCAGGGCTGAGATGATGGTGAAACCCACAATGTCACTGAAGTAGATGGTGACCTGGTCAAAGTACTCTGGCTCCACAGCTGCCCCCATTTTCAGAGCTTCAGCCACAGACCTAAAGGAATGGGAAGGACCAGAGTCACAAGGTGGGAGGACCCCCTTCCCACAGTTCAGAGGTGAGGGAGGGATTTTGGGGGGAAATTCTTTGGTTGCGCATCAGGGCATCTGGGTCAGGTCTGCTTGTGGCCTGGCTGCCCACCACCAAAAACCTGTCCCTCTCTGGACTTTACTTCCTCTGAAGTCAGTTGGGGGACACTGCCCTCTCCTTGTTCTCAAGGGAGTGAGGTAGCAGGATTAATACTTAAATAGAGCCTGGCACATATAAGGGCTCTGTGAAAATGTGCTAGATAAATAAACAATGAACAAATTGAATGAGTTCATGGAACCCAGATTTAATGAGCCTATGCAACTATGTTGCAGGTGCCATGCTCAGAGCCACCAAAGCTAGAGATACAATTAAGTCCTAAGCGGCCACTCACGGAGGGAGCATCTGAGAGAGCAGCCTCTCTGTCTTCTGCCTCTCCAGCTCCAGTTCTTCAGTCCGCTCCTGGATCAGGTCCTCCAGGTTCTGGGAATACTTCTCCAGCATCCACAGCATAGAGTCAGCAACACTGGTCTTCTTGCCTTGATTGATGCTTTTGAACTGAAAATGGAACAAACATCCCAATTCATCCATGAAGGTCAGCACACTTGATCTCAGGTTGGAAACCTCAGCCACAGGAATGAAGTAGACACAGTCCCTGCCTGGAGGAGCTCCACTGGTGGGGAGCAGATGTAGAATAGTCAAGGAATGCAGCTCTGGCAAGGAAAAGCACAGACAGCTGGGAGGAAGAGTAAGTTAGTTCCCTATGAGGCAGGTAGTCAGGAAGAAGCCTATGCCCAGCATAGCATTACCTCTCACTCTAGTGCTCTGGTTCTCACAAAAATACTGTAGAAGAGACATTCTTTGTTCTTCTCAAAGATAAATGGATGGATGGATAGACAGGTGGGTAGATATGATGGATGGAAGGATGGATGGATGGATGGATGGTTAGATAGATGGGTAGATAAGATAGATGGATGGATGGATGGATGGATGGATGGATGGATGGGTAGGTAGAAAGGATGTATGTAGATTATTTACATATATAACCATTTGTACCTATTTCTTTCCTTGTTCAAAAAAAAAAAAAACAACTTAAAAAAATAATAAATAGGTAAGGACACTGGGACCAAAGGAGAATAATGCATGCTATTTTGGTCTAGCAAAATGCATGCTAGATGTTGATCCCAATTTTGAATATTAGCTTCCTAGCAACAAAACAAAGAGGGAAACAGAGATTACAAAACCCACAGAGTCCATGAGACAGTGGAGCATTAAATTGGTTGCTCAATAGAAACACAGCTACAGCGAGTTGCTGAACAGAGAGAAATACCCCTCTTAGGTCTTCATAGGAGGACAGTCACATATGGTCATAAATCATATCTTCAATGACTATCTTGCAGGAAATATGGCAGTGTGCTCCCTAAGGAGATTTACTAGAACCTTCCCCAATCCAGTTTGCACCTTTCCAAAGTGCAGTCAGAAAAGAAGCAAATTAATGATGGTCAAAGTGAAGGAGTCCATTGCTGTCTAAGTCCAGCAGCTTACTGTGTGTGCGTGCATGTGTGTGGGTGTGCGTGTGTGTGGGTGTGCATATCCAACTCCATTAATACCACTTCTCTCAACCAAACATCTGTAAAGTGGAGAGTGGCAGCAGTCCCTAACACACACCTATTTTGTATTGCCCATTAAAAGCAGAGGTGTAAGCTTTAAAAAAAAAATTTTTTTTTTTAGATTTTATTTATTTATTTTCCAGAGATCACAAGTAGTCAGAGAGGTATGCAGAGGCGGGGGGAAGCAGGCTCCCTGCTGAGCAGAGAGTCCAATGCGGGGCTCGATCCCAGGACCCTGAGATCATGACCTGAGCCGAAGGCAGAGGCTTAACCACTGAGCCACCCAGGTGCCCCTGTAAGCTTTAAAGGTCAGTCGGGGTGGGCTTGGCAGCTGCTGACCTTGAGACACCAAGGACACAAGGCTGACCAGAAGCTCACCTCCACAAGGAAGGCCCCCATTATACAAATGAAAAAACAAAGGGTCTGAGAGGTAAAATAACTTGCCAAGGATCTCATAATTGTGGAACTGAGATCGTCCATGTGTTCATTTTATCAGCAGCCACCCCACTGGATTATTTTAAAATTTGGGATGTGTTTTCCATCTGGTTGCCCAGGAACACTATCTTAGGATTTGCAAATAGCAATAATTTTCTTCTTCCTTTCTAATATTCATCTTGTTGTTTAATTGCATTAGCTGGCACTCCCAGAACAATGTTAAGTGAACATGAACCCAGGGCTTTTGACTTCGAGGTTATTGTTCTTTCTCAACACCTCACTCGCTTTCTTTCTCAGAGAACCACCACGCTCTTAACTTTGTTCTCTCACTTGATGGTCACTCAAATATGACAAGTCGGGCCAGAGTTAGTCTTTCCAGGCAGCTTTTAGGGAGGTTGAAGCTCAATAGAGCCATCAACTTGGCCAAGGTCAAAGAGGTAAAGTGCTGTGTAGGTGTGAATGCAGGCATTCTGACCCTTAGCCCCCAAACAGCGTGGTAATCCCCACCTTCATGCTCTCTCTCACGTGCCCATCCCTGCCTTCTCTGCCCCAGAGCCCTGGGCAGCATCTGTCCTCCCAGTCACCCACCGCTGGTGACGGTGATCTCTGATCCCTGGATCAATTCCAGGCTGGTGTTAGGAATTGGCTGCTGGTCCTAGTTCTATTACCCGCCCTCACTGTGGTCCCCGAGAGCTCATTTTACTCTGAGACCCAGATTTCTCATCTGTGGAATGGGGACATCACCCCTGATGCCAGAGCTGAGGTGGGGAGAGGATGAGGGAAGTCAGGGGATGTGGAAAGGGCTCTCAGAGGACACCCGTGCATTTCTCCTGTCTGTCTTCCTGGCTCTCGCTCCCTCATCACCTGTCTGGATGCCCGTCTTGCTGGCTGAGCCTCTCCTTGGCGATATGCCACTGCGGCCAGGAAAGTGGGGGTGGAAAGGTATGACATGAAGCTGTCACCTCAGGCTTGGTGGGTTGGCCCCATGGGGGCCATTAGCCAGCTCAGTCAGGCCCACACAGTCCACTTCCACCCTGCAAACTCGTAGGGACTTGCCTCACCCATCCTGTTGTAGTTCCCGAGGCCCCTCACAAATTCCAGCCCCACCTCTCATTCCCTGAGTCACCTTGGGGAAGCCCCTCACCTCTCAGAGCACTGGCCTGGGGAGCACTGACCTGGGTGTAGATCTGGTCTAGGCTGGGTCTGTCCTCCGGAGCCTCCTCCCAGCACTGCTCCATCAGCTGGATACACTCGGGTGGCCCATGGTCAGGAGACACCAGGGGCCGGCACAAGGGAGGGGGTGACACCACCTTCCTGATGATTTCTGCAATAAACAGCATGTGGATGATAGGTTCAAGGTCCCCAGCAAGGCTTGTGGGAAGGGGTTGGCCTGGGGTTCTGAGATGGAAGGCCTCTGGGGGTACAGGAATCAGGCCCTAAGAGTACTCCTTGGCTCCCCTGCTCTGTACCCCAGGACATGCTGGCCACTGGACCCAGGAGAGTCCAGGATGTGATCAGGGAAAGGGTCTCACGCTAGTAGCTGGAAGGGCGGGTTTTGAATTCTGGGTCTGCTATGACCTCTCTAGAAGATGGTGGAAAAGACCAGAGATCGCTCCGAGCCTCAGTCTTCCCTTCTGTGAAATTAGCTTAATAAACTGCCTTCTTGAAAGGGGTGTAGAGGGAAGAGAGCATGGATGTTAGGCGGCCAGCACCTACGAATCTCTCCCTCACCGCCAAACCCAACTGCTGCTCCCTGCCCGTGATGACCACCCATGTGCTTGAAACCTTGACGCCGTGGTTCTTTCCACCAGCCCAGCCACCTGGAGACTTTCTGGTGCCAGGTCCCCGTGGAAGAACGAGACTGTCTGCTTTCATTATCGTCATCATTATTATTTTCCCAAGACAGCCCCTACCATGATCTTCCTATCCCCACTCCCTGTAATAAAGACCGCCAGTCTAAGTCGAGGTCCAACAGATCAGTTCTAGTTCTGGCTCTGCCACTTGCCATCACTCCGTGCCTCAGTTTCCCCAGATAACAACTGCTTGAAATAGCTCTGCCTCAGAAAGCTGTTGGGAGCACTGTGGGGAGCTGAGAGATCACAAGGGCCCTGAGAAAAAGTGGGGCTAAAATCAGGAGAGGACTTCTAGATCACCCAGGCACATTCTAAGTTATGTCACCTCCCTGAGCCTCAGTTTACTCACATATAAAAAGAGCATGAAACAGTCCAGACTCCTTAGGGCTCTCAGAGGTATAGTCCCCCTGAGGAGGACTGGGATTCCCCTCTCTTGGCCCAGGAACTGGGAGCCCTTGGTGCCCATGAGGAGAAGGTTCTTTCTGGACTTCAATCCCCTCCCCATTCCTTGTTGGCCCCCTTGCTGGGGAGAGAGCATGAGTCCCTGTCTCATTGTACAGATAGGGAAACTGAGGCTCCTGGGAGTGAAGTGGCTCCCCTACAGCTACAGGGCTAGTAAAAAGCAAACTCTTGATGTGAGCCTGCCCTCTTTCGGCATGATTTTCTTTGCCCAGAGGCTTCCAGCCCGCAGTCCTCAGACTCTGAGGGCCTCTGGGTGCAGGGTCTAGAAAGCTGTACATGCTTACAAAGAAGTGTCCGCATACGGAATCAATAATACACAACACACCCATACAACTCATTTGCAGAAGTCTTTGGATGAGGCTGTGATGAATACATTTCAAAATACAAATGCCTTTAAAAGTGTTGCTGATTTCAGAGCAGATTCTGTCTTCGGGTATTGTCTCAGTCCGTAGATATTAAAAATCAAATAGCAGCATGTGAGGCTCCAAACGTTTTTGACATTAAAATGGAGTCCTCGGACGTGAACGTGCTGAAAATTACCCCCCAGGCTAGCCCGGGTCCCATGTTCCCTCACCATGCCAGACCTGCTGTCCACACCCAAGGCCTCACCGGGATTTACCAGCCATGCCCAGCTCTGTTGGAATATGCTCCATGGGTGACTCCAGAAGATTTGAGGGCAAAAGCCCTGACCCACTGCTTTCCACTTAGAAGTTCCTTCCCTTCTCTGAGCCTCACTCAGTTTTGCCTGAAGAATGCACTTGCTCTCCCCGACTACAAGCTTGTCCAGGGGAATAATGCACATGACAGAGTTCTGGAAGTTGCTAGTGCCCCCCCCCCCACCACAGGATCTTGAGAAGATGTTATTTCTAAGAGCAAGGAGGATCTAAGTTGGGAAGTCAGGTGAGAATGTGTGTTCCCCCTATCATCATATCCTTAAAACCACTTGGGCAAATATTTATGAAGGGCCTACCAGGTGTCAGGCCCTTTGTCTAAAGAATTTCACTGAACCCTCACAACCACTCTGAGAGGCAGGCAACATGGTCCCCCCATTTTACAGATGACAAAACTGAGGCTTAGAGCCCAAGAGCGATTTACTCAAAGTTATGAAGCAGATTGGCACAGAGCTGGGCTTAGGTCGGTTTCCTCCAGTGCCTGTGCTCTTTGCATTTTTCCTCCCTGAGCCCAGGGAAGTCACCCCCCCACACACACACACACCGCCCCAGGAAGTAGCAGGGCCTGGACTCACAGCCCAATCCAGTGGTGACCGTCCAAGAGATCGAGGCCTGGTTCCTTCCCCTAAAACCTCACAGAGTCCAGGCCCGAGGGGCCATGCCCTGGGTGCCAGCCTCACGCACTCCAACTGGCTGGTCTCCCCTCTCCTGGTGGGTGAATGTGGGGGGCCGGACTGCGAGGGGTGTTGAACAAATGGCCTGACAAAGGCTCCTCTCCTTCCCACTCCTCCACCTCATAAATGTGGGGCCTGGAATGCTCATTACTCACTGAGCAGCGCTTTGGTGGAGAAAGGAAGGGAGCCAGGCCTTCCGTGAGTTAAAGATTACCCACTGGGGGTGAGAGGGGATGGCAGGCTCGGTTCCATCTCTGTCCTGCCCTGCGGCTGAGACGCCAGGCCATCTGTGGGGACAGGTCCCTGGGACTAGACACAGGCAGCAGGGGGACAGCTAGAAGAATAGCCCAGGCTCTGGCTCACCCTGACAGGGAACACAGAAGTGGAAGAAATGATTCTGAAGTTGGACCCTGGCACTGGGGTCAGAGAAGAAAATGTCTAAGACCAGGGGATGATGGGGAAGGTGTGAGTGTGGGTCCTGCACACCTTGAAGGAGATGAGATGCTCTTGAAGGAGCCGCACGTGGGCAGAGAAGCAAGCCCAAATACTGAGCAGCCCAGCCCAGCCACATCTGACATGGGCCAGATGTCTGGCCCATTTTTTTTTGTTTCACCCCATTTCAAAGATAAGAAAACTGAGGCTCAGAGAGGGGAGGTGATTTGTGGCAAGTCATGTAGTAAATGAGTGAAGCAGCCAGGGAAAATTGAGGTCTGTAGAAGCACAAAGTCACCACTAAGCAAGGGGTTGGTTAGAGCATGAGCCCCCAAAGATGCAGCGATGACCCTGAAAGAGGTAGAAAGGGGTGGAGGTTTTCTCCCCAAAATCAGTGTCTTCAGCCCTGGAGCTGGTCACTGCCGTTTTCGGCAGAGCTGCCAAAGGCTGCCTGCCTTAAGACAAAGAAACTCAATTCTCACTGTCAAACCAGGCAAGCATGTCTGTGTGGTTATTCCCAGGGCTGGATTTCCTGATGGCCACGGGGCTCCCCAACACCATGGGGACCCCAGCCAGGGGAAGGCCATGGAAGGAAAACAGGGGTGCTGTACCTTCTGCAGAGAGGCCCGAGGAGCTGTATGGCGGGCCTCGAGTCAGCACCTCCTGCAGGACGATGCCGATGCTGAAGATGTCTGCTTTGAGGGTGCCCCGCCCAGGCGGCCCTGGCACCCGCAGCAGCTCCGGAGCTGTCCACAGCAACTCTGCAGTCACAGGGCAGGGCCACACTGTCCTCACCCACCGACCTCCAAGCTGGGCAGGGATGGGTGGGCACTTGACACATGTGGTGTCCTTGCCCAGGAGGATGTGGGTGCTTCTGTTCTCCCCATTCCCAGGCAAGGAGCCTAGGTCAACTCAAGGTCATACCAGGGGAAGTGCTGGAAGGTTGGACATTTTCCCACCCCCACACCTGCCCCATAAGCTTCCGATGGAAACAGAGGCCCCAGAACCTACTGGTGGCCCCTGCCTACCCGCAAGCTGACCTTCTGGGGCTGGCCGGGGCCGGGGAACCCGCTGAACATCCAGGAGCTCCGCATAACCATGGTCAGTAACCTTGAGAACAAAGCGTCCATCCACCACACAGTTGCGGGACTTGAGGCGGCCGTGGGGGAAATGCCGATGGTGCAGATAGCGCATACCCTAGTTGGACGTAACGGTTGTCCGGTAGGCCTGTGATGAATGGAAGGGGCCCCTGGTCCTCTCCGAATCCCACAGACCCTAGAAACCCTTCCTGCCTCTTCTCACTGTTTCCCACACTGTTCAAGTTTTTCTTAGACAAAGTGGAAAGAGACCAGGTCTTGGAAATCTGAGCATCCCTTATTTCCTTGCCCTCTGCATGGCCCCCCAGCTCCAAACCCAGGGAGGGTTCTCACACGGATCAAATCCAGCAGCAGAGAGGCCTTAAATGTCCAGTCCAGCCGCAGAGCCTCATTCCGCAGCAGGTCCTCCAAGCTGCCCCGGGCACAGTGCTCCAGCACTAGAGCGCTGACCCCAGGGGCCACAAAGACGCCCAGACAAGCAGCCACATTCTCATGCCGCAGCTCCCGCATCTGTTGGGGCAAAGGGCACAGTACCAGCCCCCAAGGGCTTGTCAAAGGCTGGACCAGGTACAATCCACATTTGGGCTTCCAGTATTTAGCACCCAGCACAGGGCAGAACACAGAGAGGCACCAGAAATGTTGGATGGATGGATAGATGGATGGATATGTGGATGGATGGATGGATGGATGGATGGATGGATGGATGGGGGATGGATGGATGATGGATGGACAAATGGATGGTTGGATGAATGGATGGTCGGATGGATGGATGGATGGATGCATGGATGCATGATGGAAGATGGATGGATAGATGGATGATGGAGAGGTGGATGGGTGAATGATGGATGGATGATGGATGGATGGATGGATGGATGGATAGATGGATGGATGGATAGACACATGGATGGATCAAGGAAGATGGATGGATAGATGGATGACGGATAGGTGGATGGATGAATGATGGATGGATGGATGGATGATGGATGGATGGGTGGATGGATGGACAGATGATGGTTCAGTGAACAAGCAGGTGAAAAGCCAAGTGGAAACATCATGGGTAAATAAGTCTTACCTTTCTCAGGAGGCTGAGGCAGCTGGGCCGCAGCTCAGGGCCAGTGCCCGTTTCAAACCTCTTCAGCCACACCCACTCTCCCTGTTTGAGGAAGAACAAGAGTTCACTGCTGCTGGTCCCCAGCTTTGTGACCTTGGGTAAATCTCTCCATGTCTATTGGCCTTGCTTCTTCCCCATAAATTTATTCTTTTCTGTGTGCTCCAAGCCAGGCAGAGCATGGCTGGTGGAAACCGAGGCTAGACTTTCACTTTGGTGGGCAAAGCCAGGGGCCAGGCTTTGGCTGACAGACCTGAGTTCAGTCCTAACCCTGCCACTGTCTAGTTCTGTGAACTTGGATGTGTGACTTTGGTTCTCTGAGCCTCATGTTACCCACTGGGGGTGGGAGAGGATGGCAGGTTCAGTTCCATCTCTGCCCTACCCTGCAGCTAAGATGCCGGGCCATCTGTGAGGACAGATGAGGGACACCTCAGAGGCTAACAATTGGTGTATATAAAGCATGTTAGTTCCCAATCTCAAGGTCAGCTTTACTCTACAGACCTCAGGTACCCACAACACCCCAAAGCTTGCAAAGTGAGTAGGGTGGGAGGTGCTTGACCCAGGGTCTGTAGGAGAGGTGAGGATGGAAGAGAAGGAAGCTTTGGCCCAGGGCTCTGTCCTCGCCTTGGCCTTGCCCAGAGCTGGCTGCAGCCTTGGCCCTTTGTCCTCTGTCATTGATGGGCTTCTGCCTCCTTAGCCTCACATGGCCAATCAGTTAACTCAAAGGAGCAGACAAAACATGCTGTGTACATCATTAAAGCCTCCTTTTAGCATAAAAGAAAAAAGGCGGGATTCTGCTGGAGAGAAGGTGGAAAGAAGGAGCATGAGCCTCATGTCACTCATTAGCCCAGCTCTTCGACCGTGAGTCACAGAATATGAGGATGGGAGCACCAGTGAATTGTCGATCTTGAAAACCCTGCCGCTGAGAAGCCACAGTGTCCTCAGCAACTTTAGAATCCTGCTGGTCTAATCCTTGACTTCGCAGCCTTCCTATCAGCTGGTGGCGAGGCTCTGCCTAGAGGCAGTCTGGGGCTGGTTGCTGGCCCACACCTCTGGACCTCAGGGACCTGGAATCTCACAGTCCCTTGCTGAAAGAGGCAGGAGGGTGACCCAGGCTGGCCCCATGAGAGAAACCCTGGGGTGGACCCATGTCCAGAGTGCTCAGGCCCACGTGGCCAGGATCTGGGTACTTCCCAAGGTCCAGTCACAAACCATGTAAACTGGGAGCTGGGAGACTTGCTTTTCACTCCTACCATGCCGCTGATTTTCTGTAGGACCCAGGAAAGTCACTTGTCTTCTTCAAGCCTCAGTTTCCCGTTCCATAATGGACTAGGGCATACCAAGCCCCAAAAGGCTGTGGGTGCCCTCGCCTTCTCCCAGACTCCAGCTCCTCAGGCCTGGACATTGGGGTGACAGAAGCCCTCACCTGGTAAACGGCCACACTGCTGGGTTCCTGGGGGGCTGGCAGGCTCCTTGCTGACCCCTGGGCCACCGACCTCAGGCTTCCGCCGTCCACCGCACTCCTTGATTCGCTCAGGCTGTCCATGTTCAGCCTCTGCAGGGAGCAGGCATGGTCAAAGGCCTGGGCCAGACTTCCATCAGTGGCTTGCCCACCCAGCCCGGGGCCTGCCCCACCTACCCGTCTGCTCGGGGGCCGATGGATGAAGGTGAGCTCCTGGGCTGTCAGCAGGATTCGGTGGGGGCCCCGCACAAGCTGCAGCTGTTGGATGCCCAATCTGGAGGCCAGAGAAAGTGCAGGGTGGACAGATGGTACACATGTCACTCCCAATTTGATCCAGCTCCTTGGACCTGCACTGCCAAGGAGCCCTCCCCCCAGCAGCCCCAGCTGGGCTGGGAGGGCACTGCTGAGCACTTCCTCCTAAAGAGGCCCTCAGCCCCAGCTCAGGGTTCGCCCCCTGGCCTAGTATGCCTGCTGGTCCCTAGTTCACAGGTTCCAAATTGCCTGGAGGCTTTCTGGGGTGATCAGAGCCTAGGGTGAGGGCTGGCGTGTGGAGCCCTAGCCCTCCTAGATATGGCTAAGGCTCAGGGAGCACAGAGAACTTCAGACCCAGGAAGAATTGTCTTTAACGCTGAAGGGCCCAGGGAACCATCCTGGTCAAGCCCTCATTGTCCATGTTCACAGCCTGAAGCTCAGCAAGGGTCAGTCCTGGCAGAAGTCCCAGGCTTCTTCCCCAGCTTTCAAATGGACATTTTGGGAGGCACCCCAGCCTTGACAAGGTGCTGACCAAGGTTCTAGGACAGACAGGAGTTCTGGGTGGTCCTGAGGTCCTAGGAGGATAAGAAAGTTTCCTGTGGATGGCCAGAACTGTGCCTAAGGAAGAGACACCTTGAAGGGGTGGAGGGGGGCACCAAGGGGTGGAGTGAGGCTCCAGGGTAGACAGAGTCTTACCTGATGAGACACGTGAGGGCCCCGCCAGCCAGGACCAGGAGACAGGCCAGGGCAAAAGCCAGGAGGCTGCCAGGGGACTGGGCATCTGTTGGGGGAGCAGGGCGCATGTGAGTCCTAACAGTAACAACAGCGAAAGGAGAGCGGCTCCTTTCCCCCAGCTCCTGAGCCTCCCCCTTGACCTTTCTGGGAAATGGAAACACAAACCCCACCCCAGGCGCTCCCCAGGGGAAGAGGCTCAGAATGGCCTCCAAGTGGGAATGTCCTATCTGTGCGTTGGTCATCACACACAAATACTGATTCCTAGTGTTTTCTGTCCGGGTTCTTGGGCTCCCTATACCCAGGTCCCCATGGACCCTGCTCGGATCCGATTATAGTCCTGATCATAATATGGTCTCTTGTCTCCTGGCATATTAGGTCCCTTCCCACTAGACAGAGTAGCTGGGTAGGAGGACCTGTGTCTTACTCATCTCACTGTCCCTGGGTGGGGCCTGGATGGGGCTGCATACAAATTTTGTACCCCTCTCAATTGCTGTCTTACTTCTTACATTACTCCCTGGGATGGGCCACTCACTACCTGTTTTGGCAGCCAGTCTTATTGTCCTTCACTCTGACTGTCAGGAGAGCCCTCCTTAGGTTGAATCCAAATCTTCAGCCCTCACGTCAGGAGTTAGATATAAAGAGGCTGCTAAGGATCACTGGGCAAGGTTGGAAGGGCTATCTTGGGCAACCCTGGCATCAGCTTAGGCTGGCAAGGAGGCTAAATGCCCAGCGCCGTTCTGGAGAAAGGACATTGGCCTCTGCTGCCACAGGAAGGGGCCATCCCTTCCTCCTTCCTTGCCTCCTCCCTTCCTTCACTCACTGGAGGATGAGCACTGCTGTCTGCCCCCTGCAGAGGTCCCCAGTCTGAGTTAAGTCTGACATAATAACAGCAGCAAATAGCTTGCAAGGCAATTACACTATTGTATTGCATTCAGCACCTATTCTGAGACTATTCTGTAGCTCAGTTCGGTTATTCTGCACAGTGACTTCTGGAAGCAGGGATGGTCATGACCACAACTTAGTAGGAGAGAAAACAGAGAGAAAGAATGGTCTCTGAGTAGCAGAGCCCAGGTTCAAAGCCAGGCAGTTTTGCTCTGGCATCTGGCCTCCCAACCACGGCTTCAACCTGACTCCCTCCCAGGCTCCCAGGGGCTGAGCTCTGAGTCTGAATCTGGAGGCAATGAGGGAGCAGGCATAGAGCCTGCAGCAGAAAAGCGTTCCAGGCCTAGGGGGCGGCAAGTGCCAAGTTTCTGAAGCAGGAGCAGAGGCGTGTGATCAAGGGAGGGCAGGGCAAAGGAGGAGGAAGGCAGGCCAAGGAGCTGAGGGGGCCAGGGTGCTGTGAAGTCCAAGGCCAGGATTCCAGTGACGTGACTCCGGATAAGGCCAAGTTCTACAGGTTCGGCTGGGGGCATGCCAGATCTAATCACGTTTCCAAAGGATCCTCCAGCCTGCCGGGTTGTACGAGGACAAGGGGGGAAGCAGGGTAGCAATGCAATGAGAGATGATGAGGGCCTGGGCCGGGCAGGGCCAGGGAGGGATGAACCGCTCTGCTTCTGGGCCACTTCTAAAGATGGACACCCTAGGGTTTGCTGACCGATCAGATGCGGGGTGTGAGGTTAGAGGTTCCTGCGCCTCTGGGAGGTTGGGGGGCCGTGACCTGCAATGGGGAAGATGATGGGAGGCAGGTTGGGGGCCAGATCAGGAGTTCAGGTTCAGAATACACCAAGTCTGAGATGCCAACTAGACCTCCAGGTAGCATCTTACTGGACATGTCCAGTAGGAGGTGGGACAGATACAGAGTTTGGGAGTCAACAAGTCTGTAGAGGTCAATCTGGGGGCCACAAGAATGGGTGAGATGCCAAGGGAGTGAGCGCAGAGAGAACACAGAAAGGCTCAAAGCACCAAGCCCACAGGTGTCGGTGGTAATAGGCCAGCTCTGCAGAAGAACAGAAAAGGTGACCAAGAAGTAGCACGAGCCAGGGAACCTGGAGAGTGATGGAGCAGCGGGGAGGAGGGAGAGGGGCTGACACTCCCTGGCCCAGCAAGGCACAGACTGACAACTAGCCCTGAGTCTCAGCCCTGCAGAAGCCATTGGTAGCCTCAGTATGACTGCTTCTGTTACAAGAGGGTACAAGAGGGGTGGAGAGAGTCAGTGGAGAGGATTCAAGAGAAGAGGGGAAGTGACATTTTGTTCACTTAGCATGGGTGCCATTTCAAGGAATCTTATTGCCAAAGAGAGTCAAGGAAGGCAGCGGAGCCTGAAAGGAGGGGTGAATGAATGAATGGCTCTCTAAGGTTAACATTTCAAGACAGATAATCAGAGAAAACAAAGAACATGGCACGTCCTCTTGCCAACAAGACCCCTGAGACTCAGGCGGTGGAGAAGCCAACAGTGGACGGGACAAGTCCAGCCAGTCCTAGGGTTCCTAGATGCCCCCTGGGGGAGTAGTTTTCACTGAGGATCTGCGACCACGTAGCCCCTTCCCATCTCCTCAAAGCACAAGCCCTGCTCCTAGGCTCTGCCTTGCCCGTCATGCAAGGACAAGCAGTGGAGGGTGCTAGGTCTTTGTTCCTATTTCTACACAAGACATGGAGAACAAGTGAGGGTGTTTAACTTGCCCAAGTTCTATAGCTAGTCAGCAGCAGCCCTGAACACATTTGCCCCAAAGCCCCTGCATCTAGTTTCTCCATCCATGATGCCTGATTTGTTGTATTAGAGATGATCATGACAATCCTGGGCTAGAGAGTGAGCTGTCATTTTTGGATTCCTGGGAGAAGACCCATCCCTTGGCCGGTGCTGCTGTTCAGGCCCCCACCACTACCCCCTCGGAGCCCTGACTCAGAGCACCTGCCCCTCCCCTGCTCCCTTTATCAGAGAGCTTCATCACGGTTGCTGGCCATGGGCAGGAGTCTTCTCTGCCTTCGCACCCTCGGTTCTCGGCACTGAGCATAGGACACAGCGGGTGCTGAATAAATGTTGGCTGATTGATTGGTTGAATGAATGAATTGAAACCTGTTAGATGGTGAGGTCTGTGAGCCAGGGCTGATGGAGCCCAAAGGAGAGAGATCCCCCTTCATCAGACCCTGGCTTCCCCGCTCACAGCTCTGATCACACTGTGCTGTGTCCTTTTCAGCTATCTCCATCTCTGCCACCAGACTGAAGCCCCTGAAAAGCAGGCCCTGGAGCTGGTCTTCAAGCACATCAGCTCTACAAGAACAGGGACATCATTTAGTTCACTCCTCTATCCCTGGGGCTGGGCATAGTGCCTGACACATGGGAGGTCCTCCAGCAGCATTTGTGGAAGAGAAGGGGCAAAGAAGCAATTGGATGAAGGCAGCTTCATGAGCTACCTGCTAGTCTGGGGGATGGATGACACCAGTCCTCTCCAGCGTGGGACACACACCCTTTGAACATAAAGATGCTGTGGGGATCACAGAGGAGAGGCCCCAGCCCTGACAGATAAGACAGGTGAGATTTGACCTGGCAAGGTGGCAAGCACTCCAGGAAGGAAAAAAATGCATTGAACGGATGGACAGATGGATGGTTGGATGGATGGATGGATGGATGGATGGATGGATGGATGGATGGATGGTTGGATGGTTGGATGGATGGAAGGATGGATATATGGATAGATGGATAGATGGATGGATGTTTGGATGGATGGATGGACAGATGGATGGATGGATGGATGGATGGATGGATGGACGGACAGACGGATGGATGGATGGATGGATGGGTGATGAATTACCTCTCACACATAGCATATCGGGGTCAAACCAGCAGCTGGAGTCACGTGCTGGAGGGGCCCCTCCTGGGAAGTGTATGGCCCTGTCCAGGGGCTGCACTCGCCATGTGCCTGTGTCCAGAATGTGGGTGGGGACCAGCTGGCTTCCCCGACCATCTGTGTCCAAAATGACATACTGAACCAGCCTTCTGCCCTTCTCATCCGTCCGGATCCTCTGGCTAAAGCCAGCCACGTTCAGATCCCCTGTATGGTCCCCCAGGTGGGCCCCAGAGAGCCCGGCCCCATGGCTCTGAGAGCGGTTCAGGGCATGGATCAGCAGGACAACCGCATCATAGATGGTCCCAAAGAGAGGGGACACCTGTGGAAGAGAAGGTCCCTCAACCACATAACCCCATGACACAGACTCCCAGACATCTCTAAGCCCTGCCAGCCACAATCTTGTGGATTATCACCCCCACCCTGCCCCCCACACAGCCCTCTCTGTGGTCCCACTGGGATTTCAGTCCCCGCTCAGCCGTTTGACAGTCTCCATGGCCACCACCAACTCTGACATCTCACAGGCACCTCCAATCTGCCCGGTACGTCCAGAACGGAACTCCTGTTCTTCAAGGTTTCTGTCTGGTTCTGCGACACAAACATTCCTCCCACAATCTGGGAAATGGAACGACCACCTGCCTGCTGTCTCCAGTCTAGATCTGATTCCCGACTCCTCTCTTTCTCTCTTCCAGTTTGTCACTGAATCTTTTTGGTTCTATTTCAGAACTTACTCCCAGCCCAACTGACTCCTCACCTGCTCTGCTCCTGCCATCTGGGTCCAAGCCCCCTCACCCTTACCTGGCCTACACGGGAGCCTCCTAAAAGGACCCCTTGCTTCATCTGGGTCTCTTCAGGCCACTCTTGCAACCAAAGCAATTTTTTTGTGAAAAACCATAAATCAAGGGACACCTGGGTGGGGCAGTCGTTGGACGGCCAACTCTTGGTTTCAGATCTCGGGGTCATGGGATCGAGCCCCGGGTCGGGCTATGGCTCAGCACAGAGCCCGCCCAGATTCTCTCTCCCTCTGCCCCTCCTGCTTGTTCTTTCTCTCTCTCTCTCTCTCTCGCTCTTTCTCTCTCTCACAAACAAATCTTAAAAAACAAAAACAAAAACAAAAAAACCTATGAATCAAATTATTTCTTACTTAAAACCTGCTGGTGTCTTCCCATTTCCCTTATAAGTTGAGACTCCTTGACTGGCATAAAATACCCCACCTGGCCATGACCCAAGCTTATCTCAGACTCCTGTTCCCATGTGACATGACAGTCCAGCCTGTCCACGCCCTCTGCCTGTTCCTCTAGCCTCCAAAGCTCACTCTTCCTCCGGGCCTTTACACCTGACACTGCCCCCGCCTGGGTGCTCCTCGCCCAGATCTGCACCCTGGCTGCCTCCTTCCCATTCAGGACTCCGATCAAGGGCTAACTCCTCACAGTGTGCTCCCCTGCTTGTCCTAACTCCTGTTACCCTCTTCTCTATCCCGGCCACTCTCTGTCACTTTATCCTGTTTCTGTTTTTTTTTTTCTTGGCAACATTATCATGACTTGAATTCGGTTGTATGGTTGCTTGGCTATTATCTGTCTTGCCCTAATGGAAGCTGCCTGAACGCCAGGTCTGCCTTATCCATCGCTGTGTCCCTGACGCCTGGCCCAGGGGCAGAGCAGAGGGACCCCATTCACAATTGTCAGATGAATGGCTCCTGTTAAGGCCCTCCATCAGCCTCTACATTCCTGTCACCACCTCCAGACCCTGCTGTCTTCTTGTCACCAAGAAACAGACATCCCAAGGGGGACTCAAGCAGCGGAGTTCTTGTATGCCAAAGCCGAGCCAGCACTCACGCTCCCAGTTCTGCTGGCCCCCCTCAGATTCACAGCAGAGACTCTAGAAAACATTCCCATTCTCCCACACCCCGGCATCTCGCCTGCTGATCTGCACAACGTGCTAGGCGATGCAGAGGAAGAAGAGGGAGAATGTCTGTGAGAGGAAGAGCAGCTGGGCCAGAAAGGAACATTGTAGGCGCTGAGCTGGAGATAGAAAAATAGAAGCAAAAAGTCACAGGAGAGGGAGAATTGAGGAAGCAGGCCAAGAGAGTCTAATAGACACCCACACACAAGCAAGCACACGCGCACACATGCACAGACACACACAGACGACAGAGAGACAGAGAAAACTGGAGATGGCACGAGTGCACCTAGGGACTAGGCAGGGACACTTTGTCCAGTAAGGGACAGGTCATGTGGGGCTGAATCGGGCAGGCGGCTGGCGGACCAAGACCAGGAAGGCCTAGAGTGCATGAAGAGTGCACATACCCGCCCACAGCCCCGCACTCCGGGCCCTGTGAGGGCTTGGACAGACCCACCTGCTCTGGTTCCAAGTGCGTGGCCGCCTCTCCACTGGCCACGGCAGCTTCAAAGGACTTGTCTGTGAGGCCAGACTCCAGGCTGACGGTGAGCACGGCGTCATAGACCTCCCGCAGGGGCCCGCTGTCGCTGAGGGCCAGGTAGGAGTGGTTGCGGTAGGGCAAGGCGAACAACATGGTATCGTAGGGCAGAAAGACCAGCCTTCCGTCTGCCAGGCCCCGGGCCCACGCTCGGCTCAGCAGGGCGGTCTGCTCCAGGCCCCCCAGGAGCGCCGAGTGCATACACAGCACCACAACTGGAGGCAGGGGGCGGGAGGGAGTAGTGACAGGCTTGCCTCTGCAGGCCTTCCCCGCAGCCCAGGGTCTGTGGCCCTAGAGAGCTGCTCTAAGCAATCAGGTCTGATCCCTACTGGGAGCACATTCCTCTTTGCCTTCACAAAGGAGATAAGACCTTGGCAGCCAGGTTTGTCCCCAGGCCTCCAGGACAGAAGGGAGCCCTTGCCCAAGGCAAGTGTCTCACACACCTACCCAAGGTAGTGGTCCCCTGTATATTTCCTCTCTTCTCCACTTGGGTCCCTGACCAGGGCTAGAACCTCAGCCAACAAAGGGCCACCCACTCAGGTTCCTGCAACAATCCCTTTTCTCTAGAAAATCCATGAAAACAGAGCCAATTAGGAAGGCTGGGGGTCTCCCTGCTGGCGTCTAAGGCTCTCTGGTCATGTGGAAGTCAGAGTCTAGAGTCCTGGGCTCTGCTGAGCCCCTGGGTGGCCATGCTGTGTGGGCCATGGGCCACAAGCCACCTGCGCCCTGCCCCAGCAGAGTGGGGAGGACGCTCAGAGACTCACTCAGTAGGCCCAGGAAGAAATAGAACCAGGGATTCCTGTGCCCCATCTCTTTGGCCCTGTGTTTACTCTGGCTTCACACAAAAAAAACCCTTCATGTGATAAGTTGGGGGTGCTGTTCTGCAGTTGCCCACAGGGGAAAGCTGATACCCACAACTTGGGAGGAAGCATGCACTGGGTTGGAGAGGGTTTAGTAGCTTCATGTGGCTGATGAGGACACCATAGCACAGAGAGGTTTAGTGAGTTGCCTGAGGTCACACAGCTGGTAAGAGGTGGGGCCAGCAGAGAGATTCTGGCAATCTGACCCCAAAGAATGTGCCCTGAACCCCTCTGCCTCCTGGCTCCTGAAAGCCGGCGATTTGGTTGGAACTCAAAACTCGGCAACAAGGGTGGAGAAAGTGTCTAATGACATGGCCCCCACCGCTGCCACTGTGTTCAGGCCATGCACAACGGAGCTGTCCATTCTCCTAGTCCCATCGTCCTGTTACTCCATTCCCTTGCACTGGAACACCTTCCTCCTCATTGCCGCCTTCACTTAACTTCCTCTCAGGCCCAGCCCTGGTGTCACCTCCTCTGGGAAGCCCTCCCCAGCCCCAAACAAAGCACCTCCTACCAGACCATAGCTCCTCACTGCTGGGGCCTGGGTGCTCTCTCCCCACCACTGCACCCCGCCCCCCGTCCCCCAAGCCCAGCCAGGCTCTGGTCCAGGGCAGCGCTTGGTGACTCTTGGCTGAATGACGTATTTTCAGAGCGCTCAGCCCCAAGCAGCTGCTGCTCATGATGCCATGAGGCTGTAATGATCCCCATTTCACCCACTGCAAAACTGGGGCTCAGATAAGTGAGGTCCTGCTCCTAATGGGCAGTGGGCACCCCAGGGCCAGATCTTGCTGTCCACCTGGCGTGAACTCTCAGAGCGGCCACACGAGCTGGTGGGCTGCCCACCCTCCCCCCTCAGGCGTGGGCTGCAGTTCCCTCGGGTTGGGGGCGGCAGTCACGAGTCTTTCCCTGCTGCCTGCAAAACATTCTCATACTTGCCACCTTTATGCCATTCTCATTTCTCTCTTGTACTCAGTTCCGCTCTTCTCTCTTTCTCTTCCCTTCTTTCTTTCTTTTTTTGTACTGTTCATCTTGATTCGCTAGTTTCTTGACACCCCACCCCCACGATGGACCAGACACCACAGTTTGAAATAACCCCAATCTGGATTAACTTTGAAGTCCCTTCAATTTTCCAGGTGCCACCTCTGCCCCACAGTCTACGCACCATACCTCTCCTACCTGACTGCTTCCTCAAACACAGGCATCGGCCACCTCCCCCAAGAAGCCTCAGACCCACGGGGCCCAGCCCCAAATCTCCTCTGATTTTCCAAGCTTCTGTTCCCTCAGATGGTCTTGAACTCTCTGTCATAATCCCAGGCTTATATACCTGTCTCTCCATCACATAGTCGTGTCCGGAGCTCCCTTGTCTGTCCTGTTCCCCTACATGACCCAGCACTCAGCACAACAGGGGCTTGAGAAAGGCAAGAAGTGACTGTCTCAGTCAGGGTAGCATGTGCCTCTTAATCTCAGGGCTATAAATTCAAGCCCCTCTTTGGGTGTAGAGGTCACTTAAAAAAAAAGTGATTCTGACTCTAGCTGCCTCCCTGGCTCAAGTACTGCTACCCTCTCATTTCCTTCAGGGTACTAGGCAGGAAGCAAGGAAGCTTTGGGCTCTCATTCCACAACTAACACTTGAATCAGAGCTCAAAATCCAATGGCACGGCTTGCCAACTGTGTGACTCGGGCAAGTTACACACCTTCTCTGAGCTGCAAAGTGCAGAGCTCAACAGGACTCACATACAGGGCTGCTGAGAGATTAAATGCAGGGCTGCCATCCAGGGCTCAGGCCAGTCTCTTCACAGCTACAGGAAGTCAGGCTGCCCACAGGAGAAAGGCACCCAGGTACACTTACTTTTCAGGCTGTCCATGCTGCAGAGCTGCTCCAGGACCTCCGTGGCCCCCTGCTCCCCGGGTCCTAGAGAAGTCACCAGCCCCACAGGCAGCCCATGTGTCCTGAGAGTCATGGCCACCTGCCGGGCTGTGGCCACCCAGATGTCCTGGTGGGAGGACACGATGGCCACGTGTGCCCAGCCGAAGTGTCTCATGATGGACAATAGCACGTGGGCCGCTGAAGGCAAGGTGGCCACTAGCTCCCCTCCTCCTTCGGGAGCTCCGCACACCCAAGAGAAGAGGGTCTTGCCCCAGCCTTGGGCCAGCAGAGCAGCTGCTTGGCAGTAACCAGGATTGACGGGACCCACAAAAGCAGCTATGGTGTTCTTATGGGCCAGGAACGTGGCCAGGGCATGAGGGGTGTCACAGCCTGTGGGAAGGACCACAGAAACCAGCCTCGAGCCCAGCACCAATGAGGAGTCCTGGCTGGCTTGGTCCACAGCCAGCTGGGCAGCCACACTGGGGAGGGCCTTGGCAAAGATGGGGTCACAGTCCCAGGGGCCCAGCACTCCTAAGGTGAAGGTCCCTGCCCCCAGGGCCAGATCGGGGAGGGAGCCAGCCCACAGGAGGGCACTCCAAAGCACCACAGAGAGAAGAGGAGGGGGAAAGGCTGTCCTTGGATGATGGACAGTGACCCCCCACGGGCCCTGGGAGGGCAGGCACATCTTCCCACGTAGCCACGCCCAGCACCAATCTTCAGGGTACACGCCCCCCTGTGAGTCCTGGGAAAGGGGGACAAGAATAAAGTTTGCTTTCTCACACTTTCTGCCATTACTGCCTGCATGATTTTGAAGCAGACAGCACCTCTCCCCAGAACCTCGGCCTCCTCATTGGTAAAAGGAGGGATTTGGACCCATGATGTCTGAAGACTGCCCCCCTCTTTAGGGGCCCTACATCCTCCCCAAGACTGGCTCACAGCCTGGTGACGCCCGAGTAAGGTCCTGGGCTGAAGCTTGGTCCCTCAGTGGGGGGTCGGGAGTCAGAGCTGGCCAGCCCTGGCTCCTATTCTCCCCTTTCTTGGTGCCCTACCCCCATCGCTGAGTTTTCTAAGCCTCATTTTCCTCTTCTGTAAAAATGTGGGAAACAAAGACTACTTTATGGAGGGATTGTGACAGTTAAGTGGCATGACATGAAGCACTTAGCACAGTTCCTGGTACTTAGTTGTTCCATAAATCCTGCTCTTCTCCCCCTATTATTTGTTTGTTTCCTGCACTCATCCACCCAGGTGGGCCAGTCCCCCGGTGCCCCTCTGAGCCTCCCCAGCCCCCATCCCTTCAAGCCCAGCACCATCCCCCAGCACTTGACTCTGCTGGACTCTGGGGTGCCTTACAATGCGTATGCACAGCCCCCTCTCTAATCTGCTCAACCCTGTTCAGACAAAGGCCTTTCTATCTCCATAGTACAGATGAGAAAACTAAGGGAGAATGGATAGAGTTGGCAGAGAGCCAGGATGAGGACAAGTCTCTCCCATTCATCCTCCAGCCCACACAGGATTTCCTTGAAGAAGACATTTGGACTAAAGCTCCCCCCCCCCACTCCATCCCACTGTCCCAGGACTTTGATGTCCACCCTCTGCCTACAGCCTGGTCATGGCCCATTCCCCAGCCACGGCCCTCAGCCAAGTCTTCCCACCTGCTTCGTGTAGCCAGCAGCCTTCCACTCTGGGGGCCCCCTATGGATAAAATCCAATCTTACTCTTAAGAAACCGCTGGGCCGGTAGGGAGGTGGGTTCCGGCGAAGAGAAGAGCTGACCGCAAGTGCTGGTAGTAGGCAGGACCTGTAGGGAGGTGCTGTGAGCTCATGGAGGGCTTCTCAGGGGAGACGAGATGGAAGCAGCCTACACTTGGAAGTGTAGGTCAGGAGAGTAAGGGATGCCTTCTCAATGCCAAAGCAATGGTCTTTGCAGAAGAGGTCCTAGAAATTATGTTCAGGGGCTCCTGGGTGGTACAGTTGCTTAAGTGTCTGACTCTTGGTTTCGGGGCTCAGGTCATGATCTTAGGGTGGTAAGATCGAGCCCTGTGTGAGCATGGAACCTGCTTGAAAGCCTCTCTCCCTCTCCCTCTGCCCCTTCCATTCATGCTCTCTCTCTCTCAAATAAATATATTTAAATCTTCAAAAAAAAAAAAAAAAAAAGAAATGATGTTCAGTGCAGAGGAATAAGAAGGTCCTTGGAATCACACAGCAGAATAAACCCTGATTTTTATCACTCATTTGTCCCTAACCCTGGGTGAGACACTTAAGTTCTCTGTCCTCCATCTTCCCATCTGTAAAGTGGAGATGAAAATAGCTATCCAGCAGATATTGTGACAAAAACTAAAATGCTTTTCGAGTGTCTACGATGGCGATATCACTGGGGTAGGGAGGTAAATAAGTAGTAAGTAGCATTTGCTAAATGGAAGTAAGTGGGTACTTACTTGGAATAGTTTCTCATCATCGCCAGCACCGTCACTGTCACGACCATCACCATCTCGGGATCTTTGAGGAGCGGCAGGGGTACTGTGGTGTGAAAAGAGCTGGACAGGGACTTTCTGCCCCTGCTCTCCTTGAGGCCTCAACCTCCCTACCTGTGAGAGTCGCCAGCTGGCAGTGCTGGCCAAACCTGAGCCCTTCAGGCCTGTGATACTACAGTTCTCCCAGCTCGGGGCTCAGGGACTTGGGGAGAGCTGCTCTCCTCCCAGCCTCTGAGGAGCACTCTGTGCCCTCCCTCCTCCTCTGTCATCATGTGCCAAGTGGTCTCCTAGCAATGCCACCACTTGGGATGAACCCCTCTGGAGTAGCTGGGCTTGCTCTGGGCTCAGAGAGAGCTAATTGTTTCCGGTTGGAAACATAAGCTTACGAGCCTGATACTAATGACAGCCACCTAGCCCCCTAGTTTGTACTTTCCAAAGCACCTTTGATCCACTACTTTGCCTTGTCCTCTCAGAGGCCCCAAGAAGAGGTCTTTTACCCTCTTCTTCAAAGGAGGAAACTGACTCTAGGGGAACAAGAGTGTGTCTGAACTCTCACCAAAAGTTAGGGTTGAGTTGAAACTGGAGCTTGACTTCCTACCTCCCAACCAAAGACAAAAATCACCATTTTATCAAACACCTAGAACATCACATCTTGAAGAGCTAAACATCTAAAATAGCCCTTCTGTGTATAGATGGAGAAACTGAGGTACAGAGGCATATGGGTTTCTTTCAGTCCCACAAAATAGCAGCAGGCTCCCCAGCCCCACAGTCCTTCTGACCACACTCAGCATCCCAGGAATCTTACAGCTGAAGGCATGCAGGGGCTCAGAGAGGACTTGGGCCTGGAGCTCCTTTTAGCTCCAGCGCTGCTGCTGACTTGTGGAACAGAGCCCATGCCCGTTTCTGTGCCTTGGTTTCCCCATCTGTACAGGGAGGGCTTAGTTTAGATGTAGGTCTCCAAAGATCCTTCAGCTCTAATGCTCTAGGTGTCAGTAAAAATCAGGAAATGGTTGATTTTTGTCTCTGAAGTTTTGTCCCATGTCCCAGCCCTTCCCCCAGTAGTGTGTGAGCTGCTGGCGCTCCCACCTCCAGCACAGTGGGTTAATTCAACATTCACCTGGGGAAAGCCATTTGTATTTTTAAACTCTAGGAGATGGATGCCAGTGATTAGGAGCAGATCGTTTGGCTTATAGAGCAAGCCCATGGAATTAGTCAACTCATAGTAGAACCCAAAAAGATGACGATGCCTTTGGCTGCATTAAAAGACAAATGAACAAAATAAAAAAGGTAACAGGAACCCAAGGAAGAAGGACGGAGGACTCCTGTTAGAGCAATGGCCCCTTCAGCTGCTGTAGCCAAGGGTCACCCTTCTGACATCCCCCCAAACCTGACCCTTCTTGCCTTCCTTGAAGGCAGCTCCCTAAAGACCCACCTGCCATGCTGTGCCATTGAAGCGGACTCACTGTATCTTTGTATCTTTGTGGATCCTAAGGTTGCTGCATCAGGGTCTCAGATGTTAAGCTCTCCAAGTAGGCTCTGATCGGGGGAACCCCCATTCCCACCACAGCTTCCATGGTTAACACTCTATCTCCAGCTGCCTGTCAGCTTCCCAGGGCTCTTGCCCAATGAGTGCCTCATATATGGCTCATTTCCTCCTTATCCCCCTCAGGGGCCTGAAGAAGCCACTTGGAAAATTCGATCTATTCAAACCCTAGGGCTCTGGGGAGCCAAGCAGAGAAAGGAAGGAGGGAATGAAGGACAAAGGAACAGAGGGAGAGAGGGAGGATGTATTCAGCACTCCGGACAGCTCCAGACCCGGCCTGAACTCATGAGGAAGGAAGGATGGGCTGAGGTTAAAGTAATTAGCATTACTGAGCATCCAGTAATGTGCCAAGCCCTGTGCTGGGCAGTATTTATACAACTCAGTGAGACAGGTTTATTGTTATTCCCATTTAATAGATAAGGAAAATAGTACCAAGTTAGGTAATTTGACCAAGGGCACAGAGCTAGTAAGTGGCAGGGCCAGCTACACATCCAAGCTTCTGCTCATCACACCACATTGATTCTTTGGGATCATAATGGTGATTTTTCTTTCTTCTTTTTTGGGGGTGGACACTTTTATGGAACTAGATCCCACAGTCCAGTGGATTTTCAACTCTTCCTTCTCCACCTGTTCTCTCCTACTTAGGTGAAATTGACCTTTACTAAGTACACGAAGTGTTTACCACGTGCTAGTGATCCCAACTCATTTAACTCTTACAACAACCTTATAAGGTTGGGTGTTGTATTTTGCTTTCTTCACATCCCTCAATTCATACTAACAATATTTCCTGAGCAACTACTGTGTTTCAGGAACTGTTCACTTAAGATATATCCACAAACAAACAAACAAAGTAAAAAAATTTTCCCCCTTACAGAGCTAACTTTCTAGCAGGAGTAGGGCATCAACAAACAATACACATGATAAATAGTTAGGTTTATTTTTTATTTTACAAAGTCATAGGTGGTATAAAAAAAGAAAAAGTAAAGAAGGGTAATAAGGTTGTATTATAATTCAGTATAAGGATTTTCTTCATATTTGTAACCTCAATGGTCAAGGAACATACTGGGTGGGTATGTCATAAGTTAGTAATTAACTTTTTGTTGGATATTTTTAGCCCTAATCTTTTTCTGGAAGGATTTTAGGGCCCTCGATGCTGTGCCAGACTTATGCCTGTTTGCTCTCAGATCCATTCATTGACTTTCCCAAACCTGACTGGGCTCCCAATATGGAGATTAGACAGGGCTTTCTGCCCCACAGAGGTCTGACCCTGAAAACTTAATTCCCAGCATCCCTTGTCTCTGGTTTCTGGCTGGATCTAGCCAATAGGAGATACTCACAGGGAACTGTAGGCAAGGAGAAAGAGAGAAACCGGAGATCACCCACTCCCACCCCCACATGTGGAAAGTATCCCAGCGATGGCTATGTCTCTCTGGTCCTGGCCTCTTCAAACACTGCTCCTGATGTGACTCCAATTTCTGGGCTCAGGTTCCACCACCTCCTTCCCCCCTTTTCCTTCCCCCAGTAGGAGTGGTAGAGATTTCCTGCTGTTGCCAATGTCTAAACTGCTTCATATCCCAGCATCTTTGTAATCATTCTCTTACTCTAATTTCCTACTATTGATGTACTGATAAGAACTGTGTTTTCCAGAATGTATCATGATTCATATACTATACTATACTATACTATACTATACTATACTATATCTGAGTTGTTTGCAATTTCTCACCATTATGAATAATTCTTTAATAGGTATCATGCCTTTATCATCTTTTGCATTTTTCTTTATGATAAACCTTCAGGAATAGTCATATTAGATCAAAGGATAGGAACATTTTTAAGGTATTCATTACATATTGCTTCACATTGTAATGGATTAACGTCAAGATATTCTTTAGATAATTGGGGACATTTTTGAATATGGACTGAGCAATAGTCAAGATTTTTTAAGTGTAATAATGGCAAGGTGGTTATGTAAAGAAATTTGCCATTTGTTTTCAACTCTGCATATTCTAATTATATAGAGGGAAATGACATGATGTCTGGGATTGGTTTTGGACATACAAAAGGGAGAGAGATAAATGAAGCATGAAAATATCTTAATTTTTGAATAGGTTGTGGTTGTACTTGAGTTAATTATAACTATTTTTCCTACTTTGCTTGTATTTGAGAAGTTGCATAATCAGAGAAAATAGTGTTCATACTAAATAACAATGTAGGTATACAAATTTCACCAAATCCTCTTCAGCATTCAGTATAATATTTTTTAAAGATTTATTTATTTATTTAAGAGAAAAAGCATGCACAAGAGCTAGTGTGGGAAGGAGGGAGGTGCAGAGGGAGAGTGAGAGAGAGAATCCCAAGCAGACTCCCCTTTGAGTGCAGAGCCCAACTAGGGGTTTGATCCTACAACCCTGAGATCATGACCTGAGCCAGAACCAAAAGTCAGACACCTAACTGACAGAACCACCCAGGCACCCCTATTTTTTTTTAATTTAACCAGCATTTTTAAAAATCATGCCTTGTATTAGTTTTTCATGTTGTCTGACAAATAACCTCAAACTTAGTGACTTAAAACAACACATGTGTTTTGTCAGTTTCTGTGGATCATAGGTATGGGTGCAGCTTAGCCAGACTTCAGCTTAGGGTCTTAAGGCCACAATCAGGACACTGGTCATGGCTGAGTTCTCATCCAGAGGCTCAGCTAAAAAAGGATTCGCTTCTAGACTCCCTAGCGTTGTCGTCTAGAGGATTCATGGGAACTTGCTTCTTCAAAGCCAGAAACAGAGAGAATCTGCTAGCAAGATAGTCTTAGAAAATAAACGTAATCCAATGCAACAAAATCATCAGCGTAGAATCCTACCACATCCTTTACCCGGTTCTATTGGTTCCAAGCAAGTCACAGGTTCCACCCACACTCAAAGGAAAGGCTGATACAAGGCCACAAATACCACAAATACCACAAAGAGGCAGGAGTTGTGAAGACCACCTTAGAATCTGTCCACCACAGGCATATAATAGTGGAAGAAACGGACAGCCTGGAGGAGTTCATTCCACAGCAATCTGAGTCAAGACTAGAACCTGAACTCAAGCTTCCCTGTGAAAATCACCACCTGCTTTATGACTTTGCTAAAGGGAGAGCCAGAACCATCTTCTTTCCTTCCCTTCATTCTCCTCCCCTAACTTCTATCATCTCCCTCTCACCTCCAGGCAGGATCCTGTTCTCTCTTCTAAAAGTGCCTCATAGGACGGTCACATAAAGGTCATTCTTGCACTAAAGGACTGATGGTAGATATAAACTTACTAGGATTTCCAAACCTGGCTATCTGCTGGGCTGACACAAAACAATAAGGCAACAAGAGGATTTGCTCCAAGAGAATGAAGGTTGACTCTGAGAGACTTGGGCCATGAACAATCACTGGGGACAGTTTTTGGATGGAAGGAATAATCAGTTACTATCTCAGAATGGGTAAACCCATCCTGGCACAGTAACCAGGAGGGAACTCTGAGGTCTACAGACCTCGGTTAAAATCCTGAACCCATCATCCATTCTCTGAGTGACCCTAAGCTAGCTCTGAACTTCAGTTTCCTTATCTACAAACACAGTGATACTACTGTATCTATCTCACAGGGTGGCTGTGTTAAAGCATTCCGTAAGTGATGGGAAATAATAATGACAATAATCACCACCCTCACCATTATCAAGCACTTACTAGTTGCAGATACAGATTACGTGGTTTGGAAAAGAACGTGCTCCATGCCCTTGAGTCATATAGGAAAAGGGGATGTTTAAAGAAGGAAAAGTTTAGGGGCACCTGGGTGGCACAGTGGCTTGGGCCTCTGCCTTTGGCTCAGGTCATGATCTCAGGGTCCTGGGATCGAGGCCCGCATCGGGCTCTCTGCTCAGCAGGGAGCCTGCTTCCCTTCCTCTCTCTGCCTGCCTCTCTGCCTACTTGTGATTGATCTCTGTCAAATAAATAAATAAAAATCTTTATAAAAAAAAAAAAAAGAAGGAAAAGTTTATACAGGTCAGGGTCCCAGCTAGAAGCAGAGCCACATGAAAGGATAATTCAAGGCGGATTAATTACAAAGGAATTGTTAACAAAATAATAAGAAGCTTGTGCTATCACCTGTGGTTAGCAGTAGCGGAGCTGCTACCATTCCTGGCCCCAAAAGGGCAGGGGGCACAGTTACTAGACCCTGCAAGGATGAAGTCATGAGAGAAGGCGCCTTGATGGAGGCAATGACCTCTGGTTGAGGGATACGGCCAGCTCGAGACAACCCTGCAGGCAACAGCAGTGGAAACAAATCTCTTGACTTTGCTCCTTTTGATCTCCCAGGTCTCGCCTTGGTTAAACTCAAGCAGAAGTCCCCAGACGTGGAGATTTGATGTTGTTTCCCACACAAGCCAGCCTCCCATGTCAGAGTGAGGGAGAGGGAGAGCTCTTCTGGCAGGCAAAGGGAAAGTAGATGGCACAGTCTCTACCTGGTATAGCGATCCAAACCCTCATTCCTGAACAAACTGAGTCCTCAGTGGCCTGCTCTTTCCTGGGGTCCCCATTAACTATTAACCAGGACCCAGTGACAAAGGAAGGTTAACAGCAGGCTCCCCAGTTAATGTCCTGGGTGACAGTCCTCCCTGCCCCATTGTGAGGCAACAATGACACCTCCCATAGCAATTAGGACCCATCCTTTGGCTTATATAATCATGCTTCCCTTCTTTGCCTGTTGATTCAAAGTCATGAGGATCCCAAAATGGTCAAGGGACAGTTTCAGCTTCCAGTTCCTAAGATGAATTACTGTGTCCTCTGGTGAAACTATTCCTCTCTTAGGAACTAGGTGCTCCAAACTGCCAAGTCCAAGATCAGACACAGGTGGCAGCAAACATTCTTCCAGTGAGTTTGTGGGTTAGGAGTGAGAGACGCCACTGCTCTTCATTTTTTGGTTTCCAGCCTGTGCATTCTGTCTGCACACTTGGGCACTAGTATCAAGCATAAATTGCATCTTGTGAGTACGAGCTAGAGTCTCCAGCTCATTCTATAACTGAGCTCCAGCAGACCGGTCTACGGTCCCATCAAGCCAGATGCTTTGGGATGATGTGAGATGAAGCTAAACCAGGGAGCCCAACGCTGCCGCTTCTTCGCGGTCAGATGCTCCCCTAGTCAGATCACTGCTGTGGAAGACACTGTGGTAAATCCAGGAATAACAGAAGAAGATGACGGACAGCCCAGCTCATCTCGTCCTCAGAAGTGTTGAGGGCTTCCTCTGCGGCAGACGCTCTCTCGTGGGGCCTTCACGTGCGGTGGGGATCTGCACACCTTGTGACTGTTCTGAGAGATCCACCCACAGAGCTCATCGGCTCCCATTTTCCTATCATTTATACTAAGACCTTGGTCATCCCAATGACCCATTTTCAACCACTCATGAGTCAAGGCGAATTAGGCCCTCAGGCCATCTCTCCTACTGCACAAAGTGGACAATGATTGGGAACCCCCTGAAGTTCTGCTCCCTGGGACTATTTCCTTCATCCTTTGTGTTTCAGAACCAGCTTTCACTGGGGGTTGTAACACAGCTGCCATCCACTCCTGGCTGGGGCCAGCGTATCAATCCTGGGATGGAGCCCAGCATCTGGCTTCCTGCTCAGCAGACAGCCTGCTTCTCCCTCTGCTTCTGCCCCTCTCCTGTTGGGCGCTCATGCGCTCTCTCGCTCTCTGATAAATAAATAAATAAATAAATTTAATAAATAAATAAAACCACTCTTAAGTGGTCAAATGAAAAATTTAAACCCCAAATCCCACGCTAGGGCATTTGCCAGTGAATCTGGTCCAGTCGAGTCTTACAATTCTTCCCTTTTCTCTGACATCCTTGAAATCCACTCCCACAGGCTCCTTCCAATATAGACCAACAAAGTCTTCTAAGAATTTCACCATGTAGACAATCTTGTTGTGGTGGAGGTTGTATATTTCTCCTCCGTGCTCCAGTAGTGGGCTTGGAGGCTGCGAAGAATGATGAGAGTATGTTCTGAGGAGTGTAGGGATTCGCTTCTGGAAGGACTGCTGCTGGTGAGACCACTGAAAAGCTTTTATGCAGAGAAAGGAGGTGCATTCTGACAGGTAGGAAGGGGCTGCCTCTGCTGGCCAAGGAAGTTCAGGGAAATTTGCAGGCAGCAGCTCTCAGCCCCAAACTATGTCTCCCCAACGCCCCCTCTTTCCTTGTTACTACCCCTCATTTAATGTAAGGCACCTGGGCTGGGGATGCCATGACTCTGCAGACTTTGCCATTAGAACCTGGGTTTGGTCCTGCTACCCCTTTGCCCTCAGGCCCAGGACATAAAGGAACCCTTCAAGCTTTGGGGGGAACCTTCTACAGTTCATGCATCTTCTCAATTATGACATAATTTCCCATTGATTTCTTCATTTTCTCTTGGGCTATAGGAAGAAGCCAGGTGCCTCCACTCTTTATAATGAGTATTGTTGCCACAGGGGCATGTGCCACAGCCCCCTGATACACCGTTCCAGCTGACTGGCATTCCAGTTGCACAACCTCCCGTGCAACCACTAATGATCACCGAAGTCGTGGCGATCCCACCAGACGCCGTGAGTTGCACCCTCTTTGCCTCGGAGAGGAGATTATCCCCGCATTGCTCGAAAACAAGACCGACCCAATTCCAAAGTCCTGTTGGAAGGGTCTGTCTCCTAAAGCAGCTCCCGGTACTCAGTGAGGGTCCCAGCAGGAAACCAAAGGCACACTCATTATCTAGGAGGGCTCCTTCATAAGGGTCTCTTATCAAGGAGGAGATGAGGGTACCATAAAAAATATTGCAAAAACTTGAGGCTAGTGGTAGCAGAATGGCTGCTTTCCCAGGCCCAAAGAAATGAGAGGAAAGAGTTTTCTGGAGCCCAGAAGACAGCGGGCTGTCGGGAAAGGCGGAAGGGCACAGCTAGATTGCAGCCTCCCTGCAAGGAGGAATCCACAGAGTGAGAGGCCCGGTGATGTCATCCGTACAGGCCAGCCCCCAGCAACTCGAAGGGATGGAGAAGGGTAGAGTGTTGATCTGGGTGGGCAAATAAGAGGCCGCGGTATAGCCATTTTTTCCCCCCTGAGGTAGTCAGGGGCCGGCCAGCCATCCAGGCCTTGTAGAAGGGGAGGTCTTTCCAGACCTTGCAGAAAGGCGCCTAGGAAGAAAGGGGTAACACCAGCAACATGCAGAGACCAGAGAGTGCCAGGTACATCCAGATGTTGGCTGTGTATCTAGAAAGAGGGTCGGGGGCAAGACACACAACTCACGGGCAGGCCTGGACTCAAACCTGGACCCTAGTCTCCAACCATTTGGAAGACTCCCTATTCTGGAGTCTGTCCATCTTCCTGCACTAGGTATCCAGAGACCGCCGAGAGCTGATGGCTCTGGCTGAGACTCTTCTGCTCACCCAAGATCCACAGCCTTTCGGCCCTGATCTCACCTGGGCTCATCTGACCAACTGAGTTTTTAACCATTTGCCCCAAACACCGGGTGCTGCAATCAGACAAGGCCTCCTTGCCCGATGGGGCCATAGCCTGGCGTCTGCCTCCCGAGAGCAAGTCCTGCGGCAAACACGGCCCTGACAGAAGGAAGTGCAAGGTGCACACAGAGCCCAGGGGAGGGGGGGCAACCTACCTGGGCAGAGGCAGGGAAGTCCCCGGGAGGAGGTGTCCCCCGACCAGACCCCACGTGTCTGTAGCAAGCAGTTCTCCACGTGGAAGGAGAGGAAAGCAGGTGAGGCGTTGGGACCAGCAGCGACACGTGTCTGGAAGTAAGGGAGCAAGGAGAACAGTAGGCTTCCTGTGGCTGGGGACAAGGCAAGGAACAAGCCTGGAGGGACCAAATGAAAAAAGGCCTCAAGTACAGGCTCAGGAGTTTAGATTTTATCCCGAAGACAAAGGCAGGTACAAGGGGAGGCACATAGACTACATTTTCAAGCCCTTCCTAAAGAAAATACATTTTTACTTTCAAGATGTTTCTATTGTTGTCCCCATTTTACAAAATGACACTCAGGGAAGATATGTAACTTGTGCAAAGTCACTTGGCTTGTGCAAGACACATGCATACGTTCTAGGAGCATATTGTCTCTGAATTCTGGGGGAGACCAGCAGAGTGTGGTCTAATACCAGGAAACAGCCTCAAAATTAAACAGCCATTTCTTTCGCCCATGGATCTGCAAACTAAAGCAGAGGCTGGCACGGAAAGTTTGTCTCTGTGTCACACAGCATCATCTGGGCGGCTTGCCCGAAGCAAGTCCCAGGGTGGAGGCCTGTCTGGGAGCAGGAGGAGGGTCCTGGGAGGGCCAGTCAGGTGTCCACTGGTGTCCCAAGTCCTGAGACGCCATCTGGCATGTGGAGAAATGGAAACCCATAGCTGAGGAAGAAGTTTTACATGTCCCCTGTGCCACCTCTCAGGCAGTATCTCTACCCATGCTTGCACACCTCCACTGTGAACCCCTCACTCCCCCTTGGCCAGCTGCCCCGCTGTGGGCTGCTGGGCTGTTAGGGCTTCTGTCCTGCCTCCCTCTGGCCTCAATACTCAGGTGCTGTTCTACACTTTGCCAATAGAACAAGCCTGCCCCCCGTCACCTTCGTCAACCCCAGGTAGTCAAGAAGCGTCACCAAACAGTCACCAGTCAGGATAATCATGATAGCAAACACACAGTGCCCATTACATTTTGGGCTATTCTACGTGCTTGGCATATCCAATATTCATTTAATTGTCATACTCCTATGAGAGAGGACAGACATCCCCTGCCTTGTTCATTTCTGGGTCCCCAAGACCCTGTCCATCCCTTACTAGCTAGATCATAAGTGTATGTTGAATTATTACCCGTATTCGGTGATGAGAAAACCAAAGCCCAGAGAAGTTATTACTCACAGCATGTCACACAGCTTTTAAGGGCAATTCTGGGATTTCAGTTTAGCGGTCCAGCTTCAGACTTCATGGGTGCCCTCAATTCCCATGGGTGCCGTCTTTTTTTTCTTTTTTTTTTTTTTTGTGAATCATGTCAACTATTCCCTCACCTTTTCTCTTCCCAGCAAATCATCCCCAAATCCTTTCCTCATAGAGGTAATGACAATGACGTGACATGGATGGCACTTAGATGACATGTGATATGTTCTCGTCTCCTAGAAGCCTTTTTATAGCCTCGTGTAGTGAGGTTCAGAGGAACAGGGGCTCAGGGCTGTCTCCCCCAAAGCAATGCCTGGCACGTAGCATATGCCTAAAAAAATAGAAGTTGCGTGAGAGAATTTTACAGATGAGGGACTGAGGTTCGTACAGCTTAAGAACCTTGCCTGAGGTGGTCAGGGGCACCTGGGTGGGGCAGTCGGTTGAGCATCCAACTCCTGGTTCCAGCTCAGGTCATGATCTCAGGGTCGTGAGATCGAGCTCCGAGTCAGGCTCTGTGCTCTGCAGGAAGGTTGCTTGAGATTCTCTCTCTCCCGGGGCGCCTGGATGGCTCAGTGGGTTAAAGCCTCTGCCTTTGGCTCAGGTCATGATCCCAGGGTCCTGGAATTGAGCCCCACATCGGGCTCTCTGCTCAGTGGGGAGCCTGCTTCCCCCTCTCTCTCTCTGGCTGCCTCTCTGCCTACTTGTGATCTCTGCCTGTCAGACAGATGAATAAAATCTTAAAAAAAGAGAGAGAGAGAGAGAGAGAGAGATTTTCTCTCTCTCCCCCCTCCATCAGTCACTGCTTGCTCACTCTCTCTCATAAATAAATATCTTTAAAAAAAAAAAAAAAGCTTGCCTGAGATGGCAGAATTAGTAAGTGACTGAGCACTGTCTTGAAACAGTCTCTGTCCCTAAAAACTGTTTTCTCCAGCACCGTGCTGCCCTGCCTCTCTGAGGCTCGGTTTCCTCATCAGTTGAATGGGAATGGGGTTCTAAGCCTCCTCGGGGTTGGGGTGGGGACAAAAGATACAATGGGTGTGAAGGTGTTCTGCAAATAAGAAAGGGGTACACCCGTGGGGCTTTCTGGCTGCTTTCTCTTCCTCACTGCAGCCCTGGTGTAGAGCAGGACCTGGGGGTTTCAGGGGGCCCCCAGAGAGTGAGAGTGATGCTACAGGGCGTTTGAAAATCTGGGATGGGTGGATGGACGGGTGAGCACGTGGGTGGGGGAATGGAAGTCTGGACACACGGATGGATGAAGAAATAAGTGTCCTTCTAAAGAAGACATTAATGTGGCAGTGTGGACTCGGCCTAGTATTTTAGTCTTTCTCCAGCAGAGGGCAGCAAGACTCCAATTACTGGCCTAAAGGAGCTTTGCTTGGCCGGGCAGGAGGGCGTTGTAATCCTCAGGAGGCCTGCTCCATAGCGTGCTGGGCTCTGGCAGACAAAAGGAATGAACACGTAGGGGACCACACCAGAGTCCACGGGGTAAAGGGCTAGAGACAGCCCTGGGGGTCCACCTTCACTAATGGGGACCTTGGGGAGTACTTCACACCCAGCGCCGTTCCCTTTTGTAAAAGGGGAAAATAAGTGTCCTTTCAGTATCAGGAGGATTAGATGAGATACAGGGAGTGCGCATTCTCCGCTCCGAGAGGTGTGTCGACCTACCCGAGGCCACCTAGCAAGCACGAGGATTATAAGACGATGTCTACGAGAATAGAGTTTTATTGGGGTAAAAGGGGTTCTGGGGAATGAAGTGAGCTCTAGGTGAGTGAGGCAGTTTGGGGGGAGGAAAGCTGCTCAGAGGCTGGAGAAGTTTCTTGGAGACTGTGAGTTAAGAAAGTTCCCATCCTGTCCCCCTCCCCACCCCCCCACCCACAGGGCACTGGATACCAAACAACACCCACCCCCGCTCCCTGCCACGCACACACGACGCACACACGGCCTAGGAGCTCCAGATGCATCTCGCTAGTGTGGGAAATTACGATTTTAACGTGGAACTTGACTCACACGTCCTCTGGCAGCGGGGTGTGAATTTGCCATCTTAGCGGGTGTTTCAGGAGTTTTTCCGTTGGCATTTATTTTTCCGTGTTGCTGTCACTCCTGAGCCGTGCCAGGGATTTACCGCAGGGACCAGTCCTGGCTTGAGCTGCCTCAGAGTGAGACTGACGACAAGCGGCCCCCTGTAGAAGGCCAGGCCCTGTTCTAGATGGCTTCAAAAGCATAAACAGAAACCTGCAGCCATGTTTCCCTGGAGGAGCAAGCAGCCTTGCCAGGCTGAGAAAGTGTCCAGGCCAGAACAAGACAGCCAGCGGGCTCCCAGGGCTTAGCTGGTCCCCCGGCCGGGATCTTGGCCCTGACCCTGAGCAAGAATATCATCCATATTGCCATGCTCCTATTTCTGAAAGTGGCTTGCACAGGATCGTTCCCCCCTTTTGGGAGAGGACCCAAAAGTGGAGCCATGATGCTTTGTTTTGCCCTTTTTCCTCTAGAACATGTCAGGTGCTGCGGACAATGTAGAGTTGGGTGGGATCTAGGCCAGCCTGGTCTAAACCTGCTGCCTCCCCCCACCCCCACCAGACCAACACAGGTTTCAGCAGCCCCCACTTCTGCTCAGCAGGGATGAGCCCACGCCTCCGCCACCTGGAGCATCTGTCTGTTCCCTGGCCCCAGGACTCCCTGTCCCCAGCTCAAGCAGGATCTTTGTGTTCATTCTTGATAAAGTTCCTCTGGGCGCATCCCATTCATGAATCCAGCCTGTCGGGCTTCACATCTTCATTTGTCTGGGACGCCAACATTTTCCGATGTCCTACTCTGGGCCAGCTCTGTCTTTGGTATCAAGAGACAGGGTGACAAAGCCAGTCCCCTGTGAAAATCTCACCTCACGAGGGATGCAGAAGGTCGCACCCGTGGAGGGCAGAGCCCAGAAGGAGGTGGAAAAGATGCTGTGGAAGGAATCCTGCGGTCTGGTGAATCTCGCCCCTCCCCCCATGAGTGTACAGGTCAAGGAGCCTGTCCATGGCTCCTTCGCCCCAATCTCCAGCACACTGAGCTGGGCAGAAGCAACGGAAGGCAAGAACAACAGATGGTGAGGAGTAGATGGGAGAAGGGAGAAGACTGAGAGCAAGAGCGTGATGGGCAGGTGAGTCCCCCTTGTCCCATGGGCCCCTGCTGGTGCCCTGGAGGGCAGTACCCAGACTGGGCAGGCCTGGCACAGTGTTTGTAGGACTGCCCAGAGCTGGGGGCATGAT
Organism: Mustela erminea; assembly: GCF_009829155.1. Taxonomy (NCBI): domain Eukaryota; kingdom Metazoa; phylum Chordata; class Mammalia; order Carnivora; family Mustelidae; genus Mustela; species Mustela erminea. Next base: position 53,466,252 of record NC_045622.1, on the reverse strand, counting down.
CTCTTGGCTTCTCACACCACTGCCACATTCACCTCCTTGGCCTTTCCCATTTGGCAGAGGGGTAGAGGAGGACAGAGCCAGGTCAGACTTTGTGGGGCTGAGAACTCTGTCCGATGGGCCTGTGACTGGGGGAGCCTAAGCGTCTTCACCTGTGAGATGGAGGACATTTGCACGGGCCTCCGAAGGCTGCTGTGAGACTTCCAGAGGGTGACAGGCATGCCTGGTGCTGGTTGGGAGATGTCCAGTAGATGTCTGTGAGTCCTGGGTTCTGGAAAGCCTGGGTCCAGACTGCAAGGTGCAAAACGTGTGGGTCTGATGGGAATGAAGCCCAGTCCTAACCCTTGGATGGGTCAGTTCTCTCTCCTGACTCAGTCTTGATCCGTGTCTATGTGGCTTACATTCCAAAGGCTGGAAGCTTACAGTTAAGGACAGAATAGACTTCAAAGAGAAGAAAACTGTTTCCGTGAACCTGAGTGCCAGCGGCAGTTCCTGATGAGAAATGACTGCCAGAGCTAATGCCCAGCCCTGTGTGTGTGTGTGCATGCAGACACACACACACACACACACACACACACACACACACACACACACACATACAGAGTTTGGGATTGCTGTGCAGCCAAGGTCATCTCTCTGGGTTTGGGCTGTGACAGGATTGCACATCCTCTCTGAGTGCTGCATGTGACTTCCTGAGGCTTCTCTGAGACAGAAGCAGCCTGCAGGGTCCAACATGCCTACCAGAGACTGCCTTACAGCTGTTGCTTCCATTCCAGGGAGAAGCCTGGCTCTGGCAGGGGCTGCATGGCAGCGGCCCCCCAGCTCCTAGCCCTGGACCAGGGCATGCACGGGAAAGAGGACTCTGGGCAGGGACCAGGAAGAGGTGGGGACCCAGAAACATTGGTTCAGGAATAGGCTGAGAAAGCAATGTGGGGCAAGGAGCTGGGGGGCACAGGGAGGGCAGTGATCAGAAGGAGAAACAGAATTCAGAACAAAGTTGTCGTGGACAGGGACGTGGTAGAATGCCAGAGAGCAGGGCGGAGAGACACAGAGACTAGAGAGTCAGAAACAATAGAAACACAGAATGGGAGAGGGAGAAAGAATAGATTCAAGAAAGAAAAATTAAGATAGAAAGTCTATTTTAGAGTTAGAGAAGAGAATGAAGTCACAGAAACAGGAAAGAGAGAGACTTCCAGAGAATCAGAGGCAGAGAGGAACGAGTATATGATAAGTAGACAGGAAGCAAGAAGAGAGGTGGCAGAGAAGGGAGGGAGGAGAGGCCAGAGCCAGGAGGGGTCTACATTCAACCCTCCCCCCATTTTCTGGATGAGAAAACTGAGGCCCAACAAACCAGTGGCAGAATCAAGCTTAGCACACAGGAGACAAAGACAGTGAAAAGAGAAAACCTGAAGGAAAGATGAGAGCCTGAAAGAAAGCCCCGAAGGGGAGAGTACAAGAAAAGATGGGAAGGCAGGGTTAGGGTCCCCCAGGGTGCCCACAACAGTGAACACCCACCTCTCTCTCAGTTGACATTCTGGCAGTGGTCCCACAGAGCCAAGGACCTCCTGCCTGACCTGGGTCCCAGGTACATGCAGAGAAACTGGGGGTGTGGTTGGGTTGAAGAAACACCAGTATGAGGATACCCACTTTCACACACTTATTGGAAGGGAGCACGTGGAGGTGGGCCCCTGGCAGGTCTAAGTAATGTCAGCTGACGGCAAGTAGGAGATGGTATAATCCCAAGCAACAGATGCCAGAAGTTACCACGTTTCTCGAGGTGCGACCATGCAGAGCAGGAGCATCAGAACTGTAACAGGGAGTGTGATTCCCAGTGATTCATGGCTATCAGGGATGGGTAACCCCCCTCAGCAAAGAGCGATGTGGAAGTATTGTACCCATGTGAGGAAGAGGGTCTCAAACCAGGAGTCCAGCAATGTATTCTGAGGATACAATATCTATTATTTTTAAGATTTTATTTATTTATTTTTAGAGAGAGAATCCAAAGCAGACTCCATGCTGAACTTGGAGCCCAATGCGGGGCTCAATTCCATAACCCTGAGATCATGACCCGAGCCGAAAGCAAGAGTTGAATGCTTAACAGACTGTGCCCCCCACGCCCCCCACCCTGAGGATATAAGAGTTCTAATGAGATTTTTAACTGTGCATTTTCCTTATTTTGTATTATTTTAAAAATTCTCCTCCCTGTTGATCAAAAGTACACTTACCATGATGAGCAATGAATAATGTATAGAATTGTTGAATCACTGTATTGTATACCTGAAACTAATACAACTGCATATTGACTCTACTGGAATTAAAAGAAAAAGGAAAAAACAAAAACAAACAAAAATGATCTCCCCAGTTATGAAAACCAGTGGTCTCTTTTTACTGACAAAAGAGATTTTTGTAGAACAAAGCTTGAATTTCTTGGTGAGGTTACTCAAGAAAGACTGAGCTTTAAGGGGATCAATTCAACAAATGTTGACCATGTGGGGGACTGGCCCAGCATGGGGTAAGAGAGCACAGAAAGGGTGAAAAAGGCATCCACACACAGAAGGGGACAGGAGCCATGACAGAATATTGGAGATAATATGTATCAAATACGTAAATATATTCAGGATAATGGGAGCCAAGTTGCTCATCATTGGACAAGAAAGTCACAAATATGGAAAGAAATATAGAATGAGCTGTTTGGTGTTGGAGTGGCATTGGAGGGAGTGGGGTGATCTCAATAATTTTGCAGATAGATATCTTTTAGCTTTCTCCACTGAAAAGACCTGGAAGACATAACACCCCAATAACAATGAGCACCTCAAATACCTTGATCTTGGCTTCTAAAAGAATCCAGGGCTCATTGTAGAAATAGCTTATTTCTGAGGCCCAGAAAGAATAAGATGAGCCTGTTGTTCTGGAAAGTGAGGAAGTACTTAAAAATGGAGATATATCCAAGAGACACAGAAGTCACTGTGTCTGACCTGGAACACTCTGAGCATCAAAATGAATAAGGATAGTAACAGATTATGGTGTATTGAAGAAAAGGAGAAATCATGAGTCCAAACAGGGAGGAAGGGAAGGAAGGAGGAGGAAGGGAGAATTTGATGGGGAACAGGATATTTATATCATTTCAAAATACCTCCCCATAAAAATACTCTATTACTGCAGATGGAAAAGGAATAATTTCCTGAGTAACGTTCCTGCGCAGAAGCTTGGTGAACATAATCAAGGTGATCAGACAGCACCAGTAATGAGACAAATTGAAATCATGGGCCGCCTGATAGTGTGCACAGAGAACACAGCGTCGCTTCTGTGATATTCCTGCTAAAGACTTGAAACCTGAATCTAATCATGAGAGAAGATCAGACAAACCAAAATTGAAGGGCATTCTACCAGGGCAAGGCAAGAATCACTGGCTTATAATCTTCTAAAGTATCAAGATCATGAAAGTCAAGGAAGGACTGGGAAACTATTTCAGTCTGAAGGAGACTAAAAGACAAACAAAACAGGATCCTTCAGCTATAAAGGACAGGACTGGGACAACTGGAGAAACTCGAATGGGGCCGAAGGGGTAGATTATGGTAATGTACACACGTTCATTTCCTGACTTTGATGGTCCTGGTGTGGTTATGTAAGAAGATGCCCTTGTTTGTAGGAAACACTAAAATATTCACTCAGGAAAAAAATGCTTTACATGGACTACAATATTCACTCAGGGAAAAAAATATATTATGTAAAAAAATACGTGATGTGTAAATGCAAAACTGTTTTAAAGATTTTTAATAAAGGGGCCCCTGGGTGGCTCAGTTAAGGGTCCTGAGATCCAGCCCCGCTTCAGGCTCTGCACTTATCAGGGAATCTGCTTGGGATTCTCTCTCCCCTGCTCCCCTGCTCATTCTCTCTCTTTCTCTCTCAAATAAATCTTTTTAAATTTTTTAATAAAAAATTTTAAAAAGACTCAAGATAAAGAATTTTTCATATGAGCAATGCCAAACCTTCAAGGAATTAATAGCCTGAATTCATACAACACTTGGGTTTTGTTTTGTTTTTTTAAGATTTTATTTATTTGACAGAGAGAGAGATCACAAGTAGGCAGAGAGGCGGGGGGTGGGGGGCAGGTGGAACAGGTTCCCTGCTGAGCAGAGAGCCTGATGTTGGCCTCAATCCCAGGACCCTGAGATCATGACCTGAGCTGAAGGCAGAGACTTAACCCACTGAGCCACCCAGGCACCCTCATACAACATTTCTGTACCCAAATCCAAGTCAGTGGTAAAGGAAAATTGTAGGCCTATGAGACCTATGAACGCGTTTGTAAAAAATCCCCAATAGGGGGCGCCTCAGCAACTGAGTCAGTTAAGTGTCAGACTCCTGATTTAGGCTTAGGTCATGATCTCAGGGTCATTAAGATTGAGCCCCACATCAGGTTCCACATTGGGTGTGGAACCTGCTTAAGATTCTTCCTCTCTTTCTGCCCCTGCCCTGCATTCTCTCTCTTTCTCTCAAATAAATAAATAAATAAATCTTTTTTAAAAATCCCAAACAAAACACAAGCAAAGTCTAGGGCACCATACTCCAGGAGCCTCTCCTGGGAGTCAATTGGCTCGTCCCTGGCTGCTGAGCAGGAGCCTGTGCAGCAGGGGCGCCATCTTGGGTCACGGGGGTCAGCCTTGTTGACAGGTGACAGGGGGCAAAATGGGAGAGCGTGGGGCATTGAGGCCTTCCTGGAGTACAGTTGCCCAGCTACACCCAAACAACCACTCCAGACTTGTATGTTGGGAGACATCAACTCCTCTCATGTTAAAGCTGCTATTATTTTGGCTTTTCTGTCATTCAGTGACAAATCTTATCTTACCTAAAACTCAGCAACAGCAGATTAAAGGAGAAAAGCTGTATTTTCATCCTGCAGATGAAAAACAAAGGATTCAGTACTATTCAATGTTCACTCATGACTACACAAACACAACAGCTCTTAGACTTGGAGGGCGGAAAAACTTCCTAAGTCTCACAAATACCTACAAAACCTCCACTGGCAAACCATATTCAATAGTGAGTTGTTGTTGTTGTTTTTAATCCTCTTTAAAATCAGGAACAAGATAAGGGTCCCTGCTGTCACAGCTTCTGTGGAATTGGGTTCTGGAGTCCCTAGTCATCACAATAAAATAAGGAAAAGAAATGAGGAGTACAAAGATGCAAAGGGAAAAATAAGACTTTCATTGTTTACAGATATTATCTATGTATAATCTACAAACAACCCTCAAATAATTAAAATCACAGAGTTTAGCAAGATGGGTGAAGATAAGATTAAATACATTTTAAAAGGCAGCATTTTTTTATCCTGGCAACCTAAAGTTCAAAAATGTAATTTTTTTTTAAAGTGTGTCTTTAATAGCAAAAAAAAATTAAAATGTACCTTAAAATCAATTTAACAAAGACATACAAGCCCTTTTATGGAGGAAGTTTTCAAACTCTACTGAAAACATTAAAGAAGACCTTTAAAAAATGGGGACATATGTAAGATTCATGGATAAAAAAATGATCAATTATCAGTGTCAACTATCTCCAAATCAATTTGTAGATTCCATATCATCCCACTAAAAATTTCAGCAATCCTTTGGAGAATTTTGCAAGTTGATTTTAACATTTAAAAAAAAAAAGATTTTATGTATTAATTTACAGAGAGAGAGTCAGCAAGAGAGGGAACACAAGCAGGGGGAGTGGGAGAGGGAGAAGCAGATTTCCCAATGAGCAGGAAGCCCGATGCGGGGCTCGATCCCAGGACCCTGGAATCATGGCCTGAGCCAAAGGCAGACACTTAACAACTGAGCCACCCAGGTGCCCCAATTTTAACTGACAAGCAAAAAGGCCAAGATACTCCCCAAAAAGAAAAAAAAGGTGAAAGTCCTGCCCTACCAGCTACTGAGACTTATCAAAAACCCATAGAAATTAAGAAAGTTGGCGTTGGCGCTGGTGATAAACAACTAAAGCGATGGGACAGAATAGGGACCCTAGAAGTAGGCCCCCGCTCTGGGGAAACTTGATATCTGACAGCTGCGTGGCAGATGAACAAAGGACTATTCACTGAATAGCACTGACACTTCTGGCGATCCTTCTGCAAAAAATGAAATGCGATCTGCACCTTACACCGTACGCAGTGATCAGTTCCAGATGGGTTAAGAGTTCAAATACGAGAACCAACTTTTTTGCTGTGGATTTTTGGAGAAAACAGAGGTAAATTCCTTTATTAATTTCCTTTATGGAACAAAAAATTTTTTTAAAAATGCAAACATAAAGGGAAAAAGTGCAGCAAGGCTGACTGTTAACAGACTTTAGAACTTCTGTTCATCAAAAGATACTATAAAGTTAAAACACAAGCCTCAAAGTGGGTGTGGCCGATTTTATTTTCCCCAGAAGCCTGCAATAGTCTCTTCCATGCCACATGCTCTTTTAGAACCTTGCCAATCCCCATCAAGAGTAGCGTTTATACCCTCTCCCCTGGACCTGGCAGGCACTTGTAACTGCCTAAACAGGGAGAGCCAAAGTGATGCCATTGACTTCGGGGGCTAGGTCACAAAACTGCCATCCCCGTGAACTTCTGTTCCCCTGCTTCTGGCCTTCTCCCGCTCTCCCCATCTGTACTTTGCAGGGGACACAGAGCTGCTTTCCACTCCAACTCTGTCTCCACCACATCTGATATGCTAATGCTGGTTTGGGCTTGGCTCCTCCAGCTGTCTCCACAAGATCCTCCCCCAGGACCTCCTGGTCTGGAAACCTGCCTTGGCCTTACCTGGGACATATATTTTCACGGTCTCCAACCAAAGCGGTGGAGAGAGGCACAGAAATCAAAGGCATATCCATCAGTGCTGAGGAGGTGGGAAGAGAGGGCTGGCCTGGAGAAAGTATGCCTGGGTACACTGAGAATGAGGAGCCATGTTCCCACCCACTGTTCAGGAAGGGCTGTCCACCAGAGTCATGCCCAGTGAGGGTGGGAAGAGGATGGGGCTTGGAGAGTTCCCAGTCCTTGCTCTGCCCCTCATATGCTGTGTGACTCTGGGCATGTCCCTTTGCCTCTCCGGGTCTCAGCTTCCTTAACACCAGGGTTCCTATGTTCATCATTGTCATACATTTAATACCTAGCACGGGGGTCTGATACGTGGAACAGATGTTCTGTACATGGAGTTGAAGGAATGCTCTCTTACACTGTCCCCACTTTGTTCCTACCCAGGAAACTTCTGCCCATTTGCCGAGAGCCATCTCATGCCTCACCTGTGGTAAGTCTCCCTTGACTCATCCAGCCACCTGGGGGTCTCTGTGCTTCCCTCCATCACAGGACTAAACTCTGTCTCCCGTCTCAGCCGCTCCTCACGGAGAGCCCTCTGAGAGCAGAAATCAGATCTGAACCACCTCTGTGGCTCAAGACCCAGGGCAGGAAAGGCTGCTGAACTAATTACTTAATTAGCACATAAAGAAAGCTGTTGATTTAAGAGGACCCAGAAGGGTCTGCTCTGGCAACAGGCCACAGAACAGTCAGATGGGGAACCAAGTCCCGGCTGCTTTGAGATTCCCGTCAGTGAGGCCAGTCACGGGGCTGCTGGGGAAGGTCGCCGGCTTCCAGACAGCTGCTTTCTCAGCTGATCCCATGACACACATGAGTGTCTCATTTATTCATTTATTTTCCAATAGTGGCAATACTCCAAGGGTGGCATACTTTTTTGTTTCCTGGTTAAGATCTACAGAGAAATATATATGTATATAAGGATATTAATTGTCATTAGTGCTGCTTTAAATACATCTTCATACCTTTCGTGCCACGGTCTAACGGCCCAGGGCAAACATTCCGTTATCTGCACGTGGCTTGTCTGTGGCCCGTGTGTACTCCCAGCTGGCTTTCCTGGGCCTCCTGGGTCACCTCTTCATCTCACCCGATGCAGAAGACTCGACCTTTCCAGTTTCCTCTGAACCAAATAAATTTTTAGTCCTGAGGCTTGCTCACCCACACCTGTGACCTGTCCCGTCCAGAATGGCTCAGCTTAGCTCAGCTGGGACTGAACAAAGGTCAGCCCCTCAGTGAGCCCCACGGGGGCAGCCAATCTATCTCACCACCCCTCACTCGTATAGTTCGGCCCGGGGCACGTGTTTCTGGATGACCCCTCTGGAGGCAGAATGGAGACCCCTCCCCCAAATAACCTATGTGCTCCCACCTTGTCTCAGGGCCTGCTTTTGGGGGAACCCGAACTAAGACAGCCAAGAAGGAGGTTCATACAGCAGTGCTGGGAGGGGTGATGGGGCCTGATGCAGAGGGGAGCTGTGAGGATGCCAAGAGCCCGCTGATCCCACTAAAAGGTAGAACAGGGCATGATCCGGCTAGATGTAGGGATGTGGGGGGGCACAGTGACACCCAGGTTTCTAATTTGAGCAACTCCTTTACTGCCATAAGAAGTAGTAAAGTAGAGGGCACCTGGGTGTCTCAGTTCTTTGCGTGTTTGACTCTTGGTTTTGGCTCAGGTTGTGGTCTCAGGGTTGTGATCTGGAGTGCCAAGTGGGGTTCTGAGCTCAGCCTAAAGGGTCTGCTTGTCTCCCTCCCTCCCCTTCTGCCCCTCCCCCCACACTCGCTCACTCACTCAGCATTATATGTGCATGTACTCTCTCAGATACACAGATGAATAAAATCTTTTTTAAAGAAAGAAAGAAGAGCACCTGGGTGGTTCAGTCAGTTAAGCGTTTGCCTTGGGCTCTGGTCATGATCCCAGGGTTCTCGAATTGAGCCCCACATTGGGCTTTCTGCTCAGCAGGGAGCCTGCTTCTTCCTCTCCCTCTGTCCCTCCTCTCCATGCCCCCCTCTCTCACATAAATAAATAAAATCTTTTAGAAAAGAAAGGAAGGAAGGAAGGAAGGAGTAAACTAAGGAAAGAGTAAAATAAATTTGGCAAAAAAAATATGACCGGGTTTGAGTGGATTACAGTTTCAAATTTTACATATATTGTAGATAATCCTCATAACAACCTTGTGAGACATTCATAAGTATATTGATTTCTCACAATGTCCAAAAAAGGGATTTAAAGTGGCTTATAAAAAAATCTTACAAAGATTGTGTAACAATACAGGATAGGTATATATAGAATTGTGTATCAATCAGTGGCGTGTTAAAGGTGGTTATGAAAATGATGATACAGAAGAATATTTAATGACATGAAAAGTTCTTTATAACATTTTATTAAGTTAAGAAAAATAAGTCTACAGGAGAACAGAGGAGCCCTGCCTGGGGGAGTATATACATGGGTGTATGGAATGGGTTCCAAATGCAGACCATTCAGATATACACAAAAAAGTGATAACTGCATTTTTTAATCTAAACTTGATTTGTATTACAAACCCCCACTCTGTGAGATGGAAACTTGACCTCAGTCATTTCTGGGTCCCCCCACACACAATCAACTCCACCTCCTTTTCCCTGTTCTCAGGTGCCATCTGCCCACAATGGTGGAATGTCCCCTCAGACAACATCCCATGAGCCTGGCCGAGCCCGGCTGTCCATTCTCACAGGCGGTGTTGTGGGGTCAGGCCTGTTCCTGTCCACCTGACCCTTCAGTCCAGGCAGCTTTCTTGGCCCCTGTGTTGGCAGAAAATGCACCCTCCCACCCACAAATTCACTTCCTAATCCCCAGGGCCTGTGGATATTACCTTATATGGCAAAAGAGGAATATTGCCATAAATGGAAAAATATGCGATTAAGATAAAGATCTTTTTTTAAAAAATCCCATCCCATAATTTCAAGAAGGAAACTGAGGTCCAAAGAAATGTGTTCCCCTAAGGGCAGATCACCCCTAGAGGCTCCCGATTTTTCCCCTTCTCTTTTTCACATCAGAATAAAATGTAATGTGGCATGCTCATGTAGACAAGTGCCACCAGTGGGCAAACTGAATTCACTGATGATTTCTGCATTGACTAAGAACCTATATACCACAAGTTCTGAAGCTGGGGTTCATGGACGCCAGCCCTTACTGAGCTTAGGTCCTATGCAGAAAAGGAATCTTCCTCACCTTTGTCCGTTGGTCTCTTTTATCCAAAAACCCTACAGGTGCCCGTCTGACCCATCAGAGGCCAATAAAACATTCTCTGTCTTTTATTCTGTGTGTATTTCAAGCATTCATTTGGGTGCCTTCACTGACGCAAAGACAAACCAAAAGAATAGCAACGGCTGGAGCCCCGCCTCACGCACCTCTTCTTTGGTTCCTGTGCGAGAGACCCATAAGGATGATGCACACGCATGCGCACGTGGATAGAGATGGAGAAGCGCGCGAGACCGATTTTTTGTTTCATTCTCAACTAGGAAAGAAATTTACTGGTGTATTTAAATTTTTACTTAGTCCCGACTTTTAATGATTTGCCTATTTTAAATTTATTATTACGTATTTGTTTACAATTCTGATTTTACTTATTTTGAAAATTGTGTTTAGTTATTTTTTTAGATTTTACTTACTAATTTGGGAAAGAGAGACCGAGAGAGGGCGGAGAGCAAGGAGGGAGGAGAGGCAAAAGGAGAGAGGGAGAGATAGGATCCCCAATGGGCAGAGCCCCCTCCAACCCCACCCCAACAAGGGGCTCAATCCCAAGACCCTGAGCAGAAGGCAGATGCTTAAGAGACTGAGCCATCCAGGCACCCCTTAAGGATTTTTATCTTATTATTTATAAGGTGAGTTTTTTTCTTGGGACATAGTTGACATATAACATTGTATTAGTTTTGGGTGTATATCATAATGGTTTGGTATTTATATATACTGTGCAATGATCACCACAATAGGTCATTAGCATCCTTGTCTTATACAAGTTACAAAAATTCTTTCTTGTGATGAGAACTTCTAAGATCTACTCTCTTAGCAACTTTCAAATATACAATACAGTATTACTACCTGTAGTCACCATGCTGTACATTATTATCTCCAGGACTTTGTAAACGGAGTTTTGTATCTTTTGAGGACCTCCACCCATTCCACCCACCTTCTGCCCCCACTGCTCGCAACCATGGATCTGTTCCCCGAATCTGTGAGTTCAGTTTAGGGGAAAGGGTTTCGATTTCACATATAAACGAGATCATGCAGTATTTGTCTTTCTACGTCTGACTTACTTAGCATAATGCCCTCAAAGTCCCTCCATGTTGTCACAGATGGCAAGATTTCCTTCTTTTTTATGGCCAAAAAATATGCCAGTTTTTCTAGGTCCACCACATCTTTATCCATCCATCCATCCATCCATCCATCAGGGTATTCATGTTGCTTCCATATTTTTGCTATTGTAAAATAAAGCTGCAACGAGCATGGGAATGTATATATCTTTCAAAGTTAGTGGTTTCCTTTTCATCTGTTAAATCTCCAGAAGTAGAATTGTTGGGTCATAGGATAGCTCTATTTTTAATTTTTTGAGGAGCCTCCATGCTATTTTCCAGAGTGGCTGTCCCAGTTTGCATTCCCACAACGAGGGCACAAGGAAACTCCTTTCTCCACATCCTCACAACACTTGTTATTTCTTGTCTTTTTGATGATAGTCATTCTGACGGGTGTGAGGTGATATTTCATTAATCCTAGGCTTGGATTTTCATGTCCTTGATGGTGAGTGATATAGAATATCATCTCATGTGTCTGTTGGCCATCTGCAGGTCTTCTCTGGAAACTTTCTGTCCAGATCCTCCGCTCATTATTTAATCAGATTGTTTTTTGTTTTCTCTCGTTTTGTCACTGAGTTGTGGGAGTTACATATTTCGTTGTTGTAGGTGTAATGTATTTTGGATATTACCCCCTTCTCCTATATATGACTTTCAAATGTTTTCTCCCATTCAGTAGGTGTCCTCTTCACATTGTTGGTGGTTTCCGTCACTGTGCAGAAGGCTTTTACTTTGATGTAGTTGCACTTGCTTATTTTTCCTTCTGTTTAGGATGAGACTCTTGAGGGATGGAGCTTATCCTGGATTATCCAGATGGATTTTAACTACAGTCACAAGTAGCCTTGTAAGCGAGAGGCAGAGGGAGATTAGACAGTCATGAAAACAGGACAGAGGGGTAGCCACAAGCCAACGAATGCCAACAGCCACCAGGGGCTGGAGGGGGCAAGAAGATTCTCCCCTCAGAACCTCTAGAGGGAGTGTGGCCCTGCCAGCACTTTGGTTTCAGTCCAGTAAAATGACTTTGGGCCTCTGACTTCCAGAACTGTGACAGAATAAATGTCTGTTTTTCTAAACCAGCAAGTGTGTGGTAATGTATGAGCCAAAGGGAACCCCGGGAGAGCTCCATCATGCCCCACAACATCCCAAGGCCCTGAGACTTCCCTCTCCCTCTCCTAGCCTCTCCTAGGCTGGGGAACATTCTGCAGAATTCTTGTGGCCCACCTGCTTGGACTTGCCAGTCACCTCTGTTCTACTCTGCTGTCCAGCACCTCAGCAGGATGCAGGAACTCAGGGCAGGTGCCCTGGCCTCCTCAGGGTGTGCTGACGGGGAGGGCACAGGTCCTACCTGCTCACAGGGCCCTACAGCACCTTTCTGCCACGCTGGGGCAAGTCCCCACACCCCCACTTCCAGGGACAAAGCAGAGGTGGGACACAGATGGGACAGACCAGGTCGGAGACAGACAGAGGCCCTTTCCAGCACCCATACTCCCTCACCTTCCCTCCAACGCTGTCCCCCAACTCTGCTAGAGTATTCCTGTCTGGTCTGGACTCTCCCTTAATTCTTCCAAATGTTTTGCTTATCCTCAAACCTCAAAAGCCAAATATTTCCTTCCTTTATTATTTGTTTTCCTCTGTGGCATGAAGGTTCAGTCCCATGAGAGCCTGGGTGAGGGAAAGGGCAAGGGATTAAAGGAACTATGGGAGAAGGAAAATAAACGTTTAGTAGCTCAATGTTACACATATATTACATATATGCCACATATATGTAACATACATAGGTCTATATATACTTCGTCTATATATGTACATACATATCATCAAATGGAAATTCTACCAGAAACAAGACTAATAGTAGTTACCCTTGAGTCACATATGTTTTCCTCACCTGTCCATCTATGTGTCCATTTCTCCCAATCCATAGCATGAACATGTATTATTTTTGTAATCAAGGAAAAATTGTTACTGTAAAGAAATTATTGAAGTGGACTGACACTCGAAAACAGTTCTCAAGCAAGTAGGAAAGGAGGAAGCACAGAAACAAGGCTGCGATGACCTAAAAGTCCATGCATTTGCTCTGGCTGGACACGTGCTTTGTGACCAGCTTCCCAGCAGGCATAGTTCATGGGAGTGAAACAGACCAACTGCTCAGAAGGGCTGCTATTCTTAGGCCAGAAAGCAGACAGGAATTTCTGCCAAGGCTCTGTTAGATGCGTATTCTTAATCTGCTTTTTTACAGAGAGCAGAAAAATGAAACTGGGTGGTAAAATGTCTTGCCCAGTGACAGAGCTAAGAGACAGAGCTGGGCCTTGAACCCACAGAACGGCCATGTGGAGTGGGTCATGAGTGAAGGGGGTCAAAAGTCATGAACTTCTTATTATAAGATAAACGAGTCCTGGGGATGTAGTGTACAGCATGGTGACTACAGCTGGTAATACTATGTTGTATATTTGAAAGTCGCTAAGGGGGTAGATCTTAAAAGTTCTTATCACAGAGTGAGTGCCTGGGTGGCTCAGGTGGTTAAGCATCTGCCTTTGGCTTAGGGTCCTGGGATCAAGTCCAGCATTGAACTCCCTACTCAGCAGGGAGCCTGCTCCTCCCTCTTTTCCCCACTCTGGCTCTCTCTCACTATCTCTGTCTCTCAAATAAATAAATAATTTTTTTTTTTAAAAAGCAGTTCTCATCATAAAAAAAAAGTTTTTGTAACTATGTGTGTAAATGGATGTTAATTAAATTTATTGTGATAATCATCTGGCATAATGTATCAAATGTATCAAATTATGAGATTATACACCTAAAACTACAATATCATATGCCAAGTATATCTCTACAAAAATAAGTATTAGAAAAATCAGATCAGATCAAACCATGTCATTTCTATATTCAAAACCTCCCATGACTCCTTAACTCATTCAAGGCAAAAATCAAAATCCTTCTGAGAGCCTGTAAGGACGGGTGAACCAGCCCAGTGACCACCCTGGCCTCTTGCTCTAATGTTCTCCCGTTCCTCTCTCCGCCCCAACAAACCAGGTCAGCTCCACCTTAAGGCCTTTGCTCTGGCTGTTCCCCTGGTCAAGCACCCCCCCACACACACTGCCCCCACAGGTATGACTGTCCAAGTCCCTCACCCCCTTCAAGCTTTGGCTCCAAGTTCCTCTTCAAAGGAGTCATACACCAACCACCCTATTTAAGATTGTAACCCACTCCCTTCCCCCCACACTCCCCCGGCACTGCTCTATTTTTATTCATAGCATTTATCACCTTCTAACACTCATGTTTGCTCTTTGTTGTCTGCTCCCCTGCTAGAAGGCAAGTTCTCCCAGGATAGGATTTGTGCCCTTAGTTCACCAATATTACGTAAGTGCTGCCGACGGACCTGACACAGAGTAGAAGCTCACCAGGTGTTTGTTAGGTGGTTGAATGATGCTCACAGAAGGCTCCCACCTAGCCTGGAGCAGAGTAAGTGCTCGGAGAACATGGCTGTCGGGGGCCAGGGGCCTCTTCCCCTTCGCAAGCATTGTATTGGGTCGGGTCCTGTGTTAGGCACTGGGGATGGGAAAATCCTGTCCTCGAGGATTTCCCACTTTCTCGTGAGTTTTCTCACTAAGTGCTCATGATATCCACAGGTAGGTACGAACAGTCCCATCTTACAAGTGAGTAAACTAAACTCACTGAGTCAGGTAAACTGCCCAAGGTCAAGTTAAAGAGTGACCCCTTCTGACTCGAGGAGATCTTGGGATGGTTGCAGTAGAGCTGGCTGCTGAAGGGTTAGTGGGAGAGTCACAAAAAGAGAAGGCTGGATGGCACATCCCAGGTGTCAAGGACAGCAGGCCCCAAGGCACAGATACGATTGCATGTGGGATGTGTTCAAGGGCAGCCAGAATCAGGTAAGGGCAGGTCTATCTGGCTTGCCATGGTGGCCCCCACTCAGTGGGCAGGGGTCGGGCCTAGCCTGGAGACAGGGTGTGCCCACCAGGCTCACTACCAAGACCAGATGAAGCTTGCAGTCACAGAAATAGCCTCACCCCGGCCTCCACCTTCACTGGCAGGAATGGTCCCTTGACCTTGGCCTACTTGGGTCTGCTCCAGCCTGTAGCTTCCTTGGGTTTAGAGCTCTGGGTCCTCACCAGCTGCCCCAGTCAACAGCCTACAGGAACAACTCCCAGGCCCCTTCACTCAGTCTGCCGTGAGCCAGAAGGACACTAAAAAGCAAACCAGACCCCTCCCCGTACTCCTTAGCAGTGTGTTTCCAATGGGAGCAACTGGGCCCGTGCATGAGGCTAAGGACTGACCCTTACATACGAGATCCTTTCTTGTAATCTTCGTGCCATGATTGTCATAATTTATAAGAATTGAGAGTTATTGAACACTGACTGTACTTTTGCATTCCCTACTTAATTGCATTCTCTTTTTTAAAGATTTTATTTATTAGTTTGAGAGAGAGAGAGTGAGAGAGAATGCACAGGTTCGTTGAGGGGGGCAGGGAGAGGGAGAAGCAGACTCCCCCCTGAACAGAACCAGCAAGACTCTGGGATCCTGACCTGAGCTGAAGGCAGACACTTAACCGACTAAGCCGCCTAGGCGCCCCTAATTTCATCCTTATAACAACCTTGCAAAGTAAAGATGACCTCTCCATTTTACCGAGGACCTGCGGTTTACGGAAGGCCACCGCGGGTCAGTGACTGAGATTCAGGCATTCATCCCCTCCCTCTCCCTTCCTTTACTTACACATGGAGGCTTTCTGAGCATACTCCCTTGCTCAACCCGTGCGGGCCTGAGAGGGCACAGGCGGGATTGAACGCACACTCCGTCTCACGTAACATTCATTGGGAGCCTGCTGGGTCGGGTGTTTGATCCATATCTTAACACTTAATTCTTGCAGCAGTGCACCAGGAGGGGATCTGCTCTCCCATTTTACAGGCAGGAAAACTGAGGCTCAGAAAGAAGTGGCTGACCTAAGACTACCCCATGTGTAGGGGGCAGAGCCCGGGACCCAACAGACCCCACGTGCTCAATGCCCACCTCAGGTTTCACATTCCAGTCTCACACTTGCTCTTGTGTTCCCTCGTGCCACTCCGGCTGGGTCAACACAAGCAGGCCTGATATCTAATGGCTCTGTGGGAGGAAGGCAGCAGAGGGAAGCAGCCTTCTTGGGGGGCCCATGAGTGCAGCCCTTATTTGGGGGACCTCTCTGTGTCCAGGGCACTGGAACAGTCAGGGACAGGGAGGGGGCCAGGCCTCTTCGCTCTGCGCAGGACAGGGGTGGGGTATCTGCAGGCCTGAAAAGGCCCAGTCAATCCAGACCAGAGGTCACAGCCACTCCCTCCTTCCCCCAGGATGTCATGGATCCAGCAGGCTCCCCCTGGCTGTGCTGGTACCCTTCATCATCCCGGAGCACCTGCCTGGCAGAGGGGTGGGGTGGGAATTCAAGCTTGGCAGGCCCAGGCTGGGTTGAGTCAGGAGCCAGGAAACGTTTTAGGGAGAAACTAAAACCACTCCTCCACTGGGCTGGGAAGATCAAGGGCGCCACTACGGTGGGAAGGAGGTCTGGAGAGGGGAACTCAGAAAAACGAAGACAAAGAGAGAGGGGCAGAGAAGGAAACCCAGATGCAAAGAGTAAGTAGAGAGAAAAAAAGAGCACAGAAACCAAAAGATAGAAACACAGAGAGGAGAGGCAGAGTCTGAGAGAAGGGAAGAGGGACTTTCCCCACCTCCAGGACAGGGAGAGGCCTCGGGCAGCTCCTCAGCTGGGGTTCGGCCACAGCCTGCTGGACTCCAGGAAAGAGGCGGGGACCACACCCATCTGGAAGCAGTCAGGGTCCCTCAAGGAGGAGGGCGTGGGGAGGATGCCAGACATGAGCCACGTCTGAAAACGGCAGGATTTTGCAAAGGCCTGAACTGGCTCTGGGCAGGGAGGTTAGGCAGACGACCTGGGTCCTCTGGTCTGATAATTTGCAGTGGGCAGAAGGGGCAGAGCCCCCGGGCAGTCCCAGATTCCACAGGAGAAGGACTCGTGGTGGGGGTGGGGGCCAAAGTTGTCTGAGAAGGAAGCCCGGCTCCCTCAACACCACTCCTTTGCAGATGGAAAACAGAGACCCAAGGAAGGAAATAGCCCAAGCTCACCCAGTTTCCAGGTTTTCTAGAACCGCGGCCCCTCTCAATCACTCATTCACTGATTAACTCAGTTATGCCACAAGCACTGGCTGAGCCACTGCCATGGGCTAAGTACTCTGCTAGGGACTAGGGGGACACTGATGAGTAGTAAACGGCTTCCCCTCCCCGGAGGGAGACAAGCATGACAACGCAGTACGCTAAATGCTGTGAAGGGGAGCTCTGCGGTGGGGAACCAGTCTGGGGGTTCAAGGAGGGCTGCCCAAGGAGGAATAACAGGGGTAGATTGAGAGGTTGAGTGGGAGCCACATAGGAAGGTGGGGGAAGGTGGCGGGGGGGAGTGCCCAGCAGAGGCAACAGAACGAACGACGTGCCTTTCATCGGGGTCACAAATTTGGCTCACTGCGTCTCCCCATGCACGGGGAAGCTCAGTTATTTTGTTTGTTACTAATCTGACTTTCCTCCCAAACCACACCCGCCTTGGTTAGCCGGAAAATATGACATAATGTCATCTAATGTGCTTTAAAGCTGGGTCTGATCAGCTGAAAATGATCTCTTTAGGTAATGTTCAGTCAGTCTTAAAAGAAAATTTTCCATCCTTCAGGTCGCTTCCATCTCCACCTGCCTCCCCACGGGTGTGTGTGTGTGTGGAGTGTGTGGAGGGGGCCCTAATGTGAGCAACTAGGCAGATGCCAGGTTGCCCTGAGAGCGGATGGGATCCCTACCGTCTCCCTCTCCAGGGTGATGAGGGGGTCCTCACAGCAGGTCTCCCGCCCAGGCCCACGGTGGCTCTATCTGGTCTAGCTGTACCTTGGCTGCCCGTGCTTACAAATCCACAGTCTCTTGCTTGTTCTCCATCTGACCCCCTGCCCAGTGGTCTCCCCTCAGCCTCTGCTGCCCAGATCCTTTACCCTCACGGGCCTATTTGCTTACTTGTTCTCAATTCAGCCTCTGGGTTTCTTGGAATGCAGGACAGCCCAGGAAACCAAGCGCTCCGGGTTCCCTCCCTCCTACCACAGTTTCAGGCTGCATGCCCCCATTGCTACATAATATGGCAGAGAATGAATGCACCATCCCCTATCAGGAATAATCCCGTAATACACGTCTTTGAATCTTTCTCTTTGTGCACATATGCAAATGTTTCTTTGAGGTAAATACCAAGGGGAATCACTGGGTCAAATACACCAAGGTGTGAGTATTCTAAATTCTGAACTGAGTCTATGGGTTGGCCTCCAAAAAGTCTACACCAACTTACATTGCCGCTCATCAACTTTATCATCAATACTTAGCAAAATTTGTCAAATTTTTGAAACTTTTCAAAATTTCTTACTTGGCAAATGAATTTCCTAAGCTATATTCCCCTTTACCTTCCATTTCCATGAGGAGGAGCAAGGCAGGCATCTTTGCAGGCATAAATCCATTTTATTTCTCTTATGACTTTTATGTTCCAGCACTTTGCCTATCTTTTCTTATCAGGTTGCCTATCTTTTCTTGCTGATTTTTAGAAGTCCTATTTTCCAGACATTGATCTCTTTCTCTGTATGTCGCAAATATTTATTGATTTGGCATTCGAGTTCGACATCATGCTGTTTCCTTTTATAAAGAAATTCCTATCTGATAAGCGGTCAAATGTAGCAAACTTATCCTTCAGAGCTATTGTCTTTTATTTTATATTTTATGTTTTCTAAGTTAAAGTTAAAAGTTGCTCAGGTCTCCTGAATGGTCTCCCACACAGGGACTTTGTGACTGACCCACAAAGGATTTAGTCCAACTTTCTCTCTTCGAGAGAACTCCCTGTGCCCAAGCAGCCAGTGCCACCATCCCTCCTGCCTGCCACCCGGCACTACCCGACACCCCGCTGATCCAACAGCCAAAGCAGGGCCCTCTGCCAGGCCCCATGTTCCTCGGAGGGGCCATCCCACCGTCTCCACTCCAAGCTCAGATAAGGGTGCACAGCACCCAGGTTCTTTGCCTGGCAGGTCTACCTGCTTGGCCCAAGGCCATGAGCAGTCCTTGTGGGGCAGGGTTTAACCTCCATCTTCTTGTGGCTAAGACTTTGGTCTCTTTTTCTCCTCTGGGATCTGGCAGCTTTTCCTTTTCAGCTCTCAAAACACTCTAATTACACTCTAGTTACACTCCCTGTCCCTTACCACACTGCCGGCCCCACCCAGGGGTTGCTGCGTTCCCCAGAGCCAGGCAGAAGATATACATGATCTGGCAACTGCCTCCTTCTTCCCTCGTAGCCCCTCGCACCCTGACAGGCTGAGCCCATGCTGGACAGCTTTTCGGGGTCCCCTTTCCCCTTTTCAAAGTCCACTGCCCCCACCCCCTGAGGACTCCTCATTCTTGTAGGACATCTGGGGGCCTCCCCTGCAGCAACATTCTAAAAAAGGCCACACTCAGGAATTCCAAGGTCATTTTCTGCCTAGAGCTTCTCTCATTAAAGGTAATATAACTTTGTTCCTTACAGGACAGTTCTCCTGAGCCCCCTGCCCATCTGAATTCTTGGGTGACCACTAAGGTACCTATAGACATTCAGAGTAGCACCATCAGCCGCTGTGTCTGAAATGTCACCATGTGTATGTCACAATGTCATTCCTTTGTGTAAAATGTCTTTTCGGGGAGCTTTCTTTAAATGCAAACATATTCCCCTCCTTATGCTTTAGGATGAATTAGATTACTATTGGGTCCCCATGTGACAAGAAAGACTATGACAACCAGACAGCCAGATTTTCCAGGGACATCCTAATCTAAATACTAAGATACCATATTAATTGATATCTGCATAAGCAAAGTTTGTACTCCCTTTATGTCAGTTTATTTTTTTCAGTGAAATTATTAAGTGTGTGACTACCTACAGCTTGATTTTTGTCGGTTATTCACACTTAACCCTGTCCCAGGCCCCGAGCTAGAGCTAGGGATACAAACACAGAGACAGTGTATTAATTCACCGAGATGAAGCTTATGGCCACAAGGGAGGGAGGTGGGCAACAGCTATATCCTACAGAAAATAAATGCTGGAACAGAGGTTTGACCCAAGCCCTTGAGAGCCTGCAATGCGGTTAACTAATGGCCTGAGGCAGAGAGAAATGTCTCAAAGGACCTCCAGCTGTAGCCATATGGAATAGGTGGTCAAGGGCATTCACACAGACCAACAGCTGTGCAAAAGCCCTGAGGCCAGAGACAGCATCGTGCTTCTGGGGAACAGAAGCAAGACAGGGGCCAGGTCAGGAAGGGCCTGGCATTTACCAGGCGATAAAGGAGCTTGTGGGTTTTATCCTGATGGCAATCAAGAGCCCGCAGAGGATTTTCTTTCTTTATTTCGAATTTTTATTGACACACAGAGAAATTCACATATCGTAAGTATACATGTCAATGAATTTTTACAGGAAGTACCCCCAGGTAACCGGCATCCCAAGCCAAATATAGAACATTTTTCACTACCCAGAGGTACTCCCCAAGCCCCTTCCAGTCACTATGTACAGCACCCCCTCCACTCGTCTTGTCTTCCAGCACCGTAGTTTCATCTCACCGGTTTTGAACTTGAGGAAAGAAGAATTGCACAATATGAACTCTGTGGTATCTGTGACAGTCGTTGAAACGCGCTGAGCAGTAGCATGAGCGAACGCTACCCTCTCTGCGCGCTCACGGCCCTGCCGATGGGCGCATGCGCAGTCTCGGGTCTGGGCGCTTCCGCGCAGTGCTGTAGGCAGTCCTGTGCTTATCTTTTAGAGCTTATATGTACACATCTGGGAGAATATTTCAAAGAGTGGAATTGCCGGCTCAGCTTTAATATGGGGTGCCAAATAGTTTTCTAAAGTATTTTTAGGTGAAAAGTTTTAAGCAAAGAGAAGACAGGGTGAGGCAGCAGGCCTCTGAAAAGGCAGAGTGTTTGGGGTGCAGGGACACGGCATGGGAGCTGCGTTGAGGCTGACGGATGGTGGGTGTGAAGCTGGGGGAGATTGCCACCTCGGCCAGAGGCGGGGGTCAGGGAGTGGTCACAGCAGGGAGGACAGAGAATGTGTGATGTCGAGAAGGACTGTGACATGAGGGAGCCATGGAGACAGAGGAGTCTACAGGCTGCTGAGAAGCCACAACCTAGGAAAGAGGGAAGAGCTAGCTAGGGTAGGGGGGACTAAGGGGAGTGTCTGAGGAAGGAGGGCAGGTCTAGAGCCCAGGAGACCCTAAGAGGGCCACCGCTTGTGACCAAACGAGAGGTGTCCACTGAATTTGACCAGAGTGTGTGGGAGACTGGTGGAGAGCACAGTCAGCGGGGCTGGTGTGCATGCCAGTCTGTGCACTAGGCGGCCACACAATAAAGCAGGAGAAATAGGCAACAGGCTTAAAGGGCTCAGCACTGCAGCTGAAAACTCGACATCTGTCCTACTGAAATCATCCTCCCTGGAGGCTGGGTGCCCCCTCCTGCAAGGAACAGGTGCAGTCTACTCCTCCCTCTGTCTCCCCTCTCCCCAGCACCCTCACGGGCTTCAGTAGGAGCTGTCCTCAGGACCCACACTGAGGAGGAGAAGGTGGTGATGCCAAGGGGTTAAGCCTGAAGGGCCAGGTAAATCTCTCATCAGCTCCATTGTTTATCTGAAGCTTTAAGGTTACCAGAGACTGTAGAAATGGAAATTACTTCTTGAGATAAGAATGAGAACAAAGAATTCCCCATGCATTGTTCCTGACACAAAGCAACCTGGGTCCCTGTTCAGGTCCTCTCCTTCCTTCCCCAGGTGCAGCACTCGTGCCAACCCCAAGGGACCTCCCTCCCAGCGCTAATGATGACAGCCCCAAATGAGCCCTGAGCCAGACGGTGCTAAGTGCTTCCCTCACAGCCTCTCTTTCAATTTCAAAAGAATCTACTGAAGAGAGTGGAGCATATCATTACCCCCAGTTTACAGGCAAGAAAACTGAGACCCAGGGAAGTGAAATCACCTGCCCAAGAATACCGGCCAGGAGGCAGCAGACACTGACTCCAAAGCCTCTGGGTATCCTAACCCCCACCCAGTCATTCTCTACCCAGGTTCTTTGAATTTCGGAGTCATGTTGACGGCTGCCCCCATCTTCTCTGGAAAGTCCTAGACCTACCCTTTTCCTCTCCACTTCCTGAAGTAGGAGTTCTGTTCATGTTAGGCAACAAAAGGACCACTCGCGATAGGGTAGAGTTTTTACTGGCTGCATGACCTTGGTTAAGTCATTTGGCCTCTTGGAAAATCTGTTTTCTCTTTAAAGTGGGGATAATAATCTAACCTGCCAGGGTGGTGGTGAGGAGAAACTTGAGTTGTACAAGGACCGAGTACAGACATCTAAGAGTCAACAGCCCATCGGGTTCTGGTCACTCTTTCCTCTGGTTTCCATGTCTGGACCTACCTCCTCCCTTTCCCATCAGAGGCCTGATCCTTTGTATGGATGGCTCCAGGGATGTTCTTTGCTGTGAGATCTGAACAAGGGCTCATGTTTGCTTTGGATGACCCAGAATATCTCCATGGACCCTGATATTAACAACCTCCAAAACCTTTCTGCCTGAGGGGTCCCTTGCCCAAGACACTGACAGACCTTCCAAAAAAACAACAACAACAAAAATGTGGGCTGGAGTGTTGGCTCAGAGCCACTGGCTAGACCCACCAGGCTAACTTCTGGGGTCCTCATTTGAAATGCACACCTTGACTCAAAGGCTGATGAGCCAGTAACACTTGATGAGTCTTCATTCAGTGTTCTCTGACTCCTTTAATTCAGTGAATCTGCCCATAGCGGGTTCTGTGTAAGCACCCCCACTCCAAAAAAGGAGTGATGCTTTCAGGTGAGAGGGGCTTTGATGCTCCTTACAATACAGGAGGCACTCACCTTGGAGAGCTGTGACACAAGGCTCAGATTGGAGAGAGGGACAGGCTGCCTCAGCCGTGCTCCTGGATGCGGGGGTGTGACCTCCATGCTTCACTTCTCCTGCTGCTGGACTTGACTCTGGTCAGGTGAAGGGTGTCCCTGATGATTCAGGGCCCTGGCGTGCTAGAGTTCTGGAGGTGGGTAGGGTGCAGAGTGCTAGGGCAATGGCAAAGGCCACCCATCCTGGGTCCCCCACATTCCATGATGACGACACCTCTACTGTCCCCTAGTACCCACTGGTGTCCCTGGTCACCAGCATCCATCCCCACTGGCATCTGCTGAAGGGCACACATTCCCATCTGCGCAAACCCATCTTAGATCTGGGCAAAAGAGGCCCCTACCTGGGCCTACACTCTATCTAGAGTATCGTGTGCAACACAAAGACTGAAAATGCAGGTCTAGAGATGCAGATATGTGGATTTAGTCTTGTGAGAAATTATTTTGGAAGCCCATTAACTGACTGAGCAAACAAGAAGACCGGAGATGGAAGTCAGAGACAGCTTGTCCCCATCGGTGCTGGGCTGAGAATCCATCCCTGTGTAACGCCAAGGGTCCCTGCATCAGACACACTGAGGTGTTAGGAGGTAAGAGGGCATGGGAGAGACGGACCCCTCACCCCTCACACCCAGGGGGACTCTCGGCTGCCCCCAGCAGGCCTGGACAGCCTTGGATCCACAGGGCTGGCACCATTAGCCTCACAGCGCGTCGGAGCACCCCTCCAACGGGTTTGGCACAGTAATTAATTAAATCAGGGCCCGGAGGAGGGGTGGGAATTGAGTGCAGGAAAGTGAGGCAGCAACTGCAAGGTCCGGAAGGAAAACAGAAGCCCAGAGGTACTCATCTGGAATCTCCCCAGTCAGAGCTCTGGGGATAGCACAGGGAAGGCCACAGCTGGGGGCTTCTCCCAGACTCCCCACACCACAGCACTATGGATCCTGGCGGCCTCTGGACAGCTGAGGAGGAGGATGCAGGGTGGAGGCAGGATCCCTTCAAAAGCACAGAGTTAAGCTGGAGTAGAAGCCAGGTCTTTTGGTAAGAAGACTATCCTCTCTACCCTGCAGGAGCCATGGAAGGTCCAGGCTCTTGACTTGCTACCACGTGGCTAGGGCTTTGTTTCTTCACCA
The DNA here is from genome assembly GCF_009829155.1 of Mustela erminea. Taxonomy (NCBI): domain Eukaryota; kingdom Metazoa; phylum Chordata; class Mammalia; order Carnivora; family Mustelidae; genus Mustela; species Mustela erminea. The sequence goes on along the minus strand of NC_045622.1, from coordinate 53,441,991 downwards.
CAGTATAATGATGTTAATGAGACTAAGGCCCCGAGCCTTGTCCCTAGCCTGGGCTCTCCTCCCCTGACTATAGCTCCTATCCCCAAAAGACAGACACAGTCTTAACAATAATTGGTCAAATTCAGCAGATAGATTTTCTGATGGTTGGACTGCTTCCATCTCATCTGACTCCCCCACCACAACTCTCCAGACCCCCACAAGGAAGCAGCCAGCCCAGAGCATGTCTCAGTTTGATCTGTTAGTGGTTTGTGAGCAATTTGAGTTCAGGATTCAATCCCACCCCTCCCTGGGTCTGCAGCACCCAGAACAGAACTTCTCACAGAGGCCTCAAGGGTACCTGATGAATGAATAAATGAATGAATGAATGAACTAATGAACCATGTCTGTTTTGCCTGGAATAATATCTCATACCAATAGCAGGACACATGTGACATGACATAGTGCCAGGAGAGATGTGTCTGGTGGGTAAACAGACGGTGTGCTGTGTGTCTTCCCTTTGTTCCACCAGCTCTGTTCACCACCTTCCCCCGTCTACTCTGCCCCGGAGGCTGACCTGAAGGATTGCATCAACTGGCCACCATGCCCTTTGGTTTCTGGTTGGGTCAGCTGAAGGGAAGCCCAGCAGGAGACAGAAAGGAAGAGAGAAGTAGGGAAGAAGGTGAGGTACTTATTCCTCTGGCCCCCCTGTCTGTGTGGTGTCTCAGACTGACATATCTCTTGACAAAAGGAACTGCTCCTGTCAGGTCCTTTCTCCCCACGTTCCATTAATGTCTCCCTCTCCTCATTCCTTCAGGTTCTAGGTACTACCAACCTCGCTGTTCCTAACTCTAGGACACTGAAGAGTCCTGTGTGGCTTCCCATCACACCACACCTTCTCATCTTAATAAATAGTCCTTTTATTAAACCCACCTTGAACTTTCCTACTTTAAGTGTAAATCTGTTTTCTCCTGGGACTCAGTCTGTTACAAATGGGTAATTGGATGGATGGATGGATGGATGGATGGGCAGATGGAGGGATGGATAAGTGGATGGATGGAGGTAGGAAGGGGGGGATAGATGGGTGGATGGATAGACGAATGGGCAGATTAAGGGATGGATGGAGAAGTGGATGGATGGATGGATGGATGGGTGGACAGAAGGATGTGTGGCTAGAAGCAGCATAATGCAGAAGTTAGAGCCCAAGTCTCACAGCCTGGATTTGTATACTAGCTCTACTACTTATTAGATGTGTGAACTTGAACAAGTTATATAATGTCTCTAAGATTTTGTTTTCTCAGCTGTAATATGGGAATAAAAATAGTAACTTAGAGAGCTGTCGTGAGGATCAAATGTGATAATAAATGCAAGGAATTAAGCATCTTGCTTGGCACGCAGTAAGTGCTCAATAAATGATCACCCCTCTGTGACTATGGCTGGCCAAGCAGGTGGGAAGACGAAGGCCCACACTGCCTCCCCCAGCTTGAGCCACCTGAATGAGGTCAATCCAGGTTGTGTGTAAAACATCTGTGTGTTCTTTCCCAGGGGGGCTGCCAGACTTCCCTCCCTCCCCTGAGACTGGCTATGGAAAGCACTGGTGTTGTTCTCACTCTTCTCCCTGAGCAGGGTGGGCGGGTATCTGAGATGGGCACACAGACAGCTCTGTCTCCTACTAGGCACGCCCATGGTCTTGCTCTGCTTTCTCTAGATTGGGAGTGGGGGGCATGGCTGAAAACTCGGGACATCCGTGACTGTAGCAATTCAGCTCTAATCCCTGCAGCCCCCTAGCAAGCTTCCTACCTTTTGCCTTCCAGGAGGCCCCATGAAGTTCAAGAGCCACAGGACTTTCTGGCTATGAGCCCCCCAGTGAAGCTGAGAGGAGTCTCCAGAATCTTCCTCTTTAGAGGCCTGGGCAGGGAGGAATGGCCCTGTCACCAGGGGGCCAGCCCTCCACCCCCCGGGCCCCTCCCGTGGGGAAGAACGTAACCTGAGTTCAAGGCCTGGCCCCACGGCTGGCTCCCTGGGAGATGTTGGCAAGTCACCTGATCTCTCTTAACCTCAATTCCCTCAGGTTTGAAATCAGAAGAATGACCCCCCTCCTTGCGGAGAGTTGCCAATGCCAAGAAGAACGTTGAACGTAAGAGACCATCAGTTTTTCAAATGATGGTTTCACCTCACAATTACCATATTTATTAGTCTTAGCGTAATTGTGCTGATGTGCAAAGCACACTGCAGAGGACCTGGCACATAGTAGGTGCTCCCTGGAGCTTGGTCTCCGCAGCACCTTCCCCTCCCAGGCAGTCACTTCCTCTGTGGGAGGTCACAGTGGGACCTCCTTTGCTTCCTTGCTGAGTACCACAGCCCCGTGAAGATGAGACTGTGACTAAAGAAGGGGAAAAAGGAAGGACTGGCTTCTAAAATTATATTCTCAGGGAAATGTGAAAATTCAAAAGAAAAAAACTTACCAGGTCATGTTTTCAAAAACCTGACATGGCGCGACCGCATCAAGCCATGCCTGGGACTTCAGGTGTCAGGGGCAGGAGACCAGAGCACTGAGCAGAGAAACTCCCGCCTCCACTCCCGCCTCCTCCCTGAGCGGGATTTAGCAAGACAGTCAATGTGGTGTGTTCTGGATCATAGCTGAGCAAATTGCCAGAGTGTCCTTTGGGCCGCTGGCGGCCTCCTGGAGCCATAGCAGAATTGTAGATTCCAGATCTGGGAAGGCCCCTTGTCTCTGAGTCCAGCCTCCTGCCTTTAAATTGGGGGGGGGGGGGGTGCGTACTGTAAGACCCCAGGGGCAGAGGCCAGCCCCCTTCAAGGATGGAGATGCCACCCAAACTTTCATCCCTGGAGGGCTTTCCCTCATGGCAGTCAGGAAGCCTCCCTTTGATCCAGCCTCAGCCCTTCCTTCCTTTATGCATCAATCAAAAGCCCCTGATCACATCTCCATGTGTTGGCCCAGGGGACACAGGGACCAATGGAACAGCCTCTGTCCACTCCCCAGTCTGTGTCACTAGTCAAGCACACAACTTCGCTACGAGCTGGACACAGGTCAAGGCTAGACCCTGGGGCGAGGCAGGACCCAGGTGACACAGAGCATAAGGCAAGCTCTCCCTAAACAGCTGAGGAGTATTACATGCATGGATGAACAAATAGTGAACAGCCAGGCTCTATAGGAACATTTTTGGGAATGAGGATCACTGCTTCCCAGGTAGCCCATTTCCCTGAAGGGAACAGGTTGAAAGGGGTGGCCCAGGCAGAAGCTGGCAGAGCTGGCCATGGAGGCTCCTTCCACCCCCGGGGAGGCGCTATCCACTGGAGAGACCACAAACCTTCCCACACATGCCTGGGCTTCCAACCAGGAGCTGGGGGATCCCCAGGTCTGGAAAATCCCTCATGTCTGGCTGGGAGGCTTTCCCATTCTACCCCGCCTCCCCCACAGGCCTGGACGTTCTCAGCACCATTTCTTGGAAGGAGATACTGGCTCAGGATCAGAAGTTCTGGAATTCACTACCGGAAGTGGCCCTCTGAACAATGGGAAAAGATCCCTGACTGAAGAGCCAAGACCTTCAGGCTCTGATGCCCACTCCAGCAACTACAGGCATAGGATTCAGGAGCGGATTGCTCCGGGTTCAACTCCGGCTCTGCTGCTTCAGCGCGCTCCAGATTTCTGGCAAGTCATTCCTCTCGCTGAGCCCCGGTTTCCTCTTTTTAAGAAGGGATTATAGTATCTGCCTCAGCAGATTCCTCTGAGGATTATATGAGGAACCAGATATCCAGCCGGTATGCAAAGATTCTAACTTACTGCTTTGTAAGTCCCTGGGTGCTTAGAGTCCCCTGAGTTTCCCTCCCACCCAAAACACAGCACCCCACCACGATTCAGCAACGGAAGGGTTAACTTCCAGCTCCATAGAGGATCTCCAGGATCCTGGCAACACTTCTGATGGGTTGGTCCCCATATTAAACTAAGGGGTGTGAGAAAAACTTTATAAACTGCGAGGCGCTGGGTAACTCTGAGATCTACACCTTCATTTTAGATACGCTTCCCGATCATGCGTAGTCCGCCCTGCCTCCTGGACCCCCATCTGGATGCCCCGTGGGCGTGGCGTGCTCTTTACTCCCAGAATGAACCGCGTCCCACTAAACTCAGCACAGGAGTTGGCTTTACCTCAGCCCAGCTGCTCCGCATCGCTTCTGTACCCAGTCTGTGCCAGTCTGCGATTCTGTGTCCCCTCAGTCCCGAGGTCCATCCCTTCTTCCCGCCCCCACCCACCTCCAGCGGTCCTCGGTCCTCGGCTCAATCAGAACAACCTCCTCACTGGTCTCTGCCCTCGGACCTCTCCTGGCATTTCATTCTCACACAGTGACGTCCCTTGGTGATGACTGTCACAGGTCAGGCTCCTGGGGCAGGAGATTCTGTGATGAAAATGGGCTGACAGGAGGCTTATTGGGGATCCATCTCAAGCTCAACATCTGTGGGGGAATAACAGAAGCAGGACTGGGCAAAGGAACAAGTTGGGCTGTGAGACAGACCCCACCACAGGGAGGGGGGGGTCTTCCCCTCTTGGAAGCTGTGCAGTTGGAAAAATTTTTCACAGTGGGACCAAATTGAGGCATGGGGGCTGGGCAGTAGACCCCACTATGGACCAGACCCAGTAGAGGCGGGCCAGTCCCAGGAAGGGGAGTGACATTAGATGAGGAGGGTCTTTTCAGCCTAAGGCAACGGCAGAGAGGAGAGTCTTGGGCTGTGAGCTGTCAGCCTCCAGAAGGGTGGGTGCTCCGGTCTGAGGAGGGAGACCCGGGCATCCCAGGAGCGCACACGGTGCCCACGAACAGCGCTCTGGGTGGAGTAGATGCTCAGGAACATTTGTTGCATTATGAAAAGAATAAACCTCCATTGCCTTCAAGATGAATTTTGAATGTCTTAATCAGCACACGAAGCTCCTCAAATCTGCCCCAGACATCCCCTCCATTCGGCTTTCAACTCCCCCCCAACCCCCCACCCCCCACTTGCTCTCCACTCTCTTCCCATATTGTGCTTCTCGCAGTTTCCCAAGCCCCACATGCCATTTCACACCTCTGCTTTCACACACGTTATTTCATCTGCCTGCAATGCCTTTAAATGGAAGAAGAAATCCTCCTCTCTCCTTCCAGCTCCTCCCCACTCCTCCAGTGAGACTCTGGCCAAGCTCTACCTCCTCTCGGGAAACCTTCTACTCCTTCCTCTACATGTGCTGCTTCCACCATGTCCAAGGGCACTGAGAACTTCAGCCAGGCTCAGATCCACAGGCCCTGGGGTCTTGAGGGCCCTCAGCAGCCCAAGACATACCACGGAGCCAGAGTAGGGGAGTCTCAGGAAGCGCAGGCAGAGAGAAGAAACAGAAAGTGAAGAGACCAGGGGCACGCAGAGGGGAGGGCTTCACGGTACCTCATACTGTCCAGCATGACTGTCCTGGTCATCCTCCCCCAGCCGCCATCATCACCATCAGCATGATGTCAGCAAGGCCACACTGTCGAGTGCTTACTACATACCAGGCTCTGGGCCAAGTATTTTGCAGGCACCCTCCCTTTAACCCGATTTTATCCTCGCTATTAATAACCCCCAACAGTAGGTACTATTATTAAGTTCAGGAAGGTTAAGAGCTCTGCGAGAGGTCAAACAGCTGGTTAATGGTCTGTCTGGCTCCAGGACTATTCACTTCACCAGCAGGCAGCTGGGCCACACTGATCTCATCCCTTCCTGCCCCTCCCATCCCTGTCCCCGTCACCGTCTGCGGGAACTTCTTTCCTAAATGAGAAGACAGCCCGCTAAGGAGATGTAGGGTGGGCCCAGCTGCAGCCCCAAGAGACTGGGGTGGGATCCTGGGAGAGGGTGAGGGAGCACACTCAGAATCCCATCTGCCTTTCTCCATCAGACCAAGATGGTGTTTGCTTTCGCTACGGCTGCCAGGGCTGCTTGGAGAGCTGGTCCCCTTCTCTTGTCTGCGAAAAGGGAATCTGAAGCTCTAAGGGAAAGAGCCCCATTGAGGGTCACACTGTGAGTCAGGAGCCAGCCAGGGTTACAGCCTAGACTCTGGGGTCCCAGACCAGGGCCCTGCCCCCTGCCAGGCTACAGCAACAAAGACCACCTTTAAGGGGGAACTTAAGGAGGGGCTTCTGGGTGGCTCAGTGGGTTAAGCATCTGCCTTCGGCTCTGGTCATGATCCCTGGGTCCTGGGATCAAGTCCCACATCGGGCTCTCTGCTTGGCGGGGAGTCGGCTTCTCCCTCTCCCTCTGCCAGCAGGTCTATCTACTTGTGCTCTCTCTCTCTCTCTCTGTGTCAAATAAATAAATAAATAAAATCTTTAAAAAGGCGGGGGGGTGGGGGAGGAATTTGAGGGTATAGGGAAGAGCCCCTCCTTACTCACACAAAGGCCTACCTCCGCAGGCTTCTGAGATACCTGGAATCTGTCCAGGGTGATGACCCTCCTGACCCTTGACTCAGGCCCAAAGTCTCCACCCCAGCTGGAAGCCCTCTGCCAGGCTTCCTCAGCTCCAGAGATACACAAGAGCCCAGGGACTGACTCTGAGGAGGCTCTGGGGGTGAGGAAACCCCAGGCATGGTCGGGACAAAGACAGATGGACAAACAAAAGGCAAAACAACCTAGTGAGAGGTTTTAGCCAGACTGGTTTTAATCAGGCTCCAAGTGTACTGACCATGTGAACTCTGGGAGGATGCCTGATTGCTGTGGGCCTCAGTCTTCTCGTCTACAAAATGGGAATTCGAATTCCTATCAGCAAGGTTGTTGTGGGGATTCGATGAGACAGTTATTGAAGACATTTGATGAGGCAACAGTCCTGGTGCCCTGAAGGAGACGTAGGTGGCCATTGGATTATAACTGAATCTGGCGTCGGACAGAGCCAGTAGTTTGTCCACGTTTCTCCAGTCCTGGCTAAACAACACAGACAACACAGAAACTTCTTGGCCTGGTGTCTAGAACACCTATCCTGCCTTTTCACCTCTCCTCACTCATGCTTTACTCCAGCAGCTCTGGCATTTTCTGCGATATCATAAGCTTTTACTGAAAGTACGTATTTGCTTTCTGGTCTATCTCCCCAACTTGGCAGTGATCCCCTAGAGGACCATGACCATTCTGGCTCTTCTGTGTCCTCGGAATCTAGCACAAGAGCTTACCATGATGCCAATGCCAAGGGTTGATTGAAGTGGAGTTTTGTAGCCTCCAAGGAGATACTGACAACAGTGATTGGGGGATGGAGGAAAGCAGATACAATGTGAAGATGGCCTTTCTGCTAGAACTTTCCATATGCAGCAGGGAGTTGCAGATGTGGTGAGTTTCCTGGGAGCATTCAAGCAGAACCTGGGTGGGTATTGGGCAGTGGCATGATCACTAAGGACCAAGAAGACCTATAGAATCTATGAGCCTGGGAGAATGTCTGAATTGGAAGGCCACTCAGAGGCCCTCGAGCCCAACCTCCTCAAAATACAGGTGGAGAAACTGAGGTCCTCAAGGGGAGCCAATGCTACATCCAGGCTGAGAAGCTGGTCTCCTGGGTCTTCATAGAGAGGGTGGGAATGGTTACATCTGCTTTACAAAAGAGGAGAGTAAGGCCCAGAAAGGGGCAAAAATTTGCTGAGGTTACCAGGAGAGAGTGTGGTAGACCGCATCCATTTCTCTGGCTTCAGGGCTCTGCCATGGCTGTCTGGGCTGAAAGGGTTTTGACTGGAGGAGAAGGAGCCAGAAGGCAGATCCCTACCCTTAGCAAGACTGGAATAAGAAATAGCTCCTGGGACATGGGGCTGTGTCTTCTGGTTACAAAAGCCACCGCATATTCTTAGCCTAACTCCATTGGCCCAAACACCAAAACTCCAGGAGGGGAGGCCTGCAAGGCACTCATTACCCATCCACAGAGAGTCTGAGGAGGAAACGGGCTCAGAATGGAGACTGGCTGCTCCACCCACCACAGGAGTCTGGCCAGGTGGGCCTCAAGCCCAAGCCTGGTCTCTCTCAGAAGAGAAGCAGAGACAGAGGGGAGATTGTGCTGACCTGGGAAAGTCAGATGGGGGTGCGGGGGACAGGCTTGCCTCTCAACAGGTGGGAGAGGAAATAGCTGAGATTTGCACGTCCCTCAGCTGACCCCCACTGTCCCCTCAGGGACCTCCTCCCGACCCCAACACCCATCTTCCCAGTTGCTGCATTCATTGGCCCTACCCTGTTTCTACGGCATCAAACAACCCTAACTCGACATGATCTCTCATGACTCCGTGCTTTCTGCATGCTGTTCCCTGCCTGGCAAGCTATTCCCTCCCTTGCCCCTCTAAGCCTCACTCATCTTTTACTCCTTCAGCTGAGGCTTCCCTGGCCCTTCCACCCAGCCCCTCCAGCTCTCTGAAGCAGATCAGATGCCCCCTGCTCTAGCTCCTCCCAACCCCTGTGGCTTCTTCCCTCTGTCACAGTGCTGGTCACACCATGGTCACTGCCTGTTTCTGCCACCCCCAACAGACTGTTCTGGAACAGAAGCCTCTAGAAAACAGGATTGGGCTCTGATTTAGGCAACATCTTTAGATCCAGCAAAGATCTGACCACGAAGGATCAACTCATTCATTCACTCATTCCACAAATAATGACTAAAGTCTGACCATGTGCCAGGAAGTTTCCATGTGCTGGGGACAGAACAGGAATGAAACAGACAAAATTCCTGCTGCAGGATCGTCATTCGGGGTGTGGGGGTGGGGGAGAGGTGATGGGAGGTAAACAGCAGTGAAAATGTCATAGTCCAAGTAAGTTTGGATGGTGACAGGCTCTATGAAGAAGGTGAAACAGTGCTTCTTGAACCAGGAGCTGCAGAAAGGACGGCAGGTTCCAGCACAGTGGGCTGGAGGGAGGTGAATTCCAGACCTGCTCACCTGCAGGTCCCTGGAGGCTACCTTCCCTCTCACAGGCGCTGCTGGAAGCAGGCATGTAGGAAGGAAGCCTTGGGGGCCCCCTGGAAATGCCAGACGTCTCTCCCACCCACAGACACACTTCCTGGCTCTCCAGGAATTCGATTCAGCAACAGTTACTGAGCAGTTAGTTATGAAACAGTCACAATAGCTGCCATTTGTTGTGAGCCTGGAAACTTCCAGGGACAGAGATGGCCTCCCTTTCTCCTAGAGCCTCTCAACAGCCTGATGAGGTGGGGGGACCTGTCCAGGGTCACACCGCTAGTCCCTGACTTGGCTGGGATCTGGAACTCCGTCTGGTGACACCTGGGTCTGTGTACTTACCACCACACCCCATAGCCCCCCAAGCAAGTGGCCTCCCTGATGAAAAGTCTGGATTCCAAGGTCCTAGTCTCAGCCTGGGGTTGTTGAGTTAGGAGGAGCCTCTTAACTCTTTTGGGACTCAGTTTCTCTTCATATTCAAAGGAGCCCACTAGCCCAGCTCACCTGAAAGGGTTGCTGTGCACATCAGATGAGCTCCAGTATGCAAGCATTTAAGGAAATACCACTACAAGGCAGCAATCAAACCCTCCACCCCGAAGGCTCCCCCACCCCCAAACCACCCTCTCTAGCATTCCAACCCTACCATGGTGTTGGGACCTAAGCCAAGCTAGCCACTAACTCACAACAGGTTTGCTGCCGAGCTTTGGCAAAGGTGAAAGCCTCTGTGAACCCTTATGACCTCACAGCCTGGCAGACAGAAAGCCTGTGTCAAAGCCAAGGGCGAGGCTGAAAGTAGGATTGTAGGTGTGGGGAGAGATGAGTACAGGGTCAAGGGTCAGAGGTCGTGCAGGTTCATGCTGAGGCATGATGACTCAGCAACATCCAATTCCCCTACCCCAAGGAGAGCCAGCTGCTGTTCCCAGGCTAAGAGGGGATGCAACACCAGCATTTGCTAAGGACCTACTGGGTGCTGCTGGGTCTTTTTTAGGCATGACCTCATTTAATCTACTATTGAAGCACAGAAAGGTTAAGGGGCTAGGCTCGATGATTCATAATGAGAATATTAGTTTGCTAAGGGCTGCCATAGCCAAGCCCATTGTAAGCTTCAGCTAAGTTGTTCACTTAAAGTTTTATTTACTGGAGCTCCTCTCACGGGCCAAGAGCCCAAAAAATGAACTTTCAGTCCCACTGCTGCCTCTTTCTCACTGTGCAAACTTGGACAACGGCTTCCCATCTCGGAGCCTCCATTGGTGAAATGGGGGCACGAGCTCTGCCTCCCAGGGTCATGGGGCTGGGAGCATCCAGGTGGCCACAGCATGACCACTGAAAGATCCTCTACATGTGTTTAATTCCTATGACTGCCACCAGAAAATTAAAATGAAAGCACGTGGCCAGACAAGTGTCCTCTCTCTCTTTGTGGCATGGGGCCTGCCCTGCAGCTTGAAATGGTAGGACTTGGAGCTGGCTGGGGTGAGAGGGAGGCCACTGCCTCAGCCACGGCAGGTCACTGACACTTGACTCACAGAAGTCTCTGTGGACTGAAGCATCCCTCCTCTGTGTAATCATTTTCAGGTTATCTCTTCTGATGACACCAAGCTGGGAGCTGATGAACTTTTTTCACCTGACTGGCAGGGCACCTGAGTTCCATCCTACATTGGCCTTGGGCCCTCACACTTACAGAAACCCTTATGGAAATGCACCCTAGGTCCTGCCCTGCTCTTTCACTCTCTACTCCCTCTCTCCTTCCCCTCCGTCCTCTCCTTCAGCTCTTATTCTCTACTCTCTACCTCCCCAAACTCAGACTGTCCTATTTCCTCCCCTCAGGCCCTGGTTGTAAGGACAGACCTTGACCTCCCAGCTCCTAGACCTTTAATTAGAGATACTCTGGATTTCACTCTTTGGGGTTGGGATGGTTACGGTGAATCACAGAAAGAGCCAGAGCGAAGGTTTAGAGGATGGAAAGCATCAAAGTGTCTAGGGGTCTGTGGCCTAGTACAGGGGTCATCAACTGTGTGTGGGACTGGCAGATGGGTGGCAGGATCTGAGCTGGATGGGCAGGAGGACCTCACCCCATGGTCCCTCCAGAACACTGAGAGGTTCAGAGTAGCAGAAGCAACGGGGCAAAGCCCTGATGGTCTTGTGCTCCCTGGGACAAGAGGCCCCTCTGAGGGTCTCGGGCAGTCAAGCCTGGAGCATGGCACAAGGCACCGCTCAGCGGGTGAGCAAAAACTGAAGCAGTTCTGAGAAGCTCTGGGTAGGTGTGAGCACAGAGGGGCATGGTCGGGCGCTCCAGGGATCCTCAGCTCCTAAAAGCTGGGACCTCTCTCTTTTGGTTGCTAGTCCCACCATAGTTTTTGGTCTGCCCGTTTTCCCAGCAGCCTCCCTGCTCTGTCCACTTCCCAGGGCATGAAGCAGTGAGTGCCTAATGATAGCTATATTGTGCGGCAGAAACGGAGTGGGCCTCAGAATCAGAGACCCGGGTTCGAGCCCAGGCTCTCCCACTTGTGAGCTGAGTGACTGGGGGCAAGTTGTTCTGCCTGTCTAAGACTCAGTTTCTTCATCTAAACAACAAAGATCGTATGAAGTAACGGATGGGAGCACTCAGCCCAGACCCAGACCTGAATACCTCTTTCCTTCTCTTCATCTCACAGAGGGATGTGAGAACCGCATTGCGCACCTGACCTTGCCATGGGCATGTTGGGAAGAATTACCTAGAACTTTCTTCTTGCCTGCTAGACCCAAAATATAATCTGGCACCATCTGAAGACCTTGACTATCACCGTCTTCAGAAATCCCAAGTATCATTCCTGTTGTTCAAGACCAAAAAAGACCTTCAGATAGATCTAGATCAAATAGATGTAGACTATCTGAGGCTGGGGATTTAAGAAGCCTGAAGAATCAAAGCCCAAGGGTGTGGATGGATTTGAGCTGTGGCTCTGCCCCGACATGCTCTGTGACCCTGAACAAGCCCCTACCTTCTCTGAGCCTCAGTTTCCCCATCTGTAAAATCCAGGTTTCTGAGACAGTTCAGCCTATCTTAAAAGTAGGGAATTCTTCCTGAAGGGTGCTTGTCCTCTCTCCCAGGCCCTAATCCTGAGCACGGACGTATGTCAGGCCAGGGCATGGGAGCTCTGTCCTCTGGGCCCTGAGGAAAATATAGGCCCCCACAGCATGGTCAGTTTAGGTAAAATAACCCGACCAAGGTCTCCCAGTCAGAACCCCAGGACAGCTGTCTAGTTACAAAAAGACACAGATCAGACAACACAACGTCAATCACCATCACCATCACCAACACCTCCATCGGAGGGAGCAAGTTGTATGCGTTCACGGTCAGACTCCATAGTCTCATTGCTCACACACTCAGACAGGGTGGGAAAGGCCTCTTATCAACACTTTATAAAAAAATCAAATGGAAAGTCAGAGAAAGGGCTTCGTCAGCTTGCTTGAGATTACAGCTGGCAAGCGGTGGGACTGAAATAGTCTTTGGTCCCATGCATCTACATTCTGTGAATCCATTCAGTATATTTCCATGATTCTGATGGCCTGTGACTCTGATTGTCACAGTCAATGTTCCAAACATCTGGTTACTGTCCCTTCTTACCACCGTGGTGGTTCTGTTTTGTTTCCAACATTAAGTCTAAAAGCCCATTCTTCTTCTTCTTCTTCTTTTTTTTTTTTTAAAGATGTTAGTTATTTATTTGTCAGAGAGAGAGAGCACACACACAAGAAAGGGGAGCAGCACACAGAGGGAGAAGCAGGCTCCCCACTGAGCAAGGAGCCCAATGCAGGACTCAATCCCAGGACCCTTGGATCATGACCCCGAACCAAAGGCAGACACCTAACTGACTATACAAGCGCCCCTGAAAGCCCACTTTTTTACTGATACTCACTGAGTGCCTACAATGTGCTAGGTCCTGAGCTCAGGGCTTGGGACACTGCAGCGAGAACAATGGCACAACGGCGTCCCCAGATTCTCAGAGCTTACAGTCAGGAGGCAGAGAGAACAAGTGTGAGTCAATGACGACAAAATGTGGTAAAGACCACGACAGAAGAAGCAGAAGGCACTGCAGAAGCATGAGGCAGGACACAGGATACACACGTGGTGGGCTAGAGGCGACATCCTGAACAGTGGTCCGCTAAGCAGTGACTGGAGGAAGCAATGGGCTTCGGTGGACATTCCAGTTAGAGAGAACAGGAGGGACAGAGGCTGGGATCAGGGAGGGCACCTTGTCCAGGGAACTGAAGATAGCTGTGTATGTCCCAGAACTCAGAGATACAGGTGAAAGGTGAGGCAGAAGAGGTAGGCTGGGGTGAGATTATGCACTGTTTTTATGTCATGGTCAATAATTACAACTTCATCATAAAAGCAACAGTTGTGGGAAGATTTTAAAACCAAGTAGAGGCAAGGTCATTACTGCAATTTAAAAGAAAACCTCCTGTATTATGCTAAACGAAGTAAGTCAGTCAGAGAAAGGCAATTATCATAGGATCTCACTTGTGTGAAATTTAAGGAACAAAACAGAGGATCATAGGGGAAGAGAGGAAAAAATAAAGATGAAATTGGAGAGGAAGACAAACCATAAGAGACTCTTTTTTTTTTTTAAGATTTTAAGATTTTTTTTTTACGATTTTAAGATTTTATTTATTTATTTGACAGAGGGAGAGACAGTGAGAGCAGGAACACAAGCAGGAGGAGTGGGAGAGGGAGAAGCAGGCTCCCTGCTGAGCAGGGAGCCCAAGGTGGGGCTGCATCCCAGGACCCATGACCTGAGCCAAAGGCAGATGCTAAAAACTAAGCCACCTAGGCATCCCCATAAGAGACTCTTAACCAGAGGAAACAAACTGAGAGTTGCTGGAGGGGAGGGTAGCCGGGGGGATGGTGAGGGACATTAAAGAGGCCATGTGACGTAATGAGCACTGGGTATTATATAACACTGGTGAATTACTGACCTCCACCTCTGAAACTAATAATCTACCGTATGTTAATTAATTGAATAAAAAATTTTTTTTAATTTAAAATATATAAATAAATGAAAGAAACCCTCTCACAGTTCCAAAGAACTTGGTCTGACAGAGATGATGTACGTGCAAGCAGAAGGCCTCAAGGAGGTGATTTCCACAATCTAGGCAAGAAATGCTGTCACCTGGCCTCGGCTCAGGTGAGAAGAACAGAGAGAAGGGGACAGATTTGAGAAGCTCAGGGATGCACCAGCCATGGGGATGAGGAAGAGTGCGGAGTCTGGGATGGATCCCAAGATCCAGGTTTATACATCTGGGTGGGTGGTGACACCTTTCCCTAAGATGGGGACTTGGGAGGGGCAGGTTTGGGTGGGAGCCAAAGCTTTGACTCCAGGAAATGGAGTATAAAGCATTTAGGACTCCCTCATTGAGACGACGAGCATGCAGGTGGCTGGGAGGCTGGCATGAGCGACGCCACCAGACGACACATTCTTCACCATCCGGCAACAACGGGAGGCACGGGGCAGGGCAGGGGTGAGCCACCCCCAGGAATCCTGCAGAGCGAGAGGCAGAGAAGATGCAGAACAGAGCCTGGGGAACCACAGGGCTGGGGACCAAGGTGTGGGGGGGCGGGGCATGGTATGGGACAACATAGAGGGGAAAGCCAAAGAGAAAGACTGAGTCCACTATGACTAGATGTCACTCGGTGAGGGTTGATGAGCCACTGTTGGCAGCTTAGCAGCGGCAAAGGCTGGGTTATGGTTTTCTAGAGGGGATGAATGGGAGCGAGAATGTGGAAACAATGAGTCTAAGACCATCATTCAAGAAATTTAACGGATGCAAGGCAGGATCATCGGTAAATGCTCAGCAAATATTCCCAAGTGAATGTATCAGTAGGGAAAAGAGGGCAGGGGTGCAGAGCAGCGAGGCTGGGGGGATGTTCTTTTGTTCTCTTGGCTTCTTTGGCTTAAACACCAGAGATACTAAAACAGAGGTTCTCAGACTTCCCATTTTAACTTGTTAGTAGGATGTGAAATCAATTTACAGGGTTGTAACCACCATTGTTACAGCTAATGGAATAGAACAAAACAGAAAAGAAAATATCAGAGTGTATTAAATGTGGTAAGGGTAAGTATTGTTCTGCCAAACGTTTGCTTCTGCTTTGTATATACATATACGTACCCATGTCCCTGCTGGTGTGATACTATGCATTTCTTATGATAGGCTTTCATTTAAAAAACAAAACAAAACAAAAACCCTTTGACAGAAAACTTGTTTGCTTATGGATAGGAAAGATTCTGATGTTGTCTGAGAGTCAACTTGTGGGGGTAGCATTCTGCAGTTCTGTTTGTCCTGGGACAGAAGGTAATAAGCTGTGCACACAACCCTTTGCACGCAATAATGTAATCATGTAACCCAAGCCTGATAACAAAGTTCTCCAGAGTTCACTGGCCCTCAGGGACAGGACCCAGTCCTGAATAAGACATCTTCCCTATAGAGGGCGCTGTAGCCAGGGGCCCAGGAGACACTGGTGGGACAGACTGTCAGCTGGTAATGGCCCTGCAAATATGTTGTTATTAAGAAGCTGCTCTAGCCGAGGATGGATGATGACAAAACCAAGGCTGGAATCCCATGTCCTGACCTCCAGGCAGGGGCCCTCTGCCTGCTCAGTGTGATGGTGGGATGCAACATGTTTCTTGTCAGGAAGACAGAGAGGAAAGGGGGGAGGGTCCGGGTCACTGATAAGGACTAATAAGCTAGAAGGAGAGAGAGAAGGACAGAGGAGGGTAGAAGAGGAGGCAGAAATGAGTGTGGGGGGCAGGGCAGGACAAGAGAGAATTGTCAGGTCTTAGGGAGGAGACGGATAGGCTAACGGGAAGGGGACAAAGTCCCCTGAGCCTTCCCTCCTCCCTGAGCACCCTTCATGGGGTCTCTCTCAGGTTAGCACCTGACAAAGGAGTAGAGCATCTGAGGTTCCCATGCATGAGGCACCAAGGGCTGACATCAGGGCCGGAACATAGGGTCCCATGTTCTGTGATTCGCTCGCTTTCTCCCAGACTTCGGACCAGACCCCTTCATGCCTGGTTCCCAGCCACACTGAAGCACTGTTGCTTCACACTCTCCCCTCTGGCCATGCTCTTCTGGAATGCCCTTAACGTCCTCCCTTACCCCATATTCCCAACCTTTTTTTGCCCAGCAGGGCTCTCTCAACCATCTCCTCCCTGATGACATCTTTCTTCATAGCTCCAGCTAGAATCTGGCCCCCTCTGCTGTAAATGTTCTGCACAGATTTCTATCAGACAATCCAAAACTCTTTGGGACCCACGATATGTCTATGTCTATGTCAGTGTCCCCCACCCAAGCTGTGGATTCCCAGAGCCCAGTACCAGACCTGACATGTCAGTTCGATAGGTAAACACTTGTTGAATGGATGGATGGATGGATGGACAGACGGACAGTGGATGGACAGGTGGACAGAGAGTAAAGACAGTAGGATAGAGCAATGGATAGATGGCAAGGGCAATGGAAAATTACGTAGTTATAGCGTCAATGTAAAGAAATTAAAAGAATTCTGACTGGGAGTCTAGAAGCTTTCCTGTTCATTCCCTCTGTGATCTTAGACAAGTCATCCCCCTTCCTTGGACCTCAGTCTCCTACCTGTAAAATGAGGGAGGCAATAGGGTAGAATGCATGATATCTGATCACCAAGGGCCCTTCAGCTTCCATCCTGACTCAGTGGTGACAGGTGTATCACTTTCTGTCTGAACATACAGGTCAGCTTAGCTCCTGCAAGCAGGGACAGGAGTATAGGTTCTAGGGTCACAGGAAGCTTGGAAGCCATGGTAGGGAAAGGCAGCACTTGAGATGTGGGCTGGGCCTCCTGGCAGAAGAACAACTCTGACAGCTGCTCAGGAGACAATTTGTTCCTGACCCCCTACCACCAACAGCGGACTGGGACCCTAGAGGCTGAGGCCCTGGCAGATTGGATGAACAGTCTTGGGCTGCTGTGCAAACCAGGGTCTCCTGCTGAGACGGCCCACCGGAGGAAGGGAGCCTCCATCTCTGCTGGGTCCATTCCCCACTCCCAAGGGCAAAGCCACCTTCCTTTTTTCTTTCTTTTCTCTGCAGGAGGAAAACAAATCTTTGTGCCTGCCAAACTTCCCACACTCCGCACTGTGTTCTCCCCGGCCATACAATCGGGTTCCTGCTTCAGTCTCCCTGTCTAGTTTTACAAATGTTTGCTATAGAATGAATGAATTAATCATAATACTAGACACCAACATTCATCAGGGGCTCGCTATATTCCAGACACTGTTCTCCACAGTCTACATGGATTAATTCATTTAATTCTTACAATAACCTTTGAGGGAGAGACTATTTTCCTCACTTTACGGATAAGAAATGGAAGGCAGCGGGGCACCTGGGTGGCTCAGTGGGTTAAAGCCTCTGCCTTTGGCTCAAGTCATGATTCCAGGGTCCTGGGATCAAGCCCCGCATCGGGCTCTCTGCTCAGTGGGGAGCCTGCTTCCTCCTCTCTCTCTCTCTGCCTGCCTCTCTGCCTACTTGTGATATGTCTGTCAAATAAATAAATAAAAATCTTAAATAAAAAAGAAAGAAAGAAAGAAATGGAAGGCGGGGGCTCTCCGGTGACTCAGTCGATGAAGCCTTCAACTCTCCATCTTGGGCTTGTAGATCGGAGCCTCACATTGGGTGTAGAGATTACCTAAAAATAAAATCTTCTTTGAAGAAAAGAAGAAACGTAAGGCAGAGAGAGAAGTTTTAGAACTTCCCTACTCTGAAACTGGGGTTCGTACCTCCATGGTTCGCCCCAAAATTTTCCACCTTGCCATAATGAATGAACGAATGCATGAATGAACATCCTTGTTCAAGACAGAGGTCTCCTCGCTATCCAAATGACGCACCGAGGAGGGCCTCTTCCAAGGGACAAGCCGAGGATTGGGAAAGTCAGGTGAGGCTTCCTGGAGAAGGTGAGACTCAGCTGGATTCTGAATCTGTGGGAGATAGGATGGAGTGAAGGGCACTTCTGTAGGGGGCAGAGCAGGAACGGAGACAGGGAGGCAGTGAGGAATGGCCAGAACCTGCAGGGAACTCTGACACTAGGGATGCTGGGGCGTGCAGTGGCAGCAGGGGTTGGGGCTGGAGAGGGGGCAGCACCGAAGCCTGGACCAAGGGCTTCCAGGCTCAAAGGAAGAGAAACTGGGGGAAATGAAAATGTCTTTGTGGAGGAGGCAGCTCAGCTTGGAAGACACAAGGACTGCAGCTGGCAGACTGAACTGAGAAAGTCATTCCAGGCAGGGGAAAAAGCACGGAGGTGGGAGAGTGGGAGAGAAATATTTAGGGAAGCATTTGATTTGGCAGGAGAAGAGTGTTCATCCCACAGAGACGGCTGAGACACCGGCAAAGGCCAGGCACAGAATTCTGCCCTGCCGAGGACAGGCTGGAGCTCTGTAAGAGACGGTTGTAAGTCCTAGCTGTGTGCCGCTGGATGGGTCCCTTCATCTGTAAAATGGAGATAAGAGATGACCTAAGAAGTGTGCTCAGAGGCCCAAAAAGAAACCACGTGTGGAAGGACTTCGCAAACCCTGAGGAGTTCGGCCGTGTCCCCTAGTCCCCGTACTGACATCAGAATCACCATGCGAGCTTTTACAAACACAGCAGAGCACAAGCCAGCTCAGCCCTGTGGACTCAGAAAGGGGCTTGGACAGGCAGTCTTTGCCTTCCAGCTCCTCTTTTCTATTACTGCCTCACGGGGTCCCAAGGCTCCGTTAACTTTAGATCTACCTGCTTCTGACAGCTGGAAAGAAGAAAATGCCTCAAGAAAAATAGTTAGAGATTCGGGAGGTTCATGGAAATACACTGGATTTGGCGATTTTCTGGTCAGGGCTTGAAAGCTGTGATAAGGGAGAGAAAAAGACCTTTTAGCTTTCCCAAAACATAGGAAATGAGCAGGCAACCAAGGGGACAACTGGTGCCTTTGACCTCCAGTCTGTGACCTCCAGTCTGGAAAGTCCTGAGAAAAAAGAACTCAGTTGTAGTAGGACTGGTCGAGGAAATCACCAGGTCGCCTGGGTGCCTCAGTTAAGCAACTGCCTTCGGCTGGGATCATGATCCTGGAGTCTCGGGATGGAGTACTGCATCAGGCTCCCAGCTCCATGGGGAGTCTGCTTCTCCCTCTGACCTCCCCTCTCATGCTCTCTCTCACTGTCTCTCTCTCAAATAAAGAAATGAAATCTTAAAAAAAAAAAAAAAGGCACACAGCATCCTTCAGCATATGGTACAACATTTTTGCATCTCTGTTAATTCATTTGATCCTTGCCACATCTCTGTGAGGTAGGGCTTCTTATTTATTCGCATTTTACAAGTAAGGAAACTGAGCCTCAGGGGAAGGAAGGGACTAGCCCAAAGTCCATCGGCAGATGAGGATAGAGCAATGGTTTGCATCTGCAACACTTTGGTCCCGAGGTCTCTCTTATGATACCACATTTTGCTTTTGGGTGGATTGTACAAGGAGCACTGGTGCCCTAACTATTGTTCTAGCTCTGCAGAAAACAGGTTGTGTGACATTGGACAGATCTCTTGCCTTCTCTCAGCCTCACCACTATCAATCAGGGATTCAATGATGTAATGACATTTGAAGTATCCAGCACAGTCCCTGGCATGTGATAATGGTCAAGATGACCACAGGAGGGTGAAGAGAATGGGAAAGTCATAGTGCCTATGTACAAAGAGAGTGGTAACATAATAGAATGAAGGACCAACTTCAACAGGCGGACGGCTTCCTGCCAGAGGGGAATCTGGACAGAGACTTGAAGAATGTAGAGATGTTCCCCTCCAATCTCCCTTCCCCAGTTCCAGGTGACTACAGGGTTATAGCTTTGAATGTGTAAAGAGGGGGTGGCCAGAAATGAGACTGAAGAGGTAGAGGTAAGGGGGGGGGGGTGTACATATCCATGGGCCTTGAATGCCAAGCCAAGGAGTTTGGCTTTTGCCTCTGAAAGGCTTTAAGTAGACATGTGTCATGATCAGTTTTGCAGATTTGCAGTTTAGGAAGGTTATTCTTGCTGTAGTGTAGATAGCAGACAAGGGAGGTGAGTAGGGCTGAAGGACACTGGGCTATCCAAAGCCCAAGTTAGAGAAGATCAGAGAAATGATGTAGGCAGTAGGACTCGGGAACCGCAAATTGTGTGCAGCCCCCAACCAGGGTGTAAAGGGCTGGTCCTCATGTTTATGTTATATATGTGTTATGTTAGTTGAGAAGCCCTTTGGAGGAGCCTGGATCCTCCAGCCCAGCTGGCTAGACACCGCCCCCCCCATACAAAGGGCAGTGGAAGTTAGCAGCCCCCCCATTCCCCCCCACCCTCTGAGTTCCCTGGGAGTTGATTGAGTATTTATCTCCATTTCTCCACTACCCAGCAGGATCCTCACTCTGCAACTCCATCCACATCAAGGGAGGGGAGGAAGAAAGTCTCCAGGCCAGGCCCCAGGGGGATTGCTCTGAAAGAAATCCCCCTCCCCCATAGGGAAGGGGGCCAGAGAGTCAGATGGCCATTCCCCTTCCCCGTGGTCCCCTCCCCTCCCAAGCCTGCTGGGCTTTCCAGCCTCTACATCATCCTTTCTGGGAGAGATCTAAGGATAATAATGGCAATGAACACTGCAGGGTGGCGCTTCTTGTGAGAAGTTTTATCTCTTTGCTAAGTTACTGTGTTTACTTCTCATGACAGTCTCTTTGGAGGTGGCAGAACCTCAGAGAGGATAGGTGACTTGCCTAAGATTACCCAAAGCTGGGAAGTGGCAGGCCTGGAACCCAAACTCCGGCCAAGCTCAGGGCCCGCACCAAATGCTTTTTTTGGGGTCTCCTCCCCCAGGCAGGGTGAAAGGCCTGGGAAGGGCCCGACTTCCTCCTGAGGGCACCAGGCTGCACAGAGAATGTTTAGGGGGTGCAGAGTTGAAACTCAGCGGCTCATTTATTATGATCTCGGCTGTGAGTGGATGCAAGAAGTCTGTGGTACTCTTTCAAAGACTGATGAGAAGTCTGGCTGCTTGGCCCTCTGGCCTCCCAGTTCTGGCAGCTGGGTTTCTAATTGGGGGAGGACAATGGGCAGAGGCAGAGGAGAGAGGAGAGCTCTTCCGGTTCCCACACTGATAAGACCAGGCTTCTAGCCTTCTCCCCTCACCTCCCTAACCTTCAGGGTCTCGGGGTCTCAGCTCAGGTAAGCCCCATCCACAGGACCTACACAGTCACTGAGCCCAGGGGAGGATTTGCCAGAACACTTGTGCTCCTTGTAGCAGATCCAATTTTACTCCCCTGAGCCGGAGGTAGAGGCCTCCACTCCTTCTCCCCATCTCTCCCCCCTTTCCCAGGCAGAGGGGCAGACATAGACACTACAAGCCCAAGCAACTTTTGTCATTAAAAAAGAAGAAAAGTAAAACAGAAGTAAGAAGCAAAAAGACTGGGAGTGCAAGACTGGGCCACTGAAGGGGGAACATTGTCCAATCTCTGCCCCCAGGGGCCCTCTCCACAGCAGGGGGGTTCCTGGGAGGTCCAGGGCTCAAGACCAAAGCCTCCCTCCACCCCTGGGCCACCTCTGGGTGCCTGACAACTCCCCCCCCGCCCCCCCGCCCGTGACCCCTGTCCAGGTGTGTAGACTGGAAAATCCAAACTCACCCCTCTCCCCAGCCCCACACTGGGAATGCATCCACCAGGCTATTTCTCTCCCAATCCCCATTTTTAAAAGTTTTTATTTATTTATTTATTTATTTATTTATTGGCTGTCTTCCTGACCTTATAAACAGAGAGAAGTGAAGAAAGGATGAGCTGCAGAGGGAGGAATAAATGGTGCCTAGTCACACAAGCAGTTTCCCTTCTTAGAAATCCAACCACAAGTCCACGGTGAGAAAATAAGTCTGCTGCTTTCCCTCTCCTCTCCTGCTAGTTTTTCTGCCTAAGCCTGTCTCTCTCTCTCTCCCCTCTGCGGGTTCGTCTTTCAGCCAGTCTTTCTCGGTTTCAGATTCCTTGTCTACTTCTCACTAATGTCTCTGGACCTCTTTCACTCATTTAAAGAAAACGAGGGTATGAGCTGGAGAAGAGGGAACCCTCACCCACCCAATCTCTTTCTTACCAACGTCCCCCCACCCTCTCTCTTTCACTCGCGCGCGAGGACGCGTGCACACACACACACACACACACACACACACACACACACTCCTGCGACCTCCAGATGTTCCCGACCGTGCGGCCATCTGCTGAGGTTGCTCAGGCGCTCCGGGGGAGGGGGCAGGGATCCCGTTTGCAGGAAGCTGGGAGCCAGGCCGACTGGAGTGGGCGGGAGCTGCGTGAGCACTTTTGAGACGCTCCCTAGGGTGGAACCCGGGCTCGGCTAGGGCTCCGCAGGCAGCCGGGGGGGCGGGGCGGGCGCGCGCCGGGAAAGCCAGCACTTTGGCGACACTCCCTAGGTCGTCGGGCGGCGGGCCCGAGCCGCCACTGGGCGCCGGGCGGGTGGGGGGACTCCCTTCGGCGGGCGGGGGCCGGGGGGCGGGCCGCGCCGAGCCGAGAAAAGCGCCGGCCGGAGGGCCCGCGTCTGGGCCGCCTGGGTGAGCGCGCCGAGGCGGCTGCGGTGCAGGCTTCCAGGTGGGTGTGGGTCCCGGCGGAGCGGGAGTGCGCGCTGCGGACAAAGGTCCGGAACCCCGACCCCAACCTCGCCTCCCCATCCGGCGGGCAGGCGGCGCTGGACTCTGGGGGCGGGCCCCGGGCCCCTCAACTTTTCCTGGATCCAGGGCGTCGGCAGTGGCTGCGGGGCGCCCGGGGCTCGGCCGGGATAGGGAACCCGTACCAAGGGGAGAGGGCTTCCAGGAGACAAAGGCTCTGGGCGCGGGCCGGGGGCTGGCGCCTCTGGGGTCTTTGTGCGGACACGTGCATCCCGCGTTTGCGGGTCTTTGTAGATTTGGGTCCGGGGATGTGCATCTGCGTGCGCCTTTGTGTGTCCGTGGCTTTGTGTGGCTGTTTAGTGCCTATGTCCACGTTTTGTGGGCCCGCGTTTGGTTGTGGGTGTGGGTGGGCTCATCGTCGTGTGTCCGCGTACGTGGTCTGTGCCTGTCGACGTGTCTGGGTTGGATGTCCGTGGAGTGTGTGCGCGCCGAGAGCCAGACACCACCCAACTCCTTGCTCCCCTGCTGTCCACCCGGGCCCCCGACTTGACTTCAAACTTTTCAACTGGTTCCTCCGGCAACAGCCCCCGCCCTCCTCCCGCGGCAGCCGGGGCAGGGGGGGTTGCAGCCATCCCCTCTTTCTCCTCCTGGGGTCCTTAGAGCCGCGAGGGGGTGGGATAAGATGGGGCGGGGGGTCAGCCGGGGCGGGGGTTCAGCCGCGCTAGGGGACTCGCCCTGGCCGGGGCTGGGCGGAGCGCGCTGGACACCCCAGCCGACCCAGCTGGGAGAAGAGAAGTAAGCGGTCAGTCCTGGGCTCCGGCGGCCGGGGGCGGCCGGGTGTGTGTGTGTGTGTGTGTGTGTGTGTACTGGAAACGGAAGAGGAGATGGCAGGCGGTGTTGCCAGCCCCGCTCTTCTCGGAGAGAGTGTATGTGACCGAGAGAGACGTGTCTGTTTGGCGAGAGGCCGGCCCCAGCCCCCGGCTCCGCTTTGAGATCCGCTCTCCGTCAGCGTCCCGCCCCCGCCGGGTGGGGGGACCAGCCCTCGGATCTGGTAGGTGAGGAGGCGACGGCCTCTGGGATCCCGGCACCTACTGGTTCCCAGTGGGACAGCTATGAGCCCACAATACGGCTCTGGGCGAGTTGCTCAGCCTCTCGGGGTCGCAGTCACCCTGCCGTCGGTGGGAGCCAGAGAACTCCCCTCTGGGCGCCGATCGTGCAGTCGGGATTACCCGCGCTGCGGAATTCGGACTGAGCCGTGCCGCCCACACTTGGCCGGGAGGAGGAGGTGACTCAGGAACTTCTCCGATCCTTCTGCCTGCTCTACCCTTAAGATTAGTCCAGACTTGTGGAGCCTAGGTCTGACCAAGAGGGAGTCCTCAGCGGTGGGAGCCTGCTGGGCCTTTGATGTGGAGTCGCAGAGATAGCTCTAACACTATCCCTCCCCGTCCTCTCATCCCCTACCCTCGTCTTTAACGCGGAGTTTTGGGGATGCTGCAGATGTGAAGGAGGGCCACAAGCCACTCACCTAGGAAGGAGGCAACTGCTGGCGCTTTTTTTCCCCTTTCCGTGTCTCAGTTTCCCTTCTGGAAAGGAAGGTGTTGACAACTCCCCTCCCTTTCTGTTGTGGCTGACTGGTTGAGACCCCAGAAACTGGAAACACTTTGATTTTTTTTTTTTAAGATTTTTTTTTAAATTTATTTGGCAGACAGATCACAAGTAGGCAGAGAGGCAGAGAGAGAGAGAGGACACAGGCTCCCGGCTGAGCAGAGAGCCTGATGTCCAGCTGGATCCCTGGACCCTGAGATCATGATCTGAGCTGAAGCAGAGGCTTAACCCACTGAGCCACCCAGGGGCCCCAACACTTTGATTTTTTGGTGCACACCTCCATTCTGTCTCCAGGCAGTGCTGTATTGAATGGGGGGGAGGGAAGGTGGCTTTGAAGTTAGGGAGGGATGAAGTGAGGTGGGCCTGGAGCCCCTGCAGCCTGGGAAAGGGAAGGCTGGGATGCAGCAACGGAGGGAGGCCAGGGGACTGTTCCTGGCAGGCAGGAAGTGTCTTCCACTGAGGGAACAGCACTTTGTGGCTGTGTATTCTGAAAACAGCAGAGAGGTGGTCAGCATTGCAGACTATCAGATTGGAGGTATGTGTTGGTGTGGGCTGGGGACCAGAATTCTGCTGGGAGGGAAGGGAGGGACCCCATATGAGGGCCTTGAATGCTGGGCCTAGGAGCTGGGATTTGTACCTGCAGGTGGTGGAGAGCTGCTGGAGGGTTTAAGCAGGCATAATAGGATGGGCTTGGTAATTCCAAGAAAAATTCCTCTGGCTCGAGGGCAATGCTGGAGACTGGCAGGCCAGTCTGCAGGCAGAGTTAGAGTCAAGAACTTAGATTTCTTCCTGGCTTTGTTTCTTCCTGGCTCTGTGACCTTGGGCAAGTAACTTTACCTCTGATTCTCAGTCTCCTCATCCTTAAGATGTGAGTAGTAGTAATTCCTGTCTAACTGATCTGTTGTGAATGCCAGATAGGATGAGGAATGACATGTGCTAACAAAATGAGAAGAGGTTTGTGGTATGCCTTCCCCTGGGGCATTGCACTGACAACGGAAGGCATAGACAGCTTCAGCTGTGGTCCTAAACCTGATTTCACCACCTGCCAAAGCCTGATGTTTCCTGCAAGCTTGGGCCAGATTTGTCCTCACTAGCAGCGGGAAGCTTTTCGTCCAGGACATTTCATTCATCTGGTTTATCCCCTTTCACGTGGCCAGGCCCCACATAGGAGATGGGCAGGACACAGATCCGAAGACAGTCAAGACCACAAAGTGTATCATACTTTGCTATAAGCAAGCAGCCCAGAGGCCATAGGAGCCTAGGGGGACAGTGCATGGTAGACAAAGAAAAGGAGGGCATCTCTGTCATCTCATCATCTTCATCAGAGGAAACAACCTGTGCAAAGGTGTGGGGCCCTAGAGGCAAAATAGGCTTCTGGTCTGGCAAGCCATCTTTGTGTGTTGGCTTTTAAGTGGAAGCAATGGTGAGGTCCTAGTCTTCTGTTGGGATTGTACTCCAGTGACCAGTAAGGCTGACAATTGGAGGCAGGAGGCTAGGAACAAGGCCATTGTAGCAGTCCAGGCCAGGAGGCCTCCTGAGCTGAACCTGGGCAGGGCAAGCTCACTGCCTGGCTTGGGGGTGAGAGAGGGGAAGATGGGAACCTACCTACCCAGGGATAGACGCCAATTCTCGTTCTGTCCTCATTCTGTCACAGGTGACACACCTGTTTCAGCCTGCTTCGGCCTCTGCAACCTTTCCAAACCCACTTCCCAAGTCCCTGACAGGTCTGGTCAGCATTTGTAGCCCAGGCTGGGCCCTGGATGGGATTCTTTAAACTCTGCCCCTGCTTCACCTTTAGATCTGCTGGTGTTGCAGCTCCTTTTTCTTTCCTGGCCCCTGAAAGCAGGAACATTAGGGGGCAAAAACCCACCTACTGTGAGCACCAGTGCGTGCCTGGCCTGGGACTGAGTCTTCTTCATTTTACTTTGTGTAATCCTTCCAGTGACTTGCTGGGAGCAATATGAGAATTCTCACCATGTTTTGTTACCGAGGAAGCCTCTGACTCAGGGGTGAGGGCACATGCGAGCCCCCTCACAGGAGAGGCACTGTGGGGTTGGAGCACAGTCTGCCAGGCTGGAAAACCCATTCCTCTGCCCCAGACTGCCTCCCTGTGAGTCTACACGTGCTGTCTCTCACCAAAGGGGACTTGGCAAGCTTCAGAAAGAAGACACGCTGGACAGAAAAAAGTCTTGGGAGCCTTGCCCATTCCCCTGTAGATCATCCTCCTCCAGCAAGGTTGCTGGGCCCAGCTGTACCAGGGATAATGTCATAGAGGAGCCTGGGAGAGTATTTGGATCCTGAGTCCAGCCCTGATCCTCACTGGCTGTGTGACTCCACACAGATCACTGAACCTCTCTGGGTCTCTTCACGTGACTGTAAGAGAGACACGTGCCATCTAACCTGCCGAGCTTGCAAGGTGACCAAACGGATCATAGTTGAGAAATCCGAAAGGTCAAGAGGTGTCCTCTCGTGCAGTGGTAGTATTCTGAATGCCTAGTACAGTGTCCAGTGCTCTGTGCCAGCCCCAGTGCTCTGTCAGGACATAAAAATCCATCTGACTCCATCCCTGCTCACAGGACAGACTGATAAATGTAATTACAGTCCAGCATGACCAGCTCTAGCCATTGCCTTCACGGGCCCTTTTGTAAGTTGAGTCTCAGTGGCATAAGGAGGGATTTCGAGCTCAGATATCTGGGTGAGAGACCTGGTTCCTCTACTACCCAGCTGAAGCATGAGAGCCTCGTCTGCAAAATAGGGACAGTGACCTTCATGGTCAAGGACTGTGGTCTTTGGTCCATGGTCAAGACAGTGATGTAGAAGGTGCAGGGTAAACTGATGTGTTTGTACAGATGTGTGGCATTAGCGATTCTGTTGGGAGAGTCAGCCCTCTAGGACCTAAAATTCTTTCTGCCTTGCGTTTCCAGAGCTGACTAAGTGGGGGTAGGGGGACAGGATGTTCATGGAATTTCCACCTGGGGATTTCACTGACATTAGCTCAAGTGAGCTCCTGGCAGAGAGCAGCCTGTCTCAGATGGGTGCTGGGACCCTTGTCCAGGCCAAGGCTAGCCTTCCGCCCACCCCATTCCTGTGCCAGGGGCTCCCTCTTGGAGTTGTGGTGAGGAGCTGGCAAATCTTTGGCCCAGAGATGCTGCAGTGCGGCTCCAGAGGCAGGCACCTGGAGCCAGGAAGGCCTAAGCCGGAACCCTAAGCTCTGGATCAGTTTCAGAGAAGGAGGAAGGAGTTTGGAGCCTGGCCAGCCGGGGCCAGCACACTGTCCAGAGAATGTTAGTACAAGCAGTCACAGACCTGCTGGGTGCCTGGCGCTGCACTGGCTCCTTGGATGGAGTAACATGGTCATTGCCTTTTGGAAGCTTCATAAATTATCGCCATCATCGACTACCAAGCATGGAGCTCTTAGGATGTGACAGATGTGGAACTGAGTGTTTCCCACACTCTCCCATAATGCTTTGACTAACTGTCTTCATTCCTATTGAAGACACTGAGACCCAACAAGGTTGATACTTGCCCAAGGCACACAGGCATGGGGCTGGCCTTACACCTGGGTCTGAGTCCAGCCATTGAGCCTGAATTGCTGGCCTGTTCCTCCCCCCGACAGTGTCTGCCGTGGCCTCCAGGCCTGGCTCCGACCCCAGGAGGGGGAAGGGACGAACAGGTGAAGAAGGTGAGTTGCTGCCCCAAGCCACCCATGCTTGAAGTCAGGAGCCAGGCAGGTAATCACAGGAGAGAATGTAGTGTGCACCCTAGGGAGGCACACGGATGGTGGGAGAGGCCCCAGCTGCGGGATACGACTCTGGGGCCCGAGTAGACAGAACAGGCTTTGTTCCGCAGGCAGGGCCACAGCAGGCCAGGTGGATGCGGGGGCCGCTGGCCGCAGTCAGGCACTGGGTCCTGGGCCCTGCTTTGCCATTTCCTTGTCATCATTACCAGTTACCCAGGATCTCTGGGGGACTTTCCAGTTTCCCACCCTGAAGTATCCAAGTTTGAGGAAGAGCTGTGCAAGGGCCAAGAGTGGTTCAGAGCTCCTTACTGTAGGTTCAGATCAAGATGGGGACTCAGCTGGGGGAGGGGAGACTGTGGGGACAGCGTGCCTCCATGCCAGGGTGAACTTGATATCTGTAGGCAAAAGGAGAGGTTGGGAGGGTTTGGGGAAGGGGAGTGATGTGGCCACACCTGTCCTGGGGGTTGTCTGAGCAGGCCCTCGCTGTCACAGTAGGGAGAGCTGCCTGGAGTCTGTTAGTAAATAGTCACACGGCTTTGTCGTCTGACCTCACAGGGCCATGGGCCAACTTTCCTTAGAGGCACAGTGGCCTTGCCCAGAGGACATTATGCTGTGTACCCCCAGCCCAAGGTGGGTAGTTTCTAAGCCCTTGTGTTCTGTAGGCTGGCTGACCAGTGTCTTTTATCTGCAGGTCAGGGTTTGGAAAAGAAGTGATGCATCTCAGGCCAAAGATCCTTTCCCTCCATTGCTTTCAATGGGGTCCACCTGTCTGCCTTTCCCTTTCTTCCCAGGGTCAGTCACAGGTCCCAGAGGGAGGCAGAGTCTGTACTGTTTTACTCAGATGGGAAAACTGAGACTCAAAGAAAGAAAGAAAAAACCATGAAGGTCACACAGCTAGCAGCACACTGGGCACGAGAATCCTGTTTTCCTGGGTGCAGGACAGATGGTAGCGATCTTGTTCCGACTTGTTCTCCTGTCTCCGCTGCTGGTCTGTAAGCCTTGTGAGGACAGGGACCTGGTTCCCCCGACTTCCACCCAGCATGCACCTCTCATGGTCTTGCTCAGTGTCCTGCACTTAGTAGAGATTTAGTAAATGCCTCTGGTACATGATGACCTCCCGAGATGCTGGGGCTGCTGGGCTGTACCTCTCACTGTGAAGCCACAGGAACTGAGGCTCAAGGAGGAGAGGGGACTCCTCCACAAGAGTGAGCAGACCAGGCCGGGGCTCCTGGCTGTCCTCCAGGGTCTGTATTGTCACCATGTACGGTCATCTGTTGCCTCCCCTTCAGCCCCCAGAGAGAGGTGAAGAGGATGGGGGAGGGCCCTCGGAGGGAGGAAGCACAAGCACTCGTCATCTGCCCATCAGTCATGTCCTGGCACTGTGGTCTCTGGTAGTCACAGTGACCCCTTGAGGGAGGGGTTGTTGTCTCCATTTTAGGTGAGAAGATGGGCTGAGAGTGGAAGTCACTTCCGCAGGTCGCCCAGGTTAGCACATCAACAGCTCCCAGGCTTGTAGCTCCTTCAGAGCCAGGAATGGATCCCAGAATGACAGTTCTCATCTGGAGGGCCAATGCTCACCAGTAGGTAGAGGCCTCCCAGAGCACCATGTCAGGAAAAGCTCTGGGGCCCTGTGCAGGTACCCCCAGGCTGCAGTGCTGGGATTGAGCGGTGACCTCCATAGTGGATATGGCTGTAGGTCAGCTGGAAAGGTGCCATCTTTCCATCACGTGGCCTCCACCCCCTGGGCCCTCATTTCTCTATGGGAATATTCTGCTTCCCAGTCTCATCTTCACACCTGTCCCCCTCTGAGGTCCATGGGACCATCATTACCATCCCAGATTCATAGTCTAAGGAACCCGTCTGAAGAGGTAAAGTGACTTGCCCGGTTCACACTGCAAGTCAGTGTCCAAGGTTTCTGGCTCTCTGTGAAGGCCTTTCCTCTCCACAAAGTGGAAGCTGGTGGTTTCTGTCAAGGAAACTCAATGAACTCAACATTATTCATCCCTTCTTCCATCCAGCAGCCCTGTGGAGAAACAGCATGCCTCCCAGAAAAGAACTGCTCTTCCAGGGGGTGCTGATAAGAGCTTGGACATGTTTCATGCATGTGCTGAAGGAAGGAGGAAGAGAGATGGGTCAGGCCCGCCTGCTGGCTCCCACCCACCTGCTCCCTGTCTTGTGGGGAAAGACAGGGTAGCCCACACTGCAGTCTTCCCATGTGCTAGGAAGCCTGCCAGGGGCCTCATTGCCACCTTTCTAGTTCATGTCTTCCACAGTCCTGTGAGCTGGCTATTCACGTGTCCATTTTACAGATGGGGAGAGTAAGGCTCAGAGATTGTGGCTAGCCAAGATCAGAGAATGCAGAGGTGGCCATGGTCTTTTAGGAGGTTCTGTTAGTGTGTTTATCAGTGTGTTTCATGTATATTTCTCCTGTAAGAGAGGAAATAGGGGGAGAAAAGGAGACTAAGAAGTGTTGAAATTGCTTAAAGTTCTACCACCTAATGAAAAACTACTGTGGCATGGATATATTTTCTTCTGGACTTCCAAAATTAGGATTTGGGTTGGTTGTGTTTGTTTTTGTTTTTGTTTTTAGTGCATAGTTAAGATTTTCCTAGACATGCAGTCTATCCTTATGATACCTAGCATTATGGCATCGGCCCCCTCTGTGAAGCCACAGACTTTTTTGAGCTTGATTTCTGTGGCCTCTGTAAGATCCCTAGGAGACTTCACCAGCCATCCTGAGTGGGCTGGGAAGCCCTAGCCTGGAATCAGAAGACAGGAGGCTGAATATGGGCCACCATCACCTCACGGGGGTGCTGTGGACAAGTCACTGCACGATAGGTCACAGGCTCCTTATCACTCCAGGGTAGGGTGGCACACCCCATTCTGCGGCCCTCACAGCATCTAAAGAGCAAAAAGGCCTTTTGTAAACTATAAACAGCCCACGCCCCTGGCCAGAATATTCCTTATTTTCCCTCAGTCTCCCCTCTGAGAAAGTTCTGCCTTCCCCTTGGCTCCTGAGGCTTTTGCTAAGGGCTTGGAGCCACAGTGCCGGGCCCTAGCATCTCTGAGACACTCGTGTGCAAAGTCACCCCTCCTTATGTTACCCCAGAGGGGATCTCCTCTGGGCAGGACAGGGTCATGGACTCTTAGACACCAGCCCACACATCCAAAGTCTTAAGGCAAAGGCATCTCGGGGGCTTCTCCTTTCTCTCCACTGCCTGGGACACCCCAGAGAGGCCTCTGAGCTCTGCTGTGAGCTCATGAAAGCCCAGGGCCACTGAGTATTAAAGACCGTGGAGCCTGGCCCGAGCACTCTGGCCGCTGCCCTTCTCCTTTCCCAGCAAAGTACAGAAGTGCGAGTTCCACTTAAACCGAACCAGTTTGGAGATTACCAAGGCCAGAGTTCAGTTCTCATCCTCCATGTCCTCTAAAATGGATCCAAGATGGCTGACCTTCTGTTGTGACCGCAGATGTGGGAGCAAATGCCAGTCCAGCACTGGCCCGTCTTGGGGACCGGCTCAGACTGCCCCCGTCAGCACTTGCCACTGGGAATGTCCAGGCCTAGCACAGAACTGGGCCCCCGGCAGAGGCGGCCGCTGCGCAGGGCTGGGGAGGACCTTGTCTGGGGTGCTGAGGGAGCACCCACAAGTACAGTTACACAGGTGGGTCTTGGTCTGTGCTCTTGCTCCCTTTAGTCAGCTGTCCTGCCTCCAGTGGCTGGTAATGACCACCTTGCCTTTGTGCCCAGCCCTTCCTAGTTTGCATTGCACTTCGGTGGGAGTTGAGTTGAATCACCTCGTGTGAAGAGGGCAGGGCGGGGATGACCGCCTTGCGGTGGGGAGGAGAGGCGGAGGCCTGGAGAGCGCGGTGAGAGGCCCCTGCTCTGGGGAGAGGGTTTGGGCTGTGTTCAGGCCGCGGGTTACATAAGCAGGAGCTCACGAGGGGCCATCTGGCATTTAATAGGCACATTGTATAATCACCTTTGGGAACCAGAGGGTAACCGCAGGGGCCTGTGGTGGGGGGTGGGGGGGTTGTTTAAACCCCAGGAAGGGTGCGTATGGGCAGATCAGCTTGGCAGGGAAGGTGGGGCTCTGAGTGGTAATGAACCCCTGGGGTGAGAAGCTAACCCAGCAGAACAAAGGGGGCCTAGAGCAACTCAATATTTTCCTTTTGGTCCCAGACATTGGAACACTCTGTCCCGCCTCAGTTGGGACCAAGCCCAGGATGCACCTGGGCCGGGTTTAATCCTCAAATTGGACTCTACAAAAGAAAGGGGTGGGGAGAGAGGAGGCCCACATAGGGGGAGACAGAAGAGCCCCACTTCTCACCGCCTCTGCCCGAGCCAGAGTCCGGATCGGATGGCTGCCCCCTTCAGTTTCATGTGTGGCTGGTAATGCTATCCCGCAGCTCCTCCCCACCCACCCCACCTTGAGGGCCAGTAGGAGGGTTTGTGGGGGAGACTGGGCAGTGGGGCAGGGCAGGGCCACCCCAGGAGAAGAGACCTGCTGGGGTGACCCTGGGTGCCCTCTGTCCCCCCAGGCAGAGTGGCCACTATGTGGCAAGAGGGGGTAACACCAGACTGGGCAGTGAGAGGCCTTCCCTACTCAACCCTCTCTTAGTCCCCTGCAAGCCTCTCCCTCGGCACCTCTGTCCGCAGAGCTGCAGTAGGTGTGAACTCAGACTCGGGTCACACAGGTGTGTGTGGGTGTGAGGAATGAGTGTGACAGCCTACGTGGAGTGCCTGGCATGGCTGACAGCTACTGTTATGATTGTACAGGGAGGGAAACTGAGGCACGGCATGTGTCAGGGGAAAAAAACCCCTCTTGGGCATGTCTCTGCTGGCCACCTCACCAGCCCTGCTGGGGGAAGCAGATGAAAAGAGGGAACTAGAACTGGGAAGGCCTGGGTTCTAATCCTGCCCTGCTTTCACTAGTTTGGGAAAAAACCCGGGTCCTCTCTGAGCCTCTAGTTCTTCATCTGGATAATGAAGGAACCAGCCCAGCTGCCCTCCCTGGGTTAAAGGAAGGGCAAGCTGTATTAGATGTGGGGAGGGATAGGGCAAGGGGGAAGGGGCTTGGGACGGGTGTCCCCAGAGCCCATCTGAAGTTGAGACACAGGGTCCCAAGTGGGAACAAGGATTCTGCCTCTGGAGGACAGGCCAAGGAGGGGACTCGGGACTAGGGACTCGGCTATTGTACCCACAAAAGGGGTAGGGTGGGGATGGATATTGCAGGTCCCCTTGCAGGGAAAGACTTCAGTCTCGGGGGATGGAGTGTGGGTCTCAGACATGGCTCAGACATGGCCAAACCACGACAGTGAGTCATGCTTCCTCTGTACTCCATCCAGGTCCTTCCCCACCCTCACCCCCACCCCCGCCCCATACATGTGGCCGAGCATGATTTTCCAAACCTTCTACATCTTAGTTGGTGTCACTGTGAGGGTTAAGGGGGACCAGATAGCATGGCCCCCAGCACTGGCTCAGCAGAGGTGGATGGAGCACCCTAGCCCATCAGAGCTGGAGAGGCCAGCCAAAGACCCATCCAGTTCAGGAGGTTTCCAGCAGGGTGGTAAGCAGGCCTGGAAGGTTCCAAGGCCCCACCCTCATGTCAACCAGAGCTTGGCTGCTTTTACCTGCCAATCTTTTTTAAAGAAAGTGTTCCACTGCTTCAGCGATCTGGCCTAACCCCTTCTCTGTACAGATGGAGAGACCAAGGCCAAAGAGGAGTGGGGACCAGGAACTGTATGAGGAAGAGCGTTCAGGGGAAGCGTTCTGGGAGGACAGAACTGGTGGTGGCAGTGGTCAGCCATGCCTAGATACACTGGCTTATGGCTTCCGTGGTTGGGCGAGAACCGTCTGGTATGGGAAGCCTGCCGCCATCCCTCACCTGTGGCTCTCTTTCCAGCCCCCACCATGCCGTGGCCCCTGCTGCTGTTGCTAGCTGTGAGTGGGGCCCAAACAACCCGGCCGTGCTTCCCTGGATGCCAATGCGACGTGGAGACCTTTGGCCTCTTCGACAGCTTCAGCCTGACCCGCGTGGATTGCAGTGGCCTGGGCCCCCACATCATGCCCGTGCCCATCCCCCTGGACACAGCCCACCTGGACCTGTCCTCCAACCGACTGGAAACTGTGAATGAGTCGGTGCTGGCCGGGCCAGGCTACACCACTCTGGCAGGTCTGGACCTCAGCCACAACCTGCTCACCAGCATCTCGCCCACTGCCTTCTCCCGCCTTCGCTACCTGGAATCGCTTGACATCAGCCACAATGGCTTGGCAGCCCTGCCGACAGAGAGCTTCACCAGCTCACCCCTGAGCGACGTGAATCTCAGCCACAACCGGCTCCGGGAGGTCTCGGTGTCCGCCTTCACGACCCACAGTCAGGGCCGGGCACTGCACGTGGACCTCTCGCACAACCTCCTCCACCGCCTGACACCCCACTCTGCAGGGGCCGGCCCTCCCGCGCCCACCATCCAGAGCCTGAACCTGGCCTGGAACCGGCTCCACTCCGTTCCAGACCTCCGGGACCTGCCCCTCCGCTACCTGAGCCTGGATGGGAACCCACTGGCTGTTGTTGGCCCAGGCGCCTTCCGGGGGCTGGCAGGCCTGACGCACCTGTCACTGGGCAGCCTACAGGGTCTCCCGCAGCTGGCACCCTATGGCTTCCAGGAGCTGCAGAGTTTGCAGGTCTTGGACCTTTCGGGCAACCCGAAGCTCACATGGGCGGGAGCTGAGGTCTTCTCGGGCCTGGGCTCCCTGCAGGAGCTGGACCTGTCAGGCACGGGCCTGGTGCCTCTGCCGGAGCCACTGCTACTCCACCTGCCCGCCCTGCAGAGCATCAGCGTGGGCCAGGCCATGCGGTGCCGGCGGCTGGTGCGCGAGGGCGCCTACCCCCGGCAGCCAGGCTCCAGCCCCAAGGTGGCCCTGCACTGCGTAGACACCCAGGAACCGGCTGCTAAGGGCCCCGACGCTTTGTGACAAATGGTGTTGCCTGGGGACACATAACAGACTGCCGCTCTGGGCTCCCTAGGGTCCTGGGTAACTTATAATTTTGTGTGCCAATGCCAGGGAGTGGGGGGACCCTGCCGGCCTCTGGGGCAGCAGCATCGGAAGAGAGCTGTGGGCCGAGGGAGAGGCTTTGGAGTGGGCCCAGCACCCAGAAGCAAAGTCTGGTCACTCTTTCCATGTTGTCCTCCAAACCATAACTAGGTCTTCGATGCCAAACCAGACAGCAGTCCCTTGCTGTCCTTCCCCACTTGTCACCAAAGTGCCTTCCCTCAGGCCTGGGCCAACCTGATCCGTGACAAGAGGAGGGTGGAAGGGAGCTCCTTCTGCAGGGTGGAGGTCAGGCCCATGGCTGAGCATCCCCTGGGGCCCCCGGTTCAGTCACTCAGGGGCATGGGCTGCTTTTACGAGATAGCCCCCCTCTTCGCTCTGGGCACATGAGGCCCATCTGATCCTTTTCTTTTCCTCTAGGACCCTGGGTAGAACCTTAGTCATGGAAGGGACTAGAGAAAAAATCAAGTGCACCTCCTCAAGGTGACAGATGAGGTCTGGAGAAGGAACATGGCTAATCAGAGGTACTACGACAAAGGCATGGCTGGCCCCAGAGCCCTGCCTCCCAGCGAGGCCCTTTGCACTTTTCTGTCTTCTCTAAATCATGCCCTCTGTCCCCTTCCTGGGCTCCGCCATCCAGCCATGTGTGCCCTTTCCCTGTCATTCCCAGGACAGGCAAGGGCCTCAGAAGTGGGCCTCTGGGCCCTGTAACCAGCCATGTGGCACAGGTTCAGTCAGCTCTCCGCGGAGCCTCTGGAAACATGAGACATGCCAGTCCCAACCCTACCAGTGTCCCACTCTGGCATGGGGTCCCGCAGCAACTGGAAATTCATCCATTGAGCCCTGACGCATACCACCTCTAATGGACTCGGCAAGGAGTCCATGCAGTCCCGGAAACCCCCAGGAGCCTCCCGGATTCAGCCCCCACTGACCCTGAGCCCCATGGCCTGTTTCCCCCATCCATCAGGAGGCAGGTACCCCCATCAGAGTTCATGCTGTCCACCCCAGGTGGCGTCTGAGCTCCCCAGCCCTGGGCTCTGTCCTTAGTCTTTATTTTATAAAAGTTGTTGTCTTTGTAATGGCCTGTCACTTCAACCCCCCAACCTCCC
This sequence comes from Mustela erminea, assembly GCF_009829155.1. NCBI lineage: Eukaryota > Metazoa > Chordata > Mammalia > Carnivora > Mustelidae > Mustela > Mustela erminea. The sequence goes on along the minus strand of NC_045622.1, from coordinate 53,405,961 downwards.
CACCCCTGCCGGCAGGGGATGGAAATGTGTCATTTGTAAAAAGAAGAAAAGCACTGCATTTGTTCACTTTTGTAATACTGTGTCCTGGGGATGCTTTGAGGGAGGAGGTGTTTGGTGGTAGCCAAGAGTATTGGCCCATTGGGCCTCGGGGGGCTGGTCTCACAGAGATGCCCACAGAACAATGAGAGCTCTGTCCTCTCCCACCAGCCCTATCCTGCACCTAACTGGTCCTTGATTGAATAAACACTATAAAGTGTCCCTCTTTCCATCCTTCAACCTGCATCCACGGCCAGGTCTTGGGCAGCCTGTTCTCCCAGAAAAGCCCAGGAGCTTCGCAGGATTGGGACAGTGAGCTGACACGAGGGAGCCAGTCAGGAATGGGCTGTTCCTTTCACTGTGGCTGCTGCCCTGTCTAGCCATCTCCCCTCTCCCCACTGCCCCAGCTCCGTGATGTGTCAGGCCCTGGCACGCCTCTTGCCTTTGCTCAGGCTCTTCCTCTGGGGCCTTGTCCTTCCGTCATCCCCGCCGCTCAGCTCCTTCCCACTCTAATAAACTTGGTTCCTCCCTCACCTCCTCAGAGCTTTCCCTGTGGTCCCCCTTCCCCCTTCCTGAGCTCCAGCAGTACTTGGTTTCTGCTTGGCATTTTGACTGCTGCAGGACCCTGACTCCTGTTTGCATACTTCCAGTCCCTGGAGCTTGCTTCCAGCTTATCAGAATGCCTCTGCTGTCTCTAAGTTGTTCCTTCTAACTGGCCAAGGTCTGCGGGAACATCCATCACCATCATCAATGACAATGACAAGCTTTTTTCTGCTACCTACTCTGTGCCCGGGGACTCATGTTCTTCGGGTGTGAGTGGGAAGGACACACAAAAGATACCTGACCATAAGAGCTGCATAGAGAGCTGTAAGAGCCCTGTGGTGGGGCTAGGAAGTCTTTCTGGAGGAGGCAGGTCCACAGAGCTGAGGACAAGTGAGCCTGGACTGAGGGGGATGACACAAGGAGGGGGTCATGGGTGAACAATGGCACAGGACCCAGAATATTCAGGCTACAAGTATGGCTGGGATGCTTGCCCATCATGTCACTTAACCCCTCCTCCCCCACCCCCAGGTGGGAGGCTAGCACCCATCAGTCAATATGGGAGTAGGTATCTGTGTGAGACCTCAACACTCATGGTCCTCAGATTGGTTCTCTATCCCTCCCTCATCCCCTGGGACAAAAGAGCCTTCAAATGCAGGGGCAGGGGGAAGGATCCTAGGGACTTTAACCCAGTGAGGCTTGGCCCTCCCTAAGTCCTTGAAGGGTGGGAGGAGGGGGCACATGGAATGTAGTTATCTTTCAAATGGGGACAAAAAGTACTAAATTACAAAAATAAAAGGTGCAAAGCAGTGCTGAAGGCACTGTGGGGAGGCTAGGCCTCCTGCAGAAGATACCTGAGTTCTGGGGCAGGTCACCTCTGCCCTGGGTTGCAGCGTCACATCTGCAAAAGCGGGGGGACTGAAGCTCCACGAGTGAGGGTGGGACCGTCATACTGTGCCTTCTGTGGGGCATTACCCCGCACATTCCACGGCGCTGGCCTCCTGCAAACCCTGGGGGAGAGGAGAAGCCTCTCTGGTCAGCTGCCCTTACCGAACCCAGCATCCACGCGCCCCTCCAGAGGCTCCCAGCCCGCAGCGCCACCATGTGGCCGCATGTGGCTAGACACACCCTGTCCGAAGTTCCGGGTTCCGGGGGCCGCACCCGGAGGCCAAGGCAGACTTGCGCAGTTCGCAGGGCCAGCAGCTCATCCCACTAGGCACGCTGCCTTCATGCTGTTACAGGCTGCCCTCCTGGGGTCCTGGGGCCGAGAATGAGGACATTAGAACCTTACAGAATTATAGAGATGAGTGCAAAGATCGCGTTTTTGAGTTCACAGGAAAGCATTCATTAAAATCTTGGGTCCATAAAGAACCGGCTGTGAGACTTTGGCCACATCACTTGACCTCTCTGAACCTGGAGAAGGGGGATGGAAATATCTCCCTCCACAGGATTGTATGAGTAAATGAAGCAACGTCTGTAAAGAATCAAGCCCAGTGCCCGGCACAAGTAAATGCTTGTTCCCGGCTTCACTGAAAACAGAACTAGGAAATAGACCACAGAAGCAGGTAGTCTTTGACTCCTATTTTGAAAAATGACTCGGGACTGAAGAACATCACAAAGGTTTTGGACCGTAGAGTTGCAGGACAATACTCTAACACAAAAGATCTTCGCTCTGGGTACCGAACATAGAATAGGCCTTCAGCACACGTCAGCTGAGTTTCGGGGACAGGCAGACAGCTGAGGCACAGTTTGTCACCATGGCACAGGCAGGCTCCCACGCATTTCCTTGCATTCTGCTAACTATACAGCTGCCCCTTACTGGACACAGGTTCCTTGGACTTGGTAGGCAAATACCATCTTCCTCCTCACCACGCAGCCCCAGGTAATATTGTCACCATACAGATGAGACCTGGCTTCAGCTGACCAATGGTGAGTCATTTTTGTGTGTCCTATTTCGGTGGCTGGACAGCTGTGCAGATCCCATACATCAGAGAGGGCAGGGGTGCTCTGAGAAACTGAAAAAACACTGGGATTCCATCTATTTTTCTGTTGAAAAGAAATCAGGGAAGTTATGCAATTCTAAAGACCTCCAATCAGACTGTTGGTTCTACATCATAGAGCATGAAAAAGCAAAGATCAAAGTCAAAGTCCTCCCTCCTCTCCCCACCCATGATCCTGTTTCACAAATGCAGAGACTAAGGCCCAGAGAAGAGCAGCCCAAGATCAAACGGCAGGGGACCAGGATTCTGTGCTCAGAACTGGTGACATAATTTGTGGGACCCAGTGTAAAATAACAATACGGAAACTCATTCAAAATTATTAAGAATGGCAAGATGGCAAGAATAGAGCATGAAATCAAGTCCAAGGCCCTTCTAAGGTCACACTGCCCATGAAGCCAGGCCCGCTGTGCTTTACTCATACTATTTTACAGAGAAGGAAGGAACAAACAGCCTGTGTTGGTCAGGATGGCAGAGAGAGTCATCCCTCTGGAAGCCAATTAGTCTTTCTTTCTTTTTTTTTTTTTTTTAAAGATTTTATTTATTTATTTGACAGAGAGAGATCACAAGTAGGCATAGAGGCAGGCAGAGAGAGAGGAGGAAGCAGGCTCCCTGCCGAGCAGAGAGCCCGATGCGGGACTCGATCCCAGGACCCCAAGATCATGACCCGAGCCGAAGGCAGCGGCTTAACCCACTGAGCCACCCAGATGCCCCAATTATTCTTTCAAATCTGGAAATTTCCCTCCATGGGTGTTATCATACCACCCCCTGATGTCCCCAAATTGTCATGGCCAAAGGGCTCTCAGAGAAGGCAGAGGAAGACATAGATACTAGCGCCCACCAGCTGCATCCAGACCAGCTCGCAGGATGTTTCTATGCACAAGACGCAAACATGCCTGGGACAGAAGCCTACCCTCTGCTCCTACCTCAAGTACACTAAGATGGTAGAAGTCATCATAGGCTAATAGGGTCTTGCACATTAATGCTCAGTGTTCTGTGTTGGCTAATGCTCAGGTGGGAGCAAATGTTCATCAATACCTAATATTTACTAATACCTAATGTCCATCAATCACAGTTCCTGCCAACGGCTGATAGCTACAAAGGGAAAATGTCCAGTGGCAGTAATGTCCGCTATTGCTCAACAAATACCGACAGCCACTGTTTGCGGGAAGCTAATTGTGATGATAACTGCTTTATGCATCAACACCTAATGTCAGTCCATAGCTCAGCATCTGGCAACAGCATCTGGCCATCCAGCGAAATCATGTGTCCTGTGTTTATTCTTCTCTTTTATTTATTAAAATGCCAGCGGTTGTGTTTATCGATGGGATTGTGTTTGTTGAGCCAAGCAGGAAATTCTTCCTGTGTTTACTGTTTAATTCCAAAAGCCATTTCTGCTTTTATTTTGCATCACTGTTAGTCAAAATATTCTGATTTAGGAATACACTTTTGTGTTTCTTTTTCTTTCTTTCTTTCTTTTTTTATTTTATTTATTTGTGAGAGAGAGCGAGAGAGTGAATGAGTGAGCACAGGCAGGCGGAATGGCAGGCAGGCAGAGGGAGAAGCAGGTTTCCCCGCCAAGCAAGGAGCCCGATGTGGGACTCGATCCCAAGGTGCTAGAATCACGACCTGAGCTGAAGGCAGCTGCTTAACCAACTGAGCCACCCAGGCGTCCCCACTTTTGTGTTTCTTGATACCTATACGTAGATATGTGTAACATGTCTATGTCATTATTATATACACGATACAAGAAGACAGAGAAAAAGAGGACATGATTTTAGAACAGAAGTGTCAAGGCAGGAAAAATGTTCTAACTAGTTGCTTCTTAGAAGCAGCAACGTTTTCCCAAGATGAGTGATAATTCAAGCATCAGCCCTCCTGCTCAGGTGAAGGACGAAAAGCCAGGTTCCCTAATAAGGTCAAGGACCTGACACAGGGCCCCTTAAAGCCTTGTAGCCAGCAATGAAGGCACAGGCTCAAAGCCCGGCTTTGCTGCTTACAGCTAAGTGGCCTGGGGTAAGCCCTTCAACCTCTCGATGAGCCTCAGTTTCCACATCTGTGAAATGGAATTGGTAACTCTCTCACAGGCTTGTGGTGGGGAATAAGTAAGTCAATGTCATAAAACACTTAGACTAGGGCCTGGCATAGAATAAGTGATAATAAATAATATAAAATACCATTTTCTTGAAAATTCCTTCTTTGTCAAATTTAGAAGCATGCTGTGACTCCAAATTTTCTCGGGCCAAGTTTCTTCAATGACCGTCGGCTCTCAGCAGGTGACCTCATAGAAGGTGTTATGCTCAGGAACTTGGATGAAAATAAGTTCTACCCTCTGCACCAGTACATTTCAAAATTGCCCTCGCCATACAATTTCCTTCTGACCCAAAACTTGTAAGGGAATAGTGCTTGGGAAATATTCCCCTAACCATTCTCTTCAGGCCTGGTGGTCACAGATGGAACAGCCAGCCTGCTGTGATTTGAAACGCAGGGTAAACATTCCACTCTCGTGTCACTCTCCCTGACAGCCTCACTGTGCCTGAAATATCGCCTATTATTCTTTGGCTTAAGCTATGGACATGAACAAATGTCTATGTGGGATGGAGACATTTGCTAACTACTGGGGAGCAAGGGGTACCTAAGCACTGTCTCCAAATGTGATGTGCCCTAAAAATGACTTTAAGGCCTATGTTATAATGGTTGCTGAGACAACAGTGCTAGATCATGAGATCCAGAAAGAAGGTAGTTGAAGGAGAAGGTCTCTTGCTCATGTAGCCTTCTCCACCAACCATTGTGATATCCTGTCCTATTGATGACCCCCATGACCCACCTCCTAGTATTACCACCCTTCTTTTCAAATCTGGATTGGAGCCAGATTTGCTTTAATCAACAGGAGACAATAGAAGTGGCTCAGGGTCATTTCCAGACCTACATTTTAAGAAGGCCTGGTAAGTTTCACTTTTTGCAACTTTGGGAGCCTAGAGCTACCACATATGGAGTCTGGTGAGATAATGTAGAGAATCCATAAGGCCATATGGAGAGAGAAAATCTCAATCATCCTGTAGCCCAGGAAATCTCGGACCACAGCTGAACAAGGGAGTGACCCCAAGCAAACCAGCAGGAGAACTGGCCAGGCGATCTCAGCCCTGACTGTAGAATCCCAAGCAAATAGAATGATTGTTGTGCTAAGCCATTATTCTTCAGAGTGGATTCTTTCACAGTGCTCTTCCATGGGGCAATAAATAACCAAAACAATCAAGTCTAGGCTCCAGGATGGTTAGTTTGGAGTGGGGGTGGGTTGGGGAGTGGAGACCAGGCAGAGAAGCACTGTTGAGAGGAAACGCACCTACTAAGCGTTCTTGAGTTTCTGAGATGCCGCCCTGCAGGTGAGCTCATCTCTTGTTCTGTGTGTCTTGCAGCCTCCCAGGGCCCTGGCCAGGCTCCCCTCAGCCTCACGCTCTCTTCCCAGCCCCCTAGCCCAGCCCAGACCGAGGACGTGCAGGTCCCCAGACAGACACACGTCTCAAGCAGGGCCCTCCCCTTGTCTCACCTCCAGTCCTAGCTCAGACCTGGAAGAATAAAGACCCAATATCCCCCGTCCCTGCCCTGTCCAGCTAATAGGGCTTCTCAGTCCCCCAGCAGCTTTCCTCCAGGAGGCCGGCAGGACTTTTATGAGGGCCCTGGGGCTGGGGTGAGGCCAGTCACCCGCGGCGGGAGACACCGGGGCCAAGAGAGGGATGCAGGTCTGGAATGCAGCAGCCACCCCCTCCCTGAGCGGGCCCTGAGAAAGGCGGAGCTTTTTGTTCCTTCCTGCAGACTGTGGGCAAAGTCATACTTAGCACAAGCTTTAAAAATACTCTCCCCACAGGCAGACATCAACACTGTAATTCCCTTGACGGCCCCCACCCACCCGTTAAATCCAACGTCCTGTGCGGACCCGCGAGAAGTGGGTAGGAACCAAGATGGGGGCTTGTGGGGAGTGTTCTCTCAGGTCCCAGCAGACCTCTAGGGAGTGGCGACACAGAACTTCCTCTGTTTCTCCACAGTTCTAACCCAGTACCTCGCTGGCCCTCTGGAGAGACACTGATCACCTTTGTTTCTCCAGCTTACACTTTACACTGAGGGCAAGAACGGCGTCTACCTTGTCTCCCAAAGGGCCCTGGCACCCAGGCTCGTACCCTGGCACGTAGTTGCTTGTCAATACATTCCTGAAAATAAATAAATGTGTTTGTTTCATCTATTTTACTGACAGTGAAATGGAGGCCCAGCGAGGCTAAGTGACTTTCCCAAGGCTGCACAGCAAGTTCATGGCAGAAACCTGCTCGTGAGACTTCCAGTTCCTCTGCAGTAGGAATCTCCCTTCCCTTTCCTCTCCTCTCTCCCTCAGGCGGCAGCTGTGTCCTTCATCTGTCTGAGCTGGGATGGGGAAGGAGTCCCCTGTGAGGCTCCTCCTCCTCCTTTCCAGCTTCTTGACAGGGAACCACCTCTGCTCTGACTCTCCCCCAGGTGACGAGGTCTGTGCCCCGCTTCACCCATCCCTACAGCAGCCCTACTGGCAATGGAAGGGTGAGTTCCCCCCTCCACCGCCCCGGCCTGCTTCCCCAGCTGTAGCATAGTCAGCTTCCATTATCAAGGGCTCCTTCTGAAAAGAAGGTCTGGGAACCCCTATGAGAAAGACTGAAGCCCCAGCCCCCTCATGCTCGCACCATGGCACACAGCACAAACACTCACCAGAAATGCCCAGAAATCTCATTTTTTCCAAATGTACCTAAATTTCACCTCAATGTTACGCAAGTTTCTAACTTTTGTGTGCGCGTGTGTGCGCGTGCACATGTGCACATGAATGGTGGTTGTGGTAGCTTTCAGGTTTTTTTTTTTTTTTTTTGTAAGATCTTATTTTCATTTATTTGAGAGAGAGAGAGACAGAGCACAAGTAGGAGAGAGGGAGAAGCAGACTCCCTGCTGAGCTGGGAGCCTGATACGGGTCTGGATCCCACGACCTGGAGATCGTGACTGGAGCCAAAGGCAGACGCTTAATCATCTGAGCCACCCAGGAGTTCCTGGCTTTCAGGTTTTAAAACCAAACAAATCCAGATGATTCTCCCGCAGAATCAGGTTCAGAGTTTACACAGAGCTCACCTTCCACACCCATACCTCCTTTGCTCTTCACAACCTTCTTGTGGGGAAAGGAGGGCAGGGCTTATCAACAACCCGATTCACAGATGGGCAGAGTGAAGCCCGGAGCGTAGGTGGCAGAACCTGGGGCTTGTGCTCAGAAGCCCTATTCAGAGTGATTCCATTTCAAAAACAAAAGGAAAAGAAAAAAGGCCCAAGGTAATTACTGCACAGAGAGACCTGCCCGAAGAGCTTGCTTAGTCCTGGCAGGGAGCTTAATCAGCTGGTGGGAAGCCCATTTTCTAGGAAATGGGGGTGAGAGAGGAAAAGAATAATAAAACCCTGGGACAAAGGCAACAGGATGCTGAAAAAGTGACTCAAAGGATTAGGGCAGCCCAGGGTGTGAGCCTGCACGTCTCTGTGCTCAGGATCCACCCCCACACACTTGGAAGCCCTGAGATTGTCAAAAACACCACGGTCCTGGCCGCAGCGCACCCAGAGGTGTTCTGATCCCAGCCCTGTCTTGGCGGCTCCCATGGACTGCAGTAGGAAGTGGCAAATGGCTACCTAAGCAGGGAGTTTGCACTCCCATCTGACAGGAGGGACTCCAGGGATCCTTGCAAGCACTGAGGTGCTGGCAGAACCAGGAGCAGAGGCCAGTCTCTGACCTGTCAGTGTCGTCCCCATGAGAGGACTGGGCCAACGCATGCCTCTTGCCTTTCCCCACCCACTGGCCCCTTTGCTTACACCCCTGTTCCTGGAGCTGATGCTCTAGTAGAGGGTGAGGCAGCCCCTCGAGGAGAGAGCAGAGGGGAAGCTTGGAGAAGTAGAAGTCTGAGTGAGTAGTGGCTGTCGGCAGTACCCAAGGACTGGATTGCCTTCACATCTTCCCCTCTGGTAAAACAACTTCCAATCTTTAAAAACTAACCTTTATTCAGGTGATTTTTAAAAAATTTCCCCAGTAGTCACTGCTTATATATTGACTTACTTCATTCTCCTGTGCAGAAAGATGTTTGACAGATGAGAAATCTGAGGCTCAGAGCGGTTACCTGATTTGCCTACGTCACACAGCAGGTAAGTGACAGATCTCTCTCGCTCTCTCTCTTTTTTTTTTTTTTTTTTAAGGAAACTCTGTGCCTGATGTGGGGCTTGAACTCATGACCCTGAGATCAAGAGTGGCATGCTCCACCAACTGAGCCAGCCAGTTGCCCCCAGATTTCAGATTTTAAAATCAAGTCTGTCTGACTCTGGAGCCCATAAATAAACTAGGTGTATAGAAAACACATCCTAACCACCCAGAATGAGAAACAGAGACTCCTAGAGTGTCAGTCTTCTCGGTTCTTGCTCACCGCACCCGAGACTGGCGTTTGGCAGGGACCTTGGAAGGAATTTGAGGTCCTGCAGCTGGTGATCCAAGTGCTCTGATCTGGGCTCCAACCCAATCCACCGACCTGTGAGTGGGGCCAGTAGGGAGCAACTTCTAGTCACCTCTGCTTCATTGTTCTACTGGCCAAGGGCAGTTGCTCTGGGGTTGGGAAGCCCCTCAGAGAAGGGCCCTATGGGCCCAAGTCTTCATTATTCCCCTTCTTGGGTAATCTGCTCAAAGCCAACCAGTCGAGTGGGCCTGGATTTGAACCCAGGTACTCTGACCTTCCTGTCCAGGCCTCCTCTCTGCCCATCCCAGGGCCTTGTTCAGTGTCAGATGTACCGAGGACATCTCGTGGGTCACGGCTATTGTGGATGAGGCTATGGCATAGACCACGCCCAGGTCCATGGCACTTTAACAAGGACCTCAGGGATTTCACTAAAAATGTCTAGCCATGTGGGGATAACCAGGCATGAAGGCAGGTCATCAGGGAAAATATTTAGCCTCTGGAATCAGGGTGGCAGGAGAAGTGGGCGCACGTTGCCTTCCAGCTGTCCCTGCTGCTTTATAGCTACATCACCCCAGCCAAGATGCTGGAGCTCTGGGTCCCTCACTAGAGAGTGGGGATACCAACCCTGTTTGCAGCCCATTCGCACCACCCTCAGAGCCCCCGTCACATGGCCTGGCACACTTTGGGGGGTCCTAAAAGGGGCCGACAGCTTCCTCCACTTCCTGAGGTTGAGATTTAGGGTGCATCCTGGGACCAGGCCTGTGTTGGGTTTCACTGGGCAGTACGGGTGCCACGCTGGTATGTGAGTCCTGTGACTCTCTGTGCTATTAGGCATAATGGGGACCCCAGGGAGGCTTGGGTCATTATGTCATTGACACCCAGCCAGGGGCGCTGATAAGACAAATTAATGTGTCATGGAGCCAGAAATCACGGAGGAAAAGGAACCAAAAGAAACAATGCAATCAGTAATGCCTGTCTACCACCTGAACAGTGTGTAAGTTTTCAGAGCAATTGCATGTCTGTGCAGTTTTCATCTTAACAAAAGCCTTGTGAGGAGCTAGGAAGGCACTGTTAGCTCCTTTTACAGAAGAGAAAACCGAGGGTCCAAGAGGAGTTTTGTGGTTTATCCAGGGTCATACATGCGGTGGCAGAGAGGAGAGTAAACTCTGGGTCTGGGCCCCTTCCCCAGACAGGGAAGGAGGGAAGGGGATGGGAACCCAGAATCCTCCTGTCTGCCCCCGCAAAATTGCCCTTAGTAGTAAAAAAAAAAAAAAAAATCAAACGAAGACACTGTGGGATACCATTTGCACTGTTATTGTCTCCTTTCTAGGTGGTAGTGTCTCCTTGGAGGACAGGGTGGGAACATAGGCTGTCTCACACCTGGCACAAGAGACAGAACTTTGGCACAACTTTGCTGAAGAGCAGTTTGGCAATATGTACCCAATGTCCTATAGTGATTTCAAAATAAAAACTTTGAATGGAGCTGCAACCCCAGCCAGGAGGTGGGTACTGGCAGGGAGGGGGGCCTGAGGGCACCCTCTGGGTATGGACAGACAGTAATACCCTATCCTATTGATCAGGGTGCTGAGTACACAGCAGAATTGTGACATCCAATGAGCTGTGCCCTTTGATACGTATGCTTCTCTTTCTCTTTATTAAACTTCAGTAATAGGGGTTCTTTAAGACTAAACCTACAGAAGAACATTTAAAGATGGGAGGAAATGTCCATATATATATATATATATATCTTAAGTAGAAAAAAAGTAGAGCACAAAATAGTATATATTATTTGACACAATATTTAGTTTAAAATTATATAAATCCAGGGGCTCCTAGGTGGCTCAATTGATTAACCCTTGTCATGATCTCTTGGTTGTGGGATTGAGCCCCACGTGGGGCTCTGTGCTCAACGCGAGTCTGCTTCAGATTTTCTCTCCCTCTCCCTTCTGCTTACTTTGTCTCTCTTTAGTAAATACCTAAAATTTAAAAAAAATAAAATAAAATCATAAAAATTAAGGGCACCTGACGGGCTCAGTTCGTGAAACATGTGACTCTTGATCTCAAGGTCATGAGTTCGAGTCCCATGTTGGACATGGAGCCTACATAAAGAGATAGATAGATAATAGATAGCTAGATAAAACCATAAAAATGTATACATATGTAAAGAAATGCCTAAGAAGATACACCAGGTTGCTAACAAGGCTGCCTCTGTCTGGTGGAATGGTGCTTCATCTAAACTCACTTCTTGGCTCTGTATTTTCCATATTCACTATGATAAAGATGTATTACTTTTGAAAAAAAACACGCACGGAGTGGTTTGAAATGCTAGCCTTCAATATTTGTATGGAATTCCCTAACTTACATGTATTTTTTAATAACCATGTTCTTAGAAAGATCCACAGGACAGAGATGATTATTCCCCTTTCAAAGATCAGGGAATGTAGGCCAGGGAGGGAGCCACTTATCCAAGGCCTCACCACAGCTGCGCATGGAGTGAAGGCTGACCTCAGCTCTCCCAGCTCCCTTGCCGAGCTGTCCCCAGGGAAAAAGACCATGTTGGGCACAAAGAGGCTTCAAAGGTAACGGAAATCACAGCTCTCTGAGTTGGACTTCTCATCGCATTCAGTCCAGTCCCACCATCTCTACATCATGCCGCAGAATGGCCACGTGCTCTCTCCTTGCCTCCAGTGCAGCCCCTTCCATTCTGCTCTATGCTTAGTGAATTGCCCAGCATTTTCACTGACCCCCAAGTCCATATCCTCTCCTCCACCTTCCTTCACCCATCTTCATCATACTTGTTGGGCCACACGAATACATATGATCCCTCCTTTTTGTGGAATTGGGGAGACAACAATCTGTCCCTGTCCCTCACTCCTAAGGATAGGACTTTGAGGTTCATATTTTCTAGACCCAAACCCCAAGGCCCCAAGAAATTGAATGACTCACCTGAGGTCACACAGTGATTTCAGTAGATGCTTACCGAGTGTCTGCTGTGGTACAGGACACTTTCTTGGCTCTGTTCTTATGACTGGAGCTACCTGGACACTGGGGGACCACCTGGGATCCCCCTTTTAGGAGTAAGGAGTAGAAAGGAGACATATCTCAATGCCAAACCTGCTTCCGGGTCCTCTGGAAGCCATAATCCGCCCCCCCCGCATCCCCCCACACACCAGAGTCTGCACACGCGCTCCAACCACACACTTCCCTGCCCAGAACTACTCCCAGGCCACCCAAATCCCTCAGATCCCACCGGAAGTCCCAGCTCTCTTGCTCTTGCGATCCTGAGGAAATGAGTCAGGTGGGAGGGGTGAGGAAGGGAATGCGGGAATGCGAGGAAGGAAACAGTTCTTGGTCTCTCATAGGGGGCTCTGAGGTGACCTTGAGAAAGTCACTTCTTCCCTTGGGACTTCAGCTTCCCCATGTGCCCACCAAGGTGTGGGTCCCCACCCCAAACCAAATCCCCACAGGTGCTGTTGTGAGGAGCCCGTGGGATCCAGGCTGGGGAAGGTCTTAGACAGATCAGGGGTTTGGGATAACTGAGTGGTGCAGGAGCTATGGCTGTTTAAAGCCTCCTTTCTTCCCTGCTCATTCATCCAAGCCTCCTCTCTTGGGCGAGCCTCGGGCGAGCACTAGTGGGAGGGAGAATCTTTGGCCAGGGTACCACCCCCAGTCTTTGGGGTCTGGGGGGAGGTGGGCGGCAGCTGGAGGCTAGTGAAGAAGGGGGTCAGAATGCAGGCAAGTAAACCAACAACTGCTAATGACAACAAGAAGCTCGGGGCATTGGGAGAGAATCCCAAGAAACAAAATCCTCTCCGTCTGTAAGATACAAGGAGGAAGAGTTGGCCCCTGGAGGGACTTTGAAGGAGGAGGAATAAGAGCTTGGCACTGGTGGACAAGATGGAAAAGGGCATGGAGCAGAGGCATGGATGTGAGAAAGGCCTCCCCTCCTGGCCCAAGAAGATCTTTCTAAAGATCCCTACAAAGACTCCCCGGGAGGCGCCGCCTCTGTTTGCAGGGCTCCAGAGAGACAGCCTGAAGCAGGGAACAGAGAGGCTGGAATAAAAGGCCTTTCAGGTCTTTCTAAGGTCGGGGATTCTGAACTGACCCCAATTAGAAGGAAAGCATGAGGTCATTTTCCACTCTGTGCCCAAGAAGCAGTGACACATTTCAGGACAAAAGAAAGATCTCGAACTGAAGTTACACGATTACAAAGCCCTCCATGGAATCCGCATGCCTTTGCCTAGGCCTTTACCTCGGCCTTTCCCGGCCTGAGGGCCCTCATCTTCCTAGAATTCAGCTCTCAAGATCCTGTTCTGAGGTTCTCCAGTGAGGGCCTGGGCCCCGCGCCTCCTGCCGGAGGGAAGACCCTGGAGAGAGTTGTGGGTGGGGAAGGACCGGGCATGGCTGCAGGCAGGTGACCAGCGCCCTGATCCTCAGGTCTCCCAGCTGGCCCCCAAGAGGTAGAGAGGACCTTTTCTCACATGGACGCCCATTTACCCCTGTCCCCTTAAAACACAGGTATAGCAAACCCCTTAATCACAGTTGTCCTCCTCTGCCAAGACTAGGAGCTTTGGCTTCTCTCTCTGCCCTCAGGGATGGTAGGTGGGTAAACTTAACATCATCCTGGTTCTGAGATGAGTCAGAATGGAGACTAGAAGGAATGGGGGGGGCGGTGCAGCTCCAAGAGGCCAGGTTCCCAGAGAATGTCTGAGTTAGGACTGAGGGCCCACAGAGGAAGCCATTACAAGACTTGATAACCAGCAGTGAGGGGTCAAGGCAGACTCCAGACGCTGGCTTGGCTGATGTGTTGGTGGTGGAAGGGCAGAAGAGAAAGCCAGGGGAGAGGACTACATAATGAGCTAGAAGGAAATGCCCATCGCCTCTTTTAGAATTTCACCTTTGGCATAATAGGAAAAAAATTGTAGATGACTGGGGCTCATGGGTGGATCAGTGGGTTAAAGCCTCTTCCTTTGGCTTGGCTCAGGTCATGATCCCAGGGTTCTGGGATAGAGCCCCGCATCGGGCTCTCTGCTCCTCAGGGAGCCTGCTTCCTCCTCTTTCTCTGCCTGCCTCTCTGCCTACTTGTGATCTCTGTCTGTCAAATAAATAAAATCTTTAAAAAAAAAATTGTAGATGACTGACTTAATTAATCAGTAGAGAGGTAAGTTAAATAATCTGTTATATCTGTACTAGGCAATATTATAAAGTAGGAGATGTGGGGAAAGAGTCACAATCAATTATGTTTTGAAAGTGGGTCATAAGAGTATTGCATAATAATCCTAGTTTTGTAAAAATAGATGTATGCATCTGTAGATGAATTTTTTTATTTTTTAATTTTTTAAAAGATTTTATTTATTTATTTGACAGAGAAAGAGAGAGATCACAAGTTGGCAGAGAAGCAGGCAGAGAAAGCAGGGGAAGCAGGCTCCCTGCTGAGCAGAAAGCCCCACTCGGGGCTCGATCCCAGGACCCTGAGATCATGAGCTGAGCTGAAGGCAGAGGCTTAACCCATTGAGCCACATAGGCACCCCAATGATTTTTTAAAAAACTGAAATAGTAAACACCAAAATTAAAAGTGGTTATTTCTTTTTTTCTTCTTTTCAAAATTTATTTGGAGGGGGGTGGGCAGAGGGAAATGGAGAGAATCCCAAGCAGACTCTGTGCTGAGCACGTAGCACAACGAAGGCCTCAATCCCACAACTCAGAGATCATGACCTAAGCCGAAATCAAGAGTCAAATGCTTAGCCGACTGAGCCACACAGGTGCCCAGCAGTTCTCTCTTGATGATGACTCATTGGGGATCTTTGCTATCTTCTTTGTGTATTTTTCGAGTTCTTTCATAAGGAACAACAGTGTTACTTATTTATGTTCTCTGTTCTGAGGAAGATATGGAATCTGGACTAACAGTTTATTAAAGCAATAAAAAGGGTCTGAAGATACTTCTGTGTGTGTGTGTGTGTGTGTGTGTGTGTGTGTGTCTGTGTGTGTGTGTCCCATCATGTGGGGAAGCAACCCCTTGGCCCCAGGCAGCAGCTGGGTATTTTCTTGTCTGAGTTCCAAGCAGCACAGTCCCTTCTGAATCTTGGGTCCCAGTCCATGGAGGACAGAGGTCACCAACAAATTGCATCAGGATCTCTAGCCTAGAACAGCTCTGGGAGCTTACTCCAAGTGGGGTGAGGCCGACCTCCCAAGGCCAAGAGCCCGGAAGAGGGATGGGACAAAGGTATGGTGCTGTTGAGCTGGTCCAGGTGCACGTGATAATTAAAATCAATAAAATATTCGATTAAAATGTACTGAATGAATTGAAGAAGGGGCAAGATAAACTTTGTGAATCTTCCGGATACATTGGGAATTATTTTTTCAAATGAAAAGTGAATTAAACAGAATCATAGAGAAATTATTTCGAGACCAAGTACTAGTCTGTATATCAGCTGCCCCAGATGAGTAGTGCTCAGTCCCAGTAAGATCCCAGTAAGTCCTAGTGAGACACACCACTGGCTGCTTGAGATCCAACTGAATTCTGTTCTTCCTTCCTAGCTGAGTCTAGTCTATGGCAGCAGCTAGGTTACATTCTGCTAAGTAAAGAGAAAGGGATGGAACCAGGGGCCTCTCTAGCTGTACTGTTACCCCCCTGAGCTCATTAGTTCCTCACACTTCCCTCCAAAAGTTCTGCACACATGGGATGTCCTTGGACACTTGCCTGAAATTGGCAGAAAGCCCCTGACCTTTTCCTAATGAGAGCATTATTAATGTTCTCTGACTCCAGAATGACAGCTCACTGCCTTTTTTTTTTCAGTCCTTCCCTGAAAACCTATTAATGTAGGAGCATCTGGGGGATTTCAAAGTTGGCAATGACCTTGACAGTTTCTGCAGCCGCTCTGCCTGCGGTGCCCTCGGGCATTCAGTGGTATTTCATAGGTTCACATAAGCCTTCCAAGGAGCTCCACGAATTCTAGACCAATTCCCATCCAATCACTCTGACATCTTCTGAGCAGACGAGGTGACCATTTCCTGGCAATTATTCTTCATCTTGCCTCCCTCTGTTCTGCACCACTGTGGTTTCTGCCCCCTAACATTGCCAGATGTTTAGAATCAACTCTGAGTCATGGACTCATGAAGGTCAGAGCCTGAAGGGTCCCAGTCTGGGGGGCGAGGGGAGCAGTGGGTCCAATCGTTTTGTGCGAATTCATTTCCATTCTTTTCATCCATCATTTCTGAGCTGTTCTTCTGTGCTGGGCCCAGTGCCAGGTTCTCGGGGCACAGAGCTGGTGTTCTGTAATCTCCCCAATAGCCTTTGAAGAATTTGCTCACACTCACAGGGTAGAGAGACCCTGTAGACATATCCAATTCATTCATATCTCTTGAGGGCCAGACAAAGTCCAGGAGAGGGAAGCACAGGCTCCATACCTGGCATGGAGTCCTACATGGGGCTTGAACGCCCGACCCTGAGATTAAGAACTGAGCAGAGATCAAGAGTCGGCAGCTTAACTGATGGAGCCACCCAGGCGCCCCCAGAGCAGCTTCAATCTTCTTGGGTCTCTTGGGTCATCCAGATAGAAGTACCCCAAGCTGTTTGGGGCAGCTGCTCACTGGCCATACTCTTCTCCACAGAATCCGTGGAGAGACAACAAGTCTCCTTTCCCCTACTGCTCTATCTCCCCAGTCCCCCAAGATTCACCCCTACCTGGGCATAAACCTTTCCTCTCAGATGGCTGGGACCATCCTAAAAGGTGACACCAAGAAGAGAGAGCTTTATTTAAGCAACAAGTCCAGAGACCCCAAGTCCCCAAGCCCAGCCCCTGTTCTGCAAACAGGGGTGAGTTTATTTGCTGCTTTATCTGGGGGTCTTCAGAAGAACCAAAATGTGCCCCGGGTGGTTTAATAGTAAGGTTTCCCAAGTCCTCTGTCAGCATCACCTGAGGGCTTACTAACCTGTCTCAGCCTTACCCCCAACCTGCACCTCTGTTGAGTCAGAGTCCTTGGGGGGGGGGGCGGTGAAGCCAGAAATCTGTGCTGCTAATAGAGTCCCCAGGTGATTTTTAGGCTTGTCAAGTTTCAGAAGATTTCATCCCCTGGTTTCTTTTTCGAATAAAAGAAAGCTTATTGACCATTCCGGCCAAAGGATTTTACAAAATTCTTTAGTTCTCTTCATGATGTAGGTGTGTGTATGTATGCTTATAAGGGGCATCTATATGGTGCGTATATGCATATGTGGTGTGTGTGCATGTGTGATGTGTGTGCATGTGTGTATTGTATATATGATGTGTGTGTGTGTGTGTGTGTGTTTGTGTGTGTGTGTGTGTTGGGAGGGCAGCAGGCAGGCAGGGGGAAGGTGGATTGGTTTTTCACACTACACGTGGAAAGACAGAAGTCCTGGGCGGGGGATGCCTGGGTGGCTCAGTCAGCTTAGTGTCCGACTCTTGATTTTGGCTCAGGTCATGATCTCACGGTCATGAGATCAAACCCCGTGTTGGGCTCCATGCTCAGTGGGGTGACTCTGCCCCCTCTCCCAGCTCGCATGTGCTTGGTCTCTTTCTCTCTAAAATAAATAAATAAATCTTAAAAAAAAAAAAAAAAGATAAAAGTACTGAGGTTCCTGGCTGGCTGATTTGATAGAACATGTGACTCTTGATCTCAAGGTCATGAGTTCAAGCCCCATGTAGGGCATAGAACTTACTTAAAATAGATTGATAGGTAGATAGATAAATAGATAAAAGTATCTATCTTTGGGGAGTGAAGTTAATAGTTATTTTTCCTTGACCTTCTGCTCATTTTTCAACTTTTCAACAAGGGGCATATTTGACTTATGCAACAAAAAGAAAAAAATTAAAAGGAATTCACTGTATTTCATTGTCACCCATGTTGAATCCCTTAGTCCCAGCAAATCCTATGAGTGTGCTGCTATCCTTGTCTGATGTATCAGTGGAAGAATGCTCACTGACTGTTTTTAGTCTGGCTACAGGAGCCATCTGGAAACAGGGATCCACCCTGTTCTGACATCCAGGGCTGGCCCAGATGGCCTGGTAGGGCCTTGGCTCGGTCCTGAGCGTTTAATTCCCAGGGTTCCAGGCAGCCTTGGAGCTGAACCCTTGCCAAGGGTGGGGTGGGGGGGACCAGGTGCAGAGCACAAGCCAGGATGGTGCCAGAACCTTCCATCCAGGAGAGCTGCCATAGGTCCTCACCTCCAAGACATGCATTGCCGTCCGTGTATTGATTTTTGAAATAGAGTTCGACATCTAGAAATTGACATGTACATTTAATGAGGTGATAACTTCTTGTTTCCCCAAAGGATCTTATTAAATCTCCAAGTTATACTCAGAATGGAGCAGAGTGCCAGGGTCACAGTGGATGCCAAGAAATATCTCTTAATAGATGAATACATATATTAAAAGAAAAAAAATCTGTCTTTTTATAATAGCACCATGCCTTCCACTGATCCCAAAGTAAGTGACACTTGCCTGGGGGCTCCCCTGGCTTGCTTGGCTTGGCACAGTCCCTTGGGGGACACTGAAGAAACACAGTGACCCTGTGAGCCATGACTCTTGAGTAGAACACTCAACTGACTGAGACATCCAGGCGTCCCAGGAATGAGGACATGTAAAGGGATATTAAGCTGAACCCTAGTGATACCAAAAAATATGTGATTCATTCCAAATGGGGAGTAGTTCATCATTATAAGAAAATTAACTATTTTGAATAGTTGTCTGCTTGGCCTGAGAAGGGAGTGACTGACTGAGTCCAGAGTTTAAAGGGATTTATTTGGCATGGAACCTGGGTTGCTCAGTCAGGTAAGCATCTGCCTTTGGCTCAGGTCATGATCTTGGGGTTCTGGGATTGAGCCCCGCATCAGGCACCCTGCTCAGTCAGTGGGGGGTCTGCTTCTCTTTCTCTCTCTCAAGTAAATAGATAAAGGTCTTTTAAAAATAAAATAAAATAAAACAAAATAAAATAAAGGGATGTGACATCTAGCTAGTGGTCTCTAAGCGGGTCTCCTTGGTTGGTGGGGAACCTCCACCCCCATTCTGTAGTTGCTGTTGGCCCCCCAACCCCCACCCCACTCCAATACCCTATTAGGTACAAGTAGACACAAGGATAAGGGGCAGACGAGGATTAACTTGACTGTTCCAGATGTAACTTCGCATTGGGTCCTTCTCAAGATGACTGTGCAAAATCATTGGCATTTGTCTTGCAGGAAGGTCTGTGGGCCCCTCACAGTCTTTCCCCATCCCTGGGGAAGTCCCTTGATTTGGATTTGCCTTCTCTGGCTGAAAACTATGCTTTTTCCTCAGCTAAGCTCAGCTCCACTTCATCCCTTCTGAGGTGCCATGTGCCTTCCTAGAAGGTCCTCTTAATCCAACTCCTCTGGGGGGGTGGGGCGCGCGCATAGCAGGCCCCTTGGGAAAAACCTCAAACATCCTTGCCCCGCCAGAATCTGGGTTGTTCCTAAAGCACCACCATCTCCGATTTGGCCACTAGTGGGCGCTCTAATTAAGCCTCTAGCCAATAGATCTTCTCAGGCGCCAGGCGCGTACTAATCTGTACTCACTACACGTCCAGGCACACAGGCTACAATCTCTGGATGATTTCCAGGAAGCCCCCCTCAGATGGCTTAAGTAAGGAAGAGGTTCCCCTTCCCGTCGGGAGTCAGGGTGGGGCGCAGACAGGGACAGAGATGGAAAATACAATCCAGTCTCCAGGGAAGACTTCTTTACCCAGCTTTCTTTATCCAACTTTCTGTGTATCTTCATTGGGGGTTTTAGACTCTTTAAGTCCTTGGAGGTTGTCCTTCCCTTGGTCTCTGGTGCCTCCATGGGCTCTCTGAGACAAACAGGAAGTTGCCTCAGCCCTGTCAGTCTTCTTTGATTCCAGCATCTTCTAGGTACACAAGGAGTCTGTGGGATGTGGATTCATACCCCACCCTCTTTGCTTAACAAGTCACTTGGGCAAGTTGCTGAACTTCTCTTGGTCCCAAGTTCCTTATTTGCCAATTGGGTTTTAAAATCCTTATTTCACAGAGTTTGGGAGTTTAGGCAGACAATATCGCGGGGCATTTGACATAGTGCTTGGCTTATAATAAATGTCCATTAAATGAGGATCATTATTCATATGGTCCTGCTCATATGTGAGCTTTCCTACTCTGGGCCTGGGATGCTTCCAGGTTTTCCAGGGCTGCTTTGCCTTGGGATAAGCTCATCCATTATGTTGCCTGTTGCCAGCTTGTCTCCCCGAGGAGCAGTAGGGAAAGATCACAGTTGTTACCTTCACACAGGGTGGGTCCCCTCTCTACCCCATCACTTCTCAGTGAGGTGACCTTAACTATCTCTGAGCAGGGAGGTCCCTCCCCTGAAAAGTCAAGACACTAACAAACTGTTTAGAAAATAAACCTCCCTGGTCTCAGTGGGCTGTTCTAAGGATGAAATTAGGTGGCATATGGCAGGTGTCTGGCACAACCCTCTCAGCCTGGGAGCCCTCAGCAGTGATTAATTCCCTCCTCCTCCCCCTGAGAGGGAGCAGTGGGGACAGTATCTGTCACCTGCATGTCTCCATCCACAAAACAGTTGTGACAGCTGAAGAAAAGAGTCTCTTGTACCAGGTCACCTGCACTGTAAAGGGTGAGTGGGGTTTGACCATTAGCAGGAAGAAAGAAAAGACCAGAAGTTCTAGAAATAGCTCTTTTAAATTTAAAAAGCCACTTTAAATTTTGCTCCCCAAGGAAGATTCAAAGCAGATTGTTCTGTTGAAATGTGTGTTTCTCTGAGGAATCGCTTGTACACGGTTGATAAAGAGGGGTCCAGTGTCTATAGTACATGGGAGCCATATTGATTTTTTTAAATTTAAATTCAGTTAGCCAAAATATAGTACATCATTAGTCTCAGATGTAGTGGTCAGCGATTCATCAGTTGCATATAACACCCAGCACTCATCACATCATGTGTCCTCCTTAATGCCCATCATCAGGTTACCCCATCCCCTGCCCACCTCCCCTCGCCATATTGATTCTTAGGTAATATATTCCAGCACGTCCCTGTTTTGAAGCAATTAGGAACAAGCTTTCTTGTGACTAAAGGGAAGCAGTAGCATTTTAGGAAGGTCTTACAGAAAGCTGAAATTCCTGCAGAAGTGCTTTCCACTGGGGCATGTTGCTGCTGATGTAGTGGCTTCAGGAACCAACTCCTCTCCACTCTGTGAGGCTCTCGGGGAAGCGGATTGTGTGGATGAAGAAGCTGTGGAGAGACTTCCTCTTGTGTCAATGAAAACTTGTTTTCTTTTTTGAAGAAGTCTAAACCTCAGTTGAGGTTTTTCGCTTTGGGGACTCCAGCTCCGTTCTAAGCAAATGCCCTAAAAATCCCACAGCCGGGAGGAGGAACCTTGGGGTGAAGGCTGCTGGCATGTGGTGACCAGGATGCTGCGGGCAAGTGCTGGTGGCCACGGGGCAGCCATTGACTAGGATTGCTGCTGTATTTATTAGCGCTCTGCTTACTGAGTTCCATAGGTCTTAAGTGTCGTGCCCCAAAGTCACTCTTTTGCTGGGGTTAAATGCTATCTTTTTTTTTTTTTCAGAGAATTTTATTTTATTCAAGGGGTTTTAATCCATCATATCCATTATTTATTTTGATGCTCAAATTAGCCTTTGCTTGGCTAGTGGGGCATTATCATTCTTTGAACCCTTCCTTAATTTCTTTTTTTTCTTTTTAAAAATTTACCTATTTTATTTAAACTCAATTAATTAACATATAATGTATTATTAGTTTCAGATGTAGAGATCAGTGATTCATTAGTCTTTTGTACTACCCAGTGCTCACTACATCACATGCCCTCCTAAATGTCCATCAACCACTTACCCCATCTCCCCACACCCCTCCCTGCTCGCAACCTTCAATTTGTTTCCTATGATTAAGAGTCTCTTATGGTTGTCTCCCTCTCTGGTTTCATATTGTTTTGTTTTTTCTTCTCTCTTCCACTCTGATCCTCTGTTTTGTTTCTTAAATTTTACACGTAAGTGAGATCATATGATAATTGTTTTTCTCTAACTGACTTATTTCGCTTAGCACAATACCCTCTAGTTCCATTCACATCATTGCAAATGGCAAGATTTCCTTTTTTGGTTGCTGCATAATATTTATACACACACACACACACACACACACACACACACACACCCCACATCTTCTTTATCCATTCATCTGTCAATGGACATTTGGGCTCTTTCCATATTTTGGCTATTGTGGACATTGCTGCTATGAACACTGGGGTGAAGATACCCCTTCAGATCACTACATCTATATCTTTGGTAAACCCTATAATTTTTACACCATGAGATTTTTGCAAAAGGATTTTCTCTGTTTTATTTTCTTTTTAAGGTCTTACATATGGCATGACCACATTAGGCATGACCACATTTGGCATGGCCACATTTAGATACAAATGTCCACATTAGGATCCCATGGGCCCATTAGGATTACTCAAACCTCCACGAAAGCAAAAATTAAAATGCTTTTGGGGTCGTTCATGCCCCCTCAACCACATAATTTCTAGGTTTGATAAAAACCATGTTACCACAAGAGACTATTCCTCATTTAGAAAGAAAAGTACATTTCAGAGGTAAGTAAAATTCAGATGTCATCTCCTCCAGGAAGCCCTCCCTGCCTTCTGCCAGTTTGGGCTAGGGGCCCTCCTCCGGGCTCCCTCAGCTTCCTGCATTTCTCTGTCTCGGCTCAGAGTACATTGTGTGGTCACTGCTTCCACTGCTACACGGGTCTCACTGGTCCTTGGGGGTCAAGGGCCTAGCACAAGGCCGGGCACTGGGGTGGCATCAGGGAGCACTGTGCACTGAATGGAATGGTGTGGAAACACAGTTTGGGGCTGGTGAATAGAATAGTGCGACTCAGCCTGTACTTGCAGCCAGTGAGAACTTATTTCAGAGACTGTTTACCCCTCTAAGCCAGTAGTAAGCCAGTGTGTAAACACTTTTTACAAAGTTCGTGAAGTATTTAGCTTTGTTTACTAGCTCTGGCACAGGCCTCCTCCCAGCCTAGAAATCCCCCTGAGGTTCGAGGCACTGTGTGCATGCATACAAAACCCAGGATGGGACTGCATGGAATGGTGAAGAAAACCAAAGCAGGAGAGCATAGGGAGGATAAGAAAGTGCTTGGCTGTGAATGAAGCCGTGTTCCAAGCCACACTCTGACATTCACATGCTGTGTGACCCAGACGGTCTCTTTCCCTCTTTGGTAGTTTCCTCATCTGCAGAAGGAGGGCCTTGGAGTAGGTCCCACCATTTGTCAAAATATAGGTCTTCAGGACCTATACAGTCTCTCCGTGGAGGAAAGAGGAATTAACGTCTACTGATGGGACCTACAGTGTCCCAGGCAATTTGTATCTAATAGATGAATTAAAGCCTCCTACAAGGTAGGAATTATTATCCCTATTTTATAGCTGCAGAAACCAGGCTCGAGAGATTATGTTACTTAGGGACACCTTGGTGGCTCAGATGGTTAAGTGTCCAACTCGATTTTTCATTCAGGTCATGATCTCGGGGTTATAAGATTGAGCCCCACGATGGGCTCCATGCTCGATGAGGAATCTGCTTATGACTCTCTCCCTCCTTCTGCCCCCCCTCCCTCACACCCGCTCATCCTCTCTCTCTCTCTCTCTCTAAAAAAAAAAAAAAAGAGGTTAAGTTTAAACTTAAGTTTTCATGAAACTGACATTGTATTGGGAAGATAAATAATAAGACACAAACAACTAAATAAGATGATTTCAGTTTACTGTAAGTTCTAGGGGAAATGATATGGCAGATTGCAGGTCTACCCAAGTCAAGGTCATTAGAAATGGCCTCTCTGAGATGACATTTGCGCTGAGATCAGGTTGAGAATGACCAGCATATGATTATCAGGGGAAAGCACTTCATAAGCTGAGGGAACAACAAGTGAAAAGGCACTGAGGCAGGGACAAGTTTGACTACCTGAGAACAAAAAGAAAGCCGGTGTGGCTGGAATAGATCAACAATTGGAAAAGCGGCAGAAAACAAGGTGGGAGATGGCGCCATGAGGCCATGGTACAGAGTTTAGATGGCTAGGCAAAGTCCCTGGCAGAAGGTCAGCAGGGTCATGACATTCAACCTTAGAGACACTCAGACCCAGGCATCTCACAGTCCAGCTGAAAAGACCTGTCTGGAGACCCAACGAAGTCAGCTGGTGGTGGAGCCAAGAGTTACTGGAAGACCATGGTCTCCCTACTCCCCAGGGTGTTAAATCAGAGCTCTTGACCCATCCAGTGACCCTGGCTGTAATGGAACTGTCCAGGCCACCGTCGTGTCTCTGTCCTGATCAATTGCACCAACCTTTGCTGGTCTTCTGACTCACACCCTTACCTTCCTAAGGTTTATTGTCTATACCGTAGGCAGAATGAGCTTGTTAAAATTTAGTTTAGTTGTCCGAACTCTGCTCAAACCCTGTGATGGTTTCCCTGTACCTTGCTATAACTGTTCATTTCTGTGTGTCCCCACCAGACGTGAGGCAGGCTCTTGTTTGGGAGCCCTGAACCCTTGGTGCGCTGAACACAGGCTCCAGCAGGCAAAAAACAAAACAAAACAAAACAAACCCTCAGTAACTGCTGAAGGAATAAACATGTATAGATATAAAACCGTGCAAGCAAGCAGATGAGGTGACTTGCTTTTTGCCTCTGTAGAGTCGTCTGGTTATCCCTGGGGTATAGCACATTGGTTAAGATCATGGGCTCTGAACCAGACTGCCTAGGTTGAAAACCTGTCTTTTCCACTTACCAGTGACTGGAACTTGGATAAGTTATTAGCCCTTTGTGTCTCCATTTCCTTGTTTATATAAAGCAGATAATAATACCATCTAACTTGTAGGGTGGTTGCAAGTATTAAATTAGTCAGGATATATGAAGGGCCTGCAACAATTCTTGGTAACCCCCAACTACCAGTCATTGATATTATTACTGATATCTACATACGCAGTGAGTAAAAATAAATGCAAGAAAGGTCTAGATGGCTTCCACGGAGACTCCTGGTATTGGAGTCAATGCCCTGTCTTTGGAGGGTTCCCCTAACTAGCTGGCATGAACTTGGGCATGAACTTGAACAAGTCATTTCACCCTTCAGAATCTGTTTCCAAATCTGAAAAAGGAAGGTCATTTTACTTCCCCCGTTGGAGGATAGCTTTGAGATTAAGTGAGATTATGTCTATCAAGTTTTTGGCACAGAATCTGGCACCCACTCAAAAAGCAACAAATGTTTCCTTTCTTCTCCCCTCTGGCCTGTGAGCTCAGCAAGCATGCCCAGCCAGGGATCCTTGTTAAATGGGCCTGAAGCTGCCCACACGCTCCGTGCCTAGCACAGAGCCGGGCCCTGTGGATGGACAATAAGCAGCAAACAGACAAAAGCAGCAAACAGACAATAAACACTTGTGGACTCTTACTTACGTAGGCTGCCTTGGCAATATTTCACACATCTGTCCCCTGGGTTTCATTTTTTTCTAGAAAACTTACCCAGAGCCTCATCATCTCTCATGGTGGCTATGCCAAGGACCACCTACTGATCTCCCCACTCTGGGAAGGGCTTGTCCCTCCAGCTGTACTGAACACAGTACCAGACTGATCTTCCTACAGTACGGCTCAGACCACGCTCCTTGCCTTGCACAGAAGCCGTGGTGACCTTTTGGGCTGAGTCAACCCATCCCTGCTCCTTAAGCTGGTAGTGGAGGCTCACCACAGCCCACCCCTGGCTGTCCTCACCAGGTCCTCTCTCTACCCCCCTCTATCCTTAGACACACACACACACCACAAGATAGAGTTGTCCCTCCCGCATCTATCACTACAGCACCCCCACGGTACTGCTTCTTGCACCCGTGCTGCTGTGGACCTTGTATTGTGTTCATCCGTGTGCATGAGCCAAGTGGGTCCTCGGTCAGTGTGATGAACAGCTTTGTGTTGGCCTTGCATAATACATACTTGACAGGTGAGTCCCCTAGTCTTGCCTGTTCTAGCGTGCAAAAGTGTCTTGAATCAGTCTTTTGTCCTCAGCCCTGCTGTTCCCTAAGTCAGACCAAGTCCTCTCCCCCTGGGACCAATATGACAGCCTCCTAGCTGTCTCTCCTCTTTCCTTCTAAGCCCCACACAGACTGTCAGAGTGCCCTTGCTAAAACGAAAATCTCATCATGCCTTTCCTGAGCTGAAACTTTTTATTAGCTTCCCCAAGGCCACTGCTTAAAGCTGCCTTCCTCTTCAGCCTAATCTTCTGCTCCCCCATGCCCCAGCCCCCCTCCATACTTCCTTGTGCTCCTCCAGTCGTGCTTATAATACCATAGCAACCCTGTGCTGCTTCAGGTCTCTGTGTCTTAGCATATGCTGTTCCTTTTCCTTCAAACGATACCCCACCTGCCCTTCCTGTCCCTGTCATGTGATAAACAGTTGCCCATGCCTCCAAACCCAGTTCTGCTGAGAGTTTCGTCTGTGCAGGAGGAGATGGCTGACACATGAGCACCTTCCACTCTTGCCATACATTTGCCCTACAAACCTCCGGCATTCTCTGTGCACCAGATGCTCCTTAGAGGCAGCTACAGTTCTGGTCAGATCCCTGTGGGGGCCATTGGTACCCTGCGTTGATGGGAATGGTGCTCATATCTGCCTTGTTTCCTCCCCAGAGCACTGAGCTCCGAGCGGCTCCTGGCTCTGTCTCCCAGTGCCCCGCTACACGGAGGGCTCACACGATGCTCACACATGGGGGAGACCCATGAACAGGCGGCAACATAGGCACAAACGGTCTGTCAGTCCGTCTCTGAAGACTGAGGGAAGGCAAGTGTGGAACGGCACAGGACAACTTCCGAGATCTGAGCAAGGCTGACACAGTCTCTTGCCTCTTTTTCTGCAAGCTTGCCCATCACTAACGAAAAGATACTTTAGCTTTAGCTGTCCTGGGACTCCTGCTCAGGCTTCGGTTGAGTGGCTCCCAGTGGCAAAGTCCTCAGAAAATGCCCCTGCCACCCCCAGAATGCAGGGCGGTGACCAGGTCACACAAGCTGCTGATAGCCCAGCATGGTGGGAAATCAGCTTTGTTGCCATGATAGGGGGGAGGGGGGCAGGAAATCTGTAAGCTTTGGATCTAGCTTCCCCTGTTCAAAGCTTCACTGTGTCCATTCTTTTCTTTGACAAAGCTCACTTTGTACTTGGCACTGAGGATGGGGAGAGAAATTAGACTGTCCCTGCCCTGGAGAAGCACCTTGTCTATGGAAGCCGGCAGCGGGATTCAAGACAGATCATGGAACAAATAAGTCACCATGTGGCGAAGTCCCAAAGAGCTGTTACTGAAGGAGAAAGGAACATGGTGCCTTCTAAGAATGTCAAGAAGAGGGGCTCCTGGGTGGCTCAATGGGTTAAGGCTCTGCCTTTGGCTCAGGTCATGATACCAGGGTCCTGGGATGGAGCCCTACATCCGGCTCTCTGCTCAGCAGGGAACCTGCTTCTCCCTCTCTCTTTCTGCCTACCTCTCTGCCTACTTGTGATCTCTGTTTATAAATAAATAAAATCTTAAAAAGAAGAAGAAGAAGAAGAAGAATGTCAAGAAGACAAATGAGGGGTACCTGGAGATTAGGGGTAAAGATCCCAGGTGAAACAGGACACATTGTGCAGGGTGGAGGTAAGGAGAACAGCCTTGTCACTCTCGTTAAGAGCTAACATGGGTGTGGCACACACTCTGCCAGGCACTTTTCTAGGTGCTTCACATGCGTTAACTCCTTTCATTGTCCCAATAAGCGATGAGGTTAATTGTGATTATTATCCTATGAGCCATGGAAACCCATTGAATGGTGGCCAAGCAGGGCAAATAAATCAGATTTACATGTGAGAAATTTCCCTCTGACTCTGGTGTGGTGCACCAAAGAGGGTCAGAGTGGATGTCGGACGCCCATCAGGAGGACTGCACAGTCGGGGACCAGAGGCTAGATGCCAGGAGCCTGGACCTGGGGGCTGGCTGTGGGGGTGGAGAGAAGTGGACACTTCTGCGGGCTATGAAAGAGTGGAATAGACAGAACTGGTGGGTACTTACTCATTCTTCAGGACTCAGCCAGCCTCCCACAAACCTCCTCCCCTCCTTCTCTAGACTCCTCCAGGCTTGGCCACCTTTCTTCCTTCTAATAGCCCTGATCTTACTCAACACCAGATTCCAGGCCAATTTTCCAAAAAGCACATCACTGAAAGCCTGCTGCCCAAATGAATAATTCCTCAAACCATCGCTTTGCCAAATGGTTAATAAGCCAGAAGCAAATTCATAATAAGCCAAATCATTCAACGCTAATTCCTAAATTTGCTTGTTTCATTTTATTTTATTTACTTTTCTTTCGTTCTTTCTTTCTTTCTTTCTTTCTTTCTTTTTTTTTTTTAAGAGAGAGAGCATATGTGCATGTGAGCAGTGGGGCACAGGGTTGGAGCTTTGCAGAGGGAGAACAAGAGGGAGAATCCATGCTCCGCACAGAGCCCACCCATGGCTTGATCTTAGGACCCAGAGTCATGATCTGAGTGGAAAAGAGTCAGACCCTTAACGGGTTGAGCCACCAGGTGCCCCTTTCAAAACTACTATGTAATTTATAGCAGTTGGTATTTGCTGGGACAGGGTTTTGTGGTTTTTTAAATTGTATTAGGTATGTAAAAAAGAATACTTATAAAAATATGCATAAAGTATAAAAAACAATGATACAACAAAACTCCTGCAGGCTCCTTGCTGAGCGGAGATCCTGACGCTGGGCTCAATCCCAGGATCCTGGAATCATGACCTGAGGCGAAGGCAGACACTTAACTGACTGAGCCACCCGGGTGTTCCAGTCTAATTCATCCTTTACAACAATCCAATGAAGTACAAATAATTAGCCTCATTTTATAAAGTACTTGAGGTTCAGAAATTTAAATGATTAAGGATATGAATCTAATAAGAAGTACAAGATTTTTTACATTGTATCTCCCCATATCATGAGGTGATCTGTGAGAGGAAAAACCCAGCCTCTGACCCATTCTTTAAGCAAAGGGTTCCCCCTCTGGACAACTCCTACCCCACCCCTGTATCCCATTCTTCCCAGCATGTCACTAGTTCCTCCTTCCCAACCTCATTCCTCCCTGTCCCCTCCTCTCCATCCCTAAAATCCATCATTGTCCACTGTTTGAACTGATGTTGACCACTCACTAAATTAGAACAAAGAGCCAAGGACCTTAATCTACCACCTGCCCCTTCCCATCTTCCCCATCCCTCAGCCTCTTGCCCCCAGACAAGAGTCTGCCCTCCCCCTCTGACAGCCCACAGCTCTGCCCTACTCTGATGAACCTGATTGCTTGGCCTGGGATGTAGCGTAAGCCTCTTCCAGATGGGAGCTCATTGAGCAAAGGTCTGGTCTTTCATGTCTATTTCCCCAGAAGCTCCAGAGAAGTTTTCCCTAGTGATATTTAGCACTTTTCATCTGATGTTATTACTTTAAATATTTTTAAGATTTTATTTTTAAGTAATCTCTACACCAAACATGGGGCTTGAACCCACAACCCCAAAATCAAGAGTCACACACTCTACTGATTGAGCCAGCCAGGCACCCCTCTATCTCATGTTATAAAGGACCTGTTTTATTCTCCTTTTTCTCCCCAGATCTCAGCTCAGGGCCTTGCACAGAATGAGCAACAAATATTTAATGAAAGAATCCATTTTTACCCAAACCACTTCCCATGCTGTGCTTGGATTAAGTTCAGTTAATGTTTACTGATCTGCTTTAAAGTACCAAATATTGTGCACAGCCCTCCTGTTCTGGGCCAACCAAGCCACTCCCTCCATCTCATCTCTGCAGGCTCAAGCAGAGGGCATACGAGGCATCTGGTACCTTTCTGGGCATAGTTTCAGAAACCTCCTGAAAGTCTGACCCCCAATAACAAGCACTAAGATTCACATAGCTCTTCCAAGTGGAAGCAGCACTGTCAGACCCATTTGATCTGCCCAGGCCCTGAATGCTACTTGTGTCATGACCTCCGTGTTGCAGATAAGAAAAACCAAGGTCCAGAGATACCAAATGATTTGCCCTGGTCCACACAGGAAGTCTCCAGTACTGAATCCAGCTTTTCTAAAGCGAGAACCCTTGTTTTCCCATTACAGAAATCTTCATGGCAGTTGGCAAGTCAGCATAGCAGGGTGGAAAAGGCTGGTAGCTTGGAGTAAGCCAGCCTTCGAGTTTGAGTTTCAGCCTTATCACTTAGTAACTGCGTGACTTTAATCAAGTCTTTAGCTTTCCTAATCCTGAGTGTTTCATCTGCAGATGAGGCAGTGACATCAACCTCACATGGTGATGAAGATTCATAGGAAGAAAACAAAAAAATGTGTATAAATTGCCTTACACCTAGTCAGGGCTCAGTAAACTAAGACCTTCGCCTGGCTCCACTGTACCCTTTTGCCTAATCTCTATGACAATAATCCAATCTTCCAAGTTCTGTGCCCTAAACTATTAGTCTGTGCATGCAGGGGATTGCTCACCCACTGGGTTCAGCACAAAGGACAAATGCATATTAATTTCCTCATTCCTGGGTGCAGTTCTTTATTTTCCTCTGGTTGGTTGCTTGCCTTCTCTGAGACTTTTAAGAACATATATGTTTGGGTTTGCCCATAGCCTGATGTGGCCTGCTTTAGCTACAGAGCATGGTTTCAGCCTTCCTTCTCCCACACTGAACTCCTTTTCCCATCCACCAGTTACCAAGCTAAAAAGGAGTCTGTGGTTCCTTGAAGCCCCCATGGCCCTCAGGAGACATTTTTTTACAGCTGATTTTCATCTCAGAAACGATTCCCTGCCCAACAAATGGTCTATAACAAAGGATCTATCAGTCCACTTAACTAAGTGCAAACGATGGGGGCAGGCCAGGTCCTAGGACCAAGAGGGGGTCCCCCAGAACTAGTCAAGAGGACCCCTGGCCATGTGGACAGGAAGGAAATTAAACACCAGGCAGCAAGAAGTGAGAGCAGAGTTTATTGTAGGTACAGAGAGAAAGTGCAGACTCAGACAGAGTGTCTGGGAGACCCGGAAAGGAAAGGAGAATGTCTGGTCTTTGTTCGGGGGTCTCAGGGTTTTTATTGAGGATTGTGGTCTGGTGTACCTGTCCACTCAAGGCATCTAGGAACTCCTTAGAATAAAGACGAGGGTCCAGGTGTTATTCCTTGGAGCCTGGGCACGTGATCGTCGAGATGTCTAGCCTAGCTCGGGTGGTCTGGAAATCACATGTGATAGCTGCTTCTGCTCATTCTCACCTGGTCCTTCCTTAGATATTATCTATTTTAAAAAAGCATTAACTCCTTGTCCCTTACAATAAGGATATACACTATTTGCATTTGAGGCATGTGCAAAGTGGAATTGCAAGTTCTAGCAAGAACAGAGGCAGGGAAAGGAGGAAAAAAATCAGGTTTTTAGGCAGTCGGTCAGTTTCCCTATCCCAAGTCACGTGGCTCACACCAGTACTAATTACTATTCTGACTGCAGCTGGCAGTTACTGGATGTCTAGATGTGTGTAACGGCACTAAGTGCTTTATACACACGATCTCGTCTTATCTTTACAACAAAACATTGGGATGGGTAGTTATCTCTGTTTCAAAGATGAGAAAACCAAGAATTAGAAGGTTCGGTGACTTGCTCAAGACTACACTAGTGGCAGAGCTGTGGTTCAGAGCCCTGTCTGATTGCCAAGCCCGACTTCTTTCCCTGCCCTAAGTAGTTCCCCAGTGTGTTCATGGGAGATACAAACCCAGAAACAAATACTTCATTCCTTGCAAATGTCCCTTAGTTTCTGATTATAAAATGTGGTTCTGAATACAAAAGTCCTCCTCTGGAGGAGGAGGATCAAGAACTGGGATGAGGGGAAGATTTATTTTTTGAGTACTTTTTTGGTATTTGGTGCATTTTTTCTACCGGTATGATTTTTTTTTTAACCTAACAAGTTGGGGGGGGGTAGAATATGCCACCCAAAATATGCTACTATGGCAAGTGGATTGTTTTATGCTGAAAGCAATCAAGACCTAGCAGATTCAGGAAAAGCTTTTTGTCTCCCCCTTAAGTGCCTAAAAGAATTTAGAAAGGGGACCTGTAACCAGGAAGAGAGCTATTACCTAAGATCACATTTTCATCTGAAAGACTTCACCTGTATGGCAGGGCAAAGGGTTTTTTTGTTTTGTTTTGTTTTTTTTAAGAATTTATTTATTTATTTGACAGAGAGAGAGATCACAAGTAGGCAGATAGGCAGGCAGAGAGAGAGAGAGGAGAAAGCAGGCTCCCTGCCAAGCAGAGAGCCCAATGCGGGGCTCGATCCCAGGACCCTGAGATCATGACCCGAGCCAAAGGCAGAGGCTCAACCCACTGAGCAACCCAGGTGCCCCGGCAAAGGGTTTTTTGCCCAGCGTTTGCTCTTCTCACCTTCCTGTGAATCGCCTTCCTGGGTCCCTCCCCTTTGAAATCCCAGACCCAGGTCCTTGTCCTTAGCTTAGCAAGTATATAAGCGTGCCTGCCTTTGAATTTCATACCTTTGTGGGGACTTGTTTTTCTCTTGTTAAGCTACCTTTTTATTATAGGTGGGGTCTCAGCCAAGAACCTAGAATAGTTTTAAAAAACCAATTAAACATAGTAGAACATTTAGTAAATATAGTAAATAATAAAAAATCGTTCTTAATCCCACTTTACATAAATACTCACTTCTGGCTTTCTTTCTAAGCGGGTGTTTAAAATGGGATCATATTTACACATACCACTTTGTACCCTGCTTCATCACCCCCCCTCCGCACCCCCTCCCCACCGCTTATTTGCATCTTATGACCTACTGACACATCTTTTTATGTGCATGATACAGATCTGATAGTACTAATGTTTTCCCGGTAGTTTACAAGCCCTTAACACTAGGAGAAAGCTGAGATGAACATTTTTGAATGGGAATCCTGTGCACACCCAACTGTGCACTCAGCTCGCTCCCAGCTGATGCTCCTAATGCCCCTGCTGCAGAGGCAGGGACCCCACGGGCTCAGGGCTCAGTACAAGATGTTAGGGATGCTCGGCCTGGGGCAGGGGCTGGTATCCCTGTGATACCCACAGAGAGCTCTCCCTCTGGGCTAGAGCTGGGCGGAGCAGAGGTCAAGTTACAGAGCTTCCTGGCTGATCCAGGAGGGTCACCCCCCACTACCATTCTGGCTCTAGGCTCAGCGGCACCTGCGGGCAAGAGTCCCAGCCAGCAGGGAGTGGCATACCAGGTCATGCTAGTGTCATTCTGTGATTATAACGCTGACGGCGTCCACAGGCGCTGGTCATTCCCTGTGACAATGACTGAAGTTCCTGTAAGGGGAGGCCCCCTCCAGACAGCTAAGAGGCTTGGGGAGGTGGCTTCCATCATGGATGGTGGTGAAATGACCTGAAAGATTAAGGATGTTTCTGGATCCCTAAGTCCCTATTCCGTATGCTCTTACTGAATCCTTTAAAAAATTATAAATATGGCACACACAAATATAGAATAATATAATAAACTCTGTGTACTCTTTACACAGCTTAGACACATCTTTGTATTTTCCTATATTTGCTTCAGCTCTTTTATTCTTTAAGAAATGGGGCACAAAGTATATAGTTGAGTGTCTCCGTGTAACCTCCCTAATTCCATTCTTATCTATCCCATAGGGGCTACTGCCATCTTGAATTTGGGGCTTACCAATTTATTAACTGAATGTGTGTTTTCAATGCTTCTAGTACGTCCGTATGGTCTTGTATGGTATAAGCTTTATATGAATTGTAGCCTACTATGACCATTCTGCAAACTTCCTTTTTCTTCCCCTCAATCTTAGGGTTTTGGGATTCATTCAGTATACCTGCGGTATACAATTTCATTTTGTGATTATACTTAAGCATGTGATTATATTTAAACATTCTTCTGTTCAATAAATAATCATGGCAACAAACACTCTTGTTCACACCTCCTAATACACAGATATGAGGGCTTTTAGGGTATGTTCCTAGGAGTGTTTGAATCATGCTGAATCGTGCTGTGGACACATCTTCACCTTCCCCTTCACCAGCCTTTGCTCTCTGGAGTGACTGTCTCTCACCTGACATTTCCACCAGTGGTGTATGAATGTTCATGTTCTACATGACTGACAAACTTGATTTATCTCTCTTTTTAAAAAGATTTTATTTATGTATTTGAGAGAGAGAGCCTGAGTGGTGGTGGTGGGGGGGGCGCTGGTTTGGAGCTTACAGAGGGACAGCAGACTCCCCACTGAGCAGAGAGCCCAACATAGGTCTCCATCCCAGGACTGTGAGATCATGATCTGAGCCGAAGGCAGATACTCAACTGGCTGAGCCACCCAGGGACCCCCAAACTTGATTTATATTTAATAAAAATGAGGGTTTTTTAAAAAAGATTTTATTTATTTGACAGAGAGAGATCTCAAGTAGCAGAGAGGCAGGCAGAGAAAGGGGGAAGCAGGCTCCCTGCTGAACAGAGACCCCCCCCAATGTGGGGCTCGATCCCAGGACCCTGAGATCACGACCTGAGCCAAAGGCAGAGGCTTTAACCCACTGAGCCACCCAGGTGCCCCAAGGTTTCTTTTAAAACCAAGTTCAAGTTTTATCTCTTCCATTTGCTCTCAATTGTACCTTGTATGAACTATTTTGACTCTCTAAGCCTTGGTATTTTATTTTATTTTTAAAGAATTTATTTACTTATTTGTCAGAAAGAGAGAGAGAGAGCATACAAGCGGGGGGAGCAGTAAGCAGAGAGAGAAGCAGGCTCCCCGCTCAAGGTGCCCTCATGGAGCTGGATCCCAGGGCCCAGGGATTATGACCCCAGCCAAAGGCAGAAAGCCCAATCAACTGAGCCACCCAGGCACCCCTAAGCCTGAGTATTTTAATCTGCTAAATGGAAAAGTGATTTTTACTTTGCTAGTCTGAGAGAATTAAATGAAAGAATGCATATAAAAATGCTTGCTTAAGAAATCCTTGGTGGCTCAATCAGTCGAATGTCTGCCTTCAGCTGGGCTCATGATCCCAGGGTCCTGGAATCAAGTCCTGCATCCAGCTCCATGCTCAGCAGGGAGCCTGCTTCTCTCTCTGCCTCTGCCTGCTGCTCCCCCTGCTTGTGTGCTCTCTCTCTGTGACCAAAAAAAAAAAAAAAAAAAAAAAAGCTTGCTTAAATGCCTGGCTAACATAATAGATACTCCATAAAGAGTAGTAGTAACAGTAACTATAGTAAATGATCAGTTTGTATTGGGTTCTTGCTCTGTGTCAGAGATTGTCCTGAGTGTTTTAAGTTCATTATCTCATTTACTCATAATAGCAACTTAGGAGACTGGTACAAGTATTCGCTTAATTTTTCAGGTGAGGGAGCCAAGCAAATTGCTCAAAGTCACAGATAACATGAGGCATTGTTGGATTCAAATCTCTGGTCTGGTAGGGAGCTTACACTTAAACCCTCAGAGAATGGGGAACCACTGAAAGAGAATCACTTTTATTTGTTTGTTCATTTGCTTGCCTATCTGACAAGAGTCTGTGCTACCCTATACGTAATCATCACCATTCTTTAAAAAAGATTTTATTTATTTATTTGATAGAGAGAGACACAGCGTGGGAGGGAACACAAACCGGGGTAGTGGGAGAGGGAGAAGCAGGCTTCTCACTGAGCAGAGAGCCTGATGCGGGGCTCAGCCTCAGGACCCTGGCTGGGATCATTACCTGAGCTGAAGGCAGACACCTAATGACTGAGCCACCCAGACACCCCAATAATCACCATTATTATGTGGGTGGGGCATGTGGAGGAGAAGAAGGACCAAGGATTGGAGCTAACCCAACAAAGATTGTTCCCGGCCCTGTGTTTGGCACTAGGGACACGATGGGGCTCAAGACACTTTCCCTGCCCTGAGGTTGCCTAGATTCTGGTTCCATGTTTCTCAAGATCTGGTTCCTGGACCATGGGTCTCACAATGACCCAGGCTGCTTGCCCAACGTGCAGCTTCCTGGGCCCCCAGAGACTGGGGCAGGGCGCCCTGCAGGTTTCTGAAGGAACATAACAGGCAGCAATTCTAGTATTCACATACGTTTGAGAGCCACTGATCTAGCTGATTAGGAAGACAGACAGCCACAGTAGCAGACAGCCACACTGCAGAAGGATAGGAATTACAATGGCAGGTCTGGGAAGAGTTTCGGGAGGAAACCTGGAGTGGTCTGAAACCTGAAAGATAAAAAGTTAGCTATGGAGACAGGAAAGGAAGGGAAGATGTCCACAAAACCCAGCTGTGAGAGAAGTGACTCTTCTAGGGAAGAGTATTTAAAGTATTTTAGGATTTCCTGGATGGCTCAGTCCATTAAGTGTCTGCCTTTGGCTCAGGTCATGATCTTAGGGTCCTGGGATTGAGCCCACATCAGCTCTCTGCTCAGCGGGGAGCCTGCTTTTCCCTCTGCCTATTTGTGTGCGCGCTCTCTCTCTCTCTCTTTCTCTCCCTCTTTCAAACAAATAAATAAACTCTTAAAAAAAAAAAAAGAAAAGAAAAGAAAAAAGGATTTTAGGGTGACTGGAGTGGAGTGTGGGATATGTGGCAACAAGGCCATAAAGGTGGGTAAGATCCAGGTCACAAAGAACTTTGTTGGTCACATAGAGGAGTTTGGACTTTTTCCCCACAGGTAGTGGAAAATCACTGAAATTTGAGTGATGATTCAGAGGAGAACACTGATAGTTTTGAATTTAAGAAAGAGCCCTCTGGCAGCTGTGGTGGAAAGAATAGCAGTGGGACTAGAACGGGGCAAGGGTTTCCTTAGGGATCGGAGGGAGGGCACAGGCAATGAGGACCTGGACAGAGACAATGACAGTGAGAGAAGGAGAGAGGTGGACAGACCCAAGGGCCCACAGCGGTGATAACTGATTGGATACGGCTGGACAGGGATAAGGAGAAGTCAAGGCTTCTTTCTTTAGCAAACTGGGTCAATGGTTGTGAATTTCACTGTAGTAAGAAACCACTGGAAAAGAAACCAATTTGGAGGGAAAATGATGAGATCACCTTATGACACACTAAATTTGAGATCTTCCTGAAATATAGAGAACTGTCCAAAAGACAGGTGGAAATGCAGGTCTATGGGGTATCCTGCTGGTTGCCCACTTAACATCCTCTTCCCCTTCCTCCCTAACAGAAGCCAACTTTGTTTGGGACAGTGATGTGCCTTGTTAAAACATCCATCCCCCTAGACCCTCTTGCCAGTCTTCTCAGACTCGATAGTTGGTCATGAGGTCCAGCTCTTCCCAATAAACTCTAAGTGGACATCACTGGATGGAGGTTCCAGAAAAGCTTTTGTTTTCCTGATAACAATGCACAGGTCCAGCTGGCACATGCCTTTTACCTTTGTCCTTCTTCCTTCTTTTTCTTTTTTAAAAATATTTTATTTACTTATTTGACAGAGATCACAAGTAGGCAGAGAGAGATGGGGAAGCAGGCTCCTTGCTGAGCAGAGAGCCCTATACAGGGCTCCATCCCAGGACTCTGAGACCATGACCTGAGCCAAAGGCAGAGGTTTAACCCACTGAGCCACCCAGGCACCTCCTTCTTCCTTCTTCTTGCCTAAACAGAGTAGTGATGCTTGGATAAGATGAAGCCATTTTGTGACCATGAGGATGAAGGCTGTTTGTATACTAAGGGAAGCAGAGAAGAAAAAAAGGATTTTGGCATGGTAGAGCTGTTATATGGCCCTGGGCTGTCTACCATCTGAGAAAAATAAACCCTAATTTATTAAGCCACTGGGGTTGGTTTTCTGTCACCTGCAGCAAAACGTGATCCTAATTGATTAGGGCTAAAGGGCTCCAGCGCTAAAGCTCTGGAGACAAATCTGGGTTGGATTGATATTTTGGGTCAGCATCTAGATGGTAACTGACAGTATTTCAGTGGATACAAGAAAACCAGCACTGAATAGGCACAAATGTAAATGATTCTTCTAAATTGAAGGACAGCAGGCTTAATTTGTAGATACCGTTGAAAGGAGGAATTCTTGTTCACCAGGAAAGTGTCCTTACGCTACTTTATTGTTGATGTTTCCATAACCTCATTCAACACAAAACAATCAATTTAGGGCTATTCAATTACTACTCAACCCCATGACATTTATTTTGTAACAACTTTCTGGTTGCTAACCCAAAGGCAGGGATGGTTCATATGCTGGCAACTTACACCCCGGGGTGTGGTGTGTTTCGTGCTCAGGAGGTGACTTGGTAAACCTCAGTTTTCCATGAAGCAAGTGCCCTTGGAGTTTCTTTTGGAAAGGCTGGTATGAGGACTTCCCAGCACCTGTATTGCACTTGAACCTGATGGTCTTATCTTTTGCCAAGATTATTTGCCACAGTCTCCTAATTAACTAGAAGGTTGATCAGGCTAGTTTTCCTGATTCCTCTCTTCTCCCTGTCCTGCCCCCTACAAAGAAAAAAATCCAAAAACCAGAAACCTATTTTCCCTAACACATGGAAACATGTTATTCCCTTTCTTGAACACTTCTGTTGTCTCTAAGATAAAGCCCAAACACCTTATCTCAGTGTATTAGGCCTCAATCTTTCTATCCTTAGTTTCTGATAAATGTCCTCACCTCTCCCCCATCTCTGCACACTGGTCAGCCACTCTGAATGTCTCATTCTGCCTACATTTTATTTATCCTTTCCTTTTTTTTTTTTTAAGATTTTATTTATTTATTTGAGAGACAAAGAAAGCAAGAGCGGGGGAGGGGCAAAGGGAGAGGGAGAAGCAGACTCCATCCCAGGACCTTGGGACCAGGGACTGGAGCCAAAGGCAGACGCTCAACAGACTGAACCCCCAAGGCGCCCCTTTCTTGCCCTTTCAAGTCCTCACAGACTATTTTCTTGCCTAATAATGCTTTCTCTGCCTCTTGCTCTGAAGGACTACCCCCATTCACCCACAGCAGCCAGGTTAATTTTCTGGCCTTTGGGCAGCTGGGAATGCTGGAAACCCAGGAGTAGTCAATCCCCCGTTCTCTTCTCCTGGATCTCTTTCCCCAATATCTCTCCAAATCCTGTTGACTCAACCCCTTAAACATCTGTGAATTTGTCCCCTCCTCTCCGTCACTATTGCTGCTAAACAAATCACTACAAGTCCCTACAGGAACCTTCGTGTGGTCAGTCTTGCCCAAGTCAGTCAATCCGTCCCACTCTCTGCAAATTTACCCATGTCTCTCCCTAAAAATTCTTCCTGTCCCTGATGGCATTATCCCTGCAGATCCCTCTCAAGCCTTATTTCCCACGCTCCAGGTACAGAGAGAAATGGAGCCCAGCGCTGGCCTTCAGCCCTCTGTGCTTCACAGGCCCCTTCTCCTGCATTCCTCAGGGCTAGCATGGCACAATAGTTAAGAACATGGCCCCTGGCACCAGAACTGCCTGGATTTAGCCTCTGCTCAGCCACTTCTTAGTTGGACGCCCTTGGGTAAAACATTTAATTTCACTGAAGGCGAAAGGTAGCCTTCATCTGTGGGATTGTCAGAAGATTTTAAAAGGTAATACTAAAGACTACTCAGAACAGGGTCGGGACCTGAGCAAATCTTATATAAGTATTAGCTATTATAATTATTACATTTAATTTTGATCCTTGAAAATTTTGTCTTTTTCTCTTCTTCTGTTATCTAGAATAGTGCAGAAGACATGGTACGACATGGCTTGTGGCTAAGATAAGGGGGCCAGGGAGCAGTGAGGGGAAATGCTGAGAAACTAGGGGCCAAAGAAGCTTACTTAGCTCAAGCCAACAAAAATTGGGTTTGGAGGACCTGGTTGACTTGGTCCATTAAGCCATTTGACAGTTGATTTCAGCTCAAGCCTTGTTCTCAGGGTCATGTGTTCAAGCCCTGGGTTAGGCTCCATGCTGGGCGTGGAGCCTTCTTAAAAAACAAACTGACTTTTTGCTCTCTGTGACCCAAATTTCAGCTTAGTTTAGAAAATAGGTCTTATAGGAAAATCAGGCCCAGATGTTCTCCACCATCTCTCTTGTGCCTGGTGAGCAGGATGATGCCCTGAGCTTCACCGGGGGGTTTCCTCCTTCCTTCTAAGTGACAATAATAGCACAATACTACAAAGTATTTTGATCTCATTTAATTTCCCAGGCACTGTATTTTGCAACCATCTTTTTCACTTAATCCAAACCTGAAGTGGGTACTGTTACTTCCCCATTTTTTTAAAAGATTTTATTTTTAAGTAATCTCCATACCCAACATGAGGGTCAAACTCACAACCCCAGGATCAAGAGTCACACACTCCACTGACTGAGCCAGCAAGGTGCCCCTGCTTCCCCATCTTATAGATGGGGAAATTGAGGCTTATAGTGGTTAATAGGACTATAATCACAGCTTATTAAGAAGTGAGTTTGGGACATAAGGTTACATTTGCCATGTTCCAGAGCTGGTACTCTTTTTTTTTTTTTTCTTTTTTTTTTTTTTTTTTTTTTTTTTTTTTTAAAGATTTTATTTATTTATTTGACAGAGAGAAATCACAAGTAGATGGAGAGGCAGAGAGAGAGAGAGGGAAGCAGGCTCTCTGCTGAGCAGGGAGCCCGATGCGGGACTCGATCCCAGGACTCTGAGATCATGACCTGAGCCGAAGGCAGCGGCTTAACCCACTGAGCCACCCAGGCGCCCTTTTTTTTTCTTTTTTAAAAGATTTATTTTAGAGAGACAATTGGAGTGAGTTGGGGGAAGGGCAGAGGGAGAGAAAAATCTTCAAGCAGACTCCCAGCTGAGCATGGAGCTGGCCACAGGGTTGATCCCATGACCCTAAGTTCATGACCTAAGCCAAAACCAATAGTCAGGACACTTAACTGACTGAGCCACCCAGGCGCCCTCAGAGCTGATATTCTTAACCTCTTCCCTGCTATGCCAGATTGCTTCATAAAAGTGGATGTTTTACTTAATCTGAGAAGTACCTGTGGACTTGTTCACATACTAGTTCTGGTGCTAGGCCCTGGGAACACAGAGATGCTTATGGGTGATCATTTGTTTCCAGGAACTCCTAGCTGCCTTCTGTGTACAAGATAATCAACAGGCAGTGAGGCCAAGTATGGGAAATGCACAGGGTGCTGGGGAGCAAGGAAAAGAAAGCATTAACTCTGCCTGAAGAGTGGGACCTGGGGTCCAGGTATGGAGGTGGCAGTTGAGTCTCAAAATCTGGGATTGAGAGTGATGATTACTCTAGTAATGTTTCTGGAAGCATAAGCATGAGCAGGTGCATAAAAATTTATTCTTTGGGGCACCTGGGTGGCTCAGTGGGTTGAGGCCTCTGCCTTTGGCTCAGGTCATGATCTCAGGGTGCTGGGATCGAGCCCTGCATTGGGCTCTCTGCTCAGTGGGGAGCCTGCTTCCCTCTCTCTCTCTGCTTGCCTCTCTGCCTACTTGTGATCTCTGTCTGTCAAATAAATAAATAAAATCTTTAAAAAATTTATTCTTTGATGTTTTTTCCTGTATTTTAAGTGAGAACAAGAAATCCCAAAGGATGTCTGGGTGGCTAAATCAGTTAAGCATCCAACTCTTGGTTTCAGCTCTCACCTCAGGTCGTGATCTCAGGGTCATGAGATCTAGCCTGGCATTAGGCTCCATGCTCATCAAGGAGTCTGCTTAAGATTTTCTCTCTCCTCCCTCTGCCCTTCCCACCACCCTGCCTCTCTCCCTGTCTCAAATTAAAAAAAGAAAGAAAGAAAGAAAGAAAGAAAGAAAGAAAGAAAGAAAGAAAACTCCCAAATGATTTATGTTTTGAAACTCTATTGTAATAGGGGCACCTGGTTGGCTCAGTCAGTTAGGTGTCTGCCTTCAGCTCAGGTCATGATCCGAGGGTCCTGGGATTGAGCCCCACATTGGCCTCTCTGCTTGGTGGAGAGTCTGCTTCTCCCTTTCCCTCTGCTGTTTCCGCTGCCTGTGCCCTCGTTCTCTCTCTCTGTCAAATAAATAAATAGATAGATAGATAGATAAAATCTAAAATAAATAAATGAATAAACTCTATTTTAATAAAACATACATATGTATATGTCTTAATAAAACACACACACAAACACAGAAATATGTTTGGTCCATCGTATACCAAAATATTATCACTGCTTATTACTGAATGATGAAATTTCAGATGACTTTTTATATATGTATTTTTATTGGTTATATTTTTATATTGTGAAATATAACTTTATTGTGGGAATGTAAATTGGTATAACTACTTCCAAAAGCTATTTGGCATTATCTAATAAATGTGAAAATGTGCAGACTCTTCCATTCACAGGTAATATGCTAAAGAAATTCTTGTGCATGTGTATCAGATGTGTGCAAAGGAGTGTTCAAGGTAGCCTTGGTTACAGTAGCAAAAATGGGTAAATGGATAAATACAGTGTGGCATGGTCATGCGATAGAAGACATATAGAAGACAATCGAAGACATTACAAAAGAGTAAAAATGAAGAAACTACAAGTTTTTTAAAAAAGATTTTTATTTTATTTATTTGACAGAGAGAGAGAGACAGCAAGAGAGGGAACACAAGCCGGGGGTGGGGAGAAGGAGAAGTAGCTTCTTGCTGAGCAAGGAGCCCAATGTGGGGCTCTATCCCAGGACCCATGGATCATGATCTGAGTCGAAGGCAGATGCTTAACAACAGAGCCACCCAGGTGCCCCAAGAAACTACAAGTTTTATACAACAGCATAGATGAATCTTAAAAGTATATTGTTGAGCCAAAAAAAAAAAAAAAAAGTCTAAGAAGAATGCTTACTATATGAGTCTATTTTTATAAAACTCAAAAACATGCAAAATATATACTCAGGGATACATTCATGTGATAAAAGTATACAACGGTAAAAGAATGATACAAAATTCAGGGGGGGCCTTGCGGGGGCAGTCAGTTAAGTGTCCAACTTGTGGTTTCAGCTCTGGCCCTGATCTCAGTGTCATGAGATGGAGCCCTACATTGGGCTCTGCACTCAGTGCAAAGTCGGCCTGAGATTCTCTCTCCCTCTCCTTCTGACCCTCCCCATGCTCTCCCTCTCAAAAATAAATAAATAGATCTTTTAAAAAACAAACAAACAAAGTTCAGGAAGGTGGTTGCTTCTGGAGGGAGAGAAGTAATGAGATTGGAGAAGGATACACAGGACTTAAGGCATCAGTCATGTTCTAGTTCTCAAATAAGTTCTATCTTAATCAGGTTCTTTTTTTTTTTTTTAAGATTTTATTTATTTATTTGACAGATATCACAAGTAGGCAGAGAGGCAAGCAGAGAGAGAGAGAGGAGGAAGCAGGCTCCCCACGGCGCAGAGAGCCCAATGCGGGGCTCAATCCTAGGACCCTGGGATCATGACCTGAGCTGAAGGCAGAGGCTTTAACCCACTGAGCCATCCAGGCACCCCTCTTAATCAAGTTCTAGGTCATCATTATTCTTTTTTTTTTCCCCCCTTAAAGATTATTTATTTATTTATTTGACAGACAGAGATCACAATTAGGCAGAGAGAGAGGAAGGGAAGCAGGCTCCCTGCTGAGCAGAGAGCCCGATTCAGGGCTCTATCCCAGCTGGGATCATGACCTGAGCCGAAGGAAGAGGCTTTAACCCACTGAGCCACCCAGGCGCCCCATCATTATTCTTAATATATAGTCAGTTATGTATTATTTTTATATGTTATATATTTCATAATAAGTATTTTTATCCATATATTGAAATTTCCCATAATGAACATGAGTACAGTCGGTTATATTAAACAGAAAGATAACAAATGTAATGCCATTTAAAAAACTGTTATGCTCTTGTAGCTTTTCTTACCCTGGCCTCTTTATATTGTTCATTCACCACATATTTGCTGAGGACTTACTCTGTCCCAAGCTGTATGTTGGGATACAGTGATGTTACATAGTTCCTAGACTCATAGAGCTTAGCCTCATGGGGGCTCTTTTGTGTCCCTGTAAAATTCTCAGTTTGGCTTTCACGATCAGTATTTTACAGATTCATTAGCAATGTTTGTTAATGTAGCTGTTAAGCACCTTTATTCTGAAGCTAGCTACTTAAATTCAAATCCTGGCTCTGCTACTAACTAGTTACATATATTTAGGCAAGTAACTTAACCTCTTTGTACTTGAATGACCTGAACTCTGAAATGGGAGAGAGAATAGTATCTACTTCATTGGGCTATGTAACATTTAACTCA
Organism: Mustela erminea; assembly: GCF_009829155.1. Lineage (NCBI taxonomy): Eukaryota > Metazoa > Chordata > Mammalia > Carnivora > Mustelidae > Mustela > Mustela erminea. The sequence goes on along the minus strand of NC_045622.1, from coordinate 53,361,711 downwards.
GTTAGTATAATATAAAGAACCCAGGACAGGACCTGGCTCGTGGTAAATGTACCATAAATGACACCTATTGTTATTGTTTTTGTTCTTTAAATATTCCTTGAGCAGCAGTTCTGACCAGGCATGTCAAGTCCCATGAGGGACTCATTTTAGTTGGTGATACAGAGGCAGAATGAGACTGAGTCTGGAAGATGGATTCTTAAACAGACTACCATGAAATGTGAGAGAAGCTATAGTGGAGGGAAACCCGGGCTGCAGGACCATAGATGGGCCTCCCGCTAGCCTGAGGGGAGGGGCTCTTCCCTCTCAGGGTAGTGTCTCCAAGTGGGTAACATGCTAATATTCTCACATATAGGATCTAGTAAGTGCTGACAGGCTACCACAGATGTGCCTTGCCATAAGAAGCCAAGAGGCAATGTGTACATCATAAAATCACTCAATCTACACAGTTGGGTTCTGTGTATCAAATTTTCCTCTGCAATTAGGAAATGGTGCAACATGTCTCGTGTGAAAAAAATGGCTTACAGCTTGGATTTCTTTTGTCTTGGGAATTAGTGAAAAGGGTTTTCACTAGGAATCTAGTTGAAAGCTCCCAAAATTTGGGTTCTCTATTTGTTAGCGGAAAAACAAATACAGGGATTGGAAATAACATAAATATTCATTAATAAGGGAATAGTAACATGGATATATGATGCTTAAGTACATTGTGGTATATCTATAATATCGAATATGATATAATTATTAATATGTTTATAAGGAATTTTTTATGGCATGAGAAATGCTTATGAAATATGAAATAGAAAGGCAATATTCTAGCATGTAAAAAAATCCATAGATAAAATGCTGGAAAAAAACATACTTACATGTTAACAATGGTTACTGCTAGTTGGTGGGATTATGAATGATTTCCTTTATTTTTTTCAGAGTTTTCTAAACTTTCCAATATAGGAATATATTACTTTCTTTAAAAACACAGCTTTATTGGAGTACCTGGCTGGCTTAGTTGGTTAAATGTCTGACATCAGCTTGGGTAACGATCTCAGGGTCCTGGGACTGAGCCCCATGTCGGGCTCTCTACTCAGTAGGGAGTCTGCCTCTCCCTCTGCCTCTGCACCCCATCCCATGCTCACCCATGTGCGTGCTCTCTCTCTCATATAAAATCTAAAAAAAAAAACCCATCCTAATTAAGATATAATTATTCTACTATACTGTTCAGCATTTAGAATAATTACTGTATTCAAAAGTATACGATTTGGGGGCACCTGGCTGGCTCAGTCGGTGGAACATGAGACTCTTAATCTCAGGGTTGAGTTTGAGCCCCATGTTTGGTATAGAGACTACTTTAAAAAATAAAAAGTCTTAAAAAAAATAAAGCAGGGGTGACTGGGTGGCTCAGTGGGTTGGAGCCTCTGCCTTCGGCTTGGGTCATGATCCCAGGGTCCTGGGATGGAGCCCCACGTCGGGCTCTCTGCTCCACAGGGAGCCTGCTTCCTCCCCTGTCTCTCTCTGCCTGCCTCTCTGCCTACTTGTGATTTCTCTCTCTCTGTCAAATAAATAAAATCTTTAAAAAAAATAAAGCATACAATTTTCTTTTATTTTTTTGCATATTCAGAGTTGTGCAACCACTACCACATCTAATTTTAGAACATTTCATTGTCCCAGAAGAAACCTTGTACATATTAGCGATCACTTTCCATTCCCTGCTTCAGCCAACCACTGATTTACTTTTTATCTACTTTACTTACTGTCTAAAGATTTGCCTATTCTGGATGTTTCATACAAATATGTACCCTTTTGTGTTTGGCTTCTTTGATGTAGCATAATGTTTTTAAGGATCATTGATATTGAATCAAGCATCCGTATTTCATTTCTTCTTATTGTCAAATAACATTCCATTGCACGGATAGTCTATATTTTATTAATCCATTCATCAGTTTTCACTCTTTGGCTCCCATGAATAAAGCTGTTATGAACATTCTTTTTTTTTTAAAGATTTTTATTTATTTATTTGAGAGAGAGACAGTGAGAGAGAGCATGAGAGGCGAGAAGGTCAGAGGGAGAAGCAGACTCCCCATGGAGCTGGGAGCCTGTTGCGGAACTCGATCCCGGGACTCCGGGACCGTGACCTGAGCCAAAGGCAGTTGCTCAACCAACTGAGCCACCCAGGCGCCCCGTGTTATGAACATTCTTGTACAGTATTGTATGGCCAAGTTTTCAAATTCCTTGGCATACAGCTAAGAGTAGAATTGTTAGGTCCTACAGTAACTCTGACTGAGTATTCTGAAGAAGTACCGGACTGTTTCCCAAAGTGGTCATATCATTTTACATACCATCAGTGCATGAGGATTCAAATTTTCTCTGTCTTTGATAATATTTTTATTGTTTTTCTGATTATAGTCACCCTAGTGTATGTGAAGTAGAATCTCATCGTGGTTTTGATTTGCATTTGTCCAATGGCAAACATGAGCATCTTTTCATGTGATTATTGGCATTTCTCTTCCTTGGAGAAATGTCTAGCCATATGCTTTGCCCATTTTTAATTTTTTTTGTGTTTTTATGAAGTTGTAAAAGGTCTTTATATATTCTGAATACAAGTCTCTTGTCAGATATATCATTTATAAATATTTCTTCCCCTTTTTGAGTTGTCTTTCCACTTTCTGGATGGTATTACTTGTAATTTTGATGAAGCCCTATTTACCTATTTTTTCTATCGCTGCTTGTGTTTTTGTTATTTTATATAAGAAATCACTACGTAACCCAAGGTTACAAAAATTTACTTTTATGTAAACTAAGAGTTCTATAGTTTTAGCGCTTACATGTAACTCTATGATCCATTTTGAGTTAATTTAGTTTACTGTGGCAGGAAGGAGTCTAATTTCATTCTTTTGCATATGGATATCCGTTGTCACAGCACCATTTATCGAAAAGGCTATTTTTTTTCCTATTGAATTGTCTTAGCATCCTTTTTGGAAATCAACCGACCAAAAACTTACGGGTTTGTGTCTGGACTCTTCATTCTATTCCTATTAATCTACATGTTTATCCTTATGCCAGTATTACACTCCCTCGATTAGTATAGACTTTTAGTACTGAAATTGGGAAGTGTCAGTCCTCCAGCTTTGATCTTTTTCAAGATGGTTTTGGCTTTTTAAGGTCCCTTACATTTCCATGCATTGTTTTTATACTTGGGAAAATTTTCTTAGAAAGAGAGAAAGATAAACCTTGCTGATGGTACTATGGAATCCATTTTGTTTTCTGAGAGTGATACTACGGCAGTGCACCTGTTTTCTTGGTCAGGTGAATTTTTCTTTCCTAAATTTTGTCCTGGCTGTGTTAGACTTTTTTTTTTTCCATTGTTGATGAAAATGTGATGAAATGTGCAAGGTATTGAATTAGTCAAGACTTCATCTCCTGCCTTCAATCACTTGGCTGAGTCAGGGGTTCTTTCCACAACACCCTCAGTTTTTTTTTTTTTTTTAATTTTTATTTATTTGACAGAGAGTGCATAAGCAGAGAGAGTGGGAGAAGGAGAAGCAGACTCCCGGCTGAAAAGGGAGCCAGATGCAGGGTTTGATCCCTGGACCCCAGGATCATGACCAGAGCTGAAGGCAGCCGCCTAATCAACTGAGTCACCCAGGTGCCCCACAACACCCTAATTTTTTATTTAGTCCAAGCAAAATAGTATCATACTCTATTTTTGTGGTCTCTATGCTGCTTTTATTGTAATTTTGTCAGCAAATCCCATTTTTTTTTTTTTAAGATTTTCCAAGTAAATTCTACACCTAGCATATGGGGCTTGAACTCACAATCCCAAGATCAGGAGTCACGTGCTCTACTGACTGAGCCAGCCAGGTTCTCCAACCCCAGCAAATCACTTTTGAGTATGTATTTCTGCATGTTCACTTTGAAAATATAAATAGATGTGTTCATTTATAAGTTATATATACGATTATTATACATATTAAAAGCATACGCAAAACATTTTAGAGGCCGAGATTTTAAAAATGCTTAGAAATAGAAGTTGTCCCACACCTCAATGCCTTCTATTCCTCTTGGATCTTTACTATTCATTTCAGCGTGTTCCTGCACCCAGCCTAGGGCCAGATAAATAGCAGAAGTTCAATGTCTGCTGTTCCAAAGAAAATCTTCAGATATCCTGCTATATCTATTAATACACACTGCCTCTATTCCTAGGTTCTGCACCCTGAAAGTAAAGGTTTTCCATCTATCATGTGCTAGGGTCACTTTGGCCAGAGGCTGTGGACGCATCTCCCTTTGTTTTCTCTTTTACCTGTGATTGCATTTTATCTGACTAGTTCCTTTAGAAAATAGCAATTGTATCATCCTTAACTATGATCTTCATTTCAAACTGCATGGTCAGGCATGTCCTGGGTGCCTAGACCATAAAGAATGATCAGCAAGCTTTCTTATCCAGATGTATCATTGGAGGGTATGAACAAAGGGCAAGGGAGCTCTTGGGAGTGACAATTAGGAAGTGATTCAGGAAGCTGGATTTTTTTTTTTTTTAAGATTTTATTTATTTTTGAGAGAGAGAGAGAGAGAGAGAACAACCAGGGGAGCTGCAGGCAGAAGCAGACTTCCTGCTGGGCAATGGGGGATCATGACCCCAGTCTGAGGCAAACAGGCTCAATCATCTGAGAGCCACCCAGGCACCCAGGAAGCTGGATTTTAAAGGGCCAGGGGGAGTTAGCCAAATAGAGAAGAGAGGAAGGCAGTCCCAGCTGAACAGCAGGGCCAAATGCTGAGGTGGGAATAGACCCAACACATTCTGAGCTAGGGAAGAATTTGAGTAATTGAGCGCAAGGGACCGGAAAGGTTGCCTTTGTGTTTTTAAAAGATCCCTCCAGCAGCGTTGTGTAGTGTTAGAGTCTTGAGGCTGGAAGTAGGGGAGGCTGTTAGTGCCTGGAGAGTAGGGCAACATTATAGGTAGCCTGTGGAAACCTCCGGCATTGGAAGCCGAAAATGAACCAGCTCAGCTTTAGGGCTTTGGCTGCATTTCTTTATTGGATCTCAACACCCCTCTTTTTTTTTTTTTTTTTTTTTTTTTTTTTTTTTTTTTTTTTTTGCTACAGGGTTGTGGCCCATTCCCTTTGTTCCCGAGAGACACTTACCTCTACCTTTATCAGAAAATCACTGTTTATTTCCTACAGTTCCCGGGGGGCTGGGAGAGATCTGTTTCCGGGCTCCACTTGAGGCTTGCCCTCCAAGGAAGATACTGAGGTGCATCTCTACACAGGTTTTATCAAGCCAGGGCTTGTGGAAGGTTTCAACCCACTCCGCCCTCGTTAAAAATCAAACCACACGCGCACAGACACAGGGATAAAGGCTCAAACACGTCCAGACAGAGAAACGCCTCAGGGTTATCAAGGAGCCCCTAACCTATAGCCAGGGGCGTGTCTGGGTGGGACAGGGAGCCCGGGAACCGTCGCCCCCGCGTCCAGAGCACAGCCCCGCCCTGGGAAGAAGGGGGCGGAGGAAAACCTCAGCGCCCTTGGGGTGGGCGGGGCGGCGGCCCGGCGCGGGCGGCCTGGCGGCGCCGGTGGGCGGAGTCTCCCCGCCGGGTACTGCTGCTGACGGCGCCGGCCCCGCCCCCCGGGGGAGGGCGTGCGGGCGGCGAGTGCGGTGAGCGCGCGAGAAGGGCCCGAGCCGGCCTGGGAGCCTCCGGAGCCGAGCGCAGCGAGCGGCGAGCTCTTGGGTGGCGGCAGCGGCAGCGTGCGCGATGGCTCCGGCCGCGGACCGCGAGGGCTACTGGGGTCCCACGACGTCCACGCTGGACTGGTGCGAGGAGAACTACGCGGTGACCTGGTACATCGCCGAGTTCTGTGAGTGCGGGTGCCAGCGCCCGGGCCTGAGGCGGGAGGCAGGGAGGGAGGGAGGGCGCCGGTCTGAGGGGAGACGCCGCGTGAGGAAGGCGGAGGGCGGACCTGGCCGCCAGGGGAGGCACCAGGCCTGCCCGGGGAGGTGGAGTGGGGAGCCCTGGCCTGGGGGCAGGAATGGGAGCGCTGCTGAAGAGGGGAGCGGACGGGGAAATCAGTGTGTCGGCTGAAGGGTGCCGGGGTCTGGACGGTTTGGGGGCGTTGAGTTTGGGGGAGTGGAAGAGAAGGGGGGAGCCCCCGCTGGACGTGAGGGGAGGCCTGAGGGGTAGGGCTGGGGTGAGAATTCCTGGCGGAGTGGAGGAATGGGGCAGGCTGGGGCGGCCTGAGCGGAGGTTGGGAGAGTGGACACTGCTCGTTATAATGAGGGCCCGGGACACCTGCTCCTACTGTTGCTGCCACCACCTTCGGCCTAAGGGCACAGGAGAAAGGAACAGGTCCTAGTTTAGTCTTACCCCAACCGTGAAGAGTCCCAGGTTTTTCCCTTCCTCTTCGTCTGTTCTCTTTGGACCTCTTCGGTCCACGCCAGGGAAGGTGCCAGGCTCTCAAGAACACAAGGGACCAAGACCCTGCGCCACTCTGCCTCCTTTAAGACTACCTAAGGCTTAAGGTTCATCTGAAGACACTAATTCCATTGCTTGCACCTTCTGAGGACTTGGGGAACATCCTCCTCCAGCTGCTGCTCCGGACAGGCCCCAGTTGCCCCCGGGGGTGGGGGGTGGGGATGGTGTGTGTGTGTGTGTGTGTGTGTGTGTGTGTTTCGCCAGATTTTATTCACTAGGCTAGCGGAGCACAGGAAAAATCTGCCACTTTTTTAAAAATGCAGTTTACTTTGGTTAAGTTTTGAGAGCACAGTGTTTTTGAGAGCACAGTGTTTGATCCTTCTTCTGGTACCTATCTGCTTCTGGCAAAGTACAGAGCATTTTTGGGGCTATTTCTTCTTTTAATTGGATCCACTTTGTAAAGACACTAAGCAACTCTTCTTTGCTAACCTACCCTTTGTTGGGTCCTTTCCTCAGGCATTTGTTTGGCTTTCTAGGAAAGAGGCAAGAGTTTCCTGCTAGCTGATGCTACCTCATTCTCTTCACAATAATTGACTAAATTTTAAAAAAACAAACAGAAACAAACCCGAACTCTTTGTAGTGTTCAAGACTTTAAACCATAGCTGATGCTACCTCATTCTCTTCACAATAATTGACTAAATTTAAAAAAAAACAAACAGAAACAAACCCGAACTCTTTGTAGTGTTCAAGACTTTAAACCATATCCAGAACTACTGGTTTAAAGTAATAATTTTTATGTAGTGATGGAAGTATAAGGGCAAAGGGATCATTTGTAGTGTAATTACTTGGCAGCCCATGTGTTGGCAAGGAAGCGCTTTACCAGTTTGATGTTAGGTCATGTTGGCAAACCCATACGTGGTCCTGAGAAGGTCCATGAGAAGAAGAGACTTGAAACCATGCTTTCTGAACTGGAAATGTGTAACATGGAAAAGAGAAACTCAAGGGTCTTCAGATTTTGGGTGGGCTGTCATGCAGAGCAGTTTAACTTTATTTCTCTAGAATGTGGAATTAGAGTGTATGGATGGAAACTAACTGTAGAGGAGAGATTTTGCTTCAAAATAAGGAAACTTTTAAACCGAAGAATAATGGGATGGATTCAGGAGACATAGAGGTTCCTGAAAGTGTTGAAACAGACATTGCTCAACTAACTCACATGATTATTTTATGGAGGATTAATTGTTTAGTAAAGAAAAGGGGTTGGCTTTAGTTGTCCTTTAGGTCCTTTGCATATTTATGGGTGGATATAGGTAATAATGGCTCTTAGTTTAGAACCAAGGATTAGAATCAAGAAAAAACTGACAGTTAAGTCATGTGAGCTATGAGAGTGCAAGATACTTCGGTTCTGCCAGATAGCTCTGAGAAATGGGAAATGGCTTTTGGTCTTACCGTTCTCAGAGGAGGAAACTGAGCAGACTGCAGGGAGGGTTTTGACATAGGAGTCAGGGTACAAGAAGAGGGTAAGTGAATGTTGGTTGTTGTTTGCACGTGTACCTTTGGAGAAAATTATTGGGAGGAAGTTGAGGTCAAGTCTTCTTACCTAGGAGGCAGTGGGTATCTATCATATTTTGGAGTATGAGAACTTGATCTTTGAAAAATATGCTGGTTAATAATGGTGTGTTTAAAACAAATGTAGTTTTGGGTGCCTGGGTGGCTTGGTTGGAGAGTCTGCCTTCAACTCAGGTCATGATCCAGGGTCCTCAGGGAGTCTGCTTCTCCCTCTCTCCTCTGCTCATGCTTTCTTTCACATTATTTCACTCTCTCTCAAATAAATACATAAATTCTTTTTTTTAAAGATTTATTTATTTATTTGAAAGAGAGAGAGAGAGAAAGATATATCACAAGTAGGCAGAGAGGCAGGCAGAGAGAGGGGGGAAATAGGCTCCCTGCTGAGCAGAGAGCCTGATGCTGGGCTCGATCCCAGGACCCTGAGACTGACTTCAGCTGAAGGCAGAGGCTTAACCTACTGAGCCACCCAGGCACCCGATAAATTCTTTTTTTTTTTTTTTTTTTTAAAGACTTTATTTATTCATTTGACACAGAGAGACCACAAGTAGGCAGAGAGGCAGGCAGAGAGAGAGAGAGGAGGAAGCAGGCTCCCCGCGGAGCAGAGAACCCAATGTGGGACTCGATCCCAGGACCCTGAGATCATGACCCGAGCCGAAGGCAGCGGCTTAACCCACTGAGCCACCCAGGCGCCCCCGATAAATTCTTTAATAAAAAAAAACCCAAATGGGGTGGGGTATTGGGTGAGCCTGGTAGTGGGTATTAAAGAGGGCACGTATTGCATAGAGCACTGGGTATGGTGCATAAACAATGAATCTTGAAACACTGGAAAAATAAAATAAAATAATAAAAAAAAACAAGTATAGTTTTATCATTGTTATATTTACAGTAATGATACAAATATTAAAGATAAGAATGGAGATAATAGGCATATCTAAGTGCTTACTATATACCGCACTTTAATAAGCACTTCATCTATCTTCTCTCATTCTTTTTTTTTCTTTTAAAGATTTATTTATTATTTTAGAGAGCAAAAGCAAAAGAGAGAGTAGGTGAGCACTCACTTGCATGTGGGGTGGGGGGGGCAAAGGGAAAGGGAGAGAGAGAATCTTAAGTAGACTCTCTGTTGAGCTTGGCTTGGGGGGTGCTCAGTCTCATACCCTGAGATCATGACCTAAGCTGAAATCAGATCAAGAGTCTGTAGCTCAACCTACTGGGCCACTCAGGTTCCCCTCTTTAATTTTTTCAACCTAATGTTGCAAAATGTGGTGTAGAGATAGTATTCAAGTTGAGGTCTGATTCTAAAGGCATTTTCATTTTGTCTCTGTATGTAAGGGATGATGATATGTGAAATAGTATACTATTGCAAAGGATAAATTGAATAATTATTCAAGAATCCTATCTTTTAGCATTAGGCTGTGTGTATTTTGAATAATAAAAAAATGAGTTTCTGGAATTGCGCGTTCAGAAGTGGCAGCAGTTCTGAGTCACTGAAATACCTGAAAATTTGCCTTTTTATTTTTTAATATCATCCAAGGTCAGTTCAAAGTCTTCTTCCTTTTCTTCTTCCTCTTCTCTTTTTTTCCAAATTCCTTTTTTGCTTGAGCTCATTGTAAGGACAGGGGAAAAGGTAGAGTTTTTTTCTTAATTACAATTGCGAAATAATATATCCCTTGGTGTGGCAGAAGTTATAGGTACAGGCATTCCTCACTCTTTATGGTAGTGACATGCAACTTAAAACCTGGCCAAGTAGTCTTTTCTTTTTTGTTTTTTGTTTTTTGTTTTTTTTTTTAAAGATTTTATTTATTTATTTGACAGAGAGAGATCACAGTAGGAGAGAGGAAGGGAAGAGATCACAGAGAGAGAGGAAGGGAAGCAGGCCCCCTGCTGAGCAGAGAGCCCGATGTGGGACTCGATCCCAGGACCCTGAGATCATGACCTGAGCCGAAGGCAGCGGCTTAACCCACTGAGCCACCCAGGCGCCCCTTGTTTTTTGTTTTTAAGATTTTATTTATGATGGAGAGAGAGAGGGAGAGAGGGAACACAAGCACGGGGGAGCTGGAGAGGGAGAAGCAGGCACCCCGCTGAGCAGGGAGCTGGATATGGGGCTTGAGCCTAGGACTCTGGGATCATGACCTGAGCAGGAGACAGATGCTTAAGAGCTGAGCCATCCAGGTGCCCCCTGGCAAAGTAGTCTTAATAATCAATGGGAAAAGTTACAGTTGTTCTGAGAACTTCAGAATTTTTTGTCAAACACCATAAACCCTCTTATTGTTGGTTATAAATTAGAGAAATGGAAAAAAAAAGCGAAACTATTATTACTCTGTAATTTAAAACATTAAAAACACTGATAATTAAAATGTGTTATTTCTTTGTACAAAAACTTACCAAAAGTAGTTTGAACAGTGCTGGCTTTCTTGTCATGTAACATGTGATGTGGAATGAGTGGTTTTTCTATGCCTTAATGAATTGTCATTCTCCTTTCTAAGTTTGGTTCAGCTTCAACATTTTACTCTTTGCACTTTCAATATTGTGAAATATCTCTGAGAGTTCTTCTAATGCAGAGTTTTTTACTGGCATCATTTCTTCTGGTCCCTCTTCATCCTTTTCTTACAACCACTTTTTTCATTTATGTTGATTAGTTTGCCTTTAAGTTAGTCTGGCTGTTTATCTAGAGTCCCTCAGATGGCAGCAATCAACATCATCGTTGTCACCTATTTCTTTGATAACTGTTTATGTGTGATTGGAATTTTACTTCCAATATTATCACTTTTTGTTTCTTTGCTACACTTTCATCATTGTTGGCTATTTCCATTTTTTGCTTATTCATTTTTGTAAAATGTCACATACGTTCATTACCAGGAGACAAGGAGGCAACTCAGCTACACACTTGGCTGTCTGTACATGAATTGAATAACAAAGTGCAGTGAATAATCACTAACAGTTTTTGCCTTAATTTTTTGAAAATATTTTATTTACTAATTTATTTTGAGAGAGAATGCACCTGCAAGGGGGGGAGGGAGGGGCAAAGGGAGAGGGAGAGAATCACAAGCAGACTCCCCACTGAACACGGAGCCTGATGCAGGATTCGATCTCACAACCTGCAGATCATGATCTGAGCCGAAATCCCGAGTTGGATGCTGAACTGACTGTACCATCAAGGAGCCCTTCAAACCACTTTTCAGACTTAGATCTATAGTTAGTCATTAGAGCTTAGTAATGCTTGAAGGCAAAGAGCATTTTGAAGTCTCATCTTGGCTTAGTATTTACCTGTGTTGTCCAAGATATTAACTAGGAAGAATTTTCATTTGGTGGCACATATTGGAAGAAATGATAGATTTTTTTTTAATGGAACAGTAATTGGTATATGGGTAAATAAGAAGAATGAATACCTCAAATGGTAATTTGGGGAACTTTACTAAGCCAGAATACATAGAATAGTGAACATTTAAATGAAAGTCTTGGGATGGCTGGAAGGCACAGTTGCTTAAGCATCTGTCTTCAGCATGGGTTATGATCCCAGGGATCATGGGATTGACTTCAGCATCTGGCTCCTTGCTAAGTGGGGAGCCTGCTTCTCCCTCTACCTGTCTGTCTCTCTCCCTGACAAATAAATAAAATCATTAGAGAAAATAAATGAAAGTCTTGCCCAGTGCATTATTAGCTCTCGTTAAATTTTTAAGTTGTTCCTTTGATTTTGGGTTTACCCTATTCCTTTGCCAGCTGTTTCTCTCTTAGTGGGAAAAAAAAAACCTGACTGGGAGAGTTTTAGGTAGTGCAAAAGAGCATTTTAAAAGAAGTGGAGGCATGGAGAAACATTTTAAGTCTGGCAAAATGATAGAGCCCAAAAGAGACAGCAGAAGCATTAAACAGTGATACAAAAGTCCTACATATATACTGTGGGGAAAGTTTATGGTATAATGACTCGGAGCCAGGATCAAGATCCTATCTGAACTTCGCTCACTTGAATGTTGTGACTCTGGGCAAATCACTTAGTCATTGTTTGTATCGGCTTATTTTCTATAACACGAGAATAATGATATCTGAGAGGGTTAGGAGAATTAAATGGCATGGTATGTGTTAAAGTACACAGTCAGGTGAAGTGCCTGGCCAATACAAGGTGCTCAATAAATATTAGTTGAATTGGAATCTAGTCAAAATAAGTCTAAAAAGTAAGTCATACTGTGTTATAGTTGTGGCCTCCTCATCTGTAATGGTTAGTTTTATGTGTAAACTCGGCTAGGCTATCATATCCACTAATTTAATTAGATACTAATCTAGGTGTTTCTGTGAAGGTATTTTATAAATGTTGTCAACATCTATAGTCAGTTGATTTTAAGTAAAGATTATTCTCAGTGATGTGGGTGGGCCACATCCAGTCAGTTGAAAGGTTAAACTTTTGGGGGGGAGGTTTCTTCCTTGACTTACTTGACTCCTCACTTTGGCGGACCTTTCCTCTCTTCTCTTTTCCTCCCTTTCATCCTTTTTTTCATTTGTTTGCATATATTGAAAATATACCAGAATTTGTAGATGTTTTCAGTGGGATTGCTTTTGCACATGATGTTCCCTTGTCATTTGTAGCTACCTTCTCTCAGTGGATACCTCTTTAAACCTTGAGTGATTACTCCTTACAGGGTTGGGTGCTTCTCTTTCCCTTGGAGGACTTTAAAAAAAAACTTTTTTTTTTTTTTAAAAGATCTTATTTATTTGACAGAGAGAGAGAGAGAGAGAGAGAGAGATCACAAGTAGGCAGAGAGGCAGGCAGAGAGAGTAGGGGAAGCAGGCTCCCTGCTGAGCAGAGAGTCCAGTGTGGGGCTTGATCCCAGGACCCTGAGATCATGACCTGAGCCGAAGGCAGAGGCTTAAACCACTGAGCCACCCAGGTGCCCCTTAAAAAAAGACTTCTTTAAAGAAAATTATTCATTTGATAGAGAGCCTGCATGTGTGCGAGAGGAGGAAGGAGCAGAGGGAGAGGGATAAGCAGACTCTCTACTGATCCTGGAGCCTGACGTGGGGCTCGATCTCACAACCCTGAGATCATGACCTGAGCGGAAATCAGTTGTCAGACACTTAACAGACTGAGCCACTCAGGTACCCCTCCCTTCGAGGACTTTTTATTAACTGAAGTATAAAGGCCAAATTCTAACATGGCATGAAAACTCCTTTTTTTTTTTTTAAATGAATATTTTCACAACAGTCAAGAATTTTATAGTGAATATCTGTTGCCTAGATTCTATTTTAACATTTTATTATGCTTGTTTTATACTTTTTTTTTTTTAAGGTTTTATTTATTTGACAGAGCACAAGCAGGGAGAGCAGCAGGCAGAGGGAGAGGGAGAGGCAGGACTCTGGGATCATGACTTGAGCCAAAGGCAGCTGCTTAACTGACTGAGCCACTGAGGCACCTCATGCTTGTTTTAGTGCATATCTGTCCATTTACCCATTCTTCTGTCAATTCACTTTATTTTTGATACATTTCAAAGTAAATTACAGACATCTATACACTTTCCCCTAAATCCTTTAACATGCCTATTATCAGTTCTTTTTTTTTTTTTTAAGATTTTATCTATTTATTAGAGAGAGAGCATGAGAGAGACAGTGGGCATGGGCGGGGGAGGGAAAGGGAGAGGGAGAAGCAGACTCCCTGCTGAGCAGGGACCCTGATACAGACTTGATCACAGGACCCTGGGATTATGACCTGAGCCGAAGGCAGGCGCTTAACTGACTGAGCCACCCAGGTACCCTTAAAGATCAATTATTTGTGGGTTTTCTTTGGATGTAAAATTTATATTTGATGTTATGCACAAATTTTATGGTATATTTGCTGAATTTTAACAAGTGCATGCATTTGTGTAACCAAAACCTTTATTAGAATATGGAACTTTACTATCAAGGACCAAAGTTCCTCATGCCTCTTCTGTTAATCCTCACCTCCACCTTCCCCTTCTCTCTAGGGCAGCCACTGTTCTGATTTTCCTCCCCCGCACCATAGATTAGATATACCTGTTCTGAAATGGAATATAAGTGGAATCATGCAGTATTTACTGTTTGGTATAAGACTTCCTTCATTCACTGTATGGTTTTTGAGATTTCACCAATGTTGTTGCAAGTTTTGGTAGTCCCTTTTTATTGCTAAGTGGTATTCCATTATATGAATATTCCGTAGTCTATCAGTTTTCCTATTGCTGAACACCTGGCTTTTTTCAGGTTTTGGCAATTATAAATAAAGCTACTATGAACATTCTTGCACAAGTTGTCTTGTGGAAATATATTTTCATTCTTTTTTTTTTTAATATTTTCATTCTTATAGGTAAATAGTCAGGATTAGAATAACTGGGTCAGAGGGTTAATTTTGTGTTCAATTTTATTAGAAACTGCCAGATCTTTACTCATAGTGGTTTTACATAGTGTTTTACATTCACAGCATTTCATCCACTTCCTCACTAACATTTGGTGTGTCTTCAATTTTCACCATTTTCTTAGTTATGTAGTTTTTTAACTCATTGTGGGATCTGGTGTATTCTAAACTCTTTAGTCTTTGTTCCTCCCTTTTCCTATAATTCCTACTTTCCTTGAATATACTGTACTGTTGCCAAAACATTGTTTATGTATTATGTTTATATTTTGGTGCACTTTTCATTGTTTGTGTTCTTCCCATGAGAGATAATAGTAAATCGTTTTTTTTAAAGCCATGAAGTTTGGGAGGTGGCTTATTATTCAGCAACAAGTAATAGCGTCTAAAGTTGAGTTTTTTTTTCTTTTTTAAAGATTTTACTTATTTATTTGACAGAGATCACAAGTAGGCAGAGAGGCAGGCAGAAAGAGAGAGGAGGAAGCAGGCTCCCTGCTGAGCTGAGAGCCGGATGTGGGGCTTGATCCCAGGATGCTGGGATCATGAGCTGAACCTAAGGCAGAGGCTTTAACCCACTGAGCCACCCAGGCACCCCTAAAGTTGGGTTTTGAGCAATTTTGATTTCCTGTTGTGTAAACTCAGAGTATGCCAAATCACACCATACATTTTATTCTTAGAGGATGAAACTTTAAAAATAATAATAAAGTTTAATATAGGCCCTCTCTTTGAAAATTTCAGAGAATTTTTATAAGCATCATTTTATTTATCCCTATAATGCACTTTTAAGACTCAAAAGAGGCATTTTACCCCGTGAAAATAAATAAGTACTTTAAGGTTGAAATAATTCAGTTGCATGACTGGAAAAATTTTTGATGCATTATAGATGTGGACTCTATCTTAAAGTTCTTTAACTTTTCAGAGCAAGCTGCTTTTAACAGCAAGAGGAAAGACTGAATGGACTCAAAATAGAACTCTTAACATTGCACTTGTTAAAATTTTGTTACTGCTGCAAAAACTGTCTTATGGCTGGAATTCATTCATTTCTACAAAACAATAAGGAGACGTTCTAGGTAAGATAGTCTTTGCAAATGAAATATTACGGTTTGAGGCTATTTTACCTGCTGGGTAGCAATTCCTCCCTACCCCCACCCCCTTTTTAAAGTAGACAGGAGGACAGTCTGGTTTTGTTGTCTGATATCCATTTGATCCCTGGAGTTCCTTTAGTTCGTTTTGCCAATTGGATGTTCAGTGTTCTTTTACTACTCTAGAAATATCCAACTTAGGTTAAGTGTCTCAGTTAAGTGTCTGCCTTTGGCTCAGTTCACGCACAATCCTGGGGTCCTGGGATTGTGCCCTGCATTTCCCATTTCAGGCTCCCTGCTCAGCAGGGAGTTTGCTTCTCCCTCTCCCTCTCCCCTGCTTGTTTTCTCTCTCTCTGTCTCTGTCAAATAAATAAAATCTTAAAAAAAAAAAAAGAAAAAGAAAGAAACGTCCAACTTAAAGCTTGACAATCAAAGAGAATTATGACCTTGATAAAGGAGGACTGTTCTTTTTTTAAAGAGCATTCATTAAATAAACATTTAGCCGCCCCCTCTGTGCCTTTCCTTCATCCCATTTCTTCCTTTTTCTCCAGAGATAACCACTATCCTTAGTTTATTGTTTATCATTTCCTAGCTTTGTACCATATGCATTTCTAAAAATACACTGTTTAGGTTTCCTTATTTTATAGTCTATATAAGTGGAATTGTACTGTGTATGTGTGTGTTTATTCTTCAACTTGCTTTTCTCAATTATGTATCATCCTTGCTCCCAAGAATGATCTCTGTTGATGGGTTTAGATATAGTTCATTTATTTTTACTGTTTAGAATTCTACTGTATGAATATGTTGATTTATCCATTCTTCAGTTTTTGGATGTTTTTTGTTTTCAGGTTTTGGCTATTACAAATAATGTTTTAAACTTTTTGTACATGTTCTAGTACACACAAATTAAGAGTTCTTGTATATATTGACAAGTATAATGGTTAGATTGTAGGGCATGCCCAAATTCAACTTTTACTTTTAGAAGATCAGAAGTTCTTATGTTTTTTTGTCTCATAACCTCTTTTATACATTTGAAAAATTTTTGAGGACCCTGAAGAGCTCTGTGAGTTAAATCTTTTGGTATTTACTATATTAGAAGTTAAAACTAAAAAGATTTAAAAGACTCTCTCTGGCAAATAAATAAATAAAATCTTAAAAAAAAAATAGTTTTTTCATTTTCTTTTTCTACCCGGAAGTAGAAATACTGGATTTTATGGCATTTCTATTTTTTAATTTTTGGAGGAACTATCATACTGTTTTCTGTAGAGGCTGCATCAATTTACGTTCCTACCAGGAATGTGAGGGTTCCCTTTTCTCTGTATCTTCACCAACACTTGTTATTTCTTGTCTTTCTGATATTAGCCATGCTGACTAGTATGAGGTGATAATCTCATTGTTTTGATTTGTATTTTTCTGATGGTTAGTGATGTTGAGAGTCTTTTCATGCATCTGTTGGCCATTTGTATGTCTTCTGTGGAGAAATGTCTATTCAGGTCTTCTTCCCATTTTTTAATTGGATTGTTTGGGGTTCTTTGGATTGAGTTGAGTGAGTTTTTAAATATATTTTGGATATTAACCCCTTATCAGATACACCTTTTGCAAATATCTTCTTTCATTATTAGGTTGCCTTTTCATTTTGTTGATGGTTTCCTTTGCTGTGCAAAAAAACTATACATAATTACAGTGTATGATTTGCTAAATTTTGACAGATGTACTCCTGTGAACCCGTTACCACAACCAAAATTTGAATATACTCATCATCCCAAAGAGTTTTCTTGTGCACCTTTGTTGCTTCATTGGTTGCTTCAGGTAGGAGAGTAAATATGGTCCTTATTACTCTGTCTTAGGTAGACGTGTAAATCCTGTTTACAGCCTATATTTCTTGTTACTGCCTTCTGTAAGAAGTCTTCCTTAATTATTTGGTAAACGGGCTGTGTAGGTATCTTCATAAAATTGCTCTACCAACTGTGAGACTAGTACAAAGCCATGTGTACCATCAATAAATGGTTTGCTTCTTTAAGAGATTGGACAAAAATAATGGCACTAATTCTAAAAATGACGTGAAATTTAAGTTGTATATTGAATTTCTGCTTTAAAATCTATTTTGTTCCTTTTACCTGGCCTGTTTTTTACCCAGGCTTTTTTTTTTCTTTTTCTTTTTTTTTTTTTTTTACTGTCAGCTACTATGTGCCCTTATGTTTAAGGTATTTATCCTATAAAGCAGATAACTGTTTCTTTTATTGTTAAAATTCAGTCTTATTTTCTTGCTTTCTGTGACTACTGATATATTTTTATTTCTATCCTTTTTTAAAAAAAAGATATTTATTTATTTGACAGAGAGCAAGAGAGAGCACAAGCAGGGAGAGCAGCAGGCAAAAGGAGTGGGAGAGGCAGGCTCCCTGCTGAGCAGGGATGTGGGGCTCAATCCCAGGACCTTGGGATCATGACTTGAGCTAAAGGCAGATACCCAACCAACTGAACCACTTGGGCATCCCATATTTCCACCCTTTTTTATAATGCTTTTTATTCTACATCTATATTTCTTGCCTTCTTTTGGCAGTGATAGGTTTTTATTTTATTTTATTTTATTATTTTTTTTATTTTTAATTTTTTTTTTTTTAAAGATTTTATTTATTTATTTGACAGACAGAGATCACAAGTAGGCAGAGAGGCAGGCAGAGAGAGAGAGAGAGAGAAAGAGGGAAGCAGGCTTCCTGCGGAGCAGAGAGCCCGGTGTGGGGCTCGATCCCAGGACCCTGAGATCATGACCCGAGCCGAAGGCAGCAGCCCAAACCACTGAGCCACCCAGGCGCCCCGGCAGTGATAGGTTTTTAAAAATTTCTTTCTCCCCTCTATGGTTTGGAAGCTACTCCTTTGTTCTAGTTCTGGTGTTTATTTAAGTATTTTTTAAATACATGTTTGACTTAAAGTCCGAACTTATTTCTTCTCTCATTTTAGGTAATTGAAAGAAGCAACTTTAACTTTGTGTATACTCCTCCTAACTTACATGTCATTTATTTATTTATTTGCCAGAGATAGAACAAGAGAGAGTGAGTGCATCTTGTTCAGTATGTAGTTCTACCTTGGATTAATCTTTGCTGCATAACAAATTTCTACTTATGTAATGGCTTAAAGTAACACATATTTATAGTTTCATATTTTCTATGGGTTAGGAGTGTGGGCCTGGCCTAGCTGGGTCATTTGTTTAGAGATTCACAAGGCTGCAATCAAGGTGTTGGTGGGGGCTGTGGTCTCATCTGAAGCTTGAAAAGGGAAGCCTTTACTAGCAGAATTTGGTTCCTGGTGGTTGTTGGATTGAGGCTTCGGTTTCTTGCTGGCTTTTGGATGGAGGCTACTCTTAGCTCCTGGAATCTGCCCTTGGTTCCTTGTTACATGAGACCTCCAGAATAGGCAGTTCAACAATGTGGCAACTTGCTTTTTCAATGCCAGCAAGGGAGTAAGAGACTCCAGCTAGATGGGAGCTGCAATCTCACATAATACTATCACATACATGTCATTATGTATATCTCATCATCTTGCTATATTCTCTTGGTTAGAAGCAAGCCATTAATTCTGCCTACATACAGAGGGAGGGGGTTACACAAGGGCTTGGATACTAGGAGGTAAGGATTCTGGTGGCCACTTTATTAATTAATTAAATTATTTATTTGAGAGAGAGAGAGCGAGCAGGTAAGGGGGGCATGATGGGGAAGGGCAGAGGAAAAGTCTCAACCAGATTCCTCACTGAGCTTAGAGCCCCACAGGGGGCTGAATTCCATGCCCCCAAGATTAGGACCTGAGTTGAAACCAAGAGTTGGACACCCAACTGACTGTACCACCCAGGTGCCCTATTTATTAAAAAAAATTTTTTTTTAAATTTCTTATATAGAGAGAGTGTATACAAGTGCGGTGAGGGGCAGAGGGTGAAGGGGAGGGAGAGGGACAAGCTAACTCTGGCTGTGTGCAGAGTGGCTGCTCTGTTGGATCCCATGGCCCCCTGAGATCAAGACCTAAGCCAAGATCTGAGCCCAAAGAAAGTTGCTGTTAACTGACTGAGCCACCCCAGCGCCCCCTGGTGGCCACTTTAGAATATGCCTGTCACAAACCTTGTGTTTCTACTTCCAGAGGAGGTAATTGTTTTTATTGTTTTATTTGTTTACTGTTTTAAACTAGATCACTATGGAACAACTTTTTTACTGTTTTCTGTGCTACTGGGTGGTTGCTTTTCTGTTTCATTTAACTACTGAGTAGGTAGTCCCTCAAGCATTTCATGTAGATGATCTCAGATCCAGTTCCCATCCTTCCATGGTCCAGTGCCTTATCTCTTATTCCTTTGTGAGCATTTGAAATTCTACTTTCTATGATAATGAGACAGCCAATTTACTGCCCTACCTCCTTCTCTTTGTAGAACAGTCATACTGATTTTCTTGGTTCTTAGTTTTTCCCTCTGGGAATTACCTTTAGTCTTTTGGGAGTTGAATTGTGCATTGAAAAATATATTATTAAACTTTATCCAGCGTGTCTAGGTGTTTGTAAGAGAGGATTTTTGGGGTGTCTGCCATATTGCTTAGTAGCTATTTCTTTATTTTAGCTAACGATTTATACATTTCAAAACTAGAAATACTATTAACTAAATAAAAATGTGTGCTTACAGATATATAAGATAAGAACTTCCGATAGTGAGTATTGGCACATGTGCAATATAGAGTTGAGAAGTATAATGGATAAAGACTTTCACAAACTGGCCGTTGATGACTTTTCTGATGTAATCTCTTGCCTTTCTAAATACTTGCACTTTATACTTCAGCAATATAATTCAGTTTTTATTTCCTCAAGCACAGAATGCAGCTTCATAGTTTCCTGTGTTTGCATACATTTTTCTTTCCGATCTGGAATGTCCTGCTTTATCTCTCTCATCTCTCTTTACTTGGTTAATTCAGTCTTTTAAATTTTTTTCTTTCACATTCGTTTTTTCTCTTTAGCATTTTTCATTTCTAAAGGCTTTCTTTTTTAAATCTACCTGACAATTTCTGATAGCTTTTTAGTTTTTGGGTTTGGTTTTTTTTTTGCTTTTATTTCCTTGAACATATCAAACATTTAATATCTTATATCCATTAATTCAATATCTTTCATCTTTGTTTCTGTTGCTTGTTTGGCTGTTCTTCTTTTATGGCTGCGTGCTTCCTTATGTGCTCTTATGATTTTTTTTTTGTGCTCTTATGATTTTTGATGATTTCATTTTTCTGTAGACTTGGGAGGTCTTTGAGACCATGTAAAGTCAATAAAAGGAGGGGCCCTAGGATCTTGTTCATTGCTGTATCCCAGAGTTTGTTACAGTGTTTACTATATGAGACTTTCAGCAAATATTTATTGAATGAATGATGTGTATACGTTTTACAGAGCATTGTAATTATAAATATGTCTATATTCTCCACCATATTGATAATGCCTCAAGTTAAAAAACTTTTAAGCTTTAACTCAGTATCCATAGCACTTAGCACAATATCTTAATATAGATTAAGTTCCCAGTTAATGTTGTTAGTTAAACCAGTGAGAAATTGCTTGGCATGTTCTGCCCATTGTAATCTATAAAATAAAAAAGATTTATTTTTCCTTTGTTGTCATTTGAAGCCATTACTAGTGGAGATAAATGATGAATCAACTCAGATAACCAGTAGTATGTCTTGATCATGATTGATTAAAGCAGAACCTTTTTCCAGACTGAACGGCAAAACCAAAACTTTTTAAAGTTTATTTATTTAAATAATCTCTGCACTCAACTTGGGGCTTGAACTCACTATCCCAAGATCAAGAGTTGCATGCTCTTCCAATTCAGCCATCCAGGCACCCCTAAAACCAGAACTTTCTAAGTCCAGTGTCACTGAAGGCTGATCATATTATCAACTATCCAAGTACTTAACGTATTTCAGGGCATTGTGAATATGGAAGTTTTCAACAAATATTTACTAAATATTTACTATACATGTACTACTTTGTAATGTATGATGGATTTTTTTTTCCCAGTAAATTATGTGCTATGTGAGGTATAAACTTAAAATTGTGAAAAGATGACTAGCAGAAAAGATAAGTGATTTGTTTCAGCAGTGAAAGAATTGCCTTAAGACAGTATCATTTCTTTAGTCATAATGGATCACAGATTAATAAATTCTTTTTTTTTTAATTTTTAAAAGATTTTATTTATTTATTTGACAGAGAAAGACACTGGGAGAGAGGGATCACAGGCAGGGGGAGTGGGAGAGGAGAAGCAGGCTTCCAGCTGAGCAGGGAGCCTCATGCGGAGATAGATCCCAGGACCCCAGGATCATGACCCAAGCTGAAGGCAGACACTTAACGACTGAGCCACCCAGGCACCCCCAGATGAATAAATTCTATAGACGTTCAGATAAGTCTAGTATAATTGCCAGAATTACATGGCTTGTTTGGTTCTTAAGATTAATTAGGATAGACCAACGCTTATGACTGTGTCTCTCTTACTCTCTTTCCTTTTTCTTTTTGCATGTTGCGGTGTTAGGAACACAGCTTGTTAAAGAGCAAATGACATGAGACTGAATCTAGATCTTCCCACTTGGGAGCAATATGACACTAGGAAAATTTCTTAATCTTGCCAGATATATAAAATAAGAATGAAAAGCTCACAAGGTGATATTTTATATTAGAAAGATTATGTAAATTAGGTCACTAGTTTGCTTCCAGGCATATAAACTCAATAGATACTAGTACTCTTCTGCTTTATTCTTTCTTTTATTATATAATTTGTGTGATTTTTTCCCACTATTTTATTCTCATTCTTTTTTAAATAAAATAAAAATCAACTTTAAAATAAAGTCAGTATTCAGATTAAAGGTTATAATGGAAAAGACCATGCAAATACTCTATATGTATGTGTGGGTGTAAGAACATTGCTGTTTTAGTTGGATCACAGAGAAACCTTTGTTTGCTACATGGGACACTTGTCTTGGCTGACCTATCTCATTTTCTCTGGTTTTCTTTAAAGCAGTTTTTTTAGACATTTAAAAGCTGACACTTGGGCAGTGAATACCCTGAAAAAAAGTCTTGTTCCAGTGGAAATTGACCCAAAGTTATTTGGGTAGAACTAGAACAGTTCTTTGGGGGCAGGATGAGGGAGAGGGAGAGAGAGAATCTTAAGCAGGCCCCATGCCCAGTGTGATGAGGGGCTTGAGCTGAAATCAAGAGTCTGATGCTTAACTGACTCAGCCACCCAGTTGCCCCTAGAACAATTCACTTCAGAGATTTGGGAATTCAAAAAATTAAAAAACTTGTATTTTATAGTCTTTAATTTTTTCCCTACTGCTTAGGAATTTGATTTAAATTAAACGCTGTTTAAGACATTAAGTTAAATGAAATAAATTCATAAACATATTTTACTTAATGTTAAGTTATGTTGGAGAAAGTATTTAGTTGCTTACGGTCTTAAAGAATGAGATATTACTGAACATTAACAACTAATTATACATTTTCAAAAGCAATTCCACAACTCAGATAGCTTTTCATGTTTAGGAAATGCATATCTCAGTGATTTGTTTTCATTATTCATATGGATTTGGAAGCTGACCAAAAGAAATGAATTATTTTTATTTCATTTTCCAGAAAACTTTGAAATTACCAGGAAGTTAAAGATATATAATTCAATAAATATTTAAGAAATATATTTATAACCATCAATTAGAATAAAATCACTAAGACGTTTAAATTATTTTACTTTAAATTCTAAATTATTCATAATTATTATGATAAGATAAGAAAATGTTTTACTGAATTTTTTTTCACTTTGTGGATTTTTTTTTTTTTTTTTTTTTTTTAAGATTCACTCATCCACTTTGGAGAGAGAGCCAGGGCATCGAGGGTCAGAGGGAGAGGGAGAGAGAAACTTTAGCAGACTCCTCGCTGAGCTTGGATCCCAACATGGGACTCCATCTCACGACCCTGAGATGACGACCTGAGCCAGAGCCAAGGGTCGGATACTTAACTGACATCACCATCCAGGAGCCCCTCATTTTGAGGATTTTTCTTTTTTCTTTGTTGAAGATTTTACTTATTTGAGAGAGAGTTTGAGAGAGAGAGCACGGGGAGGGGAGGGGCAGAGGGAGAGGGAGAAGCAGACTCTCTGCTAAGCAGGGAGCCCAATGTGGGGCTCAGTCCCAGGACCCTGGGATCCTGACCTGAGCTGAAGGCAGATACTCAACCAATTGAGCCACCCAGGTGTTCCTCACTTTGTGGATATTTTTAAAAAAATGAAATAGGACATTCTAATCAAAATCAACATAAGAATAGGAAATAGTTTATAAAATGGAAAGAAGACAGGTTATTAGTACCCCTACATTTGAGTCCTGATTTTGCCTTGTTCAAGCTGTACAATCTTGTATATATTAGGACAAATTCTTAATTTTGATTTCACTTTCTTTAGCTGTCATATTTGATTAAAAATACCTTATAAGTTGGTTTTGAGGATTAAGTTAGACAAAGTAATGACCTTTTGCATTCTAAAAGTACCATTTAAAATGTTGGATAATAGTTTTATTAATATTTAGAGTCTGTCAGATTACGCACTTAAATTTAAACTTCCTTTTCATCCATCAACTGAGAAAGTATTCATTTTTCTGTTTTAAAATGTCTCCTTTTTTGCTACAACTAAACTCTCCCTAATGTGGTGTCTAAGCCTCATAATTGATGCTAATATAATTGTGGAATGAAGGAATGAATATGTTGAACCTCTTGATATCAACATTATGTATTGTTATACATAATGATCTTATGTATGTATACATAATGATCGTATGTATGTTATACATAATGATCCAGATGGATGGATATGGATGCCTTTGTAACTTATTTCTCGAAGCCCCATCAAGACGTAGAGATATCGGGGCACCTGGGTTGCTCAGCTGGGTAAGCATCTGCCTTCGGCTCAGGTCATGATCCCAGGGTCCTGGGATCAAGCCCTGTATTGGACTCCCTGCTCAGCGGGAAGCCTACTTCTCCCTCTCCCACTCCCCCTGCTTGTGTTCCCTTCTCTTGCTCGCTCTCTCTGTCAAAGAAATAAATAAAATCTTTTTTAAAAAAAAGATGTAGAGATATTAACTTAAGCCCTCAAATAATGACATAGGCATTAATTGCTGCAGACTTGGGAGGCAGCCTAGTTTAATTGCTAGACCTATACCTTGGGCTTGAGTCCAGTCTGCCCCTTTTTGGTTGAGCAAAAGTGGACAAGTCATTTAATCTTTTGAGTCTGGGTTTCTCTAGTCTGCTCCTTAGTGGGAATTTAATGTTAGTGTATGTGAAAGTATTTATAGACTATAAAACAGTATAAAATACAGAAATTTTTGTTGTATTAAGATTGACAAGGATATTAGCTGAGCCATATGGCTTATTTTTATAATCATGAAAGTGTACAGAAAATAGTATTGCAAAGATCTTTCAAGTTTGGGTATTTGAAAGTACTCATGAGTCTCCATATTTACCTAAGGCTTTTGTTTAAAGGATATGGTGTAGCAAGAGAGAGAGTGAAGAAGCATTAGGAGTATGGGGGACATCAAGGGGAAACTGTCTAGAATCCCACTTTGTACACAGGTCCATTTCATCCTTGGATTGACCACCAAGGTCTTTGTGATAAATTCTGGGTTGTGGAGAGCTCAAGGCAGTTCGTAGTGGGGTATTTTTATGTTGTTCTGGTCATGTAGTCAAGCCTGGCTGGCTAACCAGTTCTATCAGGTGAAAATGTGTCAGTAAACAAACTGGTTTATAGGTCACCAGGTAGTTTTGGACCTGAAACAGCACATCATAAATCTAATTGACCTTATCTTGTCCAAGAGCCAGATAGCCAGATGTCCTCAGAGATGAAGATGGAGTTTTCCCAGTCCAGCTGTAAATAGAGCCTATTGTACACAATTATATTCAGAGCACCTGCTATGTACAAGCTATATGGTATGCCTTTGAAATTAGCATTAAGACATCATCCTTGACAACTAGGAAGACTAGTGAAGAAAAAAAAGATCATCAACAAAGTGTTATTGGCAGTTAGGGGAGTCGTAAGCACAACCTCACAGTTTGTAGGTGATTTTCTGCTTGCTTATTTAAGGCTTCACTGAGGAAGTAACAGTTTAGATGTTAGAAGTAAGAAGATAGAATTTGTTAACAGTAGTGGGCCCTACTCTGTACAGACATATTTAAAATCCTCATTGTGACCTCCCTACCATTGCTGAATGGTTTTATGTGCTTTATCTTTTATTTAATGACTTTTTCAACAATTAGATCTGATGAAATTTATCCCTAAGCAACAGGGAAGATTTGAATTCTGATATCTCAGGAAAAGATTTTAAGGAGACATACAGCATAGAGAATACAGTTAATATATAAAATTGTTGAATCACTGTGTTGTACACCTGAAACTAACATGTTGACTATACTTCAATTAAAAATTCAAAATTTTAATAAAAGTGTTTTAAGGAGGAACCACTACTTATTAAAAATATATACAGATTTCTAGGGAAAAATTACTTTTTATGGTCTTTTTTGGCAATGTTAAAAACAATACTAATAGGTCATATTTATTGACACTATGTGTCAACCACCATGCTAAGCACCTTATTTAATTATAATGAAAAATCTGTTTGAGGAACATTTATGATAATCGTCCTACATATTTTGAATTATTTCCTCCTTCCGTAGAAAGAAAGTGTTGGTAACTTTCTTAACATTTTCGACATTTTATTAGTTTTACAGTGAAGTTATATATTTGCACGCTTTTGGTTGCCTTTTGTGTAACCAGCTGGGAATATATCCTTTCATCATAGAAGACTCTTAAATTAGTCATTCATGACTTCTCTTCCGTCTCTCCCATCTCACAACCATCTTAGTTTAGTTCCTTATCATCACTTATCATCACATTTGGATTAAGGTAGTCATAACTTATTTGTCCCCTTCCTACTGTATCCAGTCTGTAAACTTAAAGTTATTCTTCTCTTTATCATTCCTCTGCATCATTTACTCCCCATTTGCTCTCTCTGGAAGAGTTCAGACTTTGTGTAGTTTGGTAGGGAGATCGTAGACATATTGTCCATGTTTATATTAGTTCCACTGTATCAGAGTAGCTGTATGTAGCTTCCAATACAACTTTCCTCCTAGGCTTAATAAAAGTCATTTGTCATGGTTTCCTAGGCACAACATGTTCTTTCTGGCTTTGTACATTCGTGTGCTTTCTCTATGTCGGATATTGTTCTCTGCACTTGTTTAAACTACTATTCACCCTTTAAGGCAAACTGAAATATTATCTCTTCTGTGAAGTTTTCATCAATTATACCAAGCCAAGGTCTAATGAATTGATAACATTTTCTATGAACTTCCATTATGGTACGTTGTATTTTTTTTATTATGTTAAAATCATGTTCATGTGTTCATAAAATTAATGTTCATATGCATTTCCTTTGTGGAAACCACTTTTCTTGTTTTTCTTATTAGAGAGTAATTACTTATTGTGGAAAATTTTGAATCAGTCAGCAAATATTGATTGACTATTTTCAATATGCCAGGCACAGTGCTAAGTCTGGGAGAAACTGGTGAAATATTCATGAAGTATACACTTTAGACTTGGGGAAGTACTTAGTTCAGCTCTTAAAAATGTTGTGAAGGGAAATATAGAAAATACAAAGAAGCAGAAAAAGAAAAATGAAAAGCACCAGTAATCACCCTGTTCAGCATTATATTACAAAATGAAATGTAAAAATCAGACCTGGTCCCGGGAGGCCCATGAGGCATAATTGATCTGCATAAGCTGTGGTTTAGATTCCGTGTACCAACTCCTGTGTCACCTCACCCTCAACCCACACCTGTGGCCTCATGGACCATTTCTTAGGAGCAGTTAATTGTTTGCTGTGTATCCTCCATACTGACTTTTCTCTTTCTCTCTCTCTTTTTCTCTCTGCACACACACATATTTTAAAAATAAAAATATATGACTATGCTTATGTAGTATTTTGTGACTTGATTTTCTCAGCAGATATAAGGGATACTTCTATTCTTTAAAAAGTGATTTAGAAGATAAACTTTATTTTTATTCTGTTTGAGATTACTTTAAATTAAAAAAAAAATACACTGAACCTACATTTCTGTATCAAAAGTGAAAAGATATTTGTTCACCCCCCTCATGTGAAATAATACATGGAACATGCGTTCTTTTACTTTTCACTTACTTCTACCTTTTTTTTTTTTAACCTCATACAAGTTAAGATAAGAGGGCCTGAAATATGGCAGTGATAGTGAGGATGAATGTAAGGGAACTCTAATGAGCATTCTCAACCCTTGCTTTTTGCCCTTCTGCCTCTGTGATAGCTCAGGACTCCTTTCCATCTCTTTCCTCTTTTCCTTTTCTTCTTCTCTAACTAGGAAGTCTTTTTTTTTTTTTTTTTTTAAAGATTTTGTGTAATTATTTGGCAGAGAGAGAGACACAGAGAACAGGGGGAGAGGCAGTCAGAGGAAGAAGTAGGCTTCCCACTGAGCAAGGAGCCTCATGCAGGACTCCATCCAGGACCTTCAGATCATGACCTGAGCCGAAGGCAGCCACCTAACAATTGAGCCACCCAGGTGTTCTGGAAGTCTGTTTTATATGCATATAAAGCAGTAAGCAAGATACTTGTATAAATGGACATAAAGATGTTCAATGAAATATTGTTTAATAAAAGAAACATAGCAACAGGGGTGCCTGGGTGGCTTAGTTGGTTAGGCAGCTATCTTCAGCTCCGGTCATGATCATGGAGTCCCAGTATTGAGTCTCACATCAGGCTTCCTGTTCAGCAGGGAGTCTGCTTTTCCCTCTGACCTCCCCCGCCCTCCCGTGCTCTCTCTGTCTTTCAGATAAATAAATAAAATCTTTAAAAAACAAAATAAAACAAAGAAAATATAGAAACAACCTAGAATGTCCAGTGGTATGGGAATAGATAAGTAAAATTGGTATATTCCTATGATAGCATACTGTACAGCAGTTGAAAGGAATGGACCGTTATAATTATCTACTGGATCTCTCAACTAATTTTTATTGATTAAAACTTTGTGGAGTGAGGGGCGCCTGGGTGGCTCAGTGGGTTAAAGCCTCTGCCTTCGGCTCAGGTCATGATCCCAGGGTCCTGGGATCGAGCCCCGCATGGGGCTCTCTGCTCAGCGGGGAGCTTGCTTCCCCTTCTCTCTCTGCCTGCCTCTCTGCCTACTTGTGATCTCTATCAAATAAATAAATAAAATCTTAAAAAAAAAACAAAAACAAAAAAACTTTGTGGAGTGATACAGAGTTACCCGATTTAGATAAACATAAAAAGCACAAAACAAAACTGTATGTTTATGGGCATACATATATGTAAAATAATTTTTAAATGAATTACAATTATGCACCCAAATTAACACTAGCCATTTTCTCTGGAAATGTGTGAAGGGAATTTGACTGGAGAGATGGTTGACTTTGATTATATCAGTAATAGTTCATTTAATTTATTAAAATAAAAGCTTGATGCAGATATGGCAAAATGTAAATTATGATCAATTTTTAGGTTTCTTTTTTTAATTCATTTACATTCAATTAGCCAGTAAGTAGTCCATGATTAGTTTCATATGCAGAGTTCAACAGTTCATCAGTTGCATATAATACCCCCATTTTGGAAAGCCATCCTCAAAGTGCCAGCCCTCAGGGTGGCAGTGGAATCACACGACCCAAGAATCCCATTCGTTCTGTCTGCAGCGGCACTTTTGCCAGCCCAGGCCCGGACGTTGGGAGAGCCAAACATGGATCGCTGGGCCTCACCCTAGATGTCTCTGTGCTCCCGTGCAAGTAAGGTAAGTGGCAGGTCAGGTGATGGGTGAGGTCCATTTCAGCTGTGAAATTTCCAAAATGCCCAGTTAGCACCCACTCTGGTTCTTAGACCTTGTGTTACCACCTTCCACCCAACGCCTTTGGTTTTCTTAATGGAAGAGAACAGCTTTCATTGATCACTTTGTATGATGAGCTAAATAATTTTTAAAAATTATCTTGGGATTCCTAATTATCCCTAAACTCCCCATTATGGAACAATCGTTCCTGAATTTTTTTTTCTTTTTTTATTAACATAAAAATATTATTTATAAAAAGTATTATTTGTTTCAGGGATACAGGTCTGTGATTCATCAGTCTTATACAGTTCACAGCAGTCAGCATAGCACATACCCTCCCCAATGTCTATCACCCCGCCACCCCATCCCTCCCACCTTCTCCCCTTCAGCAACCCTCAATTTGTTTCCTGAGACTAAGAGTCTCTTATGGTTTGTTTCCCTCTCTGCTTTCATCTTGTTTCATTTTCCCTTCCCCTACGATACTCTGTCTTGATTCTCAAATTCCGATCAATGAGATCTTATGATAATTGTCCCTCTCTGATTGACCTGTTTTGCTTAGCATAATACACTCTACTTTCACCCATGTCCTTGCAAATGGCAAGTTTTCACTTTTTGATGGCTGCGTAATAGTCCATTGTATATACCACTTCTTCTGTATTCATTCTTCTGTTGATGGACATCTAGCCTCTTTCCATAGTTTGGCTATTGTGGACATTGCTGCTATAAACATTTGGGTACCCATGCCCCTTTGGATCACTACATTTGTATCTTTGGAGTAAATACCTGGTAGTGCCATTGCTGGGTCAGAGGGTAGCTCTATTTTCAGCTTTTTGAGGAACCTCTATACTGTTTTCCAGAATGGCTGCATCAGCTTGCATTCTCACCAACAGTGTAGGAGGGTTCCCTTTTCTCCGCATCCTCGCCAACACCTGTTGTTTCCAGACTTGTTAATTTTAGTCATTCTGACTGGTGTGAGGTAGTATCTCATGGTGGGTTTTTTTTTTTTTTTTTAAAGATTTTATTTATTTATTTGACAGAGAGAAATTACAAGTACACTGAGAGGCAGGCAGAGAGAGAGAGAGAAGGAAGCAGGCTCCCTGCTGAGCAGAGAGCCCGATGCGGGGCTCGATCCCAGGACCCTGAGATCATGACCTGAGCCGAAGGCAGCGGCTTAACCCACTGAGCCACCCAGGCGCCCCTCATGCTGGTTTTGATTTGTATTTCCCTGATGCCAAGTGATGTGGAGGATTTTTTCATGTGTCTGTTGGTCATTTGGATGTCTTCTTTGCCTACATGTCTGTTCATGTCCTCTGCCCATTTCTTGACTGGATTCTTTGTTCTTTGGTTGTTGAGTTCGATTAAGTTCTTTTTTTTTTAAATAAAGATTATTTATTTATTTGACAGACAGAGATCGTAAGTAGGCAGAGAGGCAGGCAGGGGGACGGGAAAGCAGGCTCCCTGCAGAGCAGAGAGCCCCATGCGGATGCGGGGCTTGACTCCAGGACCCCGGGTTCATGACCTGAGCCGAAGGCAGAGGCTTTAACCCACTGAACCACCCAGGCACCCCTTAAGTTCTTTATAGATTTTGGATACTAGCCCTTTATCTGATATGTCATTCACAAATATCTTCTCCCATTCTGTCAGTTGTCTTTTGGTTTTGTTGACATTTCCTTTGCTGTGCAAAAGCTTTTGATCTTGATGAAGTCCCAATAGTTCATTTTTGCCCTTGTTTCCTTTGCCTTTGGCGATGTTTGTTTGTTTGTTTGTTTCTTTTTCTTTTTTTAATTTATTTGACACAGAGAGAGAGATCACAAGGAGGCAGAGAGGCAGGCAGAGAGAGAGAGGGGGAAGCAGGCTCCCTGCTGGGAAGAGAGTTTGGCGATGTTTCTAGGAAGAAGTTGCTGTGGTTGAGGTCGAAGAGGTTACTGCCTGTGTTCTCCTCAAGGATTTTGATGGATTGCTGTTTCACATTGGGGTCTTTCATCCATTTTGAGTCTGTTTTTGTGTCTGATCTAAGGAAATGGTCCAGTTTCGTTCTTCTGC
Organism: Mustela erminea; assembly: GCF_009829155.1. NCBI lineage: Eukaryota > Metazoa > Chordata > Mammalia > Carnivora > Mustelidae > Mustela > Mustela erminea. The sequence continues at coordinate 53,330,390 of NC_045622.1, read as the reverse complement.
ATGTGGCTGTCCAGTTTTCCCATCACCATTTGTTGAAGAGACTGTCTTTTATTTCACTGGACATTTTTTTCCTGCCTTTGTCAAAGATTAGTTGACCATAGAGATGAGGGGGTCCATTTCTGGCTTCTCTGTTGTTTCATTGATCTATGCGTCTGTTTTTGTGCCATTGCCACACTGTCTTGATGATTACAGCATTGTGACAGAGTTTGAAGTCCAGAATTGTGATGTCACCAGCTTTGCTTTTCTTTTTCAACATTTCTCTGGGTATTCAGGGTCTTTTCTGGTTCCATATAAATTTTAGGATTATTTGTTCCATTTTTTTGAAAAAAGTTGGTGGGTATTTTGGCAGGGATTGCATTGAATGCGTAGATTGCACTAGGTAGCATAGACATTTTCACAATATTTGTTCTTCCAATCTATGAACCCAGAACATTTTTCCATTTCTTTGTGTCTTCTTCAATTTCTTTAATGCATACTTTATACTTTTCTGAGTACAGATTCTTTGCCTCTTTGGATAGACTTATTCCTAGGTATCTTAAGATTTTGGGTGCAGTTGTAAATGGGACTGACTCCTTAATTTCTCTTTCTTTTGTCTTGCTGTTGGTGTGATTTTACATCCTGACACTTTATGGAATTCCTGTATGAGTTCAGGCAGTTTTGGGGTGGAGTCTTTTGGGTTTTCCACATAAAGTATCATATCATCTGCAAAGAGTGAGAGTTTGATCTCTTCTTTGCTGATTCGGTTGCCTTTAATTTCTTTTTGTTGTGTGATTGACGAGGCTAGGCCTTCTAGTACTATGTGGAATAGCATGATGATAGTGGACGTCCCTGCCATGCTTCTGACCTTAGGGGAAAAGCTTTCAGTTTTTCCCCATTGAGAATGATATTTGCTGTGGGTTTTTCATAGATGGTTTTGATGATATTGAGGTATGTATCTCCTATCCCTGCACTGTGCAGAGTTTGATCAAGAAAGGATGCTGTACTTTGTCAAATGCTTTTTCTGCATCTATGCAGAGGTTCATATGATTCTTGTTCTTTCTCTTATTAGTGTAGCTTATGACATGGATTGATTTGTGAATGTTGAACCAATCTTGCAGCCCAGGAATAAATCCCACTTGGTTGTGGTGAATGATCTTTTTTTTTTTTTTTTTAAGATTTTATTCATATATTTGACAGAGATTGCAAGTAAGCAGAGAGGCTGGCAGAGAAAGAGGAGGAAGCAGGCTCCCTGCTGAACAGGGAGCTCAATGCAGGGCTCGATCCCAGTACCCTGGGATCATGACTTGACCCGAAGGCAGAGGCTTTAACCCACTGAGGCACCCAGGTGCCCCATGAATATTCCTTTTTAATGTACTGTTGGATCCTATTGACTAGTATTTTGGTGAGAACTTTTACATCCATGTTCATCAGGGATATTGGTCTATAATTCTTTTTGATGGGTTTTCGTCAGATTTTGGGATCGAGGTGATGCTGGCCTCATAAAATGAGTTTGGAAGTTTTCCTTCCATTTCTATTTTCTGGAACAGTTTCAGGAGAATAGGTATTAACTCTTCTTTAAATGTTTGGTAGGATTCCCCTGGGAAGCCGTCTGTCCCCCAGCTCTTGTTTGTTGGGAGATTTTTGATGACTGCTTCAGTGTCCTTACTGGTTATGGGTCTGTTCAGGTTTTCTATTTCTTCCTGGTTCAGTTTTTGTAGTTTATACATCTCTAGGAACGCATCCATTTCTTCCAGATGGTCTAATTTGCTGGTGTATAGTTGCTCATAAAATGTTCTTATAATTGTTTGTATTTCTTTGGTGTTGGTTGTGATCACACACCTCTTTCATGCATGATTTTATTAATTTGGATCCTTTCTCTTTTCTTTTTGTCAAGTCTGGCCAAGGGTTTATCAATCTTATTAATTCTCTCAGAGAACAAACTCCTACTTTTGTTGCTCTGTTCTCCTGTTCTTTTGGTTTCTATTTCATTGAGATCTGCTCTGATCTTTATTATTTCTCTTCTCCTGCTGGGTTTAGGCTTTCTTTGCTGTTCTTTCTCCAGCTCCTTTTGGTGTACGGTTAGGGTGTGTACTTGAAACCTTTCTTGTTTTATGAGAAAGGCTCATATTGCTCTGTACTTTCCTCTCAGGACTGTCTTTTGCTGCATCCCAAAGATTTTGAACAGTTGCGTTTTCATTTTCATTTGTTTCCATGAATTTTTAAAATTCCTCTTTAATTTCCTAGTTGACGCATTCATTCTTTATCAGGATACTCTTTAGCGTCCATGTTATTTGAATTCTTTCCAACATTTTTCTTCTGGTTGAGTTCTAGTTTCAATGCATTGTGGTCTGAAAATATGCAGGGCATGATCCCAGTCTTTTGGTACCAGTTGAGACCTGATTTGTGACCCAGGATGTGATCTATTCTGGAGAATGTTCCATGTGCCCTAGAGAAGAATGTGTATTCTGGTGCTTTGGGATGGAATGTTCTGAATATATCTGTGAAGTCCATCTGGTTCATTGTGTCGTTTAAAGCCTTTATTTCCTTGTTGATATTTTGCTTAGATGATTCGTCCAGTTCAGGGAGGGGAAACTGTATCCAAAAGTTTTAAAGAAAGAAAAACATATATACATAAAAATTAAGATGGAATACAATGAAGGGATGGAATATGACTGTAAAAATGAAAATTAAAAACATTTTTAAAAAGGAATTGATACAATGTTGGTTAAAATAGGAAGGAAGAACAATTCAAAAAAATTTAAAAAGAAAAAATAAAAATTTAAAAATTAACTGGAAAGATTAAAGAATCATGGAAAAAAGCCATGAATTCTGTGTGCTCTCTTCCCCAAGCGCTGGAATTTTGCACTTCTCATTGACTGGTAAACTTGGTCTTGGTTGGTTGCTCTTGCTGATCTTCTGGGGCAGGGGCTTATTGCAGTGATTCTCAAGTCTCTTTGCCCCAGGTGGAGTTACACACTGCTGCCAGGGCCCAGGCTACGCAATCTGCTCAGGTTTCTCTGGGTAGCTTTTGTTTCCTGAAATCTTTCTGTACAGCTTTGGAGGATGAGAATGAAAATGGTGGCCTCCCAATCTCTGGTCCAGGAAGAGCCAGGAACTCAGGGCCCCACTCTTCAGTATGTCCTCAGAGAAAAGCAATCAATCACTCCTGTCTCCCTGGTCTCCAGCCACACTCTGTGTTCACCTGGCCTATGATGAGTGTTTCTATCTCTGGTACGTGACACCGGTTAGAGTCTCCAAGCTCAGTTGATTCCTGCAGCACGCTCCTGTGCTGCTCCTCCCAGAGGAGGAAGGGGAGTCTCCTTGTTTCTGCCGCTTGTTGGGCGCCTGCTCAAAGAGGCCGACTGTGCCACAGATCACAGTTTATGGCAACCCTGAGCTGAGACCCCACTCCTCAGCTCAGTCTGTGCAACCGGCTTCCCCACTGCAACACCTGGGAGCTCTGCCACACTTAGGCACCCCTCCCCTGTCTTTCTGTGACCCCGAGGGTCCTAAGACCACACTGTCTAGGTGAGGGTTCCACCCCCACTTAGCCACTGGAGCGACGTCCCTTTGCTGAGCAGACTTCTAAAAGTTCGGATTTTGTGCTCTGATGCTCTGTCACTTGCCGGGAGCCAGCTGATGTAGGCTCCCTCCCCGCCATGGTCTGTCTTCCTGTATATCACCTTGGATTCGCTTCTCTGCAGTCCTTCCAGAATGTGGTTGCTTTTGTGTTCATAGAATTGCTGCTATTCTTTTCTTTAATGTCCTATGGAGTTTGTAGGTATTCAGATAGTTTGATAACTAGCTGAATTCCTGGAACCAGATGAAATTTAGGTTTTCTACTCCTCCAACATCTGCTCTTACCCCCAGTTACCTTATTCTTTTTTCTGGATTTTACAGTTTCTGTAATTAAAGGTCATTGTGTCGCATCTGGCACAAAATAGATAATGAATTTCACTTTGCTCTTTTTGTCAACCATTCCTACAGGTGGAGTGAATCATCGTAGTATCAGTAAGTACTTGGGATGTTACATACCCCAGTTATTTGTCAATACCCCAGTTTATTTAAAGCTTTTCCAGCCCCTTTAAACTTACTGCCCTCAACCCCGTGGTAATACGGGGTATTTGAGGTACAAATTCAGGAAATAAACATTCTTTATTGTGCCAGGAACCAGTTCTTAGGAGAAATACCATTATACCCTGCCTAGCAACTTTTGTATTGTTTCATGGTTATTGTTTCTGCACTTGAAAGTCTTCTGTAGATTACAACTCACTAGTCTGCTACTAGTTAATTATTTGACTACTATGTCAGTTTATTGTGAAACCTTAGTTATTTCCTAATTGTTTTTTTCTTCCAAGTTTTTATTATTGATTGATTGATTTTTAAAGATTTTATTTATTAAAGAGTGAGAAAGAGAGGGAGATAGTGCATGTGCCTGTGCATGAGTAAGGGGAGGGGCAGAGGGAGAAGGAGGCTCCCTGCTGAACAGGGAGCCTGGTTTGGGATTTGATCCTAGGACCCTGAAATCATGACCTGAGCTGAAGGCAGATGCTTAACCAACTGAGCCACCCAGGTGCCCCTTCATTTCTTGTTTAGTTTTTTTTCCTTTTAAAGATTTATTTATTTTGAGAGAGAGAAAAAGAGAGAAAACGAGAGCATGGGGGGAGGGGCCAAGGGTGAGAGAGGCAGACTCCCCCTGACTGCAGAGCCTGATGCAGGGTTCAGTGTCATGACCCTGAGATCCTGACCTGAGCTAAAATTAATAGTTGGATGCTTAACCTACTAAGCTACCCAAGCACCCCTTTCTTCCAAGATTTTATGTTTTAATTTTTATTTTTAAAGATTTTATTCGTTTATTTGAGAGAGAGAAATCACAGAGGGAGACTGAGGGGGAAGCTGACTCCCCACCGAGTAGAGAGCCCAACAGGGGCTCCATCCCAGGACCTGGAGATCATAGCCATAGCTGAAGGCAGACTCCAATGAACTGGTCCACCCAGATGCCTCCCCACCCCCAAGTTTATATTTTAATTCCAGTTGGTTAACATACACTGTAATATTAGTTTCAGGTGTAGAAACTAATGGTGGTTCAACCCTTACATAAGACACCTGGTGCTTGGGGTACCTGGGTGGCTTAGTCTGCCTATCTATCTATAATATATATTTATATATCATATCTTCTTTATCCATTCATCTATCTGTGGACACGGGCTCTTTCCATAATTTGGCTTTTATGGATAACACCTGGACTTTCCATAATTTGACTATTGTTGATAATGCTGTCGTAAACATCAGGGTGCATGTATCCTTTCAAGTTAGAATTTTTATATGCTTTGGGCAAATACCTAGTAGTGCAATTGCTGGATCATAGGGTGGTTCTATTTTTTAAAAATGATTTTATTTATTTGACAGAAGGACAGCCAGAGAGGGAACACAAGTAGGGGGAATGGGAGAAGGGGAGCAGGCTTCCCGCAGAGCAGGGAGCCTGATGTGGGACTCAACCCCAGCACCCCGGGATCATGACCTGAGCCGAAGGCAGACGCTTAATGACAGAGCCACCCAGGCACCCTGGGTAGTTCTATTTTTAACTTTTGAGGAACCTTCATTCTGTTTTTCAGATGACTGCACCAGTTTGCATTCCCACAAACATTGTAAAAGTGTTCCCCTTTCTCTGTATCCCTACCAAGATATGTTGTTTCCTGTGTTGTTAAGTTTAGCCATTCTGACAAGTGTAAGGTGGTATCTCATTGTGGTTTTGATTTGTATTTTCCTGATGATGAGTCATTTTGAGCATCTTTTCATGTGGCTGTTAGCCATCTATATGTCTTCTTTGGAAAAGTGTATATTCATGTCTTCTGCCCATGTCATAAGTGGATTATTTGTTCTTTGGGTTTTGAGTTCGATAAATTCTTTATAGATTTTGGATATTAATCCTTTATCAGATATGTCATTTGCAAAGATCTTCTCTTATTCCATAGACTGCCTTTTAGTTTTTTTGATTGTTTCCCTCTGGTATATTCATGACCTTTAACTGATGCATTCCAGTTCTAAGTAAATGAGTGAGTGAAAAATTTAGTGAGATTAGATTTGAATTAACGATAAATCTGATAGATGAAATTAATTTGTGAGTAAAGAATTACTCCATTACATCATAATTGAACTACTTATGAAATGATATCTGTTTTTGAATATCTTTACTATTTTGTAAATTTGGCACTAGTTTAATTTGCAGGAGAGCAGAGTCTGTCTGGTTTTCCTTTGTATTCCTTTATAGTGCTTTCCATAGTAGATATTCAGTAAATACTTGCTTTTGAATGAGTGAATCAATGTAAGGCTGCTGCTCTTAAGAAATTTAACTAAAGGGGGCACCTGGGTGACTCAGTGGGTTAAGCCTCTGCCTTCAGCTCAGGTCATGATCTCAGGGTCCTGGAATCCAGCCCGACATCAGGCTCTCTGCTCAGCGGGGAGTCTGTCTCCTCCCCCCCACCCCCCTCCTACCTTTCTGCCTACTTGTGATCTCTCTCTATCTCTCTGTCAAATAAATAAAATCTTCTAAAAATTTTTTTTTAACTTAAGGACATAGATGTAAATACTTATGTTTTGATTTAGTGGAAAGAGAGCTATCTGTACAGGGCAATCTGTGCCAAGTGCCAGATGAGGGGTTAGAACAGTTTGTGCTGAAAGAAGAGGGAGTGATCATATTCAGTACCAGTGACTAAGCAAAACTTACTGAGTTGGGCCCTGAAAAGAAAGTTTTAATGAAAGTGGAGAGGAAGTGGGGATTATCAAAATAATCATTTTCTGATTTTGTTATTTCAGAATGCCTCTTCATCCTGAATATGGTTTGGAAACTTCCCCTTTTTTGACCTTTGGATAAATCTGAAATCTTTATTTCACTAAGTATTTCTCCAGGGAGATCAGAACCATCTTAGTTCCCTTGTTCTTCTAATTCATGTCTTCTGTATCATTCTTTTCTGTTAATTGTTTATTCTCACTGTTCAGCTCTCATCTTTGAGCCTTCTTCAAAGCAGCATTATATAAATACAACATTCTTTTTTTGCTATGAACCTTTCCCTATGATCTCCGTCTTAATAAACAATAGTACCTGAGCTGTAACTAATGTGGGGCTCCCAAGGTCTTCTGTTATCTCTTTAAGAGACCACTATGTACTTGGCCTTTCTTCCCAAACCTAAAATGTACTTCCTCTTGAACTTAATATGGACATTTTCATTTTTATTATTTTATCATAAATAGTTTTAAGTTTTATTTTTATTAAATACAGAGTAAAGTGAAAATAGAATGTAGTTTTAAAAAATAATGTGTAACTTTTGCACAGTGGCAGTATCATAGCCAATGAGGTTTATCTGAGGTGCGATTATTGCTAATTAAAAAATAATGTGTAAAACCAGTTTTCATAAATTAAATAATTTTTTTTGAAACTACTATATGCACTCTAAAGAAAATAGAATGACTCTTGTATTAGTAGTGACATAAATACTTCTTATCTTTCTTTTTTTCAAGGCATAGCTCCAGTGCTAGCTCCTTACTGAATCTCTTCTTGAGTTCCTTCCCTTCCCCTGAGTATGTTGTTGGGTGCCCCTTGGTCTTGCCATTCTCCCTTGCTATTTGTTTACCTGTCGGTCTTTCCTACTAAGTTGCATATATATTTTCCCAGAACAGGAACCAGAATTATTCACTTGCTAAACCTTTCTTCCCATCTCCCATCTCAGTGTTTTGCTCATAGGAAATACTTAATAAATGTTTGTCAAATTGAACTGAATTTGTGCTTATAATTCTTTAAAGTGAGACATACCTGTGTTGGTTTCCTGTTTTATTCTGATATCTGTCTTAATAAAGGAGTACCTAATAATGTAATACGCATTTGTATGTTTTTTTAAAACTCTGGGTGAAATAGCATAGCATATACTACTATTTTCTTTCTTTTTCTTTGTTATTGTTCTGAATTAGAAAGCAAGCTTTCTCCCTTTTGACAACTTTCTGAGCTGATCGAAGTATCAAGACAGTTCCCAGGCAGCACTTAATTTTTATTTTATTTTATTTATTTTACTTTTATGTCCATTAATTAACATATAGTTTATTATTAGTTTCATAGGTAGAGTTTAGTGATTCATCAGTTGCTAATACCCATTGCTCATTACATCAAGTGCTCTCCTTAATGCTCATCACCCAGTACCCTGTCTCCCTACCCACCTCCCCTCCAGCAACCCTCAGTTTGTTTCCTATAGTTAGAGTCTGTTATGGTTTGTCTCCCTCTCTGATTTCGTTTCATTTTATTTTTCCCTCCCTTTCCCTATATTCATCTCCTCTGTTTCTTAAATTCCAGCACCTAATTCTTAATATGATCTTTTTGGGTCATAGTTATTGTTTTCATTGTACTTTAAAGATTTTAAATATTTTGCCCCCCACCCCTTACAGGTCTGGAAACTAAGTCTTTTTTTTTTCTTTTTTTTTTTTTTTTGAGATTTTGTTGATTTACTTCTCAGAGAGCAAGAGAAGCACAAGCAGGGGGAAATACAGAGAGAGGCGCAGGCTCCCCGCTGAGCAAGGAGCCCAGGACCCTAGGATGATGACCTGAGCCAAAGGCAGACGCTTGGACGCCTGGGTGGCTCAGTGGGTTAAGCCGCTGCCTTCGGCTCAGGTCGTGATCCCAGGGTTCTGGGATCGAGTCCCGCGTCGGGCTCTCTGCTCAGCGGGGAGCCTGCTTCCCTTCCTCTCTCTCTGCCTGCCTCTCTGCCTACTTGTGATCTTTCTCTGTCAAATAAATAAATAAAAAATCTTAGAAAAAAAAAAAAAAGAAAGAAATTGTCAAAGGCAGACGCTTAGCCCGGCTGAGCCACCCAGGAGTTCCAGGAAACTAAGTCTTAAGCATAAATAATTTTCCCAAATTAACACAGCTAGAAAGTGGTATGAATAAAATGTTGCCTGATATAAATTGAGAAGATTAAATTAGAAGGTCTGCCTGTCTTCTTTCAGCTCCAAAGTCTTTGAAGTTCTGGGAATCTTTTACATTATTTGAACATCTGTATAAGCAGTAAAATATTTCACAAAGTGAACTTGTTTGGGGGGACAGTGTCAGGTTGCTTTCAGGCTCAAACCAGTTACTGCTCTCACAAAGATTGTTTGCTGACCATGCAGGAGGGCTCCTCATAGTGGCAATAAAGCAGTAATTTTTTCAGCTTCACCAGGTTTTAATGCTTCTATATTTTTATCTTCCGTTTTGGGTGGTGGTTATACAGCTGTCAGTTGTCTACCCAGTTGCCCCAGGGCTTTCTTGTGTCAGGCAAAATTTGGGAGAACCCAGACTGCTGAGTGCCCTGGCTCCACCTACTGTCATTCTGAGGCAAACATCTTCCTACTGTTTCTCCTTTGAGAGTTGTTTCAAATTTATGTTTGTATATTGCTTTTTCCCCTTGACTTTCGATATTATAGTTTTCTTTTCATTTCCAAAAACTTGGTTTTACTTACTAAGAAATTTCTAAATTATGGGAATGTTGTTAATGTCTGTAATTTTTATTTGGTGAGAGAATACAAAGAAATTGTGTTTGGGGGTATGAAAATATTGTAGTTTTCAAATTTGAAAAAATTCCTTAAGTCTATATTCAAATAGGATTCCCTCTATAAAAAAATATTTTTTTTTCTTTAATGTTTTAGTATACTAACTGTGTGGTATATGACTGAATCTCTAGTTTTTACTTCTGGTAACTTTTTTAAAAAAGATTTTATTTATTTATTTGACAAAGAGAGAAACAGGGAGAGAGGGAACACCAACAGGGGGGGAGTGAGAGAGGGAGAAGCAGGCTTCCTGCTGAACAGTGAGCCCGATGCGGGGCTTAATCCCAGGACCCTGGGATCATGACCTGAGCTGAAGGCAGACGCTTAATGGCTGAGCCACCCAGGTTCTCCCCACTTCTGGTAAAAAACTTTTAATTGAATTTTCTGAGAGCATCCCAAACCCAATTAAACTCCAAAGAGTAGTAATTTAGCCTTCATTTTCTTTTTTCTTTTTTTTTTCATTTATTTGTTTTCAGCATAACAGTATCATTATTTTTTCACCACACCCAGTGCTCCATGCAGTCCGAGCCCTCTATAATACCCCCCACCTGGTACCCCGACCTCCCACCCCCCCACCACTTCCAACCCCTCAGATTGCTTTTCAGAGTCCATAGTCTCTCATTATTCACCTCCCCTTCCAATTTACCCCAACCCCCTTCTCTCTAACTCCCCATGTCCTCCATGCTTTTTGTTATGCTCCACAAATAAGTGAAACCATATGATAATTGACTCTCTCTGCTTGACTTATTTCATTCAGCATAATCTCTTCCAGTCCTGTCCATGTTGCTACAAAAGTTGGGTATTCGTCCTTTCTGATGGAGGCATAATACTCCATAGTGTATATGGACCACATCTTCCTTATCCATTCATCTGTGGAAGGGCATCTTGGTTCTTTCCACAGTTTGGTGACCGTGGCCATTGCTGCTATAAACATTGGGGTACAGATGGCCCTTCTTTTCACTACATCTGTATCTTTGGGGTAAATACCCAGGAGTGCAATTAGCCTTCATTTTCTATCATTTATTTATATTATATTTAAATTTTAAACTATAAAAACAGTATAACCACGTTGTGGAAAATACAGACGAAAGAGAAAAGATTGGTTTACCATCTTAAAAAACCCATTCTTATCATATTGGTGTTTGGGGTAACCTTCAGCAACCATAGTTATGCCCAGCCATGATTAATGAAAACAGTTTTATAGTTGTGCTAGTTACCAACTTATCCCTCAGCTCCAAACTGATTCATTGCATACTCTGTGAAAATGGACCTTTACATAGGTTCCTTTGCTAAGTGGCTGAATGTTAAACTTTACCAGTAGAGGGCACTGGAGAGACATTGGAAGAGGGAGGGGCTTTCCATCTTGGTTCTGAGGTGCTGGCCTGGTAGGTTCTCCACTGCCTGGCTCTTGCAGTACAAATGGCTTATCTAGTGTCTCTCTGACAGTACATGAATATTCTAGTGCCCTGATCTTAAAGCTTGTCAGCTTTTACAGTGATAGCTCCTGCGGAGCACTGCAGTCAGCAGGATCCCCTGGCCAGTAGCTCCACACTCCATGTGATCAGCTTTCCCTGGCTCCCTAGAGGGCATATGAAGAACAACGTTCTTAAGGGTATAATTTTCAGTAAGCTCTGCAGTTGTGGCACTACAGCAACTTTTCTGTTGTTCTGTGAGCTGTGGTCATGCCCTTTCCAACAGGGTTTAGATCTCAGTCCTGGCTGAGACCTCTTCTTTTAGTATTTATCTCCAACCTAGGAATAGTGGCCATTCCTTATATCTGCTATTTCTATATTCTCAAATATTCTCTTCTTATTAGCTAATCCCTCATTATTCCAAGTTTCTCGTAGGTAATGATTCTTTATGGTAAACTTTTCTTTTTCAAATTACCCTCTGGTGAGGGTTTCCCAAACACCAAAATGATAAAAATGGATATTTTAAGATGGTAAAATAATGGATTTTCTTCTTCTTTTTCCTGTATTTTCTACAATAAGGCTATATTGTTTTTATAATTAAAAATATTAATATAGGGGCACCTGGGTGGCTCAATGGGTTAAAGCCTCTGCCTTCGGTTCAGGTCCCAGGGTCCTGGGATAGAGCCCCACATCGGGCTCTCTGCTCAGTAGGGAGCCTGCTTCCTCCTCTCTCTGTCTCTGCCTGCCTCTCTGCCTACTTGTCTGTCAAATAAGTAAATAAAATCTTAAAAAAAAAATATTAACATAAATGAATGATAGAAAGTAAAACCCAAATTACTTCTCCTTAGAGTTTGATTGGTCCTTGAGTTACACCATTTAAAAAAAATATTTTATTTATTTGTTTGAGAGAGTACACATGCTTGCACATGAGTGGGTAGGGGGAGGGACAGAAGGAGAGGGAGAAGCAGGCTCTTGCTGAGCAGGGAGCCTGACTCAGGGCTCAATTTCAGGACCCTGATCATGACCGGAGCTGAAGGCAGATGCTTAACCAACTGAGCCACCCAGGTGCCCTGACTTATACCATTTTTAAAGGAGAAATTTTCAGTCCGTGGTCATTTTATGTGCATTCTTTTTTGTCCAGTAAAGTTAAATGACCTAATATTTATATAACTCCTTGTTTATAAAGCAATTTCATATCAGCTTTTAATCAGCTGATTTAAATCAGCTTTTTAAAAAACTTTTATTCTTGACTTTATAATCTTACCTTTATAGTTTTTTTGCCTTTGTAGTTAAACCTTTTGGTCTCATGTTTAAAAACTCATTGCCACTCCAAGGTCATCAAGCTATTTTCCCGTGTTTTCTTCTAAAATTTATGTTGTTTTACCTTTCACGTTTAGATCTGCATTACATCTCAAAATAAAAAGTATGAGTTTGGGGCCCAGATTCGTTTTTTCCCCATGTAAGTATCTATTTGATCCAGAACCATTTATTGAAAAGACCATTTTTTCTATACTACACTGAAGGGCCATGTTTATCACAAATCCGGTGACCATATAAGTTGGTTCTTGGGATCTTTTCTTATTCTTTTTGTCTGTCCTTGCTAATAGGCCTTGATGTCTCTAAATACTCTACCTTTGTTGTTATTTGAGATTGTCTGGGTTCTTCTTGGCCTTCTGAATTTTCATATAAAGTTTATAACCACTTTCTCAATTTGTACCCAAAAAACCTGTCAGGAGTTTTAGTCTTAAACCTCTTTGTTAGGTTTGTATTGAGGTATGTGATGTGTTTTGATGCTACTGAAAATTACATGTGTAGCACTACAGCTTGCAGTTACAGATTCAAGTTGTCAGTCTGACTCAGGAGTCAAAAATGTCTTTATTACTATGTTTTCTTAACTGTGTAGAGTTATAAAGTGGGTATAGGATCATTATCTAATCTCAAGGCTTATTATCTTCCCAAATACACAGATTCAAGTATAATACAGTAATATTTCAGGAGTCTAGGCCAGAAAGCAAGTCTTTTTTTTTTTTTTTTTAAAAAGACTTTATTTATTTGACAGAGAGATCACAAGTAGGCAGAGAGGCAGGCAGAGAGAGAGAAGGGGAAGCAGGATCCCTGCTGAGCAGAGAGCCCGATGTGGGGCTCTATCCCAGGACCCTGAGATCATGACCTCAGCTGAAGGCAGAGGCTTAACCCACTGAGCCACGTAGGCACCCCAAGAAAGCAAGTCTTCTACAAGGAAAAAATTTGTGCTAGCTTCAAACTTTTCCATAGTAATGTTCAATGGGGAAGACAACAGCATAATACTTACAAACTTTTGAAGGAATGAGAGCCCAACATTTTATAGCTAAGTCATCTTTTGAGAATAAAGGCAGAGCACGATATTCTCAAACACTCAAGATGTCAGGGAATACAATATGTATAACCCTGAAAAACTACATGAAGATGGATTATGAAATCTAAACAAGTAGATCATCGTTTAAAAAACAAACAAACAAAGGCAAAATGGGAAGAAAAGTTATGGGGAAAAAGACTAGTGATAGTTACTTTATCCATTTAAATAGAGATTTGGGGCTAAAAACAAGGCTGAACATAGAATTACCATATGATGCAGGAATTCCTTTCCTAGGGATATACCCTAGAGCATTGAAAACATGTCTACACACAAAAAAATGTATTATGAATGTTCATAGCACATTATTTATAAAGTCAAAAGAATGGGAAACAACCCAGATGTCTTAACTGATGAATATATAAGTAAGATGTGTCATACCCACCCAGTGGACTATTTGGCAAATATTTTATATTTAAAAGAATGAAGTTGGACCCCTGGGTGATTCAGATGGTTAAGTGTCTGCTTTTGGCTTAGGTCATGATCCTGGGGTTCTGGTATCGAGTCCTGCGTTGGTCTCCCTGCTCAGCGGGGAGCCTGCTTCTCTCTCTGCCTCTGCGTCTCTTTCACTCTCTGTCTCTTATGAATTAAAAAAAAAAGGAAGTTATAGATACATGCTTGCTACAAAATGGATGAGCCTTGAAAGCATTATGCTACAAAATGGTTGAGCCTTGAAAGCATTATGCTAAGTGAGAGAAGCTAGACATAAAAGATTACATATTGTATGATTTCATGTATATAAAATGTCTAAAATAGCTGAATCCATAGACACAGCAAGTAGATCAGTGGTTGCCAGCCACTGTGGGGAGGAGAGATGGGGAGTGACTGCTAATGGGTCTGGGGTTTCATTTTGGGCTGATGAAAATGTTCTAAAATTAGTCATCATGGTTGCACAAGTCTGTAAATATGTTAAAAACCACTGAATTGTATACATGAAAAGGGTTTCATGATATGTGAACTATATATTGATAAAGCTGTTATTAAAAAAACCCACAAAGGTAGAAAATGTTTGCAGAACTAGACGTACATCCTTGACATTGTGAAATAATAGGCATCAACAATGTGGAAATGACTAAAAAAAAATAAGTACATAGGGGAAGAGAGGTGGGAGAAAATTTTGGAGTGTGAATTTTCTTATGTTTCACAGCAAGAATGCATTTGCTATAGGGGCGCCTGGGTGATTCAGTTGGTTAAGCGTCTGACTTTTGATTTCTCAGAGTCATGGGATCAAGCCCTGGTATACTCCCCACTCAGCATGGCATCTGCTTGTCCTTCTCCCTCTGCTCCATCCCATCCTTCCCCGCTCCTCTCCTCACATACACACTCTCTCAAATAAATAAATAAACTTTTTTTTTTTTTTAAAGGATGCTATTAAAAAAAAATCCAGGTCTCTTTTCTGTTTTTTAGGTTTTTTTTTTTTTAAGATTTTGTTTATTTACTTGAGAGAGAGCCTTTACCAGGGACAGGGGAACAGGCAGAAGAAGAGGGAGAAACAGACTTCCTACTGAGCAGGGAGCCCGATATGGGGCTTGATCCCAGGACATCTGAGTGAAAGGCAGATGCTTAACTGACTGAGCCACCCACGTGCTCCTCTTTTAGTCATTTTCATATTCAGTTTTACTTTCTTTTTGAAATTAAATATTTCTAATACTTTTTTTTAAAGGTTATGTCTAATATCCTATAAAACTTTTTCTTAATTGATCCATTCTTTCATCGCTCTCTATATGTAAAGCTTATTAGCAAAACATGCTGCCATCTGCTATAACCATTGTTAAATTAAAAGAGAAACACATAAGTTTATGAATAATACTAGAGGATAAGGGAGAAACTACTATACTCTGATTTCATCAAGCATGCATGTATGGATTTATTCATTCTACCAGACTTTCCTTAGTGCCTGCTCTGTCCTTGGTATTGTACCAAATGAAAAGCATTATAAATATGAGTTAGACATGGCCCCTGTCCAAAAAAGTTCATAGTCTAATAGGGCAGCTTGTTATGCTTTCTTTGGACAGCTTTAATTTTAGAATGTTTTGCCTTACATTGAGTGGAAATCTACTTCTCTGTAACTTCAGTGATTTTAATTTTGATAGTTTACAGCTTCTGGAAACCTTATTCACTCGTAGTTTAACAATCCTTCAGAGATTTGAAGACTGGAATCATGCCGTTCTCATATGATGTTTTTATTAGTTAAGTGAATGATTCCTTTATTTTAGTCTCTTCTCTCAGTACTTAAGATTTGTGTTTGTGTAAAGTAGGGTGCCATAAATAGGTAAATATTCCAAAGAGAAGCTGAAGTAAAGCAGGGAGAAGGATGACCACTACCCATCTCTTCACATTTTTACCTCTAAATTTTGCTTTGAGGTAGTATATTCAGATTTTCCCCAAGATGGTCTACTGTCATCTTTCTCTCTTTGGATCTTTCTCTTACAGTTGTCCTTATTCTGTCTGTCACAGCAGCCTATATTTGTGGTTTACAGTTTCTCATTCTAATTTGTAAAACTTTGCATTGTCCTTAACTGAGTTTTAGGTAGTTTATAAGACTCTTCTACCCCCTGCCTCCAGGTGATTTGAAATGTGTTTCTGATTTTCATAGTATTGACATCTCAGCTGAATTTAATATTATCTGTACCTTTGGGCATATTTTGATTCCTTTATCTCAGCCATCAGTAAAGATTTTTGTTAGTTTGAATCCTAGGACCCTCTGAAATGGCATCTTCTTCAGGTTTCAGTATCTTCTGCAAGTTTACTTAAAGCTGTTGAAACTGTTGTTTGGATATATAATTATCAGTCAGTCTAGTTCCCCACCTTATGTTTTCACCTTCCACCGAGGCAAATTATTTTGCTATTTGTACAATTGGGAATTTACTTAAAACATTTTTAATAGAATACTCTTTGATATAATTTTTTAAAAGATTTTATTTGTTTATTTTGGACAGAGAACATGAGTGGGGGAAGGGATAGAGGGAGAGAGAATTCCAAGCAGACTCTGCGCTGTGTGGAGCCTGATTTGGGACTTGATCTCACAACCTTGAGATCATGACCTTAGCCAAAATCAAGCCTGACCAAAATCAAGCCACTTAGGCACACCCTCTTTGGTGTAATTTTTAAAATATTAATAAGGACCTTCTTTACACAGACATTGTGTTAGTACATTAAAGGATAAGAACCTTGACTGTAAGGACAGATAGACCTGGAATAAGATCTTGGCCATGCCATTTGTTTACTGTGAGAACTTGGGTAAATTAAATAGTCTCTTAGCCTGGGGCACCTGGGTGGCTTAGTTGGTTGAGTATCTGCCCTCTGCTCTTGTCATGATCCTGGAGTCTAGGGATCGAGTTCTGCATCCGGCTCCCTGCTCAGCAGGGATCTGCTTCTCTCTCTGCTTCTCCCCCCAACTCATGCTCACTCTCTCTCTTGCTGTCTCTCAAATAAATAAATAAAATATTTTAAAAAACTAATCTCTTAGCCTGACTTTATTGTTTGCTTAATGGGACAATAATGTTTCAATAGGTTGTTGTGAGAAGCAAGTTATCACATGTATAATATGAAGTTCTGTACTTGGTCCTTAACATGCCAGTAGACTGTAGTTCGTTCTCTCTTTTCAGGATGTAAATCAAATCTTATCACATCTATGAAACTGTCCCCAACTGTTTTATTCTCTTTCCTAAAAGTTTCTTTAATTAATTTTTATTTTATTTATATTTATATTAAAAATATAAAAATCCAGTACATTAAAAAATAAATAAAAATCCCGCTAGTGGTAGAAGAATTGTACTAAAACTAAAAAGCAGTGCCTTTCCCTCATTTCTTTCTACCCTCTAGTTCTACTCCTCAGAAGCAAAACTTTTTTTAAAAAACAGTTTTATTGAGGTAGAGTTGGCATACAACAGAGTGTGCATACTTGAGGTGTATAAATCAAGTTTTGACATATATACATGTGTGAAATCATCACCACAGTCAAGATACTGAAGACACCTCGGCTCTACCCCACACCCATTGTTCTTCTTTCTGACACTATAGGTTAGTGTATATTTTTCTAGACTTTTATATGAACTGTTTTCATTCTTGTCTGCTAATTCTTACATATGTGTCAGTTCTGGATTAGTTTCACTGGATTATTTGTCTCACTATGGGTTGTGTTTCTTTTTTTCTGTGCTTGGTAATTTTTTTTTTTTAGGATTTATTTATTTATTTTAAAGGGAGAGAGAGAGAGAGACCCCATGTGCGCAAGTAGCGGGGAAGGATAGAGGGAGAAGAAGGGAGAGTCTTTGAGCAAACTCTCTGCTGAGCACAGAGCCTGGTGTGAGGTTCCATCCCACAATTCTGAGACCATGACCTGAGCCAAAACCTGAGAGTTGGACGCCCAACCTACTGAGCCACCCTGGCACCCCCATATGCGTGGTAGTCTTTGAATGGATGCCAGACATTTTGATTTTTACCTTGTTGGGTATTGGATATTTTTTGTATACCAGAAATAGCCTTGAGGTTTGTTCTAGTATTCAGTTAAGTTACTTAGGAATCAATTTTTATTTTAAATTTTGTCTCTGGTATTATTGAGATATAATTGAAAACAGTTGACCCTTGAGTAATATGGAGTTGTGGAATATGGATCTGCCCATGCAGTCAAAAAGCCATGTATAATTTTTGACTCTCCAGGATATAACTATTAATAACTTACTGTTGACCAGAAGCCTTACCAATAATATAACAGTTGATTAACACATATTTTGTGTTATATGTAACATATACTGTATGTTTATGATACAGTATGTTAGAGAAAAGAAAATATTAGTAAGAAACTCAAAAGGAAAAGAAAATGTATTACAGTACTATATTATATTTATTGGACCTGTGCAGTTCAAACCTGTGTTGTTCAAGGGTCTACTGTGTAACATTATGTTTAAGGTATACAGCATGTTGATTTCATAAACATATATTGTAAAATGATTACCAGCATAGCGTTACATAATTACCTGTCACATAATTGCCATTTGTGTGTGTGTGTGTGGTGAGAACATTTAAGATGAACTTTCTTAACAACTTTTAAGTATATATTATAGTATTATTAGCTGTAGTCACCCTGCTGTATATTAAATCTCCAGAATTTGTTAATCCTATAACTGAAAGCTTGTACACCTTGGCCAATATGTCCTTATTCTGCAGTTCCCCACCCCAACCCTTGGTAACTACCATTCTATTCTCTATTTCTCTGAATTTGGCTTTTTTAGATTCCAGATATACATGATGCCATATAGTATTTGGTTATCAGGGTAAGCTGGATTCATGAATACAAGTTTGGAAGTATAACCTTCTATTTTTGGGGAACAGTTTGAGAAGGTTTGGTGTTAATCCTTTTAAATATTTAATAGAATTTACCAAGGAAACTGCTTGTCCTCAGCTTTTCTGTGTTGGGAGGCTTTTGATTACTGATTCACTATCCTTACTTGTTATTGTTTTATTAGGATTTTCTTTTTCTTCCTGATTCAGTCTTGGTGGACTGTATATATCAAGAATTTATCCATTTCTTCTAGGTTTTCCAGTTTGTTGGCATATAATTGTTCATAGTATTCTCTCATGATCCTTTATGTTTCTGTGGTATTAGTTGTAATGTCCTCTTTTAGTGGTGATTTTATTTGAATTCTCTTGCTTTTTTTCTGAGTTCGTGTAGCTGAGGGTTTGTCAGTTTTTATCTTTTAAAAAGCCGGCTCTGGGACACCTGGGTGGCTCAGTTGTTAAGCGTCTGTGTTTGGCTCAGGTCATGATTCTAGTGTCCTAAGGTGGAGTCCAGCATCAGGCCCCCTGCTTACTTCTCTCTCTCCAACTCCTCCATGCTTGGGCTCCCTCTCACGCTGTCTCTCTCTATCAAATAAATAAATAAAATCTTTTAAAAAATAAATAAAAAATAAAAAACCAGCCCTACATTTCATTAATCTAATACATTTATTTCTACTCTGATTTTTCTTTCTTTACTTCTCCTAACTTTGGGCTTACTTTTTTTTAGTTCTTTGAGGTATAAAGTTAGGTTGTTTATTTGAGATTTTTCTTTTTTCTTCTTTAAAGATTGTTTATTATATGAAAGAGGGAGAGAGAACATGCTTGTCGTGGGGGGAAGACAGGAAAAGAGAGAGAGAATCTCAAGCAGACTCCACTAAGCACAGAGCCTGTTGTTAGGCAGAGAGGCAGCGGAGAGAGAAGGGGAGACAGGCTCCCCGCTGAGCAGAGATTCTGATGTGGGGCTCTATCCCAGGATCCGAGATCATGACCTGAGCCAAAGGCAGAGGCTTAAACCAATGAGCCACCCAGGTGCCCCTCTGTCCCGGCCGGCGCGACAAATCGACCAGGAACGTGAGGGTAAGAGGATGAAGAAAAGAAGTTAAGAGACAAAGAGATGGGGGCAGGAGGAGCACTGAGGAGGATGTACAATAGTGCTAAGTTTATTCAAAGCATTAAGGCCATATATATAGTGATAGGAGAAATAATACACCTGTGTCCAGTTAAACAACCACGAGTTCCCATAATAAGTTTCACCTTTAACTATAATCAGACCTCGTGACGCCAAACGGCTGATGCCAATACAATTGTTCTGTATTGATACAGCAAACCTGAAAGTAATTTATGAGCAGTATTAGGGCAGCAAGGACCAGCAATGAACTTTTGACCCCAACCGAATTGTTCTCATTTGTTTAGCAAGAGTGTGGGAAGTCACGTAGGCCAGCGCACAACACATAGCACAGACCCTTTCTCAGTGCTACTCACTGTTTCCCATCCTAAACCTTTTGTTAGGTTATTCAGACTTTAAAGGAGGCACAAGTCAGGGCCTGGTTTGGTCTTCCTCTCAGGCCTATTGTGGCCTCCCACACCCCTCCTTTTAGAATTATTTTAACTGCATTCCATAAGTTGGTATATTGTTTCCATTTTCATTATTTCAAGATATTTTTTAATGTAACTTTTGATTTCTTCTTTGCTCCATTTGTTGTTCAGGAATATGTTAATTTCCACATATTTGTGCATTTCTAGTTTTCCTCCATGTTACTGATTTCTAGTTTTATACCACTGTGGTCAGAAAAGATACTTTGTATGATTTCAGTTTTAAAATTTTGCTAAGATTTGTTTTGTAACATTAGTCTATCCTGAAGAATGTGTTTTCTGCTGCTCTTGGATGCAATGGTCTATATAGATCTGTTAGGTCCTTTTGGTGTCAAGCATAGTTTAAGTCCAACTTTTCTGTATTAGTTTTCTGTCTGGATTTACTATTCATGTAGAAAGTGGGGTATTGAAGTCTACTATTAATTGTATTGTCTGTTTCTTCCTTCAGATCTGTTAGTGTTGCTTAATATATTTATATTTTCTGATGTTGGGTACATACATACTTACAGTTATTATATCCTCTTGATGAATTAAGCCTTCGTTATTGCATAATGATCTTGTCTTTTTTACAGTTTTTGTCTTAAAGTCTATTTTGTCTGAGTGTAGCTATGCGTACTTTCTTTTGGTTTCCCTTGCATGGAATATATTTTTTCCATATCATCTCTTTGAGCATATGCATGTCGTTAAAGCTGAAGTTAATCTCTTGTAGCTGGCAAGCATACAGTCAGGTCTTGTTTTTTGTCCATCTAGCCATTGTGTGCCTTTTAATTGCAAAATTTACAATTAGATTTTAGATAATTTACATTTAGATTTAGATAATTTATTTTTTAGATAACTTATATTTACATTTAGAGTACTTACTGATAGTTAAGGACATACTAATGCCATCTTTTTGTTTTCTAGCTGTTACATAGTTCCCTTATTCCTCTTGTTGCCTTATTTTGTTTCTGTTTGTGTGTTTGTTTTTAAAGATTTTATTTATTTATTTGATAGACAGAGATCACAAGTAGGCAGAGAGGCAGGCAGAGAGAGAGAGGAAGGAAGCGGGCTCCCTGCAGAACAGAGAGCCCGATGCCTGATCCCAGGATCCTGGGATCATGACCTGAGCCGAAGGCAGAG
The DNA here is from genome assembly GCF_009829155.1 of Mustela erminea. Taxonomy (NCBI): domain Eukaryota; kingdom Metazoa; phylum Chordata; class Mammalia; order Carnivora; family Mustelidae; genus Mustela; species Mustela erminea. Next base: position 53,309,048 of record NC_045622.1, on the reverse strand, counting down.
GCTTTAACCCACTGAGCCACCCAGGCGCCCCGCTTCCGTATTTTTGAATTGATGATTTTCTGTAGTTATATGCTTTGATTCCCTCTCTTTATTTTTCTGTAGGTTTTTGCTTTGTGGTTACCCTGAGGCTTACCTAAGACAACTTATAGATGTAACAGCCTTTTTTTCTGCTGGTAACAACTTTGCTTGCTAAAACTCTACCCATTTATTCTCTTCCTTGTAAGTTTTTGATATAACAGTTTACCTCTTTTTTTGTTGTCTATTCATTAATAAATTATTATAGTTATAGTTTTTTTTGTTTTGTTTTTGTTTTAAATTCCAGAATGGCTAACATACAATGTTATATTAGTTCCAGGTGTACATTGTAGTGATTTAACAATTCTATACATTACTCAGTGCCCTTTATGATAAATACATTCTTAATCCCCATCCCCTGTTTAACCCATTCCTCCCCCACCTCCCCTCTGGTCACCATCAGTTTGTTTTCTTTCTTTCTTTCCTTTTTTTTTTTTTTTTTAAAGATTTTTATTTATTTATTGAGAGAGAGGTAGTGAGAGAGAGCATAAGCGAGGAGAAATCAGAGGGAGAAGCAGACTCCCCATGGAGCTGGGAGCCCGATGCGGGACTCCATCCCAGGACTCCGGGATCATGACCTGAGCCGAAGGCAGTCGTCCAACCAACTGAGCCACCCAGGCGTCCCATCAGTTTGTTTTCTATTGTTAGGGATTTGTTTCATGGTTTCTCTTGCTCTCTCTTTTTTTTTTCCTTTGCTCATTTGTTTTGTTTCTTAAACTCCACATATGTATGAAATCATATGGTATTTGTCTTTCTCTGACTGGCTTATTTGCCTTAGCATTATATTCTAGATCCATCCATGTTGTTCTAAATGGCAAGATTTCATTCTTTGTTATGGCTGAAAAATACTCCATTGTGTATACATATGCTACATCTTCTTTATCCCTTCATCTATGGATGGAAACTTGGGCTGCTGCCAGAATTTGGCTGTTGTTAATTATGCTATAATAAGCATGGTGTGCATATATCCCTTCAAATTAGTGTTTTCACATTCTTTTAAAAATTTTATCATTATTTTAATATTTTATATTATAAATATTTTATAATTTCAATGTTATAATTTGATATTAATATTTTATTGCTATTATAAATAGAAAATATTATACATGTTTTTATATTTATTTATTTATTTATTTGACAGAGAGAGAGAGAGAGAGAGAGAGAGTACATGAAGGGGGAGCAGCAGGCAGAGGGAGAGGGAGAAGCAGCCTCCCCACTGAGCAGGGAGCCAGATTCGGGCTCCATCCCAAGACTCTGGGATCATGACCTGAGTTGAAGGCAGTCGCTTAACCATCTGAGCTGCCCAGGTACCCCAGTGTTTTCATATTCTTTGGGTAAATACCCAGGAGTGCAATTACTAGATTTTAAGTAGTTTTATTTTTAACTTTCTGAGGAAGCTCCATACTGTTTTCCACAGTGGCTGCACTAGTTTGCATTCCCACCAGCAGTGCATGAAGGTTCCTTTTCCTCCACATCCTTGCCAACACCTGTTGTTACCTGTGTTGATTTTAGCCATTCTGACAGGTGTGAGGTGATACCTCATTGTGGTTTTGATTTGCATTTCCCTGACAACGAGTGATGTTGAGCATCTGTTCATGTGTCTTTTGGCCATCTGCATGTCTCTTGGCGAAGTGTCTGTTCATATTTTCTGCTGATTTTTAAATTGGATTATTTGGTTTCTTGGGTTTTGTATCAGTCCCTTCTATATTTTGGATACTAACACCTTATTGGATATGTGATTTGCAGCTGTAGTTTTGTGGGGTTTTTTGGCGACGACAGTTATTTTTATTACTTTTGTCCTTTCACCTTTATAAGTGATAGAGGTAAGTGATTAACATACCAGCGTATTACGATATTATGGTATTCAGACTTGGACCATATGCTTACCTTCACCAGTGTGTTGTTTATTTTTATATATATTCATGTTACTAGTTAGCATTATTTCATTTCAGCAGGAGATCGTTCTTCATGGGTTTTTTGTTGTTGTTGTTGTTGTTGTTTTTAGAGATTGAGGGAATACCAGTGGGAGAAGGGGAGGGACAGAGGGTAAGAAAGAGAGAGAGAGAGAATCTCAGGCAGGCTCCATGCTCAGCATGGAGCCCAGAGCTTGGCTTGATCTCATGACCCTGAGATTATGACCTAAGCCAAAATCAAGAGTCAGTCATTTAACTGACTGAGCCACCTAGGTGCCCTGATCTTGTGGAGGTTGTTTTGTTGTTGTTTTTTTAGATTTTATTTTGAGAGAGAGAGAGAGAGAGCCCAGTTTGGGGAGGGACAGAGGGAGAAGCAGGCTGCCCCCTGAGCAAGGAGCCCAATGCATGGCTTGTTCCTAAGGCAGTCGCTTTACTGGTTGAACCACCCAGGCACCCCCGATCTTGTTTTCTAATGTAAACGTTTACAGCTATAAATTTTGCCTTAGTGTGGCTTTTGTTTCATCCCATGAATTTTGGGATGTTGTGTTTATTTTAATTCATCTCTAAGTATTTTCTACTTTTCTCTTTTGATTTCTTCTCTGATCAATTGGTTGTTCAAGAATATGGTATTTTATCAAAACAGTGTATGGTACTGGCACAAAAACAGACACATTGATCAATGGAACAGAATAGGGAGCCCAGAAAGAAACCCATGCTTATATGGTCAACTAATCTCCAACAGGGGGGCAAGAATATATAATGGGAAAAAGAGGAGTGCCTGGGTGGCTCAGTGGGTTAAGCCTCTGCCTTCGGCTCAGGTCATGATCTCAGGACCCTGGGATGGAGCCCCACATTGGGCTCTCTGCTCAGTGGGGAGCCTCCTTCCTCCTCTCTCTCTCTCTGCCTGCCTCTCTGCCTACTTGTGATCTCCGTCTGTCAAGTAAATAAATAAAATATTTTTTAAAAATGGGAAAAAGACAACCCCTTCATAAATTGTGCTGGGAAAACTGAATAGCTACATGCAAAGAAATGAAACTGAACCACTTTCTTGTATCATACACAAAAGTAAGCTCAAAATGGATTAAAGACGTAAATGTAAAAACTGGAATCCTAAAACTCCTAAAAGAAAAAATTGGGGTTCTTTTATTAAGAAAAAAAGGAGAGTGATATTGGGATGGCAAATAGCCCCCCAAAATATAGTAAAGAAAAGAATATGTCATTTAATTTCCACAGACTTGTGAATTTTTGTTTGGTTATTTTGAACTTCATTTTGTTGTGGTGGGAGGAAGTATTTTGTATGTTATCTATCTTTTCAAGTCTGTTGAGAACTTTTAGTCTAACATATGGTCTGTCCAAATGTTCCATGTGTATTTGAGAAGAATGTATATGATATACAGTAGAGTGTTCTGTATATGTCCATTAATTGATATTTGTTATAAGCTCCTGTGTTGAAAATTACTCATTTTGAATTTTGAATGCTTTGTGCCACTTTATTCTACCCAGAATCAATTTATAAAATAGTTTAACCATTTCTTTCCCCCTTTTACTACTTATTTCTGCTTTGGGGTGTTTACTATTTCTTTGCTTTTCATGTTTGAGGTTTGTTTCTGGTTTGTAAAGATGGGAACAAAAATCAGATGAAGAGAAATTGTTAGAAAAAATAAATTAAATATATTACCATAAAGTGAAATTTCAAAAAGACATGCAAAATGCATACCCCAATTTGTTGCTATTTGATTCAGGAGACAAAAGTAACACAATTCTGTATTTTATCTTGTCATTAGTCTATCTGTGGATCGTTCTTTCAGTCTCAATGCCTACCTCATTTTCTGCTGAATATTTGGGGTTCTTTTTGAGATACTTCTTTTTATCTTTAGAATTAGCACCTGGGTGGCTCAGTTGAGGAAGCATCAGCCTTTGGCTGAGGTTATGATCCTGGGGTCCTGGGATAAAACCCTTATTGGACTCCCTGCTAAGCAGGGAGCCTGCTTCTCCCTCTGTAGCTCCCCCTGCTTGTTCTCTCTTGTGCTTTCTCTCTCTCTGTCAAATAAATAAATAAAATCTTAAAAAAAAAAAAAAGAATTTTCTTTAGTGACTATTCTGATTGAAAAATCTTAGTTTTGGGACATGTGGGTGGCTCTGTTAAACATCTACCTTCTGCTCAGGTCATGATGGTGGGATAGAGTTCTACAAGGGGCTCCTTGCCCAGTGGGGAGCCTACTTCTCCTGCTCTCCCACGTTTGTGCTTGCTCATTCTCTATCTCTCACTCTGACAAATAAATAAATAAAATCTCTCAAAAAAAGAAAAATCTTAGTTTTACTTGTCAAAAGTTATCTTTATTTTAATTGGATCTTTTTTTTTTTATTTTAAAGATTTTGTTTGAGAGAGAGAGTGCAGGAGAAGGGGGAGGGTTAGAGGTAGAAGCAGATTTCCCACTGAGGGGGGAGTCTGCCATGGGACTCAGTCCTAGGACTCCAGGGTCATGACCCAAGTTGAAGGCAGTTGCTTAGCCAACGGAGCCACCCAGGTGCCCCTATTTGGATCATTTTACAGTATTTATTTTGAGTAAAGAATTATTTTCTTTGTAAATATGTTTCCACCATCTTTCTCAGAAGTCACCTATTTAACTTTAATTAAGGGCCAAGTTCATGTATTTTTTTTTAAAGTGGTATTGATTAATATAATTATTTTCTTGTGTTCTTCTCCTATAGGGAATACAGTGAGTAACCTGATTATGATTATACCTCCAATTTTTGGTGCAATTCAGAGTGTTAGAGATGGACTGGAAAAGCGGTACATTGCTTCTTATTTAGCACTCACAGGTATGTGTAACACTTTGTCTAAAAATGATGTACAGTAATTAGATGGATTATTTTTCTCATTCATACTTAAAATTGGTTCTTAATTTTGTGTTACTATACAACTTGAACATATTCTGAAACTTCTGATATAAAACTCCAGTACATTGAACTGTATTTTGAATACAGTTTTTAAAAAATCAGAGTATTTCAAGCATACAGAAAAGAATAGAGATAATATAACAAATATACCCATGTGTCTTACCACTCAGCTTTGTCAGATGTTAGTACTTTGTGATATTTGTTTCAGATTTTTTTCTTTTTTAAGGAAATAAACTACTAGATAAAATTGAACCTACGTTTGTATTCCTGCCTGGTTTTATTCCCTTCATCCTCCCAGCTCATCCTCCTAGAGTTAATCTCTACACTTAATTTGATTATCATTTTCTCAGTGTTTTTTGTGTTTATACTACATATATATGTATATTTTAAAGTATATATAATATGGTTTGCATATTTTCAAACTATTTAAAAGGTATTATACTGTATCTAACCTTTTCCAACTTATTCATATACCTCTGCCTTGTCTGTGAGGCAGGGACTGTGTCTTGGTTATCTTTGTATCCCTATTGACTGGCAATTTAGTGGTATTTAGTAAGTGTTGGATGGATGGGTGAATGAACTTTATCAGAGCCTAAGATGGGAAAATCTCTATGTCATGTTCTTGCATTATCATCATCACAAGAAAAATAACAAAGTTGATTCTAGTTTGTTTCTTTTATATATAATCTTCTAAACACAATTTCTTGTTTTAGCCCAAAGTATTATTTATACATAGGTAGAAAGGACTTTTAATTACTACAGATCAATAAACTATAATGTGTCATATCAGATGCTATATAATGTGTCATATCAGATTCTACTGTAATTAATCATTGGATGTGAGAGACTTCAGTTTCAGAATCCATTTCTCATATGCATGATATTTTAAGAAAGTTATTTGTTTTGGGGCACCTGGGTGGCTCAGTGGGTTAAAGCCTCTGCCTTCGGCTCAGGTCATGATCCCAGGATTCGGGGATCGAGCCCTGCATCGGGCTCTCTCTTCAGCAGGGAGCCTGCTTCCCTTCCTCTCTCTCTGCCTGCCTCTCTGCCTACTTGTGATCTCTGTCTGTCAAATAAATAAATAAAATCTTTAAAAAAAAGTTATTTGTTTTAAGAAAGTTACTTCAAAAGGAAGACTTGTTCACAAACTTAGCTTTTTGCTTTATTTCCTGGGATATTAAAAAAAAAAGAGAGATTTATTTATTTATTTTTAGAGTATAGATGGTTAGGGGCAGAGGGAGTGGGATTCTAATGCAGACTCCACACTGAACATGGAGATTGACTCGGAGGTTGATCTCAGGACCCTGAGATCATGATCATGACCTGAGCCGAAACCAAGAGTTGGAGGCTTAACCGACTGCACTACCTAGGTGCCCCTATTTACAGGGATGTTTTAAGAATGTTTATAAAATACTGACAGGTCACAATCAGTAATAACAATAAGACTAAAAAGATTTGTAGGAATTCCTGGTTGCCTAGGATAATAGTGTCCTCCTAAATTAGAATTTGTCCACTCATCCTCCCAGAAAACCACACAGATTAAGAAAGGAAGTTCATAGTACCACACTTATTCAATACTGTGAACTTCAGATCATTTTTAAATAGGTAAAAATGCCAGTTTCCAATAGAATTATCTTTGATGCTTTAGAATTGGGGAAGTTTGAAAAACTGCGTGAAAAAGAGGAGAGGGGTTGCGAGACAAAGTCCGAAAAAAAATCTGCACACTAAATGCAAAATTTCTGAAAGCAGTCTGAGATCTGGTAGATGACAATACTGGCTAAAGGTAAAGACTTTAAAATGTGTAAGACCTAAGGTAGCATGTTTTAGAAAGGTACTACTTCTGGGAAAGAGATATGTAAAAAGGGGATGGGACTGGGGTGCCTGGGTGGCTCACTTAGTTAAGTTTCTGACTCTTGATTTTGGCTCAGGTTATGATCTCAGGGTCTTGGGATTTGAGCCCTGCATCAGGATCTGTGCTGACTGTGGACCCTGCTTGGGATTCTCTCTCTCCTTCTCTCTTTAAAAAAAAAAGAAAATGTATTTAAAGAAAGAAAGAGGGAGCGATTCTTTGGAGATATGTCAGTGAAGGGAAAGAAGGAAACTAGGGGGAGGAATTAAGATCCTGTGGAAACAGATGAACTAATCAGACCCTTCCTCCTTCACTCCCTGTATTGCCCAAGTAAGTAAGTATATATGAAAGAGGGCACTGAACCTCACTATTTGACAGAAGGGAGCAGTCTTGAGCTAGGAATTTTTAGGCCCCCCAAAATCTTGTCTCTTTCCGCCATAGGGACCAAAAGAAGCAGTCTACATCCATAGAAAATTACTGTAAAAAGAAAACAGAAAATGCAAGTCAAGATTTTTTGGCTCATGGGCATCTTTCCCCCACAACTAGTTACAAAGCATAAGGAAACTATAGCATAAAACTCCAAGCTGAATTAACTAGCCTCAAAGAAATAAATCAAAAATTCAGAAACAAATAACACCCTGTTTTAAAAGAAATAAAATTAGAATTGATTAAACTTTGGAAAGATATTGAAGCTGAATTACAATGTATTGAATATTTAATAAGGGCTACTTAAGAAGACAGAGAAGTAAGCAAAAGAATGAAAATTAGATGATGAAAAGGGCCAGAGAGAAAGTGATTGAAATGGAAAAGAGGCAGAGAAGACTTCATAAACATATCACTGGAGTCCCTGGAGAAGAAAAACAAAACAGTGAAATAGAACTTACATTTGAAATTATAATTCAAGAAACTTTAGAAACAAAAGAAGAAAAAAAATGAATCCGTATTGAAAGGTCCATTTTTGCCTCCTAAAACTGTCTTGGAATGATTAACTCTGAAACATAGCCTTGTAAAACTACTGGATTTTAAAAACGAAAAAAAAAAAAAAAAATCCTTAAAGCTCTAGTGAACAAGGGCCCCTTACCGACTAAGGCAAATAAATTAGGCCAGCATTACACCTCATCAGCAACAAAAAGAAGGGTACCAATGGAACAGCATTTTTAGTGTCAGCCACACATTTTCAATTCTAATCAAGTTGTTTTCAGATATCCAGGGTATAGAAAGACATTTTTAAACATGCAAGTCTCACTGACTATTATATACATGACTTCTTCCTCATGAATCTGTGAGCACTGTACTAATTTAGTAGCTACTAGCTACTTGTGACAATTTAAATTTAAATTAATTAAAATTAAATAACACATAAAATTCAATTACTCTGTTGGACTAGCCACATCTCAGGCGCTCAATACTCATAGGAGGCTTGTGGCTACCCTATTGGGCAATGCATATATAGAACCTGTCCATTGTCATGGAAAATTCTGCTGATTACATTATACTAGAGAATGATGTTCATCCAACTAAGAAAAGACTGGGAAAACTTCAGCAAAATGTCTGATGATGAGACTTTAATATATTTAACTATAGATCTAAGTCTAATATAGGTGGGATAGAGTTAAAGGATAATATATGGACACATTATATGGTGTAATAAGTAAAAAGAATGAAGTTTTTTTAAATAAGGGAAAGAGGGATGCCTAGGTTGGTCAGTTGGTTAAATGTCTGCCTACAGCTTAGGTCATGACCCCAGGGTCCTGGGATTGAGTGCTTCTTCAGCAGGGAGTCTACTTCTCCTCTCTGCCTGCTCTGCCTGTTCCATCCCCTGCTTGTGTGTGTGTGCTCACTCTCTCTCTTTCTCTCACAAAAATAAATAAAATCTTAAAAAAAAAAAAGTTTAAATGAGGGAAGGAAAGCGCAAAGTAGAATAAATAAGTTCATTGACTGTAGCCTAGGTAATAAGTTGACTACTAAAGAATATAATTTAAAAGTAACAAATTGGGTTGTAAAAGGTCAAGTAAGAAAATAAAGGGGGGCTCAGAGTACTATAAAATGCCTAAGTACAAAAGAAACCCTTAGAACAACAGAGATGCTTTTTTACATACCAAAAAGTTTTTTAAAGAGCAAAAGACTTATCACTTAGAGAAATACATTAAATATAATATATGTGTAACAATTATAGTAAGATAGTATTATTGAGATTAAACACATCAATCATATCAATCAATACAAATGAGCTTAACTACCAAAGGAAAACATTTTCGAATTTGCTTACTAAACAAACCAAACTTTCTGCTTTATATAAAAGATGCACTTAAAGTGATTCAGAAAAAATTAGAAATCATAACAAAGTAGGGGTAGTGATCTTGATATCATATAAACTAGAATTCCCATTAAAAAGCTTTAAATGTAGGGGGAGGAGCAAGATGGTGGAGAGTAGGAAACCTAAATATCGTATGGTCCAGGAATTCAGCTAGACAATTACCAAACCTTTCTGAACACCTACAAACTCAACAGGAGATCAAAGAATAGCAGCAGTTCTATGAACACAAAAGCAACCATTTTCTGGAATGCAGGACCTACAGAGAAGTGAATCCAAGGTGATATACAGGAAGACAGACCATGGCGGGGAGGGAGCCTATATCAGCTGGCTCCCAGCAAGTGACAGAGCATCAGAGCACAAAATCTAAACTTTTAGAAGTCTGCTCAGCAAAGGGATGTTGCTTCAGTGACTAAACGGGGGTGGAACCCTCACCTGGGCAGCGTGGTCTCAGGGCCCTCAGGGTCACAGAAAGATGTTGGAGGGGTTGCCTGAGTGTGGTAGAGCTCCCAGGTGTTGCAGTGGGGAAGCCGGTTGCACAGACTGAGCTAAGGAGTAGGATCTCAGCTCGGGGTTGCCATAAACTGTGATCTGTGGCACAGTCGGCCTCTTTGAGCAGGGGCCCAACAAGCGGCAGAAACAAGGAGACTCCCCTTCCTCCTCTGGGAGGAGAAGCACAGGAGTGTGCTGCAGGAATCAACTGAGCTTGGAGACTCCAACCGGTGTCACGTATCAGAGTTAGAAACGCTCATCATAGGCCAGGTGAACACAGAATGTGGCTGGAGACCACACTCCAGGAGTGTGGGAGACAGGAGTGATTGATTGCTTTTCTCTGAGGGCATACCGAAGAGTGGGGCCCTGAGTTCTTGGCTCTTTCTGGACCAGAGATTGGGAGGCCACCATTTTCATTCTCATCCTCCAAAACTGTACAGAAAGCTTTCAGGAAACAAAAGCTACCGAGAGCAAACCTGAGCAGATTACGTAGCCTGGGCCCTGGCAAAGGTGTGTAACTCCACCTGGGGCAAAGAGACTTGAGAATCACAGCAACAGGCCACTGCCCCAGGAGGCAGTTTCTTCTACTAGACCAAAATATACCCAAAATCTAGTATGTGGCTCTGTTCTATTCACCAGCCTGATCATACTTTTTTTTTTTCCTTTCTCCCCCCTGCCCCAGTTTGGGGTCTCTTATGATTCGGTTAGTATATATGTTTCTGGGTTCATTCTTACCATTGTAGCATTTTGTTCCCTCATTCATCAATTTTCTCTAGGCAAAATGATAAAACAGAAATGCTCACCTCAAAAACAGAAAGAATAAGAGGCAGTTCCAACTGTCAGGGATCTGACCAATATGGACACTGGTAAAATGTCGGAACTAGAGTTCGGAAAGACGATTGTATGATGCTAGCTGGGGTTGAAGAAAGCATAGAAGATAACTAGAGAATCCTGTCTGGAGAAATAAAAGAACTAAATTCAAACCAAGTTGAAATAAAAAGGACTATTAATGAGGTGCAATAAAAAATGGAGCTCTAACTTCTAGGATAAATGAGGCATGAGAGAATTAGTGATATAGAAGACCAAATAATAGAGAATATAGAAGGTGAGAAAAAGATAAACAACTACTGGATCACGGGAGTATTCGAGAGGTAAGTGATACCATAAGACGGAACAATGTTAGAATAATTGGGATCCCAGAAGAAGAAGAAAGAGTGGGGCAGAAGGTATACTGGAGCAAATTATAGCAGAGAACTTCCCTAATGTGGAGAAGAAAATGGGCATCAGAATCCAGAAGACTCTTGAGAACTGCCCTCAGAATCAGTAAAAATAGGTGAACACCCTGTCACCTAATAGGAAGACTTACAAGTCTCAGATGAAGAGAAAATTCTGAAAGCAGCTTGGAACAAGAGGTCTGTAATCTACAATGGTAGAAATATTAGGCTGGCAGCAGACCTATCTACAGAGACCTGTCAGGCCAGAAAGGACTGGCATGACATAGAGGACTAAAGGAGAAAAATAGGCAGCCAAGAATACTATATCCAGCTAGGCTATCATTGAAAATAGGAGAGATAAAAAGCTTCCAGGATAAACAAAAACTGAAAGAATTTGCAAACACCAAACCAGTCCTATAGGAAATATTGAAAGGGGTCTTCTATGCAAAGAGATAGCATAAAAGTAACATATATCAGAAAGGAACAGAAACAGTATACAGTAACAGTGCCCTTACAGGCAATACATTAGCACTAAATTCATATCTTTCAATAATTACTATGAGTGCAACTGGGCTGAATGTCCCAATGAAGACACAAGGTAGCAGATTGGATTAAAAAACAAGACCCATTGATACGCTGTCTGCAATAGACTCATTTTAGACCCAAAGACACCTCCAGATTGAAAGGGAGGGGGTGAAAAACCATTTACCATGCTACTGGACATCAAAAGAAAGCTGGGATGGCAGTCCTTATACTGGACAAATTAGATTTTAAGCCAGAGACCATAATAAGAGGTGAGGAAGGACACTATGTCATATTTAAAAGGTCTGTCCAACAAGAAGATCCAACAAAATTAAAGAAACATATTGACAATAATACAATAATAGTAGGGGACTTTAACACCCCCCCTTCCTGAACTGGACGAATCATCTAAGCAAAATATCAACAAGGAAATAAAGGCTTACAACAACACAATGAACCAGATGGACTTCACAGATATATTCAGAACATTCCATCCCAAAGCACCAGAATACACATTCTTCTCTAAGGTACATGGAACGTTCTCCAGACTAGATCACATCCTGGGTCACAAATCAGGTCTCAACTGGTACCAAAAGACTGGGATCATGCCCTGCATATTTTCAGACCACAATGCATTGAAACTAGAACTCAACCAGAAGAAAAAAGTTGGAAAGAACTCAAATAACTGGACGCTAAAGAGTATCCTGATAAACAATGAATGCGTCAACCAGGAAATTAAAAGGGAATTTTAAAAATTCATGGAAACAAATGAAAATGAAAACGCAACTGTTCAAAATCTTTGGGATGCAGCAAAAGACAGTCCTGAGAGGAAAGTACAGAGCAATATGAGCCTTTCTCATAAAACAAGAAAGGTTTCAAGTACACACCCTAACCGTACACCAAAAGGAGCTGGAGAAAGAACAGCAAAGAAAGCCTAAACCCAGCAGGAGAAGAGAAATAATAAAGATCAGAGCAGATCTCAATGAAATAGAAACCAAAAGAACAGGAGAACAGAGCAACAAAAGTAGGAGTTTGTTCTCTGAGAGAATTAATAAGATTGATAAACCCTTGGCCAGACTTGACAAAAAGAAAAGAAAAAGGATCCAAATTAATAAAATCATGAATGAAAGAGGTGTGTGATCACAACCAACACCAAAGAAATACAAACAATTATAAGAACATTTTATGAGCAACTATACACCAGCAAATTAGACCATCTGGAAGAAATGGATGCGTTCCTAGAGATATATAAACTACAAAAACTGAACCAGGAAGAAATAGAAAACCTGAACAGACCCATAACCAGTAAGGACACTGAAGCAGTCATCAAAAATCTCCCAACAAACAAGAGCCCAAAAGCCTCTGCCTTTGGCTCAGGTCATGGTCCCAGAGTCCTGGTATCGAGCTCCACATCAGGTTCTCTGCTCAGCAGGGAGCTTGCTTCCCTTCCTCTCTCTCTGCCTGCTCTACTGCTTACTTGTGATCTCTGTCAAATAAATAGATGGAATCTTTAAAAATAAATAAATAAATAAAATAAAAAATAGAATTGGAAGGAAAACTTCCAAGCTCATTTTATGAGGCCAGTGTCACCTTGATCCCAAAACCAGATGAAAACTCATCAAAAAGAATTACAGACCAATATCCCTGATGAACATGGATGTGAAAATTTTCACCAAAATACTAGCCAATAGGATCCAATAGTTCATTGAAAAGGATTATTCAGCACGACCAAGTGGGATTTATTCCTGGGCTGCAAGATTGATTCAACATTCGCAAATCAATCAGTGTCATACACTACATTAATAAGAGAAAGAACAAGAACCATATGAACCTCTCAGTAGATGCAGAAAAAGCATTTTGACAAAGTGCAGCATCCTTTCTTGATCAAAACTCTGCGCAGTTTAAGGATACAGGCTTCATTCCTAAATATCATCAAAGCCATCTATGAAAAACCTACAGTGAATATCATTCTCAATGGGGAAAAACTGAGAGCCTTTCCCCTAAGGTCAGAAGTTCGGCAGGGACATCTACTATCACCATGCTATTCAACATAGTACTAGAAGTTCTAGCCTCAGGAGTCAGACAACATAAAGAAATTAAGGCATCAGAATCGGCAAAGATGTCAAACTCTCACTCTTTGCAGATGATATGATACTTTATGTGGAAAACCCAAAATACTCTACCCCAAAACTGCCTGAACTCATACAGGAATTCAGTAAAGGGTCAGGATATAAAACCAGTGTACAGAAATCAGTTGCATGTGTATACACCACCAACAAGACAGAAGAAAGAGAAATTAAGGAGTCGATCTCATTTATAATTGCTTCCTAAACCATAAGATACCTAGGAATAAACCTAACTAAAGAGGCACGGAATCTGTACTCAGAAAACTATAATGTACTCGTGAAAGAAACTGAAGAAGACACAAAGAGATGGAAAAACATTCCATGCTTATGGACTGGAAGAACAAATATTGTGAAAATGTCTATGCTACCTAGCGCAATCTACACATTCAGTGCCATCCCTATCAAAATACCATCAACTTTTTTCAAAGAAATGGAACAAATAATCCTAAAAATTTGTATGGAACCAGAGAAGACCTTGAATAGCCAGAGGAATGTTGAAAAAGAAAGCCAAAATTGGTGGCATCACAATTCCAGACTTCAAGCTCTTTTACAAAGCTGTAATCATCAAGACAGTGTGGCAATGGCACAAAGACACATGAGTCAGTGGAACAGAATAGAGAACCCAGAAATAGACCCTCAACTCTGTGGTCAATTAATCTTTGACAAAGCAGGAAAGAATGTCCAATGGAAAAAAGACAGTCTCTTCAACAAATGGTGCTGGAGGGGCACCTGGTGGCTCAGTGGGTTAATCCTCTGCCTTCGGCTCAGGTCATAATCTCAGGGTCCTGGGATCGAGCCCCACATCGGGCTCTCTGCTCGGCAGGGGGCCTGCTTCCTCCTCTCTGCCTGTGTCTCTGCCTACTTGTGATCCCTGTCTGTCAAATAAATAAATAAAACCTTTAAAAACAAAACAAAAAACAAAAAGAAACAAATGGTGCTGGGAAAATTGGACAGCCACATGCAGAGAAATGAAACTGGGCCATTTCCTTACACCACCCACAAAAATAGACTCAACATGGACGAAAGACCTCAGTGTGAAACAGCAATCCATCAAAATCCTTGAGAACACAGGCAGCAAACTCTTTGACCTCAGCCACAGCAACTTCTTCCTAGAAACATTGCCAAAGGCAAGGGGGGCAATGGCAAAAATGAACTATTGGGACTTTATCGAGATCAAAAGCTTTTGCACAGCAAAGGAAACAGTCAACAGAACCAAAAGCAATTGACAGAATGGGAGAAGATATTTGCAAATGACATATCAAATAAAAGGCTAGTATCCAAAATCTATAAAGAATTTATCAAACTCAACACCCAAAGAACAAAGAATCCAATCAAGAAATGGGCAGAAGACATGAACAGACATTTCTGTAAAGAAGACATCCAGATGGCCAACAGACACATGAAAAAATGCTCCACATCACTCGGTGTCAGGGAAATACAAATCAAAACCAGCATGAGATACCAGCTCACACCAGTCAGAATGGCTAAGATTAACAAGACAGGAAAGGACAGATGTTGGAGAGGATGCGGAGAAAGGGGAACCCTGCTACACTGTTGGTGGGAATGCAAGCTGGTGCAGCCACTCTGGAAAACAGCATGGAGGTTTCTCAAAAAGTTGAAAATAGAGGTACACTATGACCCGGCAATCACACCACTGGGTATCTAACCTAAAGATACAACTGTAGTGATCTGAAGGGACATGTGCACCCGAATGTTTGTAGCAGCAGTGTCTACAATAACCAGACCTTGGGAAGAACCTAGAGGTCCATTAGCAGATGAATGGATACAGAGGATGTGGTATATATATGCAGTGGAATACTATGCAGCCATCAAAAGAAATGAAATCTTGCCATTTGCAATGACATGGATGGAACTAGAGGGTATTTTGCTGAGCGAAATAAGTCAATCAGGGAAAGACAATTATTATATGATCTCCCTGATATGAGGAATTTGAATGGCAGTGTGGGGGGTTTGAGGGGTAGGGAGGGAAAACATGAAACAAGATGGGATCCGGAGAGGGACAAAGCATAAGAGACTCAATCTCAAGAAACAAACTGAGGGTTGCTGGGGCGAAGGGGTTATGGAGAGGGTGGGTGGGTTATGGACGTTGGGTAGGTTATGTGAAATGGTGAGTGCTGTGATGTGTAAGCCTGATGATTCACAGACCTGTACCCCTAGGGTAAATAATACATTATATGTTAATAAAAATAATTTAAAAAGTTGAAAGTAGAGCTACCCTAGGACCCAGCAGTTGCACTACCGGCTATCTTTGTATCCAAAGATAGAAATGTAGTGATCCGAAGGGGCATGTGCACCCGAATGTTTTTAGCAGCAATGTCCACAATAGCCAAAGTATGGAAACAGGCTAGATGTCCATCAACAGATGAATAGACACAGAAGATGTGGTGTGTGTATATATGTATACACACACACACATACACACAATGGACTATTATGCAGCCATCAAAACGAAAAACCACCTGGGTGCCTCAGTGGGTTAAACCTCTGCCTTCAGCTCAGGTCATGATCTCAGGGTCCTGGGATCGAGCCCCACATCGGGCTCTCTGCTCAGCAGAGAGCCTGCCTCCCCTTCTCTCTGCCTGCCTCTCTTCCTACTTGTGATCTCTCTTTCTATCTCTCTCTCTCTCTCAAATAAATAAAATATATTTTTTTAAAAAGTGTAAATTTGCCATTTGCAACAATGTGGATGAAAGTAGAATGTATTATGCTAAGCGAAATAAGTCAATCAGAGAGGGACAATTATATGATCTCACTGATATGAGGGATTTGAGAATCAAGACAGGGGATCATAGGGGAAGGGAGGGGTAAATGAAAGAAGATGAAATGAGAGAGGGAGAGTGAACCATAAGAGACTCTTGGTTTCAGGAAAGAAACTGAGCATTGTTGGAGGGTAGGGGATGGAAGGTATGGGGGAGCAGGGTGATGTACATTAGGGAGAGTGTGTGCTATGGTAAGTGCTGTGAATTGTGTAAGATTGATGAATCAGAGATCTGTACCCCTGAAACAATAATGCCCTATATGTTCATTTTTTAAAAAACATTGCGTGTGACAAAGACATTATAATTCTAGAAACCATGATATAAGTTATGATTTTCCATGCACCAAATGATACAAATACTATTTTTTTTTAATTTATTTTTTATTTATTTTCAGCATAACCGTATTCATTGTTTTTGCACCACACCCAGTGCTCCATGCATTTTTATATAGCAGAAACTACAAAAGATAACAAGGATTAAGAGAAATATAATAATAGAAGATTATAGTAGGCCACACTCAGTACAAGACAGGGTAAGTGAAGAACAACAAAAAAACAATATCTGAGATGTAACAACATAACCAGCTAAGTAAACCATGTGAATTTAGGCTGAACTTCATACCCTGATAATAGAACATATGCCTTCTTCTCATGTGTGCATAAAACATTCCTGTGAACAAAAGAGTGAGTTCCATGAAGAATAAGCAAAATAATATCCTCTGGGCATAATGCATCCATGTTAAAATTATCAACAAATTCAAACCAGATGAAGGTTCTTCCTTTTCAAAATTTTAAAATCTTTTATTAACTCCTGATTGAAAGGGAAAATATAAAATGGAATTATCAAATCCTAAAAATAGAGTTGTTACAAAAATTTTGCCTATCAGATTCTGTGGGGATTTATTTAAAGCAGTCATCAGAGGACAGTCCATAGGCTTAGACACTTATTAATAAAAGATCAAAAGGTGAAATATTTTTTAAAGATTTTATTTATTTGAGGGAGAGAGAGAGCAGGAGCAGAGGGAGGAGCAGAGGGAGAAGCATACTCCTGCTGAGCAGGGAGCCCCAGGAGTGAGTCTGTGGGAGCCCGACGTGGTGATGGATCTCAGGACTGAGATCACGACCCATGCCTAAGGCAGCTGCTTAATAAACTGAGCCACTCAGGTGCCTCCCAAAAAAGTGAAAAAAAATTTTTTAAAGATTTTTTTTTATTTGACAGAGAGAGTACCAGTAGGCAGAGCCAGAGAGAGAGTACCACTAGGCAGAGCAGCAAACAGAGGGAGAAGCAGACTGCTGAGCCTAGAGCGAAACGTGGGACTCAATCCCAGGACCCTGGCATCACAACTGGAGCCGAAGGTATATGCCTAACCCACTGAGCCACCCTGGCGTCCTCAAAAAGTGAAATATTAATTAAGATCTCATAAGGCAAGAAAAAAGGACCACAATGTAAACCAAATGAATGTTCAAGGGAGAAAATTAAAGACATAAGCTGAAATTAACAAGATAGAGGACAGAAAAACAGTTCTAATTAATGCATCAAAATACATTTTTATTTCTTTAAAGAAAAAGTAGGTAGCTAGCTAACTTAAGAAGATAAGAACCAAGCATAAACATACATAATAAATGACAACAGGAAATATCCGTTGAAACAAATTAAATTTTAGAAACCTCTTTTCAGCTTCTTTGATGTTTGTGGGAAACTGTTTTCCAAAAATAAACTGGAATTTTTATTTGCTGATTTGTTCTAAAATAAATAAATAAAAATAAAACCTCTAGGGGTGCCTGGGTGGCTCAGTGGGTTAAAGCCTCTGCCTTTGGCTCAGGTCATGATCTTGGGGTCCTGGGATCGAGTCCCACATCCGGCTCTCTGCTCAGCGAGGAGCCTGCTTCTCCCTTTCTCTCTGCCTGCCTCTCACCTACTTGTGATCTCTGTCTGTCAAATACATAAATAAAATCTTTAAAAAAAGAGAGATAAAAGTGCTGTAAAAAAGAAAATTAAGGACTAATATGATTATCAATGTAGGTATGGTAAAAACAAATAGGAGCGAACTACTGATGCATGTAACAACAAGGAGAAACCTGATAAATTGGCCAAGTGAAAGAAACTGAAAGATATAAAAGAAAACAGATTATGTGATTCTATTAATATGAAATTTTTAGAAAAGGCAAATTATAGAGATAAGAAGGAAATAATTAGTTACATGAGGTTTAAGGTGGAACTGATGTTGACTGCAGATGGGCATAAGGGGACTTATTGGGGTGATGTAGTTATCAAAAAAACTGTATTGTGATTGTTGCACAACTTTTTAAAATTTACTAAAAGTCAAAGTTATACATTGAGTGAATTTAGTGTTATATCTCCCTGCTTGATTAAAAATTAGAAACCAGTTGACCCTGGAAATGGAGGAATGTGCACACTGTGTGAGAGAATGAGAGCTACATTGAGTGTTTCCATGCTGGGTGGGGCTGAAGGAAGAAAAGCAATAGAGGAGAATATAGATACAGAAGACTTGAAATCAGTGATTCCCGGTGTAGGAGCTACTTCTGTGGTGGGGGATAGCTGTTTTTCCCATTGTACCTAATGTTTAGGATCCAGGCAGCCACTCCTAATTGTTGAAGAAGTGATGAATCCTATTTGTCACCCTGAGTTTGAGGTTTTTCTCTTAACAGAGATCAATGTCTTATAAAGTGAATTCATTTGAATATTAATGACCAAAAGTCATTTTTTTATGTTTATACAGATAAGATGATTTGAGTAACTATTCCTCATATTGTGGTAATTTGGTGTCTTCTGATATTCCTGTGAATATATGGAGGTGCATATTTTCTTTTTTTTTTTTTTTTTTTTTTGGTGGTGCATATTTTCTGAATTAGTTTTTCCTGTAACCTTTTCCAACTGAAGAAAGTTTAGGGGTGATTAAGGACAAAAAATACGGCTCAATAGAGGTATCATAATGAAATTCCTGGGCTTCTTGTATGAGTATCTCTTCATGGAAGGCATCTTTAAGAAATTATTTGAGGGTCAGAGAAAGCGCTTGAGCTCAATTTTTTAAAAAAATTTCTTCCTGGGACACCTGGGTGGCTCAGTTGGTTAAGCCACTGCCTTCAGCTCCGGTCATGATCCCAGAGTCCTGGGATTGAGTCCTGCATGAGGCTCCTTGCTCAGCGGGAAGCCTGCTTCTCTCTCTCTCTCTCTCTACCTGCCACTCTGCCTGCTTGTGCTCGCTTGCTGTCTCTTTCTGACAAATGAATAAAATCTTTTAAAAAATTTTTTTCTTCCAGTTACATCACTAATACAGATTAATAAGTACTTTCAATTCCTTGGAACCAGAAGTATTTCTGATTTCAGATTGCTTTTACATTTTAGAAAATTAATAGATCATAACAGATTTAGAAACTTAATAGATTATAGAAAATTAATAGATTATAGAGAGTATACCTACTAAGCCCACCAAGACTTGGAGCAGCACCCCATAGGTAAACTATTCATCTTGCTGCTTAACATGAATATTTACACTAAGTGGGCCAATAATTATTATAAATAGCCTTATATCTAATCAAGTCAGGTTTTACTGTGGTATTAGATTGGAGTTAGCTATAAGCATAATTAAAACAAACAGAAGATTTCACATGTTTTATCTTTCAAAAGTGTCTTTAAGCAGTGAGTCTTGAGTAGCAGCAAACACATCTAGTGTTCTAGTGTTGAGGTTTTGGTTTCTAAACATCTTTATTTACTGAAGGAATGAAGACTTCTTGCAGAAATGACCATTTCTGGGAAGAGGCAAGAATACAAGATGAGTCTGGCACATCCTGTCGTGCCAGAAAGTAAGAAAGTGTCCAAAAATGAGGGAATCTTTTCAAAATAACATAGAAGGCATTTGGCCAAGCCAGGACAATTTGAACTTCCAAATGAAAAATGATGGAATTTGGGGTGCCTGGATGGCTCAGGTGGTTAAGTATCTGCCTTCAGTTCATGTCATGATCTGCAGGTCCTGGAATCGAGCCCCATGTCCAGTTCCAAGCCTAGCAGGTAGTCTGCTTTTCCTTCTTCTTCTGCTTCTCCCCGTACTTGTACTCTTTCTCTCTCTCTCTCAAATGAATAAATAAAATCTAAAAAAATGGGGGGGGGGAATGATAGAATTGGGTTATAGTACATGGTATGGAAAAAGAATCTGTAAGTTTCTACTGATACTACCAAACAAATGGGAAACCTTTTTTTTTTTTTTTTTTTTAAATGAGTAGAATTGTCTGGGGGCACCTGGGTGGCTTAGTCTTTAAGCATCTGCCTTCGGCTCAGGTCGTGATCCAGGGTCCTGGGATCGAGCCCCGCCTCCGGCTCTCTGCTCCGTGGGAAGCCTGCTTCTCCCTCTCCCCCTGTTTGTGTTCCTTCTCTCGCTGTGTCTCTCTCTGTCAAATTAATAAAATAAAATCTTGGGAAGAAAAAAGAGAATTGCCAAATCAATAAGCCAACTCAAGTGTAGAGAATACACTGATGGTTACCAGAAGAGATCGGTCTAGGGGATGGGTAAAATAAGTGAGGGGGATTAAGGAATATGTTGTGATACTCACCTGGTAATGTATGGAGGTGTTGAATCACCATATTATACACCTGAAACTAATATTCATATATTTACTAACTGGAATTTAAATAAAACCTTAATTGCCAACTAATAAATGTAAACAGAATGATAGGGTTGGTTTTTTAAATTTAATCACTATTTTGCAGCCATCATCCTAATGATTGATTTAGACAAGGGTCATCAGTGAATGGCCGAAGATACTGGGTGAAAGTGTTTGGGAAATAATTATACAGCCTGAAAGTATCTTCTGACAGATTACTGACTAATTACAATGGAAAAAAATGGTAACAACACAGAAATGTGGCAGATACCCCTTTATTCAAGTAATAAAAGTTAACATGATTAATAGCTGGTTCTTCCTGGTGTGATACACTGAAAAAGAAACATCAGTTATACGGGGTTGCTGCCATTAGTGCATAACCTGAATCAAATGATGAGAAAATAATCACAAAAAAAACCCACAACAAATTGAGGGGCACTCTGTGAAACAACTCAAAAAATGTTAAAAGTTTTAAAAAAATGTTTTAGTCATGACAGAGAAAGTCTGAGGAAGTGTTCCAGATTAACAGCTAAGTGAAATATGGGATTTGTAGCATGAGGATAAGAAAGTCTTGGGGCACCTGGGTGGCTCAGTGGGTTAAAGCCTCTCCCTTTGGCTCAGGTCATGATCCCAAGGTCCTGGGATCAAGCCCCGCATCGGGCTCTCTGCTTGGCGGGGAGCCTGCTTCCCTTCCTCCCTCTCTGCCTGCCTCTCTGTCTACTTGTGATCTCTGTCTATCAAATAAATAAAATCTTAAAAAAAAAAAAAAAGAAAGTCTAAGGAGCAGTATTGGGCAAATCAGTGAAATTTGAATAATGACTGTATATTAGATAATATTGTATTAATATAAGTTTTCTGAATTTGATAACTACATTGTGGTAATAGAATGTCCCTTGGGAGATAAATGCTAAAGAATTTAAAAAGTCATAGTCTCAGCAACTTACTCTTAAATAGTTCTACAAAATAACACTAGTATAGGTATTACTTTATTTTATCTACATTTTTATGAATATAGACAGCTAAAATATGGCAAAATATTAGTAAAACTAGGTTAAGGGTACTTAGGAGTTCTTTATAATGCTTTTATAAATTATGTAATATCTTTTTTCTTTTTATAATTTAAATTGAATTCCTTATACATATAGTATACTATTAGTTTCAGAGGTAGAGATCATTGATTCATCCGTCTTATATAATTACATCATTATATCATGTGCCCTCCTTAATATCCATCACCCAGTTAACCCATTCCCCTACCCTCTCCCCTCCAGCAACCTTCAGTTGTTTACTATGATTAAGGGTCTCCTGTGGTTTGTCTCCCTCTCTGATTTAATCTTGTTTTATTTTTTCTTCCCTTCCCCTATGATCCTGTTTTGTTTCTTAAATTCCACATATGAGTGAGATCATATGATAATTGTCTTTCTCTGATTTACTTATTTTGCTTAGCATAATACCCTCTAGTTCCATCCACATTGTTGCAAATGGCAAAATTTCATTTTTTGATGGCTGAGGAATATTCTCTTGTATATATATATACCACTTCTTATTTTTCCATTCATCTATCGATGGACATCTAGGCTCTTTCCATAGTTTGGCTATTGTGGACATTGCTTAAATTCTGCAATATAAGTATTTTCAAAATAAAGGGTTTACTTTTTAAAAAGATTTATTGAGCACTTATTATCTGGATACTGGGATATCAAGCATTTTAACAAAAAACAGATTTGGAGTAGTAAACATAGGAACAAAAATTGACAATGATTACAGGAGAGATGTTTTTGCTGATCTAACAATCTCTCTTTGTGTTACTTCTATACTTTATTCTTGCTTTTGTGATTGCGATCTTATCAGTACATTTTAACTGTCATAATCTGTTTTTAAGTGTCTGTTCCATCTGAGCTTCCTGAAGGCAGGGCTCAGTCTTACACTTCTGGATTTCTGGCATTCAGCAATACCTGGTGCAAGCTAAGCATGTGAGAATGTTTGATGAATGAATGAATGCTTTATTTTAAATGACTTGAACAGCGCGCATGTTTTGCTAAGACTTTTTCATATATGTACTTGTTTGAATTTTTCACTGAGTTATGTCTCCCACTGAAAAAATGTGTGTGTGTGTATGTATATATGAGAGAGACACACACATGTATACGAACAAACTTGATCTGGAAATAAAGATTTGATTAACAAATCCCAAGGAAATTTAGTAAATACTTGCATAAGATTTTCAGTATTTTATTTTTGTGTTCAAAAATCTGTAATAATTTCTTTAGATGCACTTAGTTTTTGGAGTTGAGGGAGATTTTACAGGAAGAATTAGGAACTTTGGCATTGTGCTGAAGCACATTTGGGATGGACCATTAGTAATTTATGAGGTATATTTTGTTCTCGTTTCAGCCTAAATCCACAAAATTTAGTCATTTTTAGATTCATTCTGCAGATGTTTACTGAGAATCTATTATGTGGTAGTTATCGTTCTCAGATCATTGTTCATCAGAGCTTTTTAAATTTAAAGCTGTATAAGCTAAAATAGAACCATGTCAAAAGAAACCTTTTTCACAAAATTTAATTTTTTCTCCTATGTGATTTAGTTTTTCCCTTTATCCCTAAATCTACAAAATCTATTTGTAGTTCCATAAATGTATTTGTTGTGTGTTTTAAGTAAGTAGGTAATTGGCAACAAGAAAAATAAAATGAGTTGTAAAATAGTCAAAACAAAGTAGAGAGGAAAAAGTCTAGTAAAGTTTTTATTATGTCTAAGTCTATTCTAAATCCATTTTTACTGAAGTAGTAATGTCAGAGATAAAAAGTCATTTCCTTGTGAAAAGGAAATTGAAAATTCTTTGCATGGAGTAGCCTTAAGTTTTGGTATGACTTACCTACAGTCTGTCACTGCCAGATTAGGTCAAAGTCATCTGAAATGATCTTAAGAATGTTACGCTTTTTGTCTAGGAGAAAGTAAGGGGATTGCGTACTAGGTTAATAACCTTTTAGATGATAGTAATTACAGTTAGTAATGAAACAGACATAAAATCAATGTGCTGTGGAAAAGATCTTTGGAAATCATTTTATAACCAGCTTATAACTTATTTATTACCCTTCATTTTAGTTCCATTGTTTCAGAGATTGCCAGAAACACAGTGGTCTTTTTTTTTTCTAATATTTTGGAGAAGAAATGTGATGCTAACATCACCCAAAAGAAACAGTGTTTTCATTTTTTGCTTAATATTCTTCTTTCTGTGTATGCAGTTGTGGTTTTTATGACTATACTTTGAATGAACATGGCCAGCCTAGTAGCCAAAACTCAGGGACAGGGGGTGCCTGGGTGGCTCAGTCATTGAATGTCTGCCTTCAGCTCAGGTCATGATCCTAGGGTGCTGGGATCAAGTCCCAGGTCGGGCTCCATGCTCAGTGGGAAGCCTGCTTCTCTCTCTCCCACTCCCCCTGCTTGTGTTCCCTCTCTCACTGTCTCTCCCTGTCAAATAAATAAATTACAAACAAACAAACAAACCCCAGGGACAGGCTCAACTAGAAGAGCAGAAACTCTGGATAACTAAGTAGCCTGTGTAGTCAGTGAATAGGAAGTAAGGAAATGAGATGGCCAGGAAAGTGGCCTGGTAGAAAGTAAAATATGGAAAGAACCTAGATGTCTATCAACAAATGAATGAATAAAGAAGATGTGATGTATGTGTACACACACACACACACACACACACACACACACACACAGTGGAATACTATGCAGCCATCAAAAGAATGAAATCTTGCCATTTGCCATGACGTGGATGGAACTAGAGGGTTTTATGCTGAGTGAAATAAGTCAATCAGAGAAAGACAATTATCTTGTGATCTCCCTGATATGAGGAATTTGAGATGCAGGGCAGGGGGCTGTGGTGGGTAGGGAAGGAAAAAATGAAACAAGATGGGTTTGGGAGGGAGACAAACCATAAGAGAGTCTTAATCTCACAAAACAAACTGAAGGTTGCTGGGGGTTGGGGGGGTAGGGAGAAGGTGGTTGGGTTATGGACATTAGGGAGGGTATGTGCTATGGTGAGTGCTGTGAAATATGTAAGCCTGATAATTCACAGACCTATATCCTATATATAAGACCTATATATAAGATATAGCCTAAGGCAGAAAGCAGACAGCTGTAATGACTCTTCATCTGGTTTTTATGGCCTCAGTTATGACTTATTTTAAGTGTTTTAGGCTGGTACCAGAAAAAGACAATAATTGATTGACAGTTATTTTCTGAAAAAATAAATATTAAAAAAATCATAGCATCTAGTCTCATTTTTGTTATTTTTTTTAAAGGTTTTATTTATTTATTTGACAGACAGAGATCACAAGTAGGCAGAGAGGGGGAAGCAGGCTCCCCGCTGAGCAGGGAGCCTGATGCGGGTCTTGGTCCCAAGACCCTGAGATCATGACCTGAGCCGAAGGCAGAGGCTTTAACCCACTGAGCCACGCAGGCACCCCTCATTTTTGTTATTATCATGCCCATCATTATTGCTGTAGCTCCATTCTGTTTAACATAAACCTCCCTACGCAGTCCAAACATTCCCTTTATTTGGCTATAGGTATCCTTAAACGGATTATTTTGGTTCTCGCTTCAATTACCGTATTATCTCTCATCCATTATTACCATTTTGTATTCTTACTTTTCCTCTACCTGTGAACATTTGTTTGTTCCTTAATCTGCTTGATGGCTTGGATACATGTTCCAGTTCCAGAAACAGTATGAATAGTACTAAAGCAAATCACTTACATAGGAGTATTTGATGGGTAAAGTATATTTGGAGCACAGCAGACAAGAGGTTTCCACTTCCCAATTCGTTCTTTTTAAAAATTGAGGTGTTAAAAAAAAATTGAGGTGTTATTTCATATATAGTAAATGTTCAAATGTTAAGTATACATACGGCTCAACAAGATTTTACTCATGTAACCATCACCCAGATCAAGATAAAGGAAATTTTAATTAACCCAGAAAGTTCACTTATGTTGTTTTTAAAGCAACATTCCCCCCCCCCCCAAAGATAACTGCTATTCTCTCTCTCTTTTTTTTTAAGGTTTTATTTATTTGTTTCACAGAGAGAGCACAAGTAGGCAGAGTGGCCAGCAAAGGGAGAGGGAGAAGCAGGTTTCCCGCTGAGCAGAGAGCCTGATACAGGGCTTGATCCCAGGTCCCTGGAATTGTGACTAGAGCTGAAGGGAGGCACTAAACTGACTGAGTCACCCAGGCGCCCCAAAGATAACTACTATTCTGACTTATATTTCCTTATATTGATTTGCATGTTCTTGAACTTCATGTAAATAGAGCCACAGACTATGTACTTTGTCATCTGGCTTCTTTCACTTGAGGTAATTTTCTTAAAAAAACTTTTTAGAATTTATTTATTCATAAGAGACAGATAGAGAGACAGAGGCAGAAGGAGAAGCAGGCTCCCCGCTGAGCCAGGAGCCTGATAGGGGACCGGATCCCAGGATCCTGGGATCATGATCCAAGCCAAAGATAGACACTTAACCATCTGAGCTACCCAGGCTAACTTGGTGTGCAGCTTTTGAGATTCATCTGTGTTTATATTGTTTATATCAATAGTTCATTCTTTTTAATTGATGTATAATATTCCATTGTGTGAAAATAATGTAATTTATTTGCTCATTTTCCTGTCAGCGGGCATTTGGGTTGTTTTTGGTTTGGGACTTTTATGAAAAAAGATTCTGTGGATATTCATGTATATGTCTCTTTTTTTTTTTCTTTTAAAGATTTTATTTATTTAAAGAGAGAGCATGGGGTGGGGGAAGGACAGAGAGAGAAGAGAATCTTAAGCAGACACCATGCTGAGCGAGGAGCCTGAGGCGGGGCTTAATCCCTGGACCCTGAGATCACAACCTGAGATGAAACCAAGAGTCAGACACTTAACCGACTGCGTCACCTGGTGACCCTCTTATATATATCTTTTTTTTTTTAAGATTTTATTTATTTATTTATTTGACAGAGATCACAAGTAGGCAGAGAGGCAGGCAGAGAGAGAGGGGGAGGCGGCAGGCTCCCTGCTGAGCAGAGCCCGATGTGGGACTTGATCCCAGGACCCTGGAATCATGACCTGAGCCAAAGGCAGAGGCTTAAACCACTGAGCCACCCAGGCACCCCTGTATATGTCTTTTGATGGACATACGCACTCATTCCTTTTGGATATGTGTTTAGGTGTAGAATTGTGAGGTCATAGAGTAGTCTGGGTTTAAATTTATTAGATGCTGCCAAACAGGGACGCCTGGGTGGCTTAGTGAAGGTTAAAGCCTCTGCCTTTGGCTCAGGTCGTGATCCTAGGGTTCTGGGATGGAGCCCCGCATCAGGCTCTCTGCTCAGCTGGGAGCCTGCTTGCCCCCTCTCTCTTTCTGCCTGCCTCTCTGCCTACTTGTGATCTCTGTCAAATAAATAAATAAAATCTTTAAAAAAAAATAGATGCTGCCAAAAATTTTTTTAAATGGCTGGACTATTTTATGTCTCTATCAACAATATCTGAGAGTTCCTGTTATTCTATATTGTTGCCCATATTGTCAGTCTATAATTTTAGTCATTCTGGTTTGGTGTGTAGTGGTGTCTCACTGAGGTTTTAATTTGTGTTTCTCCATTGAGTAATGATGTTGAGCACTTGTCAAAAGCTTGGCCTGTTGGATAGCGTCTTTTGTAATGTGCCTCTACAAGTCTTTTGCCCATTTAAAAATTGGATTGTCTGTCTTTTTCTTACTGATTTTTGTGTCACATTTTCTGGATATTAATCCTTTGTCAGATACATGTATTATGAATGTGTTTTCCCAGTTTCTAACTTGCTGTTTTACATTTTTAATAGAGTCTTCAGAGGAATCAAAGATCTTAGGCAAGAGTTTTTTTTTTTTTTTAAGATTTTATTTATTTATTTGACAGAGAGAGAGATCACAAGCAGGCAGAGAGGCAGGCAGAGAGGGGGGGGGGGAAGCAGGCTCCCTGCTGAGCAGAGAGCCCGATGCGGGACTCCATCCCAGGACCCTGGCATCATGACCCAAGCCGAAGGCAGCGGCCTAACCTACTGAGCCATCCAGGCGCCCTAGGCAAGAGTTTTTAAAGACACTTCAGACACCAGTTTATTAACTAATATCCTAGCCATCTGTTGGTTTTCTATTGCTACTATAACAAAGCACCATAAATTAAGTGGCTTATAGCATTAAATAAATGTATTATCTTGTTCTGTAGATTAGAATTCTAACACAAGTCTTACTGGGCTAAAATTAAGATTGGCAGGTCTGTGTTTTCTTTCTGACTCTCTCTAGGAGAGAGTCAGTTTCCTTGTCTTTTCCAGTTTATATGGCTCAGGGCCCCTTTCTAGCATTCCCTAGCATTCCCAGGCTCATGACCCCTTTCCTGTATTTTCAAAGCTAGTAACTTTATATCTCTGAGCATTCTTCCATAGTCCCATCTCTCAAAGGCTCCTGCTTTTGAGGACTCAGGTGATTAGGTTGGGCATACTCTAATAATCTAGGATAATCTTCTCAATTCAAGGTCCTTAATTTAATCACATTTGCAAAGTCTTTTTTTTTTTTTTTTGCCATTTAAGGTACAGTGACATATTTGCAGGTTCTGGGGTTGGGATGTAGACATCTTTGGGAGCCATTATTCTGTCTACCACTGTAATGTAGTTACTACTGTAGTCCATAAGTTGTAAACTAATGTAGCAGCCCATCTGCTACTAATGTTGCAGCATCCTCATTGGGAGTGGGATTGGAGAACATAATCCAAAATATACTGATAAGGCTAAATTGGATATACTGGCCTCTGTGTGTATGTGTTACTATGATAAGGCTATATACTAGGTACATAGTAGATTAGAAAAAAGAATGTGCAATTCCCCTTAGGATAGGTGGAAAACAGTTAGAAAAGCTCTTATTAAATATCCTAACTGGCCTTCAGTCAGTTTAGGGATAAAGTCCAAACTTCTTAGGACAACTCTCCAAAGTTCATTCTCTTAATCACTACGCTGTACTGCCTCTCTAATATGGTAGTGCATTTTATTTCTCAAGTGAGTGCTAACTTCATGAGTAAAGTAGGATCATGCATGCCGTGTAATTGTAGGTGGCAGTGTTTTGAAACCACCAAATAACACCAGAATCTTTAACCTGAGGTCATAATCTTAAAATAAGCACACCTTATTCCCTGTAATGCTTTTGATACTTTATAGTAATATGCCCTTCTCCTTTTTCATTTATTCTAGGTCCCTTTTTATACATTTTGATAAATCAGGATAGAACTTTTAAAAGAACTCACAGTATTTCTTGGGCTGTTAATGTTTTGTCATGGCAAATAAGCTAACCTACTTCTAAAATCTAATGACTCTATTCTCTGTACATGAAATTTTTAATAACTTGAGTTAGGGGTTAGAAAATAAAATTTATTGATGCCTATTATATGCTGGGTGCATGCTAGGTAATCCTCATATCAACCTTTCATGATAAACATTGTTATCTGTATTTTATAGCTTAGGCAGTGAAGTCTCAAAGAGAGTTAACCATCTTGCCAAATTTGATAAGTAATAAGTGGTAGCTTTGGGATTCTACTTTATATCTAATTCCAAAGCTCTTGTGCACTCTTTCCATGGCATGATCAGTCAAATGGATCAAAGTAAATGGGTATCAGAACATATCTATATTCTCTTGTAACCTTGAAAGACTTTGACTCGTAGCACACCAAAATATTTGAATCAAGAGGTTCCAACTCAGTGAAATTCTATTATATGCTTGAGAGACTTAAAACTGTACTGAAGTGCTGTGAATATGAACATCTAATTAGAAGATGTACAGTGACCTTTCTATTCTAATTCCATTACTATTTCAACTGCCTCAGTTTTCACTTTAGCCATGGCCATATCGGGAAACTTGTCCCCATTACTCGTTTTTGGAATGTTCTAGATAATTCCCTACAATTGTGAATTTTATTATTTTTTTTACTATTTTCTTAAAATATGAATTTGATTTTAACTTTTATGCCTGAGACTTTTTTTTTAAGATTTTTTTTTTAATTTACTTGACAGACAGAGATCACAAGTAGCAAAGAGGCAGGCAGAGAGAGAGGAGGGGAAGCAGGCTCCCTGCTGAGCAGAGAGCCCGACGTGGAGCTCGATCCCAGGACCCTGGGATCATGACCTGAGCTGAAGACAGAGGCTTTAACCCACTGAGCCTCCCAGGTGCCCCCCCCCCCCCCGCCATGCCTGAGACTTTTTAAGGGAAACATTGTGATAAAATGTTGGCTAAGAGATAGATTATTACAGTCCACAATAGCCAAACTATGGAAAGAACCTCGATGTCCATCAACAGATGAATGGATAAAGAAGATTGTGTGTGTGTGTGTATATATATATATATACACACACACACAACATACATACAATGGAATACTACTCAGTCATTTAAAAAAATGAAATCTTCCCATCTGCAGCAGCATGGATGGAACTAGAGGGTATTATGCTAAGTGAAAACAGAACGGCTAAAAGTTGGATATAGGGCCTGTAGGGCTTATTAAAGAGATGGTATCTCATTGTGGTTTTGATTTGTATTTCCCTGTTGCTGATACATCTTTTCATGTGTCTGTCAGCCATTTGTATGTCTTCTTTGGAGAAGTGTCTATTGATGTCTGCTGCCCATTTCTTGAATGGATTAGTTGTTCTTTGGGTGTTGAGTTTGATTAAGTTCTTTATAAATTTTAGATGCTAGCCATTTATCTGATACGTCATTTGCAAATATCTTCTCTGATTCTGTCAGTTGTCTTTTGGTTTTGTTGACTATTTCCTTTGCTGTGCAAAAGCTTTTTATCTTTGTGAAGTCCCAATAGTTCATTTTTGTCCTTGTTTCCCTTAATGGGCGATGTTTCTAGGAAGAAGTTGCTGTGGCTGAGGATGAAGAGGTTGCTGCCTGTGTTCTCCTCAAGGATTTTGATGGATTGCTGTTTCACATTGAGTTCTTTCATCCATTTTGAGTCTGTTTTTGTGTATGATATAAGGAAATGGTTCAGTTTCATTCTTATGCAGCTCTGCAATTTTCCCATCACCATTTGTTGAAGAGACTGTCTTATTTTTCCATTGGACATTCTTTCCTGCTTTGTCGAAGATTATTGACCCTAGAGTTGAGGGCCCATTTCTGGATTCTCTCTTCTGTTCCATTGATCTATATGTCTGTCTTTGTGCCACTACCACACTGTCTTGATGATTACAGCTTTGTAATCGAGTCTTGAAGTCCAAAATAGTGATTCCATCACTTTTGCTTTTCTTTTTCAACACTTGGGGTCTTTTCTGGTTTCATACAAATTTTAGGATTATTTGTTCCATATCTTTGAAAAAAGTTGATGGTATTTTGATAGGGATTTCATTGAATGTGTAGATTGCTCAAGGTAGCATAGAACATTTTTCCATTTCTTTTTGTCTTCCTCAATTTCTTTAATGAGTATTTTATAGTTTTCTGAGTACAGATTTCTTTGCCTCCTTGGTTGGTATTATTCCTAGGTATCTTACGGTTTTTGGTCCAATTGTAAATGGGATCGACTTCCTAATTTCTCTTCCTTCTGTCTGATTGTTAGTGTACAGAAATATAGCTGATTTCTGTACATTGATTTTTCTATCCTGCCATTTTGCTAAATGCCTATATGAGTTCTAGCAATTTTGGGATGGAATCTTTTGGATTTTCGACATGGAGTACTGTGTCATCTGCGAAGAGTGAGAGTTTGACTTCTTTGCCAGTTCAGATACTTTTTATTTCTTTTTGTTGTCTGATTGCTGAGGCTAGGACTTCTAATATTGTGTTGAACAGCAGTGGTGGAAATGGACATCTCTGCCATGTTCCTGACCTCAACGGAAGAGCTCTCAGTTTGTCCCCATTGAGAATGATGTTTGCTGTGGTCTTTTTGTGTATGGCTTTCATGATAGTGAGTTATGTTCCCTCTATCCCTACACTATGAAGAGTTGTAATCAAGAAAGGATGCTTTACTTTGTCAGTGTTTTTTCTACATCTATTGAGAAGTTCATATGGTTCTTAATATACTGTTGGATCCTATTGGCTAGTACTTTGGTGAGAACTTTCGCATCCATGTTCATCAGGGATATTGGTCTGTAATTCTCCTTCCTTTTTGGTAGAGTCTTTGTCTGGTTTTGGGATCAAGGTCATGCTGGCCTCAAAGAAAGAGTGTGGAAGTTTTCCTTCCATTTCTATTTTTTGAAACAGTCTCAGAAGAATAGGTATTACTTTTTCATTAAATATTTGGCAGAATTACCGTGGGAAGCCTTCTGGCCCTGGAGTCTTTGTTGGGAGGCTTCAATTTCCTTACTGTTTATGGGTCTGTTCAGGTTTTCTATTTCTTCCTGTTTCAGTTTTGGTAGTTATACATGTCTGGGAATGAATGCATCCATATCTTCCACACTGCCTAATTTGTTGGCATATAGTTGCTCATAATATGTTTTTAAAATTTTTTGTATTTCTTTCGTGTTAGTTGTGATCTCTCCCCTTTCATTCATAATTTTATTAATTTGGATCCATTTTCTTTTCTTTTTGTTAAGTCTGACCAGGGCTTTATCAGTCTTATTAATTCTTTCAAATTCTTTTTTCTGTTTTTAAGTTTTTATTTATTCACTAGAGAGAGAGAGAGAGACAGAGAGCACAAGCAGGGGGAGAGGCAGAGGGAGAGGGAGAAGCAGAATCCCTGCCAGGCTGGGAGCCTGATGTGGGACTCAATCCCAGGACTCAGATATTGTGACCTGAGCCGAAGGCAGATGCTTAACCATCTGAGGCACACAGGAGCTCCTTATTAATTCTTTCAAAGAACCAGATCCTAATTTAGTTGATCTGTTCTATTGTTCTTTTTTTTTTCTCTCTCTCCTTCATTGATTTTTCTCTAATCCTTATTATTTCTCTTCCCTTGCTGGGTTTAGGCTTTATTTGCTATTCTGTCTCTAGTACCTTTAGGTGTAAAGTTAGGTTGTATACTTGAGACCTTTCTTATTTCCTTTTTTTTTTTTTTTGAAGATTTTATTTATTTATTTGACACAGAAAAAGAGATCACAAGTAGGCAGAGAGGCAGGCAGAGAAAGCAGAGGAAGCAGGCTCCCTGCCAAGCAGAGAGCCAGACGCTGGGCTCAATCCCAGGACCCTGAGACCATGACCTGAGCTCAAGGCAGAGGCTTAACCCGCTGAGCCACCCAGGCGCCCCAAGACCTTTTCTTATTTCTAGAGAAAGGCTTATATTGCTATATACTTCCCTCTTAGCATCATCTTTGCTGCATCCCAAAGGTTTTGAACAGTTGTGTCTTCATTTTTATTTGTTTCCATGAATTTTATTTCCTGTTTGACCCATTCATTCTTTAGCAGGATGCTCCTTAGTGTCCATGTATTTGAGTTCTTTACAACTTTCCTCATGTGATTGAGTTCAAGTTTCAAAGCACTGTGGTCTGAAAAATATTCAGGGAATGATCCCAGTCTTATCGTACGGGTTGAGACCTGTTTTGTGACCCAGGATGTGATCTCTTCTGGAGAATGTTTTATGTGCACTAGAGAAGAATATGCATTCTGTTGCTTTACAATGGAATGGTCTGAATATACCAGTGATGTCCATCTGGTCCAGTGTATCATACAGAGCCCTTGTTTCCTTACTGATCTTCTGCTTAGACAATCTTTCCAAAGCAGTGAGTGGGGTGCTAAAGTCCCCTGCTGTTATTGGATTACTATCTATGTGTTTCTTTAATTTTGTTATTAATTGGCTTGTATAATTTCCTGCTCCCTTGTTAGGGACATAAATATTTACAATTGTTAGATCTTCTTGTTGGATAGACCCTTTAATTATGATATTGTGCCCTTCCTCATCTCTCATTAAAACAGTCTTTGGTTTAAAATCTAATTTGTCTGAACAAGAATTGCCACCCCAGCTTTCTTTTGATGTTCATTAGCATGATAAATGGTTTTCCACCTCCTCACATTAAATCGGGCAGTGTTTTGGGGTCTAAAATGAGTCTGTTGCAGATGGCATATCCATGGGTCTTGCTTTTTTATCTAGTTTCTGATACCTTGTGTCTTTTGATTGGGGCATTTAGCCCATTTACATTCAGAGTAATTACTGAATATACCATATTTATACCACTTAATATACCATATTGTAATTATATGTTTACTTTCTGACTTTTTCCTAATGTTCTTCAGTAGTTAAGAGAGAAAGTGTCAGAATATGAGGTTGGAGAGATTTAGGCAGAGGCCACATTATGCAGGGCCAGAGTAGAGTCTGGATTTGACTCTAAAAACTAAGAGGGGGGCACCTGGGTGGCTCAGTGGGTTAAGCCTCTGCTTTTGGCTCAGGTCATGATCTCAGGGTCTTGGGACCGAGCCCCGCATCAGGCTCTCTGCTGAGCAGGGAGCCTGCTTCCCCCCACCCCCCCGCCGCCTGCCTCTCTGCCTACCTGTGATCTTTCTCTCTGTCAAATAAATAAATAAAATCTTTAAAAAAAAAAAAAAAAGGGTGCCTGGGTGGCTCAGTGGGTTAAGCCGCTGCCTTCGGCTCAGGTCATGATCTCAGGGTCCTGGGATTGAGTCCCACATCAGGCTCTCTGCTCAGCAGGGAGCCTGCTTCCCTATATCTCTCTCTCTCTACCTGCCTCTCCGTCTACTTGTGATCTCTCTGTCAAATAAATAAATAAAATCTTAAAAAAAAAAAAAAGATCCCCATGACTGCTTTGTGGAGAAGAAGAATGCAAGCTGGGAACCCAGTTAACAGACTTTTGCAGTGGTGTAAGTGAGAGGTAATAGTTGTTTAGACTAGGACAGTGGAGGCTGGAGAGAAGTAGATGATTCAGGACATTTTTTGGATATAGGGCCTGTAGGGTTTATTAATGTGTTAAATGTGGGAGTTAAAGATTTTCAGATGACTCTAGGTTTCTAGTTTGAGCAAGTGTGTAGAGAGATGATCTGGAATTTTGTTTTTATTATGGTGAGTTTGAAATGCCTGTGAGACATTAAATGAAGGTGTTAAAATGTGTGAGATTGGAGTTCAGAGGGGGCTTTAGGCCCCATTATCCTTAAGTTGTTATTTAAAGCTATGGGAACTGATGAGATCTCTCAGGGAATGAATGTAGGAAGGGAAGATGGAAAAAGATGAATATAAATTTTGTCAAGTTTGTCACCCAAAGGTAGAATCTGGCATGCAGACATCTTAATTGGCCCCTATTTAAAATTTAACCATTTTAGGAGCACTAGGATGGCTTAGTTGTTAAGTGTCTGCCTTCAGCTCAGGTCATGATCCTGGGGTCCTGAGATTGAGCCCCACATCAGGCTCCTTGCTTGGCAGGGAGCCTGGTTCTCTCTCTCCCACTGCCCCTGCTTGTGTTTCTTTTCTTCTTGTATCTCTGTAAAATAAATAAATAAAATATTTTAAAAAAAACTTAAAAATTTAACCATTTTAAAATTAGTTGCCTGTATTTGAAAATTGAGAGAATTCCCATATAAATCCAGATCTTTGTGGTGCTTGGGTGGCCCACTTAGTCGAGTATGTGCCTTAGGCTCCAGTCATGATTCTGGGGTCCTGGGATTGAGCCCCATGTGGGACTCCCTACTCAGCAGGGCCTGGGTTGGGGATTCTGCATCTCCCTTTCCTTCTGCCCCCCGGCCCCACTCATGCTCTCTGTCACATTCTCTCTCTCTCTCTCAAGTAAATAAAATCAGAAAGGAAGGAGGAAGGGAAGAAAAAGGAAGGGAGGAAGGATGGAAGGAAGGAAGGAAAATCCCTGTCTTTGCCTTCTCAAGAAAGAAAAGGAAAGGAAAGAAAAGAAAAAAGAAAAGAAAAGAAAAGAAATCCCTGTCTTGCCTTCTCTGAATAATTAGAAGATGCAACATCACTGAGCCTGCATAGAGAACAATCAGTCCAAGCTATTCTCTTTAGAATGGTCTGTATAGTTGACCACAATCTCTACTGTTCCCTCGTTGTTCTTCACTTAGTTATTTTACTCAAATGCCTCTCTGGGCATTTGAATTTACAGCCCCTGATTTAGACCTTAAGGGTAGAAGAAGCCAAAAAAGGAACCTAGGAAGAAGTAATCAGGAGATAAGAAAACAAGGAGAATAGGGCATAATGGAAAACTAGGTAGTAAAGTGTTTCAGTTACTAAATGCCACTTAGAGATTGAGTAAGATGAAGACAAAAAAGGACTGTTATGGTGTGCATGGGTTTGACGAAGAGATGGGAAAGAGTTGAGGAAGTAAAGGTAGTTCTTTTGAAAACTCAGGAAAGTGAAGAGGTGTAGGTAATAGGGCAGAAGGGTGGTTTTTGGAGATACTAGCAAGTATGTGAACAATCCATTAGAGAAGTAGACATTAATGATGCAGGAGAGAAAAGTGAGAATAAATTGAAGATTTAGGAGGACAGATGATATCCTAGAGCACAAGAGCCCAGTTGGCCTTTGCTAGAAGGAGACATCCTGCTTTGGGGAAGGAAGGAGAGTGTTGGTCCTGAGGTGATGGCAATACAGAATACTGATAGATAAAAATGAGAATATTCAGTGTTCACAAAGAGCCAGAGGATTATCTTAGGCTAAAGATTTAGACTAAATATAGACTTTTACTCATTCATTCATTCATTCAAAGAGAGAGGGGAGACGGTGAGGAGAGGGAGAGGGAGAGAGAATTTTAAGTGGTCTCCACACACAGCATGTAGCCTGATGCAGGTTGGTCGCTTAGTAAAGTGTTGGTTGCTTAACCAACTGAGCCACTCAGGTGGCTATATAGATTAATATAGATTTATTTAGACTTAATATTTATTTTGGAATTTAATCTGCAAAATTCTGATACTTTTCTTAAAAAGCACATAATAGTCACATATTGTCTCATAGTATTGAAAGCGAGGAGAATATTATGTTACATTTTATAGAACTGAAGGTCAGACATGTGGATTTAAGATTGCCCATTGACCAGAACTGGGGCTTTACCCCCTAGTCATCACGAGTTCCAGTCTTACCCTCTTCCTGACATACCAGTATCTCTAACTGACCTAAACTCTAAGTGGACTAGCCATATACTTTAATCTTAAGGGAACATTAATTGACTTTTTTGATCAGGTTTTAGAGAGCATTGTGGTTGGGAGAATATGCTTACACTAAATTTGTTTTTTACCACCTTTGTGATTCAGAATTTAAAAAGAAATAAACAGGTTCCAAAACTGATTTGGACATGTTTCTTTTGATAACCTTCTTAAAATCATAGAAAAGATGTTTTGTTGAGAAAAAGATAATATTGAACATCTGCAGAATATTTTTTCCTGTCTTTTCCTGAATTGAATAATAAAACCTGAAATCATACCTTGCCCTCATTTCTTATCTAATGAAAATAAATTTGAATCTTATATATGTGCCTTATATTTCCACATCTGGCTTTTGAAAGGGTTTTATTTGGTGCCTCTAATTCTGTCTTGATTCATATTCTTACCACAAAATAATCCCTTCTTAAGTTTTGGATCAGCCTTGACTTATTAAAGTTTATACACCAGAAACGGTAGTTTTTAGGGAATAATTTCTAGATACCTGTATCTTGTCAAGACAGTTTTATGTACAGCCTTAAATGACAAACTTATTTTTCATTTTTAGATTCAAATTCATAGGGGTGCCTGGGTGGCTCAGTCTGTTAAGCATCTGCCTTTGGCTCAGGTCATGATCCCAGGGTCTTGGGATAAAGCCCTGCATCAGGCTTTCTGCTCAGTGGGGAGTCTGCTTCTCCCTCTCTCTCTCCCTGCCACTCTACTTGTACTCACTCTCTCTCTGTCAAATAAGTAATACAGTCTTAAAAATATATATATATTAAGGGTGCCTGGATGGTTAGATGGTTAAGCGTCTGCTTTCAGCCCAGGTGATGATCCCAGGGTCCTAGGATCCAGTCCCACATTGGGCTCCCTTTTCGGGGGGAACCTGCTTCTCCCTCCCCCTCTACTGCTCCCCCTGCTGGTGCTCTTTCTCGCTCTCCCTCTCTCTCAAATAAATAAATAAAATCTTTTAAAAAAATAAAAAAAATCTTAAAAAAATCCATATTCAGGGGAGGAGTCAAGATGGCAGAGAAGTAGCAGGCTGAGACTACCTCAACTAGCAGGAGATCAGCTAGATAGCTTATCAAAAGACTGCAAACACCTACAAATCCATTGGCAGATCAAAGACAAGAAGAACAGCAATTCTAGAAACAGAAAACCACTTTCTGAAAGGTAGGACTGGCAGAGAAGTGAATCCAAAGCGACGTGAAGATAGAGCCTGGGGGGAGGGGCCGGTGCCCAGCAAGTGGCAGAGCAGCGGAGCACAAAATCAGGACTTTAAAAAGTCTGTGCCGCAGAGGGACATCGCTCCAGAGGCTAAACCGGGGTGAAACCCACGCGGGGTCAGCGTGGTCTCAGGTCCCGCAGGGTCACAGAAGGATCGGGGGTGTCTAAGTGTCTCAGAGCTTACAGGTATTAGAACAGGGAAGCTGGCTACAGAGACAGAGCCAACAGTGAGCTCAAAGCTTGGGGTTACCTTGAACCGGTCGCAGGCTTGGTGAGCTTGGAGTGCAGCCGGAGGTCAGGCAGACGGGAGTTACTGGGCGCTGTTCTCTGAGGGCGCACTGAGGAGTGGGGCCTCAGGCTCTCGGCTCCTCCTGGCCGGAGACCAGGAGGCCGCCATTTGTATTCCTGTCCTCCAGAACAATACTGGAAAGCGCTCAGGGAACAAAAGCTCCTGAAAGCAAACCCCAGCGGATTACTCAGCCCAGCCCCTGGTAAGGGTGGTGCAATTCCGCCTGGGGCAAAGACACTTGAGAATCACTACAACAGGCCCCTCCCCCAGAAGATCAACAAGAAATCCAGCCAAGACCAAGTTCACCTACCAAGGAGTGAAGTTTCAATACCAAGGAGAGCAGCAGAATTCCAGAGGAGGAGAAAGCAAAGCACGGAACTCATGGCTTTCTCCCTATGATTCTTTAGTCCTGCAGTTAATTTAATTTTTTTTCCTTTTCATTTTTTTCTCTTCTTCTGCTAAAATTTTTTTAACTTTTACCCTTTTCTTTTTTAATGTTTTTAACTAGTTTGTCTAATATATATATATATTTTTCTTTTTTATACTTTTCTTTATTCGTTTTCTTTTTTCAATTCTTTTCTTTTTTTTTTTTTCTTCTTCTTCTTTCTTTCTTTCTGAACCTCTTTTTATCCCCTTTCTCCCCCCTCACGATTTGGGATATCTTCTGATTTGGTTAAAGCATATTTTCCTGGGGTTGTTGCCACCCTTTTAGTATTTTACTTGCTCCTTCATATACTCTCATCTGGACAAAATGGCAAGGCAGAAAAATTCACCACAAAAAAAAAAAAAAAAAACAAGAGGCAGTACCGAAAGCTAGGGACCTAACCAATACAGACATTGGTAATATGTCAGATCTAGAGTTCAGAATGACAATTATCAAGGTTCTAGCTGGGCTCGAAAAAGGCATGGAAGATATTAGAGAAACCCTCTCGGGAGATATAAAAGCCCTTTCGGGAGAAAAAAAGAACTACAATCTAACCAAGTTGAAATCAAAAAGCTATTAATGAGGTCCAATAAAAAATGGAGGCTCTCACTGCTAGGATAAATGAGGCAGAAGAAAGAATTAGCGATATAGAAGACCAAATGACAGAAAATAAAGAAGCTGAGCAAAAGAGGGACAAACAGATACTGGACCACGAGGGGAGAATTCGAGAAATAAGTGACACCATAAGACGAAACAACATTAGAATAACTGGGATTCCAGAAGAAGAAGAAAGAGAGAGGGGAGCAGAAGGTATACTGGAGAGAATTATTGGGGAGAATTTCTCCAATATGGCAAAGGGAACAAGCATCAAAATTCAGGAGGTGCAGAGAACTCCCCTAAAAATCAATAAGAATAGGTCCACACCCCGTCACCTAATAGTAAAATTTACCCTGAAAGCAGCCCAGGAAAAGAAGTCTGTAACATACAATGGTAAAAATATTAGATTGGCAGCAGACTTATCCACAGAGACCTGGCAGGCCAGAAAGAGCTGGCATGATATATTTAGAGCACTCAATGAGAAAAACATGCAGCCAAGAATACTATATCTAGCTAGGCTATCATTGAAAATAGAAGGAGAGATTAAAAGCTTCCAGGACAAACAAAAACTGAAAGAATTTGCAAACACCAAACCAGCTCTACAGGAAATATTGAAAGGGGTCCTCTAAGCAAAGAGAGAGCCTACAAGTGGTAGATCGGAAAGGAACAGAGACAATATACAGTAACATTCACCTTACAGGCAATACTATGGCACTAAATTCATATCTCTTAATAGTTACCCTGAAGGTTAATGGGCTAAATGCCCCAATCAAAAGGCACAGGGTATCAGAATGGATAAAAAGACAAAACCCATCTATATGTTGCCCAAAAGAAACTCATTTTAAGCCCGAAGACACCTCCCGATTTAAAGTGAGGGGGTGGAAAAGAATTTACCATGCTAATGGACATCAGAAGAAAGCAGGAGTGGCAATCCTTATATCAGATCAATTAGATTTTAAGCCAAAGACTATAATAAGAGATGAGGAAGGACACTATATCATACTCAAAGGGTCTGCCCAACAAGAAGTTATATCAATTTTAAATATCTATTCCCCCAACATGGGAGCAGCCAACTATATAAACCAATTAATAACAAAATCAAAGAAACACATCAACAATAATACAATAATAGTAGGGGACTTTAACACTCCCCTCACTGAAATTGACAGATCATCCAAGCAAAAGATCAACAAGGAAATAAAGGCCTTAAATGTCACACTGGACCAGATGGCCATCACAGATATACTCAGAACATTTCATCCCAAAGCAACAGAATACACATTCTTCTCTAGTGCACATGGAACATTCTCCAGAATAGATCACATCCTCGGTCCCAAATCAAAACTCAACCTAAATCAGGACTCAACTCATACCATGCATATTTTCAGACCACAATGCTCTGAAGCTAGAACTCAACCACAAGAGGAAGTTTGGAAAGAACCCAAATACATGGAGACTAAACAGCATCCTTCTAAAGAATGAATGGGTCAACCAGGAAATTAAAGAAGAATTGAAAAAAATCATGGAAACAAATGATAATGAAAACACAACAGTTCAAAATCTGTGGGACACAACAAAGGCAGTCCTGTGAGGAAAATATATAGTGGTACAAGCCTTTCTCAAGAAACAAGAAAGGTCTCAGGTACACAACCTAACCCGACACCTAAAGGAGCTGGAGAAAGAACAAGAAAGAAACCCTAAACCCAGCAGGAGAAGAGAAATCATAAAGATCAGAGCAGAAATCAATGAAATAGAAACCAAAAAAACAATAGAACAAACCAACGAAACTAGGAGCTGGTTCTTTGAAAGAATTGATAAAATTGATAAACCCCTGGCCCAACTTATCAAAAAGAAAAGAGAAAGGACCCAAATAAATAAAATCATGAATGAAAGAGGAGAGATCACAACTAACACCAAAGAAATACAAACTATTATAAGAACATACTATGAGCAACTCTACACCAATAAATTTGACAATCTGGAAGAAATGGATGCATTCCTAGAAACATATAAACTACCACAACTGAACCAGGAAGAAATAGAAAGCCTGAACAGACCCATAACCAATAAGGAGATTGAAACAGTCATCAAAAATCTCCAAACAAACAAAAGTGCAGGGCCAGGCGGCTTCCCGGGGGAATTCTACCAAACATTTAAAGAAGAACTAATTCCTATTCTCCTGAAACTGTTCCAAAAAATAGAAATGGAAGGAAAACTTCCAAATTCATTCTATGAGGCCAGCATCACCTTGATCCCAAAACCAGACAAGGATCCCATCAAAAAAGAGAGCTATAGACCAATATCCTTGATGAACACAGATGCGAAAATTCTCACCAAAATACTAGCCAATAGGATTCAATAGTACATTAAAAGGATTATTCACCACTACCAAGTGGGATTTATTCCAGGGCTGCAAGGTTGGTTCAACATCCGCAAATCAATCAATGTGATACAACACATCAATAAAAGAAAGAACAAGAACCATATGATACTCTCAATAGATGCTGAAAAAGCATTTGACAAAGTACAGCATCCCTTCCTGATCAAAACTCTTCAAAGTGTAGGGATAGAGGGCACATACCTCAATATTATCAAAGCCATTTATGAAAAACCCACCGCAAATTTCATTCTCAATGGAGAAACACTGAAAGCTTTTTCGCTAAGGTCAGGAACGTGGCAGGGATGTCCATTATCACCAATGCTATTCAACATAGTACTAGAAGTCCTAGCCTCAGCAGTCAGACAACAAAAGGAAATTAAAGGCATCCAAATCAGCAAAGAAGAAGTCAAACTATCACTCTTCACAGATGATATGATACTATATGTGGAAAACCCAAAAGACTCCACTCCAAAACTGCTAGAACTTGTACAGGAATTCAGTAAAGTGTCAGGATATAAAATCAATGCACAGAAATCAGTTGCATTTCTCTACACCAACAGCAAGACAGAAGAAAGAGAAATTAAGGAGTCAATCCCATTTACAATTGCACCCAAAACCATAAGATACCTAGGAATAAATCTAACCAAAGAGGCACAGAATCTATACTCAGAAAACTATAAAGTACTCATGAAAGAAATTGAGGAAGACACAAAGAAATGGAAAAATGTTCCATGCTCCTGGATTGGAAGAATAAATATTGTGAAAATGTCTATGCTACCTAAAGCAATCTACACATTTAATGCAATTCCTATCAAAGTACCATCCATCTTTTTCAAAGAAATGGAACAAATAATCCTAAAATTTATATGGAACCAGAAAAGACCTTGAATAGCCAAAGGAATATTGAAAAAGAAAGCGAAAGTTGGTGGCATCACAATTCCGGACTTCAAGCTTTATTACAAAGCTGTCATCAATAAGACAGCATGGTACTGGCACAAAAACAGACACATAGATCAATGGAACAGAATAGAAAGCCCAGAAATAGACCCTCAACTCTATGGTCAACTAATCTTCGACAAAGCAGGAAAGAATGTCCAGTGGAAAAAAGACAGCCTCTTCAATAAATGGTGTTGGGAAAATTGGACAACCACATGCAGAAAAATGAAATTGGACCATTTCCTTACACCACACAGGAAAATAGACTCAAAGTGGATGAAGGACCTCAATGTGAGAAAGGAATCCATCAAAATCCTTGAGGAGAACACAGGCAGCAACCTCTTCGACCTCAGCCACAGCAACATCTTCCTAGGAACATCGCCAAAGGCAAGGAAGCAAGGGCAAAAATGAACTATTGGGATTTTATCAAGATCAAAAGCTTTTGCACAGCAAAGGAAACAGTTAACAAAACCAAAAGACAACTGAGAGAATGGGAGAAGATATTTGCAAACGACCTATCAGATAAAGGACTAGTGTCCAAAATCTATAAAGAACTTAGCAAACTGAATACCCAAAGAACAAATAATCCAATCAAGAAATGGGCAGAAGACATGAACAGACATTTCTGCAAAGAAGACATCCAGATGGCCAAGAGACACATGAAAAAGTGCTCCATATCACTCGGCATCAGAGAAATATAAATCAAAACCACAATGAGATATCACCTCACACCAGTCAGAATGGCTAAAATTAACAAGTCAGGAAATGACAGATGCTGGCGAGGATGCGGAGAAAGGGGAACCCTCCTACACGGTTGGTGGGAATGCAAGCTGGTGCAACCACTCTGGAAAACAGCATGGAGGTTCCTCAAAATGTTGAAAATAGACCTGCCCTATGACCCAGCAATTGCACTACTGGGTATTTAACCTAAAGATACAAATGTAGTGATCCGAAGGAGCACATGAACCCTAATGTTTATAGCAGCAATGTCCACAGTAGCCAAACTATGGAAGAAACCTAGATGTCCATCAACAGATGAATGGATAAAGAAGAGGTGGTATATATACACAATGGAATACTATGCAGCCATCAGAAGAAATGAAATCTTGCCATTTGCGACAACGTGGATGGATCTAGAGCGTACCATGCTTAGCGAAATAAGTCAAGCAGAGAAAGACAACTGTCTTATGATATCCCTGATATGAGGAAGTGGAGATGCAACATGGGGGCTTAAGGGGGTAGGAGAAGAATAAATGAAACAAGATGGGATTGGGAGGGAGACAAACCATAAGTGACTCTTAATCTCACAAAAGAAACTGAGGGTTGCTGGGGGGAGGAGGCTTGGGAGAGGGGGGTGGGGTTATGGACACTGGAGAAGGTGTGTGCCCTGGTGAGTGCTGTGAAGTGTGTAAACCTGGCGATTCACAGACCTGTACCCCTGGGGATAAAAATATATTATATGTTTATAAGAAATAAGAAATTAAAAAAATCCATATTCATAAATAAAGTCTTTAGTAAAATAAACTGTAATTAATAAACTAATTTTGGTGAGGCTTTAAAAATTGTTCTTTTGCTTTTGTGACATATTGAGATTTTTAGCTAGTAGGGTTTTTATTCCCTTTTTCCCCATTAAAGCACATAAAGTACATCATAGTTGTCAGTACGATGTCAGTACGATGAAGTATTTTAAGAGACTCAGTTATCACTGTTAATCCTCTTGTCTCATTTCCTGTTATATATATTTGAAGTAATCTCTACACCAAGCGTGGGGC
Source organism: Mustela erminea (assembly GCF_009829155.1). Taxonomy (NCBI): domain Eukaryota; kingdom Metazoa; phylum Chordata; class Mammalia; order Carnivora; family Mustelidae; genus Mustela; species Mustela erminea. Next base: position 53,264,556 of record NC_045622.1, on the reverse strand, counting down.
TTGAATTCACAAGTCCGAGGTCAGGGGTTCCATGCTCTACCAACTGAGCCAGCCAGGCACCTGTCATTTTCTTTCCAATATTTTTATGTATGTGGAGAGCACCTGGGTTAAGCAGTGATTAGAGGCAAGGTGATCAAAATGCTTCCTGAACTCTGTTTTGATTTCTTGTGAAATGTCGGTATGTAGCTGGGTTTCCCATCTGGCTCACATTAGAGGCATGCTTTCAGGCATCCTAGTTTATTTTTCTCCTTCCCTTTGCCAACCACCTCCTGCCCTTGTTTCCTTTGCCACAGATTTCCTTAGATTCTGGTCGCAAAACCACAGTTTCATTCTTGACTAGTCCCCTTCCTCCTCTCAGAATTCCCACATCCCTTCATTAGCCAAGTCTTCAGGTTCTATCTTTGTGATCTCTAGAACAGACTCTTTCTTTCCATTTTTGTTGTCATCGTTCTAATTGAGAACCTGTATTTTCTCTCACCTAGATTTCTCCTTACTAACATCACAGGTGGCATGGGACACCATGCATTTTTTCCTGAGTAAAAGTTCTGTTCCCTTGGACACATGCTGCCCTACAACTTTATCAAAATTCTGATTATTTCTCTTAATTGCTTCCAGGAGTAGGTGTGACACAAGGAAAGACTTTAGGGCAGACAGACTTTGTTTCTATTCTTAGCTCTGCCACTTACTAGCTATTTGATGTTTCCAAACATTACTTTCTTTTCTCTGTACAACAATAGGAATAATAATGTGGGACTACCTTGTAGATCTTTTGAAAATGTTTGGAGGTAGGGTATATATAGTACCATACCTGGCACTGGTATTACAGGTGCAAACTAAAAAACACTATATATGCTACCACCTCACTTCTCTGCCTTATTTTCTCTTCCTCTCTGATACTCACTCCAGTCCTATTGAATGAAATGCTTATTCCTAAATATTATCCACATCTCCAAACCTCTACTCAAACTATACGTATGTTCTCCACATGCATGTTCTCCCTCACCTTATCTGTCTGCAGATCTCTCTTAATTTCTATCTCAAATTTCACCTTGTGAGGTTAGCCTTTCTGTTCTTATTGTCCACATTCTACCCAAATAACATTTTTTCCCCTCTTTGGACTCATTTCTCATATTATTTTCTTAATTCAGGGACATTCCTTACCACCCTCTACTACCAATTTACATACTCTGATGGGAAGTGCTGGATCATTGAGGAGGAAGGGAAAAAAAAATCAACCAATTAGCAAGTACTTAATAAGTGTTCTTTATATTTTCAGCACTGTGTTAGGTTCTGGAGATTCTTTGTTGTTTTTTTTAATTTTTAAAGATTTTTATTTATTTGACAGAGAGTGACACAGCAAGAGAGGGAACACAAACAGGTGAGTGGGAGAGGGAGAAGCAGGCTTCCTGCTGAGGAGGGAGCTGTTGTGGGACTTGATCCCAGGACTCTTGATGACTGAGCCACCCAGGTGCCCTAGTTCTGGAGATTCTTTAGTGAACTGTAGAGACCTGGACCATGCCTTTATGAATTTTAGAATTTAGTAGTGATCTTTGGCTTTTGATGCTCAGGAAAATCTTTGGCATGCCTTTAAAATACAGATAACAGAGTATGCACCAAATCAGGAGTTTCTAGAACAGGGGCCTCTAGGTAAAATAGAGTTCTCCAAGTCTAGTAACTACTGGCCTAGCCAAACACTATTTCTTACATGCCTAGAATGGTTATCTTAATGAGGAGGAAGCAGAGGAAGATTTGGCTTAGGAGGTGACATTTAATATAGATAAGGGATATACCCTGACTGAAGTATTAAGTGTATCAAATGTACTCATGGTTCATAAAAATAATTATATATATACACACACATTTCTATATACACACACACATATATGTGGATATAGATATCAAAATGTTAGAAATGGTGGGCTGGGGCACCTGGGTGGCTCTGTCAGTTAAATGTCTTCCCTTGGCTCAGGTCATGATCTCAGTCATGGGATCGAGCCTCACATTGGGCTCCCTGCTCAGCTTCTCCCTATCCCTCTGCCTGCTACTTCCCCTGCTTGTACTCTTTCTCTGTCAAATAAATAAATAAATAAAATCTTAAAAAAAAAGAGAGAGAGAGATGGTGATTTTGAGTAGAACATACACAGCAGTTTATTATTCTTTAAACATTTCTGAAGTTTGAAAGTATTTCAAAAGAAGAAGGTAATAGGAATGAACAAAAATTAATTGGGTCTAGAAATTGTGTGAGATTTCATTTTTTAAAGGTTTGTTTTGTTTTGTTTAGTAATCTCTACACTCATTGTGGGGCTCAAATTCACTACCCCAAGATCAGTAGTCTTGTACTCTTCCAACTGAGCCAGCCATGTGCCCCAAAGTTGTTTAACATTTCAGTAAGCAGAGACGTAGATTATAGGATTGATGGCAGGGTGTAAGTATTCCAGGCTGAAAGGACAGGGTAATCACAAGACCAGCAAAGGCAGAGAAGACTAGAAGTTGATAGTGTGAGGTAAGAAATCAGTCAGGTAAGCAGTCAGGTGTGACTGAACTACAAGTTGCAATAAAAGAAATGAGTGGAGCCAGATTATGAAGCTCCATGTATGCCTTGCAAGTTTAGTCTTTATCATTTAAACTAGTGGTTGCCAAGTAGAATGCTCATAGCCCAAGTAGTAAGGAAAATGATCTGTTGAAGTATACCAAGAAAATTTCGTAACTTCTGTTTGAATATATGTTACCTCTTTTTTACCTCATCTAAATTTCTATTTTATGTGTTTTAAAAAATATGTATATACAGTTTACAAATAAATATCATATATGGGATTGCTAAAAAATTTTTTTGTTTTTATCAAAGTTGAGAGACCACTCCTTTAGACATTTTCCTGTATTTTAATTACAGCAATATCTTTAAAAATGCAAAACTAACTAGTCCCTGTATGTATGCATGTGTATATGTGTGTATACATACATTTGGGTATATGTTTATAGGCTTTTAACAACTTAGTCTTTAGGATAAAGTCCAAATCTGAATCAGATTTTTTTTAAAGATTTTATTTATTTATTTGACAGACAGAGAAATCACAAGTAGGCAGAGAGGCAGGCAGAGAGGGTGGGGGGAAAGCAGGCTCCCTGCTGAGCAGAGAACCTGATGGAGGGCTGGATCCCAGGACCCTGGGATCATGACCTGAGCTGAAGGCAGAGGCTTTAACCCACTGAGCCACCCAGGCACCCTGATTGAGAAGAGCTTTTAAAGTCACACTTAAATCTGATTCAGAGGGCGCCTGGGTGGCTCAGTGGGTTAAAGCCTCTGCCTTCAGCTCGGGTCATGATCTCGGGGTCCTGGGATCGAGCCCCGCATCAGGCTCTCTGCTCTGCAGGGAGCATGCTTCCCCGCACCCCTGCCTGCCTCTCTGCCTACTTGTGAATTATGTTAAATAAATAAATAACATCTTTTTTTTTTTTAAGATTTTATTTATTAATTTGACAGAGAGAAATCACAAGTAGACGGAGAGGCAGCCAGAGAGAGAGATAGGGAAGCAGGCTCCCCGCTGAGCAGAGAACCCGACGTGGGACTTGATCCCAGGACCCTGAGATCGTGACCCGAGCCAAAGGCAGTGGCTTAACCCACTGAGCCACCCAGGCACCCCATAAATAACATCTTTTTAAAAAAAAAATAAATAAAACCTCTTTTCAGTCTACTGCCTACAAATCATACCAGTCTACTCACTGCATCCCTATTTCAGCATTGTTCATGGTGTAAGCCAAGGTCTTTCAGTTTTTTTAATGCACTACCTTGCCTTTACATCTGCAGGATGCCTCTACATAGAATGATCTTATTTGTTTTAAAAAAAAATCCTTTTACTTGCTTAACTCCAGTTTACTCTTCAAGCCCTATCTTATTTGTTACTTCCCACGGTAGCCCTCTTCTGACTCCCCAGATGGGGTTGTAGCCCCTGTATATAGACTCCCAAGTTCTGAAAAGGCCACTTTCATATTTTTAATGGCTTAAAGTTCTGAGGACAGGAACCTTATCTTTCTTGTTCACTCATTTATCCCAGAGGAAATGCTTGGAATGTTGTTGAGGGCCCAGTAAATATTTGTTCAAAAGGAAATGGGCTTGTGTAGCAGCATTAGTGGTGGGATTACAAAATGGTATAGCCACTTTGGAAGACAGCTTGACAGTATTTTACAAAATTAACTATGCTCTCACCATATGATTCAGCAGTCATACTTCTTGGTATTTACCTAAAGGGTTGAAAGCTTATCTTCACAGAAATACCTGCACTTAGGTGTTTATAGCAGCTTTATTTACAAGGCTGTGCTTGGAAGCAACTTAGATGTCCCTTAGTAGGTAAGTGAATAGGTAAACTGTTAGACCTTTAGATAATGAAATATTTATTCAGTGCTATAAAGAAGTGAAGTATCAAGCAATGAAAAGACAAGAAGGAACCTTAAATGCCTATTACTAAGAGAAAGAGTACTTATTGCTAACTGAAAAAGCTACATACTGTTTGATTCCAAGTATATAATATTCTGCAAAAGGCAGAACTATGGAGACAGTATAAAAAGATCAGTGGTTGCCAGGGTTCAGATAGAAAGAGAGATGGAGGGGCACCTGGGTGTCTCAGTGGGTTAAAGCCTCTGCTTTCAGCTCAGGTCATGATCCCAGGGTCTTGGGATTGAGCCCTGCATTGGGCTCTTTGCTTAGCAGGGAGCCTGCTTCCCCCCCAACCACTGCCTCTCTGCCTACTTGTGATCTCTGTCTGTCAAATAAATAAATAAAATCTTTAAAAAAAAAAAAAGATGAAATGGCAAAGCAAAGAGAATTTAGGGTAATGAAACTATTCTGTATAATGATGAATACAAGTCATTATAAATTTGTCCATATCCAATAGTGAACCATAAAATGTAAGCTGTGGATTTTGGTTGATAATGATATACCAATGTAGGTACGTTAGTTGTAACAAATGTACCATTGTGGTAAGGGATCTTGATAGTGAGGGAGGCTGTGCATGTGAGGAGGTAGGGTTTGTATGGAAAATCTTTGTACCTCAATTTTGCTGTGAACCTAAAACTGCTTTTTAAAAAAACCATTAAAATATAGGCAAATCTATAATATAGAACATTCTACAAGAAAAAAGAGAGGGGTATGCAGCCATCATTTAGGGAAATGCTAATCAGAACCACAGTGAATACCACTTCAATACATTAGGATGGCTATAATCAGAAAGACAGCCAATAACAAGTATTGGGAGGATGTGGAGGAATTAATATATTGCTCATGGGAGTGTAAAATGATACAGCTGCTTTTGAAAAACACTTTGGCATTTCTTCAGAATGCTAAACACAGAGTTAACATATGACCCACAAATTCCACTCCTAGGTATATATGCCCAAGAAATATGAGACCAAGTCTGCACAAAAACTTGTATGTGAATGTTCATAGAAGTGTTATTCAAAATAGTCAAAATGTGGGAAAAAACCTAGATGTCTATACTAGCTCGAGCTGCCATACCAGAATACCATAGCTTGGGTGGCTTGAACAACAGACATTTATCTTCCACAGTTCTGGAGTCTGGAAAGTCCAGCATTAAGGTACTGGCTGATTTAGTTCCTGGTGAGGTATTGGCTTGCAGCTGCCTTCTCCATGTCCTCACATGACTCATGCAGGAAGATTGAGAGTGTGGTCCAATCTTTTCCTCGTCTTCTAAGGACACTCATCCCATCATGGGGCCCCACCTTCATGACCTCATCTAAATCTAATTACCTTCAGTGTGTGTGTGTGTGTGTGTGTGTGTGTGTGTGTGTGTTTAAAGATTTTATTTATTTATTTGACAGAGTGAGAGAGCACAAGCAGGGGCAACAGTGGGGAGAAAGAGAGGTAGAAGCAGACTCCCTGCCAAGCTGGGAGCATGATGTGGAACTCGATCCCAGGACCCTGGGATCATGACCTGAGCCCATGGCAGACGCCTAACCATCTGAGCCACTCAGGCGCCCCCCTAATTACCTTCTAAAGGTAATTATATACATGCTATAATATGAATGAGCCTTGAAAATATGCTGAGTGAAAGAAACCAGACAGAAAAGATTGCATATTGTATGATTCTATTTATATGAAAAGTCCAGAACAGGCAAGTCTATAGAGACAGAAAATACATTGTTTGTTGTCTAGGGTTGAAGAGTAGGGAGTTTTGAAGAGAAATAGGGAGTGACTACAAATAGGTATGAAATTTCTCTTTGGGATGATGAAACTGTTCTAAAATTAGATAATGATGATGGTTGCACAGTCTGAACATTTAAGAACAATTGAATTGCGCACCTTAAATAAATTAATTTTATAGTATGTGAATTATCTCAATAAAGCTGATAAATTTTAGCAAAAATCGTTGGCTTACTTTAAAGTGAGAAAACATTGAGTAGAGAAAGATGATGCTCTTCTATTACATCTCTTTGCATTCTTTTTTTTTTTTTTAAGATTTTATTTATTTGTCAGAGAGAGAGAGAGAGAGCGCAAGCACAGGCAGAGAGAGTGGCAGCCAGAGTCAGAGGGAGAAGCAGGCTCCCTGCGGAGCAAGGAGCCCGATGTGGGACTCGATCCCAGGACACTGGGATCATGACCTGAGCCGAAGGCAGCTGCTTAACCAACTGAGCCACCCAGGCGTCCCATCTCTTTGCATTCTTAAGTAGATTGTTGAAGTAAATTGTAGAGAACTCTGAAAGTCAGGCTTTTAATGATATATAATAAAGAGTACAAGAGAATATTTGAAAAGGTTTGTACCAAAACAGTTCTTGAGTAGAGCACAATTAAGTGGCCAGTCTGCTTTTCAGAATGAGTAGTCATCCCACTGCATTTAAAATTTTTTTTTATTTCATAGTATATTATGTGACTTTAACTCACAGAGTTTGTGGACTTCCCCCTCCCTTGCATTAATTTATCCACCTTTGCACTTTCTAATATCTTCTTTGGAAAAAAGACATCAACCATTCTGCTTCCTCTTTTTTTTTTTTTTTTTTTAAGATTTTATTTGTTTGAGGGAGAATGAGCGAGAGAGAGAACACAAGCAGGAGCAGAGGGAAAGGGAGAAGTGCAGTAAGCCCAATGTGGGGTTCAATCCCAGGACCTTGGAATCATGACCTGCTAAAGGCAGATGCTTAACTGACTGAGCCACCTACCCCTGCTTCCTCATTTCTTTAGTAAAATGAGTGCAGTAACTGTTTACTGTCATCTGTCATCTCATGTTAAACAGCAAAAATAATGTGATAATATATTTAGTGGGGTTTTTTTTTGTTGTTGTTGTTGTTGTTGTTGTTGTTTTTAAAGCAGGAATAATGGAACACTCTTGGTTTCTGCTCAGGTCATGATCTCAGGGTTGTGAGATTGGGCCCTGTGTTGGACTCTGTGCTCAACTTGGAGTCTCAAGGTTCTCTCCCTTTTCCTCTGACCCTTCTTATTGTGCTCTCTCTCTCTCTCAAATAAGTAAATCTTTAGGAAAAAAAAAAAAAGTAACAAGGGATAAATGGGTGGCTCAGTCGGTTAAGTGTCCAATTCTTGGTTCTGGCTTAGGTCATGATATTCGGGTGATGGTCTCAAGCCTGTCCCAGACTCCACACTTACCTTGGAGTCTGCTTGAGATTCTCTCCCTCTTCCTCCTCTTCTCTGCCCCCTACTGGTGTTGCACGTGCATGCTCTCATAATTAATTAATTAATTAATTGAAATCTTTTTTGGAAAGTAAGAGTACAAATTATTTGGTGACACCTCCATTTACCATGTGTGTTGGGCCAACTCTTATACATCCTTAAGGCTAACTTCCATGTTTTTTTTTTCTTTGTCTTTCATAAGTGCCCTCTACTGTGCTCCCATGGTACTCTGTATATCTCTTTATCATATCTCTACCTACTGGCTTCTTCTCTGCCTGTCTCTTCCATTAGACTAGATGCTTCATTAAGGCAAATGATTGGATCTTATCTTTGTACTGTAACTGAGTTTGGCAATTAGGATTTGTTGTTTGTTGAATTGAACTTAATGTGGAACCCTTTTTGCTAGATGTAATAGGGACCGATACTTGGTTAGCTAATTTTTAAAAATTCAAAACAGAATTATTATAAAATTACATATATACCTACCTTAAATTTTTATTTTATTAAAACATAGTTATATAATCTTTGACAATTATTTGATATATGACATGGTCTTGGGATCCTAATTATAGTTTTACTTAGCTTTTCTTTCATTAAAAAATAGAAGTTTTAAAAAACCCTAAAATGAAAGTTTATTTAAAATAGAGGCACTTGGGAAGAATTTGGAGAACTAAATATGGAATCTTTAGATTTTTACTATTTTTTTTCTCAATCTAACAGGTAGGTGTCTTACCCACAGTTAATTCAATAGCAGTATTTATTAGCAACTCACTTTTATTGAGTCTGTTTTAAGCATTTTAAATAGTTTTTGTAGAAACAAGAGCTCACTTTGCAGTCATATTTCTGATAACTAAATGCGGTGGCATTAACAGGTTTGGGAACAAACATAACTCTCTAGCTCTTAGTAAGTATATACAATTCAAGTATATACAATTCAACAATTCAAAAGTATACAATTCAGCTATTTGGATAAAAGTACTAGAGTAGCTAACTAGCTATAATCATCATCCTGTAATATTGAAGCTGTAAATCTTATCGTGAGAGGCAGACAGTCTCTCCTTTGCTGTCCTGTCCACCGCTCCCTTGCAGTGTAGTCAACAAACTTCTGTCTCTGTTAAAATAAAAAAAGGCTTATCCTGAGTATCAGGTAGTATATTTTACAGAAAGAATGGAAAATACTGTTTAATCCAGTGAATCCACTTAGTGGAGGGAATTTATGAGAATTTATACTATACTTGGTTTTTTTTTCCTATACCAGAATTTCATCAATTATAGAACTTACTCAGAGTCTGCTGTACTCTGCCATAGATTTTATAAATTTTGTTCTTAAAATTCAGTGCTTTGCATTGTCTTACTATCTTCTCACATAACTCTGGCCAGCCCCAAAGAATTTTATGCTAATCGTCTTTTTTTATTTGTTTGTTTTAATTTCAGTGGTAGGAATGGGATCCTGGTGCTTCCACATGACTCTGAAATATGAAATGCAGGTCAGTAATGACAAAATTAACTAAATGCTTATTTCTCTTCACCCAGAGACACTTAAGATTTGAGGAAACAGTACATTACTAGAGGGTGCTATTGAGATAAGAGACTGAAGGGGAAAAAGGGATTACATCTCTGGAGCTTTTACTTCAGGCCAGAGGATTGAAATTGACTAAGTGGAATAAAGAGGCGAGCAAATAAGTTAGTTGCCCATGGAGAAAACAAGTGAGAGCACTATAGGTTTTGACCTCCTCTGTGCAAACATATGTATAATGTTAGCACAGGATTAGGGAGTAGAGACACCTGGAGACATTTTAAAAAGACAGTTCACTAAGATAATATATTCTTTGATGCCTATTTTTCCTCGTGTCTCTTTTATGGCATCCATTTGAATGGATGGTTCCTTTAGTTAGCAAAGTTTTAGAGCTATGCAAGGATTTTTATTTACTGTCCTTACTCTCGGAGGCCATACATATTTAGTTCTCAGTCTTTTGACCTCTTTATTCCCTATTGCTAACCCAGAAGCTCATAGAACAGCACTGTCCAGTAGAAATATAATGTGAGTATATATGTAATTTAAATTTTTTTTGGTAATCACATTGAGGAAGGCCATGTTGAAAAGAAATAGGTGAAATTAATTGTAATAATATATTTTATTTAACCCAATATATTCAAATATTATTTCAACATGTAATCAGTATAAAAATTTATTACTGAAATGTTTCATGTTTTGAAATAAGGTATATATCTCAATTTAAATTAGGTTTATTTCCAGTGCTCAGTAGCCATATAAGGCTGGCGGCTACTAATTGGAGAGTGCTATTCCAGAGGATGTATGAATTATTAATTACATTTATTTAAATGTATAGGAATTAATTCTTAGGAATGATTCTGATATTCAACACGTATTTATAGTACATAATAAAATACCAGAGAACTGTTTTAAGATTTAAGGAGATCAAAGAGACATGACAACTAAATAGAATGTGTGATTCTGGACTGGATGGTTGTGTGTGTGTGTGTGTGTGTGTGTGTGTGTGTGTGTGTGTATGCTTACATTTATGGTATTATTGGGATGCTTAGAAAAACTTAAAGGAGGTCTGAGGATTATATGGTAGTAGTAAATCAGTGTTAATATCCTGATTTTGTTGGTAGTATTGTGGCTATGTAGATGAATATCTTTTTTTAAAGATTTAATTCATATGCCATAAAATTAACCATTTTAAAGTATGTAAGTTAATTGTTTTAAGTACACTTACAAAATTGTGAAGCTATCACCATTATCTAATTACAGAACATTTTCATCACCCCAAAGAGAAACCTCATGCCCATTAACTCTCCCTCCTCATTACTCCTTCCACCTTGCCTCTGACAACTACTAAACTACTCCCTGTCTCTGTGGATTTGCCTGTTCTGGACATTTCATAGCAGTGGGTCATACAGTGACCTGTTATGTCTAGCGTCTTTGACTTAGGCTGAATAATATTCCGTTACATAGATATACCAATTTGGTTTATTCATTTACCAATTAATGGACTTTGGGTTGTTTCCACTCTTTGGTTTTTATGCATAATGCTTCTTTGAACATTGGTGTGCAAGTTTTTGTGTGGATATATGTTTTCTGTTATTTCAGATATATATTTATTAGAAATGGAATTGCTAGGTCACATGGTAATTCTGCATTTAACTTTTTATTTAAGTTAAAAAAAGTATTGTTTTATGTGCTTTGGTGAGTGCTGTGAAGTGTGTAAACCTGGTGATTCATAGACCTGTACCCCTGGGGATAAAAATATATGTTTATAAAAAATAAAAAATTAAAAAAAAAAAGTATTGTTTTGCATTTTACCTTTTGAGGAGCTACCAGACTGTTTTTCAAAGTGGCAAATTTTTTCAAAATTCCCGCCAGCAATTTTCTTGATATCCTTGCCAGGTGATTGTCCTTCTTTTAGATTATAGCCATCTTGCTGGATATGAAGTGATATCTCATTGTGGTTCTGATTTATATTTCCCTAGTGACCAGTGATGTTGAACATTTTTCATGTGCTTATTGCCCATTTGTAATCTTCATGGAAGAAATGTCTGTTCAGATCCTTCTTCCATTTTTAAATTGGGTTATTTGCCTTTTTAATCATTGAGTTGTAAGAGTACTTTATATATTTTGGGTACTAGACCCTTACTGAATACATAGTTTTCACTTTTCTTCCGTTCTGGGCTTTTTTTTTCATTTTCTTAATAACATCCTTTGAAGCAAAAAAGTTTTTTTGATTTTGTTGAAATCCATTGTTTTTTCTTAGGTTGCTTGTGTGGTTTTTTTGTTTTGTTTTAGTTAGGTTTTGGTTTTTCAGGGAGAGAGTGTGCAGGGGGAGGGAGAGAAAGAATCTTAAGTGGGCTGTGCACTAGGCTCGATCTCATGACCCTGAAATCATGACCTGAGCCAAAATCAAGAGTTAGATGCTTAACCAACTGAGCCAGCCAGGCACCCCAGGTTGCTTGTGCTTTAGATATATGTAAGAAACCATTTCTTAATCCAAGATCATGAAGGTTTATACCTATATTTTCTTCTTTTTTTTTTTTAAGATTTTATTTATTTATTCAACAGAAAGAGGGAGAGAGAGAGAACACAGGAGGGTGAGTGGCAGGCAAAGGGAGAGGGAGAAGCAGGCTTTTTGCTGAGCAGGGACACAGGACTCAATAGGAGGACCCTGGGATAATGACCTGAGCTGAAGACAGTTGCTTAACCAACTGAGCCACCCAGGCGCCCCATATATTTTCTTCTAAGACCTTTATAGTTTTAGCTCTTATATTTAGGTCTTTGGTCTATTTTTTTTTAATTTGAGTATAATTGGCATAAAATATTAAATCAGTTTCAGGTATATAGTGATTGAACAAATCTTCATTGTTTATCATAATAAGTGTACTCTTAATCCCCTTCATCTATTTCACCCACTCTTCTCCCTCTGGCAACCACCAATTTGTTTTCCATATTTAAGAGTCTTTTTTTGTCTCTTTATTTCTTTGTTTTGTTTCTTAAATTCTACATTTGAGTAAAATCATGATATTTACATTTCTTTGATATATTTCACTTAACATTATACCCTCTAGATCCATCTGTGTTACTGCAAGTGGCAATGTTTCGTTCTTTTTATGACTGACATCTTATTTATCCATTCATCTGTGAATGAACACTTGGGTTGCTTCGTATCTTGGTTATTGTAAATAATGCTGCGGTAGACATAGTGGTGCATGTATCTTTTCAAATTAATGTTTTCATTTTCTTTGGGTAAATACCCAGTAGTTGAATTACTGGATCACATGGCAATTCTGTTTTAACTTTTTTGAGGAACCTCTGTACTGTTCCACAGTGGCTGTACAGTTTGCATTTCCCAACAGTGCATGAGGGTTCCTTTTTCTCCACATCCTTGCCAATACCCGTTGTTCCCTGTGTTCTTAAATTTAGCCATTCCGCAGGTCTGAGGTGATACTGCATTGTGGTTTTGATTTGCATTTCCCTGATGATGAGTGATGTTGAACACTTTTTATGTTTGTTAGCCATCTGTATGTTTTCTTTGGAGAAATGTCTGTTCATATCCTATGCCCATTTTTTACTTGGAATTTTTTTGGTGTTGAGTTGTGTAAGTTCTTTATACACTTTGGATACTAACCTGTTACTAGGCATATCATTTGCAAATATCTTCTCCCATTCAATAGGTTATCTTTTAGTTTTGTTGGTTATTTCCTTTGCTATGCAGAAGCTTTTAGTTTTGATATAGTCCCAATAGTATTTTAGTTATTATTTATTTATAGTTATTTGCTTTTGTTTTCCTTGCCTTAGGAGATATATCTAGAAAAATGTTGCTGTGGCTGATACTGCTTGTGCTCTCTCTTAGGATTTTTTTGGTTTCAGGTCTCATATTTAGGTCTTTAATCCATTTTGAGTTTATTTTTGTGTATGGTATAGAAAGTGATCTAGTTTTGTTCTTTTGCATGTAGCTGTCCAGTTTTCCCAGCATCATTTGTTGAAGAGGTTGTCTTTCTGCCTTTGCATATTCTTGTCTCTTTCGTCATAGATTAATCAACCAGGTAATCATGAATTTATTTCTGGGCTGTCTATTCTGTTCCCTGATCTATGGGTCTATTTTTTTTTCTTGCCAATACCATACTGGTTTTTTTTTTTTTTTAAGATTTTATTTATTATTGGACAGAGAGAGGGATCACAAGGAGGCAGAGAGTTAGGCAGAGAGAGAGGAGGAAGCAGGCTCCCCGCTGAGCAGAGAGCCCGATGCGGGGCTCGATCCCAGCACCTCGGGATCATGACCCAAGCCGAAGGCAGAGGCTTAACCCACTGAGCCACCCAGGCACCCCCTGTTTTGATTACTGTCTCTTTGTGTAGTAATCTTGAAATCTGGGATTAAGATATCTCTAGTTTTGTCCCCCCCCCCCCCCCCGCCAAGATTGGTTTGGCTATTCAGGGTCTTTTGTGGTTCCATACAAACTTAAGGATTATTTGTTCTAGTTCTGTGAAAAATGCTGTTGATATTTTGGTAGGGATTGCATTGAATCTATAGATCGCTGTAGGTAGTATAGACTTTTTAACAGTATTTGTTCTCCTGATTCTTTAATCCATTTTAAATAATTTTTTTTAATGTGATATGAGGTCTGGGTTTAACTTCATTCTTTTGCATGTGGATATCCAGTTACCCCATAATCATTCATTGAAAAGAATGTTCTTTACCCATTCAGTTGTGTTGGCACCCCTGTTTATGATGGTCAAGCAATCATAAGTGTATAAATTTATTTCTTGATTCTCAGTTAAACTCTCAGTTCTGTTCCATTGACCTGTATGTCTTTACTTAACGCCAGTACTAGTACCACACAGCCTTGATTACTGTAGATTTGTAGTAAGTTTTGAAATTGGGATCTGTGAGACCTCCATATTTGCCCCTTTAAATAAAAATTCTTTAGGCATTTCCATGTGAATTTTAGGATCAGCTTTTCAATATCTTCAAAAATTAGCTGGGATTTTGAAAGGGATTCCATTGAATCCATAGAGCACTTTGGAGAGTATTGCTATCTTTATTTTTTTCTTTGTATTTACTTTTATTTTGCATATGATCTACAATAAAGATTATTTTGGTAATAAAATATTTTAAAACTTAAGTTAGATTATTTTTTTGCTAATTTGTAACTTTATGAGTAGTATTGCTATCTTCAGTATTGTCTTTCAATCCATGAACATAGGATATCTTCCCATTTATTAAGTTTCTTGTTTCTTTCAATGATGTTTTATAGTTTGTGTGCAAATCTTGACTTGTTAAATGTATTCATAAGTGTTACAGTTTTTGATGGTATTGTAAATGAAATTTTCTTAATTTCATTATTTTGATTTCTCATGCCCAGTTTATAGAAATAACAATGATTTTTGCATATTGTTATTGTATCCTGCAACTTTGCTAAACTTTTTTCCCTATAGTAGTTTTGTGTGTGTGCATATGTGGATTTGTTAGGGCTTTCTGTGTACACAATCATGTCATATGCAAGTAGGGATCATTATATGTCTTCCTTATCAACTGGATGCCTTTTACTTATTTTTCTTGCCTAGTTGCCCTAAATAGAACTTTCAGTACACTGTTGAATGGAAGTGGAGAGACCAGATATCCTTGTTTTGTTCCTGATCTTAGGAAAAAGGCTTTTAGTTTTTCACCATTAATTACGTTATCAGCTGGAGTTTTGTATGGATGCCCTTTTTAAGTCTGAGGAAGTTCCCTTCTATTCCTATTTTGTTGAGTGTTTTTATCAAGAAAAGATGTTGGAATTTTCAGATTTTTTTTTCTGAGTCTCTTGAAATAACCAGGTTGTTTTTCTCCTTTATTATATTCGTATGGTCTAGTACACTGGGTCTCATATGTTGAACCAACCTTGCATTCCTGTGATAAATTCCATTTGGTCAAGGCATGTAATCCAAGTGAGTATCTTTGTAGGAAACATGCACTAGAGTACTTAGGAGTAATAAAACTTCATGTCAGCAATTTACTCGAACAGTTCAGAGGTAAAAAAAAAAAAAAAAAAAGTTCTTTGTATTGTCTGATTTCAAACTTTTTTGTACCTTGAAATTGTTTCAATTATTTTTTTGATAAAAAACCAATATACATGTTCTTTGACCCCAGCAATTACACTCCTAGGAATACCTTCTTAAAAAGTAATCAGAAACAGGGAAAAGATGTTTTACAAGTATGTTATACAGGTGGGAGTGTTACACATAATAAAGGTTTTTAAATGATCTAAATACTTAACAAAAGGGAGATTGTTAATATATACTATGATATATCTATGTGTTGAAATGTACTGTTGCCATTTAAAATAATATTTCAGGGACACCTGGCTGGCTTGTCAGTAGAGCATGTGACTCTTGATCTCAGGATCTTGAGTTCAAGCCCCACACTGGGCATAAAGCTTACTTAAAAAAATAGAATAAAATAAAGGAAGCATGATCTCTGGTACATTTAAAAAGTAAATAAATAAAATATTTTGAAGACTTTTGAAATGGGAAAACGTTATAAAGACAAAACTTTATGTACTGTGATAATTAATTTTATAAGCAATAGAGGAAAGACTAGAAGGAAGTACATTTTGCTTCACTTCTTTTCCTTTGTTACAAAGTTTGTAATCTGTGGCTCAAAATTATAATAACTCCCACCTACCCATAAAATATCCTTAAACTTGGGCGCCTGGGTGGCTCAGTGGGTTAAGCCTCTGCCTTCAGCTCAGGTCATGATCTCAAGGTCCTGGGATCAAGTCCCGCATTGGGCTCTCTGCTCAGCAGGGAGCCCGCTTCCCCCTCTCTCTGCCTGCTTCTCTGCCTACTTGTGATCTCTCTCTCTCTCTCTCTGTGTCAAATAAATAAATAAAATCTTTAAAAAAAAAATCCTTAAAGTCCCTGCCCCTTGCTTTCTAAGCAATATTCAGTTCTTCTTTTTTTTTTTTTTAAGATTTTATTTATTTATTTGACAGAGAGAGATCGAAGTAGGCAGAGGGGCAAGAGGAGAGAGAGGAGGAAGCAGGCTCCCTGCTGAGCAGAGAGCCCTATGTGGGGCTCGATCCCAAGACCCTGAGATCATGACCCGAACCGAAGGCAGAGGCTTAACCCACTGAGCCACCCAGGCGCCCCCAATATTCAGTTCTGATCAAGCTCAATTATCTGTGTATTCTGTGCCTGAAATGAGTAGCTAAATATTGGTCATAGAAATTATATCCCTTTGTTAAATCTCACTTTTAAGTTATTGAACAAAAATCTCAAATAACCACTCAGTGCCATAAGATAGTACCATTACATTTCCCGACAGTTTCCATTCTCTAGAATTATTTCACACTTGCTGCTCTTTTTAGATTTCTTTTTATATCTTTTTTTTTTTTTTTTTTGCCTCATATCCCCTTCTCCTCAGTGATAATGTCACCAGTATTTCACTAATAATATAAAAGTTAGTAAGACATACCCTCATCTTTTTACCACTATCATCTTCCTCCTATTATTGTGGAAGAAATGTCCCAGCTCCTCTCAAAGACTCAAGCCTGCAGTTAGTTACATACTCCCAGTCATTTGCTCCACCAGTCTTTTTGTTTTTTTGTTTTTTTGTTTTCCACCAGTCTTTTTGAAAGTCACTACACTCATTCACTGCTGTCTGCTTACACACATACTCAACTAACTCCCCTCCTTTAAAAATGACTTCTCCCTGGATGGCCACCTGGGCTGCTCTTTACACAATGGCTTTGTGGTTTTTAGAGGAGATACCGTAACTAGTCTCTGCACAGTAAGATTTCTTGCATGGCAGCGCTTCAAGCTTCTTCTTTTTGTTTGTTTGTTTTTACGATTTTATTTATTTGAGAGAGAGAGAGCATGCATGCACACCGGTGCACAAGTAGTGGGAGGGGCAGAGGGAGAAGGAGAGAAGTGCGACTCTCTGCTGAGCACAGAGCTGCCTAAGGGGCTAGATCCCTCAACCCTGAGATCGTGACCTGAGCCAAAACCAAGAGTCAGACGTTTAAACAACTGAGCCATCCAGGTGCCCCAGCACTTCAAGCTTCTTGATGTGGAGTAGAAACTTCAGGAAGCCACTGAGCAGCTTTGTTTTCTTGTTGTTCCTGTGACCATTGTTGGGCATCAAGATCTAGCCCTTGAATCTTCCATGCACCCTATTGTCAATGCTTTTGAGTTTCCACCAGTCATGCTTAATTTTCATGTATCAGTCTGACTTGTGCTAGATGAACTTCTTGGTCCATTAAAAAGTTAATCATCTTGGGCTTTACCAAAGGTCTGAGGGCAGCCATGATGTTGAGTAGGAGATGGCTGCCACTTCTGCAGGCAGTGCTGAGGAAGAGAGGGGCCTTGGCCCATCTTTTAGTCCTGGGCTATCTTCTCTATATTCTCTCCTAGGTGATCTCATATAATGTCATGATTCTTATGCTAATGATTTCAAAACATCTGTCTTCAGTTCTAACCTCATCTTTGAGCTCTAGATTTGTACAACCAACTACATGTTTGACGTACCACTTCAATGTCTAATAGAAATCTCAACCTTTAATGTGGGCAATATGTAATTCTTTATTTCTTTTTCCATACCAGTTCCTCCCCTAGTATCCACTGTGATGCCATCAACCACCCAAAATGCTAAAGCTAAAAACTAGAGTCATCCTTGATTTCTTTCTTCTCCTCATACCTCACATCATATCTGTTAGCCATTCTTCTGTTTTGTTTTGTTTTGTTTTTTTAAATATAACTGGAATGGGGCACCTGGGTGGCTCAGTGGGTTAAGCCTCTGTCTTTCGCTCAGGTCTTGATCTCAGGGTCCTGGGATTGAGCCCTGCATCGGGCTCTCTGCTCAGCAAGGAGCCTGCTTCCCTTCTCTCTCTGCCTACTTACAATATTGCTGTCGAATAAATAAATAAAATCTTTAAAAAATATGTAACTGGAAAATGTGTTCCATTGCCTACCCTTGTGTAAGCCATCCCATCTCATTTCCTGGCTCTTCAATAGTCATCCAAGGTAGTCTTTTAATTTTTAAATCAGGTCGTATTGTTCTTCTGCTGAAAACTTTCCAATACATCCATTTGCACTTAAAATGAAATCTAAATTTTTTACTGTGACCTAGTAGATCTGGCCCCGGTTTTGTCCTACAACTTCAGTTTTTACTCTTCCTCTGAATTTTTTGCTACATTCCAGTCACACTGGCCTGATCTCCCCCAACTAGAATGTAAACTTCTTAAGAACAGAGATCCCACTTCTCTTAAATACTAACTGTACTTTAACGTATAGGCTAGTGCTGGCACATGGCATCTGCCCAATAAATATATAAACAAAAGGGAGGAAGGGTGTAAGGAGGAAAGGAAGGACATTTAATTAAAGACATGAGTAAATAACTAAAGAGATGCATTAAAGTATTAAATAGTGGTTTTCCCTGGATCGTGGGATTGCAGGGCATTATATTTCTCACTTGCATTTCTATGTTTTTTAGATTTTCTGAAATAAATGAAATACTTTTGTAATAAGGAAATAAATGTTTATGGTTGTTTTAAAAGAAAAGAGACTTTGAAAGGCTCCAAATGTGGTTTGGAGGAGTAGTAATGATAATAAGCCAATCTGAATAACCTTCATCCTAAAGCAACTACCTTCTGTTCTTGGGGGGTGGGTATTTAATTCAGTTTTGAGTTTTATTTAGGTGGCAGATTATTATTTTCCAAACATGTTAACACCAATATGTCTCATCCCACCTGCTTTTCTTACAATGTGGCACTGACTCTCCTCAAGAGTTGGGGTCTTTGTTCTCCTTGCCCTTGAATCTGGGCAAGACTGTTACTATGGTAGACATAAAGTTATATGACTTCCAAGAGTGAGTCACAAAAGGCAATAGAGCTTCTTCCTCATCCTCCTGGGATGCTTACCTTTGGAACCCAGGTCTGTGTTGTAAGGAAACCAGTCAGCCATGTGGAAAGGCTCATGTATGTTCCTACCACAACCTCCCCTGAAGTTCCCAGGCTGCAGCCACATCAGCTGCCCAAACTTTGAGTGTGTGATTCTTAAGATGATTCCAGCACCAGCCTTTGAGCTGTCCTAGCTGATTCTGAGTGAAGGAGAGATGAACTGCTCCCTCCGAGTTCTGCTCATAATGCATATTTTTAAAAATATTTTTACTTATTTATTAGAGAGAGAGAAAGCACAAAAGTGGGGGAGCTGCAGGCAGAAGGAGAGGGAGAAGCAAACTCCTGGCTGAGCAGGGAGCCTAGTGCAGGGCTCGATCTCAGGACCCTGGGATCATGATCTGAGCCAAAGGCAGACACTTAACGACTAAGCCACCCAGGCACCAAATGCATATTAATCAGCAAAGTATATATTAATATTTTAGGCCACTGAGTTTTAAGGTTGTTTGCTATATAGTAAAAGATAACTGGAATAATTTATAAAACATATCTACTTTAATTCTGTGCATATGGCTATCTCTGATATTCCCTTATACACATATTTTCTAAGACTTAGTTAAGTTTTTAAATTTCTAGCATCATTCCTCTTGTCCATCATGTTGTTCCTAAAACAGTAACCCTGGAAGGTAGTATGTGTCTATCACGTATATAAAGAAGCACCTGCATGAATGTGCTGAGACAAGGCTAGGCTAAGTATCTGAGTGAAGGAAGGGATAGGCTCCCCTATTGTGTACTGAGTAGATCATGACAGTATTTCATTTCTGAGGACTAACCTGGTTTATGTTCAAATGAGAAACACCAGAATGTTGAAAGAACTAAAACTATAGTCATGAAGGAACTGGGACTATTTTAGCTTGAAGAAGAGAAGATATGCCGCTCACTCAGCTGTACGTACCAGACTCTCTCAGTTCTACACATTTTTCATGTTTGGCCCTATCGCACTTCCCTTTCTCCCTTGGGCAGTTCCTGTTCATCTTTCAAACTCTAAGCCAAAGTGGCAGCTCAACTAAGAGGCCTTTCATGGCCCCGGGGTTGGATATGTACCCTTCATATGTTCTTCTACAACATTCTGTGCTTGTTACTGCCCTTATCTTTTGTTTTATAAATATATTTATATCTTTCTTCTGTATCAGCATGTGGGTTACCTAAGAGCAGGGACTCTGTCTGGTTGACCTTGGTGTATCCCATACTTATAGTGCACATAACACTACGTAAATGTTTTATGAATCAGTATTTAAAGGGTTGACATGTTGAAAGAATTCGATTTATGCTTTGTTTTTTTTGGTTTTTTTTTTTTTTTTTGTGGTCCTAGTGGTGGTAAAGGTAAAGAGACATCTTGCTCAACATAAGGAAGAATTTTCTGAGCTAGTAGATGGTAAGAACTTCCTTCAGAGATCTTGAGTCCTCTGTCCTTGGAAATGCCCAAGTATAAACTAGACACACACTTTCATTAGTTCAGAAATTAGTACCTGGGCAACAGATCTGCATTGGTAAAGATGATACAGTCCTTTCCTCAAGGAATCCATGGTCTCAGAGTGAAGGTAATATGCTAGTGAATGCAGTGGTAAAGGGACCTGCAGTATGCTATGGAATTGAAGAGAAATTATTTAGGGAAGGGAACTGAGAGACAGGGTTTCACGCAGGTGACTCAGATACATGTTTGAGTTGCATCTTCAAAGTTAAATAGGTATTTTCCAGGCCAACTTGAACCTACAGAGTTGAGAGTATATCTGGTATCTAGGGCACTGCAAGTAGTACCTTGTGTTGTAGCCATGGATGGAATGAGAATACGTGGTGATGATGGTGACAGTTCTAACAGTAATAATAGCTAACATTTGTTACTTTATTGACTACCTGCTCTGAGTAGGCATTGAACTAAATATTAGTAAGAGATGTGATTTGGGAAGCTAACCAGAGGCCATATCTAAGCCTCTTGGACTTTATCCCCCGTAAGCCATTAATAGATTTGGAGCAGAAGTGGGACACACTTTGATTTGTATATAAACTTAATTGTTGATAAGATTGTTACCAAGATAACAGAACATTTAAATAGACCAGATGGCCTTTGATCTTGAGATCTCTGATTCTGTGCTTTATTTATCATTTACTGTAATACTACTCTATCACGTTTGGGGACAAATTATATAGATGTCTTATTTCTTCCCTCTTTGGGTCTACAAAGTTGTGCTTGCCTCTCTGGACAGAGATGATATATGACCCAATTTCCCAATGATTTGGGAGGGAAGAACCTTCAGTATTAAAGGATTTTTAAAAACAGCTTCCCCATCTTTCTAATTTAAACGTAAAATGATTGTGAATATTCCTTGAAGGCTTCTTACCTCTTTTCAGGATTAAGTTGTCTCAGCTATGTTAGGCCATTATTTTTTTATGCACAGTCATTGAAGCAAAGTACAAAATGACAGTGCTGCCACTTACTAAACCCTGGTAGACATCGAACCATTTCATCAGCCTGAACTTATCTGGTTGTAGCTCTAAAGAAATTGGAGGCCCATTTTTACTTCTGCCTAAACTGAACATAAGCAGATATTGACATTTTTGTTTTAAGAGTGATTTAGAGCTTAGATGGTATTTTCTTCAGATTTGTTATTGCTAGGTAGCTGCTTGGGCTCCAGATGAATTCTGCTACCACTTTGCTGGCTGTTTGAGCATAGATGCCACTTAATCTTGCTGAGCTTTTGTTTCCTCATCTATTTAATGGATTTACTAATACTTGTAGGAGTATTTTGAGGATCAGTTGATTGGCATATGTGAAAGTGTCATCATAGGATCTGGTAAATAAGTGTTTAATAAGTATTAGCTTCCTTCCTTTTTCTTTAACCAGTTAGAATTTCTGAAACTACTATTATTGATTGTTAAGTGATTCATTCCTTTGAGTACTATTGTGTGTGCTCTTGTGAAGGGTAATATATTTTTTTTATTAACATATCATGTATTATTTGTTTCAGGGGTTCAGGTCTGTGATTCATCAATCTTACCAATTCACAGCACTCAACATAGCACATACCCTCCCCAGTGTCCATCACCCAGCCACCCCATCCCTACCAACCCCCGCTGCACTCCAGCAGCCCTCAGTTTATTTCCTAAGACAAAGAGTCTCTTGTGGTTTGTATTCTTCTCTGGTTTCGTCTTTTTCATTTTTCCCTTCCTTCCCCTATGATCCTCTGTCTTACTTCTCAAATTCCTCATATCTGTGAGATCATAGATTGTCATTCTGATTGACTTATTTTGCTTACCATAATACCTTCTTGTTCCATCCACATCATTGCACATGGCAAGGTTTCGGGAGGTTTTTTTGATGGCTGCATAATATCCATACACACACACACACACACACACACACACACACACACACACACTGAAGGGTAATATTTTAAGCTATTGCTAACTCCTTTCTCATGGATTAATGAGAAAGAGCAATGCATTTGGGAGTGGATTTGAGGAAAACATTAGAGAAGGAATAGAGACACCAGGAATGGCCTTCAAGTAAGCGGTGAAAGGTGTCAAAGAACAATTTAGAATCATAGACCTTTAATATTAGAAGAGATTTTTATTTTAAGATTTTATTTATTTATTTGAGAAAGAGAGACAGAGGGAGAACAAACATGGGGGAGAGGGAGAAACAGGCTCCCCACTGAGCAGGGGCAGGGGGTGCAACATGGGGCTGGATCCCTGGACCCCAGGATCATGATCTAATCAAATGCAGACGCTTAACTGACTGTGCCCCTAGAAGGGATTTTTAAAATGTAGTCCAATCTACAAATTTTATAAATGGAAAAACAGCTTAAGAGAGGTGAAGTAAATTGACTAGAAGTTACACAGAAAGTTAGAGACAGGTTAAGGACTACATTTTTTTTTTTTAAAGATTTTACTTATTTTAAAGATTTTATTTTATTATTTTTTTATTTATTTGACAGAGAGACACAGTGAGAAAGGGAACACAAGCAGAGAGAGGGGGAGAAGCAGGCTTCCTGCCAAGCAAAGAGCCTAATGTGGGGCTCCATCCCAGGATCCTGACATCATGACCTGTTCCAAAGGCAGACACTTAACCAACTGAACCACCCAGGCACCCCTACATTTTGTTTTTATTTATTTGTATTTCCTTTATCTATCTTAGGAATTTGTCTTGCATTGCTGGTGGCTAAAGTATAAAAGCTTCAATTTTTTAGGAGGCTTCTCCCAGATATTTTTTTCATCTTTTCACTCATACAACTCATTGTTTTTTGCTTTCACTAACTGACATATACAGTTATTCATAATCCTGGAGAGGGTAGAGGTAAAGGCAATTTCTTAATTTCTTTAGCTATATGGAATTTTTCTTTGTGTTCTTCTGCTTTTTCTAAGTATTCTCTGCTGCGCATAAATGTTTGATATTAGAAAAAAGAAATAGCTGCTAGTAAAAAAAGAATGTATCCACCCCTTCTCATAAGTAAATAAATATATTTATCCTGGAAAATAAAACCAAAGAAAAATGTGTGTGTTCACCTATCATTTTCTTTATAATACAAAACCAAAAATTGCTTAAATGCTAGGTAATTAATGTAAGCTAATTCAGACTTTATAATGTAAACAACAGATGTTCTAGTTATAAATATTACCTTCTTTCTCCTTAGCTCTCTATCTCAGTGAGTAGAACCACCTTACACTGAAAGCCTGAGCCAAAAACCCATGATTCGTCTTCAATTTCTCCTGCTTTCTCACTTCTGTGGAACTGAAAGCTCAAATACATCTAGCTCTATCTATCTCTACAGCAATGAACTTAATCCATTATCTCCAATCCAAATTTCTGTAACTGTTTCCCTAACTGGTGTCCCTGTCTCCCCTATCCATTTGTCACAACAAAATAGAAATACTGTTCCTACAAACAAAACTAATTGTTTTCATTCTTTGAGCAGTATTTGCTAGGCTTGGTACAAGTGTTAGAAATGAGACATGTAAAATGCAGTCTCTGCCCTCCAGAATGCATGCCACTTTTTAAACATCTTTAATACTTCCCCGAGGTTAGGCTCATGGATTTGAACCACAGGCTGTGATCTGGCCTGTGCCTACCTCTTCAGACTCCTCTTCAGTCACACACCCCACCGTCTCCTTGGAACTCTGTGCTCTTTTACCAGTCATAATTTTGCTGCTTAAGGTTTTGAAATAAGACTTCTGTATTTGTATTACCCAGATTTTAAAATCTGTGCCCTTTTAACATATGCTTAGTTCAGTTTAGTTTCTCTAAACAAACAAACAAGCAGCCAACATCTGGAGTCCAGTCTTTTCTTCTGAGCTACAGGTTTGTACTTCTAGTTGCCTGATTGACATTTCAACTTGACTGTCACACAGGTACCTCAAACTCAGTATGTTGAAATTGTTCCTGTAATTTATGTCTTCACAGTCTCTGTAAACTGTATCGTCATCAACTGTGGTATTTAGGCAACAAACCTGGGAGTTACCCTTAGGAGTTTCTTCTCCCTCACCTTTATATCAAATCAATCACAAATCCCGGTTTAATTTACTTCCTAAATATTTCTCAAGTCTAGTCACCTCGGTCTATTCTCAATTGTGAGGCCTTAATCCAAGGAGAAACTTTGCTTGGCCTGGACTGCTGTAGCTTCCTAGGTAGCCCTCCCACAACTGTGCTTTTTCACTGCAGAACACTCTACACATACCCGATCTGGCACCATTTGTTTATTATTGTATTCGTCAGCTGAGACTGCTATACAGAAATGCTGTAGACTAGGTGGCTTAAATAGTAGACATGTGTTTTTTCATAGTTCTGGAGGCTTGAAGTCTGAGATCAGGGTGCCAGCATTGGGTCTGGTGAGAGCTGTCTTAGAGGTAGCCACTCCTTTTTTTTTTTTTTCCTTAAATGCCCTTTGTTTATTTTAAGTGTAGTTAACATACAGTGTTATATTAGTTTCAGGTATACAGTATGATAATTTAACAGTTCCATATATTACTCAGTGCTTATCAAGATAAGTATACTCTTAATTATTTATTTTTAACATAAGTGTACTCTAAATCCCCGTCCCCTATTTCATTCATTCTCTCACCCACTTCCCCTCTGGTAAAGTTGAGTCAGTTTTTTGGTTTATCTTTTATTTTTTTTCCCTTCGTTTTCTGCGTGTTTCTTAAATTCTACATTTGAATGAAATCACGGTGTTTGTCTTTCTCTGACTGGTTCTTGCAAGTTCTCTGTTATCTCTTCTTAGAAGAACATTAATCCCATCCTGAGGACTCCTACCCTCATGACCTCATCTACTCCTAATTACCTCCTCAAAGCCCCATCTTCAGATACCACTGGATTGGGGATTAGGGTTTCAACATGTGAATTTAGGTAGGACACATTCAATCCATAATAACTATATTTTCTTATTTTTTATATTCTTGATGCTCTGGCTTCTGGAGCCTCCCTGACTAGGCAGGCATTGTCCTTTCCAGGGGTGTCCATTTCTTATATAGCAAATAACTTGCCCTGGACTGCCCCTTTCATATTCAGACTAACCAATCCAGAGTCCATCCTCTAAACCACCTTCTTTTTCTGACTCTTACACTCCAGGAGACAGTATTCTTCTGCTCTAATCACCTCCAGTCCAGGTACCAGATAACTCAAGATAGCCCCTAGACCTTAGAGCCTGCTGAAATTACTTAAATTAGCCAATGCTAAGCCTGCTTGCCCTCTCTTACCTTGCCTTTCTCTGGGAAACCACAGTAAAGGTTGTCATCCATGCTTTCTCCTTGCTTGTTCTGCCTCCTGACTGACACTGGTGCTTTCCCATGTGGCCCTGCTTGGCATGGCATGTCACTTCTTAGGAACTGCCTTTTCAGTGGCAGTCATTTCCTGATCTGTTGGCTTCACCATACCCGAAAAATAATAAAACCTGTATTTTAAACACACTAACACCACTACGGACTGCCTTGTGTCCCCTCAGAATTCATATGTTGAATCTCTAGTTCCCTATGTGACAATATTTGGAGATGGGGCCTTAAATGGTTATTAGGTTTAAATGAGGTTTTTGTGATGGGACTAGCGCCCTTATAAGAAGAGACCAGAGAGCTTCCTCTCCCTCTCCACCATGTGAGAATACAGTGAGAAGGCAGCCATCTGTAAGCCAAGAAGAGAAACTTCGCCAAGCACCAAATCTCTACGATCATCTTAAACTTCCTAGCCTCCAGAACTGTAAGAAATAAATTCAGTTGTTTAAAGTATCCAGTCTAAGGTATTTTGTTGCCACCCAAGCTGATGGAGACCACCACCTAGCTAAAACATTTTCAGTGGTTTGTCATTGCTTTTAAGATAAAATTAAGAAATTCTTTCAGCCTAAAACATTTGCCTGATTGGTTTACTGCTTATCTCCAGCCTCATTTCATATCCTTTCTCTTCATCATTAATTAAGCTTCAGTCACAATGGACATATTTCAGTTTTTTAAGTTTCCTTCCTGCAGCAGGACCTTTGCACATTATGTTCCCACTGCTTAGGGGTTCTCATCTTCCCCTCAGTCCCTCTTTACCTTACTCATATCTGCATGTTTCAGGACTCAGTTTATGTGTCACTTCTTTAAGGAAATCTTCACGACTCCTTATATGAAGGCCCTTGTTTTTTGATCATGGTGCTCGGTACTTTTCCATCATAGCACTTACTATAATTGGAATTAAACATTTATTTGTGTGTTTAACTTTCTAGGGTTTTTCACCCTGGCTAGACTGTAAAGCATGAGGGCAAGGGTTATCTTATCTCCTGCATATAGCATAGTTCGAGGCACATAGTAGGTAGTTAATAGATATTTGTCGAATGAGTGAATAAAAGAGTGACAATAATTATTTTAGCTGCCTTTATAAACTGTATAGATAGACCTATGGATAATATGGAGAAAACAGATCTTTTCATGTCCTATCCTCCAAATACATGAATAGAAGTTCTCCTAAAATGGGTCATTTAAATACCTCAGTACTACATTGTGGAAAGGCCAAATAATTAGACACATGTTTTGCTAACACATGAAAACTGAAGTAAAGAAGATATAAATGCAAAAGATGTTTAATATAAAGCCAGGGGATTGTGTTTCAAAATTTCAAATAGAGGAATCTTCTTTATATCAGAAACCTTGTGGTAGATATTATGATCCTGTGCCAACTTTTTTGAACATGTGAAAGTGATTAAAGTGAAAAGTTTTGGAGAAAACTTAATGTAGAGGTATGCCCCAGAGTGAGTTTAAAATCTGGCTCTATTACTTATTAGCTCTGTGATCTTAAACAAATTACTTAAATTGTCTAAACCTCAGAGTTCTCATCTTGGGATGGAGATAATAGGATCTACCTTGGAATTTTTGTTAAACTTAAATGAGATAATGAATGTAAAACACTTAACTATAAGACCCTGCACATATGCTATTTCATTATTCCAGTAATTTACCAGAATATATTACTTTGTGTAAACACTCTTCCTTCTTCCTAGAATGTATTTCTCTACCACCGATTTCATTTCCTGCCACCACCTTCTCTGGTTTCTGTGACCCCCCTTTTGTTGGAATCTTTATATCTAATCCCATGTTTTTCATTTCCTTCCCTCACTAGACTGTGAGGGCATTGACTGCATCTTGTTTCCATTATATCCTCAGCAACTAACACATTGCCTGGCACATAGTGAATATATTATTAAATAATTAATTAAATGCATATCTAGTGAATAAGTAAATAATATAGTATTGGCTTAAGGATTAGAAATAACCTATCTGCAACATTTAGCTTAATGTCTAACTTGTAGTTTAATACATATAGCTATTGTTATTATTACTAATAATATTTTTGAGAAACATAGGTTACTTAGATTAACTAAATGATTTTGCTGCCATTAATATCCCTTCTTATATGTATTAGTGAAAATTTTACCCACCTTAGGTGTTCTAGGAAAAGGGAAAGTGCAAAAGAATATTGATAGGACCCCCAGACCTGTAGATGGTAGACCTCATTCTTTCCTGGAAGTATGAGATCATAGTTTGTGGTACTGAATGAGCTGGGTGGTCCAGTGAGTCAGGTGTCCTACTTAGGCATGTACATTAGGGTAGATAGGTGGATGGACGAGCTTGTTTGTTCAATGACAGTAAACCAACCCCCATAAGTAGAGGGCAGGGAAAGGTGAAAGAAAGAGACAGGCCACTCCTGGTTGGTAGGTGGCAGTTTTAATAAAAAGAGAGTGCCTACTTACAGGGTTCATCTTGGGTGGCAACAATGGGTCCCCCACCTGCCCATCAAAACTTGAAAGTGTGTAAAGAGGACTTAGTTCAGCCAGGTATACTATATAAGTGTTTTCAACACCACATCACTATCTCAAGACTGTCCTTGGAACAGCCTCTGGGAGCAAGAAAGACAAGTGGAAGTTACTCCTCTTCCAAGGATAGGAGGGAGTGAGGAGCTTCCAATCGCCTGGGTCCAGCTCATAGGTTAACTGACGGTCACGTCCTTTCAGTGACCTTCCCCAACACTCAAATTAGATGTTAAATATATGAAAGTATTAGTAAAAGATACTAGGTGAGAGGTGACTATAATAATCATTCTGATGTTTTATTTTGATTTGTATAATAATTGTACCTCTGCAATATTCAAGTCTTCTTATCTTTTTTTGTTTCTTATAGCTATTGGATGAACTCCCAATGATTTACAGCTGTTGTATATTTGTGTACTGCATGTAAGTGCTTATGTTTAAAATTCCATTGTTTAATATATTTTAAAATTCATTTTCACCTCATAATTAAGTAATGTAATTAACCCTATTACATTATACTGGGAGATTGTAATAGTGTAAAAGGTTATTACTTCTGTGATCTCCATGTAGAGAATAAGCTGTAGGAAATTATAATAATGTTGCTATTAACTTTTATGATCTCAAAACCCTATGGCCAGTTTAGATACTCTTACTAAAATCTGACTTAAAGAATTTTGACTTAATTTGTATAATCTGCATTTCCTTGAGTTATGAATATAGATAAAAATGTTACATATTATACCATAGAAATAATATATATGTACTTTGTACCTGTAATTGTGGTAGGTATTATACAAATCCTCTGTAATTCTTCCAGTTGTGCAAGATAAATGGGTATTATCCCCATTTTATAGATGATAAAGTGAAGCACAGAGGGATTTAGTAACTTGTCTAAGAATATAAGCAAAACTTGTGCTTAGGTGACTTGCCTAAGGCCATGTAGCTGGTGTCAGAGTTGGAAATTGAACTACAAATTTAATAAGCTTACCTTCTAACCATGCATTTAATTCTATAGCACTAGTGCTTAAAACTTCTCTAAACCCCTTATGCGATGGTTATCTCTTTTTAGTATGATCATTATTACTAGTTCAAGTATATTTAGTATATTTTCTTCTTCTTCTGTCTTTTTTTTTTTTTTTTTTTTGTGGAGAGAGTGTGTGCTAGTGGAAGTAGTAGGTGGTTGGGGAGGCAGTTAGAGAGGGAGAGAGAGAGAGAATCCCTGACAAGTCCACACTCAGTACGGAGCCTTATGTGGGGCTCTGTCTCAAGACCCTGAGTTCATGACCTGAGCTGACATCACAAGTCCGATGCTTAACTGACTGAGCCACCAAGGTACCTCAAGAATATTTTTGTCTAAAGATATCTAAAAATCAGAATTCTGTGATATTATTTAAAGAGCTCATGTGGGGGCACCTGGGTGCCTCAGTTGGTTAAGCATCTGCCTTTGGCTCAGGTCATGATCCCAGGGTCCTGGGATCCAGCCACGCCTTGGGCTCCCTGCTCGGGTTTGCTTCTCTCTCTCCCTCTCTCCATCTGCCCCTCCCCCTGCCCTGGTTCTTTCTGTCTCTCTCTTTCAAATAAATAAATAAAATCTTTTTAAAATAAAATAAAAAAGCTCATCTGAAACTTTTCTGTAAAGGGACAATAGTAATGATGTTAAGTTTCATGGGCCTATGATCTCTGTTGCAGCTCTTCAGCTCTGCTGCTGTAGCAGTGAAGCAGCCATAGATAATATGTAAACAAATGAGTTTGACTGTTCCAGTAAAATATTATTTACAAAAACAAGTTTGGGCCTTTGGGCAGTAGTTTACTGCTCCTGATCTAGAAAAGTACTTTCAGGTGAGCTTTTTAAAAATAAGTCATCAAGTCACAGAATATGAAAGTAAAAGAGACCTTAGAAATCATCTGGGCCAACCATCTTTCTGTAGAGATAAGGAAATAGGAGTTGGGTCCAATTCCTACAGCCAATTAATGAGTAAACTGAGAACTTTCCTGCTGCTTCTACTAAAACATAGGTTCAAAGGTTGGATACCTAACCCATGGTCAAATATTTGTTCTTATTTCCTCATTTACTGAGTATTTGCTAGCCTAGTGATTAGGTATGATTAGACGCATGAGAAAAAGATTTTATCCCTGCACACAAAGAGTTCACAGTCTGGTTGAGGAGATCCATAAAGAGACAATTATAATAGAGTGATATTTTCTGTAATAGTGTGCCTTACTCAGGGATGGCTCATTGCAAGATTTAGAAACATACTCAAGCCAGCTTGACTTAAGAGAGATTTATTTAGAGGACATGAGGAAATTATATGAAACCCAATAACAGGAAGTACAGCCTGACTACAATTCAAGGGCAGCTTACCTTTCCCACCCTTTTTTCTCCATGCCTTCTTCTCTGCATGGTCTCATCTTTGAATTTGCTTTCTTTTTCCATCCGTGCATGTCACTTTTCTGCTCATTCTTCTTCTTTTTCACTCAGTTTAGCTGCCCAAATATCAGCATCAGACTTTGAATCCATAAAGCTTTATACTTTGACTCCTCACATTTAATTGATTCAGTCTCTGACTCCCAAACTCCCAGGTTTTCAGGAGAGAGCCTCTCTTTGACCCAGTTAAAGCCAGGTGCCTTCTCTTGATTTCTCCAGCCTCTTAGAGGTGGTGCAGATTCTCTGAGATGAGAGTTTGGGTGGGAGGAAATGATGGGCATCACTAGACCCAAAGGTCTGTATACAAGTGGTAAGACAGCATTCTATTTTACTAGTTATATATTTTAAAATAAGTTTCTTTCTCTCTTTTTTTTAAAGGTTTGAATGCTTCAAGATGAAGAACTCTGTAAACTACCACCTACTTTTTATCTTAGTTCTATTCAGTTTAATAGTAACCACAGTAAGTCATACTTTGTTTCTAATAGATGAAGCATGTGATGTGGGTTTGAGAATTGTCAGAGTATAGGTAGTACTAGAAATGTGAGAATAGATGAACTGGCACATAGATAGCATGAACCATTAAGATGACCAAAGATGCAGCCCTATGGAATACTTTTTTTTTTTTTAACAGAGATAAACGAGAGTATACAGTTATGATACTGTACCCTAAAAGTTGCAGTTTATTTGTCTTGTTCGCTATTCACAGCCTGTCAGTATGCAAACTTCCATAATGCCTAAAGATTTCAATAAGAGTCATCACTTTAAATATAAAAAGTATATACATTTAGGGTATAAAACATGATACTTTGATACATAGTGAAATGATTAATCTAGGTAAGCTAATTAACATATCTTCAAACATGTATGTGTGTGAGAGAGTGAGAGATGAGACCCCCTGAAATCTATTCTCTCAGCAAATTGCCAGTGTTCAACCCAGTATTAACCATAATCACTATGTTATACATGGGAATACTGACATTTGAGGGTCAGGCAGAAGAAATGGAGCCAGCAAAGGAGACCTAGAATAAGTAATCAGAGATATAGGAAAATGAAAGAGCCCAATATCACAGAGTACAAAAAGATTTCCAGAAGAAGTAACAGTGTTAGATGCCTCTGAGAGGATGAGTAAAATACAGATTGAAGTTTGACCTATAAAAATTTCAGTTAAAAGACCAGGTAACCCTAATAAGGATACTGTCAACAATAGATTGATAGAGGCAGAAATTAGGTATCAGTGAACTGAGAAGGTGAATAGGAGGTTGAAAGAACAGGTACATTATTTCCTTATGCTTCTACCCTGCACTGTGTAGTCCTTCATATAAACTACGTACTCAATGATCATGAGAGAATCCTTGTGTTTCAGAGGTGAAAGGAAGTCTTATAAAAGAAGAGACTAGGGGACACCTGGGTGGCTCAGTTCGTTAAGCATCTGCCTTGGGCCCAGGTCATGATCTCAGGGTCCTGGGATTGTGCCCCACATCGGGCTTTCTGCTCAGCAGGGAGTCTGCTTCTCCTTCTCACTCTCCTTATGTGCTCTCTCCCTCTCTCTGTCTCAAATAAATAAATCTTAAGAAAAAAAAAAAGAGAGAGAGAGACTAAAGTCTAGAGAGTTTTAGTGACTTGCCTGGCCAACCAAATTTATGTGGAGAATTGTGGCAGAGTCAAAACTGGACCACTTTGTAAGTTCAGAACTGATGTTATCAGAATTATAGGCTTGGGAGTCAGTCAGATCCGAGTTTGTAGCAACATAGTTACTTAATAACTAGGAACCTCGGGCAAGTTACTTAATCTCTCTGTATTAATTTCCTCATCTGTAAAATGAAGATAATAATAGCATACATTTTGTATTAGTTGTGAAAATTAATACCTGGCACACAGTAAGAACTCCATAATTCTTTTGCCTTAAAATATGTCTTTAAGAGGCATGTCCTTTTGCATTTCTTCTATTAATAGCAGTAGGAATATGAAACTATACAAAGGGAAGTTAATATTTTGAAACAACACATTTCAGAAATGAAAAGCATTCTTCCTTACTGAGTTTAGAGTTACAGACATATAGTGTCTCATAAACATCTTACTATTAACGTTCTGTGGGTACTTAAAGGGAATAATCTGCTTTTATTGTGTGAGGATAGGAACTTCCTTCTGGAATAAGAAATTTTGTAGCCAAATTGTAAAATTACATAAAATTTTTGTGAGGTCAGCACTACTTTAAATGAGCATATAGAGATAGCAAAGCACAAGCTTTGCTGTCAAAGAGATGATTGCCTTGTTGGGGAGAGAAACAAACCATTAAGTTATATGACATTTATACGTGGTCAGTGAGGGCACAAAGGAGGGTGAATGGCTGCTTCTGCTGAATGGAGAAAGGACCGGGAAAGGCTTCTAGAAAAAGGGATAGTTTTAGCTGGATATTGGAAGATGAATGTTTGCCAGCAGGGGAGGATTTCTAAACAAATTAAAGAGTAGCATGTTTAAATATGTGGAAGCACTATACTTTCTGGAGCCTAGGATGAGAAAGGGGAAAGATGAGAGCAGTGAGAGCAGGCAGAAAGTCAGGAGTGAGATCATGCAAAGCTTTGAAATTTGGACTTTGTATTATAAGTGTTCGGAGCCCTTTCAGGATAATGATTTGAATTTTCCTTCTCTCTACCATGTCATTTTAAAGGCATATACTCCTACAGGGCAATAAATGGCATGCTAAATCTTCAGTAGACATTGAACTTAATTACCCAAGTGATATTAGAGCCTAAAACTGAGTTTGTGTAATTGGAAATTCATTTAGGTGGTGAGTTATGTAACTAGATGAGTGTGTTAGAGGTTTGGGAAGTAAAAAAAAACACAAGAAATTTGTTAAATGCTTTCAGTTATTGAGCATGCATTATATT
Source organism: Mustela erminea (assembly GCF_009829155.1). Taxonomy (NCBI): domain Eukaryota; kingdom Metazoa; phylum Chordata; class Mammalia; order Carnivora; family Mustelidae; genus Mustela; species Mustela erminea. The sequence continues at coordinate 53,230,896 of NC_045622.1, read as the reverse complement.
GCTAAATTGTTTCATGTATTTTAGCTTATTATTCCTTACCACTATTATTCCCATTATCTGGATTAGGAAAAATTTAGTCTTTTGGTTAAGTGATTTGCTCAAGGTCTATAGCAAATAAGTGGCAGACTCTGAAATTTATCACCTGTCTCTAAGTCCAGTGTTCTTTCTGTTGTAGAACAAAATGTGTTATAGACATTGTCAACAGAACCTCTTCACCCCTCATGAGTAACTGTGTACCTTTGCCCTTCCTTGATGCTGATGTAGAAGGCAAGAGGCCAGAGTAATCCACAATAACTGAAAAATTTGTTTACCATGGTAAAGCTAGCACTGGTGGAGACCCATCTGAAGGTGCTAGCCTTTCTGTGGCCGGTCACCTAATCTGATTGGTTTTATGTGGCTATAGTCAGATCTAAGTAGCAGTACTAGGGAAGCAAGAGAGATTTGGGATTTGCAGAATTGTTAGAATAAGTTTTCTTCACTTTCATTAATGCACTTCATTTACCTGTTTTTCTTTTAATATTTTGTAGGTTTACCTTAAGGTAAAGGAGCCTATATTCCATCAGGTAATTTTAAAAAATTATTACACACGTGATTGTTTAACAGTACTTGCCTGCATTGTGTTTCCTTTTCTGGTAAATTATATGCAATACAATTTCTGAAAATGAAATGGTAGATGTCCTATGAAAGTGTTTAAAACAGAGTTTGCAAACTCAAGTGCCTAAAGGATACCAGTGCCCAGGCCCAGCTGTCTTTAGTAGTCAGTATACAAGTGTAGCATTGCTCTTATAAGAAAAATCAAAGTATTCATGTACATACACATACAAGGTCCTTTTTATGACATCATTTTCTAGAAAAGATAGACTGAAGATTCCCCAAATATTTCCCTCCTAGTATTTTATGAGTTTTTTAAGGTGGGAGATTATTTACATTGAGGAGAGCAGACATAGGAAACTTTTCCGTAGGAAATAATGATTTAAGTATATCCCATAATGAAACCAGAGGAAAATAAAGTAGCAGACCCCAAATAGAGCCATTGTTCATTGAGTGCTGTCATGTGCCTGGCATTATGCCATTACTGCACAGACTCTGATCTCCCCAGCAGTTCTACAAATTAAGGATTATTTTTCACATTTTAAAGGAAATGAACTCAGAGATACTAAGAATTTATCCAGCTTTACACAGTTATTAAGGGGCAGAGCCAGGATTGTAACCTAGATTTGACTCCTATCACAATTCTTTTAACAAACTGGAAAACAAACAAATAATAAATAAATAAGGACACATTTCAAGAGTATCAGAAGCCTTGCAGTTTTAGAATATTTTGTGCTTACTTAAAAAGTAAGTGTTCCTGTATCTTTTTAAACTTCAGCTAGATAATAATCATCTAACTGAAATCTGTTTCTTAAAATAAATTCCAAAAGCACGTTATTGTGCTTTGCTTTTCTACAGGCAAGCCTAAAGTAGATGTTACCAGAGAGAACATCCTTACTTCCTTAATATTTTAACTTGGAGTATGTCATTATGGAATTACCTCTTTATGAAGAAAGATTTATTGACACAGTGTAGAGGATGAAGTTTATGTGTATTAAGTATACTTCAGCTTTTGTAAATTTCTGATTTGTCTTTATAAGAAAGAAAAATCATAAGAGCAAAAAAAACCAAAATATGAAAATTTGGGGTTAATTTTTATAAGCTTATGTCCATCAATTTTCCATTTTGTGTTTTAGACTATTTTACACTATGTTTATGTAATAAAATTAACAAACTGTTCATTTAACTTCCCATGCTGCAACTTTCATGTGTTTTTTTCAGTAATAAGTATTTTCTTTTCTGTATATAGTGGTAAATGTTTGCTACTAGGAAGGAAGGGAGGGAAGGATGAAAGCTTAGAACTATGGGTTATACACTAGGCCTTCTCAGGAGAGAAGTGAAGAAGTAGAGAAATGGTAGGGTGAAGTAGATAAGTAGTCTCAAGGTAGAAGACAAGTATTCATTTAACAGATGTCCACTGTGTACCTTCTCAGTACCAAATTCTGAGCTCAAAGTTGGAAATAGAGGGGCAGTGGAGCAAAAATGTGAATACCTAAAATCAGGCAGACCTGGATACAAATCAAGTGTCTACTTACTAACTGTATACCCTGGACAAATTACTTACCTTCTTTGAGCTTTGGTTTCCTCATTATTCCACAAACACTTTAAGTGCTTTCAGTATGCCAGATGCTGTACTAGGCATAAAAGGGATACTAGTGAATAAAATAACAGTGTCTCTGCTCTTGAGGGGCTCATTATCCTCTATGTCTAAAATTGTATAATAATCTCCTAAGATTGTCTGAGGATTAAAGGATGTACTGCAGGGGCGCCTCGCTGGCCCAGTCAGTAGAGCATGTGACTTCATCTCGGGGTTGTAAGTTTGAGCCCTATGTTGGGTGTAGAGGTGACTTAAGAATAAAATCTTCTAAAAAATAAAAATAAATTTAAAAATAAATGAAATAAGAGGGTTCCCCTTTCTCCACATCCCCTCTAACACATGTTGTTTCCTGTCTTGTTAATTTTGGCCATTCTAACTGGTCTAAGGTGATATCTCACTGTGATTTTAATTTGAATCTCCCTGATGGCTAGTGATGATGAGCATTTTTTCATGTGTCTGGTAGCCATTTGTATGTCTTCATTGGAGAAGTGTCTGTTCATATCTTCTGCCCATTTTTTGATATGATTGTCTGTTTTGTGTGTGTTGAGTTTGAGGAGTTCTTTATAGATCCTGGATATCAACCTTTTGTCTGTATTGTCATTTGCAAATATCTTCTCCCATTCTGTGGGTTGCCTCTTTGTTTTTTTTTTTTTTTGACTGTTTCCTTTGATTTTGATGAAGTCCCAAAAGTTTATTTTCGCTTTTGTTTCCTTTGCCTTTGGAGACATATCTTGAAAGAAGTTGCTGTGGCTGATATCGAAGAGATTACTGCCTATGTTCCCTCTAGGGTTCTGATGGATTCCTGTCTCACGTTGAGGTCTTTTATCCATTTTGAGTTTATCTTTGTGTACGGTGTAAGAGAATGGTCGAGTTTCATTCTTCTACATATAGCTTTCCAGTTTTCCCAGCACCATTTATTGAAGAGACTGTCTTTTTTCCACTGTATATTTTTTCCTGTTTTGTTGAAGATTAATTGACCATAGAGTTGAGGGTCCATATCTGGGCTCTCTACTCTGTTCCACTGGTCTATGTGTCTGTTTTTATGCCAGTACCATGCTGTCTTGGTGATCACAGCTTTGTAATAAAGCTTGAAATCAGGTAACATGATGCCCCCAGTTTTATTTTTGTTTTTCAACATTTCCTTAGTGATTCGGGGTCTCTTCTGATTCCACAGAAATTTTTGGATTATTTGCTCCATCTCTTTGAAGAATACCGGTGGAATTTTGATCGGAATGACATTAAAAGTATAGATTGCTCTAGGCAGTATAGACATTTTAACAGTGTTTATTCTTCCAATCCAAGAGCATGGAATGGTCTTCCATCTTTTTGTGTCTTCTTCAATTTCTTTCATGAGTGTTCTATAGTTCCTCAAGTACAGATCCTTTACCTCTTTGGTTAGGTTTATTCCCAGGTATCTTATGGTTCTTGGTGCTATAGTAAATGGAATCGATTCTCTAATTTCCCTTTCTGTATTTTCGTTGTTAGTGTATAAGAAAGCCACTGATTTCTGCACATTGACTTTGTATCCTGCCACGTTGCTGAATTGCTGTATGAATTCTAGTAGTTTGGAGGTGGAGTCCTTTGGGTTTTCCATATAATCATGTCATCTGCGCAGAGAGAGAGTTTGACTTCTTCATTGCCAATTTGGATACCTTTTATTTCTCTTTGTTGTCTGATTGCTGTTGCTAGGACTTCTAATACTATGTTGAACAAGAGTGGTGAAAGTGGGCATCCTTGTCTTGTTCCTGATCTCAGTGCTGCAAGCTTTTTCCCATTGAGGATGATATTTGCTATGGGTCTTTCATAGATAGATTTTATGAAATTCAGGAATGTTCCCTCTATCCCTATACTTTGAAGCGTTTTAATCAGAAATGGATGCTGGATTTTGTCAAATGCTTTTTCTGCATCAATTGAGAGGACCATGTGGTTCTTCTCTTTTCTCACATTAACTTGTTCTATGATATTGATTGATTTGCGAATGTTGAGCCATCCTTGTAGCCCAGGGATGAATCCCACCTGGTCATGGTGGATAATCTTTTTAATGTGCTTACACTGTTGGTGGGAATGCAAGTTGGTGCATCCTCTTTGGAGAAAAGTGTGGAGATTCCTCAAGAAATTAAAAATAGAACTTCCCTATGACCCTGCAATTGCACTCCTGGGTATTTACCCCAAAGATACAGATGTCATGAAAAGAAGGGCCATCTGTACCCCAGTGTTTATAGCAGCAATGGCCACGGTCACCAGACTGTGGAAAGAACCAAGATGACCTTCAACGGACAAATGGATAAGGAAAATGTGGTCCATATACTCTATGGAGTATTATGCCTCCATCAGAAAGGATGAATACCCAACTTTTGTAGCAACATGGACGGGATTGGAAAAGATTATGTTGAATGAAATAAGTCAAGCAGAGAGAGTCAATTATCATATGGTTTCACTTATTTGTAGAGCATAACAAATAGCATGGATGACATGGGGAGTTAGAGAGGAGAAGGGAGTTGGGGGAAATTGGAAGGGGAGGTGAACCATGAAAGACTATGGACTCTGAAAAACAATCTGAGGGGTTTGGAGTGGTGGGGGGGGGTGGGAGGTTGGGGTACCAGGTGGTGGGTATTATAGAGGGCACGGATTGCATGGAGCACTGGGTGTGGTGAAAAAATAATGAATACTGTTATGCTGAAAAAAAAAAAAAAAAGAAAGAATGCATATAAAATCCCTACCACATGGTAAGCAGTTAGTAAATGCTAATTAATATTAATAAACCGAAGTAAATAAGGCATGATTACTGTTCTCAGGGTCAGGAAGATAGACTTGTAAAAAAAAATATTTATAGTATGTAAAAACACTATTAATGCAGACAAGGGTGCAGTCTCTCTGCTTACATGACTCATGATAGGATTACAAAATATCATGGTTGCATATAGCTAAAGTATTATTTCCTCTAATATTGAAAAACAAAATCAGGAAGATGGTCTGCTATTGTGATACAGTAGTATTTCTCGCTATTTGTAATGTTTTATTTGAAGAGATCTTTGGCCCAAAGTCTAATCTGGAATATCCTTTCCTGTCCCGTTAAGTAATTAGAATTGATTTTCTTCTTTTTAAGTAAGCTCTGCACCCAATGTGGGCTTGAACTCACCAGCCTGAGATCAAGAGCTGCAAGCTCTACCTACTCAGGCAAGCCGGACACCCCAGAATCAATATATTTTTTGTATTCTATTCCTAATCGGTTTCTGGGTATCATCCTTAAAGAGAACTGCTTTTTCTGAGAACCTTTTGTCTAAGTTTGTAGACTATCACTCTCATTCTTTTATATCACTATTGATATTATGTATAGAAATTTAGAAAAATTATTTTGAAATTTGTAATTGGAAAATTGTTTTGGAATTTGTAATTGGAAAAATTGTTTTGAAATTTATGACTAGATTTACAGAAGTTTAAAGATCTTAGAAGTAATGGAAAAGGAGGGAAAAGCATTGTTACCTAATATAAAGTAACTCTGGCTTGAGAGTTTGGAATTTGATTTCTTACCACTTCCAATTTCTTGAAGTTTGGAATCTCAAACCTTGCTGCTTCGTTATCCATGGACATGCTGTGCCTGTTCTTCAGTTTCCTCACCTATAATATGTTTAAAATAAGAAGAGGTTTTATTTCACAAGGGTAATATAAAAATACTATATAAGGTAAAGCACAAGGCAATAAATACAGTCAGTAATAGTGTGACACTGAAAATACATATGAAGGTGTAAGATGATGCAGTAAGTTTCTGCCTATGGTAATCACAGAAAGCTTCTGAAAGGAGATATTTGAGTTGGGACTAGACAGATAAGTGGTGGTGATACACAATTAGAAGGAAAGAGTTAATAAACACTTTAAAAATATCTGTCACAGCCAGGATGATTGTCTTGCTAACCAGATGAGCTTCCATGAAGGAGAAAATACTGATAACAGTTCTACTTTACTGTATTAAAACCCAAGGTGATCCAGACATCTCCAGAAGAGCCAAATGCTGTTTCTTTAATTTGATGGCCTTGCCAAGGGTTATACTAAAACCATAAACCTGCCACATTCAGTAGAAATACTAATGTATCTTAAGAAACCAACAACAAAAAAAGTATACATGAAAATAAGATAAAAGAACTTTTAAGTCAGTGAACCTCTTTAAGCCAATTGATAAATCACTAATTGAATGTCTCAGATGAAATTTCATCTGTTATCTCAGAGAGTACTATTGATTAAATCTTCCTGCCAAAGTAGATGTCTCCTAGAGATAGAGACATGACACATCAGTATTTTACTACTCTCCCTTCTAATTTAATACACTGTATAAACAATTTGAAAAACAGGAACTTAAGCAGATTTATGTAAATTTATTATTTTTTTTAAAGACTTTATTTATTTGACAGGGAGAGAGAGAGTGCACAAGCAGAGGGAAAAGCAGACTCCCCACTGAGCAAGGAGCCCGATGTGAGGCTTGATGTGAGGCTCGATCTCAGGACCCTGAGATCATGATCTGATCTGAAGGCAGATGCTTAACCAACCGAGCCACCCAGGTGCCCCTCTTTTATATAGTTTATATAGATTGACTTACCTATTACCTTACTAAATATCAACAAACCTATATAGAAGTTACCATCTTCATTTTATAGGTGAGATAAATGAGAGTTAGAAAGGTTAAATAATTTGTCCAATGTTTCTCACCTAGTTACTAGGAGCTCTGAAAATTGAACCCAGGTCTTTTTTATTCCAAAGCCCATATTCCTTCTGTGATATGATGATACTCCTGTAGCAGATTACTTTGCAATTTAGTTTATTATCAAAATGAAAATATTTTAGGTGAAAATTATAAAGAGCAAAAAAGATGTACTCCATTATCTTTTTATTTAAAAGATGACTAATACTAGAATATGCACAGAAAAAAGTTATGAAGGTTATGTGACTACCTCTAGGTGCAGGAGAAACTGTGAAATCAAGCTTTTATAAAAGCGGGACATATTGTCGGCCAAACAATATCAGTCTTCTACAAAGAAAAAAATAAAAGGAAAGGTTGGATACTGAGTGGATCCCTGGCAGGGCCTGGCCACAGATCCTAGGAGAGAATCAGAATGTATGGTGGGAGGTGCTTGTGGAAAGAAGAAAAGTAATTTGGAAAAGCCTCAGTGCACTGCCAGGGTATAGGTTCGAACTTATCCATTATTTGATATGTTTAGCATACTCCTTAAGCAATCCATTCCCCTTGACTTCTCTATGGTGCTAATTCCTAAATATGTTTCTTCAGCTTAGATTTTTTCTTCTAAGATTTAGACCCAGATTTCTAACATCTGTTCCCAGAGATATCTACATGGATATCTCACTGACACTTCAAACTTTGAACATACCTAGAAATGAAATCACCATTTTTCTCTCCAGTATTTCTTCTCTTCCTGTATTCCCTAACCCAAGGAAAATGTTACCATGCACCTAACTGCTAAAGTCGTAAACCAGGCCATCATTGACTTTCCCAACTCTTCTAACTGCCATATCAAATTATTATCAGTCCAAGCCCTAAATAGCTCTCTAATCTGTTTCTCTCTATTCCCACTGGTAGTACCCTGGTTCAGGCCCCATCACTCACCTAGGTTACTGTAATACCTCGTCATTGGTTGGTTTTCCATTGGTCTTGGCTCCCTCTAATTCATTCTCCACCCAGCAAGAGAGGGATATCTTTCTAATACATGAGTGATCATGTTGCACTGTTGCTGAAACTTCCATTGACTTCCCTTTGTCTGTAAGATAAAGTTTAACTAAACATGATTTGAAAAGGTAGACTTGACCTCTGGTTTTACCTTTCTGACTTCATTTTTCCCACTCTTTCCTCCAACAATATATTCTAGACATACTTTTTTTTATTCATGCCAGTTTACTTTTCTTCTAGATCCAATCACACACACACCCTTTCTCTCTCTTTTTTTAGAGAGTGAGCACATGCACAGGAGATCAGGAGGAGCAGAAGGAGAGGGTGAGAGAGAATCTCAGGCAGACCCTGATGCAAGGGCTTGATCTCAAGATACAAGATCATGACCTGAGCCGAAATCAAGAGTCCAACACCTAAATGACTGAGCCACCCAGGCGCCTCTCTTTTAGCTTCTCTTAATATTTCAATGGTTATTAATGATGTTTCTAGTAATGTTTCAGTTATAAAATTAAAAATTATATCCTCCATAAAAGTCTTTCTGATCTGCATAAGTCTAGGTGGCTTTCGAATGTACTTACAAAGTACTCTGTACAGTCCTTGTCACAGAATTAAATATTACATTTTTAATTGCCTGATTACTTATCTCTTTCCACACTAGATTGTAATTGCTGTGAGAGCAGTCATCATGCCTTCCTTGTTCACCATTAGAACATCATGGCTGCAGTTATGGATTTAATCTGACAATCAACCTCTAATCAGGTTTAATCTAATGCTGTGTTTACTTAGCTCTATAAAGAAATACATGGTAGAGAATATAGCAAGTATGATATTTTCATCTTATCAGGAGATCCAGAGTTATGTATATATACAGATTCTTTTGTCGTCTCATCCACATAAGTTATGTATAGCTGCCAGGGATGACAGCTAAGTGTAGTGGAGGTCATTATAACACATAGGAGGTACAACCCCCTTTTCCTACCATTCTTTATGATGAACACCTTTCATATTGTTCTAATGCAGGCCCCAAGCCTTTAACCTAGATGCAGTCCTTCACAACCAGAGCAGACATAACATTTTCCATTTATCTTAATTGTGATATTCAAGGCTGGGAAACTGAGGTCATTCTTAACCAGCCCTGCATCAAGACAATGCCTGATACTAATCCTTTGCTCCACACCATCATATCCCCAGGGTCTAGCACAATGCTCAATAAATATTTGTTGGAGTCTACTGTTGTAGAGAGACTATGAGTAGTAGGCAGGAGCCATTTCAAGGCTTTATAAAAGAGTCCACACGAAATATAAAGATATAGGAAGGTTGAAAGTGAAAGTGTGGTAAAGTATATATACCATGCAAACACTAAGCATAATTGTGTTGTATGTGGATAGTTACTTTATTATAGAACAAAACAGACTTCAAGGGAAAAGCATTTCTCTTGTTAAGAAGGGCTTACCTCATAGCGTTAAAAATACTCAATTCGGTGCACCTGGATGGCTCAGTGGTTTAAAGCCTCTGCCTTCTGTTCAGGTCATGATCCCAGGGTCCTGGGATCGAGCCCCGCATCAGGCTCTCTGCTCGGTGAGGAGCCTGCTTCCTCCTCTCTCTCTCTGCCTGCCTCTCTGCCTGCTTGTGATCTCTGTCTGTCAAAAAAATAATAAAAAAAAAATACTCAATTCATCAGAAAATTATAATAACTTAAAATTTATATGTATCTAATACATGTAATGTCTCAAATATATAATGCAAAAATTGACAGAACTAAAAGAAAAAATAGACAAATCTATAATTTTAGATTATTTTAATAGCTCTCAGTAATTTATATAAGATGTAAAATATTTAAACAACATGCTTAAGAAACTTGATCCATGGGGCACCTGGGTGGCTCAGTCAACTGGGCGGCCAACTCTTGATTTTGGCTCAGGTCATGATCCTCAGGGTCCTGAGATCCAGCCCTATGTCAGACTTCCCACTCAGCAGGGAGTCTACTTGAGGACTCTCGCCCTCCCGCTCCTTCTGCCCCTCTCCCCGCTCATAGAGTCTCGCTCCCTGAAATTAACTAATTAAAAAGAAACTTGCCAGATGTAAAATACTGCATCCAACAATTGCAAAAGCACATTTTTTTTCAAGCCCTTAGAGAACATTTACAAAAATTTACCATACACTTGCCCACACAGCATCTTAAATTTCAAAGGATTAGAATCAAAATATAATTCCTGACTGTAATGCAATTATATTAAATATAAGTAATATAATTCTAAATAACACATGGATCAAAGAAATCATAGATACTGGAAAATACTTTGAGTTAAATCATAATGAAAATAAATATATGTTGGGGCGCCTGGGTGGCTCAGTTGTTGGGCATCTGCCTTTGGCTCAGGTGGTGATCCCAGGGTCCTGGGATCGAGCCCTACATTGGGCTCCTTGCTTGGCGGGAAGCCTGCTTCTCCTTCTTCCATTCCCCCTGCTTGTATTCCTTCTCTTGCTGTCTGTCTGTCTGTCTGTCAAATTAATAAATAAAATCTTTTTAAAAAATAAAATAAATAAATACATGTTAAAGCTTGTAGGTCTCTGCAAAATTAATACTTGGAGACAAATATTTAGCTTTAAAATGTGTATACCAAAAAAAAAAAAAGAAGAAGAAGACCCAAAAGAGGAGTTTTGTTGTATATTTCAAGAAACAAGGGAACGATAAATAGCAAAAATGAACACAATAGAAAGCAAATATAGGGGTGCCTGGGTGGCTCAGTGGGTTAAGCCTCTGCCTTCAGCTCAGGTCATGATCTGAGGGTCCTGGGATCGAGGCCCACATCGGGATCTCCACTTGGTGGGGAGCCTGCTTCTCCCTCTCTCTCTCTGCTTACTTGTGATCTCTCTCTGTCAAATAAATAAATAAAATCCTTAAAAAAAAGAAAGAAGACAAATATAGAGAAAATCAGCAAAGCCATAAGTTTCTTCTTCAAAAAGACAAGTAAAGTTAACATATATCCATAGCAAATTTGATCAAGGAGGAAAAAGGCAAGCACAAGTAATACCATAAATGAAAGGAGGATACCACATCAAATCCTAGAGGCATTAAAAAGTTAATTGACTATTATGAGGGACATTATATCAATAAATTTAAAGTTTTATTTTTTAAGTGGACAGATTTCCTAGAAGTATAACCTGCTAAGAGAAATAAGTCAGAATGAAATGCTGTGTATTTTCACTCATAGGGGGAATTTAAGAAACAAAGGAAAACAAACAAACAAACTTAACTATAAAGAACGAACAAACTGTTGGTTACCAGAGAGGAGGGGAGATGAGTGAGATAAGTTGGGGGGGGATCAAGAGTACACCTTTGATAAGGATTGAGTAATTTATAGAATTATCGAATAATGATGCAACAATTGTGATATTGTTGAATTACAGTAGTGATACTGTATACCTGAAACTAATCTAATAATTATACTGGAATTAATAGGAAAAAAGATAATTGTATTTGGGAACAGGTTCTTGAAAGAATTAACATAAAATGAGGTCATATGGATAGGCCATAATCCAGTATGACGGGTGTCCTTATAAAGAGAGATTAGGACACAGTTATATACAGAAGATCATATAAAGATGTTGGAAAAAGATAACCACCTATAAGCCTAAAAGAAAATCCCTCAGAGGAAACCAAACATGCTTGCACCTTTATCTTGAATTTCTAGCCTCCAGAAATATAAGGAAATGAATTTCTGTTGTTTAAGCAAAAAAAAACCCTAAAGTCATTTTTGTAATAATTATTACCTATTTGTTGAAATAGGCATTATTAGAAAGATATGATAAAATAAAAATAAAATGCATATTCAAATAATAATTTTATGAACTATTATTAGTAAATATATTTAGTCTTAAATGTTTTTTAAAAATAATTATTAAATTACATTTAATTTATTAGACATTATTAATTATTAGATAGAAATGAAGTGGATATTAAGCAGCAGTGAAAATGAATACACCACAGCTCATATAACAAGCTGAATTAGTTCACAGACATCATATTGAGTAGAGGAAGTTTGATACATACATATTATAGGGTTCCATTTATAATGAGGTTCAAAACAGGCAAAATTAAACTCTAATATTAGAAGTCAGAATAGTGGTCAATCTTGGGGAAGAGGGATTAAGACGATGGGGTATTGAGGTTGATTTATGGTATGCTGTCAACAGTCCATTTTTTACTTACAAAGTCAAAAAGTACAGATACTTGTTTTGTGATAATCATCAAACCAGGTTTATCTTTTGAGCACTCGTGTGTGTGTGTGTGTTTTCAGTATGAAAAGTTTTTTAAACTTAAAGGAACAATAAAATGATAGACAACCAAGTGAAAACAAAAGATTGAACAATAGAGGACATCAAACAATCACTAAATATAACATACATTGTTCAACCTGTAACCTGGGAATATATAAAAAAACCTCATAGATTGACAGAAGTTTAGACATCTGACTATATCATAGGTTGGTGAGAATGTAGCACAAAAGAAACATACACTAGTTGAAGTAAAAATTGATAAAACCACTCTGGGAGACAGTTAAACTTTTTAGTTATTTTGATAATATATAGCCTCTGATCTGACAGTTACACTCCTAGGTACATCCCCTAGATAAATTTGTGTACATGTGCACTAGCAGTAAAAACTGGAAATAACCCCAAAATGTTGAACATAAGAATGGGTAAATACGTTGTGGTATTTTTACCCAGTTAAATAGTATTTAATATAAGAAATGAATGAAATATGGCTACATACACAATGTAACTGAATCTTAAAGAACAAGATGAAAACAAAAGTGTGCACGATTACTCTATTATAAATTAAAATTCAGGTCTATTAAAATTCAAAAAACAGTATTTAGGAATTCATATTTAGGAGACCAGTTTAAGTTAGTAAATATGTAAAGAAAAGCAAAAAAAATATTTATTATAAAAGTCAAAAGAGTGGTTTCCTCTAAGAAGATTGGGAGGGGGACTGGAAAGAGACACATGGAGTACTTTGGAATGTTAACAGGGGTCTGTTTTTACCTGAATGGTACTTTCCTGGCTATTGATTTGTAAATACTTATAAAGTTGTACATTTCTTTTCTATGCAATTTTAAAATATTTAATATTTCTTACTTTTAAAAGTTAAAATTTCCCACTGGGTTCAATTTTCCTGGTAGTGGTACCTATTCAGTGCTCAGTATAGAGGAGAAGGAGTTGATGGAGCCAGGTCTAGGAAGATGTGGGTGGGAACATATAGAATAAAGAACACAGGAATATATTAACATCAATCAAAAAGAAATAGGCATCTCTTTGGAGATGAGAAATGGGAGAAGGAATGTAGGTTGAAATTGCATCTGAATGCAGAAACATTTAGGAGGAAAATTTAAAAGAGTTCAAGGGACACCTGGGTAGTTCAATCAGTTAAGCTTCTGGCTCTTGATTTCAGCTCAGAGCTGTGAGATCGAGCTCCACGTCAGGCAGGCACAGAGCCTGCTTAAGATTCTCTCTCTCCCTCTCCCTCTGTCCCTCCCCTCACATCCCTTCTCTCCCTCTCTTAAAAATTATAATAATAATAGTAAAAGAGTTCAGATTTATACTGTTATAAAATGGGAAGTAGAGTCATTTGTTTAAAGTGAAGCTAAAGATAAAGGATTTAGGAAGTGAGGCAGCCTATGTATGGGAGAAGATATTTGTAAGAAGTCTGTTCTTTAAAATGTAACAATATCATATTCAAAGGGTCTGTCCAACAAGAAGATCTAACAATTTTAAATATCTATGCCCCTAACATGGGAGCAGCCAACTATATAAACCAATTAATAACAAAATCAGAGAGGACGCCTGGGTGGCTCAGTGGGTTAAGCCATTGCCTTCAGCTCAGGTCATGATCTCAGGGTCCTGGGATCGAGTCCCGCATCGGGCTCTCTGCTCAGCAGGGAGCCTGCTTCCTTCTCTCTCTCTCTCTGCCTGCCTCTCTGCCTACTTGTGATCTCTCTCTGTCAAATAAATAAATAAAATCTTTTAAAAAAAATCAAAGAAACACATTGGCAATAATACAGTAATAGTAAGGGACCTTAATACTCCCCTCACTGAAATGGACAGATCATCCAAGCAAAAGATCAACAAGGAAATAAAGACCTTAAATGACACACTGGACCAGATAGACATCACAGATATATTCAGAACATTCCATCCCAAAGCAACAGAATACACATTCTTCTATAGTGCACAAGGAACATTCTCTAGAATAGATTACATCCTGGGTCATAAATCAGGTCTCAACCAGTATCAAAAGATTGAGATTCCCTGCATATTTTCAGACCACAATGCTCTGAAGCTAGAACTCAGTCACATGAGGAAATTTGGAAAGAACCCAAATATGTGGAGACTAAACAGCATCCTTCTAAAAAATGAATTGTTCAACCAGGAAATTAAAGAAAAATTGAAAAAATTCATGGAAACAAATGATAATGAAAACACAACAGTTCAAAATCTGTGGGACACAGCAAAGGCAGTCCTGAGAGGAAAATATATAGCAGTACAAGCCTTTCTCAAGAAACAAGAAAGGTCTCAAATACACAACCTAACCCTACACCTAAAGGAGCTAGAGAAAGAACAGCAAAGAAAGCCTAAACCCAGCAGGAGAAGAGAAATCATAAAGATCAGAGCAGAAATCAATGAAATAGAAACCAAAAAAGAAACAGTGGAACAAATCAATGAAACAAGGAGCTGGTTCTTTGAAAGAATTAATATGATTGATAAACCCCTGGCCAGATTTATCAAAAGAAAAGAGAAAAGACCCAAATAAATGAAATCATGAATGAAAGAGAGAGATCACAACCAACACCAAAGAAAAACAAACAATTATAAGAACATATTATGAGCAACTCTGTGCCAACAAATTTGACAATCTGGAAGAAATGGATGCATTCCTAGAGACATATAAACTACCTCAACTGAACCAGGAAGAAATAGAAAACCTGAACAGACCCATAACCAGTAAGGAGATTGAAACAGTCATCAAAAATCTCCAAGCAAACAAAAGCCCTGGGCCAGATGGCTTCCCAGGGGAATTCTACCAAACATTTAAAGAAGAACTAATTCTTATTCTCCTGAAACTGTTCCAAAAATAGAAATGGAAAGAAAACTTCTGAGCTCATTTTATGAGGCCAGCATCATCTGGTTTTGATCCCAAAACCAGACAAGGATCCCATCAAAAAAGAGAATTACAGACCAATATCCCTGATGAACACGGATGCAAAAGTTCTCACCAAAATACTAGCCAATAGGATCCAACAGTACATTAAAAGGATTATTCACCACGACCAAGTGGGATTTATTCCTGGGCTGCAAGGTTGGTTCAACATCCACAAATCAATCAGTGTGATACAATACATTAATAAAAGAAAGAACAAGAACCATATGGTACTCTCAATAGATGCTGAAAAAGCATTTGACAAAGTACAGCATCCCTTCCTGATCAAAACTCTTCAAAGTGTAGGGATAGAGGACACATACCTCAATATTATCAAAGCCATCTATGAAAAACCCACCACAAATATCATTCTCAATGGAGAAAAACTGAGAGCTTTTCCACTAAGGTCAGGAACACGGCAGGGATGTCCATTATCACCACTGCTATTCAACATAGTACTAGAAGTCCTTTCCTCAGCCATCAGACAACAAAAAGAAATCAAAGGCATCCAGATGGCATCCAGATCGGCCAAGAAGAAGTCAAACTATCACTCTTTGCAGATGATATGACACTATACGTGGAAAACCCAAAAGACTCCACTCCAAATCTGCTAGAACTTGTACAGGAATACAGTAAAGTGTCAGGATATAAAATCATTGCACAGAAATCAGTTGCATTTCTTTACAGCAACAACGAGACAGAAGAAGGAGAAATTAAGGTGTCCATCCCATTTACAGTTGCACCCAAAACCATAAGATACCCAGGAATAAACCTAACCAAAGAGACAAAGGATCTATACTCAGAAAACTATAAAATACTCATGAAAGGAATTGAGAAAGACACAAAAAAATGGAAAAATGTTCCATGCTCATGGATTAGATGAACAAATATTGTGAAAATGTCTATGCTACCTAAAGCAATCTACACATTTAGTGCAATCCCTATCAAAATACCATCCATTTTTTTCAAAGAAATGGAGCAGATAATCCTAAAATTTATATGGATCCAGAAAAGACCTTGAATAGCTAAAGGAATATTGAAAAAGAAAGCCAAAGTTGGTGGCATCACAATTCCGGACTTCAAGCTCTGTTACAAAGCTGTCATCATCAAGACAGTATGGTACTGGCCAAAAACAGACACATAGATCAATGGAACAGAATAGAGAGCCCAGAAATAGACCCTCAACTCTATGGTCAACTAATCTTAGACGAAGCAGGAATGAATGTCCAGTGGAAAAAAGACAGCCTCTTCAACAAATGGTGTTGGGAAAATTGGACCATTTCCCTACACCACACATGAAAACAGACTCAAAATGGATGAAGGACCTCAATGTGAGAAAGGAATCCTTCAAAATCCTTGAGGAGAACACGGGCAGCAACCTCTTTGGCCTCAGCCACAGCAACCTCTTCCTAGGAACATCGCCAAAGGCAAGGGAAGCAAGGGCAAAAATGAACTATTGGGACTTCATCAAGATCAAAATCTTTTGCACAGCAAAGGAAACAGTTAACAAAACCAAAAGTCAACTGACAGAATGGGAGAAGATATTTGCAATGACATATCAGATAAAGGGCTAGTATCCAAAATCTATAAAGAGCTTAGCAAACTCAATACCCAAAGAACAAATAATCCAATCAAGAAATGGACAGAGGACATGAACAGACATTTCTGCAAAGAAGATATCCAGATGGCCAACAGACACATGAAAAAGTGCTCCACATCACTCAGCATCAGGGAAATAATAATCAAAACTACAACGAGATACCACCTCACACCAGTCAGAATGGCTAAAATTAACAAGACAGGAAATGACAGATGCTGGCAAGCATGCAGAGAAAGGGGAACCCTCCTGCACTATTGGTGGGAATGCAAGCTGGTGCAACCACTCTGGGAAACAGCATGGAGGTTCCTCAAAAAGTTGAGAATAGAGCTACCTTATGACCCAGCAATTGCACTACTGGGTATTTACCCTAAAGATACAAACGTAGTGATCCGAAGGGGCATGTGCACCTGAATGTTTATAGCAGCAACGTCCACAGTAGCCAAACTATGGAAAGAACCTAGATGTCCATCAACAGGTGAATGGATAATGAAGTCAATCATATGATCTCCCTGATATGAGGAAGTGGAGATGCAACATGGGGGGTATGGGGGGTAGGAAAAGAATAAATGAAACAAGATGGGATCGGGAGGGAGACAAACCATAAGAGACTCTTAATGTCACAAAAGAAACGGAGGGTGGCCGGGGGAGGGGGGTAGAGAGAGGGTGGTGGGGTTATGGACATTGGTGAGGGTATGTGCTATGGTGAGTGCTATGAAGTGTGTAAACCTGGCGATTCACAGACCTGTACCTCTGGGGTTAATAATACATTATATGTTTATTTAAAATTTTTAAAAATTAAAAAAAATTAAAAATAAAAAAATAAAATGTAACAAAAGATAATAAATACTTACATTTTATTGAGAGGGCCAGTTTAATAGGTAAAATATACTTACTTTGCCAAAAAATAATGATTTTACTAACTTCATTTTTCTTTTCTTATTCAGGTCATGTATGGAATGTTGGTCTTCACATTAGTACTTCGATCTATTTATATTGTTACATGGTAAGTGGTTTGGATCAACAGTATGATTAGATTACATTCAACCAATAATCTATAGCCTAAATTGAAATAACACCCAACTCTAGCAGTTGATATTGATAGAAAACTTCAGGCCAACATTTATTGTGGTATAAGATAATGAAATCTAGTTTTTTAAGCAAGGTGTTAATTAGCATCCTATAAAAACAAAAGTTCCACATTAATTTGAGGAAAATTGTATAATGGCCTCCTTTTGAGTATTTGTAATGTACATTAATGTATTGCCTTGAAAAATCCCTATAGTAAAAACAAAAATTGTTTTTGTTTCTCTGAAATTATGTGACTCAGAACCCTTCTTATAAACCACTATTTAAGGAAGAAAATGTCACAAAGAATTAGTAACTCCAGAAAGATTATTTAGGAAATAGTCATAATCTTTATAGAGTTTATGAACATTAAATAATATTCATGTGAGTAACTTCCATGGGATCTGGCCATGCAGCATGTGCTCAATAAATGAATAATATGATTTATGGGTTTATCCTTTTTTTCTTTTTTAATTGAGCTTTTTATTTTGAGGTAATTGTAGAAGCACATGTATTAACAGAGATCTCCTACACCCTTTACCTATTTTCTCCAATGATAATGTCTTGCAAAACTGTAGTACAACATTATAACCAGTATTTGACATTGACAGAGTCAAGATGCAGAACAATTCCATTGCCACAAGCATCTGTGTTGTCCTTTTGTAGCCATACCCACTTCTCTCCTATCCCATCATCTCACCACCTATTCTTAACTCCTGGCATTCACTAATCTATCCTTCATTTATATGATTTTTTAATTTCAAAGATATTATGTAAATGGAATCATACAGTATATATAATAGCCTATGGGATTGGCTTTTTGCACTCAGCATAATTTACTGGAGATGAGTACAATTTGTTGAGTGTGTCAGTAGTCCATCCGTTTCTATTGCTTAGTAATATTCCATGATATGGATGTATTACAGTTTAACTCTTGACCTGTTAAATGACATCTGGATTGTTTCTAGTTTTTGACTATAAAGAATAAAGTTGCTGTGAACATTTGTTTTTAGGTTTCTGTGTGAATGTAAATTTTCCTTTCTCTGGAATAAATGCCCAGAGTGGAATTACTAAATTATGTCATGGTATATGTTTAGTTTTTCTCAGAACTGCCATACTGTTTTCCAGCTGGGTTACCATTTTACATTTCCACCAGCAGTATACGAATAACCCAGTTTCTCTGCATTCTTGTCAATATTTCATGTTGTCACTATTTTTTTTACTTTACCCATTCTTACAGGTATGCACTAATCTCTCATTGTGGTTTTAATTTTCATTTCCCTGATGTCTAAAGATAAACATATTTTCATGCGTTTATTTGCCATCCGTATATCCTCTTTGTTGAAATGATTGTTTGTGTCTTTACCCAATTTCTGATGGTATTGTTTCTTTTTTTTTCAGTTGAGTTTTGAGAGTTCTTGATATATTTTAGATACTATTCCTTCATCAAATATGTAGCTAATATTTTCTCTCCCAGTCTATACCTTGTCTTCTCATACTCTTCACAGAGTCTTTAATAGAGCAAAACAGTTTTTAATTTTAATGAAGTCTAAATTATCAGTTTTCATTTTATGGATCATACTTTTGGTGTCAAATATAAGGACTCTCTCCCTAACCCTAGATTCCTAGATTTTATCCTGTTCTTTTTTTTTTTTCTAAAAGTTTTGTATGGTTTTATATTTTACATTTGAGTTCATGATTTATTTTTAGCTAACTTTCATTAAGGTATAAGGCTTAGGTCAAGGTCTTTTTTTTTTTTTTTTTTAACTTATGAATGTCCAGCTATCCTCGGACCACTGGTTGAGAAGACTTCCTGAAATTTCTCCACTGTATCGCTTTTGCTCTTTCCTCAAAAATGATTCATATATATTTATGTAGGTCTATTTCTGGGTTTTTTATTTTGTTACATTAATCTGTGTGTCCCTCCACCATTGCCACACACTCTTGATTACTGTAGCTATAAATAATACAACTCTTCAAATCATGTAGACTGTTTCCTCTCAGTTCTTTTTAAAATTGTTTTTAGGTGTTTAGGTTCTTTTGTCTGTCCATAAAAATTTTACAATATATATTTAAAATTTTTGTTTGAATTTTTTTAAGAATTACGTTAAACCTACATATCAATTTGCGAAGAATTCACATCTTTACTGTGTTGAGTCTTCCAGTCTTTAAACACATGTCTTTCCATTTACTTTGATTGTTCTTTGATTTTGTTTATCAGCATTTTGGAGTTTCCATTTTTTTTTTAAGGTTTTATTTATTTATTTGACAGAGAGGGAGAAATCACAGAAGCAAGAGAGGCAGAGAGTAGGCAGAGAAGCAGAGAGAGAGGAGGGGGCAGGCTTCCTGCTGAGCAGAGAGCCTATTGCAGGGCTCGATCCCAGGACCCTGAGATCATGACCCGAGCCGAAGGCAGAGGCTTAACCCACTGAGCCACCCAGGTGCCCCTGGAGTTTCCATTTCTTGAGCAATTGTAAATGGCATTTTATTTTTAAATTTAGGTGTCCACATGTTCATTGCTATTATATAGAAATACAGTTGGTTTTCTTTATGTTTATCTCGTATTCTGCCACCTTCTGAAAATAGTTCTAGAAGACTTTTATAGATGCCCGAGATTTGCTGCAAATAGGGCCAGTTTTTATCATCCTTTCTAATGTATATGCTTTTCATTTCCATTTTTGCCTTATTATCCTATCTAGAACTTCTAGGACTATACTGAGTAAGAGTGGTGAGAGTAGATTCTCTAGCCTTGTTTTTAGTTTTAGGGGAAATGGATTCAGTCTTTCACCATTAACTTAAGTGCAGTGTTAGCTGTATGGTTTTTGTAGATGTTCTTTATCAAGTTGAGGAAGTTCAATTTCATCATTTTTTCAATATCAGTTGATCACCTGATTTTCTCTGTAGACTGTGAGTATTATTGTTAATACATTGATTGATTTTCAAATACTGAATCAGCTTTGTTATTCTGAATAAACCCCACTTAATCATGGTATAAAATTATTTTTTTTATTGCCAAATGATACTTGTTAATGTTTTGTTAAGGATTTTTACATCTATAGTCATGAAGGATATTGATTTATAGGTTTATTTTTTGTTTCACAGTTCTGGAGGCTAGAAGTCAGAAATCAAGGTGTCAGTATGGCCATGATTCCTTTGAAACCTGTGGGGGAATCCATCCTTACTTCTTAGCTTCTAGTGATTTGCTGACAATCTTTGGCACTCCTTGACTTTTATCCACATAATTTCAATCTCTGCCTTTGTCATGCCATGGTGTTGTCCTTGTATTTCCGTGTATTTGCATGGGTTTTTTTCTTGTAAGAACATCAGTCATATTGGACGAGGAGCCCACTCTACTCCAGTATAACCTCATTTTAACTAATTATATCTGCAGTGACCCTATTCCAAATAAGGTCACATTCTGAGATACTGGGACTTAGGTCTTCAACATACCCTTTCTCAGGGGAAAAATTTAACCTACAGCAGTGCTTTTCCCTGCACCACTTAAAATATGCAGTTATAACTACATCAGACAGTATTACAATTTTTGCCCCACCATAAACATAGTTTAGAAATTCAAAAGGGAAAGAAAAATAAATGTATTACATTTACTCATATTTTTACTCTTTCCATTTTTCTTTCTTCCTCTCTAACATTCTAAAATTCCTTCTCTCCTCATTTCTTTTCTGTTTAGAAAACTTCCTTAGACATTCTTTTTAGGGTTGATCTGTTGGCATTATATCCTCTAGGTTTTTCTTCATATGACAATGTATCTTGATTTCTTCACTGGATACAGAATTCTAGGTTGACAGTTCTCTTTCAGAACTTTAAAACTTTCTAATGGCCTTCAGGTTTTCTGATGAGAGATCCTGTCATTCAAATCGTTTATTTCCGATGGTAGGAGAGGTGTTGCTTCTCTCACTTTTTTTAGGATTTCCCCTTGTCTTTAGTTTTCAAAATGTTATCTGTGATGTGTCTTGATGTGGGTTTTTTTGGGTTAACATGTTTGAGGTTAGCTCAGCTTCTTGAATCTGTGGGTTTATGGTGTTCTTTTTGTTGTGGGGGGAAGAGTTTTTTGGCTAAATTTGAAAGTTTCTCAGTCCTGCCTTTCTTCTCTCCTTCCGGGACACTAATAACATGAATGCCAGATCTTTTGTTATAGTCCCACTTTCTTATGGTCTGATGAGGAAGTCAGTCTAGACTCCCCATTCAGTCTTGCAGAATGGATGGGGGTGAGGCTAGAGGCTATTCTGTAGCCAAACATCATAGTGTGTAGCTATAAAATATTAGTTACTATGTAAATTTTCAGTCTTGCTAGGCTGCCTCTTTCCTGGTCATTTGGCTAGAGAGAGCAGGCTTTTGTTGGACTGGGGTTTTTCTTTGTCTGTACCTAGTGGCATTTCTGGGTTGCTATCATTTTCATTTCCAACTCTGGAATATATAAGGCAAAAAGAAAACACGGAATATACCAATGTAGTGTAAGTCATGTCCCACAGTCTCTAGCCAGTTGGCCGCCTTCTCTCCACCTTTCAGAGTCTTCTTATGTTTGTTTTTATATAATATTCAGGATTTTTAATTGTACTTAGTGGGAAGAGCAAGGGAAAGTGTGCCTGTTTAATCTTCCCAGAAGCAGAAGTCCCTTATTTATTCTGCTTTTATTTAATTTTTTTAAAAAGATTTTATTTATTTATTAGAGAGATCACAAGTAGGCAGAGAGGCAGGAAGGGGTCCCCCCCCCAGCAGAAAGCCCGACGTGGGGTTGATCCCAGGACCTTGAGATCATGACCTGAGCCAAAGGCAGAGGCTTAACCCACTGAGCCACCCAGGTGTCCCTATTCTGCTTTTAATCTAGGCATCGTAGGGAAGGGTAAAGAAGCATAAAATACAGTTCTTGCCCTAAATCAAGTCCAAAAGATAGGATACCAATACTTGTAGAAACACAAATGACAGTTCTGTAAAAAGTGGTTTAACAGTGGAAGTCCTAGGAGATAAAACACCTTTTTTTTATCTGTCTTGCCACAGCTACTTTCTTATATCTCCATTTGGTGATCATTTCATTTAGTATTGTTCATTGTTTACCTGTCTTGTCCATCTATGTTGTGTTTCTTGAAGTCTTAGTTATCATGGTAATTCCTGGAATTCAGAAGAGTGGTTATCAGTAAAGATATTTTAAAATCAGAAAGAACTTATTTTCTGGGGAATTTTTTGTTGTGGTGGTGGTTTTTTAACTATGACAAGATATACCTGAAAGTCTCTTTTGTAACAAAATATTTAGAAATTGTGGATAAAGCACAACAAACATCCTTTTAAATGCATAGCTGAACTCAAAAAAAATGTAAAGAAAATTCTAAAGTATCAAATGTGGAGAAGGAACTGAAAACTAAACTGACAAATGAGTTCTGAAATCATGAGCAGTTACAAGACACCTTGTCTTTTAGCCTCAGTTTTAGGTAGGAAAAGTGACTCCCCTGTGAATTTGTAGTCACTGTTCTGCCTTCCCATAGATTATGGATTCAAGTACAGAATACTTTTATTGTCTGGGAAACTTAAAAGTCTAAAATTATCTTAAACTGATCCAACGTTCCTAGAGCCCCAGTATATCTGAGGGAAGCAAAAGCAAATTATCTTTAAAGAAATGCAGTTTCATGTAAGCCCCATAGGATTTCTGCATATTGGATGGAGATCAAACAAGTGTGCACAATCAATTCCAAAACCAGAGAAGGAAGTAAACTACCATAAGTAAGTCAGGAGAAACACAAATCGGTTAGAAATGAACTCCCCCAAATCAGATACTGAAATATAAAATAACTATTTAGGAAATATTTAGTAAAATGAAAGATAAAATGAAAAAGAACATGAGATTATCAAAAGTGAAATTCCAGATTTGAAAAAGAATCAAAGAACTTCCAACATTAAAAATATATATTGAAATTTAAAAAGTCCAATGGATAAGCTAAAAATTAAATTAGATACAGATGAAGAGAGAATTAATTAAATTGGAAGGCAAGTCTAAAGAAATAAGCCAAAAAGCATTACGGAAATAACAGTCCTTATCGTGGGTCCAAGGGAAAGAATAGCAAAACCTGAGGGGCCCCTGGGTGGCTCAGTGGGTTAAAGCCTCTGCCTTCTGCTCAAGGTCCTGGGATCAAGCCCCGCATCGGGCTCTCTGCTCAGCAGGAAGCCTGCTTCCCTTCCTCTCTCTCTGCCTGCCTCTCTGCCTAATTGTGATCTCTGTCTGTCAAATAAATAAAATCTTAAAAAAAAAAAAAGAACAGCAAAAATTGGGACAGAATAGATATTCAAAGAGATAGAACATATAGATGCTAGATGCTAGAAACTAAAAGCTGTATTTCCCTTATTTCTTTTGCTGGTAAGTTTCCAGATACATTCAGGTTCTGCCAATCACATGTATTCACATCAGATTGAATTCAGAACCAAGTTAACTGGGGGAGAGAAATGGTAGTATGTAAAGCATCCATTTACTAGTATGAATCTAGGTGTGTGTCATGGCTCTGGAAACAAGTGTGATGATAGCTTCCTGATATATGAATTATAGCTAAGGTTATCATATGATGCTGGGTGCAGCAGTGGTCCAGAGGTTTCCCAATTCTCCAGCTTCCTAAATGTGAAAAAGAAGAAAGTTCCTTTGGCAAGATAATTCTGTGGTAGTGTTCATGAGTCATTTCTAGAGAGCCTAATACTTGCTCAGTCATCATTTTGGTTGGAATTGATTGTTAAATTCTTTTCTGCTCTAAATAGAGCTATTATTTGCAGCTGAATTCTGATTGTTACCTGTAGAAAAAGCATACTGAAATTGCTGAAATCCAAAGACAGAGATCTTAATACATCCAGAGACAAAAGATGTATTAACAAGGGAATAGTCAACAAGAGACTTATCAACAGCAACAATGGAAGCCAAAACACAGTAGACTATTATCTTCAAAATGCTGAGAGAAATTAACCATCAACTTAGAATTGTGTACCCAAATATCCTTCAAAAACAGGGACAAGATAAAGGCATTTTAAAACAACAAAAATGGGAAAAGTTTGCCAATATACCTCACTAAAAGACTTTCCTTTTAGGAACTACTTTAGCTGGTGCCAAAAAAAAAAAAATTATATATCTATATATCTATAGATATAGATATCTAGATATCGATATATAGATATATAGATATAGATATAGATATCTAGATATCTATATCTATATCTCTTTTGGATTATCTGAATAAAATATTGTGACTTTCATATCTAATTTGAGATATAGATATATCGATATCTAGATATCTATATCTATATCTCTTTTGGATTATCTGAACAAAATATTGTGACTATTTCATATCTAATTTGAGATTTTTTTAAATGAAACTAAAGTAGTGGACAGAATAATATGAGATACAAGGGGATAATCTTAGTTACATAGTTAGTTCCTAAGGTCCTTTTTATTTGGGAAGAAGATACAGACAGTGATTAATTTTAGATTTTACGTGTGTGTTTTTGATAGCCATTAGAAAGAGCAATTGATTTTGTAGTGACTTTCAAAAACATGAGGGAGTAAATGGAATTATATAACTGAATCCAAAAGAAATTGGGAAAAGAAGGGTAAAAGGGGAAGCAGAGAGAAATCAGAACAAATTCAAAGCAGAAAATAAAGGGGTAGAAATAATTCAAAATATATTAATAATCACAGTAAATATAAATGGACAAAGCTAAGCAATTAAAAAACAAAGACTCTCAAGCATGGAAAAGAAATCCAGCTATGTGTTATTCATAAAAAGTGTGATTAAAATATAAATACACAGTATGTTGCACACACAAAACATACTTAGCTTAAGAATTTTATCTCCTTTCACCAATTGCAAACAGGAATGAACTAGGAGCCAAAATATGAAATTTCATTTTCATTTGAAGCAGCTTTGTGCAGTTAGTAATTCCTAGTTTAAACTGTAACTGAACATTGTGGCTGCATATGTATTATTTTATACTGTACTTTTCCCATCACTGAGGTTTGGACTTTAATAAAAGAAATTCCATAGTTTTTAAATGATGGGTTTTTTTTTTTTTTAAAGATTTATTTATTTGACAGAGAGAGAGAGACAGCAGCAAGAGAGGGAACACAAGCAGGGGGAGTGGAAGAGGAAAAAGCAGGCTTCCCACCAAGTAGGGAGTCCGATGTGGGGCTCAGTCCCAGGACCCTGGGATGATGACTTGAGGTGAAGGCAGACACTTAACAACACTGAGCCACACAGGCACCACAGAAATTCCATAGTTTTTAATATCATAAAATGAGAATATTTCAACAGTATATTCTAGATAGCAATATACTAATTGAAGTGAATGCTTGTATATATTAAGTTATAGCCTTAAACCTTTGTTTCTAATGCCTTAACTGTCAAATGATTAAAACTTAAAAGCACAATATTTTCTAATACTAAAAAGTAGGTATTTTATAAAAATTATTTTAAAATTATACAAATTTTATAAAATCATATATAAAATTAAAAAGCAAGTATTTTATAATACTAGAAAAATATTATAGTCAGCATGCTAGACCAAGAAGTAAACACTAAAGTGACTAGAGCAGGTACTGATGCTGTCAGTGTTTAGCTCTATGTGTTTCGCCGTGTTTGTGCTACAAAAGTGCCATATTAGACTGTAACTAGCTAGTACTGCTGCCTTATGTAACTCCAAAGAGGAAAACAGGACTTGATTAACTGAGGGCTCGTTTCTTTTAAGACATTGCTATTATCCTTGGCTTGGATAGGTCATGCAGATTTATGTGGCTGCTATTTTCATTTACTTAGCATTACTTTAATACCTTGAATGGAGAACCAGACATTCTCTCTTCACCTGACTAGCGATGGCTATTTAACTGTAGTAGCAAAAAAAACAAACAAACAAAAAAACATTTTTTTTTAATTTTTTTTTTTTTTTAGATTTTATTAATTTATTTGACAGAGAGAAATCACAAGTAGTCGGAGAGGCAGGCAGAGAGAGAGAGGGAAGCAGGCTCCCTGCTGAGCAGAGAGCCCGATGCGGGACTCCATCCCAGGACCCTGAGATCATGACCTGAGCCGAAGGCAGCGGCTTAACCCACTGAGCCACCCAGGCGCCCCACAAAAAAACATTTTTTATGAAAATTGGTGACAGCTGGCACTTAAGATCAGAAGAGTTGTTTATATTTCATGCATAAGATGCTCTCTGCCCAAAGCTCTGAAAGACTTTAAGATAGAAAGTAATACTTACTACAATACTGAATTTTCATAGAATTATTACATTTGATAATAAAACCCACCTATTTAGGGCACCTGGGTGGGTCAGTGGGTTAAGCCTCTGCCTTCGTCTCAGGTCATGATCTCAGGGTCCTGGGCTCAAGCTCTGCATCAGGCTCTCTGCTCAGCAGGGAGCCTGCTTCGCTCTCTCTCTCTCTCTCTGCCTACCTTTCTGCCTACTTGTGATTTCTCTCTGTCAAATAAATAAAATTTTTTAAAAATCTTAAAAAAAAAAACCCACCTGATTAGTCTCAGAAAATCCACATAAATACACAGTACTTTTTTTTAAAAAAGGGTATAAAAACAGTATGTGCCACACAAATACTGACTAAAAGAAAGTTGGACTAGCCATTTTAATAACAAAAAAATTAAAGCTTTATTTAAAACAAATGTTTTTGCTACATTATTATTAAAAGACTTAATTTATTAGAAAAAAAAGCAATTCTAAACCTTTTATGGAAAATTTTAAGCAAAAATTGACAGAATTACAAAGAGATGTGCATCAGTGCTGCATCATGCTGAAATATTTTAACACAATAAACATATTAGCCAGGATGTGGACAAAATTTAAATAATACAATAACCAATTGATTTAATATATTTAAATTAAAGAAGTTTGGTCTTTTCAAGAATGCATGAAGTAGTTATTAAATCTACCAGACAATAGTTTTATTTTATTTTTTTATTAACATATAATTTATTATTTGCCCCAGGGATATAGGTCTGTGAATCATGAGGCTTACATATTTCACAGCACTCACCATAGCACATACCCTCCCCAATGTCCATAACCCAGCCACCCTAAACTTACTCCCCCACCCCTCAGCAACCCTCAGTTTGTTTCATGAGGTTAAGAGTTTCTTATGGTTCAGACACTAGTTTTAAAGCAAGGTTCAGCAAACTTTAAGTATAACATGTTCTCTGACTATAGTATAATTAGTTAAAACAGAATTAGTCAAAATAGCCCATGTATTTGGAAACTTAAAACCATAATTGTAAATAAAAGTAAAAAAAAAAATGCAGTAGAAATAATACTTATAAAGTAATCACAGTGAAAGTGCCACAGATCAAGTACTACAAAGTACTGGTTATTAGCGGGAAATTTATGCCTTAGATGTTTACATTAGGAGCAGAGAAACTGAAGAATAATGAATTAAGCATACAACTTAAATAATTAGAAAAAGGATCAATAGAATCAATACACACAAATGAAGAATGGGACTATGAAAGTGCAGAAATTAAAGAAAAAAAAATATAATATTGAAGATCAACATCTTCAATCTAATTTTCCTCCCTTCTGAAACCCTACTAAGATCCAATAAAGCATAAACCCACAAGAAGACTGAATAAAATATTTAAAGCTGGAAAACAGATGGATTACTGCTAACCCGAGAAAGCCAAATTTTAAACAAAGAACCTCCAGTTTACATCATAATTTTATCAAGTATCAAGTATCAAGCATTAACCAACAGACAGTTTAGAAAAGCAGATGAAATTGGGTTCTAAAATAAGGAGGGCTGGTTAAAAGCCTTAAGAAGATGTTAAATGCTTACATCCCCTCACCTACACCATACCATGGAAGAACTACAGGAGCCTGTAGGTTTATTCTCTGGTAATGGTGAACAGTGTCTCTAGACTGGGTTTTGCCAGACAGTGAGCATGTCAATAACATGGTGAAATCAGAGAAATTGGGTGACCTTATGCACTTTGAATGTTGAATGTAAAAACCTCTAAGCAGAGAATTGAGAGGATCTTCTTTTAGGGAATATGAGAAGCCTTTAAAGACCTAAAGATACTGATTTGGGAGTTCCCTAACAATTGGCCCAGCAAAATAACCCTACAGTAAAGGTTACTACTCTTAGGGCCTCAACCACATGCTTAGAGTTTGTGGTCACCTTTTTAGTTTCCCATTCTTAAGAATCTTGGGAGAAAGTGCCAGACAAGAGGAATACATCCAGTATGAAAGACAGAGGCCAAAACAAATAAGGGGCTGCGGGGGTGGGGTGGGGAATCAACTTAGAAGAAACAACTTATGCATGAAGGAGAAAACTTCAAATATAACAAAACAATAAATACCATTAATCCATTCATGTTTCTAGAAATACACAATATCTATAAAATCAAGAGTAAGATGCAAGGCAAAAAAAGGAGCATTCAGAGAATTCCCCCCACCAAAGATACTAAAAATATGGTAAAACTGATCACTGAAGCAAATGGTTTGAAAGATACAGTTGAAGAAGTCACTGGAATTCCTTCTCCTGAACATATATTGTGATTGCATTATGGTCCATCATCCCCCATCCACCAAAAAGAATCTACCACAGGAAAGGCACTAACCATGGTGTGGTCCAGCACAAGGCCTCAGGACCCTTAGGCCCACTCATCACCACTGCTGTGGAGAAACAGCAGTGGTGATGAAGTGTTTCCTCATGTCTGTGGGCTTCACAGCAGAAAAGACAGAAGCAAACACACACACACACACAAACCTGGGTGCCATCAGGATGATGAGAAAGAAATGGAGAAGAGACTCAATAGAAATATTACTAGGCCAGATGCAAAGACAGTGCAGATAAAATGGAAGGGAAGGAATCATTACCAAAATTACTTAAAATACCCTGCAATTGAAAGACATGAATTATTACATTGAAATAGCCACTGGCTACTCAATACAATGGGTAGAAATAGACCCATGCCAGTTTCAGAATTCTTGACAAGGAAGACTCCACAAGTTTGTAGGGTTAGAAGGCAGATATACATATGAAGGATCAGAAATCAGAATGGTTTGGGGCTTGTCAAAACAAAACTGGCAGCTAGAATTCTAGAATTCTAACTTAGAATCCTGCAGCCAACCAGACTACCAGCTCATATATTTGAGTTCTCAAAAAAAAAACCAAACCCTTATAGCCTGTAAACTATAATGGAAACCTCCTGAAGGATGTATAATGAGAGAGTAAATAGAAAAGGAGGAAGACATGAGATAACATTGAGAGGGGTAAAGGCAATTCTCAGGGTGAAGAGGAAGGGAAGGAATTTCTCAGCTGATAGCTATACACTAGTGAGAAAGGTAGTTCAGAGTAAAGCAATGTTACACCACACCCATGTGTGTTGAGGGCCTTCTGTATTACCCATTCTCATACCTGATAATAATGGGTAGTCTGTCCCCAGAATCTTATCTGTACTTAGCTTGTAGGGACCATGTGCTGATGAAATTCTTGCTCTCTCCTCTGTACCCTGCTGCCTGGATAACCAAAGACATTCATTTCACCCCACAGAAGAATTTTGCTTTGAACTACTGCTGAGAGCTGAAGATTGGCCCTGGTAAGTAAGCTTAGAAGCAGAAATTAGAGAGTACCCTACTCCCATTGATCATATTTTGTCACATCTCAGCATCTGGCCCACACTGCAACCCTGCCAGATGCCTTCACTTTGTTGATCCCTGTGTTTCCTGGGACTCATTCTTGCCTCCCCTAAATGGGGTTATGATATACTCTGAAAAGCTGAAGACAGACTGTGACTCTCTTAACCTAATCTTCTGTGAGAACCTTCATCAAACAGTGGCAATAATGCTTTTTCCTCTGCACAGCCAGGTTTGTGCTTTCCTGATGGTTTTTAAATTACCCTTTTTCATTCATTTATATACAAATACTAACAGGTAAAAATAAGAAAATATTTGAGAAAATCTATTCTTGTCTTTCACCATACTTTTAAAAAAAAGGAGAAAAGGTACAAAGTGTTTTTTAAAAAAGTTATCTTTAAAATGAATAAAACAAGAATATGTATTATCACCACTTCTTTTCAAGACTAATATTGAAGGCTTTTCCAATAATAGTATTTGCAGATCATATGATCATGTACAGAAAATGTCATAGGACATGCACAAAAAAACTCCTAGGAGTAATAAATTGGAATTCAGCAAGGTCATAAAATTCAAATGAATATTCAAAATTCATATTTCTGTATATTAGCAGCAAATAATTGAAAAGAGAAATTTCAAAAGTACAGTTTCCAGTAGCACCAAAACACATCAGATGTTTAAAGATTAAAATTTAGTGACTGTATGTAGGACCTGCATATGGGAAACTACAACAAACAGTTTTTTGCTGAGGGAAATTAAAGAAGACCTAAAGAAACAGATAGGTGAGCCATTTTCATGGATTAGAAACCTCAATATTGTTAAGATGTCAGTTCTCCCCAACTGATCTGCAGTCACAATCAAGATCTCTGCAGGCTTTTTGGCAAAAATTGAGAAACTGATACTAAAATTTATAAGGGAATAAAAAGGATCTAGAACTAAAGCAGTTAAAATATATATATATATGACATGGGCGCCTGGTGGCACCATTGGTTAGGCCTCTGCCTTCGGCTCAGGTTACGGTCCCGGGGTCCTGGGATCGGGCTCCCTGCTAAGTGGGGAGTCTGCTTTCTCTTGCTCCTTCCTATCCTCACGCTCTCACATGCGCTCTCTCTCAAATGAATAAATAAAATCTTAAAAAAAAAGAAAAAGAAAAAGAATGACAAAGTTAGATGACTTAACACTCCTTAATTTAGTCTGTGGTACACTGATCAAGACAATGTGGTATTGGTGGTAAAAATGAAATACAGATCAGTAAAACATCCTCAAGTAGACTATTCATCTGTATTGACCTGATGTTAAGTAAACATTCAAAGGTAATTCTGTGGGGGAAAAGATA
This sequence comes from Mustela erminea, assembly GCF_009829155.1. Taxonomy (NCBI): domain Eukaryota; kingdom Metazoa; phylum Chordata; class Mammalia; order Carnivora; family Mustelidae; genus Mustela; species Mustela erminea. The sequence goes on along the minus strand of NC_045622.1, from coordinate 53,199,208 downwards.
ATCTTTTCAATAAATTGTCCTAAAACAACTGGATATTCTTATTTTAAAAATGAACTTAAACTCCTGCCATTACAAAAGTTAATGCCATTACAAAAATTACTAGAATTGAATCATATCCCTAAATGTAAAAGCTAAAATTATAAAACTTCCAGAAGAAATTATAGAAATCTTTGCAGACAGACTTTAGTTAAGTGAAGTTATTAAATAGGATACAAAAAATACAAACTATAGTGAAAAAAATTGATAAATTGAACTTTACCAAAATAACAATTTTTTTTCTTCAAGAGACATTAAAAAAGTGAAAAACAAATCACAGATTTGAAAAAATTACAAAATATATATCCAACAAAGGACTTAATGTTTAGAATATATAAAGAATTCTTACAACTCAATAAGAAGGCAAACAATTTTTTTAAATAGGCAAAGATTCAACAAACGGTAACAAAGAAGATTAACGTGGATGGCAAATAGGGCACAAGAAGATGTTCCATAACATCATTGAGGAAATGCAAATTAAAACGATGTTAAGATACCACTGACATCTACAAGGAACAAGTAAAATGAAAAAATCTACCCATGTTATATGAAGTGTTAGTGGGGATATAGAACAAAAAACTCATACACTGCTGGTGGAAATGTAAAATGATACAGTCACTTAGGAAAACAGATTAACAGTGTCTTAATAAGTTTGACATTCACCTGCTGTACAATTCAACTATTCTTCACCTTTTTACCCAATAGAAATGAAAGCAAACATTCATACAAAAACTTAGCTATCAGTGTTCATAGCTGTTTTATTTGTTATAGAAAAAAATGGAAACAACATTAGTGTCCACCAACATTTGGACAGATAAACAAATTGTGGTATATCCACACAATGGAATACCACTCAGTGATTAAAGGAAATGAAGTATTGATACACATAACAACATGGATGAGTTTTAAAATAATTATGCCAAGTGAAAGAAGCCATACAATGAAGAGGATGTATTGTGTTATTCCATTTATATAATGTTCTAACTAGCTTTTGGAGATGATGGATATGTTTAGTATCTTGATTGTAGTGTTTCATGGATATATACAAATGTACTGATCAAATGTACACTTGAAATATAGTCAGTTAAATTGTAAGTCAGTGATACATCATTGAAGCTATAAAAATATATAAGCTACTGTTCTTATTTTGGGTAACTCACTAAGCTTCAGTTTTCTTATCGGTGAAGTGAAAAAACTAATACTTGCCTCACAGGGTTTATTTGAAGATTTTATTCATTTACCTGTGTATCTAATTGACTGTGGTGCCTGCCTGATGCAGAGCAGGTGACTCAGTCAATGTTAATTCTGTTGCAGCACGACCTACTTCTTCCAGGGAACTGATAAAGTTATTGGGGGCCTTCAGATTACTTTCTTGAAACACTTAGCAAAGTCTTAATGGCATATTCTCTCTCATTTTTAATGGCTAAATGTAATAGGCAAATGTATTAAGAGAATTTAATAGATAGGTTTGCATTTAATACTAATGGAAACCTTTCCTTTTCCTGAAAGCAGTGGCTTCAAGCTCTGAACATGACGTGACTTAACAAAATTTCAGTTTGCTGTTCTTTTTTTTTCCCACAGGGTTTATCCATGGCTCAGAGGACTGGGTTATACATCCTTGGGCATATTTTTAATGGGGTTTCTATTATGGAACATAGATAACATCTTTTGTGATTCACTGAGGTAAGATACATTTTTGGAAGCAATTTATTAAGCAGAAAATTTCATAAGCATATAGAATTACTAGTGCCATGAAATGAATTTTTGCCATTGTTAAGTTAAATTCTGAGAATACTTGTTTAATTAACCTAAAAATTTGGACCTAAAACTATTTCATAATATCTATAGGGATTTTTGTGTGTATATATCACAGAATTATAGAGTTGACCAGATGTTAATTAGGCCTCTGAAATCTGTCTAATCTGCTGTGTTGAAGAAATACTAAGGATTTGTAAGAAGCATATAAGATTCATGTATATAATTTTGTACTTTAATATACTTAATGTTATTTTCTAAGAAAGGCAAGTGTTCTCTTTACCACTTTGTCAGCAATTATGTATTGATTAGAGTTTGAATTTTGGGTCTCTGGGCTTAGTCTGTCACCAAGATAAATATCTTTCTGTACCTCAGTTTCCATGAAATGAACATGTTCAACAGGTTAAGCGAATGGGTCCTTCCGACTCAAAATTTTGTGCCTAAAGTTTTGCATAAACACATAAATTGAAAAGCACCAGAGAGAGGCAATCAGCAAAATTCAGACTGTGAGAAATCTACAAGATAAATGATGTGTTCTCTTCGGCATAAATTGCAGAGGGGGTAAAAAAAGAGGAACATACAGATTAAAAGAGACTTAAGGGCGCCTGAGTGGCTCATTCAGTTAAGTATCCAACTCTTGATTTTGGCTCAGGTTGTGATGGCAGGGTGGAGAGATGGAGCCCTGTGTGTCAGCCTCTGTGCTCAGCATGGAGTCTGGGATTCTCTCTCTCCCTCTGCCCCTCCCCCTACAGGTGTGCTTGTGTACATTCGCACTCTGTCTGGAAGGGAGGAAGGAAGAAAGAAAAAGAGGAAAGAAAATATTTAAAAGTATATGAGACTTAAGAGATAGGGTGTATCAACCAAATGCAATGTTCATTTTTTTAAAATTTTGATTCAAGCAAAACAACTGCAAAACAAAATTTTAAACTCATGAGACAATTGGAACTTTAATCAGCAATTGAATATTTCATGATATTAAGAGATTATTGTTAATATTTTATATGTGAAAATGGTATTACTGTTATGTTTTAAATAGGTGTTTTTTTTTTAAAGTTTATTTATTTATTTATTAAAGCAAACACAAGTGGGATAGAGGGACAGGTAGAGAGAATCACAAGCAGACACCATGCTGAGTGTGAAGCCCTACTTGGGGCTTGATCTCATGACCCCGAGATCATGACCTGAGCAGAAACCAAGAGTCAGTCACTCAACCATCTGTACCACCCAGGCACCCTATAAAGAGCTTTTAATCTTTAGAGACACATACTGAAATATTTAGAATTAAAATGATACAATATCTAGGATTTGCTTCAAAATATGGAAGGGGAGAAGTGGATGTGAGTCTCAACAGTTGGTTAAGTTATTTAAATTGTTGAACCTGGATAATGGATACACTATAATTTTGCTTACTTTTGCACATGTTTGAAATTTCCCATAATAAAAAATTAAATAAGTAAATATATATTTTAAATGTACAAACAAACTAGTAATATACCTTGCTTAGAAAACTAAGTTCTGAATGAGTGATTCTGAATCTGTATTACTCATCAGAAGCCCCATTAGAGAGAGCACTTACGCTGCCAAGATAAGTCATCATCTTCTGGGTTAAAAGCCACTAAGAAATGAAGAAGGTTCTTAGAGATGGTAATTGTCTCAAAAATTCATGAGATATCTAGAGAAGTAGTTTTAAATTGATTGTTTTCCTTCCTTCCAGTAAATGAGAAATTAATATGGTACACACTTTAATCAAAAGATGTAGAATTTGAGACTCAGCTATGCCACTTGGCTGAGTGACTTGGGCAACTCAGTCTCTGAATTTTAGGTTCTTCATCTGTAAAGCAAAGCTAATAATAGCCACTTCAAAGACTCACTATGAAGTGAAATAATATTTACCAAAAGTACTTTATAGACTGTAAGGTGCTCATCTAAGATGGAGGTTGTGTGTAGGGCAGGGAAAAGCATGTATCTGACTTCTTGAGTGAATAGCTACGTAGACCAGTGTTTCCCAGATTGTGTTCCAGGAAACACTTGTTTCAGGAATTGTTAGTAATATATTATTTGAAGAAAGGGCTCTGTCCATTAGTACATTACCTAAAAAACAAACAAACAAACAAAAAAACTCTTGTGTAGTTCTGATAGGACTTCTCAAAGCCTTCATTCTATTAATAGACATTGCAGTCTCCAGGAGGGCAATAAACTATATACTACTGTCTGTGGGTTTTTTTGAACACATAATCATTTCTTCATGGAACTCTGGTAGAATCACTGTTCCTCAAAATATACTTTGGAAAACAATATGCAGACTACAGCAGATTTAAGAAAATTAAATAATTGCCATATGTGAGAATAACATTTCAAAATGCTCAAAGGCTGTCAGCAATAGTTGCTAAATATTTAAAAAATAGTAATAATGGTGATTTCCCCCCCCCTCTTTACACAGGAACTTTCGAAAGAAGGTGCCACCTATCATAGGTGTTGCCACACAGTTTCATGCATGGTGGCATATTTTAACTGGCCTTGGTTCTTATCTTCACATCCTTTTCAGGTAGGAAATAGAGACTTTTTTTTTTTTTTTTTTTTTTAGCATAGTATTGAAGTGTTTTTTCCTTTACTCTTCAAATAGGATGGTGTAAATATAAAATGTCAGGGACAAAAATCAGGAACTTATATTCTAGCTTTGCCTCTGCACCTGGGTGACCTTAAACAAGTCCTTTCCCCTCTCTGAAGCTTCGTTAGTTTTCTCATCCTTTTTTTTTTTTAAGACTTTATTTATTTGTCAGAGAGAGAGAGACTGAGCAAGCAGTGGGAGTGGCAGCAGAGAGAGGGAGAAGCAGGCAGGCTCCCTGCTGAGCAGAAGCCTGATACGGGACTCTTTCCCAGGAACCTGGAATCATGACCGGAGCCGAAGGCAGAGGCTTAACTGACTGAGCCACCCAGGTGTCCCTAGTTTTCTCATCCTTATAGTGAGATGGTTGTACTTACTGACCTCTGACACATGATTTACATTTTAAGTAATCATTCATCTCCTTTTTAGAGCAAGTAGGATGTAAACATTTCCGTTTCTTATTTATCAACATATCTTTATTTATAGAGAATAAATTTAGAGGGAGAAAAGCAGCCAGATCCCATAAGTAGCAGACTGGGAAAGCATGAGTGTTAGAAGTCCCCAGCTTAATTTGTCTCTTTCCCTGAAATAAGTTGGTTGCCACTTCTCTTCCCTTGCTCAAGAGTCTGTTGGAAGTCAATCATTTATAACAAAAATGAAATCAGAGTTCTCTCTGATCACACTATTTAAATAATGTCTCCATATCATTCTCCCCTTACCAGGCCTTATTTTTCTTCAAAGCATTTATAAACAGTTTATAAACAACATTGTTTATAAACAATATTAATATATTTATTGTTTGTCCCCACCAGCTAGACTTAAAGTTCCTTGAGGTAAGGGACTTTATCTTATTCACTGCTATTCTCAAATGCTTAGAACAATACCTATCAGATTAAGCACTCTGTATATATTGTTAAATGATTTAATGAATGAATGTGTACCTATTGATCTCTTTACAAGGGGGCAAGAATATGTTTAATCTCAAATTCTTCTCAAGAATTGAGAGAGCTAAAATATTTCTAGGAAGGGGAAAAAATTTTTCTTTGAACCAATATGAAAATGAAAATTTACTCAACTGAAATTTGTAGAATACTTCCTTAAAATAACATTGGCATCTCACCTCTCTGGGGATAACTTATTTAGGCAACCTGAATTATCTAAAATATAACTACCTGAGAATTACATAAAAAAGACTTTTGGGCAGCTAAATAAGCATCATTGCATTCATGCGGTGAAGAGCTCAAGGTTATTAATCATGGAAGAGCTCTTTAACTCTGACTGTAAGTATATTTATTTTACTTTATGCAACCTGTTATTACTATATTGATTATTTGGATTCTCAGCCCATAGCACTTTAGAAATAGCTAATTTAAAAGGGAAGGGATAGGAAATGTTTGAGGAAATTGAAAAATTATAGAAAAGGAGAAATAAGAATGAGGCTGACAGTTACAAACTTAGCACTTTAACACTGCCCAAGAAGTCCCAAGGCCATTACTGCAGTATAGTACAATACAGTAGTAAATTTCTATATAGATAAGAAGTGAAAGTATACTCATTATATGCTATTTTAAAAGGTTAGGGTTCAGGGCACCTGGGTGGCTCAGTGGGTTGGGCTAAAATCTCGGGGTCCTGTGATGGAGCCCCGCGTCGGGCTCTCCGCCCAGCGGGGAGCCTACTTCCCCCTTTTGCCTACTTGTGATCTCTCTCTCTCTGTCAAATAAATAAATGAAATCTTTAAAAAAAAAAAAAAAGGTTAGCGTTCCCACTTTCCCTTTCCCGTTTTCACCTTCCCCTTTCCATCTCCCTGTCACTTTCTCCTTCTCTTCTCCTGGTATGGAAACCCTTTAGAGAAGCAGGATAATGGTGGGAAGAAGTGCTGTGCCGAGGTGGCAGCATTCAGTGTCTGAGGAATGAGGAAAGGAGGCCAGTGGTAGTAGCATGCTGAGCTCTAAGAAGACCTGGTGGGGGTGGGGGAAGTGGCTGCTGTGCCCTGCAAGGAAACAGTGATGAGGTGAAGTGATATGGCCGGGTGCGTGGAGGAGGTGGCTGGAGTTAGGAAATGGGTTACACTGAACTACTAAATTCATTGATTAAACAATAAGTAAATATATTTTGGATCATAAAAGCCTGATTTTTCCACTGTCTCAGAAGGGATTTACAAATATGGAAAGAGGGAAAGTTAGACAGAATCTTGAGAGGTTTAGATTGGAATTTAAATTATTAGGGACACCTGAGTGGCTCAGTCAGTTAAGTGTCTGGCTTCAACTCAGGTCATGATCTCAGGGTACTGGGATTGAGCCACACATCGGATTCCCTGCTGAGTGGGGCATCTGCTTGTCCCTCTCTCTTCACTCCTCCCCACTGCTTGCTCTTCTCGCAAATAAATAAATAAAAATCTTTTTAAAAAAGTATTATTATGAACTCATGAGTGTGTGACACAAACATAAATATATACACAGATATGGAAGAAGTTAAATGTGTGTGTGTTGTATGAATTAAAAATACATGTGTATATATATGCTAATACATACATGTATTGCCTAGCTCTATGAAACCCCGTGAAGCCTGAAAGGCAAGCTTTGGCCTTATAAACCTGAGATAGTGTGAATATCAAAATTAAATAGCAAAGAGTTTCAAGTTAAAACCTATTGAATAAAATGAGACTCTATGAGTGCATACTAATATAAATAAATGAGAAGGGAAGTATTCCTTATAAAAGAATGCCAACTAACAAATGTAGAAGGAATAATGGACACAAATGATTACCATTTGGCAGCCATCTTAGGGATAGTTGATATGTATTATGTATCAGTGGATGCTCTGGCTGATAGGTGGGAATACGATTACACATATTGGTGTAATTTAGAATATCTCTCCATGAAAGACCAATACAGGGGGGAAATGGTGACTTTATAGTGAAAAAAACTGGCAGCAACCAACTTGACTGTGCATTTAAGGTTAAGATTGTCCATGACAGAGCATGTCATTATGGTATGTCTCCTGATAAAGTGCACTGAAATGAGCTCAGCATCATTTCTGTAATATTTCTGCCGAAAATGCATGGCCTAGGTCTGGTTATGAGGAAATACTGATGGTTCTATGTTGAAGATCCTTCTACAGAATCAGAGTCTTATACTTTTTAAAACTATCAAGTTCATGAGACAAGGAAATACGAAGAACTGCTCTAGTTAAAAAAAAACAAATTAAGATATGAAAACTAAATGCAATGCATGATTCTAGATAGCAAACTGGATCAGAAAGGAAAAAGAAATTACTGGGACAGTCAACAAAATTAGAATGAAGTTTTGAGTTGGGTGTTAGTATTGTATTAATTTCCTGAGTGGAAGGGTTGTATTATAATAATTTAGGACACTGTCCTTGTTATGTGGTAATACATATTAGAATATTTAGAAGCGGTGGGTATCATGTCATTCAAAGACTCCATAGGATATATATACACTTGGACATACGTGTGTGTGTGTGTGTGTGTGTAAAAAAAAATGTGGTTAAATGATAACAATTTGGCATCTGGGAGACGGGGTACAGAAATTCTTCATACCAATCTTAAAACTTTCCTGTAAATTTGAAACTATTTTTAAATTAAAAAAATAAAGGAGAGGAGAAGGCCAAGCCTCCAGATGGTGATGGGGGGGAAGGGGTTGAAATATTGGGTGTAAATAAGCAAACAGAAAACTGATCATCTAATTGGTAATCAAAATGCTTTCTAAAACAGTAGGATATCCATTTTTGTGAAAAAGACAGGGCTAAATATACATATTTACTCATAAATACCTAATTATCTTTGTAAGGATTTATGTTAACTGGTAAGTACCAGCATTTATCTCTGTGCTGAAGGTACCAGGTAGGAGAAAGACCTTTTTCCTTTATACTCTTCCAAATCTTTACCAAATAATTATATTACATTCTTAGAAAATTTTTTAAGTAAAACAATGAGGTATTTTTTTATATCCATTAAGTGAGCTCTATAATATTTTTAAATTACCTTCTGTATTCCTTAGTTGCAGGGAAATGATACAATCACACATTACTTGTCAGTGTAAATTGATGTAACCCATTTGGAAAGAAATTTGATACTATATGTGTTTGTGAAAATAAAATATTTATATTTTATTATATTCCCAGTTATATTCCTTGAAATTTATTCTAAAGAAATAACCCAGAAAAATGAAAGTGTGTGTGTAAACTCAATTATGTTTATTACAGTGTTTCTTAATCAGCAAAGCAGCAATAATAATAGAAGAAAAAGAAATTACACAGTAGTGTAGAATTATAAAATAAATTATAGTATATCTTTTATTCAGCTATTTAAAATTATATGAAAATTTTATAGCAACTTAGAAAGATATTTGGATTATTTGGCTTTTTAAGTGAAACAAACAGACTAAAATCATATGTAGGTAATTATTAACCCTGTGTAAAAACTAATTTGTATCAGGACAAGGGTTAAAGTAAATATGGGAAAAAATGAAGCATTTTGATTATATTTGGTGGCAGAGTTTTGACTTTTTTGTTTTGTTTTGTTTTCTATTAATGTTAAAATGTTTTACTTTGATTTTTTTTTTTAAGGAGGCAGGGAAGATAGAATATGTTTTAGACATATTTCATCCTAAATAACTAAAATAAAAGAAGCTTGGATATTCAAGCTTCAGTTATGGAAATTTCGATTCTTTGGGTACCTCATCAAGTGAAGCATGCAAATAATATTTCAGAGGGATGATTTGAGAATTTAACAATATAACATATGTGTCCTTTCAGACTTAAGTACTGTACAAATCTGTGTTTCAAAGAGTTAGTACTGGGGAGTAAAAATATCTGAGCTTGGAGCTTTACTCCATCACTTCATAACTGTGTAACAGTCTTGAGCCAAGTTATTTACTTGCCATGTATACTGATTTAGAATCCAGTCTCATCTTCATAGGTTACTTATTCTAAAGCTACTGTAAGGAAGACTTTCCTTACCTTCCTGATTATCTCATACCTGTATTGTAATCCTTATAGAGCTGATATAACCACTTCTAGAATATTCTAAGAATCCTCTACTTTAATCCTTGCTACCATGTATCTTCAAAGATGAAACTGGCAGTTGTGACATGAACCATCGAGTGTGAGTAGAGTGCTCCCTACTAAACTACAATCATCCTGAGGTCACAGTCGAGAGTATTCATTTCTGTCTTCCTTAGCATCTTGCCAGTGTTCTGCATAGAGTAGCTCCTCAAAAAATGGTTGCTAAATGAACAAAGAATCTACTAGGGTTGCTTTCTATGTGTGTATACAGAGGCACTGTGCTTAAATTTCTCAGTAAGCCAGTTTGTATGAATTAAAAATTAATCTGAAGTGCTTTCCCTCCCTCCCCTTTTCTTTTAGTTTATATACAAGAACTCTTTACCTGAAATACAGGCCAAAAGTAAAGGTAAGTTCCCTTCCTAGGGGTGCGTGTGTATGCATGTGTGCATGCATGTGTGGGTGTGTTGGGAGAGGCTTGGTGTTGGGAGGATGGGTCCCAGGTGGAAGAAGGGGGTGGCGTGGAAAGGTAGTAGACAGAGTACAAACTTTGGAACCAGATGCTTTTGAATCTTGACTAGGTCTTCCACGTACTGCTTTATGACTTTGGGCAAGTCTGTTCTTTTTAAGCCTCAGGTTTTTTCAACAATAAAATGGAGCTGTCAATAGCTACATTACAGAGTTGTTTTAAGAATCTGAGATGATTAAAATGCCCAGCTCCATGCCTGACAAAATAGAAGTTTAATCCATTTAAATAAATTAAATAAAAATAGTTTCTGAGATCTGGTGCAAGTCTGGAAAGACTATGCCATATTCAGGCTACTAATACCAGGGTAGTTGTTAGCACATCTAGCTCCATAGGTTCTTTTTCAGGCATGACATGCGGTAGTTACCTTCTTTCATTTTGCCCTAACTTGTTTCCAAACAGTTTCTCTTCGGAATCTGGCCAGTGATCCTGTTTGAGCCTCTCAGGAAGCACTGATGAATTATTCCACCAAGAAAACAAAAAAGCACCTACCATAGACCTGGCCAAATGAATAAGGAAATCCTTAAAGATCTACACATTCAAATATATTATGACCATCAGAGTAAAGAGTGACTTTCTGAGTAATGCTGCCAGTCACGCAGAGAATAAGGAATGGGGCATGTTGGATGTTTAGCTTGTGTCTTTATCTCATTGTCCTTCTCCTCCTCACCCTCACTCTAAAATGTTTTTAAAAAAAAAAAAAAAACAGACATGATGTGTGTGTATATACTCAAATGCTGGAAAAATAAGGCTTTTCTTAACAGGTTAACAGTTTGTGTGGATCATAGGAAATTGACCTCCTTCCCTTTTTTGATAAGGGTTGCATGTGAATTATATTTGCTTAATATTTGATTAAATAATCAAAACAGCTAAGTATCGGAAAACCCCATATCCAGATGGCCAGCTGTGGAACCGGCACTTAGCAGTGTAAGCCTTGATTTATATTCTTGTCCTAGTAACCTCATGAATGATTTTCCAAGATGAAAAATAGTTCTGATAGTTCTTCACTGTCTGCCTTCATGCTAGTCAGTATGTCATAAGCAAGCTCCGTCCTGCTGCTAGGTTCCATACTTGCCATATCCCAGATTTGCAGTGGGCTCTGAGGAGTCTGTGCATGGCCACAGCCAATCAGAGGGCATGGGTCATCTTGTAATATTTACGAAGACCATGAGGACACTTGTAGCATGTTATACTTCCAGCCAGTTAAGGGTGGTTTCTCAGTTTTCTTTGATCTTCGCAGATCTTTAAGTTTCACTGGTATTATGGCTAGGCAGACATGACTGGTGGTCTGGCCTATTCCCCGTATTCCATCCTCTCAGCCTAACTTATTTGAAGTTACAAGTGAATATTGTTATACTCTGACTTTAAATTATGCCATATTTTCTGGTTTTCAGAGAGGCTATGGTTATGCCCAGGGGAATGTTTCAGGTTAACTAGAGCGAAAATGATCAGGATCCTTTTTACCTAAAGCTTATTGGAATATCTGCCCCTTCATTTTTTAAAGGAAATAGATATGAGTTGAGAACAGCTCTAACTTACTTGAACTTGTAACAGAACTCACCAAAATTAAAGTGCTAAGAAATGGCAGTGAAATATCATTGTAAGGCAGCTAGTTCTAATTTAGCTTTGAACATACAACAAATTGAATCACTTTTCACAAACATAACACCTGTCCGGAGTAAAAACCTGATTTGGCCCCTTTGCTGATGTATCACCGAATTTGTAGCTCCATACCATTTGGTATTTTTGCAACTTTTTCCTGCTCATGCATTATAAAATCCAGATTGTTTTTACCACATGGTGACATTGACTCAGATTAAATCCTGAAGCTACAACTTCAAAAGGAGAATCTTCTTTCTTCTTATACAAAGGTATAAAATACTGCTATCATTTCTCCAGTATGTAATAAGTCTCCTTGGTACAAATTTAAAACCTATACAAATTTTGTTTTTCTTCACCTATTAGCCTTAGTTTTAGTCAGAATACTATTTTCCTTACCTTAGTGTGCCAGCATGCCATCAGGCAGATAAGTCTGCCTACTTTTATGATCTTCCAGCAAGAAAAACACTTGCCAAAATAAATCTAAAGAACTTTGGTTGTGCCTTAAGAAAATGTAAATCTAAGTTGTTCCAACACACAGCCCATAAGACTGTTCTTTTGCCACAAGATTCTGACTTCTGGCTACATGTCATGTGCCATCTTACATTTTTTAAGTAAGTTCATTTGTTTCATACCATTGTCTTTTTGTACTTTTCTTTCAAGATAAACTTCTGTGTAAAGAATTTATATATGGCAACAAAGACACAGCCTTCTTGACAGTGCAGCTAGGTGTGTGCCACCGAGTTTCTGTGTATCACAGTCAGATGAGGTATGGAGAGCTGCCCCCACTGGGGTCCTTTCCAGCAGCTTGCTGAATGGGCAGCTGCTTGAGGAAGGTTGTTTAACACCTCCGTGGAGAAGCATGGGCACCACTGGATGACTTGTAATGCCGTGGCCGGTTCTTCAGAGACCCTTGTTTCTGCTGTAAAAACAGCAATGTGAAAGCAGAAACGATCTTAGAAGTGTTGAAAGGAAAGCAGAGACTGAATCCAGACTCTTAACTCTCCAAGTTAGTCTGTGCCTCTTATGTGGCTCTCCTTTTAGCGGCCTAAGTATTTGCACACTCCAGACTTTGTTTCTGTGCCATAGTGAGTATTATGGAAATATTGCTGACCTTCAGGATATCACTAAATCGAATTTATTACAATAGCTTTATTTTTCCCTTCTAGGATTATGGGTGGGCATTATAGGGTTTGATTACTACCCCCTTCCCTTTATTTTCTTGGCAGACTTCCTGAACTAGAGTATACAAAAAACCTGTTTTCTGCTGAGCAAACAATTGTTTGTTTACATATCATCTGATATGGAAGGCATTCCTCTGCGAGCCCTATACCAAAATACATTTCAGAAAATACTGATACCTTAAGAGGATATGAAAGAAGCAGTTTGCTTGCACATCTTAATAGCCTGCCATTTTCACAGAAAATTGAAACCAACTTGCTTTTTTTTTTTTTTTTTTTTTTTTTTTTAAAGAAAAACTATATGAAATGTGGTTGTACTAATCTGGTTGGTCACTCTACCCACCCCTTCCCACCTTGGTGCTTTCATGAAATGTTGCCAACACCTGAAGTAATCTCTTTTTTATCCTCTTTTATCCATAAATTGATGATTGGTGAGAAGTTGATGAGAAACATTCATTTTTTAATAAGTTAAAATGAGAACCCCAAATACTGGTACTTGGTGTAGTAGAATTAGATAAAATAATGTGGTTTACCCTAAATGCACAATTTCCAGGACTGTTAAACTAGGCTTTCCTTACACTAAGAAAGTTTTTCTTATACTAAGGAGAAGGAGGTAGGGGTCAAGAAAAGAAAAACTTTAAGTACACAACACATGAAAATCTTTAAATACCTGAAAAAACTAAGTTCTATTAAAGATTTTATTTTGGGGGCACCTGGGTGGCTCAGTTGGTTAAAGCATCTGCCTTCTTCTCGGGTCATGATCCCAGGGTCCCGGGATCAAGTCCCTCATCAGGCTCCCTGCTCAGTGGGAAACCTGCTTCTCCCTTTCCCTCTGCTGCTCCCCCTGCTTCTGCTTCTGCTCTCTCTCTCCCTTTGTCAAATAAATGAATAAAATCTTTTTTTTTAAAGATTTAAAAATCTTTTAAAAAAAGATTTTATTTTTAAGTAGTCTCTATACCCAATGTGAGACTCAGACTTACAACCGCAAGATCAAGGGTCACATATTCTACTAATTGAGCCAGCCATGTGCCCCAAAACTATGTTGTTGTTTTAATGCCAACTCCTTCAGAATTTAGCCAGTGCCCCTTAAAGTATAATGACTTAGCTTAAGGTTTTCTTATGAGTTCTCTGGGTTCCGTATTACTTTGCTCTTGAAAAAAATAATTTTTGCTAAGTTGAACAGTTTCAGCTCTCAATTCCACATTTACATGACAGAAGGAATTATTTTAACCCTGTGGTTTATGATGCATTACTAGATAAGTATTTATATTAAACTGATGTTTGAAAGAGAGTTAGTTACAATTGGAATTTGCAAGTATGTGGCAATTTATAGATCTACCTGTGTCTTATATTTTGCATCTTATCAGTGCCATAATATAGTTTGATGACTTTGTCTTATTTTTCAATGTCTAAAATTACAGCTTATTAACTCAATATTCAGAAATAATGAGTAAAATTTGGCTAAAAGTTAAACCCCTTTGTAGAGGGGGCTATAAAGTGGAAAAAAAGTCACAACCCATCTGAGTGGGTTAAAAAATGCTGTTTTTTAAACTGTTGGACTTCCTTTAAGAATAAGGAAACTTTTAAATGTCTAACTGTAGTTGCTAAATGAGAAGTTGGCAGTTTGCTGAGGTTTATGTGAGCATGTTGCTTGACTTAACATTTTCTCCTATTGGGGAGGAAAAAACCTCTCCTCTACACTCTTAAATCCAGTAGTTAGGGGCCATGAATTAAACTGATTAGCAAGAGAAAATGTAGATTTTAATTCACATCTGTACTCAAAAGTGTGACTCAATGAGGCAGAATTCAGGACTCATTTGCCATCTTAATAAGGGGAAGGGAGAAAGGGCACTTAGGGGAAAACAAATGTCTTTCAGAAAGGATAAATGGGTTCTTAGGAGAAAGAAGGGAGATATGACAGTTTTGTGACAATGTCTGCTTAGTCGTGGTACCAGAAGTCCCAGGGAGATTTGTAACAGTTGAGCTCTTGGGAGAGGTTCTCCTTTTAGGCAGATAAGGGGAGTTCAGAAAAGCCTCTTCCTGCATCTGTTGACTCTCAAGTGCCCTTAGCTCAAAATAATTGTTATGCCACAGTGGTGTGTTCTGGACCCCTTTATTTCCCCGTTTAAAATTTCCCAAGGTGTATCAAGGAGCAGAAGCTGAGATAGTGGCTATGGAGAAAGGATTCAGGTTAGAAGCTGGGAGGTAAGAGAGATGCAAAGGGAAAGAAGGCTTAGATTTATGGAGAAAGAAAACGAAAAAAACTAGTAATTGGAGCAGATTATAAACTCAGTTTCTTGAGTTCAGAAAGCAGTCAGTCCAAATGATTTCTAGATGAAATGGCAGAGTCACGATGGCAGTGGCAATGTCACAGTCATGGGTATTTCCTGGAGCTCAGAGGACCATGTTCTGGTGAACTTCCTGAGTGGCCTAGACTGTTGGGATAAAGCCTTTCAGGGTCTCTTCAGCTTGCAGGGCTTTAGGAAACAGGCAGTTCTAGTTCTTAGTGGTGCCAAGTCAGGAGGGTAGAAAAAAGTTGGAAAGGTTACTGACAAAATGCACAAGGTAGCAGGATTCGGCTTTCAGAGAGGTGAAAATAGCTCAAAGACAATGAACAGGACTAGAATCTGATAATCCACAATGGTGGGCTATAGTTTTCCATTGAAACAAAATTTCTCTGAAATCACCCCCACTTTTATCAAAGATAATTAAGGTATGACTATTTTTGTTTACAAAACAAATCATCTCATTAAACTTGGCCTGATTGTTTATGTAAATGTAGCAAGGTTAGTAATTGACAACATAGGCCTTCTTAAGTTTGTTTTGCTGGAACTTTTATTAGGATATTCAGATTGGACTTTTAAAAGGCTCAAGGCTAGCAGAATTTGCCATCAGACTTCACTTGCAGTACCCACCAGATTCGGATGAATTCCTTCTCAAGGTCCCCAACCCTCCTGGGCCTGCCAGAAGGTAGCTTTCCTCACTCACCTATAAGGCTGGGAATTCTGTAAGCCAGGTGCCAGGTGGGTTTTCCAGGAAGGTTCCTTAAAGTCCACCTTTGTTTCTTAAGCCTGGTCATCTCTGATGCTATGCACACCGTTCTCATACATGACACGCCAGTCAAAGCCCAATATAACCAGTGTTTATATATAAAACCTAATACAACCAGTGTTTCTAATTGTGTCCTGTTATAAGAAGAACAAATTCTTGCGGAACTTACTCAAATAACTATATTGCCATGGAAATAACATTCAGGAGGGTTTCCAAATTTTGGATGGATCAGGGAGGGAGAAAAGATAAATGTTTTGTTTTTGTTTACAAAGGCATAACCTACTAAACTGCTGTAAGTATAGAAAGCTTAAGAGAAAGAGGGTTCTTAAACCCAGAAAATGAAACATTAAAGAACCAGCAATATTCTGAGCAAAGGTCATAAAAGAAATCATAATCATTCTTTATCAATCTACTCAGTGCCATGTGATAAATTTGGGTTTTTCTTGATTGGGGGTTCTATGAACCTATGAACTTTTCTGTTTGTTCTAGAAATCATTAGTCCAGGGTATGATCTTAAAATTACCTAAACAATGACATCAGAAACCTGTACCCCAGAGTACATGCTCTAATCTTACTGTGGATCCCTGAGACAATCCTTTTTTGTTGAAGATTAAACTTGCAGCTGATTACAAGAATTTTCAGGAAAACATCAGAGTAAAAATAATACATATGAGCGACAAAAGGCTTTAAATGGCCATGGTTAAAGATTTGATGAGAGTTCTTTATAATGTAGTTGACAAGGAAATTTAGTTGTCTCTGTGATATTTAACATTTTAAGATAACTGGAGTCATCATTGATCACATTCTACCAGGACATGGATAGCTATGACATTACAAATTTCCAATAATTCAAGAAACTGTGTCCTTTTAACAGGGGATTTTACCTCTAGTTTTGCATCCATATACGATTGACCTCATTTCTTTAAAAAAAAAAAAAAAAGATTGTAAATAAACACTTTCAGTCTTAGTCAGTTTGCCCACATGAATAAGGTATTCCCCCTTCTTTCTCTCCCCTCCGCCCTCTGTCTCCTGCCCTTTTCTGCAGACCCTTTACAACTTTGTACCCATGTGGGATTTCATCCTTTCCTCATCCTCATTCTGGAACAACCTTTAAGCAACCTCTGTGCAACTACTTGAGGACAAAATTGTTGTTCTTATTTCCTTAACAAAAACACATCTTTTATTTCTTTCAGGCCTTTTGAGATTGCATCCCATCTTTATTGTTTCTAGTATTTTAGACTTACATGTGTTGATTGGCATTCTTAGCCATTAGTAACCTAAATTTCTAAGTGAAAATGAGGAAGTCATCAATTGTGAACTGTCACATATCAGCATTTTGTAAATTAGCATGTTTATGAATGTACCACTTCAATTTCCAGAGTTGTATGTTTCTTCATAGTACAGTTTCTTAATGTGGTAAAAGAACATGTTTACTAACAGACCCAAATATCTTTAGTCAAAATAATCTTTAAGTCAGATAACAGGTCCATATATTTTTAATCAAAAATAAGTCAAAAGTACATAAGCTTGGGCTTAGTAATTGTTTCACTATTCTATTTTATTTGAAAATGACGTAAACACAGATACAAATAACTGCTTCATCTGAAATTCAAACTGAAGGTAAAACCCTGACTTGTGACCATAAACTGTGATATTGGATAATGAAATCGTGACATCGTTGAGAGAAAAGTGGAAAATGTGTAAGAGCTAGCAAGTTTCAACAAGCTGCAGTTCTTTCCCTGATAGACAATTGGAGCAGCTAAGGAGAAGACCGAGCACTAAAGAATGTAAGCAGTATTGGTAGCTACAGCATTTCTGCTGAAACAGACATACACTTGGCCATTTACAATAAGCAGTACCAACCCCCATTTTAATTCACTTTCAGTAGCCAGTATTGTTTCACCAGACCTGCATTTATTATTAAATCCAGCAAATTAACTACCTTTTTGGATTGACAGCTCGTGTAGAAAATGACCACAAGAGTATTTCCTCCTAGAAGACCCTAAAAACAAAAAATTTATCACAGGTGACCTAAAATAGTCCCACTCTGTTTAGCTCAGCAGCTTTCAGTGTTATAGCACCAACCACAGGTCACACTTCGCTCAACTCTTTTTCAGCCCTTCTTAACAAGACCTGCTTTGTTGCTTTAAAGACTACAACACTGATACTTGAACTAGATTTAGTCACTGGTAATTTATTCACAAAATTGTCATTAAAGAAGCTTTATTTGAAACTTCTGGCAGTGTCTTTGCAGAACATCACTTGTACATTGAGTTGGAGAAGTAACTTTGCAGCAGAGCACATTTCTTAGGGAAATCTTTAAGCACATAAATGTAGTTCACTACAGTTACACATTTTGAGATCATCTGCACCTTAAAGAAAATGATAAAAATGTTTTATGATATCATATGGCTCTAGACCAGGGGTTGGCAAACTACAGCCCACAGACCAATCCAGTCTGCAGTTGTATGGCCTGCAAGGTAAGAACGATTTTTGCATTTTAAAAGTGTTGTTTAAACATACAAAAAGAAGAGTATGCAGCAAAGATGTATGTGGCATGTGATGCTCAAATATTCACTACCTGGTTGTAAGAGTTTGCCTCCTCTTCTCTGGGCCTCCAATAAATGAACTCCGTAATGCAAGTACAGTGTAGTACTTCCCACTGCACTCGTCCGCAGGATGATTCCAGTGTATATTCATCAGAATGAAAATATTTTATACATTTAAGACCTCTCTCACTTTGTTGAATGTAATAGGATTTGTGTTTAAGTATTTCCACTATAAAATTACTTCTTCATACCAGTTTTACTGGATCATTAACGGCCTGCTCTAAGTGCCTAAACCTTTGAGTAAAATTACATGATTTTGTTTTCATTGTGAAGGGAATTACATTCCATACTGTAAAATCCAAAGATGCTAGTTAGCATTCAGTTTTTAAGTTGACTTCCGAAAAGTTGAGATCTTCTGACCATCTTTCCTCATGCCATGTAAAATGTGTCATGTGGCAGTTGTCAAGGAATTAATAAGCTATCACAGTCATGGGTTTTTGTGTTTTTTTTAACTTAGTCCTTTTTTTAAACAAAGTCCTTTTCACAATTAGTCCTGGTTTCCTTTTGGCTTTTCTTTTTAGAGCTAAATTATTTAATACTAATTAATTAGTGAGTCTGTTTTAATAACTAGGTATTATCAATTTCTGTTTAATGTTCTGATCAGACATCGTCTACACATTCCACACATTTAATATTTCTGAGTCGTTAATGTGACCAACAGATAAACTGTTCAAGCTAATATAAAGGTTCCTAGTTTCGTTTTGGTGCAGATGTCTGTTCTACTAGCAATTATTTAATAAACATAGGTTGTACTGAATTTTTGCAAGGAACTAACCATTTTCAGGTGATCTCAGATCTGCTTATTCACTTTTTCCATTTGATTTGCCAATGCCGCAATCGTTTTTCTAGAAGATAGTAGAATTATGTATTTTTATCTAATCTGCTATAATCTAGGCTATATTTCGTTACTTCTCCAGGTGAAAGTATTAAAAATGATAACTTTTGAAATAAGACTTCTGGTAATGTTTTACCCTGGTTTATATTAATACATTTATATAAAGATAGGTCAGCCAGGACGCCTGGGTGGCTGTTGGTTAGGCGGCTGCCTTCATCTCAGGTCATGATCCCAGCGTCCTGGGATCGAGTCCTGCATCAGGCTCCTTGCTCGGCAGGAAGCCTGCTTCTCCCTCTGCCTCTGCTGCCACTCTGCCTGCCTGTGTTCATTCTCTCTCTCTCTGGCAAATAAATAAAATCTTTAAAAAAAAAAAAAAAAAGGTCAGCCATGTTTAGTTGCACAGTCTGTGCACTGCACAAGTCACCCACTTGAGGGAGAGGATTAGTGGAGGCTGAAATCTAACCTGTGCTTAGCTTGGCAAGGTATGTGCCTTGGTAGGGTTGCATCTTGGGACACCTTTTTCCAGTTTCTAGGTGAAAGGGTCTGTCAAGGCCAGCAGCAATCCTATCCTGTTCATGGGAGGGCTCTTCTTTCTACTGCAAGCCTAGGTAATTTGCAAAGCAAAAGCTAGTTAAACATTTCTAATCTATAAATACACAGCATTCTCAACTTTAGGAGCTCCAGAGTAAACACATGAACCCTACAGCTTCACACAACAAAGGGGAACAGATCAAAACTAGAAAAATCATACTGCATAAGCCATTGTATGTCTGTAGTTTTTATCTTTGTCAATGGCCAAAGGGCCATCTGCAAGATGTAAAACATAGCTAGGACTTCCCACTTCTTACTCAGTAATCCAAACCATGGCTTTTCAAATATTAGTTTTCCTAGCCAAACCCGCTGGATTGGGAAGTTTGAATCACTGCTGACCATGTGGTAGATAGGTCAACTAGTTTCTCCTTTGTGTATCAGGAAGGCACAGCCTTACTTGAATCAACAGGCTGCCAAGGAATGCAAGTGGGTTTGCAAAGTGATTTGAACTCTGAAAGTGAGGACAATATGGGTTGGGATTGCTTTAATTCTACCTCAGAGTAATTCATGCCTTTCTCAAGCCACCCTGCCACACACACACACACTCTCTCTCTCTCCCCCCAAACACAGGCATCCACCATTTGAGTGAATTTCTGTGAAACTAATGAGGCTTAAATCTAGCATGCTGGGACTGGGTTTTTTCCCCCACGACCCCCCAGGTTTTTTTCTTTTTTCTTGCTTTAGCCCTGGACTGGAATACAGGTCTACCTAGGTGATAGAGAAAGCAGGACCTGTCTCACGTGGTAAGCTGGCCTTGTCTCAGAATAGGTCTTATTCTCAAATGTGGAGAAAGTATAAAAACAGAAAGGATTCATTTCTCAAGCTTTGCTATGTGGGAACCATATGGCCCTATGCCATCCACTCAGCAAACTTTGGAATGCTGTATCCATGTTAGATGCTAGGAGCACATGGAGAACAAGACTTCATGCCCTAACCACTTACACTCTAGTGCCCAACAAGTAACTACCAGGAACATTGGAGTGAGTATCATGGAGGGGGGAAACAGCTTTGGGAGTATGCACAAGAGAACTAGAGAAGGGGACACTTCTCTGAGGAGAAATGTTAACTGTAGAGTGAGAGGAGTTAGGAAAAGAAAGGCCGGTAATAGCAGAGAGAGTAAGAAGTGAGTGTCTGGAGAGATGACAGGAATTAAGTCATGCAGGGCTTTCTTCTCTTTTCTTTTTTAAAAGATTTTATTTATTTGAGAGAGAGCGCACGCACGAGAGAGAGTATAAGCAGGGGGAGTGGTAGAGGGGAAAGCAGGCTTCGCACCAAGGAGGAAGCCTGATGTGGGGCTCAATCCCAGGACCCTGGGATCAGGACCAGAGGCAACGGCAGACACTTAACAACTGAGCCACCTAGGTGCCCCTGTGCAGGGTTTTCAAAGCCACATTGAGAACCTGAAAGGGTTGAAAATGGACTAAAGGGAGCCAGTGTGGGTGCAGGGATACCAGAAAGAAGATCAAGTACATCTGAGTTATAGGGGAAGCAGCAGATTTGGGGTGAGTTCACAAGTAAGGTTGGGATTCATTGAATGTGAAGTCTGTGTGAGGGAAAATCCTGGTGGAGAGCTTAAAGGGAGTAAAATACTGTAGATCTGGAGCTCAGCTGAGCAGTTGGGTTAAAGACAGAACTCTGAGAAAAACACATCATATTTGAAGCCATGAGAGTGGAGAAGATCATGGAAGGAAAGAAGAGAGTCTCAGACTGAGCCCTATAAACCAAACCATTGAAGGATTAGGTAGAGGAATTATGAAGGGCAGGGGCACCTCCAACCAGAGAGAATCACCACTCACTTGGAAAGGAATCTAGGGATAAGAGCCCGAGTTCTAGTTCTCAGGGTCTCTGTATGCCCAAGGCTGGGCTGTCGAAGCTGTGGCTGCTGGCAAGGCTAGCTCTGGTCCATGCGGCTTGTTGGGGGGTGGGGAGAGCGGAGAGTGGCCCTGACCCAGCACTGCACTGAGGCAGCAGGCTCCAAGGGGAGCCTGTCAGCATTAAGTCCTGACAGGGCACAATTACAAACTTCATGTCCTTGTTGGTGTCTACAGACCTGGCTTAGGATCTTGGGCCCCCACTGAAAAGGTGTCTGTAGCCAAGTCACTTAACTTTAGATATCGGATTCTGGATTTGTAAAATGTAGGATTGTCTGAAGGGTTAGCACCACGGTGTAGCCTGAATCTAATTATAATGGGCTTTCTGAGTAGTATCCTTCCTGTGAGAATGTCCGGCCTGGGCCTGCCAGGAGTACCTCAAGACTTGTGGACAACCCTGAGGAGTCAACCTCTCTTTCAGGTCTTTCTTCCATTGACCAGTTTGACCTGAATCAAGGGACTATCCAACTTTCCTCCCTTCCTGGTCATCAGGTGCCAGCTTGTGCTCACAGAACCTGTTTGTCTTGGAGGTGGGGACAGGTTCCTCCACCTTATCCCACTCGTTTTTCAGACTAGGGTGTGGCTGAACAAGAACAGGACTGAGACTTTTACACTAGATTAAAGCACCACCCATTGTGAAGAGGTGGGCCGGAAAGGAGTTAAGATTGTTATAACTCCACCTCTGAACGGTACACACGTCTGAAGTCACCCTGCCACACATATCCACTACATACATCTCAGTAGGACCCTGCCCCCCCACCGCCCCTGGCCACTCCAGAACCTTCTTAGAAAGGTCACAGTTGCCTGTCCTAAAGTCTGTTCATTTTACTCCAATAAACTTACCCCATCTAACTCTCTCACCACTTCAATTCATCCCTAAACTTCCCAAAAGACATTCTGTTAAGGAAAATAGGTGTGTTTTGGGGGGGCTTAAACAAAATGAGTCATTCTGCTCACCTGGATGGTTGCTCCCTGCCAGGCCTCAGACTATCAGCCTTGAGTGCAACAGGAGTTCTTAGTCTGGGAAAAATCCAGTCAGGTCCCTCCCTAGGGCTGTTCTCTTGACCTCGTGTGTGCAGATTTCATTGGTGCTCGCACGTCCTTCAGCCTTCACCTGCCTGACAGTTTCCAGGAAGTCTGGACTTCCCTAATCCTCCAGTCGTCTCTCAACCATCCCCATCAAAAGCTATCCTCAAGCCTCCTCCCCTTCTTTCCTTCTTCCTCCCACCACTCCCTTCCCTCTCATCCAAGTTAAAATGCAGGCATGGTATTCTAAGCCCTTTCCAGGGCTTCTATCTTTGTATCTTCAACTCCCAATATTTACTCCAACTACATTAAACCTGGAATGTTTCCCAGACGTGCCCTGTTTATTCCCACCTCTGTAGCTCTGTCCGGGAGTGCCCTCTCCTTGCTTGCTGGCAAAACTCTTTCCATCTCAAAGCCCATGTGGTAAATTAAATATGGCCATCAATTTTTGGAGCTCCTCCTCATCCCTTGTATCTGGGCTGTTCCTTTGACTTGCTTTGACCAACAGAATGTGGTGGGAGTGATACGATGCAAGTTCTGAAGGCAGGCCTTAGAGGCCTTGTAGCTGCTGCCCTCACCATCTTGGAAGCCCGAGACCACCATGTCATGAGGCAGCCCAGGATGAAGGAGCAGAGAATGCACGACGCCTTGCTATCCCCAGCTGACCCATTAACTAGAGCCACCAGAGAGAGCCCAGGCAGGCCTGGCACCAGAAGCTCCCAGGCCACCCACAGAATCTTGAAAAATAATTGAGACTGGTTGAGACTGGGGATGGTTTGTAATACAGCACTAGATAACTGATACAATCCCATCTTAATGTGAAGGCTTCCACAGCTCCCTCAGTTCCTTTCTCCAAGTTCCCTCTCTGTGTTTTGTATGCATCCCACCCCTTTTTAATTATTCAATATCTGGCTCTCCCAAGAGATGGTGAGGTCTTGAGGACCAAGACCAAGTCTGATTCACTTCTCACTTGACCACTCACAGTGATAATGGGATGAAGCCTGTGACCATTTGCCAAATACAGTATGCTCGGATGTCATTAATGTGTTTAGAAAATAGCCTGTATGAACCCTTCACATACGATTTCATCAACAAATATTTTAGAGCATATCCTATGCTTTTTAAACTTTTTAAAAAGATTTTATTAATTTGTCAGAGAGAGAGAGAGAAAGAGAGCTCAAGCAGAGGGAGGGGCAGAGGCAGAGGGAGAAGCAGGATCACCACTGAGCAGAGAGCCTGATGAAGGACTCCATCCCAGGGCCCTGGAACCATGACCTGAGCTGAAGGCAGATGCTTAATGACTGAGCCACCCAGGCATCCCCAGAGCATATCCTGTGTTAACAGAACAGGTCCCTGGCCCTGGGGTTGCTCTCAGTCCAGCAGGGAGAACTGATCATGAAAACAGCATTCAAGTGTTTCCGTCAGGCATGCTGCTGGAGAGGACAAGGCAGTCATGGGTAGAGTCAACAAAACTGGAAGAAATGGCATTTAGTTTCATCACAAAGGGTAAGCAGTCACTGTAGGAGGCAGTTTGTAGCTGTCCCCCCACTTCACCTTCCCTCCAAGGAGGAGGAGGATGTCACGGATTGGTCAGATTCAAGAATATTGAACGAAGCAGAGTCCTGGGGGTGGGGCCTCAGCATGTGAAGGCATGAGGTTAAAGGTAGGTCCCAGCCTGGGGATGGCGCCTGTCTATTTCTCTCTCAGACACTCGAGGTAAGACGGGGGCTTGGGCTGCTTCCCATTGCCGAGGAGGTGCACCTTCTCCCCCTCCCTGCACCGTTCCCCTTAGAGGGTGAAGAAAGAACCAGACGGAGGACACAGAGGGAAAGGAACCAGGACAAAGCTGCTAGGTTAGGGCTCCGTACTTGGAATTGGGGCCAAAAATAAAAATCTTGTTTGTCTGCCATATCCATTGTGCATATATTCCCCAGGAATACCTTGGGATGGTAAGGGGCTGGTGGATGACCCAGGAATCCATGTGCCATTCATCTATCTCGGCATGAAACCAGAGGAGGGAATAACCAACAAACTTTTCCTGTCCTAGGAACATGAGTAAGAAAATCCCAGGCAGAGTGAATAGCATTGCAAAGGAAAGAAAACATATGCATGGAGCAATAGATGGAGAAAGAAGTGAAGGAACAGGGTCACAAAGGAACTATGTGATCCTCCTCTACCCCATAAACATTACTGTTTTAGTTGCTAATGTTACTGTAGTACCCATTTACTGCGTGCCATGCATGGGTCACACAAATCACCTCCTATCATTCTCTGAGCCACTGAAATAAATGAATTGCCCGTGTTCCCACAGATGAGGAATGTGAGGCTTGAAAGGGTCACCTAAGTGGCAGGTCTGTCCTCTTTAGCCAGCTTGGCTATTCAGTAGCCAAAGACACAAGCTGAACTGAACTCATTGTACCAGGTTTCCTGCAGGAGGTGGTACTTGAACTGAGTCTTGAGGGACAAAGGATCAGGGCCAGTAGAGGCCATGAAAGCCTAAGGTGCAAGGACTCCAGGAGATCCAGAAGAGGGCACTGAGAAAAGGGGGAAATCCAGCACAAAACAAAATCAAAAACAAAACCATGGAGGACTCCCAAAGCTCCACAGTGTCAGCATCCTGGAGCAGGGTCCCGCCCTCAGGAACAGGACCTGGCCCAACCTTTTCTTCACTCATATCAAAAACTGGCTCTGATTCAGCTTCCTGGATCAGCTTTATCAAAGTAAATCCAAGTTTCCTTGAGACAAGAATTGCTGTTGCATTGAGACTGAGATGATTTTTCTTTCTAGAACTGATTCTGGGCAGGGAGAGAGAAACTAGAGAATGCTTTTCCATTTTTTGTAAAACTAGCTTTTGTGTGGCCCTTTGGCATGGACAAAATTATTTTCTTGCTTCTGATTCCACTGAGGGATGAGTGTTGACCTTCTCAGTTTCTCAGCTGAGAAAACTCAAACCCGGATTAACGACTTGACACAGTTAATGAATGCAGCTGGGACTCATGCCCAGTTACTCAGACTCCAAACTCTATACTCATTCGTTCTTTAATCTTTCATTTACTGGGGGAAAAAATGCGCCAGGCACAGGACAAGCCACTGAGCTTTATAATTAAGTAGACTTAGACCATCTCACTGTCTCTCCTGTCCCAGAGCCTCAAATACTGAAGCATGAATATAGTGAGAGTATTTCTAATGGGACTCAGTGATTGCACCAACACTTTTGCAAGGATCTCTCACTTTTTTGGGCAGTTACTGGCACTGCCATTTTTTTTTTAAGATTTTATTTATTCATTCGACAAAGAGAGAGAGCACAGAAGCAGGGGGAACAGCAGGCAGAGGAGAGGGAGAAGCAGACTCCCTTCTGAGCAGGGAGCCCAATGTGGGGCTCGATCCCAGAATCCTGGGATCATGACTTGAGTCAAAGGCAGATGTTTAATTGACTGAGCCACCCAGGCGTCCCATGGCACTGCCATTATTTCACCTGCTTTGTACCCGTCCTGTGCTAGACATTATGCGTGGACTATAATAGGCAAGCAGTTGAGCATAATTCAATCCAGTAACACCTCCTATGTGGAAAAGACTCAATCTGAGAATATTTATTGAGCACGTACTTTGGCAAAGTATTCATTCAACACATATTTATTGGCACCTCTGATAATCATAATAGGTAATATTTACTGACTGTCTATTCCGTACTGAGAACCGTGTGAAATTCTTTACATATATTATCATTTACCCATCACAGTAACTCTTAGGAGGTAGATATTAGACAGCTTGAATTAACTTGCTCAGAGCATGCAATTAGAAACTAGTAGAGGCAGGGAGAGGCCTTATGGATACCAAGGATGGTGCTCTGGCTGCCAGTGAGGTTGAGGTGGGCGCTACCGGTGTGCAAATGAAGCACCTCAAATTCCAGACAACGTAGGAGACTCATTCCGGGGCATCTATCCCTTCACCACTGATGGGAGCGATTTCCGGAGGAACTTTATCCTCACTTTGGGACTTTTTGCTGTGGGTGTTTGGCTGGCCAGAAATTTGAGTGACATTTACCTAATGGCAACTCACCGAGGGTGTAGTCAAACAGACACATAGAACCCCCTCCGCTGAACTTGAACATTCCAAAAACAGAGCCTCCCATCTGTGACCATCACAAGACTTGCCCTGATGGAAGTTGAGGTTTCATTCAGACAGGTGCTTTCCCTTCCCAATTTCCTTTTCTCTGTTGAGCCCACTCAGAACTCTGTTCTCTGGTCAGCAGTCAGGTTTCAGCCAAAGTGTTATTCTCTGTTCTGTAAAGTTCTGTACATAGCCCCTAGGTTTCTGCAGGGGTGATCTTTGCTTTTGCCCTGAGGAATCAGCTAATGGTATTTTAACAACTATTTGGAATAAAGACTGCACACAAGGCAAAAGAAAAAAAGAAACTAGTAGATGCAGTATTTGAACCTGGGAAACCAGCATTTTTTTTTTTTGAAACCAGCATTTTCCACCACTATGTTGGTGGAACCCCAGGACACCATGGGTAAACAACACAGATATCATCCCTGCCCTCAAGATGCATAGAGAATAGGAGAGAAGATACACTTTAAAACAAATAGTCTTCTTGTCTCCTTTGAGTTACAATAAAGCCTAGTCAGGGCCATACCTCTTCAGTGGACCTAAAGGATGAAGCGGCTGAGGAGGCATTAAGTAGGCAGAGGAGGGAGAGGGCATCCATCCAGGCAGGGGAGCTCCAAGGCAGAAGGAGCTTTGCCAGTCTAAGGCTGGTGGCCAGGGCATGTGGCTGACAATAGGAAGCCAAGGAAAAGAACATGAGGTTTGGCATGAAATCTGCACGGTTCACAGGTACTCCAGCTACTGTGGAGGAGGGATCCCCCAAAAGCACGGAAGTATGTGGAGAGACCGAGCAGGAGGCTATGTCATCTGAGCCGCAGATGCTGGTTTGGAAGAGACTGTTGATAGTGGGAATGGAAGTAGATAGGTGGAGGAAACATTAAGGTGTTAAAATCAACTGGGCTTGGGTGGGGGGATGAAGACAAGGAAGGAGTCAATCACAGTTTGGGGCTTGAACAAAAACCACAGTGGATGGTGTCACTCTGGGACAACTCTGGGGACAAAGATGAGAGTTGAGGTTGCACCTGATGTGGCTGTGGGCCACCACGTGGATTTTGGAGGTCTTCAAGCAAAGGAGATAACTAGGACAGAGTCTGGGGACCTCGCACTATTAAGGGTGAAAAGAGGAGGAAATGAGCAAAGGGAATTGAGAGATATGGTTAAAAAAGGGAGGAGGAAAGGCAGGAGAGAGTGGCATCTCTGAAAGAGATTGGAGTGTTTCAAGAAGGACAGGACCCAGTGAGTGTGATGGGATTTCGCATGGAGTAAATACAGGAAAGGCTGTTGTGATCTGGAGTTTGTCCTGCGGGGTCTTCATGGAAACAGGGTTTGAACGGCAGCTGGACAGGTGAATGGAGTTAGATACACAGCAAAGAAAGCCTGATCTGGCATGTTTGGGGAACAGAAAATAATACTAGGCAGGAAGAAAAAAAAGTGGGGCCGGAGGAAGTGGAAGAGGTCGTGATACCAGTGCCACTTGTTGACTGGCTTTCTATGTTCATTTAATGCTCCCAATAACCCTGCAAAGTAGGAATCTACTAGCCCTTTCTTGTAGAGAACACGCAGCCCTAGAAATTGGAAGTGACTTGTTCAAGAGGATACCCGTTAAGTGGGGACACTGGAAGCGGACCTGGGTCTGAGTCCAATGCTATCACCTCATGCTTCCTTGACTAGGTGGCAAGGAGGGGAAATGGATCAGAGAGAGGGCTAACAGGGATGGAGAGGAGGGAATAAGCATGGAGAGACTGGGGTGCAGCAACTCCAGGATATGGAGCGTGGATGTAAACTGAGGCTGGGGAGAGTCAGGGTTTCTGGTTGGAGCAACTGGGTGGATGGTGGTACCATTTAATGAGGTGGAAAAGCAGGATATGAAGTCACGGGAAGATGAAAATTTTAACTTTGACATGAGACTGCTGCGCCTAGGTGGCATGCGGGGGAGACGTGGGGAGACGAAGAGATTCTGAAAGTCAGAGCACTCTGGACTGTGGGAGACATGAGATGCTTCTGTGTACTCTTGAACTGCGTTTCCTTTGACCTTGTAGCAGCAAAGTTGAGAAGGCCTGGTTCTGGGAGAGAAGTGGGAAGGGTGCCCTTCCGCTGATGTCAGACATGACTCCTGCCTCACTTCTGACTTGGTTTCCCCCACAGATGTCTTTTCCCTGCCACAGGTCCACGAATCCCAGGGCTTTGTCCCTCTTTCTGGTGGGTTTGGCCCTGCACCTCTGGGTCCACCAAGCCTCCGGGTCCCAGAGGGAGAAGGTGTGGGATGGTTCTCCAGAGGCTCCCCCTGCTGCCCTTGCGGCTGTGCAACCATGGGCATTCATCAGAGTCCCGAGGTGTGGCCAACGACTCGGTCAACGCCATGGTCGACTTCTACTTCGAGCAGCTCCCCGCGTGCATCCGCAATCCAAGACTTCCTGCGGTGCCGCCACTGCCGCCACTTTCCTCTGCTCTGGGACGCGCAGACCAAGTGCGTGGGCTACAGCGCGCTGCTGCTGGCGGTCAAGTCGTGGCCCCCCAGCCACGAACGGCGCGAGCTCATCCGCCGCACGTGGGGGCAGGGGCTCCGCCCCTTACTGCTGGGCTCCCTGGGGTCCAGCAGGACGAGAGCGCAGGGCGGCTGGCGGCGCTGGCGGCACTGCAGGCGCGCGAGCACAGCGACACGCTGCAGCGGCCTTCCCCCACACCTTCCTCAGCCCACGCTCCAGCACCTGCTCTACTGCCTGGCCGAGCGCCCGCTGCGCGCGCGCTTCCGGCTCAGCCGCTGCGACGACGGCTCTGCGCACACCGCCGACGTGCTCCGCTTCCTGCAGACGCGGCAGCCACCGGGCCGCCCCCTCCTCGCCTGCATCTCCTGGCCCGCTCGGTGCCGGTCCGCGACGGCTGCAGCAAGTCCTTTGCGCCCCCGCGGCTCTACCCCGGGCAGGCCTACCGGCTGCCCAGCCCCGCGCGAGGCCGCCCGCCACAGCCCGCTCTTCCCCATCAGGACGCCTACAGGGGCACGTGTGTGAAGCACGCCAGCCCGGCACCCGGCAGTCCTTCCACCCCTGCCTGCGCCGCAGCTGTGGCCTGTGCACCGCTGTGCGCCCTCGAGATGCTGCTTACGTGGGAGGCGCTGCGCGAGCCGGGGGTGAGCTGGACCCAGGTCCTGAGTACGGGTGGGCAGGGTGGGAGGGTGAGCAGCCCCCACATGAGACGCTTTCCGCGTTGAGAACGCATCTTCTCTGTTCTGTATGCCTTCTATCCCCCCACCCCCCAGCTCGGTGCACCCGAATCCGAACCTGGCTACACAATGGAATCACCAGGGTGGGAGTGGGAAAGGCATGGGGCCTGGCCCCACCTCCACAGTTTCTGACTCTGCCTGTCTGGGGTGTCCTCAGACATCTAGGTGATCTGAAGGTGCAGCTATTCGGAATGAAGCCCACTGGGCAAGGGAGGTCTGTTATCCTTCCAAACCCAGCTCCCTTGTCCCCTCCAGGAGCCTGCGGGTCTAGCTCCCGCACTGAGTCAATGGGGGCAGTGGAGCAAGGCAGTATGAGGAGCCAGGATGGAACGTCACCTGTTGGGTGCGGTACGCGGATACTACACTTATCTTAGCCAAAAGGCGGAGAAGCGATGGGGTGCAGTACACGGGTGGTCATTACCGTCATTCGCTCCGCTAGTGATGGGGCCAAATGGCCGGTCAGCAGGTGGATGCCCTCCCCTAGAAGTCAGTTCACACTTGGGCCCTGGAAAGCAACCAGATCAGAGCTTGGGGTGGGGGGGGGGGTGTCTGACAGACTTCCTCCCACCCAGTTCTCACAACCACTCCCCCACCCCCGCAATACCTCTGCGAGGTCAAAATCCCCACTGTGCAAAGGGGGACCCTGAGGCTCACCAAGGACAGTGATCCAGGGCCATGTGGTCATTCCCAGTTATCCCACCACTGTGGTCCCCTCCACACTCACTGACTCCAGCTGATGGCCTCTTCTAATGGCCTTGCCCATGCACAACTGCCCCAACAGCACTTACTCCCGGGATGGGGAGGATGGCATGGGGGCACAGACAGGTTCCTTGTCAGGTCTGGGCCTCAGAGTTGGTCAGCCTTGGGGAACCAAGCTGGGGATTCAGGGGGGGTCAGTGTGGGGGTCAGTGATGATGAAACTGTGAAAGATGTTGACTGGGAAATCGGGACAGTATTTGGAAAGTGTGTGGAGGTCAATGTACAGAACTGTGTTGGGGGTGGGGAATCTGATTAGCAGCCTTGAGGGACAATGATCTAGAGAGAGTGCAGGGGTGATTGGCTCTGTTGTGAACATCAGGTAGGAGGCTGGGGGGTCAGTGATCAGGACTCTGGTAATGGGGCAGTGGTCCTGACCGCCAGGAGCTGTCCGCCATCTTGGCAGAGCAGGAAAATCAAGGAAATGGCTTCAGGGTGAGGCAGAAATGTGTATCAAAGTCCCAGCCTGACAAGAGGGGCACAACTTCTAGGAGGAAGGAGCTCCAGTGGGAAGTCAGGAGGCCTACCAAACGCCTTCCCTGCCCTCAGGACAAGACCCATCCCTCCCCTATGGTGGACTTGATCTGGGCAGAACCACATACAGTGTCTTGCTTTGTGGGGCTCCCTCCTGCCTCTGCCTCTCCACACAAGCTCTCATCCCTTCACAGGAAATATCTTCCAACCGCCACCACCATCCACGTCTCTCGAGGCATTTAGGAAGTTGCCAGCTCTCTGCCAAAATCTGCTATTCCCTCCCTCCTGGGCGTATACCACTGCCTGGAAGCCTACACTGCCCAGCTTTCATTGCAGTTCGCCATGACCCTGTGAGCAGGCTTTCTTAGATGACTGCTTGTGGACACCATGAGGAGCACACCTGAACCCTGCCTCGCCTGGGCTCACCTCCCTGAATTGGCCCAGGGATGGCCCTGTGACCCAGCTCTGACCTCACAGATGAGGACAACACTCCAGGCCTACCTCCAAACAAAGAGCTGCTCTACCCAAGATGTCAATAGTGCTGAGGTTGAAAAAACTCTTTTCCTCTCTACAAGGACCTGGAGTCAACCCTGGATCTCTGACAGGCCTTTACCCAACTCCTGATGCGGTAGCCAACTGCCTCAGGGGTCACCTCAGCTTGAGTGTGCCGCAGCCACACCTCAGGCCTGCCTCCCTAACCATTCTCCCATTTCAGGAAAGGGCTCTATCATCTCCTGACTGGTCCAAGCCAGAAGGTGGGCGGTGATGATGCATCTCGAACTCTCCTTCTCCCTCATAGCCCATCTGGTTCTCCACCAAGTTCCATTGATCCAAAATAGCTCTCCATTCAGTTCTTTCTCATCTGTCCATCTTCTTCTCCATGGTGCCAACTCTCACATGGGCCAGAGCCACCTAGGGATCCATTCTCTACCCCACAGTAGCCAAAAGCCAGACCTGGTCATCAATTGGCCCCTCTCAAAATCTACCCCTGTTGCCCTTGGATAAAGAGCAAATGCTTTTCCCTGCCATCAGGACAAGGCCCATTCCTCCCCTATGGAGGAATCTGCATTCCTTTGACCCCTCCAGCTTTATTTCTCCCCACTCTGCTGGGGCCTCTTGAGGTTTGGTGCATTCTCTCTGGCCCCGGGCCTTCCACCATGCTGCTTCCTTGCCTGAAACATTTTTCTACTCTCGCTTCATTTTTTAAAAAGTATTTTATTTATTTATTTGACAGAGAGAGAAAGAGCACAAGAAGGAGTGGCAGGCAGAGGGGAGAAGCAGGCTCCCTGCTGAGCAAGGAGCCCAATGGGGGACTCCATCCCAGAATCCTGGGATCATGACCTGAGCTGAAGGAAGATGCTTAACCCACTGAGCCACCGAGGCACCCCCCCGTCCCACCTCTTCCCCACCCCTACTCCTCTTCCTTCATCTGACAGAACCTTCAGACGCAAGGTGAAACGTCACCTCTTTGGAAAAGTGCTTCGCAACCCACTAGTCCTGGGGCACAGGGTTTCTCAACAGGATGGGTCCTTACACTCTACCTTGTTCTAGCTCTGAATTCCCCAGAACTCTTGTATCTGCATTCCCACTGCAGTGACAAATTACCACAAAGCCAGCTGCTTAAACCCATGCAGATTTATTCTCTTACAGTTCTGCAGGTCAGAAGTCCAACACAAGCTTCACTGACTTAAAACCAAGGTGTCAGCAGGACTGTATTCCTTTCTGGAGCTCTGGGGTGAATCTCCTTTCTTGGCCTCTTTCACCAGTTCTGAAATTGCTCCTCCTGCTTTTAGGGACCCTTGTGATCACATTGGGCCCATTTGGATAATCCACTAGGATCATCCAGGATTTCTTCCTATCTTAAAATCAACTCGTCAGCAACATTCATTCCCCCTGCAACCTAAATTCCCTTTTCCCTTGTAACCTAAACTACTTGTAAGCTCCAGGATTGAGGGTGTTGACATATCTTGGGGGTCGTTATCCTGCCTACCAGTGCCTAATAAATATTTGTTCAATACGTGAACAATGATTAAATAATCAACTAAAACTAATAAGTGAACAAATGTTCTCCCTTCACACAGACCTCCCTGAGGCAGAGTCTCAATGCTGGATTCCCTTCTCCCTAGGGCTTGTAACAGACAAGAAAACCAGAAGGCTGAGGCCAGGATTGGACACCTTCCTTATTTACTAGAAAGTCTGACTTCTGTGCTTTGACAACTTCCTCCTGTTTTCCTGACAAGCAGATGGACTATCCCGGATCGCCCCTTTACAAGTAAAGAGATTAAGACTCAGGAAATTTATAGCTCAGAAGGGTTAGAACTCTGTAGTTATGGGCCTGCTGTGTCACTCTGGGTCCTGGTCATCCCTTCTCTGAAGCTGAGCTGCTCTTGTCGCCAGGCCCAGTGAAGACCAGCGTCCGGCAGCGCCCTGGCACCCCCTCGCGTCATCTGGTCCTCAGGCGTGCCCAGCTACCACTCAACCCCGCCGGCTCTTCAGGCTCTTGCGCCCCACAGCCGCGAGGGGGCGCTCCTCGCACACCGTTTCTGCGGGGAGGCTGGCGGCGGCGTCCTGGATCGGTGAAATTCTGGGTCACGGGGACGGTGCTCCCAACACCGTTACCCCACCAGTGCTAATTGACAAAGACCACATGAGCAGGGAAAAGGACGGGCTTGTCTCACAAACGCGCTTGCGAAATCCTACATAAAATACCAACAGACGGAGCGTGACAACATGTAAAAAAGGTAAATGTATCAGCATCTGGATGGGTTTATCCCAGAAATTCCAGGTGGGTTTATTTAGCATTAGAAAAGCAATCGCGGTGAATGGATAGAAAAGGAAGATCTGTCAGTGTGGCACTCAGATCAAGAGAAATGTATCTCTGGTGCAGGAGAAAAAAATGGATAAAATTCAACACCCATTTGTGACTCACTCACTCCCTTCCTTCTTTCCTCTCCCTCCTTCCCGCCCTCCCTTCCTTCCTTCCTTTCTTTCTTCTTTCCTTTTTTTTTTTTTTAAGATACAGAGAGAGAGCATGAGCTGGGGAGGGGCAGAAGGAGAGGGAGAGAGAATCTCAAGTCAGCTCCGTGCTCAGCAGGGAGCAGTGATGGGACTGGATCTCTCCACCCTGAGATCATGACTCAAGCCCATATCAAGAGTCCATCACTTAATGAGCAACCCAGGTACCTCAGCCATTCATGACTTTAAAAAAAAAAATGTTTTTTTCTTTGTAAAAGGTGAAAGCATTTGAAAGCATTTCCTTTAAGATTTGGAACAAGATGGGGCGCCTGGGTGGCTCAGTCCTTAAGCATCTGCCTTCAGCTCAGGTCATGATCCCAGAGTCCTGGGATCGAGCCCCGCATCATGCTCCCTGCTCAGCATGGAGCCTGCTTCTCCCTCTCCCACTCCCCTTGCTTGTGTTCACTCTCTCACTGTGTCTCTCTCTGTCAAATGAATAAATAAAATCTTAAAAAAAAAAAAAAAGATTTGGAACAAGATTAGATGTGCCCACCATCACTTCTGTTCAACATTGTTCAAGACGTGAGAGCACAGCAGGAAGACAAGATAAAAATTCAAAGATATAATGACTTGAAAACAGAAAGAAAACAATCAAAACCTCAGAGATCTGCAACCCTATCTGCAATTTCCCGTCTCTATAACAAACTAATGCCATACTCCTTATCTGAAGTGAAATTTGTGCATAATTTAATCTCTCACGAATATATTTTCCAAAAAAATCACCATAATCCTTTAATTTTAATATTAGATTAATAAAATACTTTAAAATTATATGAATTGTAATGTGTAAATTCTTGGGCAAAACAAGAAAAAAGAAAAAAGCCCTTACAGATCTCTAAACTAGGGGGCAGTACACCTCATTGAGAACCAACATACAAAAATCAATTTAATTTCTATATAGTAGTAAAAAGGGGTCAGGAAAAGTCATTTTTTTAAAAAAGTACCACAATAATAGAGGGGCACCTGGGTGGCTCGGTTGGTTAAGGGACAAGCCCCTCGAAGTCCCTGACTGCCTTGAATCCCTACCCCAACCAGGGAACAGGGATTATCATCATCCCCACTGGCCAGATGTGGAGACTGAGGCCCTGGTAGGAGAATGACCTGCTTAAGGTCACACCAATCTTTAGAGGGAGGAAAACCTTCTGGGTCCCACCCATCTCAGAAGCACTGGGAACTGGGAACAGGGTGGTGGCAGCAGCCCTCTGAGGCAGGAGGGGAGGGTTGATCTCCAAGTTCAGGCCCACCTCAGCTTCCTCACCATTCCCCTTTCCTGTTCCCTTCCCAGCCCTCCACCCATTCAATTCCAGAACCCCACCTGGATGCCCCCCCTCCCCTGCCCCTGGAGGCCATGGAGGTGGGGGGACTGCTAATCTCTCCACGTTAAATCAACATTATAACGATTTTTAGAGCCCGCCCCTCTCCACCCCGGAACAGTCATTTACAGAATTATGCTGTAGTGCTCATGACCCTCTTCTTCCCTCCTGCCTAGACTCAGCCTGGCCTTTGAGTAATGAACAGGCTCATTAACATAATTTTCCCAGTAGAAGAACAGTCTTTCCAGAAGGTCAATTCTGATGCTCTCCAAAACCCAGAAATGACATTAGTTTGTCAAATGTCATCCTTTATTCTTGTCTTAAAAGTTTGAATCAATAGAGTAGGAGATTGGATTTGTATTTCAGAAAATTCATTCCTGCTGCAGTTGAAGGGATCTGAGGGGAAGGAGGGGATCCTGAGGAGAGTGAGGAAATGGGGAGCAGAGGAGTAAGGGAATGCCTGACCTGGGAGGGAGAGAGGAGTAGAAAGAGTCTAGAGGTCATGGCAGGTAGAATGGGACTTGGAGTTTGGAGTGCGAGCAGAAGACACAGGAGGGAGCAAGGCTGGTTCAGGTCTCACCCAGGAACTTGAACTTCACAGGCTTGGTGGGAAGAGTCAAGGTTCTTATGAGGGTGCTCTGGGCTTTTTGGGAAACAGTCTGGCCGTTCCTCAAAACGGAGTTACTCTATGGCCCAGTAATTCCATTCCTAGGTATATACGCCAAAGAACTGAAAACACGGGTTCGTCCAAGTATTTGTACATGAATGTCCAGAGCAGCGTTATCCATAATAGACCCAAGGTGGAAAAATACCAAGGGTCCATCAATAGATGAATGGATAAACAAAATGCAGTATATACATACAGTGGAATATTATCCAGCCACAAAATCGAATGGGTGTACTGACGGATCCATGCTATAACATCCACGAACCAGGAAAACATTCTGCTGGGCGAAAGCAGCCAGACCCCCAAAGCCACCCATTGTATGATCCTACTTGTATGAAATGTCCAGAACAGCAAATCCATAGAGACAGAAAGTAGTTTTATGGTCACCAGGAAATGGTGGAGGCAAGGGGAGCAACTGCTAACGGGAAGATGAAAATATTCTAGAATGAGATCATGGTGATGATTGTACCATTTTGCAATAGACTAAAATCTACTGAATCTTACCCTTCCAAAGGGTGAGTTGTATGGCATGT
Organism: Mustela erminea; assembly: GCF_009829155.1. Taxonomy (NCBI): domain Eukaryota; kingdom Metazoa; phylum Chordata; class Mammalia; order Carnivora; family Mustelidae; genus Mustela; species Mustela erminea. Next base: position 53,162,416 of record NC_045622.1, on the reverse strand, counting down.
AAAAAAATTGTATCTCAATAATAACACATTTACAAAGTTGTGGTTGGAGACAAAGCACTCTCTCAACTTCCCTGCTCTCCCACTCCCTTTTCCTGCTCTCTCCACCCCTTCCCACCTGCCCCTCAGGAACCAGTCTCCGAAGACTGTCTGTCCTTCCTGTATTTCCTCTGCCCAAATGAGCAGATCCCCGTATGTCTGTGTGTGGGGTTTTTTTCTTTCAAGATTTTTAAAATTTATTTGACAGAGATCACAAGTAGGCAGAGAGAGAGAGAGGGAGAAGCAGGATCCCTGCTGAGCGGAAAGCGGATGGATGCTGGGCTCGATCCCAGGAAAGTGGATTTGTATTTCAGAAAATTCATTCTGCTGCAGTTGAAGGGATCTGAGGGGAAGGAGGGGATCCTGAGGAGAGTGAGATCTTGAGATCATGATCCTGAGATCATGACCTGAGCTAAAGGCAGAGGCTTAACCTACTGAGCCATCCAGGTACCCATTCCTGTGTGTGTTCTCTTCTTTCTGATATGAAGAGCAGCATATTGTATAGACACTCTTTTGGCCTTTAATTTTTTCTCTTAATAGTGTGTCTGGAATTCATGCCATATCAATTCAGAGATGGTCCTATTTAATTTTTTTTATTTCTTTTATTGTTTATTTTATTTTATATTTTATTTTATTATTTTATTTTTACAAGTACTTCTTTGCATGGCTGGGCTATAGTGTATTCAACAGTCTCCCATGTGTGGTAGATTGTTTCTAAGATTTTGCAATTAAAAATAATGCTTCAACGAAAAAACTTTTGCATATGTATTTCCACATTGCTGGAGGCCTGTCTTCAGGAAAGATTCGTGGAAGTGGAATTCCTAGGTGAAAGCTAAGGACATATTTAGTTTTGTGAGGTATTGCCAAAGTTCTTTCCAGAAGGTTGCGTCAATTTGCATTTCCACCAGTGAGGTACATAAATGTATTTGAATGCCTGTTTCCCCACAGCCTTGCCAACAGAATGTGTTGTGATATTTTTCATTTTTTGTCAGTCTGATAGGTGAGAAATGCAAGCTTTTTCAGAGTTGTTTTAATTTGCCTTTCTCTAATTCTAAATGTCCTTGAGCATTTTTTTCCTTATGTTCGAGGGCCATTTTTTCAAAGACTTTATTTATTTGAGAGAGAGGCAAAGCAGGGAAGGTTTGGGGGGGTAAGGGCAGAGGAAGAGGGTGAAGCACTCAGCAGGGAGCCTGGCCTGGGACCAATGACCCTGAGGGCCATTTTTTATGCCCTTCCCCTCATTTTACTGTTGGATTTTTGGATTTTGTCCCTCAACTGTTAAGAGTTCCTTATGTATTAGGGAGAGCTGCCCTTTGTGGTATAATGTTGGGAATATTTTCTTCCCATTTGTTACTTGTCTATGGACTTAGTTTATGGTGATTCGTGTCATGCAAAGTTTGTTTATTTCTATGTAGCCAAATTTATCTGTCTTTTCTTTTATGGCCTCGGAGCTTTGAATCGTCATGGAAAGCCTTTCCCAACCTTGACACTTGAAGAGGAAGTCACTCGTGTTTCCTTCTGGTCCTTGTATGGTCCCAGTTTTACACTTAGAGCCTGAAACCATGGAGTTTATTCTTTTTGTTGGGTGGGGTGTAAGATATGGGTCTATATTTTCCCCTTTTCCAAATGGCTACCCAGTAGCATTTATGATGAAGTCCATCTTCAGTATGTAACAAAGGTGCACCTCAAATCACTGGGATAACAATGTATTTAGGTCTGTTTCTAAATTTTTTAGCTAACTGCAATTTGTTTCTTCATGCACTAGTGTCACCCATTTTTAATTACAGAAGCTTTTATTGTTTTAATGCCTTTAATTTTTCATAAGTAAGCTCTACGTCCAATGTGGGGCTCAAACTTATAGCCTCTAGATCAAGAGTCACATGCTCTACCGGTTGATCCATTCAGGTGCTCTGACATTTTGAATGTCTGGTAAAGCCTCACAGATTTTCTTTTCCAGTGTTTTCTTGCCTTTCTTGCCTATCCTTGCATGTTTATTTTTCATATGCTGTTTGGCATCAATTCGTCAATCTTCATAAAATAGTTTGCCATTACTATTTTTTTTTAAGATTTTATTTATTTATTTGAGAGAGAGAGAGCACAAGTAGGCAGACTGGCAGACAGAGGCAGAGAAGCAGGTTCTTTCCTGAGCAAGGAGCCTGATGCAGGGCTCGATCCCAAAGGTAGAGACTTAACTGACTGAGACACCCAGGCACCCAATTTGCCGTTATTTTTAATGGCCATATTTTAATTTGCTTTGAAACTACAAATTAACATAGGAAGAACTAACATCTTTACAATGTTGAATCATCCTACCCAAGAGCAGGGGATGTCTTTTCAATTGTTCTTCTTTAGTGTCTTTCAAGAATGTTTTGATTTATCCTCATATAGTTTTTTTTTTTTTTTTTAAGAGTGGTTACATTTCAAAGACCTTTAAAATATATTATTTATTTATTTATTTGAGAGAAAGAGAGACAGAGAGAGAGCACACAGCAGGGGGAGCAGCAGAGGCAGAGGGAGAAGCAGGCTCTCCGCTGAGCAAGAAGCCATGCACAGGACTTGATCCCAAGACCCCTGGATAGTGACCTGAGCTGACAGCAGACGCTTAACTGACTGAGCCACCCAGGCATCCCTCCTCATATAGGTTTTACATGTTTCTAATTAAATTTGTTCCTAAGCATTTAATCTTTGTTGTTATCACAAATAGGTTTTCTGTTCTATTAGGACCTTTGTTTATTGTTTTTCTATATACAAAGTTTTTTTAATTTTATATTTTAACTTTACATTCTGCTACTTTACTGAACTCTTCTACTGTTCGATTTAGGGTTTTTTATTTTATTTTATCTTAAAGATTTTATTTATTTATTTGTTAGAGAAGCAGAGAGAGAGAGAGAGCATGAGCAGGGGGAGGAGGGGCAGGCAGAGGGAGAAGCAGGCCCTCCACCAAGCAAGGAGGCAGATGTGGGACTCAGTCCCAGGACCCTGGGATCATGACCTGAGTCAAAGGCAGATGCTTAGCTGACTGAGTTATCCAGGCATCTTTTGAATTAGTTTTATCATCAATTCTCTGTGGTTTTTCAGGTATAATATTTTGTCATCTGCAAATAGAAATAGTTTTATTTCTTCCTAACTTATTGTCAGGCCTCCAACTGATTTCTTTTGTCTAATGGCGTTAGCTAATACCTATGTGGAACAGTGGTGGACCAAATGGTCATTCTTGACTGGTCCCTGATCTTCATGGAAATATTTCCAGTGTTCCTTGATTATATAAGATGCTGGCTTTAAGACTACATTTTATCATTTGAGGAAATATCACTCACTTCCTATTTCACTGAGTATTTTCTATCATGAATGGGCATTGAATCTTGTTAAAGGCTTTATTGGCATCCATAGAGAATATTATATGATTTTCCTCCTAGATTCATTAATATGGCACATGTTTATTATGGGTTCACTTGGGTCCCCCAAAAGATGTTGAGGTCTAACCTCCAGTACCTCAGAATGTAACCTTACTTGGAAATAGGGTCTTTTAAAAGGCGATCAAGAAATGAGGACATTAGGATTGACCCTGATCCAATATGCCTTGTGTTTTTATCAAGAGGGGAATTCTGGACACAGAGATGGACACACACAGAGAAAACACATGTGAACATGAAAATGTAGATCAAGGTGTTGTGTTTACAAGGCAAAAAATGCCACAGATTGCCAGCCAACTGCTAGAAATGAGGAGGAAGGCACAGAACAGATTCTCCCTCACAGCCCTCAGAAGGACCCAACCCTAATGACACCCGATCTTGGATTCCTAGGCTCCAGAACTCTGAGACAATATGTTTCTGTTGTCTAAGCTGCCCAGTTTGGGGTACTTTGTGATGGCAGCCCTAGCAAGCTAATGCTATTAACAGATTCGCTAATGTTAAACCAACCTTGCATTCCTGGAATGAATCCCACTTGGTTCTAGCTGGCTCTTAAGAAAATCCAGGATACTAGCAAAATATAGACAATGTTTCAGAGAGTTCTGGGATTAAGAGCAACTGAAACATCATCTTGTCCTCTGTGTCACCATTTTCCATGTGTCTGCTGGAAGCCCATTGTGACCCACCCATTTCCTGTACTCTCGGGAGAATACCGTTAGCGACTACTCCCAATCTGAAAACTCTGTCTGACTCATCTCTCTCCCTACAGTCCTTGGCCTACAATCCCTGGCTACAATCCTCTCTACAGCCCCTTGTGTAGATGGGAGTAGGGGAACGGGTCGACATGGTTATTTGAATCCTTTCCCACCAAGACACCAGCCGCTCCCCATGCTGGGGTGCTTCCTCCAGGCTTCTCAAACAAAAGCTAGCCAATTAGATCTGCTGAGATTTTTGAAAGAAATTATTTTTATTGTAAGAGCTTCTTCTGGGAACCCTTGTTACACACAGGAGCAGTCAAGATAAGGGTGTTCTGGACTGGAGCAGAGAGGACTCTGTGCCCAGGCTCTGGTGAGATGGGGGATATGGAGACCCACAGAACTATGGAGAGAGCGGTGGGTCAACTTTAGGGGACAAAAGACTCTTCAAAGAGGAGTTGAAAGAGCTGCCCTGTGAGGGAATGAGCTCCCACTTATAGGGGGATGCAAGCAGATTGGCTTGCCAGTCAAGGGGTCTAGAGAGGCAGCTTTTCCCTGGGGCAGAGAAAAGGAGGAGGAGGAGGAGGAGGAGGAGGAGGAGGAGGAGGAGGAGGGCACAAGAGTGGAGTCAGACAGGGTGGGTGTGGATCCCAGTTCTACCATTTCCAAATTGTGTGACTGGGGCATCTCCCTGAGGCTCATGGGTCTAATGAGGGCTCCTGCAGAGGCTGGCTGTGAGAATTTAATGGGAAAAGCACCTACACAGCAGGTCCTGTGATGGCATCTGTCGATGACTCAGTTTACAAAGACTGAGAGCCACCAAAGCCCCAGTAGAGCCCCACCCCTTCCTCAAGCTTGCTGGGAGACCAGGTTCTTCCTGGCTTGTCTGCAGGCCATACACAACAACCACCCCCACCCCGTCCCACCCCTACAAGAGCAGGGCCAGTGCCTCCCCCAACCCCCAAATGTGATAGGTGCCCTGGACGGGTCACCGTCTCTCTAGGCCTCTCTCCTCATCTGTCAGAGAAGGTAGGTACTGCCAGGGATGGGCTCAGAGTGGGCCCTTGCAGTTCTGACCTTCTGGAATGCCTAGGCTTCTAACTAATCATGTGTACATATCTCTGCTTCTCAGGACCCAGTGTCTTCCCAGAATGAGGGGGTTGGATCAGATGAACATAGCATCAGCTCGACTGTGCCAAGCACTCTGAGCCAGGGCCCCTTCTAGGGGCTTCACAGGAATGGCGCATCCCCTGTGATATGAAGGCTACCAGATTGTTTCTGTAGGGAGGTGACAGAAGCAGAGAGATGGGTGACTGGGCCTGGGTCCTACCACCGATGGGAGCCCAGGCAGTGACTTCCGAGCTCAAGCTTGGGATCAACACAGGACACTTCATGGTGGTTCCAACGCTCTGAAAACACAAGGTGACCCAACATTCACTGTTTTGCAGACTGAGGTGAATGTTTTCTCAGACATGACTGGGCACCCTGCATGACTGGCAATAGCGGCCTGACGATTTGCCTGGAGGGGACCATCACACATTTCCCCAAGAAACCCAGTTTACAGGCAGGAAAGGGGACAGAGGACTTGCCTGGATCATGCAGCCAGGGATGGGCAGAGTGAGCACTGGAGCCGGCCGGCCTGGCTTCCCCTATCTTCTCCAGAATCAGCCTCAACCTCCCAGGGAGTCGAGGCTCCAACACGGATTATAAGAGAGGCTTCGAGAGGTCAGGGAGGAAGCACAAACAACTGGGTGGGAACGCCGAAGAAGGGGGGGGTGGGGCTTCAGAGTGAGGAGGTGGGGGTGGGGCTTGGTGATGGAGGCCCTGGCACTGGGGGCCTGATTATCAGCACCTTCCTCCTGGAGAGGGAAGGAAGAGCGTCTCAGACCGCTGCCGAGCTGCATAAACAAGGTCTAAGGGTCGGGGAGGCGGCGGCCTCGAGCGGAGCCCTGAGGGTCTGGGGAGGCGGCAGCCAGGACACAGGCCGAGCAATGGGGTGTGAGTGGGGAAGTCAGTCACAGAAGCTGTTTTGAAACAATATTCTGAGGGTGGCCTGTCATCATGGCTGCATCTTTGGAAGTTCCCTTGCATGGACAGGGACGGCACGGAGGTGGGGAGTAGGTAGGGGGGCAGAGGAGGCGGGGCTGGAGCTGCATTCCGGGGAGAAATATCTGGGAGGCTTGGGACAGAGACGGTGCTGTGGTGGCCCGACAGTCCGAGTGCCAGAGACGTTGATGAGATAATTAACCGAAACTGAGAACCCCGGTGAGTGGGCCCGAGTTTCTCCATCTGCAAAGTGGGCTGGCACAGATCAGGCTGGCAGGTCTACCCGGAGCCCTGCGCCCTTACTGTGTGCCGCGGTTGGGCATTTCACAGACCTTCTCAACCTTACTCCAGAAACATGCCGCTCCTGCTGCAGTCCTCTTACAGCACGCGTAAAGGCACACTGTGCGCCTGTGGCCAGCTCTCCGCATCAGGGTGTGCCTCCCGGGGCTCTAGATTCCTCCTCCTTGTCCCGAACCTTGGAGATGGGGAAGAGAGGGGCACGCGCCCCTTCAAGTTCCTCATTTCCCAGCCCTCTGTTTGGGCCCTGGCATGGCTGTCTACAAGATGCATGCCCTAAGCTCGGCCGGCCTGCAAAGTCTTCCGCGGAACTGGCAAACAACCCTCGGGCACACCTGGGCTCGGCCCTGGGGTGGGGGGCTCCCAGAGATACACAACGGCTGACAGTGCGAAATTGGGAGGGAGGGAGAGCGGGGACCTGAACTAGCCAGCCGTGCTGGCCCAGAGTCCCCCTCCAATCCCCGAGCGGGAACTCGGCGGCCACTTCCCTGCCGCTTCGCCCCGCGGCAAGGCGCCAGTTCGCCTGCGCAGCAATCCTGGCCCGCCCGCTCCGCTGGAGACCACGCCTCTGTCCCCAAATGGGCGGAGGCCGCGGGGCGGGGCGGGCCGCGGCCCGGGAGTCCGAGCTCGAGCCCCCGCTCCAGGCCAGCACCAGAGGGATCCCCGGCCGGAGCGGGAGGCCCGTGCAGTCCGGGTTCCCGTGCTCGCGCGGCGCCCAGCGTCCGAGTCCTGCCCGAGCGGCGGCGGCGCGGCAGGTAGGAGGCGCTGCGCTGAGGGAGGCGTGTGCGAGCGCGCGTGTTCGTGTGTGTTTCGGAGGTGTGTGTGCGGGTGCAGCGCCGGCCGGTGCGTGCCCGGTGAGCACGAATCGGTGTGAGGGTGTGCATCCCGCAGGCAGGGGAGGAAGAGGTGAGCGCGGGCCTTGAGGCCCCAGGCGGGGGCGGGGGGTTTCCACGAGCCTCCCTGTGCCCAGGGCTCCTGCCCACCGCCATCCCCACCTCGCGGCCGGGGGCCTCTTTTACCTCCTCCTCGGTGGGTGCTCCGGAGCCAGATTCTTAGTTCCGACGCTCTGAGGTTTAACCCTTCCCGTCTTGACTGTCGCTTCTCTTCCTCACAATTACCCTTTCCTGTTCTTTTCCCAGCCTTCCTCCGTGGGTTCAGTTCCGCAACCCCACCTGGATATCCCCCCAGCCCCGGCGCTGGAAGCTTGGGAAAGGGCAGGGCCAAGGCCAGTTCCCTTCCCGACCCTCCTGCCAGGTTGGATGGCGGCCTTTCTTTCTGGGCTGCTGGGCTTGGGTGTGTCAAGAGGGGGCTGGGGGAGGAGGGGAGATTTGGGAGAGAATGGATCTTGGGCTTCTCTGATCCTGCTCCCACCCCTGAGAGTTGGGGACCTGGGGAGACCTGCCTGGGGTCCACAGCTGAAGTAGGACAGAAGATCATGAACAGGTGCCAAGTCTGTCCAGGTTTCACTTCCTGGAGGGATTCAGCCCCGGGACCCTCACTGGGATGAGGAGGGTAGGGTAGAGGGGGCAGTGAGCCACCTTGTTTCTCAGAGCTCCTAAGCCAGAATTTGAAGGTGGGTCAGCTTGGCTCTCAAGTCAGAAGCTTCTTCCTGTACTAGCGTTGGAGAGTGAAGTGCTGAGGCCAAGTATTCCTAATATCCTGGGGTGGGTGGTTTGGGTAGGCTTCCTGGAAGAGAGGGGTTTGAGAGTAGGGCTCAGCCCACCCTCAGTGTGCCTTGTGAGGGAAACCACTGTGTTTTCCTGAAAGGATTGAGACCTCTCAGGATCTTTTGGTCCTGGTCCCTGCTCTGGTCCCCAGAGTCCTGGAGTAGGGGTGGGGAGGCCTGGCTGCTGCTCCTGGCTGAGGAGACTGGGTTGGGTCGGGTGGACCCAGCTGCGCCCACTTAAGGTCAGACCAGAGCTGGGCACCAGGACAGTGAGGTGGGGTCATTGCCGAGTGAGCCTCCCTTCGACTGGTGGGGAAGGTGGGTCAACCCCAGGGCAGGAACCTGCCTGGGAGCTGGTGGAGACTTCCCTGCAGATACAGTGGTGCTGGGTCTCAAAGGCTGAAAAGTTCACCAAGCAGAAGAGAAAGGGCGGGGCACTGCAGGTCCAGGGAGAAGGCCTGGGTGGGGGTGGGGGGTGGTTAAATGGTCCGATGTGCTTCTGAGAATTGTCCCCCATCTTCGGCTTTGTGATGGTTGAGTTAATGTGGGGGCCAGCGAGGAGGAGGACACAGCAGGCAGAGGCCCCTGGCCTCTGCCCAGCCCCCCACCCAGGGCTATGTTTGGCCTGGAGAAGGGGTTCTGATAGAGATTCCCCTTGCAGGGGTGCTGCGAATGAGGGGATGCACCAGGACTGCACAGGAACCCCCCGTGCAGAGGGAGTGTGTGTCGAGAGCCCCTTTTGAGATGGGGCCGCCACTGGGGGAAGTCAGTGAGATGGAAGTTGGCTGTGGGAAGACTGTGGGCTCTTGGGGTAACATTCAGGACCCTGCTTCCAGGCCTTGGGCTGCTTCTGCCTTCCCCCACAGGCTTTCGGGACAGCCCTGAAGCTCTGGTCCCTGAACAGGATGCCTTCTCGGAGCCCTTGAGAGCACCTCAAAGCCTCTTTCCACCACCTCCTACCTGCAGGGCCTGGCCTTGTGTGCGGGCTTCTCTGAGACTGGCTCTGCCCTTGCCTGTGCCCAGGGATAAATGCTGCCTAATGATAGGGATTCGGGACGGTGGTGATGAAGGTAGATCGTGTCGCTTGAAGTATGTATGCAAACTGGTGTTTGATAGCCATTATAATTAATAGTACAGTTGATCTTTGAACAACATAGGTTTGAACTGCATGGGTCCACTTGTATGTGGATTTTTTTTTTATAATACAGTACTGTAAATGTGTTTTATCCTCCCTATGATTTTCTTAATAACATTCCCTTTTCTGTAGCTTAGTTTATTGTAAGATTACAGACAAACAAGATATGTGTTAATCAGCTGTTTATGCTATTGGTAAGGCTTTGGTTAACAGTAGGCTGTTAGTAAAGTTTTGGGGGGAATCAAAAGTTATATGTGGATTTTTGACTGGGGGGATCAGTACCCCTAATGCCTACCCCAGCCCCCACTGTTGTTCAAGGTCAACTGTAATTAACTGTTGCTATCACTTAGTGCCTTCTTCCCTGAGGGATACCGCCCACAGTAAAGAGGGGCCAACTTTGGGAGAAGGTAATAGGAAAAGGGTTTTCTCCCTTGGAAGTAGAAGTGCCCCCGCCCCCTCCCCCCCCCACTTCACCGGGTGAGGAGAGCTATGAGGGGCTCAGAAGCCCTGTGTCTGTCTACCCAACCAAGTCCCTGGGCCTCCCAAAGTGTTCTGTCCCTGAAGAATCATACAAAAAGCTCTCAGCAGCAGGCCTTGGGCTACCCTAGCCACTGAGAGCAGCTCTCCAGCTCCCCACTTGGGGCTGCACAGACAGATGGAGAGTCTGTCTGTCCAGATGGGGAATCTTTACATCTGCAGCTAGTCTTCTCACCTCCCTCCCCCTGCTCCCATATTCTCAAGTGAGAATATGGGCTCCTTCCCTCCAGCCCTCAAGTCCCCCAGGGAGCTCTTCTGCCCCTTGTCCTCCCTGAGTTGATGGTGACACTCCAGGATTGCATTTGGTTAGGCCAGGCTGGGTCAGGCTGCCGGCTTCCCTTGGCCTTAGGCCATGCTTTTTCCTGCTTACTAAAGGCAACATGGGCTAAGTCCCTTTAGGATTCTAATCCAGTAAGGCGGCCCTTAGGCTTGGACACAGGAAGCTAGTGGAATGTGAGCATTTGCTTACTGTCCGGCCTGAGTTACTGCTCCCCATTGTACCTGCCCTGGGATATGAGGGTGCCAGTGGCTGGGGCAGGGGTGGCTTTCTGCCACAGCGAGGCACGTGGCTTGGGGGAGAAGGGGCTAGTGGCCAGAGCAGATGAAGCCTGTGCTCACCTTCCCTCAATGGCTGTGTTCAGGGATGGCCACAGGGCCTTGCGCTGTGCCACACAGAGCCCTCCTGCCACTGGGTGCTGCCTGACACTGGGCGACTTATTCTGGTCAGGGTGTGGCACGCCCTGAGTGGTTTGTGACCAGCAGGAGGAACTGCGACACTGAAGTCTGGGGTGACTTTGTTTTATGTTGAAACAGTTCAGGGCGTAAGAACTTCACCCTCCCTTGCTAGCTGTGCACTCACTCCCTTGAGCGGGAAAGAGGTGTGAGGCCACACACATGACTACCCACGTCTTCTCCAGGATCAGTATTCGTTTCTTCTTGCTGCTGTAACAGTGAACGCTATGGCTTAAAACAACACCCAATTTATTCTCTTAGGGTTTTGGAGGTCAGCAGTCTGAGTTGTCTTAGGGGACTAAAATGGTGTTGGCAGGCCAGATCCTTCTGGAGGCTCTGTGGGTGACTGTTCCTTGTCTCTTCCAGTTTCTGGTCCTCTTCTGGGGTCACATCTCCCTCTACCTCCCTTGTATAAGGACACCTGTGATCACATTGAGGGCCCGCCTGGATATACCAGGATGATCTCCACAACTCAAGACCCTTAATCACATCTGCAAAGTCTGTTTTGCTGTATAAGGGAACATTCTCCGGTTCCAGCAGTTAGGACACTGATATGGGGTGGGGGGGGGGCATTAGTGAGCCTGCCACACAGGCTCATTGCAGGCCATTCTGAGAGATCCCCTCCTGGGTGCCCATGGCACCCACTGGCTTCCCCCAGGCAGTCACCCTGTGTCAGTCCCCCTCCCCCTGCCAACAGCCCAGGAGCTTTTGTGGGCTGTGCCTGGGGCTGCTACACATCTGGCCCTAGTGCCCAGCCTGAGACCATGGCAGCCAGAGTTCAGGGCTGTTTGGAAGAGGGGAACATGTTGGCCTGTCCCCACGGGTTGCCCCAGTGATCAGACCCTGTCCTGCCCCCGACAGGTTAGGCCTTTCAGAATGGTGTACAGCTCATTGCAGACATTCATTCAACAAACCCAATGCTGTTCAGGGTCTCCTGATCCCCACCATCACCCTGTGAGGGCCGGGGCCTGGCAGGAGCCCCATTTTGCAGATGAGTACAGTAAGGCCAGTGAGGCTAAGTCCTGCCTGGAGTAGAGGTGTTTTGGGAACTGGTCCAGGAGAGCAGAAGACCTTCGTTTTATAGACGAGAACTCTGAGGCACAAAAAGGGTAACTGCCTCCTCACCTGAGGACAAGGGTAAGGATGTGGAGGGGACATTTGAAGGCTCTGATTGGTCCTTGGCCTGGGCATTGGAGGTTGCCATGGGCGGGCACGTGACCTGGTGCCGAGCCATCCACGGATTCTGCGGGTGCTGCCAACCACCTCCCCCCGGGGACGCGGTTGCCATCCTAGAAGGTGGCATGGGCTTCCTACTGCCCCATGAACAGCCTCAGCCAGAGTGGCCTGCGTGCTGCAGATCCCGCCGCAGTGTGGGTCTCCATATTGTCCTCACAGCCAAGGCCATGGCCCTATGGGCCCTGCGTTTGTCTCAGCAGCTGTTTTCTATAGTCTGGTCTGTCTGCCGGCGTCGTGGCCTTCCCGTGGTCCCGCCTTGCTGTGAGCCATGCAGGAGCTGGGCTCGTCTCATGGCACACTCCCGAGGGCTCAGCCTGGCTTTCGAACTGTTGTAACTTGGCTGTGGCAGTGTTCCTCTGCTAGCCCCCTCTTCCCTCTTCCTCTCCCCTGCACCCCATCCTCCAGCCTTGCCTAAATGGTTTCTTCCTTCCAGAATGTTCTATCCTCCTCCTAACTTTCCATTTCCACCTCTTGAAATCACAGCCCCCCACCTGAGATCCCACTTAGATGCCTCCTCCTCTGTGAGCCTTTCATGCCCTGTCTGCCTGAATCCATGCCCTTTTAGAACAGATCTCCCGGCTTGGTACCAGCGGCATTGTGTCTCTCCTCCACCGGGCTGACCTCCCGGCAGATACCCCCACCCCCACCGACTCCTCTGCCCCTTGACCAGGCATGGGGCAGGTGTGGGAAAAGGTTGGAAGGTGAACTCCCAGGGGCTGATGAGCAGGGCATCCCTGTCTTTGCTTGAGGGAAGGGTGAAGGGTCAGGCAGAGCAGAGCTCTGACAGGAGACAGGCTCCTGGCTTGGTCCCCAGCGCATCTCTTCCCGAGCCCCTCGACTTCATCTGCAATGAAAATAGTACAGAGGTTGTGCAGGAGCTCCAGCTAGGAATTGAGCATCAGTTTCCCTGTCTGAGGAACGGGTATCAGCCCAGCAGGTTTCCAGCTTGGATCATCTTGGAGGACACGGTGCTAGAAGCAGACTGCCTGTTCTGGAAGCAGAAAAAGAGGCTGTCATGGTGACAAACGCAGCATATTGAAAAAAGCAGGAAGTGTCCTCTTCCCCAACCATTCAGTAGGGAGAACCTGTAGACCGGAGAGGGTAGGGGCTTGCCTGCGGTCACACAGCACAGTGGAGCCGGGGTGGCTTCAGTAACCTGCTGGGGTCTCACTTTGTCAGGGTGTTTCCCTTGTGGGGAGTGAGCAGTACCTGTGAGCAGAGCCTCCCAGCATCACCCCCACCCAAATCGGACAGGAAGCAGCCCGTGGCGAGGGGTGGGGGGGGTTGAGGGGAAGGGAGGGTGGGCTCTGCTGCATCTGCCCCTCCCTCCAGCACCTTCTCACAGGAGGTGGTTTGGGGTCTGGAGCTCCAGTGTAGGGTGACCAGCTGCCCTGGGTGTCTTGGGATGCGTGACCTTCAGTGCCCACACCAGGTGAGCTCGCTGCTTGCCCTGCCCGGAGCCCATCCCCTGCCCGGAGCCCATCCCCTGCCCAGGAGAGCCCCTGCCTGCGTAAGTGTGGCTTCTTCCTCCGTCCCAGCTTCTTCCTGTCCCTGCCCTTGGCCCAGCAGAGCCCAGGCTGGAATGCTCCTTTTGGAGGTATCTCTCCCAGCTATGCCTGCTGGCCGAGATTCCCGGCCTCCTCACGACATCCTGTGGGGGGACCCAAGGCCCAGCGAAAAACAACTCGCTGTGGGGCAGAGGCCTCGGACAAAGCCGGGACCACACAGAGAGCCAGCCCAAAGCTGGCTTTTCCCTCATGGGCCCTGCTGGGGGTTCATCATCGCCCCAGCACCAGAGAGAAGCCTGTGCCCCACACGTGCCTGGCCCTGCTCTCTGCAGGCCGTCCACAGCTGCAAGCATTGGGCGACTTGCTTGGGTGTCTGTGTTCCAGAAGATCCCTGCAGCTGGGTGGGGACGGGATTGGACACAGGAACGATAGGGGGAGGGGAGTGGAGAAGAAAGACAGGATTTCCCAGCCTTGGTGCCAGGCCGCCTGGCGCGTTGGCTGGAGTGACTCACTGGGCCCGGCCCCCTGGTGCTGCTGCTGGAGCCCGGAGTGTGACCTGGAGTGTGAACCGGATCGTGAACCTGTGGCCCAGCTCTCCCTCCTCATGTACTTTCCCTCCCCCACCCACTATGCTTTCCTCAGCACCCAGTACACCCAGGAGACCAGAGTGGACCCACGGTAGCCCAGAGATACACCTCGAGCTGGCTAGTGATAGCTGCGGGAGAAAAGGGGGGACATACATGGACAGAGCCAAAGCCACGCAGACAAGCAGGCAGTCACCAAACTCTGGGGCTCTCCCTTTCCAGGGCCTCCCTGGCATCTGGCCTGTCCCTGCCTGGGCCACGGCCTCAGCCCCTTTCCTCAGAACCCACCCCTCTGTCTCACCCGTCTTCCCCTCCTTGGCTACCCTGTGCCCTCAGTAGGAGCCCAAGCCTGGCATCCTGGCGCCCCAGCCCGGCAGAGCTGGTCCTGCCAGCTTTTCTCCCTCCCCCAACCCTGCTCTACACTGTGCTCTACACTCTACTCCCTCCACGCTCTCCTGCCTTCCCTCCACCTGGACTGAGTGGGTCCTGCTCGCCCGCCCCCTGCCGGTCTGGCCTGGTCTTCAAGCCCTGCTCTGGTTTGCTCTGGTTCCATCTGGAAGAGATACCGCTGTTCTTCCCATCCCTGTAAACCTGCCTACATCATGCCTTCCCCCTGGGAGTGCTGACTGCTGAATGTCTGGCTTAGTTCATGGTTTGTGTCATGTCTGTCTGTCCTTGCCTCCCCTGAGACAGCAGTGAGGCTCTGACCCTCCTTGTCAGCTCAGGGCCAGCCCAGAATGGCTGTCAGCACAGATCTGCACATTGGCATTGTCTGTGTCCCCTGAATTATGAGACGCAGCTGTGCAGCCTGCCCTTGACCATGCGGTGAAGGGGAGGGGGCCCTGTTGCTTGGAGTGGGGTGTAGTGGGAGGCCGAGGAGGGGAGATGGGGGGCTCTGGTGGCTGGGCTGTGGGTGTGGGGCATCCCTGGCTCCTTCGGCTGGCACTGGATGAAGTCCTCCATGCCGGGCCCGTGCTGCACGATGGGCACCTACACGATGGCATGTGGGGAATCCCAGCTCAGAGGGGGGTACACCCAGCAGGCCTTCCCAAGTTCTCCCTTTCATGTCCACAGCCGGCTTCTCACCAAGGAGAGTTGTCTCCCTCTCATGAAGCTCTAGATGCTGCCTTCTCTCCGTTTACACAGGAGTCTGTCATTTCAAGTCCTGTGGCCTGCTGTCTGGTTTTTCTGCTCTAGCCTCATACTTTGCTAGTGCATTCTCCATGTGGCAGCCAGTTGAGTCTCTAGTCCTTCACCTGCTCAGACCCTTCTCACTTCTCTGTCACCTCAGAAGGAGCCCGGTCCCTGGCTGGCATTGGGCACCAGTGCTAGGCTCCAGTGAGCCTCGCCTATGACCTCCTCCCTACCCGCCGCTGCCACTCTGGGTCAGCCCAGCTCCTTGCCCTGAGCACCAGGGATATCTCCTGGGATTCCTGGCTGCACCCCCTTCTCAGAGAGGAAACCCTAGAGGCGTGTGCCCAGGTTGGGGTATGGGGGTGCTACCCTCACCTTGTGGGACCCTCTTTTGGGTTAGAGCACTCCTGGTGTCAAAACCACAGCATTCTGGAAGGAGGAGGACGAGGCCTGCAGAAGGTCACACAGCCTGTATGTCCCAAGGCCAGGCCAGGATTGGGGCTCCCTCCCTGCTCTTCACCCTGCTCGGCCCACCGTGGGTAGCAGGCAGGACCCTCCAGATATGGAGTGTCTGGCTTGAAAGGGGCCCAGAACTGGCAGGATCGGGAGCACTCGATTCAGCCAGCCCTTCTTTCCAGTGCCATCATGCTGGCTGTTTGGTTGAACATTTTATGAAAGTGGAACAGCATGACTGCCGTGTGGAACAGCGCATAAACCACAGGCATCCAGCAGCGTGAGCACAGCCTGGCAGCCTCTACCCACCACCAGAAGCTGGATTCTCAGATCTCCAGAAGGCCCCTCGGGCCCTGGCAGTCAATGCTGCCAACGCCAGCCACCTTCCTGCCTTGTATTTACCACAAATGGGTTATGCCTGCTTTTCAGTTTTATGCAAATGGGGCAGCAGTATTCCTTCTCTTGACTGTCACCCCAGTAAGGCCCACCTGGGGCCCTGTGTGCGGCAGTAATTCGCTCATTTTTGTTGCCGGGTACTATTTTGCTGTGACACCGTCTTTATCCTGTCTTTTATTGGTGGACATTGGGTTTTTTTTCCCGATTTTCAGCTTTGACAAACACTCCCGTGGTAAATGTTCTTGTACATGTTTTCTGGTGAATATATGCATGCATTTCTTTTCTTTCTTTTTCTTCTTCTTTTCTTTTTTTTTTTTTTAAGATTTTATTTATTTGTTTGAGCTAGAGTGAGAGAGAGAGAAAGAGGGCATGAGCTGGGGCGGGGGTTGTGCAGTGGGAGAGGGAGAACCAGACTCCCCGCCAGACGGGGAGCCTGATGAGCCCCTCATCAGAGGGCTCAATCCCAGGACCCCGGGATCATGACCTGAGCTGAAAGCAGACGCTTAACCCAGGTGCCTCGTGTGCGTGCATTTCTGTTTGGTATATACTGAGGAGTAGAACTGCTAACTATGCATTTGTTCAGCTTTAATACATATGGTCAGATGGTTGGGCAAAGTGGTTTTACCAGTGTAGACCTTCCACCACCAGTGCTGAAGAGCTGTACACGAAGGAGGGCTTGTGTGCGTGTGGTTTTCACTGTAGCCATTCTGGTGAGGGTGGAGTGGTATCTTCTCGGCATTTTATTTTATTATTTTTTTAGGTAGGCTCCATGCCCTTATGGGGCTTGAACACATGACCCTGAGATCAAGTGTCCCGTGCTCTACCAGCTGAGCCCGCTAGGCACCCCTCTTGTGGTGGTTTTAACTCGCATTTCTTTGATGACTCGTGAAGTCGAGGGTTTTTTCTTCTTTTTTGGCCATATGGGCATGCTCTTTTTCTCATGTTTTCTTCAAGAAGCTTTATTGTTTATCCTTTTGGTTAGTTTTGAAATCTATGTGGAATTGTTTTTTGTGTAGAGTGGGAGGCAAGGGTTAAGATGAATCTTTTTCCACCTGGATAACCCAGTCGATGCAGCACCATTCATTGAGAAGACCATCCTTGGCCCAGAGCACTGTGTTGTCTCCTTTGCCATAAATCAAGTGTCCTACTTGTGGTCCTTTTTCTGGACTCTTTATTCTGTTCTGTTCTGTTCCATTGGTCCTTTGTCTCTGCTGTGCCCAGTACCACACTGTCTTTGTTATTAGAGCTGTGTGATGTGTCTTGTTAACTGCAGTGCGACTCCCTCCAATCCTCCTTTTTCCTCAACTGTCCCCTGCCCTCCAGGGCTCCGGGTCCCCGCCTCCCACCTCCCCCCACACCACTGTGAACTTCATAGTTTTCTTTAAATCAACTTCCTTTTTCCTTAATATTTCTTTCTTTCTTTTTTTTTTTTTTTAAAGATTTTACCCATTCATTTGACAGACAGAGATCACAAGTCGGCAGAGAGGCAGGCAGAGAGAGAGGAAGGGAAGCAGGCTCCCTGCTGAGCAGAGAGCCCTATGTGGGGCTCGACCCCAGGACCCTGAGACCATGACCGGAGCTGAAGGCAGAGGCTCAACCCACTGAGCCACCCAGGCGCACCAATTTCCTTAATATTTCTTAAAGGAAACTGTGTGTCTACTAAATGGAAAGTCATTATTACTATCCATAAGTCCAAAGCCACTGGTGATAAAGTAAAAACAGCAGAAAAAACCCTTCACTTTCCGCCAGGCGCTGGTGTCTGCTGAGGTCTTCTCCTCCTGTCAAGCAGGTGGACCAGGGCCTGTTAGATGGAACTGAGCTCACTCTCGGAGGGAGTCCTAGAGAGAGCCCCACAGGGGCAACAGAGCTTTCTTTCTGATGTCTTTACTGCCACATAAGAGTACATGCTCAGGTTTTAATCCGAGGTCCTGTCTTGGGAAGCCCCGGTGTGAGAGGGAGTCTGGAAGCTTGGGATCCAGCCAATGGGCTGCAGATTTTGGACACTTGTCTCGATGTTCTCATCTATAAAATGGGATGAGACTCTCTCTTGTCCTTCCCTGGCTGTGGTGACTGCATCATGCAGGGAAGGCTGCTTGCCGACAGCCCTGTCCTGTCCTGCCGCTGGCTCAGTGTGACCGGCAAGAGGAGCCCTTACCCCACCCGGTGCGCAGCTGGGCGGTCCACACCGCCTCCTGCTGGCCCAGGAACAGCAGACCAGGCTTCAGCCTCCTGGAGGCAGGTCTACACCATTTCCAAGGTGAGGACAGAGTCTTGCAGGGCAGGCCTGGGCCGATGCCATTTTCTTTCCCAGTCACCTGAGAAGCTACAATCAGGTAGGGCTGACAGAGAGCTGCTCAGAGGGATTCACGCCTTGCCTGAAGATGCACAGCACTGGGTGGTGCAGTCAGGATTGGAGCTCAGGTCCGACTGGCCTGTCCCAGACTGGTTGCTCTGAGCTCCCTGGTGAGGGCTCTCAGGCCCTTGGTCTGTGCCCACTTAACAGCCCCATGCTCGGTCCACGGGCCCCACCATGCCAGGCTGGGTCTGGGTGACCTTGCACTTTCTTGCCACTGAGACTTGGCTTGAGCTGTTCCCTCTGTCTGGAGTGTCCTTTGTCTCCTAAAGAATGGCCGGCTTCTGGGGCCTGGCCTCTGTGAAGGCCTCCTGGCATCGTTCTTGCCGGAATCTCTGAATGACGTGTTCCCTGCCGCCTTGTCTCTTTTGGCCACACTAGACCATGAAGTCCCTTGGGGACGGGGACCTTGAGTTGTTGTTGCCCTCCTGGCAGGGGTGTGAAAATGCAGTGGGGTACCCCTGATGCCAGCAATGGCCTCCCTTGGGAATACAGGGCATTCTGTGCAGCCGTGTCTCCTCTGATGCTCCCAGAGTCCCTGGCTCGTTAGCTCTTCCTTCCAGGCAAGGACCACACAGACCAGAGAGGTGATGGGGCCTGTCCAGGATCACACAGCATAAGAGGACATTGGGAGCTAAAGCCAGTGCTCTGTCAAGATCCGGAGAAGAGCTGGCTGCTGCAGTGGGAGCCAGGGTGGTGGCCGTGATGCCCCTGGGGACAGCAGGGGTGTGGAGACGGGCTGGCATGCAGCCAGCGGGAGTGGGTGGGAGGGGGGCAGGCCCTGCCTTCATGAGCCCTGAGGGCTGGTGTGGCTCCCACATGGAAAGCTAAAACCTTTGGTGGTCCCTGCCACTCTTCGAGCCACCCCCGCCCCCACCGCCCCCGCCACATAGAAGAGGTTTCTCCTTCACCTGTGTTGGCTCTTTCAGTATAAATTGACTTTATCTGCCCCCCATTGTTGGACCCTTGGGGGACACAGAGGAACTGGGTGCGCTGGGCTGGGGGGATGGACGAGTCCTGTGCAGGTGGAGGACGATGTGGGGGTGTCGCAGGGGTTCCAGGACTGTGGGGGGGAGAGGGGAGGGGAGCGGTCCTTGGGCTGAGCTGTGACAGGTGAACCGCCTGGAGCTCTTAGCGCTGTAGCTTGGCATGCAGAATGAATGGTAGGGGTGGGGTGAGCTGGGCAGGCACCGAGGGAACAGGACAGGCTGAAGGCAGTGGGGACGCTCGGGCTTTCCTGTTAATGCCGGCTTGCACACTGTATGAAGATGTCCAGAGACCAGAAGCGCCGTTCTCCCAGCTCAGGCCCAGAGAGAAGAGCCCCTGGGTTTGGGAGCCAACTCTCCTGACTCTTGGTTTGTCCACGGCCTTCAATGCTCATGTCTGCACAGGGAGAGGGCAAAGCTCAGAGGCTCTCGACTCTGACCTCGTGGGTTTGTTGACCCAGTGGGTGGAAAGGGAGATGACCTTGGGGCCCTCAGAAGGTGTGGGAGGACATGAGGACCCATGTGTGCAAAGGCTGGGGCCAGAAGAACCTGGCGTCGGTAGGCCAGCAGGAGCCTCACTGGCAGGGGTGCGGCTGGTGAGATGGCCGAGCTGGGGCAGACCTTCAGCCAGGCCTGGCCCCCGTTGTCCTGGCCTGGGCCCAGCCAAGCTTTCCTCTCTCCTCCCCCACCTCCTTTCTGTCCTCCCTGGGAGTGTTCACCATGGTGTGGTCTAGAAGGCCACCAGAACCCTTATTCTCTGGGAGCTTGACTATGTGACCTCGGGCAGCTTGCTCCCCAGCTCTGGGCCCTCTGGGCTCTGAACATGGAGTTGCTAGAGCTGATTTCTGGGATCCTGCTCTCAGCTTCCTTGATCTAATTCTTGTAGCTTTAATTGCTTCCTGAGCAGGCCCTTCCGGAAACTGATGCTAATAACTCTCCTGGTTGGCCGTTTGCCAGAAGCCCAGGGGTTGGCTCTCTCGAGGCTCCCCTCTTCTCTTTCCCTCAGGCCTCTAACACTGGGAGGCTGGGTGAGAGTGGGTCGGGTTCTGGGCCTTCCTGGCCGAGGGATGGCCTGAGGTCACACAGCAGTGGAGCAGGCTGGGTACAGATGTGGGGCAGAAGGTGAGGTTGCCGTGTGTCCTTGGCACTCGCCAGGCAGAGACCCCAAACCCTCTGATTTCCCTGCCGTCCATCTGGATCCCATACTGACCACCCATCTCACCTTCCACCCTTCCTACTTCTCCCTTCCCCGTCAGATCCCTCCCCTTTCCCTTCCCGTGAGGCTGGCTCAGTCAGGGTGTGTGGCGTTGGGCCTTTCTCTGTGCCGCAGGATCACTGGGCCAAGATGAAGGCACCAAAGGATGTGGGTTCAATTCCAGACTCTGCCATGGGACGCCGCCAAGGCTCCTCCCTTCACTTAGCCTCAGTTTTCTTTTCTGAAAAATGGGAACAATGAAAGACTTGGCCAGGACTGTTTGAAAATACTGCACACGGCCCTCTTGCCAGCTGGTGTGCCGGCAGGTGCCAGAGGAATGGAGCTTCTCTCTTGGTAGTGAAAGGTGGTTTATTTCCTCTTCTCAGTCTCCTCCCTCTGGCCTGCCAAGCAGCCTTCTCAGCCTCGGGCTAATCATCACACATCTTCCACTTAGTTAAAGCCATGTTGTTGTTCCTATTGTGGAGCTGAGGAAATGGGGGCTGAGAGGTTCAGTGACCTGTTCAAGGCCACACAGCAGGTGAGAGGTGCAGTTGGGACAGGTACCCACATCAGACTTGCTCTCAAACCTGTGTTCACCCCAGGAGCCAGCCTGCCTCACTTTGGTTTTCCTCATCGGGGCTGGGAAGCCAGGGCCTATGGCCCAGCGGGGTGGTAGTTTGCTGCCCTGGGCAGACCCCAGGACCAGCAGACCCAGGGGTGTGGAGCTCTGCCAGCAGCCCAGATGGAGTCTGAGATACGGGGGCTGTCGGTCTGACGTCTGGGCGTCTGAGCATCAGTCAGGGCCTCTCAGGAGCAGGCCGGCTGCTGTTCCCCAGCCTGTACCCTCCTCCCACGGCCTTGCCTGGCCACATCCAGCCCATGTCCCTTGTGTTGGGTTAGCACACGGCTGCCAGCCCAAGGGGGCTGCAGGGAGGCAGCTGACAGGAACAGCCTCCTTCTGTTCTGGGCTCTGTGCAGGGGCTGCATGTGCATGGGGAACCAACCAAGCCGACCCTGGTCTTGGGGCTCTGGTCTAATGGGCACCTGCGGTTCTGCTTCCTGGGACGGGAATCCATGGGAGGGGTGGAGGGAGATGAGGTAGCGTGGGATCGGTGCCCGTGGGTGCGGGGGCCCTCATTGGGGTGTGTGGGTTGGGGGACCCGAAGAGAGGTCCAGGCTGAGTATGGGGTCATGAGGCAGGGGAGGTGAGCAGAACACAGCTTGGTGCAGTGCCCCAGGACCAGAGGGAGAGGGAGGGCAGGGATGGGGGAGGGTCAACCAGGGCCGCTGCCTCTCTGGGCCCGGATGAGACTGTTCTGAGACTGTACGGGAGTGAGACTCGGTCAAGTCTGCGAAGTCATCAGGGAGAGTCTGGCGTAGGAGACTGGGAGGCTACAGAGTGAGGGATCTGGGCCTCGGGGGAGGTTAGGTCAGTAGGATTAAGGAGCCATGAGGAGATGTTTATTCCAGAAGCAGGGTGAAGGAGGCAGTGCTGGAGGGCCGGCGGGGGAATGAATGTGAGCGATGGCCACAGGGGGGCGCCCTCCCCACGGGGCAGAAACGGACCTTTAGATGAAGTGGGGAGGGTCTGGAGGCGGGGCGTTTGGAGGCAGTG
Organism: Mustela erminea; assembly: GCF_009829155.1. Lineage (NCBI taxonomy): Eukaryota > Metazoa > Chordata > Mammalia > Carnivora > Mustelidae > Mustela > Mustela erminea. The sequence goes on along the minus strand of NC_045622.1, from coordinate 53,140,402 downwards.
GCCCTGCTCTCCTGTGCGTGCGAACGCAGCCAGGGAGCTGCTGGGTTAGCCAGGAGTCAGACTCTTCCCGAGGAGGTGTAGGAGGATTTGGGGACAAGGGAAGGAGCAGGCGGGTGCAGCCCTGGAGCCCCGAACACCTTGGGATTGAGCCCGTGGCCTATTGGCCTGGAGGCTGACGTTGCCTCCAGGCATCAGAAGTGAGAGCATTCAGGACAAGGTGTCTGGTCATTCGGTTCCTGTCCCTGCTGTGCTTGTAGCAGACGCGTCTGTCCCTGCCTCTGAGCCTCGGCTCCTGGCCTGAGCGACAGGGTGGAGGGTGCCCACTACCCAAGGCTCCCCTGACTCAATGGGCGCAGGTCCTCCCGTCTCCTCAGTAAGTGATGATCTTCTCACCCTCCTGTTGTCCCAGGTACCTCAGGAGCCACCCACGTGCCCGCCTCGCTCTCTGCTGCCTTGTGTCGCCCCCCCCTGCTGGGGCAGCAGCCACCATGTTCTCGTGTGTGAAGCCCTACGAGGACCAGAACTATTCTGCCCTGAAGCGGGCCTGTCTGCGGAGGAAGGTGCTCTTCGAGGACCCCAACTTCCCGGCCACCGATGACTCGCTGTACTATCAGGGCTCCCCGGGCCCCACGGTCAGGTGGAAGCGGCCCAAGGTCAGTGTCTGGCCACAGCTGGAGCTGAGGCGAATCGGCCCAGACCTGCCCAGTGTGCAGCGGATAGGCCGGTGGCTGGTCACCCCGAGGCTCTGGGGGGCTGGGAAAACGGAGAGCCCTCCTGCTGTGGGTTTTTGCCCGGACAGGGAGCCGGGCCATCGCCCTCATCCTGGGGCCGCCGCCACCTGGCCAGGACCTCGCCCTCTCTCTGGGCCTCAGCTTCCTCACAGGGCAAAAGGAGTGCCCTGGCACCCAAAATAAAACTCAGGGTGGTTTGGGGCTTAAAAACAAGGCAAATGTTTTACTCTAGTAAAGCAGAGAGTGACATTCGAGTGTAAGCGATTTGCAGATTGTTGTCGTCATGATTCTGAGACGGTCATTTGCCACAAATGAAAAGTATTTATGGTGATGGTTCATCGATACTGATAACAGCAGTAAGAAGTCACAGTACCCTCGAGGGTTGTTGGGAGCCTCCCGAGAGACGGCCTGTGAGCAGGCGTGGCACCGAGCCCGGTGCCCGGCACCGGCAGCAACACTATTACTGTCGAGAATGGTGAATCTGTGGCATCTGTCTGGCTGCTGCCCAGCCTTGGTCGCTGAGGCTAGAGAGTGTTGAACAGAACTGTTTGGCCTCATGACACAGTTTTGTCGACTTTCACCCCAATCCCTGCATGTGAGCGTGGGTGCCCCCGGGACCTGGGTGAGGGGGCGGCTGCTGGCACTGAGTTGGTTACACAGGAGGGACGTTGGTGCAGGGAGCTGTGCTGTGCTCCCTGCCCCATAGTTAGAGGAGGCATCTCGGGGTCGGAGGGGGAGGCACCGTGTGGAAAATATGGGAGACTTGAAACTCTCAGGCTTTTTTGGGACATGGCGGGAACATCAGGGAAGAGGGAGTCTGAGTCCTGTGGTTGGTGGGGCTGGTGTGTCCTGGGGCAGCCGGAGCCTGGGAGGGTGGTTTGGGGCCAGGGGTGGGGGGCACAAGGCTTTCAGCAGGGTGTGACGGGGCAGGTTTGTGTTTTATGAAGTTCCCTCCGACCTCCTACACATTTTGGGAAAATGGGATTCAGGTTTCGTGTTCCTCTCCTAGTCTGTGATCTCAAGTCCCTTCCAGCTCAAAAAGCCTGTGTATTTTCTTGGGCTGGGGTGTTTGAGAGGTAGAGGAACTGAGGCCAGTGGGGGAGGGCGCATGCCCTGACTGCCCAGGAAGCCGGTAACTGAGCCGGGACGGGACCCAGGAGTCCTGCCTGCCCTGGCCCTCTGCCTGACACCTTGGTTCTCTGGAACTCCCAGGAGCCTCCTGGCCTGGCCATAAGATTCCTGCCTCCCAGCCTCCTGGCCTGGCCATAAGATTCCTGCCCCCCTACCCCTACCCCTTCCTCTCTGTCCTTTGTCTGGTGGGTGGGGAAGGAGGCTAGCCTCAAAGGGCCTTTGTGAGGTCTTAGGGGTGTGTGTGTGGGGGAGACACTTGAGCTCTCTGCCTTCCTCTCACTCCACCCCTTTGCTGCCCTTGTCCTGCCCTCTGGCCAGCACGGAGACATTTTAGATCCGTGATTCTGGAAGGAGGCTGGCGAGGCATGGCTGGGGAAGGTTAGGCTCAGTGTGGTGAGAGGAGGAGATGCCAGCCTGCCTGGGCTCAGCATCCCCCTGCTGTGTGATCCTGGTGCAGTCGCCTGCCCTCTCTGGGCTCCTTTTCCTGCCAGAGGAGGAGCAGAGCCTCCCTGCCCTGCCTGTGGAGGCTGGTGACAGAGGGCTTGTGGTGGTTGGTGTTGACAGGGAGATATCTGAGTGCACCCCAGGGCTGGTGGTAGGGGATGGGTTCTGGCTTTGGGAGGCGGAGTTCACGGCCAGGGACAGTTGGGGGGGGTGGGATGAGGAGGTGAGACGGGGTGGACCAGGGTGTGATGGTGGTTGTATAAGCAGCACCTGCTAGGTGGTGTGGGGCTTATCCTGTGGTCAGGCGGTCAGGACGGCTGGTTGGTGGAGCAGGAAGTCAGGCCCGGCTTGCCCCAGGCGGATGAGGCGAGGTCAGTCCAGTGGGGTGACCATTAATTCCCAGCTTCTTGGTCCTTGGCCAGTGAGTTGGAACTTTGTCCTAAGGCAGCTGTGTTTCTGTGGAGTCTTACTTCCTGCGGCCTGTGACCTGACTTTATAAATAGAGTGAAAGGCTCTTTCTGGATAGCCCCTGGGAAGGCCTTCCTCACTCCCACCCCACTTTCCCCCCTTCTCTTTAAGTTGCTCAGTGTCATGGTTTCTTTCTTCTTGAGGATCTCAGTCAGGCTCTCTCCCTGCTTGCCGGTTGGACTTCACTTTGCATTCTTCCAAAATGGAATGTGAAGGCTCGTTTTTGAGTTAGATGAACTTGGCTCCACCTCCCAGGAGGGGCATGGCAGGTGCGACCTTGAATAAGTCACTTCCCCTCCCTTGGCCTCAGTTGCTTCATCTCTAAATGGGGAGACTAACTCCTGCCGATCGTGGTTTCTGGGGGTTGAGATGACTCGTATCTGTGGTGTTACACCTGGGAGCCGGAGGCCCCGGGTCCCTCTCTTGCCCACCTGCTCTCTGCCATCCCTGGTTGGGGACGGAGAGCTGGCCCTGCCTGGAAAGACCCATCTCCTGTGGACTCTATGGGTGGAGCCAGGCCTCATCCACCTCATTCCCCACCCAGGGCACCTGCCTTGGGCCCACACCCTCGTCCTTCCTCTGGGTTCACTGTTTCTTTGTTCCTTCCAGTTTGATAAAGGCCTGCTGGCCTCCCCCACAGGCCTGGCCGGGGAGATAAGAGAAGGAGACTGTCCTCGAGGCCTGTGACTCAGGGGGAAGCCTGAGGGTGTGGACGTGTGAGGGCCTTCCTCCTCTCTCAGGCCCAGGTCCTTTGTGGGGGTCCCTTTTCATCTCTGTGGGAAGCGAGTACCCCCTGCCTCATCCAGCACTCTGCCTCTCCTCTTGTCTGGAAATAAGTTTGCAGGTCCTTTGGTGGAATCAAGAAGGGAGCAAGTAGGGGTTCTACAAACAGATGGCAGTTTTAGAGCCCCCCCCCAGAATCATCCCCCTAGTGGCCTGGTGGTCCCCAGCCCCCAGTCCTGGGCTCACATTCATCACACCAGCACCTGGAGAAGACCCCACTCCTTGGCTGTGCTGGAATATAGGCCCCTTTATGCCACGGAACAGATAGTTTCACTGGGGCCGGCCATCTGGGCCTCAGCCCTGCCCGGGAATGATCCCCTTCTGGGCACCTGCTCAGAATGCCTTGCAGGACTGGATTGCTGGGGGCGGAGTGGGAGTGTGGGATGGCCGCTCCTCCTGAGAACCTGCCCTTTTTGCCCCGTCCCAGGCAGACGGACTGCTTTCTTCTTGGGCCTTACTGTCCCGGGTCATGGGGTCGGCTCCTGCCAGATCCTAGATTGCAGGAGGGTGGGAGACGAGGGCCGAATATGCCTGGGTCCGCTGTCTCGGGGCGTGCCTGTTTGTACACCGGGCCTGCACACCCGAAAATCTTGTTGTGCCCTGGAGGCAGACAGTTCTGGGCTATGCCCCGTGTCCGGTGGAACTGGTCTGACGGGCTGAGGGGCCGAGAGGTGAGAGGTGACTGCTGATGTAGAAGGCCGTGCCCCAGAGAGAGGTCTGTGGAGCATTAGAGCTGTCACCTCCCAACCCTGGGAGATGACTTGGTCCAGGGCTCCCTGAAGATGCCTGTTGGGCCCAATCCTGCGTGCCACTCTGCCCTCCCTTGTTCCGGGGGAGCCTTCCTGCAGCCCCAGCAGAACCTGCCAGGCCCTGCTCTTGACGCTGGTATAGTGGGCGGAGTTGGGCCTGGGCCCTGTCCCGGAGCTTGCAGGCTGGTGCGGGTGGGGGTGACCCCGAGTGTGAACAGTGATAGAAGGGACCACACGTGGCCAGGAGCCCAGGGAGCATGGTGTCAGAGGTGGCATGTGTCTCGGTACAGTGACTGGATCCCATCTTGGGGGGAATTTGGAGTCCCCGTTTCTTTCTGGAGACCTCCCTACCCACTGTCCCTCTCCTTGCCTGCTCTGTTGGTGTCACTGCCTCCAGGCAGCCTCCTCTGATCTCTCTCTGGCTTCCTGCTGTCATGGCTGCTGGCTCACGTGGAGGGTCATAGTCAGGCTTTTCCTCCTCCGGGGATGGGCCTTCAGGCTGGGAACTTCCCTGACTAGCTCTGTGGGCTGTGCCTACACAATAGCCCAGGAGCGATGGAAGGATAAACACAGGTCTTGAGATCCTGGCCCTCGGGGGAGGGGAGGGTCTGGGTTGCCTCTGACCCCTTGGTCTCACTGCTGTATAGTGGGAAGCCCCAAGCTGGGCTGGGGACAGGTGCGGGATTGTGGGGGAGTCAGGGTGGCTTTTTGTCGTAAGTCCTAGCCCCCCGGAGGCCGTGGTGCTGACTGCATGAATTTGAATCTCACTTCATCTCTTCCTCTGTGGCGCTGGGCAAATGACTTCACCTCCCTGTGCCTTGGTTTCCTCATTTGTGAAGCAGGGAGGCCAGTGGTACCTGCCTCACAGGGTGGTGTGGCACAATGCTGGGCACAGAGCCGGTGCCCACTCCTCGGGAGCTGTTCGTGTGATTGTCCATGCGGGGTATCCCCAGGTGGCTACTGGACTCGGGGGTGGGTCCAGGTACCACCGACCTCAACTCACTCTAGCAAGTCTTGTGCCTGCGGGTGGTAGGAAGACGCCCCAGACCCCTACCCCCTCTCGGCTCCCTGCCTGGCTGGAGGTACCCCGCTTCACCATGGAGGCTCAGGGCAGCACTGAGCCTGGGAGCCAAGACTCCTGACTCCTATGCTCAGTCTCTCTTCAGGGGCCAGAGAAGAGTCTGGAGCCAGAGCCCCTTTCTGGGTGCCAGGGCCAGGCTGGGATGGTTGGCCCTGCCCCAGGGGTCAGCCGGAGATCCCTGCTCAGTAGGGAGGAGACCTCGTCAGGGAGCCCAGCCCACCTGTGTTGTGTCCCATTGGCCCATTTACTGCCATGTGACCTTGGCTGTCACTGGCTCCTGGGCCTCGGCATCCTCCTCTTTGGACCACCGGCCAGTCATGTCTCTCCAGCGCCTTGGCCTGGAGGATATGAAGGGGAGGGGTATGAAGGGGAGGGGTATGGTGGCCATGTGGTACCTCCAGGTACGAAGCAGCACCCCCAGTTCCCACCCTGCCCCCCTTCCAGGGAGGTGGGTGCTAAGTCACGGCTCTCCCTGGCTCAGGGCGCTGGTCTGCCTGTGGGCCAGGCCGTGGAGAGAAGATAAGAAGGGTTGTGGGGAGGGAGGCCGTCTTCTTCCTGCCTTGCTTCCTGATAGCAGCCCGCTCTGCAAGTTTCCAGCCTCACTGGGTTCTCATGACCTGGGGCAGAATCACTCCGACCCGCGCATGCCACAGTCTGTATTATGGGGAAATCACCATAAGGCTTGGCTCTGGGTCACACTGAAATCCCATCTGGAGCTGTTCATGCCCTCAGGGGGGTTAAGGCCTTCAATCTGGCCCCCCAAAACACTGGTTTTCCCAGGCAGAGGTGGCAAGAGGAGTCCCATACGCCTTATTGAGAACCCCTAGCCCTTTTCCCCTTATCCCTGTAGAATGCCCGGCTTCTGGGATTTGTGGCATCCCCACAGCCCTACAGGGGTATGCCTGCTTTGCACAGGTGAGGAAATGGAGGCTGAGAGAGGCTGAGGCACCGGCCTGAAGTTTCACAGTCAGCAAATGTGTCTTCCTGACTGCTGCCTTCTACTGGCTGCCTGTGATAGGACCTCAGTAGCTCTTTGTGATGGAGCCAGGCCCAGCTATGTGTGGGGCATATTGTTCAACCTCTCTGGGCCTCGGTTTGCTCATCTGTACTGTGGGCATAGTGCCCACGTCTCAGGATCATGGTGAGGATGGGTCATGGCGCCAGCAGGATGACTGGTGCATGGAAGGCCTGTCTCAGTGTTTACCACCTCCACCTTGGGGCGCATTCCCTCCCTCCCTCTCAGCTCTGTGGAGTAAAGATGCTTCAGGACACAGGTAGGCACCTGCATGCCCCAAGCAGACACCTGGACTGGGAAAGGGGAAGGGCACTGCCTTCCTGCCCAGCCCTGTCTCTGCCTGGCCCACTGGACCCACACTGGCCACACAAAAGACCCTCAGGAGCTCTGCTCGGCATTGCTTGCTGTGTGTCCTTGACAAGTCACTGCCCTTCTCTGAACATTCATTCCTTGGCCATAAACTGGAATAACAACCCCACACTCCTCCATGGGGTTGAGCGTGCAGTGAGACAGCCTGAGGGTGTGCTGGCCTGGGACCTGGCGTGGTCAGCTCCCTGCTTCTCCCCTGCCCTTGCCACTCATTCGTTCTCTGTGAGTTTGCTGTTTGTTTCTGCCTGGGGCCCTCACCCTCTGTGTGAATGGGGGCCCCTGAGGGTGGGCTGGGGTGGGCACTGCCAGGCTGCTGCTGCTGGGGGAGGATGGGAATTGACCCTTTGCTGGCTGGGGAAGAGCACAGAGGGCAGGCAGAAGGGGGTGCCCCGGAGCCAGTCCCCCAAGCCCTTCCACAGCATCTGTTCACCCTTGAACCTCTGGCCCTGAAGGGCAGACTTCTTCATCCAGGGGAAGGGAGAAGGGCTTTCTGGGCAGCACCTGGGGGGAGCTGGATTCGGAGAAACTGACCAGCCACACTGGGGCCCCCGGTCTGCAAGGGGAGGCGGGCCAGTCTCCACGCTGGCAGTGAGGTCCGCTCTTATCTTCTCCGCAGGACATCTGTGAGGACCCCCGCCTCTTTGTGGACGGCATCAGCTCCCACGACCTGCACCAGGGCCAAGTGGGCAACTGCTGGTTTGTGGCAGCCTGCTCGTCGCTGGCCTCCCGGGAGTCGCTGTGGCAGAAGGTGAGGCCTGGGGTGGGGCCCTCGCTGCTGGCCTGGGGAGGTGCACCCTGAACTGGCAGGTGTGATGTTATGAATGCCTGTGCCGGTGTGGGGAGGGGTGACACCAGGGCTCCCAGCTCTGGCTGAGCAGCAGAATCGCTTTCCCCTCACCTGCCAGCTTAGGTTCTCTAGGGCCGGGTGCTGGGAATCTGTGTGGCTCCCACAGGCATCCTGATGTGTCCCCACCTCAATGTTGGGGGCCCACAGTGTCCCTGGAGCCCCCTGGCAGAACTGGCGCCTGAGAAATGTGGAAGCTGTCTGAATCGGGTGCAGTGTGAAGCCACCACTAGCTGGGGCTCAGGAGGCCCCCTGCCAGAACCTGCTGTATAGACTTAGCCAGTCAGTCCTCGTCCTTATCTTGGCCTCCGTTTTCTCCCTTGTTCAGCGGGTGTGGTCCAGCTTGTTTTGTTTCATGATTCCTGGTTCCAAGTGCTGATGTTCTGGACCAGCGCCAAGGACTCATGATGGAAAGAGCAGTCTCTGGTCTTGACACTTTGCCCTCTTGTGGCGACACTCGGAAGTGCAGCCCTTTAATCCCACAGGGAGAGCTCCCTTTCTGGGGAGGCTGGGAGGCTTGGGTAAAGGCTGGACTGCTGGTCTGTATAGAGTCCATCAGGACTGCATGCGGGTTCCTGTGCTAGCAGATACCAGTCATTGCCCCCTGCTCCTCCCTGCCTTTCCTGCCCTTCCTATAAGGAGTCAGCAGGAGGTCTTACAAGCTCTGGGCATCTCAGCCTGATGGCTTAGGTTAAAGCCCTTGCCTCACCATTTGGTAGCTTTATAATTAGTTCTGTTTACTCACACGAAAAACCAGGATATGAGGGTAGCTCCCTCTTGGAGTTTGTTAGGGCAAAACAGGAAACTGTTCTCAAAGGGCCTATGCAATACGGTGCTCAACGAGTGTGGGCTGCGTTACCTGTGTTTTGGTAATTAACATTCATAGAACATGATGGGTATTCTCAGGCAAGCAGGGGGCATCCGCCAGCTGTCAGAGGGAACTGTGCCCTTAGCCGGAGCTGGAACTGTGTTAGGTGCCCTACTGTCATGCCTTCTGAACGGGGGTGTGACCTTTCAAAGCCACCCCAGGGTATGTATCCCTGGGGTCTGGCTCCTGATGGTCCGGGGGGGACCCAGGTGCTGGAGAGCCCTCAGCAAAGGTCACTGCTGCAGCCTGTAGATGGGGGTGATTGTAGATATCCAGGCTGGAAGGGCCTCAGAGAGCCACATGTGGGATCATGTCACTCATGAGCCTCAAAGACCAGAGAGGGCTGGGGCCCAGTGCTGTTCTCTGGATGTAGGGCTGTCCTCTCCGCCCCTGTCTCCAGGCTCCAAGCCCCTTCTCTGAGCCCAGAACAAGGTCTCCCTGCCTCTGAGCCCATCCGCAGCTACGTCTGGGGCTGATGGTGGCACTTAGGAATCCTGTAGGGCTGGCCCTAGACTTACCACCCTGTCCTATAATCCCCTGTTTACCTGTGGTCTCCCTTCTTGAGGTGAGCTCCCCATGGGCAAAGCGGGCCCAGCTATATCTTCCAAATGAGCCCAGCAGGGTCCTGGCCCAGAGAAGGCTCAAGAAAGTTCTGAGAACAGAGTCCCTCCCAAAATTGTTGGATGGAGCTGTAAGCCACCAGTAGCACCACGGCTGGCCCTCCTACCCTACGCCTCCTGGGGCCTTCAGTGGGGCCAGAGCCTGGCCCACCGTGTGCCCTCCTGGGAAACAGGCTCTCTGGTCATTCGTAGGGAGGAGCCTCCACCTCCTGTGTGTCTTGTCCTGGGTCTGGCCCGTGGCAGTGAATGGAGGAAGGGAGCCAGGATCCTCAGGCAGGAGGACTGTCATTGAAGCTGTAGCCCGTCTGTGTTTATTTGTTGCTGGGCGGGAACTTCTGCCTGCAGGGGGTCAGGGCACCTGGCCTGGCTGGTCTGGAGTCTTCAAGGACTGGGAGGCAATCTCCAGGAGCTCCAGTCCCTAGGAGGCTAGAGGGAACAAGGTGTTCTCAGCTAATTGCACTCCGCCTGCTGGTGCTGCTGTGGTGATAGCTCCTGGGTCCTGGAAGGAGGTGGGGGGCCCTGGGGAGCTTATTACTGTGCCTTACCTCCCCTCCTGTCCCTGCTGACTGGGCCCTGTTTGTTGTCACCCCTCACTTTTGGGCCTGTTGCCCTGCAGGGCCTCCCCTGCTCCACCCACTCTGTTTTCTCCATGGAGCAGGGGTGCCCAGCCACCCCCTCTCCCCCCACCCACTTCACTCTGGGGATGCTGAACTTCAGGACACTGGTGTACCATGCCCGCAATATGTAGTGCCCCCTCCGCCAGGAAGCCACCCCTTTACCTCTAGTTCTTTTTTTTTTTTTTTTTTTTTTAATATTTAATTTATTTTTTATTATTTTTTTTTATTTCCAGCATAACAGTATTCATTATTTTTGCACCACACCCCGTGCTCCATGCAATCCGTGCCCTCTATAATACCCACCACCTGGTACCCCAACCTCCCACCCCCCGTCCCTTCAAAACCCTCAGATTGTTTTTCAGAGTCCATAGTCTCTCATGGTTCACCTCCCCTTCCAATTTCCCCCAACTCCCTTCTCCACTCTAAGTCCCCAGGTCCTCCATGCTATTTGTTATGCTCCACAAATAAGTGAAACCATATGATAATTGACTCTCTCTGCTTGACTTATTTCACTCAGCATAATCTCTTCCAGTCCCGTCCATGTTGCTACAAAAGTTGGGTATTCATCCTTTCTGATGGAGGCATAATACTCTATCCCCAGGGGTACAGGTCTGTGAATCACCAGGTTTACACACTTCATAGCACTCACCAAAGCACATACCCTCCCCAATGTCCATAATCCCACCCCCTTCTCCCAAACCCCCTCCCCCCAGCAACCCTCAGTTTGTTTTGTGAGATTAAAAGTCACTTATGGTTTGTCTCCCTCCCAATCCCATCTTGTTTCCTTTATTCTTCTCCTACCCACTTAAGCCCCCATGTTTCATCACCACTTCCTCATATCAAGGAGATCATATGATAGTTGTCTTTCTCTGCTTGACTTATTTCGCTAAGCATGATACGCTCTAGTTCCATCCATGTTGTCGCAAATGGCAAGATTTCATTTCTTTTGATGGCTGCATAGTATTCCATTGTGTATATATACCACATCTTCTTGATCCATTCATCTGTTGATGGACATCTAGGTTCTTTCCATAGTTTGGCTATTGTGGACATTGCTGCTATAAACATTTGGGTGCACGTGCCCCTTTGGATCACTACGTTTGTATCCTTAGGGTAAATACCCAATCGGCAAAGAAGAAGTCAAATTATCACTCTTCGCAGATGATATGATACTATATGTGGAAAACCCAAAAGACTCCACTCCAAAACTGCTAGAACTTATACAGGAATTCAGTAAAGTGTCAGGATATAAAATCAATGCACAGAAATCAGTTGCATTTCTCTACACCAACAGCAAGACAGAAGAAAGAGAAATTAAGGAGTCCATCCCATTTACAATTGCACCCAAAACCATAAGATACCTAGGAATAAACCTAACCAAAGAGACACAGAATCTATACTCAGAAAACTATAAAGTACTCATGAAAGATATTGAGGAAGACACAAAGAAATGGAAAAATGTTCCATGCTCCTGGATTGGAAGAATAAATATTGTGAAAATGTCTATGCTACCTAAAGCAATCTACACATTTAATGCAATTCCTATCAAAGTACCATCCATCTTTTTCAAAGAAATGGAACAAATAATGCTAAAATTTATATGGAACCAGAAAAGACCTCGAATAGCCAAAGGGATATTGAAAAAGAAAGCCAACGTTGGTGGCATCACAATTCCGGACTTCAAGCTCTATTACAAAGCTGTCGTCATCAAGACAGCATGGTACTGGCACAAAAACAGACACATAGATCAATGGAACAGAATAGAGAGCCCAGAAATAGACCCTCAACTCTATGGTCAACTAATCTTCGACAAAGCAGGAAAGAATGTCCAATGGCAAAAAGACAGCCTCTTCAATAAATGGTGCTGGGAAAATTGGACAGCCACATGCAGAAAAATGAAATTGGACCATTTCCTTACACCACACACAAAAATAGACTCAAAATGGATGAAGGACCTCAATGTGCGAAAGGAATCCATCAAAATCCTTGAGGAGAACACAGGCAGCAACCTCTTTGACCTCAACCGCAGCAACATCTTCCTAGGAACAACGCAAAAGGCAAGGGAAGCAAGGGCAAAAATGAACTATTGGGATTTCATCAAGATCAAAAGCTTTTGCACAGCAAAGGAAACGGTTAACAAAATCAAAAGACAACTGACAGAATGGGAGAAGATATTTGCAAATGACATATCAGATAAAGGACTAGTGTCCAGAATCTATAAAGAACTTAGCAAACTCAACACCCAAAGAACAAATAATCCAATCAAGAAATGGTTAGAGGACATGAACAGACATTTCTGCAAAGAAGACATCCAGATGGCCAACAGACACATGAAAAAGTGCTCCATATCACTCGGCATCAGGGAAATACAAATCAAAACCACAATGAGATATCACCTCACACCAGTCAGAATGGCTAAAATCAACAAGTCAGGAAATGACAGATGCTGGCGAGGATGCGGAGAAAGGGGAACCCTCCTACACTGTTGGTGGGAATGCAAGCTGGTGCAGCCACTCTGGAAAACAGCATGGAGGTTCCTCAAAATGTTGAAAATAGAACTGCCCTATGACCCAGCAATTGCACTATTGGGTATTTACCCTAAGGATACCTCTAGTTCTTGATGCAACCTGGGGCTGATGGGCACAGGATTTGAAACCAGCCAGACCTGGGTTGGATGCTTGGTTGGATGCCCTTGTGTGACACTGGGGAAGTCAGGTTCCTTCTCCTTGTCTTGGTGTAAACCTGACCTTTCTAGTCCCCAGGATAAATGGAGCCTGTGGTGGGAGAGGGCAAGCCTGTGGTATTTAGTGGCAGTATACCTGTGTTCAATCCCTCCCACCCACTCCTGGGTTCCCCACCTGTCCCTCTGTTCTAGTAGACACTTCTTGGCGGTGGACCTCTCCCTCTTGTGGGATCCCTGGTAGGGGCATTATGATCTGTCCATTCTCTGAGGGTGGGACAGTGGACTTCAGGTGACTGGGTTTTGTGGGCCAGGAATCAGGACGTGACAGTGGGCTGGAGCATTTGCCATCAGGCCTGGTTCATTCTGGGTGCTCACCTCCCCCAGAGCCTGGTGCAGGCCAAGGCGTGGGGGCAGGCCCGATCCCTGCTCTGAGCCTGGAGCCTCGGGCGCCCCCGGCCAGAGGAAGAAAGCCGAGCAGAAGTGAGTGCCTGGCTGTGAGAGGGAGGATTGGGGGGTGGCCGACATGTCCCCCCATAATCTGCGCAGCTCATGCCCATGAGCTACAGAGCAGGTCATTCAGCCCAGGTAATGGGGCACCCGATGTACCCCATGCCATTCCCAACACTGGGGATAGAGGATGTACACAGGGACTGCGTCTCTGTTCGGTACACAGTTTTGCAGTCACATAGGCAAGTTTGGAACCTGCTCTCCTCCTCTGCTCATTCCTACTCCAGGCTCTAGTGGGTCTCCCCAAGGTGTCCAGTGGCCAAGCAGAGAGCCGTGGGTGGCCCTGGCCCTGGCCCCACCTGCAGCCTTCTTCCCGCTTCCTCTCCTCCCTTTCCACTCTGGCCTCTCCGGCCTTGCCTTTTTGAGGCCCAAGCCCTGGACACCTTCCACCCTCAGCCTCCTCCTGCTGGTCGGCAGCTGGCCCAGGCTGAGCCCAGGCTCTCCCCAGGGTCATATAATCCCTGGGTCTCCCGGCATCCTGGAGGTCCAGAGATGAGGTGGGCATTGTCACTCCCCTTGGTGCGGCTTCCAGAACACACCCTCCACTTGGCAGCCTCTATAGGCTGATGCCCTTGGCTCTCCACACCCCCTGGCCCTGCCCACCTGTTGCCATTCCTTGTGGACCAGCTTCTACCTGGGCCCCAGGGGCTTGGAGCCTCTAGTCTCCCAGCCTTTTCTGCCCAGTGCTACTGTGTCCCAGGGATTACCACACCCATGTGGCTGACACCCTGCCCTCATCATCCTGGCCTCAGGTCCTGTTTGCAGCTTCATCATCCTTTACCATCAGCAGCCTCGGCCTCCTCTCTCCATGGTGGCCACAGCCCACGCCCCCATCTGCCTTTCCCGCAGAGGTTCTGCTGAAGGTCCAGTCTCCCTGGCCTCACCTTCCAGGCGTGTCCGTCATCCTGCACTTTAATACACACCTGCCCCTAAACCTCATTTTGGCTTCGGTCAGTGTTTGTGTACTCTCCCCATATGCACATCTTCGCCTCTGGCTGGCATTGGCCTTGGGCCCTATCACATTAGTTCTCTTCTCAGTGCCATTCATTCATTCAGTCATTTAACAAGCGTCTTCTGAGGGCCTCCTATGTGGCAAGCCCTGTTCTAGGTGCCGGCTTAACTCCACAGGAATTCCTCAGCCGTGTTGTTTCCCTCTCTTCTGCCCCTGAAGGTACAGAGTGAAAGGTTCTGGGAGGGTCAGACAGCTTGAGGTCTCGCATCCTCTTGAATGCCCTTGGGGGACTGCTCCCAGCGGCCTCCAGAACTGACCTCAGTTGAGATGTTTACAACAGGACCAGCTGCTGGGTGATCATGTGGCCAAGATCCCACTGACTGATTTAGCCTCCATCTAGCAGTTACTATGCTTGTGGTCCACTAGACCCTCCAGATCATTTTCAGTTGTTACACTTTGGCCTGTGCCTCTGTCCTCTTTTCTGTGTGTGGCGTGTCATGGCAGCTTCCCCTTTCCCCTCACCCCTTCCTCACATATTCCAGTTCTTCCATTTACTAGAATATACTAGCTGAGCCCCTGCTTCCGCCTCAGCCACTGTAGAACAGATGTCTGTCAGATTCTCTCAGCCTCAGGTCTCCTAGGGGAAACTGAGGCTTGATGTGGATGGAATACATGCTAGGATTCAGTGGGGAGGAGGCAGGGCCAGTGGACAGGACTCCTGTAGGTCAGTGATTCTCCCAGTCCCTGGACCAACAGCATCAGCATCCCCCGGGGAGGTTGGCAGAAATGCAGATTCCTAGGCCTGGTCAGCCCTGTTCAATCAGAAGCAGTGGGTGTGGAGCCCAGTGATCATGTTCTAGGTCCTGCAGGGGATTCTGATGAGGTCTAAAGTTTGCCAGCGGGGTTAGGTGAGAGATGGAGGTGGCCAGGCTGGTCCTGGCACTGGGGCTGGACTGGAGGGCTCCCAGGGCCCCTGGGAGGCGGAATGAAGGCCTTGGCCGTTGAATGTGGAGAGGGGTGAGGGTGAGGCTGAGCTGAAGGTGAGGTGGCTTCAGGTTCTGGTTGGGGTGGAACCTCTCCCAACAGCAGGCCCCCTCCGTTCCTTGTCCTCCTCCCCTCCTGCCAGGGGGTCTTGCAGCCTCTCCAGTGCACCCCTGCTCCCCAGTTCCCTCCCCTTCTTACTGCCCCAGGCACCCTCCCTTCTTCATAAACAAGCCCTTCGTGGGAGTCAGGTTGTCAGGGCTGTTACCACAGCAATTGACATCAGCAGCCTGGTCCCTGAGGAACCTGTCGCCCTTCTGCCCGCTGGCTGTGCCTCAGTTCCTGCCTCTTGGAGGAGGAGAGAGAAGGCGTGGGGGGCCTCCCATCCCCATTTTGAGCACTGGGCAGGGCAGGGCCAGGCTGGGCCTAGGGGCAAGGAGAGGGGAGGGGCCAAAGGGTAGGCGGGGCGTCCTCAGGGGCCTCTGGCCCTGGCTGTGAGGCCCCTGCACACACGGCACACGGAGCTCGTAGGCACACGGGGCTCCCAGGCACACGGGGCTCCCAGGCACACGGGGCTCCCAGGCAGCGTTGCAGCAGCAGCACCTGGCATGGCGGAGGACGGGCCGAAGCAGCCGCAGCTCAGCATGCCCCTGGTCCTGGACCAGGACCTGACCAAGCAGATGCGGCTGCGCGTGGAGAGCCTGAAGCAGCGCGGGGAGAAGCGCCAGGACGGTGAGAAGCTGCTGCGGCCAGCTGAGTCCGTCTACCGCCTGGACTTCGTCCAGCAGCAGAAGCTGCAGTTCGAGCGCTGGGATGTGGTGCTGGACAAGCCGGGCAAGGTCACCATCACGGGCACCTCCCAGAACTGGACACCCGACCTCACCAACCTCATGACGCGCCAGCTGCTGGACCCCGCTGCCATCTTCTGGCGCAAGGAGGACTCGGAGGCCATGGATTGGAACGAGGCCGACGCCCTGGAGTTTGGGGAGCGCCTATCAGATCTGGCCAAGATCCGCAAGGTCATGTACTTCCTCATCACCTTTGGCGAGGGCCTGGAGCCCGCTGACCTCAAGGCCTCTGTGGTCTTTAACCAGCTCTGACGGCTGCTGCTGGCTGCCTCGCCCTCCCCATGCCTGCCCGCCTCCCCCTCCCCTGCGCGTGCTCCTTTACCCGAGGCGTGTGTTGGAGGACCTTCTCCTAGCTGCTGATCTGCCCTCAGCGTGCCCAGGACCCTCTGAGCCTGTGTGCTTCCTCCTCTCCTTTCCCTGGTGCTGGCACTCCTGCTCCCATGAGGAAGATGCAAAGGTCCTGTAGTCTAGAAGCTGACCCGGCTGCCACTGCTTCTGCTGTAGACCATGGAGGCCTGGTGGGGCCCAGGGCATGTGCCTTCCCTCTGCTTCGTTGTCCGGAGAGAGACTCAGAGAGGCTGACAGAGACAGACAGACACAGAGAAAGAGATCCAAAGCACCAGCCTTCGGGCTTCCTCAGGAGATGGAGAGACAGACGACAGAGCGGCCTCCCTGGGGAATCACTGCTCTCCTGGCCACAGTGCCCTTCGCTGAATCCCAGAGGTGAACAGTGAGCCCGAGGACCCAGGAAGGCACCGCTCCTGGCCCGGGCCTGGCATGGTCCCGGGATGCTTCAGGGGCCCCAGGACTTCAGGCAGCATTTGGGGGGCTGATCTGGGGCAGTGGGGAGCAGCTGGCAGGCTCGAGGCTGTGCTTGCCAGCTCCTGCCCTACTGGGGATGACTTCGGGGGGGTAAGTGACAGGGAGGGAACATGTGAAAAAGTTACGTAGAGATGCATCTATCTGTACGTGTGTGTATATACTGAGAGAGCGTGCTGTGTTCATGGCTATGTTCTAGAGCCTGTACCTGCGAGCAAGTCTGATTTTAGATGATCTACTTTGTATTGCCCAGCTGGTTCTTGGGTGGCCCTTAGTAGGGGCTTGGTCAGGATGACCTTGGGGAAGGGGGCTCCTGAGCTGAGAGCCTCTGAGGTTCATACAGTGAAGCAGGGAACAGCATAGTGAAGGGATTTCCCTCTGCCAGGGGGAAGCAGGAGAGAGGGGTCCAGATCCCTGGAGCTGGAGTCAGTAGATTCTTTGGGGCCTCAGTATCCCTGCTGGGATGTGAGGTTTTCCCCTGCTCCCTGGGCAGGAAAGGCTCAGGCCCAAGGGGAACCTCAGGAAGTACTCCCAACACCCTGTCTGTCTCTAAGCCAGCTCTGGGTGGTTTGTTGTTTTTTTTTTTTTTTTTTTTTTTTGTCAGGAAGAGGCCCATGACACTTTGCTCATGAAGCAGACCCAGTGAGAGCCACAGGGCCCAGCGAACAGATGCACTGGGAGAGGGCGAGAGCCATCCACAGTGGCTGGGAATGCTGGGAGGGTGAGCCCCATTCGAGGCATGCAAACAGGAGCGGGGTTTGGGAATGGGTATTCTTTAGGTGGGGAATGGCTGTGGTGTTTCTGACTCTCTGCTCGGGGGCCTGTTCCCGGCGGGGCTTGAAGTCCCAGTCTGGTGGCCAGTAGGGCCATCCGGACCCCCCAAGATGGTCCTGCCCTTGGCCTCTCTGCTTGACCTCCGCCTGCAGCTTGGAGGACCCTCTTGGTGCAGACTGCCTGTACCCCCACCCTGAGCCCCCACATCCACTCCTTGCACTGTGTGTCCCCAATAAAGCCTCTGTGCCCTCACCTTGTGGTGTGCAGTGTCTCACCGCGAGCCACCCCTGCCCCCCGCCACGAGCTCTGACAGCCCTCTCCAGTCCCTGCAGAGCCCTGAGCATCCCTTCCTTGGCCTTTTCCTGCATTCCCACACCCTCCCCCGGCTGCTGTCAGAGATGAGGCCTGGAGCAGTCAAGAGACTGGCCCATGGTCAGACATCAGGATAGAGTTAGAACCAGGTCTCCTGATACTCAGTGGGGTACCAATACCCCTGGCAGGTTTTTCCCCACGAGCCCCCAGTACGGCCTCTGTCTGAAGCGTGGGGACATGCTGAGGCCACTGAGAGGTGCCATCTGGTCCTCAGCAGGTGGAGCCCAAAGGGGCTGGGTGGGGATGCACCAAGCCACACACAGTCTCCAGGGCCCCTCCCTCATGGGCTGGCTGGCCAGGGGGCAGATGGGATGGGGAGTGGCAGGGGTGGGGTGGGGCTAGGCCTACATCACCAACTTAATGCATGTCCTCCGGCAGCCCCTGCCCCGCTGACCAGACAAGAATGATGTTACCACATCCCTTTGGTGCCCACTTGGCCCTTCTCTAGAGCTCTTTCCCTTGTCATCTCTCTGGAGCTCATTCAGTTTTAGGACAGAGACAAAGTGGCCTGGAGGATGAAGCCATCTGCCTAAAGTCACAGAAGGCATGGAGGGGCTAAAGGAGGTGGCCGTGTTTGGACCAGGCTCTAGGTCTGTGGCCCCCTCAGGTGGGCAGGGGGAGGCCTGCTTCTTCCCAGTGACGGAGGTCCCATCTTGCTTCAAGGGCCACACTTGAGATTTTGCCTAGGTATGACCCTTGCTTCAAAAGGCTCCATACAACCAGGTCTCACTTCCTAGTCCTCCACCCTGGAGCCCTCCCCAGAGCAGCTGTGGCCATCTTGTTTCCCTTCCCCGAGCCCTGCCCTTCCAGCCCTGGCCTCCATCCACTCCTGAAGATCCCTGCGGAAGGGGTGGGGGCAACAGAGCCCAGCCCTCCCACCCCTGCTCCCCTCCTTAGCTTGACAGCCAACACTGGGCTGGGAGGATGCCAGGAGTGGGAAACAAGGGCCCAGTTCCCATGGAACCCACAGGAAACCGTAGAGAGAAGAGACCTGCCGTCTCCTGAGCTTCTTCCTCCCACTGAGGCAGCACGTGCCGTGCTGAGGGGCCTGCCACTGACCACCTGTGTGACCCTGTTGGCAGGGACTAACGATGATGCCTCCTTGTACGGTCCTTGTGAAGCCTGAATGGGTTTATGTTAGTGAAACTCTTCAGGGCCTCAGGAGGGGGCCACACAGCACCGTCTCTCCGTTTGCTCTTCTTGACTCTCCTGGTCACTGGAGACAGACGGTCTTTTCAGTGATTTTGAGAGGATTGTCAGGAGAACCTATTTACAGAGGAGCAGCGCAGGGTTCAGAGAGGTGAGGTGGGTTTCCTGAGGTAGCCCAGCAGCCCAGTGCTTCTGGGAGCAGGTGGTGTGGGGTGAAGGGACGGACAGGGGCCAGGCCTGGCCCTGGTTGGAGTGGACGAGAGGGCATTCTTCTGTGCCATCATCACCAGGCTCAGGATGGCCCAGCAGAGGGGATCTTTAGCCCGAGTGGTGTAGCTGGGCAGCCCAGCAGGAGGGGGCCTACCCTGACCCTGGAGTCCTGCCCGGGTCTCTGAGCATACGGCCGGGCCCTGTGGACGGGAAACCCCAGACCCCTGCAGGTGCATCACGTCCTCACTCTGCGTGGGGAGCGACGGGGCTCTGCTTTCCTGAGGGTGTGGGGAGTAGGGTTGGGGGGCCCAAGCTTCCTGACCTCTTCCCGTCATGGCCTCTGAAACGCGAGAATTTGAGACTTTTGCAATCAGAAGCTGAGAACTGAGGAGCTTCAGGTGCTTGAAACCAGGGACCCTCTATTTTACCCACCTGACTTGGGTAACACTGGCACCACCCGCCCCCTGCAGCCCTTCAGACCTCAGCTCTACCGGCCTTGGGCGGAAATGCCCCCAGCCGGCCCTCAGGCTCCTGGGCAGAGATCTGTGCCAGTGCCTTCCCTACGTCATGCTTGCGTGCACGCTGACACAGACACGTGATGCCCGTGTGCACACGCACATGCGCTGGTGCTCACACACACGCGTGCTGTGTCCACCACGGGCACTGGCATTCATGCACTCGCACACTCAATGCAGGCATGTCCCACTGGCTCAGAGTCCGAGGGCAACTTGAGCCGGGAGTGCTCCAGGCCCCGGGCCCCACGGTGCCTGCCTGCCCTGAGCTTTCTGGGCTGATTCTGTAGTGGGTGCCAGGGGCTTTCCAAATTCTCCATAGTCCTTGCCCTGCTACCGGCTCAGTCTAAGTACGTGCGTTGAGCCCTCAGGCCTCTCTTTTCCCATCTGCGTGGGGCGGCTGTTGCTGTGGTTCCTCTCGGGAGGGAGGCTGCCCAGGTCACCTGAGCTGCCCGCCAACCCCAAGGTTTGCAGGACGTTGTGTGGGTGCACACACTTGTCCTGTGTTCCCCAGCGGGATGAGCCCTCCTCACAGGTGCACAGCCCTCCACTGTTAAGGTGACACCCCCAAAGCCACTGTCAGTCCTGGGTCTCCCAGCAGCCCTGGGGTAGAGGAGGCAGAGGCCAGCACTGAGGCTCAGCGTGGCGGCCAGCCGAAGTGAAGTCCCGGCCATGCAGTGTGGTTGGGCAGGGGTACAGTAGCGGCTGCAAGGTCACCGGTTGGACAGGGCCCTGCTGCAGCTGGCACTTGGAGACTTTTCTTCCAAAAAGACTTGTCCAGCTGGGTAGCTGACCTTTCTATACAGGGCGTTGGGGGGGATCTGGGGGAGAATGGGGCTCAGCCCCGCCCTCCAGAAGCTCCCTTCTGGAAAAGGAAAGAGCCTGGGGAGGGGCTGCCCTGGGAGCACCAGGCCCAGAGAGCCCTGCATACTGTTGCTCCACTCACCCCCGGGGACAAGGAAGGTACCGGAGAGGGAGCCACGTGTGCAAAGGCGAGGTGGCCTGAAGCATCACGGGCGTAGATTTTCTGGGAGCCCGAGGTGGGAGGTGGTGTTGGGGGCTGAGGCCAAGAGGGTCAGCAGAGCCTCTGGGCTGTGACTGCTGGGCCAGGGAGCTGGTGGCCCTGGGGATGGGGCCTTTCAGCTGGAGACAACATGGGAGGAGAGAGATGGCTTACTCTGCTCCCTGCTGCCCGTCCCTCCACCTCAACCACTGTCAGCTCGCGGCCACTCGTGTTTTCCTCTTATTCCCCTCCCCCCACGCCCTCCAGGCCACATAACATTTCATCTGTAAATATTTCCCAGTGCATCTCTGGGTAATAAGGGGTCGTGAAAAACAAAACAAAATAAAACAAAAACAAAACTCTGTACCTGCAATCCTAGAACAACTAAAATAGTTTCACATTTCACAGTAATTCCCTCATAGCATCAAATTCCCAGTAGGAGTTTTGGTTTCCAATTTCTGCCATAAATATCTGTGTGTATGTGTTTTAATTTTATTTAAATTCAATTAACCAACATAGAGTACACCATTAGTTTCAGATATAGTGTTAAATAATTCATCAGTTGCTTCTAACACCCAGCGCTCATCACGTCACGTGCCCTCCTTAATGCCCCTCACCCAGCAACCCCATCCCCCCCACCTCTCTCCTTCCTCAACCCTCAGTTTGTTTCCTAGAGTTAAGAGTTTCTGTTGGTTTTTCTCCCTTCCCGATAACATCCCATTAGTTTTCCCTCCCTTCCCCTATGACGCTCTGAGCTGAGCTGTTTCTGTATCACATGAGTGAAGCCACGTGGTAAGTCTTTCTCAGCCTTAGTTTGCTCAGCATTATCCCCTCCAGTTCCACCCACGTCGATGCAAATGGTAAGTATTCATCCTTTCTGGTGGCTGAGTAATATTCTGTTGTGAGTCTGTATCACACCTTCTTTATCCATTCACCCGTCTGTGGACTTCTCGGCTCTTTCCAGTTTGGCTATTGGGGACATTGGTATGAACGTTGGGGTGTATGTAGGTGGCCCTTCGGATCACTGCATATATTTCAAAGCTGTGACCATCAAGGCAGTATGGTACTGGCACAAAAACAGACACATAGATCAATGGAACAGAATAGAGAACCCAGACGCGGACCCTCATTTTCTCTATTTTTTGAGTGTCTTCTATTTTCCTGATTCCTGCTATCTTTATTATTTCTTTCCCTTTACTTGGGGAAGATTTTTTTTTTTCTAGACTCATGAGGTAGAGATTTCTTCAATATTAAACCTTTTCTTCCATCCATCATTGGCTTGATTTTCATGGTGGTGTTTCAAGTGTTCTCTCTGCCCCACATTTCCTGTAAGCGCGGATTTCCCCTAGTGGTTCCGTGAGGTTTAGGCACAACTTTTTGGCATGACTGCTTCACGGGAGACCTTGCGTACTTCTCTCACGAGGCACGTGATGGCTGCTTGTCTCTCTTTTTCATGATGTTAGAAGCCATCCATGACCATTGCTAAATCCATTATTTGCCAGCGGTCATAAAATGGTGAGAGTCTCATATTCTAGTCTGTTCCTCATTTCTGAAGCTCATCTCCAGATACAAACCCCCTTCATCTGCTGCTCTTTTTCCCCACTGGGATAAATCCTGATTCTTTCCCTTAATTTTCCAGTTTTAAAAGAAAAACGAGTTGATTCCCAGCTATCCTCCAAGAGTGACTGATGACTTGTTGTGAGTATCGTTCAGGTCTTGTAGATGGGAACCTGTCTGATGTGTTTTGATCCATTGCAATAATTACTCTTACTGATGCTGCACTTGGCCTGTCTCTGGCCAGTGGGAGCCTCTGTAGGTTGGTCTTGGAATCCTGTGATGTGGCCTGAGGGTCTTCGGTTGCTTCCTTGATTCCTGGTATGACTGGACGTGGTGTGCAAGCTTTGAGTTTGAGGGCCTCTATGAGTACACCTTCTTGCACAGTGTCCTCCTCCTCGCTCAGGACCCTGCTGGCAGCAGAGGGAGTGTGGGATAAGAAACCAGCCTTGCTAGGCTCACCGGCCATGAGGTAGGAGGGGAAACTGAGGCCCATGGGGATCCCTGACTCAGGATCTCCAGGCCCTAGAGCCTCATTAGCTGCTTCCTGAGCCACAGAGGGCGCAGGGCCAAACCCCAGGTTTGGCTAATGATCCTTCTGCATCCCCAGCAGTAGTCCCAGTGCCCTGTGAGGGCCCTCTTCCTCCCTCCCCGGCCCCCGTGCAGTCCAGAGCTTTCAGAGCAGGGGCTAGTGGGGGAGGGTGCATGGGCCTGGTTGGAGTGCTCAGCTTCGGACTCCCTGTCCCTCAGTGCCCTTGGGCAGCTCCTCATCTCTCCACCTTCCCATCTGTGCAGTGGGGATGATAAGCCACCCTGCGTGTGCCCCATTTTTGATACAGCTTTCTGTCCTGAAAGCAAAGTGAGAGAGGGTGTTGGGTGCTGGGGCAGAGGCTGGCCTGGGAGGTTTACGAAAGAACATAGAATTGACTGAAAAGGGACCACCGGGCAATGTCGGGTTCTTGCTGGGTTCCAGATGCTGTGCGAGGCCCTGAAGCCCCGAGTGTGAATCCTGCCTCCCTCCCCGGTCCTCATGGGCAATACTGCGCCAGCAACTTCCCATGGTATTGCCATGAAAGGTGGTGGGAAGGGCAGGGGCGCGGCTGAGTGAAGAGCCCGGTCTGTGGCCTTGGGCAGACCTCCGCCGCTGGCAGCTTCATTTGCTTGGTCTCCAGTGTCTCACAGGGACCATTTGTCTTTGCCAACATCCCTGTTGATGGTAAGAGGTGTGTAAACAAAAACCCTCTTAATGAGTGTGGGGTTTGGGGAATGGCTTTTGGCTGAAGTGTCTGTGCACAGCCTGGTCCGGGCCTTGGGATTTATGGCCTTCTGATGCATCTCTGGTTTCTCGGCCTGGATGCCTGCATGTCCACCCCCATCCCTGAAGGTGGTTTTATTCCAGAAGATGCTGCTCATGGTCCTAGCCCCTGCCTTGGTCCCATGCTGGGGAGGGCCAGCAAGTCACCTGACTCTAGGGTGAGGGGATTTCCCTTCTCTGTCCACCTCCTGCTGCCCAGATTTACCTCTTTCCATCAGACTAGAGGCCTCCTGAGGGCAGGGACCATACCTGATTCACCTGGGTCCTAAGTGTCAGCACGGGTCCCCTGCAGAGTGGTCTGCAAGTCACAAGTCTGAATCCTGGTTTCAAACCCAGGTCTGTCTGACTCCAAAGAATGTGTGTTTTCTGACTGTGTGGCCCTGGGCAAGTTGCTTTCCCTCTCTGAACTTCAGGGTTTTTTAGCTGTAAAGGAGGGATAGATGATAATAATCTATGCACAGAGTTATTGTGCGAATTAAACTGAGATAATCTGTGGTGGTTGCAGACGTGGCACCTGGCGTGTCCCAGATGTTCCATAAATGATATTGTTAGAGACCCAATAAATGCCTGTGAATTTTAACACCTGTTGATCGAGCACCATCTCTGGGCCAGGCCCTGGACAAGGTGCTGGGCATATGGCAGTGACCAGGCCTGATGTCTTCCTGCCCTCAGAAAGCTAGACTTCCAGTGCTACATTGAGCGGGGTGACACATGCTTGTTTAATTATAATTGTGGTAATGGTCCCCGAGGAGAAGGGCCAGGGGCCATGAGTTGGACAGATGGGGTCCTAGCCTAGTCTGAAAAGTCAAGGAGGGCTTCCTGGAGGAGGAAGGGGGTCGTTAAGGGCAAGTGAGAATCAGCTGAGTGAACAGAAGAAGGAAGAGCAGGTGCAAAGTTCTGAGCAGAGGAAGAGCCTGGAGCAGGGAGCAGGGGCTAAGAGGGTAGAAAAGCCAGCCCGGAAGTTGGTGGCAGGACAGCGCACCTTAAGGATTTGGACTCACTTCCCAGGGAGGTGACATGATCAGAAAGATAGATCACTGTGCTGCTGTGTGGGCCAAGGGCACGTGTGGCAGCTGGTGCTGTTAGAGGGTTCTGGGCTGGGAGGTGGGGGCTGGTCAGGCTAGCGCCAGGGGCAGATGGGAGATGGATTTTAGCAGAATGTGGGAGCTCAGATTGCCCGAGTAGGATGGACTGAGGTAAAAGGAGGGGCCGCTCAGGCTGGACTGGGTGCTGGCAGCGCCATTCACCAGATGGGGGCTAGGAGGGATGTGGTG
Source organism: Mustela erminea (assembly GCF_009829155.1). Taxonomy (NCBI): domain Eukaryota; kingdom Metazoa; phylum Chordata; class Mammalia; order Carnivora; family Mustelidae; genus Mustela; species Mustela erminea. The sequence goes on along the minus strand of NC_045622.1, from coordinate 53,115,729 downwards.
TGTTTCTGAGCGCGGGGGGAGTGGGGGGAAGCAGAGGGAGGCACCAGGAAGGGCGCAGGAAGCTCCTAGGGTCTTAGAGTGACAGCTGGCAGGAGCCTACACCTAACCACAGAGAAGGGAAACTGAGGCCCAGAGGTGAGAAATGTGCACCCGAGTCCCACACTCGTTCATGGCAGAGATGGGGACAGGACCCACTATTCCCTTCTCCTTTGATTCCCTCCAGGCAGCCCACCCCCGCCGTGTCCTCAGGAAGCCACATGTGACCTGCACTGTGTTCCCGTCCTGTCCCCTTTCCTATCCAGGTCATCCCAGACTGGAAGGAGCAGGAGTGGGACCCTGAGAAACCCAATGCCTATGCAGGCATCTTCCACTTCCATTTCTGGCGCTTCGGGGAGTGGGTGGACGTGGTCATCGATGACCGGCTGCCCACGGTCAACAACCAGCTCATCTACTGCCATTCCAGCTCCCGCAACGAGTTCTGGTGTGCCCTCGTGGAGAAGGCCTATGCCAAGTAGGTACAGGCAGGGGACTGGTGGGTGGGGGGCCAGCCTTGGGCAGCTTGGCTTCCAGGCTCTGTGTGTCTGCACCTCCAGCCAGTGCTCCCGGCACAGAGAGGCGAGGGGCTGCTTCAAAGTCACACAGTGCGCTCAGAGCCTGGGAACCCAGGGTGTGGCCAGCTGAGCCTGCGCTGTGGGGATGGCGCCAGGGGGCAGGTTCAGGGAGACCTGGACTGTAGGTCTGTTACCAGGTGTCCTATCCCCAAAACCCACCCACGCAAGGAAGAATAGCTTCTCCTTATTCTACCTGAGAGGGCAGAGCTAACACTCACATTCGGGGTGCTGGATTTTCCCCTCAGATCCAAGCTGCCAGGCCCTCCGTGGCAGCCTGGCTGGGATGTGGGCTCTCAGAGCCTTGGCTGGTTGTGGAGCATGGGCCCTCCCTGCCCGTTGGGCTCCGAGCTTCATCCACTCATCCATCTGTCTACCTGACAGTCCATCTATTCTGTTTCCACCGACCCCCACTCCTGCTCTGTGCCAGGCCCTGGGTCCCCAGCACGGGCCCCAGCGAAAGCTGGCTGAGCTGTGGAGGGCTTTGGGGCAGAGTGACCTGCTCAGGCCCCTGCAGGTCAGGGGCAGGCCTGGGGCAGGACAGCGAGTGGGGCTGGAGACCAGCCCATAGGCTCTGTGGAAACCTCTCCCTGGTTCTGCCTCCCAGGCCCACCTGTTGGTCTCCTTGGACTGTGTGTGTTTGTGTGTGTGAGACAGGAAAAGGAAAGACACCAACTTTCAACATCAAACTCAAGAAAACACAACACTGACAGATTCCATTTTCAGTCCAAAGGGAACCAATCTCGCCCCCTGGTGGGCTCCGAGTCTCCAGGGCCCTAGCTGCGGGGGCGGGGTGGGGGCTTCCCTTTTCGGATAGTGCCCCTCACTAGCCCCTCAGTAGCAGCTTCTGCTTCGGTCTCTGCGTCTGTCTATTCCCGCTGGATCCTATAAGTGGAATCTTACAGTATTTACCCTTTCGCATCTGGCTTATTTCTCGGCGCGCGATGCTGTCCGAGCTCACTTCCGTTGCAGCATGCCAGCGTGTCCTTCCTGTCTAGAGCGGCACAGAATTCTGTTGCGTGGATAGGCTCCACTTCGTTTCTCCATTCCTCTGTCGGTGGACTCGGGTCGTTTTCACCTTGGGCTGTGGCGAACATACCGTGTGAACATGGGTGTGCAAGTGTCCCTCCGAGTCACTGCTCTCAGCTCTTCGCAGTGTACACCTGGGAGTGAGCTGCGGGATCTCATGGGAGTTCCGTGTTTGAATTTTTCAGTGACTGCCCGACTGTCTTCCACAACAGCTGTGCTATTCATGCTTGCTTCCTTTTTCATTTATTTACTTCTAAAATTGTAAAATGAATGCATGTCTCTTAGAGCAGATCCAGCAAATATAGAAACCCAGGAAGAAGGTAATAAAAGTCGCCTGTGCTCCTGCATATTTTTCCAGGCCTCTCTACTTCTCTGTTTGGGGCCATCTGAGTGAACCAGGCTCCCTGCCTTCCGGAATCTTTGCTCCTCTCCCTTCCAAGGCCCGGCTGCCCACTTCCGTCTCCCTCCCTGTGCTTCTTGTGTCCTCTCCACACCCTCCCCACCACTTAGAAACTCCTTTAATATATTTTTCTAGGGGTGCCTGGGTGACTCAGTTCATTAAGCAGCTTCCTTTGGCTCAGGTCGTTATCCCAGGGTCCTGGGATCGAGTCCCACATCTGGCTCCTGGCTCAGCGGAGAGCCTGCTTTTCCCTCCCACTCGATCTGCTGCTCTCCCTGCTTGTACTGTCCCTTTCTGTTAAATGAATAAATAAAACCTTAAAAAAATGTTAAAACATTTTTTAAAAAAGATTATTTATTTATATGACAGAGAGACACACAGCTAGAGAGGGAACACAAACAGGGGTTGTGGGAGAGGGAGAAGCAGACTTCCCTGCCCAGCAGGGAGCCTGATGCAGGGCTCCATCCCAGGATCTTGGGATCATGACCTGAGCTGAAGGCAGCTGCTTAACTGAGCCACCCAGGCGCCCTCCTTTAACATCTTTGATGGCTCTTTTTTTTTTGTAGGTTACCTTGTAAAACCTGCGTTCCTGTTTTGTGGGGAACCGCAAAAGATAGGTCAGGTATAGATTTTCATAGATATGTGTAGATTTTCAGTTTATGTAATCTGTTCTGTTATATATCCCATTCTGCTGCTCAAGTTCATGTTCAGCACTGCCTTTAAGACTCCCAGCCTTTTCCTAACATTCACAGAAGAAGCTACAGTTGTGCCCTTGGCACCTGGTAGGTTGTACATAGTAGACGATTAGTGTTTTTTATTTTTATTTGTTTATTTATTTATTTATTTATCAGTAATCTCTACACCCAATGTGGGGCTTGAACTCATGACCCTGAGATTAGGAATCCCATACTCTACTGACTGAGCCAGCCAGCCATGCTCAATGTTTTTTAAATGAACTATTGCATACATTTTCATTTTTTGTTACTTTCTAAAATATTTATTTATTTATCTTCAGAGAGCATGTGTGCATGTGTTGGGGCCCAGGGGCAGAGGGATGGGGGGGAGACTCCCTGCCACATGTGGAGCCTGACACCGGGCACGATCTCAACCCAAGATGATGACCTGAGCCAGAATCGAGTCAGATATTCAACCAGCTGACCCAGGCGCCCCTACCGACATTGGAAACATCCCCGGAATCCAGCTATATTGTTTTGTCAAACGTACCAAGCAAGCACCAGAGATTTCCTGCCACAGGATTTCTTTTACAAGCCTTCGTTGGGGGGCAGCCTCGCATCCCAGAGCATGGATGCAGCATTAGTTTCTAAAGTCAATTCCTTGTTGTTAGGCATTTAGGCAATTTCTGCATTTACATTGTTATAAATAATGTAAATTATTCGTAATTGATGTTTCAAAAACTACGTGAGCTTTAAACACTTTTGAGAAGAATCGCTTGATTTCTGGACTGCTAATTTGGAGGACAGGCTGCTAGGGCGAAGGGGAATTTGGGTGACAAAGTGGTGTGGTTTGGTGGGACAAACACTGATCTAGGAGCCAGTGATATGGATTACAGTGTTGGCTTTGCTGTGACCTGCTCTGTGACCTTAGCGGTGTGCTTGACCTCTCTGAGTCCCCAAAATGTGCCCTGGAAGGTGAGGGATTTCAGCTGGCTGGGGATTGTGAGCTGGGAATTCTTTCCACATTGCTCCCCAGGCTGGCGGGCTGTTACCAGGCCCTGGATGGAGGCAACACTGCAGATGCGTTGGTGGACTTCACAGGTGGTGTGTCTGAGCCCATCGACCTGACCGAGGGTGGCTTCGCCCACGATGAGGCCAAGAGGAACCAGCTCTTTGAACGTGTGTTGAAGGTGCACAGCCGGGGAGGCCTCATCAGTGCCTCCATCAAGGTGAGAGCACAGAGGCTGCCCTCCCGAGCTTCTTCGCCGGCCCTTACTGGGGAGCGAGCTGGCCGTGCTGTCCCCGGCAGGGCCCCTGCTCAGATTGGCTCCTAAATCTTTGCCCTCAGCCTGGGGGGTGGAGGGGAGCAGTTGGGGGTGGCCTTCCTCCTCCCCAGTGCTGGGCAGCACAGGCCATAGGCCCCTGTGCCGTAATGTCTATGGTATGAAATACCTTCTGGTTTGACCAGCATCCCCCTTTTATGGGCATCTTGTACTGGGGTGAGGGTTGTCTGTACCTCTGATGGTCCCTTAGTCTGGGTTTGAGGCATCACGAGCTACAAGGTAATGGGAAAGGGGGGAGCCACTTCCTGTAGCTGGCGCAGGCCTGAGTGCTTCAAGAGGATCATCTTATTTCTTTGACTTACTCCTAATCCAGGTGGGGAATCGGGCTCAGTGCAGACACCAGTGGGGGGTTGTCTAGACCAGAAAAAGGAAAAGCCCTGATTTAGAGCATTTACGGTGTCAGTACTTTCGCCGTGTTGATTTCAAGCTAATGTTTTAACAGTTGCACAGCTGAGCCAGTGGCAATGAACTCCAGTACACCCCTGGGCCAACCCCAGTTTAGGCCCCTTCCTTGACCCCACACTGCTGCTCACTGGGGGCTTTGCGAACTCTGAGCTCAGTCCCTAACCACAGCTTCTGCTTTGTGTAGGGCTGTCATTCCTTCCCTGTCCTGTAGAGGGCGGTGTAGGCGCACACCCGCCTCGCAAACCAACCCGCTGACCGGGCGCTGCCTCTCTGGGCAACTGTGTCCTCCCGCAGGCAGTGACAGCAGCAGACATGGAGGCCCGCCTGGCGTGTGGCCTGGTGAAGGGCCACGCATATGCCATCACTGACGTGCGCAAGGTGCGCCTGGGCCACGGCCTGCTGGCCTTCTTCAAGTCGGAGAAGCTCGACATGATCCGCCTGCGGAACCCCTGGGGCGAGCGGGAATGGAATGGGCCGTGGAGTGACACGTGAGGCCCAGGGATGGGAGTGTGGGCACAGGACAGACCCTGGGTGGGTGGGCCCCGGTATGAGATCTTGGGCAAGGGCAAAGGTGGGGCTTCCTGGAGGTGGTGGCTGGGCCTAGAAGGCTTTGGGAGGAGGATGACATTAGGAGACCTATGTTGTAGGAGGTGTGTGTGGGAGTGGGTTGGGGTGGAGGGTGGATTCTGCAGGGCAAGGACCTGGAGGTGGGGATAAGCTGATTCCTATAGGGGACAGAGAGCCCCACCTGGTGGTGAGTGGGGAAGAAAGCAGGGAGGGAGACCACCAGGGTGAGAATGGGGGTGACTGCTCTGTGTTCAGCTCATGGCCCTGGTGAAGCTAGGACAGGAACAGAGCCAGGCCTCCAGTGGGGGAGCCCCCTCCCCTGAGGGTCATTCTGCCCTTGCCGCCAGTCTGTGGCTTTGCTCTCAGACCTCCGGCCCCTGGCATGGAAGCAGCCCATGGTTACCTGTGGGAGTGGCAGACAGGCTTTTTGGAGAGGGGCTGGGTCTGGCCCTGGGGCTCCCAGCTACACCCACACTGATGGAGGCCTGGTGCTGAGCTCGCCCTCATGCCTCCTTTCCCTTGCCAGGGTGGCCCTGGTGGGGTCTCTCCTCTTACGCTCCCCCCTCTTCCTCCCCATGTCCATATGCCAGCTCGGAGGAGTGGCAGAAAGTGAGCAAGAGTGAGCGGGAAAAGATGGGTGTGACCGTGCAGGACGACGGGGAGTTCTGGTGAGTGAGCTCTCGTCCCAGGTGGGCGTCCGGGGTCTGTGGCAGGGGGCACCAAAGGGGAGGCCAGGGCCAGGGCTCTAGCCGATGCCCCACCATCAGCTTGCTCTTTGGCCTTGGACAAGCCATTTCTGTGCACTGAGTTGGGCAGTAATGGGCCCATCATCCCCATGGTCCCCAGTGCCAACCACAGGGGACTCCGAGCTATTCCAGCTGGGCCCTCAGCAAGTAGGCTGGGATACCAGCAGGTGGGGCCTTGACCCCTTCGGCAGGGGGCATGCTGGCTGCCTGATTGGTGGGAGCAGGGAGAGGAGAGGCCTCTCGGGGTGGCTGCCCCCTAAGCTGGCCTCTGGGTGCAGAGGAGCCTTTAGTGGGCCAGGAGGGAGACCCAGCCCAGGGGTGAGAGAGTACACTGGGTTTGAGAAGAGGGAGTTCAGGGAGGCGAGGGGAGCTCCGGGGTTGGAGGGTTGGCTGGGAAGATGACAGCAGCCTTGCTTAATGAATGATTCCTGCATTCATCCACTCGTGCGTCCAGTAGTCCCGACTCTGTGCCAAGCTCAGAGTCATTCTTCAGCAGGACCCCTGATCCCCATAGGCCATTGCCTCCTGGAGGGGCACAGGGCACCCTTAGTGCCGTAGATGCTGCGAGAGTCCCAGGCCGGCTCAGAGGCTGATGGCAGTGATCCAGGGGTCAGGGGAGCCACAGCAGGTCCCCCCCAGGCCCTCTGGTCTGGGCTCCTGCAGATAAAATCTGCTTTGCCCAGTTTGGCTCAGGGGTCAGTTGAATTAAAACGGAGCAGTGGACAACCCTCATCAGGGGAAAGGGCTTCTTCATAAGGCCTGTCTCCTGTGTGCTCACACTTAATGCACGTATGTGCCTATTCTCGTGTATGTGCCCACTCAAAGGGGGGTGGGCATAGCTGACCTTCCCCGGGCTCCTGAGGTATGCTGGGCAGCACGTTTCCCAAGGGGCTCCTGCCACCAGTGTCTTTGGGCCTCCCAGCAGCGTGGTTGATGATGGATGGAAACATGCTTTATAAACTGTAGAGGGCTGGCCACAGGCGTCCTTTGTACTATTAACAACTGAAGAGCTGGCCTCTGCCAGTTCATGTCCTCTGGAATTTGTACCACAGGCTTGGATTGCTTTCCTCAGTTCCTGCACGAGCTGTGAGAGGGGCGGCTGCTGTGAGGGTCAGTCCCGTCTTACACGTCAGGAGACTGGGCCAGAGGAGTCGAGAGGCAGGCGTCTGCACACACCCCAGTGTGGGTGGTGGCTCAGGGCACATAGGGTGAGGGGGCAGGTGGGCCAGGCAGGGGACCTGGCCGGCTCACTGCCCCACTGTGGCCAGGATGACCTTCGAGGACATGTGCCGATACTTCACCGACATCATCAAGTGTCGCCTGATCAACACATCTTACCTGAGTGTCCACAAGACGTGGGAGGAGGCCCGGCTCCGGGGTGCCTGGACGAGGCACGAGGACCCCCAGAAGAACCGCAGTGGAGGTTGCATCAATCATAAGAACACCTTCTTCCAGAACCCACAAGTGAGCGTGCTCGGGGATCCCATCCCCCGTCCTTGCCACCGTCCTGCATGACCCTGGGTACCTCCCTGTCCCCCTGCGGGCCTCTGTGCACCTGTCTGTTTAGTTGGGGGGGGGGGCGCGTTCAGGGGAGGTCCTGGGCAACCTGCAGATGATAAAGACAAGGAACTAAGGCTCTGGGAACTCATGGCTGTCTCGTCCAGAGTTACCAGGACATTTAGAGGGAGGCTGAGCTGAGGACTCGAACCCTGTGTTTCTATACCTACGGTGCTGCTCTTGCCAGGGGAGCTTGCCAGGCTGGCTCTCCCTCAGGGAGGACGTCTCCCCTGCAGCCTCCTTGGTTGTGAACCTGGCAGCTTGTTCTCATGTGTGACGTGCCTTCATTTGGCACCAACTGCATGCGGGCTCGGAGCTGAGCCTCCCTGAAGTCACCAAGTCTTGTTGCCACTCCTGCAGGGTGGGCATCATGGGCCTGAATCATAGATGAGGGACTGAGGCTCAGAGAGGCGCTGTGATTCATGCGAGCTCTCCCCTTTGAGCTGGGGCCTGGCTCCGGCCTAGCTTCAGGGAGCCGGCAAGCCCATGTCCGGCACAGTCTTACCACAGTATCTCTCTTCCTCGGCTGTCCCTGCAGTACATCTTTGATGTCAAGAAGCCAGAAGATGAAGTCCTGATCTGTATCCAGCAGCGGCCGAAACAGTCCACCCGCCGGGATGGCAAGGGTGAAAATCTGGCCATTGGCTTTGATATCTACAAGGTAAGGCCAGCTGGGTCCCCTGCTCTGGGTGAGGAGATTGAGGGAGCTGGATTTTAGGCCACCTGGGCCTGGGGAGAATATTCTAGAACACTTGGGTCCCTGACCTCATCCCTGCCCTCTGGCTGCAGTGGCTGATGCCCTGGGCCTGCTGTGGCGTGAGCCCTCTTTGGAACATCGGCAGAGGGCTCCACCTGCCTGGGGTTGGCTGCCCTGGGAGCTCTCAGTCTGGTTTCTTCCCTTCCAGGACCCACAGGCTCTTTGGTGTTTGGGAAGGGGAAGACAGCCAGTGGTCAGGCCACACCCTGGGAGGCTCTGGGTCCCCCTGAGCTAGAGGCCCTGCTGGGCCCTGGGAGCAGGCATCCCGGGCAGAGCCAGGCAGGCTTCCCGCTGGTGGCTCCCACTGGTCTGGGGCCTGAGACTATGCTCATGTTGCAACACCTGGGGTGTGACAGCACACAGCATAACAGGACACCACAGGCCTCCCAGATGCCCAGAACCTCAGGAGACCACATGTGGGCTAAGCCCCTGTATTAGGTGTGCTTGGTCATGTACTGACGGTCTGTGCATGTCCTTGTGTTGCGACGTCCGCCGTGTGCTAGAGTGTCCTGACTTTGACCTGTTGGGACCTCACGTGATGGGCCTGCAGCTCACCATGGCAGGAGTTGGCTAGCATGTCCCGGGAACTGGTGACGTCATTGCCTGGCCCCGGGCTGTGATGTGGGCTGATAGTGACTCTGGGGGCTGCCATTGAGTCAGAAACCACAGGGACCTCATGACCAGGGAGGAGTCCTGGTGCCTTCCTACTCTTAATGGCTTTGCTGAGACCTAATCCACATGCCATACAGCTCGCTCACTCAGTGTGCTGTGACTTGGAGCATATTTGGAGAGTTGTGTGACCATTGCCACTATTTTATTTTTAATTTTTTTTTCCAAATGATTTTTTTCCCATTTTATTTTATTTTATTTCTCTTCGATGTTCCAGCATTCATTGTTTATGCACCACACGCAGTGCTCCATGCAATACGTGTCCTCCATAATACCCACCACCAGGCTCATGCAACCCCCTACCCCTCCTCCTCCAAAACCTTCAGTTTGTTCCTCAGAGTCCACAGTCTCTCATGGTTTGCATCGCCACAATTTTAGAGCATTTTTGTCACCCCGAAAAGAAACCTGGCACCCTTCAGCCACCACTGCTCAGTGCCGTGCGCGTGCCAGCCTCACCCAGCCACGGGACTCGGGCAAGCACCCATCTACCCCGGTCTCTGCCCATTTGCCTTTTCCGGGCAGTGCATGGACGCAGATTCTGTCACTGTATTCACTGGCGGGAGCACGGGAGCCGGAACCGAGATGGGGGTGTGGGGGTTGAGGGGGGGTGGGGGTTGAGAGGGCCCCAAGGGGATGGGGTGGTGGGGGAGCAGGGGGCGGGGCATGCTTGTGGCCCAGCCCCCTCTCCCTGTGCGCATGGGCAGGTGGAGGAGAACCGGCAGTACCGCATGCACAGCCTGCAGCACCGGGCTGCCAGCTCCATCTACATCAACTCACGCAGTGTCTTCCTGCGGACCGACCAGCCCGAGGGCCGCTTTGTCATCATCCCCACCACCTTCGAGCCTGGCCACACTGGCGAGTTCCTGCTTCGGGTCTTCACTGACGTGCCCTCCAACTGCCAGTGCGTGGGGGCAGCTTGGGCCGCGGTTGGGAGGGCCCAGTCCCTATACCAGGCTGCCCCAGAATCTGCAGCCACAGAGATGTTAGGTGTCTGCCCCAGGCATGGAGCCCAGCCTTCCAGCCTCCCTAGGATGGCACTGGCGCTCATGGCACCCATGGCCATCCTTCTTCTCCCCTCCCCTGCTCCTCCATCCCCTCTCTTGGCTACATAAAGGGACAATGTCTCGTATGTGCACGGCACTTCACAGTTTACAAAGCTTTCAGTCATCTCATTTGCTCTTCCGGAATCCCAAGTGGGTGGCCTGACCCCTCCATTTTACAGATCAGGATTGGGGATCATGGTTGGGGCTTGGTTTCCAAGGTCATGACACCAGTGGTTGAGTTGGGCTAGGTGGACTGCTGGAACCATTCCATCCCTGCTGGGGTGCAGACCCTGTGAGCCCCACACTGCCCTCCCACTTCGGCAGGCAGCTCCTTGCACCCACGGCAGACCTGGGAGGCAGCATGTGTGGTGGGCTCAGTGCAACTGAGTCCTGCCAGTCCACATTCCACCTCTGTCCCGCTGTGGGGCAGATCCCTTCTCTTGATGAGCCCAGTGCTTCATAGTCTGTTAAATGGGCGTGGTAATAGTCACCTATCACCCGGGGCTTCGGGAAGATGACACATAATACCTGTAACATCCCAGCAGAGGGCTGGGCCCACAGCAGGTGCTCAGTATATTGCTTTTCTCTCCGGCAGAATGGGGCACCCTTACAGAGAGAAAGAGCAGCAGGAAGCCCAGGGTGGTTTGCCCAGGATAAGTAGTGTCTGGACTAAATATTACTCCCCTCCCCTTCCCCCTTCTTGAACCCTCTCACCTCACCCCTCTCCTCCTCTGCCCTGTCCCAGGGAGCTGCGCCTGGATGAGCCCCCTCGCTCCTGCTGGAGCTCCTTGTGTGGCTACCCCCAGCAGGTGACCCAGGTGCACGTCCTAGGGGCTGCTGGTCTCAAGGACTCCTCGACAGGTGAGTTAGCCCGGGGAAAGCTCCAGGACCTACCTTGCTGAGAAGGTGGCTCCGTCCTCTTCCCAGCCCCGTCCTCTTCCCTCTGCTCAACAACAGACACCCAGCCTCCAGATCTCTCCTGCTCTCACTCACTGAGTGAGCAAACCTTTCCTAACATCCATGCTGGGCTGAGTCTTGGAATGAAACTGGGTGCCTAGAGAGGAACTGGGCACCTGCTCTTGGGCAGCTTCCCATGTGGTGGAGACAGTCAGACACAGGAACAGACAGCCAGGAGGCACGGCTTAGGGAAGGCTTCCTGGAGGAGGTGGCCTTTCTCCAAGCTGAGGAAGCATTAACATACATTGGTGAAGTGGAATAGGGGAGTGCTCAGCATGGAGGCCAGGGATCGACAGTGTGCTGCCCACCCCCCGCCCCATTTCTGGAAGTTAGGAAGTGAGTCAGGCTCTGTCTCCCTTCTATTGAATATAGGACTCGGACTTCTGCTTTGGTGAGGGGAACTCACTTCTCAGACACCTGTCCCAACCCCCACCACCCCTACCCCAACCCCACCATCACCCCATTGCCCACTCAATTTGTCTAGGAGCCAACTCTTATGTGATCATTAAGTGTGAGGGGGACAAAGTCCGCTCGGCCGTGCAGAAAGGTACCTCAACGCCTGAGTATGATGTGAAAGGCATCTTCTACCGCAAGAAGCCGGGCCAGCCCATCACAGTCCAGGTGAGCCTGCCCATCCCAAGAGCCCCTCCTGGCATGCCACTGCCCCCTACCCCCAGCCCCCACCTGATGCTTCCCCATTCACAGGGGCTGGGCCCGGGATTGCAGATTTTTTTCTTGGGGACCTAGGAACACTACATGCTGATTCCTATTCTCTCCCTGACATGGTATGGCCTCAGGAATTCTCTTACCTGCCCTGCCCAGTGTCCCAGAGTCTGTGGGGTGGGCAAATTAGATTAGCTGGTAAGAATTTGCGACACAGCAGGGTTAGGCCAGGGACAGTGGTCTTCTTTGCCAGCTTTGCCCCAGTGGCTTGGGAGTTGTTCCTTAAATACCTCCAGAGATGGGTCTGCCTGAGAGCTTGTACCAAGATAAGATGCGGTGTAGTGGGGGTGGCTGTCCTGAGAGCGAGGGACCAGAAAGCTGAGGTCCTGGGCATGGGATGATTCTGGGCTCATTAGTGGGAAGTCCTCTGCCCCTGGGCCCAGGCCAGCCCCTCCCTGGGTGAGAAACCATCTGTAAACAAATGTCCAGTTCCCCTGGGGAAGCCACTATAGGATTTCCAAGTTTTCCTAACACTGGATGCCACGGTTCAAATCACAGACCCGTAGATGTTGGGGCTAAAAAGACCCATAGGGGCCGCTGATCCAGCCCTCGTATTGAAGATGGGGGACGTCAGGGCAGCAGGTTTATCGCTTGTCCAGTGTCACCTAAGGTCTGCCGCAGTGCTAGTAACACACTTAACTGTATACGTGGAAGGGAGTTGGACAGATGGAAGGAAGCCTGAGATTCTGGAAGGGGTACGGCCAGACCTATATTCCCGCTCTTCAAGATGCCTCCCCCTCCCATCCCATGTTCCTCTGTCTCCTTCCAGATCTGGAACCACCGAGTCCTGAAAGACGAATTCTTGGGCCAGGTGCAGCTGAAGGCTGACCCCGATGACCTCCAGGCCCTGCACACCCTCCACCTCCGGGACCGCAACAGCCGCCAGCCCAGCGACCTGCCTGGCACCGTCGCCGTGCGTGTCTTCAGCAGCACCTCCCTCATGGCTGTCTGACACCCACCCACCCACCTGGCTGCCACAGTTTTAAACCATCTGCATGTCCCCAACCTGGCCAGGGACTCGCCTGAGAGCCAGGACGCTGGGGGCCTCTTCCCAGCTTTTCCACTGACTTGCTGTGTGACCTGGGGAGGCCTCTGCCCTTCTCAGGGCCTGTGTCCCAAGGGCCCCGAAGTATTCCCTTCTCATGGAGGAGCCTTCCTGCCTGAGATTTATAATCACACCCCTTACCCCAGCTGTCACTACTGCTAAGGGATTCTATCCGTTGAAAACATTTTCCCAAGGCCCTGCTGTCTGCCGACGGAGTGCCAAGATGTCACTTGTTTACACACAATCTGCCACCTCCCCGAACCCCACTCTTGCCCCTGTTGTCCCTGGGCCCGCCCCTGTGAACCAGATCTTGCTTTCTCTGTCCCCTACACCTGGTTTGCTAGCCACCTTGAAAGGGCTCTTGGCTCTTGCTGGGTTCCTGCTTGGGCTGGAGTCAGGAAAATGGGCAGGTGACATTTGTTCGTTCTCTCATCCTATTCACTTGCCTGTCCATTTATTTATTCAACAGAGGTTTGCCAAATGAATAAATGACACCCATGAGAGTCCCAGTGGTGCCGGCCACCTCCCTACCACTCTGGGAGACCCGGCATCTGTGTGGGGCCTCACTCCTGCTCTCAGGTCCTCTCCGAGGTGGATACCCACATGCCCAGAGGAGCTACTGTGGCTGCCATCTTGCCCCAGGCTCTGATTGCTCTCCTAGTCTCTGGGTGAAGCCCCCTAGTGGGATGGCATCAGTGGTTGTGGGAGGAAGGGAATTTTCCTGCCTCTGTTGCCTTCATGCCAGAAGGCGTGTGCTTGGTTTGGTGGCCAGGAGGATGTGAGGAGGCCTGGGGACCTGAAGGCTCCTCTCTGGTGCAAGACTTTTCCTAGGAGGAGGGACCCTGGGGCAGTGGTCTCAGGCCCACTGGGCTCAGGTCACTTGTTGGGCTTGGAAGGAGACAGGTGAATCCATCATCTGACCAGAGGCCGCTCTCCCAAAAATTCCCCCCCAGAATGCAGCCCAATGAGCTATGGCCCTCCTCTTGCTGCCTGGACCAAAATGTTCCTTTAGTCTTCAATGTTTTATATTCTTCATGTGTTACCAATTTCAACCAGGGGCTTTGAAAGGAAAACAAAGCCTGAGCCCCTTTATTCATCTTCAGCTCCAGCTCCTGTGGTCCTCTGATTTTTAATTTTGATTCTGCCGGGGTGGGCGGGGTATATAGGGATGAGGAGAAGTCCTGCCTTCTCAGACGAGGCCCACGGTGGGGGGGAGGGGTGGTGAAGGAGAGGGTGTTTCCTACTTGGATGTGTTGCCAGCTGGCCCCACCCAGTTCTTGGTGAGTGTTGGTGCCACAACCTGCTTGGGTCCCTTCTGTGCCCTTCTCTGGCTCCAGACAGGGGGACGTAAATGAAAAACCCAGTTGGTTCAAGAACAGGAATTCCTGTGGCCTTGCTGGGGATTTGTGGCTGGCTCTGTTCCTGTGCCCTGGCGCCCTTCCACAGGACGGGCTGGGAAGCGAACCAGGAGGCCAAGAGGATTCCTTCTTGAAAAGCTGGGACTTCCCCTGCAGAACCTGGGCCTGGGGCTGGGCCAGGACCACATGACCAGGAGCAAGTCACTGAAACCACCTGTGCCTCAATTTCCCTTCTGCGAAGTGGGGCCCACGGTTCTTGTTTGCCGGCACTCTTACTACCGTGTGCTGAGTAAGGGCACATCCTTCATGTATCTCTGTATGCGAGCACACCATACACCTTCACGGAGTCACTCAGTGTCTTTTCCAAGTGAAGACTCCCGAGTTGGGGCGGAGAGGTGAGGGCCAGATAAGCCAGCTTGGGGCCCCTGGGGCCAATACCCAGGTCTTTGCTCTGCCATGTGCACCTGGGCTAGGAGGCAAACCGGGAGCAACTGGCTGGCCTGTGTGGGCTTCAGTCTGGGGACTGGGCACTGCCTTCCCCTTTCCCCCAAGAAAAACCAGGTTTGGCAGCCCTGCCCCTACTTGCTGCCCTCAGTGGTCCAGCCTGGCTCCTGGCTGTGCAAAGGTGCCCGGTCCCTGGGCAGGTGAGGATGGCGTTCTTCCTGCTGGGACTGGAAGGTGGGTGGGGAGAGCAAATGCTCCATGCTCCCGATGCGCCCTTCAGCCCGTGGGGGGCCTCGGGGTCCCCACTTGCCGCTGGGCAGGGCTTCCGGTCATACCACCTGGATGTGGTCTTCACTCCCCTCAGGACCGACCGTGGGGTCAAGAGTGGAGACCTTTTCTGTTCTCAGAATAAACATTAACCACAATCCCAGAAAGACTTTCTTGGATCTGTCTGTCCCTCTGTGGGTAAGGGAGAGTGGAGGGAATATTTCCAGCTCATGTGTGGGCAGAGGTCGTGGGGATCATGCCATCATTCCTTCAGCCCACGTTGTCCCAAGCCTCGCCCCAGGCACTGGGGACGTAGGGAACCAGCCTGTCCCATCTGTGGGGCTGTCCACACACCAGGTCCATGGATACACTGTGGCCCTAACAAACACTGTGCAGGGAGTGACTGGAAAGGTAGTGTGGGTTCTGGGGGCTTCCAGCTGACCTGGGAGGGAAGGTCGGGCCCCCTGGTGCAAGTGGACTGTGGAGAGAGGGAGGAAGTCACAGAAAGAGGGGTGGGGTTTGTGGGTACAGGTGGATGGTGGGGAGGCCAGAGTGCAAGCTATTAGGAGGAAGATGCTGTCCGCTCCAGCCAGGGAGCTGGGGTCAGGGGTAGGTGGGGGGTAGGGGCTCGGGAGAACTAGTGGACAGATTTTGGAAGTAGAGTAGGACAGAATTCAGTGATGACTGGGTTAGGGTGGGTGGGGAATGAGGGGAAATTAATGAAGGTCAGTCAGTTCATAGGTCTCTCTACAGGACCATGAGCAAAGAACATTATGAATGCTGAGCCCTGCTTAGCACAGAACATGACCGTGGGTGCTGGGTAGATTGTTGCCGTTACGGCAACCGGCGATTGCTGCGGACCTCTCCACTCCCTACCACACTGGGGCCATCCTCACATCAGGCCTGCATTCTGCCCCCGTGTTCCTCTCAGGGTCTCTCCGTTTTCCCAGCTGTGCAGGCCGTGTTCAGCCTGGGAGGCTCAGCAAGGGAGGTGACGGGAGGAGGGGTAGGTAGCAAGGGGCAGGGGCAGGCACCAGCCCAGAAGTGAGGACGGCACCCCGGAGCAACCCCTGCCCAGGGCCGCCTGACTGAGCTCACACTGGCAGCTGGGGTCCTGCATGGGTCAGGAGTGCCGGGTCAGAGTCTTTGAGTCTGGGCAATGTTGCTTCTCACCTGCAGCTCCAGGGGGAGGCCTGACGCTCAGCCTTGCTCCCATGGGGACTCCAGGGGGCAGTTCTGCCTGCGCCCACCAGGTGGCACACTTGGCCCCCCACCCAGGTCTTTGGTTGGGGGTAGCCTCCTCCCTGCAGACACATCTCCGTTACAGAGGTGGGGGCTTGGCGAGCACCTCCCTCTGCCCGGACCAAAGTTGCCCCCAGACAGGCCCACACTGATGGGTGGCAGGAGGCAGAGACTGGCAACAAGGACATGCCAGGTCTCAGCGAGGAGTCCTCAGTGTTACTGTCTTTGCCAATGCTAATAACACTGTGTACTCCTGTGTATGCCCCTCTCCTCGCACTTTTAAATCACATTATTTCCCTTCAATTCGTATGTGTCCCTGGCACAGGCAGGGTTGCCCCAAGTCAGTGGGGTTGAGAAAGTTTCCTGGTTGATTAGGGACAACACCAGCCCCCACCCACCCCTAGAACCGGTTGTGGGGACGGTGTTGAAGTGAAGAGCTTTAGGGGACACATCTGAGGGGAGCCCTTGGGAAACAGGTCTGGGGAAGGGTGGTGTGTGTGTGTGGACTGGGGAGAAAGAGCCAGAACATGGGGCTTACAACCTCCTGCCCGGCCCTGCCTGGTCCTTTCCTCTCGAGGCATTTAAGGAGAAGAAAACAAGGCTTGGTGGAGGGCCAGCAGGTGCCGAGACTCAGCAAATCAGTGACCCGGTGGGGATGGGGGAGGTGCCCGCCACGTGCAGGGAGCAGGTGGTTACTGCCGGTAATAGCAGCCAGCTGAAGCCGTCTGGGGAGCTTTTGCCGGAGTCCTGCACTGGTCGGAAGCACCGCAGAGGAACCCGGGAGCCTGGGCGTCCTCACTGGGCAGCATAGCCTGCGTCCTGTGCTGATGTCACAGGGCACCCAGGTCTTGGAGGCCCCTCTGACTCCGCCTCCTGAGGGAAGGCTCCGGAGGGGGGCGCGGGGAGGACAGCAGTGCTGTTGGACAGCTGTCCTGGTCGGGAAAGAGAAGGAGACGCTGAGAGGGAGACAGCTGGTCACACAGGTAAGAACTGACAGCTCCAGAGAGACATCCCCCTGCTCCCCGCCAAGGGTGACGAGCCTCAGAGCAAGACAGAGGAAGAGAGGACGTGTGTCAGCAGATTGTCCCAGACCCAGGACCCCAGCTCTTGAAACTTTCGTGCAGGGGGCAGCTGCATTCCGTCTGGTGGGCAGCTGAGACTGGGGAGCTGGGACCCCGGTAAGCATGGGCTGCCTGCTCTCCTGGGTGCTGGGAGAAGGGTGTGGTGGACGTCCCGGGAATCACGGATCCGCCCATCCTGGGGCCCCTGCCCTTACAGCCGTTTCTTCCTAGTCTGGCCCCCCTGCCACAGCAGCCACTGAATGAAACTGTCCTGAACCTAGAGAGATAGAGGCTTGTAACAGGGAGAAAGGCAGAGCCAAGGGATACGGTGTCCATTGAATGGTCTCTGAGAGGGCCTTGGGGCAGGGGAGCAAACGTGCTGGGGAGGCAAAGAGAGAGAGAGACTCTTTTGGCCTCTGACACGATTCCTTGATCTTCTTTCTCTCTCTTTGGATAAGTGACTTCCTTCCTCTGTGCCTCAAACTTCCCATCTGTGAAATGGGAATAAGAACCACCACATACCACCCCCCCCTCCAGCCCCACTCCAGGTTGGGGGGGGCGGTAAAGTCAGCATGGACATAGAAGTGTAAATACAGTTTTTGTACAAGAAGTTTATCTTGTAGCTTTTTCCTTCTGTGTACTGTTAAATTCCATGCTCCTTTCACCCTCCAGAGCCCTGAAAAGCTGGGCTCTGCCCCAGCTTTCGAGGCTCACCCTGGTGCAGGAGGTCGGCCCAGCCACAAGGCACCCTGCTCAGACGCAGCTCCCCACGGCAGCCGCCTGCCAGCCCCGTTGAATTGCCTTCCCCACCAGTCAGGCTGGGGACTGGTCTCCAGCAGAACTGCTCGCCTGCTGTGTTCTGGAGCTCCAGGCCAGGGGTCAGGGCTCAGGTGTCAGGCAGTGTCCTGGACAGGGGATCAAATGCCTCAGTGCCTCTGAATGGGCCTTGTGAAAAATTGATGCTCACCCTGGAGGGGCAGAGGGGCCTTCCACTAGAGCCTGTGGGCTGGGGCTATCTTGGATCACCACGCTTGGTCCCACGGTTCCTTCCTGAGCAGTCTCTGGGCCTGGCCTTATACTGTGTGAGGTAGAGGCTGAGCTCACCCCTGCCCTGGATTAACTCTCCAACTTTAGGGGGACAGAGGTGGGGACAGACCCTGACCTGACAACATAATGCATATAGTCAGAGCTGGATAGATAGAAACATCAGGGTTCTTTGATGCCTAGGGGTGGTCAGAGAAGACTTCCTGGAGGAGGTGCTATCTGAACTGAGCCATGAAGTATAGGTGGGAATTTACTAGTCAGAATTCCAGGTGGAGGGGTCAGTGTATGCAGAGGCCAGGAGCTATGAAAAGGGCTGGCATGTTTCCAGAGGAGTGAGTGCTGAGGATAGCCCAGGTGTCAGGGAGAAGGTAGGGAAAAGGCAGTGAGAGGTAAGACTAAGACTTCAGTAAGAGCTGTATCATACTGGGCCTTACAAGCCAGCCTGGCAGGCTTAGGACCCCCATCCTGAAAGCAGTGGGTGCTCTGGGGAAGGGTTTTAGGCAGGGCAGGCCATGAACAGGTCCTGCTCAGCCTGTGACCATCCCCTGGGGACTGGCTTCTCCTGTCCCCCAAACTCCCAGCCCTGAGCTGGGAGGCTGGAAATCAAGTCCTAGTCCTAGTTCTGAACTTGTCCTGCCCTGCTGTGTGATTTTGGCAAGTCTTGGTCCCTCTCTGTCCTGGTCGTTCCCATATGTCCAGGGCAGAGGGCTGGAATTGCTACTTCCTAAGAGCCCTTTCGAAATCTCTGAATGACTGTAACCAGGAGAAGAGCTCAGCTGCCCTGGGGTGTAGTGCTGGTGACGGCGGCTGAGGCTCAGGTCATGCAGGCTGGGCTGTGGCCAGAGGGAGAGAAGCCAGGGAGGGAGGGTTCCCCAGAGGGAGGAGTGGCTGAGGCTTCGGGAAGAGCCCAGGTGACCCCAGCCAGGCTCCCGGCTGCCGGGCCGGCCTGCTCAGAGGCTTCCCATGGTCTCTCTCCCCTCAGAACTGCAACTGGCCAGGCAGGAAGCAAGAGCATCTGACAAGGGACAATGGTGATTCTTCAGCAGGTGAGTGTCCCCCCACCGCGCCTTCATCTGTTTATGCCAGATAGAACCCTGTGGGCTGGCTCATCTCGTCCCACCCCACATTCTCTCATCCCTATGGCTAATCATAGGACACCCTCCCCGATACTTCCTTTTAGAACCCTCCTACCTATGCTTCAAAACCTAGCAGTGAACTGTTCCCTGCCTCTTGCAAGCCCAGTCTATAACTGCTCCCTCTGACATGTCTGCTGGGGCCTTCCCTTCTCCCTACACTCACCCCACTGGGTAGAAATTATTTATTTACATACATGTCTGAATCCCCAGGCATTCCAGGAAGTCGAACAGCAGGTGCAAAGGCCCAAATGTGCAAAAGCCCTTGGGGACAGGGAATAGGAAGTTGGTCAGTCAGTCTAGTGAAGCCAGATCAGGAAGGGCCTTGAGCCGGACAGGGGAGCTATGAGTGGGGGATGACTGCTGGGAGCTGGAGCCCTCTGGGGGTAATATGGGAAAGAAGCTACAGTGCTGGCCCTGGCTGAGTCCTCTAGCCCCCCTTTCATCCCAGGGCCACAGTGGCCCCTGACCCTCAGCCCTTCCCCGTGATCAGCCTGAGGCTCTAATGAGCTCCTAGTCTCCAGAGCTAGGAATGTGGGCCCTGGGCCAGGTCAGCTTGGCCAAGCCCTCAGACTGGTGGGAGTGTGTGCTGTGGGGGCTTGGCCACAAGCTTCACCTCCTCCAGGCCCGTCAGAGGCCAGTGGACAGTCTTGTTCTGCAGCTGTGTGTGTGTGTGTCAGAGAGAGAGAAAGAGAGAGAGAGAGATTGAGGGAGGGAGGGAGGGAGAGAGAGAGAGAGAGAGAGAGAGAAGTTGGGCTTCAGGTAAGGCAGGATCAGAATGGACAGTTTTCTATCCCAGGGCTAGAGGAGACCCCCCTCTAGAGGTCCTTGGCCTGACAGTCTGTTCAAAGCCCTCACAGAGATGGCCAGAG
The DNA here is from genome assembly GCF_009829155.1 of Mustela erminea. Lineage (NCBI taxonomy): Eukaryota > Metazoa > Chordata > Mammalia > Carnivora > Mustelidae > Mustela > Mustela erminea. Next base: position 53,095,785 of record NC_045622.1, on the reverse strand, counting down.
CCAGCAAGAGAAGGAAAATCGCTATCACTGAACATTTGCTGGTGCCAGGGTCTGGGCTGCCGGCAGTGCTGAGTGGGTACAGGCATTCATATCCTCCAGAGGGGCAGCCTGGGCCACCCAGAGCCCCCGGGGGGGGGGGTTCCCTCAGGAAGCCTGTGAGGCAGGTCTTTGGCTGACTGGGCCTTCTCCTTCACGTGCCTGCTCTTAATGCTGGTCCACCTCACCCTGTGGGCCGGCTCTGCTAGGAGAGGATGTCAACAGGGAAACGCAGGCTTTGCCCACTCCTCACCCAGAAAGTCTGTTACTGCTTTGCTCCTGAGGAAGTTCCCAGCTCTGGGAAGCCAGTCAGCTCCACAGCTCCACAGGCTGAGCCCGCCCACCTGGGCTCCATCTTGGGCTTCATTTTTGGCAGTGGGCAGATTTGGGCATGTTCTTCAGCCTTCCTGAGCCTCTGTTTCCTCCCCCTATAAAACGAAGGTGAAAAACCCATCTTTCCTGGGATGGTTCTTGTGAAGCTAAAATGCCATAAAGGTTCAGTCAAGGTGCTGTTGCTTTTACCTGTTTCTCCAGCCCGCCTCTCTCCTCCCTCTGTCCTGCTTCTCCTTCCTGCCCTGAAAGATCCAGCTTCTCTGCCTTGAGCACCCACTTCCCATTTTCCTGGCTGCCTTCTCCTGAGGCTTTGAGGTGGCCACTGTTTCCTTGGGGAGCTATTCCTGCTCTGCCGATGGTGGGGTCAGATCACACTCCATCTTTTTCCTCTGCTTACTTGAGGCCTGCAGGTGAGCCTGGAAGTGGGAGACAGCCCCTGCCCTGCTCTACAGGAAGGGTCACATTGACATAAGCTAGGGCAGGTCCAGACCGGGAAGGGAATCATGATGGTGAGGGGGCAGCAGGCAGGGAGAGGTCTCAGACCCTGGGAGGGGGCTGCTGTACAGTATGTATGGGTGCGGCAGGAGGAGCAGGCACAGGGCTGGGGGAAGGAGAGGTCAGACTGCCCTGTTGGGCGGCACTTACAGAACATAGGCTCTTTCTTGGGGACCCTGTGGAGGTCTGGGCAGACCTGCTGGGTTGATGGCTTTGTGGGTAGGGGTGCCTGGAGACCCCTAGCGTGCCAGAAGCTGCCTCCCGCCCCACCACGTTCTCACTGTCCTATGTTCTCACAGTCTCCAGCATGGCACTGAGCCCCTTCTCTGTACTAGGCTGGGCTCAAAGGATGTAGTGATCAGTTGCTCCCTGTCCTGGAGTAGTTACCGGACTAAGGTGGGAGGCAGGCTGAGTGAAACGGTCACAGCAGGAGTCCTGGGGTGGACTGGAGTGGAACAGAGGCCGGGGGTCGGGGGCGCCTCTGCCTGCCTCTGGTGGGGGGGTGGGAGTGTCTGGGCAGGCGTCAAGGCTGTTGCAGATGGGGGTAATTGGGGTCTCCGGAGGAGGGATTGACCCAGGTTACAAGGCCAGCTGGTGCTTGCAAGAACCCACAGATCTGGGGCACACATGACCCTCTTTAAGGACCTCAGGGAGGGCTGCTGTGCTTCTGTGTGACATGCTTTCTGGCTCTGAGGTGGTCCCAGGGTAGGGACTGAATGTACTTTGTCCAGATTCAGGAGCACAGGGAAGTTTGAAGATAAATTTGTGGGCTATTGATAATAATTGAATTTACCCTTTTATTAAAATATCCTTCTTTGTCTCTTAGAACAATACTATAATGATTTCCAGTCTACTTTGTCTGGTATTCTAGCCACTCTAGCTCTTTTTTTGGGTTACTATTTGCATGGAATATATTTTTCTATCTTTTTACCTGCAATCTATTTCTGTCTTTGGATCTAAAGTGAGTCTCTTGTAGTTGGCATATACTTGGGTTCTGGGGGTTTTTTTGGTTGTTGTTGGTGTTGCTTTTGTTTTTTTAACCTCCTCCAGCCAAACTCCACCTTTTAATTGGAGAGCTTAATTCATTTCCGTATAAAGACTTGTGCCATTCGGCTATGTTTTCCTCTATGTCCTTTCCCCCTCCCCCATGCCCGCCCCGCCGCCAATTTCCTCTCTTACTGCCTTGTATGTGTGTGCTTTTTTCCCCCCCCAGTGTACTCTTTCGATTCCCTTATATATCGGAGTGGTTACCCAGGGTTTGCAATTAATATCTTACCTTTAAAACAATCTAGTGGGAGTTATACCAACTTTGCTTTGATGCTACCTAAGAAATGTTGTTTTTGCTATTGTCAGAAATTACATCTTTTTTTGCCTTTTTAAAATTTAACATATAATGTATTATTTGTTTCAGGGGTGTAGGTCTATGAATCATTAGTGTTATGCAATTCACAGCACTCACCATAACACCTACCCTCCCCAGTGTCCATAACCCAGACACCCTCTCCACCCCCTCCACTCCAGCAATCCTCAGTTTCTTTCCTGAGATTAAGAGTCTCTTATGGTTTGTTTCCCTCCCTAGTCCCATCTTGTTCCATTTCCCCCTCTTCCCCCCATAATCCCCCACCCTGCCTCTCAAATTCCTCATACCAGGGAGATCATATGATAATTCTTCCTCTGATTGACTTATTTCATTCAGCATAATACCCTCTAGTTCCATCCATGTCATTGCAAATGGCAAGATTTTGGTTTTTTTGATGGCTGCATAGTATTCCATTGTGTGTGTGTGTGTGTGTGTGTGTGTGTGTGTGTACACACCACATCATTTTATCCATTCACCCGTTGATGGACATCTAGGCTCTTTCCATAGTTTAGCTATTGTGGACATTGCTGCTATAAACATTCGGGTGCATGTGCCCTTTCGGATCACTACATTTGTATCTTTGGGGTAAATACCCAGTAGTGCGATTGCTGGGTCATAGGGAGCTCTACTTTCAACTTTTTAAAAAAATTTTATTTATTTATTTATTTATCAGAGAGAGAGAGAAAGAGAGTGCACAAGCAGGCAGAGTGGCAGGCAGAGGTGGGAGAGAAGCAGGCTCCTTACTGAGGAAGGAGCCCGATGTGGAACTCGATCCCAGGACCCTGGGATCATGACCTGAGCCGAAGGCTGCAGCTTAAGTGACTGAGCCACCTAGGTGTCCCTCTATTTTCAACTTTTTTTTTTTTTAAGATTTTATTCATTTATTTGACAGACAGAGATCACAAGTAGGCAGAGAGGCAGGCAGAGAGAGAGGAAGGGAAGCAGGCTCCCTGCTGAGCAGAGAGCCCGAAGCAGGGCTCGATCCCAGAACCCTTTATCATGACCTGAGCCGAAGGCAGAGGCCTTAACCCACTAAACCACCCAGGCACCCCTATTTTCAACTTTTTGAGGAACCTCCATACTGCTCAGAAATTACATCTTTATACATGGTGTGCCCATTAACATAGATTCATAGTTATTGTTTCATGCATTTGCCTTTCATGTTTATTTTAAGATTTTATTTATTTATTAGAGAGGAAGCAAGTATGAGTGGGGGCAGAGGGAGAGGGAGAAATAGACTCCTGCTGAGCTGAGAGCCTGATGATGCAGGGCTCGTTCCTAGGACCCTGGGATGATGACCTGAGCCATAGGCAGTTGCTTAACCTACTGAACCACCCAGATGCCCCTGCATTTGCCTTTTAAACCATATAAGGAAAAAAAAGAGGAGTTACAAACCAAAATAACAATCACGTTGGCTTTTATTTTTGCCTATGTAAATATGCTTTTGGTAAAATTACCTCTATCAGAGTTCTTTTATTTCTTTGTATGGCTTTGAATTACTGTCTAGTGTCCTTTAATTTTAGCCTGAAAGACTACTTTTAACATTTCTTGTAGGTAAGTCTACGAGCAACAGACTCCTTCAGCTTTCACTTATCTGAGAGTGTCTTAATTTTTCTGCCATTCCTTTTAAATTTTAATTACACCGTATTTAGCATACTGTGTTATATTAGTTTCAGGTGTGCAATATAGGGAGTCAATAGTTCCATGTGCTACTTAGTGCTCATCAGGGTAAGTGTACTTTTTTTTTTAAGCCTAAACATGCTTTTTTGTTATTATCATCATCATCATCATCATCATTATTGACAATGAGGATAGAAGGAACAGAGTTAGTGAGGTTGAGCCCTTCCGGCTTACTAGTTTGGATATAAGGAAGCACCATGTAACCATCACTCAACCCCAGCGTTCCTCAGCCCACTTTCATCTCTGCCACACCTCATTTTGAAACAAATGGCAAACAGACATCATAGCATTTAACCAAAATATCTCCAAATGTACTACAAGATAAGGAATCTTAAACAAACAAACAAACAAACAAACAAACAAACCACCACAGCACCATCTGAAGATTGGAAGCATTTGAGCAATAATTTCTTCATGTCAAGTTCCCACAGACTATATCTGATGAATCATAATCAGGTGAAAACATGGGCGTCATTTTGTTACTTGCTTTTTGCATTTTTTGTGGTTTTCAGCCATTTTTCTCAATCGGGAGGTCAGGACCTGGGATTTGCTGAGCCGGCCACTTAGGGAGGTCTGAGCGAGGTCCTTTGCCTTCAGCCTGGTTTGCATCCGTTTTATAAGTTCCTTTTTAAAAGATTGGGGGTTTGCAGACTTTAAAAACAGTTGGAAAACCAGCACTTCCTAGCCTCCCAAACCTGGGAGTGTCCGGACGTCGGCTGTACTCACAGGCTGGTGCCTAGAGCCTCCTCCTTCCAAATTGCTTTTCCTTCTAAGAAGCCTTAAGTCCAGAAAAGCATTCAGCTTGGTCTCCTGCTGCCGAGCTGCTGATCGTGCCCACCTGTCTTGTCCCCAAAGCCCGGCACATGCTTGGCCAGTGCCTGGTGTGGGAAGCAGGGGGTAAGTGTACTCTTAATGCCCATCACCTGTCTCACCCACTCCTCTAGTAACCATCTGTTTGTTCTCTATACCTTAGAGTCTATATTTTTGTTTGTTTGTTTGTTTTTCTCCTTTTTCCCCCTTTGTTCATGGGTTTTGTTTCTTAAATTCCACATGACTGAAATCCTATGGTATTTGTCTTTCTCTGACTGGCTTATTTCGCTTAGAGTTATCCTCTCTAGATCCATCCATGTTGTTGCAAATGGCAAGATTATATTCCTTTTCATAGCTGAGTAATACTCCATCATGTGTATATATACTGTGTCTTCTTTAGCCACTTGTCTGTTGATGGACACTTGGGCTGCTTCCATAGTTTGGGCATTTTAAATAATACTGCAATAAACATGGGGTGCCTGTAGCCCTTTGAATTCATGTTTTTGTATTCTTTGGCTAAATACAAAGTGGTGTGATTACTGGATCATAGGGTAGTTCTGTTTTTGGCTTTTTGAGGAACCTCCGGACTGTCTTTGAGAGTGGCTGCACCAATTTGCATTCCCATCAACAGTGCACTAGGGTCTCTTTTTCTCCATGTTCTGGCCAACACCAGCTGTTTCTTACTCACCGTTCTGACAGCTGTGAGGTGGTATCTCATTGTGATTTTGATTTGCAATTCCCTGGTGATGAGTGATGTTGAGCATCTTTTCATGCATCTGTTGGCCATCTGTGGGTCTTTACAGAAATGTCTGTATATGTCTTCTGCCCATTTTTAAATTGGATTGTTTGATTTTTGGTGTTGAGTTGTATTAGTTCTTTATATATTTGGGGTACAAACTCTTTATTGAATATATCATTTGCAAATATCTTCTCCCATTCAGTAGGCTTTTAGTTTTGTTGGTTGTTGCCTAGTATTTAATTCTGGTCTGATTTTTCTCCCCTCTCAGTGCTTTAAACATATCCTCTCACTGCCTTCCGGCCTCCATGATTTCTTATAAGAAATCAGCTATTAACCATATTGAAGATGCTTTGTATACAATGAGTCCCTCTTTGTCTTTTGACAGTTCGATTTTAATGTGTCTCAATGTGGATCTTTTTCCTCTTTGCTGTGCAGAAGCTTTTTATTATTTGTAGTTTATTTTTGCTTTTGTTTCCCTTGCCTCAGGAGACAGGAGAGATGTTGCTACAACCAATGTCAGAGATATTAGTGTCTGGGTTCTCTTCTAGGACTTTTATGGTTTCAGGTCTTACATTTAGGTTCTCTCTCTCTCTCTCTCTTTTAAGATTTTACTTATTAGAGCACATACACAAGTGGGGGGAGGAGCAGTGGGTGGAGGGATAGAGAGAGAAGCAAGCTCCCCACTAAGCAGGGAGCCTGATTCGGGGCTCGATCCCAGGACCCCAGGATCACGACCTGAGCCCAAGGTAGCCACTTAATCCACACAGCCACCCAGATGCCCCATTATGTTTAGGTTCTTAATCCGTTTTGAGATTTTTTTGTGTGTAGTGTAAGAAAGAGGTCCAGTTTCCTTCATTTGCATGAAGCTGTCTAGGTTTCCCAATACCATTTGTTCAAGAGACCATCTTTTTTTTACCATTGCATGTTCTTCCCTCTTTTGCCAAAGATTAATTGACCATTAATCATGGGTTTATTTCTGGACTTTCTATTCTGTTTTATTGATCTTATGTATCTATTTTTGTGCTGGTACTGTACTGTTTTGGTCACCACAGCTTTGTAATATAATTTGAAGTCTGGAATTGTGATGTGTCCAGTTTTATTTTTCTTTTTCAAAATTGCTTTGGTTATTGGGGTCTTTTGTGGTACCATGCAAATTTTAAGATTGTTTGTTCTAGCTCTATAAAAAATGTTGTTGATATTTTAATAAGGATTGGATTGAATATGTAGATTGCTTTAGGTAGTATAGATATTTGAATGTATTTTTTCTTTCAATCTATGAACATGGAATATCTTGCCATATCTTTGTATTGTTTTTCATCATTGTTTTATAGTTTTCAGAGTACCGGTCTTTCATCTCCCTGGTTTAGTTTATTCTAAAGTATTTTATTATTCTGGGTGTAATTGTAAATGGAATTGTTTTCTTAATTTCTCTTTCTGCTCTTTTATTATTGGTGTGTAGAAATGCAGTGGATTTCTGTATATTGATTTTGTATCCCATAACCTTACTGAATTTATTTATCAGTTCTAGTAGTTTTTTGGTGGAGTCTTTGGGGTTTTCTATATCATGTTGCCTGCAAATTGTGATAATTTTACTTATTCCTTACCAATTTGGATGCCTTTTATTTTGTTGTTTTAGCTGTCTGATTATTATGGGTAAGACTCAAGGTAGATCTTTTTGAGCTCATCCTACTTAGAAATTTCTGAGTTATTTGGATATGAAGATTTGTATCTTCGTTTTTGACAATTATTTCTTCTAATATCCATCTTGCCCCTTTCTCTTCTCCTCTCCTTTGGGATTTCCACTACACAGACGTTGGTCTACCATGTCACAAAGAAGTCTTAGGTTTCTTAGGTTCTGCTCCCTTTTCCTAATTCTTTTTTTTCCCTTCCTATTCCACAGAATGAATAATCTCAATTAATCTATCTTCAAGTTTGCTGATTCTTCCTTCGGCCTATTCAAATTTGCTGTTGAACCCCTCTAGTGAAGTTTTCATATTGATTATTTCCCAACATGTGATGCATAATAATTTCTATCCCTTTATTTATACTCTTTATTTGGTGAGATGTTCTGGTTTCCTTCCATTCTTCAACTACATTTAAGGTAGTTGAGAAAAATCTTTTTCTATAAAGTCCAATGTCTGAGCTTCCTCAGGGAAAGTTTCTATTAATTTCCTTTTACCTATGAATGCTCCATACTTGTTTTTTTGCATGCCTCATAACTTTTTGTTACGGACTTCTCTTTTTTCTCTTTTGAAAACTGGACATCACAAAGGTAACATGATAACTCTGGAAGTCCAGTTCTCCCCTCTATCTCCAGTTTGTTGCTGCTATTGCAGTTCTGTTCAGTGACATGTCTAAACTATCTTTATGAAGACCGTCTTATTTGCTGTGTGTGATTACTAAAATTCTGAAAACCCCTAGGACCAAAAGCTAAACAAAAAACTCTCAGTCCTGCAGCTGGGCTGTGCATGTGTGCGTGCGTGCGTGTGTTGGAGCATGCCTTCAATGCTCAGGCCATTTACACCCCTGCCTTAGCCTTCACTTCCCTGTGTACACGGAGCTTGAGGTCAGTTGAAGGTAAGCACTTAGGGTGTTCTTGGACTTTTTCTGAACATCCTTTCAATCCTGTGCGTATATGAGGTTTTCTAGATTACCTCACATGTGCAGGAAACTTTTAAAACCCATATTGCCCTGTCTTTCTGCCAGGATTTCTCAAGTGTCTCTTGTTTTTTCCAACTGATTTTTCCCCCTCATGTGGCAGGGGCTAGTTCATCTGTTTTTGAATGTTTTTGACCAGAGCCCTCCCTAACTGCCCCACCACCCTGCAGAAGTTCCAAGTTAGGGAATAAAGGCAAGCCTTGTGTATTATTCCCTTAAGGAGTTCCCAGACAGGTTAAAACAACCATAATTCTTTGATAACATGTCTGTTCTGCTTCTGGCCCCAAGAACCCACACCAGGGATGTGGGCCTACATCTTCAAGATTGCCACAAGACAGGGGTATGGGGGGGTTGGTTAGGACTCCACAAAGCTCTCCTGCTGGGGTTCAGTCACTTTTCTCTTTATTAAATGTTCTGTTGGTTACTATAAATATTTGAATATTTTCTAGAGGTCTAGTACAGGTGGTTCTAACAGTTTTTGCCACATTTTTTAGTGTTTCTCTAAAGGAATAAGTTCTTGAGTTTCTTTCTTTCCCATCTTCCTTGACATCCCTTGCACATGAAAGTTGGCACAGTTACTAAATGAAAGCTTTTTGTCTCAACTTGGTATGTGTATCCTTGGGTAAGTCTCTTTAACCCCTCTGAACCTCAGTCTCCCCACCTGACCAGAACTGGCCTGGATGGGGGTAGGGTGGGGTGAGGGCAGCACCACGCGTCTGAGTTTGTATGAGGCACCAAAGTACAGAAAAGGTGGCAGTGGGGGTGGGGGGTGTGGAGAACAGGCGGCTGGTGGCTCTGCGGAGCCTGGTGGCTGGGCGGGGGCAGGGAAGCAGCCAGTGGGGTGAAGCATTCCTGGCAGAGGACTCACAGAAGCAAAGGAGAGGAGAGGGAGACCCTGTGCAGTCTGTTCAAGGCAGCGGCAGATGAGGCTGGAGCAGCAGTGAGGCCCTGGTTCGGGAGATGGTGTGGTGATGCCACAGTGAGTCACGGGGGTGTGAGACTTGCCTTTCAGACCCGGGATGAAGGGGTCTCTTCCCAGGCTTTGACTCAGGGTGGCCTGGTGCATGGTGTTGAGTAGTGGGTCAATACTTGCCCCAGTCTCCCTAAGGGGGCCTCTCTCCATCCACCAGACCTGTTTTATCATCTCTTTCTTCCTACCTCTGCTTCTCTGTGCTTTGCTGTTCCCTCTTCTGGAGTGCCCTCCCCTCTCATGTCTGCCAAAAATAATCAAAACACCCAGGTGTCGCCCCTAACACGACTTGCTCTCACGTGATCTAAGCAATACTCACACAGCCATTTGTTCTAATAGGCATGAATGAGTGAGTTACACACATAAACCTTTTAATCCTCGCAAGGCAACTGTGGTGCCGCTCTCTTGTCATCCCACACATGCAGAAACAAAAGCATGTACGGGTTGAGGAGCTTGCCCGGGTTTACACAGTTTGAGCTGCCTAGCCGGGACTGAACCTAAGCTGTCGGGGTCCTGAGTCCAACCGCTCAGTGGCCATGCTGTTCTGCCTCTCCAGGACAAATCCATTCCTCATCTGGTGGTATTAGGGTCTGGGTCTGTCCAGGTTCAGGCTGGGAGCTCTGAGGGTGGTGCCCCCTAAGCTCTGAGGATGGAAGCCTGAGAAGGTTGGTTAAATGGACAAATGGAAGGAATCCTGGAAGACTCTACCCCCACCACCTTCCTGTGTCTGAAGGTCCCTTTCCCATGGACACCCAAGGGTGGGGGATGGGCCAGGGTGGGTGTGTTTATTCTGTGCTTGGCAAGGGAGAGGACCTCTCCCAAGAGCAGGGTCCCTGAACGGGCACAGGAAGTAGGTGGGAACAGCTGCCGTCAGTTGGCTGGTGCCGGGTGGCAGAGTCTGGGTCCCTGAGGCTGAGGTGGGGTTGGGGGTATAAGGAAGTCCAGGTCCAGTGGGGGCAGCTCTGAGTTCTGTGTGAGGCATCACGGTCTCCTTCCTACCATTCTCCTTACTCCCCATAGTGGTCCAGTTAGTGGGACCAGTTTTTGTGGGACCAGTTAGGCTTCCCGGATTCCAGACAATGCGACGGGCCAAATATGGAAACAATAGGCCTCAAAGAGAGAAGAGAGAGAGGGAGAGAGGAGAAGGGAGGAGGAGGAGAGTCATGGGGCTTGAGCATTCTGGATAGGATGGTAGCTACTGTGGCCCACAGCCCAGCATGGACCTGAGCCAGGTGCCCAGTCCTGTGTGGCTGCCAGACACAGGAGCCCAGCTTGGTGCCTGCTGTCCTGGAGAACCAGGGGACACCCTCCCCCAGGCCTCTGTGCTACCTCTGCCTCCTGGAGATCACCAGCTGGCTAGTCTCATGGCTGAAAGAGGAGGACCAGAAACGAACTCTTCAGAAGCTTCCTTCTCCTGTTCCTCCCACCCCCGGAAGACAGTTTAGCTGCCATGGCTTTGTAGAGGCAGCCAGGGAGCTAGAAGGATCTTTCAGGCACCTTCCCATCGGACTCAAAAATTCACGGTTTATTGCGTTCCCCTCCATAACATCCCCAGGTTGCTTTCCATAGAAAATGTACAGATTTTTCTCCAAAACTGTAGTCCCGGTGAGGTTCCAGGTGCCTCGTTTGCACTGAGGCCCGCAGTTCGGTTCCCAGGGCGCCACACATGGTGGTCTGGGTGAAACCGGCCGGGCATCCCCACGATCAGGTGGTGGGGGGTCCGGTGCAGACCCCAGAGGGCCAGGCCAGCGCCGGCGCCCCCTCCCAGGTCCCGCCCGCGGGCGTCACCTAAGCCGCCGTTGCCATGGGCCCGCAGCAGATGGCCGGGTTTAGGGTTCCCCGGCGGGCGGCGCGCACGGGATTAGGTGAATTAGGGAGCCTGAGCCGGGGACGTGCTGCCACCGGAGCCGCTGCCAGACCCTGCGCGCCATGGAGCCCTCTGCCGACCCGGCCGAACCGGCCAACCCCGCCGACCCCGCAGACCCCTCCGACCCCTCCGAAGCGCGCGCCAAGCAGCCGGGCAAGTGGGCGCTGGTGCGCACCCTGAACCACGCGCTGAAGAGTTATGCGGTCCTGCCGGTGAGGCCTGTGCTGGGAGGGGGAGGGTGCACCCGCGGCAAGGCGCCCCGGGCCTCTGTTTCCCCTCCTGATGGGAACTGGGTGGTGGCCCCGAGGGACAGGGTGCACACGGACAGGGCCCTCTGGTGGGGCGTATCATCCCTGATTTTCAGCGTTAACTTGGCCCTGGCTGCCCCTCCTTGTGCCTGGAGCTTTTGCATTCACCCAAGATGGAGGGGCCAGATCCCAGAAGGGGCTTCCCCAGCTCTCTGGGGTCTGGAGCAGGAAGCGTCTCCAGGTGCTCGGAGGGGACTCTGGGAGACGCTTCTGGTCTGGCTGGTTCACCGGCATCAGAGCATGGCTGTGGGTCCCCTCTACCACCTGAGGTTAGCAACTGGAGACTTCTCGCTCACAGGGGCCCTTGACAAGGCGTTTGGTTCACCTTTCCCACCTGTGAAAATAGGGCTACTAAAGCCAGTGTCCCAGAGTGATTATGAGGCTGAGAGGGGAAAACAGATCCTAAGACAGATTCCTTTTCATCCCACCAAGGAAGACTGAGCCCTAGGCCCTGCCCCAAGAAGGGAAGGGGCATTAGGGGCCAAGGCCTTGTTGGAAGTTGGTGTTCATCCACACTGGGCTGCACGCCTGGGAGGGCAGGTGGGGGGACCTGAAGGCTTGTGGGCTCTCTCCTCTTCCTGTGCCCTGACTCTGAGTGGGTGAACACTGTGAGCACTGAGGCCCAGAGAGACAGAAAGGCTTACCCAAAGTCATCCAGTTTTAGTGGCAGAGCTGGGACTGGAACCAAGATCTCTCTCTTTCTTTTCTTTCTTTTTTTAAATTTAATTTTATCTTTTCAGTGTTCCAAGATTCATTGTTTATGCACCACACCCAGTGCTCCATGCAATACATGCTCTCCTTAATGCCCACCACCAGGCTCACCCAACCCCCCACCTCCACCCCTCCAAAACCCTCAGATTGTTTCTCAGAGTCCACAGTCTCTCATGGTTTGTCTCCCCCTCCAATTTCCCCCAACTCACTTTGCTTCTCCATCTCCCCTTGTCCTCCATGTTATTTCTCATGCTCCACAAATAAGTGAAACCATATGATAATTGACTCTCTCTGCTTGACTTACTTCACTCAGCATAATCTCTTCCAGTCCCGCCCATGTTGATAGAAAAGCTGGGTATTCATCCTTTCTGCTGGAGGCATAATATTCCATTGTATATATGGACCACATCTTCCTTATCCATTGGACAATCGAAGGGCATCTTGGCTCTTTCCACAGTTTGGAAACTGTGGTCATTGCTGCTATGAATATTGGGGTACAGATGGCCCTTCTGTTCACTACATCTTTGGGGTAAATACCCAATAGTGCAATTGCAGGGTCATAGGGTAGCCCTGTTTTTAATTTCTTAAGGAATCTCCACACTGTTTTCCAAAGTGGCTGCACCAACTTGCATTCCCACCAACAGTGTAAGAGGGTTCCCCTTTCTCCACATTCTCTCCAACATATGTTGTTTACTGTCTTGTTGATTTTGGCCGTTCTAACTGGTGTAAGGTGGTATATCAATGTGGTTTTGATTTGAATCTCCCTGATGGCTAATGATGATGAACATTTTTTCACGTGTCTGTTAGCCATTTGTATGTCTTCTTTAGAAAAGTGTCTGCTCATGTCTTCTGCCCATTTTTTGACATGATTATCTATTTTTTGGGTATTGAGTTTGAGGAATTCTTATAGATCTTGGATATCAACCCTTTGTAGTGTCATTTGTGAATATCTTCTCCCATTCCGTGGGTTGCCTCTTTGTTTTGCTGGCTGTTTCCTTTGCTATGCAGAAGCCTTTGATCTTGATGAAGTCCCAAAGTTCATTTTCACTTTTGTTTCCTTTGCCTTTGGAGACATGTCTTTAAAGAAATTGCTGTGGCTGATGTCGAAGAGGTTACTGACTATGTTCTCCTCTAGGATTTTGATAAATTTCTGCCTCATGTTGATGTCTATTATCCATTTTGAGTTTCTCTTTGTGTATGGTGTAAGAGAAGGTCAAGTTTCATTCCTCTAAACAAAGTTGTCCAATTTTCCCAGCACCACTTATTGAAGAGACTATCTTTTTTCCACTGTATATTTTTTCCTGCTTTGTTGAAGATTAGTTGGCCATAGAATTGCAGGTCCATATCTGGGCTGTCTACTCTGTTCCACTCATCTATGTGTCTGTTTTTGTGTCAGTACCATGCTGTCTTGGTGGTCACAGCTTTGTAGTAAAGCTTGAAATCAGGTAACGTGATGCCTCCAGTTTTGTTTTTCTTTTTCAACATTTCCTTAGCAATTCAGGGTCTCCTCTGGTTCCATACAAATTTTAGGATTGTTTGTGTCAGCACTGAAAAATGTCGGAATTTTGATCAGAATGGCATTGAAAGTATAAATGACCCCAGGCAGTGTAGACTTTTTTTTTTTTTTTTTTTTTAGAAAGAAGCAGGCTCCCGTTGAGCAGAGAGCCCAATGTGGGACTTGATCCCAGGACCCTGAGACCATGACCTGAGCTGAAGACAGAGGCTTAACCCTCTGAGCCACCCAGGCGCCCCAGACATTTTTTTTTAATAAAGATTTTATTTATTTATTTGACAGAGAGAGATCACAAGTAGGCAGAGACGCAGGCAGAGAGAGAGGAAGGGAAGCAGGCTCCCTGCTGAGCAGAGAGCCCGATGTGGGGCTCGATCCCAGGACCCTGAGATCATGACCCGAGCCAAAGGCAGAGGCTTAACCCACGGAGCCATCCAGGCACCCTCAGTGTAGACATTTAAACAATGTTTATTCTTCCGATCCATGAACATGGAATGCTTTTCCATCTTTTTGTGTCTTCTTCAATTTCTTTCATGAGCGTTCTGTAGTTCCTTGAGTACAGATCCTTTACTTCTTTGGTTAGGTTGATTCCCAGGTATCTTATGGCTCTTGGTGCTATAGTAAATGGAATCGATTCTCTAATTTCCCTTTCTGTATTTTCATTGTTAGTGTATAAGAAAGCAACAGATTTCTGTACATTGACTTTGTATCCTGCCATATTACTGAATTGCTGTATGAGTTCTAGTAGTTTGGGGATGGAGTCTTTTGGGTTTTCCATATAAAGTATTGTGTCATCTGTGAAGAGAGAGTTTGACTTCTTTGCCAATTTGAATAACTTTTAATTCTCTTTGTTGTCTGATTGCTCTTGCTAGAACTTCTAATACTATGTTGAACAGGAGTGGCGATTGTGGGCATCCTTGTAGGGTTCCTGATCTCAAAGGGAAGGCTGTCAGCTTTTTCCCATTGAGGGTGATATTCACTGTGGGTTCTTCATAGATAGATTTTTATGAAGTTGAGGAATGTTCCCTCTATCCCTATACTTTGAAGCATTTTAATCAGGAACAGATGCTGTATCTTGTCAAATGCTTTTTCTGCATCAATTGAGAGGACAATATGGTTCTTCTCCCTTCTCCTATTGATTTGTTCTCACACTGATTGATTTGTGAATGTTGAGCCACCCTTGCACCCCAGGGGTAAATCCCACCTGCTCATGGTGGATAATCTTTTTAATGCACTGTTGGATCCTATTAGCTAGCATCTTGTTGAGAATCTTGGCATCCAAGTTCATCTAGGGATATTGGTCTGAAATTCTCTTTTTTGGTGGGGTCTTTGCTTGGTTTGGGGATCAGGGTAATGCTAGCTTCATAGAAAGAGTCTGAAAGTTTTCCTTCTGTTTCTATTTTTTAAAAAGATTTTTTACTTATTTATTTGACAGAAAGAGAGAAATCACAAGTAGGCAGAGCAGCAGGCAGAGAGAGAGGGGGGAAGCAAGCTCCCCACTGAGCAGAGAACCCAATGTGGGGGTCGATCCAGGACCCTGAGATCATGACCTGAGCTGAAGGCAGAGGTTTAACCCACTGAGCCACTCAGGCACCCCTGTTTCTATTTTTTGAAACAGCTTCAGGAGAATGGGTATTATTTCTTCTTTGAAAGTTTGGTAGAGGGGCGCCTGGGTGGCTTAGTGGGTTAAGGCCTCTGCCTTCGGCTCAGGTCATGGTCCCGGGGTCCTGGGATCGAGCCCCACATCGGGCTCTCTGCTCCGCAGGGAGCCTGCTTCCTCCCCTCTCTCTCTCTCTGCCTTCCTCTCTGCCTACTTGTGATTTCTCTCTCTCTGTCAAATAAACAAAAATCTTTAAAAAAAAAAAAGAAAAGAAAAGAAAAGAAAGTTTGGTAGAATTCTCCAGGGAATCCGTCAGGTCCTGGGCTCATGTTTTTTGGGAGGTCTTTGACCACTGCTTCAATCTTGTTACTAGATATTGGTCTATTCAGGTTGTCAATTTCTTCCTAATTCAGTCTTGGAAGTTTATAGGTTTCCAGGAATGCATCCATTTCTTCTGCGTTGCTTAACTTATTGGCATATGACTGTTAATAATTTCTGATGGTTGCTTTTATTTGGTGTTAGTTGTGATCTCTCTCCTTTCATTCATAATCTTATTAATTTGGGTCCTCTCTTTTCTTTTGGATTAGTCTGGCAAGTGGTTTATTGATCTTATTGATTCTTTCAAAGAACCAGCTTCTAGTTTCGTTGACGTGTTCTAGTGTATCTTTAGTTTCTCTCTCATTGATCTCTGCTCTAATCTCGGTTATTTTCCTTATTGTGTGTGGGGTTGGCTTAATTTGTTGTTGGTTTTTCCAGTTCTTTAAGGTGCAAAGAGAGCTGGTGTATTCTGGATTTTTCAATTTTTTTTAAAAGATTTTATTTTTATTTATTTGTCAGAGAGAGAGGAGCGAGAGTGAGCGCAGGCAGACAGAGTGGCAGGTAGAGGCAGAGGGAGAAGCAGGCTCCCTGCCAAGCAAGGAGCCTGATGTGGGACTCGATCCCAGGACGCTGGGATCATGACCTGGGCCGAAGGCAGCTGCTTAACCAACTGAGCCACCCAGGCGTCCTGGATTTTTCAATTTTAAAAGCGAGACTTGGATGGCTGTGTATTTTCCCCTTAGGACCAACTTTGCCATATCCCATAGATTTTGGGCTGAATTGTCTTCATTCTCATTGGTTTCCATGAATTGTTTAAGTTCTTCTTTGATTTCCTGGTTGATCCAAACATTCTTAAGCAGGGTGGTCTTAAGCTTCCAAGTGTTTGAATTCTCTCCAAACTTTTTCTTGTGGTTGAGTTCCAGTTTCAAAGCATTGTGGTCTGAGAATATGCAAGGAATAATCTCAATCTTTTGGTTCTTTCTTTTTTAAGATATTGTTTATTTTGAGAGAGAAAGGGTACACACAAGCAGGGGTAACAGCAGGCAGAGGGAGAAGCAGACTCCCTGCTTAGCAAGGAGCCTGATGTGGGACTTGATCCCAGGACCCCGGGGATTGTTTATAACCTGAGCAGAAGGCAGACAGTTAAGATTTCTAAATTGTGTGTTCACTGTGGGTGTGTCCAGCTTCCCTGGTGAGGGGGTTGGGGTTCCAGGTACTTTTGAGAACTTTTAAGATCGATCCATTCTGAGAAATCACCACTCAGGGTCTGGGAGACTCTCTGCTCTAGCCACACATGTGACAGAAGAGAAACTGGAACTGGCCCCCTGTCATGTGGCCATACTGAGGCATCCATCAGGTCACAAATAGGATTCTCAATTCAAAGTGAAGTCCCTAGTGGGGCGTACTTCACAACGGAGTGGTTATGAATGGGGCCAGATGCAGGCATCAGTGCCTGGGGTCTGGGGATTGGAGGGGTCAGTGGGGTAAGACTTGGGGCCCAATACTCCTTTCCTCTCCTCCCTCTTTCTGCCCCACAAAGACAGTTCCTGTTCTTTTCCATCTTCCTTCCCTCACCCAGCCGAGACTCCCAACCCATGCTGCTTTTGGTCCAGGCCCTGCCCTGCAGGTCCCAGTTTTATCCATCACCATCATGACTATGACCAGGTACCTTTGTTTCTTTGGGCCTCAGTTTCCTCATCTGTAAAAATGAAGACTCCTCCAACCCACCTGCATTCTGATGCCCTAAGAACTTACCCTGGGACCATGGAAACTTCTCTCCTCAGAAGTTCTCAGGTCTCAGAATTTTCCCTGAGGCCTCTTAGCTGCCATTTTAGCCTTTTTCTTCAAGTTGAGACCCAGAGAAGAAGAAGAGAAATTTAAGTCCCTGTCCTCCTCCTGACTGTTCTTGATTAGGAGAGTTCTAGTTTCTGTAGGCTCTGAGCTCCCTGCTCAGCCTCTCTGAGCTCCCATTTCCTGATCCCATGAGGTCTTTTATTTTGGTTATCCTCTGTTCCCTGAGCAGGATGCATTTTTCTGTGTGCCAGGCTCTGTGCTGGGTCAGGGGATACAGGTGACTCAGACTCTTGCCTTCCAGCTCTGCCTTCCACTGAGGCTCCCAGCATGACCCACAAGCCATGTAAGGCCAGGGGTCCTATCAGTGTTTCCTGTTTTGCTCACAGAACTGGGTTCAGAGAGATGTCAGGAAAGAGCACTGGATTTCGTCTGTCAGCTTTGGGCTTCATTCCTAGTTTTACTACAGAACAGCTGGGTGAATTTGGGCAAGATTCTTGAACTCTTTTGAGGAGATGAGGTAGATATAGAATGCTCTGCCTGAGGGGTGTCAGTGAGATCGTTAATCACAGGGAAGCATCTAACTTGCTGCCTGGCCCATCGTGGGTGTACTGGGAGTTAGCATGAAGAAACATCCTGGCCAGCCTGGCTTCTAGAAGTTAGTGTTTGTCTCTGTCTCTGGCTCTTTCTCTCTCCTGCTATACATTCTTCATTCTTTCTCACACACATGCTTTGTCTCTTAGACACACATGCTTTGTCTCTTAGACACACACACACTCTCTCTCTCTCTTTCTTTCTCTCTCATCGAGAGACAAATTCTGTTTTTTGGTGTTTGACTCTGGGGAGTCCCTGATGAGACACAGCCCCAGCCCTGTACTTGGCAGTGTGTGTGTGTGTGTGTGTGTGTGTGTGTGTGTGTTCCATGCTAATGGTGAAATGTTGCATAGATGGTGGTCATCCCATGTGGTGCTGGCTGTCAGGGGCAAGCCCAGAGGCCCTGGAGCCTGGAGGAGTGCCCCCATTCTCTACAGCAGCCAGAGAGAGCTTTTGAAAATGTAAATTTGTCATGCCATTCTCCTGCTTAAAACCTTCCAATGGCTTTTTGTCATCCTTAAAAGAAAGTCCAACCTCTGTCATGGTTACAGGGCCCTGTGTAACCTGGTACCTGCTTGTGGTCCCCCCACAGCCTCCCCTCATCTGGCTGTAGGCACTCTGCCTTTCCCATCTGTTCCCGGCTCTGTCCCCAGAGCTGGAATGGGGCGGGTCCACAGGGGGTTCTCCATAAATACCTGCGGGATGAATGAATGAGCTCTTCAGCAGTTGGGCAGGAGATGGAGGAGGAAGATGGGGAGGTGGGTGGGGCCAGAAGACCTGCACAGACTGGTGGGCATCCTCCCTGTGGACAGGTGGGCAGGGGAGCGGGCAGGTGGAGAAGAGCAGTATGAGCAGCCGGTGGCCGGTGGCCTGGAACTCAGTGTGACTGAAGGCTGTCAGGAAGCGCAGTTTGGGACAGAAGGGTGACACGGGGCACCTTATGGGAAGCAGCCATGCAGCCTGGGCACGCAGCACAGATGCTCGGGAAATAGGAGTTCTCCTCCCCAGAGGCTCTCCAATTCTCCCCTCCGTTTTCTGGGAGAAAGCTCACGTTCGGAGCTAGCCTGTCTCTGACAGCCTGTCTCTTGACGTGCGTGACCTCCCACGAAGTGGCAGCTATGGCTGAAAAATAGTTGATTCTGAAGGGAAGAGGGGGAGGCCAACGCAGGGAGGTGCTGGCCTTGAGACTCCCTGAACCGACCCATCAGACACTGGCAGAGACTGAGGCTCAAGTTAGTCAGCGACTTGTCCAAGGCCCAGCCTGGACGAGCCTGGAGCCCGTTCTCCTGCCTCCCCGCCCAGAGCCGTTTACCCTCGGCTGTCCCCGCAGGGTGACTGGATTGTCCTCTGTTTTATCAGCTGTTCTGTTTCTAACTGCCGGGAGGTAGTGGTAAATTCTCCTTTTATTAGGATGTCTGCATTCTCTCACCCTCTGGGGCAATACTCTGGTTCGGATTAGGATAAACTCCCAGCTGTACCTGCAGGCCGGTGACGGGGAGTCTCTGCGGTGCTGGGTCTTGCCCGGGGCTGTGAGGGCTGTTGTCCGCTCTGCCGTCCATGTGCTTGGGCCCTTCCCAGTCCTCACCATCCTCTGCAGCAATGGCATGAGCGTGTTTTGCTCAGCTGTTTGTTTTCTGTCTCCTCCCAGATGCAGTGCAGACTCCACTGTCACTGCGGGATCCTTTAGACTGATTTAGATCAGTCAGTGCCTCGTATTTAGTAGGTGCTCAGTACATATTTGCGGAATGTACCCGTGCTAAGTCCATTTCTCTGCCTCTGGGTTTTGGGTTTGTCTTCCGTGTTCCTTACTGGGTATGTAGTAAGAGCAGGGGCACAGCGTGACACCCTCCCCCTCAAGGTCAGGACTCTTCCTGCAAGCCAGGAGGCAGTGTTGGGGGACTCATATCGCAGGGCCCAGCTCAGAGCAGTCACTGTGAGGAACCCACGCCTGTGACTCTGAGACTTGCCCCTGCAGGTGATGGAGGCTGTTTGGGTATCCTGTGAGGATGCCTCCTTTAGGACAGAGAGAAAGTGGTTTGGGTGTCTCGGTGTTTCAGCCTGAATCTCAACAGATTTGCTATCTGTGTAGGGGGTGTAGAGCCTTGGGGAGAGCTGGGCACTGGACAGGCCTAGGTGTGAAGCTGCCCAGCCAAGGGGTCTCTTTCCTGTTCCAAGCCTCTGCTTACCTATCTGTGAGATGGGGGCAGTAAGAGCTGATAAGAGGGGGTTTGAAGACCTTGGATCAGAGCTGGGCCTGGGGCCTGGCACCAGCTGGCTTCCAGCCCTTTCTTCCCTCTCCTGTGGTTGGCACAGGAGCCTCTGTTGGGAGGCATGACGGCCCAGGATCCCTCTCCCTGCTCACCTGGCTGTGACTCTCTCTCACCCACAGGGGGACTATGTCTGGATGGACCTGAGATCTGGGCAGGAATTTGACGTACCCATTGGAGCAGTGGTGAAGCTCTGTGACTCTGGGCAGATCCAGGTGGTGGACGATGAAGGCAATGTGAGTAGCCCCCTACCTCCCCTGCCCCTAGGCCTTTGGGAAGACCCAGGCAGACAGGTCACCTGAGGCAGGGGCTGGGAAGGAAACTGAGGGTGTTGGAGGCAGTGCCTGTGCCCCTACTTCCACCTCTCAGACACCCCATCTTCCATGCAACTTTCTCACTGCCCCAGCAAGATGGTGCTTCCCTTTCTGGCCAGCCTCCTGGATTCTATTTCCATGAGCACTCCGGGCATTCTGCCTAGTGTTCAGGATGGGTGTGTGTGTGTGTGTGTGTGTATGTGGTGGGGGGGCACCTGCCCATGTATGGTGGTGGGCAGGGGGCGACGCCAGACTGGGAGCTCTTCAGGCACAGGGGTGCTTTGAGTTAGACAGATTGGATTCCAATCCCATCCTGCCCATTTGTCACTAATGCAACCTTCACCAAGTCTCCTTCCCTTCTGAGCCTCAATTTCCTCTTCTGTAAAATGGGGATCATAGTAACTGTCTCATCAGGTTATTGACCCATATGTTGGGGCCGCCGTAGAGAATACCTCAGTAAAGTGAGCTAGACTAAAAATGCCCATAGTCTTGCTCTATTGGGTTACAGCATCCTAGGAATTCATTGCTTACCTTGGCACTGCCCTAGGAATCTGTCTAACAGATCAACCCTTTATTTCTTGCAGCCCTGAAGGGAAAGTATATGGGAGGTGTAAGTTCTGTGGGTAGTGGGCATGGGGAAGGATGGGAAAGTGTGAGGTCAGAGTCATGCCCTGGAGAAGGCAGGTAGTCTGGAGGAGGGCTCAGAGGGGAAGCATGTGTGTACGTGGCATGGGCAGGTGGGGATGTGGTCCCAAGAACAGAGTCCTAGCTTATCAGGGATGTGCGGGAACCAGGGAGATTCAATCCTACCGTCACTGGCATTGTGCCTGGTGCTATGCCCAGTGCTGGGGAACACAGAGATAGAACCAAGTTTCTGTCTTGGGGTCCAAGATTGCTGGGGGCAAAAGAGGGTGCAGTGACTGGGAACAGAGGGCTTCACTGGGGGCAGGGACAGTTTTGGGGGCCTGGAGGCCAGGTGCTGGCCATAAAGGGAGCAGGGGGCTCACTCTTGTTCCTGCAGCTTTCAGGGACACCCCCATGGGGTCTTCAAATCCCTTTGACCCCAGCTCTGTCTTTGGGTCCTCATAGCATCCGTGAGAGGCAAATGTTCTGTTTCCCAAGGGGAAGCTGGGACAGGGGGGGACCACCAGACCTGGTCACACAGCTAATAAGTGATGGTGCTGGGATGAGTATCCAGGACCTTCGGCCTCTGTATAGTGTTTCCTGGGTCCATATCTCAGTGGCAGCGCTGGTGCTCTGATTCTGTTGAGCCAAGCTTTGTCCCTGCAGCCTTTAGAACCGGAGGGCCTGGGGCACCTGGGTGGCTCAGTGGGTTGAGCCGCTGCCTTCAGCTTGGGTCATGATCTCGGGGTCCTGGGATTGAGTCCCGGGTCGGGCTCTCTGCTCAGCAGGGAGCCTGCTTCCTCCTCTCTCTCTGCCTGCCTCTATGCCTACTTGTGATCTCTCTCTGTCAAATAAATAAATAAAATCTTAAAAAAAAAAAAAAAAAAAAAAAAAAGAACCGGAGGGCCTGCAGAGCCTTCTGGAGGCTCTGGTTCTGGGACCTTCTAGGAAGCCACTGTGAGCTTAGAGCCAGAGAAGGGGGCACAGGTTCGGCTGGCAGCCCAGACAGGCCCACAAACCCGCCGAGCGGGGCCCTGGGACTCTGCCTGCAAGCTTACGTTTCACCTGGGTCATGTTGCATGTCAGATGGTGTCCTGTAACCATGTCACTGGATCCCAGAGCCCCCCTCCCATCTCTCCCACTAAAGCCCTGGGGGTAGGGGTTGCAGCTGGGGAGGGAAATGACTAGGTGGCCGGAAGCAGGTCAGGGAGTCTGGCTAGCCTCTGTGGCCTTGAGCCCAGGGCTTCTGGCCTCCTAGGGGCTTTCCCATTCCCCTCCCTACCACCGCTGCCCTCCAGGCTGTTGTCTTTGACTCCTCTGACTTCCAAGGCTCCCTTAACTCTAGGGCAGGGACTAAGGGAGTCCCATCTGCTTCCCCTGAGACCCCACAAGGCCAGGGCCAGAGAGGGTTCTCTGTAAAGCCTTTGCTGAATGAATGAGTGGATGAATAAATGATCCTCAAGGGGACTCTAACATTCTGTCTTTGCCGGAGCTGTTCCCATTGCCAGAGGCACCCCTTCCTCCCTTCCTCTGCAGAGCTCATAGTCCCTTTCTCTCCAGTACCAGGACAGCTCCTTTTTTTCCGAATATGTCCTCCATCCCTGGGGCTGGCCATGTTCTCTCTCTCTCTGGCATTCCTTCAGAGCCAGGCCTCCGTTTGTGCCCTGGTTATACTTTGGTCTGTGCTGTAGGGGCCTGTGGACATTGACTTGTGGGCTGCTGACATCGGTTGAGGGTCCTTCCGTGCAAGGAAGGGGTGAGGAGAGGCTTGGCTCTGCCGTGTAACAGGGTGAGCCAGGTGATCGCTTGAGTGTGACTCCCCACTGTTAAATGGTGACTGGTTGTTCTGTTATGGGATGTTATGAGGAATGAACGAGAACAAAGATGTCCTCTGTAAAACCAGAAAGCATTGCAGTAATAATACCCAGCCCTGGATGTACAGTTGCCAGGCACCAGCACTTTTTAGACATGGTGGGAGGGAAACCAAAGTTAGCCTTTAGTGTCTCAATTAATCCCCCCAAGGTCTCCAGAAGACAGGATGGTTACTCTAATTCCCATTGAATAGACGAGGTCACGGACGCCCAGGGATTCCAAGTGGCGTGCGCTGGGCTGCAGGGTTGCCTCTCCCTGCTGTGCTGAACGGTTAGGGGAGGGACCATGGGGACTGGAGGTGGGGGTCGAGAGAGGAAGGCTGAGAGCCTGCCCAGGCATCCTCTTCCCTCTGGCCCGCTCTGGAGCCTACCACCGAGTCTGTGAGCAGGGACCGGTCAGAGGGGAATTTTCCAACTGGATCCCCGTTTATCAAGAAATAGGTTAAAATGGGAGAAAGGAATGTTCCACTCAGGACTGGAAAGTCCAGGCAGGTTCTTTGATCTCCCTATCCGGCCCATTCATGCCTCAGAGAGGGCTGTGTGAGGGCCTGAGCTGGACTGAAGTGCTCCTGGCCTAGGAGGTGCCATGAAATGCCAGGGCAGTTGGAGTGGTGGGCTCTGGCTGGCCCTGTCCCCACTCCCGCTAAGGGCCAGGTGCAGGCCACCGTCCTACTCTGATCCTATTTCTTGGGTGAAGTGAGAGGGTGGAAAAAAGGGACTATGAGGGTCTCTCCATGACTAGGATTTCTGCTTCTAATTCAGAACTGGTCCCCCATAGCCCACCAGCTAGCTGTCTGTCCTATCAGATTCCCTGCCACATCATTCGTGTGTGGCTCCTGTGTGACACACTGTGGACCAAGGGTCTTGAAGACATGGGGTCTGGCTGCCATGAGTCCCCAGCTTTGGGGCACACTGGGAGGTCAGAACTGCATTCAGACAATGGCAGCCCATTGTGCCCACCGCCTTTCCATGGGAGACCCAGACGACGTGGTGGTCCAGGGGAGACCCTGACACATTCCTGTGGTGGAGGTGGGGGGAATAGCACAGTAGAACAGGTAAGAGGGGGCAGCATGGTCAGCAAAGGCTTTAGAAATGGGAAGCTTTTGAGCTGTGCCTCGAAGGCTGAGTAGAAAGGAAGTAAAGGGAAAAGCATGAGCAAGACCACGAAGTGTCTGGGGAAGTGGAGACCAAGCTTCTCTGGCTTGAAAGTACAGGGGATTGCTGGAGCAAAGGCCCGGAAGTCCTTGTGTCCACCTCAGGCTGGCCTTTGAATGCCAGGCTGCAGTGTGGGGGGAAGAGGGAAGTGCTCTAAGCCCCAAAGTGCTGTGATCAGACAGGTGCGTGAGGCAGCTCCCGGGGGATGAGGGGCTGGAGGGCAGCCAGTTCTGAATTAGAAGCAGCCAGGGGGCCAGGTGAGAGATGATGGTCTGGATCAGGGCATCAGGACAGGGGCTTAAAGCTGGTGAGGAGGGGACTGATTCACAGGGTTGAGTGAGTAGCCCTGGGTGACAGTTAGATTGGGGCTGGGATGAGATGAGGAGGTGATGCCTCAGATTCTTGATAGTGTCCAGCTTTTGAGGTTGGTTATCCCAGAGGGGACCTGGAGGAGAAGAAGCTATGGGAGGACATGTGTGCATCACACCTACCCACCAAGTCTTAGGGCCAGAGCTGGGAGGTGGCACAGGGGGTCCCCTTCTCCTCCCCTGTTTCCAAAACTCAAATTCCTGGGGGTCCTGAGGCTCCCAGGGTTCTGGCATTTGAGAACAGGTAGGGGCCCCCAGAGGGCTATGGTGTCTCACTCAGGCCGTGGCCATACCTTCACCTTGCTGAGAAGCTAGATTGTGAAAGGTGCTGGAAACTGCCTTGGGGAAGGAGGGAGGGATTTCCAGGTTTGTTGAAACTGCCAACGCCATTGGCCAGATGTCCCACTGGAAGCGCCCCCCCCCCCCCCGCCCGCCCGCCAACCCCCAGCAGAAGATACTGCAGGGAAGAATAGGGAGAGCCATGGAGGCAACCTCTCTTCTAGTTTCCACATCTGTTCATGAGCACCGGAAGTTCAGCCTTGCTCCACATTCATCAACAAGCCCAGTGAGATCTATCCCCAGTGGATCTACTGCTACACCTCATTTGCCAGCCTCAGAGGCTTAGTCTGGAACTCTCTCTCCCCACATCTTACTCTCTCTTTCCTATCATTCAGATCTCTGCTCAAATGTTACCTCTCTGGAGAGGTAGTTCCTGAAGACCCTAGGGGAGTTCCCCTCCCTGGTCTCTATCCTATATGCCTGTGGGTTTATTCTTGGCACTGTCTGAAATTACTTTTGATGCCTTTGTTTACCAGAGCCTGCATCTGAAGTCTAGTCTAATTCCAGAGATTACATGCTCCACTCCATCTTGCAAAGTGACTTGGGGGGACTCGAATTCCCTTTATGAGAATTCTGAGTGGGGTCAAAATCCCTGCCTTGCCCTGCCCAGCTTTTAGGTCTGCAGAGAGAATTCCTGAAGGGGAGGAGTGGTCCACAGAGAGTGTGGGTGGGCAGCACCATCCTCAGACGCTCACACCTGATAATGAGAGTGGCCACAGGAGAGGAGGAGGCCCTTATCAGGGTCGCACAGACCTGGGATCCCTGTGTCCAGCAGAGCACAGCCTGGGTCTCAGGGGCCCTGCCTAACTAGAACCACGGTACTTCCCCACAGGAACACTGGATCTCCCCGCAGAACGCCACGCACATCAAACCCATGCACCCCACGTCGGTCCACGGCGTGGAGGACATGATCCGCCTGGGAGACCTCAACGAGGCCGGCATTCTGCGCAACCTGCTGATCCGCTACCAGGACCACCTCATCTACGTGAGTGCTGCCCCGCCCACGCGCTGCCCCGCCCACGCGCTGCCCCGCCCACTCCTGAGAGCCCGCTCTCCAGAGGCCGTCAGAGACTCTCTGCCAGCAACAGCTTGGTCTGAAATCATCCCTTCTTTGGACTGCAGCTTGTGTGGTCTGGGATTGGAGAAGGGAGTGGTGTGTACCACGTCTTCGTGTGCCTCCGCAGGCCATTGCTCGGGTCGGTGAGAGGCTACGTGTTTTGCCCAGAGTTGGGGAACTGCTGCCTCCTCTGGGTTCTCCATAGGATGAGAGCCTCCCATCCTACTGGTCCTCCAGTGAGGAGAGGATGGGTCAGGAGTCTGTATCCTCAGAGGAGGAGGGAAGAGGGAACATGCTCCTTGACTCCACAAACCCTTGACCTAAGAACCAGTCATACGTACACTCCACATTCTTACACCTTGAAACTTAAAAGGACAAAGAGTCTCAGTTAGCCAGGACTGACCTGATCTCAGGAGGTGGGTTCAGAGACTGTCAGAATACAAAGGGGCCGTGGAGATTGTATCCTAAAGGTTCTCACACGTTTTGGTCTCAGGAACCTTTGATGCTCTTAAAATTATTGAGGACTCCCAAGAGGGTTTGTTAATGTAGGCTGTATCTATTGATACTTACCATATTAAGAATTAAAACCAAGAAACTTAACAAAATGGATTAATTTGTTAAAAAATAACCATAAAAGTCCATTTACAGGAAAAGCTTTTTTTAATGAGACATCGCTATAAATATGCCCCCCAAATTAGCAAGAAGAGTGGTAGTGTTTTATAATTTTTTGAAATACCTTTAATGTCTGGCTTAATAGAAGACCACTAATTCTCCTGTCTGCTTCACACCCAGGCCGATGTGAGACTGTTTGGTTGAAGCATATGAGGAAGAGCAGGCCGCACAGACACGGAGGTGGAAAGGAACTTGCAGACCTCTTGAAAGGGCCTTTGGGAGCCTCAGGGGTCTCCGGACCATACTCTCAGACCTACTGACCTAGTCCCATAGTCCCATTTTATAGACAGGGAAACTGAGCCCCATGAGGTTTAGCCAGGCCAGAGCTGTGTGCTGGGGTCGCTGCATGTCTCTGACCCAGACCCTCCCTCAAGCAGCTCCAGGTGAAGGAACGAATGGGTGCAGAAACAGGAGAGCAGGATAGAGTCCCCCTCCCTAGGCAGGTCCCCAGGCCGCAGGCTGGTGGGTAGAGGGGGTGTCCTTGGGTGACAGGTATTGTGTGGTGTGCTCGAGGTAAGTACAGACAGAGCAGGTTCTGCAGGGTCTGGGGGTGGTGAGGCCTCACTCCCAGCTCAGGGAGAGGGTTGGGGTTCCCAGAGTGGGTTAGAGAGCATTCCGGAAGGCGCGCTGTGTGGATCAGAGGCTGGAGGCAGGACAGGGCCTGGTGAGTGAGCAGCACAGTGTCCCTCACATTGTCAGCCCCATGAGGAGGAATCAGGGAGACAGGTCTAGAAGCCCTGAAATTTGTCCCTGAGCAGTCACAACAGGGAGCTGCATCAAGGTCAGGGACCCATCCTCTTGGCAGCCCTGGAATTGTGGCCACTTCGCAGCCAGGGAAGCCCTCTGCGACCCTCCCCACTCTGGGACCCTCCACCACTTCAGACTCCCAAGGGGAGGCTGTGCCCAAGCCCTAGACATTTACCCACTAGGCATGAAGAGCAAGTGGCTTTTGCTGGGAGCCCTTTAGCGATGATAAGGTCCCTCTCACTCTTTCCTGCACCTGAGAGAGGGCAGGGCATGGTGGCCCCTCCAGATTTGAAGAGCATCACCCAGACAAAAGGATGGGGCTAGAACTGGAGCCCAGGCTGGAGATACCCCATGAAGACCTGCCAGTGTCTGTGCCCAAGTTCGCAGATGTTCCTTACTCGCTCTTCTCCCTAGGTGGGAGGGGGTCACCCAGGGTGCTAGAGCACTCTGTGGTTGCTCTCCCGGGGCTGGGTGGAGCCTGACATGGGTCTGGAGATAAGTGGGGAGCCTGCCCCTCCCTCCCTCCTCCCCCTCAGGGAGGCCACTGCCAGAGCTAACGTCCTGACCCAGTCCCCTGTCAGGAGGAGCTGGGTAAGAGGAGGATTGTCCCCACCAGAGACCCTCACCTCAGACCATATCTAAGAACAGCTCAGAGGCGAGGTCACTGGTTATTTTGCACAAAGTTTATTGATTCCTGTGGGCAAACTGGTTCCTCATGTGTGAGGGGCAGTCAGTGGACTGAATCAGAGAACCATTGCAAACACAGGATTCACAAAGGAGGGAGAAAGAGAAAACTTCGAGCAAATCCTATTTGTGAAATTTGGGAGGATGGATCGAGCCGCTGGCAGCTAGCAGAGAAATCAGCTTTGTGTCCTCGAGTAGGCTGATGAGGGGAGCAAGGGAAAGAATTTCTGAGATTTATGGTTTCTCCAGAAAGCTCCGAGATCTGTGCCATTTGCTTAATTAGAAGTTCTCACCAGTAACCTTTCTGGTGGTCTCTTTTTTGGGTGGGGGGGAGGGGGTAGGGGACAGGGTAGGGCACTGAGTCGAGATGAGGTGCCTAAGTGGCCTTCTTGTACAGGAATCACCTGGGCGGTCCCCAACTCAGTTGGTCCACAAACCTAGGATTCTGGGTGTCAGTTGGTCTGGGGACCCCTTCTGTTCAAGGATTGCTTTGTTCAAGGTTTCGACTTGCTCACTCTCTGTGATGGGTAGATGGGGTAGGACCAGAGCTTTGAAGAAGCAGCTGGGCCATTGTTCCACCAGAAACCATACCTGTCCCTAACCATGGCAACCCCTGGTCACTTCATGGCTTGGGTTACCCTGGGCACAGTCCCGCGTACCCAGGATTTCCTCCAATTACCATGGCCGTTCACAGCCCTGGGCTAGATGATGTGCTGTCCCTGACTATCTGCCTTGGGCTTGCCCACTGCAGCTAGCCTGCCCCATAGGAGCCTGAGGGACAGCACTCCAGGGCCACAAATCAGCCCCAGACACCCCCAGTGGGGAAAGACCCTCACAGGACACCTAGAAACCCCTGGCTGGGTGGTCTCAGAGGCCAGGTGTCCTCCCTGGGTCCTGCAGGAAGCAAGTGGCAGGGCCAGTGGGGATCCGGGGCTCACTGATGCTAAACGGACTAGAGTCTGGGACACCTGGGTTCAAGTCTTGGCAGGTGGCCTTTGGGGAGTCCCTGTTCTTCTCTGGTCTCAGCCTTCCCTCTGGCACAAGGAAAGACTTCCTGTATGAGTACCTCTGTGACTCTAGGAAGGTATGTGTGCCCAGAATGTGTCTTGGTCTCCATGGCCTGCTGAGGGAGATACCCCAGGGCCAGTAGGCCTGGGGACTTCCTGGAAGAGGTGGAGCCATTCCTGTCACATCTCTTGGAATGTGTCTCTGGCTCCAGAGAGGTCCTCAGAACTCTGCCTGGGGACCTGGGGCCCCTAGGCACCACGTGTGCTGTGTGCTTGGCTTGGGAATAGCCCTTATCTCTCCTCCTCCCAGCCTATGGCCCTAAGGCAGACTTTCTTCCTGGAGGCTGGAGCAGGAGGCCTGGGCTGGGCAGCTGGGCATTAACCCCCTGTTGACCATGGGCCACAGAGAGAGAGAGTGGGAGAGAGAGAGAGGACTGGTGGCATTCAGGGAGCCATGCTAAGAACCTTGGGGGATAGACGGGGGTAGGATGGGCCTGGGTCTTGTTGCCCGTGGTGGCCAAGCCCCTCCCTTCTGCACTCCCCCATTGCTACCTCCACAGTCCCCCAGGTGTATTCCTGGGGTTCCGATCAGCCCAGCCCTAGGTAAGACCTAGGCTTGGGTGCCAGCAGTCCCCCCACCCCCATTCAGCTCTGTGCTTCTCTAGTATGTGATCTTGGAGTCCCTCTGCTTCCCAGAGGCTGAGTTCTCCCATCTGGAAAGGACCATGTAACTCCTCCCAGCAGCCTTCTGAGGAGGACAGGCTGGTGTCGCTGGCAGGTTCTCCCCTTGGCTCCCTTCTCTGCCTTTTCCTATGAGCAGCAATTACTGCTGTCTACTCTGTTTCTTCTCCACCTGCTCGTCATTCTTTCGATCATGCAGAAACATTCGCTAAGCCTGTTGTATGTGCCGTGCACATGCCTGGGTCTGGGTAGGGAGGACAGCGTCTCTAGAGGGTGGAGGCCTTGGACCCGAATTATAGAGGAGTTGAGGAGCCGAGGGACAGGGACCATGCAGATCACATAGGAGGTTGCCTGGCTTCCTGTGGGGGTGATCATCTCTGTGTGGACAGCAGGAGTTAGCTGGGTGAGGGGGCAGGGGGTGGAGTTTGGTGCTGTTAGCTGAAGGGTTAATGCAGACGGGGCCTCCTAGCATGGGATGCCGCTGGTGAGGACCAGCGCCCTGGCATCTTGTGTCCTGTAGGCATGGGAAACCGCTTGGGGGTTTTCAGCAGGGGATGACACAGTCCCATTCTTGAAAAGCTGGCCCTGGCTCCAAGTGAAGGGTGGATGGCAGGGGGCGCCTGCGGCAGTCTGTGAGAGCCCATGGTGCCCAGGGCCTGAGGCCTGGCTGTGCCACCCGAGAGAGGTGGGCTGGGAGGAAGGAGAGGGAGGCAGAGAAGGGCTTCCTGGGTGCCACCCTGGGTGAAGGATGGGGGACTCTGTCGGCCAAGTTGGGCAGTGTGAGAAGGAGCCGTGCTGGTGCAGAGGGTGGGGTCCGGTCTGGACAGGTGGGTGAGCAGAATGGGGGACATCCAGGAGGGGGAGCCTGGTGCTATGGGGGTCCCTGGAAGCTCTGCAGGGGAGAGGAGGTTCTGGGCCACACCCCAGGAAGGCTTCTCTCAGTTTTTTTCAGTGCTTCCTCTCTGGCACTGCCTGGGCCTGCACATGGCTGCCGGGCCTGCTCCCAGGGCCACCCCTGTCTGGCTCTGGCTGCCTCCATTGACTGGCTCATTAGGCCTGAAATGGTGTCTCTACCTCCAGACTCTGGGACAACCATTCATCCTCTCTCAGCTGCCAAAGCGACCTTTCTCCAAAAGACCTTCCAAATGCCATGCCCTTTCACGTCTCTGTGCTTGATTCCCACGGACCAGCCTTCACGCCCCCTCTCCCTCCACCCCCATCTTCTCCACCAGAGGAATATGCTGCCCCCCCAGGCCCAGGCTTTTCCTCCCTGGCCCCCACAGTGTGGCTGTTGGCCTCCCCCTGAGTCCCAGTGGAGGGTCCTTGAATGACTGTGTGGAACTGATCTCACGCCCCATTGTGATCACAGACCAGGTGGTTCGGTGTCACTTTATTAAGGAAGGTGGCATGTAAACACAGCTTCTCTGTAACCATGTACATGCCAAAGGTTATGCCCTTCAGTTTTCACATAACCTTGGGGTGGAGGGGTAGGGGGGAGGTGCTAACCATCCCCCTTTTACAGATGAACAAACTGAGGTGTAGACAAGCAAAGTGATCCATGGAAAAGACGTTCTTTGGGGCTGACTCCCTCCCTTGGGCCAGCTGGTTCCCACAGCCAGGGAGTGCTGAGCTGTAGGTCATGGGGCCGAGGTGCCCTGGGGCTGGCAGTTCGTGGCTTCCGATCTGAGATGTGAGCCCAGTCCCAAGTTGTGTGGGGTGTTCTTGGTGGAGAAGCTCCTTGCCTCCCATTCCCCATTGACCAGCTCTCTCTCCTGTTTCTTCCTTTCCAACCTCAGACCCATTGTGGAGGGCGGGTAAGTAAGGCAGAGCTGGCTCACGCTCTCAGGACGTGCTTGGCCTGGCAGCCCCCTGCAGCCTGCGTCCTTGTCCTGCCCCACCTTTCCCTGTCTGGGCTCTTGCATGCACTCAGGAGGTCTGCACCGGCAGGTGCAGCAGCCCCTGGCTTGGGCTGCTTGGAGGGAGAGCCCGGGTGGCAGAGGAGCATCCCCTGGGGCTCAGAGCAGGGTGGTAAATGGCGAGGCGGCCAGAGCCAGGACTGGAACTTGGGTCTGGACTGCCGAGCCCGAGGCTGCTTTGCATGGCCGCAGCCGACCCTGGTTTGGGCCTTTCCCCTGGAATGCGGTGCTGGCAGACGCACTTGCCCAGCATGGCCACCTTGGGCTGAGGCTGCTGGGCATGACTTTGTTCTGAGGTGATGTTATATGGCCTTGTCAGAAGGCTGTGGACCCGGCTGTTACTTCCTCTATGTGGTCACATCTTTTTTCAGCCTCTCCAGGTCCAGATGTCCATCCATCCATCACCAATTATAGGCTGTGCCTGACCTTTTCAAGCTGGGCTGGGGAGGGTGGGGAGGGAGCAGTAACCCCTGGGTACTTTATTCTGCCGTGGTGGCAAGAGGCCCAGACCGTGTTGGCCCCTGTGTGGTAAGGCCCCGGGCTTACAGCAGGAAACCTCGTGCATCAACAGAGGAGCCCAAGAACAGAAAGGCCCCTAGAAGTTTATCTTAGGTGCACTGGGCCCCCCACCTGTGCTGGCCAGGATGACTGGAGGTGCCCTGTCCCCCAGAACACAGGGATCCCTCTCTCCTGGGGCCGTGCTGCAGAGACTGGGACCTGCCCAGCCCCCAGACCACATCCCGTAGCCCCTTCAGCATGCTGTGCCTTCGTTCTACTCCCCCTGAACCAACCCAACCTCTGCTCAGCCATGGTCCAGTTTATGAATGTTACTCTAAACCTCCGGGATACAGGGCTTGGAGGCAAAAATGGGAACTAGCATTGCAGGAGTATCTATGGTGAACTATGACTTTCATGATTTTTAAAATCCACCATCTCTTCATCTTTAGAAATAGTGATATTGTGCCCATTTTACAGATAAAGGTAAGGAAATACAGGCTTAGAGACCCTCTCCCCACTTCCTTCCTCCCTTCATCAAACCTCACTGAGTACCTACTCTGACCCAGACCCAATGGTAGTTTGCAGACCCCTCCCCCAGCTCGCAGAGAGGCAGGATTCTGACCCCAGGTCCATGTGACTCCAAAGCCAGGGCTGTGCCTTCCACAGGATGGAGCAGGGTGGAGCCTGAGAACTTTCTAGAGTTCGAGCCTCCCCCATGGGAAGTAACAAGTTCCTTGTCCCTTTGTGCCCACAGACGTACACAGGCTCCATCCTGGTGGCTGTGAACCCCTACCAGCTGCTCTCCATCTACTCACCAGAGCATATCCGCCAGTATACCAACAAGAAGATTGGAGAGATGCCCCCCCACATATTTGCCATTGCTGATAATTGCTATTTCAACATGAAGCGCAACAGCCGTGACCAGTGCTGCATCATCAGGTGGGCGGCCCGGCACCGGATTGGGGCTTAGTCCCAGAGCTCCAGATTTGTGTTCCTGCTAATGCTTCATCATGTAGAGAATCCCCTCCCTTTCCCAGGTCTTACATCTCTGTTAATGCTGCCAAAGTTCTTGTTAGCTTTTGAGGCCAACCTTGTTTATTACTGATTCCTGTTAAGTTAGAGTCAGGTGACATTTTGGGCCCCTATTCTCTCTTGGGCAGAGGGTAACAGGACAAAGCATTGGTCTAGCATCAGTCTATGTCATGCTCCATGGCAGGTGTGGATGGCGTGGGGCGTGTGTGTGAGTGTGTGTGTGTGTGTGTGTGTGTATGTGTTTGTGTGTGTGTGTCTAAATGAAGGACAAGGAAATTACCTTTGGTGTGGCAGAGCCCTGAGGTGCTGGAGCCTTTCCCATCCCTGAAAGGTCCATACTGTCAGCCTATTTTATAGTCTGGGGAGTGGGGAGGTGTAGATGGGGGAAGCAGCGTGAGCTGAAGCCCCGTAGGGAGAGGCCCCCCGCAGACCGTGATGGGCCCTGACTCTCTCTGGATCTGCTCTGCAGCGGGGAGTCTGGGGCAGGGAAGACCGAGAGCACCAAGCTGATCCTGCAGTTCCTGGCGGCCATCAGCGGGCAGCACTCCTGGATTGAGCAGCAGGTGCTGGAAGCCACCCCCATCCTGGAAGGTAGGGCCAGGGCTCGCAGAGTGGGGCTGGGGGGCTAGGTGTGTGCTGACCTCGCTCATGACCCTCTCCCCACCCCGAAGCGTTTGGGAACGCCAAGACCATCCGCAATGACAACTCGAGCCGCTTCGGGAAGTACATCGACATCCACTTCAACAAGCGGGGTGCCATCGAGGGCGCCAAGATCGAGCAGTACCTGCTGGAGAAGTCCCGTGTCTGCCGCCAGGTGGGCTGAGCCCAGGGCGGAGCTGGCCCTGCCCTGAAGCCCCAGCTTCGGGGGCAGTGGGGGTACCGCACAGTGTGGATTGGGCCAGACTGCTGCCCACTCCCTGTGGTGCCTGAATTCCCGCCATGAAGCCGCCCACAGGGGCTTTTTGGGTCACTATTTTGTCACTTGTTAAAATAGTAAACTGTGTTTCAACCTGACCAGTTTCTGATGCCGCCTCCTCCTCCACCCCCCAACACCTCGTACTTGCTTTTGCAGGCCCCCGATGAACGAAATTACCACGTGTTCTACTGCATGCTGGAGGGCATGAGCGTGGATCAGAAGAAGAAGCTGGGCCTGGGCCAGGCTACGGACTATAACTACTTGGCTATGGTGAGGCCCGGGTGGGGCACCTAGGGAAGGGGACACCAGTCCCAGCAAGGTCATGGCCAGCAACCCCAGCTGCTCCCCAGCTTCCGGCCTGTGGGGTGGGTTCCTCTGTGTGGGCTCTCCCTGTCCCCTGACCTACCCCAGCCCACTCTGGGCTTGTATGTAGGCTAGTATGGGCCCCACTTGGGCATGCTTCCAGGGGCACATGTATCTAGATGAATTGTCATCATGGAGACACACGTTCCTAAGTCTGCACAGATACCCTAGACTCGGGGCATGTAGACATGTGCCCATGTGTACACGTGCACAGACCTGCCCCCACACATGCTGTTAGTTTGAGCTTTGAGGACGTGAAGACCAGGGCCTCTGCCAGGCACCCCAGGATTGGAGGACAGAGGCTGTTGCAGCCTCAGCCTCAGGGCTCACTGGTCACGGAGCCCTGGTGGCAGTCTCTTGCTGCTATCTAGCTACCAAGGAGGCATGGGCCCCAGGACTCTTGCTGCCACCCAGATGGGTGGAGGTGCATGGGTACAGCAGGCCGGCTCTGGACCAGCTTCCTTAGGCCTGGAGAGGATCCCTGCCTGGCTGTCTGGGGCCGGGCAGGGCCGGGACACAGGGACACATGGGGGATGTGGGACAAAAAAGAAGTAGGTGTTGTGGGTGTGCAGGCCTTCCCAGACACTTCCTGTAGCTGGAGGGGGCAAGTGCACGTGAACAGGCACACATCCTGGGGCAGACCCCTGTCAGTGCCCTGCTTGCCTACAGTCCCACCCCCACCCCCCCACCATGAAGCCTCCAGTCCCTGAGTGAGAGTGAAAGTAGTGAAAGTGTCCATGGGGGGGGCAGTGGGAGCACGGTACGGAGTAGCGCCTGTGTGCTGTGACTGCTGGGCCAGGCGACTGGCCAGGCCAGGTCTCAGTGACCCAGCTCCTCTCACTCTGGGGAAGAAGGGGCGCCTGGGGGTCCTTAGAAGTGGGAAGTGTATTCTTTAAAAGCTCTAACCAGGAGCTTTCTAGACTTTCTGGAGAGGTCATGGTGCTCACGAGGTGAAGTTAGTACCTGCCACCCCAGGCTGGCCTGGCCTGGCAGAGGGGGTCTTTCGACCCAGCCACTGCCTCTCTGGGGGTCCCCATGGCCTTAATGACACCCTCCTGTGTCCCACTCTCCCACCTCTGCTCGCCAGGGTAACTGTACCACGTGCGAGGGCCGGGAGGACAGCCAGGAGTACGCCAACATCCGCTCGGCCATGAAGGTGCTCATGTTCACCGACACAGAGAACTGGGAGATCTCCAAGCTCCTGGCCGCCATCCTGCACCTGGGCAACCTGCAGTATGAGGGTGAGGGGCCCCAATGGTGCACCTCTGCCCCAGTCCTGTCCTGGCTGCAAGGGCAGCGCAACACCTAGCTGCCGGGGAAGGGGCGTGGGGGGCTGGTTGGCTCAGCTTCTGCACCAGCCACCGCATATCTGCTTCGTAGGAGCCAGGGCTGCTGTCAGGAGCTCTGGGAGTCTGGGGTGGAGGAGTGTGGGAGGGGAGGGGCCACAACGGCCAGTGTCCCCACTTGGATACTAGGCATGGCACCAGGTGCTGGGCACACAAGTTTCCTACCTCGTGGTGCCCATAGCTCATGGGAAGAACATCCTTCAAAAATACCCTGACCCAGAGAAGTGCTTAATCACGGTGCTGGTGGCCCCTGTGGACAGGGCAGGCCCCCGAGAGCATGGCCCTCCTAGCCTGGCCCTCCTAGCCTGCCCCTTTCCCCTGTGCCCACCCTTGTTTGCCTGACCCTGCGCCCCGCCGGCTGTGACAGCCCGAACTTTTGAGAACCTGGATGCCTGCGAGGTCCTCTTCTCCCCGTCCCTGGCTACAGCCGCATCCCTGCTCGAGGTCAGTGTCCGGCCTTCTGTCCTCATGGCTTCTGCTTCAGTTTCTCTCAGAGGGGCAGTCTTGACTCAGGTTCAGGGGGCTGGGCATGTGGGAACCTGGAAGCAGGGACTCTGCTTGGGAGAGTTCTAGAAGTTCCACATGGAGAACTGACTGTGAGCAGGATCTGTGTTGGGCACGGGTCTCAGGGAGGGGATAGAGCCTTGGCACCCAGGAGCCTCGCCGCCCTAACTCTGGTGCCCCTGGGGATGGCATGGGACATGGGGGATCCTGGGTGAGTCAGTCTGTCCATCTCTCAGCAAAGCCTCACTGGGCTCTGCCCTGGGATGGAAAACTGGGATGAATAAAACCAGTCTGAGCCAGTCCTGGGAGGGCCAGGTAACAGGGAGTGAGGAGGCGGTCAGGAAGAGAGCAGCCAGCCCAGGCTTTGGGTGCAGTGTGATGGCTGGGGAGGACCTGGCTGCCGAGGCTGCAGCTGTGGGGCTCTGGGGAAGGGCATTCTCAGTGGAGGAGCTGGTCTGAGCAAGGCCTGGGGGCACAGTGGGAAGGGAGCTCTTTAAGGTGGGCAGAGGGAGCGATGGGTCACGGGGGTCCGGT
Source organism: Mustela erminea (assembly GCF_009829155.1). Taxonomy (NCBI): domain Eukaryota; kingdom Metazoa; phylum Chordata; class Mammalia; order Carnivora; family Mustelidae; genus Mustela; species Mustela erminea. The sequence goes on along the minus strand of NC_045622.1, from coordinate 53,059,110 downwards.
GAGCGCCAGGATATTGCCCCACCAGGTGAACCCTCCAGCCCTGATGAACTGCCTGACCAGCCGTACCCTCATCACCCGCGGGGAGACCGTGTCTACCCCGCTCAGCAGGGAGCAGGCGCTGGATGTGCGAGACGCCTTCGTCAAGGTGGGCTCTTTGGGGTGTGGCTCCGGCTTGCTCCACCTGGGATGGGGGCATTAGCTTGTCCATATAAGCAGGAGTGGAGGAGTCCACCCAACCAGACAGACATCTGGGCCACAACCCCTGCCTGCCCTTGGGTCTAGGCTCTGGCCACTGGCTCAGCGGGGAGGGGGCTGAGCAAGAGGCTGCCTTCTCCTGAGCTCTGTTCCTCCTGCAGGGGGCTGAGTGTCGTGCTCCTGGGGAGCCCTGCCAGCTCTGGTCCCCTCAGGTCCCCTCAGGTCCTCCATCCCCAGCCTGCTTTGCTCCCCAGCCCCGTGGGCCTCATGCTGGGACATAGTGTTTGGGCACTTGGTCTACTGTGCTATTCCCAGCCCAGAGGACCAAGGAGGCCTGGTCTTTCCAAAGAATGAAGGTGGGCTGGGTCAGGTGGAGAGGGCCCCCAGCCCTTTCTGCTTCCACACTCACTTGTTTGCCAGCCATTGCGTCCCTGCCCGCGCCACATTCTGTGCTGGGTTCTGGGACCCTCCAAATATTCAGAGCTAATAGGGAGACAGATGTGGGTAGAGGGATGGGAGCCCAAAGGAGGGTTAGGGAAGGCTTCTTGACAGAGCTTTGAGGAGTAGGAATTGTTCCAACAGGAAAGGGGGCTCCAAAACAGAGGGAACAGCTTGAGTAAAGACTAGGGGAGTTCAAACAGCAGGGGAGGGAGTGCGTGAGGTGGTGACAGCCCCAGGAACCCAGCCTTTCTCCTTGGGACGGCGTGTGGTTCCAGGGGCTGACACAGCCCCTTCTCAGGGCATCTATGGGCGGCTTTTCGTGTGGATCGTGGACAAGATCAACGCGGCCATTTACAAGCCCCCCTCCCAGGAAGTGAAGAGCTCTCGCAGGTCCATCGGCCTCCTAGACATCTTTGGGTTTGAGAACTTTGCTGTGAACAGGTACCACGAGGGGCTCTGCTCTGCCGGAATTTTCTTCCACAGACAGAACGGGTGTTGCCGCTCTCCTTTAAACCACACTCAGCAGGCTGTGAGCACGCTATGCCGGGCTGCAGACACTTTGCCTCCAGTCGTCCTCGTGGGCTCCCTCACTCACCTTCTGGCCCATCACCTCCTGGTGCTGGGGTCAGCTGAGGCCACTGGGGGTGGGTGGGGAGAAACCTCTGACACCATCATAGACACCCCAATGACCAAGGGGCAAGGTGCCTTGAAGCGGATGAGGCTGAACCACGCTTGGGATCCCACACTCCCTGAAGGGCCATTCTTGGAGGCCGTGGCAGGGGCAGCTGGAGGGAGCGGGCCCACATAGATCCTGGGGCGGGGGGCAGCCTCCCCACCCACTTGCCTACCTGTGTGACTCCTAGCAACTCACTTCAATTCCTGTAACATCTGGATGTCTCCAAGCCCCCCACCTCCACCCAAATACCCATAGTGGATATGTGCAGTGTCACCTGGTAGAGCACTGGGTTAGTGACTTAGAGATGCTGGCCCTCAGGAGGTCACTTGCTAAATCTCATGAGCCCCCTTCACCTCTGCTGACAACTTTGGATCCCTTTTCATGCCCCGCCCCTGTCCCCAGGGCCATGGCTCCAGCCCCCCAACCCCGCCAGGTCTCTAAAGGGATTTGGTGCCCCCACCTGTCAGTCAGCTCACAGGCCTGGTCATGCGGGGAAATGGTTACAGCTGTTGGCGCCTTCTGGCTCAGTGTCCCCTTCCGTACCTCCAGGGTGGGGGACTGGGCCCTGCTGCCTGCCTCAGAGGCTGGGGAGTCCATGCAGGGAGCACAGCATGGCCAAGGACGTGCAGGGCGGAGGGCCCAGGCCTGCTCAGTCCCTCGCCCGCCCCCTGTGCCCCCCCGTGCCCCCTGCAGCTTTGAGCAGCTGTGCATCAACTTCGCCAATGAGCACCTGCAGCAGTTCTTCGTGCGTCACGTGTTCAAGCTGGAGCAGGAGGAGTACGACCTGGAGAGCATCGACTGGCTGCACATCGAGTTTACTGATAACCAGGACGCCCTGGACATGATCGCCAACAAGCCCATGAACATCATCTCCCTCATCGACGAGGAGAGCAAGTTCCCCAAGGTGCGCCTGCCCGTTGTTGGACGCCTGTGCTAAACACCCCCTTCCACCCTGAGCCTCTGCTCTCCTCATCTGTAAAATGGGACCAAAGATATGTGCCTCTCAGGGTGTCTCTGAGGCCAGGGCAGGTGCATTCCTCTGACATTTGGGGATCACCTGCAGTCCATGGGGCCCTGGACCAAATGATGGAGATCTAAGCATGTAGCTGATACAGAGCAGGTGCTCCAGATCTGGGATAGGTGTCGGAGAGGGAGAGGGACTGCTCCCATGATGTCCACTGTGGGAAATAGATTTTCTAAACTGGACTGAAAGCTCAAGATCGTGTAGTTCCAATCCACCCGCTTAACAGATGGTGAAGTGGAGGCCCAGAGAGCTCCTGTGTGAGGTGCAAATGGAGGACGCTCTTGAGAAAGACCAAAGAGCGGGTGCAAAGTCCTAGGCCAGCGGAGGCAGGAGGACCTGGGGCAAGGGGGCCTGAGCACAGCCATCGGTTCCCACAGGGCACAGACACCACCATGCTGCATAAGCTGAACTCCCAGCACAAGCTGAACTCCAACTATATCCCCCCTAAGAACAACCATGAGACTCAGTTTGGGATCAACCACTTTGCAGGCGTCGTCTACTATGAGAGCCAAGGTACAGCGGCTATCTGGGGCTGGAGTCTCTTTGCCTGGGCCCTCTCCTGCCCTTGCCTTGCTCCTTCCCCAGGATGGGCTGGGGCCTGGAGCAGAGCCAGAAGGGCCTTAGGAAATCCTGGGTCTGCTGCTCTTTCTTTCTTTTAGAGATTTTATTTTCTTCTATTTATAAAGTGTTTTTTTTGTTGTTGTTTGTTTTTTTTTTTAATTTGAGAGAAAGCATGCTTGAGCAGGGGAAGGGGGAGAGGGAGAGGGAAAAGCAGACTCCCGCTGAACAGGGAACCCAGCTGGCGGTGGGGTGGGGGTGTGGGGGCTCCATCCCAGGACTCTGGGATCATGACCTGAGCCAAAGGCAGGTGCTTAACCAACTGAGCCACCCTGGCGCCCCTGGGTGCCTCTCTTTTAGAGATTTTAATAAATGGTGGTTAAGTGTATATAATGTAAAACGTACCGTTTTAACAGTTTTTTAAGATTACAATTCAGTGGCATTAAATACACTCACAGTATGTGCCACAGTCCCATCTCCAGTGCCTACCCATTGCTCCCAATGAGATACTGATTAAGCAAAAATTTGCCCTTCTCCCCCGGTCCCTGGTAACCTCTATCCTATTCTCTCTCTATATATATCTGACTACTCAAGAGACCTCATCTAAGTGAAATTGTACAACATTTGTCTTTTTGTGTCTGGTTTATTTCACTCAGCATAATGTCCGTGTCGTAGCAGGTGTCAATCCCACATATGTGTATGTATATATATATTTAATATATAAAATTCATTCATCTCTTGATGCACATTTGGGTTGTTTCCACCTTTTAGAGGCTGTGAACATGGGTTTGCAAATATGTTTGAGTCCCTGCTTTCCATTCTTTTGGGTGGGCTCTGTGCTCCTATTTGCAGAGAGGGAAGCTGAGGCTCGAAAGGGAAAGTTAATGGTCTTTCCATCACATTGCCGGTTAGGGGTCAAGCCGGGCCTAGAGCCAGCCCCGAGACCTACTGGGACTCTGAGCACCAAGACCAAGTGTGAGCGTTGAATGGGCTGCATGGTCCATGCAGTCGGGCTGTGCAGTTGGGTTCTGTCTTAAAGCTAGCGGTGAAGGAGAGGGTCAGCCCACAGTCAGGGTCACCCCACCTGGAATTCTTGCAGACCGCCCCTGCAACTCTGCCCCCACCACCCTGGTCTGAAGGGCCTCATCTGTCGCATGTGTCTATATTGAGCTCTTATGTTCAGCCTCCGAGAGTTTCACCGGCGGTCGAAGGCCAGTGAAATTCAAAACAAACAAGCAGAGAGCCACTGGTTTCCTACTCCCTGTGGAGTCACCCAGAAGGCTGACAAGTATATCGGTGAGCTGTGCTGCAGGGATGGGACCTGAAGCCTGCCCAGCTCTCCCCAGCTGTTAGACTGTGAGATCCAACCTCGCTGTTAGAAGGAAGGAAGCCAACTTTAAGTTTGAAGGACTTTTGGGCAAACCGATATGTCTGTTGTTGGGAGTAACAGAGGATTGTGTCTGGCCTCGTGCTGTTGCTGAGCATAGAGATGGGAAAATTGAGTGGACTCTGCACAAAGTTATAAAATTATAGAATGTTAGATCTGGAGGGAACATGAGGCTTATCTACTTCATGGATTTGAAATGGAGGCTCAGAGAGGGAAATGGCTTGCCTAAGGTCACTAGCCAGTTTTGAGCTGCTTTAAACAGTTTGGCCAGCATTTCCTGGCTCACAAAGCACTGTTTTAATCCAGCATTTTATTTACGAATCAGGTGGTGTTAGGGGATCTGAGGCAAAGCAAGAGATTATGGGTACTGTCCTTCCCATCTGACACAGGAGGAAGCTGAGGTCCAGAAGGGGGACCATCCTAGGGCCCCAGAGTGAGTCTGTTGTTGACTTTTGATTAGAGCCCACAATTCCTTCCCAGCTCCAAATGCTACCCTTCTACCGCTAGGTGCCTTCTGTCGCTCCCCCTCCCCAGATGCCAGATGGGCAGCCCAATGCTACATCTCTGTGCTGTCCCCCAAGCCTGGGCACCCTGAGTCCTAGGGGAAAGGGTGCTGCTTCTCTGCAGTGTTCTTCCTCATCAGGCCTCCCCAGCCGTGGGCCACTCTGTCTTCTGTCAGCCTTAGCAAGAGCTACCCCCTGCTCGCCCTATTAACCAGTCCCTAACTCCTCAGTCCCTGGGACTGGCAGGCCTCTTGAGGGTCTGTGAGGTGCAGTGAGCCTTCCTGGGCTGGGGCCAGGAGTCCTAGGTTCAAGTCTCAACCTGCCTGTGGCTTGCCGTGTGGTGTCAGATAACTTGCTTCTTTGAGCATTGGTGTCCTCCCTTGTGGGATGGGGAAGATAATCCCCTCCACCCCCCAGATAGAAGGTGCTGGGAGGGCACTTTGTGGAACATAGCACGCTGTTCAAACACACAGTGTTTTAAATGCCATTGCTCTTAGCTGTGTAGCCCAACATGTGTTCTCTCCCAGGTGACACACTTACTTAACTGGGGCTTCCGTGCCTTCATTCAAAAGACTAAGGCTGGCCTTGCAGGCACTGGGTAGCTCCCTGAGGAAGGCAGCCCTGCCCTCCCCGGGGCAGAGGCCTGCGGCCCTCCTCTCTGAACAGGTGGAGGGGGTGCATGTGGGGAGGGAGGTGCGGCCCCAGGGCCAGCTCTGTCCCCCACTCTCTCCATCATCTTGGGCAAGCCGGGCCTCTTTGTCCCCTGCTGTGGAGTGGGTATGGTTGAACTAAGCGAAGTTTGAGGGTCTTCTGGGCTCAGACACTGTGGGTTTGGGGAGCGGCTGAGTGTTGTCAGGTGGAGGCTGCCGGAGCTCTCGAGGTGTGACCCACTGCTTCTTGCCACTGCCCAGGCTTCCTGGAGAAGAACCGGGACACCCTGCATGGAGACATCATCCAGCTGGTCCACTCCTCCAGAAACAAGTTCATCAAGCAGATCTTCCAGGCCGACGTTGCCATGGTAATGTTGGGGCAGGGTCTCTATCAGGCAGGAAGGGCCCCCAGAAGCCAGGCCAGCGCCTAGGCCCACCCTTTTCCAACAGCTCTGGCTGGGTTCCTCTGACCCCAGAGTGAGGGCAGCGCTCTGCTATGGATCCAGAATGGGGCCCTGGGGTCTCCACGGTCCTCCCATCTGGTCTTCCTGCTGCCCCAGAGAAGGGTGCCAGGAGAGGTCACAGAGCACTGCCTGATCGGGACATGGTTTACCGTGGAGGTCCCCCCAGCTGGACCTCCAGCAGCTCATAGGGACCCTGGGAGAAGGGGCACACCTGGCCTCAAGGATGTGCACGGATGTGGGTGTTCAGAGATCCAAATACAGCAGGCATGGGCGCCCCAGCCCTGGGCCCCATACGGGGCGCAGAATTTCCCACCCTCAGCATTTCCTTTGTCCCTAGAGTGGTCGTCTGGCAGACTTGTCTCCTGCGTGATTCTATGCCTCTTAAATTTCGTACTTTCTTCCTGTCCCAGGGCTTCCTGAAGGGCGTTCAGAGGGACTCGCAGGGAGGGCAGAGCCATTGTCCCCTCGGTGCCTGTCTGGGTGCCTGCACTTCCCCAAATCCCTGGGAGCCCAGACCTCTGCCCCGAGAGTTGTCCTGTCTCCCTGACTTTGCTCTCTGTTTTCTGATCCACCACGTTCTCCTTGCCCCCAAACCCATCTGGCCCTGCACTGTGGTTCCTGTTGTAGTTTCTCTGTGGTTATTCATCCGGCACTCTTCGCCAGTCGGCAGCTTCCGTGAAGGTAAAAGACCCCTGTCTGGGGCCGGTGGATGGCGGGCCATGCCTCAGTGGCCCCTGGGGCTAGGCTGTGGCCTCCGCCCCCGTGGCTCTGAAGCTTGGGGAAAGGGCCGGCTTTTTCTTTTCTTTTTTCTTTTTTTGGAGTGTGTTTTTTTTTGTGGAGTGGTTTGTGGAGTGGTTTTGTGTGGTTTTTTTGCTTTTTGAGTTGTGTGAACTATGAGCCTCTCCATTTCTTAAAGGAGGAAACGGAGTCCTAGAAAAAGAGGCAAGACTTGCCCAGCATGCCCTATGAGCCGGGGGCCAAGCCAGGACTCTACTCCGGGTCTCCCATGTCCGCTGGCATTGGGCTCTTCCCCAGTCCTTCTTCTTCTCCTCCAGTCCCCAACCCACCCCCACCCCAGGCTCAGCCATTCCTCCTGGTCTTAGGCAGCCCTGGCAGATCATGGAAGCTCGTCTTCTCCTCCTGCCCTTTCTCCTCTCTTTCCAAAGCACCTGGAGACATCTGGGAACCTCCCCATAAAGTTTCCTATTCTGAGGCTTCTTTCCTGGACCCTAGGACTAGAACCTACTTATTGAGGAGCCATGGGGAGGTCCAAGTTGAAGACCCTGGGGTCTTCAGAAACAGCTCATTCTTGAGGGAGTTTTGGAGCACAGAGTTAAAACACAACAGTGGTTGGTGCGTTTGATCGTGATTATATCTTCTTTCCTGGACCAGGCTGTGAGCTAGCCACTTCCATTTCTCACCTTCCTCACTCCTAAGAGCAACCCTGCAAGTGGTTAGTATTGTCCCCACATTAGAGACAGGAAAGCTGGGGTCCAGAGAGACCCAAAGTGCAGGCCCAAGGTCACACCGTTTGTGACACATGGGACTTTGGTCCAGGTCTGTGTCAGGGAGGTATGGGAAATCATCCAAAGTCCCACACAAGTGAGGCTGAGGGGAAGCTTTGCAAGCGTCTGCTTTGTCTCTGTGCGTGCCGCCCCACCTCAGAGAGAAAACTGTTTTGGAGACTGCTGGAAGCATGCTAGCTCTGTTAGACGGACGTGGAAATCGGGCAAAGCATGAAGTATTTAGTCACAGTTTGTTGATGACAGTGCTTTATCTTGTGGTGGAAGCTCACACCACCTCCTTCCAGTGATCCAAACCCACGTCCTATGCTCCTCTCCAACCCCCAGATTTCCATCCTTTGACTCTAGCGTCTGCCTCCTGAGGTAGCCCTGGGCAGCCCCACCCCAGCCGGTGCTGCTGGAGGGACCAGCCAGGCCATGAGCACCATGGTTCTTCCAGGCCATCCAGCCCCCCAATTGATGTCTAACCCCAGTCATATGTCCCCAGGCCCTGATTCAAGCTTTATGCAGGTGGCTTGTCCTGCCTGTATGTCCCCAGCCCTGTGCACATCCTGCTTAGGTGTCCGCCCCTCAGATCCCCTCTGGGGAGTCATTTAACACTGAGCTCTGGACATTTTACTCCTGCCTTTACCCTATTTCCAAATGTCTGCAGATTCTCCCAGAAACCCATGAATATCAGAAAGGACCACCATTCCTCTCAGTGAAATACAATTGATTCAGAAACCCCGGGGGCCAGGAGGTGAGAGTAGCTCCCCTTCCCACACTCCTGCTCTCAGACACAAAGGGAATGGGGTGTTCATTCCATGCCAGACGTCGGCCTGCATTCTGGGGACAGGGCAGAGGGCAGAACTGAAAACAGCCTCTGTCCTTGTGGAGCTTATCTTCTGGCAAAGAGGAGAAATTGCTAGTAAGCAGATAACTAAATAGAATACATAGTATGTCAGAGTGATACGATGGAGAGAAATTGAGGAGGGAAAAATACCGAGGTTTGCAATGTCGAATAGGGGCCCCCGGGAAAGGCCTTATAGGAAGTGGATAAGGAGGTGGTGGAGGCAGCAGAGGCTGCGGAGGAGAAGCACTGCAGGGGGGAGGAGCAGCGAGTGCGAAGCCTGTGGGCCCGCCTGGAGCCCCGTGGAGAGCATGACACAGGGGTGGCTAGAAGCACGGAGAGACGGGAGGTCAGGGGGCTGATCCCGCAGGACCCTGTTGGGCCTCACCAGGACGGCGGTGCTCACGCGAGGGAAGCCGGGAGCCGTCGCAGGGGCTCTGAGTGGGGCGGGTGGAGAGCTCTGGATTTGTGTTTTGACAGCTTTCCCTGGGCAGCCGGGTGGCTAGAGGAGAGGAGGGAGGTGTGGAGTGTGGGGGACAGAAGCCGGGAGGTAAAACCAATAAAAATTTTGACGTGTTGGAAATGAAGGAACAGGAGTTGGGGACAGTCCTTAGAGTTTGGTCCGAGCAATCGGAAAGCGGACGTTTCTGGGAGCCCGTGGACTCCAGGAGCCGCTTTTGCAGGGCATTGCTGCTTGTTAGTTGTGCCAGGGCCTGGGCCACGACCGAAAACAAGGCAGATCTGCCTGTCCTCACCAGGCTCACAGCCCTAGGGAAGACAGATAAACAGACAGAAGTAGTTCCTGAGTGATCACAGAAACCAAAGAAAGGTTTGTGTCATGTACGTGCCATTCGGGGTGTGTGTGTGTGCGTGCGCGCGGGTGTGCTGCGTGTGCTGTGTGCGGGATTGTGTGTCCATGTCTGTGCTGTGCGTGTGCTCGGAGTAGGGTCTCCAATGCGGGCTGGGTGAAGCCCGCTCCGGCCCGCTCCCCCTCCAAGCCGCGGGTCGTCCGGTGCTGCGGCTGGGTCAGGTTCTGGGACAGTCATGGGGGTCAGAGACCTGACAGTCACCTGACCCCATTGCAGACTCCCCAGCCTCCCTGGCGAGATCCTAGAACCTGTGCCAAATTGCACTCAGAGACCGGGCATGTTTCAGAATAGCGAGTGTTTGCTGTTTCCCAGCAAGCTCTGTTTCCGTCTGGGGCATATGGTCTAACTGCTGTCTGTGTCACACGCTGCTGCCCCCACCGCACCATACACTTCACACCGCTACACGTGCATGCCTGGCTGGCAGGGCTGAGGGATGTCAGATGAAATTAGGCCTCATTTAAAATACAAAACCTTACAATAATAATTAAATTCACTGACAAATTCTCACACAGATGCAGCTGGGAGGGAAATAACAACATCAAAATACTTTGGAATTGAGTCTGATTTCTAGGTCTAGTCTCACAGGGTTGGTCTGAGATGCCCTACTTCCTGTTTGTGGACCAGGCCCTCCCCTAGCACCCCTGCCTCGTTTCACAGCATTCTGAGATGGGGACCCCGACAGGGGAGGGGGTGCTAGCCAGCTCACCCAGATAGTGGCTGGCCAGCCGGCCTCAGAGCATCTGGGCTTCAGGACCACCCAGCGGGAGGCCAGCTGTGTGCCTTAGGAGGCTTATCCGACCCTGCTGCTGACCAGCTAATCCCATAGGGAAGGGACAGGGCACAATGAGCACCCCCGTCGACCCCAGCACACACATGGGGTCCCAGGCTGCTGTTTACTGAGATGTATTCTGTGTTCACCTCCATCACAGCCCTCGTCACAGCTGGTGAGGTGGCACTGTTCCCACTTAGGAAACAGGTTCAGGGCTGTTCAACGAAGTGTGTGAGATCACTTCGTTAGGAGGCAGTGGGCCTGGGGGTCTGAATGTCGGTCTGTCTGACCCATCTCTAGAGAGGACCTCAGGTGTCCTGAGATGACCAAATTCGGCCACTCGTTTATTCCCAGCAAGGCAAAATGGAGACTGGGAGGGGCTGGGCCTTGCCCAGAGTCCTCCAGCAACTCTGGCAGTGTTGGGGGGCGGGACCCAGTCCCCCAGTGCTCCCTCAGACCCAGGTCCCAGGGGGTGCCCCCAGGGGTGCCTCTGGGGCCCAGAGCCAGCCTAGATGGCCAGTTACAGGAAAACCCCAAGTGCCCTGCTACCCAGCTTCTCCAGGGGCGGCCCTCCCTCAGGCCTGAAGCCTGCTGACCTCCCCTGCTGCTTCCCTTCCTGGAGAGCTGGGGGCACAGGTCAGCCCCTCCCATCCCTGTGGTCCGTCCCTCCAGGGCGCCGAGACCAGGAAGCGCTCGCCCACACTCAGCAGCCAGTTCAAGCGGTCGCTGGAGCTGCTGATGCGCACGCTGGGTGCCTGCCAGCCCTTCTTTGTGCGCTGCATCAAGCCCAATGAATTCAAGAAGCCCATGGTGAGTGGCCCTGGTCCCTGGTCCAGCCAGCCGGGGCACAACCTGGGGCAGGGAGGACACCTGGCCAAGCGGCAGGGTGAGGGCTGGGCTGAGACTTTGTCCTCTTTGGGGAATAGTAGGGCACCTGAGGGGCTTATAGAACCAGTTCCGACTTACTGGAGGTAGCAGATCTCCTGGAAATAGCCTTGACTGCAGCGGGCTCCACTCAGGTTCAAATCCTGACTCTACCGCCTTTAGCTGGGCTTAGCTCCCGGGGCCGTTCATGCAATATGCATGCAGACTGCCTGGTGTAGGAGTCAGCTGTGGTTCTTGCTGTGGCCCTGACTTTGAAAACCTCCTCTTCTTCCATCCTGCCAACCACCACCTCCTCCTTGAAGCCTTCCCAGATTCCTCTGACTTGTTGGGGATGCCCTCATTTTTTGACTCTGCTGAATGACATTGATTGGCCCTTTTCTATGTGCCTGACATGGGCCAGAGTCTCTCCACAGCCCTATTCCACCTTCCTAACAGCCTGGGAAGGAGGGATGGACCATTGCAATTCCACATTTGAGATGTGTAACTGCAGACCCGGAGCCTGAGGGGCTTGAGGCCAGAAGCTGGGAGCCCAGGCCACCCTGCATTTGAGCCCTTTCTTTCCTTAGCTCTGGGAGGTGTTGTTTACCACTATGCTCTTCCCAGAGGCCCAGGAGGGAAGCTGGGGCCTGAGGGGTCTGGGGAGGGACGGAAGGAGGGAGGCCAGTGCTGGGCCAGGGAAAGTGCGTGGAGGGAGAGGAAACAGGTGGCGGAAGCCAGCCAGCTGCATGCTGGTCCTGCCCCCAGCCTGAAAACGTTGCCCAGAGTGGGCTGGCCTGTCCCCCATGGGGCTCAGGACTGGGTCTGCTGGGGCATGAGGGTTACACAGTGTTCTCGCTCCCCATCTAGGGCAGGAAGTCTGGGGGAAGGAGGCTAGGGCCCTGCCAAGCTAGTTGGGTAACCTCTCTCCTGATCTCAGATGCTTCCAGAACCTTCTCTGGGCCCAGACCTCAGCATCTATTGCCTGAGCCTTAGCAGCAGGACCTTCTCATTGGTCTCCAGCTCCCTCTTCACTGCAGTGAGAGCCAGTGGGTCTCAAATGCAGCTCCGACCTGGTTACTCCCTGCTGCCCCCAGCCTGGCCTCTGAGCACTCTCCAGTCCCTCTACAACCTCCTGACTCTGTGCCCATGGGGACAATTGTCTCTTCCTTAAGGCTTCTTATTGCCAGCAGCCAGAAGTTGTTGGAAGAGCTGCTGTGGGGTTGAACAAGCACCCAACACCTGCACAACCATGACCTTGTCATGCATTAGCCTCCTCAGTCCCCATAAAGTCCCCAAACATTCCTGTGCTTCAGACTGCCACACCTTTGCCCGTGTCCCCCCTGCCGCCTCTAGTGCCCTTTCACCTGACAAGTAAGAGCCCAGGCCACCTCCTCCAAGGAGCCCCCTCAAGGTAGCCCAAAGGGAGTTAGGCTGTTTCTCTTCTGTGCCCCCAAAGATGCAGTTTGTCCCACAGGAGGGTTTCATTTTGTGCTGCTAAGTAGGCTCAAATGGGAGCCCAGGGTTCAGTCTGCCTTGCTTCTCATCTGCCGGGTGGCTGGGGAAAGGCCGAGTGGGACTGAGTGCCCCCAGGAGCCACCAGTGCTGATGCCCGTGGCTCTGCGCCCGGCAGCTGTTCGACCGGCTCCTGTGCGTGCGCCAGCTGCGGTACTCGGGGATGATGGAGACCATCCGGATCCGCCGGGCGGGCTACCCCATCCGCTACAGCTTCGTGGAGTTTGTGGAGCGCTACCGTGTGCTCCTGCCCGGGGTGAAGCCCGCCTACAAGCAGGTACAGGGCTGGCGATGGAGATCGCAGGAGGGAGGGGCCGGCTCTGGGCTGGGCAAGAGCCCTTGTTTTCTCATGGGGCCGGCGTGCTAGGCTCCACATTAGCTCAGCCACCTAGGGTGTGTCTGGGGAAGTCAGGGATGGGCCAGTAGAGGTCTTTCCAAGGACTTGGGTCACCGTGCGCAGCTGGTGTGGCCTTCACGCACGTGGGGTAGTGGACAACACCAGCACTGCCCAGTGGGCCTTGGATGTTAGCCTTGGAGAAGACTTTACCATCATCGGGCCCAGCTGAGGAGAAAACTGATGGTCAGAGAAGGCAGGACCTGGCCAGGGACACACAGCATGTCAGGGGCACAGAGCTGGAGCCAGAGTCCTGCTTTTTTTTTTTTTTTTTTTTAAAGATTATTTATTTATTTATTTATTTGACACAGAGAGAGAGATCACAAGTAGGCAGAGAGGCAGGCAGAGAGAGAGGGAAGCAGGCTCCCTGCTGAGCAGAGAGCCCAATGCGGGACTTGATACCAGGACCCTGAGATCATGACCTGAGCCGAAGGCAGCAGCTTAACCCACTGAGCCACCCAGGCACCCCCAGAGTCCTGCTTCTTGACGTTGGGAGGGACACTCGGTGGCCTATCTCACTGGTGGGGCTGTCCCTTCCCTTGTGCACCCCTAGGACGACCTTCGGGGGACATGCCAACGCATGGCTGAGGCTGTCCTGGGCACCCACGATGACTGGCAGATTGGCAAAACCAAGATCTTCCTGAAGGTGAGCGTAGCCTCTGCTCTGTCGGCCTCGTGGGTGTGTGAGTTCCCGTCGCAGTGAGAATGGGGTCCTGGGGCCTCTGAAAAGAAGCTTGAGTATCAGGTCAGTCGGCGCTGGGCCTTTGTGATGTTCCTGCTCCGTGGTCTGTGATGGGGGGGTGGTTTAGGTCTCCTCTGTGGAGGATGGGAAATTGGTTTTAAGAGCATCTATGATCTGGGGGTGAGGTCAGAGGTGGTTCACCAGGGAGGTCTGGATTTAATCAGAACCCTGTGGTTGGTTGTCTGCCCTGGGATTTTGGGCCGCTTGTTGGTCCTTTCTGAGCCTCATGTTCCCATCTGTAAAATGGGATGTGTTTGGGGGCAGGGGGCTCTTGAGTATATCTTAAGGCCCCCTCCTGTGATTTCCTGCCAGGCAGGGCTCATCCTGGCTGTGCTAGGCCACATACAGCCCCCTCCTCTGTCATCTACAGGGTCCTATTCACACCATCCCTGAGCAACACCTGGAGCTCAATGGGGCCGGACTTTAGGATGAGACAGTTGGGGAGGGGGCAGGGCTGGGAGCTGGGCCATGTGGTGTCTTGGTCTTGGAATAGAGCTTGCTGGGAATTGGCGGGGCCCTGGCAGCTGTAGCAGGGACAGTGTGAGCTCCCAGCCCGCTTGCTTCTCCATTTCCATTTCCGCTGTCCTGGGCGAGGGGCAGGGCTCCTTCCTCCCATGGGTGGGTGGGGCCCTGGCAGCTGGGGATAGCTGCGGGAGGGAAGGGAAAAGCCAACTGAGAGCTGGAGGGAATCTGGGCTCCTCTAATTCTTCCCTGGCTCAGGGGCCATGGGCCAGTCCCTTCATCTCCCCAGGCCTTCATGTCCTTGTCAGAAAAACATGTCCACTGTGCCCTGCCTGCTCAGATTGCTGGAGCCTTTTCAAAGAGCATTCTTTGTTGTGGCAGGCCTGGTTGGGCGAGGAGGGGGTGCTTTTTATCCAGCAACTTGTTTAGTTCTCACAGTGGCCCTGGGACGTTAAGAATGTCACGCCCTTTTCAGAGGCTCAGAGGGGAGAAGCCCATGGCCCAAGCAGGGCCCTGACCTGGAGTGGAGAGCAGGGCTTCTAGCCTGTGTGGCGAAGGGAGGAGAGGGGCAGCAGGATGGTGTCTGGTGCCAGAGAGCGCTGAGGACCATTCTTGTCCCCACTGTCACCTCCCAGGGCTCTCCAGAAATGTGCTGTCATTTCGAGAGCCCAGACATGGACTTCTCATTCATACACTCATTCATTCGGACAGCCTCCGCCCAGCTGCTTCTCCGTGGCCCCGTCCACAGTGATGTGGTCTGGGGTTATTGGACAAATGTGGCTCCATCTCCCCAGGGCAGGGCCCCTGTCCCCACCCCAGCACTTTGCACGGTGTTGGCGCCTGGAGACCTTCCATTCATCTGTCTGGACCATATATTGTGGTTTTGTCTAACTGGAGTGAGGAGGAGAGGCTCAGAGAAGTCCGCAGGGCCTGGGCTGTGCAGGGGGGTAGCAAGGGGGACACCAGTCTTGACCCCAGGAACCAGGGGTGTCACTTTAAGGTCATCATAAGGTTTATGTTTTGGGGGGTTTCGTCCCTAAAGGAGGGCAGGAGCAAGGAGTGAGAGAGACCAGGAGAGAAATGGCAGGGCCCAGGTCGGCGAGCCATGTGACAGAGACATTGAGGAAAGTGGGGCTTCGGCAGAGAGGGCCATAGGGATGAAGCCAGTGTGTGAGTGGTGGGCTCTTGGATCCTGCCTAGTCAGATTAGCTCCTCCTGGGCCATTTGTCCCACCCTGGCCTCTGGGAAATGGCCCTGAGCCCGGTCGGTCCCTGTGGCCATGGGAGGCTACCAATGGGGCCAGAGCAGGGCAGGGAGCTCTCGGCCTGGCCTCCATGGGAAGGGAGGGAGGGCCTGCATAGGGCAGCCGCAGCCGGGGGCTGAGCTGGAGTACCTGTGAGGAGGATGGGGGTCTGGCTCAGGAGCTCTGCCCTCCAGGACCACCACGACATGCTGCTGGAGGTGGAACGGGACAAGGCCATCACCGACAGAGTCATCCTCCTCCAGAAGGTTATCCGGGGGTTCAAAGACAGGTATGTGTCGGGACCAGCTCCCCCACCTTGGCCCACATACAGACGTGTGCACGTGTGCTGGCCTTGCCTCTGTCCCCTGCACAAACACCAGAAATAAACACATCCTGTGTGCACACACAGGAGCAAGCACACATGTGCATAGCGTATACACACGATCGTGCAAACACTGACGACCACAGACATGTGACTCACGCAGCCCTGCCTGGGCCCCGTCTGCGCAGTGACATGGAACACACCCTCCAAACCGGCATGCACACACGGATCTGTGAGGTGCCTGGGTGACACTCCAGTGTCTTGGATGCCTGATGAAATTTCCCAGAGAAGAAATTTGAGGTTTTGTGACTCACAGAGCATGTCCCGTGTTCCCTGTAAGGGGCATGTATATGGCTGGGACAGCTCAGAGCTGGGCAGGGCTTACTCTGCTGTGTGAGCTGGGCTCCACAACTCCACAACCTGCCCCTCCCTCCCTCCCTCTGCCGTCTGTCTGTCCATCATCCTTCAGTTCATCTGCCCTTCCCTCTGTTCTTCTGTCCATGAGTCTGTCCGCCCATCTGTTCATCCCTACCCCCAGCTGCTTGCTTGTTCATGCACACCCAGGCACCAGCTCCCCGGCTCTGTCCCACGCAGACATACCCAACCTTCACCCCTCCACTGTTCACGTCTACATTCAGCAGACACCTGCTGTGTGACGTGTGGTCTCTCTGTCCTCCATCAGGTCACAGGGGACTGTCATCCCATACAAGCTGCCTCACATGGACAGGGGGTCAGCACTGTGCTTGCTCAGAGTCCTGTGGAAGACATGGGCTCTAGTCCCAGACTCCTTAAATCTCACTTTCCTTGTCTATAAAATGGCCAAGTTAGTAATAAGTGATGTTCACAGTGTTCAAAGGTTTTAATCTTTATATCATTTCACTTATTATTCATATGTTTCTTCATTCAGTAAATGCCTTCTGAATGCCCACCTTAGTGGGCATAGGTGACGAGGCTGTGAGGCACTCAGGGTGGGTGGTATTGTATCCATTTTACAGATGAGGAAGCAGAGGCACAGAGAAGTCGTATGCCTTTACCCAAGGTCATATAGCTGGGAGACACCGCGCTGGGACTCAGCCCTGGTCTCCTGAACCCCACCAAAACCCCACCAGTCCCCTGGCTGTCTCTGGGCACGATTTCTCAGATCTAAGAGCCTCTGTACCATGATGCTATTTCAGATCTAACTTCCTGAAGCTGAAGAATGCTGCCACACTGATCCAGAGGCACTGGCGGGGCCACAACTGCCGGAGGAACTATGAGCTTGTGAGCCTCCCTGGGGGCTGCTCCTTGCCCCACCAGGCCTTTGAACCCGGCCCTGTTGCTGCAGCAGCAGGTTGTCTCTGTGCCCAAGGCCTCCTTGGCCTCCTGCCACTGTCCTTGCTAGCTGTTCCCGCTCCTCCAGCCCAAAGTCCAAGTCGGCTTCTTGTGGCTCTTTCCATCTGGTCAGCAAAGTCTGTGGCTTTTCTTCTGGAATGTTTTGATGGGTTGGGAGCACCTGGGCCATTAGAGACCGTGGAGGGGGCCGGGAGCCGGTGTCACATGACCTCTTGCAGAGTAACTGGGCTGTGGCCTGGGCGCTGAGCTGGGGAGGCAGACAGGAAGGGGGCTGGCTCCTAGTCTGAGAATGGGGATCCATTGGGGGTAAGGGCCCTCCTTCAAGGGAAGCCAAGGCCTCTCCCTAGAGAACTCTTGTCTGAGAGGAAACAGAGCCTCACTCTGGGGAGCCCTGGTCCTAGAGAAAGCAGAGCTATGTTTGGGACAGTCAGCCTGGAGCCCTGTGCTGGACTGTCCCGTGGGCAGGGCTGGCAGGCTCTGAGCTGCCGGCTCTCCTTGCAGATGCGGCTGGGCTTCCTGCGCCTGCAGGCCCTGCACCGCTCCCGGAGGCTGCACCAGCAGTACCGCCTGGCCCGCCAGCGCATCGTCAAGTTCCAGGCCCGCTGCCGTGCCTACCTGGTGCGCAAGGCCTTCCGCCACCGGCTCTGGGCCGTGCTCACCGTGCAGGCCTATGCCCGGGGCCTGATCGCACGCAGGCTGCACCGGCGCCTCCGGGCTGAGGTGAGGGCTCTGAGCCCCAGGTGGGCTGCGGCCTCTGCAGGGTGCTGCTCGGCCTCAGGCCAGCAGACCACCCCTGCTTGTCAGCCGAGGCCAATACCTCCAGAGGGGATCCAGGACCCTGCCTCGTCAGGGGACCTGGAGAAGCTACGATCACACTCCTTATTTCCCTCCTCCCAGCTGAGGGAGGGATCCGGGGCCTCAGTCACTCTTGTGGTGAATCTGGGTTGGCTTTGGGAATCAGCAGTGCCCCCAACCTGCTGTGTGACCAGGAGAAATTCTCAGGTCCCTCAGTTGCCCTGTCTGCCAAATCATTTGGCAGGGTCACTCGCCATCCCAGAACCCAGTCAGGGTGGGGTGGGTGGGGGCCAGCAGCCAGTACCATGATGGTGCTCACTTGGCTGGCGGCCCGTTCCCTCAGTACCTGCGGCGCCTGGAAGCTGAGAAGATGCGGCTGGCAGAGGAGGAGAAGCTCCGAAAGGAGATGAGCGCCAAGAGGGCCAAGGAGGAGGCCGAGCGCAAGCATCAGGTGAGCTGAGTGGCCCAGCCCCATGGGTGTCTGCTCACGGGCCCAACAGCACTGGCGGACCATTCCTTGTGCAGGCAGCCTGCCCTGGTCTGAGCGGCGGGCGCTTGTCCCAGGGGGAGCCTGAGGACAGGGGGCTGTGGCTGCAGAGTGAGGGGGTCGTGCCCTCAGGAACACTTTTCCCAGTGGGAGAGAACATGGGCATAAAAAACCCGAGTCGGGGTGAGAGCACACAGCCTGGGAGCCCCCTACCACATGTGGCCGCTGAGAGCTTGGAATGGCGAGGGGCTCTAAGTGTAAAACAGACACTAGATTTTGAAGACAAGAAAAAAAAAAGGGGGGGAGGATATGAAAACTCCCAGTACTATTTTAAAAATAAGAATTAAATGTTGACATAACATTTTGGAAATACTGGGTTAAAGAAAATATATTATTAATAGAGATTTCAACTATTTCTTGTTACTCTTTTAAACAAAGCTGCTACATACATGGCCTGCATTTGATTTCTACTGGACAGGGCTGGTCCAGAGCCTCAACCTAACGGCTGTGGGATTTCTGGGTTGGTGGGGGTCCCCTCCAGGTGGGAGGCACCGTCAGGTTTCCTGGAGGAGATGGTTCCCAGCTGAGCCCTGAAGGGCGACAGCATTGCTCTGGGCTTGTCTGGAGGCTTCTCAGCAGCCGGGTTCTGGGCCTCTGTCTGCTCTGGAGGGTGAGGGTGGGATGGAGCCAGGCTGAGGATGGAAAAGCCCGAGGCTCAGTCCTTGCCAGCTGTCTGGAGGTGGGGACCAAGGCCTGGCTGCTTCAGGGGTACTCCTGGGCTCCCCGAGGAGGGCTTACCCCCTGAGGCTATCCCCCCATCTCACGTCGGACAGGCGCGCCTGGCACAACTGGCTCGTGAGGACGCAGAGCGGGAGCTGAAGGAGAAGGAGGAGGCTCGGAGGAAAAAGGAGCTCCTGGAGCAGATGGAGAGGGCCCGCCACGAGCCCATCAACCACTCGGACATGGTGGACAAGATGTTTGGCTTTTTGGGGACTTCGGGTGGCCTGCCAGGCCAGGAGGGCCAAGCGCCTAGTGGATTTGAGGTACCAAAGTGAGGACAGGGGTGGGGAGGGGACACAGTGTGATAACCCTCCCTCCTTTGGTTCCTCTTTATGTTAAGGTTCATCTGGTCCCCTCTGAGCAAAGGGCAGCAGTGATGATGTGCGACCCCTGCCCCTGCCCAGCTGTTAGCTTGCTGTGTGACCTCAACAGTCACTGTCTCTCTCCAGGGCCATTCACAAACTCATTCATTCATGTATCGAGGAACCTACCACACGCCAGGCTCTGTTTGGGTCTTGAACAGCATGACCCAGTTCCACCCTTGTGCAGGAGGAGCTGGCCCCACAGGGACAGGTTGGGGGAGGGCTTTGGCTTGAGTCTGTTCCCACAGCAGGCAAGCCCTCTGGCCTCCTCAGGATCTGGAGCATGGGCGCGGAGAGATGGTGGAGGAAGACCTGGACGCAGCCCTTCCCCTGCCTGACGAGGACGAGGAAGACCTCTCCGAGTACAAATTCGCCAAGTTCGCTGCCACCTACTTCCAGGGCACGACCACGCACACCTACACCCGGCGACCGCTCAAGCAGCCGCTGCTGTTCCACGACGATGAGGGCGACCAGCTGGTGAGGGCTGGGGCTGCATGGGTCCCCAGGTGGCAGGTCCCTGGGGGGCAAGACAAGGACGGACTTCACCCTGATGCCCGGGCCACATGCACACAGTCTCACAGAGCAGCGGAGCTCCTTGGGAGCAACTCGGCTCCAGCACTGGAGCCCGGCATCCCCCTGCAGTCCCCTCCCCAGGCCGCCCTGGCCTACTGGGAAGGCTCAGCCAGGCGCTGTGTCAGTGTGCCCTGATGTGGCTCTGCCCCCAGGCGGCCCTGGCGGTCTGGATCACCATCCTGCGCTTCATGGGGGACCTCCCTGAGCCCAAGTACCACACAGCCATGAGCGATGGCAGTGAGAAGATCCCCGTGATGACCAAGATTTACGAGACCCTGGGCAAGAAGACCTACAAGAGGGAGCTGCAGGCCCTGCAGGGCGAGGGTGAGGTGAGGCCCAGCCCCCAACGGGTCTGTCCATGTCCTCCCAGGCCTGTTGGAATGGCCGCCTGGTGTCCCCAGCCTCAGGGGCTCCCCAAAAGGAGCATCCTAAAATTGGCCTCTACCTCACCTCCCTGACCCCACCCCTCCTCTGTCTACCTGTGGGAACAAATGTGCACACATTCCACAAACTGCAAAATGCAGATCATGGTTGGCCGAGATCTGTGCAGTCAGAGGCAGGGGCAAGCTCTGGGCAGCTTTCCCGAGCCTCTGTTTTCCTGTCCATCACAGGGCTGGTGCAGGAAGTGGGGGATGAGAGGGTGGCAGCGTGGGGTATGCCTCGTAAACATTAGCGTGGAGGTGAGCCCAGCCTCTAGCCGTAGCTCTGGTGTCCTTTGCTCTTGTCATTACTTGGGGCCCAGTCACTTGAGCCTGACCTTGTCTGTCCCACAGACGCAGCTGCCGGAGGGGCAGAAGAAGAGCAGCATGCGGCACAAGCTGGTGCACCTGACCCTGAAGAAGAAGTCCAAACTGACAGAGGAGGTCAGGGCACACCCTGGAGTGCCTGAGGAAACGCAGGGTGGGGCCTGGCTGAGCTTGGGGACGACAGGGAGCCTCTTCCCAGGGGAGTGGCCTGGACCGTGTAGGGAGCCACTGGGCAGATAGAAGTGCATGGAAGGGGGCAGTGAGCTCAGGCTGGGGCCAGATCCAGGAGGACTTCCCAGAAGAGGGGCCTGGAGAGCTGGAGAGGGCTGCAGTGGCACATGGTGAGAGGGAGGACATTTCCTGCCAGTGCAGGGACCCAGTGCATTTGATCCAAGGACTGTTCAGACTCTACAAACTTTTGGGGGTAAGAGTGCCCATGGGGTGTTAACACTACTAATTTGTTTGAACTCTCATTCAGTCACCTGTCCTCTTCTGAGCGCCATCCTGGCCCTGTGTTCCAGGACTGTGCAGGAGGGGAGGGCAGCAGACAATAACCAAGGCATCTGCAGTAGAGGGGACTGGCTCCCTCATCCCCCTACATTCCCACACATCAGTCCCTCTGTCTAAAATTCCTCCTTCCTCTTTTCTGCCTGGGCGTCACCTCCTCCAGGAAGCCTGCTCAGACCGCTCTACAGTAGAGTCATGCTCCTCCTTAGGGCTTCTGTAGTCTGCTTTGCCTCTGCCATTGTCCTCTTCCCCATCCGAGGCTCAAAATCTAGTCCTGCAGCCACGTGGCCCCAGATTTGAATGCCAGCTCTGCTGCCGGTATCTGAAGGGCCTGGTTTGGTGGGGGCGGGTGGTGGAAATGCCCACCAGTGGGCTCCAGGGAAGATGGCGTGAGAGCATAGCTGTGGGTGTTCCATGGAGGTGAGGCCCTCCTCCACCCCTTCTGCCTGCAGGGGCACACTTCTACCGCTCCCCTCTCAGTCTGGGCTCCAGGCGGGGTGTGGGCTGGCACGGTGGGCTGTGTGAAAACAGACAGGAGAAATGCATCTGTCAGAACCCAGGCCTGGAACTGTTCACATGGACACCAGGGCCCCAGGGATTGGAGATGGTGACTGGATGGTTGGACCCATGGTGTATACTGGTGTCAGAGTTGTGGCCCACCCTGGAGAGATAGGGGTCCCACCAAGAGTCAGAGGATCAGGTCCTTGTCCTGGATGAAAGGGCTTCACTGGAGGAGGCGGAGGGTTCAGGGAACCTGCCAAGGAGCCTGGTCCCTAGCAGGCGGCACCAGGCCAGTGCTGCCCAACTGTCTGGGCCTCATTGATGCCATGTCAGTTCTGTGCAGGGTCGGGGAGGGGGCAGGGCTGGGGCCATAATGGTGGTGGGGAGCCCACCCTTCCAGCCCTTCTCAGGATCTGCTCTCCAGGGGAGTGGGAGACCCCCACATGAGCCAGGGACCCCCTCACTTAACCCTGCCCCGGGCTGAGCCTTGTCCCCTCCCCCGTCCAGGTGACTAAGAGGTTGCATGATGGGGAGTCTACGGCGCATGGCAACAGCATGCTGGAGGACAGGCCCACGTCCAACCTGGAGAAGCTGCATTTCGTCATCGGCAACGGCATCCTGCGCCCAGCGCTCCGGTCAGTGCCTGTGGAGCTGCTGGCTTGGGAGGCAGCCCGCGCTTCTCAGATTGGGGCTCTGAAGGGATTTGGGGGCCGAGTTGTGGTCTTGTCACCTTGGCAATGGATGAGGCCAAGCAGGCCTGGGTTTAGCTCTGCTGCTAGCTCCTCATGTGACTTTGATGGAGTTATTTAATCTCTCTGAGCCTCAGTTCCTTTACCCATAAAGAGGGAATAACCCAGCACCTACCTCCTAGGCATGTGGGCAGGTGGAACTCTGGAGAGGGTGTCAGGCCCCATGGTAGGTACAACTGTTCTCATTATCAGATGCATCTCCTGCCATAGGCCCAGTCCTGCCAGCTCCAGCCTATGGGTGGGGTTCCTGCAGCCCATGTGCCTGGGAACCCTGCAAGGGCCTCCTTTGTTCAGGTCCCTAGGGTGGTGGGGAGGAGATAGAGTGATCTAAGAGGCACCAGCAGCAATAAAGGAATCAACTCAGCTAAGTCAGTGGAGGGAAGACAGCTAGGACTTTGCTGAGGACTCCCTCAGTGTAAGATGGCCAGTTAGGAGAGCTGATCCTGTGAATCTTTGCATACTGGTTGGGAGGACAGCAGGATAGGGCTGTGGCAGAGGCTTGGGCCCATTTCACTGACTGAAACACTGAGGTCCAGAGAGGGGAAGAGACTTGCCTCAAGGCCCTAGTCTCCCTGACCTCCTGCCTTCCAGGCATTGCTGCTGGAGGTCAGTTACTACCTCACTGGAGATGGTCAATCACCCAGGGCCACCTGCCTCCAGGAAGAAAAGGTAGCTGCCCAAGGTGTGTTAAAGGGGCAAGAATTTGCCTCCCAATTGTCTCTTAGACCTAAACTTGTCAGTCCTGGGGAACACAGTGTCTGAATCCCTGGGCTGAATCAGAAGGCTGGGTGTTGAATCTCTGAGGGACCATGGCTAAACCCTCCCTTCACTTGGCCTTAGCTCCCAAGTGTAAGTGAGAAAGCTTTCACTGATCTGTGATGAGATTGGAAAAATATAATGTAAATCTGATTTATCGAAAGAAATGTTTTTGTTCTAAGATTCTACCTTTTCTGCTTTTTGGATATTAAAATTACATTTGCTTTATGAAATGACTGTGATACAGACAGTGGGCAGATTGTGTACGGTGTGTTTTAAATGACCTTATTTGTCATGATAAAAAGCAAGCAACCTCAGAATTAATTTTGAAGTTGCACTGGCCCCTGAGCCCTGAAGATACAGGGAGCTGGGAGCAGCTGATTCAGATAATTGCCCCTTCCTGCCCCGCCCTGCTCTTCTGAGAGGGACACTCAGTCGGGAGCGCCGCCTGGTGGTCATTTCGTTATCGACGTCCTGTCCTTGGTCCTGACCTGGCAGGCAGCGACTTCCCGGGGGGAAGCTAGCCTTTATGGAGGATTTACTGTGCCAGGTGCTTTCTAAGCCTTGGCTCATTTTTCTTCACAGAAGACCTGCAAGGAAGGTTGTATCTTTCCCTTTAAAGTGAAAACAAAACAAAACTACCTTTATTGCTTTGATCTGATTCACAAAATTAATACATGGCCACTTAAGTACTGTATTCAAACATTATGGAAATATAGCGAATGAAAGTCAAAGCCCTACCCCTTCCACCTCCCAGACAGACTCCCCAGATGTGTTTGCTGTTTCTGCTCTTCCAGTTGCCATCAGTAGAAATTGTTGCTGCTGCCGTGACTGTAGGCAGGGCTCGGAGAGGGCAACTCACCTGCTTAGGCCACCCAGCTGGTGAGGGACAAGGAGGGACATCCCATGCTTCTCATCAGGGTGATCACCAGCATGCCCCAGAGCCAGAGGCGCACCTCTCTCTGGGTCCTGGGGACCTGGCTGTGGATCTGGATTGGAGTCAGGAGCATGCTTTGTGCCTGATGCATCTGCCTCCAAGGCCAGACCCTCTTCGTGGCTCCATAGCTTTCCCAGGGTGGCCACAGGCCGCTGCCTCCTGGGTGGTCCAGGGCAAGAGGGAGAGGACAGCATGTTGTGTGTCCCACCAGTGGCTGGGCGGGGCTGGGCTTCTCTGACGCTGTCTCCCTTCCTTGCTTCTCTGCCTGCCTAGGGATGAGATCTACTGTCAGATCAGCAAGCAGCTCACTCACAACCCCTCCAAGAGCAGCTACGCCCGGGGCTGGATCCTCGTGTCTCTCTGTGTGGGCTGCTTCGCCCCCTCTGAGAAGTTCGTTAAGGTAGGGAGGCTCTTGGCCTCCTGGGACGAGAAGGGAGTCCGAGGAGAGAACAAGGGGAGGAAGCGCTGCGGGGCTCAGCAAGGAAGCCCTGCCTGGGCCATCTCCTCCCAGGCCACAGCGCACCCCCCTGCCCCGTCCCATCCTGGCCCTCCTCCCAGGCTCCAGCCCTTCACTCTCTTCTCCCCTCAGCCTCTTTCTATTTAGGAAGAGACTGAGTTTGACAGCAGCATCTCCAGACCCTCCACTTAGGGTCTTGGAGCAGGCCCTGTGGTGGGTCTCAGGTCCCTTCCTTGACTGCACTTCAGTGCCAGGCCCTGGGTGCTGGGGACACAGAGGCAGAGCGGGTCAGAGCAGGACCAACCCCACTGGCCAGCGCCATGAGGAGGAGAGTGCTCTCCCAGTCGGAAGGAATCAGGGAGGTGGGCCTAGCAATTAGGCCAGGAGAAGAGAGGAGGAGTGGTGTGTGGGGTGAAGCAGGACGCACAGCTGAGACTGGACAGGGTGAGAAGAACGTGGTGGCCTTGTTGCCAGCCTGAGGTACATGGACTCGATCC
The DNA here is from genome assembly GCF_009829155.1 of Mustela erminea. NCBI lineage: Eukaryota > Metazoa > Chordata > Mammalia > Carnivora > Mustelidae > Mustela > Mustela erminea. The sequence goes on along the minus strand of NC_045622.1, from coordinate 53,034,204 downwards.
CAAGGGCAGCAGAGCGGAGCCCCAGAAGGAATGGAGGGACGTGGATGACTGGGCCTCAAGCCAGTCCCGAATGTGGGTGCAAGGGCTGGAAGCAGGAGACCTGGTGGCTGTTGTCACATTCTCGGAGCGGAGGCTGGAGTGGGGGTCCCTCAGCCAGTCCTCTGTCTGCAGTACCTGCGCAACTTCATCCACGGGGGACCGCCCGGCTACGCTCCGTATTGTGAGGAGCGGCTCAGGAGGACCTTTGTCAACGGGACACGGACGCAGCCGCCCAGCTGGTTGGAGCTGCAGGTGTGGCCCCGGCCCCACCCAGGCATGCGTGCATGTGTGTGTGCACGTGTGGGCGTGTGTGTATCTAGTGCACTCCAGTGGCCCAGAAACATTCCCCACTCTAGGATTCTATGGTCCTTTAAGTTCTGGAATCCCAGGCTTGTTGGAACAGGAAGGCGCCCAATGGACTCCCATCTGTTTCACAATCAAAGTGACTTGGGCAGGGGATTCCCTCTGTGTCTTACTAGCTGTACTTCATCTGTAATGTTGCAGTGATGACACTCATTCCCTAGGGTCTTGTGAGGGTTGCATGATGTGAGGGCAGAAGCCCCCGGCCAGTGGCAGTGCTCGGCCTCCCAATCCCAACGCCCAGGCTCAAGGCCTTAAAGGTGCTCTCAGGGCAGGGAATACTGCAAGGCTCCCTGGGCACCTGTGACCAGCTGTCAGGATATTCTGGTGGGATGCCTGGGTCTGTGGCTCTGGGCCAGCTCCAAATACCTAGGAGCAAGGAGCCGGGAAACCCAGAGGGCGTGAACAGGTCTGCAGTGAAAAGATCCCCACAAACCCTCTTCGGTCATTTTCAGGCCACCAAGTCTAAGAAGCCCATCATGTTGCCTGTGACATTCATGGACGGGACCACCAAGACCCTGCTGACCGACTCAGCCACCACGGCCAAGGAGCTCTGCAACGCGCTGGCTGACAAGATCTCGCTCAAGGACCGCTTCGGGTTCTCCCTCTACATTGCCCTGTTTGATAAGGTACGACCTCTATGCAACGCCCCCTTCTGGCACCACCCTGGTTCCTGTTCTGGGTCTGCCATGCACTGACTCAGGCCATCTCGGGCGATTACCTACCTTCCAGAGCCTTCGTTTCTTCTCAGCCACTGGTAACTCTGCCTCTGCCCAATTCATTAGGAATGTGGAGAGCATCTAGAAATCTGGTGGTACAGTAGTAGCTGGACACCCAGAGCTCGCTTCTGTCACGTACCTGGGCTGAATCAACCCTCCCCTGGTACTGGAGAGAAAACAAAGCAGACACGGACCTGTGTGGGGGGCATGGAGCTACTTAACTCTCTGAGATTCAGTTTTCTCATTTGCAAATGGGAATGTACATTTCTGTCCATTTTCTATGGTGGTTTCTGTTTGCTTGTTAATGACCACCTAGAGTGTGTGTAACCCTGGGCACATCTGGGCTGGGGGTGGGTGATTTTGCCTCCACACTCAGCAGTGCCACAGATAGCAGAGATGCCCATCGCCCCGCCACTCCGGCAGGGTCCAGGGACAGAACCACATTACCCGACAGTTTGCCTCAGTTTTTCTCACCTACACATAGCTCCCATGTTTTCAGTGGCCATTTGTCCGTCCAGGTTTCCCATAAGTCTTACATTAGGAAATGGGAAAGCCCACAAGGCTGTCCTGGCTCGGAGCCCATGGCTGGGATCCAGAGGTCTGATCCGCTTCCTGGGTGACCTGGACACATCCGTGCTTTTCTCTGAGCCCCAGTTTTCCATCTGAACAAGAACACTTGGCACCGTTGATGGTTCTCTGTAAGTCCTTCCCTGCCTGCTCAGCTTTTCACTGGGTGACCCCCAGCCTTGTGCCCGCAGGTGTCCTCCCTGGGCAGTGGCAGTGACCATGTCATGGATGCCATCTCCCAGTGTGAGCAGTACGCCAAGGAGCAGGGTGCCCAGGAACGCAATGCACCCTGGAGGCTCTTCTTCCGCAAAGAGGTCTTCACGCCGTGGCACAACCCCTCCGAGGACAACGTGGCCACCAACCTCATCTACCAGCAGGTGGTGCGAGGGGTCAAGTTTGGGGAGTACAGGTGTGAGAAGGTGAGTGACCATGAATCTTCTGCCTGATCTTGCTCAGCTCACAGCCCGCTATGTTCCGAATCTTGACTGAATGTTACTGTCTGGGACCCACCATTAGCTTCTGTGGAGGTTAGCCTGACTGAGGTTGCTTCTAGATTAACTCTGTCCACGGGGATGGGGCCTTTGAAGCCCAGTGTGAACTCTGCCAGTGGAAGGTGTCCACGCGTCTGCAGTGCTTGTGCCTGGTACAGTCTGTGCTTCAGAACGTGCTGTCTTGTTCTGCGTGCATCCAGGAAACCCTGTCCTTTAGACAAGAGTTTGCAAATGTGTACTCTCTTTGTTTCCTTTTAAAGGACAGGAATGATATGGAGTAGTAACTCGTGTTATGTTATTTTTATTGGCGGTGATGATGGTTCTCATGGTGCTTATGAATCTGTTGGTGACTGTGATGGGGCAGTAAGGAAAAGGTGATGGAAAGGAAGGCGGTGGGTGGTGGCGGCGGTGGTGATGGCAGAGGAAGCACTGGTAGACGTGTGGTCAGGATAGTGGTGGTGATGATGATGGTGCTGAGGATGTGGCAGGGTTGGTGGCCCTGGAAGGTGCTGGGTTGGTGATGGTGACAGTGGTCATGGTGGTGTGGAGCTGATCCTCACCCAGAAGGCATGAGTATAGCCGTATCAGTTGTTGAAATTCTGAAATGCTTTGAATGGTCTGGGAAGCATGTACTGCCCTCATCACCCCCAAGAGCCTTTCTCTCTTCCGCTTCTGCTGCAGCCCTGGTGAGTCCCAGATTGCCATGTACCCTCAGGCAGATGAGGGACAAATGCCCAGTCCCCATCACCCCGCCCTCAAAAGCCTCTGCGGCACAGCCTCCTTGTCTCTCACTACTGGGGCTATCCCAGGGAGGGGTGGTGATGGAGAGGGTAATGTGCGCCCACCCTTCACTCTGACAGTACCAGCAGTGCCAGGGCCCCCCTTCTCCCAGGCAGCCTGTCAGTCCCCTTTGCTGGCTCACGGGCTGGGAATGTGGTGATCACCAACAGCTGGGCCGGCCTCTCTGGGTTAGCTCATGTGCCTCTGTGCTGGTGTGAAGGGCACCGAGGAGAAGGCAGGGGTGTGGTCCTGCCCTTGGGGAACTCATGATTCCACTAAGCAGACAAGAACTTCTGGGGAATCCGTGAGAGCACAGTTTCCCAAAGCCTGGGGTCAACAGCTCCAGGAGGCAGGGCCCTGGGGCTTCGGGGATCAGAAAGGCTTCCCAGAGGGTGTGCGAACAGCACCCTCCCCTCCCTCCCCACCTAGGAGGATGACCTGGCCGAGCTGGCCTCCCAGCAGTACTTCGTAGACTATGGCTCCGAGATGATCCTGGAGCGCCTCCTAAACCTCGTCCCCACCTACATCCCTGACCGCGAGATCACGCCCCTGAAGACACTTGAGAAGTGGGCCCAGCTGGCCATTGCTGCCCACAAGAAGGTAGGAGGACAGGGCGGGGTCTGGGGAGAGGGACTCTCTGGTGACCTGGGCTGGGAGGCAAGGATCCAGACAATCAAAGAGGTCAAGCTCTCACTGGACATGTGTCTGCCCGCAGGGCGACTGGGAGACAGGATGGCATCCTCTACCTCCTGCCTCCCCAGCAGCTTTCCTCTGCCATGGATATCAGTTCACTTGTGTCCTATGCTGTCTACTCTGGGCTGGTGCCAGGGACATAGAGATGGATCAAATCCAGCCCTGTGGCCTCATGAGAGAAACCATGGGCATTGGGATGGGAGGGGGGCACCCTGCACTGGGCCGCAGCTGCATGCTAGAGCTGCAGCTCAGGAGTGTTGGTGCGTGCTGGGAGAGCTTCTAGGAAGCCCGCCCTTCTTTTTGCCTAAAAGAGCTCTGGCCCAGCTTCTTGCCCAGAGAACTTTAGGGACAGACCCCCTGACCCCCTTGCTTGAGGCCCCAGGCTCATAACCACCCCTGAGTAGCTCTTTCCAAGCTAAGGGGCCTGCCCAAGTAGTAGAGGAGGGGTGGGCTGGCTGCTGGAGGGGACCCACAGGCCTCTCTGTAATCCTGGCCCTAGTTGTGGGAGACCAGAGTTATCTTTGCACACAAGATCCTGGGGTCTCTGCAGACGAGCAGTCTTTCAGCTTTTTATACCCCATGCCCTCTTCCCCAACCAGAGGCCCCATGTGCCTCTCCCACCCAAGTCTTTGCCTTCCCTGATGAGTTGCCCACAAGCCTCCCCTCTTCTCTGAAACTGCCCCACTCCCTCTCTATATCTAGGCCTGGCTCTGCCACCAGGCCCTCCCCTTTCCTGCAGCCCCCTGCAGAAGAGATGCGAGTTTTCCTTCTAGCCCTCTGTCTCTTTGTCCAGGCAACCCCCTGCTCCTCACCTCTCCCTCCCTGTCACCTGCCGAAGCCTGTCCACTCCACCTCGCAGATAGTTTCCAACCTTCTGCCCCTGCCCCCCACCTCCCCAGGGCCTCCTCAGTGTTCACTGTTGTCATGCACTTGGCACATTCTGGGCTGGCTGCCATTGCTCATTAATTGGTTCTGTTTGGGGTGCTTGCCATGTGTCAGACACTGTACCAGGCCCTGGGGACACAGCCGTGAAGGGAACAGAGGTGGTCTCTGCCCCTCATAGCCCACGACTGAGTTTGCTGTGTCTCTCCCTCGGACCAGAGCCTGTTGGCCCGTGTTCCATATCCCAGGGCCATTCTTCTCATAGAGAGGAAAGCTGTGAACTAGCATGGTTTTTAGGGCCCAGTGGGTAAAAACGTTTTATCTGGGAACAATTTCAAACTTACAGAGAAGTTGCAAATTCAAAAACCTGGAACCATATGCCCCTCTGCTTCACCCAGACTCACTGGTGGTTCTGTGCTGTGTTTGCTTTATGGTCCTCTCTCTCCGCATACGCACACGTGGTTTCTTCTGACCCCGTCCCCTCGCAGGAGGGCCCTGCTTCCAGCCCTCTCCACACATAGCAGGCACGGGTGTCTTTGCTCATGTTTGTGTAGAGATGACAGATAGCTTGAGTTCCATTTGATACGTCCAATTCTACTCCAACCCCACCAAGTTGTTAATAGGGCTCCAAGTGATATTTTTTGATAGTAAAATGCCAGCCCTTTCGTCTTCTGCCAGCACCATTGCATCACCAGCTGGCTGCTCCAGCCCTCCCCTATGTGATGATCTTCCTCCTTCCCAGGTTCGCCTGTCCGGTTCTGCTAACAGCCCAGTCTGGCAGTGGCTGCCTCTTCTACACTTCCGTGTGACCTGGCTCTTCTATGTCCCTTCCCCACCCCTCTTCCTGGTGTGGCACATACATGCCTGCTTAGCCACACGTGCCCATATCCCAGATGCCTCCTCCTCACCCCTGACTTTGGGCCTTGCACACATGTGGGCCAGGACTGTGGGCTTTTCTGTCGCGGCTGAATTGGCAGCTCCCTGCAGGTGTGACCTGTGCGGTGATGGGGTTGGCTGTGGGCTAATGGGGTGTGACAAGGCCAGGTGGCACAGGAGGACACCTTAGTTCCAGGGCTTTCCTGGACTGGGGGCCACAGATGTTGGATTTCCAGACAGAGCTGATGTGACATCTTTTTCCCCCCTGTCCATCCCCCTTAGGGGATTTATGCCCAGAGGAGAACTGATGCCCAGAAGGTCAAAGAGGATGTGGTCAATTATGCCCGTTTCAAGTGGCCCCTGCTCTTCTCCAGGTTTTATGAAGCCTACAAATTTTCAGGTACCCCCCCGGCCCTCCTGCCTCCCCGCCTTCCTCCTTGCCCTCTCCCACCCCGCACTCTGGCTCCAGACCACCACGGAAGGGAGGGATGGCCTGAGCCAGACTCCAGTCAGCCCAGCTCCGCTTGTGGGCTTGCTTGCTCATTCCAGGTCAACAAGTGCAGGGTGGCTCCTGTCTCCCGACAGTCTAGGTGCTTAGCAGCACTTTGGGTGAGACGATGGAAGGCCTGCTGACATAATTCAGCATCTGCCGTGTACAGAGGCAGGCAGCCCAGAGTCTAGGCTGCACTGACTCTGCACTGTGGACATGACAGACACAAACCCACTTGGGCCATTGGCTCAGCCATCCTTGGGGCCGAGTGACCGGGCACCTGTTCCATGCTGGGCCCTGTGCTGGTGTCAGGCGTCACAGAATCACCAGATATCTGGCTGGAGGGAACCTTGGGGCTCAGCTGACTCCCTTCCCATAGCCCACCTCCTTCCAGGGCAGGGACTTGTCCAGAGCTGCACGATGAACAGAGGCAGGGCCAGGACTCAGACAAGTTTCCTGATGTCAGTGCTGTCTTCCCACTGCAATTTGAATTTTGACTTGTAGGGAGGTTGTGCTCTCCAAGGCTCAGTTTCCCCATCTGTAAAATGGAAATCTGTTTCCCTCCCTGGGGGGCATGAGGACTGGGAAGTGCTGTGCTGTGAGTGGGGCTGCCTCCCTGTCACTGCCTTGGTCTCTGCCCCAGGCCCCAGCCTCCCCAAGAATGACGTCATCGTGGCAGTCAACTGGACGGGAGTCTACTTCGTGGACGAGCAGGAGCAGGTGCTCCTGGAGCTGTCTTTCCCTGAGATCATGGCCGTGTCCAGCAGTAGGTTAGTCCAACCCCTCCCACGCCTCCCTTCCGTGCAGAGCAGGCTGTCTGACAAGGCACAACGACCCGCAGCAGGGAGGTGTCAAGCCCAGTGCTCTGATTCTGCACTGTCTGAAGCAAGAAGGGGCAGATGGAGACACAGACTGACAGAGGGGAAAGGAGAGGGCTCCTGGAGCTTTCCTGGGGGTCTGGGGGCCTTTGGGGAGTCGCTGCCTCATAGAGGATATCACTGAGGTGCAGAGACATGTAGTCTCCTGTCCTGGTCCCACATGATTGAGCAGTTTGGGCCGCCCTGTGCAGACCTCTCAGGCACCTACCGCCCCGCCCCGATTGGGGCCGAGCGGCCACTATGGGGCGTCACTGGCATTCAGAGATGGGTGTAGGCAGCTAGGAGGACAGCCAGGGGCAGTCAAGTGTGTACAAAGAGGGCCTGGCCTGGGATCCTGGGGCTCAGGTGGGACTCACGTCCATGTCCTTGCCCCTGAAGTGGAGCTGTTAACACTTGCCTTCAATAACAGTGGTGAGGACTCAAAGTAACCATCCGTGGGAGAGCTCTGGAAACTGAAAGGTGTGGGCACACTAGAGCAGTGGTGGGAGGGGTTCCTGGAATAGCCTTGTGTTCCCAGCAAGCCCTCCCCAGATGCCTGGCTTAGGAGAATGTCTCTGGGCAGCATCTGCTGTGGGCTGGGGCTGGGCCTGTGCTGAGCACAGGGACGTAGGACGCTAACATAGGCCTTGCCCTCTTGCAGCCCCCTTCAGTTGAGGGAGGAGACAGACATTGAATGGGCTGTTTTAAGGCAAAGACCAGTGTGGTAAGGGCTGTGGGAGGGCAAGGAGGACTACCTGGAGGAAGGAGTATCTAGGCTGAAATTTGAAGGGTGAGTAGGAATTAGATAGGCAAAGGGAACTAGGCCGGGCCCCTGCAGACCTCGCTCTGCACCAGGTGTGACTTTGGCAGAGCCATGTCTCACCCAGGTGGGACCGTGTCTGACTGCGCTGGCCTTGGTCTCCTTCAGGGAGTGCCGTGTCTTGCTCTCGCTGGGCTGCTCTGATCTGGGCTGTGCTGCGCCTCACTCGGGCTGGGCAGGACTGACCCCGGCTGGGCCCTGTTCTCCGTGTTGGTCCTGCAGGGGAGCGAAACTGGTAGCCCCCAGCTTCACGCTGGCTACCATCAAAGGGGATGAGTACACGTTTACCTCCAGCAACGCTGAGGACATCCGTGACCTAGTGGTCACCTTCCTGGAAGGGCTCCGAAAGAGGTCTAAGTACGTGGTGGCCCTGCAGGACAACCCCAACCCTGGTGAGTGGCTCCTGGCACAGGGCGCCAGGCCCCGAGGTTCATGGGCATCAGGCAGATCACATACCTTGGCCTTGGCCTGGCATTTAAGACTGCCAGTGCTTGTTACTACCCCTCCCAGATACCCTTGGCTCCACCTGGACCAAAAGCCAAATTCTGCACCCTCCCTCTGTGCCCCATGGGGAGTCTTCCTCTCCTGCCCCTTCCACACTTACCACCCATCACCTTCTCCAGGTGGTATCAGGGGTTCCTCCTCAGTAGTCTCCAAACACCCACTGTCTTCAAGTGATGACATCAGTAATAGCTACTCTCACTGAGCCCTCCCCAGGCCTCCAAGGCTCTGGGCAGAGTTTGGAAAGGAGAGAGGTAAAACGGACTCTGGCCCTCTTCTCAGCTGGGAGAGGAGCTGGAAACAGCCCCTGTGACAGTGCAGTGACCAGGGAAGCCCAGAGCCTCTGGGTGGCTGGAGGGGAGGCCCCCGGGCAGCCCGGGGCTCAGGGAGAAGGTATGTGTGGGCAGAGTGTTTGAGGCAGAGAGGAGAGGACAGACCCAGTACAGAGCCTGGAGAAAACACGGCATGTCTGGGAGCTGCAGATAGTGTGGCTGGGCTGGTATAGGTGAGGAAAGGGAGGAAAGGTAGAAGCGAAGGGGAAGAAGTCAGGAAACCCAGCCCACAACAGCCCTGTGAGCGTGTTGAAGAGGCTTTCTTCCCAGGGCAGTGGGGAGCCACAGAAGGCTTGTGAGCACAGGAGTATCCCCTTCCAATGGCCATGTCTGTGTGAAGGGTTGTGGCAAGGTGGAGGCAGGGTGACCAGCAAGCAGACATGAGAGAGGCAGGGCCTCAGTTATTCAGTGGGGAGGGATAGCTTATAGGTCATCAACCCAAATAAAGATGTTCCATCCAGCCTCTCTCTCTGCCCCCACCTCTGCCTCCCAGCGGGGGAGGAGTCGGGTTTCCTCAGCTTTGCCAAGGGAGATCTCATCATCCTGGACCATGACACAGGAGAGCAGGTCATGAACTCAGGCTGGGCCAACGGAATCAATGAGAGGACCAAGCAGCGTGGGGACTTCCCCACTGACTGCGTGTATGTCATGCCCACTGTCACCTTGCCACCGCGGGAGATTGTGGTATGTGGCTTGGGGGTGGCAGATGGATAGGAGTGTCCTCTGGGTCTCTCTTTGTCTTCTTTGCATATCTGTAAAATGGAGTGAAGAATTATAATAGATTTATGGTCTGCAGGTCCTGTGAAGAAGATCTGGGGGTCTTACAGGACCACAAACTTTGAGCTGGGGAAGCTGTCAAACCTGTGCTAGGTGGTGAGGGGCCTAGAAACTGCATCAGATGAGGAACTGCTGGGGGTGAGGGATGCGAGGAGAGTGGGGAAGGGAAGCATCACCTCGCACTGCCTGTGAGCAGAGCTGGGAAGGAAGACCATGGCCCTTCTGGATCGCAGCCCTGAAGACTCAGAGCCCGGCTTTGCAGGCAGTTGCTGAGCTAGGCACTGCTGACTGGGCAGTTCTCTCACCACATCCCCCTACTTCAGCCAGCCTCTATGACAGACCTGGCCTGCTTCGGACACAGGATATTCAGGAAAGGATCCTGAGTCCAGCATGATGGAGGCCACAGTAGCTTCAGAGATCCCAAAGAGTTGGAAAGGACTCCCGGGGTCAGAATGGTGTGAGGGTCAACCCCATGGCGGCAATCTTCCCCAGCCCCAGTCCAGATGACTCTGAGTTTTACCATGTTGATCCCGGGAGCCCCAAGTGAAGAGCTGACCTCAGACTTCTATTTCTTGGTTTCTAGGCCCTGGTCACCATGACCCCTGACCAAAGACAGGACGTTATCCGCCTCTTGCAGCTGCGGACAGCAGAGCCTGAGGTGCGCGCCAAGCCCTATACGCTGGAGGAATTTTCCTACGACTATTTCAGGTGATGGGGAAAGCGTAGAGGGGGACTAGGAGAGTGAGCCGTGGGCTTCTGTTACTGTAGTCTGTGCGGTGGGGTTGCCTTGGGATGCTCCTGCCTGGGGGCAGGGACAGTATCAGAGGGAGCAGGGGAACAGTTTGTTGAGATAACCCTTCCTGTGTCATTTTGTCCTTTCATTTAATATATTGCAACTGTGGTGTGGCCATCCCAGGTGGGGTCCTGGGCACTCATGACCAGTGCCTGCCTCACCAACTCACAGTCCTGGTGGGGAGCTAGGCACAAAATTGGGCAGCTGTGATTGTGTGTGCCCAGCATTGTGGTGGGGATGCTGGGGGATGGGAGTGGGGTTGGAAGATAGGCTTTCTGGAGGAGGTGGCGTCTGAGCTGAGCTATATAGGGGGTGACCCAGCAAGGCCAGAGCAGAGAAAGCAGAGAGGAACAGAGGGGAGGAGACCATGGAGGCGGGCAGGGCTGGCTTTCTAGCTGAGAATGTAAGGTCCAGGGAGGGCTGATGACTCACCCCAAGTCAGTCTGTGCAACAGAAAGAGTAGGGCCTTCTGTCTCCATAACAGGTGGGAGAGGGGCGGGTCTTACAACCTGGGGGTCAGTGCCAACTGTGTTGTGTCAGGCCCCCACCCAAGCACACGCTGAGCCGGGTGATGGTATCCAAGGCCCGTGGCAAGGACCGGCTGTGGAGCCACACACGGGAACCACTCAAGCAGGCACTGCTTAAGAAGATCCTGGGCAGCGAAGAGCTCTCGCAGGAGGCCTGCATGGCCTTCATTGATATCCGCACCTGTGCGGGTGGGCACCATGGGCCCCAAGGAGGGGACTTCCAGGGAGCGGGGGTCGCTAGGCCCCTGCCTCTAGGGTTTCCATCCAGATACCTACTTCCTTCTGAGGGGCCTAGTTGGGTTGTGGGCAGCGTGGAGGGCTGTGGATCCATTTGCCTGGCACCAACAGTGTGTGAGTGGCAGCCTCATCCATGGTCTCCTCTGACCCTGTTCTTTGGTTCACAGATGCATACAGTGTCATGTGCTAGGCCAGGCATGGAGACATAGCTGTGACCAGGGCCAGTCCCTGGCCTCATGGCATTTACAGCTAAAAAGGCAGACATGCTGATCGGGACTGTGCTGTGATGGGGCAGAACTGATGTGGGCTTGGAGGAGGGCAGGATGGCCTTCCTGGAAGAAGGGGTATCGAGGCTGAGATCTGAGGACTGAGCAGGCCCTAGTCAGTCAAAGGGGAGATGAGTGGGGAGTGTTCCAGATGAATGAGCATGCCTGGATGGCCTGAATCACAGAATGATGCAGCATGCAGAGGTCTAGAAGGAAATCTGAAGATGTGGGCTGACTAATGAAGGGCTCCCAAGTCCCGCTAAGAAGCTTGGACTGTATCCCAAGGCCATGAGGAGCCCCTACGTGATAGGATGGCACAGTCAGATTTGTGATTTGGAACATCCGCCCTGGTTGCTGTGAGGACTTTGGATGTGGGGTGGGGACAAGGTGGGATCACTGGTGAGGCGGTGGTCAGAGGAGTGGAGGAGAGGGAGGGCAGTCAGCATAGAGAGTGGGGTGGGTGGGTCAAGCCCATCTCCTGAGTGAGTAGTCTGAGGCCCGGGGTCACACACTGGGGTGGGGGCAGACCCCGTTAAAGAGTGTGGCCTGCTGGGTCAGTGTCACCCACCCCCTGCTCCCACTGGTTGCAAGCCCTTCCTTGACGGCTCCCCACCCGTGCTCAAGTACATGGGCGACTACCCATCCAAGAGGACGCGCTCAGTCAATGAGCTCACTGACCAGATCTTTGAGGGTGCCCTAAAGGCTGAGCCCCTGAAGGATGAGGTGTACGTGCAGATCCTGAAGCAGCTGACTGACAACCACATCAGGTGGGTGGGAGTGGTGGCGGGTGAGGGACGTCTTCCCCCACTAGTACTCACACATGAGCACCCACCCTCCTGAGGCAGCAGCTGTCCCACCTGGCAGCAGTCCTTCCTCACTCAGGACAGGAAGCTGCCCTTGGGCCCCCTCACGTCCCACCTCTGCCTCAAGGCCCGAGGTCAAGAACCAAGAGGTGGTGGCTGCGCCCTCAGAATCGGTCCAAGTTTAATAGCACCAGCTCCTCCTAAACTTCCTGCCACTCACTGCCGAACCTCCTCTTGACACCTCTTCCCAGCCCAGACTCCACTGTCAGCCTGCAGGTTCTGCCCATGAGCCTGTGTCTCAGCCTGGCACAGCTGTGTCCTGCTGGCCGGCTTCTAGAAGCTCTGGCTGAGAACTCACACAAGCTGAAGGGGCTGAGTCCCAGAGTGTGTTACTTTCTCCCTGCCTGGCTGGTTCTTGGCAGGAAGGGGACTTCAGGCCCATGCTAAGTGTGAGACTGAGAGAAGTCCCACCCTTATGCCCAGATCCCCAGTTCCCTCCTCAGCTTTGCCATTTTCTGCCTCTCTTACAAAATTTATCACTCAACCTTACATCAGATAGCTTCACGCTGCCAAACCACAGCCAGCATTTATCTCTTTTTTTGCGCACCAGAATTTGCCTCAGCCTTCAAAACTGAGATCAGAGGTCACCTCCTCCTAGAAGCCCTCTGTGCTTCTCTCCTATCAGGCCCAAGGACTCAGAGTGGTGCCTGAGGGAGCCCAGGGCCCGGTCTAACTCTGTGCTATTCAAGAATCCATGGGTTAAAGAGCTTCTGCCCGAACAAGGATCACACACTGCTTCCATCTCGCCGGGAAACAAAATCTTAGCTGGACCAAGAGTGCTTGGTTGATACAGCTGGCTTTCATTCTGGCACAAGCACTGGCTGGCCGGCTGTGTCGCCACTCACAGAGTGGCCCACCGCACTCTGACTAGCACTCTGGCTGTCATGGAGCTGGGTCACGGCTGGCACGCACTGCCACGGTGAGGAGCCGAGGGATGTGCTGCTCCTCGGGGCCCTCAGACGCTTGGCTGGCCTCTTCCGGCAGGTACAGCGAGGAGCGGGGCTGGGAGCTGCTCTGGCTGTGCACGGGCCTCTTCCCGCCCAGCAACATCCTCCTGCCACACGTGCAGCGCTTCCTGCAGTCCCGCAAGCACGGCCCGCTCGCCCTCGACTGCCTGCAGCGCCTCCAGAAAGCCCTGAGGTAAGGCCCCACGGAGCGGAGGCAGCAGGCACAGAGCTTGGGGCAGGGGTTGGGAGGTGTCCCCTGGGGATGAGGACGTGACCACACAGTAGGTGGGATATGTCCCTGGGGTAGCACAGCTGCCAGCCAGCCTGAGGTGGTGCCCACTCGGGACACACTTGGTGTCTGGCTGCTCAGAGGGGCTGAGGCAGGCCTTGTGGTCTGCTGTGGAGGCAGGCCCCCAGGCCCCACCTCCTGTTCTGCAAAGCCCCCTCGGTCCTCTGCCTCGTTCCGTCCCCTCCACAGCCCTAGGTGGGGTGCTCTTCTCCTCTCATCCTACAGTTGAGGAGCTGGAGGCTCTGAGAGGTTATGTGACTGTCACCTGGTAGGAAGTGGTGGACAAAATTAGAATTGGGGTCTGGCTCCAAAGGTCCCCCTGCTCCCTGCTCCCCATGGCCCAATGAACCTGCTGCCTCCTGACTGCTCCTCCATCCATCTCCTGGTTTTCAGAAATGGGTCCCGGAAGTATCCCCCACACCTGGTGGAGGTGGAGGCCATTCAGCACAAAACCACCCAGATTTTCCACAAGGTCTACTTCCCTGATGACACCGATGAGGTGAGGGCCTCTGGCTTCTTGGTCACTGGATGCTCCTGAGGGCCAGGCTGAAGACACAGGGAACAGTCCTGATGCCTCTCCCCTGCCTTCCCCACATGTGCCCCCACCCTCCTGCTCCTCAGCGGAGTCAGGGCTCAGCTGAGGGTTAGAGACTCCTGAGTCAGGAGGCCTGGGGTTCCCTGTCCAACCTCCTGTTATCTCCAGCAGCTTCCCTCTCTCCTAGGAGTCTCTGGCTCAGAGAAAAGTGCTTTCTGCCTCAGAGCTGAGGTCTGTGCCGGTGCCACCTCCCTTCTGCTGGCTCTGTACCTGGGCACAGGCCCGCCTGCCCCTGCCCCCTGCCGCCCAAGCCTCCCCATTGCCCTGAGCCCACTTCCCTGCAGGCCCCTTCCTTCCTCCTCACCGGCCTGGTTGTGGGTCTCCTTGACCAAAGGTCCTGTCTGTCTTCCCATTGTGTCCATTAGGTCAGGCTGCTGCTTGACTGCTGCTCCCCGCTCCATCTGAGCACAGGGTCTCATTCAGAGGAGTGAGTCCAGCACTGAAACTTCTAGCTTAAAAAGCAGTTTTAAAAACTTTAGAGACTAGAAACTCGGAAATGCCGTAATAGGATTCCAGTGACAAGGACAACAAGTCAAGAAATCCTTTCCTGTCCTTCCAGTGGAAGGTTAAATGAAGCAGTGCCCTGACCTCCACCCCAGGCTCCTTCCCCTCTCTCCTTTTTCCTCCCTTTCTGGAATTTGCTTTCTTCTTCCTCCGGCCTCTCTCCTCCCAAACACCCTGCCCATCTGTGCCCCCTGCCCCTCACCCCCATGCTTGCATAGCCAGGCCCAGAACCCTGGAAGCAGAGGTCAAGTCTGTGTGGGGGGTGGGGAGGACACAGTCTGGGAAGGTCCAGACAGGAGTTGACTTCTTCCTTTTCTTAAATGCCATGCCCAGCTCTAGACCCATGGGGAAACCCCTCTCTTGGAGGGTGGCCTCCATGGGAGGGGAGGGGAGAGGATGGGAGGCGACAGGAAGGGGCTCAATTATAGTTGCAGGCACAGACAGAGGGATGCAGGGGGCCCCAGCAGAGGCCTTGCTAGAGCCAAGTAACTGCTCCTTCTCCCAACACTCCTCAGGCCTTTGAGGTGGAGTCCAGCACTAAGGCCAAAGACTTCTGCCAGAACATCGCAGCCCGGCTGCTCCTCAAGTCCTCAGAGGGATTCAGCCTCTTTGTCAAAATTGCAGACAAGGTGGGTTGTGGATCCCTGGCTTCCTATTAGGCCACTGTCAGTCTGTCTGTTGGAACATTTGCTTGGGCTATAGGAGCTAGGAGCTTGTAGGGCAGCAGGGAGGGGAGAGAGAATGGGGGAGGGAGGAGAGGAGAGGAGAGAGTTGTGCTTGCATGTGGCATCGGGGTCCCTCTCCTTATATCCCCTTACTTATAGCAGCTTCCTTCAAATCTTGCTCTTCTGGTGCATAGCAGAGCACGGCCTCGAAACTCTTGGGAGCCATGTGGTACTTTATGTTCTGGATACACCAGGCTCAGCACTCTGCCACAACACACATGTACTTCCAGATTTGATTTGACTGGTCCTTCGGCAGCCTTGCTGAGACCGATTAACCGTCGAAATAACCCTTGAAAGGAGGGTGATTATCCCTCACCTAACAGATCACAAAACCTGGACTCAGAAAGGTTAAGTAACTCATCCAAAGTCGCACAGCAAGGATGCAGACCCAAGCAGGTCAGACTCCAAGGCACAGGCCCCTGTCACCATAACATACCGTTCTCCCCAGCTTCTGTGTCCGTGGAGGTCAAGGGCCCAGTTTTAGAACCTCTTCTTGTGGGAAGGCTTCCCTCACCACATCAGGTAGATCAGGGGCTCACCCACAGTTTCCTGTGCACCCATGTCTGTCTCATTTCACAACTGTCCCCATGCCAGACGTGGGGGACCTGGAGAGGATCTCAGTGAGATCCTGGACCCAGAGGAGCTTGGAGCCTGTGGGAGGAGCAGGTCACGGATGCTGCAGAATGTCTAAGGGGGGACTAGGCCCCATTCTTGGTCTTCTCCCCAGGGTCTAGGGAGGCGTGTAGTCAGTCTTTGCTGAATGACAAATGGAATGACTGTCACTCTGGGCAGGAAGTAGGCTGTGTTCTGGAGACATTCAATAGGCACAGTCAGGGCAGGGCAGGAAACCCCTTCTGGCGGTAAGAAGAGCAACCAGGAGGACCTTGGGTGGGAGAGTGAGAAAATTCAGTACTGCTGGAACTAAAATGAGTGGACTGCAATGCACATGTCCCTAGGTCATCAGTGTCCCTGAGAATGACTTCTTCTTCGACTTTGTTCGACACCTGACAGACTGGATCAAGAAAGCGAGGCCTGTCAAGGATGGTAACGTGAGGCCAGGTCCTGGGATCACGTGAGGCCCGGAATGGGGCACGTGCTGGCTCAGAACCATACTTCAAGGTCCACCTGGGTGGGACCTGAGCTCGGGCCTCCTCCAGGGCTGGTGCTGGGTGACCCTCTGTGCTGGGACCCTCTGGGTGACCGCCCACTTTCTGCCACAGGAATTGTGCCCTCGCTCACCTACCAGGTGTTCTTCATGAAGAAGCTGTGGACGACCACAGTGCCCGGGAAGGACCCAATGGCCGATTCCATTTTCCACTATTACCAGGTGAACCCCCTCGCCCCTCTCTGCGGTGGCTGCCTCCATGCACTCCTGTCCTTGCCAGGAGAGGGGTCTATAACCACAAGGCCCCCAAGAGATTCCTGCTGGGATCCTCGGGACTGGCTCCACCTCACACTCTTCTTCTTCCTCAGGGCCTTGTACTTTCTTCTGAGCTCTTAATCCCCACCTGTTCACACTCTTCTCTCGATGAGGGTCCTCTGAATTCTGTCCTCTGAATTAATTCCAGGGTCTGCTGTTCTATCTGGGTGTATCTGGGTGTATCTGAGGCCTGTGTGAATCTGCAAACCCTTTCCAGCCAAGCATGTGCCTGCGGGAAGCCGGGCTGGCAGCAGCGGGGAGCCCTCTCTTTTGTATCTGGCACTTTTCACTCATTTTGCCCTTCCAGCAAACCCCAATAAGCAGGCATATTGTTCCCACTTTATAGAGGGAGAAACTGAGACACAGAGAGACTAAGTGACGTAATTATGATGACAGGGCAGGTGGAACTGGGGTTTGATTCTGTGTCTTCACAATGGCAGACTCGGCAACCTTTTCTGGGCTAGCCCATTTACCTTTACCATTTACCTGTGGGGCAAACGGATGAGGATGCTGGGAAGGCTGGAGGAGACAGGGCTGGTGGCTACTACAGTAAAGAGAACCTTGACCTGGGAGTCTGCAAGACTCCTTCACACGTGAGCTCCGCCTCTCCCAACAGTGCCCATGTAGTGACTGGCAACATGAATGTCAGCTGTCAGTTCCCCCAAGGCAGAAACCCACATTAGCCAGACAACTCCCTCTCCCCTCTTTCCCCTGTCCCAAATCATTCACCTGATGACTTCACCTCCCAAATCTCTCTTAAACACCTCTCCATTACCACCTGTACCCACTCTGGTCAGTGCATCGTCTTTTCTTGTCTAGATGAAGCCAGTAACATTTCCCCTGACCTCCCCTGTCCATTTTTACCCTCTTTGAATCCATTCTCCACAGGAGGTCATCATGCTTTCAGGACCCCTCTCAGTGGCTTCCCATGGCTCCCAAGGTAGAAACCTAAATCCTGACTGTGGCCCTGCATGGGGGTGCCACTAGCTACTTCTGCTACCTTATCTTATATCCAGCACCCCATTGTTCATGTTTTCAGGTGTGCTAGGGAGGCTTTTTAACATTCTCTCTTTGGGAAGCTCTTCCATAGGTTCTTTCCTTCACCTACAGAGCTTTTAGATGTTTTTTCAATCATAAGGGAGGTCTTCCGTCTTCCCAAGACTAGATCAGTTCAACTAGTTATATGCTGTTATAGCACAGAGAAGATTGAATCAAAGATGATAATTATTTACATTGATTTGGGGGGATGGTTGTTCTGGACTACAACTACAAGTTCTAGGAGAGTAGGGAGGATATATGTTGTTGCTTAAAGGGCCTGGCTCATAGTAGATGCTCAACGAGTCTGTGTCAGCTTGGTGGACGGGTGAATAGGCAGGGACTCAGTGTATGAATAGGTGAGAGAATGGATGGTGAATGAATGTATGGTGGCCCTTAGGGGGCGGATAGATGGACAAATGGGAAGTGGATGTGGGTAGGTGGAACCATCTTGGTGGACGGATGGGTATGGATGGGTAGATAGGTGGGTGAGTAGATGAAAAGGTAAATGGGTAATAATTGACTCAGGTTTCTAATCTGCAGTGTGTCCTTAGGTCAGCCTCAGTTTCCCTGTGCTTCAAAGAGTGGGTGAGACAGTTGTGAGGCTGTGGGCAGTGCTGGCCCTTTAGAAGCTTCGTCTTTGCTTTTGGTCCACTCTTCATCCTCTGTGACTCTGTTTCTGGGTCTGGAAGTTCAAAGTGGGGAAGACCTGGTGCTGCTGATGAAACCAGCCGGTCTCCAGGGAATACAATGGGAGGAGGAGGCCAGCCTGAGAGGCTTTTCTCAAGGAAGGACAAGCTTAGAAGGTTAGGGGTATGGAACAGTCTCAGGTTCTTCAGCTAGTCACTCGCTGAAATACTGGGAGAGGAAAGAAATTCATACGTGGCTTTGCTTTCTGACTGTAACGGGCTGCATCTGTGCAGGCATGACTCCTCCTTCCCTGTGCTGTGCCGTCTTCCCTGGGGGCACAGTATCAGCTGAGGCTGGGGAGACAGGGAGGCCCAAATGTGGGGTAAGGCCATGGAGCTGGCTCAGGCTGGTGGGGGGGGGTGGGTCGGGGGGCACCTGCTTTCTCCAGTTCCTTGCGCACCTACGCCCAACTCTGCCCTGGCAGGAGCTGCCCAAATACCTCCGGGGCTACCACAAGTGCACACGGGAGGAAGTGCTACAGCTGGGGGCCCTGATCTACAGGGTCAAGTTCGAGGAGGACAAGTCCTACTTCCCCAGTATCCCCAAGCTACTACGGGAGCTGGTGCCCCAGGACCTTATCCGGCAGATCTCCCCTGATGACTGGAAGCGGGTGAGTATGGAGGAGGCAGTAGGACTAGGGACACTGCTGAATGGGTCTCTGGGCCCCCCACGGGTCAGGGGGAAGGTGCTGGCCAGCAGCCCAAGGAAGTCTCTCTTGTGGCCCCTGTGCATAAGGGTGACACCTTCCCATCTTCTCTTCCACTTGCTTTAGTATCCAGTCTTCCAGGCAAAGGACTCACCTGGCTGCTTGGGAGAAATCTGTTCTATCCTGGTTACCATGGTGACCTGATTGCACTTGATACTCTTTGGCCTACTTGCTTAGGGGAGGGCGTGGAGGGAAGGGAGATCAGGATTCCATTAACTGGGATAAGAGGAGAGCCCTTCCTGGCCTCCAGGACCCCCAGGGCCCGTGACAGCTAACAGTGCAGGTGGGATAGGAGTGACGGGAGAGGCCTCTGACCCATGCTCCCCCGGCAGTCTATCGTCGCCTACTTCAACAAGCATGCAGGGAAGTCCAAGGAGGAAGCCAAGCTAGCCTTCCTAAAGCTCATCTTCAAGTGGCCCACCTTTGGTTCAGCTTTCTTTGAGGTGAAGGTACGTTATGGGTGGCTTCTCAAGTGTGGGGAGTCAAGGAGTGGGGGCAAGAAGGCACAGAAACTCCTCCCCAGGACCGTGGGAAGCAGCCATGGCCTCTGCCACCTGCACTGGCAAGGAAAGGAGGGAAGTACCCTCAGCTTTGTACCACCTAGGTGTTTCAGCCTGGGGACATGAGGAACCACCAGGAGCTCAGCCTGGGAGGGGAGGCAGATAGGTAATGGAGAATGAACTGTGCTGTGTGTGACAAGGGGGAGCCCCCATCAAGGTGGGGGGAGTCTCAGAGGCCTACCCAGACATTGAAGGCTGAGGGGCAACACCTGCATTTTCCTGGAAGACCCTGGGGAGAGCTCCTGGCAGAGGGCCTAGCATGAGCACAGGAAGTGCAAGTGGTTGACTACGGATGGGTGTAGGATATGAGGCACACAGACTGTGGTGAGACGGCTTGGAAAACAGGCAAGGGGGTTGGGTTTCCTCCTGCAGGTGGTGGCTGACCCTGGAGGGTTCTGAACAGTGTTGATGGGGCCAGAAGTGCACTCTGACTGCAGGGTGGGGTGGGGGTGGGGCTGAGAGGCAGGGGTGAGGCAGGAAAATGGTGGACATACTGGCAGAAGTGTGGGGATAGGTCAGGACAGAGAGGAGGGGATGGCTTGGTTACATATCTTGGAAGGGGGCCTTTTGAGAAGTCTGGCTGTGCAAGGAAGAGAGGGAGGCACAGAGATAAGCTGGAGGCAGGGGTAGGGTTCAGAGAGGGTTTTTAAATATGAAAGGCATTTGGGCTGAGAGAGGAGATAGCCCAGACTCCTAGAGGAGCAGGAGTGAAGGGATAAACTGTCACCAGGAAGAGTGGGGGATGGGGTCATTTGGGGACCCATAAAGGGACCTGGGTGGCACCGAGGGCCCAGCAGAGGTGGGAACCATGAGGCTGTGGCAGGGTTGCCAGCTCTGCTACATGCCTGGCATCAAGCAGGCAGCAAGAGAGGGCAACTTAGTCCTAGCACTCAGCTTTTCCTGCTCTGGGCTGCCCCAGCTAGAGCTGATGGTTTCTGGCTCTCTTTGCTAGCAAACTACGGAGCCAAACTTCCCTGAGATCCTCTTAATTGCCATCAATAAGTACGGGGTCAGCCTCATCGATCCCAGAACTAAGGTGAGCACTGACAGGGGAGAGCAGGGGTGGGGAAGTGGACTTCTCTGCCTGTACCTCTAACAACAGTCTCAGGACCCAACCCCCAAAGAGCCCTTGCCAGCCACCATCCTCACTTGATCTGCCCTCTTGGCCATCCATCTTGAGAGGCTGTGTTTGCTTTGACCATTTCCTTGCCTGCTCCATCAAAACTGCTCTCTTAGAGTTATTAGCCAATGCCTTGCTACTCAGTCCACTGAACTTTTTAGTACTTGGCCTGTAAGCATCACTGGACCCTATCAACTACCCCTTCCTTCAACAGTGCTCTCTGTCCCTATTGGTCAGGATGGCAGGCTGCATGCTGGCAGGGGAGGGGGGCAGGGTGCAACCACTGCTCACATCCTTGGGCCAGAGCAGTCCTCACCAAGGGAATCAAGAAGCACAGTCCTACTACATACCCAGGAAGGATACAACTGGACCATTGGCCACCACCTTCTGCTTGTGCTCATGTGCCCCACATTCCTGGTTTTTCTCTTCTCTCTCTTGGTCGTTCTTCTCACATACTTTAATGGGATTCTTCTCCACCCACACATATCATGCTCCAGAGGCTGTCCTTGTCACCTTCTTCCTCCTCAGGACCCCCTCATTCATGATCACTGTTGCAGATTCTTCTAGCCTCTCCAATTTCCAGTTCCAGCTCCACATGCCCCAAAGCCTCCCAGACTTCCCTGGGTGTCCCACCATCTGGCCCCAAATGAGGCAAGGGGGCCAGAGGTATCTGCTTCCCCCAGCAGCTCCATGGCAGAGCTGTCTTCTATCTTCTTGCTCCTTATCTTGTCTGAGGGCCCAAGGTCTTTCCGATGGGTGGTGTCTGTGAGCTAGAACTCAGGGAAGTGAGGCCGGAGGGTCCAGACAATACAGCCTCAGACTTTCTCTGCTTCCCCAGGACATCTTGACCACTCATCCCTTCACCAAGATCTCCAACTGGAGCAGTGGCAACACCTACTTCCACATCACCATTGGGAACCTGGTGCGCGGGAGCAAACTGCTCTGTGAGACATCACTGGTGAGAGCTCTTCTGTTTAGGCCTGGTGGGCTTCCTGCTTTGCCTACAGCTCCAGCTATCATCTGTCTCCAGAACAGACAAGAGAGTGCCTGGCTTGGCCTGAGATTGGGATCAAGGGTCAGACTGGGCCAAAGTCAGGTCCCTTTGAGGTTCAGCTTAGGTCTGGGAAGGGGCATAATTTGGGGCTGAGGAACAGACCCTCATTTAATAATTATTTGTTGAGTGACTTTAGTACTAATCTGGGGACTGAGACTTTAGCCCCTTAGTTCAACAGTGGACACATTAGCAATGAGGTTTCTTCCACTGAGCCGAACTTCAAAGGCATGGCTCAACTGGTAGAGCCTTTAGAGTCAGCAGTATTTAAGAGATCTATAAGCCAGGGCCTTCACATGGGGTCCTAACAACTTAGAACCTTAGAGATCTGGTGGGATGTGTCCATCCCTTCAGGTGTACAGCTGGGGAGACTGAGTCCAGAGTAGGACAGGATTCTCCTTTGTCCAGGGCTCTGCCCTCTGCAGTTTCCTGGAAGTGTTCTGGGTCTCAGTGCGCTGGTCCTGTCACACTTTTTGCTCTGTTTATCTTCTTGCTCCTGTTTCCAGGGCTACAAGATGGATGACCTCCTGACTTCCTATATTAGTCAGATGCTCACAGCCATGAGCAAACAGCGGGGCTCCAGGAGTGGCAAGTGAACAGTGAGGGAGGTGGTGCTGGCTTGGGCCCATCAGCTACCTCTGCAGGTGGGGGAGGACTTTGCCATCTGGGCAGGGAGGCTGGGTCAGGCGGCCACCACTGATTATATCAACTTGGCTTCCTATCCTCCTTCCAGTGAGGCAGACTTGCTGGGATGCAGAACTACCCTTGATCTACTGCTAAGGGTTGGTTCTAGTCCCAGCTTGCCATGGCCTTCCCAGTTGTAAGAGCCTGTGCTCCTTGGATGCCTTTCTTAGACCTGTCCTACCATGTGACCTCTTTTGATTCTCTGTGCACCACTGCAACAGGGAATCAAAAGGACAACTTGATTCTCCGTACTGGGACCAACAAAACCAAGAATATTCTGAAACCTAAGGGACTGGCTTAATTCCTGTACATCCAGGATCCTCAGCTGGGATGGGGGAGACAGACTACTTTTATATATTGTAGTGTGAGTGCTGAGCCCCTGTGCTGGTTTCCCCTGATCACCTCAAGGTATAAAGTATGTGTTTCATCTTCTGACCCTATAGTGTCCTTGCTGGGGGAAGGGGAGAGAGTGGGGGAGTGTGTATGGGACAAAGACAGGGTCCTGGGGGGAGTGGCCTGTGTAAGTATCTCCTTTGTCTGTGTGTGGGGGGCTAAGCTTGTCTGGGTTTGGGGGTAGGGGTGCCTGAGCCCAAGGCGGGCTTGAAAGGGGCTTAAAGGAACTGGCTGGGACCAGGGTGGGGTAGGAGGAAATGTTGGGACATCAGTCTGAGAGGTAGGGACCTAAGTGTGCCGGGGCTGGGGATCTAGAGGAGGAATCAGCTTCTGGGCCTTAAGTAGGGCCAGTGGAGCCAGAGTGGCCCTTGCATCTGGTCAGAAACCTCTCCTTAGTTCCCAGATGGTGCTTTGGATTAAACACCCATGTCCTGAGAGTGCCTATAAATTGTTACTTTGTGACCAGGATATACAAGAAAGTGGGGCTATCTGGGACAGTATGGGGGTGGGGTCTTCAGACAGGGAAGGTGTCATGTGGGGGTGGGGCATCCTCCTAGACTGTGGCTAGGGGGAGCACCTGCCCAGAAAAGCAACAGTGGAGAATCCTCTCGAAGAGGGCATGTTTCTGATCAGCCCCAAAGTTCCCCTAATACAGCAGCAGAGCAGAATCCTTAAGTGTCCTGGGTCCTCTGCATCTGGATGCCCAAACACTCCACAGGGAATGCTATTCCCAGGCTACCTGTGTGGGAAGGGCTGCTTGTGACAATGGAGGACTCAAACCAGACAGCCCTGCTTCCTGGGGTGACCATGTGCTGTCAGAGACAGCTTTGCCCCACCAATGTTTACATGGTTCTGCAGGAAGCCCAGGATCAGTCTGAACCAGAAGAAAGGTACTGTGATGGTCTGCCCCGACGCCATCATATCAATGGAGATACAGAAGCTCAGAGAAGGAGTGTGAATAGGTAAAAGTCACATGGAACTCAGTTCACAGCTTCTAACATTTAGCTCTCAGACACAAGGGGCTCCAGATGCTTGTTCTATGCTCTAGTTCCCCTTCAAGGCCTAGGGCTGGTGGGTGGGCACAGAATTATGCCCATGATCTCACTGCACACTAGATCACTGTGTGTGTGTGTGTGTGTGATGGGGGTGGGGGGGGATAAGTTCTTTCTCCTAATTCATAATCATGTCTATGCTACTTCTCATTCACTGACTCAGGATGGCATCACTTTTACACTCAACCCCTAGTCTCTGTCAGCCTGAGTGATGACACAGGGGTCCAAATAATACATCATTTACTTTCTTGGTTCCCGAGAGGTTGCCTTTATTCCCATGCTGATGTGCACAAAGCCATTCCTTTAGCAGGGAGTACCATGAAGGATTAGGATGAGAAACCCTGTAACATCAGAGAACTAGCTCCAGCTCCAAGACCACAACTCCCTTGTTCCCCTCCCCCTTGAGATGCATTCTTTATGGAAGGCACTAGACCAAAATGGTCGTCCTGAAAGCCTCAATGGCCCTTCTGCACTCCTTTCTTGACTACTCCCCACCATCACCACACTTACGCACAGAGAGGAAGAGGGAGGAGAAGGAAAGGTATGACTAAATTTTCTCCAAAGGCATCCTGTAGAAGGAGGACATGCTAGAAAAGGAATGCACTATAAAAAAGGATTCCTGGCAGGAGGATTTAACGATGGGGGTCTCCTGGGATTTTCAGGATGGAGGCCTCGTTGGTGGGCACTGTGAATCCCAGGGTTTCTGTGGCAGGGGGCCAATGTGATTCAGTGGAGGGGGTCTGTCGGATGACGCCCCTGGGGGAGAACATTGGTGGTTAGATGTTCTTCTTAGGGAACGCTGGTGGTTTGACTTTCCCCCTGGGGGATACTGGTGGTTTGATCTTCCCTCTGTGGGACCCCAGTGGTTTGATCTTCCCCCTGTGGGACCTCAGTGGTCTGATATCCACCCTGGGGGACACTGGTAGTTAGATCTCCTTGGGGGATATCGGTGGCTTGACCTTCCCCTTGTGGGGTCACTGGTGGTTTCATATCCTCCTTGGAGGGGTAGTGCTGGTCTGAGGGCCTCATGCTTGGGGGCTTCTGTGACACAGAGGGAGTTTGGATATCTGAAAGTTTTAGTAATTGAGGGTGGCTGGAAGGTGGCCATGGTCCAGGGGTATCCCATGACTCATTTTCTATGTCAGGGGCTGGTTCCTGAGTATCTGTAGGGGATAGAAAAGACATAACACACTCTTTAGTGTCACTTCCCCATCTGTGCGCTGTGTGGTGAACTTACAGTCATCTCTTAAGTGTTAGAACCACCCCCACTCCCTTAGGCTCAGTCTTCTAAAATCCTCCCCGAAGATTTTGGGCAAACTTTGAAGTGACCCTCCAATTCTGCCTGGGGCAGAAAAAGTCCATTATGGAAGAGTATGGAAGCTCCAAAGGAAGCTCTCTAAAAGTAGCATTTGCTTAAAGAATACATATTTTACAATAATTGCTTTCAAATCAGTATAGAGAGAAGAAGGAACATGTTTCGCCAATAGAATGGGAGCCTACTGAGGCCAGAGACCTTTGACTTGCTTACCACTATATCCCTGGTACCTCAAAAATGTCACATACTAGGTACTTGATAAATATTTTTTGACTAATTGACTGATGGAAAAACTGGCATTAGAGGAAGCCTGGGTGGCTCAGTGGGTTAAAGCCTCTGCCTTCGGCTCAGGTCGTGAGATCTCCAGGTCCTGAGATTGAGCCCCGCATCGGGCTCTCTGTTCAGCAGGGAGCCTGCTTCCTCCTCTCTCTCTGCCTATTTGTGATATCTCTCTGTCAAATAAATAAAATCTTAAAAAAAAAAACTGACATTAGAGAATTCAGACCTACTCTCCTTCTCAGAGCAAATTTTTTAAATGGCTAAAACACAAAGAAACAGCAAAATTATTTGAGTTAACAATACAGTGAGGACTTATGGGGACCAAATCAGGAAGAGTGTGAAAATCCAAAAAGGTAAGCCCAGAGTCAACTGTACACTGTCTATAAGAAATTCACTTTAGATACAAAGGCACCAATAAGTAAAATAAAACAATGTAAAAATAAAAACCTTGCTAATACTACTAAAATTTTTGATGAAGGTGCTATTAATATCACACAAAGTATACTGTAGAGCAAGAATATTACCAGGGATAAAGGTCATTTTCTAATGATAAAGAGGTCATTTCACCAAGAAGACATAACTCTAAATGTTTACACACCTGTCAACAGTGTTTCAAAACACAAGAAGTAAGACAAGACTGCAAAGAGAAATCTACAGTTATACTTAGGATTTAAATATTCCATTCTCAATAACCAATAGAACCTGGCAGAAAATCAATACGATATAAAACACTTGAAAAACACTACTGGTTCTAGTCCAAGATGGTGATGTAAGAAGACGCTGAACCCACCTATTTATAGGGCAACTTCTTCTGAAGATGACCTGAGGGCTGACCGGCAGCTTCTTCACCATAAAAGAAACCACACAGAGAATGGCAAGAGAGACAGAGGCACAGTAAGGAAGGGAACCCCTGTACCAACTCTGCGAACTGCAGTGGCAGGGAGTGGATAGTACTGAGGGCTTATGAACAAATTTGTCTGCCCTGAAGTGCAGAAAAAGAAAAAGAAAAAAAGCCTTGGTTTAAAAGGGCAACTAGAATATAAAAGAACCAGTCATAGAACCCTCTCTGGGTAACAGGAGCTGGCAAGTGCCTTGATAGTGTGGATGGAGGCAAGTCTGGGCTGTAGCTGGCCTGTCTCAGTGAGCCCTGGAGCCCTAGCCCACATCAGCCTAGGCCAACCCTCTGAGGCAGCCCCAGCGTAGCACACATCGGGACAGCCCTGGTCAGTGCTCACTGCAGTTATAGCCATCCTGCCATGGTGACATAGCTGTGAAGCACCCTGGAACACCCTGTTTGGCTCCAGACAACTTGCTAAGGTACCCCTGGCACAGATGTACACCTCAGCTCAGCCCCTGAACTGAGCACCCTGGAACACCCAGGCCTGCACCCACTTCAGTGTCAGTAGTACCGCCAGAGCACTGACTATAGGGAGAATCCCAAGACCACCCCTGCCCACACCCACTTCAGCTTCAGCCCACCAGAGTGCTCTGGAACCCCCAACCCATAACCAGCCAGAGTCACAGGCACAACATACACAAGGGATGAGATGCCCATAAACAAGACCATTCCTCTTAGTTTAGGAGAAGTAGCTTTTCTGCCTAATTTATAGAAACAATCACAAAGTTGAGCAAAATGAGACAGAAGAATATGCTGCAAATGAAAGAACAAGACAAAAACCTCAAAAAAAGAAATAAATCTACCTGATAGTTCAGAGTGATGGTCATGAAGATGTTCAATAGACTAGAGAGAATAGTAGATGAACTTTGAACTTCAACAAAGGGAAACATAAAAGGGGCCACAGTTTAAGAACACAATAATCTAAATGAAAAACACTAGAAGAAATCAACAGATTAGAGGATGCAGAAGAACAAAGCAGATATCTGGAAGACAGGGTAATGGAGAGCACCTGAGCTAAATAGCAAAAAGAAAAAAGAATTTTAAGATTTTATTATTTTCTTAAAGTAATCCCTATACCCAAACACAAAGCCTAAATCCAGCATGAGAAGGGAAATAATAAAGATTAGGCCAAAAATCAATGACAGAAATAAAAAAAAAAAAATAGTAGAACAGATCAACAAAGCTAGTTGAGCTTGGAACTCAACCCTGAAATCAAGAGTCACACACTACCAACTAAACCAGCTAGGCACCCTGAGAAAAAAAGAATTTTAAAAAATGAGGATAGGATAAGATGTCTCTTGAGCAACATCAAAAGAACAAATGCTTGCACTACAGGGATTCCAGAAGGAGAAGAGAGAAAGGGAGAAAACTTATCTGAAGAAACAACTGAAAACTTCCATAACCCCGGGAAGCAAACAGATATCCAGGTTTAGGATAAAGCACCTAAAGTTGAAAACAAGATGAACCCAATGAGTCAAAACCATGACACACAGTAATTAAAATGTCAAAGTTCAGTCTTTTTTTAAGCAGAGAGAGAAGTAACTAGGGAAACTTCATAAGGCTATCAACTGGTTTTTCAGCAGAAACTTTGCAGGGCACAAGAAAGTGTCATGATATATTTAAAGTAATGAAAGGAAAAATATTCAACCAACAATAATCTACCTGGAAAGACTTCTATTCAGAATTGAAGGGAAGGTAAAGAGTTTCCAAAACAAAAGTTAAAGGAGTTATTGCCACTACACTGGCCGTATAAGAAATGTTAAAGGGACAAAAAAAAGTTGTAAAAAACTTATGAAAGGAAAAAAAATCATGAGTAAAAGCAAACATAAGTAAAGGCAGTAGTGCAATCACTTGTAGTAAAATTAAATATATCCAAAACATTAGTTAAGGGGACTCACAATAAAAATGACTATGTAATCATAAAACATGGAGGGTGGGACTAAAAAGTTCCTTTTCAAAATGTTCAAATTTAAGTGACTATCAACATAATAGACTAGTATTCACTTAAAGTGTTACATATGAACTTCATGGTAAACGCAAAGCAAAACCCTATAATAGATACACTAAAGCCATCAATCACAAGAAAGAGTCCAGGAGAAGAAGAAAGGAACAGAGAAGAACGATAAAAACAACCGTAAAACAATGAACAAAATAGCAATAATTACATACCTATCAATGATTAAATATACATGGTCTAATGCTTTAATCAAATGACATAGGGTGATGCAATGGTTAAAAAAGAACAAACAAGACCCAGCTACATGCTGCCTGCAAGAGACTCAGTTCAGACCTAAAGACACATACAGACTGAAAGTGAAGCAATGGAAAAACATTCCATGCAAATACAAGGGGGGGGGGGGGGAACCAGAGTAGCAATCCCTATATTAGACAAAATAGACTTTAAAACAAGACTGTAATGAGACATAAAAGAAGGGCATTACATAATGATAAAGGGATCGATCAAAGAAGAGGATATAACAATTGTAAATATCAATGCATCAACACTGGAGCACCTATATATACACAGAGCAAATGTTAACATCTATAAAGAGAGAAATTAACAGAATTTAAACTAACCTTACACCTAAAAGAGCCAGAAAAGAACAACAAATAAAGCCTAAATCCAGCAAGAGAAGGGATATAAAGATTAGGCCAAAAATCAGTGACATAGAAATTAAAAAAAAAAAAAAAAAAACAAAAAACAGTAGAACAGATCAACAAAACGAGTAGCTGATTCTTTGAAAGAATAAACAAAATTGATAACCCCCTAGCCAGTCTTATCAAAAAGAAAAAGAGAAAGAACCCAAACAAAATCATGAATGAAAGAGGAGAGATCACAACCAACACCAAAGAAATATAAGAGAATATTATGAGCAATTATATACCAACAAATTAGACAATCTGGAAGAAATGGGTAAATTCTTAGAAACATATAAACTACCAAAACTGAAACAGGAAAAAGTAGAAAATCTGAACCGATCCATAATCAGCAAAAAACTGAATCAGAATTTTTAAAATCTCCCAAAAAACAAGACTCCAGGGCTGGATGGTTTCCTAGGGAAATTCTACCAAACATTTAAAGATTAACATTGATCCTTCTTTTCTTTAATATTTTTTTAAAATTTCTTTTCACCGTAACAGTATTCATTGTTTTTGCACCACACCCAGTGCTCCATGCAATCCGTGCCCTCTCTAATACCCACCACCTGGTTCCCCCAACCTCCCACCCCCTGCCCCTTCAAAACCCTCAGATTGTTTTTCAGAGTCCATAGTCTCTCATGGTTCACCTCCCCTTACAATTTCCTTCAACTCCCTTCTCCTCTCCATCTCCCCTTGTCCTCCATGCTATTTGTTAGGCTCTACAAATAAGTGAAAGCATATGATAATTGACTCTCTCTGCTTGACTTATTTCACTCAGCATAATCTCTTCCAGTCCCGTCCATGTTGCTATAAAAGTTGGGTATTCATCCTTTCTGATGGAGGCATAATACTCCATAGTGTATATGGACCACATCTTCCTTATCCATTCGTCCATCGAAGGGCATCTTGGCTCCTTTCACAGTTTGGTGACTGTGGCCATTGCTGCTATAAACATTGGGGTACAGATGATGCTTCTTTTCACTACATCTGTATCTTTGGGGTAAATACCCAGTAGTGCAATGGTGGGGTCATAGGGAAGCTCTATTTTTAATTTCTTGAGGAATCTCCACACTGTTCTCCAAAGTGGCTGCACCAACTTGCATTCCCACCAACAGTGTAAGAGGGTTCCCCTTCTCCACATCCCCTCCAACACACGTTGTTTCCTGTCTTGCTAATTTTGGCTATTCTAACTGGTGTCAGGTGGTATCTCAATGTGGTTTTAATTTGAATCTCCCTGATGGCTAGTGATGATGAACATTTTTTAATGTGTCTGATAGCCATTTGTATGTCTTCATTAGAGAAGTGTCTGTTCATATCTTCTGCCCATATTTTGATATTATTGCCTGTTTTGTGTGTGTTGAGTTTGAGGAGTTCTTTATAGATCCTGGATATCAACCTTTTGTCTGTACTGTCATTTGCAAATATCTTCTCCCATTCCGTGGGTTGCCTCTTTGTTTTGTTGACTGAGACCCACAGCAAATATCATCCTCAATGGGAAAAAGCTTGCAGCCTTCCCGTTGAGATCAGGAACACGACAATGATGCCCACTCTCACCACTCTTGTTCAACATAGTATTAGAAGTCCTAGCAACAGCAATCAGACAACAAAGAGAAATAAAAGGTATCCAAATTGGCAATGAAGAAGTCAAACTCTCTCTCTTTGCAGACAACATGATTCTTTATATGGAAAACCCAAAAGACTCCACCCCAAACTACTAGAACTCATACAGCAATTCAGCAACGTGGCAGGATACAAAGTCAATGTACAGAAACCAGTGGCTTTCTTATACACTAACAATGAAAATACAGACAGGGAAATTAAAGAATCGATTCCATTTACTATAGCACCAAGAACCATAAGATATCTGGGAACATCGATCCTTCTGAAACTGTCCCAAAAAAATAAAAATGGAAGGAAAACTTGTACCCCTGAGGCTAATAATACATTATATGTTAATAATAATAAAAACTAATAAAATCTTCTAGTGACTTAAAAAAAAGAATATGTGCTATATAAGCAATGGAATATTACTCAGCCATCAGAAAGAATGAAATCATGCCATTTCCAATGACATGAATGGAGCTAGAGTGTATGTTAAGGGAAATAAGTCAGTCAGAGAAAGACAAATGCCATATGATTTCATTCATATGTAGAATTTAAAAACAAAACATGAACATAGGTGAAGGGAAGGAAAAATAAGATAAAAACAGAGAGGGAGGCAAAATATACAAGACTCTTAACTACTCTCTCAGCTGAGGGTTGACAGAGGGAAGGGAGTTGGGGGTGGGCTAAATGGGCGATAGGCATTATGGCAGGCACTTGTCATGAGCACTGGGTGTTATATGTAAGTGAACAATCACTACATTCTATACCTGAAACTGATACTACACTATATGTTAACTAACTTGAGTTTAAAATCTAAAAAGGAAAACAATTCCACTAAAAAAAAACAAACCCTAGGGATAAACTTAAACAAAGGAGATGAAAGACCTGTACTCTGAAAACCACTATGAGATAACACTTTTTACCTGTCAGAATGGCTAGAATTGTAAGAGGGATTATGCACCACTGGTAGATTTAGAAATTCGTTCAGCCATCGTGGAAAACAGTACAGAGTTTCCCCAGAACATTAAAAATAGAAATACTATACAATCCAGTAATTCCACACTGGGTGTTTACCCAAAGAAAACTAAAACACTTATTTGAAAAGATATATGCACCCCTATGTTTACTGCAGTGTTATTTACACTAGCCATGATATAGAACCAACATAAGTGTCCACTGATAGACAAATGGATGAATACACACACACACACAGAGGAATGTTACTCAGCCATTCAAAAGAATGAGCTCTTGACATCTGCAACAAGATGGATGAATTTAGATGGTTCATCGAAGAGTCAATTTTCTTGTAATAGCCTTGTTTGGTGACTGATGGTAGCTACACTTGTGCTAAGTGAAATAGGTCAGACAGAGAGACAAATACATATGATTTCACCTATATGTGGACTCTAAAAAACAAATGAAGAAAATAAGCAGAAAAAGACCCATAAGTATACAGAACAAACTAATGATTGCCAAAGGGGAGAAGTAACCCTAGGAGGGAGGGGATGGGCAAAATGGGTGAAGGGGAGTGGGAGATAGAGGTTCCAGTTACAGAATGGATAAGTCACAGGGATGAAAGCTACAACATAGGGAATAGTCAATTTTCTTGTAATAGCCTTGTTTGGTGACAGATGGTAACTACACTTGTGGTGAACATAGCATAATGTATAGAGAAGCTGAATCACTATGCTGTATACCTGAAACTAATGAAATGTTGTGTGTCAACGCTACTTAAAAATATGGGTATCTGCTGAAAGCAAACAAAATAAAATAAAAAAACTCTATTAACCAGCTTGACCTAATTGACATTTAGAACATGCCACTCAATAATAGCAAAGCACATATTCTTTTCAAGTGCACACGGACGTTTACCAAGATAGACTACGTTCTGGGCTATGAAAATAGTCCCAATAAATTTTAAAGGATTTAAGTCCTATATTATCTGGCCATACAGAATTAAGTTAGAAATAAACAACATAAAAATAACTAGAAAATCCCAAACATTTGGAAGCTAACAAACTTATAAATAATCCAAGGGACAAAGAATAATTAACACTATCTGATCTCAAGACTTACTATGAAGCTATAGTAATCAAGGTAATAAGATACTGGCATAAAGACAGTCAAGCAGATGAATGGAGCAGAATCAAGAGTTCAGAAATAGACCCACATGTACATAGAGGACTGATTTCTTATAAAGGTATGAAGGCAATTTGATGGAGAAATAATAGTCTTGTAAACAAATGGTGCTGGTATAATTAGCTACCAAAACCCCCAAAACTTCAATCCACACCTTCCACTATATACAAAAATTAATTCAAAATGCATCATGGATCCACATATAAAACCCCAAATTATAAAACCTCTAGGGAAAAAAAAACTTAGAAGAAAATCTCTGGTGTAGAATCCTCTTACTTTTTCTTTTTTTAAAAAAATATTTTATTTATTTGAGAGAGTAGGAGAGAACGCCTGAACAGGGGTGGAGGGAGAGAGAGGAGAGAGAAGCAGACCAGCTGCTGAGCAGGGAGCCCAACACAGGGTTCGATCCCAAGACCCTGAGATCATGACCTGAGCTGAAGGCTGATGTTTAATAGATTGAGCCACCCAACCTAGGTGTCCCTAGAGGCCCCTTTCTAATAAAGAAATGAAAATATGTAAAGGAGAAGGAGGAGGAGGAAGAGAAGTAGAAGAAGGAAGAGGAGGAGAAGAAGAAGGGATAAAGTAGTGCAAATCTTGCCAATGTAGAAATGATAGAAAGGGAAGAAAGAAGATTTAAGTTGACTGATTCTTCTCTTTCAGCTTATTTTCTGGGAGTGGTGATTCAAAGGATATCAATTAGGGCAAATAAATGAAGTGACAGAGGTATATTATCCAAATAAGAATTTCTATAGGATAATTTTGGCTAGTTTTGCATTTCCCACAGATTCTATCAATGATCATAGAAAGCCACAAAGAAAGGAAAACCACCCAGAAATACCCCTGTAAACAAAGGAATAAGCAAGTTGAGCAAAGAGGTAGAAATAAATCCCAGGAAGTAGCAGAGATGGTGCTAGAGATCCTCATGGTAAGGAGAGACCAGAGAGAGCTGTGAAGACAGTGAAAGATGCAGGGATGGCTTCTGAGGGGGTGGCATCTGGAAAATGCCAATAAAGGTATTTCAAATACCTTTACAATGCCAATAGAGGTATCATGTTGAACGGGAACATATGAGAGTAGGTCTGAATCTTGGCAATAAGATCACTGGCATTGAAAGGAAAGGAATTTCCAAGTTAGGGGAGTGGAAGGACATCTTGGAAGACAACACTTCTCATGAAAGAAGGAGTCACATTGGAAGGTGGTGACATTCAGTGGAGGCAGCAGCCAGTTTCTGAAGAGAAGGAGGCACCTGACATTAAGAATGCTATTGCAACAAAACAGGTTAGACAGATCAGGGGATATTCTTCCCTGCCTTGTTGAAAATTAGTTGACCGTATGGTTGTAGGTCCATTTCTGGGTTTTCTATTGTGCTTCATTGGCCTCTGTGTCTATTTTTATGCCAGTACCATACTGTCTTGATGACTACAGCTTTGTAATATAACTTGAAGTCCAGAATTGTGATGCCCCTAGCTTTGGTTTTCTTTTTCAGGATTGCTTTGGCTATTTGATGTCTTTTGTGATTCTATACAAATTTTATGATTGTTCTAGCTCTGTGAAAAATGCTGTTGATACTTTGATAGGGATCGCACTGAATGTGTAGATTGCTTTGGGTAGTAAAGACATTTTAATGATGATATTCCAATTCATAAGCATGAAATAGTTTTCCATTTCTTTGGGTCCTCTTCAATTTCTTTCATAAGTGTTCTATAGTTTTCAGAGTACAGATCTTTTACCTCTTTGGTTAGGTTTTTCCTAGATATCTTATGGATTTTGGTGTAGTTATAAATGGGATCCATTCCTTGGTTTCTTCTGCTTCTTCTTCTTTATTAGTGTACAGAAATGCAACAGATTTCTGCACATTAATTTTACATCCTGTGACTTTACTGAATTTGTCTATCAGTTCTAGAAATTTTTTGGTGGAGTCTTTTGAGCTTTCTATACCCAGTATCATGTCATCTGCAAATGGTGACAATTTGACTTCTTCCTTGTTGATCTGGATGCTTTTTTTTTTTTTATGCCTTCTTTTGTTGTTTGATTTCTGGGGGCTAAACTTCCTATACTATATTAAATAATAATGGTGGCATTGTCTTGTTCCTGACCATAAAGGAAAAGCTCTCAGTCAGTCTCTTCAACAAATGGTGTTGGGAAAACTGGACAGCAACATGCAGAAGAATGAAACCAGACCACCTTCTTACACCATATACAAAAATAAACTCAAAATGGATGAAAGACCTAAACGTGAGATAGGAATCCATCAAAATCCTAGAGAAGAACACAGGTGGCAACCTCTTTGACCTCAACTTAGCAACTTCTTACAAGATAGCTCTCTAGAGGCAAGGGAAACAAAAGCAAAAATGAACTATTGGGACTTCATCAAGAGAAAAAACTTCTGTAGAGCAAAGGAAACAATCACTAAAACTAAAAGGCAACTGACAGAATTGAAGAAGATACTTGCAAATGATGTATCTGATAAAGGGTTGGTATAAAAAATCTATAGAGAACTTATAAAACTCAACACCCAAAAAATAAATAATCCAGTAAAGAAATGGGTGGAAGACATGAAAACAGACATTTCTCCAAAGAAGACATCCAGATCGCTAACAGATACATGAAAAGATGCTCAACATCACTCATCATCAGGGAAATACAAATCAAACCCACAAGGAGATACCACCTCACATCAGTCAGAATGGCTAAACAATAGATATTGGCGAGGAAGTGGAGAAAGCAGAACCCTCTCATACTGTTGGTGGGAATGCAAACTGAAGCAGGCATCCTGGAGAAGAATATGGACGTTCTGCACAAAGTTAAAAATAGTGCTACCCTATGACCCAGCAATTGCACTACTTGGTATTTATCCAGAGGATACAAAAATAGTGATTTGAAAGGACACATGCACTCCAATGCTTAGAGCAGCATTATCAACAGTAGTCAAACTGAGAAAGCCCAAATGTTGATTGATTAATGAATGGATAAAGATGTGCCATCTCTGTGTGTCTATACACACACACCACACACACACGCACAAACATGCATGCGTGCAATGGAATATTACTCAGCCATCAAAAAGAAGGCAATTGTGCCATTTGCAATGATGTGACTGGAGCTAGACTGCATTATGCTAAGTGAAATAAGTCAGTCAGGGAAAGATAAATACCATAAGATTTCATTCAAATGTGGAATTTAAGAAACAAAACAGATGAACATAAGAGAAGGGAAAAAAAGGGAAGCAAACCATAAGAGACTCTTAACTATAGAGAACAGACTGAGGGTTGATGGAGGGAAGAGGTGGGGGAGGAAACAACAGATGTTGATGGAGGGAAGGAGTGGGGGAGGGATTAAATGGGTGATGGGTATTAAGGAGGGAACTTGTCGTCATGAGCACTGGATGTTATATGTAAGTGATGAATCACTAAATTCCGCTCCTGAAACAAATATTACACTATATATTAACTAACTAGAATTTTAATAAAAAATTGAAACAAAAAAAAGGTTGGGAAGTCTGTTCCCCAAAAGGTAATTGTACATTAAAGAAGTTGCCTTTAATTTGAAAAAGAAGAGAAGGAGACCTTGAAATAAGTGTGAAGTACCCAAGATTCTCCTCTTTGAAAATTAGAATTGCCTTGCTAATTAATTATTCCATCAAATTTAATATGTTCTATTATGAACAAGAAAAATCACTGAACTATTTTTATAAGGGCACTGTGGAAATCAGCAGAAACTAAGAATCACAACTTCAGAGCAAGAAATGCATATGAAAAAAATCATGCCATGGAGCAAATAAAAGCAGTAAGATACTCCAATATGAAATAATTTTAAAAATTTTAAGCAAGCAACTATATACTTGAAAGCATACCATGAATAAAAATTTAAAAACTCAGGGAATATATATGAAATCAATTGGAAGATATGAAAGTGACAGGACTGAATGAAAATGAAGAAAAATATAAAAATTACTTGTAAGACATATACAAAGGAGGAAAGTTGAGTAAGTGACACAGAGGATAGAAATGTGCACATTCAAGGGGCACCTGGGTGTCTCAGTTGGTTAAACATCTGCCTTTATCTCAGGTCATGATCCCAGAGTCCTGGAATGGAGACTTACATCAAGCTCCCTGCTCAGTGGGGAGTCTGCTTCTTCCTCTCCTGCTCTCCCTGCTTGTGCGCTCTCTCTGTCAAATAAATAAATAAATCTTTAGAAAAATGTCCACATTCAAGAAAATGAATCAACTGGAGAAAGTAATAAAAAAGGATTAAAGAGATCTTGCAATGAACACTCCAAAAAGGAACATTTAAAAAAATCCAATTACATATGATAGTTGTCTTTCTCTGCTTGACTTATTTCGCTAAGCATGATACGCTCTAGTTCCATCCATGTTGTCGCAAATGGCAAGATTTCATTTCTTTTGATGGCTGCATAGTATTCCATTGTGTATATATACCACATCTTCTTGATCCATTCATCTGTTGATGGACATCTAGGTTCTTTCCATAGTTTGGCTATTGTGGACATTGCTGCTATAAACATTCGGGTGCATGTGCCCCTTTGGATCACTACGTTTGTATCCTTAGGTTAAATACCCAATAGTGCAATTGCTGGGTCATAGGGCAGTTCTATTTTCAACATTTTGAGGAACCTCCATGCTGTTTTCCAGAGTGGCTGCACCAGCTTGCATTCCCACCAACAGTGTAGGAGGGTTCCCCTTTCTCCGCATCCTCGCCAGCATCTGTCATTTCCTGACTTGTTTATTTTAGCCATTCTGACTGGTGTGAGGTGATATCACATTGTGGTTTTGATTTGTATTTCCCTGATGCCGAGTGATATGGAGCACTTTTTCATGTGTCTGTTGGCCATCTGGATGTCTTCTTTGCAGAAATGTCTGTTCATGTCCTCTGCCCATTTCTTGATTGGATTATTTGTTCTTTGGGTGTTGAGTTTGCTAAGTTCTTTATAGATTCTGCACACGTTGCTGGGGGGAGGGGGTTTGGGAGAAGGGGGTGGGATTATGGACATTGGGGAGGGTATGTGCTTTGGTGAGTGCTGTGAAGTGTGTAAACCTGGTGATTCACAGACCTGTACCCCTGGGGATAGAGTATTATGCCTCCATCAGAAAGGATGAATACCCAACTTTTGTAGCAACATGGACGGGACTGGAAGAGATTATGCTGAGTGAAATAAGTCAAGCAGAGAGAGTCAATTATCATATGGTTTCACTTATTTGTGGAGCATAACAAATAGCATGGAGGACATGGGGACTTAGAGTGGAGAAGGGAGTTGGGGGAAATTGGAAGGGGAGGTGAACCATGAGAGACTATGGACTCTGAAAAACAATCTGAGGGTTTTGAAGGGACGGGGGGTGGGAGGTTGGGGTACCAGGTGGTGGGTATTATAGAGGGCACGGATTGCATGGAGCACGGGGTGTGGTGCAAAAATAATGAATACTGTTATGCTGGAAATAAATAAAAAAAAAATTTAAAAGTTGTCAAAATAAAAAAAAAAAAATCCAATTACAATAGCACCAAAAAGAATACTTAGAAATAAATTTAATCGAAGAGGTGAAATATTTGACACTGAAAACCATAAAAAAAAAGACTACTAAAAGGAATTAAAGAGGGGGTACATGGGTGGTACATTCACTTGAGTGTCTGACTCTTGGTTTCAGCTCAGGTCTTGATCTCAGGGTTGTGAGATCAGGTCCTATATGGGGCTTCATGCTCAGTGTAGAGTCTGCTTGAGACTCTCTCTTTCCATCTCCTTCTGCCCCTCCCCCTGCTCTTTCTCTAAAATAAATAAATAATTTTAAAAAAGAAATTAAAGAAGACATAAATCAATGGAAAGATATCCCATGTTTCTTGATTGGAAGACAATGTTGTTAAGATGATAGTATTATTCAAAGTACTCTACAGATTCAATGCAATCCCTGTCAAGATCACAAAAACAGACACATAGATCAGTGGAACTGAATAGAGAATCCAGAAATGGACCCTCAACTCTATGGTCAATGATTCTTCAACAAAGCAGGAAAAAAGGACACTCTATTCAACAAATAGTGCTGGGAAAACTGGACAGCAACATGCAAACAATAAAACTGGACCACTTTCTTATATCATACACAAATAAAACTCAAAATAGATGAAAGACCTAAATGTTATAAAGGAATCCATCAAAATCCTAAAGGAAAACACAGGCAACAATCTCTTTGACCCTGGCTGCTGCTTCCCGGCAGCACATGGGAGAAGAATGAGGCACAA
This sequence comes from Mustela erminea, assembly GCF_009829155.1. Classification (NCBI taxonomy): domain Eukaryota; kingdom Metazoa; phylum Chordata; class Mammalia; order Carnivora; family Mustelidae; genus Mustela; species Mustela erminea. The sequence continues at coordinate 52,995,438 of NC_045622.1, read as the reverse complement.
ACAAGTCAGCTGCAAGAGAAAGGGAGCAGGGGTCAACAACAGAAAAGACTGTCACCCCGAACAACTCCTCAGTCTCATATTTATTGGAAAGTAGCAAAGAAAGTAACAAAGAAGCCAGAGTAGGTCATACATTGACCATGAGTCTTGTAGATAAGTAAGAAGTAAGACAAAATATGTCTGGTCATGTAGTACATGACCTATAGTGAGCAAGCTCAAACTAAAGGATTGTTTGACTAAATGCAGGTGCTCTCCAGGGAAGGGGAGATCAAAGGAAAAATGAAGCAGGCAGCATTCCAGCCTGAACGAGCCAGGCATCCCAGCTGCTCAGCTTCGAGACCATATATTGTCCTCTCCCCCAGAGACCTGTTGCCAGTACATGTTTTTCTTAAGGCTATATCTGAGCATATTTGGTAACTAGTATAATTTCTCATGGGTTATATTTTAAGCAGTAGATTGTTCTGAGGGACGGTTACACCCGGCCCTAGCAACTTCTTACTAGATATGTCTCTGGAGGCAAAGGAAACAAAAGCAAAAATGAACTATTGGGACTTCATCAAGATAAAAAGCTTTTGCACAGTTAAGGAAACAAAACTAATTCCAATCAGGCATTCCTGAAGATGGCGGAGGAGTAGGAGACCTAAATATCATCAGATCCCAGGAGTTCAGCTAGATAGGTGTCAAACCATTCTGAACATCTACAAACTCAACAGGAGATAGAAGAGAAGAGCTGAAATTCTAGGAACAGAAAAGACACCACTTTCTGGAAGGTAGGACATGCGGAGAAGTGAATCCGAGACAATGAGAAGACAGACCGCAGGGGGAGGGACCAGCTCCCAGCAAGTGAGAGAGCAGCAGAGGATAAAATCTGAACTTTTAGAAGTCTGCTCCACTGAGCAATGTCGCTCTAGAGGCTAAGTCGGGGGTGGAGCCCTCATGGGGAGAGTGTGCTCTCCAGTCCCTTGGGGTCATAGAAAGATCAGGGGTATCTGAGTGTGGCAGAGCTGCCGGGTACTGGAGTGGGGAAGCCTGCTGCAGAGACAGAGCTAAGGAGTGGGCTCTCAGCTTGGGGTTACCTTAAACCAGTTGGGCCACCACTCTTTGAGCAGTGACCCCACAAGTGGGAGACCCATGGAGCTCCATCTTCCTCCACTGAAGAGTAGAGCAGCAGGAATCTGCTAGGTTTGGAGACTCCAAACAGGGCCGTGCGCCAGAGATAGAAATGCTCAGTGACAGGCTGGTGAGCACGGAATGCAGCCAGAGACCAGGGAGACAGTAGTGATTAACCGCTTTTCTCCAAGGGCGCACTAGGGAGTGGGGCCCTGAGCTCTCCTGAGCTCCTACTGGCTGGAGATTGAGAGACCGTCATTTTCATTCCTGTCCTCCAAAGCTGTCGGAAAAGCATTCAGGGAACAAAAGCTCTCAAGAGCAAACCCAAGCAGAATACTTAGCCTGGCCCCTGGCAAGGGCAGTTCAATTCTGCCTCATGCAAAGACATTTGAGAATCACTGCAACAGGCCCCTCCCCCAGAAGATCAGCAAGACCATCCAGCCAAGACCAAGTTCACTAATCAATGAGAACTGAGGAACTGCAGAGCTAGGGAAAAGCAACAATAGAATTCATGGATTTTTTGTCCATGATTCTTTAGTCTTTCAAAGTTAAATTATTTTTTTCTTGTTTTAAAATTGTTTTTTAAAATTTTCCACTTTCCTTTTATAACTTTTTAAACTATTTTATCTTTCAATACCTTAAAAAATATTTTAAAATTTTCATTATCATAGTCATATTTTATCCCTTCATTGTATTTAGTCTTATTATATATATATAGATAGATAGATTTTTTTCTTCTTTAAAATTTTGGGATATAATTCTTCTAATAGATCAAAATATATCCTAAATATAGTACATGGCTTTGTTCTAGTCTCCAGCCTGATCATATTCTTTTCTTTATTTTTCTTCTTTCAACTAACTTCTTATCAATTCCTTTTTAAGAATCTTTTCTAATTTCATCTTTAGAGTCATATTCCATCCCTTCATCATGTTTACCCATATATATATTTTTTTCTTTCTTTAAAATCTTGAAAAATAGTTTCTTCTAACAGACCAAAATACACATGTGGCTCTATTCTATTCACCAATCTCTCTCTCTCTCTCTATATATATATATACATTTTTTTCTTTTCTTTTCTTTTTCTCCTCCTTTCTTCGTCCCCTGGTTTTGGTCTCTTCTGATTTGGTTAGTGTAGATATTTATGTTGCTACCCTTTTAGTATTTTGTTGTTTTATTCATCTATTCTTATCTGGGTAAAATGACAAGGCAGAATCACCACACACACACACACACACACACACACACACACACCCCCAAGAGGCAGTACCAATGGCTAGGGACCTAATCAATATGGACATTTGTAATATGTCAGAACTAGAGTTCAGAATGATGACTATCAAGGTGCTAGCTGGGCTCAAAAAAAGCATGGAAGATATTAGAGAATCCCTTTCTGGAGAAATAAAAGAACTAAAGTCTAAACAAGTTGAAATTTAAAAAGCTACAAAGTTGGGTATTCATCCTTTCTGATGGAGGCATAATACTCCCTAGTGTATCTGGACCACATCTTCTTTATCCATTCGTCTGTTGAAGGGCATCTTGGTTCTTTCCACAGTTTGGCGACCGTGGCTATTGCTGCTATAAACATTGGGGTACAGATGGCGCTTCTTTTCACTACATCTGTATCTTTGGGGTAAATACCCAGTAGTGCAATTGCAGGGTCATAGGGAAGTTCTATTTTTAATTTCTTGAGGAATCTCCACACTGTTCTCCAAAGTGGCTGCACCAACTTGCATTTCCCCCAACAGTGTAAGAGGGTTCCCCTTTCTCCACATCCCCTCCAAAACATGTTGTTTCCTGTCTTGCTAATTTTGGCCATTCTAACTGGTGTAAGGTGATATCTCAATGTGGTTTTAATTTGAATCTCCCTGATGGCTAGTGATGATGAACATTTTTTCATGTGTCTGATAGCTATTTGTATGTCTTCATTGGAGAAGTGTCTGTTCATATCTTCTGCCCATTTTTTTTATATGATTGTCTGTTTTGTGTGTGTTGAGTTAGAGGAGTTCTTTATAGATCCTGGATATCAACCTTTTGTCTGTACTGTCATTTGCAAATATCTTCTCCCAATAAATAAAAAAATAAATTTAAAAAAGCTATTAACTATAGAACTAAAATCTAACCAAGTTAAATTTTTTTTTTAAATGGAGGGTCTAACTGCTAGGATAAATGAGGCAGAAGAGAGCATTTGTGATATAGAAGACCAAATGATGGAGGCAGGGCAGGAGGTTGTGGTGGGTACGGAGGGAAAAAATTAAACAAGATGAGATCAGAGGAAGAGAAACCATAAGAGACTCTTAAACTCATGAAACACACTGAGAGTTGCTGGGGGTTGGGGGAGTATGGATAGGGTGCCTGGGTTATGGATATTGGGGAGGGTATGTGCTATGGTGAGTGCTATGAAATATGTAAGCCTGATGATTCGTAGACCTGTACCTCTGGGGCAAATAATATATTAAATGTTAACAAAAGATTCAAAAGGCACTTTTTATATCTTAAAATCCATATGAATCTCAAGGGACCCTGGAAATCCAGAGCAATCTTGAAAAAGAATCATAAAGTTGAAGGACTCACATAACTTCTGATTTTGAAACTTATTATAATGCTACAGTAATCAAACAGTGTAGTACTAGCATAAAGACAAATCTATAGACCAATGGAATAGGATAGAAAACCCACTAATAAATGAGTTTATATATGGCTAATTTTCAGTCAAGGATTATAAGACCATTCAATGAGAAAAGGACAATCTCTTCAAAAAATGGTGCTAGGAAAACTGGATATCCCTGTACAAAAGAATGGACACTTTCTTCCATGTACAAAAGTTGGACACTTACCTTGCACCATATATAAAAATGAACTTGAAATAGATCAAAGATCTAAAGGTATAAAATAGAACTATAAAACTCTTTGAAGGAACTGTGGAGTAAATCTTCATGACACTGGGTTTGGCAATGTTTTCTTGGATATAACACCAAAGACAGAGGAAACAAGAGAAAAAATAGACAAACTGGACTTCATGAAAATTAAAAACTTTTGTGCATCAAATGACACTAATCAAGAATACAAAAGGCAAACCACAGAATGGGAGAAAGTATTTTTAAATCACATATCTAATAAGAGATTGATATTGAGAACACATAAAGAACTCCTAAAACTGAACAACAACAAAATGAACAACCAGATTTTAAAACAGCCTAAGGCCAATCATTAAAGAGGGTACATGATAGGATGAGCCCTGGGTGATACACTTAACTAATGAATCACTGAACATTGTATCAGAAACTAATGATGTACTATACCTTGGCTAATTAAATTTAAATTTAAAAATAGCAAAAAATAGGGTAGGAGTCAAGATGGCGGAGAAGTAGCAGGCTTAGACTACTTCAGCTAGCAGGAGATCAGCTAGATAGCTTATCTAAAGATTGTAAACACCTGAAAATCCATCGGCAGATCGAAGAGAAGAAGAACAGCAATTCTGGAAACAGAAAAACAACCACTTTCTGAAAGGTAGGACTGGCGGAGACGTGAATCCAAGGCGACGGGAAGATAGACCCCGGGGGGAGGGGCCGGCTCCTGGCAAGCGGCGGAGCAACGGAGCACAAAATCAGGACTTTTAAAAGTCTGTTCTGCTGAGGGACATCACTCCAGAGGCTAAACCGGGGCGAAGCCCACGTGGGGTCAGCGTGGCCTCAGGTCCCACAGGGTCACAGAAGGATCGGGGGTGTCTGAGTGTCGCAGAGCTTGCGGGTATTGGAACGGGAAAGCCGGCTACAGAGACAGAGCCGACAGTGAGCTCACAGCTCGGTGTTAGTTTGAACCGGTCACAGACTCGGTGAGCTCGGAGCGTGGCCAGAGGTCAGGCAGATGGGAGTAACTGGGCGCTGTTCTCTGAGGGCACACTGAGAAGTGGGGCCCCGGGCTCTGAGCTCCTCCGGCCGGAGACCAGGAGGCCGCCATTTTTATTCCCGTCCTCCGGAACTCTACAGAAAGCGCACAGGGAACAAAAGCTCCTGAAAGCAAACCCAAGCGGATTACTCAGCCCGGCCCCTGGTAAGGGTGGTGCAATTCCGCCTGGGGCAAAGACACTTGAGAATCACTACACCAGGCCCCTCCCCGAGAAGATCAACAAGAAATCCAGCCAAGACCAAGTTCACCTACCAAGGAGTGCGGGTTCAATACCAAGGAGAGCAGCAGAATTCCAGAGGAGGAGAAAGCAAAGCATGGATCTCATGGCTTTCTCCCCATGATTCTTTAGTCTTGCAGTTAATTTAATTTTTTTCTTTTTCATTTTTTTTTCTCGCCTTCTGGTAAAATTTTTTTTTTAACTTTTAGCCTTTTCTTTTTTAAAGTTTTTTAACTAGTTTATCTAATATATATATTTTTTCTTTTTTATATTTTTCTTTATTCGTTTTCTTTTTTTTTTTAATTCTTTTCTTTCTTTTTTTTTTTCTTTCTTACTTTCTGAACCTCTTTTTATCCCCTTTCTCCCCCCTCACGATTTGGGATCTCTTCTGATTTGGTTAAAGCATATTTTCCTGGGGTTGTTGCCACCCTTTTAGTATTTTACTTGCTCCTTCATATACTCTTATCTGGACAAAATGACAAGACGGAAAAATTCACCACAAAAAAAAAGAACAAGAGGCAGTACCGAAGGCTAGGGACCTAATCAATACAGACATTGGTAATATGTCAGATCTGGAGTTCAGAATGACAATTCTCAAGGTTCTAGCCGGGCTCGAAAAAGGCATGGAAGATATTAGAGAAACCCTCTCGGGAGATATAAAAGCCCTTTTTGGAGAAATAAAAGAACTAAAATCTAACCAAGTTGAAATCAAAAAAGCTATTAATGAGGTGCAATCAAAAATGGAGGCTCTCACTGCTAGGATAAATGAGGCAGAAGAAAGAATTAGTGATATAGAAGACCAAATGACAGAGAATAAAGAAGCTGAGCAAAAGAGGGACAAACAGCTACTGGACCACGAGGGGAGAATTCGAGAGATAAGTGACACCATAAGATGAAACAACATTAGAATAATTGGGATTCCAGAAGAAGAAGAAAGAGAGAGGGGAGCAGAAGGTATACTGGAGAGAATTATTGGGGAGAATTTCCCCAATATGGCAAAGGGAACGAGCATCAAAATTCAGGAGGTTCAGAGAACGCCCCTCAAAATCAATAAGAATAGGCCCACACCCCATCACCTAATAGTAAAATTTACAAGTCTCAGTGACAAAGAGAAAATCCTGAAAGCAGCCCGGGAAAAGAAGTCTGTAATATACAATGGTAAAAATATTAGATTGGCAGCTGCCTTATCCACAGAGACCTGGCAGGCCAGAAAGAGCTGGCATGATATTTTCAGAGCACTAAACGAGAAAAACATGCAGCCAAGAATACTATATCCAACTAGGCTATCATTGAAAATAGAAGGAGAGATTAAAAGCTTCCAGGACAAACAAAAACTGAAAGAATTTGGAAACACCAAACCAGCTCTACAGGAAATATTGAAAGGGGTCCTCTAAGCAAAGAGAGAGCCTACAAGTGGTAGATCAGAAAGGAACAGAGACCATATACAGTAACAGTCACCTTACAGGCAATACAATGGCACTAAATTCATATCTCCCAATAGTTACCCTGAATGTAAATGGGCTAAATGCCCCAATCAAAAGACACAGGGTATCAGAATGTATAAAAAAACAAAACCCATCTATATGTTGCCTCCAAGAAACTCATTTTAAGCCCGAAGACACCTCCAGATTTAAAGTGAGGGGGTGGAAAAGAATTTACCATGCTAATGGACATCAGAAGAAATCAGGAGTGGCAATCCTTATATCAGATCAATTAGATTTTAAGCCAAAGACTATAATAAGAGATGAGGAAGGACACTATATCATACTCAAAGGGTCTGTCCAACAAGAAGATCTAACAATTTTAAATATCTATGCCCCCAACGTGGGAGCAGCCAACTATATAAACCAATTAATAACAAAATCAAAGAAATATATCAACAATAATACATTAATAGTAGGGGACTTTAACATTCCCCTCACTGAAATGGACAGATCATCCAAGCAAAAGATCAGCAAGGAAATAAAGGCCTTAAACGACACACTGGACCAGATGGACATCACAGATATATTCAGAACATTTCATCCCAAAGCAATAGAATACACATTCTTCTCTAGTGCACATGGAACATTCTCCAGAATAGATCACATCCTCAGTCCTAAATCAGGACTCAACCGGTATCAAAAGATTGGGATCATTCCATGCATATTTTCAGACCACATTGCTCTAAAGCTAGAACTCAACCACAAAAGGAAGTTTGGAAAGGACCCAAATACATGGAGACTAAACAGCATCCTTCTAAAGAATGAATGGGTCAACCGGGAAATTAAAGAAGAATTGAAAAAAATCATGGAAATACAAGATGGGATTGGGAGGGAGACAAACCATAAGTGACTCTTAATCTCACAAAACAAACTGAGAGTTGCTGGGAGGAGGAGGTTTGGGAGAAGGGGGTGGGATTATGGACATTGGGGAGGGTATGTGCTTTGGTGAGTGCTGTGAAGTGTGTAAACCTGGTGATTCACAGACCTGTACCCCTGGGGATAAAAATATATGTTTATAAAAAATAAAAAATTAAAAAAAAATAAATGATAATGAAAATACAACGGTTCAAAATCTGTGGGACACAACAAAGGCAGTCCTGAGAGGAAAATATATAGCGGTACAAGCCTTTCTCAAGAAACAAGAGAGGTCTCAGGTACACAACCTAACCCTACACCTAAAGGAGCTGGAGAAAGAACAAGAAAGAAACCCTAAGCCCAGCAGGAGAAGAGAAATCATAAAGATCAGAGCAGAAATCAATGAAATAGAAACCAAAAAAACAATAGAACAAATCAACGAAACTAGGAGCTGGTTCTTTGAAAGAATTAATAAAATTGATAAACCCTTGGCCCAACTTATCAAAAAGAAAAGAGAAAGGACCCAAATAAATAAAATCATGAATGAAAGAGGAGAGATCACAACTAACACCAAAGAAATACAAACTATTATAAGAACATACTATGAGCAACTCTACGCCAACATATTTGACAATCTGGAAGAAATGGGTGCATTCCTAGAAACATATAAACTACCACAACTGAACCAGGAAGAAATAGAAAGCCTGAACAGACCCATAACCAGTAAGGAGATTGAAACAGTCATTAAAAATCTCCAAACAGGGGCGCCTGGGTGGCTCAGTGGGTTAAGCCGCTGCCTTCGGCTCAGGTCATGATCTCAGGGTCCTGGGATCGAGTCCCACATCGGGCTCTCTGCTCAGCAGGGGGCCTGCTTCCCTTCCTCTCTCTCTGCCTGCCTCTCTGCCTACTGTGATCTCTCTCTGTCAAATAAATAAATAAAATCTTTAAAAAAAAAAAATCTCCAAACAAACAAAAGCCCAGGGCCAGACGGCTTCCCAGGGGAATTCTACCAAACATTTGAAGAAGAACTAATTCCTATTCTCCTGAAACTGTTCCAAAAAATAGAAATGGAAGGAAAACTTCCAAACTCATTTTATGAGGCCAGCATCACCTTGATCCCAAAACCAGACAAGGATCCCATCAAAAAAGAGAGCTATAGACCAATATCCTTGATGAACACAGATGCGAAAATTCTCACCAAAATACTAGCCAATAGGATTCAACAGTACATTAAAAGGATTATTCACCACGACCAAGTGGGATTTATTCCAGGGCTGCAAGGTTGGTTCAACATCCGCAAATCAGTCAATGTGATACAACACATCAATAAAAGAAAGAACAAGAACCATATGATACTCTCAATAGATGCTGAAAAAGCATTTGACAAAGTACAGCATCCCTTCCTGATCAAAACTCTTCAAAGTGTAGGGATAGAGGGCACATACCTCAATATCATCAAAGCCATCTATGAAAAACCCACCGCAAATATCACTCTCAATGGAGAAAAACTGAAAGCTTTTCCGCTAAGGTCAGGAACACGGCAGAGATGTCCATGATCACCACTGCTATTCAACATAGTACTAGAGGTCCTAGCCTCAGCAATTAGACAACAAAAGGAAATTAAAGGCATCCAAATCGGCAAAGAAGAAGTCAAATTATCACTCTTCGCAGATGATATGATACTATATGTGGAAAACCCAAAAGACTCCACTCCAAAACTGCTAGAACTTGTACAGGAATTCAGTAAAGTGGCAGGATATAAAATCAATGCACAGAAATCAGTTGCATTTCTCTACACCAACAACAAGACAGAAGAAAGAGAAATTAAGGAGTCAATCCTATTTACAATTGCACCCAAAACCATAAGATACCTAGGAATAAACCTAACCAAAGAGGCAAAGAATCTATACTCAGAAAACTATAAAGTACTCATGAAAGAAATTGAGGAAGACACAAAGAAATGGAAAAATGTTGCATGCTCCTGGATTGGAAGAATAAATATTGTGAAAATGTCTATGCTACCTAAAGCAATCTACACATTTAATGCAATTCCTATCAAAGTACCATCCATCTTTTTCAAAGAAATGGAACAAATAATCCTAAAATTTATATGGAACCAGAAAAGACCTCGAATAGTCAAAGGGATATTGAAAAAGAAAGCGAAAGTTGGTGGCATCACAATTCCGGACTTCAAGCTCTATTACAAAGCTGTGATCATCAAGACAGCATGGTACTGGCACAAAAACAGACACATAGATCAATGGAACAGAATAGAGAGCCCAGAAATAGACCCTCAACTCTATGGTCAACTAATCTTTGACAAAGCAGGAAAGAATGTCCAGTGGAAAAAAGACAGCCTCTTCAATAAATGGTGCTGGGAAAATTGGACAGCCACATGCAGAAAAATGAAATTGGACCATTTCCTTACACCACACATGAAAATAGACTCAAAATGGATGAAGGACCTCAATGTGAGAAAGGAATCCATCAAAATCCTTGAGGAGAACACAGGCAGCAACCTCTTCGATCTCAGCCGCAGCAACATCTTCCTAGGAACATCGCCAAAGGCAAGGGAAGCAAGGGCAAAAATGAACTATTAGGATTTCATCAAGATCAAAAGCTTTTGCACAGCAAAGGAAACAGTTAACAAAATCACAAGACAACTGACAGAATGGGAGAAGATATTTGCAAACGACATATCAGATAAAGGACTAGTGTCCAAAATCTATAAAGAACTTAGCAAACTCAACACCCAAAGAACAAATAATCCAATCAAGAAAGGGGCAGAGGACAGCCTCTCTGCCTACTTGTGATCTCTCTCTGTCAAATAAATAAATAAAATCTTTAAAAAAAAAAAAAAAAAAGAAAGAAAGGGGCAGAGGACATGAACAGACATTTCTGCAAAGAAGAAATCCAGATGGCCAACAGACACATGAAAAAGTGCTCCATATCACTCGGCATCAGGGAAATACAAATCAAAACCACAATGTGATATCACCTCACACCAGTCAGAATGGCTAAAATCAACAAGTCAGGAAATGACAGATGCTGGTGAGGATGCGGAGAAAGGGGAACCCTCCTACACTGTTGGTGGGAATGCAAGCTGGTGCAGCCACTCTGGAAAACAGCATGGAGGTTCCTCAAAATGTTGAAAATAGAACTGCCCTATGACCCAGCAATTGCTCTACTGGGTTGTTACCCTAAAGATACAAACATAGTGATCCAAAGGGGCATGTGCACCCGAATGTTTATAGCAGCAATGTCCACAATAGCCAAACTATGGAAAGAAGCTAGATGTCCATCAACAGATGAATGGATAAAGAAGATGTGGTATATATACACAATGGAATACTATGCAGCCATCAAAAGAAATGAAATCTTGCCATTTGCGACAACATGGATAGAACTAGAACATATCATGCTTAGCGAAATAAGTCAAGCGGAGAAAGACAACTATCATATGATCTCCCTGATATGAGGAAGTGGTGATGCAACATGGGGGCTTAAGTGGGTAGGAGAAGAATCAATGAAACAAGATGGGATTGGGAGGTAGACAAACCATAAGTGACTCTTAATCTCACAAAACAAACTGAGGGTTGTTGGGTGGAGGGAGGTTGGGAGAAGGGGGTGGGATTATGGACATTGGGGAGGGTATGTGCTTTGTGAGTGCTGTGAAGTGTGTAAACCTGGTGATTCACAGACCTGTACCCCTGGGGATAAAAATATATGTTTATTTAAAAAAAAAAAAAAAGATGCTCGCTCTTAACTTAAAACGAAGTCCCAACCATTCTGAGGAGCGACTCATAATTATAAAGTCAAGAACTGTGTTTTAAAATATGAGGTGATATTGGCTGTCGCTGGTACTGTATGATTTCCATTAAATATTACATATTTACTAATCATACTTTTAAAAATGCACCTCTTTCCTTAATCAATGATAATTATTTCAAATAGCAAGCCTCAATAAATTGTAAAATATAAATGTGAATGCGTTAGTATCAAGAAAAGAATATGAACTGTAATTGTATTTTAATGTGGCTTCATTTTTAAATAAGTATAATTCACTATCTTATTTTACTGGAATTATCTTGGCCCTAAATGCTAATTTCCTAAATGTTACAATTAAAAGGAAAGCCACAAAAGGATGTGATTTTTGCAGCTGTTTTTGCATTTTAAAATGACATTTGGAAGTACATATACTGTGGTAGGTCCAACAAAAAAGCATAGCATGCAATCTATTTTTATGAGAAACAGCCTATTTTTTTTCTTTTTTTTCTTTTTTTTGCATTAAGAGACATCTAGCATTTTTAGGTATAATTGCACATCTTGTGATTTATATTCCTGTTATCATCGGCAATGAAAAAGCAAGGGGGTGGGAATTTCTCAGTTCGCACCATGACATTGAAAGTGAGACTGTGATTATCAAAAAAAAAGAAAGAAGAAAAGAAAAATTCTAAAAAAAAAAAAAAAGCAAAAAATAAAATAGCCTAAGTATTTAAACAGATATTTTCCCAAAGAAGATATATACAAATTGTCAATGATCACATGAAAAACAGGGCACGTAGGGGGCCCAGTTGGTTGAGCAACCAACTCCTGATTTCAGCTCAGGTGATGATCTCAGGGTTATGAGACCAAGCCTCATGCTGGGTGCAGAGCCTGCTTAAGATTCTCTCTCCTCTCTCTCTGCCTCCCCACAATGCGTGCATGTACTTTCTCTCTCTCTCTCTCTAAAAAAAAAAAAAAAAAAAAAAAAAAAAAGGCACATGAAAAGATATTCATCACCACAACTTATTTGGGAAACACAAATGGAAACTGCAATGTCATACAACCTCACACCTACTAGGATGTCAACTATAAAAAAGATAGAAAATAAGAGAAGTTGGGGAGAATGTGGGGGAAATTAGAACCCTTTTACAGGGCTTTGGAAATGAAAAATGGTGCAGCCACTGTGAAAGTGGAATGGCAGTTCCTCAAAAATTAAAGACAGTATTGTATTATCCAGCAATTCCACTTCTAGGTATATACTTCAAAAAAATTAAAAGCAGGGACAGTAATAGATATTTGTGTGCCCATGTTTATAGCAGTATGATTCACAATAGCTAAAAGGTGAAAACAACCTACATGTCCATGGATTGATAAATAAACAGAACATGGTCCACACCCATAAAGGAGTATTATTCAGTCTTAAAAAGGAAGGAAATTCTGATACATGTTACAACATGGATGAGCCTAGAACGGATGAACCTTGAAGTCTTATGATAAGCAAAATAAACCAGTCACAAAAGGACAAATACTGCATAATTCCACTCATATCAGGCACTTAGAATAATCAAAATCACAGAAACAAAAAACAGAACAGTGGTTGCCAAGGAATTCAGGGAGAAATGAGGAGTTATTGTTTAATGGGTAAGCATATTTCAAGGATAAAACACAGCATTGGTAAATATAGTTATACTGCTATGTATTAGATCTCCAGAAATTATTCATCTTGTATAACTAAAACTCTGTACCCTGTGATTTTATCTCCCCATTTCTTTCTCAACCTAGCATCCACCATTCTATTCTCTGCTTCCAAGAGTTTGACTGTTTTAGATCTCACATGTAAGTAAGATTAGGGAATATTTGTCTTTCTACATCTGCCTTATTCAACTTAACACAGTGTCCTCCAATTTCATCCATGGTGTTACAAATGACAGGATTTCCTTCTTTTCTATGGCTGAATAATATCCCACACCAGAAACTAACCAAGCTCTTTCTCTCGACTGGGCAAACAAGAAAAAACTCACAATGAAAAAAAGAGGAGGGACTGCAGACACAATCTTGCCATAAACCTCACCCCTAGCATGGCAATGCACAACCAGAAGAAACTCCCTTCTGGCGTCTCTCTGAGGAGCAAAGAGCTTGGACCCTGCATCTGGTGTCCCAACATTTAAGACTTCTGTCTGAAAGATGATCCCTCAAAACATCTAGCTTTGAAGGCCAGTGGGGATTGTATCTACCAAATCCATCTATCAATCCTTGCTATAGCAAGGCTATAGCAACTTAAAGACCATATTTCAAGGACACAAGTGGATTCACCACAGTGAACACCCAGGACCCATGCAGAGGCATAAGAGTATAACACACCCAGTCGTTTCATGAAAGAGGCTTACTTGTTTATTTTAATAGCTGCAGCTAGAAGGACAGTCTGCAAACTTAACAAACATCTAGGGGCCAACTGCAATACTCTCCAAAGAGCACAGTAGCTGGTGGGTGCCATCTTTATGTTCTCCCTCTGCCTTGCTCCAGGTTAACAGTATTTCCTAGAAGGGATTCTGAGCACATGTTTGCTGCCCTGATTTTTGTAGCTGCTGCCCAGGGCATGCCCCTTGATTGCCTGACTCTGGTGGCTAATGGGGCCAAAATTCATGCATCTCACAGGACAATAATAGAGAAACAATTCTTAACTGACTATTCCCCTAAAGCATAGCATAGAGTGAGCAGACAGAAATACCTAGTCTCTCTGTGAAACAGGACTATTTGCTTATCTTAAAAGCTACAGCTTATCTTAAAAACTTAAAGAGGCAGCCTTTTAATTTAACCCATGTCTAGAGGCCAAGTGCAATCCTCTCCAGAGACCAGGAGGGCCAGTAGGAACCATCTTCATGCTCTCCCTCTGCCTTAATCCGGGTTGCTGTTGTCTCCAAGAAGGAGTTTGTATACCCATCTGGTAACCTGGCTTTTGTGGCTGCTACCTGGAAGACACATCCCTTGATCCCTTGACACATCCCTTGATTACCAGAGCCTGGCTCTGGTAACTAGCAGGTTAGTGTTCACAGGTTCAACAAAATGGGAGTAAACAAATATATAGCTTATAACTGGTTATATCCTTATTGCTCAGTGCAGAGGGAGAAAGAGAGAAACATCCATTTCCTAGTCTTCCCTTGAAAGAGGTATATTTGCATACTTTAAAAGTTGCTGAGGATCTGACTTCTTATTAGCCTGTACATAGGTGCTGAGAGCCCTCTCTCTTTTGCACACTGATAGGTCTTGACACACCCTCAACTACTGAAGCCCCTAAGAACAGTCCTGCTTAGACAATCACAAAGGTTTGAGAGACAACAAGAGCTAGGGCAGAGTTGAATAATAAGGTTCAGTTCCTACATCAGACCACTCTTTCAAGACTCAGAGAGAACGGTTGTTTCACCTAAGGCATGGAAATCAACACAGAGCATCAAGGAAAATGAAGAAATAGAGGAATATGTTTGAAATGTCAGAACAAGACAAAACCTCAGAAAAATACCTTAATGAAAAGGGGATAAGTGATTTACCTAATAAAGAGTTGAAGAGAATGACAATGAAAATGCTCACCACAATCAGGAAAATAATGAATGAAAAAGGTAAGAATTTCAACAAAGAGACAGAAAATACAAGAAAGTACCAAACAAAAATTACAGACTGGAATAATACGATAAATGAGCTGGAAAAATTGAATAGAGGGGTTCAACAGCAGACTAGATAAAGCTAACACAGGACAAGGAAACTTGAAGACAGGGCAGTGGAATTCATTTAATCAGAAGAGTGAAAAGAATAAAAAATAGTGAAGATTACTTAAGGAACTTATTGGGCCACATCAAGTGGACAAATATGCACTTTACAGGGGTTCCAGAAAGAGAGAAGAGAGGGAAAGGGGTAGAAAACTTATCTGAAGAAATAATGGTTGAAAACTTCCCTAATCTGGTGAATGAAGCAGACATCCAAATCCAGGAAACCTAGAAAGTTTCAAAGAGGATGAATCAGAGACCCATACCAAGACACATTATCAAAAGCTAAAGACAAGGAGATACTCTTAAAAGCAGCAAGAGGAAAACAACTTGTTACTTACAGGGGAACCCACCATTAGACTACTTTGCAGGCCAGAAGAAAGTGACACAATGTATTCAATGTACTAAAGGAAAAAAAAAGTGTTACCAAGAATATTCTATCCAGCAAAGTTAGTGTTAAGAATTGAGTTAAAAGGGGGCACCTGGGTGGCTCAGTGGGTTAAAGCAGCTGCCTTCCGCTCGGGTCATGATCTCAGTGTCCTGGGATCGAGCCCCGCATCGGGCTCTCTGCTCAGCAGGGAGCCTGCTTCCTCCTCTCTCTCTCTCTCTGCCTGCCTCTCTGCCTACTTGTGATCTCTCTCTCTGCCTACTTGTGATCTCTCTCTGTCAAATAAATAAATAAAATCTTAAAAAAAAAAAAGAATTGAGTTAAAGGGTTTTCCAGACAAACAACACTTGAAAGAGTTTAGCACCACTAGACTCACCTTAAAATAAATGTTAATGGGACTTCTTTGAGCTGATATGAAAGAGTGCTAATTAGTAACAGGAAAATATATGAAAGTACCAATCTCATTGGTGAAGGTAAATATACAGTTAAACTCAGAATAATCTAATGTAATGGTGGTGTGTTAATCACTTACAGATCTAAAGGCTAAAAGACAAAAGCAATAAAAATATAACTATAATAATTTTTAATGGATACATAAGACAAAAGGTGTAAACTGTGACATTGAAAACACAAAATGTGGTGGTGGGAGAGTAAAAATGTAGAGCTTTAGAATGTGTTCAAACTAAAGTGGTTATCTACTTAAAGTAGACTATTATGTTTTATATAAGCTTTATCATAAACACAGAGCAAAGCCCTGCAGAATATATACAAAAATAAATAGAAAAGAGTCTAAGTATGCCACTACAGAAAATCTTCAAATTACAAAGGGAGAGAGCAAGAGAAAAAGAAACAGAATGATAAAACAGCCAGAAAACAATTAACAAAATGGCAATAAGCCTATACCTGTAAATAATTACTTTAAATGTAAATGGACTAAGTTCTCCAATGAAAAGACAGAGTGTGACTGAATGGATAAAAAACAAGACCCACCTATATGCTGCCTACAAGAGACTCACTTCAAGGATACACAGACTGAACATGAAGGGATTAAAAAATATATTCCATCCACATAGAAACCAAGAGAAAGCTGAAAAAAAAATTCCATCATGTGTATATGTGTGTTTATATATGTGTATGTACACACACACACACACACACGCACTTTATCCATTAACAAACATTTAGGTTCTTTCCATATCTCGGTTATTGTGAACAGTGCTGCAATAAACATGGGAATACAACTATCTCTTCATGGTACTGATTTAATTTCCTTTGGGTGTATACCCAATAGTAGGATTGCTGGACCATATGGTAGTTGTATTTATTATTTTTTTGAGGCACCTCTCTACAGTTTTCCATAATGGCTCTAACAATTTACATTCCCATGAACAGTATACAAGAATTTACTTTTATTTCCATCCTTACTAATATATGTTATTTTTTGTCTTTTTGACAATAGACAGTATAACAGGTGTGGGGTGATTTCTCTTTGTGGTTTTGATTACAATTTTCCTGATAATTAGAGATGTTTTCATGTATCTGTTGGCCATTTGCATGTCTTCTTTTGAGAAATGCCTATTCAGGTCCTATTCCCACTTTTTAATCAGGTATATGTGTTTGTACATATGTATGTTTGTATTTACTGTGGAATTGTAGAAGTTCCTTATATTTTGGATATTAACTCTTCATTAGATATGTGGTTGCAACTATTTTTCTCCCATTCTGTAGGTTGCCCTTTCACTCTCTTGTTTCCTTTGCTGGGCAGAAGCTTTTTATTTTTACTTTAAAAAAAAAAAAAGATTTATGAGAGAAAGAGAGAGGAGGGACAGAGGAAGAGGAAAGAGAACTTCAAGCAGACTCCCTGCTAAGCATGGATCTGGGTTTGGAATTTGATCCCATGACCCTGAGATCATGACCTGAGCTGAAATCAAGAGTCAGATGCTTAACTGACTGAGCTACCCAGGCATCCCTTTACCACAAGTTTTATTAAAAGCACAAATAAAGAATCTAAGATTGGTATTAAAGTTGTTTCGGACTAATACTGTCTAGCATGTCTGGTGATAGCTCTTCCACTGTTACCTTGAAGATTTAAATATATTTATAAATAGTTACAGCTAGTTATTTATTATAATTCTGTTTATCTTGATTCATCCACTAGATTGACTTTTATTTGAGGGCAGTGGCAACATCCTAATCTTAGTGTCAGTCAAGAGGATAAAGCTCTAGAGATTATGCCTGCTTTGATTAATAAAGTATTTAAAAATATTCCACTTTTATCTCACTGCATCACTTCTTTCATTTGGTAGATGCTAGGCCTTCCTTCTTTTGAATCCTCCAGATTGATAGGTCTCCAGATACTTGCTGAAGCTCTGATTTTTGCTCAGGTCTAGGGCCACTGGGTGGGCATGGGATTATGCCCATCATCCCGTTGGGGAACCAGCCATCAACAAGCTATTAGCAAGCAACTCACTGCACACTAGATCACAGGATGTACATGTAAGATGATCTTTCCTCCAACTCTTGCCAAAGCCTATGCCAGTTTTTACTCTTTGACTAAGGATAGCATTACTTTTGCACTCATCCCTTAGTCTCTGTCAGCCTGAGTGATCACAGAGGGGTCCAAATAATACATCATGTACCTTCTGGGTTCCTGAGAGGTTGCCTTTATTCCCATACTGATGTGCAGAAAGCCATTCCTTTAGCAGGGGAGTACTATGAAGGGTTACGATGAGAAACGCTATAACATCAGAGAACAGCTAGTTCCAGTTCTCAAACAACAATAACTCCCTTGCCCATTCTCTTGAGAGATTCTTTATGGAAAGTGCTAGATGAGAGTGATCCTCCGGAGAGCTTCAATGGCCCTTCTGCCTCCTTTCTTAACAAGTCGCCACCATTACCCCTCTTAGGCACAGAAACAAAAAGGAAGAGGAAGGCAATGTGTAGCTAATTCTTCTTTGAAACCAGCCCAGTGGAGAACATGCTGGTTGTGGGAGAAAACATGGTAAGAGAAGATTCTTGGGAGGGTTTACTTTTGGGGATATTTTCAGATTCTATTTCAGACTGAGAGGTCTCTACGGAAGAAACTGCTGGTTTATTCATCTTCAGGGGAGGCAATGCAGTTTGGAAAGTATAATTTCTGGCATCATCCCACGTGGGTTCAAATGACTTCTTGGGGGATGCCAGCTGTCTAACAGCATCCTCATGAGGCATCAGTGGTTTGATGACTTCCCTGACTTGCTCTGGTTCACTGGCTTTTTTCTTGGGGACTACCAAAAGATGGTGAGAGCCTGGATGTTTCCTTCTGCTCTTGGTTAAAGCTGGGTAGAGGGATGCTAGAGTCCAAGGAATTTCCATAACTCGGAAAGGAGGATTTATGGATAAATTCGAAGATTCTTGACTCCCAAGTTCTCTCTTTTGGTGGCTAACACTCTGAGAATCTGTGGGATAGAAACAACAAAAACACAGATTCCTCAAATGTCAGTTCTCCAATCTTTGCTGGTCATGTGGTGAAATTTTAACATCCTTAAAATGTTAGTCCCTCACACACCATCTCAGGTCCCCCCCCCCCTTAGTTTTCCCTATCCCAACTTTGTGCAGCTTTTATTATGGTCTTCCAATTCAGCATGGTCCCTGAGTTTAAGAGTCTATCTTGTGAGACTTTAGATCACTATGGAAGTCCTCAGAAGGCAGGAAGTGACATCTGCTTAAAGTTCATGCATTTCACAACCGCTGTTTTCCTAATCAATTTGAACAGACAAATGAAGACATCCTTAATTAGAATAGGAACTTTTTAAGGGTGGAGAATGTGTCTTATTTGTCACTACATATGCTGTGCTCAGAAATGTCTGCCACATAATAAGTGCTCAAAAACTTATTTTAATCTGACAGAAAAAATAAATGGAGACTACTTCTCATAATGGAGCTAGGAAACAGAATCTTACCAAACACAAATTAAAAACTGGATAATAATTAAAACCAAGAAAACATCTTAAAATCATCTATAATTTTACAATATGGTGAGGAATTGTGGGGCCAAGATCTAGAAGACAGTAAGAACCCAAAGTAAGCCCAGAATTCAGTTGTTTTTGCCCTTGGTGTAATGTCAATCTTGAAGAAATGGCTGCTTACCTGAACTTCATTTTTGTCAGCTTCACAGGAAGAAGGTATTTTAACAGCACTTTACTTGAATTTTTGGTCAATTTCATGACAACTAATATCTAGGATATCAGGTTTTCTAATTCATGAATGTGACATACTAGTCCATTTATTTGTGCCTTCTCTCAGTAAACTTTTGTAGCTTTCAGTGACAGCCATATCTTCTCTGTGAGAGCTTGCAACATTTGCCTTAAATCTATTCTTATTTTGCATTTATGGTGCTATTTAAAATTTTCTTAAGTTTCCAGTTATTCATTGCTAATATAAAGACATAAAACTGATTTTTCTGTATATTGACCTTGTATCCTGAGATACTGTTCAGCTCACTTATCAGTTCTAGTAGGTATGTTTGTTGATTCCTTAGAATTTTTATAAAATTTCAATTTCAGTGTAATTAATATATAGCGCTATCTACATTGCAGGTACATAATACTGATTCAGTAATTCCATCTACTACTCAATGCTCATGAAGAGAAATGTACTCTCAATCCCCTTCACCTATTTCACCCAACTCCCTAACTACCTCCCCCTCTGGCAACTGTCTGTTTATTCTCTGTAGTTAAGAGTCTGTTTATTGGTTTCTTTCTTTTCCTCTTGTTCATTTGTTCTGTTTCTTAAATTCCATGAGTGAAATCATATGGTACTTGTCTTTGACTGACTTCACTTAGCATTATACTCTTTAGATCTATCCACATTGTTGCAAATGGCAATATTTCATTTTTATGGCTGGATAATATTCTATTCTTTCTCTCTCTCTCTCTCTCTCTCTCTCTCTGTGTGTGTGTGTGTGTGTGTGTGTGTATGTGTATCTACATCTATATCTGTGTGTATCTTTATCCATTCAGCTACAGATGGACACCTGGGTTACTTCCATAATTTGCCTATTGTAAATAATGCTGCAATAAACATACGGGTGCAGGTATTCTTTAAAATGAGTGTTTTTTAAAATTCTTCAGGTAAATACCCAGTAAGTCATTACTGAATCATAAGGTAGTTCTATTTTTAATTTTTTTTGAGGAACTTCCACAGATTTCCACAGTGGTTACAACAGTTTGCATTCCCACAGCAACGCTTGAGGGTTCTTCTTTCCCCACATCCTTGCCAATACTTGCCATTTCATGTGATTTTTATTTTAGCCACTCTGACTGGTGTGACTTGTGGTTTTGATTTGTATTTTCCTGATGATGAGTGATGTTGAACATATTTTCGTGTGTCTGTTGGCCATCTGTGTGTCTTCTTTGCATAAATGTCTATTCATGTCTTCTGTCAATTTTTAAATTGGACTGTTTATTTTTGGGGTATTGAGTTGTATAAGTTCTTTATATATTTTGGATACTAGCCCTTTATCAGTTATTTCATTTGCAAATATCTTCTTCCATTATGTCAGTTGCCTTTTAGTTTTGTTGACTGTCTCCGTTTTAGTGCAGAGGCTTTTTATTTTTGCTTTTATTTCCCTTGACTCAGGAGATATATCTAGAAAGATGTTGCTACAACTGAAATCGAAGAAATGACTGCCTGTGCGCTTTTTTTAGGATTTTTATGGTTTAAGGTCTCACATTTAGGTCCTTAATCAATTTTGACTCATTTTTGTGTATGGCATAAGAAAGTGTCTAGTTTCATTCTTTTGCATGTTGCTGTACAGATTTCCCAGCACACCTTAGTGAAGAAAGTGAAGACACTATCCTTTTCTCATTGCATATTCTTTCCTCCTTTGTCAAAGATCAACTGACCATATAGTTGTGGGTATACTTCTGGGTTTTTTTTTTTTTTTCTTTTCTGTGCTATTGCTCTATGTACCTTTTTTGTACAGGTACCATGCTGTTTTGCTTACTATAGCTTTGTAATATAACCTTAATCCCAGAATCATGATGCCTCTAGCTTTGCTTTTCAATATCACTTTGGTTACTGGGAGTTTTTGTGGTTCCATACAAATTCTAGAATTGTTCTAGTTCTGTGAAAAAATGTTGTTGGTATCTTGATAGGAAGTGCACTAAATGTATAGATTGCTTTGGGTAATATAGTCATTTTAACAATATTTTTTTTTCTTCCAATCCATGAGCATGAACTGTCTTTCCATTTCTTTGTGTTGTCTTCAATTTCTTTTATCAGTGTTATATAGTTTTCAGAGTATGGGTTTCTTGTCTCTTTGGTTAGGGTTATTCCTAGATATCCTATTATTTTTGGTGCAACTGCAATTGGGATTGTTTTCTTGATTTCTCTTTCTGCTGTTTCATTATTAGTATATAGAAATGCAGCATATTTCTGTACATTGATTTTTGAATCCTGTGACTTTACTGAATGTATTTATCCATTCTAACAATTTTTTGGTGGAACCTTTCAGCTTTTTTATATATTGTAATGTCATCTGAAAATAAAATTTTACTACTTCCTTACTGATTTAAATGACTTTCTTTTCTTTCTTTTTTGCCATCTATTGCTGTGGCTAAGAGTTCCAATACTATGTTGAATAAAAGTGGTGAGAGTGGACATCCTTATTTTGTTCCTGATCTTAGAGGGAGAGCTCTCAGTTTTTCCTCATTAAGGATGTTAGCTGTGGGGTTTCCATATATGGTCTTTATTATGTTGAGGTATGTTCCCTCTAAACCTACTTTGTTGAGGTTTTTCTTGTTTTTGTTTTTGTTTTAATCATGAATGGATGTTGTACTTTGTCAAATGCTTTTTCTGCATCTCTTGATAGGTAGGATCACATGGTTCTTATCCTCTTACTGAGGTGATGTATCATACTGATGGATTTGTGAATTTTGAACCACTCCTTGCAGCCCAGAAATAAATCCCACTTGTTTGTAGTGAATGATTTTCTTTTTTAAATGTATTGTTGGGGTCCCTAGGTGGCTCAGTTGGCTAAACATCTGCCTTTGGCTCAGGTCATGATCCCAGAGTCCTATGATCAAGACCACTTGTGCTTTCTGTTGCTATCTCTGTCACTCAAAACAAAATCTTTAAAAAAATGTTTGGTAGGGGCACCTGTGTGGCTCAGTGGGTTAAAGCCTCTGCCTTCGGCTCAGGTCATGATCTCAGGGTCCTGGGATTGAGTCCCACATAAGGCTCTCTGCTCAGCGGGGAGCCTGCTTCCTTCTCTCTCCCTGCCTACTGTGATCTGTCTGTCAAATAAATAAATAAAATCTTTAAAAAAAATGTTTGGTAGAATTCACCTGTATAGCTGTCTATCTGGTCCTGGACTTCTGTTTGTTGGGAGTTGTTTTTGTTACTTGTTTTTTAATTATTACTGATTCAATTTCATTGCTATAATCAGTTTGTTCAAATTTTCTATTTTTCACTACTTTGGTTGTGGTAGGTTATATGTTTCTAGGAATTTATCCATTTCTTCTAGGTTGTTCAGTTTTTTGGCATATAATTTCTTTATATATTCTCTTACAACCGTTTGTATTACTGTGGTGTGGGATATTCTCTATAATTTCTGATTTGAGTCCCCTCTTTCTTTTTTAAAATGAGTCTGGCTAGAGGTTTATCAGTTTTGTCAATATTTTCAAAGAACCAGCTCCTGGCTTCATTGATCTATTCTGTTTTAGTTTCTGTATCATCTATTCCTGCTCCAATCTTTATTATTTCCTCCCTTCTGCTGGTTTTGAATTTTGTTCTTTTCTAGCTCCTTTAGGTGTATGGTTAGATTGATGAGATTTTTCTTGCTTCTTGGGGTAGATTTGTATTGATATAAACTTCTTAGAACCACTTTTGTTGCATCTCAAAAGATTTTGGATTACTGTGTTTTTATTTTCATTTGTCTCCATGTATTTCTGATTTCTCGGTTAACCCATTCATTATTTATTAGCATATTATTTAACTCCCATGTATTTCTGTTCTTTCCAGCTCTTTTCTTGTGGTTGATTTCTAGTTTCATAGCTCTGTGGTCAGAAAAGATACATGGTATAAATTTTTTTTAAATTGCTGTGACTTGTTTTGTGACTTAATCGCTGATCTTTTCTGCAGAATGTTCCATATGCACTTGAAATGAATATATATTCTACTGTTTTAGGATGGAATGTTCTATATCTATGAAATCCATCAGATCCAGTGTGTCATGCAAAGCCACTGTTTCCTTGTTAATTTTCTGTTTAGATGACCTGTCCAGTGATGTAAGTAGGGTGTTAAAGTCCCCTAAATTTCTGTATCACTAGAGATTAGTTCCTTTATATTTGCTATTAACTAGTTTATGTATTTGGATTTTCCCATGTTGGGTCCATAAATTTTTACAACTGTTCTGTATTCTTGTTGTATTGTCCCCATTTTTTAAAATTCTATTTTTTTCACTGTTCCCTTAATTATTATAGAGTGTCCTTCTTTGTCTCTTGTTACAGTCTTTGCTTTAAAGTCAATTTTTTCTGATATAAGTATTGCTACCTCAGCTTTCTCTTCACATTCATTTGCATGATAACTGTTTTTCCATCTCCTCATATACAATATGCATGTGTCTTTAGTTGTAAGTCTCTTGTAGGAAGCTTACAGATTTTTTTTTTTTAATCCACCGCATCAACCTATGTCTTTTGCTTCTGGAGCATTTAGTCCATTTACATTTAACATAATATTTTATAGTTATGTATTTATTACCATTTTGTAATTTGTTGTGTGTTTGTTTTTGTAGATTTTCTCTCACCTTAAGTTGGCTTTCTTTAGTGAGGTACTTGGATGCTTTTCTTTTTCTTTTTTTGCATATCTATCACTTGCTTTTGCTTTCTTATTCCCATTAGGTTTATATTTAATATCTTTTGCATATAGCAGTCTATATGAAGTTGATGGTCACTATATATAAAATAGAATAATTGGGATCCCAGAAGAAGAAGAAGAAGAAGAGAGAGAGGCAGAAGCTACATTGGAGCAAATAATAGCAGAGAATTTCCCTAATTTGGTGAAGGGAACAAGCATCAAAATCCAAGAGGCACAGAGAACCTCCCCCCAAATTAATAAAAATAGGTCCACACCCCATTATCTACTGGAAAACTTACAAGTCTCAAAGACAAAGAGAAAATCCTGAAAGCAGCTCCAAACAAGACATCTATAACATACAATAGCAGAAATATTAGACTGGCAGCAGACCTATCCACAGAGACCTGGCAGGCCAGAAAGGACTTGCGTGACATATTCAGAGTACTAAACAAGAAAAATATGGAGACAAGAATCAGCTAGGCTCTCACTGAAAATAGAAGGAGAGAGAAAAAGCTTCCAGGACAAACAAAAATTAAAAGAATTTGCAAACATTAAACCAGCGCTACAGGAAATACTGAAAGTAGTCCTCTAAGTAAAGAGAGAACCTAAAAGTAGTAGACCAGAAAAAAACAGAGACAATACACAGTTAATAGTCACCTTACAGGCAATATAAGGGCATTAATTCATATCTTTCAATAGTTACCCTGAATGTAAATGGGCTAAATGCACCTATCAATAGACATGGGGGATCAGAATGGGTAAAAAACCAAAACCCATCAATATGCTGTCTACAAGAAACTTATTTTAGACCTGAAGACAACTCCAGATTTAAAGTGAGGGGGTGGAAAACAATTTACCATGCTAATGGGTGTCAAAAGAAAGCTGGAGTGGCAATCCTTATATTAGACAAATTAGATCTGAAGCCAAAGACTATAATAAGAGATGAGGAAGGACACTAGATCATATTCAAAGGGTCTGTCCAACAAGAAGATCTAACAATTTTAAATATCTATGTCCCTATCGTGGGAACAGCCAACTATATAAACCAATTAATAATAAAATCAAAGAAACACATCAACAATAATACAATAATAGTAGGGGACTTTAATACCCCCCTCACTGAAATGGACAGATCATCCAAGCAAAAGATCAACAAGAAAATAATGGCCTTAAATGACATAGTGGACCAGGTGGACATCACAGATACATTGGGAACATTCTACCCCAAAGCAACAGAATAAACATTGTTCTCTAGTGCTCATGGAACATTCCCCAGAAGAGATCACATCCTGGGTCACAAATCAGGTCTCAATCAGTACCAAAATACTGGGATCATTCCCTGCTTATTTTCAGACCACATTGCTCTGAAGCTAGAACTCAACCACAAGAGGAAAGTTGGAAAGACCTCAAATACATGGAGGTTAAAGAGCATCCTACTAAAGAATGAATGGGTCAACCAGGAAATTAAAGAAGAATTGAAAAAATTCAAGGAAACAAATGATAATGAAAACACAATGGTTCAAAATCTGTGAGACAGAGGGTAGGAGTCAAGATGGCGGAGAAGTAGCAGGCTGAGACTACATCAGGTAGCAGGAGATCAGCTAGATAGCTTATCTAAACATTGAAAACACCTATAAATCCAACGGGAGATTGAAGAGAAGAAGAACAGCAATTTTAGAAAAGGAAAAACAACCACTTTCTAAAAGGTAAGATTGGCAGAGAAGTGAATCCAAAGTGACGGGAAGATAGACCACGGGGGGAGGGGCTGGCTCCCGGCAAGCGGCGGAGCAATGGAGCACTAAATCAGGACTTTTAAAAGTCTGTTCCGCTGAGGGACATCACTCCAGAGGCTAAACCGGGGTGAAGCCCATGCGGCGTCAGTGTGGCCCCAGGTCCCTCAGGGTCACAGAAGGATTGGGGGTGTCTGAGTGTCACAGAGATTGCAGGTATTAGAATGGAGAAGCCGGCTACAGAGACAGACCTAAGGAGTGAGCTCTCAGCTCGGGGTTACCTTGAACCGGTCGCAGGCTCGGTGAGCTCAGAGCGTGGCCTGAGGCCAGGGAGACGGGAGTGATTGGGTGCTATTCTCTGAGGGCACACTGAGGAAAGCCCCGAGCCCTCGGCTTCTCTGGGCCGGAGACTGGGAGGCCACCATTTTCATTCCCATCCTCTGGAACTCTAAGGAAAGCATTCAGGGAACAAAAGCTCCTGAAAGCAAACCCGAGTGGATTACTCAGACCGGCCCCTGGTAAGGGTGGTGCAATTCCGCCTGGGGCAAAGACACCTGAGAATCACTACAACAGACCCCTCCCCAGAAGATCAACAAGAAATCCAGACAGGACCAAGTTCACTTACCAAGGAGTGCAGGTTCAATACCAAGGAGAGCAGCAGAATTCCAGAGGAGGAGAAAGCAAAGCATGGATCTCATGGCTTTCTCCCCATGATTCTTTAGTCTTGCAGTTAATTTAATTTTTTTTCAATTTTTTGAATTGGAAATTCAAAAAATTCTGCTGCTGCTGCTAATTTTTTTTAACTTTTACCCTTTTCTTTTTTAACGTTTTTTAACTAGGTTATCTAATATATATATTTTCTTTCTTTTTTATATTTTTTCTTTATTTGTTTTCTTTTTTAAAATTGTTTTTTTTTTTGAACCTCTTTTTATCCCCTTTCTCCCCCCCACAATTTGGGGTCTCTTCTGATTTGGTTAAAGCATATTTTCCTGGGGTCTTTGCCACCCTTTTAGTATTTTACTTGCTCCTTCATATACTCTTATCTGGACAAAATGACAAGGCAGAAAATTCACCACAAAAAAAAGAACAAGAGGCAGTATCAAATGCTAGGGACCTAATCAATACAGACATTGGTAATATGTCAGATCTAGAGTTCAGAATGACGATTCTCAAGGTTCTAGCTGGGCTCAAAAAAGGCATGGAAGATATTAGAGAAACCCTCTCAGGAGATATAAAAGCCCTCTCTGGAGAAATAAAAGAACTAAAATCTAACCAAGTTGAAATTTAAAAAGCTATTAATGAGGTGCAATTAAAAAAATGGAGGCTCTCACTGCTAGGATAAATGAGGCAGAAGAAAGAATTAGCGATATAGAAGACCAAATGACAGAAATAAAGAAGCTGAGCGAAAGAGGGACAAACAGCTACTGGACCACGAGGGGAGAATTTGAGAGATAAGTGACACCATAAGACGAAACAAAATTAGAATAACGGGAATTCTAGAAGAAGAAGAAAGAGAGAGGAGAGCAGAAGGTTTATTGGAGAGAATTTCTCTAATATGGCAAAGGGAACAAGTATCCAAATCCAGGAGGTGCAGAGAACTCCCCTAAAAATCAATAAGAATAGGTCCACACCCTGTCACCTAATAGTAAAATTTACAAGTCTTAGTGACAAAGAGAGAATCCCAAAAGCAGCCCGGGAAAAGAAGTCTGTAACACACAATGGTAAAAATATTAGACTGGCAGCAGACTTATCCACAGAGACCTGGCAGGCCAGAAAGAGCTGGCATGATATTTTCAGAGCACTAAACGAGAAAAACATGCAGCCAAGAATACTATATCCAACTAGGCTATCATTGAAAATAGAAGGAGAGATTAAAAGCTTCCAGGACAAACAAAAACTGAAAGAATTTGCAAACACCAAACCAGCTCTACAGGAAATATTGAAAGGGGTCCTCTAAGCAAAGAGAGAGCCTAAAAGTAGTAGATCAGAAAGGAACAGAGACAATATAAAGTAACAGTCACCTTACAGGCAATACAATGGCACTAAATTTATATCTCTCAATAGTTATCCTGAATGTTAATGGGCTAAATGCCCCAATCAAAAGACACAGGGTATCAGAATGGATAAAAAAACAAAACCCATCTATATGTTACCTACAAGAAATTCATCTTAGACCTGAAGACACCTCCAGATTTAAAGTGATGGGATGGAAAAGAATTTACCATGCTAATGGACATCAGAAGAAAGCAGGGGTGGCAATCCTTATATCAAATAGATTTTAAACCAAACACTACAATAAAAGATGAGGAAGGACACCAAATTATACGCAAAGGGTCTGTCCAACAAGAAGATCTAACAATTTTAAATATCTATGCCCCTAATGTGGGAACAGCCAACTATATAAACCAATTAATAACAAAATCAAAGAAACACATCAACAATAATACAATAATAGTAGAGGACTTTAATAGCCCCCTCACTGAAATGGACAGATCATCCAAGCAAAAGATCAACAAGAAAATAATGGCCTTAAATGACACAGTGGACCAGGTGGACATCACAGATACATTCAGAACATTCCACCCCAAAGCAACGGAATACACATTCTTCTCTAGTGCACATGGAACACTCTCCAGAATAGATCACATCCTCGGTCCCAAATCAGGTCTCAACCGGTATTAAAAGACTGGGATCATTCCATGCATGTTTTCAGACCACATTGCTCTGGAGCTAGAACTCAATCACAAGAGGAAATTTGGAAAGAACCCAAATACATGGAGACTAAATAGCATTCTTCTAAACAAATGAATGGATCAACCAGGAAATTAAAGAAGAATTGAAAAAATTCATGGAAACAAATGATAATGAAAACACAACGGTTCAAAATCTGTGGGACACAACAAAGGCAGTCCTGAGAGGAAAATATATAGTGCTACAAGCCTTTCTCAAGAAACAAGAAAGGTCTCAAGTACACAACCTAACCCTACACCTAAAGGAGCTGGAGAAAGAACAAGAAAGAAACCCTAAACTCAGCAGAAGAAGAGAAATCATAAAAATCAGAGCAGAAATCAATGAAATAGAAACAAAAAAAAGTAGAGCAAATCGACGAAACTAGGAGCTGGTTCTTTGAAAGAATTAATAAGATTGATAAACCCCTGGCCAGACTTATCAAAAAGAAAAGAGAAAGGACCCAAATAAATAAAATCATGAATGAAAGAGGAGAGATCACAACTAACACCAAAGAAATATAGACAATTATAAGAACATACCATGAGCAACTCTATGCCAACAAATCTGACAATCTGGAAGAAATGGATGCATTCCTAGAGACATATAAACTACCAAAACTGAACCAGGAAGAAATAGAAAACCTGAACAGACCCATAACCAGTAAGGAGATTGAAACAGTCATCAAAAATCTCCAAACAAAACCCAGGGCCAGACGGCTTCCCAGGGGAATTCTACCAAACATTTAAAGAAGAACTAATGCCTATTCTCCTGAAACTGTTCCAAAAAATAGAAATGGAAGGAAAACTTCCAAACTCATTTTATGAGGCCAACATCACCTTGATCCCAAAACCAGACAAAGATCCCATCAAAAAAGAGACCTACAGACCAATATCCTTGATGAACACAGATGCAAAAATTCTCACCAAAATACTAGCCAATAGGATTCAACAGTACATTAAAAGTATTATTCAACACAAACAAGTGGGATTTATTCCACGGCTGCAAGGTTGGTTCAACAACTGCAAATCAATCAATGTGACACAACACATTAATAAAAGAAAGAACAAGAACCATATGATACTCTCAATAGATGCTGAAAAAGCATTTGACAAAGTACAGCATCCCTTCCTGATCAAAACTCTTCAAAGTGTAGGGATAGAGGGCACATACCTCAATATTATCAAAGCCATCTATGAAAAACCCACCACAAATATCATTCTCAATAAAGAAAAACTGAAAGCTTTTCCACTAAGGTCAAGAACACGGCAGGGATGTCCATGATCACCAATGCTATTCAACATAGTACTAGAAGTCCTAGCCTCAGCAATCAGACAACAAAAAGAAATTAAAGGCATCCAAATTGGCAAAGAAGAAGTCAAACTATCACTCTTCACAGATGATATGATACTATATGTGGAAAACCCAAAAGACTCCACTCCAAAACTCTAGAACTTGTACAGGAATTCAGTAAAGTGGCAGGATATAAAATCAATGCACAGAAATCAGTTGCATTTCTCTACACCAACAACAAGACAGAAAAAAGAGAAATTAAGGAGTCAAACCCATTTACAATTGCACCCAAAACTATATGATACCTAAGAATAAACCTAACCAAAGAAGCAAAGAATCTATACCCAGAAAACTATAAAGTACTCATGAAAGAAATTGAGGAAGACACAAAGAAATGGAAAAGTGTTCAATGCTCCTGGATTGGAAGAATAAATATTGTGAAAATGTCTATGCTACCTAAAGCAATCTACACACTTAATGCAATTCCTATCAAAATACCATCCATTTTTTTTTTCAAAGAAATGGAACAAATAATCCTAAAATTTATATGGAACCAGAAAAGACCTCGAATAGCCAAAGGAATATAGAAAAAGAAAGCGAAAGTTGGCGGCATCACAATTCCGGACTTCAAGCTCTATTACAAAGCTGTGATCATCAAGACAGCATGGTACTGGCACAAAAACAGACACATAGATCAATGGAACAGAATAGAGAGCCCAGAAATAGACCCTCAACTCTATGGTCAACTAATCTTTGACAAAGCAGGAAAGAATGTCCAGTGGAAAAAAGACAGTCTCTTCAATAAATGGTGCTGGGAAAATTGGACAGCCACATGCAAAAAAATGAAATTGGACCATTTCCTTACACCACACACGAAAATAGACTCAAAATGGATGAAGGACCTCAATGTGAGAAAGGAATCCATCAAAATCCTTGATGAAAACACAGGCGGCAACCTCTTCGACCTCAGCCACAGCAACATCTTCCTAGGAACATCGCCAAAGGCAAGGGAAGCAAGGGCAAAATTGAACTATTGGGATTTCATCAAGATCAAAAGCTTTTGCACAGCAAAGGAAACAGTGAATAAAACCAAAAGACAACTGACAGAATGGGAGAAGATATTTGCAAACGACATATCAGATAAAGGGCTAGTGTCCAAAATCTATGAAGAACTTAGCAAACTCCACACCCAAAGAACAAATAATCCAATCAAGAAATGGGTAGAAACATGAACAGACATTTCTGCAAAGAAGACATCCAGATGGCCAACAGACACATGAAAAAGTGCTCCACATCACTTGGCATCCGGGAAATACAAATCAAAACCACAATGAGATATCACCTCACACCAGTCAGAATGGCTAAAATTAACAAGTCAGGAAATGACAGATGCTGGCGAGGATGCGGAGAAAGGGGAACCCTCCTACACTGTTGGTGGGAATGCAAGCTGGTGCAGCCACTCCGGAAAACAGCTTGGAGGTTCCTCAAAATGTTGAAAATAGAACTACCCTATGACCCAGCAATTGCACTACTGGGTATTTACCCTAAAGATACAAATGTAGTGATCTGAAGGGGCATGTGCACCCGAATGTTTATAGCAGCAATGTCTACAATAGCTAAACTATGGAAAGAACCTAGATGTCCATCAACAGATGAATGGATAAAGAAGATGTGGTATATATACACAGTGGAATACTATGCAGCCATCAAAAGAAATGAAATCTTGCCATTTGCGATGATGTGGATGGAACTAGAGGGTATCATGCTTAGCAAAATAAGTCAATTGGAG
This sequence comes from Mustela erminea, assembly GCF_009829155.1. Classification (NCBI taxonomy): domain Eukaryota; kingdom Metazoa; phylum Chordata; class Mammalia; order Carnivora; family Mustelidae; genus Mustela; species Mustela erminea. Next base: position 52,963,580 of record NC_045622.1, on the reverse strand, counting down.
AAAGACAACTATCATATGATCTCCCTGATATGACGAAGTGGAGATGCAACATGGGGGCTTAAGTGGTAGGAGAAGAATAAATGAAACAAGATGGGATTGGGAGGTAGACAAACCATATGTGACTCTTAATCTCACAAAACACACTGAGGGTTGCTGGGGGGAGGAGGGTTGGGGGAGGGGGGTGGGGTTATGGACATTGGGGAGGGTATGTGCTATGGTGAGTACTGTGAAGTGTGTAAACTTGGCAATTCACAGACCTGTACCCCTGGGGATAAAAATACATTATATTTTTATTAAAAAATTAATTTTAATTAATTAATTTTTAAAAATCTGTGGGACACAGCAAAGTCAGTCCTGAGAGGAAAGTATATAGCAATACAAGCCTTTCTCAAGAAACAGAAAAGGTCTCAAGTATACATCCTAACCCTACATCTAAAGGAGCTGGAGAAAGAACAGCAAAGAAAGCCTAAACCCAGCAGGAGAAGAGAAATAATAAACACCAGAGCAGAAATCAATGAACTAGAAACCAAAGAAACAGTAGAACAGAGCAACAGAACTAGGAGTTGGTTCTGTGAAAGAATTAATAAGATTGATAAACCCCTGGCCCAATTTATCAAAAAGAAAATAGAAAGGACCCAAGTTAATAAAATCATGAGTGAAAGAGGAGAGATCACAACCAACAACAAAGAAATACAAACAAGTATAAGAACATATTATGAGAAACCATACATCAGCAGATTAGACAATCTGGAATAAAGGGTTGCATTCCTAGAGATTATAAGCTACCAAAATGGAACCAGGAAGAAATAGAAAGCCTAAACAGACCTATAACAAGTAAGGACATTGAAGCAGTCATCAAAAATCTCCAAACAAACAAAAGCCCAGAGCCAGACAGCTTTCCAGGAGAATTCTACCAAACATTTTTAGAAAAATTAATACCTATTCTCCTGAAACTGTTCTAAAAAATAGAAATGGAAGGGAAACTCATTTTATGAGGCAAGCATTACCTTGATCCCCAAACCAAATAAAACCCCACCAAAAAAGATAATCAAAAAAGATCATCATCAAAAAAGATGATCATCATCAACCAGGCAAAGACCCCATCAAAAAAAAAAAGAATTACAGACCAACATCCCTGATGAACATGGATGCAAAAATTTTCATCAAAATACTAGTCAATGGGATCCAACAGTGCGTTAAAAGGATTATGCACCACAACCAAGTGGGATTTATTCCTGGGCTGCAAGATTTGTTCAACATCTGCAAATCAATGTGATTCAATTCATTAATAAAAGAAAGAACAAGAGCTATATGATACTCTCAATAGATGCTGAGAAAACATTTGACAAAGTACAGCATCTTTCTTGATCAAAACTCTTCAAAGTGTAGGAATAGAGGGTATATACCTCAATATATCAAATCCATCTATGAAAAATCCACAGTGACTATCATTCTGAATGGGGAAAAATATGAGAGCTTTTCCACTAAGATCGGGAACATGGCAGGGATCCACTATCACCACTGCTATTCAACATAGTACTAGAAGTCCTACCCTCAGCAATCAGACAACAAAAAGAAATTAAAGGCATCCGAATCGGCAAAGAAGTCAAACTCTCACTCTGTGGATGATATGATACTTTATGTGGAAAACCCAAAAGACTCTACTCCAAAACTGCTTGAACTCATACAGGAATTCAGTAAAGCATCAGGATGTAAAATCAGTGCACAGAAATCAGTTGCATTCTTATACACCAACAACAAGACAGAAAAAAGAGAAATTAAGGAGTCAATGCCATTTACAATTACACCCATATCCATAAGATACCTAGGAATAAATCCTAACCAAAGAGGCAAAGAATCTATACTCAGAAAACTATAAAGTACTCATGAAAGAAATTGAGGAAGACACAAAGAAATGGAAAAATGTTCCACGCTCATGGATTGGAAGAACAAATATTGTGAAAATGGCTATGCTACCTAAAGCAATCTATACATTTAATGCAATCTCTATCAAAATGCCATCCATTCTTTTCAAAGAAATGGAACAAATAATCCTAAAATTTATATGGATCCAGAAAATAACCCCCAAAAGCCAGAGGAATGTTAAAAAAGAAAGCCAAAGTTGTTGGCACCGCAATTCCAGACTTCAAGCTCTATTACAAAGCTGTAATCATCAAGACAGTATGGTACTGGCATAAAAACAGACACACAGATCAACGGAACAGAATAAAGAGCCCAGAAATAGACCCTCAACTCTATGGTCAACTAATCTTCAACAAAGCAGGAAAGAATGTTCAATGGAAAAAAGATAGTCTCTTCAACAAACAGTGTTGGGAAAATTGGGACAGCCACATGCAGAAAAATCAAACTGGACCATTTCCTTACACCACACACAAAAATAGACTCAAAATGGATGAAAGACTTCAATGTGAGACAGGAATCCATCAAAATCACAGGGAGCAACCTCTTTGACCTCAACCACAGCAACTTCTTCCTAGAAACATCGCCAGAGGCAAGGGAAGCAAGGCCAAAAATGAACTCTTGGGACTTAATCAAGATTAAAAGCTTTTGCACAGGGGTGCCTGGGTGGTTCAGTGGGTTAAAGCCTCTGCTTTCAGCTCAGGTCATGATCCCAGGGTCCTGGGATTGAGCCCCACATCAGGCTCTCTGCTCAGCAGGAAGCCTGCTTCCCCCCTCTCTCTCTGCCTGCCTCTCTGTCTACTTGTGAGCTCACTCTGTCAAATAAATAAATAAAATCTTAAAAAAAAAAAAAAAAAGCTTTTGCACAGCAAAGGAAACACCAGCAAAACCAAAAGACAACTAAAGAATGGGAGAAGATATTAGCAAATGACATATTAGATAAAGGGCTAGTATCCAAAATCTATAAAGAACTTATCAAACTCACCATCCAAAGAACAAATAATCCAATCAAGAAATGGGCAGAGGACATGAACAGACATTTCTGCAAAGAAAACATTCAGATGGCCAACAGACACATGAGAAAATGTTCCACATCACTCGGCATCAAGGATATACAAATCAAAACCACAATAAGATACCACCTCACGCCAGTCAGAAAGGCTAAAATTAACAAGTTAGGAAAGGACAGATGTTGGAAAGGATGTGAAGAAAGGGGAACCCTCCTACACTGTTGGTGGGAATGCAAGCTGATGCAGCCACTCTGGAAAAGAGCATGGAAGTTCCTCAAAAAGTTGAATATAGAGGTACCCTACAATCTGGCAATCACACTACTGAGTACCCTAAAAATACAAATTTTTTTTCCTACCTGATATGAGGAATTTGAGAGGCAGAGTGGGAAGTTTGTGGAGTAGGGAAGGAAAAAAAATGGAACAAGATGGGTTTGGGAGGGAGACAACCATAAGAGACTCTTAATTTCAGGAAAGAAACTGAGGGTTGCTGGAGGGAAGCTGGGAAGTCTGGATGGGGTGGCTGATTGATGGACACTGGGGAGGGTATATGCTATGGTGGGTGCTGTGAATTGTGTAAGACTAATGATTCACAGACCTTTACCCCTGAAACTAATTACATATGTTTATAAAAAAACTAAAAGCATAAAATAAAAATAAAAATATATAAAAATAAATTTCTATTTCTTCTCTCAGTTCTGATAAGCTACATATTTCAAGGAATGTGTCTATTTCACTTAATTTATACATTTTAATAACATTAAATATTCCTAATTTTCCTTTTTATGCCTAGGATCTGGACAGGTAATCCACTTTCATTCATCATATGAGCAATCTCTCTCTCTTCCCCCTCCCTCCCTCATCTTGCTAAGAGTTTATCAATTTTATTAATCTTTTCAAAAAATCAATTTTTTACTGTTTTCATTTTCTTTTAAAAAATTCAATTAGCCAACATATAATACATCATTAGTCTCAGATGTAGTGTTCAACGATTTATCCGTTGCATATAACACCCAGTACTCATCACATCACATGCCCTCCATAATGCCCATCACCCAATTACCCCAATCCCCCATCCATCTCTCCCTCAGTAACCCTCAATTTGTTTCCTATGATTAAAAGTCTCCTGGCTTTTCTTCCTCTCTGATGACTTCCCATTCAGTTTTCCCTCCCTTCCCCTATGATCCTCTGTGCTATTTCCTATATTCCACATATGAGTAAAACCATAACTATCTTTCTCTGTTTGATTTATTTTATTCAGCATAATACCCCCCAGTACATCCATGTCAGTGTAAATGGTAAGTATTCATCCTTTCTGATGGCTGAGTAATATTCTGTTGTGAGTATATATCACATCTTCTTTATCCATTCACCCGTCTGTGGACATCTCGGTTCTTTCCAGTTTGGCTATTGTGGACACTGGTATGAACGTTGGGGTGCAGGTAGCCCTTTGGATCACTGCATATATTACAAAGCTGTGACCATCAAGGCAGTATGGTACTGGCACAAAAACAGACACATAGATCAATGGAACAGAACAGAGAACCCAGATTTAGACCCTCATTTTCTCTATTTTTTGAGTGTCCTTATTTTATTAATTCCTGCTATCTTTATTATTTCCTTCCATTTACTTGGGGGGGAAATTTAGTCTTTTTCTAGATTCTGGAGACAGAAACTTCATCAGTATTAAACCTTTCTTCCTTCTAAATTTAAAGTTATAAATTCCCATGTCCTGCTTTAGCTTTATCCCACAAATTTCATTGTTGTGGATGCATTATCCTTTAGTTTAAAATATTTTCTTATTTTTCTTGTCACTTATCCCTTGATCAGGATATGGGATGGGATGGAATTTTTAGAAATAAATTAATTTCAGCATTTAGAGACATATAAATATTTTACTAATGTTCATTTCTATTTAATTTGAGACTAGTTTTTTGGTTTGTCCGGTAGTCTATTTTGGCAAATATGCATGTACATTTGAAAATATGATATATTCTGCAGTTGTTGTATGTAATGTTTTATGTCAATTAGGTCAAAGTGGCGTCAGGTGTTGTTCAGATTTCTATATCCTTTCTGATTTTATTTTTTGTGCTCTGTTGTTCTTGCAGGTACTGAGAGAGGAATGTTAACATGCCTAAGTTTGACCTCCCTCAGTTTTTGTTTCACCCTTGTGTTAAGTTTCAAGAGTTCTAACTATAATATATTCTTGATATACTGACCTTTTCATCATCATGAAATCTTTGTTTCCAGTAATGCTCCATGTTTTGAAGTCTATTTGCTCAGATATTATTTCTTATGCTTACTGTTTGCATGGCATATCATTTTTCCATCCTTTCACTTTTAACCTTTTGTTGTCTTTATTTCTTTTGTAGACAATGTATGTTTGGGTCCAGTTTTTTTCTATCCAGTCCAACAACCTCTACTTTTGAGCATTTGGTCCATTTATATTTGATTAACAAAATGGCTGGATTTATGACTATCATGCTTCAACTTGTTTTCTGTTTGTTTTGCCTGTTATTTAGCTTCTTTTCATCTTTTCTTCTTGAATCTATCTGCTATAAGATAAACTGCTGGTTTTGAAGGAGTAGACTGTCTTCTTGTAAGAGGGCCATATGGCTGGTACCTGAAGGTAGACTCTAGGAGCTCAGAGAAAAACCCCACCAATAGTGATCAAGAAAACAGAAAAAAACTTCAGCCCTACAATTGTAAGGAACTAAATTCTTCTAACACCCAGTGATCTTAGAGGAAGACAAAGTCTCAGATGAGATCGGTGAGACTCCTTTTTTTTTTTTTTTTAAGATTTTATTTATTTGGGAGAATATGTTTAAGAGAGAGAGAGTGTTACAGGGGAGGGCAAGTGAGAGAATCCCAACGTGGGGTTTGATTCCACAATTCCGAGATCACAACCCAAGCTGAAACCGAGGGTCTGACACTCCACAGACTGAGCTACCCAGGCACCCCAGCCTGGTGAGACTCTTAAGTAGAGGACCTGGCTAATCCGTACCTGAAATCATGGCCCAAAGAAACTGTGAGATGATAAATCTGTATTATTTTAAGCTGCAAGGTTTACAATAATTTGTTACACAGCAGTAAGAAAGTAATACCTACAGAAATAGAATCTACTCAAGATAAAGCATAGAAATTAAATAGGTTAAAAACAACAATGAACAGAGCCTCAGCAACCTATGGGATAATATCAAACTTTCTAGCGTCTATGTAATTGGAATCCCAGAAGAAGATAGGAGCATGAAAAAATAAAGACTGAAAATTGATCCAGTCTGATGAAAATTATACTAAGAGTTCAGCAAACCCCAAGCAGGATAGATACACACACACACACACACACACACACACACACACACACACACACCAAGGTAAACCATAATCAAACTATTGAAAATCAGTAATAACAGGCGCAATCTTAAAAGCAGATAGAGAAAAATGACATATTACAAGCAGAAGAACAAAGATAAAATGGGAGACTTTTTTTGCTCAAGACTTCCTAAGAAACTATATAAGGCAGAAGTCAAAGGACTGACTTCATTAGTGTGCTGAGAAATACACCCTACAGCTAGAAAGCCGACAAATGCCTCATGGTGGCAGCAGCTGCAGCAGTACATGTCCGTCCTAGAGGCGTCATGGTGCAAGATGGAACACTGTGCTTGCTTAGTGTCTGAGGCTCTATTCTCTTCAGCCTCAAGGGACATGGGATGTGGTTTTAGCTTCAGTCTTCCTTGTTCCTCCAGAACTTTCTCTCCCATCTATAATTTCGTCACCATTTCTATGTTTTGTTTATTTGTTTGTTTCCATTTCTTGGCTCTATTACTGTTACAGTCTGAATTTTGGGCCCCACACAAGTTCACATGTTGAAGCCTCAGTCCCCAATACTTTAAAATCTGACTATGGTTGGAAATAAGGCCTTTGAAGAAGTGCTTGAAATGAAGCCTAAAACAATCTGACTGGAGAAAAGAAAATCTGAACACACTGAGAGGCACTTGGTGTGTGAGTGCACGGAGGAAAAGCTATATGAGGAAACAGCAAGAAGATGGCCACGTGCAAGCCAAGAGAGGCCTCAGAAAAACCAAACATGCTGACACACTGATCTTGGACTTCTAGCCTAGAGAAATAAGAATATAAATTTCTGTTGTTTAAGCCATACAATTTCTTGTACTCAGAGAAGCCCTGCTTTACTAAAACAACTACTGAAAATCATAAGATAGCTAGGCTAAAGCCTTCAGACTTCTTAACAGTCAGTAGAGTGATCTCAAAAATCCATATAACTCAGAGTTACTTGAGATCTTTTGGCTCCTAAGAGATTTGGATGACCTTAATCTGAAACTTCAGCTTCACAATATGCAAGACTATTGCTCTCCATTTAATTTATTCACATTTCTGAACTTATTTTTTCACGGTCCCTATGGATCCATTCCTGCAACTCTAAGTATCTCATCAGTTCAATCCTCTGCCAGCTGGTGCATGGCATTTCAGGATCTTTACTACTACCCACAAGAAATTAAATTAATTCATGATTCTGTGACTGTACCAACTTTACCTAAGCCTCCAGGAGCTGTGGAAGAAATCTATCATATATTGCCCAGTCCTTTCTTTCCTAATTCATTTTCCTCTGACAAAGCACTAACTTCCCAACCACTCACTGACTGTGTGATTATCCCTGCAACCTCCTGAAAAACAAAATCTAGCTTTCCTTCCCCTTGCTGGGCCTATCTTACTTCCTTAGCTCCTGAGTTACTCTGCTAAATAATAGGTATTCTGTTATTCCATCCCTTCACACAAAAATCTAAGCATATTGCTCTCTTGTTTGAAGCTCATTTGCTATCCCTTGATTGCTTCTGTGCAGAGCATAGACTCTAGTCTAGCATTTTAGGATCTCTGCAGTTTTCTCCCTCCATTCTCCAACATACATCACCTACAGGTGAAGCCCATAAAGCTCTAATGGGCATGACAGCTACTTTGGTAGCTAGACCTTGGTGCCTGCCCCAATGGTGTCAGCTATCTACTTTTGCCTGCTTCCTCATTGCTCATTGGGGGCCAGCCCCACTCTCTTTGGGCCACCCTCCATGACAGCTTTTGTGTAATCTTTAGCCCTTCTTAGAGTGCCTAGCACAAAGCAGGTACTCCAAAACCAACTGTGTGATGAATTAAGATATTTACAAGTGAACAAATACCTATGCTCAAAAATCTTCCAAGGGGTCTTACTGCCAAAGGATAAAGTCCAAAGTGAAGCCTGATGTCAAGTCCTCCAACCTATAATTCCCAGTTTCCCACTGGTCCCCACCTCCCACTTTCCCCAGACTCTCTCAGCTCTTCTCAGAGAAATGAAAAGCAGGCTCCATATCCTGGAAGCCGTGGGTAGGGATGAAGAGACAGGAGTGGGGCAGACCTGACTTTACCTGTGTGAATGCTGGCATTATCGGCCATTTCTTTTTTGTGCTCTCTCCACCTGGAAGGAAAGAGACTATTCATGAGTCTCAGAGACCTCTTCCAAAAAAGATAATAATCCAAGGCAGTGGTCAGAAAAGAAACATAATCTGGTCAAATTCTCATCTAAGTACAGGGTTTATACTTTCCTCTTTAAAGGATAACCCACGAATGATGAAATGATGCATTTGAGGAGGTCTGAAAAACAATCGTCTCCTCTAGCTAAAATTCTTCTCCCTGGATGTTCCCTTTCCCACCCTGAATCTTGCAATCCTGTAACATTTGCCTTGCAGGATTCTCAAATGTCATCTTCTTGGGCAGATAATAAGACTATAGCCCAGAAAGAGACAGTGATTTTCCAGTGATTTTCCCCAGTAACTAAGGGACAAAGCCAGGACTAAAACCCAGGCTTCCCAGTTTGTGAACTTGTTTTGTTTCACAAAAGGTGAGAAGATAAGGCACTTGTTCTGCACAACCTCTAACCTTTGGCCTTTTCCAACTGGTCTACAATGAATCTTTAGTAATAGCATTTGACCAGGCCTTACTGAGAGTCCTTATCCTTAGAATATTGTCCTGTGTTGAGGTACGAAGGATGTGAGGGGGTACAGACAGCACAAGAAGTAATGAGAGATTCAGATTATAAACTCTGTCTTCCTGAGAGCTTGCCCCATGGGATTACAGGAAGAATCTAAGTGTTTTTTCTGAACTTTCCATAAGAACCAATTACACTTTTATCTTGGGAAAATTTCATTTAAAATTGCAAATATAGGCTTACCAATGAAAATAAAATACGGTAACAATGAGAACTGCAGAAACACTATCCAAGAGAAGCCACATAAACATATAGTAACTTGGTGTCTGCAAAATAGAAAACAAAACAGTTTTAAAAAAACAACAATTGGAAGGGATTTTAGATCAAAAAGGTCAAGTCCCTTGATCTGCTGCCAGGGCTGGGGGGAGGGCAGAGCAGGTGGAAGAATTCTGATGTGCTGGTCTCGAACAGAGAGTACCTACTCATAACCTAACAATCACCCTTTGTAAGTGCAGGGAACTCTAGAAGGGACAAACAATTCATATCCTTCATCTCCCTTAACACTCAAATACAGAGGAGTCCCAGAGCCACATAGCAAGTCTATTCTGGACCCAGGAGTACAGCCCAAGTTTCTTGAGTTCCACTACTCTGTGCTTTCATAGTATGGCTTCCCCAACCTGTCTGCACATCCATATCTACCTGGGCAGCTTTTAGTAATACAGGGTCACAGGTCCACTACATATGTTATGAATTAGAATTTCTGCATTTTGAACACGCTTCCCAGGTGATGCTGAAGCAACTAGTCTGTGAACCAGCATCTAGGAATTTTTGTTCTAAAACATCATGCTTCAAATAAGTATGCTGAAATTATAACTCCCCCTTAGCTAACATGCCCCCTTCTCCATGTTCCTTTGCCTGAATCTCCCAGAACTTCATCTCCTGGGTCCTCTTGTATGAGTTTTATAATTAACTGATTTGATCCTCCCTTTCCACCTCCACTGTTATCTGATGCCCCTGGGCCTGGCACTTTTTGCTTTTTCTTGAGCCTCTCCTCAGCTTATCCCAAGGTCTTTCCATGAGCTGAATAATAACATTAATAGTAATAATAACACTAATGGGTCAATTAACAATTAACAACAACGACAACAATTAATGAGCATCCACAAGAGCTAGGAAGCATTCTAAGCCTTAAAGGGTGTTTTTACATCCCATCCTCACAACAGCCCCACTAAGCAGGTACAGTAGAAGTTCTTAGCCAACATCCATTAAACTCAGGCTCTTTTTTAAAATTAATTCATTTACTTGAGAGAGAGAGAGAGTGAAGAGGCTGAGAGAAGCAGACACCCCACTGGGCAGGGAGCCCAATGTGGGACTCAATCCCAGGACCCTGAGATCATGACCTGAGTAAAAGGCAGATTCTTAACTGAGTGAGCCACCCAGGTGCCCCTAAACCCAGGCTCTTAATCCCTCCCCTCTGGGAAAGAGTGACTGATAGCCCGAGCTGCTCCAGGATTTCCAGCAGGTGAGCTGTCCATTTACTAAGACTCAATCGTTCTTGCTCCCTGAAATGGCTTAGAACAGTCTACTTGTTACAACTGTGCAGTGTAATTAAATGTTACTCAAATCTGTAAATCTAAGTGAAAAAAGAGGTACATCATTTTCCAGAAAACTAAGCCAATGCTTTGGAAAACCCAGCAAAGATAAGAGATTAAAAAATAAACTACAACTGAATGAGCTGTGAGTGAGACACGTAAGAGACTGGGGATAAGAGGATTATGAAAATCTCAGTGAATCCCTCATTCAGATTGTTTCTTTCAATGACTTTATGTTCTTGTTCTGCTTGAAAGAAATAAAACTTAGAAATCATAGCTGGTTCATTTGGGTGTTGAAATAAACAAATGACTATAGAATTCCACCAGCTTAAGTACCCTCAAAGACCCTGACTTTATGTTATAAGGTAAATGAATATTTTAAAATAAAATGTGTGAGGTATTTATGTGATAGATTATTTATAAAAATGACAGTATTCCTCCCAAAATGCAGGCCTGTATACAGGTGTGACTTTGCTATTTCTCCCCATCAATGCATGAAGTCTTTTTCTCTCCTACCCTACCTTGAATCTGGACTTGGCCTTGTAATTTTCTTTGACCAATGGAACATTAACAAAAAATCACACCTGGGAAACCTTGAAAACTATACTGCATTGGGGCTTTACCTCTCTTCCTCGCTGGGAACCCATTGCCACCAAGTGAACGTGCTCAAGCCAGCCTCCTTGACGGTGAGTGATCACATAGACCCCACGCAATCCAGGTAAGAACCTAGACATACGGTTGTACCCACCCTACACTAAGCTGGCTCTGACCACAGGACCATGTAGCCATCACAAAGAATATGACAAAGAAATATTTGTTATTTTAAGGCTCTACATTTCAGATGGGTTAAGTACTAAAAACCGACAGATTGTAAACACATACACACACACACACACACACACACACACACATATCTATCTATGATTCCCCACTTTAACTTTTTCAATTAACAGACCAATGATCAGATTAAACTGTGAGAGATACAAGTACTTCTGTTGTACTATCATTATGCATAATTTAATAATAAACAGAGGCATGGACAAGCTAACTAACATTTCCAAGTTCACACAGTAAGGGGTAGAGCCAAGATTTAAATCTGCATATTCAAACTCCAAAAAGTGAGCTGCTTGAGAAAGCCGTGAGGATATTTACTGGTCTCACCTTCCTGAACAAGGTGACCCTAGGTCCTATAGAAAAGCCACAGCCAGGTATAGAAGAAAATATTTTTAAACTTTATATCCTTCTATACTTTTAAAATTTTGAATCACATGAATTATTTCAAACAGTATGAATTCAAGTATTAAAATAAAAAGCTTTATTTAATAAAGCTTCATTTAATATATCCATAGGCACAACTGTGAGACATTACTGCCTTAGGGGGATAGGATTATGGAGGGGTGTGTTGTTTTCCGGTTTATGTATTTTTATAATGACTGAATTTCATATAATGAACAGGCTTACTTTGTAATCAATTTTTAAAAACAAAATCTTAGAAAAATATATAATACACATAGGAAGGAAAATTGTATGAACACAGACAAGTAGAACGGCTTCACTTAGCCAAGGGACCTGCCGTTGAAGGTTTTCTTCAGGGTCGTCTCCACAAAGTTGCCCAAGCCAGCGAGAAAAAAGGTGTCAGTAATTTTATTACACTGCCACCACAGGGCTTGGCTTTATGAGATTGTGCCCTGACCCTGATTCCCTTTCTCCTGGTCCTGACCCGAAACAAGGGCTAGTGAGGCCAGAGGTATGGAGAAGATAGCCTGAAATATTTATGCTTCTCATTTGGGCTTCTTTGCCTAAAGATTTACCTTTTAAAACAGCATGGAGTTTGGGTGTATTTTCAACTAGACACATCCACTCTGAAGTGAGACTTTTTGGTGACTGGAAGTGAAATCTTGAAGTTATCTAAAAATGACTAGAAAACTTATGGGACCTGAGTTAAGATTTCATTCAGGAGCAGGGAAAGTCTAGCTCAGAGAGAAGTTTAAAGAGTCAATGAAAAAAAGTTCTCTTCTGTTGTATACTGTTGTGTCTGGCCCCGTCAAGATACTCTAACAGATAAGAGCTCTGTAGTAGGGGCGCCTGGGTGGCTACGTTGGTTAAGCATTTACCTTTGGCTCTGGATTCCTGGGATGGAGCCCTGTGTTGGGTTCCCTGCTCATCGGGGAGTCTGCTTCTCCCTATCCCATTTCCCCTGCTTGTGTTCTCTCTCTCTCTCTCTTTTTCTGTGTCAAATAAGTAAATAAACATCTTGAAAAACAAACATACAAAAATAAAATAAAAACAAAAAAAGAACTCTGTAGCAGTTAACTGGTTATCCAGGGGGTGCTTCCACAGATAGTAAATGGTAAGATTTTAGCTGTGATTATGACCCACGTCCTTACATTTCTGGCAATAAGCAGCATCAGGGCTAGGAGGAGCAATCAAGGAAGGTAGGCTGGACACTAGCTTTTTCTTTTCTTTTCTTTTTTTTTTAATTTTATTTACTTATTTTGAGAGAAAGGATGCAAGCAGAGGGAGGGGCAGAGGGACAGAGAGAATCTCACCCAGACTCCATGCTGAGCTGGGAGCCTGACATGGGGCTCCAATCTCATGACCCTGAGACTGGCTTTCCTTTTCAAAAGCATTTTGTTCAGGACACAAAGTTTTCACTTTGGAGTCAGATATACTTGGTTTTCTCCCCATAGTCCATGCCACTGTCATTGTTGTCATGCCTCTAGAAAGGCAGGACTTCTGTAACAAAACTCTGGAATCAAATCTCATTCTGAACCTTGCATCATATGACTATGTCCAGAATGTTAATGTCATCAAACTTCAGTTTCTTCATAGGAATAATAAAAATGAGTAATTCTGAGGGTCCAATTACATAATGCATGAAAAACACATTGTGAAGATTCAATAAACGACAATATTATAACAATACTAATTTCTTTCTGCAAACCACAGAAGGATGTGGGTGAGAGAAGGGAGAGTGTCTCATCTCCACCATCATAGAGGTCTCTGCTATTAAGTGGCTCCCAAGAGGCCTGCACAGTGGACAATATAGGGGTAGGGTAAGGGACTTAGACTCCTACTGTACAAGGCTTGAAAGAACAACCTGGATAGCCAGCTCACCATGAGGAAGTAAGGCTGATCTAGCTGACTCAGGATGTGAATGTTGTCTGTGGTCACTGAGTGAATCTTGGAGCACCAGGCCAGTGAGTAGAGCCAAGGTTCATTGACAAGGTACAAGTTGATTTTGATGTTAGCTGCTTTATAATCTCTGGAATAAAAACAGAACCCACAGGGAATTTAGACTTAATCTCGCTTTCCTCATCTAAAAAGGTAACAGCCACCATGTTTGTGAGAGGCTGCTGCTTAAATCACTAGAAGCAGCTGGTCCTGTGACAACTTATGATAATGCAGAATGGGCTTGTGTTGCAATGAGGTAAAGGACTGGACTTAATACCTCTGCTCCTGTACCAAAATGGTATGTCAGTAAACTGGATGTCCTGATGGGAGAGAAGAAAGAAAGGAGGAAAAAAAAAGAGAAAGCGCTATTTGTAGCATTTGCCGATTTCCATGGTGTAAATACTCCTACCATAGCCAATTTTAAGCTACCACTAGTAAAATGGATTTGCAAAGTTTCTATTTAATAACTGACTTCTGTGTGCTGTCATAAGCCAACTCCAGCACACTACTGTGTAGCAACTATACCTTCATCAGAGCACTTACCATCCTCTACTGTATTTTATCTACTTTCCTGATAGTCTTCTTTACTTGGCTATAGTCAAATTAAAAGTAGAGAGTAATGTATAACTCATCTCTGTATATCTAGTACGTAGCACAATATCTACCTTCATAAATGATAAATGAAAGAATGAATAAATGGATACCAATCTGGTGAAAACTTAAATTTCAAATACAAAAAAATCTTTATAAGCACTGAGTAAAGACAATGAAATCAAACATTTCCCAATGCACAAAATGTTAGCAGATACTTGTACATTCTTTACAGAGAAAAGAAAAATAAGTATTGAGATACCTAGCAAGTCTAGTCTAAATATCACTTTTAGCGGGGCGCCTGGGTGGCTCAGCGGTTTAAGCTTCTGCCTTCAGCTCAGGTCATGATCTCAGGGTCCTGGGATCGAGCCCTGCACCGGGCTCTCTGCTCAGCGGGGGGCCTGCTTCCCCCTCTCTCTCTGCCTGCCTCTCTGCCTGCCTCTCTGCCTACTTGTGCTCTCTATCAAATAAATAAATAAATAAATAAATCTTTTTAATAAATAAATAAATATCACTTTTAGGAATCAAATTTCTTACAAAATATATCATGTAAATGCTTTAAACATTTTTTTAAAAAGATTTATTTATTTGACACAGAGAGAGAGATCACAAGTAGCAGAGAGGCAGGCAGAGCGGGGTGGGAAGCAGGATCCCTGCTGAGCAAGAAGCAAAAAAAAAATTTTTTTTAACCTGAGATAGTAAATAGCTCTGTATAAGCTTGGGTTTGAATCTCACCTTTGCCATATACTAACCTGGTAAATTTTTAGGCTCAATGTATAAACTATAAACTATAGGGGCGCCTGGGTGGCTCAGTTGGTTAAGCAACTGCCTTCGGCTCAGGTCACGGTCCCGGAGTCCCGGGATCGAGTCCCGCATCAGGCTCCCAACTCCATGGGGAGTCTGTTTCTCTCTCTGACGTTCTCACCTCTCATGCTCTCTCTCACTGTCTCTCTCTCAAATAAATAAATAAATTCTTTAAAAAAAAAAAAAAAATTCTAAACTATAAACTATAAATAACAATACTGCCTTTGCATGAGTGTGCACAATTAGTTATCCAGTATGTTAGAATGGTCTCTAAGACAATTCTACAAATCACCTACAGATAAATAAAAAAAAAACAGAAGAAGGAAATAGTAATAAAACGCTACTTTTTAAACTTTTAAAACCAATACATAAAAATCAATCACATTTACATATATTAATAATGAATACATGCAAACTAAAACGTCGAAAACACAATATCATTAACAATTCACAAAGAAAATAAAATACTGTGGTATAAACTCAACAAGAGAAGTATAGGATCCATATGCTGAAAACTACAAAGTGCTGATGAAAGTAATGAAAGAATATTTAAAAAAACAGACATGTGTTCATAGACTAGAAGACTCAGTGCTGTAAAGATGTTATTTCTCAAATTGATCTGCAGGCTTAATGCAATTCCTATCACAATCCCAAGCTGTTTTGTATAACTAGGTCAACTGATCCTAAAATTATACGGAGGGGCACCTGGGTGGCTCAGTTAAGTGCCTGCCTTTGGCTCAGGTCATGACCCCAGGGTCCTGGGAATCAAGTTCCGTATCTGGCTCTCTTTCACTCGCTCTCTCTCTCTCTCTCTCTCTCTCAAATAAACAAATGAAATCTTTAAAAATAAAATAAAATAAAATAAAACAAAGAATAATGAAATGAGATGGAGTATACCCAATTTTAAGGCTTATATATAGCTACAGTAATCAAGACAGTGTAGTTTTAGAGAAGGGATAAGCACACAGACCAACAGAACATAATTTGAAACCCAGAAACAAAGCCACACAAATACGCCCAAATGATTTTTTTTTTCAAAGGTGAAGAAGAAGGAATTCAATGGAATAAGGACAGTTTCTCCAACAAATGGTAGAAGAGAAACTGGACAGGCATAGGCAAAAAAAAAAACCCCCAAAACAAAAATCCTTGATATATACCATATACTTTATATAAAAATTAATTCAAGAGAGATTACAAGCTTAAATATATAAAACTATATAAAATATATAAAACTCACTTTCAATGAAAAAAAAAACTATAAAAGAAAATCTTTGAGCTCTGAGGGTTAGACAAAGAGCTCTTAGACTTGAACTAAAAACATGACCCATAAAAGGGAAAACTGATAGGCTAGACCTCATCAAAATTAAAAAACTTTTGCTCTCTGGAAGACACTGTTAAGAGGATCCTATAGATCCTACACACTAGCCATACACTGGGACAAAATATTTGCAAACCACAGTTCCAACAAAGGACTAGTTTTTATAATATTTAAAGAACTCCAAGTAAGACAAACTCAAAGAGACTCATTTCAAAAGACACTCATCAAACTTTCAAAAGACAAAGACAAAGAATCTTGAAAGCACCAAGGAAAAAGCACCTTGTCACAGACAAGAAATCCTCAATGAAGTTATCCCCAGATTTCTCATCAGGAACTCTGGAGGTCAGAAAGCAACAGGTCTACATATTCCAAGTGTTAAAAGAAAACAAATAAGCAAACAATAAAACAGACTCTTACTGCACAAAACAAAACAAAACTGTCCTTGAAAAATGAAGGGGTAAATTAAGGCATTCCCAGATAATCTGAGGGAGTTTGTGGCCACAAGACCTACCTTACAAGAAAAGCTCAAAGGAGTCCTGCAAGGTGAAAGGATGGGGTACTAGACAGTAATTCAAAGCTGTACAGAGAAAGATCTCAATAAAAGTAAATATATGGGCAAATGTAAAATCTAGTATTATTAAAACAATGCATCTAAAGACAAAACAATTAGTCTAAAACATAGTATCCCTGCCATTTTGGTTTGTAACTCCTCACATAGTTTTCTATGTAATTTAAGAGATTAATCCATTTAAAAGAATTACTAACCTATGTTCTGGAGAACACCATATATAAAGATGTAATTTTCTGCTATCAACAACCAGAAGAAGTAAGAATGAAGCTGTAAAGGAGCAGAGTTTTGGTATGTTATTGAAATTGAGTTGGTATAAATTCAAATCAGAAAGTTATAACTTTAGGATGTTAAATGTAATTCCCATGGTAACCACAAAGAAAAGAGGTATAGAACACATACAAAAAGAAATAAGAAAAAAATTTAAACATTTCACTACCAAAAAAATCAACTAAACACACATACATAAAATAGTATTACAGGAAATAAGGGACACAAAAGTTAAAAAGGCACATAGAAATAAGAGAGATGACAGGAACAAAATAATAAATATTTACAGAAATGACAAAAGTAACAAAATGATCTAAGTTCCTCCTTCTCAGTAGTTATTTTAAATGTAAATGGATTAATCTCTACAACAAACACATATGACCCAACTATATGCTTTCTTCAAGAAATTCATTTTAAGTCCAAAGATATAGACAGATTACAAATGAAGAAAGGAAAAAAGATATTCTGTGCAAATAGTAACCCAAAGCAGCAGAGAGGGCTACACTGATATCAGAAAAAATAGGCTTTATATCGAAAAAGGTAACAAGAGGCAAAGAAAGACACTATATATTAATAAAAGGTTCAATATGGCAAGAAAATATAACAATTATAAACATTTATGCACCTAATGACAGACCAGAAAAATGTGTACAGCAAAACCTGAAGGAATTGAAGGGAGAAACAGACAAATGTATAATAATAATTAGACACTTTAATACCCACTATCAATAATGGATAGAACAACCAGATTAAAGAAAAATAAGGAAACAGATGATTTAACAGAAGAAACTAACTATATCTAACAGACATATACAGAATACTTAACAATAACAACATACACATTATTCTCAAGTGCATTTTATATTTTACAGGCTAGACCATATATTAGGTCACAGATTAAGTCTCAATACACTTTAAAAACTTTAAAAGACAGCTATCAGGGTGTCTGGATGGCTCAGCTGGTTAAGCGTCTGCTTTCCGCTCAGGCCATGATTCCAGGGTCCTGTGATCAAGCCCCACAAAGGGGCTCCCTGCTTAGTGAGGAATCTGCTTCTCCCTCTCCTCCTCACTTGTGCTCTCTCTCTTTCTCCTTCTCTCTCTCAAATAAATAAATAAAATATTTAAAAAGAAAGTCAGTTCTCATACAAAGTATCTTCCCATCACATGAGCATGAAGCTCTTAAGTCAATAACATAAATCTGGAAAATATACATATTTGTGAAAAATAAAACCACACACTTTAAAACAATCAATGGATAAAAAAAATCACAAGGTAAATTAGAAAATACTTAGAGATTAATGGAAATGAAAATACAAAATACCAAAACTCAGGGATGCAGCAAAAGTGGTGCTGAGGGGGAAATTTATACATATAAATGCTTATATTTAAAAAACAAGAAAAATCCCAGGGTGCCTAGATGGCTCAGTTGATTAAGCATCTGCCTTTGGCTCAGTTCATGTTCTTGGGGTCCTGGGCTTGAGCCCAGCATCAGGCTCTCTGCTCAGTGGGGGGTCTGCTTCTCCTTCTCCTGCCTTTCCCCCCACTCATGCCCACTCTCTCTCTCTCTAAAATAAATAAAATCTTTAAAAAAAATAAGAAAAATATCAAATCAACAACCTATCTTTATATCTCAAGAACCTAGAAAAAGAACAAATTGACCCAACACAGCAAAAGGAAGAAAATAAAAAAGATTATAGCATTAATTAGAGAAAAGAAAACCTATAGGGAAATATCAATGAAACCAAAAGTTAGTTCCTTACCCTCCTACACTGTTGGTGGGAATGCAAGCTGGTGCAGCCACGCTGGAAAACAGCTTGGAGGTTCCTCAAAATGTTGCAAATAGAACTACACTACGACCCAGCAACTGTACTACTGGGTATTTACCCTAAAGATACAAACGTAGTGATCCGAAGGGGCACGTGCACCCGAATGTTTATAGCAGCAACGTCTACAATAGCCAAACTATGGAAAGAACCTAGATGTCCATCGACAGATGAATGGATAAAGAAGATGTGGTATATATACACAGTGGAATACTATGCAGCCATCAAAAGAAATGAAATCTTGCCATTTGCGACAATGTGGATGGAACTAGAGGGTATCATGCTTAGCGAAATAAGTCAATTGGAGAAAGACAACTATCATATCATCTCCCTGATATGAGGAAGTGGAGATGCAACATGGGGGGTTAAGGGGATAGGAGAAGAATGAATGAAACAAGATGGGATTGGGAGGTAGACAAACCATAAGTGACTCTTAATCTCATATAACAAACTGAGGGTTGCTGGGGGGAAGGGGTTTGGGAGGGGGGTGGGGTTATGGACTTTGGGGAGGGTATGCACTATGGTGAGTGCTGTGAAGTGTGTAAACCTGGCGATTCACAGACCTGTACCCCTGGGGATAAATATACATTATATATCTATTAAAAAAAAGTTAGTTCCTTGAATAAAATCAACAAAATTAATAAACCTTTAGCTAGATGGACTAATAAGAAAAAAAGAGACTCAAGTACTGAAATAAAAAATGAAAGGACATTATCACAAATTTTACAGAAATAAAAAGAATTACAAAAGAATACTATGAACAGCTGTACCCTGACAAATTTGATAACCTAATGAAATGGACAAATCCCTAAAAACACAGAACCTACCAAAACTGAATCATCAAGAATTAGAAGACATGAATAGATTTATAATGAGTAAGGAGACTGAATCCTTAACCAAAAATATCCCAACAAAGAGAGCCTGAGATCCAATGATTTCACTGGTGAATTCCACCAAACATTTAAAGAAGAACTAATACCAACCCATTAGGATGGCTACATCAAAAAATCAGAAAACAAAGACATGGAGGATATGGAAAAATTGGAACCTCTGTGTCATGCTGGTATAGCTGCTCTGGAAAACAGTATAACAATTCTTCCAAAAAATTAAAAATTACTACTTGTTTTAGAAAGATGGCAGAGTAGGAAGATCTCAAACTCACCTTTTCCCAGGGACACACAGAGATAATAGCAACATCTATGTGACTAACTTTGAAAACTATCTGAAGACTGGCAGAACAGATCCTCCATAGGTAATCATAGAGAGAAGACCACACTGATAGTGGGTCAGGGACTTTGCTCAGAACAAATTCTCGGTGGGACTAAACACAAACAGGAGTACATCACATCACAGAGAGGCAAGAGGATCAGACCCCAAACCAGGTACCTCTGGCAGGACCTACACTGCAAAGGGCCCACTTTGAAAATGGGCTGAGCTTAACTCTAAGAGCTTTAATTATTAGCAGGGCTTAACTCTATGAGCTTTAAAAATTCAGGAAACTTAATTCTGGGAGAGCTGCAGGTGAGAGGAAACTGAGTCTCTGAACATAAAGAACCAGCATACTAAATAACTAGGCTGAGAAATAGAACAAAAGCAGCAGTTTGAAAAGTGCCTAGGGTAGAAGTAAAGAAGATTTATTGACCAATCTCAGAACATGTATGGTAGGGAGGGAAATTTCTCAGAGAACAAAAGTGCTAGCAGGCAGCATTTGTCTTCCACTCTCCCAAACCAGACAGCCAGATGCTTGCAGAAGCTAGTGCTAACACTCTCCATCTACCTTGCTAGCACTACATGTCCTGTCCCGGTGTTACCCTGCAGACCCACCCCATCCAACCCAGAGAAAGGGTCCCTCCAAAGTGGCTCCTGCCCCATCACACCCTGAAGTCTGCCTCAGCTGGACCAGCACCACTCCAAAGTGACTCCTGCCCTGGGGAAGTGGAAAAATAACCCACACACCAGTGTGCTCACAATTCTTGCAGCCTGGCCTCTTAGCTGGCTGCACAGGGAACAAGCACTGCCCTTTGGTGTGCCTACAGCTCTGGCAGGAGAGGCTAACTGCAGACAGCTAGACTGACAGCTGGGCCCATCCACCAATAAGACAATGGTTGCTGCAGGCAGGCCTTTCAGCAACATGGGGGCCAAACCCTGCCCAGCTCATCCACAGCAGGCAAAGGAGGTCACTGCAGTCAGCTGGGCTGAAGGCAATCACAGCTCAACTACAACAGGAGGGTGCAGGCAGCCCACACAGGGGACACTCCTAGAGAACCTGGTTCTAGTAACCTGAGGGGATTGTGCCATAAGGCAGCACAGGACCTCTTCTACAAAAGACCACTACTTTCAAAACCAGTAGACATAAGTGCTCAAGCTAATACACAGAAATAAACACAGAGAGTTAGACAAAATGAAAAGACAGAGGAATGAGTCCCATATAAAATCACAAGTCAAAATCGCAGTAAAAGAACTAAATGAAATGGAGATAAGCAATGTATATAATAAGGAAGTCCAAATAATATTCAGAAAGATATTCAGTAAACTTGAGAGAAGAGTGGAGGAACTCAGTGAGCACTTCAACAAAAAGACAGAAAATATAGATCAAAGGAAGCCAAAGAATGGATCAGCAATCTGGAAAACAAGGTAATGGAAAGCAGCCAAGCTGAACAGCAAAAAGAAAAAAGAACAAAGTAAATGAGTAAGTAAGTGAGTAAAAGGAACTCAGTGACATCAAGTGTAATAACATTCACGTTATAGGGATCCCAGAAGGAAAAGAAAAAGAGAAAGGAGAGGAAAAATTCTTTAAAGAAAGGACAACTAAAAATTTCCCTAATCTGGGGAAGGAAACAGACATCCAGGCCCAGAAGTACAGAGAGCCTTCAAAAGATAAACCCAAGGAGGGCCACACCAAAACATATAAAGTAAAATGGTAGGGTGCCTGGTGGCTCACTCAGTAGAACATGTGACTCTGAATCTCAGGGTCATTAGTTCAGGCCCCACACTGGGCATGAAACCTAGTTCTGTTTTTTGTTGTTGTTGTTGTTGTTGTTTTGTTTTGTTTTTTAAAGCAAAATGTCAAAGAATAATGACAGAGAAGGAGATATACAAAAGTTGAAGGAACTCATCATTACTAAACCAGATTTATAAGAAAGGTTAAGAAGAATTCTTTAAGTGAAAAGAAAAGGCTATAATTAGAAGAAAATTATGAAAGGGAAAATATTCACAGGTAAAAGCAACCACAAATTAAAGGTTATAAAGCCGGTATAAAGGTTAAAGTACAAGAGTAGTAAATAATCATATTTAGGGGTGCCTGCGCAGCTCAGTTGGTTAAGCATCCGCCTTTGGCTCAGGTCATGATCCTATGGTCCTGGGATCTAGTCCTGTGTCTGGCTCTCTGCTAGGCAGGAAGTCTGCTTCTTCCTATGCCCCTCCCTCCCACTCGCACTGGCTCTCTCTCTCTCATATCTATAAAAAATATCTATAAAAAATTTTGTAAATCAAAGAATACACAAAATAAAAAGATGTAAAATATGACATCTTATGCATAAAATGGAGAAGGGAAACAAAAATTAGTGCTTTTAGAATGTGTCCAAACTTGGGGCACCTGAGTGGCTCAGTGGGTTAAGCCTATGCCTTTGGCTCAGGTCATGATCTCAAGGTCCTGGGATCGAGCCCCACATGGGGCTCTCTGCTCGGCAGGGACTGCTTCCCTCTCTCTCTCCGCCTCTCTGCCTACTTGTGATCTCTCTCCCTGTCAAACAAATAAAGTTAAAAAAAAAAGATGTTCAAACTTAAGTGACCATAAATTTAATGTAGACTGCTACATACTTAAGATGCTATGTATAAACTCAACAGTAACCACAAATCAAAAACTTATGATAGATACCCAAAAATTAGAGAAAAGAATCAAAACACACCACAAAAGAAAGCCATCAAAAAGCACAGGGACGAGAGCAAGGGAAGAAAAATGGAACAGAAAATACAAAAATAACCATAAAACAATAATAAGATGGCAATAACTCCATATATAAATAATTAATTTAAATGTTAATGGGCTAAACACTCCAATCAAAATACATAAAGTGACAAGAATGGCTTAAAAAAAAAAAATCCAAGACCAATGTTATTCTGCCTACAAGAGACTCACTTTAGGCCTGAAAATAAATACAGACTGAAAGTTAATGGGTAAAAAAACTTATTTTATGCAAATGGAAGCCAAAAAATTTTTAAAGACCAGGGTAGCAATACTTCTATCAGACGAAATGGACTTTAAAACACAGACTATAACAAGATACAAAGAACTGCATTACATGATAAAGAAATTAATCTAACAAGAGGATATAACAAATATAAATATCTATACACCCAACAGTAGAGCCCATGTATATATAAGCAAGTATTAACAGTTATAAAGGGAGAAACTGACAGTAATACAATTATAGTAGGGGACTTTAATACTCTTTAAATCAATGGATGGGGGCGCCTGGGTGGCTCAGTGGTTTAAGCCTCTACCTTCAGCTCAGGTCATGGTCTCAGGGTCCTGGGATCGAGCCCCGCTCTACAGGGAGTCTGCTTCCCCCTCTCTCTACCTGCCTCTCTGCCTACTTGTGATCTCTGTCAAATAAATAAATAAAATATTTAAAAAAAAAAAAAACAATGGATAGATCACCCAGACAGAAAATTAGCAAAGGAACACTGGCTTTGAATGATACACTAGACCTAATAGATACACACAAAACATTCCATCCATGAGCAGAATACATATTCTTTTCAACTGCACAAGGAACATTCTCTAGGAGAGATCACATGTTAGGCTACAAAATAAGTATCAATAAATTTAGGAAGACTGAAATTATACCAAGTATCTTTTCCAACCACAACAGCATGAAACTAGAAATCAATTACAAGAAAAAAAATTGGAAAACCACAAATACATGGAGGTTAAACAATATGGTACTAAACAACCAATGGATCAATGAAGAAATCAAAGAGGAAATAAAATTTACATAAACACGAAAATGAAAGCACAATGATCCAAAATCTTTGGGACAAAGCAAAAGCAGTTCAAAAAGGGAAGTTTGTAGAAATAAAGGCCTATCTCAAGAAACCAGAAAAACTACAAGTACACAACCTAATAGTACATCTAAAAGACCTAGAAAAAGAACAAACAAAACAAGTAGAAGGAAGGAAATAATAAAGATTAGAGTGGAAATAAACAGACAAAAAAAGAATGAAAAAAACCTCAGTGAAACCAAGAGTTGCTTCTTTGAAAAATTAAACAAAATTAATAAATCTTTAGCCAAACTCATCGAAAAAAGACAGATGACTCAAATAAATTCAGAAATCAAAGAAGAGAAGTAACAATGAACACCACAGAAATACGAAGAATTACAAAAGAATATAAATAATTATACATCAACAAATTAGACAACCTAGCAGAAATGGATAAATTTCAAGAAACATACAATTTTCCAAACTGAATCAGGAAGAAATAGAAAATCTGAACACATCAATCACTAGTAATGAAATTTAATCAATAATCAAAAAACTTCCAAATAAAAGTACAGAACCAGATGGCTCCATGGGTGAAGTACACCAAATATTTAAATAAGTGTTAATACCTCTTCTTCCCCAATTTTTCCAAAAAAATATGAGGAAGGAAAACTTCCAAATTCATTCTATGAGGCTAGGATTACACTGATACCAAAACCTGAAAAGGACACAATAAAAAAGAACTACAGGCCAATATCTTCAATGAACATAGATGCAAAAATCCTCAACAAAATATTAGCAAATTGGGGCGCCTGGGTGGCTCAGTGGGTTAAGCCGCTGCCTTTGGCTCAGGTCATGATCTCAGGGTCCTGGGATCGAGTCCCGCATCGGGTTCTCTGCTCCGCGGGAGCCTGCTTCCTCCTCTCTCTCTTTCTCTGCCTGCCTCTCTGCCTACTTGTGATCTCTCTGTGTCAAATGAATAAATAAAATCTTTAAAAAAATATATTAGCAAATTGAATTCAAAAATACAATGAAAAAATTATTCAGCACAGTCAAGTGGGATTTATTACAAGGACACAAGTATGGTTTAATATTAGCAAATCAACCCATGAGATATATTCCATTAACAAGAAAAAAGATAAAAACCATATGATCATCTCAAAAGGTGCAGAGAAAGCATCTGAAAAAAAAAATCTGTTCATGATAAAACTTTCAACAAAGTAGGGTTAGAAGGAACATGCTGCTATATTATAAAGGCCATATATGAAAAACCCAGAGCTAACATCATACTCAATGGGGGAAAACTGAGAGCTTTTCCTCTAAGATCAGGAACAAGACAAGATGTCTACTCTCACCACTTCTATTCAGCATAGTACTGGACATCTTCGCTGTAGTAATCAGATAAGAAAAAGAAATAAAAGGCATTAAAATTCATAAGGAAGAAGTAAAATTGTCAAAATGTGTAGGTGACATGATACCATATAGAGAAAACCCTTAAGGAGTCCACCAAAAGCTATTAGAACTGATAAATTCATTCAGTCAAGTTGCAGGATACAAAATTAATACACAGAAATCTGTTGTGTTTCTATACATTAAAAATGAAGCAACATAGAAAGAAATTAAGAAAATAATCCCATTTACAATTACACCAAAAAGAATAAAATACCTGGGAACAAATTTAACCAAGGAGGTGAAAAACCTGCCCTCTGAAAACTACAAAACACTTAATGAAAGAAATTGAAGATGACACAAAGAAATGGAAAGAATTCCACGCTCATGGATTGAAAGAATTAAAAAGGTCAGAATTCAAAGTAATCTACAGATTCAAACTATCCCTATCAAAATACCAAGAACATTTTTCACAGAACTAGAACAAGTATTCCTAAAATTTGTATGAGACCCCAAAACACCACAAATAGCCAAAGCAATCTTAAGTAAAAACAACAAAGCTGGAAGTATCACAATCTCAGATTTTAAAATATACTACAAAGCTGTAATAATCAAAACAGTATGGTACAGGCAAAACACAGACACACAGATCAAAAGAACAAAGAGCCTGTAAATAAACTCACGCATACCCAGTCGATTAATCTAGGACAAAGGAGGCAAGAATATATGATTGGGGAAAGATAATCACTTCAATAAATGGTGCTAGGAAAAAATGTGGGGCTCAGCCCTGGGACCCTGGGATCATGACCTGAGCCAAAGGCAGACGCTTGACTGAGCCACCCAGCTACCCCTAAAATTAAGTTTTTAAAACACCATAAAAATTCCCACATCAGAAATAAAGCAGAGGGCATCTCTGCTTATAATTCATATAATTTTGATTAAAATAATGTATTTAAAGCATTCTCAGTCAAAATGGCAAGGTCACAATGTCTTGTAACTGTGGCCAGACTATGAAGTGAGCATAACACAGAAAATATATTGGAATTGTGATCATAATTACAAATATTCTGGTCATAAACCTTATACAAATAATTTAAAGTACAACAAATTAATTTCTTAAAATATAATGGTCCTTGAGGAGAAGGACTTAGAAGAATGTATAACACATGAATTTGTCACAGTCAGCCTTGGAGTATAGCTATATGGAAAAACCCTTACTGTCCTTATTAGAAAACATGTCCTTATTGGAATACAATCAAGGAAAAGGACTGCACCTTGCTTCTGACTTTTCACATGAGACTAGCATGATGCACTTGTACATATTATCACACGATAAATATTCACTGAGCTAAATTAAGCTGCTTGACTTCTAACAGGACTCAGGATATGATCCCTCTCAAATCTGATGTCAGTTGAAACTATGCCCATATAACTATAGCCAAGAAATAATTTCAAAGGCCGAGGGTGAAAGAGTTTGGATTCTGGACTCTGTCAGACCTATGTTTAAATCTCAGTTTAGGGGCACCTGGGTGGTTCAGTCGGTTAAGCAGTTGCCTTCGGCTCAGGTCATGATCCCAGGGTCATGAGAAGCAAGAGAACCTGCTTCTCCCTCTGCCTCTCCCCGTTTGTGTATTGTCTTTCTCTCTCAAATAAATAAATAAAATATTTAAAAAAATAAATCTAAGTTTGGTCCCCCACTGATCAAGTATATTAATTTTGGTGGATTACCTAGCCTGTTCAAACTTTCCCTCTTTAGAGGTAAGTTTCCTCATTTGCAAAAGGGATGGTGATAATTTCCAGGGCATAGCATGTAAGGCTGGTGATGATAAAAGCAGCAGCTAACACTTAATTGTGTACTTATACTTGCCCAGCATTTTGCATGTGCATAATATGAAGAATATTCTCATCTAATCCTTTAACCAGTCCATCATGTTACTGCTATTCTTTTTTTTCCTCCTTAGGTTATTGCTACTCTTAATTTACAAATGAGAAAACGGACGATTAGAAATTTGTCCAAGGTCATGTGTAACTGATGAGTAGGCCACGATGAGAAAAGGAGCGTGTGGTCTAATAACCATAGAACCTGATACATAATAAAGGCTCAATAAATGGAAGCTATTATAATTATTTTTCAACTACTAGATTGATCTAAATTATGAGTAGGAGAGAAGAACATCATCATAGAACTATTTTCTATTTGAAAAAAAGTAAAAGGAAAGAGAAATACACTCAAAATAGAAGTAGTAGTTGAGCAAAGAAAAATGTTCTGATTGGGAAATAGCAAAAGGAAAAAGGCAAGATTTCATGATCAACCCCATGGCCAGAGAAGCAGGAAAAGTGAGAACAGGAGCAGAGGTAAATCCAATAGCTTACTTAGTTCATGGCTTGAGACGCAGAAAGGTATTTAGTGGCAATTTTTATTAAGCCCAAAGAGATTTTGGATATACATTTCTCCAAGGAAAACTTTGTCTTTGAAGCATTTAAAAGCATCTGAAAAAATTTACTTTTAAATCTAAGAGAAAGGAAATATGGATTAAATTAAGCTGTGATTAATAATAGTTAAGTTTGGGAAAGTCGACATTTTATTCCCTGGTGCTTTTAATTTGAAAAATCTGTCACTAGTTACATATTTATAAATGTAGCTAATAATTTTAGTTTCTTCTCGTGCTTGGCTGTTTTAAGTTTTTTTTTTTTTAATGATTTAGTTATGTTCTTAATTATCCCTACAAGAAATGTGGCTATCTGGACCACAAAGCTATTGATGAGGTACTGTAATCCGTCTGGTAATGGCAGAAGGAAATAAACAACTTCCTGATTTCTGACTGTTCAATGATCACCTTATATAGGAACAAAACCACCAAGCATACAAAAAAGTGTGTTGAATGATAATAGATTAGAGATAAAGGAGAAGGGGCTGAAGACTATGTTCAAGGGACATTGTCTACACTTGGTAAATGTTTGCTGGTAGAGGGAGGGAAGGTGGAAGATAGGGTGGGAAGGGGAAGAGGGGAAAACAGGGGATTCCAAAAAGAGTCATACAGGGAAATTCTGAGATGAGAAGGAGAAGCTAAGGAGCTTGGTGGGAGAGCAGATTTTATGCAAGTAAGGCAGTATCTGCCAAGAGAAGTGTGGTCAAACTCTTACCTCAACCCATTGTAGAACAACTTCTTGTAGTCAACGTTTATTCTACTGATATTTTCTTTTGTAAGACGTTCAATGGAATATAACCTGCCCACTTGCTGAAAACCAGGAGCTGCTTGTTTGACATATTCCCTGTCGAAAGCTGGCAACCAAAAAATCTGTAAGGAAAAAAAGGAAGTCATTCAGTGGATAATCAGCTCTCCAGGTACAAAGAGCCCCATGTAGAATAAAAGGAGCCTCATTCCAGCACTGGTTAACAGTCTACAGAGGGTGGAGAGAGATTCTAGTTCTTGATGAGACGCAACTTGGCCTAATACTGTCTAATGAACTCTTATAAGGGGGCTTTCACCAGGATTGTTCTGGAGATGAGATTTCTCAGAGTTAACACCCTCAGTCAAAGACCCATTGTGTTTAGATAGCCTCACAGGAGCCAAAGTAGATGAGGGTCGTAGGTGTGGATGAAAGGTGGGAATCATATTTCCTCTGATTGATGACATTAAAAAATCACCTTTGAAAGGGGTCATTTCCTGTCATCGGGGAATACTATAAGGATTCATCTGTTGAAATAGTTCCATTCGCAGGAAAACACATATTTGTTTCACTCAGCACTCTACCACATTCTGAGAACTTAAGAGATTTGGAATGATTGCTCAAGTGCAGAGAATTGCTTCTGAAAAACATGACGAACAAATCTCTGCTCAAATCTCTGAATAAGTAAGAACCAGTTGTTTCTTCTGTATCACTAATTAAAGCCAAATCCTCAAAGCCTCAGTGTTGCCCAAGCTCCTTCTAATAGTTCTATGCCAGTGACAATGCAGGTCACATCACATAATCATTACACACACACTTTTATTTTTTTTAACCGAGTGCTGTTATTTCATTTGGTTTGGAGTAGCAAACAACTTCCATGTTTTCCCTACTGGGGAAGATTGCGACGTGCAGCTACATAAGTAAAAACCTCCATTTCTACAGATAGCAAAAATTATTTGGGCATCTCAGGGAAGATCTACAGGATAGGTCAAGCTCAACTGCTATTCTCCTGGGACATGTTACCCACCTCCCAAACTCTACCATGAATAATGAGGTAGACATACCAGATGTTGCTCAATTTTAGAGTCAAGGATCAAGCGTACTACACGGCGAATATATGTGCCTCTGACAGGATGTTTTCGTGGAGGGGCATTAAGATCAAACATCACAAATTTTTTTTCCTTCTGTGCAAGTTCCAATAAATCGATTAGTTTTGGAATCGTCTGATTTTCTGCTCTTTCACGATCAGCCTTTGATAGGGCTTTCATTCTGTAAAATGGTTTCAACTAAAAACAAATACATCAAAGAATACATTGGCTCCTATCAAAAGCAGTTTCCAGTTTTCCTGTTCTATAGCCCCACACCCAGACCTACCTCCATTTTGCTCCATTATCATTCCACCCACCAGACCCTCTGAAATACTGGTCTTGAGATAAAGAGTTGCCAAGGAGAGAAATTAAATGTAATCTTCATAGGTAATCATGGTATTTGGAATGATTTCTTCTACACTGTATGACATGTGTTTACACTGAAGTTCCTTCATATTTTTGTCTTGACTTTCCTTTTCAGCTTTTTTTTCTGTAACTTGAGATAATAAAATCTTTTTATAAAAGTCACACTGGCTTCCCACATTTATTCTCGCTGTTGTAGTTTTATGTAATGGAAAGAAAATAGGCTCTGGCTTCAGATTAAATTGGATTCAATCCCAACTCTATCATTCATTGGCTTTCTTTGATGAATCTACCTTCAAAATCTTTCTTAAAAAATATTTATTTATTTATTTATTTGAGAGAGAGAGAGCAAGCACATGCAGAGGGAAGAAGGAGAGGGAGAAAGAGAAGCAGACTCCCTGCTGAGCAGGGAGTCAGACACAGCACTCAATCGCAGGGTCCTGGGATCATGACCCAAACCAAAGGCAGACGCTTAACTGACTGATCCACCCAGGCACCCCCCCCCACCTTCCTAAACCTACAGCTTAAGTGTTACCTCCTTCATGAAGCCTTCCTTAAATATTCCTGAACTAAAGACACTTTGATGGTATTAAACTGCAAAGGCTCATTTTTATGCCTCAGTTTCATGTTTCATTCTGCCTTCTACTTGTTTATGTCTTAGACCAGGTTCACATCCTGGTTTCATAGGTCTCTTGTTGTGTAACCTTGGTAAAACCTTTAAATTCTCAGAGTCTTTATTACCCAAACTATAAAATGGGGGAGGGAAGAGGTAATCTATGTATTCCTCAGGATTATTTTGTTGTTTTTTTTTTTTTAAAGATTTTTTTCATTCGAGATAGGGAAATACAGAAAGATACACAGAGAGAGAGATGAGCAGGAGGAGAGGCAGGGGGAGTGGGAGCAGCATACACCCCGCTGAGCTGGAAGCCCTATACAGGACTCAATCCTAGGACATGGAGATGGTGACCTGAACCGAAGGCAGACGCTTAACTGATTGAGCCACCCAGGAGCCCCTCTCAGGATTATTTTGAATATTAAATATTAAATATTCAAATAATTCAAATAATTAAATATTAAATATTCAAAAATAAAATACAGCATCTACGAGCATGTCTAGTACATAGAAAAGTGCACAATTCACATAGTTCCCTTACTTCCTACTGTCTCTACTGGACTGTACCTCCCTTACAGCAGGAACTGTCATATTTTCTTTGCAATACACCGCATTTCATTTTACACCTCAGTCCATATGTATATTAGCTATATTAAATTTAATAGATGACTACTTTTATAGTCATTTGCCCATTTTAGATCATTTGTAGGTGAAGTCAGTGATAAAAGGCTACTTCTAAGAAGGAAACAGGACATGGGTTCTTTCCTCAAGAGGCAAGTAATCTCTTTTTCCTACACAACTTTATCTTTGTTCTCCTTCTTACCTTATTTCTTCCCCTTCCCCTGACCTCCTTATTCTCAGCAAAGAAATTATCAGATTGTACAGTAACCTCATGCTAGAACAGAAGTCAGGCCATAGAAATTAAGTTAAACCATGGTCTAGATCTGAGCTGAGGTCTATTATTAAAGGTTTTCTAAATCCTCAGGAAAAGAGAAAATTTGCTTCAAAATACAATATACTGTTAGATTCGACCAGATCTAGACCAACTGATTCACTTAATTATTAGATCTTCATGTGGGGAAAATTTTTAAAAGAACAGAATGAGAAAGACCAAGACAGAACTTAGATAACTCAGCTGTGCATACATTGAAAAATGTCCCTGAGCAGGCAAAAAGAATAGGCGATGCACTGTACAGGGACATTTATAAAAGGCTTTCCTTTAAGGATAAACTGAGCAAAAAAATAATAATAATAAAGATTAAACAAGAGGAGAATTTAAAACTAGATTTCGGTAAGCTTTAAATAGTCTTATAGGGGTAGCTCTAATGGCAAAAGTAAATTGAGCCCTTTTTTTTGTATGTAATATAGGGGACTTAGTGAGAAAAATAAACGGGAATGGGACATAGCCAGTTTAACCTCTCTCCAACATAAGATTGAACATTTTCAAAAAAGCCCGAGGAAATAACGAGGTAGAAATGAAAAAAATTTCTGGTTTTCCATATAAAACACTTCATTCCTCAAATAAAAACAACACCAAAAAGTTCTCAGTTCTCTATGGTTATACTTAGAGAAATTACAAGTAGGACAATCTAATGTCCTATATCATATTGGTCCAATGTCAAATTGGTAAGAAATAAAACAATTTTCCATAATCTTCCCAATAATGCCACTTAAAGGGAAACATTATCACTCAACATACAGTTCTGAAAAGAATTATCTGTAAATATAGATGAACAACAATACAACTTCCTGTTGATACAGGTGCAACTACTTTTAGTATTAATTCCACTACCATGAAAAATCAGATTGCTCAAAGTACTAAAACCATTTAAGTAGTGGGAATTTCTAACAATTTTGAATCCTTTTCCACGTCCTAACCTGTAACTGTTACTTTTGTCAAAAGAACACTACTTTCTTCTCTATGGCACTTTCCTATAAATTTCATCATTAGGAATCCAGTCTGCAAAAAAGATCCACCAAAAGAAATATAACAGAGACAAAATCTTTTCAGGAGTTGCAAAAAATTCTACTGCACATTATCAAATTATGGCTATGGACATTAGTATATTGATTCAAACAACAACTAAATAATTGACCATTGTACCAGACCACTGGGAAAAGAAAGAATAATTAGGAGTTAAAACCGTAAGGGTTCAGATTGACTCTGTTGATACCATTGCCTAAAAACCTCTTAATACTGAAGTTAAGGAAGATCTAAGCCTTAGATCTTGTTGTTTGTTTGTTTTTTTTAAGATTTTATTTATTTATCTGACAGAGAAGGAGAGACCAAGAGAGAGGGGGAATACAAGCAGAGGGAGTGGGAGAGGGAAAAGCAAGCTTCCTGCTGAGCAGGGAGCCTGATGCAGGGCTGGATCCCAGGACCCTGGAATCATGACCTGAGCTGAAGGCAGATGCTTAATGACTGAGCCACCCAGGCACCCCTGTAACAGACTTTTAAGACAACAAGGTTTAATTATCCCTAATATTAGTCCAAGCAAAATGTCTGTTTTACCTGTTTTTAAAAAAACCCCCAAAACTATGATGGTAGAGGATACAAATTCATCTAATTATCTGTAAGCTATTTACCAAAGAGTTATATCTCACTTTTGAGTATTGTCTAACCCAAATGCATTCTCTTTGGCCCTATCTTTGCTTTCTTTCATGATTTAGCTGGTGAAGATAGCTAATATTCATGGGCTTCACCAGGGAACAATCAACAATTTAACTAGAAAGTTATGCTTCAGACATTTATTGAAGCCCCATCCTACTTTTCTCAAATCTTAAATGAAGAGCATAAGGATATACAGTGGGGCACCTGGTTGGCTCAGTCAGTGGAGTGGCTGCCTTTGGTTCAGGTCATGATCCCAGGGTCCTGGGATGGAGCCCTGCATCTGGGTCCCTGCTCAGTGGGAAGTCTGCTTCTCTCTCTCCTTCTTCCGGCCACTCTGTCTACCTCTACTCTCTATCTCTCTGACAAATAAACAAAATGTTAAAAAAAAATAAGGATCTGGAGTAATGCATCTTGAAATTGTAAGATCAACTATACAGTCATAGAGCTTCTAAAAAGAAATTTTAGTTCTAAAAATGACAATTCATCATCCAGGGTTCAGCAAACTTATTCTGTGAAGGGTCAGATACCAAATGTTTTTTGACTCTGTGAAACATACAGAGTCTGTCACAATGACTCAACTCTGCCATTATACTGTCTCTGCCAACATACAGTCTCTGTCACAATGACTCAACTCTGCCATTATACTGCAAAACAGCAACAGACAATTCATAAGTGAATAAGCAAGGCTATGTTCCAATAAAATTTTATTTACGGACCCTGAGATTTGAGTTTTATATCATCTTATTTCTATATAATATATAAATATACATATATATAATTTATATCACATTATTTTTCTTTAGATTTTTTTCCATTTCCATTTTCCATTTCCACATTTCCTACAATGTAGGAACGTAAAAACCAGTCTTATTAGTTCACAGACTATATAAAAATAACCAGTGGCTGGGGCGCCTGGGTGGCTCAGTGGGTTAAAGCCTCTGCCCTCGGCTCAGGTCGTGATCCCAGGGTCCTGGGATCGAGCCCCGCTTCAGGCTCTCTGTTCAGCAGGGAGCCTGCTTCCTCTCTCTGCCTGGCTCTCTGCTTACCTGTGATCTCTGTCTGTCAAATAAATAAATACAATCTTTAAAAAAAAAAAAAAAAAGCCAGTGGCTGAGAACAACGTACAACTGGAAAAGTTGTCCATCAACCAGGACCTGTTATGGAATTTGATTATGCAATCTGTGAAGAGTGTGGTAAAGAATTTATGGATTCTTACCTTATGACCCACTTTGATCTGGCAACTTGTGATAACTGCAGAGATGCTGATGATAAACATAAGCTCATAACAAAAACAGAAGCCAAACAAGAGTACCTTCTGAAAGACTGTGATTTAGAGAAAGAATGAGCCGGACTCTTAAAAAAAAAAACCTTGACAGAGTTAATTCTAAAAACTGGTGGTGGATGGATGGATCTCCTTCCCTTCGCCCTCCTTAGGGCGCGATGTACACCCTAGTTAAACAAGGTTACCCCATTTAAAATAATGTTCGGGAGACCCCCTCCACTCTGCTCATGGCTACAAAAGGTTACCCTAACAAAAATGACTGATCAGTCTGTATTTCAGTCACTACAGGCACTACAGTGTGTCTTAAAAAGAGCCCATGCAGGGATCCAAGCTGCCTACACTGAGATGGAGACAAAGACGGAACAACATCTTTACCACCCCAAAGACTTGGTTTGGATATGCCGTCACCGCGTGAGAAACTTGAAGTCTCATTGAAAGGGACCATTTACTGTCATCCTATAGAGGACCCGAGGGATTCCAACATCTTGCTGCAGAAATAAAATGGACAAAACCTGCGGTTCCCATCCTAATTTCAGCACTAACTGATTCTTTAAAAAGTTAAAGAATTGACTAATCTAGAAAGAAAAGGTGGGGATGTTGGGGTTGATTCCACGTTAAAACATGTTAACCCCCTGGGCCTGCCTGGGCCTACTTAGCCATAGTGACTCCATGTTGCCTAGGTAGACATTTTGTTGTCTAGAAAAGTTACTGCTCTCAGTTCCAGGTAACTGTTCCTAAAACACAACACCTAAAACAAGGTAACTGTTACTAAAACGCACACCTAAAACAAGGCCAATTCCAGGTAACTATTACTAAAACACATACCTAAAACAAGGCCATTGGTAACCATTACTAAAACACGCAGGTAGGAGACATCCAATCAGCCAAAGTCACATATGCAGATGTCTGTGATTGTGCCCTATAAAAACTAGCCTGTAAGACCAAGGGGCGTCGCTCTCTTTGGAGGCGGCCCTGGCCGGTCAGTCTGACTTGTAATGCTTGGCATAGAATAAAGCTTTACATAACTTTCACTTTGTCTCAGCCTCATTTCCCTGGCCGGTCAACCTAACTTCTAATGCTTGGCATAGAATAAGGCTTTGCATAACTTTGTCTCAGTCTCGTTCCTTTGATAACAGACCCAACATATGGGGGCTCATCCGGGATCAAACAACGAGAGTTGAGCCAGCATCAGAATTTCTGGGAAAAGCCTCCGGAGGTAAGATCTCCATATTCTGTGAGATCTGGTCTGTTTGGTGGTGGAGCTCCAGGGTATGGCCCACTGGGGAGAAGCTGTAGTGGTCCCCAGGGCTGGAGTGGATGCTCCCCAGGGCTGGAGTGGATGTGGGGATGCCCCATCCCTCTTCTGGTGGATCGTCTGGGGGTCCGAGCCCCCTTAGGTGGTCATCTGGGTCTGTAGGGGGCCAGGTAACCCCTGTCTGTAGGGGGCCGGGAAAACCCCCATCAGCAAGAGAGGGCCGCTGGGTCTTGTCTTTTTGTTGTCTGTTTTGTTACTCGTTTCTAGGGGACCGAGAAAATCCCCACTGGCGAATGTTTGTAGGGGACTAAGAAAATCCCCATCAGTGGCAGGTTCTGGGTAAGGGCTGCTGAGTCTGTGGTTGTCTGTATCTTGTCTTTTTGTTGTCTGTTATGTTGTTTGTAGTGTTTGGAAAAAAAAAAATGGGACAAGCAGAGAGTAAGGGGACTCTGACTTTCATCTCTCCATTCCTCCTAATAGATGTGGGACTTCTCCCTTGCTCATTTCTTATGTTAATGGCTATAACTGGAGCCAACTGTGGTTGGTCTAACTCAAGACAGAGACTTTAAGGAATATTCCCAAACAGCTGCCAAAACTCCCTTTGTTTAGGGGAAGTTCCTTGCCTTCTCTGGCCCGACCTCGACTGCCTAGCCCCTCCCCCTTGCTGGCGGGGCCTTCTGGCAGCACTTTGTTTGTTCTCTCTTCTCCTTCTGTGTCTGCACCAACTTGGGTGCAGCCTGCATAACTGGCTTCTAGACCATCCTCGGTGCTTCCTGCACCACGGCTCCTTCTCTCTTCACTGTCAAGAAACAAAAAGAGCACCCCCTGGACCTAACACTCCCCACTCCAGATATTCCCACCCGTGTCTCAGGTAAACATAAAAAATGGAATGGGTCCAGGTGAAACGTAAATCAGTACTTAAACTAAATTAAGTTTGTTGGTTTAATTAAGATAGACACTTACTATTAGTTATCAGTCAACTGCCTTTTCTCTGTTTTTTTTTTTTTTTTTTTTAGATAACATTAAAACTTTTAATAAAAACCTTAATGGCGTTTTTCTTTTGGTAATCTAGAATACATGGAGTCATTTTATGTGATTTATTATTCTGATGTGTTACATTTTAAAATTCATTTTAATTTTAGTCTGTCCTGACCATACCTAAAATTTTTTTGAGGATTTTTCTTCACAAACCTTTTACAATTTTTTTGTATCTAGGTTTTGTCCCAAGCCATTTTTTTAAATAATTATCTCATTTAGGACAAAATTACCTTTTATCTTTAACGAACTGTATTTTTATCCCCCCCCTTTTTTTTGTATCTCCTACTTTTCATATATAGGGTGTTTTTC
The DNA here is from genome assembly GCF_009829155.1 of Mustela erminea. Classification (NCBI taxonomy): domain Eukaryota; kingdom Metazoa; phylum Chordata; class Mammalia; order Carnivora; family Mustelidae; genus Mustela; species Mustela erminea. Next base: position 52,926,440 of record NC_045622.1, on the reverse strand, counting down.
TTACTTTCTTCAGTCTTAGTTATAATTAGAATATAAGTAGAATTTTTTTATTCTTAGAAACACGTTAGTCTCTAATGATGGCTAAGTATTAACCAACTGTGAACAGTTACAACAGAATTCTGTAGATGGCAAATTTATGAATCAGTTAAGCACAAAACATGTTTATCAACAGATTTAAATATTTTTAGTTTCTTTGCAGTAAGAACTCAAAAGCATAAACCTGGTTCCAGTAATTAATGCTTTAGTATTTTATCCCATTTGGTTAAGACCTAGATGTCCAACAAATTTAATTCCATTTGTCATCCAAGTAAACCTTCAGTGTTTCAGGTTACTAAAGACTTTGAAAGCTATTTTAACAATTATCCATTAAAACTTTGAGACAGACAATTAATCATCAGTTCAGTTATTTCTTTGCTAACAGATTTTAACAAATAACATGAGCTTATTTGACCTTCAGTAAACTTTGAAGTTTCACATTTACTGATGTAACTTTAAAGCCATGTCTATTTTAATTAAACCAACAAACTTAATTTAGTTTAAGTACTGATTTACGTTTCACCTGGACCCATTCCATTTTTTATGTTTACCTGAGACACGGGTGGGAATATCTGGAGTGGGGAGTGTTAGGTCCAGGGGGTGCTCTTTTTGTTTCTTGACAGTGAAGAGAGAAGGAGCCGTGGTGCAGGAAGCACCGAGGATGGTCTAGAAGCCAGTTATGCAGGCTGCACCCAAGTTGGTGCAGACACAGAAGGAGAAGAGAGAACAAACAAAGTGCTGCCAGAAGGCCCCGCCAGCAAGGGGGAGGGGCTAGGCAGTCGAGGTCGGGCCAGAGAAGGCAAGGAACTTCCCCTAAACAAAGGGAGTTTTGGCAGCTGTTTGGGAATATTCCTTAAAGTCTCTGTCTTGAGTTAGACCAACCACAGTTGGCTCCAGTTATAGCCATTAACATAAGAAATGAGCAAGGGAGAAGTCCCACATCTATTAGGAGGAATGGAGAGATGAAAGTCAGAGTCCCCTTACTCTCTGCTTGTCCCATTTTTTTTTTTCCAAACACTACAAACAACATAACAGACAACAAAAAGACAAGATACAGACAACCACAGACTCAGCAGCCCTTACCCAGAACCTGCCACTGATGGGGATTTTCTTAGTCCCCTACAAACATTCGCCAGTGGGGATTTTCTCGGTCCCCTAGAAACGAGTAACAAAACAGACAACAAAAAGACAAGACCCAGCGGCCCTCTCTTGCTGATGGGGGTTTTCCCGGCCCCCTACAGACAGGGGTTACCTGGCCCCCTACAGACCCAGATGACCGCCTAAGGGGGCTCGGACCCCCAGACGATCCACCAGAAGAGGGATGGGGCATCCCCACATCCACTCCAGCCCTGGGGAGCATCCACTCCAGCCCTGGGGACCACTACAGCTTCTCCCCAGTGGGCCATACCCTGGAGCTCCACCACCAAACAGACCAGATCTCACAGAATATGGAGATCTTACCTCCGGAGGCTTTTCCCAGAAATTCTGATGCTGGCTCAACTCTCGTTGTTTGATCCCGGATGAGCCCCCATATGTTGGGTCTGTTATCAAAGGAACGAGACTGAGACAAAGTTATGCAAAGCCTTATTCTATGCCAAGCATTAGAAGTTAGGTTGACCGGCCAGGGAAATGAGGCTGAGACAAAGTGAAAGTTATGTAAAGCTTTATTCTATGCCAAGCATTACAAGTCAGACTGACCGGCCAGGGCCGCCTCCAAAGAGAGCGACGCCCCTTGGTCTTACAGGCTAGTTTTTATAGGGCACAATCACAGACATCTGCATATGTGACTTTGGCTGATTGGATGTCTCCTACCTGCGTGTTTTAGTAATGGTTACCAATGGCCTTGTTTTAGGTATGTGTTTTAGTAATAGTTACCTGGAATTGGCCTTGTTTTAGGTGTGCGTTTTAGTAACAGTTACCTTGTTTTAGGTGTTGTGTTTTAGGAACAGTTACCTGGAACTGAGAGCAGTAACTTTTCTAGACAACAAAATGTCTACCTAGGCAACATGGAGTCACTATGGCTAAGTAGGCCCAGGCAGGCCCAGGGGGTTAACATGTTTTAACGTGGAATCGACCCCAACAGCTGGATTTGGACAGGAAGCCACCACTGGCCAACACTTGATCTATGCCATGATGTGTTGCCTGAGGACAGACATAATCTAATGAGAGATTATGGATTATCCAAAATTATCCAAGGCCCAACACTAAGGACAATGAAATAATTTCTGGAATTAGCTGGATGTTGTAGAGTATACACAGCAAACTCTTCTGAAACAGGCTTCTGTATGATTTAACTTAAACATCTTGGGAACCATTCTCAGAAAACACAGAAATGAAAAACACCTTCATTAGTAATCTCAAAATATTTCTTCAACAATCATCTTTGCTGATCTTCCAAATCATAATAAACCTTTCTTTAATTGAAAGTACATGAAACAGGGGGCACTGGGTGGCTCAGTGGGTTAAAGCCTCTGCCTTCAGCTCAGGTCATGATCCCAGAGTCCTGGGATAGAGCCCCACATCGGGCTCTCTACTCAGCAGGAAGCCTGCTTTCTCCTCTCTCTCTCTGCCTGCCTCTCTGCCTACTTGTGATCTCTATCTGTCAAATAAATAAATAAAATCTTTAAAAAGGAAAAAAAAAAAAGAAAGTATATGAAACAGGAAGCCATGGTCTAAAAGCATTAACTCAGCAACCCGGCACACACTGAAGACTCATTGCCTGTTAATGCTTATTCTTTGATCCAGTAGCAAGGCTCTTTATCTGTGTCTCTGAAGCAAATGCAAATTGAAGCAGCCATTCCAGAGAACAGTTTAGAGATTCCTCAAAAAGTTAAAAATAGAATCTACCCTACAATCCAGCAATTGCACTACTAGGTATTTACTCAAAGGATATAAAAATACAAATTCAGGGGTGCCTCAGTGGCTCAGTGGGTTAGAGCCTCTGTCTTTGGCTCAGGTCATGATCCCAGGGTCCTGGGATCGAGACCCCCATCAGGCTCTCTGCTCAGTGGGAAGCTTGCTTCCCCCTCTCTCTCTGCCTGCCTCTCTGCCTACTTGTGATCTCTGTCAAATAAATAAATAAAATCTATTAAAAAAATACAAATTCAAAGGGGTACATGCACCCTGATGTTTAAAGCAGCATTATCAACAACAGCCAAACTATGGAGAGAGCCCAAATGTCCACCAACTGATGAATGGATAAAGAAGAGGACACACGCACACACACACACACACATATATACACAGGAATATTACTTAGCCATCAAAAGAATGAAATCTTGCCATTTGCAATGACATGGATGGAGCTGGAGTGTATTATGATAAGCAAAGTCAGTCAGTCAGATAAAGACAAGTACCATATGATCTCACTAAGTGAAATTTAAGAAAGAAAAGAAATAAACATATGGGAAGGGGAGAAAAGTGAAAAAGGAAAGAGGGAAACAAACCATAAGTGAGTTTCTACTACAGAGAACAAACTGAGGGTTGATGGAGGGATGTGAGTGGAGGATGGGTTAGATGGATGATGGGTATTAAGGAGGACACTGGTTGCAATGAGCACTGCTGTTGTTATTTAAGTAATGAATTACTGAATTCTACCCCAGAAACCAATATTGCGCTGTATGTTAACTAACAAATTTTTTTTAAAAAAGAGGTAAAATGGGGGTGCTTGGGTGGCTCAGTCAGTTAAGCAGCTGCCTTCAGCTTGGGTCATGATCCCAGGGTCCTGGGATCAAGCCCTGAATCGGGCTCCCAGATCAGCAGAGAGCCTGCTTCTCCCTCTCCCTGTGCCTGCTGCTATACTTGTGATGTCTCTGTATCTGTCAAATAAATAAACAAAAATTTTTTAACAAGAGGTGAAACATAGCTAACCATAATTTTAAAAATCACCAATGTTAAAAGGTAGACAGAAACAACAAGGAAAAAAAAAATAACAGAGATACAAAATAACCAGAAAACAAAAGATAAAATGGTAGTGGTAAGTCCTTACATATTAGTAATCACCCTAAAAGTAAATGGATTGAACTCACCAATCAACAGAGAGAGACAGAGTCCAGACCCAACTATATGATGTCTTTAGGAGACTCATTTCAGTGATAAAGACACAAACAGGCTCCAAGTGATGGGGTAGAAGATGATACTCCAAGCAAATAACCAAAAGCAAGCATATGTAACTATTTTTGGATCAGACAAAATAGACTTCAAGACAAAAATGTTAACAAGAGACAGGGCAGGTCATTATATAATGATAAAAGGGGTCAACACATCAAGAACACAAAACATGGGTGACTGGGTGGCTCAGTTAGTTAAACATCTGCCTTCGGCTCAGGTCATGATCCCAGGGTCCTGGGATCAAGGCCTGCATCAGGCTCCAATCTCTCATGTGCATGCTCTCTCTGTATCAAATAAATAAATGAATCAATGAATAAATCTTTTAAAAAACCATACAATCATAAATATGTATTCTCCCAACACTTGAGCACTATTTAATTCTAGTATAGTTAACATACAGTGTTGTATTAGTTTCAGTTGTACAATATAGTGATTCAACAATTCTATATATTACTCAGTGCTCATTGTAAGTGTGCTCTTAATCCTCATCACCTATTTCACCCATTCCCCAACCTCCCCTCTGGTAATCATCTGTTTGATCTCTATAGTTAAATCTCTTTGTTTGGTCTCTTTTTCTCTTTGTTTCTTAAGTTCCGTATATGAGTGAAATCATATGGTATTTGTCTTTCTCTGACTGGTTGATTTCACTTAGCATTACACCCTCTAGATCCATCGTTGGCAAGATTTCATTCTTTTTTTATGGCTGAATAACATTCCATTCTGTGTGCATGTACATATGCCCCATATCCTCTTTGCCCAATTATCTATCAATAGACTTGGTTTACTTCCATAATTTGGCTATTGTAAATAATGTTGCAATAAATATAGGGGTGCATATATCTTTTCATATTACTGTTTCTGTATTCTTTGGGTAAATTCCCACTAGTGGAATTACTGAATTATGTAGTAATTCTATTGTTAAGTTTTTAAGGAACTTCCATGCTACTTTCCACAATGGTTATTCTAGTTTGCATTCCCACCCAAGGTGCATGGGGGTTCCTTTTTCTCTACATCCTCACCAACACTTGTATCTTGTGTTTTTGATTTTAGACACTCTGAAAGGTGTAAGGTGTTATCTCATGTGGTTTTGATTTACATTTTCCTGATGATTAGTGATGTTGAGCATTTTTTCATGTGTCTCTTGGCCATCCAGGTGTCTTCTTTGGAGAAATGTCTGTTCATGTCTTCTGCCCATTTTTTAATTGGATTATTTGTGGGTTTTTAGTGTTGAGTTGTGCAGGTTTTTTATATATTTTGCATAGTAACCCTTTATCAGACATGTCACTTGTAAATAACTTCTTCCATTCAGTAGGCTGCCTTTTAGTTTTGTTGACTGTCTTCTTTGCTGTGCCAGAAGCTTTTTATTTTGATGTACCCCCAATAGTTTTTTATTTTCCTTGCCTCAGGAGACATATCTAGAAAGATGTTGCTATGACTCTCTCTCCTAGAATTTTTATGTTTCAGGTCTCACATTTAGGTCCTTAATCTATTCTCAGTTCATTTTTATGTATGATGTAAGAATATGATCCAGTTTCATTTCTTGCATGTAGCTGTCCAGTTTTCCCAACACCACTTGTTAAAGATAATTTTTTCCCATTGCATATTTTTACTCCCTTTCTCACAGATTAATTGGCCATATAATTGGGAGTTTACTTCTGGGCTTACTATTCTATCCCAGTGATTTATGTGTCTGTTTCTGTCCCAGTACCGTTCTGTTTTGATTATTACAGCTTTGTAATGTATCTTGAAATCTTTGATTCTGATACACTCAGTTTTATTTTTCTTTTTCAAGACTGCTTTGCTTATTTGGGGTCTTTCATGGTTGCATGCAAGTTTTAGGGTTGTTTGTGCTAGTTCTGTGAAAAATGATTCTGGTATTTTGATAGGGACTGCATTAAATGTGTAGATTGCTTTGGGTAGGATAGACATTTTAACAATATTTGTTATTCCAATCCATGAGCATGGAATTCTTTCCATTTCTGTCATCTTCCATTTCTTTCATCAATGTTTTATAGTTTTCAGAGTATGAGTCTTTTACCTCCTTGATTAAGTTTATTCCTAGACATTTTATTCTTTTTGGTATAATTATAAATGGGACTGTTTTCTTAATTTCTCTTACTGCTACTTCATTATTAGTGTATAGAGATACAATGGATTTCTGTACATTGATTTTGTATTCTGCAACCTTCCTGAATTCATTCAGTAGTTCTAGTAGCTTTTTGGGGTCTTTATGGTTTTCTATATACAGTATCATGTGATGTGCAAATTCTGACAGTTAAAAAAAAGTTCTGGGTGCCTGGGTGGCTCAGTGGGTTAAAGCCTCTGCTTTCGGCTCAGGTCATGATCTCGGGGTCCTGGAATTGAGCCCCACATCGGGCTCTCTGCTCAGCAGGGAGCCTGCTTTCCTTCCTCTCTCTCTGCCTGCCTCTCTGCCTATTTGTGATCTCTGTCTGTGAAATAAATTAAAAAAAAAAAAGTTCTACTTCTTCCTTACCAATTCAGATATCCTTCTTTCAGATGTCTGTCTTCCTTCCTTCTTTCCTCTTTCCTTCCTGCCTCCTTTTTTTCTCTCTGCCCGCCCACCTGCCTGCCTGCCTGTCTTCCTTTTTTCCTTCCTATCCCTGATGCTAGGACTTTCAGTATTATGTTGAATATAAGTGATGAGAATGGACATTCTTGTTTTTGATCTTAGAGGAAAAAACTCAGTTTTTCACCATTAAGTATGTTTGCTGTGGCTTTTCACAAGTAACCTTTATTATGTTGAGATATCTTCTCTCTAAACCTACCTTTGTTGAAGGTTTTTATCATGAACGGCTGTCAAATTTTGTCAAATGCTTTTTCGGCACCTATTAAAATGATCATTGGTTTTTATTCATTCTCTTGCTGATGTATTGTGCCATGTTGATTGACTTGAGAATACTGAACTACCCTTGCACACCAGATACAAATCAGACTTGATCATGATGAATGTATTGTTAGATTCAGTTTGCTAACTTTTGTTGAGGATTTTTGCATTTATGTTCATCAGAGATACTGGCCTGTAGATTTGGAGTTTTGTTTGTTTGTTTGTTTGTTTGTTTTTTGTAGTGTCCTCATTTGGTTTTGGTATGAGGGTAATGTGGGCATCATACAATGAATTTGGAAGCTTTTCCTCCTCTTCTATTTTTTGGACTATTTTGAGAAAAATAAGTTTTAAGTGTTCTTTTAATGATTGGCAGAATTCACCTGTGAAGCCATTTGGTCTTGGACTTCTCTTGTTGGAAATTTTTTGATAACTGATTCAATTTCATTCCTGGGAACTTGTCTGTTCAAATTTTCTTCCTACTTCAGTTTTAGTAGGTGATATGTTTCAAGGTATCTATCCATTTCTTCTGGGCTGTCTAATTTGTTGGCATATAATTTTTTATAATATCCTCTTATAATTGTATTTTGTGTCTTTGTATTTGATTTTTTCTCCTCTTTAACTTCTGATTTTTGTTAATTCTTTTTTTTTTTTTGCTTTTTTGTTTTTTGTTTTGGGGTTTTTTTTGATGAGTCCAGCTAAAGGTTTTTCAATTTTGTTGATCTTTTCAAGAACAAGCTCCTAGCTTCACTGATCTGTTCTACTGCTTTTTAGTTTCTGTTTCATTGATTTTTGCTCTAGTATCTATTCTTTCCTTCCTTTTACTAGTTTTGGGCTTTTTCTTATTTTTCTAGCTTCTTTAGATAATAAAGGTTGGGTTTTTTATTTAAGACTTTTCTTAATTCTTGCAGGAGGCTTGTATTGGTACAAACTTCTTAGATCCACTTTTGCTGCATCCCAAAGGTTTTAGACTGCTGTGTTTTCATTTTCCTCTGTTCCATGTATTTCTTGATTTCCTCTTTGAGTTCTTTGTTGACCCTTCCATTGTTTATTGGCATGTTATTTAACCTCCATGTATTTGTGTTCTTTCCAGATTTTTTCTGGAAAATTAGTTGATTTCTAGTTGATTTCTAGTATTATGGTCAGAAAAGACGCATGGTATGACTTCAATCTTTTTTAATTTGTTGGGGCTTGTTTTTTGGCCAAATACGTGATCTGTTCTGGAGATTATTCCATGTGCACTTGAAGAGGAATCTATATTCTCCTGTTCTGGGATGGAATGTTCTGAATATCATCTGTTAGATCCATCTGATCCAATATGTCATTCAAAGGTACTATTTCCTTGTCAACTTTCTGTTTAGATGATATATCCATTGATGTAAGTGGGTGCTAAAGTCCTCTACTACTACTGTATTACTATTGATTAGTTCCTTATGTTTGTTATTAGCAGCTTTAGGTATTTGGTTGTTCCCATGTTGACTGCATAAATATTTATAATTATTATATCTTCTTGTTGATTGTTCCCTTTATGATTAAATAGTGTTCTTTGTTACGATCTTGTTTTAAAGTCAATTTTGTCTGATATAAGTAGGGTGTTTTTTTGTAAGATTTTATATACTTATTTGAGAGAGGGAGAGAAAGAGAGCACAAGAGGGAGATGGCGAGGCAAACGCCCTATTGAACAAGGAGCCCGACACTGGGCCCCATCCCAAAAGTCCGAGATCATGACTGAGCAGAAGGCAGCCCCTTAACTGACAGATCCACCCAGGTGCCCCTGATATAAGTATTGTTAATCCAGCTTTCTTTTCATACCATTTGCATGATAAATATTTCTCTACCTCCTCACTTTCAATCTGCATGTGTCTTTAGGTCTGAAATGAGTCTCTTGTAGGCAGCATATAGATGGGTCTTGCCTTTTTATTCATTCTATCACCCTATGTCTCTTGATTGCAGCATTTAGTCCATTTACATTCAAAATAATTATTGATAGGTATGTACTTACTGCTATTTTAAAACCTATTCTTTTGACTTTTTCTCTGTTATGCATGTGCAAAACATTCTTTGTATGTAGTATCTTATTCTCAATAACCGCACAGAACTAAGGTAGAAATATTTTTAACTGAGTCTCTACTTCTCATGGCAATGCAGTTATTTGCATATGTTGAATAAAAATCTGTCCTCCTTTTTACTGGAATATAATTTAACAAATTATGTAATCAAGGTCAAATATGAAGGATTATATTTGACAATACATTCCATTCGGTCAGATATGACAAGTAAGGGCCTATCTAGCCAGAGCGATTCCATCCAGTTACATAGTGATTTTGTTGTTTATGCAGTAAAACTTAAACTGACCCTGCCCCCACCCCCAGGGGAACCTACTTAAAAGCAAGTCCAGGAAACCAGTAAAATATCGTCGGCCAGTCCCAGATAACAGAGCCCAAAGGGTGGGTCAGGTCAGGTAGAGATAACAGAGCCCCAATGCAGGGATGAGTCGGGCCAGGTGGAGACATCCAATCAGTGGGGTGCGCATACTGTCTCCCTAGCTACCAAAGAGTGTGGGCCCCACCTTTTGGGTGCCAATTCTGACCAAGGTGACAGGCTAGTTCAAATAGCTACTATGAGGTGATTTGTAATTCAACTGGCCACTCATGTGTAACCTAGCATGACTGTGCAGCTTTCTCTGTGTGTTACAATCTCATTGGCCACCTGCGTGTGGCCAGGCTCAACCACATGGCCTTTGCTCTATAAAAGTTAGTCTGTAAGGCAGGGAGGGGTCGCTTTCTCTGTAAGAGGCGGCCCCAAACAGTCGGTTTGATTCTTGATGCTTGGCACAAAATAAAGCTTTGCTTGACCTTCGCTTTGTATTAGTCTCGCTCTTTTGATTATGGACCTAACATACCCAGTCTCCATTAAGGACACAAATATAATTGATATTTGAAAACCCATGCTTATAAGTCTTCCTTAGCAATCTGGTATCTGTTGTTGTACATGGTCCCAGCATCACAGGCAGGAAGAAAGATCAATGCCTAGCAGGAAAAAAGACAAATTTGCCCATGTTTGTAGGTACACAGGTGAAACCTGGTAGAGATGAATTTCTTATTGTGTAAATAATCATGATAAAAAGAGCTTTGGAATGACAGGGACTATTAAAATTGAAATTTTTGATTCTGTACATAATCTCCAGATAGAATCTAATTTGATGGGCACCTGGGTGGCTCAGTTGGTTAAGCATCTGCCTTTGGCTCAGGTCATGATCCCAGGGTCCTGGGATCAAGGCCTATATCAGGCTCCCTGCTCGACTGGGAGCTTGCTTCTCCCTTTCCCACTCCTTCTGCTTTTGCACTCTCTCTCTCTCTCTGTCAAATAAATCTTAAAAAAAAAAATCTAATTTGATAGAAGTTGTTTAACACAATCTGGTTCTAGATTTGCTGATTATACAACAAGGAACATTATGTGTATGAACTGATCTTTCTTACTGAACCTATGGAAATTAATAAAAGCAAATAACACAACACCTCACTAAGATGAATCTCTAAATAATCTATAGAAGTTAATTATGATTTTAAGAGGAGACTGTTAAACTATTCAAACTTAGAAATAAGGCAAAAAGTTGATTGTTGGATCATATAGTATCATATGATAGCACATTCTTTAACAAACTTGTGTCAGTGTCATCTGACTCTTTGAGGAAGGTACCTTTTTTTGAATTACCATTTAGTTATCAATTAGGACAAAACTATGCAAAGTTAGATGGTAAGTTGTAGAAAACTGATAAAAACGGAAATGATTTCTGCCCAGGAGAGATGCAGATAATATTTTCTGATAGAGAAGATAACTACAAAGATAAGAGTTTATTGTCATATAGTATTATATAATCAGATATATATGTGTGTATATATAGTATAGTATATTAACTAAGTTTGTATCTAATCTAGTGATCTAATTTCAGCATTTCTTTGTTGCACTCACTATACACATGTTGGTTTCTCACTTTTCTTTTGAGTGGGTTTTGTCATCCTGATTTGTTCTCTCATTAATGTGCTAAATAAAACTTTACTCATGTTCGCTATCTAGTTGCAGGAGAATTACAATGTTTTTAAAGGTTTTCTTTATTTATTTGAGAGAGAGAGAGCACGCACAAGTGTGGGGAAGGAGCAGAGGGAGAGGGAGAAGCAGATTCTCCATTGAGCAGGGAACCTGATGCAGGGCTTGATACCAAGATGCTGAGATCATGACCTGAGCCAAAGGTGGATACTTAACTGACTGACCTACTCAGGTGTCCCTACATGAGAATTAGATTTTTCTTGTTTTGAGAATTATACTTTCACAAAAAGATTTAAGAAAGCTCTACAGAAATGGTTTTGCTGCATAAATAGGAACTTAGCTGAACTTCCAGGAACAGCTACCAGAACTGCTCTATTTTTATTTCATTATCAATCAGATTAACGATTTAATTTTTACCAATAATTTCAGGAATAAATATACTAAAAATGGTCAACTCACCACCATCATCAATCCATAATCATACACACCCAATAAAGAATGACCAGAATAATCCTAACAAAAACAATGTCTTTGCTACAAAAAAAGTATCCACACATCTAAATCTTTAAATCACTTGCCAACATCACTTCAGCCACCCCTGACTGTACAGCATGCCAGCAAAGAAAACTCCACAATTAAACCTAAAAATAAAGCCCCCTAGGTAGCCATATTTGGAACTTTGGGTTTTGGGATACTTCACAGTAGCCACAGTAGTAGTATTAATGAAATACTGCAAGCATGCCACCTAAATATGCTAAAATAAAACTTTTAATCCTTAAAAAATCCACCAAAATTTATTACAATAACATATCTAACCCTATCACTTACAGTAAGATTTTATGTTATACATTATACATAAGACACAAAATCAGCCTTTCCATCTGGAAGGCACATTCGCCATAACATTAACTATGGCTGACAAATTCAATATATACATTCTAATGGAGAAGCTCTGGTTTGTATGTGTCTATTTATTTATGTATGATGAGACATATACAGAGCTTACATGCACACAGAAACAGTATTTAGAGGCTATATACTCCTATAAGAACAAGCTTTCTGGGGTGCCTGGGCGGCTGCGTCAGTTAAGTGTCTGCCTTTGGCTCAAGTCATGCTCCTAGGGTCCTGGGAATGAGCCCCACATCGGGCTCCCTGCTCAGTGGGAAGCCTGCTTCTCCCTCTCCCACTCCCGCGGCTTGTACTCCCTCTCTCCCTGTCAAATAAATAAATTAAATCTTTTTTTAAAAAATCACATTCTCTAAGAAGATACAGTAATTACAAATCCACTTCCAGCTATTTCTTATATTAACACTAGTTAACAGAATGAAATTGAAGTAGAGAAGTCCATTTTAACATAATGCTTTACTTAACAATATTTTTACATGAAACAGATTCAAATAAGTTCTCAGGGCTAGTATCAAATTTAAATAAAATTCCATTCATCCCCAAGTACACAATTAAAAATACTGTAAGACTTACTCTCCTAATTATAATTACCTGATAAGAGAGCTATTACTACAGCTGATATCCACACCGCACTGTCTCTGATGCTACAGGTGCTAGCAGTATGAATGTTTGCTGTCCTGTCATGTTCAGATGTCTGTTTTCAAAACTGAAGTCTCAAGTGAATGTATCTGATTGGAATAACCCAGGTCACATAGACTCCCCCTAGGGATATGATAATTTGGAAACTAGGTAGTTTTGTTGTCTTTAATCTATCTTGGAAAGGCAGATTTAACTTTTATCAAATGCAAATGTGACCTTTTATTTTAGCCACTTTAAAATACTCAGGATAATTCTAAACTCTCTAACTTGCTATTTAAGCATTGCTATATTCTCCTCTAAACATGTTTTCCCAGGTTCTTCTTCAAGTCTCTCTCCCATCTCCTCCTTACTGACCTTTCTCTCTTTTCTTCCCTTCGTTCTTCTCTTCCTCTTTCACACATGCATGCATGTACACCATATCCACTCTTGCTCCAGTATACTGTAATCTTTGAAACATGCTGCCAGCATTGCCTATGGTTCCCATTAGTAATGATGTTCTTTCAGCTCAAATGATACCTTTGCATGAAGTACTCTTCAGCCCTCTCAAGTACAACCATTCACTCTTGCCTCTAAATTAAACTGTACACAGCAATGTTTTATATTTTACCACATTGGCCTATTTATCTCCTTTTCCCAGAATCCCCCATCTCCATCCCCCAGACTGAGTTAGACATGGCTCTTGTGTGCTCCTAAGCCATCTAAAATTAAGTTCAGTTCAGCACTTATCACACTGTATTTTGTCTCTTCTAGCCTGTGAACTCCATTAGAGCTTAGTGTGTGTTTATTCACCATTATATTCCATGTGCCAAGAACCTAAAATGTACTCAAATAAATATCTAATGAATGATAAGAAGAGGAGGTTAGAATAAATGTGTCCCCAGTCTGCCTCATCTATGACTGTGAGCTACTCAAAATGCCTAGGAAAATGCTGTGTACATGGAAGATACAATAAAAGTTTATGCAATGCTTCGATAAAAAGGAATTAAATGACAAAAGTTTATGTGTTTATCTTCAGAATTTCCAGTCAATGTAGAAAGCAGCAATTAGACTGACTGCATTCCTGGAAAAGCCCTCTATCAATGCTACAGTTCTGCTACCAAACTGGGATGAAATTGTGTGTATGCTAGGAGCAGCACATGACTTCATACAGAAGAGAGATTCAATGCAGGTTTGTTGAGTTGGGAAATGTCTTACCGGTGACTGTACAAACCATTTGCCTGCATTCAGAGTCGACAGGAAACTCCAATGGAAGAAGCTAGGATGTGTTAAGGAGGCATTTGGCATGACCTCCTTAATATTGGTTGTTCTTCTCAGGTCATAGTCATGCATAAGAAAAGGTACATGATCTAAACTGCAGGCAGAAGGGGAAAAGAAGAGGGAAAAAGGCTGAACTCAGCCACGTTGGTTCTCAGAAAGCCCATCAATGTCAAAGACTTACTAGGGTTCCTTACTCCCTCCCAAATCTCAGCAAAGGACTAAAAACTAGTCACTTATAGTTTGATTTCAATATTTTATGCTCTAGAAATCAGTTTTTAATGATATATAATAATCATATTAGTGATAGTAAAAAAGTAGCTTCCCTATCCAGGGGCTTTCTGGCATCAAGAAGACAGTAGGTACAGTAATAACCTGAGAGTAAGGCAAGTAGTGTAGGGATGGGGCAAAGCTCTGAGGTCCAAAACCATACTAAGCTGGCATCCACACAATCTCCTGTTCTGACCCATTTCCCAGGTAGGTACCTTCCTTGAGTATTTCTGGCCCTAGACCCTTCATATCAGATGGTATCATTAGAAAAGTTCCTTGTTCTCTTATCTGTTATTTGCCTTTAAGTATCTCTGGTTTTATGAAAATCTCTCTTCCTTTCTCATTAAAGTACCTGTGAAGAGAACTCTGTAATAGCCATGAGGTAACATAGATGAGACTTGGCCTCCTGTCCATAAACAACTAGAAAACTGGACAAAATAAGGGAAATAATTCTTTTCAGCCCAGTGGGGAACTGGGAGCACAGTATGATTATCTCTGAGAAAATGTATACAGATGAAATTAGCTCTTCCATTACCCAGGCTTCCTTTTTGCAGGTGAATACTAGACTGTGTCACAGAGAGGGGGACCCTAAAATGTACCCAGCTATCATGTTGATTTGAGTAGAAAGAGAACAGATCAAAGAGAGGTCGGGTTAGCTAGAATTTGTCAGCTAGCATCTCACAAAGAATGGAGCTATGGGGAAAACAAAAATAAAGAGTTCCTGAGAAATATGCAGAGGTCCTTTGAGTATATACCTAAATATCAATTAGTATATGTGCAGAGTAAAACCTTATAAAGCTTGTGAAGAACAACTTCCATGAAAAGAAAAATCACCAGAAAGTTCTAAGACAATGTACAGAGCCCACACAGGACTATGAATCTTTCAAGTTCCATCCAGCAAGAGCAGAGAGACTTCAGTAATTACAAAGGCATTCTTCAGAGACTCCAGGGGGCCATGCCCTAAAATGGGGATAATTTAGAACTAGAATGACATTAAAGAACTTAAAAATAGCCTTCAAAGGATCAACCTAACTTTAAGTAACTTAACTTCTTGCTAAAGAAGTCCAAAATTCTTTAAAGGAATACAACAAAATACAGCAGCTATCCTAAAACCACATGTCCACCAAATTTACCAGACATGCAAAGAAGCAGGAAAATGTAACCAGAACCAGAAATAATTATTCAATAAAGACAAACTCAGAAATGAAAGTGATGATAGAATGAATCAACAAGAGCATTAAATCATATAAAACAAAAATGCATATTTTGCTTAAATGTATATTTAAATATACATTTAAATAATGTCAAGAAAACATGAACATAATAAAAAAAAGGAAGTTCCAAAGCTGAAAAACTGTAATAATTAAATGAAAATTTCACTGCACTTACTTAACATAAGATTAGATAGTATAGATCATGTGGAGATCAGAGAATTTGAAGATGTAGGAATAGAACCTATCCAAATGACCTATAATACACTATTAGACAAGTAATATTGTATATGCATGACTGGGGTCTTAAAAAGATGGGAGAAAAAAAATCTGAGGAAATGAAAAGTAAAATGTCTTAAAAATTGGATGATAATTACACATCAACAAATCCAAGAATCTTCAGGGATACCAAGAAGGATAAATATAAGAAAGAGTACATATACATACACCACATTAAGGATTATTACATCCAAATTTGTGAAAAACACCCAAAAACTGATAAGGGAAAAGAAACTATAAAGGTAGGCAGAGGAGGAAATGAAGGACATAGTTAGAGAGAAATAAAGAAAAGCATATAGCAGACTTCTCATAAAAAAATGATAAAAGATAAAAGACAAAACATTAGTGAATCAACATATTTTAAACGATGAAGGAAAATAACTATCAACTTAAAATCTTTCAAAAATGAAAGAAAAGAGGATTCTGGAAAAACAGCAAAGTAGGAAGCACCAGGAATCTGTCCTTCAACTTAGACAACAACTGCACCAGCAGACTATGTCTAATGTAATTATCTTGGAACTCTGGAGTATATTAAAACGGTAGCAATTTCCAGGGGGAGGCTGGCACATAAATTGGGGTTAATCTTCCTCAATTTCAGCTCTTAGCACATTAGCAGCTATCAACCCCCCACCCCGGCCACATGGCATAAAACTGTGCAGTTCCAAGAGTAGCTTACACAGCAGCTGGTGAGAGCTGGGTAGCACAAACAACCCTGTACCCCAAATATAGGGGGTGTGTGTTCTGGTCACTGTTGCTTTTTGCCATAGGAGGGCAGACAGAGAGGCAAGCCACCATTATTGCACCTACTCCCACTATTGCAAAGTCCTTCCTTTCAGGCAAAAGTGACTGCCAGGAAATTTAAAGGACTAGCACCCTTTAATCCCTCTTCATTTTTCTCTTTTTCCCAGATATTAAAAAGCTAGCACACTAGAAATAGCTGCATATATGGGGAAAATCAGAAAGTGACTGTGCATTCCAGAGGAAAGAATCAGGAAAACCTAAGACCTTGATTTTATACTTTAGGCATACTACATGATATAAAAATAATAACAAAAAACACAGCAAACCCCGAGGAAGGGGGAGAATCTGATTTCTAGTTTTATCACATTATTAGATTCAAATTTCCAGTTTTCAATTAAGAAAAATCACAAAGAAACAAGAAGTATGGCCCATTCACAGAAAAAAATAAATCAACAGAAACTATTCCTAAGAAAGAGCTCATGGCAGATATACTACACAAAGACTTAAAAACAATCATCTTAAAAATATTCAAAGAACTAAAGGAAGATGTAGATAAGGTCAAGAAAACAATGTATGAACACAATGGAAATATGAATAAAAAGATTTAAAATCTAAAAAGAAATCAAAAAGAAATTCTGAAGCTGAAAAGTACAAGAACTGAAATGAAAAACTGATGAGAAAATTCAAAGGCAGATTTAAGCAGGCAAAAGCAGGATTCAGTGAACTTGACAATAGTACAATAGAAGTACTGAGTCTGAGGAAAAGAAACAGAAAATATTGCTAAAAAAAAAAAAAAAAGTGAAGAGTCTAAAGGATATCCTAACACCAAAGCCAAACAAACACACCACAAGAAAACTACAGATCAATATACCTAATGAAAATGATGCAAAAATCCTCAACAAAATACTAGCAAATTGAAGTAAGCAGTGTATTAAGACCATTATAGCCCATGACCAAGTAGGATTTATTTCGGGAATGCAAGGATGGTTCAACACACCAAAACCCATCAATGTAATATACCACATTAACAGAATAAAGGGGGAAAAAACCACATGATCACCTCAATTGATGCAAAAAAAGCATTTGACAATATTCAACACCCATCATGATAAAAGAGACTCAACAAATGAGGAATAGAAAGAAACAACCTCAACATAATAAAAGACATAAATGAACACCCACAATGATCATCATACTCAATGGTGAAAGATTGAAAGCTTTTCCTCTAAGATTAGGAATAAGGCAAGAATGTCTACTTTTGTCACTTCTATTCATAGTGGTACAGGACATTCTAGCCACATCAATTAGGCAAGAAGGAGAAAAGGCAACCAAACTGGAAAGGAAAGAATAAAATTACCCTTGTTTTCAGATGGTATGATCTTATACATAGAAAATCCTAAAGATTCCCAAAAAAACCAGAACAAATAAATTGACCCAAGCTGCAGGATACAAAGTTAAAAGATAAAAATCAGTTGCATTTCTATTCACTAATTATTCACTAACAGTGTGAGTAAAAAAATTACAAAATGATTCCAATCATAATAGCCATCACAAAGAATAAAAATTAACCAAGGAGGTGAAAGATCTACATGATAAAAACTAGAAAACAATGCTGAAAGAAATTAAATAAGACGTAAATGGAAACATATCCCTTGTTCATGGATTAAAAGACATAAATTGTTAAGATATCAACACTATCCAAAGCAATCTACAGATTCAATGCAATTCTTATCAAAATCCCAGTGATGTTTTTAAAGAAATAGAAGAACCCATCCTAAAATTCATATGAAATCTTAAGGTATTCTAAATAGTCAAAAAAATCTTGAAAAAGAAGAAGAAAACTGGAAGACTCATGTTTCCTGATTTTGAAACTTACCACAAAGCCACAGTAATCAAAATAGTGTGGTCCTGGCATAAAGAAAAACAGACCAATGGAACAGAATAGAGAACCTAAAAATAAACTTTTACATACACGGTAAATGACTTTTGACAAGGGTGCCAAGACCATTAACAGGAAAAGGACAATCTTTTCAACAAATGATGCTGTAATAACTGGACATTCACATGAAAAGAATGAAGCTGGACTTTTACCTAATACCATATACAAAAACTAAGTCAAAATGAATCAAGGATATAAATGTAAGAAATAAAACAAGAAAACTCTTAGAGGACAAAACCATAACATTGGATTTGGCAGTTACTTCTTGGATATGACAACAAAGGTATCGACAACAAAAGAAAAAACACGCATGGGACACCTGGGTGGTTCAGTTGGTTAAGTATTTGCCGTCAGCTCAGGTCATGATCCCAGAGTCCTGGGATTGAGTCCAATATTGGGTACTTTGCTCAGCTGGAAGCCTACTTCTCCCTCTGCCTGATGCTCTCCCTACTTGTGTGCATTTGTGCTCTCTCTGAAAAATAAATAAAATCTTCAAAAAAGAAAAGAAAAAAAAACAGGCAAATTGGTCTTTATGAAAAAAAAATTTCTGCATCAAAAGCACTATCAATAGAGGAAAAAGGCAACCCACAGAATGGGAGAAAATATTTGCAAATCATATATTTGATAAGGGATTAATACCCAGAATATATACAAAACTCCTAAATCTCAAGAACAAAGGGAAAAAAAATTCAAAACTAGGCAAAGGACTTGAAGAGACATTTCTCCAAAGAAGATTATAAATTGCTAATAAGCACATGGAAAGATGCTAGACATTACTTATTAATAGGTAAATGCAAATAAAAACTATAATGAGATACCACCTCACACCCACTGAAGTGGCTACTATCAGAAAGAAAGAGGAGACAGGGAGGGAGAAGGAGAGAAAGAAGGAGGGAGGGAGAGAGGAGGAAAGACAAAGTGTTGTTGAGGATGTGGAGAAATTGGAACCCCTATGCACTGCTGGTAATAACATAAGATGATACAGCTACTGTGGAAGAAAAGTATGACAGTTCCTCAAAAAATTAAAAAACAGAATTACCACATAATACAGCAATCCCACTTCTGGGTATACACCCAAAAGGACTAAAAGCAGGGTTTGTTTTTTTGGGTTTTTTTTTCCCCCCACAAAGGTCTTTTATTGAGATTCAACTGTATTTTCTCAAGTAAGCATTGCCCTGGCTGCTGTAAGCTTTTTTTTTTTTTTTTTAATTTATTTTCAGCGTAACAGTATGCATTGTTTTTGCACCACACCCAATGTTCCATGCAATCCGTGCCCTCTCTAATAGCCACCACCTGGTTCCCCCAACCTCCCACCCCTGCCCCTTCAAAACCCTCAGATTGTTTTTCAGAGTCCATAGTCTCTCGTGGTTCACCTCCCCTTCCAATTTCCCTCAACTCCCTTCTCCTCTCCATCTCTCCTTGTCCTCCATGTTATTTGTTATGCTCCAGAAATAAGTGAAACCATGATAGTTGACTCTCTCTGCTTGACTTATTTCACTCAGCATAATCTCTTCCAGTCCCGTCCATGTTGCTACAAAAGTTGGATATTCATCCTTTCTGATGGAGGCATACTACTCCATAGTGTATATGGACCACATCTTCCTTATCCATTCATCTATTGAAGGGCATCTTGGTTCTTTCCACAGTTTGGCGACCGTGGCCATTGCTGCTATAAACATTGGGGTACAGATGGCGCTTCTTTTCACTACATCTGTATCTTTGGGGTAAATACCCAGTAGTGCAATGGTGGGGTCATAGGGAAGCTCTATTTTTAATTTCTTGAGGAATCTCCACACTGTTCAAAGTGGCTGCACCAACTTGCATTCCCACCAACAGTGTAAGAGGGTTCCCCTTTCTCTACATGCTCTCCAACACACGTTGTTTCCTGTCTTGCTAATTTTGGCCATTCTAACTGGTGTCAGGTGGTATCTCAATGTGGTTTTAATTTGAATCTCCCTGATGGCTAGTGATGATGAACATTTTTTCATGTGTCTGATAGCCATTTGTATGTCTTCATTGGAGAAGTGTCTGTTCATATCTTCTGCCCATTTTTTGATATGATTGTCTGTTTTGTGTGTCTTGAGTTTGAGGAGTTCATTATAGATCCTGGATATCAACCTTTTGTCTGTACTGTCATTTGCAAATATCTTCTCCCATTCCGTGGGTTGCCTCTTTGTTTTCCTGACTGTTTCCTTTGCTGTGCAGAAGCTTTTGATCTTGATGAAGTCCCAAAAGTTCATTTTCGCTTTTGTTTCCTTTGCCTTTGGAGACATATCTTGAAAGAAGTTGCTGTGGCTGATATCGAAAAGGTTACTGCCTAGGTTCTCCTCTAGGATTCTGATGGATTCCTGTCTCATGTTGAGGTCTTTTATCCATTTTGAGTTTATCTTTGTGTACGGTGTAAGAGAATGGTCGAGTTTCATTCTTCTACATATAGCTGTCCAGTTTTCCCAGCACCATTTATTGAAGAGACTATCTTTTTTCCACTGTATATTTTTTCCCATTTTGTCGAATATTATTTGAGGATTATTATTCCCCATAGAGTTGAGGATCCACATCTGGGCTCTCTACTCTGTTCCACTGGTCTATGTGTCTGTTTTTATGCCAGTAACATGCTGTCTTGGTGATTACAGCTGTGAAGTAAAACTTGAAATCAGGTAATGTGATGCCCCCAGTTTTGTTTTTGTTTTTCAACATTTCCTTAGCGATTCGGGGTCTCTTCTGATTCCATACAAATTTTAGGATTATTTGCTCCAGCTCTTTGAAGAATACCGGGGGAATTTTGATTGGAATGGCATTAAAAATATAGATTGCTCCAGGCAGTATAGACATTTTAACAATGTTTATTCTTCCGATCCAAGAGCATGGAATGGTCTTCCATCTTTTTTATGTCTTCTTCAATTTCTTTCATGAGCATTCTGTAGTTCCTTGAGTACAGATCCTTTACCTCTTTGGTTATAAAAGCAGGGACTTAAGGAGATATTTATATATCCATGATCATAAAAGAATTATTTGCTATAGTTAAAATGTGGGAGTAACACAAGTGTCCATCAACTGATAAACAGATAAACAAATATGGTGTATACATATAATGGATTATTATTAATTCTTTTTAGGATGAAAATTGTACAAAACGCTAAACATGAGTGAACCATGAGAGCTTAATACTAAATAATATAAGCCAATCACAGAACTATAAATACTGTAAGATTACACTTATATGAAGTACTTAGAGTAGTCACAATTATAATGTAAGAAAGTAGAATGGGGTTGCCAGGAGCTTGAAGGAGGACAGAATAGGGAGTCATTATTTAATGGGTATAGAGTTTCAGATTATGAGGATGGATGGTTGAAGTTTGCACAGCATTATAAATATATATAATACCACTTAATTATACATTTAAAAAATAGTTAGATGAAACATTTTTTACTCTTATATTTTACAACAATTTTTAAAAATTTATACCAAAAAAGGCCACCACATAATATTTACTTGGGAAAGCAACCCAGATGAAATGCTTGTTTTCTTGGTGAGTAAGCACATTTCAGAGTGGACAAATAAATAATTAAATATATGTATGTTTAAAACAATCATACTGAGTATTTGGCATTTTAAGTAAATTTATGTGTTTAAGAGTATTTCTCCTAGGTTACCTTTGTAATTTCAATTTAAAATATGAAACTGAGTAGCTGATCTAGATTTGTGATTATTATTTGTGATTATAAGTTCACATCTCATTACATTTATAGATTTGAAAGATATAAGAACATTTAATGTCTCCATAGCTGTATATTTAATATATTACATTTATAAGAATTTTTAAAGTATTCTTAAAATATTTCAGACAACTGCAGTACCAAAACAATATATTAAATGCATAAAAGCAATTTAAAACATCTAAATTAAATGGGATTGATTATTACTCAAAGGCCCTCAAAAATGATGATTAAAGAGAGCATGTGTTGTCAAGAACACTGGGTATTATACACAACTAATAAATCATAATCAAAAGAATGAAACTGGACCGCTTTCTTACACCATACGTAAAAATGCATTTGAAATGGATTAAAGACCTAAATGTGAGACGTGAAACCATAAAAATCCTAGAAGACAGCACAGGCAAGAATTTCTCTGACATTGGCCATACCAACATTTTTCTAGATATCTTTCCTGAGGCAAGGAAAACAAAAGCAAAAATAAACTACAGTCTACACCAAAATAAAAAGCTTTGGCACAGTGAAGGAGACAATCAACAAAACTAAAAGGCAACCAATGGAATGGGAGAAAATAATTGCAAATGATGTATCTGATAAAGGGTTAGTACCCAAAATATATTTTTTAAAAACTTTCATAACTTACATAACTCAACACCCTCAAAATAAGTAATCCAATTAAAAATAAGCAGAAGACATAAATAGATTTCTCCATGAAATGGAGATGGCTAAGAGACACACGAAAACATGTTCAACATCACTCATCATCAGGAACATGCATATCAAAACTACAATGAGATATCACCTCACACCTGTCAGAATGGCTAAAATAAAGAACACAAACAACAGGTGTTGGAAAGGATGTGAAGAAAAAGAAACACTTGTGCACTGTTATTGGGAATGCAGAGGGGTGCAGCCACTGCAGAAAACAGTATGGAGGTTCCTCATAAAGTTAAAAATAGAAGTACCCTATGACCCAGTAATCACACTACCAGGTATTGACCCCCCAAATACAAAAACACTAAATCAAAGGGATACATGCACCTTATGTTTATAGCAGCATTATTTATAATAGCCAAATCAAGGAAGAAGCTCAAGTGTCCACTGATAGATAAACAGATAAAGAAGATGTGGTATAGATATACAATAGAATATTATTCAATCACAAAAAAGAATGAAATCTTGCCATTTGCAACAACATGGATGGAGCTAGAGAGTATTACGCTAAGTAAAATAAGTCAGAGAAAGACAAATACTATTTGATTCCACTCATAGTGCAACTTAAGAAATAAAACAAATGAGGGGCGCCTGGGTGGCTCAGTGGGTTGGGGCTCTGCCTTCGGCTCGGGTCATGATCTCAGGGTCCTGGGATCAAGCCCCGCATCAGGCTCTCTGCTCAGCAGGGAGCCTGCTTCTTCCTCTCTCTCTGCCTGCTTCTGCCTTTGTGACTCTCTCTCCCTGTCAAATAAATAAATAAAATCTTTAAAAAACAAACAAACAAAAACAAAAACAAAAACCCACACACAACCAAATGAGCAAAGGAAAAAAGAGAGACAAACCGAGAAACAAACCCCTAACTATAGAAAAGAAACAGATGGTTACCAGAAGGGAGATGGATGGGGGGGATGGGTGATGGGGATTAAGAGTACACTTAACATGATGAGCACTGAGTAATGTATGGGATGGCTGAATCATGATACTGTACATCTGAAACTAATATAACACTGTATGTTAACAATACTGTTATTAAATTTAAAAATCTAATAAAAAAGTTAGACTTATAAATGGAATAAGTTTTTGTTTTGTTTTGGTGCAAAATGGTGGTTTTATTAACCACCATTTTATAGGACCCATGGGCAGAAAGAGCTGCTGCCCCAGGGCTGTGAGAGGTGGCTGATTAGATACTTGTGAGCTGGGGGAGGTAAGGAAAAGAGAGGTTTCAAAAGGATTTCCAGATGTTAAAGAAGACTCACAGGATACCCTGGGCCTTGTTGTTGTCAAGTTAAGCTTGGTTTTCCCTCTAGCAAGGCATTAACATTAAGATAGTTGGAAGCTTCCTGGAAGAATGTCAGACATATTCCACCCAGGAGTGGGAATAAGGTTTATAAACTAAATTCAAAAGCTTAAGAACAAGGGTTCTGAGTTTAATAAACTAAATACTTATTTTGATTTCAATTAAAGTAAA
Organism: Mustela erminea; assembly: GCF_009829155.1. Lineage (NCBI taxonomy): Eukaryota > Metazoa > Chordata > Mammalia > Carnivora > Mustelidae > Mustela > Mustela erminea. Next base: position 52,902,267 of record NC_045622.1, on the reverse strand, counting down.
ATGTTTCTAGCACACAAACATCACCTGAAGGCACAAAATAAATTTATATTTAAAAAAATAAAAGGAAAATGAGAATGTTTCCATAGAAACAAAAGATAGTATTCTTTTTCCAACAGACCTGCACTCTAAGAAAAATTAAAAGATACTCTTAGGCAAAAACTAAGTATCAACTGGAAACTTGGACTACACAAAAGAATGAAGAGTACCAGAAAAGACAACTACATGAGTAAATATTTAAAATTTTCTCATTTTTAATCTTTAAAAAGGATTATTGACCATTTAAAGCAAAAATTAGTGTATTGTGGAATTCATGACAGTAACAGGTCAAACAACAGGAGAGGTGAGATGGAAGTATATTGTTAAAAGATTTGTATTTTACACACGCTATATATATATATTTAATGAAGAGGTGATAAGTTAAATATCATATTGTAACTCAGTACAGCCACTAAAAAAAAGCATAGCTAATAAGCCAATAGGGGAGATAAAGTCCTAAAAAGTAGATAAAGTCCTAAAAAGTACCCCATTAATCTAAAGTGAGACAAGAAATGAGAAAAATATAGCAAAATAGTAGTATGCTCACATCAGGTGTAAGATGGAACGAAGGTGCCAAACAATCAGTAACCAAGATAAATACTGTTTTAATGCAGTATTTTTTAAAATTTTTTAAATTTTTTTTTTATTAGCATATAATGTATTATTTGCCCCAGGGGCATGGGTCTGTGAAATCATCAGGCTTACACATTTCACAGCACTCCCCATAGCACATACCTTTCCCAATGTAATATTTTTAAAAATCTAAATTAATAAACGTACACCAAGGTGAGTCAGTCAGTTGAGCAACCAACTCCTGATTTCAGCTCAGGTCATGATTTCAGGCTCCAGCTCGGCACTCAGCCAGGAGTCTGCTTAATGTTCTCTCTCTCTCCCCTTTTGCTCCTCCCTCTGCTCGTTCTTGCACACACACACTCTCAAATAAATAAATCTTTAAAAAATATAAATTAAGGAAAAATCCATGACAAACAAAATAATTAAATTTCAAATACAGATAAAATTACTGACTTTACCTTTTGCCTTGGGATCTATTATGGTTTGGCATGGCACATCTGTACTAAAATATCTGACATTTTGTTCATCGTGAATGCTAAAGAGTAGGCAATATTGCAAGAAATTACTGAACTCTCACACACACTCACACACATGTATGTGTGCACACAAACACAGACACACACACACCTGCTAAGTACAACATTTACACATATTTCCCCTAAAAAGTTAAGAATTGACTTAACTAGCAGGAATGGGGCAGTAAATCCCACAGAAGCTTACTTTGATCTTTCTGTGCCTCAGCTTCCTTTGACTTCCAGTGAGTCATTTCTTCTTTTGGCTCACATGAAGTCAACACTGCTTCAGGAAACACAACAACTCAGTAAAATAAGAGGATTTGCTCCATGCTTAGTGAGGGTGTCTAACTGGGCCTTTATGCCATAAACCTGAACAGCCAAAAGTCTTTGCATAGATTCTTAATAGGTCCTCCTATACACTTTCTCTCTTAGATGCTAAATACTAGTTTATACTCCTTGCTTTTGACATATAGACACACCTCTTTTTCAAATGCATCTTAAAAATATCATATTGAAATAAAAGTTTCATATAAACATGTTTGATATATAATTAAAACATGTTTATAATTTTACAAAATGGGGTGAACACTGTCAAAACAAGTTCATTTAGGAAATAGGGATGAGACTTCCTTTATAAATATTTTATCACAAATCTCAAAAATTCCACAATTTTGAGAGTAAGAAGAGATGGCAGGAATGGGCAAAGAAAACCATTTAGGAAACCAGTCCAGAAAGGAAGAAAATCAGGACCATATGATACCCTAGAAGCCAAATTAAAAGTGTTTTTTAAATGAGGGAGTAATTCAAATGCTCAGAGGTTGACTCTTCTCATTTTACTGAGACTAACTGACATGTCATTGTATTTATTTAAGATGTATAACACAATGATGACTTTATATAAATAAGTTGACTTTTTTTCTTATGATTTTTTAAAATTTATTCATTTGAGAGAGACAGAGAGAGGAGCAGCAGTGGGGGTAACAGAGGGAGAAGCAGGCTCCCTGCTGAGCAGGGAGCCCAAAGTAGGGGCTGGATCCTAGAATACTGGGATCATGACCTGAACCGAAGGAGACACTTAATCGACTGAGCCACCCAGATGCCCCATAAATTGACTTTTTAAATCATCTTCTTTTCACTAAAGAAATTTTATTTCCATGTGGTTCTTCTTTATTCCTTCTTTTTCTTTGCTAATACATTCTCCTTTCTCGTTTGCTTAATGAGTGTCTGCAGTTTGTTTGAGATATATTAAGGCAGCTGCGTTAAAATTCTTGATGATTCCAACATCTGTTTCTCTTGGTGGTAATATCTATTAATTACCTTTTTTCATTTAGGCTTAGATTTTTGTAAGTATGATGAAAACTTTGGACTATATCCTTGGGATTTTTTATGAAAGCCTCACTGCTATTTAAATTTATTTTATGCCTCTCTGCCTACTTGTGATCTCTGTCAAATAAATTTATTTTAGCAGTCATTGTATCTAGGCACACATGTCCTGGCCCATGTTTGCAGCCATGGCTCCAAAGTCAGTTTAGTTTTCAAAAGCTTTGCAATGCTTTTCTGGCCTATCCCATTATGTGCTACCCAGAAGTAAATCTAAAATCCAGATGGTATTCCAGACCGACATTCAGTTATCAAATATTCTGCTGTGTTGTTTCTGTAAGGCTTCAAGAATAGATTACACAAAGGTCTGCCCAGGATTTTATATACAGGTTTTAAAAATCCCTTTATCCAGCACAGCAGTTCCTCAGATAATTAAATACAGAATTACCATGTTTCAGCAATTCCACTTCTGAGTATATGCCCAAAGGAATTTAAAGAAAGGTCTAGAAAATATATTTGTAGACTCATGTTCACAGCAGCCTTATTCAAAATAACAAGATGTGGAAGCAACCCAAATGTCCATTGGCAAATGAATAGATGAGTAAAACGTGTTATATACACACAATGGAATATTATTCAGCCTGAAAAGGGAAGGCAATCCTGTCACATGCCTTAGTATGATGAAATTTGAGGACATTATGCTAAGTGAAATAAGACAGTCACAAAAAAGACAAATACTGGATGACCCATTCATATGTGGTATCTACAGTAGTCAAAATCATAGAAACAGAAAATGGAATGATGGTTACCAGGGGCTGAGAGAAGGGAGAAAAGAGGAGAGTTGTGTGTGTGTTTTTTTTTAATTCCAATACAGTTAACATACGGTGTAATATTAGTTTCAAGTATACAAAATAGTGATTTGACACTTACGTACAACACCCAGTGCTCATCACAGCAGGTGTGCTCCTTAATCTCCATCACCTCTTCCACCCATCCCTCCACCCACCTCCCCGCTGGTAACCTTGGTCAGTTCTCTATAGCTAAGAATCTGTTTCTTGGTTTGTGTTTTTTCCCATTTGCTCATTTGCTTTTTTTTCCCCCCTCTAAATTCAACATATGAGGAAATCATATGGTGTTTGTCTTTCTCTGACTGACTTACTTCACATAGCATTACACTCTCTAGCTCCATCCATACCGTTGTAAATGGCAAGATTCATTATTTTTTTAAGGCTGAATAATATTTCATTGCATACTTATACCACATCTTCTTTATCCACTCATCTATGTCAATGGATACTCTGGGCTGCTTCCATAAGTTGGCTATTGTAAATAATGCTGCTATAAATACAGGGGTGTACATATCCCTTTGAATTAGTGCATTTTTTATCTTGGGGGCAAATACTCAGTAGTGTAATTACTGGATCATAGGGTAATTCTATTTTTAACTTTTTTAGGAACCTCCGTACTGTTTTCTGCAGTGGCTGTACCCCTCTGCATTCCTACTAACAGGGCGCAAGTGTTTCCTTTTCTTCATATCCTCTCCAACACCTGTTGTTTCTTGTGGTTTTTTTGTTGTTGTTGTTGTTGTTGTTTTTAGCCATTCTGATAGGTATGAGGTGACACTGCAGTTTTGATTTGCATTTTCCTGATGATGAGTGATGTTGAGCATCTTTTAATGTGTCTGTTGGCCATCTGGATGTCTTCTTTGGAGAAATATCTGTTCATGTCCTGTGCCCATTTTTAATTGGGTTATTTGTTTTTTGATGTTGAGTTTTCTGGCATTTTATTGAGGATTTTTACATCTATGTTGATCAGAGATGGCCTGTAGTGTGTCTACAAGTGTTTTTTGTTGTGTCTTTATCTGGTTTTGTTATCAGGATGATACTGTCCTCAAAAAATGAATTTAGAAGGGTTTTTTTTCCTATTTTTTTGAATAGTTTGAGAAGAATAGGTATTAAGTCTTCTTAAAATGTTTCGTAGAATTTACCTGTTTTCGTAGAAGCCATTTGGTCCTGGACTTTAGTTTTTTGAGGAGCTTTTGATTATAGATTCAATCTCTTTAGTAATCAGTCTGTTTAACTGTTCTATTTCTTCCTGTTTCACTTTTGGTAGAATATATGTTTCTAGGAACTTACCAATTTCTTTTCGGTGAACTTATTTGTTGGCACATAGTTTTTCATAATATTCACTTACAACTGTTTTTGTTTCTGTGGTTTATCATTTCTCCTCTTCCATTGGTGATTTTGTTTAAGTCTTTTCCCCTTCACCTTTCTTCTTCCTCCTTCCCCCTCTCTCTTCCTATGAGTCTAGCTAGAGGTACATCAATTTTGTTGATCTTTAAAAAAAAAAAAAAAAAAAACAAACTGCTCCTGGTTTCATTTATCTGTTTTATTGTTTTGGGTTTTTGTTTTTGTTTTTCAGTTTCTGAAAATCATTTATTTCTGCTCCAATCTTTATTATTTCCTTCACTCTGCTGGTTTGGGGTTTTGTTTGTTGTTCTTCTAACTCCTTTGGGTGTAAGGTTAGATTGTTTATTGGAGATTTTTCTTGCTTCTTGAGGTAGGCCTGTATTGCTATAAACTTCTTTCTTAGAACCACTTTTGCTGCATCCCACAGTTTTTTGACCATTGTGTTTTTGTTTTCATTTGTTTTGATGTATTTTTTTGACTTCCTCTTTGATTTCTTGGTTGACCCATTCATTGTTTACTAACATGTTATTTAACCTCCATGGATGTGTTCTTTTCAGCTTTTTTCTTGTGGCTGATTTCTAGTTTCACAGCATTGCAATCAGAAAAGAAACATGGTATGACTTAGATCTCTTTGAAATTGTTGGGGCTTGGGTTGTTTTTTGTTTTGTTTTTTTTTTGGCCTAATATGTGATCTATACTGGAAAATGTTCCATGTGCACTTGAAATGAATGTATATTCTGCTGTTTTATTATGGAATATTTTGAATATATCTGTGAAATCTAGTCCAGTCTGTCATTCAAAGCCATTGTTTCCTTTTGATTTTTTGTTTGGATGACCTATTAGTCGATGTAAGTGGGGGTGTTAAAGTCCCCTACTATTATTGTATTACTATCAATTAGTTTGTGTTTGTTATCAACTGTTTTACATATCTGGGTGATCCCATGTTGGGTACATAAATACCTATAATTGTTATATTATGCTGTTAGATTGTCCCCTTTATTATTATATAGTGTCCTTCTTTGTCTCTAGTTACACTTTTTTTTTAAAGTTTATTTTGCCCGATACATGTAACAAACCATAAGAGACTCTTAATGACAGAGAACAAACTGAGGGTGGGCGATGGGCTAGAGGGATGATGGGTATTGAGGAGGGCACTTGTTATGATGAGCACTGCGTGTTGTATATAAGTGATGAATCACTGAGTACTACTCCAGAAACCAATATTGAACTGTATGTTAACTACTTAAAATTCAAATTTAAAAAAATAATAATTTTAAAAAAGAAACAAATGAACAAAGGAAAAAAAAAAGAGAGAGAAACCAAGAATCAGACTTTTAACAATAGAGAACAAACAGAAGGTTACTAGAGGAGGGTGCTCAGGGAGAAGGGTAAAATAGGTAAAGGGGATTAAGAGTTTACTTAACATCATGAACACTGAGTAATGTACAGAACTTTTTTTTTTTTAGGATTTTATTTATTTGGCAGAGAATGAGAGACAGACAGCAAGAGTATGCATAAGCAGGGGGAGCTGCAGAGGGAGAGGCAGGCTCCCTGCTAATCAGGGAGCCCCTTGTGGGGCTCGATCCCAGGACCCCAGGATCATGACCTGAGCCAAAGGCAGTCGCTTAACTGAGCAAGCCACCTAAGAACCCCTTGAAATTCTGATCACTATACTGTACACCTAAAATTAATATGACACTGTATGTTAATTATGCTAGCATTTAAATAAATTTTAAAAATTTTAAAACATAAAAAAAGTTTATTTTGCCCAATATTACGTATTGCTACTCTGGCTTTCTTTGGACATCCATTTTCATAATGTTTTTCCAGCCCTTCACTTTCAATTTTCAGGTTTCTTTAGATATGAAATGGGTCCTGTGTAGGGAGCATATAGATGGGCTTTTTTTTTTTTTAATCCACTCTGTTACTCTATGTCTTTTGATTGGAGCATTTAGTCCATTTACACTCAAAGTAATTATTGATAGATACGTTTGACTTTTTGTTACTGGTTGTTTTGTAGTTTTTCTCTGATCCTTTTTTCTCTTTCTCTTTTGCATGATTTGCTGGTTTTCTTAGTTATACACTTGGAATCCTTTCTCTTTATTCTTTGCATATCTGTTAGTGGTTTTTAATTTGTGGTTACCATTAGGGTAGCATATAACATCTTTTGCACATAGCAATCTACACTAAGTTGACTGTCACTTAAGTTCAAACATTTTTTACTCTTTTTTTCCCATTTTAAGTATATGGTGTCATATTTTACATCCTTTTATGAATGCCTTGACTGGTTTTTTACAGAAATACTTATTTTTACTGTTCTTGTGTTTCCTACTTTTCATATTCTCACTTATGGTCTTTCCTTTCCATTCAAGGGTCCCCATTAATATTTCTTGTAGGGCTGATTTAGTGGTCATGACCCCCTTTAGTTTTTCTTTGTCTAAGAAATGATCTCTCCTTCTATTCTTAATGACAGCCTTGCTGGAAAGAGTATTCTTGGCTGTTCATTATTCCATTTTGGCACATGGAATATGGCATGGAATCATGCCACTCCCTTCTGGCCTACAAAGTTTTTGATAGACTTACAGGGTTTCTCTTGTATGTAACTGTGTTTTCTCTTGTTGTTTTTGCTATTTTTTTTTATCATTACTTTATGCCATTTTGATTACTATATGTCTTGGTGTGAACCTACTTTGGTTCATTCTGTTGAGGGAATCTCTCTGCCTCCTATTTCCTTCCCCAGTTTAGGGAAGTTTTTAGCTCCTAATTCTTCAAATAAATTTTTGCCCCCTTTTCTCTCTCTTCTTCTTTTGGGAACCCTATAATGTGAATATTATTATGCTTGATGGGGTCACTGAGCTCCCTAAGCCTATTCTCATTTTCATAATTCTTCTTTCCTCATTTGCTGTTTGATTGCTTTCCATTCCTCTGTCTTCCAGTTCATTAAATTGTTCCTCTGCTTCTTTCAGCCTGCTACTTATTTCATCAAGTGTATTTTTATTCATTGTGTTCTTCAATTCTAAATGGTTCTTTTTCTATCTCTGTCTTAAGGGTCTCACTGATGCCTTCCACTCTTTTTTGAAGTCCAGTGAGTATCTTTTTGATTATTACCTTAAATTGTCTCTCAGGCATATTACTTACATTTTAGTTCTCTTCCTGTGATTTTGTCCTATTCTTTCATTTGTGACATATTCCTCTGTCTCCTCATTTTGCCTAGCTCTCTGTGTCTGTGTGTTAGGAAAGCCAGGTATCTCTCTTTTTTTTTTTTTAAGATCTTTTTATTTATTTGAGAGAGAGAGACACAGCGAGAGAGAGAACACAGGCAAGGGGAGTGGGAGAAGGAGCAGGTTCCCCGCTGAGCAGGGAGCCCCATGTGGGGCTTACTCCTGGGACCCTGAGATCATGACCTGAGCCAAAGGCAGACGCTTAATGACTAAGCCACCCAGGCGCCCCTACATCTCATATTCTCGTGCACTTTTAAGTATGTGATTTTTATCCATTTGTTGTTGTTTTTGTATTTTGTAATTCTTGGAAAAAATAAGGTGGAATGTGCTTACTCCATTTCATCTGGAACAGAAGTTCCAGTAGCTGTACTTGATATTTTTATATTTCCCAGGATTCTCTTACCTCTTTTGGTAGTTAACCACATTTTAATACTTATACTTAGTAATTCTTTTTTAAACTTTTTTAAAAAAGATTTTATTTATTTGACAGACAGAGATCAATAGTAGGCAGAGAGGCAGGCAGAGAGAGAGGGGGAAGTAGGCTCCCTGCTGAGCAGAGAGCCCGATGGCAGGGCTCAATCCCAGGACCCTGGGATCATGATCTGAGCCAAAGGCAGAGGCTTTAACCCACTGAGCCACCCAGGCACCCCATACTTAGTAATTCTTGATACTGCATTTTTTCTGTTCAAGTTACTGGTGTGGTATTCATGTCCTGACTGGACTCTGGCTGATAGGCAATTTTTGGTAATGATAAAGCATAGGGTATGACCATGAATGTGAATGGTGCAGGAACAATGAGCAAAGAGACTGAGGGGTTGGAAGGATCACCTACTTTAAAGTTGAAGTCACAGAAGTAACAGGAGAGAGAAAGACGTTACACCAGGACCTCACCAACTGAGCACCTTTACCACATTATGTCATGACCATGAGACATTTCAATAAATGACCCAGGAGCTCTAATAAACTATCCATTTTCAATTCTAAGTCAAACATTCTGCATGAAACAGTTGTTACTGTTGGATACCATCAAGAACTCCACTCAGGGGTCAGGAAATATAGCTCTAATTCTGGATTTATTATGCTCATTCCAGCCTTAGGACTTCAGTAATATATTGTCCTTATTTAAATCTAGGTTCAAAACATATTTCCTCATCTTTGAAATAGAAGGTTCATTTCTCTTTTGTTTCTCCCTTAGAAGGTCTATAAAGGCAGTCTGTATAAACCACATTCTCTAATATACCCATACTACAGATGAAACCTTTCCACGTCCAGCTGCTCTGGTACAAAGATTCTACAGCAAAGCATGTCATTTTGTCCTCACCACTGCCCTGATTCAAGTCTTCTTTTGTTTTCCCTTGGACAATGCTACAGCCAACCACCCATCTCCCTGACAATTCTCTCTCATACATGTCCTGATGAGTTTTTCTAAAACAATGAGGTAATATGTCCTCTACAGTCTACCAAAGCAGCCCATTACACATTTAGGGATCTCTATGATCCAGCCTCAGTGGGTCCTACAGCCATACCTCTTATTCACATAGCCTTCTCCTACCCCCAAAGCATATCACTTAAGGAATCCATACAGGTTAGCTTGCAGACTGTTGCCTCTCCATAGAATACCTTCTTTATTCACCTTTGATTGGTAAAATAATATTTTTTCCTCAAGACAACATAAACACAATTCTGAGGACACCGATCTTTTTCACACAATGGGCAGTGGTCTTTTCCTCCACTGATGATCCTCCACATGATCCCAGGGTCCTGATGTTCTACTGCATTTGACTTATTCTTCTCTGGAAGGAACTCACCACAAATCGTTTTATACTCTGTTTATAAACATGCTGTTTCTCCTTCACTGGCTAGGAACATCTATTAAGCAGGGCTACATCTTTTTTGCCTCTCTCTAGCACCCACAAAAAGGCCTAGAATATAGTAGGTGCCCAGGGAATTTAAAGTAGATTGCTAGAGTAGTGCATGGGGTTAAAATGTCAGCATGGTTTGCAATGAGCACAAATTTGAATTATGTATGGAAACTATATAGTGTGTATATTATTTATGAGACTATGTTTGAGAATGCAGGGGTACAGAAGTGTGGTTTGTAAAGAAGTGGTCTCTGTGTGTGCTCTGTGCATATGTGCCATACAAATACAGGAGAAACTTCCCGGGGCTTGTCCTCTCTACAAGTTGGGTCATACTGGTCATCTTCCATGGCATTGGTCTTATCTCCTCCCCATTTCAGCCCCTGCTTTCCTACCTTAATTGTACATCACTCTCCAGCCCCCAGGCCCCTTGTTCAACAGCTTTCTCAAAGGACATCATGGTATTCTCAGGCCCCAACTGTGGAAGAAAAAAACATCAACTGCTATTCCTCAGAGTCTCTCTCCCTGCCACCATCCCTTTAATGGCTGGGAGGGAGCCCAGTAACAAAGGGCTTTAGGAAGATGAGTTTGGATACCTTGGCTCTTTGGGGGAAAAAAAAAAAAAGCTATTTTTTGAAGAGCCTGCCTATATTCTCCTCTACCCAAACTGATTCTGGGACTCTGCTCATCTGAGGTAATGTGACTGGGCACAGTACAGAAAGATAAGTTAGGTGACTTGGGTTCAAATCCAACCTTTCCAATTAACTCTTCATTCTTGTCATTTCCAGCCAAACCCTTTTCCTTTCCAGGGGTTGCCATGGTTCTGAGGTCCCATTCTCTCATCCACACACCCCATGTATATGCCTACTCAGCCATGCTCAGACCTACCATGGGTGCACCTCTATGTCCAAAGAAGTCTGGCTTGGGTCCCAATTTACCCTCCTCCTGAATGCAGGGAGAATGAATCCCCAATGGAATAACATAGAGACATAAAAGGATAAGGAAAAAAGGCAATCCAATAGCCACCTGTAGAGCTAAAAAAAAGTTGGGAGAGAGAGAAGTGAGAACAAAGCAGAAGTGGAATGGAGAACCATCTCAAGCAACTAACTATCCCAGCAGCTGTCAGTTAATACCCAGTCTATCAGTTTCATTGATTCTATGGACTAGCTCATTTACTATTTCTGTCACGTCCTCACTTATTTTCATTGATTTTTAAAGTATAGGGTTATCCAAATACAAGCATTACTATTAAGAAAAAATCAATGGAACTATAAATTTAAAAGGGAATGAACTGTGAAGGAAGTAGGATGAAGAGAAAATGTTAAGGAATACCTTTGCAGGAGGAAAAGTAGTTTTGTAGGTTCTGAGAAAGCCTGTAAAGATAAGCCTAAAATGCCTGTATTTAAGAAACTGCAAAATAGTGGAAGGAGTACTGGTTGACAAAAATCTTAGTTCAAAGCCATAGTCTACCACTTTCTAGTCGTGTGACTAAGGACATGTTGCTTAACCTCTCTGAGTCTTCATTTTCTTTATTCTGAAAAAAGGAGCTATCTTTCTACTAAAACCTACCTCAGGGAATTGATATATCAACAGTGATGAGTCATAATAGGTCATCGATAAATATTAGGTATTTGCTCGTCTCTTTCTCTCTTTTTTACACACCCACCCAGCAGCCTATCGCAGTATCTGTTATCACTGGTCATTCCCCCAACACTATTTTAGACCTCTGAGAATTTTACCCATTTGCATATTTTTAAGTTACCACTTATGCTCCAATCACTTGCAAATCTAGATCTCCAGCTCTAACCTCTCAACTTTGTGAGTGTATTACATCTCTTGGTTTTTTCTCTGTCATAATTTGCCATCTTGTATCTTCTGATTCTAGCTAAAATTTAGGAAATGAAAAAGAGTTCATTATTATCCCCTTTAAGATCCTGCCCCAGAAATATTGCCTAAAATTCACCTCATACACACATGTACAAGCACACAATGGCAAAGTATCAATCCAGTCTTTCTTTTGCCTACATCCTTGCACAATTCAGAAAGCAAATACTCCTTATTTAATCAAGAGTAAAAAGAGAGATGGTAAAGAAAGCAAGACCCTACTTTTTTAGTGAAGGTGCTGCAAGATAACTTTATTCTCAGAACAATTTGGTATACAGCTCTGATTCTCTGACTCTTTTGGTAAACAGCTCTGATTCTTTTGTTTCCATATTAGGAATGGAGAGATCAGTGGCAGTAGCAGACATTTTCTGTTTCTGCTATGAGTCAGGGAGTCACAGGAGACTGCTTTGAATTACTAGGATGGAACGAGGGATATCTGGACCCATCATAAGTTTGTTAGTTGATACTAGTAATATTTGATACGAACTAAAGAAACTGTAACTTGTGCAATCACTTCAGTCAAATAAAATTAAAATGTATCTCTATTCTCGCCCCACCATTCCCAGAAAATCTGTAACAACAAAGATAAAATTCTTATTTTTCTAGAAGAATCCCTTTTCAGAAGGACACTTGTTTGGCTAGGAAACTGCTGCGACAGGCCACATACGGTTGTGAGTTCGACCGCAAAGAGTATGTAAGAATAACAAGCTAAAGGAATTTTGAAGTGGTATAGTGGTGGCTATCTACTAAATTTGCATTTTGCTAAGTGATGTATACAAGCTAAAGTTAGAGATGAAATAAACAGGTAAGGTTCTACCACATGACATACCTTCTTCTTCCAAATGGATTAAGTAGAAGCCCACAGGCCAGGAAAGGATAACCATCATAGTTATGCCACTCAGGTGCACATAGGGAGCAAAGATCTGGGAGAAAGCCAAAAGTTAGGCTGACACATCTAGACAGACAGCGCTAGACCTATAGGATGATGCTTACCTGCAGTGACAGCCCAGTAGTCAGCCACCTGTCCCTCCAGTATGTGAATAAAATCCACAAAAAAAATGAGATTGTCACAATCACTAGCAGAACCAGGACCTGGGGAAACAGAAAGAATCTCCTGACATCTAGGCACTAGGACTGAATCAGAACTGTTTTGGGGAATTACATGTGTGTCCCAACAACAGGACTTCATTTCCTCATCCTTTTACTCTGTCTGGCAAATCTTCAACATGGAATGGATCCAATCACTTAACCACCTCTGTGTGTAAGTCTTCGCTGGACAGCATGGCCAGGGAAAAAATTACTTAGCTATGTGGTCTGTTGCCTTTAGTAATTTACCATTTCTAGCCTCAGTTGGGCCCTTAACATTGCTTAGCACCTCTCACCCTGCTTCAACAATGGCTATTACAAATATTCACTACTTTTCTATATGGCTCAATATATTCACAAGTAAACAGTATTCTATAATTGCCTTTTCTATGTCTTCTGCAACAGACTATAACATTCATGATATCAAGGACAATGTTTATGATTATATCCTTACTGCCTTGCAAAATGTTTGGCACACAATAGGCATCCAATAAATATTTGTTGAACAAAGGGGAACAGAAATCTGCCTGCCAGAACACTATACACTTCACAAAGAAAAAAACATTGAGACCAAGAAAACACAACTAAATTTTCTCCTTTATTTTTTTAAAGATTTTATTTATTTATTTATTTATTTGACAGAGAGAGAAAGATCACAAATAGGCAGAGAAGCAGGCAGAGGTGGGGAGGAAGCAAGCCCCCTGCTAAGCAGAGAGCCCGATGTGCGCCTGGATCCCAGGACCCTGAGACCATGACCTGAGCTGAAGGCAGAGGCTTAACCCACTGAGCCACCCAGGTACCCAAGTTTTTCTCTTTTAAATGTATAGTTTTTCTACATATGTACTGTGAGAACAGTACTAAAGAGTGTTTAGTTACCTCTTTTCCATTATCTATCTATTAAAGTAATTGAATCCATAATCAAAATTTATCATAAAATACCTCAATGGCTAATTTACCAAACATTTAAGGAATAAATATTTCCAATCCTTAACAAAATCTTCCAGAGAATATAAAAAGAGGGAACATATTCTGACTTGTTTTACATAGCCAACAAAACATTCATGCCCCAACTCAACAAGGACATTATGAAAAAGAAAAAGTACAGGCACACCTCAGACATAACTGTAGGTTCAGTTCCAGATCACCACAATAAAGGCATTATTACAATAAAGCAAGTCGATGAGTTTTTTGCTTTCCCAGTGCATATAAAAATTATGGTTATACCATACTGTAGTCAATTAAGTATATAATTGCATTACATCTTTAAAAACAATGTATATACCTTAGTTCAAAAATATTTCATTGCTGAAAATTTTAACCCTCATCTGAGCTTTTAATGAATTATAATGTTTTTGCCAGTGAAAAGTCTTGCCTTAGTGTTCATAGATACCCAATAGATCTCAATGATCTCATCAGGGTGGTGGTTGCTGAAGGCTGGGATGGCTATGGAAATTTCTTAAAATAAGACTACAAGGAAGTCTGCTGCATTGATTGACTCTTCCTTTCATGAATGAATTCTCTGTAGCATGTGATGCTGTTTGATAGTATTTCACTCACAGTAAAACTTCTTTCAAAACTGGAGCCAATCTTCTCAACCCCTGCTACTGCTTTACCAACTAAGTTTATGTAATATTATAAATCCTTTTGTGTCATTTCATCCATCTTCACAGCATCTTCAGCAGTGGAATCCATATCAAGAAACCACTTTCTTTGCTCATCCATGAGAAGTAACTGCTCATCCATTCAAGTTTTACCATAAGACTACAGCAATTCTGTCACATCCTCAAGATTCACTTCTAATCCTAGTTCTCTTGCAATTTCCACCATGTCTACAGTTACTCCCTCAAGTGTTTTGAAACACTCAGAGAGTCATCCATGAGGGTTGGAATCCACTTCTTCCAAACTCCTGTTCATGCTGATATTTTGACCTCTTCCCATGAATCACAGATGTTCTTCACGATATCCTGAAAGTTGAATCCTTCAAGAAGGTTTTCAATTTACTTTGCCCAGGTCCATCAGAGGAATCACTATCTGTGGCAGTTATTAGCCTTACAAAATGTATTTCTTAAATAATAGTAATAGTTGGTAGTCAAAATCATCCCTTGATCCATGGACTGCAAAATGGATGTTGTATTAACAGTCATAAAAACAATATTCATTTTGCTGTACATCTCCATGTGAATTCTTGGGTGACCAGGTATGTTATCAATGAACAGCAGTATTTTAAAAGAAAACTCTTTTTCAGAGACCGTCTTCCTTCCATTGGGTATTTTTCCCGCTTTGTCAAAGATTAGTTGACCACAAAGTTGAGTCCATATCTATTCTGTTCCACAGGTCTATGTATCTGTTTTTATTTTGCTAGTACCATGCTGTCTTGGTGATCACAGCTTTGTAATATAGCTTGAAATCATAACATGATGCCCCCAGTTTTTTCTTTTTCAACATTTCATTGGCAATTTAGGGTCTTTTCTGGTTAAATACAAAATTTTATGATTGTTCTAGCATTTTCAAAAGTACCATTGGGATTGGGATGACTTGTAAAGTATAGATTGATCTGAATAGCATAGATTTTTTTTTTTTTCAAGGTTGATACCAACTTTTATTTTTAATTTTTTATTTTTTATAAACATATATTTTTATCCCCAGGGGTACAGGTCTGTGAATCACCAGGTTTACACACTTCACAGCACTCACCAAAGCACATACCCTCCCCAATGTCCATACTCCCACCCCCTTCTCCCAAACCCCCTCCCCCCAGCAACCCTCAGTTTGTTTTGTGAGATTAAGAGTCACTTATGGTTTGTCTCCCTCCCAATCCCATCTTGTGATGAATAATCCTTTTAATGTGCTGTTGGATCCTATTAGCTAGGATCTTGTTGAGAATTTTGGCATCCAGCTTCATCAGGGATCTTGATCTGAAATTCTCTATTTTGATGGGGTCTTTGCCTGGTTTGCGGGTCAAGGTAATGTTGGTCTCAGAGAAAGAGTCTGGAAGATTTCCTTCTGTTTCCATTTTCTGAAACAGCTTCAGGAGAACTGGTATTATTTCTTCTTTGACTGTTTGGTAGAAATCCCTAGGGAATTCATCAGGTCCAGACCTCTGTTTTTTGGGAGGTTTTTGATCACTGCTTCAATCTCCTTACCAGTTACTGATCTACTCAGGTTGTTAATTTCTTCCTGTTTGTCTTGGAAGTTTCCAGGTTTCTAGGAATGCATCCATTTCTTCTAGGTTGCTTAACTTATTGGCATATATCTGTTGATAATAATTTCTGATGATTGTTTCTATTTCCTTGGTGTTAGTCGTGATCTCCCCCTTTCATTCATAACTGGGAAAACTGAACAACTATATACAGAAGAATGAAACTGGACCATTCTCTTATATCATACACAAAGATAAACTCTAATTGGATGAAAGACTTTAATGTGAGAAGGAAATCCTTCAAAATCTTAGAGAAGAACATAGGCAGTAACCTCTTCGACATCAGCCACAGCAACTTCTTTCAAGACACGTCTCCAAAAGCAAGGGAAACAAAAGCAAAAATTAACTTTTGGGACTTGATCAAGATAAAAAGCTTCTGCACCACAAAGAAAACAGTCAACAAAATAAAGAGGAAATCCACAGAATGGGAGAAGAAATTTGCAAATGACACTACAGACAAAGGGCTAACATTGAAGGTCCATAAAGATCTCAACTTAACACCCAAAAAACAGATAAGTCAAAAAATGGGCAGAAAACATGAGCAGACACTTCTCCAAAGAAGACATACAAATAGCTAGCAGACACATGAAAACATTATTTCAACATCATTAGTCGTCACGGAAATTCAAATCAAAACCACATTGAGATACCATCTTTCACCAGTTAGAATGGCAAAAATCAACAATGTAAGAAAAAACAAATGTTGGAAAAGTTGTGGAGAAAGGAGATCCCTCTTACACTGTTGGTGGGGAACACAAATTGGTGTAGCCACTTCGGAAAATAGTTTGGAGGTTCCTCAAAAAATTAAAAACAGAGCTACCCTATGACCCGGCAATTGCACTACTGGGTATTTATCCCAAGGATACAGATGTAGTGAAAAGAAGGGCCATATGCACCCTAACATTCATAGCAGCAATGTCCATAATAACCAAAATGTGGAAAGAGCCGAGATGCCCTTCAACAGACAAATGGATAAAGAAGATGTGGTCCATATACATAATGGAATATTACTCAGCCATCCAAAATGATGAATACCCAACTTTTGCATCAACATGTTTGGCACTAGAGGAGATTATGCTAAGTGAAATAAGCCGAACATAGAAAGTCAATTATCATACCATTTCACTTAGTTGTGGAACATAAGGAATACCATGGAGGACACTAGGAGAAGGAAAAAATGAAAGGGGAGAAACCAGAGTGGGAGATGAACCATGAGAGACTATGGACTCCAGAAAACAAGAAGGAAGGGAAGTGGAGGGATGGATGAGCCTGGCGACGGGTATCAAGAAGGGCACAGATTGCATAGAACACTGGGTGTTATACACAAACAATGAATCATGGAACACTACATCAAAAACTAATGATGTACTGGGGAGGAGCAAGATAGCAGAGGAGCAGGAGACTTATATTTCATCTGGACCCAGGAATTCAGCTAGATAGTTATCAAAATATTCTGAACACCTATAAACTCAATAGGAGATCAAGGAAACTAAGAGCAGCAATTCTATGAACACAAAAGTGATCACTTTCTGAAAGGCAGGATGTGCAGAGAAGTGAATCCAAGGTGATATATGGGAAGACAGACTGTGTGGGGTGGGGAGAGCCTGTGTCAGCTGGCTACTAAAGGATAGAGCAGTGAAGCACAAAATCAGAATTTTTAGAAGTCTGCTCCACTGAGGGACGTCACTCTGGTGGCTAAGTGGGGGCTGAAGCCCTCTGTGTGATGGTGTGGCCTCAGGACCCTCAAGGTCATGGAAAGACTGAGGGTGCCCAAGTGTGGCAGGGCTCCCAGGTATCAGATCAAGGAAGCCATCTGCAAAGATGGAACCAAGAAGTGGGCTCTCATGATCTGCAGCACAGTCGGCCTCTTTGAGCAGGGGCCCACCAGATCCAGGGAGACCCAACCCCCTTCCTCCACTGGGAATACACAGCAGGAATCTGCTAGGTTTGGAGTCAACAAATGGGGTCATGTGCCAGAGACAGAAATGCTCGGTCACAGGCTGGGTGAGCACGGAGTGTGGCCAGAGACCAGAGAGATAGGAGGGACTGACTGCTTTCTCTGAGGGCTCACTGGGGAGTGGGGCCTGAGTTCTTGACTCCTCCAGGCCAGAGATTGGGAGGTTGCCATTTTCATTCTCATCCTCCAAAGCTGTACAGAAAGCACTCAGCAAACAAAAGCTACCAGAGCAAACATGAGCAAAATACTTAGCCTGGCCCCTGGTAAGGATGTTGCAATTCCACCTTGGGCAAAGACATTTGAGAATCACTGCAAAAGGCCCCTCCCCCAGAAGATCAGCAAGACCACCCAGCCAAGACCAAGCTTATGGGTCAATGAGAACTGCAAAACCCCACACTCAGGGAATATAGCACATAGAATTCACAGGGTTTTTTCCCCCATGATTCTTTAGTCTTTCAAAGTTAAAATTTTTAAATTTTCTTTTTCTTTTAATTTTTCCTCTTTCCTATTTTAACCACCATCTTCTCAAAACCTTTCTAAAAAATCTTTTTGAATTTTCATTCTTAGAGTCATAGTCTATCCCTTCATTTAAATTAACCTTATTTTTTGTATACATATAAGTTTTTCTTTCCTTAAAATTTTGGGATACAGTTTCTTCTAACAAACCAAAATATACCCTAAATCTAATGTATGGCTTTGTTCTAGTTACTGCCTGATAACATTCTCTCTCTTTTTTTTAAATTTTTTCTTTCCTTTCTCAAACAACTTATCAATTCCTTTTTTAAAAATCTTTTTAAATTTGCATCTTTATGGTCATATTCCAACCCCTCTTCATATTTACTCTTATATGAGTTTTTCTTTCTTCAAAATTTTGGGAGATAGTTTCTTCCAATAGACCAAAATACACCCAAATCTAGTGTGTGGCTGGTTCTAGTCACCAGCCTGACCATCTTCTTTGTTTTCCTTTCTTTTCCTCCTGGTTGTGGGTCTCTTCTGGTTCCTTTAGTGTTACACTGTTGGTGGGGAACACAAATTGGTGTTCCAATTGGGATCATTGTTACCCTTTTAGGATTTTTTTTTTTAAGATTTTATTTATTTATTTGACAGAGAGAAATCACAAGTAGACGGAGAGGCAGGCAGAGAGAGAGGAAGGGAAGTAGGCTCCCTGCTGAGCAGAGAGCCCCATGTGGGACTCGATCCCAGGACCCTGAGATCATGACCTGAGCCGAAGGCAGCGGCTTAACCCACTGAGCCACCCAGGTGCCCCCCCTTTTAGGATTTTGTCCCCTCATTCACCTATTCTTCTCTGGACAAAATTACAAAACAAAAAAGCTTACCTCAAAAAAAAAAAAAAGAACAAGAGTCAGTACTTACTGCTAGAGACCGATTCAACATGGATATTAGAAGGATGTCAGAATCAGAGCTCAGAATGATGGCTCTAAAGATACTAGCTGGGCTTGAAAAAAGCACAGAAGATACCAGAGAATCCCTTTCTGGGGAAATGAACTAAATTCTAAGCAAGTTGAAGTTAAAAAAAGTTATTAATGAGGTATAATTAAAAAAATGGAGGCTCTAACAGCTAGGATAAATGAGGCAGAAGAAAGAATTAGTGATATAGAAGACCAAATGATGGAGAATAAAGAAGCAGACACAAGGAGAGATAAACAACTACTGGATCACGAGGGGAGAATTCAAGAGATAAGTGATACCAGAAGACAAAACAATATTAGAATAATTGGGATCAAGAAGAAGAAGAAGAAAGAGAGAGAGGGCCTGAAGGTATACTGGAGCAAATTATAGCACTCATATGGGGAGGGAACAGGCAACAAAAATCCAGGAGGCACCCCCTCAAAATCAATAAAAATAGGTCCACACCCCATCATCTAACAGTAAAACTTACAAGTCTCACAGACAAAGAGAAAATCCTGAAAGCAGCTTGGGGCAAGACGTCTGTAACATACAATGGCAGAAATATTAGATTGGCAGCAGACCTATCCACAGAGATCTGGCAGGCCAGAAGGGACTGGCATGATATATTCAGAGCACTAAAGGAAAAAAATATGCAGCCAAGAATACTATATCCAGCGAGGCTATCACTGAAAATAGAAGGAGAGAGAGAAAAAGCTTCCAGGACAAACAAAAACTAAAAGACTTTGCAAACACAAAACCAGCCCTACAGGAAATATTGAAAGGGATCCTCTAAGCAAAGAGAAAGCCTAAAAGTAACAGACCAGAAAGGAACAGAGACAATATACACTTAACAGTCACCTTACAGGCAATACCATAGCACCAAATTCATATCTCTCAATAGGTACCCTGAATGTAAATGGGCTAAAGGTCCCAATCAAAAACACAGGGTGTCAGAATGGATTTAAAAAAAAAAAAAGAGCCAACAATACACTGTCTGCAAGAGGCTCATTTTAGATCCAAAGACACCTCCAGATTGAGAGGGAGGGGGTGGAAAACCATTTACCATGCTAACGGACATCAAAAGAAAGATGGGGTGGCAATCTTTTTATCAGACAAATTAGATCTGAAGCCAAAGATGATAAGAAGAGTTGAGAAAGAACACTATGTCATACTTAAAGGGTCCATATGACATGAAGATCTAACAATTTTAAATATCTATGCCCCTAACATGTGAGCTGCCACTTACATAAACCTATTAATAACAAAATCAAAGAAACACATTGACAATAATACAGTAATTAACAGGGGACCCTGTTAACAGCCCCCCCTCACTGAAATGGACAGATCATCTAAGCAAAAGGTCAGCAAGGACATAAAGGCTTTGAATGACACACTGGACCAGATGGACATCACAGATACATTCAGAACACTCCAACCAAAAGCAAGAGAATACACATTCTTCTCTAGTGCTCATGGAACATTCTCCAGAAGAGATCACATCTTGGGTCACAAATCAGGTCTCAACCAACACCAAAAGACTGGGATCATTCCCTGCTTATTTTCAGACCACCATGCTCTGAAACTAGAACTCAATCACAAGAGGAAAGTTGGAAAGAACACAAATACATGGAGGCTAAAGAGCATCCTACTAAAGAATGAATGAGTCAATGAGGAAATTAAAGAAGAATTGAAAAAAATCATGGAAACAAATGAAAATGAAAACACAACTGTTCAAAATCTGTGGGATACAGCAAAAGCGGTCCTAAGAGGAATGTATATAGCCATACAAGCCTTTCTCAAGAAACTAGAAAGGTCTCAAATACACGACCTAACCCAACACCTAAGGAAGCTAGAGAAAGAACAGCAAAGAAAGCCTAAACCCAGCAGGAGAAGAGAAAGAATAAACATCAGAGCAGAAATCAGTGAACGAGAAGCCAAAAGAACAGTAGAACAGAGGAACGGAACTAGGAGCTGGTTCTGTGAATGAATTAATACAACTGATAAACCCCTGGCCAGACTTACCAAAAGAGAAAGAGAAAGGACCCAAATTAATAAAATCATGAATGAAATAGGAGAGATCACAACCAACACCAAAGAAAGACAAACAATTACAAGAACATACCACAAGCAACTATACACCAGCAAGTTAGACCATCTGGAAGAAATGGTTGCATTCCTAGTGACGTATAAGCTACCAAAACTGAACCAGGAAGAAATAGAAAACCTGAGCAGACCCATAATTAGTAAAGAGATTGAAGCAGTCATCAAAAATCTCCCAAAAAACAAGAGTCCAACGCCAGACAGCTTCCCAGAGGAATTCTGCCAAACATTTAAAGAAGAATTATTACTTATTCTCCTGAAACTGTTCCAAAAAAACAGAAATGGAAGGGAAACTCCCAAACTCATTTTATGAGGCCAGCATTACCTGATCCCAAAACCAGACAAAGACCCCATCAAAAAAGACAATTACAGACCAATATCCCTGATGAACATGGATCCAAAAATTCTCATCAAAATACTAGTCAATGGGATCCAATAGTACCTTAAAAGGATTATGCACCACAACCAAGTGGGATTTATTCCTGGGCTTCAACATTGGTTCAATATCTGCAAATCAGTCAATGTGATTCAATTCATTAATGAAAGAAAGAACAAGAACCATACGATACTCTCAATAGATGCTGAGAAAGCATTTGACAAAGTACAGCATCCTTTCTTGATCAAAACTCTGCACAGTGTAGGGATAGAGGGTACATACCTCAATATCATCAAAGCCATCTATGAAAAACCCACAGCAAAAATCATTCTCAGTGGGGGAAACGGAGAGCTTTTCCCCTAAGGTTAGGAATGCGGCAGGGATGTCCACTATCACCACTGCTATTCAACATAGTACTAGAAGTCCTAGCCTCAGAAATCAGACAACAAAAAGAAATAAAATCATCCAAATTCGCAAAGAAGAAGTCAAAACTCTTTGTAGATGATATGATACTTCATATGGAAAACCCAAAAGACTCCACTCCAACACTGCTAGAACTCATACAGGAATTCAGTAAAGTGTCAGGATATAAAATCAATGCACAGAAATTAGTTGTATTTTTATATAGCAAGACAGAAGAAAGAGAAATTAAAGAGTCAATCCCATTCACAATTGCACCCAAAACCTTAAGACATCTAGGAATAAACCTAATCAAAGAGGCCAAGAATCTGTACTCAGAAAAATATAGAGTACTCATGAAAGAAACTGAGGAAGACACAAAGAAATGGAAAAACGGTCCATGCTCATGGATCGGAAGAACAAATATTGTGAAAATGTCTGTGCTACTGAAAGCAATCTACTACACATTTAATGCAATCCCTATCAAAATACCATCAACTGTTTCCAAAGAAATGGAACAAATAATCCTAAAATTTATACGGAACCAGAAAAGTCCCCGAATAGCCAGAGGAATGCTGAGAAAGAAACTAAAGGTAGCGGCATCACATTCCAGACTTTAAGCTCTATTACAAAGCTGTAATCATCAAGACAGTACGATACTGGCACAAAAACAGACACACAGATCAATGGAACAGAATAGAGAGCCCAGAAATGGACCCTCAACTCTATGGTCAACTACTCTTCCGACAAGGCAGGAAGGAACGTCCAATGGAAAAAACACAGTCTCTTCAACAAATGGTGTTGGGAAAATTGGACACCCATGTGTAGGAGAATGAACCTAGACAACTTTCTCCCACGGTACACAAAGATAAACTCAAAATGCACGAAAGACCTAAATGTAAGGCAGGTATCCATCAAAATCCTAGAAGAGAACACTGGCAGCAACCTTTCTGACCTCAACCACAGCAACTTCTTGCTTAGACACATCTCCAGAGGCAAGGGAATCAAAAGCAAAAATGAACTCCTGGGTCTTCATCAAGATCAAAGGCTTTTGTGCAGCAAAGGAAACAGTCAACAAAACGAAAAGACAACTCGCAGGATGGGAGAAGATATTTGCAAATGACATAGCAGAGAAAGGAGTAGTATCCAAAATCTGTAAAGAACTTATCAAATTCAATACCCAAGGAACAAATATCCAATCAAGAAATGGGCAGAAGACATGAACAGATATTTCTGCAACGAAGACATCCAAATGGCCAAGAAACACATGAAAAAAAGTGCTCAACATCACTCAGCATCAGGGAAAAACAAATCAAAACCACAATGAGATACAACCTCACACCAGTCAGAATGGCTAAAATTAACAACTCAGGATACGACAGATGTTGGTGAGGATGTCAAGAAAGGGGAACCCTCCTACATTGTTGGTGGGAATGCAAGCTGGTGCAGTCACTCTGGAAAACAGTACGGATGTTCCTCAAAATGTTGAAAATACAGCAACCCTATAACCCAGCAACCATACTACTGGGTATTTACCCTAAAAATAAAAATGCAGTGATCTGAAGGGGCATATGCACCATAATGTTTACAGCAGCAATGTCCATAGTATCCAAACTATGGAAAGAGCCTAGATGTCCATCAACAGATGAATGGATAAAGAAGATATGGTATATATATATATATAAAACTGAAATCTTGCTATTTGCAACGACGTGTATGGAAATAGAGGGCATTTTGCTGAGTGAAATAAGTCAATCAGAGAAAGAAAATTATCATATGATCTCACTGACTGAGGAATTTGAGAAACAAGACAGAGGATCATAACGGAAGGGAGAGAAAAATGAAACAAGATGAAACCAGAGAGGGAGACAAACCATAAAAGACTCTTAATTCAGGAAACAAACTGAGGGTTGCTAGAGTGGAGGGGGGTAGGAGGAATGGAGTGGCTGTGTGATGAACACTGGGGAGGGTCTATGCTATGGGGAGTGCTGTGAATTGTGTAAGACTGATGAATCACAGATCTGTGCCCCTGAAACAAACAATACAGTATACAGTAATAAAGGAAAAGTATCTGCAAACTGCAATAAATTGAAGCAGAGTGACATAAGGTATGCCTATACATGCCAATCTCTCCTATGTACAAAGATGCAGAAATCTTAAGTTGCCTACTGAAAAAACAGAAGCATCCCAACATAAGGGTTTAATTGTCAAATCAGACTCATATGAATCTCATAGGATTCTATGATCTACTCAACACCAAACTTTTTATTAATGATTCAAAGGATACAGGCAATTAGAAAGTACATATAAAAAATTTTCTCTTAGAAAAATGTGAACCTGTCAAATGCAGTTACTCAGAAAAATGTCCTTCCTCTTCTATTAAGATACAATCTGTTCTTGGGACTTAAAATGTGGGGTGTGGTTTTTTTTCATTGAAATATAGTTGGCACACAATGTTCCAAAAGTCTCAGGTGTATAACATAATGATTGGGTAAATCTAAGTATTATGATATGCTCACCTCAAGCTACCATCTATCACCCATACAACACTATTACAATACCATTGACTATATTCCCTATGCTGTACCACCTTTCATTTCTGTAACATTAATTCTATGACTGGAAGCTATAACTTCCACTCCACACTCCATTACCCTCTTTTGGCTTATTCCCTCCTACCTCCCCTCTGGCAACCACCAGTTTGTTCTCTGTATTTTCAGGTGTGTTTCTGGTTTTTGTTTGCTTACTTGCTTTGCTTTTTAGAATCTAAATACAAGTGAAATCATATGGTATTTGTCTTTCTCTGACTTATTTCACTGAGCATAATATTCTTTAGGCCCATCCATGTTGTTGTAAATATCAAGATCTCATTTTTTATGGCTGAGTAATATTCCATTATGTATGTATACCACATCTTCTTTATCCATTCATCTACTGATGGACATAGACTACTTCCATATGTTAGCTACCATAAATAATGCTGTGATAAACACAGGGGTTAATTATCTTTTCAAATTAGCATTTTCATTTTCGACAACTATGTTACTATGCTCACCCCAAGTGTAACTACCATCTGTCACCATGCAACATTACTGGAACACCGCAGACTATATTCCCTATACTGTACCTTTTATTCCTGTGACTTATTCACTTCCTAAGTGGAAGCCTGTATCTCCTGCTCCCCTTTACCCATTTTGCCCAGCACCCCCCACCCCTACTCCCCTGCAACCAACTGTTCTTTGTATTTATCAGTCTGATTTTGCTTTTTGCCTATTCATTTGTCTTCTTCTTTAGATTTCACATGACTTTCAGTAGTGACTAACTGATCATGGTGTCCCAACTCCAAAACAGATGGTGATCTCAATAAGGCTTATTTTTTCACTTCTCAATCTATATTCTTTCCCTGTAAGATCTTATAACTTCAATTTTGATCTGTTCTAATAACTCTTAAATTTATATTTTCAGTTCATACATCTCATTTGAATAGGAGAAAATTTAAGGGGACCACTCAGAGTTTGATATGTTCCTGGGTTTGGGAAAAACAAGATATGGTAACAAACAATGCCTGAAAAAAATCTTTAGAAAGGCAAGAGGCTGTGGCTGGAGCTGCTCAAGCCCATGGCAGGACAAAATGAGGGAGGCTATGTTGGAAATGAGCTGCACGTTAGCAGATATTGGGGCACAGATGCTGCTTGCTGTGGAACAAATACAGATCCCTTGAGACACACCATTCTGGGGTCATTTTAAAGGGCTCCAAAACAAGGGAAGGTTGAAAAAACCTCAACAAATTTCTGGGTGTATAGGAAGACAGATACTGACTCTACCAAGAGAGGTGGAGTCAAGGTTCTCAGCAGAAGTCTCTGAAAATACACCTAGAAAAAGCCTGTTGGGGGGCACGTGGGTGGCTCAGTGGGTTAAGCGCCTGCCTTCGGCTCAGGTCATGATCTCAGTGTCCTTGGATCAAGTCCCACATTGGGCTCTCTGCTCAGCCGGGAGCCTGTTTGCCTACCTCTCTGCCTGCCTCTCTGCCTACCTGTGATCTCTGTCTGTCAAATAAATAAATCAAATCTTTAAAAAAAAAAATGAATGAAAAAGCCTGTCAGATAAAAAGCCAACTGTAAATTTACCTGGTCCTGAAAGCATCAACCCCAGATGACCCTCTTGCCCCTCTTTGCACAACTGTGTTCTTTTATCCTACTCCCTTTCCCCTGTGCCCTATTCTGGTGAAAAGAGAGTTAGAAGGACCATCATGCTCTATCACTGCAAGCTTCCAGGCCTGGGTCAGGTCCAAAAAAGGAGAGGAAAAATCTTATAATGTTGAAGATTTTGTTATTACAATGAACTGAAATTTTCAATGACGGAAATGAGAATGTTCTTATGACTATAAAAGACTGAGAAAGTAATGGAGTTTGCCTAAGATGTTACTTAGGCAAAAGGGGAATAACAGTCACATAGCGAGTTTAACAACAAATGGTAAAAAAAGAAGAAAAAAAGAAAAATGAAGTTTGAGTTCAGTCCCTTCAGTAAATCAGTTACATCTGTTAGAAATTAAATTATTTCAGTTAAAGCAATATAAATAGATCTCTTCTTTCTAAGGGGAACAATGAAAGAAGGATGACTCTACTTAACACTGAGTGCCTGAGAGGCACAGTCAGTCCTGGCCCAAGGTCTCCTACAAAGGTTCAGTATCCTACCTTATGAAACCAGTGCAGGTTTGGTTCATACCCTTCCCAAACCAACAAAAATGCAAGTACCTGGAAAAGCAAAGAAGAAAAAGGAGGTTATGTTGAAATCAACAAGTTACTCCCCAAAGCAGTGTTCTGTAGCTCAAAATTCCTTTCACAGTCCGGCACTACATTCACTTCTCGCTATGCCTGCACTTTGCAGCCTCTGGTTGTCTGCCATGAGGCTCCCCTGCCTGAGAAGTTCTCCCTCCCCACACCACTGATGCTTCTTCAAAGGCAGTTCAAATGTCACCTCTATTTGTAACATTCACCAGCACCCCCAGGAAGAATTATTTTCATCTCTGGAATCTCATAACAATCACCACACTGATACACTTCCTGAGTTCCTACCAATTTCTTTTCCCCATGATGAACTATATTCCTGGTATTACTTAGACCCACTTGTGAAAGAAGGCAGAGGCCAGCCCTTCCAAGGGCTATTATAAAGCTCTTTCTCGAGGAATCAATGCCATTGTTACATCTCTTAACTACTGTTGTTAACCTGATATTTAGTCAATAAATCTTAATTAGATTTGAATCTACTCTAACCAGTCTAAAAGTCACTATGGAGAGGAAAACAAAATCAGAACCCTTAGATGCTCAGGATATTAATGAGAGTAGGAATGTATAAAGGTCTTAAACTTTTTATCAAAATAATTTTATGTATCTGATTTCATTTGTTCTTTATCCAGCCCAATAAAATACCATTTTTTAAAAATATTATCATTCTCATTTGAAAGAAAAGAAATGGAGGTTCAAAGGGTTATATGACTTGACCAGGGTTACAAAGTAACCTAACAACAGAAATAGAACTAAGGTTTTCCTCTTTGTGCACTGTTGTTGTCCCTGTATGTATCCAAAAAGAAGTAGGGTAGAGTAGAAAGTCTGTTGTAGTTATAATAAACTGCCTTGTTGAAACACTAGAATTCATTCCCACCTTAGAAGCTAGCTATACCAGTTCATGTTCACTGTGTATAAAAGCAGTACAAGTCAGTGGTCAGAGTTTTGCCCAGAGCACATCCTTCATTTGCATTTTCCCCATTAAAAAGTTTCTAGCCACCCTCCCTGCCTACAGCCCCTCTCTACACCACAATTTTCAGGATGGAAATCTGATTAATGCCAAATATCTTAGCCCTATTTCCAGACCTTCCAAAATCTGTCACAAGCCCATCTTTTTAGTTGTGTTCCCTACATGCTAACAGAACTGACCTTGTCCTCTTATGTAGTCACATTCCAAATTTTTGTCTTGCACCTTTGTCATAATGTTCCACAGCCTGGAATGGTCTTCCCCCATCCCCATATACACGTGTCCAAATCTACCATCCCTTCAAGATCACACATCAGTGTCACTTCTTCCAAGAAACCTTACTTAATCCTCTTGGCTGTAAGTCACCTTTTCCTTCTCAGAACCCATGCAGAACTTTTTTTAAGTCTCTCTAATGACAAATACAATGTTCTGCCTGTGTTAGTTATTTTTATCTATGAGTTAGTTGCCCTACTAGAGTCTAAATTCATTGAATTAAGACACTAACTTCACGTCTCATACCTATCTCTTGGAAGTACCGTGCATGAAAACAGAAACTGCATGTTTTGCTGATCACTGTATACTCAGTGCTTATCACTCATACAGTGATTAATAAATTTTGTTGAAAAAATGCAAATGGCAATGGACCTGGTGGGTTGGGGTCTTCTGTATCATAAAAGAAATCAGTAAGGACAGTGAA
Source organism: Mustela erminea (assembly GCF_009829155.1). Taxonomy (NCBI): domain Eukaryota; kingdom Metazoa; phylum Chordata; class Mammalia; order Carnivora; family Mustelidae; genus Mustela; species Mustela erminea. Next base: position 52,873,695 of record NC_045622.1, on the reverse strand, counting down.
TTGTGAAATCAGATAAAGATATATACATTCTATAGATAAGTGGGCACTGAAAAACTCCCATTACCTGAAAGTTATCCTCCCGTAGCTTTCCACTTCTACAGACTTTTCTCTTGCTTGGCCTGAATTTCTCATACCACACTATACTACTATGTCAGGCAATAGAGAAAGGGTCACTCTTTGCCAAAAGACTTGCTAAAATGTACTCTGCACCTAAACTAGAGGACTAATGTTAAATTTGCTCCTTAGAATAGGTCTGAAAAACTAGCTAATTTATAAGGCTCGGAAAGACTGATTCTCAGGAGACAGGATATGAAATGAGGTAGTTCAATATGTAAAGGTACTGCTAATGTGAATCTGGAGCGTTTAACATAACAACATCGAGTGAACCATAAAATAGGTTATGAAACAAGATTAGAAAAAGGATGTTCTGCCACACTTTAAAAGGGAAGGTTGTAAAACAGATGGTCTAACAGCACAAGCCTTTCTTTCCTCCATCCATCCTTTGTGCCTAAGATTCAAGTAGCTGATGTAAACCCCAACTCTGCTAAGACAAGAGTGATCTTAGGTTATGAAGGCTCCCAGCACCTACTGGATACCATCCCAGACAGGAGCACCTCACAAGGCTACTCAGGAAGAGAGTAGGAGAAATGCAAAACATTACTCACCAACCGCAATGAAATATTACTCACCACCAGCAATGTACAGTAGGCAGCCAGGATCCCAAATAAACTCAGCAAAACAATGGACCAAAAGAACCAGTATCCTGTACCTAGAAAAATGACCCTGCAAAAATGTGTTTCAATCCTTAAAACATAGAAGAAATTAGTAGTGTCTGTGTCAAGGGCGGGGAACAAGACTGGACTAAATAAAGCATAAGAAAATGGAAGAAGATAAGAGAAGCAATCTGAGAACATATCTGTGAAAAGCTTTGGAGATATTTGGTTGAGAAGTTTTAACTTTATCCTAGAGGCAACTGGGTACTTTACTGGGGGGGGGGGGTGTCTGTATTAGTGGTAGGATTTTTTAAAGTTATTTAGAATATATACTCAAAAATTATGTCCTCTTCAAAAAAATAATAATACAGAAATTCTGGAAAGTCAAAAGAGAAAAAGTCATCCATAAGTTCACCACCTTAATAAAGCTGGTATTTTCCATTTTGGCAGTTTCTTTGACCATTTGCATATGCTTTCTATCATACTTGTAACCATAGTTACTGTATTAATTGCTCTATGCTAGAGTTAAAAGATTTGGGCCTTTTAAAAACAGTTCAAGGGACACCTGGGTGGCTCAGTGGGTTAGGCCTCTGCCTTCGGCTCAGGTCATGATCTCAGGGTCCTGGGATTGAGCCCTGCATTGGGCTCTCTGCTCTGTGGGGAGCCTGCTTCTCCCTCTCTGCCTACCTCTCTGCCCACTTGCGATCTGTCAAATAAATAAATAAAATATTTTTTTAAAAAAACACAAAAACCGTTCAAATGTGTTCTGTTCTGAAAGTAGATTATGAGAGATAATGATATGATAATGATTTGCCAAGAGAAACAGTGTTATACTTGGTCTAGATATTACATGTCAAATAATTTAGACTCATTTCCAGATACCAGAAATTACCTTCTCTCAATATAAAACCTAGGGAAATTATATTTTAATACTATAAAATATAGATTAATGGACATATAACCACATTAAAAATAACAAAGGAAATTCTCTTTGGTCAGGGCCTATAAGACACACCCAGGAGAAAGAAATAGGCAAGTAGTCACCATATTGAGAAGTATCACAAACCAAGACACTGGGAACAGCATTCGGTAGAAGATGAGCTTATAAGCAAAAATCAGAAATCATCAACAAATGAATCCAATAAAGCTGACAAATAGAGTAACTTGCATCCAAGAAAACAGAGCAATAGAGCAATCAGAAAAGAATCACAAAACAAATATATTTAAGAATTTTAGAAAAATACAGGAAGGACTAATATCCATGTAACAAGAATATGTTTTTGCTTTTCTTTTTTTTTTTTTTAAGATTTTAAGCAATCTCTATATCCACCATGAGAACTGAATTTACAACCCCAAGATCAAGAGCCACATGTTCTACTGACTGAACCAGGCAGGGGCCCCAAGAATATGATGTTTTAATACAAGCACAGGGATAATTAAAACAATCAAAGTTCTTGAAAATGAAAGATGGACTTACTATCAGTCTAGATACAGCCAAAGGATTAATCAAATAGCTTAAACAAGAAATGACATAGGCTTTGCTTTCAAGTAAGAATGGAAAGCTAAGGTTTGCCATTTAATGGTGCCTCTATCTTTTCCAATCATTTCTCTAGCCACATTAGATTTTTTTTTCCACTTCTTTTCAACCTTATTTTGCATATTCAAATCTCATGTAAATATTATTACTAGTTTAGTTCAGCTCAAAATTCTCTCACCGGGGTGCCTGGGTGGCTCAGTGGGTTAAACCTCTGTCTTCAGCTCAGGTCGTGATCCCACATAGGGTTTTCTGCCCAGCGGGGAGCCTGCTTCCCTCTCTCTCTCTCTCTGCCTGCTTGTGATCTCTCTCTCTGTCAAATAAATAAATAAAATCTTTAAAAAAAAAAAAACCAAAAAATTCTCTCACCAAACTCAAGTGAAGTTCTCATCCACCTGCTATGAACTTCAGGCAAAGGAAGAGCTGCGATTTTTTTTTTCCCTCCCTCCCTATTCTACTTCTTCCTGTTCCATTCATCTGTACTCACTCTTAGTGGTGGTTTGGGGCAGAGGGCAGATAACAAAAGAAAGTGAGAAGAATGAAAAAGAGTAAGCTTGGGGCACCTGGGTGGCTTAGTCATTACGCATCTGCCTTTGGTTCAGGTCATGATCTCAGGGTCCTGGGATAGAGCCCCCATGGGTCTCCCTGCTCAACTGGAAGCCTACTTCTCCCTCTCCCATTCCCCCTGCTTGTGTTCCCTCTCTCATTGTGTCTCTCTGCATCAAATAAATAAATAAAATAAAATAAAATAAAAAGAGTAAGCTTAAGTGACTGACTACACATCAGTGGGAATTGAAAAAGCAAGTCTTTCTTGGTCATCACTCCTTTAATCTGGGAATATATGGTCGCTGATGAATATGCAGTAGGCTCACTCTACATGGACTGTCCAATTTAGGCTTCTTATAACTTAATATTTTCAAGCAGCATTCTCTCTGCTCTAGGTCATTTGTTTTATATAAACCTAGCACCAAAATCACGTGTCCCTTTTCTCTATCCTACAATAGAGAAAGCCTGTTAGGACAGCCTAGTCAATGCAACTTTGTCTAAATCCACATTTATTGCACTGGTGCTTGAAGAACTCTTCCAGGACCCCATCCCTGCTTTCCCATAGCTTCACAATGCAGCTTTCTTGCATCTTCCCCCAATGCATATCTTCCATACTGCAATTACATTAGTACCATCAATTGTTAGCTGACAGTAGGTCTGAGGGGGAAAAAAAAGGCATATCATGGTGAGCCACTGGGAACTTCCATATAACATAAGGAATGGTGAGAGAAGTCTAACCCCACAATATACACAGGGTGGTAGGGGGGGAGAAGAAGGAAAGTGAGTTACCCCAGCAAAATTTCTGCTCTAACTGGGTGTGGTGCATGGACAATGAATCTTGGAACACTAAAAAATTTTTTTAAAATTCTGGTCTACCTCTCTTTAGCTAAAGGGAACAACAACTAAAAAACTAAATAGGCTCTTTAAAATCTAAATGAAGGTATCAAGGAACCAATAAGCAGTGACGAACTATGGAACCAAGATTCAAGTAAAAGAGGAAATCCACAGACATAACCTGCCATTTGAGTTATTGTTCTCTAGAAGTGGCTGAGATAAGGAGGAGGGCTTCTTGTATCTCATAGAGTTAGGAGAACAAACAAGTGAGAAGTGTAATCTGATAAACATTATACACTTTGATTTAGGACCTTCCAAGGCTATCCTAGGAATAAGCACAAACCAGAAATACACTGCTTTTGGGGGACTGAATCCTAGCTTTGAACCATTTAAGTACATCAAACTGAATTAAGGTGAATAGGATTTGCTAATACACCTAGTTACTTGTCAGAGTAACTGAGAGGACATAATGAAATTCAAGGCCTCAAATTACCTATTCAAACTTTTTTTTTTTTTTCAAACTTTTTATATACAATGTCTGGCACTCAAGCAAAACAATCAGGCATTCCAGGGGAGACCACCACATTAGCAAATGCCTAAATAAACAAGGACAAGATGGGCACCTGGGTGGCTCAGTCAGTTAAGTGTTCAACTTTTGATATCAGCTCAGATCTTAATGTCAGGGTTGTGAGCTTAAGCCCTTTGTTTGGCTCTATGCTGGGCATGGAGCCTACTTAAAAGAGGAGGGAAGGAGGGAGGGAGGAAGGGAGGACAACATAAAAAGATCTTCAGCAAATCTAGGTAAGAAAGATACCAGACACAGACTTCTAAATAAATATCCTTAAACTTTTTAGACTGGGACAAAATTAAGAATTTCAGTAGAGAATTAACTATTTAAAAGGAGACTAATTAAAAAAATAAAAGAATATGTTAAACAAAAGATAGGTCAGAAAAAATATCAAGAATGAAACAGAGATAAATGGGCAAATAAACAAAAAATTCACAAGATTTTCATTCATAAGGCACTCAGGGATAAAGAAGTTCTAATACACATAAAATTAAAGTTTCAAAAGTAGAGATGGTAAAAAATGGGGTAAAAATAATATTTGAAAAGGCAGTGGCTGAAAACTTTTCCAAAATGATTAAAATATTTTACTGTTCTGGGATCAGTCAGGAGAGGATTTATTATAGAGATTAGACCTTATGCTATTTAGAAGCCAGTAGAGAAGGCTATATAAGGCTGTTACATCTGTTCTGATCTTTGGACTAAAGTTGCTAGAAGTCAGGCCAGCAGTTGGGAAGTAAAAATGAACATGACATATGAGAGAACTAAAACCCATAATGAGCAACTGGAATGCACAAAGACAAACTGAAACTCCTGAGGACACACTGGAATCCGTGAGGACAGACAATGGAATGTGTGTCTGTCTATCACTGTGTCAAGTATTTAGTTAAGCTGGTCCATGGTATTGCCACCTCCACATCCATTTTGTTTGGCCACATGGCCTGCAGCGATCTTAAACTGACACTAGCTCCCTCAGGGAAGCTCATGTCCTGTACAGCATCCCACAAAGTCACAAGCAAATATAAGTTTCTGATAGGTCTCTCCCAACAGCCCTTGGGATCAAGTTTCCTCTGCTTCCTAGTGTCTGTATGCCTTATATGCTCCTTAGATAAGATTCTCACTGTGCTTACCAGATTCCTGCTCTTTTAGTTTGAACTGAACAATTTGGTCCTAGCCCAGGAACCCCAAACACTCCACCCAATGAACCTAATAAAGGCATGTACCCCAGGTCCTGCTTGTCTTTCTGATTGCACTCTTCCTTGACCTTCTATGTGCCCCTTGGAAGTGTGCCATGTACTTCTTCCAGTATTTTTAAGTATTACACACACACATACACACACACACACAATGTATATGAATATGTATATGTATATATAATGTGTGTGTGTGTGTGTGTGTATATATATATATATATATATATATATATATAATGTATATGAAGATATATAAGAAATCTTTTGATTTCTCTGGTGGTCTGTTGCTGAACCACCACTACCAGTATCATTGCCTGACACATCATCCAGCACCCTGTGCTCCACATAACTGATGTATTAAGTTTAACAAGGTTATAATACACTGCCTCCAACCTTGATGATAAGAGTGAACTGTAGAAAAAGTTGGTGCCTTTTATTACTGTGGCCTAGGACATGAAATAACTAAAAAAGATCTGGCAAGGTCAAGGAGTATGTGGGCTGAGGTGAACTATCAGATACTGACATTGCATGAAGGCTGCCACAATGCCTGCCATAATGACCTTCAGAGTATAAAACAGTAACTGCTGCCTCACTTCCTACATCCAAATTATATGCAAATTTCTCTTGTGACTCATCCTAACCCAATCCTATACTGGAAATGAAATTCTCAGAAACGTAGTTTCAGTTTAGCTGGCCCAGAAAATACACTATCACAGTCCACTCAAGGTCAACTTGGTATCCATTCACACCTCTACTAACTACTCTTATTCTCTAAGATTATGCAATTATCTCTCATATGACTAAACATACATCAATCCTCTCTCCAAAAGAGGTTAGAGTTCTCACCAGTGGGTGATGGTTATACCTCTAATTTAAGTACCAATATATACTTAACTACTATTAACACATCCTATTTTGAAAGGTAAAAGAATGGAAGAAGAGAAAAAATATATATATATGGAGGATATATATATATATATCGTGTGTGTATGTGTGTGTATAGTGAGAGAGAGGAAGGGAGAAACGAAGTGAGGGAGGGAGGGATGGACCAGCAGAATTCTGGCTGCCATAAACTTTGTCCTCTGGTGTTACACCAGTAATAATGGTATGTTATATGGTAAAGGGAACTTTGCAGATGTAATTAAGGTTACTAATTAGCTGACTTTAAAATAGGGAGATTAGAGTCTGCCAGCAAGATGGCAGAGGAGTAGGAGACCCGAATTTTGTCTGGTCCCAGGAATTCAGGTAAATAGTTATCAAACCATTCCAAACACCTACAAACTCAACCGGAGATTGAAGTGAAGAAGAGCAGCAATTCTATGAACAGAAAAGTGACCACGTTCTGGAAGTAGGACATGCAGAGAAGTGAATCTGAGGCGATATACAGGAAGATAGACGGGGTGGGGGGAGCCTCCATCAGCCAGCTACCAATAAGTGAGAGCTCAGCAGAGCACAAAATCACTAAAGTTTTAAATGTCTGCTGAACAGACAGTGGCTAAGTGGGGCAGGGGAATGTGGTGTGGAATCCTCATTGGGTCAGTGTGGTCTCAGGACCCTCAGGATCACAGAAAGTCTGGAAGTGCCTGAGTGTGGCAGAGCTCCTATGTATTGGAGTGGGAAAGCTGGCTGCAAAGACATAGCCGAGGAGTGGGCTCTCAGCTCAGGGTTGCCATAAATGGTCATCTGTGGCAGTCAGCCTCTTCAAGCAGAGCCCACCAGGTCCAGGGAGACCCAACCCCCTTCCTCCACTGGGAGGAGCAGTGCTGGAGTACATTGCAGGAATCTGCTGGGTTTGGAAACAACAAATGGGGTCATGTGCCAGAGAGAGAAACAGTCACAGACCGGGTGAGCACGAAGTGCAACCAGAGACCAGGGAGACACAAGTGATTGACTGCTTTTCTCTGAGGGCACTGAGGAGTGGGGGGCCTGAGTTCTTAGCTCCTCCCGGCTGGAGATTGGGAGGCTGCCATTTTCATTCTCGTTCCCCAAAGCTATACAGAAAATGTTTGAGGAACAAAAGCTACTGAGAGCAAACCCAAGCAGATTACTTAGCCTGCCCCTCCCCCAACAAGGGTGGTAAAATTCCACCTCAGACAAATTTGCCAATCACTGCAACAGGCCCCTCCTCCAGATCAACAAGACCATTTAGCCAAGACCAAGTTTACAGATCAATGAGAACTACAAAACTTCAGCGCTAGGGAAATAGAGCACATAGAATTCACAGCTTTTTCCCCATGATTCCTTAGTATTTCAAAGTTAAATTTTTAAAATTTTCTTTTTTTTCCCATTTCTTTATTTTGAATTTCTCCTCTTTCCTATTTTATCCAACATCTTATAAATATCTTTTTTTAAAAATGTTTAATTTTTGTTTTTATATTATATTCTATCCCTTCCTTGTATTTAATGTTAATTTTATGTACATATAGGATTTTCTTTTTTTAAATTTTTGGGATACAGTTTCTTCTAACAAACCAAATGTTTATACCCTAAATCTAGTGTAAGGCTTCGTTCTAGTCTCCTCCTGAACAACTTCTCCCCTTCTTTTTTTTTTTTAAATTTTTTCTTTCTTTTCTGAACCAATTTGTAAATTCCTCTTATAAAATCTTTTTAATTTCCATCGTTACATTCATAGTCCATCCCGTCATTGTGCTTAGCCTTATTTTTGTGTATATATATGTTTTTCTTTCCTTAAAATTCTGTGAGGCAGTTTCTTCTAACAAACCAAAATACACCCACAATCAAGTGGGTGGCTCTATTATATTCACCAGCTTAATCATTCATATATATATATATATTTTTCCCTTTATCGCCCCCCATTTTGGATCTCTTATGATTTGGTTAGTGTATATTTTTCTGGAATTGTTGTTACCCTTTTAGCATTTTGTTCATTCATCTGTTCTCCTCTGCACAAAATGACAAAACTGAAAAACTCACCTCAAAAACAAGAACAAGAGGCAGTACCAACTGCTAGGGACCTAATCAACACAGACATTAGTAAGATGTCAGAACCAGAGTTCATAATGATGTCTCTAAAGATACTAGCTGGGCTTGAAAAAAGAACAAAATATAATAGAGAATCCCTTTCTGGGGAAACAAAAGATCTAAAATTTAACCAAGCTGAAATCCAAAAAATGGAGCCTCAAACAGCTAGGATAAATGAGGCAGAAGAGAGAATCAGTAATATAGAAGACCAAGTGATGGAGAATAAAGAAGCAGAGACAAGGAGAGAGAAACAACTACTGGATCACGAGGGGAGAATTCAAGAGATAAGTGATACCAGAAGACGAAACAATAGGGGCGCCTGAGTGGCTCAGTGGGTTAAGCCACTGCCTTCGGCTCAGGTCATGATCTCAGGGTTCTGGGATCGAGTCCCGCATCGGGCTCTCTGCTCAGCAGGGAGCCTGCTTCCCTCTCTCTCTCTCTGCCTGCCTGTCTGTCTACTTGTGATTTCTCTCTGTCAAATAAATAAATAAAATCTTTAAAAAAATAAAAAAATTAAAAAATAAAAAAAAAAAGAAGACAAAACAATATTAGAATAATTGGGATCAAGAAGAAGAAGAAAGAGAGAGAAGGCCTGAAGGTATACTGGAGCAAATTATAGCACTCATGTGGGGAGGTAACAGACATCAAAATCTTGGAGGCACAGACAACACCCCCTCAAAATCAATAAAAATAGGTCCACACCCCATCATCTAACAGTAAAACTTACAAGTCTCACAGACAAAGAGAAAATCCTGAAAGCAGCTTGGGGCAAGACGTCTGTAACATACAATGGCAGAAATATTAGATTGGCAGCAGACCTATCCACAGAGATCTGGCAGGCCAGAAGGGACTGGCATGATATATTCAGAGCACTAAAGGAAAAAAATATGCAGCCAAGAATACTATATCCAGCGAGGCTATCACTGAAAATAGAAGGAGAGAGAGAAAAAGCTTCCAGGACAAACAAAAACTAAAAGACTTTGCAAACACAAAACCAGCCCTACAGGAAATATTGAAAGGGATCCTCTAAGCAAAGAGAAAGCCTAAAAGTAACAGACCAGAAAGGAACAGAGACAATATACACTTAACAGTCACCTTACAGGCAATACCATAGCACCAAATTCATATCTCTCAATAGGTACCCTGAATGTAAATGGGCTAAAGGTCCCAATCAAAAAACACAGGGTGTCAGAATGGATTTAAAAAAAAAAAAAAGAGCCAACAATACACTGTCTGCAAGAGGCTCATTTTAGATCCAAAGACACCTCCAGATTGAGAGGGAGGGGGGTGGAAAACCATTTACCATGCTAACGGACATCAAAAGAAAGATGGGGTGGCAATCTTTTTATCAGACAAATTAGATCTGAAGCCAAAGATGATAAGAAGAGTTGAGAAAGAACACTATGTCATACTTAAAGGGTCCATACGACATGAAGATCTAACAATTTTAAATATCTATGCCCCTAACATGTGAGCTGCCACTTACATAAACCTATTAATAACAAAATCAAAGAAACACATTGACAATAATACAGTAATTAACAGGGGACCCTGTTAACAGCCCCCCCTCACTGAAATGGACAGATCATCTAAGCAAAAGGTCAGCAAGGACATAAAGGCTTTGAATGACACACTGGACCAGATGGACATCACAGATACATTCAGAACACTCCAACCAAAAGCAAGAGAATACACATTCTTCTCTAGTGCTCATGGAACATTCTCCAGAAGAGATCACATCTTGGGTCACAAATCAGGTCTCAACCAACACCAAAAGACTGGGATCATTCCCTGCTTATTTTCAGACCACCATGCTCTGAAACTAGAACTCAATCACAAGAGGAAAGTTGGAAAGAACACAAATACATGGAGGCTAAAGAGCATCCTACTAAAGAATGAATGAGTCAATGAGGAAATTAAAGAAGAATTGAAAAAAATCATGGAAACAAATGAAAATGAAAACACAACTGTTCAAAATCTGTGGGATACAGCAAAAGCGGTCCTAAGAGGAATGTATATAGCCATACAAGCCTTTCTCAAGAAACTAGAAAGGTCTCAAATACACGACCTAACCCAACACCTAAGGAAGCTAGAGAAAGAACAGCAAAGAAAGCCTAAACCCAGCAGGAGAAGAGAAAGAATAAACATCAGAGCAGAAATCAGTGAACGAGAAGCCAAAAGAACAGTAGAACAGAGGAACGGAACTAGGAGCTGGTTCTGTGAATGAATTAATACAACTGATAAACCCCTGGCCAGACTTACCAAAAGAGAAAGAGAAAGGACCCAAATTAATAAAATCATGAATGAAATAGGAGAGATCACAACCAACACCAAAGAAAGACAAACAATTACAAGAACATACCACAAGCAACTATACACCAGCAAGTTAGACCATCTGGAAGAAATGGTTGCATTCCTAGTGACGTATAAGCTACCAAAACTGAACCAGGAAGAAATAGAAAACCTGAGCAGACCCATAATTAGTAAAGAGATTGAAGCAGTCATCAAAAATCTCCCAAAAAACAAGAGTCCAACGCCAGACAGCTTCCCAGAGGAATTCTGCCAAACATTTAAAGAAGAATTATTACTTATTCTCCTGAAACTGTTCCAAAAAAACAGAAATGGAAGGGAAACTCCCAAACTCATTTTATGAGGCCAGCATTACCATGATCCCAAAACCAGACAAAGACCCCATCAAAAAAGACAATTACAGACCAATATCCCTGATGAACATGGATCCAAAAATTCTCATCAAAATACTAGTCAATGGGATCCAATAGTACCTTAAAAGGATTATGCACCACAACCAAGTGGGATTTATTCCTGGGCTTCAACATTGGTTCAATATCTGCAAATCAGTCAATGTGATTCAATTCATTAATGAAAGAAAGAACAAGAACCATACGATACTCTCAATAGATGCTGAGAAAGCATTTGACAAAGTACAGCATCCTTTCTTGATCAAAACTCTGCACAGTGTAGGGATAGAGGGTACATACCTCAATATCATCAAAGCCATCTATGAAAAACCCACAGCAAAAATCATTCTCAGTGGGGGAAACGGAGAGCTTTTCCCCTAAGGTTAGGAATGCGGCAGGGATGTCCACTATCACCACTGCTATTCAACATAGTACTAGAAGTCCTAGCCTCAGAAATCAGACAACAAAAAGAAATAAAATCATCCAAATTCGCAAAGAAGAAGTCAAAACTCTTTGTAGATGATATGATACTTCATATGGAAAACCCAAAAGACTCCACTCCAACACTGCTAGAACTCATACAGGAATTCAGTAAAGTGTCAGGATATAAAATCAATGCACAGAAATTAGTTGTATTTTTATATAGCAAGACAGAAGAAAGAGAAATTAAAGAGTCAATCCCATTCACAATTGCACCCAAAACCTTAAGACATCTAGGAATAAACCTAATCAAAGAGGCCAAGAATCTGTACTCAGAAAAATATAGAGTACTCATGAAAGAAACTGAGGAAGACACAAAGAAATGGAAAAACGGTCCATGCTCATGGATCGGAAGAACAAATATTGTGAAAATGTCTGTGCTACTGAAAGCAATCTACTACACATTTAATGCAATCCCTATCAAAATACCATCAACTGTTTCCAAAGAAATGGAACAAATAATCCTAAAATTTATACGGAACCAGAAAAGTCCCCGAATAGCCAGAGGAATGCTGAGAAAGAAACTAAAGGTAGCGGCATCACATTCCAGACTTTAAGCTCTATTACAAAGCTGTAATCATCAAGACAGTACGATACTGGCACAAAAACAGACACACAGATCAATGGAACAGAATAGAGAGCCCAGAAATGGACCCTCAACTCTATGGTCAACTACTCTTCCGACAAGGCAGGAAGGAACGTCCAATGGAAAAAACACAGTCTCTTCAACAAATGGTGTTGGGAAAATTGGACACCCATGTGTAGGAGAATGAACCTAGACAACTTTCTCCCACGGTACACAAAGATAAACTCAAAATGCACGAAAGACCTAAATGTAAGGCAGGTATCCATCAAAATCCTAGAAGAGAACACTGGCAGCAACCTTTCTGACCTCAACCACAGCAACTTCTTGCTTAGACACATCTCCAGAGGCAAGGGAATCAAAAGCAAAAATGAACTCCTGGGTCTTCATCAAGATCAAAGGCTTTTGTGCAGCAAAGGAAACAGTCAACAAAACGAAAAGACAACTCGCAGGATGGGAGAAGATATTTGCAAATGACATAGCAGAGAAAGGGGTAGTATCCAAAATCTGTAAAGAACTTATCAAATTCAATACCCAAGGAACAAATATCCAATCAAGAAATGGGCAGGAGACATGAACAGGTATTTCTGCAACGAGGACATCCAAATGGCCAAGAAACACATGAAAAAGTGCTCAACATCACTCAGCATCATGGAAATACAAATCAAAACCAGAGTGAGAGACCACCTCACACCAGTCAGAAATTAGCAAGTCAGGAAATGACAGATGTTGGTGAGGATGTCAAGAAAGGGGAACCCTCCTACATTGTTGGTGGGAATGCAAGCTGGTGCAGCCACCTGGAAAATGGAATCTAGGTTCTTCCAAAAGCTAAAAATAGAGCTTTCCTGCAACCTAGAAACTGCACTACTGGGCATTTACACCAAAGATACAAAGGTAGTGATCTGAAGGGGTAACTGCATCCCAATGTTTTTAACAACAATGTCCACAACAGCCAAACTATGGAATGAGCCTAGATATCCATCAACAGATGAATGGGTAAAGAAGATGTAGTGTGTATATATAAATATATATGAATATTATGGAGTCATCAAAAAAATCTTGTCATTCACAACAACATGGATGGAACTAGAAGGTATTATGCTAAGTGAAGTAAGTAAATCAGAGAAAGACAATTATATGATCTCACTGATATGAAGAATTTGACACAAGACAGAGAATCATAGGGGAAGAGAGGTGAAAAATGAAACAAGATGAAACCAGAGAGGGAAACAAATCATAAGAGACTCTTAATTCAGGAAACAAACTGAGTGTTGCTGGAGGGGAGGAGGGAGGGAAGGATGGGGTGATTCGGTGATGGACAATGGGGAGACTAATGCTATGGTGAGTGCTGTGAATTGTGTAAGACTGTTGATTTACAGACCAGTAGCCCTGAAACAATAATACATTATATGTTAATAAAAAAATAAAATAAAATAAAATAGGGAGATTAACCTGGTTTATCTGGGTAAATCCAGTATAATTACATGAACTCTTAAAATCAGAAGATGAGGACATAAGAGAAAGGGAGATGAAAAAGAACTCCGAGAAATTTGCAGTGTGAGAAGGACTTTACACCCAGTTGTTAGGTTTGAAGATAGAGAAGGCCACAAGCTAAAGAATGCACTGGCCTCTAGCAGGTGAGAACACTTCCATCTGACAACCGCCAAAGAAAGGGGACTTCATTCTTACAACTCCAGAAATACACGGATTCTGCCAATAACTTGAAAAAATCTCTAAGTGTATTCTCACTCAGAACTACAGATAAAATATCAGGCCAGCTGGCACCTTGATTTCAGCATTATAAGATCCTAAGCAGAGTACCCAGCTGAGTATGTCTGACTTCTGACCTACAGAACTATGAGATAATGAACGCATATTGTTTTATGCCACCCAATTGGTAGTAATCTGCTATAGTAGCAAGGGAAAATTGCCCACGAAACTTATTTATGGCATTAGAACTTGTGGGAATGCACTCATATATACAACTTCCATTTGATGATGGAGTTTTAGTGAGAATTCTGCTTGCTGCTGAGTATGTTTATTCCAACTATACATTCCAGAACTAGTGAAATAACCACAAAGTAGGTCTGGGGACACACTAGACCCACTGTTCAGATGGACATGAGCCAAAGTGCCATCCATTACCTGTCATCTGAAAGCCTTATTCTGACTAGTAAGTCAGTGGTGTTTTTAAAATCTCCAGAAATTCACATCGATTCAGCACCAATGTCCATTAATACCCCCAAAAGTACAACCCCATGCACAACCACCTTGGTAAATGACCAGAGATTCTTTGGAGGGAAAACTATGAGGAAGACTGACAGTATATTCTTTTGGTTGTGTAGCAAGGTCCTGCAAGGCCTTCCCTTCATTCAAGGGCCAATTTATTTTGTAAATGAGTAAAACAGAGAACAGGCAAACAACAGAAAAGATTAACAAAATTAAAAGCTGACTCTTTGAAAAAGTAAACAAAACCAACAAACCTGTAGCAAGACTGACCAAGGAAGAAAGAGAGGACCCAAATAAATAAAATTACAAATGGAAATGTGGACACTCCAACTGATTACCACAGAAATAAAAAGGATCATAAGCAACTTCTATGACCAACTATATGCCAACAAACTAGACAACCTAGAAGAAATAGGTAAATTCCTAGAAACATACAATCTACCAAAAATGAATCATGAAGAAATAGAAAATCTAAACAGACTGATACTGAGTGAGGAGACTAAATCAGTAATCAAAAACTTTCCAACAAAGAAAATCCTGGGGCCAGATTGTTTTGCTGGTGAATTTTACCAAATATTTAGAGAATTACTAATCCTTCTCAAAGTCTTCCAGAAACTGAGGAGGAAAGAACACTCCCAAATTCATTTTACAAAAAAATAATTAACCTGACACCAAAGCCAAGTAAGGATACTACAAGAAAACTACAGGATACTACAAGAAAAAATTGGTGAATTGCTAATTTCTACCCTTGAAACTAATAATACAGTATATGTTAACTAAATAGAATTTAAATAAAGAATTAGGGGTCCCTGGGTGGCTCAACGGATTAAGCCGCTGCCTTCGGCTCAGGTCATGATCTCAGTGTCCTGGGATCAAGCCCTGCATCGGGCTCTCTGCTCGGCAGGGAGCCTGCTTCCCCTTCTCTCTCTGCCTGACTCTCTGCCTACTTGTGATCTCTCTCTCTGTCAAATAAAATAAAATAAAATCTTTTAAAAAAAGAATTAAAAGAAAAGAAAACTACAGGCCAATATCCCTGATGAACATAAATGCAGAAATTCACAACAAAAAATTAGCAAGCCAAATTCAGTACCACATTAAAAAGATCATAAACCACTATCAAGTGGGATTCATCCCCATGATGCAAGGATGGTTCAAGATACATAAACTAATAAATGTGATACACTACATTAATAGGATTAAAAACAAAAATCATTTGATAATCTCTATAGATGAAAAAAGAACATTTAACAAAATTAAATACCTTTTCATGATTAAAAACTCTCAAGAGAAAAACCAAGAAACAGACTCTTGACTATAGAGAACAAATTGATGGTTACCAGAGGGAAGGTGTGAAGACAACGTTAAATGGGTGATGGGGATTAAGGAGGGTACTTGCTGCGATGAGCATCAATATTGTATGTAAGTGTTTAATCACTACATTCTACATCTGAAACTAAATTCACACTATGTTAACCGGAATTTAAATAAAAACTTGGAAAGAAAAAACTCTCAACAAATAAAATATAGAGGTGTTCTACCTCAACATAATAAAGGACACATATGACAAGTCTACAGTGAATATCTTACTCAATTGTGAAAGGCTGTGAAAGTAAATGAAAGGTTGAATGCTTTTCCTCTAAAATCAAAAATAAGACAAGGGTGCACACTCTCACCACTCCTATTTAACGTAGTATTGAAAGTCCTAGCCAGAGCCATTAGGCAAGAAAAAATAAATAAATAAAAGGCATCAGAATTGGAATGTAAATGATTGTCTCCATTTGCAGGTTTCATGATTTTTATATAGAGAAAATCCTAAAGATGCCACCAAAAAACAGTTATATCCGATTAGGAAATTCAGTTAAGTTGCAGGAGACAAAAATCAACACTCAAAAATCAATAGCATTACTGTACACTAATAATGAATTATTTGAAAAAGAAATAAAGAAGGGGGGGAGGAGTCAAGATGGCGGAGAAGTAGCAGGCTGAGACTACTTCAGCTAGCAGATCAGCTAGATAGCTTACCTAAAGATTGCAAATACCTACAAATCCATCAGCAGATCGAAGAGAAGAAGAACAGCAATTCTGGAAACAGAAAAACAACTACTTTCTGAAAGGTAGGACTGGCGGAGACGTGAATCCAAAGCGACAGGAAGATAGACCCCGGGAGGAGGGGCTGGCTCCCAGCAAGTGGCAGAGCAACGGAGCACAAAATTAAGACTTTTAAAAGTCTGTACCGCTGAGGTATATCGCTCCAGAGGCTAAACCGGGGTGAAGCCCACGCAGGGTCAGCGTGGCCTCAGGTCCCAGGGGTCACAGAAGGATTGGGGGTGTCTGAGTGTCGCAGAGCTTACAGGCATTAGAACAGGGAAGCCGGCTACAGAGACAGAGCTGACAGTGAGCTCAAAGCTCGGGGTTACCTTGAAACGGTCGCAGGCTTGGTGAGCTCCGAGCGGGGCTGGAGGTCAGGCAGACGGGAGTTGCTGGACGCTCTGAGGAGTGGGGCCCTGGGCTCTCAGCTCCTCCAGGCTGGAGACCAGGAGGCCTCCATTTGTATTCCCGTCCTCCGGAACTCTACGGAAAGTGCTCGGGGAACAAAAGCTTCTGAAAGCAAACCCCAGCGGATTACTCAGCCCAGCCCCTAGTAAGGGCGGTGCAATTCCGCCTGGGGCAAAGACACTTGAGAATCACTACACCAGGCCCCTCCCCCAGAAGATCAACAAGAAATCCAGCCAAGACCAAGTTCACCTACCAAGGAGTGAAGTTACAATACCAAGGAGAGCAGCAGAATTCCAGAGGAGGAGAAAGCAAAGCATGGAACTCATGGCTTTCGCCCTATGATTCTTGCAGTTAATTTAATTTTTTTTTCTTTTTCATTTTTTTTTCTCTTCTTTTGCCAAAAATTTTAACTTTTACCCTTTTCTTTTTTAACGTTTTTTAACTAGTCTATCTAATATATATATTTTTTTTTCTTTTTTATAGTTTTCTTTATTCATTTTCTTTTTTTAATTCTTTTCTTTCTCCTTTTTTTCTTTCTTTCTTTCTTTCTGAACCTCTTTTTATCCCCTTTCTCCCCCCTCACAATTTGGGATCTCTTCTGATTTGGTTAAAGCATATGTCCCTGCGGTTGTTGCCACCCTTTTAGTATTCTACTTGCTCCTTCATATACTCTTATCTGTACAAAATGACAAGGTGGAAAAACTCACCACAAAAAAAGAATAAGAGGCAGTACCGAAGGCTAGGGACCTAATCAATACAGATATTGGTAATATGTCAGATCTGGAGTTCAGAATGATAATTCTCAAGGTTCTAGCTGGGCTCGAAAAAGGCATGGAAGATATTAGAGAAACCCTCTCAGGAGATATAAAAGCCCTTTCTGGAGAAATAAAAGAACTAAAATCTAACCAAGTTGAAATAAAAAAGCTATTAATGAGGTGCAATCAAAAATGGAGGCTCTCACTGCTGGGATAAGTGAGGCAGAAGAAAGAATTAGCAATATAGAAGACCAAATGACAGAGAATAAAGAAGCTGAGCAAAAGAGGGACAAACAGCTACTGGACCACAAGGGGAGAATTCAAGAGATAAGTGACACCATAAGACAAAACATAGGAATAATTGGGATTCCAGAAGAAGAAGAAAGAGAGAGGGGAGCAGAAGGTATACTGGAGAGAATTACTGGGGAGAATTTCCCCAATATGGCAAAGGGAACAAGCATCAAAATTCAGGAGGTTCAGAGAACACCCCTCAAAATCAATAAGAATAGGCCCACACCCTGTCACCTAATAGTAAAATTTAGAAGCCTTAGTGAGAAAGAGAAAATCCTGAAAGCAGCCCGGGAAAAGAAGTCTGTAACATACAATGGTAAAAATATTAGATTGGCAGCAGACTTATCCACAGAGACCTGGCAGGCCAGAAAGAGCTGGCATGATATATTCAGAGCACTAAATGAGAAAAACATGCAGCCAAGAATACTATATCCAGCTAGGCTATCATTGAAAATAGAAGGAGAGATTAAAAGCTTCCAGGACGATGTTGCTTCCGAACATCCTGCTCACCGGTACACCAGGGGTTGGAAAAACCACGCTAGGCAAAGAACTTGCATCAAGATCAGGACTGAAATACATTAATGTGGGTGATTTAGCTCGAGAAGTCTGATCAACGGATATCATGGAGTCTGGCAAGATGGCTTCTCCCAAGAGCATGCCGAAAGATGCACAGATGATGGCACAAATCCTGAAGGATATGGGGATTACAGAATATGAGCCAAGAGTTATAAATCAGATGTTGGAGTTTGCCTTCCGATATGTGACCACAATTCTAGATGATGCAAAAATTTATTCCAGCCATGCTAAGAAAGCTACTGTTGATGCAGATGATGTGCGATTGGCCATCCAGTGTCGTGCTGATCAGTCTTTTACCTCTCCTCCCCCAAGAGATTTTTTATTAGATATTGCAAGGCAAAGAAATCAAACTCCTTTGCCATTAATCAAGCCATATTCAGGCCCCAGGTTGCCACCTGAGAGATACTGCTTGACTGCTCCAAACTATAGGCTTAAGTCTTTACAAAAAAAGGCATCTACCTCTGCGGGAAGAATAACAGTTCCACGGTTAAGTGTTGGTTCAGTTACTAGCAGACCAAGTACTCCCACTCTTGGCACACCAACCCCACAGACCATGTCTGTGTCAACTAAAGTAGGGACTCCAATGTCCCTCACAGGGCAAAGGTTTACAGTACAGATGCCCACTTCACAGTCCCCAACTGTAAAAGCATCAATTCCTGCAACATCCGCAGTTCAGAATGTTCTGATTAATCCATCATTAATTGGGTCCAAAAACATTCTTATTACCACTAACATGGTGTCATCACAAAATACTGCCAATGAATCATCAAATGCAATGAAAAGAAAACGAGAAGATGATGATGATGACGATGATGATGACGATGATGACTATGATAATTTGTAATCCAGTTTGATGCTTGTAACATGTATACTTGGTCTTGAATCCATTGTACTAGATTAAACGTGCATGCTGGGTATTTTCAAGTTGTGTTGTAGAAAACTTAAATGCTATTTAATGAGTAAATATAGTTATCCTTTCCGATTGAAAAAAAAAAAAAAGCTTCCAGGACAAACAAAAACTGAAAGAATTTGCAAACACCAAACCAGCTCTACAGGAAATATTGAAAGTGGTCCTCTAAGCAAAGAGAGAGCCTACAAGTGGTAGATCAGAAAGAAACAGAGACAATATATAGTAACAGTCACCTTACAGGCAATACAATGGCACTAAATTTATATCTCTCAATAGTTACCCTGAATGTTAATGGGCTAAATGCCCCAATCAAAAGACACAGGGTATCAGAATGGATAAAAAAACAAAACCCATCTATATGTTGTCTACAAGAAACACATTTTAAGTCTGAAGACACCTCCAGATTTAAAGTGAGGGGATGGAAAAGAATTTACCATGCTAATGGACATCAGAAGAAAGCAGGAGTGGCAATCCTTATAGCATATCAATTAGATTTTAAGCCAAAGACTATAAGAGATGAGGAAGGACACTATATCATACTCAAAGGGTCTGTCCAACAAGAAGATCTAACAATTTTTAATGCCTATGCTCCCAACGTGGGAGAAGCCAACTATATAAACCAATTAATAACAAAAATCAAAGAAACACATCAACAATAATACAATAATACTAGGGGACTTTAACACTCCCCTCACTGAAATGGACAGATCATCCAAGCAAAAGATCAACAAGGAAATAAAGGCCTTAAATGACACACTCGACCAGATGGACATCACAGATATATTCAGAACATTTCATCCCAAAGCAACAGAATACACATTCTTCTCTAGTGCACATGGAACATTCTCCAGAATAGATCACATCCTCGGTCCTAAATCAGGACTCAACCGGTATAAAAGATTGGGATCATTCCCTGCATATTTTCAGACCACAATGCTCTGAAGCTAGAACTCAATCACACGAGGAAGTTTGGAAAGAACCCAAATACATGGAGACTAAACAGCATTCTTCTAAACAAATGAATGGATCAACCAGGAAATTAAAGAATAATTGAAAAAAATCATGGCAACAAATGATAATGAAAACACAACGATTCAAAATCTGTGGGACACAATTAAGGCAGTCCTGAGAGGAAAATATATAGCGGTATAAGCCTTTCTCAAGAAACAAGAAAGATCTCAAGTACACAACCTAACCCTACACCTAAAGGAACTGGAGAAAGAACAAGAAAGAAACCCTAAACCCAGCAGGAGAAGAGAAATCATAAAGATCAGAGCAGAAATCAATGAAATAGAAACCAAAAAAATAACAATAGAACAAATCAACGAAACTAGGAGCTGGTTCTTTGAAAGAATTAATAAAATTGATAAACCCCTGGCCAGACTTATCAAAAAGAAAAGAGAAAGGACCCAAATAAATAAAATCATGAATGGAAGAAGAGAGATCACAACTAATACCAAAGAAATACAAACAATTATAAGAACATACTATGAGCAACTCTACACCAACAAATTTGACAATCTGGAAGAAATGCATATATTCCGAGAAACATATAAATTACCACAACTGAACCAGGAAGAAATAGAAAGCCTGAACAGACCCATAACCAGTAAGGAGATTGAAACAGTCATTTAAAATCTCCAAACAAAAGCCCAGGGCCAGATGGCTTCCTGGGGAATTCTACCAAACTTTAAAGAAGAACTAATTCCTATTCTCCTGAAACTGTTCCAAAAAGTAGAAATGGAAGGAAAACTTCCAAACTCATTTTATGAAGCCAACATCACCTTGATCCCAAAACCAGACAAGGATCCCATCAAAAAAGAGAGCTATAGACCAATATCCTTGATGAACACAGATGTGAAAATTCTTACCAAAATACTAGCCAATAGGATTCAACAGTACATTAAAACGATTATTTACCACGACCAAGTGGGATTTATTCCAGGGCTGCAAGGTTGGTTCAACATCCGCAAATCAGTCAATGTGATACAACACATCAATAAAAGAAAGAACAAGAACCATATGATACTCTCAATAGATACTGAAAAAGCATTTGACAAAGTACAGCATCCCTTCCTGATCAAAACTCTTCCAAGTGTAGGGACAGAGGGCACATACCTCAATATTATCAAAGCCATTTATGAAAAACCCACCGCAAATATCATTCTCAATGGAGAAACACTGAAAGCTTTTCCGCTAAGGTCAGGAACACGGCAGGGATGTCCATTATCACCACTGCTATTCAACATAGTACTAGAAGTCCTAGCCTCAGCAATCAGACAACAAAAGGAAATTAAAGGCATCCAAATTGGCAAAGAAGAAGTCAAACTATCACTCTTTGCAGATGATATGATACTATATGTGGAACACCCAAAAGACTCCACTCCAAAACTGCTAGAACTTGTACAGGAATTCAGTAAAGTGGCAGGATATAAAATCAATGCACAGAAATCAGTTGCATTTCTCTACACCAACAACAAGACAGAAGAAAGAGAAATTAAGGAGTCAATCCTATTTACAATTGCACCCAAAACCATAAGATACCTAGGAATAAACCTAATCAAAGAGGCAAAGAATCTATACTCAGAAAACTATAAAGTACTCATGAAAGAAATTGAGGAAGACACAAAGAAATGGAAAAGTGTTCCATGCTCCTGGATTGGAAGAAAAAATATTGTGAAAATGTCTATGCTACCTAAAGCAATCTACACATTTAATGCAATTCCTATCAAAATACCATCCATTTTTTTCAAATAAATGGAACAAATAATCCTAAAATTTATATGGAACCAGAAAAGACCTCGAATAGCCAAAGGAATGTTGAAAAAGAAAGCGAAAGTTGGTGGCATCACAATTCCAGACTTCAAGCTCTATTAAAAAGCTGTCATCATCAAGACAGCATGGTACTGGCACAAAAACACACACATATCAATGGAACAGAACAGAGAGCCCAGATATAGACTCTCAACTCTATGGTCAACTAATCTTCGACAAAGCAGGAAAGAATGTCCAATGGAAAAAAGACAGCCTCCTCAATAAATGGTGTTGGGAAAATTGGACAGCCACATGCAGAAAAATGAAATTGGACCATTTCTTTACACCACACATGAAAATAGACTCAAAATGGATGAAGGACCTCAATGTGAGAAAGGACTCCATCAAAATCCTTGAGGAGAACACAGGCACCAACCTCTTCGACCTCAACCGCAGCAACATCTTCCTAGGAACATCGCCAAAGGCATGGGAAGCAAGGGCAAAAATGAACTATTGGGATTTTATCAAGATCAAAAGCTTTTGCACAGTAAAGGAAACAGTTAACAAAACCAAAAGACAACTGACAGAATGGGAGAAGATATTTGCAAATGATATATCAGATAAAGGGCTAGTGTCCAAAATCTATAAAGAACTTAGCAAACTCAACACCCAAAGAACAAATAATCCAATCAAGAAAGGGGCAGAGGACATAAACAGACATTTCTGCAAAGACATCCAGATGGCCAACAGACACATGAAAAAGTGCTCCATATCACTCAGCATCAGGGAAATACAAATCAAAACCACAATGAGATATCACCTCACACCAGTCAGAATGGCTAAAATTAACAAGTCAGGAAATGACAGATGCTGGCGAGGATGCGGAGAAAGGGGAACCCTCCTACACTGTTGGTGGGAATGCAAGCTGGTGCAGCCACTCTGGAAAACAGCTTGAAGGTTCCTCAAAATGTTGAAAATAGAACTACCCTATGACCCAGCAATTGCACTACTGGGTATTTATCCCAAAGATACAAATGTAGTGATCTGAAGGGGCACGTGCACCTGAATGTTTATAGCAGCAATGTCCACAATAGCCAAAGTATGGAAAGAACCTAGATGTCCATCAACAGATGAATGGATAAAGAAGAGGTGGTATATATACACAATGGAATACTATGCAGCCATCAAAAGAAATGAAATCATGCCATTTGCGACGACATGGATGGAACTAGAGCGTATCATGCTTAGCGAAATAAGTCAAGTGGAGAAAGACAACTATCATATGATCTCCCTGATATGAGGAAGTGGTGATGCAACATGGGGGCTTAAGGGGATAGGAGAAGAATAAATGAAACAAGATGGGATTGAGAGGGAGACAAACCATAAGTGACTCTTAATCTCACAAAACAGAGGGTTGCTGGGGGGAGGGGGGTTGGGAGTGGGAGGAGGTTATGAACATTGGGGAGGGTATGTGCTTTGGTGAGTGCTGTGAAGTGTGTATACCGGGCGATTCACAGACCTGTACCCCTGGGGATAAAAATATATTATATGTTTATAAAAAATAAAAAATTAAAAAAATTTTAAAAAAGAAATAAAGAAAAAAAATTCCACTTACATTAGCATCAATAACAATAGAATACCTAGGAATAAATTTAACCAAGGAGGAGAAAGATCTATGTACTGAAAAAGGCAATACATTAAAGAAACTGAAGACACAAATAAATGGAAAGATATCTCACATTCGTGAAGAATATTAAAGAATATTATTAAAATTCCCATATCACCCAAAGCCATCTGTAGATTCAGTTCAATCCCTATCAAAATTCCAAAGGCATTTTTCACAGAAATGGAACAAATAATCCTAATTTTTTTTATAGAACTACAAAAGACCTTGGACAGCCAAAGCAATATGGATAAAGTACAAAGCTGGAAGCATCACACTCCCTGATTTCAGACTGTTTACAAATCCATAGCAATCAAATCAGTATGGTACTAGCATTGAAAACAGACACATAGATCAATGGAACAGAATAAATAGCCCATGTATATACATGGTCAATTAATTTATGGCAAAGAATACAAAAACCAAGAATATACAATGAGGAAAGGGTGGTCTCTTCCATAAACTGGGTAGCCACATGCAAAAGAATGAATCAGTAGCACTCTACTATACCATACATAAAAATCAACTCAAAATGGATTATTAAAGATTTGAATGTAAAACTTGAAATCATAAAACTCCTGAAGAAACATAAGCTTAACTTCCTTGACATCCATCTGAGTGACAGTTTTTTTGGATTTGACACCAAAAGCAAAAGGCAACAAAACAGACAAGTGGGACTACATCAAACTAAAAAGCTTCTGCCCAGCAAAGGAAACCATCAACAAAATGAAAAGGAAACCTACAAAAAGGGACAAAATATTTGCAAAACATATACCTGAGTAAGTGGTTAGTATCCAATATACATAAAGAACTCATACAATTCAATAGCAAATAAATAATCCAATTAGAAATAGGCAGAGGATCTAAACAGACATTTTTCCAAAAAAAGACATATCGAACAACAGGCACATGATAAGGTACATAAAAGTTACAGCATATGGAATACAGTCAATGGTATCGCAATAGCACTGTATGGTGGTCGATGATAGCTATACTTGTGGTGAACAATGCATACAGAGCTGTCGAATCATATGAAACTAATGTGTGTCAACTACACATCAATAAAACCAACAAACCAAAAAAAAAAAAAACCCTCAATGGATAGGGAAAAAAAAGAAGAATATGAGCCAAGATGGGGGGAACTGTGTTAATATGAGTGTAGGGGCTATTAATACAAGTACACAGACATAGAAGGAGATTGGTCCAGTTCACACCCCATTGTGCTCCAATCCTGATTCCATTCTTGTGAAGAACAATAAGCTCACCCAGAGATGAACATTCTTGTATACAATGAACATGTGAAATGCTTGAGTTGTTTAGGATAGAGAATATTTAGGGGAAAGATGGCTGTCTCCAGTTGTCCTACACTGGGTGAGGTGCCAGATGGCCAACCCAAGACCAGTTAGTAAAAGTCAGAGGGAAACCATATGATAATTGAGAAGGGAGTTGAGGGAAATTGGAGGGGGAGATGAACCACGAGAGACTATGGATTCTGAAAAACAATCTGAGGGTATTGGAGGGGCAGGGGGTGGGAGGTTGGGGGGGGCCTGGTGGTGCTATTATGGAGGGCACATATTACATGGAACACTGGGTGTGGTGCATAAGCAATGAATTCTGTTACACTGAAAAGAAATTAAGTTTAAAAAAAAAGTCGGAGGGAAAGCAGACTTCAGCTTATTATAATAAAGAGTTGGTAAACACTTAGAGCTCTCTAAGTAGGGAAAGACTGAAACACAAAACAGTATGTTAAAACCACTTGAAGTTTTAATCAGAGATTAGAAGACCACCTGGAAAGAATATTTTCAAATATGTGTACAATGTAGAGAATTGGGACAGTTGGCTCCAAGATCCCTCCTGACTCTGTAATTCTACATCTTTGAATGGGATTTTGCTAAGACTCCTATATACTAACCCCCAACACACACACATGCTCCCCTCTTACACAGTTAAGTATGCTTCACTTACTGTGTACACTACTGAAACATTTTTCCTAGAGAAAAGGATAGTCATCTACTACAATAAAATACTTTTTATTTATTATTTTGCAGTTTGTGAACAGTGGTATTTAAATGAGACTCTGCCATTTGTTCCTCAAAACAGTCCCATGATATGGATAGAGCCAGAGTTTTTTCTTTCTCTCATACACGCACATATATGCAAATGTGTGTATGTGTTCAGACATGAATACACAAAAATGCATACACAGACCCATGCCAAAATACACAGCCAAGGTGAATTTGAATTTTTACTGTGATCATAACTGTTGCTTATCAACGTAGTTATTTGCTATTTTTAAAAGTCAATCCAGTGAAATATGAATAAGATCCACAGGTTTTGCCAATGTCAATTTTCTGGTTTTAATATCATGCAACAGTTTTACAAGATGCTAATATTACGTGAAGCTGGGTAAAGAGTGCACAGGACCTCCCTGTACATTTCTTTTCCACTTCCTGTGAACCTACAGTCATTTCCAAATAATTTTTTTTTTAAATAGAGAGAGCCCAAGAAAATCAAACTAAAACATGACATCCCACTGGCATTCATGAGAGAGAGGACAAGTAGGGCAGAGAAAGGCAGAAGATGGGAAATAAAAAGCACAAGAACTTTAAAAATAAGTCACATTGAAAAAATAAATTAGAAAAATAAAAATAATTCATAATGAAAACAGGCCTAAAAGATTTTAAAAACAAACAAGTGGGACTACATCAAAATAAAAAGCTTCTGCAAAGCAAACCATCAACAAAATGAAAAGGCAAACTGCTTGGGGCACCTGGTTGGCTCACTGGGTTAAGCCTATGCCTTCGGCTCAGGTCATGATCAAGCCCCACATCAGGCTCTCTGCTCCACAGGGAGACTTGCTTTCCCCTCTCTCTTTGCCTACTTGTGATTTCTCTCTATGTCAAATAAATAAATAAAATCTTAAAAAAAAAAAAAAGGCAAACTACCAAAAGAAAGAAAATATTAGCAAATCATATTCTAATACTCAAAATACATAAAAACTCCTATGATTCAAGAGCAAATAAGCAATCCAGTTAAAAAAGAGCAGAGAGGGGCGCCTGGGTGGCTCAGTGGGTAAAGCCTCTGCCTTCGGCTTAGGTCATGATCCCAGGGTCCTGGGATCGAGCCCCGCATCGGGCTCTCTGCTGGGCGGGAGCCTGCTTCCCTTCCTCTCTCTCTGCCTGCCTTTCTGCCTGCTTGTGATCTCTGTCTTTCAAATAAATAAATTTTTAAAATCTTTAAAAAAAAAAAAAAAGGCAGAGATATGTAAGTACTGTGAAGTGTGTAAGCCTGATGACTCAGAGACCTGTACCCCTGGGGCAAATAATACATTGTATGTTAATAAAAATAATTAATAAATTAAAAATGCATTTTAAAAAAAGGGTAGAGGATCTGAGCAGACATTTTTCCTAAAGACATTCAGGCCAACAGATGCATGAAAATGGGTTCAATATCATTAATCATCAAGCAAACACAAATCAAAACCACAATGAGACCTGTTAGAATGGCTATCACCAAAAGCCAAGGTAACAAATGCGTGAGGATGTGGAGAAAAAGGAAACCTTTGTGCACTGTTGGTGGGAATCCAAACTGGTGCACCCACTCTGGAAAACAATATGGAAGTTCCTCAAAAAATTAAAAATGGAAATAACATGTGACCTACCAATTCCACTTTAAGGTATTTATCCAAAGAAAATAAAAACACTAATTCAAGAAGACATATGCATCCCTATCTTCAGTGCATTATTCCTAATGGCCAATATATGGAAACTTAGTGTCCATCAATGGATTAATAAAGAAAAATGTGGTATATATACATAATGGAATATTATTCGGCCATAAAAAAGAATGAAATCTTGCTATGTGCAACATGGATGAACCCTGAGAGTATTATGCTAAGTGAAAC
Source organism: Mustela erminea (assembly GCF_009829155.1). Classification (NCBI taxonomy): domain Eukaryota; kingdom Metazoa; phylum Chordata; class Mammalia; order Carnivora; family Mustelidae; genus Mustela; species Mustela erminea. The sequence continues at coordinate 52,845,988 of NC_045622.1, read as the reverse complement.
AAGTCAGAGAAAGACAGACAGCATATAATCTCATTTATATGTGAAATCTTAAAAAAATAAAACAAAACAAAAAACAAAAATCAAGCTCACATATACAAAGAACAGACTGGTGGTTGCCAGAGGCAGGGGGCAGTAGGAAGGCAAAATGTGTGCAGGGAGTCAAAAGGTACAAATTTCCAGTCATAAAATAAATAAGTCATGGGGATATAACTCACAACATGGTAACTATAATTAATAATACTGTATTGTACATCTGAAAGTTGCTAAGAGAGTAAATTTTAAAAGATCTCCTCATAAGAAAAAAAGTTTGCAACTATGTATGGTGACAGATGTTAACTAGGCTTATGTGATGATTATTTTGCAATATATACAAACATGAAACAAATGTGTTGTATACCTAAAATTAACATAATGTTGTGTGTCAATTAAACCTCAATTTAAAAACAAAGTGTTGTGGCACCTGGGTGGCTCAAGTAAGTTAAACGTTTGCCTTTGGCTCAGGTCATGACCCCAGGGTCCTGGTATCAAGCCCTGCATCTGGCTTCTTGTTCAGAAACTGCTTCTCCCTCTGCCCCTCCCCCTGCTCAAGCTCACTCTCTTTCACTCTCTCAAATAAAAATCTCTTTTTAAAAAAAGTGTTGGTGAGGATATAGAGAAAGGATAACACTTGTGCACTGCTGGTGGGAATATAAACTGGCACAGCCACTGTGGTAACAGTATGAAGCTTCCTCAAAAAAATTAAGAATAGAACTACCATACAATTCAGCAATTCCACGTCTGGGTATTTATCCAAAGGAAATGAAAACATTAACTCAAAAAGATATGTAACCCCCATAAGCTTTGTAGCATTATTTACAACAGCCAAGACACGGAAACAACCTAAGAGTCTACTGGTAGATGAATTTATAAAAGATATGTGGGGTGTGTGTGTGTATTTCTAAAAAGAAAATGAATTACACAAGTTTTAGCACTTAATGATTAAATTAAAACAAAACAAATCCTATCTAGAAAATTAACAAAAATTATTCAAAATAAGAACGGTTAATGTTATCAACCACAGGTTATAATAGAAACTCTCAGGGCTCCTTGATTGAGCATCCAACTCTTGATCTAGGCTCAGGTCATGACCTCAGGGTCATGAGACTGAGTCCCAACTTGGCCACCTCCACTCAGGCAAACACACACACATGTGTGCTCTCTCTCTCACTAAAACAAACAAACAAACAAAACCCAGAAACTCTCATATATCTGTCATGAATGAAAATCACTACCTTCTTTTGAGTAAGTACTTCAGCAACAGGCATAATGAATACTACAAATATTTATTCTTCTTGACTCAATAACACTACTTGTGGAAATCTAGTCTAAGACCTATGTCAGAATACAAAGCTTTCTCTGCACTCCTATTTCATAAAAACAAAAAAATTGGAAACATAATGCATAATAATAAGTGTTTAAGTGTATTACAGCATCCTCATGTCATGAAATATTTTGCAACCATTTTAAATGATACTCAGTTATTAGTAATTTGTCAAAATCTTTCTTACTATCTTAAATGAAAAGGAAAAACAAAATTACATGTTCTGTATGGTATAAATGCAATAATATAAAAACAAGTGTAGAAAAAAATGCTGGGAAATATACCAACGAGTGATTGTCACTCAAGAATAAGACAAAGCAGATTTCTATATTTTTCAAATTTTTATATTTAAAATAATAAACCAGGGGTGCCTGGGTGGCTCAGTCGGTTAAGTGTTCAACTCTTGATTTTGGCTCAGGACATGATTTCAGGGTTATGAGATCAAGTCCCAGGCTGTGTGTGTGTGTAGCCTGCTTATGATTTTCTCTCTCTCTCCACCCCCTCTTCAAACAAAACAAAACAAAACACATTTTACTTCTATTATAGTAAAGCTTAATTGTATTCCATTTAAAAAATTTAAAAAGCCTCATATCCAAACATACCCCTTTCTCAGCCAAATACCAAATAGTGGGTAAGTTTGCAATCATCAGGCCAGAGAAACTGGAATTGCTGGGAGCAGTCCAGGATGAAGAATTTGGCCAGGAAAGGATGCCCAGAAGGACACCCATTTCTGTGTTCAGAGTCCTAGGAAGCTCCCTGGGGACAGAAGAGGCAGAGGCCAGAGGTGAGGCAGAGACATGAGGGTTCATGGACAGAGATCATGAAGACCAAGTGTAGGCATCAGTAGCCCAGACAAAAAGACTGAGGAACAAGGTTTCAGAGAGTCTGGAATAGCTTCCCACTGCACCAGATTCAGTCTCAATGTGGACGGTTAGCATCACAAGTGGTGGTGCTGAGCATCCTTCCTCCAAGCCAGAGTCAGGCCTCTCACCCAGCCACTGTCGAAAGACCAATTTTGTGATCCTCCCTCTTATGCCACCCAATCTTTTCAGCCTGAGGTACAATTCAGGTCGTCCACAAACCAAAGAGCCCCTATAGAAATGAAAATACAAAACATGAAACTCACCAGTCAAAGCCAAAGTACTCATTCGAAGTTTCTATCCACACAAACAGCAAAATCAAAGACAGCAAAAATGAAGTAATCAGAAATGGGTAAAATAACTTCTCTCTCTGGGAAGAGAAAGAAAAAAGTATAAATTAGTTCCATGTATCCATGTTACCTCAGCAGTGTCTATATACACTTGTCAAAGTTCTGCAGAGTTGCAATGCCATGCATTATCCTCAGGAGGCTGGAGTGACCACTGTAGTCTCTTTACCCCTATGGAATTTTGTATAAGCTTATTTAGAACATGTATTACACTTAACTGCAATTACATGTTTATCTGTTTGTATTCAGTGAGACAGTTTCTTCTCTGAGGAATAGGAACTTCAGTTACACACCTCCATCCTGCCAATATCTAGCAGTTTCCAGTTTCTTTTTTTTAACTACTTAAAAACTTATTTGTATTGATTTTATTTTTTCAGTGTTCCAAGATTCATTATTTATGCAACACACCCAGTGCTCCATGCAATATGTGCCCTCCTTAATACCCACCACCAGGCTCAGCCAACCCCCTACCCTCTTCCCTCTAAAACCTTCAGTTTGTTTCTCAGAGTCCACAGTCTCTCACGGTTTGTCTCCCCCTCCAATTTCCCCCAATTCATTTTTCCTTTCCTTCTCCTAATGTCCTCAATGTTATTCCTTATGCTCCACAAGTAAGTGAAACCATATGATAATTGACTTTCTCTGCTTGACTTACTTCACTCAGCATTGAGATACCACCTCAGTTAGAACGGCCAAAATCAACAAGACAGTAAACGACGTTTGTTGGAGAGAATATGGAGAAAGGGGAACCCTCTTACAGTGTTGGTAGAAATATAAGTTGGTGGAGCCACTTTGGAAAACAGTGTGGAGATTCCTTAAGAAATTAAAAATAGAGCTACCCTATGACTCTAGCACAGTTTTTTTTTTTTCTTCTCTTTTCTAGCACCATTTCTTAAATGCAGCTGGCTCTTACCAATCATCTGCTGCTTTCATCCTCCCCTCCATCTACCAAACATTCGTTTGCTGACTCATTCATTGAGTAATTCATTCAATCATCACTCACTGGTTCATTTAGTCACTGACCTACCCAAATTTGGGGGACAAGGGACAGGTTAGGGAATAAAGCTTTTTTTTTTTTTTTTTTTTTTTTTGAGTAGCTACCTTGTGCCAATACAATGCTAGAAATTTCATAAACTATCTTCATTTGATTTCTTTTTCAATATGGCCATATAAATTAGGTATTCTTAATCTTATTTTGCAGAAGAACCAAAGCTCAGAGAGGTAAAGTAATTGGCTCACGGTCACACAACCAAGAAGTGGCAGGGACACTGCCCAGATCTCTGAACCTAAAGCCAAGGTGGAGGATATCTTCCTAGAGGAGGTGTTCAAAAAGCCCTGAAGACAACCCCCTTCACTGAAAGTCACATCATAAACCAGTCATACCAGACGTTGCCAAATCCTTCCTGGGAATGTTAGGTTTGGGTTGCTATCTGAGTTATAATCTTAACACTTCCTTATCACCTGAAAAAGAATTCTGCCTCTTTGGGACACTACATTTAATCAGTTGACACTGGACAGAATAATCCCTGCCCTGACTAAATTATGGCATTACTGGGAAAAGCAAAAACAAAGAAATAAAATGAAAAATGTAGAAACTGTGTTCTAAAAAGATGAGAGACATTACAGCTATCAAGATGCACTTTCTGAGTGTAGGAGGGTGAAGAACACAGGATCTTTGACTCAGAACTTACACTCTACTAAATCTTACATGGACTTTTAAAAATCTATCAGATAGAGGCACCTGGGTGGCTCGATGGGTTAAAGCCTCTGCCTTTAACTCAGGTCGTGATCCCAGGGTGCTGGGATCAAGCCCCATGTCGGGCTCTCTGCTTAGTGGGGAGCCTGCTTCCACCTCTCTCTTTCTCTGCCTGCCTCTCTGCCTGCTTGTGATCTCTGTCTGTCAAATAAATAAATAAATAAAATCTTAAAAAAAAAAAGTATCAAATAATGTCATTACCCTGCTCAAAACACTGCCAGAGCTTCCTATTGTACTAAGGTACCATCAAACTGCCTACCATGGCAACAAGGCCCTCCATGATCAACCCCTGTCCATCCCTGACCTCATCCCATCCTACAAACTCCATTTCTAAATGCCAGCCACACTGGCCTTCTTTTTGTTTCTAGAATATAACCGAATTTGCTTCCACCTCAAAACCTTTGTACTGTCTGGTGCCTCTGCCTGGAATACTTTTGCCCCAGATGTACATATGGCTGACTCTACCTCTCCATTTAGGAGACCGTTCCCATGACACTTTTTCAAAGAGGTCTTCTCCCACCACTCTCTCATCCCAGGTTCTAACACAGTTTCCTGTTTATTATCTTCAAAGCTCTTATCACAATCTGAAATAATCTTTCTTCATTTACTGTCTACTAACTAATTCGTCCCACTAGATTATAATCTGCAGGAGGGCTGAGGCCTTAATTGTCTTAATTCACTGTGGCAAATAGTAAGTGTTCCAATGGATGAATAAATCCATTTCCTTATTTTGATTCTCATTGTTACCATTCTTGCTCAAGCATTTTCAAAGGCTCCTCACTGTTTATAAGAGAAAATTCAAATACTTTAACTTGACACAAAGATGTTTCATAATTTGATCAAAATATTCCTTTCTACCCTCCTACTTACCATCATTTCACATGTCCCTACTTCAACACTGGAAATTTGTTTTTCCTAAGCACACTACTGTGCTTCTCTGTCCCTTGACTTCTAACTACCTCATTCCCTCTACCCACAGTCCCTTGTACCCATATTTCTGTATGTGAAAGATCTCTTCCACAAGTCAGTCACTCCAAGAAGAGTAATAAAATAGCTAACATTTATTGGAGGTTAAGTGTGTGACAAGCACAATTCTAAGTGTCTTCAACATATTACCTCTCCCATCCCCACAACAAATCCTATTTATGGGTACTACTATTCCACCTCCATTATTCTAATAAGGCATGTAAAGCACCAGATGTTAAGTTACTTGCCCAAGGTAACACAGTGGTAAAGCTCTAATTTGGAGATAGTCAAGGGTAAAGCCATAAATTGAATCCAGGCAGTCTTTTCCCAAAACACAAGGATAGTTCTTACCCTATATGCTATACTCCTTTCCCTCAGCAGAAATGGGGCCTTGAGAATTATCTAGGAACCTTAGGAATTATCTAGTTAAATTCCCTAACTGTAGAGAGGCTGGGAGATCTCACATAACCAGTCCAAGGGCAGAGTGGGATATAGTATCCAAACAGGCTCTAGTCCAGGAATTTTTCCATAATACCACACTGACTCAAATACCACCCTGCGCACAAAGCCTCCCTTTTCCTTCTCTTAGTACATGGTAACTCCCATGTAACTTACTGCCTCATCTCTAGTAAGGTTCTGTTGAATCAATTCACTCTTCTCCATCTTTACCATCACTCTAATCCAGACCACCAACATCTCTTACCTTATATACTGCTATCACTTTCTCTTTGAAGGCAAAGATGTCTCCCTCCCTGTTTCATACCTTCCAATGCATTCTCCACACGATCAAATAATCATTCCAAAACACAGATCAGGCAACATCTGCTTACCATCTTTAGGGACTCTTTATGTCCTACATGGCAGAGATCAAATTCTTAAAACCAAATAACACTGGTCCCATCTCCCTCTCTAGCTTTGCTTCCTATCACTTTGCCATTTGTATCCTCTGTTCAACTTAAGGTAAACCTTATACCTGACTCCTCCAAAATGATTTCTTCTGCCATCCCCTAATCCTTACCTACCCAATTCTTAATCACCTTTCACCTTCTATATGAAGTATTTTCAACCCTTCCCTTGGCACATGGAGGCATGTATGCATATACACATACACACATAAATACTCTCAGTATTTTAAGACTGTATTGTGCTTGTCTCTTCCACCAAGGGACTATGAACTGCTTGAGAGCAGGAATCATATCAAAGCCATTTGTTATTCCCAGTCACTAGTATATATACTAGTCCTTATCAGCTATAGGTGGATAGAACAACTAGGAAGGTAAGATATAGGAGACAGAAGAACACTTCTACTAATCTAGGAAAACCTCCCATTTCTACCCCCTTTCCTGTGTTTCCCATCATAGGCATAAGAAACTAGTAATCTAACTGGTCAGAATTTCAGAGCCTGGTTGGACTGTGTTTATAAGTACATGAAGTTTTAGGATATGGCCCTCCTCTTATCCCTTCAGTGTGCTCATCATTTGGTCTTTTATATCAAACAGCCACCAGAGAATCGCAACATATAACCAAGAGTTTAAAGTAACAGGCCCTCAATAAGGCTAGGCCACATGCTACCACTCAGTCTTACTAAAGTTTTTCATTAAGGAAACTCAAGCATTAGTCTGACCAATAATAAAGGAATACCTTGTTTCCCACTTGCTGTTATTTTCCTCATAAACACAGCTCTTTGAGAAACTTACAATGAAGAGAGAATTAAAGATTCAGGCATTCTTGTAATTCCTAGTCAAAAACATCTAATTGTACTAAACTTCACTTTTTCAAAGCTAAATAAATGAATGAGAACAAAAGTAAATCAATGAGTAAATGAATAACATAAAAGAGATAGTTTAAAAAAAAAAAAAAAAGAAGCAAATGAAAGTGAAAGAAGATGAGGAAAACAAGCATGTGTTTCTATAAGGTTAACTCTGGCTCCAGAACTTTTCAGGAGGCTTTTCATCAAAGAACTAGAGCCCTACCATGCCCTTGTCCTGGAGACTCTAATGAGCTCTTATGGGCAGGGACCAGCCCACGTTCCCCACATCTGAGAAAGTATGGTACAACTCCTTCCCATGTCTCTATACCCAAGAGCAGCAGCAGGGTCCAGGTAAAGACTTTTTCTCCTGCTTGACCTGCCACTCGCAGGTGTAGCAACCAGTAATCAAGGTGATATAGCATTGTCGGTTGCAGCCACATAGGATCCATGGATAATGCCTTTTCACTCTTCTCTGGCTCCCAGGCTCAATCCTGTTGCCCTTAAGCATGGTGCACCTTCTTGCTGAAATGACAAATAAAATTATTAGAATCTAAAAGCTCCTTCAAAAGTTTCCTACCTCATTGCTCTACAGAAAATTCCATCAAAAAAAGATAGATTTTAAAGTTTTTAATCTAGGATAATGCACTGGATTCAGTGGATGAGTAGAGCTTCATCCCCCTTTACCACTAACTTGTTTAGTATTTACTGCAGTCATGCACCATTCAAGGTTTAGTTTTCTTACCCCTAAAATGGGATCATATTGTCTGCCCTAGGCAACTAATAAATGCTGAAAGCATTAGATAATATATACAAATTATAATTAGATAATATATACAAATATGTTTTTTCAACTACAATGTGCTCTTGAAATAACTTGAGAGCATGGGTGAGGTATGAGAAAAATATAATCATTGACTAATAAGTGACTCAGATATATAGCTGCCTGCCCCATCACTTATGCTCCTCTCTCATTGGAATTAGTTAGGGTTAGCCTCAATTTAAATGATGGAATTTTCAAAATAGCAATGGCTGAAATAAGACAAGTTTGTTTTTTCTTTTGTCAACAAAAATATTTTAAAAATTATGTGGTACGAGGCTTCACAGTGTCATTAAGAACCCAGACATCTTCCATCTTTTTGTTCCACAGCAGCACAGGGCTCCCTTCTCAGGGTCCAAAATGGCTGCTGCTTGAGCTGTATCTATCATTCTAAATTCCAACAAGGATAAAGGAAGAAGAACAAAGAAGGATATTCCCCCTTACTTTAAGGACACTTAAAGAAGTTGAACATTACATTTTACTGGCAGACAGGGGTTTTTCTTACTAGGAAAAGGAAAGAAAGGAAGGAAGGAAGAATGAAAGAGGGAGGGAGGGAAGGAGATATTGAGCTATATCTAGCTGTTACTACTGAATTTTCTCACCCTACTTTAATAGGACACTTTCAGATAAAATTCGTGTGGAATTAGGGGGAAAAAAAACAAAAACAAAAACAAAACCCCCTAAGTATTTAAGAATAAACAAACAAGAAGTCTTAAAGGGCCTGATCCCAGGCATGGTCTCTACCCCTGAAAACTTTCTGTTGTGCTCCACCCTGTTTTTCTGTGAAAGGTAGTGCTGTAGTTCAGAGTGCATAGTGTCAACATAGACTTCTGGCAAAAAATGTGAGTAACAGGGACTGGAGTAACCTTCCCAGCTTAAGTAACTAAAAAACCTGGGGAAAATATGAAAGAAAGGTTTTCACACAGTGGACAATAGGCAGTGAAGGACAGCAACCTTTGATACTAATCAGTACATGCTTAGTAAGAAATTATTGACGTTAGAAAAAGAATCACACAAAACGAGGTGGTTAGACATTTAGAGCTCACAAAAGGCTGGGAATAGTTGGTGTTTCCTTCAGAGCAGAAAAACCTTATAATACATAGGCACTTAGAAGCATACTCAGAAGGGTATTGCCTCAATAGTGGGGGGGAAAAATTAGGCCTACATTAAAGGCTACTACTAGGGACAATGGCCTAGCCAAACGAAGTTTAAATATGAGACTCAAGGGTGCCTGGGTGGCTCAGTCGGTTAAGCATCTGCCTTCAGCTCAGGTCATGATCCCAGAGTCCTGGGATTGAGTCCCACATTGAACCCACTGGTTCTCTGTCCCTCCCCTGGCTTGTTCTCTCACTCTCTCTCAAATAAATAAATAAGTTTAAAAAATGATCTGCAAGATAGTAAAAATGTTTCCAAATAACTTGGCTCTGTTCTGAAACAAAGATCAGAATAAAAACAAACCAAACAAACAAACAAACAAACAAGAGAAGTAGCCAACAAAACAAAATTCTCAATGCCTAATATCCAATCAAAAATTACCAGGAACATAAAAAAGAGAATGCACCCATATGGAGGGAAAAAACTATCAACAACTCAGAAATGTCTCAGGTGATATAATTAGCAGGGTAGGACACCAAACATTTTTACAACTGTATTCAATATGTTGAGGACAGTAGAAGAAAATAAACATGTTAAGGAGAAACAGGGAAGGTATTTTTAAGATATGTAAACTGGGGGCACCTGGGTGGCTCAGTAGGTTGGCCTCTGCCTTCAGCTCAGGTCATGGTCTCAGGGTCCTGGGATCAAGCCCTGCATCGGCTGTCTGCTCTGCAGGGAGCCTGCTTCCTCCTCTCTCTCTGCCTGCCTCTCTGCCTACTTGTAATCTCTCTCTGTCAAATAAATGAATAAAATCTTTTTTAGAGATGAAAGACATAGTGTCTGAGATGAAAAGTACACTGCAAGGATTAATAGCAGATTAGATACTACAAAAGAAAGAATTAGAGAATTTGAGAATTTTTTTTTAAATGAAGAGATCAACTGTGAGCTACACAATAACTATAAGCAGTCTAATATAATCATGCCTGGAATCCCTAAAAGGCGGGGGGTGGGGGGCGGAGGTGAGAAAGGAATAAACACAATATCTAAAAAATTAATGGCCAAAATGTTTCCAAATATGATGAAAACTATAAACCTACAGAGCCAAGAAGCACGCCAAACCCTAAGGAAAAGTACACACAGCAAACTATAAGACACATCATAATCAAGATGCTTAAAAACACTAGTAAAGAGAAAATCTCACCACCAGCCAGAGAGGAAAGGTGTATTACATGTGGAATAAAGAGGACTTCTTGACATTTTTTTCAACAAAAATAATTTGTTGAAAACAATACAAGCCAAAAGACAGTGGAGCAACATCTTTAAGGAACTGAATAAAACACATTTAGCTAGAATTCAGCACTCATAATGAACAGTGTTAAAATATGAAAGTGAAAGGGCACCTGGTTGGCTTAGTTGGTTAAGCGTCTGCCTTCATCTCAGGTCATGGTCCCAGAGTCTGGGGACTGAGTCTTGAGTCAGTTTCCCTGCTCAGCATGGAGTCTGCTTCTCCCTCTCCACCCCTCCCCGCACTCGTATTTTCTCTCTCTCTCATTCACTCTCTAGTAAAAAACTGATTTATTTATCTGAGAGAGAGAGAGCATACAAACAGGGGAAATTAAGCAAATGCTTAATCAACTGAGCCACCCAGGTGCCCCCAATAAATAAAATCTTTAAAAAATTTTTTTAATTAAAGTGAAATAAAGACCTTTTGGATATTCAAAACTAGAAAAGAATTAATCACCAGCTGATTTGCACTACAAGAAATGTTAAGATCACCCAATATGAAAGCAAAAGCTACCAGGTGGAAATACACATTTACATAAAGAAATGAGGCACCAGAAATATTCAATATATGGGTGGATATAAAATAATGTTTTTCTTATTTATAAAATTACTTCAGAAGATAACTGACTGAAGCAAAAACAGTAACAATGAATATTTCCGCTTGTAACAATTGCAGCAGTAAAAGGTATGACAAGAGTTTAAAGGCCAGGAGCAGGAAAATGAAAGTGTACTGTTAATTCAGTTCTCATATGATATATGATGAGGTGGTATAATATAATTTAAAAGTAGACTCTGATAAGTTAAAGACATATACTGTACACCACGAGGTAAGAGAAAAGGGGTGTGTATATAATAAGCCAACAAAGAAAATAAAATGAAATCATAAATATTATTCAATCAAAAAGCAAGAAAAAAGTGAAAAAGGAACACAGAAGAATAGAAAGCAAGTGGTGAATCAAATTTAAACTTAAATATACCAGTAATTCCTTTAAATATAGTCTAAATGCTCCATGTTTAAAAAGAATTGAATGTGGCGCCTGGGTGGCTCAGTGGGTTAAGCCTCTGCCTTTGACTCAGATCATGATCCCAGGGTGCTGGGATCAAGCCCCGCATTGTGCTCTCTGCTCAGCAGGGAGCCTGCTTCCTCCTCTCTCTCTGCCTGCCTCTCCAACTACTTGTGATCTCTGTCTGTCAAATAAATAAAATCTTTAAAAAAAGTAAAAATAAAAAAATAAAAAATTGAAAATTGTCTAAGTGGATAAAAATAACAAAGCCCAACAATATGTTCTTTACAAGAATTTGGTTTGTTGTTACAGAAGGTAAAAGAATGGAAAGATTAGTGTCCCATTACCAAGACAACACCACATACCAATCAAAGATGAAACCTGAGTCACATGTGACAATAAGCATTTACTGCTCATACTCTGTTGATCTAGACTGGCCTTGGCTAGTATGACCGGAGTGACCTGGCTCTGTTCCATGTATGGCTCAACTGAGTTGGCCAGAGTATATTTTCCTGATGGTGGCAGTTGTCCAAGAGGGTAAGCTGTAATATGCAAATCCATCTCAAGGCTCTGCTGCAAAGGATGTCTTCAAGTCAAAATCAGAAGCAGAGTAAGTGAACTCACAGTAGGAGGGCATTATAAGTTATAAGGCAAAAGGAGTGTGAACACAAAAGGCATAACTAAAGGAAGGGTAAGAATTGGAGCCAAATAATACAATCTACCTCACTAGTTACCAGCAGATCAATACCTCGCTTGCTTTTTGCTTGAGGCAAACAGAATCAGTAAAGACAAAAAAGGACATTTCATAAAGATGCAAAATGACTAAAAAATAATTTCCAGTTCATAGGCACCCAATCACATGGCTTCTACAGGAGAAGTAGACAAATTCACAGACATGGTGGGAGATTTAGCATACTTCTCTCAATAAATGATCTAATAAGCAGACAAAAAAGTCTAAAAGGATATAGAAGATTTTATCAACTCGATTAACAAACTAATCTTAATTAACATTTATGGGACACTATACTCAATGACTGCAGAATGTATGTTCTTTCCCAAATTGAACATTTATCAAAAGTCATATATTGAACTACACAACTGGTTTTAATAAACTTCTAAGAATTGAAATCTTAAGAGCGTATTTTCTGACTATGGTGCAATTCAGCTAGGAATCAGTAAGAAAACGATAATTACAAAAATTCACATTTGGGAATTTCACACTATAAAAAACCCATGGTCTAAGGAAAATAATCACAATGGAAATGAGAAAAAGTCCAAATTGGCTGTTGTTGAAACTGTGATGAAACTACATGAATTTGGTGTGAGCAGCTGCAAATAGTGGTATGTCCAAGAACAAAACTTTGTGACAGGAAGGGTGGTATACTGCTAGAATACTGAACTAAAGGCAGTATTTTAACCAGAATCATTACCACAATTTCCCACACATCTACAGATCCTTGGAGTTCAATCATAATTAGGGAAAGATCAATAAACACTGTTTCCCTTCCAAACGTCCAGCACCCGGCCGACATCTCCACTTGGATTTCTCCCAGACATCTCAAAATTAATATATCCCACACTGAACCCCTGATTTTCCCTCCCAAACCTATTCCTTCTGAAATCTGTCGCATCTCAGCAAAGAGCACCACCGTTCACCCGGTGCTGGAGTCAAACACTAGAATGTGCTTGCCAGGATGAAGAAAGTAGAGCAAGACTTACGCTCCGTCCATGAGTAACTTGGAAAATGGGCAAGAAACAACATTTTCACACATTGAACACAGGCAGCGTCGGGCATGACCGCAGAGAGGGGAGAAACAAATGAGCAGAGCCGAACTTCCCACCAGGAGGGACTCACGGACAAGCCGACAGCAGGCCAGCCCTGGACGCCAGCCAAGCCACTGGGCCTGCCCGGCTTGTGCCCCACCGACAGGGACAGGGACAGGGACAGGGCCAAGTGGAAGCCCTTTGGCCTCAGTTGCCTCCCCAGAGCACAGGGCTAACGGCAGCTCCTGGCTGCCAGCTTGATAATATTTATGTAGCTTCCTATTCCTGGAGAGGCTTACGGGGGGAAGCACAGAGCTGGACATGTTACTTACGGCGACTTCAAAGCCTCAAACCCAAACACGACCTCCCTACTGGAGAAGACGAGCGTCTCTCAAAATGGACGCCTGGTTCAACGAGGCGGTGGAGGCCGCGTAGAGGGGGCGTGGCCAGGGGCGTGCTCTCTACAGCCGTGAGGCTGAAGTCAGGTGCAAGCCCCAAGCATTGCTCAGAGGCCTACTCTTTTGTCTTATTTTGCTTCTTATAAAAATAACTTCAGCATAAGCTTAGCTCTAGCTAATCATTTAGTTCAGGCATTAACGTTTTTGTAGCCAAATTATTTATACATTATCTCATTTTTATTATTTTTTCTTGTCTTTTTCTCCCCAACATACTTCAAGCAATGGGTCTGTTTTAGTTTTATTTGTTAAATTTTTTAAAAGATTTTATTTATTTACTTGACAGATAGAGATCACAAGTAGGCAGAGAGGCAGGCAGGGGGGCGGGAAAGCAGGCTTCCTGCTGAGCAGAGAGCCCTATGCAAGGCTCGATTCCATGACCCCAAGATCATGACCCGAGCTGAAGGTAGAGGCCAAACCACTGAGCCACCCAGGCGCCCTTAGTTAATTTTTGGTTCCTCTGGTTATTTCTGTAACTCGGACCTCACTTCTGAGCTCTTAGACCATTATACCCAGTTGTATGCTGGTCATCTTTATCTGAATCGTGCGGCTATTTAGACACCTTGAACTCAGTATACCCTACGCTGCTTTCCTTCAAATGGGCTACATCATGTGTGGCTCCAAAGTGTTAAATGGCAAGACCTGAAACCAAAGCTCCATTCTTGACTCCTCTCTTTCCTTTGCAGCGTCCCTCCCTGCTGGTGCCCTCACACTTCCTGTCCATTTCTGCTAGTCCTTCCCTTGCTCTATGTCAATGCCCACTAGGCCCCTAATCATCTCAGTAAGTACCAGCTGCTTGGTACTACTGTGGTAAGGGTTAATCAAGATAATTACTGCAGTAGGCTGCCAAAGAATCTCACTACTTCCAGTTTACCATTCCTAAAATTTACTTTTTTCTTTTTTATTTTTTTTTTAAGATATATTTATTTATTTGTCAGACAGAGAGTGTGCAGGCACAAAGCAGAGGGAGCAGCAGGCAGAGGGAGAAGCAGGCTCCTCACTGCGCTTGGAGCCCCATGTGGAACTCCATCCCAGGATCCTGGGATCATGGAACTGAGCTGAAGACAGAAGCTCAACCCACTGAGCCGCACCCCAAATTTACCTTTCAAAGAGCAGCTAGTGATCTTTTAAAAAATGCAAATCTGACCATGTTTAAAATTCACTCCTAAGGTAAAGCTCAAGCCCCTTAAATTGGATCCTGTCTTTCTCTCCAACTTCTTACCACCACCAACCCGCACTCTCCTTCACCCCTACTCATATTTAAACTCCAGCAAACCCAAAACTTTTGTTACTTTTTTAATGGTGTTATGTTAGTCACCATAAAATACATCCCAAACCTCTTATGCTACTGCCCTACACCATTATGTATCTTTATTCATGTTGTCCCTATGGTCAGTCTTTCCCATCCCCCCCCCCCCAAACTTTTACCTGGCTAACTCTTTCTGTTGGTGTAAGATTCAGCTCAGGAAGCCTTTGACCATCACAACCACCAGGCTCAGTTAAGTACTTCCTTCCCTTGTCCTATATGTCTGTCCAAGTTAACTTCTTAGTACTATATTAGCTGCATTGATTATAATTACCTGTTTTGTTTTGTTTTGCTGAGGTTTTAATTTCTGCTTTAATTTCTGCCTCCAGTTTTGAAGATGAGGCCATATGTAACTCATCACTTATTCCCTGTGCTTACTATAAAGCTTGGTACAATTGGTTATATAAATAGAAGCTACAAATCCAACAACCTTTAAGCTGAGTAAGACAGGCTTCCTTTTTTTTTCTGACCTCCCTGAGTTCCCCGGAGTATATCTCCAATAACCAGTTGGGAGGGCTTGTCCAGAAAAAAGAATGGTAGCTTGGATCAGGATGGTTTAGTGTAGAGTAGGAAAAGTAGTTTGATCCTTTAATGTTTACCCTCTTCCTCCTAAGTTCCATTCTGGGATCCTAGCTCAACCCTCGACCTAGCACAACTAAAGTGGTTGGCACCCACTGAGATTAGGTGTCAAGGGATTAGGCAATTTTTTATGTGATATGAAGATTTTCCAAAACTCCATTCTGAGTTCCTCTTTAGAGTCCTTTTTCTTAAAGATTTTTTTTTTTAAGATTTTATTTATTTATTTATTTTACAGAGATCACAAGTAGGCAGAGAGGAGGAAGCAGGCTCCCTGCTGAGCAGAGAACCCCATGCGGGGCTCGATTCCAGGACCCTGGGATCATGACCTGAGCCAAAGGCAGAGGCTTTAACCTACTTAGCCACCCAGGCACCCCTTTTTTTTAAGATTTTATTTATTTATTTGACAGAGAGAGACACAGCGAGAGAGGGAACACAAGCCGGGAGAGTGGGAGAGGGAGAAGCAGGCTTCCCACAGAGCAGGGAGCCCGAGGCGGCGCTCGATCCTGGGACTCCCTGATCATGACCTGAGCTGAAGGTAGAGGCTTAGCGACTGAGCCACCCAGGCCCCTTGAGAACTTTTCCTTTTATCAACAGAGAATGAGCAAAACTGTGGAGGTTGTTTGAGCAAATACAGGCCTGATTCTGTCACTGGTTTTAAAGCAGAAGTGAGACCAAACTAAAGCATGCAAAACAGAGTATAAAAAAGAGTACCAATGAACTTATCAAATAAGTTATAACATTCTTATTTCAAAGAACAAAAGAATTCAGTTAATCTCTGTGAGGGCTTCAGATTTACAAGTTAAAGATGAGTAATGAACGTAAACTGAGGGATACAATATGGTTTAAGAAACCACAGATGCCCATTAATATCTGGAGGAGATTGTTTCCTGGCTTTATTGTCCCAGCAGAACTGATTTAATTTTGTAGACTCATTATTCATCTAGTTAAATTGTTCTTTTGCAATGAATATTGTTCAAAGTCTGATGACCCTGTCGGATCTTAGATAAAAAGTATGAACTCAAAAGAAATTGGGCTGGAGGAACTCAATTCTGGTTTTTTTTTTTTTCAAAGATTTTATTTATTTATTTGACACAGAAAGAGAGAGAGTCCATAAGCAGGAGTGACTGAGAGGGAGAATCAGACTCCCTACTGAGCAACGAGTCCTACACACAGGGCTCCATTCCAGGACCCCAGGATCATGACCCGAGCTGAAAACAGATAACCAACTGAGCCACCAAGGTGCCTCTCAATTTTGTTTTTTTTGTTTGTTTGTTTGGGGGGGGGTTGTTTTTTAAGATTTTACTTGTGTATTTAACAGAGAGAAAGAGCACAAGTAGGCAGAGAGGCAGGCATAGAGAGAGGAGGAAGCAGGCTCCCCACTGAGCAGAAAGCCCGATGCGGGGCTCAATTTCTGGACCCTGGGATCGTGACCTGAGCCACCCGGGCGCCCCTCAATTTTGTTTTTTAAGATTTTCAAAACTGCAAACTGAAGGTTTGCTTGTCATTTTTCAAAACTCTACCTTTCTTCTGTAGCATAGTGGCTCTTGGTCCAATAGTTTCCATAAGGAATAAGCTGACCTGAGATATAGTTTTTTCCTAGTGATTATTGTCACACTGTGGGCTTGTAGAGACTGCTGCTAAAACCAATGTAAGAGAGTTTGCAGATTGCTGTAGTCCATAAAGCCAACTTCATATATTTTGCAAACATGCACTCAAACACACACACACACACATTTAAACATCTTGGATGGCACATGATCACCTAGGTTTCTCAGCAAAATAGAAAAAACTAGTTATTTAACTTTCCCCACAGCTAAAGTCTGGACAATTGCTATTCCAGCCTTTTTGTAGCTTTCCTATTTTTGTTAGAGCAATTTTATCACTCATTTTTTGGACTAAAGAATGAGTAAACAAAGGTACTTTTACGTACTCATTGTATAAATCAGCAAAATGATGAAACTGACACAAAGAAAAAGATAAGCATGAAACCTGTGGCTACACATCACCTAGGTGGTCTAATGCAGCCTCTGATTTCTTTCCTGGCAGCATGCCAGGGCTTGATGCCAGACTGTAGTCAACTGCACAGCAGTGTATCAAGTCCAAAGCTTGGATATTATCTTTGCTAAATGCATATGGTACTCCTGTTTTAACAAGTGTCCTTTTTTTTTTTTTTTTAAAGATTTTGTTTATTTATTTGACAGACAGATCACATGTAGGCAGAGAGGCAGGCAGAGAGAGAGGAGGAAGCAGGTTCCCTGCTGAGCAGAGAGCCGGATGCGGGGCTCGATCCCAGGACCCTGAGATCATGACCTGAGCTGAAGGCAGAGGCTTAACCCACTGAGCCACCCAGGCGCCCCAACAAGTGTCCTTTTAATTAAAAGTAATGAATCTCCTCTTTAGTAAAAGATCATAAAATTAGTATTTTTGCTTTTAATGCACCTATAATGAAAAAATATTGAACCACAAATCTGAAAGAGATATTAAACTTAAGGATTAAACTTAACCATTTAGCAATTTGGTGGGGGGGGGGGAAATGGGGGACCCTGGACTTTTAAACAGGGTATCCTGAAGCAGCTACAAATAGATACAAGTTTTTATCAATGTTTGATTGACCTATTGGTTCTATAGCCAGAAACCAGTTATTGGGTTAAGCAAACCCAGATTCCTAGTTATGGATTCTTTTATAAAACCTTCATTTTGGTGCCAATAAAAGAGTCTCCTGACAAACCAGGTGATTTCAAACAGTGTAAAACTGGGACTGAATGTGCTGGGTGTCAGGGATTGTATTAAATGCTCTACATACATCATTTTGTTTGCTTGGAATCTTAAGGTAGATATTATTTTTTTATTTCAGTTTTTATTTAAATTCTAGTTGGTTAACATATATCATAACATTGATTTCAGGAGTAGAATTTAGTGATTCGTCAAATACATATAGCACCCAGTGCTCCTCATTAACAAGTGCCCTCCTTATACCCATCACCCATTTAGCCCATTCCCTGCCCACCTCCCTCCATCGACCCTCTGTTTGTTCTCTATAGTTAAGAGTCTCTTATGGTTTGCTTCTGTCTCCTTTTTCCCCCTTCCCATGTGTCCATCTGTTTTGTTTCTTGAATTCCACATATGAGTGAAATCATATAGCATTTGTCTTTTTCTGACTAACTTATTTTGCTTAGAATAATACCCTCTAGCTCTGTCCATATCAGTGCAAATGGCAAGATTTCATTCTTTTTCATGGCTAAAAAATATTCCATTGTGTATATATACCACATCTTCTATATCCCTTCATCAGTCCATGGACATCTGGGCTCTTTCCATATTTTGGCTATTGTAGATGATGCTTCTATAAACATTGGGGTGCATGTGCTCCTTTGAATCAAATCCGTATTTTTGTATCCTTTGGGTAAATACCTAGTAAGGCAATTGCTGCATCATAGGGTAGTTCTATCTTTAACTATTTGAGGAAACTCCATACTGTTTTCCAAGGTGGCTGCACCAGTTTGCATTCCCACCAACAGTGTAAGAGGGTTCCCCTTTCTCTGTAACAACATCCATTGTTTCCTGTGTTAATTTTCATCATCTGACATGTTTGAGGTAGTATCTCACTGTGTATTTCCTTGATGATAAGTGATGATGAACATCTTTTCATGTGTCTTTTACCATTCTTCTTTGGGAAAATGTCTATTCATGTCTTCTGCCCATTCTTAACTGGATTATTTATTTTGGGGGTGTTGAGTTTGATAAGTTCTTTTGAATACTAACCCTATATAAGATATATCATTTGCAAATACCTTCTCCCATTCTGAAGGTTATCTTTTAGTTTTGTTGATTGTTTCCTTTGCTGTGCAGAAGATTTTTATCTTGATAAAGTCCCAATAGTTCATTTTTGCTTTTATTTCCCTGTCTCTGGAAATATGTCTAGTAAGAAGTTGCTGTGGCTGAGGTTATTGAGGTTGCTGCCTATGTTCTGCTCTAGGATCTTGATGGTTTCCTGTGTCACATTTAGGTCTTTCATCCATTTTGAATTTATTTTTGTGTATGGTATGAGAAAATGGTTCAGTTTCATTCTTCTGCATGTTGCTATCCAGTTTTCCCACCATTTGTTGAAGAGACTGTCTTTTTTCATTGGATAGTCTTTCCTGCTTCATTGAAGATTTGTTGATTATATAGTTGTGGGTTCATTTCTGGATTTTCTATTCTGTTCCATTGGTCTATGCGTCTATTTTTGTGCCAGTACGATACTGTCTTGATCACTACAGCTTTGTTATAGAGCTTGAAGTCTGGAATTGGGATTTTCTGGTTCCATACAAATTTTAGGATTGTTTGTTCTAGCTCTATGAAAAATGCTGTTGATATTTTGGCAGGGACTGCATTGAAGCTGAGGATTGCTTTGGGTAGTATAGAAATTTGAACAATGTTTGTTCTTCCAGTCCATGAGCATGGCATGTTTTTCCATTTCATTGTGTTCTCTTCAGTGTCTTTTATAAGTGTTCTGTAGTTTTCAGAGTATAGGTCTTTCACCTCCTTAGTTAGGTTTATTCCTAGGTATCTTACGGGTTTTGGTGCAGTTGTAAATGGGACTGAACCCTTGATTTTTTTCTGCTGCTTTGTTATTGGTATATAGAAACACAACATATTTATCTATGTTTATTTTATATCCTGCAACTTTGCTGAATTCATGTATTGGTTCTAACGATTTTTTGGTGGAGCCTTTTATGTTTTCTACATAGAGTATCATATTTTCTGCAAATAGTGAAAGAGTCACTTCTTCCTTGCCAATTTGGATGCCTTTTCTTTTTGTTGTTCTGATCACTGAGTCTTGGACTTCAAATACTATGTTAAATAACAGTGGTGAGAGTGGACACCTCTGTCTTGTTCCTGACTAGAGAGGAAAAGCTCAGTTTTCCCCCACTGAGGATGATATTGGCTGTGGGTTTTTCATATATGGCCTTTATGATGTGGAGGTATTTTCCATCTATCCCTACTTTGTTGAGGGTTTTTATCAAGAATGGATGCTGTATTTTGTTAAATGTTTTTCTGCATCTACTGATAGGATCTTATGGTTCTTATCTTTTATTAATGGGGTATATCACATTGATTGATTTGTGGATATTAAACCACCCCTGCAGCCCAGAAATAAATCCCACTTGGTTGTGGTGAATAATTGTTTTAATGTACTGTTGGATTCGGTTTGTTAGTATCTTATTGAGAATTTTTACATCCATGTTCATCAGGAATGTTGGACTGTAATTCTCCTTTTTAGTAGGGTCTTTGGTTTTGGAATCAAGATAATGCTAGCTTCATAGAATGAGTTTGGAAGTTTTCCTCCCATTTCTGTTCTTTTGGAACTGTTTGAGAAGAGTAGATATTAACTCTCTTTTAAATGTCTGGCTTAAGAAGCCCAGGAAACATGGGTAGCTGGGTTATAGGGTTATAGGAGGTGGTTACTGAACGCAAATAGGCAAAGGCCGTTTGACCCCACAGGAAAACAGCCTAGGCAGAACATATTATCCAGTCCAGAGCTGTGTGTGTGTGTGTGTGTGTGCGCGCGCACACACTATGCGTGCACACAGGAGTTAAGGCCAATATTCATAGTTACAGGGCTTGAATAAGGCCTAACCAGGATCTATAAGATTACTCCCAAGACTTTTCCAATGACCAAGAATTCTGTGTCATCCCAGGAAGTAGAGGAAGAGCTAGTCATTGGACCCAAGAGTCTGTTATGGATAGTTTTATAGGTAGGTAGTGGGTAATGTGATTCAGTGGAGTAGGATAGGAAACTCATAGGAGGTAAATGTTAGAAAGCACTCAAGTGCTTCTAGCCTTCCCTTGCTGAATTTGGCAACTGACGACTGATCCACCACTGTGACAGATTAGCAAAGGACCCACTGTCATTAAGAGATGCCCAGAAGAATGGGATAGGCTGGGTGACGGTTCTTTTGAAGGGATCCAAGTGTAGGATAGGATGTACTTCCTCCAAATATCTCCCATGGTTTTGGATATTCCCTTATTTCTGACAAGAGGCTTCTTTTGAAAATGTCTATAACATCTGACCCAGCACAATTAACTTAACAGGAACCCAGGAGTAGCTCCGTCCCCAAACTCCTTCCTCCGTGGTTCGCCATTTGCTTATACCCAAGGGTGAGGACACTTTGCACAGTACCCACAAGGCAGTTACACAGTCAAATGCAGGATAAAGGTATCAGTGTGACTTCAGTTGAATTGGTCACCACTAACCAGCCTCATGACTCTAGCAGTGCCTTCAGGTTGGTATCTGCCTGCTCTTGACATGGTGTATTGTTCAGACTTCCCAACTGCCAAAGAGAATCAGGACAGGAGGAAAAGTATGGAGGTATGGAAAGGAATACCTGGGTTCAGGTCTGCACTACAGTTATACGACTCAAGTTATTTCCCATCCCCTAATTCAAGTATCCTGAACAGATGGCTGAGAGCAGATAGCCCCTTCCAGGATATGCTGGGCAGAACTCTAAGATGATCTCTGCTATGACCTGAAGGTATCCCCCCACTTCAAATTCTTATGTTGAAATCCTAATGCTCAAAGTGATGGTACAAATGGGGGCAGTGGTGCTTTGTAGGGTGGAGCCTTCATGAATGGGATTAGTGCTCTCAGAAAACAGAGCCCATAGAGCTCCGTAATCCCTACTGCCATATGAGGATACAGCAAGGGGCTAACCATCTGCCACCTGGAACAGGGCCTTCACCAGGACCTGACCATACTGACACCATGCTTTTGGACACCGCAGCCTCTAGAACCGTGGGAAATAAATTTCTTTGTTTATAAGCCACCTAGTCTATGGTGTTTTGTTATAGGAGCCCAAATGGGTTGAGCCCTCCAAGATGCCCAGACTTTGGTGTACATAACTTCATCGTTTTCCAAGCAAACAGTAATCTAAGTACTGTGGTGAAGGGGTTTTGCAGATGTAATTAAACTCCCAAATTAGCTGACCTTAAGATAAGAGTTCCCAAATTAGCTGACCTTAAGATAAGTTGATTATCTAAATAACCCTGACCTAATCACGGGAGCCCTTCAAAAGCAGTTTTCTCTACCTGGTTGCCAAAGTGAAAGAGAGATGTGCTCTGGCTTAATCTGGCTTAAAGCAAAGGTTCGTTTTGTGAATTGCCCATAAGGGCCAGGGGTGGGGGTGGGCAGAAAACTGTTGGCAGCTTCTAGTTGCTGAGAGTAGTCCTTGGCTGATAGCTGGAAAGAAAATGAGGACCTCAGTCCTACAACCACAAGGAAATGAATTCTGCCAACAACCAGTAAGACTGAAAGAGGACTTCAAGACCCTGACCAATACCTTGATTTCAGCCTCATGAGACTCTGAGCAGAATATCCACCCATGCCATGCTCAGACATGCTGCCCAGTATCTGGTTAAACATTATTTCTGGGTGTGTTTTTGTGTAGGATGTTTCCAGAGGAGATTAGCATATGAATTGGTGGAGAGAGTAAAGCAGGTGACCTTGCTTGGGAGGGCATTACCAAATTAATTGGAGGCCTGAATAGAACAAAACTGTGGAGTGCGTGGCTGGGACATCAATTTTCTCCTGCCCCAGGGTGTTCTGGTTCTCACACACCGGACTATGACTGGCATCTATACAACCAATGACTCTCTGGCTCTCAGGCCTTTGAACTGAACCCCTGGCCTCACCAGCCTCCAACTTGCCGGTGTAGATCATGGAGCTTCTCAGTTCCCATACTCGCCTGAGCCAATACCTTATAATATAAATATAATATATATATAACATATATTATAAAATAAATATAAATATAAATATTTTAGGTCCTTTTCTCTTTGTTTATAATTAAGAGTGTTAAGAAAAAGAATATGCATTGAAGTACACAGTGATAAAAGGGCATCTTACTGCAGCTTAATCTAAAATCTTTTGGGAAGAAAATATATTTTCTGGCAGTATTCACCTACAACTTAAAGTTTTCTTAAGTCTGAAATCATTTCAAAATGAAAAATTAGAAAAGGTGAAAAGGAAAAGAAGAAAGGCATACCCCAAGTAGAATATTTTCATCTCCTTTTATTGAAGGAAATAAAACTTGTGCTGCAAGAGGCAGTGGTACCTCAGAGCATGACAAGGTAGCCAATGGGACTGACGTGACAAGCCACAATGCTGGCCAGGGGTCCTATCATAGTGGGAGGACCAAAACCACAAAGATAGCAGGAGGTAGCAAACATCCCCAACACCCAGTGCAAGCATTTCCATTTGCAGAGAGCTCGGCCATGCATTGTAAAAACAGGGTCCCCTCACACCTGGCAGAGTATCTTATCAGGTCGCCAAATCCATTCAAAGCTAACACGTAGTTTCAGAGTTGGGAGATCCTTCCCTCTGATCCGAAGTCTCAGGCCATCAGAAGATCTTTCAGCTCCTTACTCCAGATGGAGAAAGAGGCGGAATTCTTGAAACAACACACAGGTACAGCTGGACAGATGCTGATACCCAACTTTGTTCTAAAAGCAGCTAAATTTTTTCCCTGACTTCTCATACTGCTTTCACCCAGCATGTGCCCTAGGAAACCTCTCAAAGTTCTAAACAAAGACATAATTGGGGCAGCAGCCTAGGGGATGTAGGGAGTCAAAAGCTGCTACATAGCCAAGACCATTTCACAAGAAATAGCATGGGGAACACTACTGAGTGAAGATCCCCTCAGGTAGCAGCTAGAAGCACACAAGAAGAAAAAACATTGTAGCTTTCTCTCCCATATCGAGATCAGCTGCGCCAAAGCCATGGTCCAGGAAGATGAGCCATTTCATGTCTCTGGTAAGTTATCCACCCTCACAGCACCCCTCACACTGTTCCAATTTTCAAGTACAATTGAGTTTGGGCAATTCAGCCTTGGAAAAGCAAGCACTAAAGAAATTTCAACTGATTACCAATCAATAATGTTATAAAGCCAAAAATTTATAGAGTTAAGAACTGACTGGCAGGTGCGAGATTGGGGTATGAGGAGAAGATTTTGCTGTATAGAAATAGGAGTCCAAGGGTTTATTCATATAAGCCCTTGATCATAAACCACCCTCACAACCACAAATTGGGAGGAAATTCCTTATTTAGAAATGGCCATCATCTGATTAGTCAGTTGCAGTTCTCATCAATGCTGGACACATGGTTTTTAACGATCAAAGTCATGAGAGCGCTAGACCAGGAAATGGGAGGAGCAAGGCAAGGAAGAGAGGGCATCAGGGGTTGGAATTTCTAAAATGAGCATTTATTTCACAGAAGTCTTGGCACAATGAGGCTGGGGTAAGCGTGGTTTTAGTGATTGTTCTTGGTTGCCTCCTTTGCTGCAGCAATCAGTGGAGTGAGGCTGGAGAGGGGCTTGGCAATCTTCAGGAACTGATGCTAGAAGGGAAGAAAAGAGAAAAGACACATGACTATTTACCATTCTTCCTCAGTAATCATCATAAGACATTGAGAGCATCCATATTTGCACAAGGTGCTGCCTGGAAAGCTTCAGATCATCTCCAAGTTGAAAAACATCTTTAAAAGATAACAAACCATTTTGGAAAGCTGTTTGGCAGTATCTACCTACAACTTAAACACACCTCTATGCTACATCCCAGCATTTCCAGTCATAGGTATATTTCCAAGAGAACTAAGTTTGTGTATCCACCAAAAGACACACACAGGAATGTTCATAGCAGCTTTACTTACAACAGTCATGACTAAAAAGAACCCCAAAAAAGAGAATGGAAGAATGAATAATGTTATATTTTATAATACTATACAGAAAAATACACAGCAATTAAAAGAATGAATGACTGATACGGTGACAACATAAAGAATCCCACAGACATTATGTTGACTCACAAAAGCCAGACACAAGAGATTTCATGTTGTATGATTCCATTTTATATTAGGTAAGTCTAAACTATGGTGATAATCAGGATAATAATTATCTCTGGGGTAAAGTATTGACTGATCATGACCCAATGGTATATGGCAATACTGCATTTCAGGAGCACTGATCTAGGAATTTATTTTTCTATCTTTGAATCCAGTAAAGCTTTCAATAGCTTGGTCCTTTCCTAAATCACTTTCATTGGGCTGTACTTTGGGCCACACCCACCACTATTAAAGAAGACCATTCTGTAGAAAAACTGCATCTATATTTTCACCAAAACTGTTACGGAAAACAATTCTTTATATAACTCAGAGCCTTTTCACTAAAAATGATTTTTCTTACATTTAATAGTAAAAAGGTTCTGCCACAAGGATGTGACATTTTTCCATTTGATAAGAAATAAAGAAACTATCACATTTCCTTTTCTGTCCTGGCCACCAGAAAACTGAGAACCAGATCTGATGTTGAAACAAAACTAACTCAGATGATTAGCATAGTTGATCCTTCTGCCATCTTTATAAGTCTTTTTTATCAATCATATTGTATATGATACAGGCACATCCATATAGGCATATATACACATATTTGTTGCTGGAAGTTGCCTCATCTTCTTTTTGGACAGATATAGGATATAAAAAGGCACTGAAAACAAGTAGTTACTATGAAAGAAATAAAAGATATTGGTCATGAAGATACAAATTCCAACATATGTAATTTCATCCATATATGTGTTCTCACAGGAGAAACACATGTGAAGCTTTTGTGATTTAAGATACCAAACAGACATAGGATAAAACTCTGGGTCTACCACATACTAGCTATATAATCATGGAAACATTACACACTTGAAACTTACTCACTCACCTACAAAAATGGTAATACTAGAACCTATAAATCACAGGGTCATTATAAAGAATTGATGAAAAGAACATATAAGTCACTTAGGTAACTACAGTATGGTAAAGATTCAATGTAATGCATTTATTATTACTTATAGTATCAGGAAGAAAACTCTAGAGGGCACTAATCTTTCAATAATTATAATTTGGTACCTAATGAACAATATCTTCACCAATCACAGCCTTAAAGTAGAATTTGAACATTTTTCCATGTCTAGGGTTTCCAGAGCAAATCTCATATGAAAGGCAAAGAGATTCTATACAGTACTGCCTGTTATAAGGGGTTTTCAGTCCCAAAGGATCTGACAGACTAATGGGTTATATTTGGCAGAGCCCAAATCTCATATCTAACAGACCAGAGCTCTGTAAATCCATAACCCTGGTTACAAAGAGATACTAAATATGTTCTAAAGGATAGCATTTCAATTAAGGTAAATACTTTAGGCAGTTTCATTCAATTCAATAAAGTTTCTGAATACCCTTTCTAAGTCAGGTCCTAGGTATAAGAGGAGACCCAGAAATTAAGAAGATAGATGTTATAAATAATCTAGTGGGAAAGACAGGGTTGCTCATAACTACCTTCAATGCAGTAGGTCTGCCCTGCCTTGCTCGGTTGCTCTCGGTCCTCATCATATAGAAGTAACTAACTGTGCATGCCTACAGATTATTCACCACCATCAAGTTTAATGTGATACTTATGTGGTAGCTTGCTAAAAGCAGTTTTGCAACCATATGAAATAATTATGTAATTTCAGGATTAAGCAGATGGAAGTCTAAAAAGCTTGGCAAACCCCCGACTCCAGGCTTCCCCACAACCTGGCAGAATCTCACTCTAATTCAAGCAAAACAAAAGAAGTGCTGATGAAAGGTACAGGCAAAGTTCAGCAGGAGCTCAGAAAGAAGATTTTTAAGCTGAGCCTATAAATGTGTACAGAGTTTTAATAGACTGAGGAAGAGCTTCAGGGAATAACACAAAGGCCCAGAGATGAAGGAGGTTAAGGAACTAGGAATATAAATGGAGTGTGGGAAGTTGTAGGTGAGGAGCCAGTAGTGCCTCACAGACAAAAATGAAGCAAAAAAGGCTGGTTTAGTGATACCTTGAATTTGGAGCTTCCCTGCATAGGGAAAATTACCTGCAGCAGCTCTTTAGCTGAACCTCTCTTCTCCACATCCATCTCGAGACAGCGGTTCAGAAAGTCCCGGAAGAAAGCTGACAGCTTCTCTGGGTTCTGAAGCTCTGGGGTCCCATTGGTGGCAATGAGGTACAAGGCCTGGCAATACAAATGAAGAATCACCTTAGGCTCTAGCTACAGTTCTCGCTTAGTGCCCAGATCTGCTCTCTGAAGTATGGTCAGTTGCGTTATGCCTCTAGGACACAAAGAGGCAGCTTTGGTATACTGGAAAGAATATGACCTAAGGATCAGATTTAATATTTGAAGGCCATGTGATCACATGCAAGCCAGTGAACTCCTAAATTCCACATCTAGAAAATAGGGATGACAACAGTGTCTATCACACATGTCTGTAAAAATAAGACCATATATTGGGAAGCACTTTATAAACTTATGAAGTATGCTCCAGACCCATGGATTTATTATTATTCTTGATTGTAAATCTAAAGGGTTTATTATTCACTTAGCCTGATGATGAGTTAAATATCTATCTGCCCATTTGCTGGAGGAAATTACTCCTGATGCTTTCACCTTAGTTACCTAAGAACTGATTTCTTCTAGCAGGAAAGGAATATTAAAAGCAAGTGTTCTGTAAAGCAACAATCTGTTTCCTTGTTGCCTCCCCTAGTACCCTAACATGGACCATCTTATGGGACAGGTTAAAAAAAAAGCACTCAGCACTTTAATTCACAAAGTATTTACACAAACACTATCTCATTTAATGACCACAATAAATCTGGATAATAGACTAGGCAAGAATCATCATTCCCATTTCATAGATAAAGTCCAGAAACATATGTCTGGGATCAAGCTATTCATATGAGTTTATGTCCTCTGATTTTAATCCCAGTCTTAATTCCATCCACACCCTACTGATCATCATCTTCAAGGCTACTGCAAGACGGGGTAAGATGTGTGGAATGTGGAATGAGGGCAAAGCTGGGATGTCCGGGCAGTTTCAGATTGGTACACCGAATCACTTTCCAGTAACTGGCTATCCAAGAGGTAACCAGGTAAGATGAGATGACCACCTATCAACAACAACACATACATAATTCCCGCACTAGAAGGGAGGTTGAGAAATGAGGAAATAAAAGCAATCAGAATAATTCTCTTATTTGCCTATGACCAAAATTACCAACCTACTTGCACTTGTATTCATATACTCTGCTTTCCCTCTCTCATTACAATGGACAAATTGGGGCGCCTGGGGTGGCTCAGTGGGTTAAGCCGCTGCCTTCGGCTCAGGTCATGATCTCAGGGTCCTGGGATTGAGTCCCGCATCGGGCTCTCTGCTCGGCGGGGAGCCTGCTTCCTCCTCTCTCTCTCTCTGCCTGCCTCTCTGCCTGCTTGTGATTTCTCTCTGTCAAATAAATAAATAAAAATCTTAAAAAAAAAATGGACAAATTGTCCTAATCTAATACTTTTCCTTCAATACTTGATCCAACTCCTCGCATCTACTTCAGGACATCACTCCTACAGATGTCACTTCTCTCTTGCTCATGATCACATTCTTTCTTTCTACTATATCATTCCTATCAGCACACAAACATGCTAAAATAATGTCATCTTTAAAAAAACAAACAAACAAACAAAAAACCTCAAAACCCTCCCTCAATTCCACTTCAGGTTCCTGCTCCATTTTTCTGTTCCCTTAAGAGCAAAACTTGTTAAAGAACAACAATTGCTTTCACATGCCATTTCAACTTCTTCTCCCATTCTGGTAGATTTACTCTTATTCATTTCATTACCATCACTCCACTGATATTGATCATCAAGCTCATCACTAACTTCCATATTGGCAAATCTAATGTTTACTTCTCAGTCTTGTCTTATATGATCTATCAGTGACATTTGACACAGTGGTCCATCCTCCTCCAAACATTTTGTTGTCTTGGCCTCCAGGACACACTTCTCTCAGTTCTCCTCCAACTAGGAAGGTCACTCCTTGGTCTACTTTGCTAGTTCCTCCAACCTGTAAGCATGAGAGAACCCTAGGGCTCAGTACCCAAACCTTACTCTCCAGGTGAGTTACTGCATCAATCATCTAGTTCCAATGCTTTAAATAAGCCAACTATATACTACCTCCTCATAAATTTACATTTATAGTCCTGACTGCTCACCCTTGAAATCCAGACTCATATGCCCAACTCTACTCAATATCTCTACTTGGATGTCTAATGAACATTTCAAATCACCACATTCAAAACCAGCTCTATTACCCCATTTTACCCGCTCTTCAACCTTCTCAGTAAATGGCAAACGAAATCTTTCAGCAATTAGGGCCCAAAATCTTAAAGGCATTGTTGATTCCTCTTTCTCTGATATCCATTTCATCATGTCAGCTATATGTTCAAGGTATTTTCTGAGTCTAACCACTCTTCATTACTACTGCCACGAATATAGTCCACACCACCACTCTTTTTTTTTTTAAGATTTTATTTATTTATTTGACAGACAGAGATCACAAGTAGGCAGAGAGGCAGGCAGAGAGAGAGAGAGAAGGAAGCAGGCTCCCTGCTGAGCAGAGAGCCTGATGCGGGGCTCAATCCCAGGACCCTGAGACCATGACCTAAGCTGAAAGCGGAGGCTTTAACCCACTGAGCCACCCAGGCGCCCCCACACCACCATTCTTACCCGAACGATTATAACAGTATTTCAGTCTGTTTTATTTCTTCCAGAAAAACAGTCAAAATGGTCAATTTATACCGCAAATTAAGTCAAACTACTCCTCAGCTCAAAATCCTCCAATGGCTTCAAATCTCTTACAGAATAAAAGCCAGGTTCTCACAAAGGTCACTAGGTCTTACCTGATTCAGCTCCCTGTTAGTTCTCTGACCTTATCAGCTTATCTGCAAACTGCTTACTCACTCAGGACACTGGCCTCTTTGGTTTTCTCCAGGATATGAGTATGTTCTCAAATTAAGTCCTTTGATGCCTGGGAAACTCTTGCATCGGATTAATCTCATGGCTTACTCCTTTCTTCAGATTTCTGCTCAAATAACTTAAAAGACAGGACTTCCTTCTCTACTCTCAATAAAATAGCACATTTCTCCATCCCCTGTTACTCTCTTAAGCTCCTTACTCAGCTTTTCCTCACATCACTTACCTTCTGTTACTATATATTATTTTTTTCATCACCATTAGAACAGCTTCTTTTATATTATCGGAACTAAAAAAAATGTTGAATGAATGAGTGACTATTAATATCTCTTTCCTTTGAGCATTTATACTTTAAACCCAACAGTGCCAAGTTTCATTCAGAAAAGAAAGATCCAGGTTGAAAACTGTAGGGAATAGCCTGAGTCCCATTTCCTGGGATTAAAGACCAACAGCCCAAACATCTTCAAATGGGATTAGTAACACTCACTCTCAGAGGATTTTCATTGAGGTATGGGGGCTCCCCTTCAATCATTTCGATGGCCATGATGCCCAGGGACCAGATGTCAACCTTGGGTCCATAGGCCTTCCGCGTCACAACCTCTGGTGCCATCCAGTATGGAGTTCCCACCATGGTGCTCCGTTTGCTCTGCTCTGGGGTGATCTGTGCACAGAACCCGAAATCGGCTAGGAAAAAAAAAAAAAAGAAGAGAAGGAATGGACCTGACAAGTACTGACTATATGCCTATCCCAAGCTCCGCCTGGGTCTCAGGCACTGCAATACCTTGTCTCTCTAGAGCAAGAATTACATGACTGCTACCTTCAAGACTGGCTCTTACCCTGTCCTCTATTTAACCTTGAAAAGTAGCAAGAGGAACAAAAATCTCTGGCCCCTTACCACTCCTCAAACCAGAAGAACTAGGCATTGAAGTCCAAAGCTTCCCATTTTGGCCTTTATTTGCTCCACTTCTGCTTTCTTCTTAAAAACCATTCCCATGCCTCAGAATCTGGCAGTCTAGGTCCTTGCTTTATTTCCTGGGCATGAGTCCCTGACTTAAACTCTAATCACCAATCTTCCCAAAGCTGCCTGTCCACATGCAACATACCTGTTGGTCTGGACTACTTTTTACACTTTTGAACAAAATGTTCTGCTTATAGTTCATTCACATTAAATTGCAATTATAAGTTTATTTAAATTATGAGACCTTTGACAGGAAGGACTATGTCTTCT
The DNA here is from genome assembly GCF_009829155.1 of Mustela erminea. Classification (NCBI taxonomy): domain Eukaryota; kingdom Metazoa; phylum Chordata; class Mammalia; order Carnivora; family Mustelidae; genus Mustela; species Mustela erminea. The sequence goes on along the minus strand of NC_045622.1, from coordinate 52,814,591 downwards.
TACTCATTTTTTTTAATCCCAGAAGGCCCAAGTATAAAAGTTTGATAAAAGTTTGCTGAATGAATGAACCTAGGAAATTACACTAAACTCTATTTCTTAGTTATGTATTTTATGACTCCAGTACTAGACTGAGAGCTACTTGAGGACTAGCAAAAGTATCTTTGTGCCCATTGTAGCACACAGGAGGCATTCAGTAAATTTTTTGTGGTTAAACATATATATCTGAATGGACAAAAAAGAAATGACACCCTGTCTAGCGCTGAGTAATATAAAGAGCCTGAATATCCCAAGAAATACAGAGATACCTACTTTTATTACACTCTGCTTTATTACACATCACAGATACTACGATTTTTACAAATTGAAGGTTTGTGGCAACTCTGTGATGAGCAAGTCTGTCCGTGCCATTTTTCCAACAGCATTTACTCACTTCATGTCTCTGTGTTACATTTTGGTCATTCTCATAATATTTCTAACTTTTTCATTATTATTAATACATTTGTAATGGTGGTCTGTGACTAGTGATCTTTGATGTTACTAATGTAATTGTTTTGGGACACCATGAACTGTACATATAGTGGATGGCAAACTTAAATTGGTAAATGTGTACGTTCTAATTGCAGACCTGGTGAAAATAGTACGAGAACTAGAATTACAAGTGGAGCCTGAAGATGGGACTGAACTGCTGTAATCTCATGATAAAACTTCAACAGATGAGGAATGGCTTCTCATGAATGAGCACAGAAAGTGGTTTCTTGAGAAGGAATCTACTGGTGAAGATGCTGTCAAGACTGTTGAAATGACACAAAGGATTTAAAATATTACATAAACTTAGTTGATAAAGTAGTAGCAGGGTTTGAGAGGACTGACTCCCATTCTGAAAGCAGTTCTCTAGTAGGTAAAATGCAATCCAATAGCATTGCATGCTACAGAGAAATCATTTGTGAAATGGAAAACAGTTGATGTAGCAAACCTCATTACTGTTTTAAGAAATTACCGCAGCTGCCCCAGTCTCCAGCAACCACCACCTGATGAGTCAGCAGCTACCAACACTGAGGCAAGACCCTCCACCAGCACAAAGATTATGACTCACTGCAAGCTCAGATAATGGTTAGCATTTTTTAGTGATAAAGTATTTTTTAATTAAGATATGTACATTTTTTTAGCCACAATGCTATTACACACTTAATCGACTATAGTACAGCATAAACATAACTTTTATATGCACTGGGAAAAATTAATTTGATTTGCTTTATCATCATGTTTGTTTTACTGCAGTGGCCTGGAACGGGACCTGCCAAGGTGTGACTGTAAGATCCTGTGCTGAGTCTTGCAGCTACTATCATATGATTACCTTCCCCCAGGATACTGGGTCCCATCAGGAAGAAAAGTATCATCACTCCTACTCACTTAGCTTGACAGAGCCATCCATTCCCAACAGGATGTTGTCGCTCTTGATGTCTCTGTGAATGACCTGGTTGGAATGCAGAAACTCCAAAGCCTGTAGGCACTATTTAAGTGGTTGGGCAAAGAGAAAGAGAAAGAACTTATGAAGACTTACAGAAAATCAACTAATCCAACCTCTTTATTTTGTGACAAAAAAAGTGAGATCCCAGTGAATGAAAGAACTGGTTCCAAATCTGTGGCGGAGGCAGGTCTACTGCCTAGTCTTCTATCTCCTGGCTAAGCATTCTTCTAACTTGGTGCTGCTTTATGCCTTTCTCATAAAATACCTTATTATAATACATCTTACCGTAGTTTTCTTACAGGAGTTCCTCCACTGTATTTTGGAGTTTTTTGCTTTGTTTTGCTTTATTTTACCAAACAGTAGATCCTTAACAAAGAAACTGAGGCCCAAGCAAAACTACAGAGGAAAAATGGAATGATTTTATGAACATAAAACTGGAGGAAAGGGACAAAAAAAGAGTCTTATCTGAGACACATGGAAGTGATATTAGAAAGAGTAAAGTTAGGAGAAATATTTTTTTTTTTTTTTTTTTTAGGAGAAATATTTTTGGTGAGGAGATAATTTGTACTGTTTTGGGTATGTTCAATTTTATATACCTATAAAGCACTGACAGACAAATGTTCAGTAGACAATGGAACATATGAGTCTTAAGTTCTATAGAGATTTGGACTTGAGATAAGTATTTGAGTCATTTTTGACCAAGTGATTTTCTTTAATTTATAAGAATGGTTGGAACTGGCAAATATTATAGAAAAGGAGAAAGAAAAGAACCTTGGAAAACATCTATAATTAGCAGGCAGAATGAGTAACAGAGACTGAATAGAACAATGAAGATGTTTGGTTCTTCCACTACCTAACAACATCATTCTAAACAAATCACTTATGCTTTCTAGGCTATGGTTTTCCCATTTGTAAAATGTGGGGATTAGAAAAGATAATCTTAGGTTTGCTACTAAATCTCCTAGTTTAAGTCCATAACCCAAAGTTAAAATAACAACTGAAAAATACAAAAGATGCAGACCAACTGCAAAACAGTATTTAAATGTTCTCAAATCATTACTTCACTTTTTAAGAACATTCCAATGGCTAAATTATGAACAAACTAATATTCAGAAGCAGCTTTTCCCTGAAAAAATAAGAGTTGCTTTCCTTAGGAAGCTGGAGAGATCCTGGCCTCTGGATGTCACAAAATATGATTAAAAAAAAAAAAGATTTTGAGAAATTAAAACCCTCATACATTGTTTGTGGGAATATAAAATGGTACAGCCACTTTGTAAAATAGTTTGGCTATTTCTCAAACAAGCACAGAGTTGCTATATGACCAGAAGTTCCACTCCTAGGTATATACTCAAGAGAAATGAAAACAGATATCCAACTAAAAATTTGTACAAGTACACAGCATTGTTCATAATAACCAAAAAGTAGAAATGACCCAAATGCCCATCAACTGATGAATGATAAATAAATGCAATCTTATTTGTTAATAAAAAGAATGAAGTACTGATATATACTATAACATGGATGAACTTTCAAAACATTATATTAAGGAAAAGAAGCCAGTCACAAACATGCATATATTGTAGGATTCCATTTATTGGAAATGTCCAGAGCAAGTAAATCTATAGAGACAGAAAAAAGATGAGTGATTGCACAGGACTGAAAGGCTGATAAGTGAGGTGTGTGGGGCAGTGCCTGCTAATGGGTAAGGAGTTCTTTTGGGGGGTGATGAAAATGTTCTAAACTGGATTATGGTGATGATTATGGTGTTCTAAACTGGATTATGGTGATTATGGTGATGGTATTATATGGTATATAAATTGTATCTCAATAAAATGATTTTCTTAAGGGGGTGATCTCTTTTAGAATATAGCATGAATTCCTATTTTAACGATAAATAAGTTGGGGCAAATTGTTTTTCCTAAGTACACATATGCAAGCAACCTCAATCAGTGAAAATCAGATCAGGGAGTGAGTGAAAAATATTTTAGATAGTACTGTGGTTTGTGGCTTTCCAAAGGGTTACAGTACATAAAGAAAAGAGATATGCAGTATATCTATAGTATTAATACTTCACAGAGGGAATGTGATCAGTGAAAAATGTGTTAAAGGGCTGCTTAGAGGAGAGATAATTTTTTTAAAAAGTTGAGAATCACTGTATTAGCACTACAGCAAAGAAAAGCAGCCATAGCTCCTAAGAGTCCCAGGCCTGTGTTAATTCCATTAACCTATGTGGGTATGTTCTAGATCCCAGGATTTTTCATGTAAAGGTGATCATATTTTCTAGGATGAAATTGAGTTCATACGATTTTATTTTTTCTAAATTGATTAAATATACAACTATACTATTTCATCTGAATGTCTCCAGATCTTACATCATCAAACCCCAACCATACTATCAAACTTAACCCCATAATACTCTGAACCAAATCTTCTACTCCTTCCCTAACTGCCAAACTTTTCTATTATTGGGCTATTGGAAAGTTCCAGTTTCTTATCAGCAAAACACCCAATATCCTCAACTTCTGTGAATATTCCCTTCATCTTCTTGGTCTAATAAAAATATGGCTGGGGTGCCTGGGTGGCTCAGTTGGTTGAGCATCTAACTCTGGAGCTCCGCTCAGGTTTTGATCTCAGAATCCTGCTGGGAGTGGAACCTACTTAAAAAAAAAAAAAAAAAAAAAAAAAAAAAAAAAAAGGCTATACACAGCAGTCAGATAACAAAAAGAAATAAAAGGCATACAAATCAGCAAGGAAGAATTCAAATTTTCACTATTTGCAGATGACATGATACTCTATACAGAAAACCCAAAAGACCCCATCAAAAGTTGCTAGGATTCAGTAAAGCTGTTGGATACAAAATCAACATACAAAAATCTGTTGCATTTCTATATATCAATAATGAAGAAGCAGAAAGAGAAAATAAGGAATCCCATTTATAGATGCACCAAAATCCCTAAGATACCTAGGAATAAACTTAACCAAGAGATGAAAGATCTGTACTCTGAAAACTGTAATACACTGATGAAAGAAAGTGCAGATGACTCAAGGAAGTGGAAAGATATTCCATGCTCATGGATTGGAATCACAAATACTGATAAAACGTCTGTACTACCCAAAGCAATCTACACATTCAATGCAATCCCTATCAAAACATCAACAACATTTTTCACAGGGCTAGAATAGACAACCCTAAAATTTATATGGAACCAAAAAAGATTCCAAATAGCCAAAGCAACCTTGAAAAAGAAAAGCAAAGCTGAAGGCATCACAATCCTGGGTTTCAAGTTATATTACAAGCCCACAGTAATCAAAATGGTATGGTACTGGCACAAAAACCAGACACACAGATCATGGAACAGAATAGAAAATCCAGAAACGAACCCACAACTATATGGTCAATTAATCATCAATAAAGCAGGAAATAGTATTGAATGGAAAAAAAGACAGTATCTTCAAAAAATGGTGTTGAGAAAACTGGACAACATGCAGATGAATGAAACTGGACAACTTTCTTACACCATACATAATAAATTCAAAATGGATTAAAGACCTACACGTGACATATGAAGCCATAAAAATCCTAGAGGAGAACACAGGCAGTAACCTCTTTGGTATTGGCTATAGCAACTTCTTACTAGACATGTCTCCTGAGGCAAGGGAAACAAAAACAAAAATAAACTACTGGGACTTCATCAAAATCAGAAGCTCTGCACAGCGAAGGAAACAATCAACAAAACTAAAAGAGAACCTATGAAATGGGAGAAGATATTTGCAAATGACATATCTGATAGTATCCAAAATATATAAAGAACTTATAAAACACAACAGCCAAAAAACAATCCAATTAAAACATGGACAGAAGACACGAATACACATTTTACCCAAGAAGATATACAGGTGGCCAAAAGACACATGAAAAGATGTTCAACATCACTAATAATAAAGGAAATACACATAAAAACTGCAATGAGATATCACTCGCCCCTCTCAGAATGGCTAATATCAGCAATGCAAGAAACAACAGGTATTGGCGAGGATGTAGAGAAAGGGAAACCCTCTTGCACTGTTGGTAAGAATGCAAACTGGTCTGTCTACTCTGGAAAACAGTATGAAGGTTCCTACGATCTAGCAATTGCACTACTTGATATTTACCCAAAGAATACAAAAATACTAATTCAAAGGGATACATGCACCCTGATGTTTTTAGCAGCATTATCCACGACAGCCAAATTATGGAAAGAGCCCAAGTGTCTACAACCTAATGAATGGGTAGAGAAGAGGTGGTGTGTGTGTGTGTGTGTGTGTGTGTGTGTGTGTGTGTGTGTGTGATGGAATATTACTCAGCTATAAAAAATAATGAAACTTTGCCATTTGCAATGATGTGGATTGAACTAGACAGTATTATGCTAAGCGAAATAAATTAGAGAAAGACAAATACCACATGATTTCACTCATATGTAGAATTTAAGAAACAAAACAATTAAGAGGAAAAAAAAAGAGAGGCAAACCATGAAATAGACTCTTAACTATAGAGAATGAACTGATGGCTCCCAGAGGGGAGGTGAGTGGGAGAATGGGTTAAACAGGGGATGTGGATTAAGGAATGCACTTGCTGAGATGAGCACTGAATGACGTATGGAAATACTGAATCACTATACTGAACACCTGAAACTAATATTACACTGTATGTTAACTAACTGGAATTTAATTGAATACTTTTTAAAAATGTGGCTATCCCCTGGGGACACTGCCTCTCAAAGAGGTTTTGTAAAAAGGGTTTTTTTTTCCCCATTACACCAGCATATTACAGACCTTAGACATTCAACAGCAATGAAAAGAAAAAGAAAATACCTACTTGTGTTTCATTTTTTATTTCTTTTGCTTGAAAGTATTTTACCCTAGATTTTTCCATGGCTTACTTTTTTGTATATTCAGATCTTTATTCAAATGTATGGCAAAACCGTCCCTGACTACTCTAAAATAGTACCTCCTTTGTCACTACTTTCTTACTCTGTTTTTACTTCTTTCAGAGCACATCAAGAAAATAGTAAAGTACAATAAAATTATAATTAAAATATATATCCATATAAAGAGGAAAATAATACAAAGCATTTACAGCAGTCACCTTTAAGACTGAAATTGAGTGACTTTACATATACATGTAATATCTGACTTTTCTACAATGGGTATATACTTTTATCATCAGAATAAAGTTATCTTGTTTTTAATTTTATTTTTTTTTCAGTGTTCCGAAATTCATTGTTTATGCAACACACCCAGTGCTAGAATAAAGTTATCTTTAAAGAACAGGTCAGAGTGATAGAAATTTCAAAACAGATAAACAGAAGAATAATTTCTACCACCTCCAGTGCCCAGGCTGAGATCCCATCAGGAGCAGAACTTTGACAGACATTGATATAAAGGCCACTTCATGTTCAAGGCTGGTTGGCCACTGGCCTTACCTCACGGCAGACAGCTGCAATCTGGCCTTCATCCATGCAAGTTTCTGTCACCACATCTGTCAAAGAACCTCCAGCCAAGTATTCCATGACAACCCACAGCTCATCTCCCACGAGGTAACTGTAGGAGTACAGATAAAGTGTAAGAACGAACAGAGTACATTGAGCCATAGCCCTGGGTTTCAAAGGCTAAGCATATACACAGAGTGAACCTGCATCTCCAACAGCTTTGGAAAGGTCTAGGGTTCTTTATCCTGGGGAGAAGCAATCTGGGGAACAGAAATACTAACTTGATTATCTCTTAAGGATTCTCCTGGAGAAAACAAAGCAGACTGTTCTGTGAAGCCCCGAATGGCAGAACTAAGTTCACTAGGTTGAAGATATAATACAATTATATTTCATCACAACACAAAGTAATGTTTCTCAAAATTAGGCACAATTCTTACACCTCTAGAAGCATCAAGGCAGAGAGAACCCAAACATCTGACAAAGATGGGAATCCATGTTTCCAACATTAGGGAAAGTCCCTAAATGTCCTTGAGAGTTCTACTAAATCCGAGCTCCATGAGAGCAAATACTGGGTCTTGTTCAAGACTATCCCCAGAGTCCAACACTACAGATGCCAATATTTACTGAGTAAAGCAATGAGCAAAATAAAAGATAATTCATTGTAAATATTAAATGAAACAATGTCTATAAAAGCCATTTAAAAGCTATAAAGTATTATACACAAAGTCATTATGCTGGCAATGATCTCCATTTTGAGCATCTCTGATTCTAGGAATGAAATGAATTCAAGCTGCAAAGCCAAAGCCCCTTCTGGTAAGCCAAGGGCTGCCATTTAGTACTGTCCCCTACAGAGTTTATGGAGACATGAGTTAGAACCACTAGTATCACTCAGGGACTAGATCACTCAGCACTACTGCGTGGAAAAAAAAAAATCACTTAGCCCCTCTGGTCAGTTTCTTTAGCTGCAGGGTAAGACAAACGAAGAGAAGAATAGCCCAGAGCCCTACAGACTCTTCTGCTAGCTTCAGACAAAGGAGCTATAATGGCTTAAACTGTGCGGTATGGCATCTTATTGTCATCCTGATATTGGGACTACTGCTAGGCAGATGGAGAGACTATTAAAAAAAAAAAAAAAAAGGCCTCCAGCAAAGGGTAAGATTTGAATCCTATTCTCTTGATTCTGAACCTAGTACTCTTTCTGTAGATTCTATATTCTTTGTAACTAAAAGTCTTGTTTTTTTTAATTTCCAGGAAGAATATATATGACAGATTAGGGTGTTCGTTAACATCTCTTTTGAGAGAGATTATAAGGACTTGGACCAAAAGATAATTTAGGACTGGGTAAAAGGCCCTCCACTGGCATGAGCCTATTTCTTCCCTGACAAAGAATGCCCATTATGTCCTCTTACCCAATTTCTTTAAAGCCGTCAAGGAGACATCTGTCAGTGTGGACTGATTGGAGGAAGAAATATGAGGGTCCAAGAGACCTCTGGACACTGACAAAGAAGAGCCTCTTTTTTTTTTTTTTTTAAGATTTTATTTATTTATTTGACAGAGATCACAAGTAGGCAGAGAGGCAGGCAGAGAGAGAGAAGGAAGCAGGCTCTCTGCAGAACGGAGATCCTGATGAGGGGCTCAATCCCAGCACCCTGGGATCATGACCCGAGCAGAAGGCAGAGGCTTTAACCCACTGAGCCACCCAGGTGCCCCCAAAGAAGAGCCTCTTTACCTGGATCTAACATGTCACTGTTAAAGCTAAGACAATGTACAACCAGATTCAGATTGTCCCAAAAACTCTATGGCTCTACACTGTGCCAAGGTACCTTCAAAAACGGTCTTTCAAGGTAAAGCCTCAGAGCATCACAGGAGCTCCTAGGTATTTTCTTTTTCCTCACGCCAGACTAGGAGTTATTTGAGGCCATCAATTTACTTTTATTTTCACAGTACAAGCCTCTGGAAACACCAACAAAGGCTCAACTGATAAATTTATAAATCTTCTAATCTTATTCCCAGAACACAAATTCCTTCAACAACATGGTCATGTATTTTATTGTTTAGATACCTCCAGAGATAGAAGACTCATTTTTTTTTAATGAGACTCATTTTTTTTTTTTAATGCCCATATCCTTATTAGGAGCTTTCATTTTTCCTTATCCTGAGCCCAAATCTGGTAGCCTTAGAGCCTTCAGTAGTTTATCCAAGCAATATTCTTTATGTAATATGTTCTTCAAAGAGATGGGAGAGTGAATAATAACTTCCAGAGAATTTTTCAGAGTCAGTCGTGATCCCCATCATGGAGAGACAATCATCCCCCAGAAAGGAAGAAGGCTTTATTCACTATACTTATCAACATTATGTGTTGGGAAAGTCAAAGTCCAACTCCTTTCCTCTTTAAAGAAACTGAGGCTTACCAATGCTTTAGATGCAAAACAAGAAATCTGGTAGAATCTGGCAGGAATGAAATATAGATGGCAATGCAACATAGATAATAAAGGAATTAGACTCCAAGACTTAGTCCAGTATCACCTCCACTTGTGATGTCTCTGAAATAGGCAAGAAGCTCACTTTCTTCTTCATATACAGGAGAAAAGAACATGACATGATGGAAAGGGCATGGATGTTGGTGCTAGGAATATTCAAATCCCAAACCCTCATTTGCTACTTATTGGCTTACTCGCCTTGGACAAGTTATAAACTTCTATGAACCTCAGTTTCTTCACCAGTAAAATACAGATAATAAACTCTACCTCACAATGTGTTCATCAAAAAGTGTTTGGTGCAAAGTAAAGCATAACACAAATGTTAGCTGTAACCACTATTATTATGTTGAAGACCAGAACTCATGAGCTGGAATAATGGATGGAAATAATCGAAATGGGATTTAATGATGGTTACTAAAAAGTTCTACATTACCAGTTTAATGCAAAAAAAAAAGGGCGGAGGATCAGAGATTTTAACTGACTGTAAACTCACAATGGGTCAACAATGAAACAAGCTTCCTAAAAATAAAACAATGAATGAAATCATTAGGAGATGTAGAGTTTAGAACAAAAGATAAGTCTTACTTTTTCCATACTGGTCAAATCTCAAATGAAACTACTGACTGTAAAATTTTAAGAGCTAAGACAAACTGGAAGTTTTTCAGGAGGGCGAGCAGGATAAGGAAAGAACTAGGATTAAAATGATTTAAAGACCTACATGTCTGACTCAGGCAGATGTGCTTAAGGGCCTCTCCGAGGCAGAATAGACAGTTCTAGGATCAGGTGTTAGAAGCTACAGGGTGGCAGGGTTCATCTAACCCAGAAGGACTACACAGCAATCAGAAGTGTCCAGCAGGATACAAGGCTGGAGGCAGAGAGCCAAGCATCGTAGAAGATTCTCAAATGGAGGCAGTTCAGAGTGCTGGTGGTGCCTCCTCCTCTAGCTCCACCATCCATCAGTTCCAAAGGCCAATCTCTGTGACAGGACCTATCAGTCCATACCTGTCCAAGTAGTTCACAATATTTGGGTTCTTGTTTTCCCTCATGACCAGGATCTCATTAATAATCAGCTCTTTCTTCGGCTGCTGCTGAAGGTTCATCTGCTTAATGGCCACCTGAAATCAGAGTACATTCAATGTGCAACCAGTCACTCTACATTTACTGAGAAACAACTTAGTACAAGATCTTAAACATGAAGGAGAGAGAGATGAATAAAATACAGTCTTAGCCCTTGCAGAATTTGCATAAACCAATATAGTCAATATGAGGTTTCCAGACCAGCAGCATCAACATCATTTAGAAACTTGCTGGAAATAAAAAATTTTAGGTCCTGTTTTAATAAACACTTCAGGTGATTCTGATATTCAACAAAGTTTGACAATCAAACTCTCTACTAATAAAATATTTGTATGAGAAAAATACTTTAAAAAAATCACAATATAAAACAGGTATGCTGGGGGGCACCTGGGTGGCTCAGTCTGTTAAGTGTCTGACTCTGGATTTTGGCTCAGGTCGTGATCTCAGGGTTGTGAGATCAAGCCCTGCATCAGGTTCCGCACTGAGTTTGGAGCCTGCTTAAGATTCTCTCCCTCTCTCCCTCTGCCCCTCTGCTCCCCTGCTAGTGTTCTCTCTCTCTCTCTCTCTCTCTCTGAGTAAGAAAGAAAGGAAAAGAGAAAGAGAGAGAGAGGGATTGAGGGAGAAAGAGAAAAACAGAAGAAGAAAGCAGTATGCTATAACAAAAGTCCATACAAAGTACTATAGAAACACAAAACAGAGCAAGAACTCTTTCTATCTGGCAATGATAGAGAGGCTTCATAAAGGGGGAGAGTAATTTCTGAGCTTGCTGTGGAAAGATGAGTCAGAATTGACATTGAGAGAGAAAAGGGGGATGAGATCCCTAATATTTATGTATCAAAAAGAACTTCATGGGCTTTTTATCTATAGAAATAAATGAATTCCCAGAGCACTCTTGCATCCATCTCTTCTATGTGTCAAGCACTAGGTATTCTACTAGTACTAAGGTATTCTCAGGTTTACTTTATTTAATCCTCAGAGATACTCTATGGAATAACTATTACTATGGATTCCTTTGGACAGATAAGGAGATCATGATTCCGAGAGGATATGTGACAATGCAATGTGATATGCAAATAGCTTGCATACACAGCTATTTAGTAGCAAAGTCATGATTAGAGCCCTTGAGATTGATGCCAATTTATTGTGTACACATGGCCAGATTAATCTTCCCCACAGTACACATTTGATAACACTCTCCCCTGCTCAAAAATCATAAATGGCTTCTGTTTGCCTAGAAATGCTCCTCAGCCCAACATTCAAAGTTCTCAAGATCTTTCCTCCCACTGCATTCCTTGACATACTCTGTGATCTGATCTCCTCTCCACTTGGAGTACCTTGCATGCTTTTCCCATGTTCAAAAGCTACTTATCCTTTGTGTTAGGCCAAAAGAAACCTTATTCTCTAAGCCAGATAGGCTTTTTCTCTTCTTTAAAGCCTCATAAGATCATATTTATACCTCTCTTAGGGAACTTACCACATAAACTACCTTCAGGATGATTAGCTGGAGTGTGTATCTCTAGAAGCTGTAAGCTAGAGAGCTCATCTGAAAACTCAAAATCCCTGGTACCAAGCACAGGACCTGACACACAGTGACTATTTGTGGAAATGTTTGTGGAAATGAAGACAGGAAGAGAGAATTCAGCGGGTTGATAAGTACTTTGTTTTTAAACCATAAATAGTTCCAGCAACAGGCTACTCTATTCCATAGGAGAACTTATACTATTTGCTAAATGTTTATTCCCTAGAGATATTTTCTTTTTCCTGCTTAACAGAAAAGAACATGAACACCTAAAAGAACAAGTAAATCAGTCTTTCCAGAAGCAGCAAGTGTAAAAAAAAAAAAAAAAAAAGAAGAAGAAGAATACTTATTTTTATGAGGGGGGGAAAAAAAACCCTGCCTCTTATTTCTTAAGCATAAGCTGTCTTCTGCAGAGATCCAGTTCATTGGGAAGAACAGAAATGATTCTTTTAAACACTGTGACTACTTCCATCACTTACCCCAAGTGAGAAGAATTTGCTCTGGAGTGGAGTCTCCTATCAGGCTAGGCTTCTGGTCTGGCTCTAGCTTTCTATAATGTTTATTAGCTTTTTCTAATGTCTGAAGAGTAACACATTGATGTAAAGATCTATTACATGAACTAAACTGAACCCTTAAAACATATATTAAGATCTGGAGGCAAAGGAGTGCCTTTGGAGTTCATCTGGCCATCCTAGAGGATAGGAAAGGGCTTATGAATCTCAAAGAGGTCAATGCTGGAAGCAGCAAGAGAGATGACTGGCAGGCAGAGGATAACACAGAAGTGGTGGCAAGATACCAGGGGTCCTTTTCAATATTCACTAACTATGGGCTAGGCTAAATATCCTTCACCCATTCAGTTCCTTTTAGGCTAGCACAGAGCATTCTTATAACAGAAAAAGAACTGGGTTTGAGTGCTGAGGACCTAAGCTCTGGGTCTATCATTTACTGACCTTGACCAATCACAAGCTCTCTGTGCCTCAGTCTCTCCATCAATACACTGAGGATAATAACCCCAATCCTGGTTCCCCTCTTTGCAGGATTGTTTTGAGAACTAAATAGGAGATAGTGGCCAATGTGTTACTCAAATATAAGTAAAAATTTCAAATAATAAAGGAAGACAACAATGCAAATGCAAACTGTAGTAACAACTGCATTTGGGGAGTATCTGGTACTGAGCAGCAAGAATGACATCAACAGGAACAACAACAAAAACCAGCCACCTTCCCGCCAATACTGTTTTTGCAATGCTTACTTATGTGCCAGGGGCTATGTCTGGTACTCCAGTAACGTTACTTCAGTAATAGTTAACAACAACCCTCGAAGTAAAAATCATTATCTGTATTTTCAGGAAAGGGAATGGAAACTGAGGCATACAAGAAAATTGCCCAGCATCATAAGCAACGCCCTCAGGTCCATTTGACTCCAAAGTCTCTTCCAGTCTATTCTTTCTATTAAGCACACTCCCTCTAAAAATGGGCTTGCAGAATAATTGTGTAACTGGGAGACTTCCTGGCACTAACATGCTAAGCTTCCTAGATGTGACGGACAATACTTCTGCTCTTCCCCGGTGGATAACCTCCAATGAGCACTCACTCACAAAGACTTGAGAGCATCTCGCCAACTCCCCTAAAGATTTATACTCCCTGGGGCAGGAAATGAGGCCTTCTGGACCGCACTGCATTAGCCACGCTAATGGACTTGCTTCCATTCATAGTTTTGTAACCACAGGCAGGCATATGGTGAAGTCAAGTTTCTGTTTCCTGCGACCAACTTCTCATACATGCAGGCTCCAGGCCCCTCCAGCAACTGCCCATCACTGTCTTCCACCAAGAGCTATAGGGTCCCTGAGGCCAGAAACATGACAAAGGGACCTAGAACCTACTCTTAGTTCTGCTGTGGCTTTGCAGTCCAGAAAGCAAGGTTTAGGCTTTAAAATCAAGATTCTAACCCTGTCCTTGCTGACTGCTTGTAGCACAAACCTGAAAAAGTTATCTAAACTCCCTCAGCCTCAAATTTCTAATCAATAAGAAGGAAATAATATTATCTACCTCACAGGGTTCTTCTTAGGATCAGTATAACCACCTCTTTTCTATCTCTGCCTCCAATTCACCATGTTTAAAACTGGCACAATGATACCATCCTTCCTTACGCACCATTACTTTAATGCAGGCTCCCATCCTCCAATCTGTTCTCCATACTATAAGACTTCCACACATATCCAATGGGAAGTGCGGCCTCTAACACTTATATATGATTTTAATGTCTGTGTGCCTGCATAGGACTCAATATTTCATATGGTTCTTAGCACGAAGTGTGGCATAAGGCTCATCTTCAGCAATTGCTTTATGGGACATATAAAAACTAATAAATATGTAATTTTCTGTATGTGATAAATATGTAACTTTAACACAAAGTTTATGATGTATTTTCACATGCACTGCTTTAATGAATTCTTTCAACACTTTTGGTAGATATATGTTATCATGCACATTTTGTAAATAAATAAAATTCAGGCTTAGGGAAGTCAAACAAGCTGCCTAAAATTACATAAGTAACAGTAAACATCTAGGTTGTTGAATTTTCATCTCAACAAACAATGAATAAATCCTTAATCATAATAATTACCCTCAACAGAGAGCCTCAATATTTGGTCTAGATGCTTATAAATGACTCACAAGAGCAAGGTGAAATATGTGCTAATCCTATTAAACTTGCTTTTTACAGTATACCAGGGGGTTTCAATTACCAAACATATACAAGCAGATCCTAGTAGCCTTGCTCCAACGAGCCCAACTCTGTGACCGGAACAGGAGGTCTCTCTCACAACCTCTGAGTCCTGGCATTCTTTGATCTAAGGACTTCCTTGGGCCGCTCCCATCCACACACAGCACATCTGCCAACACTCCTGCTCTGCAACCAAAGAGTAGAGTGCAAGAAAACCTCCAGTACCCTATATTCCCTTCATGGTTTCCTTCTGCTACAGATCTTGGGTCACCAGGTCTTAGCAATAGAGTCAGAGCTCTCCCAGCGTAATGAAATGAAGGAGACAAAGAGGTGCCTCCAAATGAAGATTTTAATGTCAATCGGAATCCTAGGCACAGAGTAAAGGAAGGATTATGAGTCAAGAGACATGTTTAAATCTCTTCCACACCAGGAGCACCTGTTTGGCTCAGTCGATTGAACGTCCAACTCTTGATTTCAGCTCAGGTCATGATCTCAGGGTTGTGGGATTGAGCCCTGCACAGGGCTCCATGCTTGGCATGGAGTCTGCTTGGGATTCTCTCTCTTCCTCTCCGTCCACCCCTCCCCACTGCTCACTTGCTCACTCTAAATAAATAAATACATAAATAAATCTTTAAAGAAAAAAAAAAGTTAAATTTCTTTCACATCACATTCCTCTACCAAACACCAAACTTATATACACAACAGTCCACTAGGCAATTCCACAAGAGGGTCTCTCAGCAGTATCCAAATTCTTTAACCATATACTCCACCTTTTTATTTTCTCCTTGACCAGGATCACTCAGGTGTGAGTCATCCTCACACTCAGTCACTCACCAAATTCTGTCAAATCCACCTAAGTACCTCTTAAATCCAGCCACTTCCCTCCATTCATACTATGCTACCACCTTAGTCCAAACCATCATCTCTCACCTAGAATTACACAATAACCGCCTGACTCACCTGCTCCAAGCTTATCTCCTTCAATCTGTTCCCCACACTGTAGCCACAGAGACTTTTTCCAAAATCTATGTTTCATCATGTTACCACTCTGTTTAGTTCTAGTCTGCTATAGTAAGAAAACAGAAGTATCCCTATTGAGCTAAGAAGGACTAAAAATTAACCAAAGTAAGAATAAGGATAACAACCCAGTAGAACTGAAGGAGAAATAGTTGGTGGTTTATACTCACCTCCTGTCCTGTGGCCACATCCATTGCAGTGTACACAGTGCCTGAAGCACTGAACGACAGGTGAGAGAGAGAGAGAGAAAAAAAAAACATAGCGCTTAAATGAAGTGACATCTGTCAAATGCAGCTCTATATACAATCTGGCAATGCAAGTGTTAGTAATAATAGCAGCAAAAATAATCCTCCCCAACACCCCTCCCCCTACCCTACTCTCATATGTGAGAGACAGTATGAGGTAGAAAGAGAATACAGGCTCTAGTGGCCAAAAACCCTAAGTTTCAGACTGAAGCATCTATCTAGTAACTGCTAGCTATATGACCTTGAACAAGTTAATTTCTCTGAGCTTTACTTTCCTCATTTGTAAAGATAAGAGATAAGAAAATTTGAATCAATTAGTTCATAAAGCACTTAGCCAAGTGCCTAGAATATAAAACAGGTCTTCAATATAGGCTAGTTTCCTGCTCTTACTTCTTCTCCTCTTCTCCATCATCCTTGATGGATGATTGGTCCTTTTCTCTCATCATCCCCTCCTTTAACCCCCTATGGCCTCAAACTCTTCATCTGTAAATCTCGGTAAGATGAGATCTATAATTTTCAACCAGGGGTGAGAAGTGAGAAGAAAGTGGTCCAAGGGAAATTTTCAGAATGAAGTTGGGGGATAGCTTATATTTTAAGAAGGGATATAGACTTCTGGGATAACACTAATGATCTATTTCTTAATGTAGGTACTGGTTACATGGGTGTGTTTATTTTTTTAAAAATTCATTGAGTTGTACACTTACATGTGTTATATTCACTTAAAATTCATATTAAAAAATTATAACAACTAAAGGACTAGAAAAATAATCTCATGGTGCCTTTCCAGCTTTTACATTATGAACCTTTAGAACAGTGTTTTCAATCATTTATGTGAGTTTTATTTTGCATTTTATATTGTAAAATAGGTTTTCACTTTTTCAAACATGAAATATTAAATGTTTTTTCAAACGCATATGCTCCTAGAAAATCTGATCTAATTCTTACCCCATCTCCAAGGTAAAAATAACCTCACTATACATACACATGCATATAATGTACATACATACACAAACATATACAAACTCACACATACAAACAGAAAGAGAGTAGGAGGAAGGGAGGCAGAGAAATACTATGAATAATGCTAGGAAAGCAATCATGTCCATTCTACATATCTGAAAACTTCACTTTGTGCCTATAATCATGAGCGCTGTATATTCATAGATGAGTGATATATATCAATATTGTAACTATACAATCCATACATCAGATTTATTTTTTTATGTATTAATAAAATGCATTCCAGGCAAGCCCTGAGATTATACTATCCAGGGAAGTCAGGTCAATTTAGGGAGAAAAGTCACCTCTAAATATGCCTTGAAGCTAGGAATTATGGTCACCAGCTTCCACACCACCATTCTTTAGTTGGAAGCCTACCTACATGCCAGAAAATTGTGATCCTAAGATATGGGCTATAAGAATTGGATTATTCATATTGGCAGTTACCTTCCCATTGCCTTATCATTCTATCTTTAGCCATTTTCTGTCATAAAGCTGGTATCTATCATCCTACACCCATCCTCCCCATCCTACCAGAAGCATCATTCTTAAAGGGCAAATATGTCCAGGCCCCAGGGGACTGGACAATTTGGGACTATGTCTCCATGATTATAGAGGTCTAGAAGTCAGGCCCACTGGTTATTTCCACCTTGAAAAGACATATGAATTCTAGGTCCAAAAAAAAAAAAAAAAAAAAAAACCTCTTCAGGTCTTAAAGGGAAAAAAACAAGCAAAAAATATGATAGTACCAATCCATCATATTTATGTAGCATGTATTTAACTTTTTTTAAGTAGGCTCCATGCCCAACATGGGCTTGAACTCATTGTCCTGAGATTAAGACTCACATGCTCTCCTGACTGAGAGAGCCAGGCATCCTGGCATTTATATTTTAAAAACATGGAATAGGTGCTTAATAAATATTTCATTCCTCCCCTAGCACTAAAAGAACTGTCAAGTAAGCAACGGAAAAAACATTTTGCAGATGTTGCCTATTTATGGGCCTCACACATCTGAATGAAAAAAAGGTCAGAAGTTCTGGAGGTGAAAAGACTCTTGAGTCCACAACCTCTCTCTTAAATTTATGGACAAAGAAACTGAAGTCCATAAATGGGATCTAACTTGCCCACAGTTGCCTCTGTATCTTTCTGCTACATTCTTAATATCTCAATGTAATAACTAAAGGAAATACCATCCCAGATTATTTTGAGGCAAGGAAAATAATTTCTCTTCAAGGTTAACTACTTTATACCAGTTCAGACTCACAAAAGCATGTCTAGTAGGAAAAGGGCTGGACCAGGAAAAGATAAGATCCAGGGTAATTTCAAGGATTAAATTAAACAACAGATGCAAATAACAGATGTAAGCTGTAGAATGCTGTACAGATACGTCATTATATAATACAATATTTAATCTTATTTTCAAATGTTCTTAGACGCACAAGAAAGAAAACTGAAACAAAACTTCAAAGACTTCATTAGCAATGATGCTTTCATGAAATTAACACTCTTGAGTTTTCTACAAATCAGATGCTTTTTTCCCTAATTTATTTTTAATTTTAGCTATTTGGGTAGGCCTGTTGAAATCTCATTATTTTGCTTTTTTATACAGAGGTATAAAGTAATCTGCACAAATCTTAAGTGTACAACTTGATGATTTTTCAATATCTAAAAACCCATGTGTTCACCACAAAGATCATCCCCAAAAGCTCCTATGCTCCTTCCCAATGCACATGCCCTTCCCAGACACAACCATTATTCTGACTTCTATTAGCATAAGTTAATTCTGCCTGTTCTTGAACTTCATGTAAACAAAATCAAACGGTTTCTGGTCTTTTATATCTGGCTTCTTTTGCTCAAAACAATGGTAAAACAATTTTAAGACTTATCATAGTATATTAATTTTGTGTTTGATAGTCTCTTTCCATAAACATGGTCTTTGAAGACAGAGACTGTGCCCGATTCATAGCTGTATTCATACTGTCTAGCACATAAACAGGAACTCAGGTAAGATCTGCTGAGTTCAATACACTGCGGGCAGCATGCGAGATGCAGAGAAGAAATCAGAGAGCAGCCATGAATCCTGGCATCCACCTAGAAAAACAGGTCCCTTTACACTAGCAGAGGGGTCTGCAGTTCTCAACCTTCCATTTCATATTAGTGCTGGTAAGTCTCAGTGCCAGGTAAACCAGGTTAATCTGAAAAAGCAGAGCTGTAATCTGGGAAGCAGGTTTTTGCTATCAAAGTAAATGGTTTTTGTTTTCTCACTGAATGATTATTTTTAGCAACATGGTCAGCTAATGGCACATCTCTCAAACTAAGCATAATTCTGCCAAACCTGAAGTCAGCCTAACATAACACCTCCAGATGGGTCAGGGACAAGGTAGAGAAAGAACAAGGTTTATGAGAGGCAAAACAAAAGCAAAATGATATATACCAGCATACACAATTTTTAAGTCATTTCTCTAGGGAAAGAAAATGCCCCTACTAACCCTTGTCCAATCTTCTCAAACCGTGTATATTTCTTCTTAGGATCGCCCACACTCACTATGCTCCCTTTGAAAGAAACAGAGACCATGAATCATTTTTTTCCCAAATCAAGATACAAAACAGGCCCATATTCCCCCAAACCCTGCACCTGGAAGGATTAAAGAACTACCTCCAATGCCCAAAGCCATACTAACAGGTCCTTAGATTTTACCTGTAAGTTCCAACCAAAAGTTTCATCTCCTTACTGTTTTTATTCACAGTATTCATTCATTTTTAAATTCATTCATTCAATAAACACTTACTCATTTAATATGCTCACTTACTATGTACCAAGCCCTATGTTGAATACTAAGAATAAAGGGATAGATAAGGCACAGTTAAAACAGTCCCTCCTCTCAAGAAGCTCAGTCTCATGTAAGCATAAAGTTCCATGAAAATACAATTGTTGCAATCCAGAAAGAGGCATAAAATACAGACTGGAAAGGCTTCAGAAAGTAAGTGATATCTGGACTGATTTTTATAGGATAAGCAGGAGTTAGCCAGGGAGAGAAAGTTGGAAAGGTTACAGCACATAGTAATTCAAGTGCAAAGATAGAGAAGTATGAGAGAGGTTGGGTTTTCAAACTTGTATTCCAGAGATGGTGAAACTGAGGCCCACAGAAGTGAAGATACTTTCCCCCAAGGTCACACAGCAAACTGGTGTCAGAACTAAGATTAGGAGTTTGGTTTTTGGTCTCCCAGTAAAGTGTGCTCTCCCTAACACCAATTACTAAGATTTGATATTTTCACATATATTATCTCATTTGATTTATAAATAAGAGAGGTATTAACATCCCTATTTAAAAGATGAGCTAAAGGAGGCCCAGAAAACAATAGGAAATTGCCTAAGACCCAAGTCAGTGGCAGGGCTGGGGCTTCAACCCAAGTGCCCTTAACTCTCAGGCCAGTCTGCTTTTCACAATTTGAAGTTCTAAGTATGCCAAATCTGGTTCAGAGAAAAACGCTATATATAGGAGTAAACAGATGGTTAGGTAAGTGGCTTTTCTTACTTTATCATTTCATAAGGGCTCTGGGCAAGGGCAACTTTAAAAGAGTGAAAATTTTTAAAAAATCAAACAAGAATCATCAAGAAGAAATTGAGAGCTATTAAGCTAAAGAACCAGAAACCTAGGCTTTAGAGAACAGTGCTAATTGGTGCAGTTGGCCAAAACAGTCACATCAAATCCCCTTTAGAAGTAAGTAGGTACAAAGGATAAATGAAAGGTCTCATAAATGATTTTTCCAAGCCCAAAGGTCAACCTTGTCCCTCTTTCTAATATAAATTGTCTTGTAGTTTACTGAGACATAGAAACAAGCTACTATAATATACCCCATTTCTGGTTACTAAAGAAAGCAAAATGGAAGTTTCCACCTGAGAGCAAGAGGCAGCATGCTCCAATTACAGGAGCACAAGTTGGGCTCTGACCCAGGCTCTGTTACCTTCTGGCTGTGTGACCTTGGACAGAGTATTTAGCATCCCTGAGCATCAAATACCTTAACTGTAAAAAATGAAGATTATAATGTCTGTCCTCCCAGGGTTAATCTGAGCAATAAAGAGACCGAAAAAGTGAAGAAAATACCTTGCTTGCCATTTGGTACACAGTACAGGCTTGCAAAATGTTAGTTTCCCTTCTGTCTTTTCTCACAACCAAGATGGCAGACCAGTCTTTTCCTAAGCCAATGGTAAGCACCAATAATCACAGCAATCTTTCCTACCAGGTATGGGCAAGGCCTCAGTCTTTCTCAACAGAACATTCCAGACTATTTACTACATAAAAGCTATTTTTTATAAAAAAGATAAAATATATATTTTTATATCAAAATAAAATTTTATTTTATTTTTAGGTTGAGGGGTGCCTAGCCCTCGAAGTGAGCTATCCACTCTCTCCTCGATTCCCATCCTACGTGATATCCAGTTGCGGCTGCTGAGACAGAGGAGGTGGGTGCAGGAGTAAGGTGAGAAGTATACTTTATGCGGCCAAGATATCAAGCATAGCCAGGCAGTCACACAGACCAAGCCTAGGATCGGGATCCTTTTAGCAATATTTTTCCATCTTTGTGCTCATTCAGTCACATACAGAAGGAAAGTTTAGAAAAGTGCTTACGTAATTTCTCCAAGATCTCCTCATCAGACATTTTAGGCTTCTTCTTCTGCTTCTCAGTATTTCGGGTCAGAGCATCTGGTGGAGTGGTATTATTCTCAGTAGGTGAAATGGGAGATGTAGCCGCATCCCGAGTTGGAGTAACAGGAATTGGTTCTATCACAGACCGTGTATATACCTGTGTTGTTGGTACAAGAATTTGCCAAGGCCAGGTTTTGTTAGCATAAGGGACACTTGGGAACCAGTTTTACATGTATGTGTTAGAAGATCCACAGAAGAACAAATCTCAATAAACTCATCCCTTTTCCTAGGACAAAATCTGTTCTTCCTCCACTGTGTCCAGGCCCATCCTCTGTGGGTGGAATGACCTTCCTTGTTCTCACTATACACAACAGAAATTAGGAAATAACAATGTCTTTTTAGAAAGGAATGCTTAGGAAGATCAAATTTATTAATTCATTCGTCACTCAGTATTTACCACCTTTCTAATACCTGCCAAGAACTATGTTAAGCACTACCAATTCATTTATGTTTCCTCTATTTTTGAGAAGTTCATGATTTAGTGGGAACATTTTTTAAATGAACAAGCTTGCAAATTGAAAAAGGCCATATCAATATGAAGTATCTTGACAACTCTCCAATTTTGAAGCTCATTTTTGTTCAGGTGATTTGTGACCTATAGAAAGGGTGATTCCATAGATTACTGTTTGTAAGTTCTCATCCTAAAAGGTTATCTAAGCCCCTTGAATTCACCCACACCATCTCCCATAGCCAGTCAACCAACGTCTGTTTGAAAACCTCCCTCAATGTTCTACTCCAAAGGCAGCCTTTTTTTGTACTATCAAAGAGTTTAAGCCCCAGATCATTCTTTCATTACAAAGCTCTCATCATATAAAAAGTCCAAACAAAGAAACATTAATAGAGTATCATCTGATGACAGGTCAGTGCTCAGTGATGCTAAATCAAGTAAAAGGCATGGGAACCAGATTGTGCAAAGCAAGGGTAGAGGGACTGTGGCTATTCTGAGATGCAAAAACCTCAGAGGAAGTTAAATAAAAATCATTGCCAATATCCAGCATCAAAATGCACTCCTGATGTCCAGCATATTAATAGCACTAATGTATTTATAAATTCCTTTGGGTCTTTCAGTATCATCAATGATGTTCTAAGAGGTAGAATGTTACACATTTAGCAGGGAAGAAAAGATCTGCAGCAGGCTAATTTGTTGCTTCCCAGGAGACTAGAATAATTTATGTTAGTCCTGCACTAAGTAACATTAATTCTGTGTATCTTCCTGTTTTTGGGAGGACAGGCTAAGTAAACTAGGGCTGAGTTAGCATAAACACCAATTATCTAGGACACTTCAGGACTATCTGCAAACCAGTAACAAATAAATATACCATTTCTTGTCTTTAATCATACAGAAAGTACTTTTCAGTCAAGGTGGTTCCGTGATTTCACCAGCTCCAAAATCCAAGAACCCCTACCAGAGTATTAAACCTCTAGGCCTCAGCACCAACCCATCCCACCCCTGCAAGCTCTAATAAATCCTGAAGCTGTTCACATCCCCACAAACTCACAGATTTTGTGTGCTCTGGGCGTGGAGCAATCACTGGAGGTGGGGTAGCATCATCATCATCATCTTCATCTTCTGAAACCGGTGGCACTGCAGGGGTCTCAGACACTGTCTTCACATTCTGGACAGCAGAAAAAAGCCAGTTTTATCAGGTCCAGTTTGACATGAAACTTAAGCTACCAGGATCACCAATCCCCAGAAGAAATCTCATTCTGACACCCCTTCTCAAACCCACAGTAGCCTCCACACTCCCCACCTTTGTGTAGCCAGTCCCAGGAACTCAGTCAGCTTCCCTCTCTTCTTTTAGCCACTACTTTCCTCTCAGTCCCTTGGGAGTTCCTTCTCCTACCCAAAGCCTAGTTGTAGATTGGGAAGCCAGCTTACAGATTCTCTATTTGCCTTCCCTAGTCCAAATTGTAAAGACAAGCTCACAGTTCTTTTTCCATGTATTTCACTCTCCACGCTGAACAGGTAATAAAATACAAAATGTGGGAAAGGGGTCAAAAGCTTGAATTTTTATGAAGTTTATCATTATAATTCCTTATTTCTTTCTGATAGGGTAAATGGGAGTCCAGACAGACTTTTGCCTCTCCTTTTCCTTTCCTTACTAAAACCTACTAGACACATTATGGCATCAGCTACCCTTGCCTCAACCTGAAGATACAGAGGATCAGGAGCTCCTTGCCTCAACAGCACTGTGAGTTTCTCCCCAGACTGGATGCTATCCATTTCACTAATCTTTTGCCCTATCCAAGAATGAACCTTATCAGCACTGCTAATTGAATCTGCTATAATCTCAGCAACTTAATTTTTCCATGCAAACTATAACAAACCTGGGCCAAGAGCAGCAGACTTTAGGGCAGGTCCAGGCAAAAAATATCATACCATTTATGTTTATTCAAGAGACAGAGTAGTTCCAAAACATGAGTTTTCTGATAGAGATTAAATGATGACAGCACAGGACCAGAGAGGCAATAGGGATCTTTTAATATATATCGGCCTAACTCAACTGCTTTAGATATTTTCAGAGCACCCATTCTGTATTCAGTAAAATAGTGTGATGATACTGTTGACACAGAGGTACAAAAATGAAAAAGATGGTCCATGTCCTACAGCAGCTCATAGTCTGGTATGGGAGACAGGGAGAGGGTGAACTCCCCTCCTGCCTGCCATTTGGGGCCTCTGGAAAGAGGAATATCAGGGGTTGGAATGACAGGAGCTAAATGAAGGAACTTACCTAGTGGAATACTAGACAAGAACTCCTGTGTGGGAGACTGGTATTTACCACATTTGACACACTAAGAAAAAACTAGCAATCTCATCGATCCTAATAGGACCACTGGTGCAGGGCATAACTTAAAAACTGACAGCCTAGCTATATGTAAGAGGCTAGTTTTGGTGACCACAGTGAAAGAATTTATCCCCTTGGTCTCGAGTTTCATCATTTGAGGAATGTGGAAGGAAAAGAGTGGTATAATTTGAGGGGTGACCTTAAGTCACTTCCAGTTCTAAAATCCAATAGAGGTCTTTCCCTGTCAAAGTAGGTATTTTGTTATTTTTCTGCTCTATTTTCTTTTCTCCCCACTATTCCACCCAACAAAATTTAACTAGAAACCCAAAATGGGAACAAAGTTACTCAGCAGCCTCTTCATCATCAGGTGGCCCCAATGTATACTATAAATACAGTTTAATAGGTGTGTTTGCTTCCTAAAACTCTGCAGAAAAGGGGATCTCATCACTTTCCCTTGCAACACCTTTTATTTCCACAGGTAATGGCTTTGAGTGGTAATGTTAACAATACTAAAATCAAGAGATATAGGATTTTATCCCAGATTTTCACTTCTTATCCCTGTGTCCTTGGGCAAGGCTGTGCCACCCTAAGTCACAAGTTTCTTGTCTCTAAGATAGGGATAATGACACTTCAAAGGGCCACTGGAGGATGAAATGAAGTGATGTGGGCATAAAAACACTTTGTAAATAAGTGCTAAGGAGCTTGAAAGATGAAAGGAATCAATTAAGTTATCATTATGTCTAATAACCACAAATCTCTTTTTAAAACACCAGTGACTTCAACTCATGTATTCATTCACTGTGTACCAGGCTCTATTCTAGATTCTGAGGCTATGAAAGGACAAAATAGATATAGTCCCTGGTCCTGTGCTTGAATTTTAGAAGAAAATGCAGTTGAAATAAATTACCAAAGTGCCAGGTAGTAATAAGATTTACATATGAGAGTAGTAATTGGTTAGGAGTGGGGAAGTTTTACTTTAAATAGAGTAGTCATGGAAAGGGCTCTCTAATGAGAAGTCAAATAAGCAGTGGCCTGAATGAATTGAGAGAGCAAGCCATGGACTCTCTGGGAGAAGAATATTCACAGCAGGTGGAAGAAGTACAAAGATCCAGAGATGCAAACACGTGTGGTATGTCCCAATACTTCTGCGAGGCCTATTAATGTTGCTAAGAAACACTCCCGATATAAAAACTGCTGAACTCTAGATAAAAGCAGTAGGAACCTCTGATGTTCTGGCTCAGAGCTGCTTCCATCCATCCCAACCCAGCTCTGTTAGAGTGGGGGTTTTTCCAGGATGAGGCAGGCTCTAATGACATCACCCAAGCGGACTCACTTTCACCTGGAGCAATGGACAATGCCCAGGTATAGTGGTGGTGTCAATGGACATGACTTCCCAGGGGGTTTAGCAAAAGAGGCCAACTGTTCAGATCTGCTAGCCTGAGACTGTAGTCCTAGATAGGGCAAACAAATTTCTGGCTGGGGCTGATTAAAGGCACAGCAGACACAAGAGAGGCCTCACACTAGTCTTACAAGCTTAGCTGTGTGCATATAATTAAAGATTCAAAAGAGCTAAGCAGAAAGTAAAAGCTGAAACAGACCTCAAAGAGATCTCAATAATTAAGAGAACGAGAATAAAAATTAGCCAAATTATTGGGGCCCCTGGGTGGCTCAGTGGGGTAAAGCCTCTGCCTTCAGCTCAGGTCATGATCCCAGGGTCCTGGGATCAAGCCCCGCATCAGGCTCTCTGCTCAGCAGGGAGCCTGCTTCTACCTCTCTCTCTCTGCCCACCTTTCTGCCTACTGGTGATCTCTTCCTGTCAAATAATAAATAAAATCTTTTAAAAAAGATTAAAAATTAGCCAAGTTATAGAAAACTTGAACAATACTATCAATCAGTTCAATCTAACTGACATATACAGGACATTCTACCCAAAATCTGCAAAAGACACATTCTTTTTAACCACATATAGATCATTCTTCGGGACAGACCATATGCAAGGCCACAAAACACATCATAATAAATTTAAAAGGATTAAAAACACATAATATGTATTCTTTGACACCATGGAATTAAGTTAGAGATCAACAACAGGAAAGACATTTCTCCAAAGAGATAAACAAATGGTCAATAAACACATGAAAAGATGCTCAACATCATTACCCACTGAGAAATGTAAATCAAAACCACAGTGAGATACCATTTCATGCCCATTAAAATGGCTATAATAAAAAACCAGAATAACAGATGTGGGGGAAGAAACAGAGAAATTGGAACCCTCCAAACTGCTTGTAGAAGTGTAAAATGGTGCAGCCACTGTGGAAAACAGCCCGGCAGTTCCTCAAAAGGTTAAATGCAGAGTTATCATATGACCTAGCAATCCCACTCCTGGGTATATACCCAAGAGAAGTGAAAATATACAGCCACACGAAATTCATATATGAATGAGCATTATTGATAGTCAAAAAGTAGAAACAACCCAATGCCCATTAACTTTTGAACGGATTAAAAACGTAGTATATCAGGGGTGCCTGGGTGGCTCAGATGGTTAAGCATCTGACTTCGGCCAGGTCATGACCCCTAGCAGGGAGTCTGCTTCTCCCTCTCCCTCTAACTACACCCACCCCACTCATGTTCTTGCTTTCTCTCTCTCTCTCAAATGAATAAATTAAAACTCTTTTCTAAAAATGTAGCATCTCAATACAACGGAATATTATTAGGACAAAAAAGGAATGAAGTACTGATACATGTTACAACATAGATGAACCTTGCAAACCTTATGCTAAGCAAAAAACTAGACACATTGTTGCATGAACAAAAAATCAGGACAGAAGGGGCATATGCTACCAAGTGTTTATAGCAGCAATGTCCACAATAGCCAAACTATGGAAAGAACCTAGATATCCGTCAACAGATGAATGGATAAAGAAGATGTGGTGTATATATACAATGGAATACTATGCAGCCATCAAAAGAAATGAAATCTTTCCATTTGCAACGAGGTGGATGGAACTAGAGAGTATCATGCTGAGCGAAATCACTCAATCAGAGAAAGACAACTGTCATATTGAGAGGCAAGGCAGGGAGGTTGTGGGGGGTAGGGAAGGGAAAAATGAAACAAGATGGGATCGGGAGGGAGACAAACCATAAGAGACTCTTAATCTCACAAAACAAACTGAGGGTTTCTGGCGGGTGGAGGGTCGGTATAGGGTGGCTAGGTTATGGACATTGGGGAGGGTATGTGCTATGGTGAGTGCTGTGAAATGTCTAAGCCTCATGATTCACAGACCTGTACCCCGGGACAAATAATACATTAAATGTTAACTTAAAAAATCAGGACAAAAATCAAGGCAAGAGAAATAGAGAAAATATAATAAAAATGGGGAAATCTGTCCAGGAGCTCCAAAATCTAAACAGCAGAGTTCCATAAAGAAGAAACAAAGAAACCAGAAGAGATCATCAAAGAATTAAGTCAAACAAATTTCCTAGAGCTGAAGGCTTGAATTTCCAAGGTTTAAAGAGTCCACAAAGCCCCTTGCAAAATAAATAGATGAATATAAGATATAAATATGAAATTTCAAACCAATGTTGACAAAGAAGATGCCACAAGCTTTTCAAGGGAAAAAAAAAAAATAGGCGAGACACAAAGAAGCAGGAATAAAATGACTTCAGACTTCAATAGCCAATGCTGAATGCTACATGACAAAGTACAGTATTTTCCAAATACTGATGGAAAATTATTCTCAATCTAGAACTCCAGACTAAGCCAAAGTATCAATCAAATCTGGGGGCAGAATAGACATGCTCCATTTCAAGACTTGGAAGGCACTAAAATATTGACTTCCCATTTACTTTCTCAAAGCGACTGGAAGATAAGCTCTACCAAACTGCAAAAGTAAACCAAAAATGAGGAAGGAACAACACAAAGAAAACAACAAAGGAATTGCCAGGACAGTGGTTACAAGAGATCCCAGAAAAACAACTACTAACTACAAAGATTCTAATCCTATTTGACGTTTTCATCTAATACTGGGGTAAAAGTAATTTTTTTTTGGTAAAAATAATTTTTAAGGGAATATTCTTAATCATCATCATCTCAGCTAACAGATAATTACTGCTATTATCTGTTAGCCTGTCAGATTATCTATGGGTGGTTAAACTGTATCTTCATGTCTTTATTTTGACCTCATGCACTCTTTAATTTTTTTTTTAAGATTTTATTTATTTATTTGTTTGTTTGTTTATTTATTTATATATTATCTCTGCTGAGCAGACAGCCCAGTGTGGGGCTCGATCCCAGGACCCTGAGACCATGACCTGAACCAAAGGCAAAGGCTTAGCCCACTGAGCCACCCAAGGCACCCCTGACCTCATGCATTCTTAAAAGCTAGTTTGATTAGGTACAGAATTCTTGGTTGTAAGTAATTCTTCTCATATCTCTGAAGATACTGTTTCTCAGCCCCCTATTGCTAATGAGGAGCATCAGGTGTATATTCTCTTTGAAATGTCTGAAGCTCTTTCTCTTTATCCTTGGGTCTCTGCAGTTACCTGATCTGGTAACTGGTTTGCCCTTTCATCTGAAGGGTCGTGCTTTTCTTTAACTGAGGGATTTTCTTCTATTTTTCCTTTGATTATTTTTTCCATGTTAGTGCCCCAGTTCTCTAATTCTTCTTGAATCTCCCCGTAAGTAAATCCCTGTGTCCCTGATTCCTCCAATTTTCCACTGTTTTTATATTTTGTGTCATATTATTCATTCTTATGTGCATTTTTTAATCCTTCTGAATTTATTTCCTTAATCACATTTTTCATTTCTAAGAACTCTTTTTCATCCTCTGGTCTAATAGCAGTATGTTTTTGTGGCTGCAACATCTATAAAGCCTCTGTATAATATGTTATATAATATATGTAATTATATATATATATAACATGTTCATATTATATATATATTTTTAAATTCTTTGAATTATCTATTTCCTCTGGGTCCAATTTTACTTTCTTTATCTGATCCTTCTCTTTAATGCTTTCCTTCCTTCCAGTATCTAGAGATCCTGGGCTATCCATTCATACTTCTAAGTGAAGAACTAGGTTGATCAGTGCATGTAAGCAGCACGGATTTCTTCTGCAGTTGTATCTGTTTCTCCACTGTCTCCTGAATGGGAAGTCTGATGTAATCTACATGTGAGTTAGAGAGTCTGCATGTGGTTGCTGGCAGGCATCACTTTAGAGTATGTTGGCATAGAAGAACATGTAGGGTTGAGATTCTTCTCCTTCCAATTATCCAAAGTATGAAAAATTTACTCTTGGGATAGAGAATTTAATGTATTTTCTTCCACTGCAGACCTACTCTTCCTTTTCCCCTTCTTCATACCTGTTGCAGAGATCTGTATTTAACTCGGGTTCTGCTCTGCTTCTCTCTCAAGCACCTATACCTACAGCACAAGTTCTCTTCAAGTAGGCAGTTTCTTTTCTTTAGAAAATTATCTGGCTTAAGGCGCCTTGGTGGCTCAGTTGTTAAACGACTGCCTTCAGCTCAGGTCATGACCCCAGAGTCCTGGGATCCAGCATCAGGCTCCCTGCTTGGCGGGAAGCCTGATTCTCCCTCTCTCACTCCCCTTGCTTGTGTTCTCTTTCTCACTGTGTCTCTCTCTGTCAAATAAATAAATAAAATCTTAAAAAAAAAAAAAAAAAAGAAAAGAAAAGAAATTACCTGGCTTAAGCTTAGAGTCAAAATTCTGCTACCTTTTGCTCTCTGTAAGATGAAGACTGCCCTTGCTGTTTCAAATGCAGAATTTTAAATAATTTACCCTTGAAGATGATGCAAGACTCCTTCCTGCTTCTTCTTGTAGTATATACACTATCAGCTACTCTTGTCTTCACAGGAGTTTTCTCTTTCACATACTTTAAGCTATGGCTTCTTCTATTTTCATCAATCTGATCTTTGCTTTCTATCCTGTGAATTTCTGACAATGGCTTATTTATGTTCTATTTTTGTTTTAGAGCACTGCTTTGTATTTTTTTAATAGATCTTTTCTGAAATTAAGAAATTTGGCATAGCAAGAGAGACTGATATATGAATTCATTCTAATACCCTGACCCAATTTCCAGAAGAATCTTCAAAAATGTGAGTTTAGACTAAAATGTGTGAATCTGTTTCTCCACTGTCCCCTCTCCTTCTCCTAAGCTGTACCTTAGGAGAAGCTCTTCTCCTATATAGAAGATCTCCTTAGCTCCAGCACACAGTTCTAGGTCTTTGGATTGAAAGGATAGATGCTTAACTTGGCTTTTGTTCATGCTACCTCAGACCAGAAAGAATTTCCCTTTTATCTGCCTGGTATCATTACCTGTGCTTACCTGAATTATGAATTGAACATGAATCCCTGTTTACATGTTCTGATTCCTCACTAAATTGTGAAATCAAGTGCAAAGACCTTACCAGTCCTTGACTCCCAACACCAAAAGAACCTATCACATAACAGCTGTTTGTTTTATAAATGAAAATTCAGGAATTAAAATGCTATAGAATCTGAGAGCCAGACCTCATACCAATAAGCCACAAGTAACAGAATTTTCGTGCCAGAAAGAATCTTAAAGATCGTGGTTTTTAAATGAACAAATCATTAGGACCAACAACTCTGAAAACTTCCCTGCACTACCAGGCAGAATAAATCAGTTTATCAAATATGACCCCCATCACACATTACTCATACCTATCTTGCAGCCCACATCCCTCTCATGTGCTATTAAGTTTTCCCTCAAGGACTAAGATAGTGCATACTCATTTTTGTGTCACCAACACCTGGACACAAAGAAGGTGCTAAGTAAATATTTATAGCATGAATGAATAAATGAATGCTCAGGAAAACAGAATTTTGTACTGGTTTCTCCTACTAATTTATTCAAGGGTAGAGAGCAAGTCACTTAATCTCTGAATCTCAATTTCTTAACCTGTGTTATAGGAATAACAATCCCATCCAATTATTTCACAAATCAAGTGGGATGATCTGTATGAAACCAATATGGAAAATAATGATACGCTATCACAATGCAAACCATAATCCCTCAGGTAAAACTAGTAAGGAAATATAGAATACTGAACCACAGGGAAAAATGTTAAGAATTGGGGGATAAAATGTCCTTGACAACCTCAGTGGTTTTAATTGTAGATACTAAGCCAGGTTTTTACCAAGCAGGTGTTATTCTCTCTGCCATATGGCATGAGCCCCAGGGCTCCTCCTCCTCATGAAAGGACAACATAGCTATGGCTTTACTGTAGTCTCCTTTATAAGACCTCTCTGACATCTTTCTCAGTCTTCTGCCACAGTGAAAAGTATCCTGGACTGGGACTCACCTTAGTTTTAATCTGGTTCTGCACCACCACTAATTATGAGTCTTCAAGCAAGTCTGTTTTCTACCTGTAAAATGGGGATGGGTAATGCCTTCTTCACAAGTTAAGTGTGAGGACTAACCATACCAACCACAAACAGTTATTAGCATGGTGCCTGGCACACATTGGCCCCTCAATAAATGATAGTTGTCACTCTTGTAAAAGCATAAACACATCTGAACCACAAAGCATAGCTCAGCTTTGTTTAGACCTCTTCTTCAATAATTTACTGTTCAGGGGCATCTGGGTGGCTCAGTGGGTTGAGCTGCTGCCTTCGGCTCAGGTCACGATCTCAGGGTCTTGGGATCGAGCCCTGCATCGGGCTCTCTGCTCAGTGGGAAGCCTGCTTCCCCCTCTCTCTGCCTACTTGTGATCTCTCTGTCAAATTTTGTTTATACAAAATCTTAAAAAAAAAAAAAAATTTACTGTTCAATAATAGGGAGAAACTCCCAAATATCTTAACACTTAAAAATTCTTTCCCTTTCTTTAATTACATCTCTTCCATTTGATGAAAGAATGAACCAGGGGAAAGCAATGCAGACTGGCATCAGATACCTATTGCCATTAAGCCTTCCCAATTTCAGTGTTATCTTCTATAAAACAAGGATAATACCCAACTAATTAAACTCCAGGGAGGATTAAAAGACATAGTGAGTAAGAAAGGAACCAGTATGTTACAAAGGTCCTGGACATGTGAACATTTTTATGATTGATAGGAATGTAAATGACTCAAAGTAAACCAGTCCCTAATGCTAGAAGCATGGATTAAAGTATTTTGATGGTGACTCAGTATTGTGTTAGAACTTACCATTCCCCTGTTTAAAATTCTTTAATAGCTTCTCATTACCTTTAAGATAAAGATAAAACTTCTACATGATCTGACCTGCCACCATTCCTCCTCATCACCAGCCTCTCGTCCATTCACACTTCACATTCCAATCATAACAGGTCACTTGCAGTTCCCTATAAAAGCATACCTTGTGAACCTCCTTGTCTTTGCACATGCTATTTATTTTCCCTTTGTCTGGAATATCCTCCTGTCTCCTTAATTCTTGCCCTAGATAATGAACTACTCAACTCAGACTCTACCATCAAGAAGTTTTCTCTTATACATTCAACCTTTTATTCAGTAAGTGGTTACTTGCCAGATGCCCGGGATACAGCAATAAAAAGCCAGACAGCTCCTGGCTTCATGAAGTTTTAGCATGCTGTACTGTAACTGCTTGTGTCTTCATGCTGCTTATAAGACTGGAAGATTCTTAGGTGTTAGGACAATGTCTGATTCATTTCCATATTGTCATTTCTCCATACAGGACCTGGCATAGAGTGGGGGTTCTATAAATATTTAATAAATCAATATGACAAAACCACCTTTGTACAAGAGAAAGCATCAGGTGTGAGGAATTATAGTATTCTCTTATACATATCAGAGCTTACTATTTATAAGATCCTTTCAAACAACAGCCCACTTTATCTGCTCTGAAAAATGGAATTTGTAAGTTGAGAGAGGCAGAAACCTTTGTGGTCATCTAGGCTTTTTTTTTTTCTTTTTTTTTTTTTTTAATTCTAGTTTAGGTAACATGCAGTGTTCTATTAGCT
Organism: Mustela erminea; assembly: GCF_009829155.1. Taxonomy (NCBI): domain Eukaryota; kingdom Metazoa; phylum Chordata; class Mammalia; order Carnivora; family Mustelidae; genus Mustela; species Mustela erminea. The sequence goes on along the minus strand of NC_045622.1, from coordinate 52,781,119 downwards.
CTAGGTGTACAATATAGTGATGAAGCAACTCCATGCATCACACAGTGCTATCATTACAAGTGCCCTTCTTAATCCCCATCACCTACTTCATCCATCCCTGAGCCACCTCCCCTCTGGTAAACATCTATTTGTTCTCTATAGTTAAAAGTCTTAGTTTCTCTCTTTTTTTACCTTTGTTCATTTGCTTTTTTTCTTAAATTCCACATGCAAGTGAAATCATATGGTATTCGTCTTTGTAGGACTTATTTCACTTAGTATGATACTCTCTAGCACCACCCATGTTGTGGCAAGTGGCAAGATTTTATTCTTTTTTTGGCTGCATAATATTCCATTATATATAAAAATATATAAACATATATATACAGATAGATACACAGATACACACACACCCACACACAAACACAGACCATTTCTCCTTTAGCCATTCACCTATTAATGGACACTTGGGCAGCTTCCAATAATTTAGCTATTGTAAATAATGCTGCTATAAACACAAGGGTGCATATATCCTGAATTCCTATTCTGGTATTCTTTTAAATACCCAATAGTAGAATTACAGGATCACAGGGTAGTTCTATTTTTAAAGTTTTGAGGATGAGGTCACCTAGCTTTACTTTCTAGCCAATTCATCAGTGATTCCTATAATATACCTTCAAGGGACAGGGCTTCACTATACAGTGTCAGAGAACAGAATGGATGAGCTTAAATGAATCGAATCTGCTCCCTCCAAAAACTAGTCCTAATCCAGTTTTGTAGACCCTACCAACAAAAAAGAGGGAATTCTCTTCTAAATTCAGGTATTTGAAGACATGTCCAGGTAAAGGAAAGTGTATCATCTTCATTTTATTGATGAAAAAACTGAAGTTCAGAAAGGCAAATTGGCTTTCCCAAGGTTTCAAAGCTACAAATGAAAAACTGAGTCTAGATGTCAGTTCTGGTTCCAAGGTTAGGATTTCTGGAACACTAAAAAATCAAATCTAGAAGAGATACCTACTGTTTATTCAGTCCAATTCCTTTACTGTATAGATAAGAACTATGAGGGCTGGCAAGTGGGGGACAGGGAGTGACCAAGATGAGTGTCTCCCAGTCCAGGCTATGCATCTACCACACTGTCTTGATCCCTAACCACCAGGCCTGCCCATATCAGAATAAAGAAAATAAAAACTTACCAATGTGTTAGAAGAATTATAATCCTCAGCTGATTTATCTGCAAAAGCAAAAACAAGGGACCCAGTCAGTAAATAATCACAATTAATCCATTCTTGAGAGCTAAGGAAGCCTATCCAATCAAGCACTTGCCAGACTCAGAGAATAAAAATAATAATATTACGGTACTATGGGCCTGACACCATACTAAAGCACATTATACACATTACTTCCTTTAATCCTCACTACAGCTCTGAGTACAATTATTATGTCTACTTTTATAGATTTGGAAACTGAGATTCAGAGAAGTTAAGTAATTTGCCCAGGGTACACAGGTTAAACAGGAGTCAAGATTTGTATCCTGGTCTAATTCTAAATACTATGATAGAACTGTATCCACATCACCAACTCTAACATCATCAGGTCTCAAAGGTCAAGGAAATTTCCTGCACTCTAGAAAGAGAAAGAATTCATGTCCTGAGCTATCCATGACAAATCATGACCAGCTTGTGGCTTCAGCTTTTAAAAAGGATCTTTCTACATCCATGTCTACTTCCTACAGGGAAAGAAAAATTAAGGTTTAGAAAAAGAGAAGCATTAATCATGTCAAGTCTAACTTAAGGCAGGGTCTTACTTCTAAGAATAGATTCAAGCTTCCTCGATGAGGCAATTATCACATTTCATTGATCTTGAAATGTAAATTTTTTACCTAACATTTCTGGAAGAGAGATGTGCCCTACAATCAAAGGCATTTCACGGTTTAATTGGCAACTTTTTCTTCTTAGTGGTATATAAAATAATGGTGCAACTTATAATTAATGGTATTTTATATTTAATAAAACATGAAACAGACTCAATGGAGATCTTAGCAAGAAATTAAGTTTAAAAGCCAAATATCATGTTCGGTTTTATACTTAAATTCCTACAGACCTAAGAAGAAACTGACTTAGCCAGTTCAACACCAATGGAATTAAGGAGGAGAAATATTCTACCAAATCCAACATATTCCTCACCAAGAACCAAGTCCAGAGAATGTCCAAGATCCCAATTCCATCATATAAGAAAGTGTCAGGTACAGCTTCTTTGATCCTACGACAAATCATGAACCCACAAGCTGTGACAATATATTCTTCAAAAAACCCTGGGAATAGCCAGGTGTACCCTGGAGAAACTAATTCAGGATATACTTTAAACATAATTCCCTAACATATCAGTTAATTCATCCTGAGTAAGTAACTCAGTTTCTCTAAGCCTAATTAATTTCTCCAAGTCTGTGAAATGGGGATAATAGTCCTTGCCAAACCAACCCCTCAAGGCCGTCATGAGGATCAATGAAATTAATTTATGTGCAAGCATACAAACTGAGGTAGTCTCAGAATCAACAGTATGAGAAGAAGGGAAATAGGAAAAGGAAAGAGATGGCATTAAAAAAAACTGTGCCAGTGGTGCTTGGTGGCTCAGTTGGTTAAGCATCTGCCTTCAGTTCAGATACCAGGGTCTTGGGCAAGAGCCCCACATCAGATGACTCGCTGCTGGGGATGGGGGTAATCTGCTTCTTGCTACCCCTCTGCCTCTCTCTCCCTCTGCCTGCAGCTCCTCCTGCTTGTGACACACTTTCTCTCTGTCCAATAACATCTTTTTAAAAAATAAATTAAATAAAAGTAAAATATTGCTAAATATACAATTTTGCTTAGAATTGGCCCTGGACTTCAACGTCTAAAAAACTAAAAATTCTGTACTTGCGTTTACACACACACACACACACACACACACACACACGTGTGAACAAATTTATACACATGGAAGGAGTTGTATGAACACATATCTGCACATTCTAGACATATACAGTGTTATTCATATGTGCCTGCACAGGTGATCATATATACACATTTACCTTAATGTGTGTATCTATACACAGGTTAATTCACAAATACTTAAATGGACTTTAATTCCAAAGATACGAAAACCCACAGAGCTATGCTTCCATACACATATCTGGTCCTTGTACACATCTACACACATGTACACATAAACAGAGATTCTTCCAAAGACTTCGCTGCTGAGGCCTTCGAAGCCAGCTTCTCATCTGACGTTCATGACAAATGCCTTAAAACACAAGCTCTAACATCCTGACTAGAAAACTCTCCCACCCAGCACCGCTCAACCCCAATTCCTCCTTGGAATGACTCAGTCCCTCAATGGGAAAAGAGAGAGAGCCAGCGGGGCCAGACGTGAGGAAGGAAATACTGCTGGGAACATGCATGACCCTCTCCTGGGTACCATCCACGGCAGCATGAGTTAAGCTGCAGTTTGTCCTCCTCACCATCTGTGCCCTTTGATACAGGCCAGATACTTGCTGGGGAAAGCATCCTTCAAAATTAGCTCGTTCATCCTGGTTCTCAACTTCTCCAACAATACTGCTCATTGAAAGAGACAGCATGAACACTGAAAATAACACCAGACTTGGAGTTAAGAGGTCAGTTCTGCCACCAATTTAGCCACATTAGAAAGGACTTTTTTGGCTTTAATGTCTGCAAAACAAGGGGGAACTGGGAGCAGTATATACTGATGATATATCTTGCTCTAATATTCTAAGATGACATTATAAAAGGCAAGTTTCTAGAAACATAGGCCTTCTGGTTACTTATCCTGGAAAAGAAAAATCCCCCTGCTATGGAAAGAGGTGGTCCAAATAGAATTACTAGAGGCAAGTATTAAACTCAAAAGATGCTAGTCTGGGAATGAGAAGACCTGGATTCTAATCCAAATTCTGTCATTAAAATCACTCTGAAAAACATAGTCTATTACAGAGAGGGTATATCTAAAGTACATTTATTATTAGTGGCCTGTTTTACATTTGACTGATAATAATTAATTCCTTGAGGAAGAAATTGGGCTTATCTACTTAAAAGATACACATCACATGTGTTATTAAATAACTTAATGATATTAAATTTAATAATGTTAATGACAGCTACACTTCCATGGTGCTGTTTTACAACCTAAAAAGAAATTTCATATCAATGAGCTCATTTATTCTTCACTACAATCTCTTGAGACAAGAATTATTATTCCCATTTTGAAGCTAAATATATATGTGTCATGTTACTTTTTAAAAATGTGTAGTCTCAGAGCAAAGACCAATCACTTTGGCTCTCAAATTCCAAAATTCCACCTTATAGTACCATCCCCACTCTTTCCAATACTTTCTTCCCTTACCCCACACCGAAAGGCATGTGGAACTTTTCCACCCAGATGAAAACCCTTTTTTTTCCTAGACTGCTCTGGATTCAAGCCCCATACCTGTAAAGCTCATGTACTTCTGGCTGTTGGAAGTCTTCTTTGAGTTATAAAATTCCAATACATCCAGAACAGCCTGCGGGTTTTTCTTCTGCTCTGACTTAGTGATATTTGATGTCTGAAGGAGGCGAGCCCATTGCTCTGGCATCCCCTATAAGAGAGACATACAACACTATCAGGAAGGCATAGTCAAAGGAGATCCTGAAGGAGAAACTCTGATACCTGCTGGCAGTTAAAGACAGGTTTAGCCATTTTTCTATACCCTCAGAGCACTAGACAAGCCTTTTTTATAGTACCTATCTCATTGTATTAGTCATTTCTTGAGGTGTTTGCTCTTTCACTAGGCTATTCCACCTTCAGAACAGGAACCATGTATGATTTGTCTTTATATGATCAGTGCCCCATGCAAAAACAAAGCCTGCTGCCAAGAAGACACTCAACAGAGGGCTAGTTAAGGAATGGAGATACGCCTTCTCAGGTACAGTTTTGGAGGTGAAGAAAATGTCCCTCTTATGAATGTAAGAAGATAGTAATGAGGGTCTCAGGCAAAGACAGAGGCATCAGAAATACTAAGGGGAAAAAGAAATGAATCTAACAGTGCATAGTCAGAACTCTCAAAGATCAAAGGCCTTTCTGTGACCCAGGACTTACTGTAAACTCCCCTGTGACAGCATCAAAACCAACGTGAATCGTGTGCTCAAAATCTGAAGGAAGAGAAATCTCCGGCCGTTCCTTCTCCTTCTTTTTATTTGCTGCAAGAGAAACGGGAAAGGAAATAAAAAACAAGGACATTACATTTTTTGGCTTATTTAACTCTTTGTTGAGCTGTGGGTTCCTTTGAAGGCTAAGGGCTGTCTACTTCACATAAGTACAGACAGAGCCAGATGCCAGACTTAGATTAGAATAGGTGTTCAAAGCATGATTAAAGAACTTAATTTTTTTGTGGAACTAAAGTAAGGGAGGGAAAGAAAGGCTATTTTTCAGAGTTTAAAGTCCTGGCCCTACCACTAATGAGCCATTTGCACTGGATCTTAGCGTAAAAGCCGAGAAGAGATTAGTAATGAGCCATTTGGGGCGAGTCACTTCCTTTTTCTGAACCCTGGTTTCTCCATCTGTAAAAAAGAGAAGGCTCAGGTAAATGGTCTCTAAAGATCCTTCAAGCTCTGACATCCTCCATTGTATGAGCTCCTATGACCTGCATCCTACTGGTTTGGTATTTGATTATGGATTGCTTTAAGGTTCTCTCAATTTAGAGAATTTAAATCTGAATGTTATTTTAATAATATAAATCATTAATATTTTATCAGATGCTAACCAGACAATGGTTCTAGTTCTTCACATGTATGAATTCACTTTAGCCTCATGGGAGCCCTGTCTGGGTAGATACTATCTTCCTTATTTTGCAGGTAAGGAAATGGAAGCACAGAGATTAAGATACTTGCTTAAGATCACATGGTTAGTAATTGGCAGCATCCAGATACAAACCCAGGCAGTCTGGCCCAGAGCCTAAGCTCAAAACCACTATGCTACACTGTCTCCCCAAGCTAGGACCTTAAAGGATTATACAGACCAAATATTTGTAGTCATCCCTCTCCCATATCAAGGGTCATGAGTAAAATAGATGTTCACTAAGGTCCTGCTGACCTGGTAGAAAAGACTTCAACATTTAAGGAATTTTAGTGCTGAAGTAAAGTACCCTTGTCGGGGGTTCAATTATGTCCCCCCCCAGATTCATATGTTCTAACTCCAACTAGCTCAGAATGTGACCTTATTTGGAAATAGGTCCAAATGTAATTAGTTATGTTTAGGTCATACTGGAGCAGGATGGACCCCTAATCCAGTTAAGACTGGTGTTCTTATAAAAATAAGAAATTTGGAGACAGAGGCATGTAAGAATACCATATGAAGATGAAGAAAGATGTCAGAGTGATGCTTCTTCAAGTCTAGAAACACAAAAACCACCAGAAGCTAAGGAAGAGGCATGGAACAGATTTTTCTTCATAGCCTTCGAAAGGAAACAACCCAGGTGCCTGGGTGGCTCAGTTGGTTAAACAACTGCCTTCAGGTCATGATTCTGGAGTCCTGGGATTGAGTCCCACATCAAGCTCTCTGCTCAGCAGGGAGTCTGCTTCTCCCTCTGACCCTCCCCTTCTCAGTGCTCTCTCTCTCAAATAAATAAATAAAATCTTAAAAAAAAAAAAAAAAAAAAAAAGGAAACAACCCTGCAGACAACTTGATCTTGGAATCCTAGCCTCCAGAACTGAAACAATAAATTTCTGTTGTTTAAGCCGCCTAGTTTATGATACTTAGTTATAGAAGCTCTATAAACATAACCCTCTTCCAGCTAAAATGAGTTTCAAGGTCTTGGTATCAAGCTAGGCCTCAGCTGAAATCTGCAAATGCAATCCCACTGAAACAGGCTTAAATACTTCCAAGTCTCAGCCAGATAATCTTTCTTCCTAAATGGGGACCTACAGAGCCCAGATTTTAAATATCTGTAGAAACCCTCCTTATTTCTCCAGCCAAGGCTCCTCCTCCTTCAATGTTCTAGGGAGGAGGCCATCTGGTCTGAACTCCCAGGAACTCCTACACATACCTGGGGGAACTGGGTTCAGAGGCTAACTGCAAAAGCTACTATTTATTGAGCTCTTACCATGTGCCAAGCACGTGCTAAGAATTTTATATGCATCATGTCACCAAATACTCTTACAGCCCTATAAAATAGATATTAACATCTGCATTTTATAGGTAAGGAAATATAAGTGCTTCTTTTTAATAATTTGCTTGATCATTGCTGAGTTTCAGTGACAAGTCTATCCTAAAAATATTAGACACTGGCCATTTAAGCTCACGGGTCTAAGAGGCAAAACCAGAATATCCCCTCTTTCTTTCTTTCTTTATTTTTATTGTGTTATGTTAGTCACCATACAATACATCATTAGTTTTTGATGCAGTGTTCCAAGATTCATTGTTTATGCACCACACCCAGTGCAGCATGCAATACGTGCCCTCCTTAATACCCATCACCAAGCTCACCCAACCCCCCACCCCCTCCCTTCCAAAACCCTCAGATTGTTTCTCCCCCTCCAATTTGCCCCAATTCATTTTTCCTTTCCTTCTCCTAATGTCCTCCATGTTATTCCTTATGCTCCACAAGTGAAACCATATGATAACTGACTCTCTCTGCTTGACGTATTTCACTCAGCATAATCTCCTCCAGTCTGATCCATGTTGCAGAATAACCCCTCTGTAAGGCAAATCAGCAATGAAAGCCCAGGAGCCCTAAGTCTCTGGTCTTCCCCACTACCAATCTCTCGATGAAACTACCAGTTTTCTCCTTATGGAAGTCATGTTCCACACTGTCAAGTCAAGGCCCCAAATCCTTGGCTCCATGACAAGACATTTTCCCTCCCAGAAATGCCCAGGATCATATACCAGCAAGGCTCCGAAAAAACCCATAATTCACATCTAAGAGAAATCACCACAGGGGAACCTGGGTGGCTCAGTCAGTTGTGTCCAGCTCTTGATTTTGGCTCAGGTCATGATCTTGGGATCCTGAGATAAAGCCCTATGTTGGACCCTGTGCTCAGCACAGTCTGCTTCTCTCCCTCTCTCTCTTTCTCTGACCCTTATCCTGCTCATGTGCTCGCTAGCACGCTCTCTCGCTCTTCCTCTTAAATGAATAAATAAGTAAAATCTCTAAAAAAAAAAACAAATGAAATAAAAGAATTCACTATAGTACCTAAGAACTTGGCTGGGGGTAAGACAAGGCGGAATGCCAGGTTTCTCTGAGCCTATCCTTAGAGATCAGATTAAAAGTATAGGCAGAATTATATTAATCAAAACAGTAAGGTACTGGCACAAAAACAGACACACAGATTAACAGAACAGAATAGAGAGCCTGGAAATAAATGCATATGTATATAGTCAATTAATTGATGACAAAGGCAGCAAGAAAAAAGGATGGGGAAAAGACAGTCTCTTTAATAAATGGTGCTGGGAAGACCAGACAGCTATATTCTTTCATAAAAGAATGAAACTACACCACTTCTAACACCATACACAAAAATCCTAGAAGAAAGCACAGGCAGCAATTTCTCTGACACTGGCCATAGCAACGTTTTTCTAACATTTTCCCTTGTCTCCTAAGGCAAGGAAAACAAAAGTAAAAATAAACTATTAGGATTACATCAGAATAAAAAGCTTTATTGTGCAAAGAAAACCATCAACAAAAAGGTAACCTACTGAATAGGAGAAAATATTTGCAAATGATATATCCAATAAGGGGTTTACATCTAAAACATACAAGAACTTACACAACTCAACTCCAAAAAATACCGATCTGATTTAAAAAATGGGCAGAGGATGCAAATAGGCATTTTTCCAAAGAAGACATCCAGATGGCTAAAAGACATGAAAAAATGCTCAACATCACTAATCATCAGGGAAATGCAAGTCAAAACCACAATGGGATATTACCTCACGCCTATCAGAATGGCTAAAATCAAAAACACAAGAAATAACAAGTGTTGCTGGAGATCTGGAAGAGAAGGAATATATTTTTTTTTAAGATTTTTATTTATTTATTTGACAGACAGAGATCACAAGGAGGCAGAGAGGCAGGCAGAGAGAGAGAGAGGAGGAAGCAGGCTCCCTGCGGAGCAGACAGCCTGATGTGGGGTTCGATCCCAGGACACTGGGATCATGACCTGAGCCGAAGGCAGAGGCTTTAACCCACTGGGCCACCCAGGCGCCCCGAAGAGAAGGAATATTGTACACAGTTGGTAGGAATGTAAATTGGTACAATTTACAACTGTGGATTGTACAAACAGCAATGTGGAAAACAGTAGAGAGGTTCCCTAAAAAGTTAAAAATAGAATTATCATATGACCTAGTAATCCCACTACTGGGTATTTACCCAAAGAAAACAAAAACACTAATCTGCATAGATACATGCACCCCTATATTTATTAGCATTATTACAATAGCCAAGATATGGAAGGAATCTAAGTGTCCACTGATAGACAAATAGATTAGAAAGATGGAAACACACACACACAAACACACACAAGGAATACTTTGCCGCCATAAAAATGGGATGAGACAGTACCATTTGTGGCAACACTATGGACTGGAGGATATTATGCTAAGTAAAATAAGCCAGTCTGGGAAAGACAGATACCATATGATTCCACTAATATGTGAAATCTAAAAAAATGAATACACAAACAAACAAAAAGCAGAATGAAACCTATAATTACAAAGAATAAACTGATGGTTGCCTGGCGGGGGGTGGGGAACAGGCAACATGGTGGGTGAAGAGGAGTGGGAGACACAGGCTTCTGGTTATGGAATGAATAAGTCACAGCATAAGGAATATAGTCAATGGTATCGTAATAGCACCATATGGTGTCAGATGATAGCTATACTTGTGGTGAACACAGCATAACATATAGACTTGTTGAATTGCTGTGTTGTGCACCTAAAACGAAAGTAATTTGTGTCAACTACGCTCAAATAAAAAAATAAATTTTTTTTCAAATACAGCTGTGAACTAAAATAGACTCCCAAATCCATAGCTAAGGCCCCAGTGTTCAAGAAGAGCTGGACTGCAAATATATGATCCACTTGTATTGCCTTTCCCAGTCGACTTGTCTGAGCCTCACTACCACACTACATATCCCTATAGGGCAAAGAAAGTATCAATACAGCTTACAGCACTTTAAAACAGAATTACATTTCATAATAATCACCTTCATCTGAGTCATGCTTTAATGCTTACAAAACACTCTCACATTTATTACTTCACTAGAGCCTCCAAACAACCGTGTGTTGAGCAGAGCAGTGGTTATGGTGCCCGTTTGAGAGAAGAAGAAACAGGGGTTCCACGAAGTTAAGTAACCTGCACGAGGTCACGAGCAAGTTGGAAGCAGATCTGGAATCAGAACTAAAGTCTTCAGGCTCCCAGTCCCAAAGCCTTCCTATTCTACGGCGCTGCCTCTTAATGGACTACTGCTGCTCATGATTATGCGCTCTCTTCTCTCTCTCCCCCACTGCTCTTCCATTCAGTCCCCAGGTTACTAATTTCTTGTTCTATATAGTGATCAAATTTATCCACTTCTCCATTTTCACTGCCACTACTCTATTTCAGGCATTGTTATCTATGGCCTTGGATCTTTCTGACAATAACCAGTCACCTGCATTCCAGTCCCCTTCAATCAGACAGCAGCCAGGGTGATCTACAACCTTGCTATTCAAACCAGTATCAGCAAAACTTGGGAGACCATTAGAAATGTAGGATCTCTAAAAAATTAAAAAAAAAAAAAAAAGAAATGTAGGATCTCAAGCTCCAGCCCAGACCTACTGAATTAGAATCTGAATTTTAATGAGATCCCAAATGATTGACGTGCATACAAAAGTTTGAGAATCAAGAGAATGAGAAGACAAACCACAAGTAAAAAGAAAATATTTGCAAGAGATATATCTGATAAAGGATTATTATCCAAAATATATGAAGAACTCTCAAAACTCAACAATAAGAGATAAACAATCTGATTAATAAAATGCACCACCATGGTATATGATGTTAATAGTGGGGAAGGTTGTACATGTGTGGGGGCAGGAGGTATACAGTTATACAAGGTATACTGGGTACCATCCCCTCAATTTTGCTGTGAACCTAAAACTGCTCTATTTTTTTAAGTTCCTGATGCTCTGTACCTCTTCTTACCTCCCGCTATTTATGTTTCATATGTTTCTATACCAGCTACACTGAACCAGTTATGTCACCAAACATGATGAGCTCTTTCACACCTCTTCCCATTTTCTCAAACTACACCCTTTGCTTATAAATTCTGCCTTGCCTTTTCCTTCACTTGTTACCTCAGCCTTTAATTCACCCTTTTCGGGTGTCAGCTTAAAGATCATCTCTTCTCTGAAGTCCTCCCTGATCTCATGGTTGGGCATTCCTTCACCCTCTCTTCTGTTTCTACAGCACCATTATAGTAACTGCCTATTTTTTAGGTTTACTTTCCAACCAGACTGAGTCCCAAGTGCAGTGGTCATATCCAATTCACCATGGATCCCCAAAAGCTAGCACACATCTGGCACAAAACAGCAAATGAATAAAGGAACAAATGACCAAATACGTAACTTGACCTGGCAAGAGTCTAAAGAATCTTGTTGAAGGCAGGAAATTCCCTCCAGGACAGGAATAAATGTCTCATTTTTACAAGGTCTGACCTGTAAAGTCAGACCTTGTAAAGGTGTGAAAATTGTGAATTTTCACAATCCTTATTACCCAGCTACCTCAGTCCTGTCTGAAAACCCTGCTCTGTAGGAGCTCAGCACACTGGCCAAAAGAAATTCTGAAGTCCCAATGCCTCCAAAGACCCAGGATAATCTTGATGAAAGGCAGCAAAATGGGGGGGTGGGGGATGGGAGAGGATGAGGGGAGGAACGAGAAGGTCCAGAGTCCAGGCCAGTTTTGCCCCTACACACCACATAGTCCAGGTTCTCAGCTTTCTCATCTGAAAATGGAGAGAATGGACTAGATGATTATAAGGACCCTTCCAGCTTCTACAATCCATAAGTCTATGAAAACAGAAAGATGAATACTCTCAAAGCTCTGTAGCTAGATTCTTCCTGACATTGCACCTCACAGTTTTTAGTAGGTACTCCAATCACATCATCTCATATAAATACCACAATCCTGAGAGGCAAGTTTTATTTGTAGATTAGGAAATTAAAGCACAGACTTGCCTACAGTTATTGAAGTGACTGAAATTCAGACGAGATCGGGCGCGTTCAGGGTGGTATGGCCGTAGACAAGTGACTGAAATTCAAAAGGTGTGGCTTCAAAGCCAAGGCCCTTTACATTCTACTGTTATCTCCCATAAAGAATTTCAAATTGAGTCAAGGAAACATACTTTGGTAAAATAAGGAAAGGAAATAACACTGAGTAAGAACTTACCATATATAAGATACCATAACACACATTATTTTCCTTAATTCTTAAAATCCTATGAGATAGATTATTACTACTGTAATTTTACAGATAAGGAAACTAAGTAATAATAATAATAATAATTTGCTCAAGCTCACATTGCTAGTAAGAAATGAGATTTGAACCCCAGTCTGATACAAAGTTTCTCTCTTCAGCGTCTTACTAAGAACTATTTGCCAAAGTGCCAACTGCTGGGGTTTAAGCTATTTATGCACTTGGCAATTTCCCTTCCAGAAGTAGCTGCATTTAGAAAGGGAAGGCCAAGAGTTTACCAGGGCCCAAATTAAGCAGTCATTAATGACATAAGTCCATCTGTCTTATTCATAGCTAGAATGCATGGGACATGGTACATGACTTTGGATTGCTTACTGTTCCTAAATTTCCTCTAATCTAGTCCCTTAAAAGATTGTGTGATGGAGAGGAGAAGTGAGTTGGGAGAAACCGGAGTGGGAGACAAACCATAAGAGACTGTGGACTCTGAGAAACAAACAGAGGGTTTGGGGGGGGGGGGGGTGAGCCTGGTAGGGGTTATTAAGGAGGGCACATATTGCATGGAGCACTGAGTGTGCTGCATAAACAATGAATTTTGGAACACTGAAAAAAAATAAAATGAAAAAAATTGTATGGAAGAACAATTATGTTATTTTTATGTTTTACTTAGGTTTTTATTTTACACTTACATATCTTCTATTTTTATATATTATTTCTAATTTATATTATTAATATAGTATATAATATACCATCGTAGGCATGGGATGTCAATACAAAAGAAACTCCAGTAATGGAGACACAGAAAGAGAATGGCTCAGAGGATGAGCAGTCTATAGAAAAGAGCCCCAAGGAAATGAAATCAATTAACACATGAAAAAACAGGGTAATGCTGAAGCTGGCTTCCATAGGATACTTTTTGCCCCATAACCTTTGCATATACCTGCCATATTCCTACCTCCAAGTTTTTGCTCACTTTTTGTTTTCCTTGCTTTAGAATGCTCTTCCTCCCAATCTCCCTGTCAAATTCTCAGTCATCTTTTAAAGACTGGTTTAAGTCCTACTTCTCTTCCTGAACTTCCTCCCTCTGTTAATTCCCAAGACAATAAATCTGCCACACCATCATGCATTTTCCTATCTTGTATGGTTCCTTGCTATTTTAAAGACCCCTTTCCTTAAAATGTAAGCTTCTTAAGAAGCATAATCATGGCTTGTAATTATGATTGTTCAACTTCCAAATCTTCCACTGAGGACCCAACACAGAATAACTTATTCCAGAACACACCAAAAGTATTAGGAAGTAACCTTAGAGACCGTTATTCTACTCCCTGAAGAAAGAGCCCTGAGAAGTAAACTGACTCGATCTGCAGAGCTGCATTAGAGAGCAACAAATGGAGATAAGACTCAGTTCACCTGATCAAACCTTCTACCTTTATGATACCCCCTGATCCCTACTGACTGATTTGACTGGAAGCAACTAATGAATGAAGTAACAGGTTAACATAGAGCAGAACTGAACTATAAGAAGAGGAAGGGCTTGGCTGAAGTGAGAGAGAAGGGAAGTACAGGGGTGAAAAACAAAACAAACCAAAAAACTCTAGCTGGGGGCGCCTGGGTGGCTCAGTGGGTTAAAGCCTCTGCCTTCGGCTCGGGTCATGATCCCAGGGTCCTGGGATCGAGCCCCACATCGGGCTCTCTGCTCTGCGGGGAGCCTGCTTCCTCCTCTCTCTCTCTCTCTGCCTGCCTACTTGTGATCTCTGTCAAATAAATAAATAAAAATTAAAAAAAAAAAACAAAACTCTAGCTGGCAGGATTTGTCCCGAGTGCTGTGCAATTTAGGCTGAGTATTCACTGGCTGGGGACCACCAGCAGAAAACACAGTACCTGAGGCAGGAAAGCAGGATGGAACAGAGAAGTCATATAGTCACAGAGCCACCTGGCACTCGGCAAACCCCTTCCTGGAAGTAACAATCACCTCCCTCACATGTGTATAGCCCTTCACATTCACTGCCTCACTAGCTCCTTACAACAACTCCAAGAACCAGACAGCATGGATTATCCCCATTTCGTTGCTGAGAAAACTGAAGTCAGGGAATTTTAAAAAATCTGTTCTGGACTATGAGTCAAAGGAAGATGGATCCAGTATTCTCTTTGCCATTAACTAACTTTATGGCCCTGGAAAAGTCTCTTTCTTCTTCTGAGGTCAAATCTTCAATCTGTAAATAGGTCACTGATGCATGTTCAGGTACACAGATAAAGGTGGGTGAAGAAAATCACCTTTCTGGAGAAGGTTAATACCTGAAAAAACTCATGAAGGATAAACAGGAGTTGGTCAGGCAGAAATGGGGAAGGACATTCCAGAGGGAAACAGAATAAACAAAGGCTCAGAAAACAGTGATCTTTGTCCCAGCTTTCCACCTGCCCAGCAAGGCAACCAAATTTAATAACTCTTATTAGAGATGTACAACAAGTTGGGACTGAGGGGAGAGACCATGGAGAAAATAAAGCAAACTCGGGATTCTGGTAGGCCCATATCTCAAGGCCACAAACATCAGGCTGTCTGGGACGACTGCTGCTCCTAGCACATTTTTTTATGGTGGCTAGCAAATATAAGTCTAGAAGAATCTGATAAAGACCTATGTCTGCACAAGAACTTGTAAGTGAATGTTTATAGCAACATTATTCAAAACAGTCAAAAAGCAAACGTCCCTCAACTGAAGAACAGATGAATAAACGAAATAAAAATATGGTACATCCATACAACAAAATGTTTATTCAGCTATAAAAAGAAATGAAGTCCTGATCCATGCTACAGTATGGATGAACTTTAAAAACATTATGCTGAATGAAAGAAGCCAGTCCCATGGGGTGCCTGGGTGGCTCAGGTCATGATCCCAGGGTCCTGGGATCGAGCCCCACATCAGGCTCTTTGCTCAGCAGGGAGCCTGCTTCCCTCTCTCTATGCCTGCCTCTCTGCCTATTTCTGATCTCTATCTAGATCTTTCTCTCTCTCTTTCTCTCTGTCAAGAAAGAAAGAAGCCAGTCCCAAAAGGTCACGTATTATGTGACTCCATTTATATAAAATGTCCAGAAAAGTCAAATCCATAAACAGAAAGTAGATCAGTGGTTGCCAGGGGCTCGGAGAAGAAGGAAATATGGTAAAGTACAGGGTTTCTTTTTAGAGCTATGAAATGTACTAGAATTAGAGCAGTGTGATAATTGTACAATCTTGTGACTATAGTAAAGACCACTGAACTGTACACTTTGAGATGGTGAACTGTATGTGAATCATATCTCAATTTTTTAACCAAGAAAATGTAATTTACTGTATTAAAATAAAGGAGAAAATGTATAGAATTCAATTAATGCAGAAAAAGCATTTGCTAAAATTTTACTTCCCATTGTGATTAAAACCTCTTAGCAAACTAGGATTACACGGGAATTTCCTTAATCCAATAAAAGCTAATAACCAAAAAACACTAGAGCCAACATCATACTTAATGGTGAAATGCTGAGAGGTTTTCCTCTGAGATTACAAATAAGATAAAGATGTCACTTCTATTTACCATAATCCTGAAGGTATTAGCCAGTGAAACTAGGAAAGAAAAAGAAGCACAGGGAGAAGGATTAGAAAGGAAGAAACATAACTACCACAATTTACAGATAATATGATTGTGTATACAAACACAGAAAAATTCTAATAGGAGAAAAACCTTCATAACTTGGAACAGGTGAAGAGTCCAAAAATAAAATAGAAAGCATTAGAAAGGAAATAATAAATCTGACTATATTAAATTCTATCAAAAATACCATTAAGTGCATAAATGAAGATACCTGCAATATATATAACTGGCAAAAGGCTTGTATCTAAATAAGAACTCCTGCAAACCAATAAAAAAATTTTTTTTCTTAAATGGGCAAAAGGCTTGACCAGGCACTTCACAAAAAAGATACAGATGTAGTGAAAAGAAGGGCCAAAGATACCCCAAAGATACAGATGTAGTGAAAAGATGGGCCATCTGTACCCCAATGTTTATAGCAGCAAAGGCCACGGTTGCCAAACTGTGGAAAGAACCAAGATGCCCTTCAACGGACGAATGGATAAGAAAGATGTGGTCCATATACACTATGGAGTATTATGTCTCCATCAGAAAGGATGAATACCCAACTTCTGTAGCAACATGGATGGGACTGGAAGAGATTATGCTGAGTAGAAATAAGTCAAGCAGAGAGAGTCAATTATCATATGGTTTCACTTATTTGTGGAGCATAACAAATAGCATGGAGGACATGGGGAGTTAGGAGAAGGGAGCTGGGGGAAATTGTAAGGGGAGGTGAACCATGAGAGACTATGGACTCTGAAAAACAATCTGAGGGGTTTGAAGTGGTGGGGGGGGGGGTGGGAGGTTGGGGGAACCAGGTGGTGGGTATTAGAGAGGGCACGGATTGCATGGAGCACTGGGTGTGGTACAAAAACAATGAATACTGTTATGCTGAAAATAAATTTAAAATAAAATAAAATAAAATAAAAAATAAATAAAAATTAGAAAAATAAAAATAAAAATAAAACTATTTTTAAAAATTAAAAAACAAGTATACCCAAATGGCCAATTAATAGAAAAGCTGCTTAACCTCATTTAAGACTGATAATAAAAGTGGTGACAAAAACAAGTAAAGTAAGTGCAACTCTTATGCACCACTGGTGGGAAGATACATTGAACAACTATGTGTTTGAACTTTGAATTTTTGGTATTTATCAACCAAAGTTTAACACAAATATCTGCATGATTCAGCAATTTTACTATGTACATGCATCCAACAGAAATGTGTGAACACATGTATAAAGACATGCACTAGAATGGTCAGAAAACATTCCTAACAGTCTATTGCTGGAACAGTTTATGTTCATTAACAGTACAATGGAAAATATTCCTATAAGAGAATATTATATAGCAATGAAAATGAGCTAACCCACATATAAAAATATAGATAAATCTTGTTTAAAAATGTTAAACAAAGGCAAATATATGCTGTATGATTCTATATACAGCAAGTTAAAAAATAGACAGAATCATTTATGAGTTAATCTTTGGGAAGGAGAGATACGTTAGTGCCTGAAAGGGAGAACATAGGGAGCTTCTAGGTGGCTAGCTAATCCTTTTTTTTTTTTTTGGTCATGTTAGTGGCCACATAGATGCAGTCAATGTATCACTGAATTGTACACTTCTGAAATGTGCATTTTTCTATATAAAGATGTAAAAGTGCAATGGTGGAATCTACAAAAACCATGGCTCATCAAAAGGTAAGACTTCAACAAACACTAAATACTAAGTTATAGTCAAATAATTCTTTAGAACATTTGAAAAAAACTTTAAACAAGTCCCAAAAAGTTCATGCAGTAGCACCAGTAAATGCCTAGCAATCAATTCCATAGCTCTTTGTTGCAAAGTTACTTTTTGTCTTGATAATACAAATATACAGGAGTGATCTATCATCAATTCTACATTTTAGGACTTATTATGAAAACCACTTTTGGACTAATTAAAAGAATCATCCCCTTTTCACAATTAACAGTTAACTTTTAATGAATTTACAATTGTGCCTACCCATTTCTTAAAAAAAAAAACAAAAAAAAACTTTTTTGTATTGTTATGTTAGCACATCATTAGTTTCCAAGATTCACTGTTTATGCACCACACCCAGTGCTCCATGCAATATGTGCTCTCCTAAATACCCACCACCAGGCTCACCCATCCTCCCAACCCCCTCCCCTCTAAAACCCTCAGTTTGTTTCTCAGAGACCTTTACATAAATAAAATAAATATATGTGTTTATTGCGTGCCTTCATTTATTAAACCCTAATTATTTTAGTTGTGGGTAATCCATATCAAATAATTGTATATTTTATAGACAGGTCATCAATTTAATACTTTTATTTTAAGGATTAAACCCTTTTTTTAAATATATATATATTTTTATTCTTTGTGGGTTTTTTTGGTTTTTGTTTTGTTTTGTTTTTTATAAACATATAATGTATTTTTATCCCCAGGGGTACAGGTCTGTGAATCGTCAGGTTTACACACTTCACAGCACTCACCATAGCACATACCCTCCCCAATGTCCATAACCCCACCCCCCTCCCCCAGGCCCCCCCCCCAACCTTTAGTTTGTTTTGTGAGATTAAGAGTCACTGATGGTTTGTCTCCCTCCCAATTCCATCTTGTTTCATTTATTCTTCTCCTACCCCCTTAACCCCCGATGTTGCATCTCTACTTCCTCATATCAGGGAAATCATATGATAGTTGTCTTTCTCTGACTGACTTATTTCGCTAGGATTAAACCCTTTTTAAGAAGGTATAATATGTTCACATTCATTTTAGGTTCAGGGAAGGTTATAGTGGTTAGTTCTCTACTGGGTTTTAGTTGTCAATAGCCAATATATTTTAAAACTTGTAATTACAAGTTTAAAACTTGTAATTTTTTAAACTTCTGTTGAAACATTTAACTTTCAGGTTAAACATTTTCTGTTATTTGGAGGCAGCTGGGTTGCTCAGTCATTAGAGCCTTGATCTCAGGTCTTGGTCTCAAGGCTGTGAGTTTAAGCCCCATGTTGGGTGTGGAATCCACTTAAAAATTTTTTCTGTGAAATGAAAAATTTGTGTTTTAAATTAAAAATTTAGAATTTAATCTCTCTCTCTCTCTCTCTCTCTCTCACACACACACACACACACACACACACACACACACACAGAAACCTGGCTCATGAGCCACATATGATTTTACAGAGTATTTAGTCCAATTTTTTCATTTTAAAGATGAGAAAACCCAGAGAAGTTCAGAGAGTTTCTCAAGGCCACATTAACAAATATCTGAGAACACTGCAATAGGAACCAAACCCCAAGCAGAATATTTTACAATGTTACTTCCTTAGAAAATCTTGAACACATAGTTAGTTGCCAAGCCCAACTCCTAATATCATATGTGTATCAATGCTTCACTATGTAAGTGAATTAGATAACACAGGGGAAGAGAAAAAGGGAAAAGGGAGAGGATTAGAGTAAGAAAGAAGTGAAGAGTATCTAAGAGATCTGGAGTTTTAAGAGACTTATCTTTTTGGCCTCCGTTTCAAATATATTATTTGTTCCAGAAATCCAGGCCCATATCCAGAGCTTAGGACCCTGCTTCTGACAGATAATACAGAGAACTCTTGGAGACTTCTTGGGAAACCTGCTTAGTCTCAGTGCACAGAATAACTTAATCTGCTCTTCCCATTATCCCTATCTAAACCAACAGGAAATACAAGCCCATACGTAGGAAGAGAAAGGTAGCTTATGCCAGAATCATTCTTTAATTCTACTTTGGAAGAACCCTGTTAAGGGTTGCTATTTTGTAAATGTCATAACAACTCAACCATGACTGCAAGTTACAGTAGCCACCAAAATTTCTGCCAACTCTAAAAAAGGCTGCAGTTTGCATAGCATTTTTCACATCTTTAGTCTTCCGGCAATTCTAGGAGGTAAGTATTACTGTGTACCCATACTACAGATAAGAGAACTAAAGCCAAGAAAGGTAAAGCAATTTAACCAAAGGTCACAAAGTCAGGGAGGGGCAATGGTGATAATTTTAAGGGCCTGAACTCCAACATGGCTTCTTTTGAATGTACTGTGCCTTCCCCATATTGCAGACTACATGAACATGCCAGTGAGTGATAGAACAGATGTTATTAAATACAAATTAGTTGGAATGTTAAAAGAAACAACCAAATCAATTCCACTAAAGCCATCAGTCTAACGTCTCTCAGATGGGAGCCCTCAAACACTATATGGTGTCTGAGGACTTAGAAGAATGAGAGAGTACAGTCCAGAAGCAAGAGACAATTATTCAAATTCAGACTCCATGCTCTACAACTATGCAGATGTGACCCTGGGGAAGCTGTTGACCTATTAAGCCTGAGTATCAGTGTTGTTCAGTGGTTTCAGAGTGTCAGTCCCCCACTCAGTACTCCCTAAGTAGATGACCTTGGGAAAGTTAGTTAATCTCTATGAAACTCAGTTTGCTGTCTACTAAGTGAAATATTTATGTACCTGCAAGGGCTGGTATATTTCACAAACATCAAAGCTCTTAATATATTGTGTGGTAATTAATAGGCATTCAACAAATAGTAGCTGGTTATTGCTATTACTATTTTATGGTTATTACTATTGTGTAGTTACTATTTGTTATTATTACTATTTTTTATTATTGTTTTTAATTTGAAGACCAACTAAGGTAAAGAAAATGTACATGTTTTATAAGCTAAAAGCTTTACAAACATGAGTTATCATTAATATAAGAAAGTTTCAGAGTAAGATTTCTGGACCTACTCACTAAGACAGAGAAACTGTGGCTAAGAAGAAAGAAGAAAAAATCATTCTGATGTCATGTAACTAGAGACCACAAGAAGAAATAAAGTGGAAAAAGAAGGTCAAAACCTCACCCATCCTAATTTTAACCCCATGTTGGCCTACTCCATTTGGCTTTCTGATAGCATGGGAATTCAGGCTGACACTGCCAAATCCTATGGTGCAGTACAGTTATCCGGGGTTCAGCACAAATCATTGGCCTTACTTATTTTTTTAAAAGATTTATTTTTAAGAAGCACCTCTCATTGGTTCAGCTGAGCTAATCTGAGCTCAAGGCAGTAAAATGCTCCAAACTTGGGAGAGATAAACACTGACGTAGTCCAGTTTTAAAATTAACTTTGCTAAACTCTTCCCAAGCCTGGAGAATTCCACTTTGGTTGCGAAAATTAAGCCAGAAGAAGATTCCAAACTAAATACTGCATGACTTAATAGAATAAACCAAAGGCTCCAGATCCTAGCCACAGGTACCAGGCTTTCCCACATAGAATTCTGCAACCCAGCACCACATACTCCCGGACTTCAGCTACAGCTTCTTTGATTTATTTACGCATTCCCCCAGGCACACACTGAAGCCCTGCTGAAGGTCAGCATTAGGTAATGCCCACAGACATTCTAACCATTGCCAGCTCAAATCTCAGCCACTACCGCAGGCCACAAAGACCCTTCTTTCTCTTTTCCCAAATCTCTTTAGAGAACTAAAACTACCCCTTTGGTAATTCTGGCTCCAAAAGTCTGGGTATGACCTAAGCATATGTTATTCTTTAAAAGCACCATGAGTGAATCAGATATGTAATGTGAGTTGAGAACAATGAACAGAGATAGTTGGGTATGCTGTAACAAATACTGCAGGAAGACTGAGTTCCACACTCATCCCTGCCACTTTCCAGCTGTGATCTCAAGCAATTTAATTTTCTTTAAACCTCAGCCTCCTCAACTGAAAATGACTTGTGGGCATCAGATTAAACAAGAAGTGAGTTACCCATTTTTTTAAAAAAACCTCATACTTGTAGTGTTTTATAGTTTAGAAAATGGTTTTGTATTCACTATGTGAAATGGCAAAAGCCTACTAATGGTAAGGGTGACGGGAATTACAATTATTCCTACTTCACAGATGAGAATACTAAGATTAAAATAAATTGGTAAGAGGAAAAGAAATCACAGAATAAAAGTCAGAGATAGGACTCAATCTTGGTTCTCTAAGTCCAGTTCTAGACTATTTCTAGGCCAAATACTTTAGTAAGGCCATACCAATTCAAGACTGCCAACTCTGCTTTGAATCCTGCTAGGACTAAGTGAGGCACAAAGGAAAGGTCAACAAATGTTTATTGGTTGAAAGATAATATCAACAAGCATAAAATTAAGCTGAACAAAGGCTCCAAACAAAAGGGGGGAAAAAACTTCACTTATCTCATTTTGATGCATGCATTAATTATAGCCATCTTTAAAGCAAACGGATGAAACCTCTGTGCTCAGGGCATGCACAGAAAATCTATAACTAAGGGATGAAAGAGACAACTAGATTATTTCACAAGAACTTTTTAAAACTCTATGCTTTCTGTATCTATACTTTGAATTCACAAAGAAACTGGTTTGAGATCTTGAGCTATGAGATTTAGTTTCAGAACAGATTTGGCCTAGGATCACTCAGTGAAGGGTGTCCAGGTAGAATCTCTGGGTCTACACACAGATTTATTATTAATTAAAGTACTTTACAATGGCCCAGCTTCTTTTCACCTACACATGCAACCCAATCCAACTTCATCTTTATAACCTCATTTATTTAATTTTAGGATTTCAAAACTATGAGAGATCTTCTATGTTTACTGGTTTGACTCTAGTTTTTTGGATGAAGACACTGAAGTCTACAGAGAAATAATTGACCCAAGCTGTCAGTCAATTTATGACAGAACTAAGACTACAACCCAGATATTCAGACCCCCACTTCCCATTCAGTAGGTAAGATCATCCTTTTAGTTCTCAATGATGTCTAAGTGTTATGGTTCCACCTGCTATTTTAGACAGGAATCATCTTTTAAATAAAAAAACAAAACACACACACACAAGTTTTACTGAGATATAATTCACTGAGATACAATTTATCCATATAGTGCACAATTTAGTGACTTTTTATATATTCACCGAGCTGGGCAACCATCCCCATAATCAATTTTAGAACATTTTCTTTTCTTTTTTTTTTTTTTAAGTTTTCTTTCTTCTCTTTTTTTAATTATGTTCAGTTGGCCAGCATATAGTACATCATTAGTTTTTGATGTAGTGTTCTACGATTCATTAGTTGTCTATAACACCTAGTGCTCATCCCAATACACGTCCATGTTAATACCCATCACCCTGTTACCCTATCCTCCTAACCCCCCTTCCTTCTGTAACCCTCAGTTTGGTTTCTGGAGTCCAGAGTCTCTCATGATTTGTCTCCCTCTCTGATTTCTTCCCATCCAGTTTTCCCTCCCTTCCCCTGTGGTCATCACATTTTATCACCCTAAAAAGAAACTCCATACCCCCTAATCCCATCTGCCTCTTCCCATAGCCCTGGGCAATGATTCATCTGCTTTTTGCCTATGGATTTGCCTAGATATTTCATATAAATGGAATCATATAATATGTGGTCCTTTGTGACTGACTTCTTTTACTAACACAATGTTTGCAAAGTTCAACCATGCTGTGGCATGGATCAGAACTTCACTTCTTTTTATTATCAAATAAAATATTTATTTGTATGGATGTGCCACATTTTACTTACCCATTAATCAGTTGATGGATATCTGGGTAATTTCTACTTTTTGGCTATTATGAATAATGCTGCTATAAACATGTGCAAGTATTATACGGACACGTGTTTCTATTTCTAGGTCATATAGTAACTCTATGCTCAATCTTTTAAGAGACTGCCAGACTTCTCTAAGTGTTTTTAACATTTACTTTCCCACCAGCAGTGTATAAGGGTTCCAATTTCTTCAAATCCTTGTCAACATTTGTTATTATCTTTTTATTACAGCCATCCTAGTGGGTATAAAGTGATATCTTACTGTGCTTTTGATTTGCAGTTCCCTCATAGTTAATGATTTTGAGCCTCTCTCCCATGTGCTTATTGGCCATTTGTCTGTCTTCTTTGGAGAAATGTCTATTCAGATCTTTTAGCCATTTTTCAATTGAGTTTTTTTTTTATTGTTCTGTTGTATTAGCTCCTTATATATTTATGATACAAGTCCCTTATCAGATATATGATTTAAGAAAATTTTCTCCCAAGGGGAACCCTCTTACACTGTTGATGGGAATGCAAGTTGGTGCAGCCACTTTGGAGAACAGTGTGGAGATTCCTCAAGAAATTAAAAATAGAGCTTCCCTATGACCCTGCAATTGCACTACTGGGTATTTACCCCAAAGATACAAATGTAATGAAAAGAAGGGCCATCTGTAGCCCAATGTTTATAGCAGCAATGGCCACGGTCGCCAAACTGTGGAAGGAACGAAGATGCCCTTCAACAGACAAACGGATAAGGAAGATGTGGTCCATATACACTATGGAATATTATGCCTCCATCAGAAAGGATGAATACCTAACTTTTGTAGCAACAGGGACAGGACTAGAAGAGATAATGCTGAGTGAAATAAGTCAAGCAGAGATAGTCAAGTATCATATGGTTTCACTTATTTGTGGAGCATAACAAATAACATGGAGGACACAGGGAGATGGAGAGTAGAAGGGAGTTGAGGGAAACTGGAAGGGGAGGTGAACCAAGAGAGACTATGGACTCTGAAAAACAATCTGAGGGTTTTGAAGGGGAGGGGGGTGGGAGGTTGGGGGAGCCAGGTGGTGGGTATTAAGGAGGGCATGTATTGCATGGAACACCAGGTGTGGTGCAAAAACAATGAATTCTGTTATGCTGAAAAGAAATTTTAAAAAAAGAAAAATTTCTCCCATTCTATGGATTATCTTTTTACTTTCCTGGTGGTAGAATTCGAAGCACAAATGTTTTTAATTTTGATGGTATCTACAAAGCAGGAAATCTTATCTTCCTAGTCAGCAAGAATAATTTCAACTTTTCAAGAGTCCTCTTTACTACATGTAGAAACTTGGGCTAAACACCTACTTACTTAACAGAGATCAAGAATTATGGTTGATAAAGCACAGTGTTAAAAATAAGCACACATCTGGGGCACCTGTGTGGCTCAGTGGGTTAAGCCTCTGCCTTCAGCTCAGGTCATGATCCCATGGTCCTAAAATAGAGCCCAGGACTGGGCATTCTGCTCAGCAGGGGACCCCTGCTTCCCCCCTCCCCCTCCACCTATCTCTCTGCCTACTTGGGATCTCTCTCCCTCTCTCAAATAAATATGTGGAATATATCAAATAAATATGTGGAATCTTTAAAAAAAAAAAAAAAAGCGTACACACCTAAACTGAGGGATAAACAAAGTTGCTATATATATGGGAGAAAATTCTAGGGCATGGTAACACCACCTAGATCATAGCCCTGTATCTAGGAAGTTGGCAGCTCCTATATAAATGAATTAGCCAAAAAATGAAAACTAAGCAATTTACCCATCTCTCTTCTAACTAGACCCCGAAAGAGCTCACTATGAAGGTGGAATAGGGGATAGGGTAAGTACACACAAAGATACAAGCCCAAAATAGTAAAAATTCTCAATAGTTCTCATTTCAGTTATTCAACAATTATTTCCTATCTATAATATCACTGCCTATTAGACATCTCTATGTCAAGGCATCTCAAATGCAAAGTGTCTAAAATTACCTTTTCACCTCAAATGCAATGTGTTTAAAGGCTTTCCTGTTTTCTCCAACTACCAATCCTCCTGACTTGTTCCTCTTCCTGTGTTCCTTATTTGGTTAATGATACTATCATCTACCATCTTACAGTGATCTATAACTATGCAGTTATATTTTTCTACAACATAGGGTACTTTCTGCAATTCGCCATTGTGCTTCTTATATTTGGCCTACTATTTCAGAATCCCAATTCTGATTTTATCATATAGTCTACTAGCTATGTCTACCAGCTTCAGTAAAGGAGTAAAGAGAACACATCCTTATATGAAGTGCCTTCTGTGTGGAAGGTACTTAATTAGGAAATTTGCATATAATCTTCACACAACAACCCTGTGAATATTATTCCAATTTTAGAGATAGGAAAATCCCAATCTTTCCTACAGATAGGAAACTAAAGCCAAAGGAGCTAAGTGACATATCTAAGGTCAGAGAGCTGGTAAGTGAGTAATCCAGAATTTGAATCAGGTCCACCTAAATCAGAAGCTCATGATAACTATTTATAAACAGAAAGCCAATTTCGTCAACACACCACAAGAAAAAGCCCTGCAAGCATGATGGCGAAATTTACCTTACATCAAGAGCCACTTAAATAAACAATTTGGGGAGTCAAACAAAAATCACTTATCAATGTGGACACCCAAACCTCTATTTCACTATCTTGTCCAGACAATTTCAGTGACTTTATCAGATACACTGTTAAAAGACTAATTATTCAGGGCATCTGGGTGGCTCAATCAATTAAGTGTCTGCCTTTGGCTCAGGTCATGATCTCCGGATCTTGGGATTGAGACCCGCATCCAGCTCCCTGCTAAATGGGAGTCTGTTTCTCCCTCTCCTTCTGCCCCTCTCCCCAGCTCATGCTCTCTCTCTCTCTCTCTCAAATAAATGAATAAAATCTTTAAAATCCTGTTTATTCTTCTAGAAGTTTTATCAATAAAAAGAAAATGAGCCCACCTAGTATGACCTCTTCTTAGTACCTCATGCTGAGTCCTGCTTCTTTTTCCCAGCAACTACTTGCCTTTCTTACTTATACTTAATCTCCAAATCTAGATGTGAGAGGAGGACATATGAATAAAGAAGAGGCAATCAAGAATCCAGAAAGGAGACATTCCAAAAATGACACTAGCTTGGAAAAAAACATTTCCAAATGAAGACACTCCAGTATTTCTTATATTTTGTGAGTTCATAAAAGTTTTATAACTTATAAAGTAAATAGATGGCTTCAGATTATACAAAGTCTAGCAAGAGCACAATTATTTTCTTAGAATTTTGCTAGAAATAGTTGATAAAGTATAAAAATAAGTTTATTTCCTCTCTGACTTCAGTCACCTTGGGAAAGAAAGACAAGGGAAGGATTTAAGGGCAAAAAAGGTATTAAAGAAAAATTAAGTCAAGGAAAGGACAGCTCTTTAAGCTACCAAAAGAAAAAAAAATTGTCTTAAGCATACAAATGGTTAGAAAGAAATCAAATACTGTACTTTTATCTCCAGGTAAGATGGATCGGTAAAATCGGTCCTTCTTTTTCTTCTCCTCTGGGTTTGGAGGCAGAGGTTTGGAACCATGGTTTAGGGTTCCCGCATCTTTGCTTCCAGCTCCAATCATAGTGCTGGTGTTTCTCATCGGAGGGGCTGGGGGTTTGTCTTGAATGTCTAGGCCGTTATTTGACATTGTCACCACCACCAGCAGCTACTGAAATCAGAAAGAACAACATAACTCTTTTATTATTTTCATGCAAAAGGAAATACATGTTGAAAAATTTCAAAGAATCCAAACGATATAACCCATCCTCGAGGGCCCAGCTCAAACCTTTCCACCACACACTGTAACTACTACCGTCTTACTCACTCAACAATACTCAAAGATGTAATACCTACTCTGTGCCAAGCACTGCTGAACATTCACAAGATTCTTCTTTTTCTCTACCTAAGACATTGGAGAGCACAGCAAACGAGCTTGATGTAGTTTGAAAGGCAGAATTTGGCCCAGCTAAATTAATTAGTAATCCCAGTGCCACTTACTAGCTTTAAAGAAATTCCTTAACCACTTGGGTTCCATTTATTCATTCATTAAATAAAACTAACATCATTCTACACAATGACCCTTTGCCAACCTCTAATTTTGTAACTTTAGGAAAATCATGTTCCCTCTCTAGAATGGACTGTATCACTATCAAGAGTCCCTAAAGCTGCTGGTTTTGTTAATAGTTTTACTGGAACACAACCGTTCATTTACATATTGTCTATGCCATCTTTCACATTCCAATGGCAGAGCTGAGTAGTTGCAACAGAGACTATATGCCCACAAACCTAAAATATTTATTTAGTGCTTTACAAGAAAAGTTTGCTGACCCTTGGCCTATATCATCTCTCCAGTATTTTCTTCCTCTAAAATTTAACCTTGATCTAAATATATGATAGTTAATGCAGTAACCATCCTGTCATATACGGTGTTGCATTTACTGGCAATCTCCAATGCTTCTGGCAAAGGGAAGGAATAAAATCTTTAAAAAAGGGAAAAAATTGATATTACATGGTAACAAGAGTTTTAATGAAGACGGATGTTATTACTTTAAATCAGTAAGTGTCCTTGACGATGGGCAGACATATACATTACAGAATTAATAAAGTCTCTCATTATCCTTCCAGGTTACAGTGGAAACTATATCTTTGGCCATGACTACTTAGAATATAAGCTCCGTCAAGTAAACACAATGGTGCTTTAGAGGCTAAAGTTTCTGATTAATAAATAAATAAATAAATAAACCAATGTAATAATCACCAAGAGCTTTTTAGAAATAAGATGTTCTGTTCTGACTCCCCTAAATTTTTATTTAGTGTAACTAGGTTATGGACAAAATTCTGTAATGTTAAAAATTACTGATCCCAGTGCCAGCCAGATTCGAATACCACTGCTTTAGATGTCCATTATTTAAATGCTATGAACAAAATTTATTAACCTTTTTTACATTTTTTAATAAATGTAGGACTAAATGATCCCCTGCATCTATTTCTCCCTTGAATTCTTTCTCTACATGCCATAAGCGATCTAAAACACAGCACTTCTCTATTTTTTTTACATTTTTTATTATGTTCAGCTAGTCAACATATTAGTTTTTGATGTAGTGTTCAATGATTCATTAGTTGTGTATAATATCCAGTGCTCATCCTAACACGCGCCCTCCTTAATACCCATCACCCAGCTACCCCATCCCCATAAACCCCTCCCTTCTGTAACCCTCAGTTTCCCAGAGTCCAGAGTCTCTCATGGTTTGTCTCCCTCTCTGATTTCTTCCCATTCAGTCTTCCCTCCCTTTCCCTATGATCCTCTGCACTACTCTTCATGTTCCACCTATGAGCAAAACCATACGATAATTGTCTTTCTCTGCTTAACTTGTTTCACTTAGCATCATCCCCTCCAGTTCCATCCATGTTGATGCAAATGGCAAGTATTCATCCTTTCTGATGGAATATACGAAATAAAAAACATATCTTCTTTATCCATTCATCTGCTGAAGGACATTTCGGCTCCTTCCACAGTTTAACTACTGTGGATGTTGCTGCCATGAACACCGGGATGCATGTGCCCCTTCTTTTCACTACATTAGCACTCCTCTACTTTAAAATCCATCACTGACATCCCAGAACAAAAACTAAAGTTCCTTACCAACTAAGCCACCATACCTGGACACAGCCTACACTCAAACTATACCTTGGAAATCTCTGTTCTCTTGTTTTGCCAAATCTCTTACCCTTCTTCCGATCCCCCGGTGCTTCTTGTCAAAGATTTCTCCCTCCTCTGACTGATAAAAATCTTACTCATCTTTCAGGCCAGATTCAAACTTCACCCTTTCTGTAACTCATCCAAACCTACCTCTACCAAACCAACCTCTACCTCTATCTGCTCTTTACTTCTCTTTTTGATCAAAAGAAATTAAGTAAGCAAGAAGAATTATTAATCTATATTAACTCTCTGGGTGGTGTGCTTTTATCCATTTCTTCTGGCTTCACTTTGCAGGTCTGCCTTTGCTTTTTCTCCCAGCCCTAACTCAAGTCCCTCAGCTCCCACAAAGGGGATTTCCATGGACTGAGTCCTCAAGTGCACCTTCCTACCCTGCACTGCAGGTTCCAAAATTATACTCCCTACAGCCACCTGACAGACTAAGCAGGCCCTTCCTTGCCTCTTAGGTCCTTCAGCCCAAAGCTACACTGAATATAGCTCCCCTTCAAGGCTACAGCCCAAGATTATACCAAGAGAGGTTCACCACCCTTTCCGATATAGGCTTTTCTTCATTTCTCAGATCTTCAACCATGTCTGGAGAATACTCAGGGGGTAGACCTCCACTTTCAAAATGATTCCAAATTATTGAAACCTAGAATCTGTTATTGGAATACAATGCTTGAATCCTCTGTACCATATTCTACCCAAGGTCATCTGGCCTATGCTTGAAAACTTCCATTTTTAGGAAATCTATGATCTCAAAAGTCAGCCTATTCTATCTTTGGTCACTTCATTAAGAAAGTTTTCACTTACATTAATTTCTATGTATTTCACACTGCACAGCAATTATTTGTTTATACATTTGCCTCGCCCCCCACACCCTCTTCTCTGCCAGCTTTAGACTATGAACTCCTCAAGAACAAAGTTCACTCTTACTTATTTCTCAATCCCCAACACCAGGTCTGGCAGAGAATAATCAATAAAGATTTGTTGAACAAATGAATAAAGAACAAGTAAACAAATAAATGAATAAGCAAACAAACACTACTTCTGTTAGTCCTAAATCCTATCTCACGTCTATTCAGAAAAGTCTATTGCTTCTTCCCCAGACTGAACTTTAGGTACTTGAAATCACCTTTCAAAATCCCCCAAGTCTTCTTGTTCTCTCAGTGTTTAACACTTCTCAATGTTTCTCAAATCAAGTTTTCTCAATGTTAAACATTGTCTGTATCTTCAACTATACACCGTACAATTTTGTACCTTCCCGATCCTTCCCTCTGAACTTACTTGGACTTGATGTTTCTATACTAATTTCCAGTTTCCCTGCAGCCCTCCAAACAGTCCCTTCCTGTGGTTTCTCCACAAGTCTTTACTTTCTTTGTACTTCATAGATCCCCTCACTGGTCATTTTGCAATCTACATTCAGCAAAATAATTGGCACATTTTTAAAACTATGCCATTTTAAACTTTGTTTATAGGAAAACAAGTCCAAAGGATCAATCCTGAGAGGAGAAAGGAAAAAATATACTCAATTCTTAAATAAGGAGACCAAACACATCTTAAATCTTCTCAGTCTGTGCCGGTCAAATATTTGGGACAATGACAAGCCAATGCCTTCTGACAGGCTGCAGTATAAAGCGAGGCTCAAAGCCAATGTTTAGAATGATAGTTCAGATGGCACCCCTCTATCCATCCTAGACAACAAACTGCTATAATAGAGGGAAAGACACGCTGATCACATTTTACCAATGCTCCAGAGGCTCAGGGAGCCTAATAATTTTGCGCAACTAATTATACTAAAGTATTAATTATGAATCAACTGAATGGCTCTGTAATAAACGCAGGATCGTTGTGAGGTTTCAGAAAGGCCATCCGTAAGGCGATATAATAAAAAGATGACTGGATCTAAAATCAAGAGATCTGGATTTAGGTCCCGGCTCTGCTATTTACTAGTTATGACTCTAATAAAAGTCCCCCAACCTATGAGCTTCAATTTGGTGTTTCCCACTCTACGGTCACTAGACAGATACTGGTCAAGAGGCAACCAAGGAATGGAAGTGATTTATGTCTCCTTTTCTAGAGAAAGAATAAAAATATAGTGCTAGCGCAGAAAGAAGGGAAAGAAAACGTTTTTCAAGTAGCCATTATGTGTAAGGTACTTTACATACTGAATGAAACAAGACACGGACTGTGGGAAGGACTGTGTACAGCAGCAGCTACTCCTTTCTACTCTATGACATCCGGATGCCACAGCCACTAATATAAAAAGGGCCAAGATAAAGAATTTAAGATATACATAACATCAAAGCCAGAAGCAACTTTTAAAGGTCGCCTAATCTGATCCTCTCATAAAACAGGTAGGAATACTGAGGTATTCATTCTGTAAACACAGAATGAAATTGCTTAAACACAGCAGTTTAAAGGTGGGATTAGAACCCATGTCTTCAGACTCTCTGCCAAAGAATTTTCCAAACATACCTGAAGTAATTCTATCCCCTATGTACCTTTTCTGACCTGAACTCTGCTACTCTTGATTTAGGTAAGTCAAATCCAGCCAGTGGCAAAAAAAAAGCACAATATAAACATGTTTGGCTAGACTTGGTTGACATTTGCTAAATGTCTTTCATGAGGCATAAATAAATTCTTGGTCTTCAAATCAGCCATGTGAAAGTTATGTACACCTTTTAATATCATTGCAGGTTCTTCACTTAAGTACAATTCAAATCAGTAAATTTTTACTGAGTACTTACTCATAAAGTGCCATGGTAGAAACCAGGGACAATGAGATAAATAAATGAATATGCTCTAATGCTAGACATTCTCATAGTTTAGTAAGCAAGATACATAGGACTAGAAAACCACAGTGCCAGGCCCATTGTGAACAGTGCTACAGAGCAGTACAAGTGGTAAAATGTCAGAAGACATGAAAAGGAAAGACAGTATTGAATTTAGGTGATCAGTGAGGCTTCACAGAAGAGGTGGTGTTAAAAGCAGGGGCTTAAAGAATAAATAAGTTAGACTAGTGGTCTTTGACCCTGAACTTTTTAAAACACCAGCTCAAGTACTTAGGGGGCAGTATACTAATATATACAACTTACTTTGAAATGTGTTTTTAAAAAGTAAGATGGATTATTGGATGAACATGGGTATAATATTCTTGTCCATATATAATTTATAGTGGATACGATAAAGCAAATATATGAAAATGTTAATGGTAGAAGAATCTAGGTGGTAGACATACAGGTATTCACTATAAAATTCTTTAAACTTTGATGTACTTTTGAAATTTCTCCTAATAAAAGGGGTAGAGGGCAAATACCAGTACTGAGCTCTGATTTAACTAGTCTGAGATAGGTACAGGCATTGGTAAAGTACCTGAACCAAAGAAAACAAACAATAAATAAGCAGACTATTTTGATGGAGAATGATAATGGCAAATGCATCCTAGACCACAGGAATAGCGTAAGTGTGAAAGTACAGTGAGGTAGAATGCAACACAAAAATAAAAAAGTAGGACACAAGATCAGAGAGCCTTTTATGTTCTATAACACCTACAGCACTAGTCAGAAAAATGGTCCCTTCTAAGCAGTTCTAGATCCACGCAATGAATGTCCCATGTTAAAAATAAAAGATGACACTTGATTTAAAAAGGCTGTGGAGAGATGACAATGAGAAAAGAGCTGTTGCCTGGAGGAGGGGACCAGCTGCCATCCGTCTGCACTGAGGGCTCTATGATGCCTTCATCTCACACAATGGGACTTGGAGTTTTGGAGAGTCCTATAAACTGCTTAACAGAGTTGCTCAAATTCTAAAAAAGTTTCCCCACAGACCTCCTGAACTATCTTTACAAATAGGATTTCAGCCGTCATTTGGCACTGATAGCTTAATAACCACTAACATTAGAAAACACTTTGGAATTTACAGAAAACTTGGAAATCTGCTTGGTTGGTGTCAGTTTTCTCATTCACGCATGCAAATATTTATTCATCACCTACTGTATGCCAGGCTGTGCTAGGTGCTGGGGATAAAATAGTGAGCAAGTCAGAAGAAGCAAAGTATCAGAGACACTGCCAGTCACCCAGAGCCAGCAGAGGCATGGATGTGAAATAAAGTCTGTGTGACTCCAGGACCAACTCTTTTTCTACTACACCACGTGTCACTGTTCACTCTAACGGCAAAGGGACTAGATAACCTCTAATAACTCCTCACGCCATTATCTAAGGTGAAGTAGGGAAAGGAAGAAGAAAAAATAAAACCTAGTCCACATATTAATCACATTTGTCAGTCAACAACTCAAAGCAGCTGACACTGGCACAACCAACACTCCACCCAGAACTGGGGAGTACTGCATGCCCTTGACACCTGGTTATGAGAATCTGATCTTTAATTAAATTGTGCCAAGAGGTTTTCTTTGGCAGGAGCTCGGAATGCTGCAGTCTTGAATTCGCTGAGGGATGTCCTTCTGACACGTCCAAGGCACTCCCACTATGCAGCCTCCAGCCACTTGCTCTGGTTTAGCAACAAGAAAGCAACTGCTGAGGTAGCAGGGAGGAAAACTGGAGGCTGTTTCTGGGTTGCTGGAAAAGCTACTTTAATTTCTGACACTGCTTCCACAGGTAAAATACAAGTAAGACTGTACTTTATAGAGTTACAAGAATTTATTTTTTAATATTTTATTTGAGAGAGAGAAAAAGAAAAGAGAGAGAGTGCGCATGAGTGGGAGGAGGGAGAAGGAGAGGCAGACTCCCTGCTGAGCAGGGAGACTGGACATGGGGGTGGATCTAAGGACCCCGGGATCATGTTCTGAGCTGAAGGCAGATGCTTAATCAACTGAGTCACCGAGGCACCCTGATTACTAGAATTTAAAAGCATAGATATATAGATATATAGATATATCTATATAGAGAGATATATAGATATACATGGAACATATATATGCACCTAGCATGTTGCCTGGCACAAAATAGATGTCCAATAAATATCTGTTCTTATCCCCCACTCATCTTTCCAGTTTTATCTCTACTATTCCTTAAACTTAGTCATTCCAGCTCAATATGCTTTCATACCCCTGCCTTTGCCCACACTGTTCTCCCCGCCTAAGATGTCCCAACTTGTCTGCCAAGCAAACTCCTCCTCATTCTTCAAGACCCACTTTGATTCACTTTCTCTATGAAATCTTCACAGAACCCCCTCTAATTCTGTCTTTTCCCCAACATTTTAATTTAATTATACATACTTCTATGCAGCAGTTTCTATATTTCTGGTCAGACCCACCAGACCACAAACAAGACAAGGGACAAAACGGAGTCTGTCATCAAGTCCCACCCAGCACAGACCTGGCACACACTAGGTACCTTGCAAAGGCTCACTGACTAAGGCAGCCTGGTTTACAGAAAAACAAAACAAAACAACAACAACAACAACAAAAAAAAACCCAGAAGCTAGAAGGATCCTGAAAAACCAGCCAATCTCAAACCTTTATTTTATAGCTGGTAACCTGAAACCCACAGGGGTATGAAATTTACCTAAGATCACTCAGTGAAATAGTGAGGCCATGAAGAGACACCGATTATTCTGATTCTCTTAAAAACACTCTTTCTACACTAATTATAATTTGAGACAGAATGAACAAAGGTCTGTATCTGGAATTAGAGAGCGTGGGAGCCAGAGAAGTGAAATGGAAAAGGAGAGATTTGGGGTCCAAGACTTAAGCTATCCCTGTACCTTCACCCTCCTCTCCCCTGCCCCAATAATACCTACACATCTTCCTTACTTCTACCACCCTTGCAGAAAGCCACTAGAGTTACTTGCAGAAATTCCTTACCGCCTTACCATATTGGGAAATTCCTGACCTGCAGCCCCAATTAAGCTATTCCTAACAGTTAAGGGGAAAATTTAAATCTATTTTACCAAACCATTAGACTTCCCAATGGATGCCCTGGAGTGAGAAAATCATCACTAAAATGTGAGGCCCATACAATCCGAGAGCTGGAAGGAACTTATAAGGCCATCTGGTTCAACCACCCAAGAAACACTGGAATCTACTCAGTTGTCTCCTGAATGGATTCACCTTCTAGTCAATCTCTGCCCGAACATTTCCTGTGATTTCCCACACACCTTATCCTTGCTGCCCGGTACCCCATTCCTAGTCACCTCACTCAAAGACTTTAGTTCCTAGATTAGTCTTCTTCTGTACCTCCCCAGTTATCATTCTAGATGGCCTCTACACTCTGCCAACAATGATGACTGTTCCAACACACTGGCCATTTCAACTGTTGCCCTTTAATCCAAATTGGCCAATACTCCCATAATCACACCCTGAACCTTATCACCAAAATGTGTATTAACTCCAGTACCTGGAATGAATCCTATATACTCCAATACAACCTTCTATCCATGCAGCTCACTTGCTCAAGAACTTCTACTATAATTCCTAGACTTTATTTTGAGCTCAAACCCACTATCCATTAGTACCTCCTATCTTCACCTCTCTTTTTCCTTAACTATAGCCCGTCAAAATCATTCAAACATCACAAGCCATCAATCCTCTAAAACCCAACAACAAAAAACCAAATGACTCAATTCAAAAATGGGCAAAGGACTTGAAGAGATATTTCTTCAGAGAAGTATGAATGGCCAATAAGCACATAAAAAGAAGTTCTAATGTGCTTATAATTACTAATCACATGTGCTTTTAATCACTAATCATTAGGGAAATGCAAGTCAAAACTACAATGAGATAACACCCTGCACCATTAGAATGGCAACTATCAAAAAAAGAGAAACCAAAAAGTGTTGGTGAGGATGTGGAGAAATTGGACATTGCTGGTGGGAATGTAAGTTGGTACAGCCACTGTGGGAAACATTATAGCAGTTTGTCAAAAAGTTAAAAATAGAATTACCATAAAATGCAGCAATTCCACTTCTGGATACATATACACAAAAATATTCAAAACAGGGTCTCAAATATATATTTGCACACTGATGCCCATAATAGCATTATTCACAACAGCTAAAATGTGGAAGCGATACAAGTATTCTTTAACAGATGAATAGATCAGCAAAATATAATATACACATACAATCAAATATTATTCAGAAAAAGACAGAAATTTTGTAATATGCTACAACATGAATGAACCCTGAGAACATTATTCTAAGTGAAATAAACCAATCACAAAAAGACAAATACCATATGATTCCACTAATATGAGGTACTTAGAGTAGTCAAAATCATAAAGACAAAAAGTAAAATGATGGCTGCCAGGGGCTGGTAGGAAAGGAGAATAGGGAGTTATTGTTTAATAGGCACAGAATTTCAGTTTTACAAGATGAACACTTATAAGATGAATGGTGCTAATGGTTGCATACTAATGTTAATAATGTATTTAATGCCACTAACCCACACACTTAAATAGTTAAGATGGTAAGTTTTATGTTATGCATATTTTACCACAATAAAAAAAAAAATGTGCTGAAAGTTCCCTATGCCATCACAGTCGTATTACCACAGGAGCCTGTTAATGCTGGGGTAGAGGCCAATGAACTAAGACTTAAGATATTAATTACAAGTAATGGTTAACTGATTCTCAGTAAAATGTGTAAGACAATAAGTTTGTAACAGGCTGTCACTGTACATGTATACTTTAAACAAATTTGATCAATCTAAACAAATCTGATAAATAAAAACAACGACAATAACACACACACACACACACACAAAACAATCAACCGCCTTGTCTTCTCTCCCTTTACAAAATGCAACTGGCAAAATCCCAGCTTTGGGATAGTTGAACTCCCACTCTCCCCCAACTGTCTCTGTACTGAAGCAGCTGAATATCCTAAAGAATGTTACCTAATTGACTGCTTTCACTTGAAAATTATGAATACCTTTCTGCAAAAGATTACCTTGCCTCAAATGGGGATTTAATTAGGCTTCCCACTCACCCCTTCACCTTCGCTGATGAACTCACCTTCTGTAAGAAAACAGAAATCCTTGCAGGAGAACTCCATCTTCCCACTCACAGATCTATATGCCTCCCTGCCCCTGTACCACCCATTTACAATGAAGGAGGTATTCCTACTCCCATCAAAAGCCATTCCTTCTTCTTCCTCAACTTGCACTCCCTCTCACCTGGAATGATCTCTTTTAGCTATACTAATCAACCAAACTATCAATCAATCTCTCCCACTCCCTCTCCATCTCTCTTTCTTAATTCTATTCAGTCATTCAATATGTATTTATTGAGCACCTAATGTACCAGTACTAATCTAGCTGAATAAGACAATGTCCCTGTGTTCGTGGATTTTATGGACTAGTAAGAAAAGCAGACAAAGAAGTAAGCAAATATATAATGTCAAGACCATAATGAAAATAAAGAGTAGTGCATGTGACTCTGGGTTGGGGGAGGCCAGGGATGGGTGATATATAAGACAAGATAACGAGGACAGGCTTCTTTAAGGAAAAGACACTTAAGACCTGAATGAAATGAGACAACTAATCAACGTAACATGTGGAAGCATTTTAAGCAGAGGGAGCAGTAAGTACAAATGTCCAAGATGAGAATATTTTGGGGCATGTAGAGCAGCAAAAAGGACAAGACCAAAGTTTAGTGAACAAGGAGAAACATGGCAGAAAAATTAAATTAGAGGTGCAGCCAGAGGTCAGACTATATAGGACTCTATAGGCCACAGTAATTTGGATCTTGTATCAAGCATGGGAAGACACTGAAGAATTTTGAGTAGTGATCTGATTTATGTTTTAAATGGACCACTCTGGCTATAGAAAATAGACTGCAGGGGAGCAAAGGAAAAATGAAGAGACCATTAAAAAACTATTACATTAATTGAGGTGGGAACTGGTGGTAGCTTGACAGGACTGCAGTAGGTATACTGTAGTACAGCAAAGGTAGATATTTTGAAGGTGGAACCAAATGGCTTATTTAGAGACTGGATGTACAGCGTAAAGGAAAAAAATGAAGATGATCTCTAGATTTTTGGCCTGATCTGTAAATACTGAGTGAATATAAACATGCTATAGTGTCTCCTATTCAAAGACACACATACACATATACCCCTTCCTTGACACCAACATATTCCTCAAAACACATTTCTTTGTTTCCCTTCATAGCAAAGCTTTTCAGAAGAAGTGTCTATTTACACTACCTCCACTTCCTTTGGTTCACTAAGTAACACCCTCTATTTCACCAAAAGTAGTCTTGTCAAGACAACCAACCATCTCCATGTTGCCAAATCAAATGGTTACTATTCTGTCCCCACCTTACCTAATCTCTCTGCAGCATTCACCTGGCTTTCCTTTTACCTTTCTGTGTATTCCTATCTCCTTTGCAGACTCTTCCTAGCTATCCTTGACATGTCCAAGGCTAAGAACCTCCTTTCCTCATACGCTATACTCTTGTCTAGATAATTTCATCCATTCCTATAGCTTTACTTATTACCTATATGTTGACAGTACCCAAGTTTTTACCTTTAGCCCAAAAGTTCTTTCAGACTAATAATCATCTGTTAGACAATTCTGCCTGCATTTCTTCTAAGTACCTAAACCTACAATGAACAAATGAAACTCTTGGTTTTCACAGCATCTATCATGAAATATTTTTGCTTATTTATTATACGTCTCCAGCAATAAACAGTAAGCTTCACAAAGAAGCAATTAAGTTCTTTGTGTTTACCAGTCTATACCTAGCAACGAAGGGGGCTCAGCAAAAGGACACACCAAGATTTACTAGACCCTGTCTCTAGCCTCAAAAAGTCACATACTAATGGGACTGATGATCCATAAACCACAATGACGGTATGACACAAGAAGTGCAACTGTGAGTGGTGAGAGGAAGAACACGAGTGTTTCATGAATCCCAAAGAGGGGCCTTAATAGCCTAGGAGCCAAGGAAGACTTCCTTTAGAAGATAATTTAAGAGTTTATTTTTGCAAAAATAGCTATTAAGTGCCTACTAGAT
Source organism: Mustela erminea (assembly GCF_009829155.1). Taxonomy (NCBI): domain Eukaryota; kingdom Metazoa; phylum Chordata; class Mammalia; order Carnivora; family Mustelidae; genus Mustela; species Mustela erminea. Next base: position 52,741,780 of record NC_045622.1, on the reverse strand, counting down.
AAATTTTTATATAATTATTTTTAAGCTTTAAAATAACTCTTCAAAGTAGGTGTAAATATATTCTATTTTATATATGAAGTTTAAAAAGATAAAAAACGAAGGACCTAGTAGGTTATGGAAACAAAATCGGAACTGAGGTCAGTATGCTTTTAAATCCCTCCCCCTCCTTCCTTTTCTTATTCCTTTTTTCCCACCCTGTATCACAAGGTGCCACCAAAAATAATATCTTTTATACTTGCCACCTACTATTTGTTTGACCTAAAAGAAATCCCTATATCTTTTGAACTTGCTTTTTAACACGGTGTTCAATTACCAGTCTCTAAATCATCCTTGTTCTAACTCCCTCCTTTTCCTTCATTATTAAGGATTGAGGCTCAGTTTTAAACCAGTCAGTGAGCAACCCCAGGCATTTCCTTTTTTTTTTTTTAAGACTTTTTTATTTTATTTTATTTATTTGAGACAGAGCGAGTGAGCAAGAGCAAGGTGGAGAGGCAGACTTCCCACTGAGCAGGGAGTCCAGTGCAGGGCTTGATCCCAGGATCCTGAGATCATGACCTGAGAAGGCAAACACTTAACCAACTGAACCACCCAGGCACCCCCTAGGCATTTCTTCTGAGCATTTTTCACGGCTGAAAATGCATTCGGGAACAACCACAGTAAATCTGTAGAGCACTTCACAGTTTACAAATTAGTTTCACACATTCATTATTTCATTTGATCTTCATCAACCCTATGAGGTGTTAAATTCCTGTTTTACAGAGGCCAGTGGAAGTGAAATGTCTAGCCTAGCTCCATCTGGATTTTAAAAATTGAATTTAAGAAAATAGAGGGGTGTGGAAAAGGAGGAAGAGAGTAGATGACTTATAGAGGAAACTCAACCAAGTGACCTAGAGCCAGGAGAAATTAACAGGGACCAAATCAGTTTCCCTTTCAAGGTAATGAGTGTTTGGCCATGGCACAGTGACCCACCACATGGAACTGCTTTTTTTTCATCTCAGTAATACCTTGAGTCCGGCCCCACATGTGGACAAAAAATGTAAGAAAACTCTCTGTATACTATATGCATTCACAGGGTCAGAAGAGACCATGGCATAAGAGAACAGATACCACCTTTAGAGAAGACTTGAATTTAGGCACCAGCTCAGCCACTGACTTGCTGATTAAAGTTTCCCCTTGTGTTATCATAGCCCCTTGTGCTTCTATCACACATACATTAACACATGAGCTTACAGATGTCTATACTCTTTGATTCACAACAAAGGGTAGCAACTGAGTCCAGTTTCCATCTTTGTATCCCCAGCACCTGGCACCATAACTAACACAGAACAGGTGATCCAGAGAATGTGTGATGATGACAGATGTCATATTCAAAGCTCTTTGTATACATGCGCATTCCACATTACAATGTATACAGTGAGTGCCAGGAAAATAGCAACCTTGTCTTATCTCTGTTTCCCCTCTCATTCTCCCACTTTGAGAATGCTACTCAAGAAAAGTTAGTTGAATAGAAACAAAACAGTCCAAAAAGCCAGCCTTCAGAAGTAAAGAAATTAACCTATGTGGTCCTCTTTTCCAGACTGTAGTCTTTCCCACCACACCTACCTCTACCCAAATAATACCTATCTTGCCCAGTCCACCCTCTTCTTCAAAAAATCACTGTTCTTCTCCCCCAGGACCCCACCTTCTCTCCCTCTACCCCATCTCTACTATCCCCTCTTCTTTCATAGGCTCACAAGTCACCTCTTTTCCTCCAGGTAAGCAATGCCTCAAAGCTGCCATAGAGCTTTTGTTCTGTCATTTGTCACAAAAGACAGTCTGGGCCTCTGCCCAGCCCCACTGGACACCTTGCTCTTCTCCCACTCTAGTCTTCAAGCTCTCCACTTCTCATCTTGCTTACTCCCTACTGCCTACCGCTGCCTCCTCCCCTCTGCAAAGGAAGAGGGGGTCAAATCCTGGAAGAAAGATTGCTTATTAGCAGGCCCAAAGCAAGACACAGAGGAAGTAAGGAAAGAGACCGGCACTTGGGGAAGACAGAATTTGTAGATGAAAGCTAAACGTAAGGAAGTTAGGGAGGAAACAGTGTTTGGACCTCACAAACACCACAACAAAGGTCCCTCGAACCTATTAATAATGAGAAAGCTTAACCAACAATTCTATTTCCTATATTTCTTTTTTAAGATTTTATTTGTAAGTAATCTCTACACCTAACACAGGGCTCAAACATGCAACACCAAGATCACGAGTCCCAAGCTCCACTGACTGAGCCAGCCAGGCAACCCTTAACCAACAATTCTATAAGGAAAAGAGAAGAGGGGCACCAGGGTGGCTCAGTGGGTTAAAGTCTCTGCCTTCGGCTCCGGTCATGATCCCAAGGTCCTGGGATCGAGCCCCGCATCGGGCTGTCTGCTCGGCAGGGAGCCTGCTTCCTCCTCTCTCTCTCTGCCTAACTCTCAGCCTACTTGTGATCTCTATCTGTCAAATAAATAAATAAAATCTTTAAAAAAAAAGGAAAAGAGAAGAAAGCCTAACCAAGAAGAGAAGGACCCAAGAGAGGGAAGGAAAAACTAGCTATGGGGGGAAAGGATAAGAAAGGGAAGTATGAAAAGAGTAGGAAAAAGGAAGAACGTGGAGGGTGGGAGAAAAGATGGGTAAGGGAAGAAGGAAAAATGAGCGGGAGTAGGAAGTAGAAAGAAAAATGGGGGGGGGGGGGGGACAGAGACAGAATCACAGAAAAACTCAGGGAAGGAAGGAGATCAAAATCATCAAGGTAGGTTAGTATCAGGCCTAACATGTTTCTTGGTCCCAGATGATCAAGGAAAGAATTGTAATAAGACATTACACAGCCCCCAAGGTCTATCATTAACTAGGCTGAGTAAGGAGGGGGCTCCAATGAAGATAGTCTAGTTTAAAGATTTTATTTATTTATTTGACAGAGAGAGATCACAAGTAGGCAGAGAGGCAGGCAGAGAGAGAAGAAGGGAAGAAGGCTCCCCACTGAGCAGAGAGCCTTATGTGGGGCTCGATCCCAGGACCCTGGGATCATGACTTGAGCCAAAGGCAGAGGCTTTAACCCACTGAGCCACCCAGGCACCCCAAGATAGCCTAGTTTAAAACAGTTTTACACCCAGGTATCAAATCACTGGCCAGGCATTAACATGCCTTGACCTGTTTCTTTCCAACCCCACCTCTCTACACCCAACCTATCTATACTCAACACCAAAACAATCAGCATTTTCAACCTCTGCCTTGTCCATTAAGCATCTGGGTCCTCAGCAGACCAGCAAGATGGCATCCAAAAGGCTGGCTGGAGAGGATACAAAGGTCTTCTTCTCAGATTCCCCTGCCTCTCACATTGTTGAGGGGGACATCTCTGAAGCTCATTCTAGGGCTTTAACCAGCTCACCTTTCCAAAACGCAGTTTACAGAAGGTCAAGCTCTTCACCACACAGATAAGGAAACTGAGGCACACTGAGGCTGCCTGAACCATACCTACCCTTCCTTAGGTCTCCAATGTCCTGGTTTACTCCACCTCTTAATAGGTCACTTATAATATAATGCCCCTCCCCAAAACCCAAGAGAAAACACCCCATGGTCCCAGCAGGCCTGCAGCTAAGCCAAACAGAGTGGAAAGCATCACAGTAACCACCAAGCACAACGGTGTTAGCAAAGGAGAACGGCTCCTGAGACACAGCAGTTCACCCCAAAACCAGCTTCTCCTTCACAACCTTCCCTAGCCAGAGCTCTGCTTCCAGGTGCTGGCCTAGGAGGCCAGCTCATCTGAGGGTTCAGCCCTCAGCCCCTTCTCTTGCTTAGGGTCTCTTTAAGGCAAGACCCTAAATCCGCCAGAATGCGAGGCACCACTCCCCGGAAGCCAACGGAGACCCCTCCCCCTCCCCAGCAGCGCCCAGCTAGGCGCGCCCCAGGGTGGGCCAGTATTACCTGGTGGGGGGAGCTGGCCCCGGCATCTCTGGCGACTGTTTTTGTCGCAGAGCCGCACCTCTCCCGCCCAGCTAGCTGCACAACGCGCTGGCTCCACCCGCGCCGCTCTACTCGTCTGGGGCCGGGCTCCCAGCAGCTCAGCCGCCCCAGCTCCCGCTCCCGGTGCAGCACGCTCCCGCCCTCGCAGGGCGCAGCAAAGGCGCAGCTTGGGGTTGGCGAAGCTGAAGGGGCGGAGGAAGAAGGGAGGGAAGGAGGTGGGAGGAAACCGCGCTTCTCCTTTCCCAGAAGCTCTGCGGGCGGGGAGACTACTACCTTCCCACCCTCTCAGCTATCCTCCACACCTAGGTTCCAGCAGAAGGTAATTTCTCACGGGGCCAGACTTTCCAGGGCCTGTCAGAGTCCTGGGTGAGCCCCAGAGTCAAGGAAGAGAACCAGACCCCCTCTATGCCTTAGTTTCTGCAGCTGTGTCTGGACTCCGGGGCAATTCTGGTCAAACCCAGGATTTGATCAGATTAGCCTTCTGGTAAAGAGATGTACGCACCCCTCTACCCCACCAACGAAGGTGTCTGATGTCCTAGGGAAGACTCAGGGTGGGCAGTTACATTGCTTCTTGGCAAAGAAAGCTCAGCAGCAGCTACCATTTACTAAGTGCTATTGTGTACCAGGTGCTTTACGAAATGTTACGTCTTTCTCACCACAACCTTATGAAGTAGGCTCTCTACCAAATCACATGTTAAAACTGAGGTCCAGGAAGAATGTGGTTTCATACGATAAGTATTTCTTAAGCACATACTGTGAATTAGACATTGTAATGAGTCCAGAGCTGAACAACACATTACAGGACATTCACTAACCCAGGCCCAAACCCCCTAAGTCCCACTAGTGCCCCCTCAACAATTTAACCAAAAAAACCACCTTCATACATATCTAAATGCTTCCTAAAAAATAATACTGCCCCCATCAACTTCCCCTCTATACCCTGTTATTGAGACATATGACAGGAGTCAGATTATGCAAGGTAACTTCCAGGTCAGAGCCAGGAGTTGGGGTTTTGTTTTAGGTTTTAAAAATCAGAAGGCTTTGGAAGATTTTAAGCATAATGACAAGGCCTAATTTACATCTTTAACAGGATCGCTGACTGCTGAATGGAGAATAAAGGGGAGAATGGTGGAAAACGAGAAAACAAATTAGTAGATTCTTACGGAACTCCAGGCACAAGATAATGATTTAGACTAATTATTAGAAGATAAGCTAAAACAAAACAAGCATATTCTAAAGATACAGCTCAGAAGCAGCAGCAGCAGGAACTCAGTGAAAGACAGAATGTAATCTGTGAAGGAGAACAGTGACTTTCCCAAGACCACACAACTGGAAAATGGCCAAGTTGTCCCAACTTTGATCTGACTCCTAAATCTATGCTTTATTTCTCTCTGCCATGTTAGTCATCTTTATATAAAATTGACATACCCTGTCCCAGCTGCTAGAGAGAAATTTTTTGGCTTTTATCCATTTCCCCTGCCAGATATCCACACACCTCCATTCTATGTGCCCAAATCATTTAACTGCAGAAGGGTGTAGGGGAAGAACTCCAATGAGGATGGAAAGAACTCTTCTGTTAAGTATGTTTTGCCTTTTCCAGACCCTGAGTACCCATGCTAGTCCAATTATAAGAAGTCCCAAATTTAGTGGAGGAAGGAGGAGTTTCTCAAAGGCATCCATATTCTAGAGAGACACAGTCAATAACACAGAGTGTGGGACCAGCTGCACTATGAGAACTCAGCTTCAAAGTAGTTTTAGGATGTTCTTTTGACCCCACACCCTTCTCTCAACTTATACAGCATGGATGAAAGGCAGAAGCAGTCCTCTGCCTTGGACATTGTTTTTCAAAGTAATCATCAATAATCATAGTGTCTGATCTTAACCAACTTTCCACCCCATGCAGCATCCCCCACCCCTTAGAGATGGTTTTCCACATTCTGCTGAAATACACATAAAGACAGAGAGCTCACTTGGAAATAACACTGTTGGGCAATGCTTCCTAACATTCAACCAGCCTCTCTGTAAACTTCCATCTGCCTTCTGGAGCGATCAGAAAATGTCCTTCAAGACAAATATTAAAGGCTTTAAGATATATGTTATGGTAATCTATCAAGCGCCTGAACTTTTTCCTCTTCTCCAGGATAGATACTCCCAGTTCTATTAGTCACCTGGTCATTCACTAACTACTGAAGCATCTTGTATAAGCTACCAGGGACAGACACATCAGTGAACAAGACCATACCTTCAAGGAGTTTACAGTTTCAGTATGATGATTTTCAACTCTCCCTTTGTATCAAAATTACCTGGGAAACTTTAAAAATATATACTGAAGTTCTAGCACAGATTTTGATCCAATTGGTCTGAAATATGTCATAGGAAAATATCTTTATGGATGTAACTAAAGCTACATAGATATCCATCTATATAAAGGACTAACATTACCTGACTTCAAGACCTATTATAAAGCTACAGTTAGCAAGGCAGTATGGTATTGGCAAAAGAAAAGACAAATAGGTCATTGAAACAGAATAGAGAGTCTGAAATAGACCTACACAAATATAGTCAACTGATCTTTGACAAAGAGCAAAGTAAATTCAATGAAGAAATAAGAGTCTTTTCAATAAATGGTGCCAGAATAACTGCAAAAAAAAAAAAAAATTGGTCTGGACACAGACTTTTCACTTTACACAAAAATTAACTCAAGATGTATCACAGACATAAATGTAAACTAAAAAACTATAAAATGTATAGAAGCTAACATGGGAGATCTAGATGACCTTAGTTTGGTTATGACTTTTCAGATACAACAGCAAAATCATGACCCATAAAAGAACAAGTTGGTAAACTGAACTTTATTAAAATGTACAACTTCTGTTCTGCAAAAGATACCATTAAGAGAATGAAAAGACAAGTCATAGACTTGAGAAAATATTGGCAAAACACATATCTGATAAAGAACTTGTACCCAAACAACAGATGTTGGCAAGGATGCAGAAAAAGGAGAACCCTCTTACACTGCTGGTGGGAATGCAAACTGGTGAAGCCAGTCTGGAAAATAGTAAGGAGGTTCCTCAAAAAGTTAAAAATAGTATTACCCTCTGTCCCAGCAATTGTACTACTAGATTTTTAACCCAAAGGATTCAAAAATACAGATTTGAAGGGACACATTCACGCCGATAATAGCAGCATTATCAACAATAGCCAAACTATGGTAAGAGCCCAAATGTCTATCAACTAATGAATGGATTAAGAAGATGTGGTTTGTATAACTCTGTGTGTACGTGTGTGTGCATGATGGACTGTTCCCCAACCATCAAAAAGAATGAAATCTTGCCCTTTGCAATGATGTGGATGGAGCTAGAGTATGTTATGCTTAGCAAATTAAGTTAGAGAAAGACATATACCATATGATTCCATTCATATGTGGAATTTAAGAAACAAAACAAATGAACTTATGAGAAGGAAAAAAAAGGTGGGGGGGAGAAAACACCAAAGACTCCTAACTATAGAGAACAACCTGAGGGTTGATAGAGGGAGATGGGTAGAGGATGGGCTAAATGGGTGACGGGTTTTAAAGAGGGCACCTGTTATGATGAGCACTGGCTGTTATCTGTAAGAGATGAATCACTAAATTCTACTCCTGAAACCAGTATTACACTATGTGTTAACTAACTAGAATTTAAATAAGAATTTGAAGCAAACAAACAAAAGTAGAACTTGTATCTAAAATGTACAAAGAACTCTTAAATCTCAACAGCAAGAAAACAAACAACCCAATCAAAAAATAGGTGAGAGATCTGAACAGACACCTCACCAAATAAGATATAGAGAATATGAAGAGATAATCAATACCATATGTTGTTAGGGACAATAATGAAGTACAACTACATACCTATAACATGGCTAAAATACAAAACACTGATAACACCAAATGTGAGTGAGTATATACAGCAACAAGAATTCTCATTCACTGCTGATGGGAATGCAAAACAGTACAGCCGCTTTGGGAGACAGTTTGGCAATTTCTTATAAAGTCAAATATATGCTTACCAAATAATCCAGCAATTGCATTCCTAGGTATTTATCCAAGTGCACTGAAAATTTATGTCCACACAAAATCCTACCCATAAATATTTATTACAGCCTTATTTATAATTGCCAAAATATATAAACAACCAAAATATCCTTCAATAGATAAATGAGTAAACAAATATCCATACAATGGCCAGTTATTCAGCAGTAAAAAGAAAAGAACCACCAAACCACAAAAAGACACAGAAAAACCCTAAGTGAAAAAATACCAAGTAAAAAGCTAGTTTGAAAAGTATGATATTCTGGAAAATGCAAAACTACAGAAGCAGCAAAAATATCTATGGTTGCAACAGGTTCAGAAGTAGGGTGGGGTAATGAAGAGGTGGAACAGAGGGCATTTTTAAGGCATTTAAAGGCAATGAAATTATTCCATGTAATACTATAATGGTGGATATATATCATTGTGTATTTGTTAAAACCTGCAGAACTGTACAACACAAGGAGTGAACCCTAATATAAACTATGGACTTCAGTTAGTAATATTGTCTCAATACTGGTTCATCAATTGTACCGCACTAATGCAAGATGTTGTTAATTGACAAAATGCAAGGGGAGGACGAAATAGAGTGGGAGCTCAGTACTCTCTGGTCAATTTTTCTCTAAGCCTAAAACTGCTCTAAAAATAAAATGTATTAAAATAAAAAATAAAAGTATCAAGCAAAATAAAGGACATACAAGATAAGGTTCATTTTCTTTTTTACTAGATTCATTAGACACACAATTACTCTGTCAAATTGCTATAAAAGTTTCTAAACACTTTCAATTTTTATGTTTACCTCATTGTAGATTGAGAACAATTCAGACTCTACCTTGCATAGTGGTGACCTGGGGCACCTTTCACTAAACATGGTCATGTTTGCCATGACCCTCTTACTACCTGGTACCCTATGGGGAACATGACAATCTAAGTGCAGTCTGTCCCCCTCAGAACATAGTTGGACTATTGCCTTCTCTAACTCTGCTTACTTCCAGTAATTCAGTCTGAAGTTGCATTAGTTTTTAGCCACTGCAGTGTCTTTGGCTGGCATTGAGCTTAGGCAGCCCAAATCACCATTTTTGTAAGAATAGCATCATGTGAGGTCTCCTCCAGCCTGCTCATATGTTGCCATTTCTTTGAAACTTAAAATGTAGAACTTCTCTGTCATCCTCCTTAAATTTCATCTTGTTGGCTTCAACCCATTTTTGCAAGCTCTTCTGCTCACTCTCTCTCTGCCATCTAGTATAGTTTTCCCTTCCAGTCTGTATCGCCTACAAATCCAATAAGTATGCTATCTCTTTAAAAAATTATCAAACATCTACCATGTACACTTGCCCACATTAGGCTTCAGGGATTAAAGACAACCTAGAAATGGTCTGTCTCCACTAAAATCACCACTAACAATGGAAGCTAACATGTATAAAACTAAAAGTCCCACACTAGAGAATTGAATAAACAAAATAAAGAAGGTAGAAGAAACAATAAAACATTAACATACAATATAAGGCAGGACCACTGTTGTCTTCAACAGGAAAGATCAAGTTCGGGCATCATCTATTCTCGATTTCAGTTTTCTCAAAACCAGATGCTGATTTGGTTATAGAAAGTTGACTAGCTGTCTCAGTCCTAGAGAGCCCCTTTCAATGGTGGGTGCTACTACAGGAAGCCTGGCTAACCTCGGCTCCCTCTGATAAAACACAAGACTCATGAAAATGAGGCATACAGGTGAGAAGCCAGCATTCTATTTATTACTAAGGGCTAAAAATCAAGGAAGATTTATTACTGAGGGCTAATAACCAATCCAACTTATAGTCAAAGAAGAAACTATTAGCTAAAGAAATGAAAAAGCAAAAGCAAATGAGGGAGAAGGGACTTCAGAGAAAAAAACGTATATTCAGGGGTGCCTGGGTGGCTCAGTCAGTTAAGTGTCTGCCTTCGGCTCAGGTCATGATTCCAGGTCCTGGGATCAAGCCCCACATCAAGCTCCCTGCTCAGTGGGGAGCCTGCTTCTCCCTCTGCCTGCTGCTCTGCCTACTTGTGCTCTGTCTCTCTTTCTCTTTCTCAAATAAATAAATAAAATCTTCTTTAAAAAACTTGTCTATCCAAAGAAAGAAATTAAATCTTAGAGATATAAAGTAACTTGCCCAACTTTACACAAGTTAGCAGTTAACTTGTTTTAAGTACAATTACTCCTTGCATTTATATAGTATATTACAAAGTAATAATTCACAAATTATCCTTCTAAGCCATGGGCCCTGACCAGTGATGTTTTGTCTGTATAGTCACCTTAGACCTGACCAGGCCCTTTTAGATTACTTACCTGGTTTATACAGGCATAAGAGTTTGCAACCCCTGGTAACACTATACAAAGACTAAGAATACAAAGGCTAAGACATTCTAGCTTTCAACTTAATGGCTTAAATATAGTAATTACAGTGCCCATAGGATTTGAAAAAGATTGTTTTTATTTTATTATTTTGCAACTGCAAATAATTCTTAAGAATAATACATTTTGTGAGAATTACAATTTTCCCCTATTGCCAGTTAAATGTAAGAGGAAGTCAGTCAATAATGATGACTTTGCATATAAAGTGGTCATCTAACACACCATTCTTTCTTGTAATCAAATGGCAGGGCCAGTTGCCTATTAATGACTATGAAATGAGGTGAAGTATAAAAGAAATAAATAACAATAGCTTACAAAAGTACTGCAAGAAACGACAAAAGCAATGGAGGGATGGAAATGGAGAAGGGGGCAAAACCTATTCAGCAGCAGTTGCAAAGCAAATAAATCAAAATGTATTTGAAGTTCAAACAAGGCCAAAAAAAAAAAAAAAGTACAGAGAAGGGAGACATTAATCACATCTGCAGAGATGGGGGAAGTTTTGTAGAGAAGGCAGTATTTGGGCTGGGTATTGAAGAAGTAGAATTTTAGGAAGCAGCAGCAGCAGCAGCAGCAACGCATTTTTAAATCCAACAGAAAACACTTTACAGACACTGACAGACTTCACAGGTCCAAAATTTGTTCCTTCTTCAGTTGCCCCCCTCTCAGTAAATGGCAATTCAACTCTTTCAGTTACTTAGCCAAAAATTTGAATCATCTTTGACTCTACGTTTTCTATCACCTCTACATTTAGTCCAACACAAAGCACAACACACAGATGACCCAGTTCAATGAGGAAATGATTGCCATTACTTCTGATCATTAGACGCTAGAACAGGTATCACCGCCACTTCTGACAGGGCAAGAATTCAACCTCAGTCTGAGAGCCACAAGCATCAGTACCACTTTAGGGCCAGAGACTCAAACATGCAGGCTGCCTCTGCTACTGCCTCTGCCGCCAAAAGTAGAAAGGTAGCTCCCCATTACTTTCTCTTTCATGTCACTAAGTCCTAAATCCAAGTGGTGTTGGTGAACACTACATCACTGCCTGTGTTCCAGAATCAGGGCAGTATGAGAAACAACTATCTAAGATACATTTTTGTCTCCTTTAGGGGATAGCATCTTTGCCCCCCAAAAGATTCATAAATTGGAGAACACAAAATGCTTTATAGTAAAAACAAATGAAACCTATTCATTTCAGCTATCTGTTGCTTGTACTTTTTTCCCATATATAAATTATTTTTTAAAAATATAGCCTATCATCACCAATCATGAAGGAAATGCAAATCAAAATTATAATGAGATATCACCTCACAACTGTTAGAATGACTGTTATCAGAAAGACAAAAAAAAAATAAATAAATAAGTGTTGCTGGGGATATAGAAAAGAGGGAACACTTGTATACTGCTGGTAGGCATGTAAGTTGGTATAGCCACTATGGAAAATGACCATTCTTCAAAAAACTGAATATGGAACTACTATATAATCGAGCAATTCCACTTCTGGTATTTATTTGAAGAAAGTAAAAACATTTATTTGAAAAAATATGTGCCCCCCCCATATTCAGTGAAGCATTATTTACAATAGTCTAAGATATGGAAACAATCTAAGGGTCCACTGATAAATGAATGGGTAAAGAAAATGTGATGTATACACACAACAGAATACTATTTAGCCATAAAAAAAGTATGAAACTTTGCCTTTTGCAACAACACAGATGGACGTCAAGGTCACTATGCTAAGTGGAATGTCAGACAGAGAAAGACAAATACATATGATCTCATTTATATGTGGAATCTTTTAAAAAAGAGAGAGAGAAGAAGAAAAAGAAGCAGCTCATAGATACACAGAACAGATTGGTGGTTGCCAGGTTGGGGATTGGGGGGAATTGGTGATACAGATAAAGGGAGTCAAAAGGCACAAACTTCCATCTATAAAATAAATCAGTCCTGGGGATATAATGTAAAATGTGCTGGTTATAGTTAATAATAGTGTATTGCATATCTGAAAGTTGCCAAGAGAGTAAATCTTAAAAGTCCTCACAGCAAGAAAAAAAAGAAAAAAAAAGTGGTGTTTTTGTTTTTGTTTTTTTAAAGATTTATTTATTTGACAGACAGAGATCACAAGTAGGCAGAGAGGCAGGCAGAGAGAGAGGAGGAAGCAGGCTCCCCGCTGAGCAGAGAGCCTGATGTGGGGCTCGATCCCAGGACCCTGAGATCATGACCTGAGCTGAAGGCAGAGGCTTTAACCCACTGAGCCACCCAGTCACCCCAGGAAAAAAAATGTTTTAAGTATGTATGGTGACAGATGTTAAACTAGACTTACAGTGGTGAACATTTTACAACGTACATAAATATAGACTCATTATGTTGTACACCTGAAACTAATTTAAAGTTCTATGTCATTATACCCTAATTTCTTTAAAAAATGATAGAGTAAAAATATAAATTAAAAAAATACTCCAGCCTTACATATTGTCACTAATCCTAACAACTAAAATACTCTTACCATCTCTCCCAGTGAAGGACAACACAAGTCATCAGTTCTAACAAACCAACTTTGAATTCTAAGGAATTTGTCTCATTTGTTGATTGCTGTAGGTAGCCTATACTACTCTAAGCCTCCCTGCCTTTGTTCATGCTGCTACCCCTGATTGGAACAATCTTATCTCTCATGATCCCCCTTTGTTTCCTGGTAAACTTTTAATCTTCAGGTATTATCTCTAACTTGCCATCTCTGCTGTGGTCCTGCCCAAAGGCTTGAGTAGGTTCTCCTCCTTTAGGATCTTAGAGCACCTCATGAAAATTTACTGCAGGAACCTTTTATCTCCAGCCAGAAGTCCCTTTGGTTAGAGAATGTTTCATTCATTTCTGTTTCCTCAGTACCCAGTCAAAGCCTCCCATGAAGACAGGTCTTAACAATTATATCTACTGAATCAAAACAAATCTGAAAAATAAAAGCATATATATCTTTTGGTCCAGCCACACAAGTGCTCTCTGTCTTACTCTGATCCCATTTATACCCCAGGATACGTGCTTGTTAAATATAACTCTTAAATATTTAAAACTACAGCCACACAAGTGGCTTTTTAAAAAAGATTATTATAAATAAATTCTTTATAAACCCAAAAGCAGTTTGAAGGTTCATTGTGTTAACAAAGCAGAAGACATTTTAATAAGCATATCCCCATTTTAAGAACTCATAGACTCAAAACACTTTAGACACAGCTTATTTTTTTATGAGCTCTCAACCTTTCTTGCCACTAAAATCTTCCTTCTCACATTAATTAAGCTGTGGTGTTGCACTAGCTGTGGTGTCAGTAAGGTATTAGAAAAGAAGTACCGCCTATAAAATATGAGTCTCTAACATTTATGCAGTTCATTATAATCAACAAAGCACCATCATACCCATTGTCCAATTAATTCTTACATAAAATCCTATGAGACTTCTCCTCCCTCACAAGCAAAGCCCAGTCCCAAGCCATCTCTCCTGGACCACTACACCATCAGAGCCACCCATCACACATCTCTCTCTCTCTCTCTATCACACACACACACACTTGCTATGGCTCTTCTCACTTATACAGATGATCTATTCTCCATAGTGAAGTGGGAGCAGCCTGAGGGAAGGCACCTGGCCCAGCAGTGTACAGCATTAGTAAATGCTTAGGAACTACTGAATAAATGAATCAAAGTGAGTTAGGCAGAATAGTTAGCATACTTGTTTTAAAACAGAAACTGAGAGGATTTTCCCAAATTCTCTTAGCAAAGACTATAATCAGGATATTCCTGACTTCAGTTCAGAACAATTTTTACCATATTGTCCTCTCCTAGGACTGGTCAGTGTACAAAGAGAGTCCTGAATTAAGACTTAAGTCCTGATCCTTGAACAAGCCACTTCTCTAAGCAACAATACCCTCATTTTTCAAGGGAGAACAATCTACTGTCTTTCCCTCTCTAAACATACTGTGAAGATTACGTAAGATGATATCAAAGTGGCTTGAGATGTGTGAAATATAGATATACTGAGCTAGAGACAACATTTAGGGTGATGACTCCCACTGTTAGTTACAAAGTCAAAGTCAGAATCTGCCCTATAAGAATAATATTTATCTTAATAGCTCTTAAAAAAAAAAAGAGGCTTTATTATCCTTTTACATATGAGAAAAATGAGGCACAGAGAACTTAAATTGCCAAAGACTGCAAATCTAGTAAATTTTACAGCTGGAATTAGAAGTCAGTTCTGTCACATCCTAAAGAACTTCCCATGATGCTTCTCCAACATTATAAAACTAAACTCTTATTCTCCTTTAATTTTGGTTACCACTAGGCAGATGGAACAGTAATAATCTAGAGTTAAGAGCATTCCACTGTGTCTCTGGCCAAATCAAACTAAGAGTTAGACTTGTAGGTAAGCTTGGCTGCAATCCCTGTGTCCTGCCTTAGTAGGATGAGCTAAAAATTGAACATGTACGTTAGAAAATGTTTCAAACCCAATTTTGAAATTTTTTAACTAGCCTAAAAACCTGATAGGAAAGGCAAAAGTGAACAATCTTTTTTTTTTTTTTCCACCATTCATTGTTATGATTGTAAAACATGGCAAAGAGTCTAGGCTTTGAAATCAGTTCAAACTTAGAAAGAAAAGCCTGGACAAAGGCCTAGAGGAGGGAATAAGTAGAACAAGAGAGGACTGGGGCTGCCTTCAGTTTAGGTCAGGATCCAAGAGTCCTAGGGATTGAGTCCTGAGTCCCGCTCCCTGCTCAGTGGGAGTCTGTCTCTCCCTCTGCCCCTCCCCCTGCTCCTTTTCATTCTCTGTCTCTCACTCGCAAATAAATAAAATCTTGGGGGGAAAAAAAAGAACAAGAAAGGACCAATATGTGATGAAAGCTGAAGTAAGTGGGCTTGACTGTGAAACCTATGAAAATACAGTCCCCTATCCTTTTCTTCCTGCCTCGCCACTATCCCGCAAGGAACCTAACTTGTGATACTTCTTTTCTCCCTTCCACCACCTGAACAATACAGATTAGTAAATCACTGAGAAAGTTTAAAACCTTTCTTTTCTGACACTTCAGACTAAATGCCTTTCCAAAGACAGACTGAGTGGTAGACAGGCTGTCAGGAGACACATGTTGTCATTACACTGTCCTTCATACAGTCTGGGGAAGGTTTTTTATTTTGGTAGAGTCATGTAGCTGCCATTACTTGCAGTCTCAAATACTTACATACATGTAGCCAGTAATTCTTTTATCTGGGATTAGAGTGTAGAGAAATTTTTGTAAAGGATATATTTGGAATTCACCAAAAAAGGAGAGTAGTGTGAATATTTAGTTTTCTCAGAAAGAACTCTGGCATAGAGCAGGCATCTGACCAGCAGTACCACAGCCTAAATGCTTTCATCAATCAGAGCCTCTTCGACCTCAGCAGGGCCTGTAAAAAGACTTCGGATGAAAACAACATCCCCTCAACAAGTTCTATCAGCCTTTCCTGAGAACCTACAAGATGCAATGCCATGTGTTGGGGCATTCAAGGAACAGCCAAAGAATCAGGGCCAACAGATAAGAGTTAATCATGAAAACAGGAAGAATGAAGTAAGACTTGATCAGAAATAGAAAAAAAGGATTGATTTTGACTATGGAAGTCAGTGGGGCTTCACCAGGTGACCTCCTCCCTTTATGGATGTCCTCTTCACTGTACTGTAATCAGACTCTGATAACCTACACCAGACATAAAAACACACCAATGAATTTTATCACAGAACAAAGAAACGAGCTGGCTAAGCCAGGTAGAGGAGAAGGCAAAGGCTTGAAAGAGTACATGCATGGGGGCACATCTAAGAAATAGCCATTGACCATGGTTTGGGTGCAGGGTACAGAGAGGAATTAATAAGAAACAAGGCAGGAAAGGCACATTTGGGTAGATTCTAGAGGATCTTGAATGCCAGTCTAAGGAACCTGAAATGTATTCTACAAGCAAGGGAAACTATTATAATTTTTTAAGCAGAACAGTGGCATGATTTGACCTATATTTTATTTCCCACCAGGCAGGGAGACAGATGCAGGGCTCGATCCCAGGACCCTGGAATCATGGCCCAAGCTGAAGGCAGATGCTTAATGAATGAACCATCCTGGCGCCCCTTACCTATATTTTAGAAAGATCACTCCAGCAGAAGTGTGAAAGGTAGGAAAAATTAGAAGCAGTAAGACTGTTAGGAAGCTAATATGTTATAATAGCCCAGTTAAACGATGATAAGGGTAGCACAACATAGTGATCAGAGGCCAAGCAGGGTGAGGAGGGTCTACAGTGGGGAGAGGGGTGGACGAAAAGCAGGCTGGTAAGGAGAATCAGAGCCCAAGCAAGGCGAGAAGATCATCCATGCATTGGTGAAATGGCTTCTTCCAGGGCTGGGGCAGAGAGAGCACAAGATGAGCCTAGAATATCTTTCTGGACTAGAAAGCAAAGGAGTGGTCAAAGAATGGCCAGGCCATGTAAAAAGTAGACGGAAGCCAACTTGATTGGGGCTCCTACTGGCCAAATCAGGGAGAACTGGAGAATCAAAATAAATAATAACAGCAATAGCATATTACCTAACTGAATAAAATAGGAAGGCATGAGTCCATGCAGACACAAATAATTAAATATATTGAAAGTCTGGCACAGAAAAGGGTATTTACAGTTTCATGGTACCTCTTTACAAAATGCTTATTAACTATGAAGGAGAAAAGAGTAACTTCTTAATGGAGACGTCTTAAAGATACCATCTTACGAACTCACCAAACTGAACACCAATAGTAATGAGACAACAGCAGCAAAATATAATAGAATATGGACTCTGGAATTAGATCTAGTTTTGATTCCTGACTCTGCCACCTTGACCTGGTTATTTAACCTTTTTGAACTGGAATTTCCTCAGCTAACAAATAGGGATAAAGTTTTTATTATAAATTGTTGGAGAAATAAGGTTAAAGCACCTATCGAAAGTGCCATCAAAAGCAGGTATTTAAAATGTACCTATCTTTTAGCTACATTTTCTATATTATTTGTAACATTTTACTATTATTTGCATTATTATTTATATTTGCATTATTACTTATATCTGATTATTTGCTACATTATTTACATTCCTTTTTTATTTATATTATTTTTGCTATATTATTTGCAAGTCTATCTTTTGCAAATAACTAATTTGTATACACAATTTTATATGCATCTACAATATCATTTAGTCCCATAAGAGCCTCAGAGATTATGTAATAATAGTGGTATTCTTTTTTCAATTTGACAGATGAGGCAACTAAAACAAGAATAGAATGAGTTCATGTGCCCACTTTTAACAGTGAGTTAAATGTACAGCTGAGCCTGAAACACATGGTCCCAACTCCCTCTCCAGTGGCCTTTCCTCCTCGTGGAGTTTGTGCTGCTAAAGGAAATGGCCCTTCTCACAGATTATTCCCTTTTACCAGAATGTGGAATAATATGAAAAGAAATAATCTCTCTGAAATGGGAGTATGATTAAGGCCAACTAAAAAAAAAAAAAGAAGCAAAGCATCTTTCTTCCACTCAGAACCAAAACAGAAAAAGTCACCTAATACCTAACCACTCAGAACTTATCAAAACAGAAAACTCTTCAGAAGGACCTAAATGAAGGAAGCCCCACAAAAGGCAAGTAATTTTACAACACACTATAACTAGAGGGACTCTTATATACCACTAAGTTCAACTTTCCCATATACATATGGTGACTCTGAGACCTGGAGAAGGGAAAGGACATCTCTGAAGACAAAAAGAGTACTAATGTGTCAACCCTACAATCACTGAGTGGCCTGAAAATAAGGTCATTGTACAGTTCATTTGGTAACTATTTCTCACACATCAACACAAGATGCTGTCTTTATCATATTCCTGTGTTTTCAACTTTAAACCTGTGTGTTTTGTGTCTCTCAATTACAGTGAATGGTCCCAATATCTTAGTCATGCATGTACTCCCACAGGCTTGGTAAGCAATTGGTGCCCAAAAAGTACTTCTTATGAAACACAATATGATCCATGGTGCAGAAGGTTGGTTTAATGTCAAAAAAAAAAAAAAAAATCAATCAGTACACCATATTAACAGAGTAAAGAACAAAAGTCATAAGGTCATCTCTACTGACACACAAAAAACATTTTACAAACACTAACAACACATTTTCATAAGACAGTCAAGAAACCAATAATAGAAGGACACTTCCTCAATGTGATAAAGGGCATCTACAAAAAAAAAACCCAAAACCCCACCTAATATCAT
The DNA here is from genome assembly GCF_009829155.1 of Mustela erminea. Taxonomy (NCBI): domain Eukaryota; kingdom Metazoa; phylum Chordata; class Mammalia; order Carnivora; family Mustelidae; genus Mustela; species Mustela erminea. The sequence goes on along the minus strand of NC_045622.1, from coordinate 52,723,069 downwards.
ACTTAAAGTGGTAAGTATTGAATGCTTTCCCCCCAAAATCAGGAACATGACAAGGATATCTGCTTTTGCCACCTTGATTTAACATTGTACTGAAGGTTCTAGCCAGAACAATTAAGCAGGGAAAAATAAATAAATAAAAGCAACCTAATTAGAAAAGAAGTACGACTATTTCTATTTGAGATGACATGATCTTGTATAGACAAATCCTGAGGAATCCATACATACACAGACACAAGCACACATAACTATTAGAATTAATAAATGAGTTCAACCAGATTGCAGGATACAAGTAATACAAAAATCAATTATATTTCTGTACATGAGCAATGTACAATCCAAAAGCTGAAAATTTGTTTTAAATTACACCAAAAGAATAAAAGAAGTACAAGATTTTGCAACCTTGAAAAAGAAGAACAAAGTTGAAAGACTCAGACTTCCCAATTTCAAAAATTACTACCAAGCTACAGTAATGAACACAGTGTGGTACTAGCATAAAAACAGAGATATAGATCAATGAAGCAGAACCGAAAGTCCACAATAGAGATATAACTCTTATATCTTATGGCCAAATGATTCTGACAGAGTGCCAAGACAATTCAATGGGAAAAGAACAGTCTATTCATAAGTGGCACTGAAACAGCTAGACTAAACTGAACCATCTGAAAAAGTACGAAGTTGGACTACTACCTTATATCATATGTAAAAAGTAATTCAAAATGGTACCTACATCTAAATATAAGAGCTGAACTACAAAACACTTACAAGAAAATGTAAGTGTAGATATTCATGACCTGGGACTAGGCAATTGTTTGTCAGATATGACACCAAAAGCCCAAACACCAAAAGAAAAACCAAATAAATTGGACTACATCAAAATTAAAAACATTTCTGCTACAAGGAATAGCATCAAGAAAGTGAAAAGAAAATCCACAGAACAGGAGAAAATACTTTAAATGATGTATCTGATAAGGAACTGTAAGAATATATAAAGAACTCTTCCAATACAAGCATACCTCATTTCACTGCAGCTCACAGACCTTGTGTTTTTTACAAATTGAAGATCTGCGTCAATGCTGCAATGAACAAGTCTTTTTCCAACAGCATTTGCTCACTTTGTGTCTCTGTGTCACATTTTGATAATTCTCACAATATCTCAAATTTTTTCATTATATTATATTTATTCTGATGATCTATGATCAGTGATCTTTGATGTTACTATTGTCATTGTTTTGAGGTACCACAAACCATACCCATACAAGATGGTGAACTTAATCAATAAGTGCTGTATGTGCTATGACTGTTCCACCAACTAGCTGTTTTCCCATTTGACTTCCTTTCCTTGGGCCTCCCTATTCCTAAAGACACAACAATATTGAAATTAAGTCAACTAATAACCCTACAATGGCCTGTAAGTGCTCAAATGGAAGAAAAAGTTCCATGTCTCTCACTCTTAATCAAAAGCTACACATGACTAAGCTTAGTGAGGAAGGCATGTTGAAAGCCAAGATGGGCTGAAAGCTAAGCCTCTTGTGCCAAAGAGTTAGCCAAGGTGTGAATGCAAAAGAAAAGTCCTTGAAGGAAATCAAAAGTGCTGCTCCAGAACATGCAAATGGTAAGAAAGTGAAACAGCCTTATTGCTGATAATGGAGAAAATCTGAGTAGTCTGGATAGAAGATCAAACCAGCCACAGCTATGCTTTAAGCAAAAGCTTAACCCAGAGAAAAGCCCTAACTCTCTTCAATTCTGTGAAGACTGAGAGAGCGTAAGGAAGCTGCAGAAGGAAAGTGTGAAGCTAGCAGATGTTGGTTAATGAGATTTAAGGAGAAAAGCTGCCTCCATAACGTAAAAGTACAAGGCGAAACAGCAAGTGCTGAAGTAGAAGCTGCAGCAAGTTATCCAGGAGATCTAGCTAAGATCATTCATGATGGTGGCTACACTCAGCAAAAGATGTCCAATATAGACATCCAGGGGCACTTGGATGGCTCAGTCAGTGAAGTGTCTGCCTTTGGCTCGGGTCATGATCCCAGAGTCCTGGGATGTAACCCTGCGTTGGGCTCTGCTCAGCAAAGAAATCTGCCTGTGCCTTTCCCCCTGCCCCTGCTCTCAATCATGCTTGTTCTCTCTCTCAAATAAATATAATCTTTAAAATAACTGCTCATTGACAATGCACATCGTCACCCACAAACTCTGATGAAAATGTACAATGAGATGAATGTTTCATGCTCACCAATACAATATCCATTCTGTAGCACATAAATCAAGGAGTCATTTTGACTTTCAAGTCTTATTATTTAAGAAATACATCTGATAAGGCTGCCATAGATAGTGATTCTTCTGATAAATTTGGACAAAGAAACCTGAAAAGCTGCTGGAAAGGATTCACCATTCTCAATGCCATTAAGAACATTCATGATTCATGGGAAGATGTCAAAATATCAACATTAACAGGAGTTTGGAAGAAGCTGATTCTAATCCTAATAGACTGTGAGGGGTTCAAGACTTGAGTGGAGGGAGTAACTGCAGATGGGGAAATAGCAAGATAACCTGAATGAGAAGTGGAGCCTGAAGACATGACTGAATTGCTGCAACCTCATGATAAAACTTGAATGGATGAGCAAAGAAGGTGTTTCTTGAGATAGAATCTACTCCTGGGGAAGATGCTGTGAAGACTGCTGAAATAATGCAAAGGATTTAGAATACTACATAAACTTAGTTGATAAAGTAGAAGCAGGGTTTGAGAGGATTGATACCAATTTTGAAAGCAGTTCTGCTGAGGGTAAAATGTTGTCAAACAGTATTGCATCCTACAGAGAAATTATTTGTGAAAAAAGAGTCAATCAATGCAGCAAAATTCATTGTCTTATTTTGAGAAATTGCCACAGCTACCCCAGCCTTCAGCAATCACCACCCTGATGAGTCAGCAGCCATCAACACTGAGGCAAGACCCTCCGCCAGCACAAAGATTACAACTCACTAAAAGCTCAGATGATAGTTAGCATTTTTAGTAATGTTTATTTTAAGTAGGCTCCATGCCCAGGACAGAGCCCCATGTGATACTTGAACTCATGACCATAAGAACAAGACCTGAACAGAACCTGTGTGACTCAGTTGGTTAAGCATGTGCTTTTGACTCAGATTATGATCCAAGAGTCCTGGGATCAAGCCCCACGTGAGGTTCCCTGCTCAGCAGGGAGTCTGCTTCTCTCTCTCCCTTTGCCCCTCCCCTTCTCCTGCTTTCTCTCTCTATCTCCAGTTTAAAAAATAAAAAAGATCAAGACCTGAGTTGAGATCAAGAGTCAGACACACAACCAACTGAGCCATCCAGGTGCCCTATAATTTTTTTTCACCTTTTTAAATTTTTTTAAGTAATCTCTATACCCAATGTGATGCTCAAACTCACAACCTCAAGATTAAGAGTCATGTACTCTTCTGACTGAGCCAGCCAGATGCCTCTGCAATAAAGTATTTTTTAATTAAGTTATGTACATTGCTTTTTTAGACTTAATGCTACTACACACTTAACAGAATACAGTATAGTATAAACATAACTTTTATATGCACTGGAAAACCAAAAGATTTATTTGACTCACTTTACTGAAAATTTTCTTTATTATAGTGGTCTGGGACCAAACCTACAGTATCTTCAAGGTATACCTATAATAGTGTCGGTCATACAGTAGTAAACATAGCTGCCTTCCAAGATATATCTACAATAGTAAAAAAGACAACCCAATTTAAAAATGGGCAAAGTATCTGAATAAACATTTGTCCAAAGATATACAAATGGCCAATAAGCACATGAAAAGTTGCTCTACATCATTAGTCATTAGGGAAATTCAAATCAAAATCACAGATACCATTTCACACCCATTAGGATGCCTGTAAAAAAAAGACAGATAATGAAGTTTTGTTGAGGATGTGGAGAAATTGGAAGGATCATACAATGCTGTAGGAATGTAAAATGGTGATGTTCTTTTGGAAAAATATCTGGCATTTCCTCAAAGTTACCATATGATCCAACAACTCCACTCCTAGATATATATTTAAAATAAATGAAAATATACATCCATATAGAAATTGTACATAAATGTTCAAAGCAACATTACTCAGTAACAGCAAAAAGGTAGAAACAACCCAAATGTCCATCAAAAGTGACAGAATCTATAAAATGTGGTATACCCATACAATGGAATATTATTTGATGAAAAAAATCACCAAATATAGTTTAGCAATAAAGATCAATGATACCAAAAAAAAAGCAATATGACATGGATAAACCTAAAAACAAACTGAGTGAAAGAAACAAGATACAAAAGACCACATATTGTATGATTCCATTTACATGAAATGTCCAAAATAGGCAAATCAAATCTATAGAGACAGAAAAATAGATTAGCAGTTTCCTAGGCCGAGGGTGATGAGGCTAGAGATGAATGATACATAACTGCTAATGGCCACAGGGTTTCTTTTAGGAAGATAAAATGTTCTAAAACTGCACTGGGGTGATGACTACACAACCACGTTATATACTAAAATACACTGAAATATACACTTTAAGTAGGTGAATTTATGGTATATTAATTATATATCAATAAAGCTGTTACACACACGCGTGTGCACATACACACACACACACACACACACACACACACACACTTGATAAAATGGCAAGAGCACCCACTGGTCTTAAGAGTCAGACCTAAGTTCAAATCCTGGTTCTACTACTCATTACCTGAATGACCCTGACTTCTCACCGCATCCATTTTTTTATTTGTAAGATTAAGATAATAATAATAATAATTACTACCTTTGCAACATGGCTGGGAAATGAAGTAAGAAAACAGACACAAAAGGACTTTTGCATATAGCTGATTTCCTAAGACACATATTTTCTCTTGGTAAACATCTCTTGTCACTAGCCAAAATAATCTTACTGATCAAAATATTTGAAACAAGGAGAGAAGGACATTTTTCTCATTTAATTTAAGTAGCTCTGTAGCTTTTCCCCACAAGCTAAAAGGAAAAATGAACAGACCCCAAAATTTACAATGGGGAGTAAAAAAGCAAGTCCTGAATAAAGAAGGGGTCTAAGTACATACCCCAACTGCCTTCTTCCCCTGCAATTCAAACCTACTTTCTGTTTCACTCAGTATACTCCTACTACGATATCACGACTGAAATAGAAAGTAGCTGTTCAGGAGAAATAACGATTGCTAGTTCTGGGTTGGCAAGGACAATGAGGCTTCCCAGATTTTTAGTAGATACTTACACCCTATCGTTGGAGGCCACACCAGGACATCAATGGTGGCAACAAAGATTGAAAGAAGAAAAGAACCGTTATTTAATACCTTTGTTTATAGAAGGGAAAACTGAAGGACTTGCCTATGGCCACACAGCAAGATCACATCCTCCCAGTCATACGGTAGGTATATCGCAAGAAACATGTTTTACAAAGCATTCTAGGCCTGAGGCTAGGAAAAATTGAATCTAGTCCCAAAATTGCTAACAAATTGCTGAATTGTCTGAATAAATCTCTCAGTTCCCTTCCTACATACCTACGGATTCAGAAATTTCACAAATAAAAGTAACTACTGCATGAAAGGCATTGTGCTGAGATATTATGGTAAACAAAGCAGTCTGTTTACACATAAGTCAACATTTCTGGAACTTACAGAACAGAACTCCAAAGAAGTCAGATACAAAAAAAATAAACAAGTCAATCATAACCTAATTACTAACTTGTGATATACAGCTAATGTCAATCAGAAGTAAGAAGTGGGTAGAAGAGCACACATGCCAAAGAACACCTCACCAACTTTAGATTACAAATCAGAAGGAGCTCATTTCAGCTCTCTCCATCACAAACAGGGGCTCACTATTATTTCCACATGTCACCTGACAGCCTGCTACTTTCTGTGGCTGGAAGCATCAGGGTCAACCACAAAAACATAAAGCATACATATAACAAAGGCCAGCCAGATCCACCAGTTTCTGCAACTTTCTGTTCCTGAGTCTCAGTATCTTCAGCTTTAAAATATGGAGATAATATTATCTACTTCACAGTATTGGTCAGGAGATAAAATAGGAAAAAGTTCTCTGGAAGCTAATCTACTCCAGTGTGCCCACGGTGCTCAGCACAGAGTTAGGCACACTCACTATAGCTTCCACATCTGTAAAATTGTGGTAACATCTGAACCCACCTCACAGAATGATTGGGAGAATTAAATGAGATAACATATACATAAGGTACTTAGAGTTCCTGACATATAGCAACTCATAAAAACATTAGCTGCTATTAATGCCCTTAACATTTTCCCCTCAGTTTCCTTATTTGTAAAACAGGAATAACAGTAGTACCTAATTTTTAGGTTTGACTATGGAAATTAAATGAGCTAATATATTTGAAGACTTATAATAATGCCTGGCATATAGTAAGTGCTATATAAGAATATGAGAAGCACCTGGGTGGCTCAGGCGGTTGAGCATCCAACTCTTGGTTTCTGTGCATGTTGTTATCTCAGAGTTGTGAGATTAAAAGCCCTGTGTTGGGCTCTGCACTCAGTGGGGAATCTGCTTAAGTTTCTTTCTCCCTCTTGCCCTCTGTCCTCTCTAAAATAAATAAATAAATCTTTTTTTTAAAAGATTTTATTATTATTATTAATTTTATCTTTGATCTTTCTCTACAATTTGCATGTATATACACCACTGGTTCTCAATCAGGATTGATTTTGTCTCCCAGGGACATGTGGCAATGTCTAGAGACACTGTTGTTTGTCACAACTGGAGGGAGGTGTAGATGCTCCTGGCATCCAGTGGGTAAAGGCCAAGAATACTGCTAAATACCTTACAATGCACAGAACAATTCCCCAATCCCAAACATAGATTTCTTTGCTCCAAAATATCAAGTGCCAAGGTAGAGAAACTCTGACATAGACTAAATGAATCACACAGCTCTCTCTTCCTCCTCCTCTGAAATGCTAGAGTACTTTACTCAGATCTCTCTTCTAGAATTTATTAAACAGTTACAAACATTTTAGACTGAAACAGGTTTTAGAGAGCCCCTTTCTTTACCAAGGTCAAAAATGAGCAAGTATTTTACAAAAAAAACAGAATTTCAGTAGGAAATCCTGAACTGGAACCCAGGTATCCTGACTCGCAGACTAGTGCTCCTTCCATGGGGTGAACTTAGATAACCCTGCGAGCACTTTCTCTTTCCCTTCCCTAATCCTTCTATAGTTCTTCCTCTTCCTCCCCCTATCCCTCCTTCCCAGGCTTAGATCTGTTTCTTTTCTAGTACCAGAAGTGAGAGATAGGGACAACCTTTCTCCCCACCCTCCCAGTTCCCTACCTTCAGAAGGACTTGCCCTTGAGCTGCAGTATGGGCTTTGGCCCAGAAGCCAAGAACTCTTCTTATTAGTCTTTTTTTTCAGGGGCAAGCTGAGCTGCTCTAGCCACCTCTTTCTGCACTCTCCCAAGGTTAGGCAGGCATCCTGCCTGAAAGCTTAACTTGGGTCAGACAACCTGGAGTAATTTCCGTTTCCCTGGCTATGGGAATGAACTAGCCTTAGGGAGGGGCCACAGGCAACTTGTAACAGCTTATGTTGGACTTTCTTCCCAGGAAGTGGTTTTGAAGAGAAAAAAGACTATGGGTATCTTGGTGAAAGAAAACATGGAAAAAGAATGAGAGGAAAAAGAACTATCAATGGCTTTAAAAGAGTATTCAGCCGCATACAGGACATGTTTCAAACATTCCCACATCTAATTCCTGCCAGTACTTCAAGGACAAATGCCTGTCTCCTCAAAAATAGCCTTCCATGACCACTTCAGCCCAAGAAAATATTAAGCAAGTACTCATTTCGTGTCAGCCACTATGGTAACTTTATCTCATTTAATCTTTACAACCTGAGGTCATATTATCCCCATTTTGGAGACGAAGACAATGATAAGAGAGGTTAAATAACTTGCCCTATTGCCTTAGCCAATAAGTAGCAGAGCAGCAATTTATCCCCAGACATTTCAGACATCAAAACTAAGCTCTCAACTAATTTACCAAACTATTTATCAAGACAATTTCCCCCTTCTTTGAAACTACATTGAATTTACTGTCTATATCACATATTAAGTAATTAATTTCAGGCTGTCTTGTCTTAACTACATGCGCATTAGATTTGTTCCAGACCTTGTGCTAGCTCCCGTGAATAAAAGATATAAATAGCTGGCAGTCTCTTCTCTAAGGCAAGACTTCTCAAACTGTTTTGACTCCAACCTACAGTAAGAATATGGTTTATATGGACACACAGTATACATGCTCACACACACAATCTATAAATATAAAATTAAAACAAGTGTTCACAAAATAGTCCTTGTTTTTTCTGTATACATGTATTCTGATTTCTTTTTTCTGGCATACTCTGACTTTTTTAAAATGCTGGTCCAATGTACTATGTTAAATCAGCAATCCATGGGTTATGATTTACATAGCTGGGAAAATAACACTGCCCTTGAGAGCTCCTGGATTAAAGAGGGAAATAAGACATTACTGACAATAAAAATAATTACAGTAACAGTAGCCAACATTTCATTTATTGTGTGTCTAGCACTATAATAAGTACTTTATATGAATTATTTGGCTCCAAAATTCAACTCAGTTCTGCCTGTCCAATGTCCATATTCTTTTGACTACATCACAGTGCCTATGCAGCATGAGAACCATAATGAAGAACATTTCCATGAGGAAATGGGGGTAGGGGAAGGGAACAGTCAGGAAACTTCACAAAAGTGAAGATTTCTGAGTGTGTCTTAGAGTATAAATTTTAAAGAATTTGGCACAAGAACTCCTATAGGTGCTTTATAAATATCTGTGGATAGAACCTTTTACCTTCTCCTGTGATACTGAAAAATAGTATGTTATTTTTAGACAGAAAACTATGAAATTTTTAACTGAAGCTGTCTCTCCTAATAGAAATCTCAAGGTACACCTGCCACATGGCACTTAAAAAAAAAAAAGTTTTGTTTGGTAACAGTTTCTCTAGAAGAACTATCTTTGGAATGACATCCAGTACTGGCTACCAGGAGACCAGGGTCTTAAATGTATGTGTGACTTTACCTCTCCGGGACTCAGTTATTAATCTAGAAGATGATAGAAATAGGCCATATGATCACTAAGGTTCTTTCTAGTTCTAATAAACTCTAATAATAAATTCTAGTGATTCTAGTACTAATAAATCCAGCAAGTCCATGAAAAAAAAAATAATAATTTTAATAAAATCCACTTACCCACAAAGACCTGAGGATGAATGTGAAACTCTAGAACTGAGCTCCTGGGTCTCTGTCTTGTCTGATCCCCTTAGCTGGATGTGGAATGAAAGATTCACACCAAAAGACTTGACATGCGCTATCTCATCCACCAGAACCTAAGTTTCTTCATGTGAGAGGCTGGTGACTAGAAGATGCTTAAGAGTAGATTTTAGTTTGAAGGGCCAAAATGTCAAACCATGAAAATGACTGTCTCTAGGAATAGAGAGCTCTCCATCATGGAAGTACGCCATGGATATTGAAAAATATTTGGTAGGAACTTTGTAGAAGAAATTCAAACATGGGGTAAAAGCTGTGTTAGATGTCCTTATAAGGAACTTCCAGTCCTAAAATTCTACAATTCTCTCTTCACACAACAACAGAATGAATAGCCTTTAGCACACATTGGAGGGGAAAAACACACAAGAAGTTTCCTGCACTTTTCCATTCTCCTTCCCTCCTACTTTCTGTATTTTGAATCCAGTACACTAAGTCATTCACAGCCAGAAACATCATGGCTATACTCGGTTGCTCTTTTCAGGATTTGTTTTTAATTTATGAGGAGGAAAGAATGGGTTTAATCGTCAAGGAAAGAACCACTAAGTATATTTTGAGGGCCCTGGTCCACACCAGCAAATACCTCTCAGAACAGGATGTTATGAGACTGGTTCTACCCAGCAGTATCCAAACTCAAGTGGCCACTGGTTTCTCGGGGCACACAGATTAATGGCCCTCAAAGCATAAAAGGAGGAACCTACTGTGGATACCTATGCCAGCCCCAGCCACCCAGACAGTTGAAGACACTCCTGTAACTGGAGAATGAGGTATTATAAACTGAGTCCCTGCTGCCTCTACTGGCTGATCTTGAGCATTCATTGGTTCACTTTGAGCCTGAATAATTCCAATTATAAAATGTACCAATTGTAAAATTAATAAATAAGATGATCCATAAGACTTTTCTGGTACTGATATTGTTACTCTAATATAAAACTGAATTCTTATCATTTAATTAGCATCTACCTTAAATTCTCAAAAACATAAGTACAAAAATAATAGTAAATACTTAATACATAATGAGCGCGTATTATGACAGATTCAGTACTTGAAATGCTTACTTCCTTTCATCGTCACAGCAATCCTATTTTATATATGAAGAAATAAACTGAGAAAGATAAAGAAACTTGCCCAAGGGGTGCCTGGGTGGCCAGTGGGTTAATGACTCTGCCTTGGGCTCAGGTAATGATCTCAGGGTCCTGGCATCGAGCTCCGCATCAGGCTCTCTGCTCAGCAGGAAGCCTGCTTCCCCCTCTCTTTCTCTCTTTCTCCGTCTGCCCCTCTCTGCCTACTTGTGATCTCTGTCAAATAAATAAATAAAATCTTTTTTAAAAAGAAAGAAACAAACAAACAAACAAACTTGCCCAAGTTCACAAAGGTGAGTAGGAGAGCCAGAGCTTCACCTAGACCTACAGATTCTAAGTCCAGTCCTCTTTCCACTAAATTCATGTCCAGGCTTCTACTCCAAAAAGCATATTACCTAGAAAAGTAAGAGAACAGAGAGTAAAGAGGGCTAAAGATTAACTTCAACGAGGTGGCAATGATCTGCTGCCTACAGCCAATAGAGAAATATGCCACCAAAAGCCAAGAACCCTCCTAAGCTGCTAGAAGCAAGATTCATTTGAAATTCCTCCCACCTCTACCTTCTCCATTAGTCTCCAAAAGATAGATGGGCCTGGGGACCAATAATAAGCCAAGAAAGTATGTTTCCATCTAAGCAATCCAAATGAGACAGAGGCCAACTTATATGACCAGTCCTTCTCAACTGCTACTGATTTATGAAGTTGCCTCCTCTCCCAGGAAGCCTGTTGCATGACCTCGGCCTCTCCAAGAAAGGCCTTCATTCATTCCTCCAGATCTGGATCCTAATTCCAGAAGAAGCTATGCCACCTTAAGGATGGGAGACATAGCCATCAGCTATGAATGCCCACCTTTCCCTCTGCTGGCTTAAAGGAAAAATCTAAGGAGGAAAGCGCGAGAAAAACACCTAGGCTTAGGAGACATCTCGATCCCCTGCTCTGCTGTTCTATCTGTAGAAATTTAGAAAGGATAGTACACAAGCTATGGCTTGCTCAAAGATATTAGAAAAACCAACCCCTTTCTTTACATGGAGAAGTCCTTTGAAATCACTCAATCCACTGATTTCCAAGCTTTTTAAAAAATCTCTCAAACTCTTTTTGTCCCATCAAATCTTACAGAAACACCAATATTTAAACAGATAAATGTAGTGCTGCTCTGGCTGAAAAGGAGGTGGGGAAGCTCCACTTCCTCAGCCTCTTCCCACTTCCCAGTCTCACCACAACAGACTGTGAAGTTGCACTTCAAAACCCTGAGACTCTATTTAACAACTCCTTATTTTACTTAAGGACACTGGTGTCCAGAGGGAGAACATGACTTTGTCAAGATCACGCAGTTCGTGCCAAAGCTGGAATGCAAATTCAGATGTACTGACTTAAATGGCAGTCAATTTCCCAACTTATCACACTATTCCTTTGAGATGATCACATGAAAATGAATGTGAAAGGGGTTTTAAAAGCTCCAAGTGCCAGAGGCTTGTATAGTTCCTTTAGTTAATTTTCTCTATAGGTAAAAGAATCAAAATGCTCAGATTTCCAAGGTTAATTTCACCAGGTAGCACTCAAGAGCAAAGAAATCCTCTCATATTCTCCAACTTCTTAATAAAGTGTCTATTTATAAGAACAGGCATGAATTATGCTACCAACGTAGAAAGACTGATAGCAAATAGATAAGACTCAGGAAGCTTCTGCAGGACTCCCTGCTCCCTGTGTACTGAGAAACCATCTCTTAAAGACATATAGGAATTTTCCTGATATCCACCATGCCTGGAACATGGAATAGAATCTAAACCTGTGTATTACATGAAGTTAACTTCTTAGGGGCGCCTGGATGGCACAGTTGGTTGAGCATCTGACTCTTGGTTTCAGCTCAGGTCGTGATTTCAGAGTCCTGAGATCCAGCCCTGTGTCAGGCTTTGTGTTCAGCACAGAGACTGCTTGGGGTTCTTTCCCTCTGTCCCCCCCAACTCGTGCTTTCTCTCTCTCTCTCTCTCTCTCTCTCTCTCTCAAAAATTAATTAATTAATTAAAAATTTTTAAATACAGTTAACTCCTTAATAAATGATGTGAACAGCCTGAACCTCAAAGTTTCTCAAAAACTGTAGTAGCCAGCCTCCAAGACAATATCCAATGGTCCCTGCCTCCTGGTATTTGCACCTTTGGGCATCCTTTCCCACCTAGTAGAAGGGTTCTAAAGAACACAGAAGTGCTGGTATGTCATTTCTGTAATTAGATTATAAAAGACACTACAGCTTCTGTTTGGGTTGTTCTTTTCTCTCTCAGATCACTTAATTGTGGGGAAGCCAGTAGAGAGGCCATGTGGCAAAGAACTGAAGTCATCAGCCTGCCAACAGCCAGCAAAAAACTGAAGCTGGCCAATAACCAGATGAGCGGGTGTGGAAGGGGATCCAACTAGACCCAGTTGAGCCTCCAGATGATTTTAGCCCTGGGCAACAGCTCCCCTGTAATCTCAGCTGAGACACTCGGCCAGAACCACCCAGCTTGGCCACTCTAAAATTCCTCACCCTCAGAAGCTGTGTAAGATAATAAATGTTCATTTTTTAAGCTGCTAAATTTTGCAGGCAATTTATTTAAGCAAAAGTATGTAACTAATACAACCATGAAACTAAGGCTTCTGGGTTTACATCCGAAAGCCCATTATGAAACCAAAACTCCAGCTGAAACAAAACCTAAGGCATCTAGGGTTGGGGCTTCCCCTTAAACAGTAACTGTCTCCACTGTTTACTCATAAGGTAACCAGCTGAAAGTCACTTCATCTCTCTTAGCTGTGGTTTCCTTAGTGAATATATAGGGATAGTTCCCTTGCAGATTATGGTGAGGATTAAATGAGAACAGCTTATAAAAGCACCTTTAAAACAGTATAAAACTATACAAATTAAAGTTGTTATAATAAAGACTTTGGAAGGTATCCCACCAAGCACATTCCCAACAGCCATCAAAAAGATGACTCTGTTCGGTAAAGTCAAATGGAATGGTTTCTTTTTCACATTTATCCAAATGTATTAAAGGTATTTCTCTCTATCACTGCCCCTCATAATAACAAAAAGCAACAATTACCAATGCTTGTTATTACATACCAAATATAGTGCTAAGCGCTTTCACATTATTTTCTCATTTAATACTCCATTTAACATGCAAGGAAACAGAAACTGAGAGAGGTTAAAGTGATTTGGTTGGTAATGAAGACAGAACTGAAATGCACATCCATGCAGCTCCAAAGATCATGTTCCTTCCACTAAACCAATATGCTGCTTATTATATCTAGGAGCCTGAAAGTATCCAATACAAAAGACATTCAGCTACAACTTAAAAGAACTGAAAAATGAAAGACAAAGAAAGAAAGATCACCTTTCAAGTTAATGGGGAAATAAAAAGATTCAGGAGATGTGGATTTTGGTCTTGTCTATGGCACCAAGCAGTTGTAACACCTTGGGCAAGTTATCTATCAGTGAAAATTTTAAAAACCCTCATATTTGCATAGTACTTTGGAATCTACAAAGCATTCTTAAGTATCTGCAAATATTTGATTGTCACAGCAAACCTTGAAGGTAGTTTTAATTCTCTCCATTCTACAAATGAGAAAGTTGAAACTCAAAAAATTATTTTGAGTTATTAAACAGCTGGTACATGCCAGAAATAATACACCTAGATTTCTTTATTATCAGAGGTACCTGAGACACAGTAGTTTTATTGAATGTCCAAGGTCACAGCAAGGACCAGAATCCAGGTTCCTTCTTATTCCTCTAACCCAGTGCCACAACCAGGTATACAAACCTGGAGTGCTTTTTAAAAACACTGATGCCCACACCCCATACCTACCTTTACCCCCCAAATTTAATTTATTTGGTCCTGCCTGGGTGGAATCTAAATATCAACACAATTTTAAGCTTTCTAGGAATGGTCACACTTGAGAATTACTGCCCTAATCCCAAGAGTCACAGATTAAGAAATGTTATGATTCACCCTCATTTTCTAATGTCAAATTCCTTGAGGGAAGCCATCTTTTTTTTTTTTTTTTTTTGGCAAATTCATCACATTTACAAAGAGAAAGATCTTCTATTATTACAAATGACTGTGTAAGTTAAAATAATTTTATTTTTGTTACCTAAGAATAAATTTTTATGCAATATGCAATCAACATCTTACTGGTCAAGACTGGATATGTGGCATTAATAAAATTGCTTATAGAAAAAAAAAAAGTTGCCCATAATAGTATACTGTGAACAAAAATGACTAAGAAGAAAATTGAAATAATCTTATTTCTCTAAATATTCCTGCTTGTGGAGCTCAGAACTCCTTGGTTCTACCAAGATGAATTTACCTGGAGTGTCCTCTTAAGAGGGTTTGGATATTATACAGACTTGTCTCATAATATCTCCACTTCTCTCTAATTCAACTCTTATCTGACCAAGTTCTTTCCTTAACCCTCAAGCCTATGGTTATGGATTTGCACAGTGTCTCCCAAAATAAGATATGTCAAAGGCCTAAACCTTAGTATCCTGGAATGCAATTTTATTTGGAAAAAAAAAAAAAGTCTTTAGAAAGGTAATCAACTTAAAATAAAGTTGTTAGGGTGGGCCTTAATGCAATATGACCTGGGTCCTTATAAGAAAGAGAAATTTGGAAACAAATTTCCAAATTCCAGCTAGGCTGTTTCAGCCTGTGCTTACTAAGAAGTTCAGATACACACACACACACACACAAGACTGTGAAAAGACACAGGGAGAAGATGTTCATCTGTAAGTCAAGGAACAGCGGAGGCTACTGGAAGCTAGGAGAAGGGCGTGGAACAGATCCTTCCCTCACAACCTCAAAGAGAGCATGACCCTGCTAATACCTTGATTTTGGACTTGTGGCCTCCAGAACTGTAAGAATATAATTTTCTGTTGTTCTAAATCAACTAGTTTGTGGTACTTTGTTACAGGAGGTCTAGGGAAACTAATCATCTGCCTTTCTCTAAACCTTAAAGTTTGCACCCAATTTATTTGGTAGAACTACTCAATTTTTTAGCATATACATCCTACTGCCCTAATGAAATCAAAGCGTCTCGAGGGCAGGAACACCATTTTATACTTTTTCTTTGTAATCTACTACTCTTAGGGAGAGACTGACCTCAGAAAAAGCATTCAGGAAACATTTGCTCACTTGATCACTTCCTGGAAAATGCTCAACAACCACTACTCTTGTTTTAGAATTTAACACTCAGAAAATCAATCACTTATCCAACTTCCATAATTCTGTTACACTGGATGTAGCTATTTTTTTTAAAGATTTTATTTATTTATTTGATAGTGAGAGTGAAAGCACAAGCAGGGGAAAGGGGGAGAGGGAGAGGGAGAGTCAGATTTCTTACTAAGCAAGGAACCCAACACGGAGCTTGATCCCAGGAGCCTGGGATCATGACCTGAGCTGAAGTCACAGACTTAACCAACTAAAGCCACCCAGGTGCCCCTGGAATTGGATATTTTTAAATCAACATTCTTCTCCATGAGTTTTTGGTATATATAATACCACTTACTTTCTGGTACCTGTAAGTGAAAAACTCACAGTATCATAGAATCTTAAACTGTTTGGGACTGGGAGAAAGTTTATAGAACATTTAATGCAATTATAACATGGTATTTTCCTCAAATGCATACATACTATTTCTCCTTTGTTGTTATTGTTTTTAATTTTTTTTAAGATTTTATTTTTAAATAATCTCTCCAGCCAATGTGGGGCTCAAACACACAACCCTGAGATCAAGAGTCACATGCTCCACCAACTGAGACAGCCAGGCGCCCCACTCTCTCTTTTATGATAAATGCCACATTACTGGCTTACAGGGCTCCTTCTCACCATGCCACCTCCCATTAGGTATACACACATCAGGGGCTGAGAGTCTATCATTCATTCCTATTGCTTATCATGCATGGTTCAGAGTACATTACATGCTCAATCAATATTTCCTAAAGTATTGTTTTCTCTTTCTTTGCCACTAGTCTATGCTCTCCAAAAGAGGAACTGGATCTTACTTATCTTTATATATCTAGAGTTTAGCACAGCAAGTAGCATAAAATAAATACAATAATATTTGTTGCTCATGTAATAAAAATGTTTCACTCACTCTTTCTGTGCTAGGCGGTTCTAGCCTATGAATTTACTAAGAAGCTTAGATGCCCAACAATCAACAAGCAAAAAGTAGCAAGTCAAAATAGAGCCAACTTTTAATCCAAAAGGAAAAATATATTGGCAAGATATTTTAAGAGGTTAAATGCTGAGATATCTTATGTTAGGTCCCAAAGACCCCACAGTTGCCTGGGAAGACAGAAAGTAGAGATTGCAAACAGTTATATCTCAGAAATCCACTCAGGTAACTCTCAGAAGAGCAGACATAATTTTCTGCTTAACTGACGTAAGTCCAATAACAGTACCTAAACCTCAAACAGACTAAGAACAACAGCCTGGCCAAGCACCTTGTCTCCACTGGTGTAAAGAGAGGTCCAAGCCAGCATCAGAAAAACACTCATTCAGACTTCCAAAAAACTTTTCAGTTCAAAAATAGGCTCTAGTGACTTCCTAAAGGAATTCTCTAGTTTGTGCTGAAGCCCAGAGAAAGGGGAAAGAAACTCCAAAAAGACCTCAACACCTTTTCAAATTGGTGAAGCTCAGTGGAAGCTCAACAGAAGCTCATTCTTGCAATGTGAATGTCACCTCCTCTCCGGAACCTTCACTGCCTCTTCTCCCTTCTCGCTCCTTGCTTAGATAATACTAGGTACATCCCTCTATTATACATTCATCACTGAATGTTATAATAACTTTAATATTCTTCTCTCTCACTAGAGCAGACACACAATAATTACAGCTCCAAAAAGCAAAGAGCTGTTCTTTCCCATGCTAAGACCTCAGGTACCCTGGCTAGTCTTAATCCCAGGAGAAAAAGGAAAAAGGGTGAAATGTTTTTAAATGGCTGCCTGTTTACCATGTACTATCTAAGAGCCATGGATTTGTATACTGTGATTCCTCTTTTTTTTTTAATTTAAACTCAATTTTCCAACATATAGTACTCATTAGTTTCAGATATAGTGTTCTATAATTTGTCAGTTGCTTGTAACACCCAGTGCTCTTCACCCATTTACCCCGTTCTTCCACTAACCTCCCCTCCAGCAACCCTCAGTTAGTTCCTATAGTTAAGAGTCTCTCATGGATTTTCTCCCTCTCTGATGTCTTCCCCTTCAGTCTTCCCTCCCTTTCCCCATGATCCTCTGCACTGTGAAACCATATAATTATCTTTCTCTGACTTTGCTCAACATAACACCCTCCAGTTCCATCCACGTCAATGTAAATGGTAAGTATTCTTTTTTAAAGTATCATGATCTGGTCAGTATGGTAGACAGATACACACAGACTTCAGAACACCCAGCCCTATTTGTTTGAATCCTAGGCCCTCTTCAGAAATCAGGAAAATTTCATACTCCTTAGAATAGTAAGGAACTTAGAAATCACCACGGCCAAGTTCCTCATTTTACAGAGGGAAACTGAGGCTCAAAAAGGGGAAAGGATTTAGTCAAGATCCCATAGTCTTCCAGAAGCAAACTCTTGTTTTGATTACTAGTTCAGTGCAATTTCTGATGTATCTCCTCTCTTAAAAAAAAAAAAAAAAAAATTCCAGGGGTACCTGGGTGGCTCAGTCACTAAACCTCTGCCTTTGGCTCAGGTCATAATCCCAGAGTCCTGGGATGGAGTCCTGCATCAGGCTCCCTGCTCAGTGAGAAGCCTGATTCTCCCTTTCCCACTCCCCTTGCTTATGTTCCCTCTCTCACTGCACTCTCTCTATCAAATAAATAAATAAAATCTTTTTAATTAATTAATTAATTAACCAATCCATTCATTCATTCCAGGGGCACCTGGATGGTACAGTCGGTTAAGTGTCAAACTCTTAGTTTCAGCTCAGATCATGATCTCGAGATCCAGCCCCCATCAGGCTCCACACTCAGCAGAGGTCTGCTTGAGCATCTTTCTCCCTCTCCCTTCCCTCTTGTGCAATCTTTCTCTTTCCCTAAAAAAAAAAAAATATATGTTTTTTTAAAATTCCAATCTCAAAAATGAGGATTTAGGGAGGTAATTTGTCTAAGGTCCTATACCTAGTAGATGATGAAGTCAAAACCTAAACCTAGGGGTGCTTGGGTGGCTCAGTGAGTTAAGCCTTTGCCTTTGGCTTGGGTCACAATCTCAGGGTCCTGGGATCGAGACCCTTGTCGGGCTCTCTGCTCAGTGGGAGCCTGTTTCCCCCTCTTTCTGCCTGCCTCTGCCTACTTGTGATCTCTCTATCAAATAAATAAAAAAATGAAATAAAATTTAAAAAACCTAAACCTAAGACATCTCCTGGGAAGGCCTAGCCTCTAACTTCCACTTACTTCCATCATGAAGTTTTGGAACTCCAGATATAAATGCAACTTCATTTTCCTTATCTCCAACTTCTTTGAAGTTTGCTTCTAGTTAAATTTGGCAGATTAAAAACACATTTACCCATGTTCCTACCTAAAATCACACTGAAATGATAATAAAGATTAAAAACCTCAACAAGGAAGAGAATGGGTAGTAGACATCAAAAGATGACAGATCTCAACAAATTTTTAGCGTATACATAGTGAATGGAGGATTTGTGACCTAAAAAAAAGAAAGGCAAAAGAAGCTGTAATTTACAGCATAGCAAGGTCCCTGGACAGCAGAGATGTGTGGTGCTTGGACTGCATGATCACATCTCCTAGAAAGAATCACTGGAATAAAATATCTAAAAGAATAGGCCTAGGAAGTATAAATCATTTGCCCCAAATCACATAAGGCTAACAAGAGCTTAAATCCAGGTCTTCCCATTTTTGTTACCTTTCTGTAATGAATTTGTTATTAGACAACTTAAGAAAATACAGAATAACTCAATAGCCCATAGTCACAGAACAAGGAGACAGAAATGTTTCCCAAGGTCTACCATTTGACCTCCTTTATCAACTCCATAAAAGTTCTTTGTGTTTAGGCTCTCCCTGGTGAGAACTTAGGCTATTCAAACAGTTGGAGTAAGAACCCCATATTCCAATTCATATTCCAATTGTCTGATTCTGCAGTTCTGAAAAAGTAGGTTAACAGCACCTGACAAAATATGACAAAGCTTGGAAGCCAAAGATTTCAGAAGCACTGTTTCAGGTCAAAGCTGAGCTCATCCACATTACCCATGATAGTGCGAGAGCAGCAGCTTTTTATCCCTTTTTAGAACAGAACATGCCCTAAGGTAGGTGTTGTTACATCTGCTAACCAGTTAAAACAGATCCATTTGTAAGTGCCAAATTATAGGGCTGCCTACAGTACCGATTAAGGCATTAACAACTCCAGACCATTTCTTAATACGCAGCAATTACGTGAGTGCCACCACTATTTGCACCTTACTCTCATTTGAACTCTTATCCATCACTGCATTAAACACACTCTCACTTCGTGTTTTTCTGATATGCACAGAAAGAATACTGAATGAGGAGTCAGAAGAATAGTTCTAAACACAGCTCAAGCTTTGAAGTCAGCAAACAGGTTTGAAACACAGTCCTTTGAGTTACCAAATCTGAGATCATAAATAGATCACTAATCTCCAGGCCTCAATTACCTCACCTGTAAAATAGGCTTAATACTATACAAGAGACCCGTTGTGAGGAGTAAATGAGAATATATGGCAACTTGCACAGCAGTAGGGCACTGAGCAAACTTTTGTTGACCATCTATATGACGGGTACTTTCAACACTGGAAGGGCTGACTGTTTGAGGAACTGTTTAGGGAGAGGAAGGATAGATGAACAAGTAAAATTACAATACAATACAGTATAAACAAGTGCAATACAGTACAAATAAGTGCAATACAATAAATGTTACCATAGCTATTGGAATAAAGTATCACATAAACACTGGAAAAAAGGGTGTTCTGTCTAGAACAGAAGGAACATGTCAGGGAAGGTATCAGAGACAGATATTTTAACTGGGCCTCCAAGGTTGTTGAGCAGAAGTACAACAAGCAAAGATAAACATATTACGAAAAAGAAAAAAACTCTGAGAAACAAGTCAGGGATACATGAAAGAGGTATATATGGCTTATCTGAGCAACAGTGAAAAAACATGAGAGAAGTGAATGAGTTACACAAAACAAGAAAATTAGCATAAAGAGCCTACCCATAGGAATTTTTTGTGGAGAGAAAGTGCTATGAGAGGCAAGGAGAGGTAGTTGTCTTAGAAACTCATGAAGAAAATATTTACTAAAAAAGAAAAGAAATAAAATCACCACTGACATTATAAAGGATGGATAAAATGGAGAAGAGCTTGAATTTACTTTGTCTGACCCAAGGGTCATACATGGTATGAAGGTAGATGGAAATACCTCCATAAAAACGGCCCACAGATATTAATCACATACAGAGTGGAGTGTTGGAATTTAAAAGGAAATATCCCTTCATTAAGTGGTGAAATTAGCCCAGAGAACTCAAAGAAGACAACTCATATCTACTGGTGAAGGAACCCAGGTTCTCTCTTCCTCTTTCGGGGCAGGACTTGACTTTATGGGGCTTTGATGCAACCAGGTTTGAGGAAGGTAGTTCGCACTTCCTGAGGCTTTACACAATTCAATCAACCTCAAAAGGGAACGCTTGCCCACATAAAAACAGCCTAATAAAGAAAATTAAACTAAAGCAAGCAACTGACTTTAGAGGAAACTAGGGAGGGGGCTTAAAATGAGAGGGATTATAAGGCTGCAGAACAACACAGGCATCAATTATGTGTTACTTCGTTAATGGAGGGGTGCACCTGCTGTGGTGGGCACCAAGTGATGTCCTAACTCAAAGGGCTACTAAGCATTTGGTGAAATAATGTATTCAAAGCACCCAGGAGACTGTCTGATCTATAATATACATGATTAGTTAATGGCTTACATGAGAGTATTCTTTGGGGGGAGGAAGAAGGAGGGAACCTATTAGCATTTCCCATAGCTTTCCCATAATTCTGGAACTTCTGAGGAAACGCTGTTTGCCTGATCATGCAGATTTTATGTTCTCTAGCTCTTGTGCATTAGAACCACAACCCTATCCCAGGATTAAAGACCAAAAAGAGAAACCCAGCAGGTGCCACACAATGACTAGGAATGAAGGAAATCGTTTTCTGGCTTAACCAAGGTAGTAAAGGGAAGTTGGTGGTAGAGCAAAGCTTCAAAAACCCAAGACCTGAAATCCCACAAATCTATCAGGTTAAAGACTATAAAAGCCTGATTTATGATAAATATCTCAGCAAATTAGAGCTTGGACAAGAAATTAGGGACCACCCCATATTTATGGACCCCTACATGCCACAGTACTTCTTCATTTGAGGTCATCATTCTTTCAATAAAAATACATCACATATCTACTATAGGTCAGGTATTTGGGTCAACAGAGGACTCAGACATACTCCCAACACTTTGCGACATTTATGTCAGAGACTGAGATCACTATGAGAAAAGGTTTCATCACAAACGTTCTGACATACAGATACTCGGTGGCCTGCAGGCAGCGGTGATGAAAAATAGCATTACTTTTCCCATTTCCATTCTCCTTTCTGAGTTTCCCAGCCACCAAATTTCCTCTACCTCTTCTTCAATCAATTCACCACATTCAATGTCTACCGTCTCTACAGGGGCTTCCCTGGACAGAAGAAAGAGCCTAACCATGGGCCACTAGAGTTTAGAACAGAAACCTGACTAACCGCAAAGCTCATACCTTACCCATCCCACCCACAGCCTCATGAGGCACCATTATGAATGCTTTACATACACTACTGTCCTCAAAAAAGCTCTTTGCAAGGGAGTTAATATTGTCCCAATTTTGCAAAGGAAACGCTGTATTCACAGCAACTGAGTGACCTGCCCAAAAATCACACAGTCAATAGGTGATAAAGCTGAAATCCATAGACAAATTGGCCATGTTCACTTTAATCTTTTTTCCACTGCATCTCACATTTTATCCTAATGATAACCCTGTAAGGCAGGTAAAAGAAAGATCAGTATTATCCCATTTTATAAATGAGGAAACTCATACTTGAGGAGGTGGTACTACTTTCTCAGGAACAAGTCAGTAAGTGGCAGAGCCATGGTTCATACCCAGATCTTTTTTTTTTTTTTTTTTAGATTTTTTTTATTTATTTGTTAGAGAGAGAGAGAGAGATACAGAGCGCAAGCACAGGCAGACAGAGTGGCAGGCTAGAGGCAGGCTCCCTGCCGAGCAAGGAGCCCGATGTGGGACTCGATCCCAGGACGCTGGGATCATGACCTGAGCCGAAGGCAGCCGCTTAACCAACTGAGCCACCCAGGCGTCCCCATACCCAAATCTTTTTACTCAACACTTCCTCCTACACTGTATCCAGCAGAGGGGTGTGGTGGAAATGTACTTAACAGAGAGTCCGAAGTGCCGAGATATATTCCTAACTCTGTAACTAGCTTATTGTATAACACTGGGTGAGTTGTTTTCCTTTCCAGTCCCAGCCCCATACGTAGCAGCTACTGAGATGTTCATGATCAAGAAGAACCCTCTGTCATTTATGAACTCCTTTTCAAGGAGGGAGTGATAGTGGCCAAAAAGGATGTCCACATGCCTAACACCCTGAGCTGGCAGACAAGAATGTACCCGGTCTTCATGTTGTCAAGGTCAAGCCGTCTCTCAGATCATGAGGCTACATAAAGGAATACATTGCCTAGAGACATTTCTACTGGAAAATTACCAACAAGGTTATCCAGTATCTCTGGGATTACCTCCACCTGCCTGCTGAAATTGTGCCTGCCACTCTGCACCACAGCAGTCTTGAGACTGAAAGGCCACAGCTAACAGAGACACCTACAGACAAAGTGCTGTGTCCCTTGGTGCTGACAAGAAAGCTGAGGCTAGGGCAGGGGCAGCAACTGAATTCCAGTTTAGAGGTGAATTTGGTCCTGGACATGGTCAGCCACCTCAGTAAAGCTGGAGGAGACTGTTTTGTGTTGAATAAATCTGTAGTCAGAAAAAAAAAAAAAAGTTTTTTAAAATATTGACTAAGTTATTTTTCTTCTGTTGGCTCCATTTTCTCATCCATAAAATAAAGGTGTTGAGTTGGATAACCCTTACCTAAGTTGCCCTTCAGCTGCTAATCTAGGTTTTAATTAGTACCAACAAGTGTATGAGAAGTTTCTTTGATTGCCTTGCCACCCAGCAGTAACTTTCTAAAAGAAACAAACATTAGGGTGCCTGGGTGGCTCAGTTGGTTGGGTGACTGCCTTTGGCTCAGGTCATGATCCTGCAGTCCCAGGATCGAGTTCTGCATCAGGCTCTCAGCTCTATGTGGAGTCTGCTTCTCCCTCTGACCTTCTCCCACTCTCTCTCACTCTCTCACTCTCATGCTCTCCCTCTCAAATAAATAAATAAAATCTTAAAAAAAAAAAAAAAAGAAACAAACATTAGCTATTATTTGTAGAATAGATAAGATGAGAAGTGCTCAGCATAAGAGTAAAAATTGTTCATTCAATTTCATTCCTTCCTTCCTTCCTCAAACATCCTAGATGTAAACACAGAAAAGACCACAAGCCACCTAACAATGCAACACTGGTACACCCAATAACTAGTACATCAAATAGAATACCAATTATGTCTAGAAGGGAAGAGTAATGTCCATGGTTGGCCCTTCTTTCCACTGCTGGATCCACAACACTTCTACTCACAGAAGGTAATCCTTCTTCCTAGGTTGGGACATCAGCTCTGTTCCGCTTTCAACAGACCAGGCTTATGACTTTAACTAAATCCCATTCGATATAAACAATTGACAAGATATTTTTGACTAATATGTAGGGGGAAAAATGAAATTTAACCCCATATATAAATTCTAACATGCCAAAAAGTAAGAAGAGGGCAAAAAGCAGGCTCAGGACTAGACAAATTACTTCCCTTAGTTTCTTATATAAAGTAAAGGAAAGAGTCCAAACCAATTCTGAACACCTTTTCCACTGTAACCTAATAGAAATTTATAAAAATCCTATATTTAATAAATGTGAAATGTATAAAAAAAAAAGTGGGAGGACGAGGCCATAGTGTTACAAATTAAAATGACCTCACAAAAGAAAATAAAAAGGAATCAGTTATTCTGCCAAAGCAGAACATAAAATATATATGGTCACATCACCCTGAGTACATATTAGTTATAAGAGCAAAAAAGAAATCTCTATATCCCTGTGACAGCTGAAGTAAATAATTCACATAATTCCCCAAGAACAGAGTGCAGAGGCAGAAACCATTGCTCATGAAATTAAATCAGAGCTTAACGGGGCACCTGGGTGGCTCAGTCGGTTAAGTGGCTGCCTTCGGCTCGGGTCATGATCTCGGGGTCCTGGGATCGAGCCCCACATTGGGCTCCCTGCTCAGCAGGAAGCCTGCTTCTCCCTCTTCCTCTGCCTGCTGCTCTGCCTACTTGTACTCTCTATCTCTATGTCAAATAAATAAAACTTTAAAAAATAATAATAATAAATAAATAAATAAATAAATCAGAGCTTATCTAAATATGATCAAGGACCTGAGACCTGAAATAATTACTAAGAACCAGGGAACTGTCCTAGGAAGAAAGACAGTCCCAAGGGAGCACACTTCCCCTTGTCCTCAGAATAAAGTTCATATTACTTTGACCAAGCATTTTCAGTAAATATTTATTTATTCATATGCTAAATAATGAACCTCCACATACATCCCTTCATTTAATTCTTCCAACACTTTAGTAATTATACTTCCTGTTTTACAGAAGAGGAGTTTGCTGCTCAAAGAAGTACAGAGACCAAAATAAGTACCCAATCTCTGACTCCAAGTTCAATGTGCTTTCTAACTCATCCCTATTATAATCTATCTCCTTCACTTGCACAGGTCCTTCATACATATATGATCTAGTTTGATATCTAAACCTTTTGAGGTAGACATTCAAGATTCCTCATTTACAGACCCCTATCCACCTTTACAATTTTGAAATGGACGCTACTGGCTGCCTATCCAGCATTCATTCTCTTCTTCCTCCTTCCTAATAGAGCCCTGATTTTTATCCAGTATTCATCCCTCAGCAGCTTATGTTTCTAAGGCATTTCTCAAATTTTAGCATGTTGTCAGAGTCATGATTACCTGGAGTGCTTGTATAAAAACAGATTCCTGGGCCCCATGTCTAGAGTTTTTATTCAGTGGGTCTGGTATGTGCCCAGGAAATCTGCATTTTCAACAAGTTCCCTAGTGACCACACTTTGGAAACCACTGTCCTAAGATAATGCTGACCCCAAACCTAGCTCCAGAGGTAGGTCTTTTTTTTCTTTTTCTTTTTCTTAAGACTTTATGTATTCATTTGTCAGAGGAAGAGAAAGAGCACAGGAAGGGGGACCAGCACGCAGAGGGAGAAGGAGGCTCCCCACTGAGCAAGGAGCCTGATGTGGGGCTCCTTCCCAGAACCTGGGGATCATGACCTGGGCCAAAGGCAGACACTTAACTGACTGAGCCACCCAGGCATCCCAGCCAGAGGTAGGTCTTGATTCTACATTTATTTTTTTTAAAGATTTTATTTATTTATTTGACAGAGACACAGGAAGAGAGGGAACACAAACAGGGGGAGTGGTAGAGGGAGAAGCATGCCTCCCACCAAGCAGGGAGCCCAAAGGAGCCCAATCCCAGGATCGTAGGATCATGACCTGAGCCACCCAGGCACCCCTTGATTCTACATTTAAACCATAGTATTCAAACCATTCTCTTTGACAGTCATTAGTTCAAGACTCAGGCTTAACCAATTAGTTTCTGGTGGTCTCTGAAACTCTCATAGTTCAGGGATGGGCAAGTGACCTAAGTTGATCCAACAGGACTAAAGAATTTTTTCTCCCATTTTAGGAAATGAAGTCAGTGCCCATCTCTTTTTCTCTTCCTATCTCTATCTTTTTGTCTTCTTTTTCCTATCCCTATCTTTTTCTCTTCCTATCTGCCTCTCTTCCTATCTCTCTCCCTCCCTCCCCTTCCCCTTCTTCTCTGTCTCTATCTATATACCTCTCTTATCCATTAGTTAACAAAAAAACTTACCTCCTCAACTATTCCTATCAGCCAATTTATGATCATGATGAAAGCCAGCTTGGGGAATATATATACACACACACATTTCCCAGACTCCCTTCTAATTGTGATTTTTAGGTTTTGCTAATCAGATGTTCTCACACTAGATACTGACTTGGAATGAAATTAGATGAGTGAAGAGACTGGACACAGAACATCCCTCTTGTTGGAGCAAACTGCGCAGAGACAGCACGATTCTAGATCTAGCGGCTGTGGCAACAGCTTCCCATCTGGAGCTTTGAGACTATGGAAAAGAAAGTGGCTTCTCTGACAGCTCGGTTCTGCAGTGCGCTTTGAGGATTTTGTTCCTGGA
Organism: Mustela erminea; assembly: GCF_009829155.1. Taxonomy (NCBI): domain Eukaryota; kingdom Metazoa; phylum Chordata; class Mammalia; order Carnivora; family Mustelidae; genus Mustela; species Mustela erminea. The sequence goes on along the minus strand of NC_045622.1, from coordinate 52,696,188 downwards.
AATACAGCCTGGGTCCTTTTCTTCTACTCTCCCAAAGGCTCTTTAATCTCTCTGGCACCCTCTAATAAAGCATTTTTCCTTGAACCTGCTAGAGTGGATTCTGTTACTTGCCCCTGTTAATAAGAAACCTGACCAATAAACTGCCCTACACTAAAGATAACATTTATTATTTACTATCATGTTCTCAAAACAGCTGACCCTTTCCTTCCTTGTCTTTGCAGCAACTCTTTCTGCAGTCCGCAATGTCCTTCCTCAAAATCATTCCACTTGCAAAAGCTATCCACTTCTTCCATAAAGAGATTTACATACAAAGGAGTTAATCACAAAAGAAAAGAAGTAAATAGACGTGACAGAGGAGACTAAGCCCTAAAGAAAGAGCAGTATGGCATCTGGCAGAGACAGGGCAAGGAAGGAGAGGGGTATTTCATGTGTAAAGAACAACATTCACGGGGCGCCTAGGTGGCTTAGTGGGTTAAAGCCTCTGCCTTTGGCTCAGGTTATGATCCCAGGCTCCTGGGATGAAGCCCCTTATCCGGCTCTCTGCTCAGCGGGGATCCTGCTTCCCTTCTCTGTCTGCTTCTCTGCCTACTTGTGATCTCTCCGTCAAATAAATAAATAAAATCTTTAAACTAGGCTATCTTCATTGGTAGTGGGGGGAAATAGATTTACAGTTTAGATATGGCAAGATCGTAGAAGGCCTTGAATGCTAAGATAAAAGATTTACTCCAGTAAATAGGTTTTAAGAAAGGGACATAAGTTGGGTGCCTGGGTGGCTCAGTGGGTTAAGCCTCTGCCTTCAGCTCGGGCCCTGATCTCAGGGTCCTGGGATTGAGCCCCCGCATTGGGCTCTCTGCTCAGCAGGGAGCCTGCTTCCCCTCCCACCCCACCTGTCTCTCTGCCTACTTGTGATCTCTGTCTGTCAAATAAATAAATAAATAAATAAATAATAAAATCTAAAAAAAAAACAGTCACAAGGACATTTAAGCGCCTCTTGCCACCAAGGACTGACCCTATAAATTCACAACTTCTTATAGTTGGAATTGGTGCCACAGCATATACTGGTGTTTACTCAATAAATTTGTACTAAATATGAGTGATTTTTAGAGTCAGTTGTCAGGAATTCTAATCCTTAATAACTATTTAAAAAAAAAAAAAAAAAAAAAAAAGCTGTACTTGGAGCCACAAGGAAATACCCATAGTGAGATCATAGTTTCCTACCCACGAAGATTTATAATGTAGAGAGAAACAGATAACTGAAAAGATCAAGAACACAATACAAACACTATAAAGACAAATGCAAATTCATACAAACAATTATAAAGAAAAAAACATACAAGTCTTTGGAGTATCCAAAAGTAGGTGTTTTGGGGGCCTAGGTGGCTCAGTCAGTTAAGCATCTGCCTTCAGCTCAGGTCATGATCCTAGAGTTCTGGGATTGAGCCCCACATGGCATTGGCCCCCTTCTCAGTGAGGAGTCTGCTTCTTCCTTCCTCATTCCCCCCAACCCCGTTTGTTCACATTCAATCTCTCTCTCATTCTCTCTGTGCCAAATAAATAAAATCTTTAAATTAAAAAAATAAATAAATAAAGTAGGTGTTTTTCAAAGATTTTCTCTAAGAGAATTCATTAATTCACTAAATATTTACTAAGCAACTACTATGTGCTAAAAATTACTCTAGGTACTGAGAATATGTGGAAGCAAGCAGACAAAATCTTTGCTTTCACAAAGTCCAGATCCTTCAAGGAGAAATACGAACAAAGCTTTCGAGAACAAGGCTGTAAATTAAAGCACTGGTCATTAGGCTCATTTTAGCTTCCTTATGCTGTAATAATAATAATAGCCAACAGTTGCTAAACACTTGTTATACGCCGGAATCTGCTAGGTGCTTTACGATTATTGCCTTGTGTAATCCCAGTAACAAACCTGTGAAGCAGGTACTATTATTAGTACCATTTTAAAAATAAGGAAACTGAAACTACGGAGGTTAAGCAACTCTCCCCAGATCACAGTCAGGAAGGGGCAGGGCCACAAGATTCAAAGTCAGGTCAGTGGTAGAGGTTTTAAATGCTGCATAAAATGCAGAAGGGACAAAATTACATTTACAGGAGATACATCTTTGTTAAAATGGGAGATAAGGAATTATTAATTTGGCATGAGCTTTATCATATCTGAGGGGGGTTTTTTCCCCCTTATCCCATAAAATAAGGGATTACATTCCCTAAACACTTACAGCTTGTTTCCATAGTTTCAAAAACAATGCAAAAATGTATTCAGGTGCCTAGTCCAATTGTTGTTAGAAAAGGTACTTTGAAGGTTGACCCGATCTGGTTTTTATGCACCAGCTGGGACCATGTGCTTCCAATGCTTTCATTAAGGGTCACATTAGCATTATATTAATCGGTATAAACAGCTGTAGCACCTCCAGCAGATAGGAGACTGGAGACACAGAGAACAAAGGGAGAGACAGTAAAGCAATGATTGGCTGACCTGGATCCGTCTAGGTCAGGCATGGCATTTGGTCCCTCTGCATTTCTAAGTTCTCATGAATGTGGATGCCGAGGCAGCAGCCCAAAGCCTTCCTCATTTCCATCTCAATCTCCAGGAAGAATTACAATGAGAACAAGAGCTATTGAGGCAGAGAACAGGCTGTGAATATTGAAGTACACCCTAGGCAGGAGCCGGCAAAAGAAAGAATAAAAGAGGTTTTCATTTTGGATCTAACAAAGTGTTAAGAGTCAAATCCTATTCACTCACCTGCCATACACACTCTGCACCAAACAGTACCTTTCCAAGGAGCTTTTCCAAACCCTTCAATTATTATTTACTTCTTCCTATCCCCTATGCATTTATTAGATATCTCTTAAGTACCAGAGTCTGAGCTAGGCACATAGTAATATAATGAGTAAAGCACAATCCCAACCTTGGGAAACTAAATCTAATGGAGAAACAAGTACATACAGCAGGATTCTTACTGAGTATAACTAACACCCAAAAAAAAAGTTAACTGATGAGAGAACAAAATTTCCTAGTAAGTTTTTTCAAAACAATTGATTGAAGCTTCATTTATCAAGATAAATGTAAAACAAAATTTTCTAATTCTTAATATTTAACAAAATTTTAAATTCTAATTGCCTATAAGGTAATTCTTAAACCAAAGAACATCTGTCACTTCACATTTGGCTTTCAAAATACATTGATAAGTGGATCAATTTTCTAAAAATATTCAAGAGCTTCACCAATCTTTCCCAAGGGTCTATTTTAATCCTTTGTTACTCAAATCATTGTCCTCTGAATCTCATATTATGTCATTACTCACGCTTATTTCCCCTTCAATTTTAAACTGGTCTAGCTGTATCTAATCTTCATTTGTCAATGATTTCTGCATGTGTGATTCAAGCCATTCTCTAATACTGCTTTATTTCAAATTTATAAAAGTCTTCATGTTTTACAGAATTGTGTTTTCTTTTTCTTTCTTTCTTTCTTTTTTTTTTTTTTGTGGTCAGTGTCGATTTTTGAATCTATTTGCACTGTACTGTTCGGTGTTAATTATCCTACCATTAGAAAGGCACTTACTAAGAAAGAGGGTGAAGAGGACAGAGTCCATTGGAGAGCAGGGAGGGATGATTGAATGGGGATTAACTTTGTAAGTGATCATCTCCTATGGATAACAAATGAACTTCTAATTACAGTGCAAAGGATGGAAAGAATGCTATGGACATTCCAAAAAACTTAATAAACAATTGAGTAGATAAGTAAACTGCTATTCAGTCATCTAATAAGGATTTGTTGACAGCCTACTACATGCCACATACTGCTCAAGATGCTAAGTATATAGTAAGGAATGAAAAAAGTACTACCTGTTTTAGTTCATTAGGGGTGCTGTAACAGAATACCATAGACTGGGTGGCACACACACAAAAAAGAAATTTGTTTCTTACAGTTCTGGAGGCTAGGCAGTTCAAGATCAAAGCACCAGAAGATTCAATGACTGGTGAGAACTCTCTTTCTAGCTCACAGATGCGGTCTTCTCACTGTGTCCTTGCATAGCAAAAGGGGCAAGGGAACTCTCTAGGGTCTCTTTTATGAGAACACTAACCCATTCATAAGGATTCCATCCTCATGACTTAATCTCCTAGAGACACCACCTCCCCAAGTCATCATATTGGGCATTGAGATTTAACATATAAATTTGGGAAAGACATAAACATTCAGTGTGTAGCACACCTTCAAGAATTTGTAATCATGCATAGGTAGATGAGGCCTGGAAGACAACATGGAAGACATGGCATCCAAGTTGGATTTATGAATGAAGAGTTGTTTTTTGGGGTTTTTGTTGTTGTTGTTTAAGATTTAATTTATTTGGGGTGCCTGGGTGGCTCAGTGGGTTAAAGCCTCTGCCTTCGGCTCGGGTCGTGATCCCAGAGTCCTGGGATCGAGCCCCATGTCGGGCTCTCTGCTCCGCGGGGAGCCTGCTTCCTCCTCTCTCTCTGCCTGCCTCTCTGCCTACTTATGATTTCTCTCTCTCTGTCAAATAAATAAAATCTTAAAAAAAAAAAAGATTTAATTTATTTGTCAGAAAGAGAGAGAGAGAGCATGCACACAAGCAAACAGAGTGGCAAGCAGAGGGGGAGAAAGAAGCAGGCTCCCCGCTGAGCAAGGAGCCCAATGCAGGACCCGATCCCAAGACCCTGGGATCATGACCTGAGCCAAAGGCAATGGCTTAACCAAATGAGCCACCCAGACGTCCCATTGTTGTTGTTTTTTAAAGATTTTATTTATTTATTTGACAGACAGATATCACAAGTAGGCAGAGAGGCAGGCAGAGAGATGGGGGTTGGGGGGGAGCAGGCTCCCTGCCAAACAGACAGCCCAATATGGGGGCTGGATCCCAGGATGCTGGGATCATGACCTGAGTCAAAGGCAGAGGCATTAACCCACTGAGACACCCAGGTGCCCCATGAATGAAGAGTTTTAATAGCAGAGAGGGAAAAGATATTCTAGATATTCTGAAGGAACAGAATGATAGGATATATGAAAGTGAATGAAACGGAAAGTCTTTTTAGAGAGCTGGAGTAGGGTCAGGAGAAATAAGGCTAAAAAAGCAGGTCAGGTCAAATTATAAAGTTTCCTGAAAAACAACTCAGGTTACACATTATCTTACAAGTAATGGAAACATAGCAATTGTTTTGGGGCAGAACAGTAACAGGATCAGAATTATTCTAGGCAGAATAATGAATGAATGAATAAGAGGGCAGAAACTGGTGGCCAGGATACTAGTAATGAAGTAGTTAAAAGCCTAGAGAAAAGATGATTATGGTCAAAACCAAGCAGAGGAGATAGAAAAATAAAAACACATTTGAAAAAAAGTACAGGGATAAAACTGCCAAGACTTACTAATCCTTGATAGTGTGAACTCATTCATTCAGCAAATATTGACAACACTTACTATGTTCCACACACTGTACTAGGTGTTGAGGTATGGTGGTAGACAAAAGAGATTTAATCTTCGATTCCATGAAGTTGGAAGTCTAGACATACAATAAATGGGTAAGTACAGAATTACAGATCATTATGAATGCCATTACAGAAAATAACAAAGTACCAGGAGAGGATAATGGCAGCAGGGGGTGGGCGGGGGTCTTCTTTAGACAGGTCCTGGCTCACACTTGTTTTCTAAAAGAAGAAAAAGTGGGGAAAGAGAAACCAGACTTGTTAAGAAGCCAGAATTGGGGAAAAACATACTAGGGGAGAACAGGTATGAAGGCCCTAAGGCAAGAAAGATTTTCTCAAACTTTGCAGAACAGGGGGAAAAAATGGCAATCACACTGAAGCAACAGCCAGTGCAGTAGACAGTGGCACCAGATGAAGTTAGACAAACAAAAACAAGGACCCTCTTAGAAACTTACAAATCACATTAAAGATTTTATATTTTTTCCTAAATAAAACAAAGAGCATTTACAGGTTTTAAGCAGAGTTCAGTTACAAGCTTACTGTAGTAGTCCGGGGTAGAGATAGTGGGAGTATGGATTAGAGAGGTGACAATAGACATGGAGAGGGGCGCCTGGGTGGCTCAGTGGGTTAAGCCGCTGCCTTCGACTCAGGTCATGATCTCAGGGTCCTGGGATCGAGCCCCGCATCGGGCTCTCTGCTCAGCAGGGAGCCTGCTTCCCTCTCTCTCTCTCTCTCTACCTGCCTCTCCATCTACTTGGGATTTCTCTCTGTAAAATTAAAAAAAAAAAAAAAAAGACATGGAGAGAGGTAGATGGATTCAAGAAATACATAGGAAATAAAATTGATAAATTGGGGGTGGAGTACAAATGAAGGATAGGAGATAAGGAGGTGTCAGCAGTGAATTTTAACTTTGTGATCTGAGCAACCAGGGAAACAAAGATGCCACTAAGACAGGGAGGACTGAGTTTGTGGGGAAAGATCAAGAATAAAGTTATAGAGCATATTAAGTAGGAAATGTAAGACCCCAAAGTGGAAATATCAATTGGGTAAGTGGATATATGGCTCTAGAGCTAAGGAGAGAGATTTGGCTAGAGACATATGGGAAAATGTGGGCGTTGCCAGCATATACATGATATTCAGAGGCAGAACAAGGAATGAGATGAAGTAGAAAGAGTCTGGTATAAGAAGAGGAGAGGATCTCACCCTTGAGGAATCCCAACATTAAAAATAAACTAAATAAAATCAAGATAGAAAAAAGCAGGGCTCCAGGGTGGCTCAGTCAGTTGAGCAGCTGCCTTCGGCCCAGGTCATGATCCCAGAGTCCTGGGATCAAGCCCCGCATCGAGCTCCCTGCTCAGTGGAGAGCCTGCTTCTCCCTCTTCCTCTTTCTGCCACTCTGCCTACTTGTACTCTCTCTCTGCCATGTAAATAAATAAAATCTTTTTTAAAAAGAAAAAGGCAGGGGCGCCTGGGTGGCTCAGTGGGTTGAGGCCTCTGCCTTCGGCTCAGGTCATGATCCCAGGCTCCTGGGATAGAGCCCCCCATCGGGCTCTCTGCTCAGCGGGGAGCCTGCTTCCTCCTCTCTCTCTCTGCCTGCCTCTCTGCCTACCTGTAATCTCTGCCTGTCAAATAAATAAATAAAAAATCTTTAAAAAAAGAAAAAAAAAGAAAAAGGCAACAAAATAAACTGAGGAATGATCAGGCAGAGGAGGCAAATGAAGAAAATGTTATCCAGAAGGCAAAAGAATATTTTAAAGGGAGTAACCATAAAGGCAAATAGAGAGGTCCAGTAAGATGAGAATGAAAAGAAATCCCATGGCTGTTAACATCACAAAAAGAAAGACATCCAAGCATTAAGAGTCCCTTGATGAAAGAACATACTGATACCTAGAAAGTGGTCATGCAAAACAAACAAACGAAAAAAAAAAAAAACAAAAACAAAAGAAAAACCTGAATGTGAATTAGCCTTTAGATACTAACTTACATGTACATACAGGACCAAGGAACTTGTCAAACAAAAATGGAAAAAGCAAAAATCCAGGCAGTGGAAAATTCTACAGAACAATGTGGTTTCTTCAACCAAAAAAAAAAAGAAAAAAGAAAGGGGCAAGAAAAAGATTGAGAGGAATTTTAGAGGTTAAAAGAAACAAAAAAGACCTATCAACCAATCTTTCTGTGTAGTCCTTATCTGGATTCTGCTTCAGACTGTTAAAGACGAGAAAAAGTATGACATTTGAATCGCAACTGAATATTTTTGTGACCTTAAGGGATTACTGAGTATGTATGTGCCCCTATGGTTTTTGGTTGCTTTGGGGTTTTGTTTGTTTGTTTTATATAGATTTGGCACCATGGAGGTCATTATGGGCCTTAGTAAGAGTGGTTGTGATGAGGTGGTGAGGACAGAAGTAGACTGGAGTAAGCTTTCAGGTAAACAGGAGGTAAGAAACTGGAACCAGAAGTTGTAAACATTATTTAAAGAAGACTGGCTTCGAAGAAGAGCAAAAGAGCAAAGAAAGGATTTAGCTGGAGGCTGACATGGGATCTCAGGAGAGCTTTTATTTGGTAGGGAAGTGAAAAATTTTTTTTATTTAAATAGAACATTTGAATGCTGCTTATGATAACTCAGTAGAAAGTAAAATCTAAAAGATGCAGTGAAATGAGGTTTCTGAAATGGGACCATGGGAAGGAATCTAAAAGCATGTGAAGGAGTGGGCCTTCCTTTGAAAGAGAAACAGGCAAAGACAAACCAGGTGCAAATCAAGTAGATTCTTAGATTCAGTAGTAGGAATATGAAGTTTCTATTTTACTGTGATATGGAAAGCAGAGTATAGTAGGGCAATTAGGGGTCGGGGGAGGAAGAAATCCAGGGGAAAGCATGACAGAGATGGAAGGGAGAATTGAAGATAACCCTGAATTTTTTTTTTTAAAAAAACAGCTATTTCCAGAGCCAAGAAACATGGTGGGGGGGGGGGTGAGGGGTGGGGTGGGGGCAACAGGCTCTCGAAATAGAAAATTAGTCAATTGAATAGATTAACTCCTAAAGAAATCACTGCAAGAAAGACTGTAGTCATATTTTCAGTTTGCAAATATTAAATCCTGTCAAGAGCACATTTGGTCTTTATATTCCTTGACAGAGTAATCATACCTATGGAATTTATTCTTTAAAAAAAAAAAATCTTTTAAGGGAGAAAGTAAGTAGTGTTACAGATAAAATTACAGTCTGATTTATAACAGGAAAAGAAAACCAAATGACTGTGATGGTTGTGTGTCAGTTTGGCTAGGTTACAGCACCCAGTTACCTAATTAAATCTAGGTACTAATCTAGGTTTTGCTGGGAAGGTATTTTACAGATGTATTTAACATCTACAAGTCAGCTGACAGTAAATAAAGGGGATTATTGCTCCTTATCTAATAGTAGGTTTCATCCAATCAGTTGAATGGCCTTAAGAGCAAAACTGAGGTTTCCCCACAAAGAAAGAATTCTATTTCTGTTTCTCTGCTAAAAAACTGACTGATTGATGCAATGGTTTTAGGCAAATTATGATATATCATCTAAAATTTTATAAGGAGCACTAAGAAATGTTTATACATCAAGAAAAAAAGGCAAACAACCAATTTAGATCTACATTGTGATTACAACTATGTAAACACGTATGTTTATACATAAGAAAAAAGAAACAAGGGACGCCTGGGTGGCTCAGTTGGTTAAGCAGCTGCCTTCGGCTCAGGTCATGATCCCAGCGTCCTGGGATCGAGTCCCACATAGGGCTCCTTGCTCTGCGGGGAGCCTGCTTCTCCCTCTGACTCTGCCTTCCACTCTGTCTGCCTGTGCTCGCTCTCGCTCGCTCTGTCTCTGACAAATAAATAAATAAAATCTTTAAAAAAAGAAAAGAAAAAAGAAACAATAAAGTGTTTATTCATTAGAGTAATAGAATCTGGCTGACTTTAAAATTTATGAATAGTGTTACAAAATAGTTTGTGAAACAGAGCCCTGTTATTTTTAACAGAAGTTAGTAACATTGTTAAGCCTTATTGAAATTAGGTAGCACTTTAAAGAAACTCCGAATAATCTAAAAGGAAACTATGAATTTTGAAATGTTGCCTTGAATAGTACTAAAAAGAATGGATCCTCTGGAAGATAAATATGCCTACAAAGACCCCAATCTAATGCCATTTTTCGTAACATAGAATTCTTCAACTTAAATGAAATGAAGAAAGACCCAGAATGGCAAAGTAGCCAGTAACCAACTAGTTCAGCTCAAGAATTTCCCACATCCTTAGCTAGCATCAGGGCATGCATCTAACTTTGACCCAGATCAGCTAATTGTACTGGGTAGCTGAATATGAGAACATTAAGGTTTCTTCTCTCCTTCCCTCTCCCAACATCAGCCAATGGAAGGATTCTTGTATGTTTATTGAACTTGAGAAAAACCAAACAAATGCTCTCAGTAAAGTCATATGGACCTCAGTTTGATGCTGGCTCCACATTCATTTTTGCAAACAAAAAATATTTCTTGAGTGACTACTATATGCTAGGAACTGTGAATACAATTATGAGCAGAAAATGGTAATTTTTATTTTAAGGAAAAGGGTACTATATTAAAACTCATCCTCTTTAGGATCCATGTCTTAAAGGGAAATAATTCTCTAGAGCTTAGGGTCTGGTAGGGTAGATAGACATTAATCAAATAATCCCATAGTGTAATGGGTAAGAGTATGATTCTATGTAGATAAATAATGATACAAATGCTTAAGTATTTTAGAGTGAAGCGCACTGGTGCCTGCAACTTATTTGGAATGGCTTCAAAACAAGATAGATTAATGAATGGATTAAGGGATGCATAGATATTCAAATACAGCAAAACATTACAGAATCTAAAGAGTGAGTATATGAGTGCTCTCTGTACATACTTCCCTCCTAATACTTTATTATAATTTTTAAACATATGAAAAAGTTGAAATAAGTGTACCATGAAACATTTTCAAGAGGAGTGAACCTACAGGAAGGATTTTGTGTGTGTGTGATGAAAATTTCAATCTTTGACCAAAATTTCTACTTAGATATTATAGATACCAAGATACCATTGATATTATAGATATAATCAGTTTGCCCATCCATATTGGTTTACTTGTCTGTGTCAGCTGACAGTGATAGAGAACATTCTACATTCAAGATACTAAGCTAAAAGTGTGGCACTATACAGGTGGGGAGGGCCCTCAGGCAATAATTGTCTCTGTCTATAAAATCGATTTAATAATCCCTTCTCAGTCTCTCAGAATTAAACAGGATATTGCATAGGGTAACATTTTGAAAAGTTTCTTCCTACCACCCCAACTTTATCAAGTATCATTCACTCTTGTTCCATGTACACCAGCCATAATCACTTTTTTTTTTAGTTCCTATGTTGAGCTAAACCAGAGCTATTTAACAGAAATATAATATGAGCCATTAACACGAGCCATTTATGTAATCTTAAATTTTCTAGTAGCTATATTTTTAAAAGCTAAAAAAAAAGCAGGTGAAATTAAATTGAAAATCTGTTTTAACTCAATTTATCTAAAATGTTAATATTTCAATATATACTAAACATAAAAATTAGTTGTATTAAATTCTTTTTTCAGTACTAAACCTTCAAAATCTAGTATGTATTTTATACTTACAGCTCATCTATATTTGAACCAGCCACATTTCAAGTGTTCAGTAGTATGTCTAGTATTGTCTAGGAGTTACTATCTTGAGTATGATAGCTCTAAACTTTTATCTACTTTCAGGGTCTTTGTGCATTTAAAATGTTCCCTCTGCATGACAGGCTTAAAACCTGCAACTACTTATTTGTACATTCAATGCTTTTTTTGGTATTCCCCTCTGGAATGTAAGCTATAGACAAGCAAGAAAAAGGATCATTTCTATATTGTTTATGATTGTACCCTGAGTATTAATCACAATGCTTGGCACATAGGAAGCAACCAATAAATATTTATAGACTAACCAAGAAATTGATAAACATGCACTGTAGAGATGTACTGAGTTTGTATGCAAATGAAAGTATGTGTATTTTGCCATTCCCATCTAGCCTGGGACCTTTACAAAACAGTCAACTTCAGAGAATGCTCTGGCAAGCAGCAATAGTTAGAAACATGATTTTGGGGGCGCCTGCATGACTCAGTCAGTGAAGCATCCGACTCTTGATTTTGGCTCACGTCATGATCTCAGGGTCATGATATTGATCCCCGATTCCCAAGTAGATCTGGGCACTGAATGTGCAGCCTGAGTGTGCAGCACTGAGTGAGCACACTGAGTGTGCTTAAGATTCTCTCTCTCCCAGGTCACCTGGGTGGTTCAGTGAGTTAAGCTTCTGCTTTATCGATCCCTACATTGGACTCTCTGCTCAGCGGGGAGCCTGCTTCTCCCTCCCACTCTGCCTGCCTCTCTGCCTACTTGTGCTCTCTATCAAGTAAATAAATAAAATCTTAAAAAAAAAAAAAAAAGATTTTCTCTTTCCCTACCCCCATCCCCACCATGTCCCCCAACCCCTTTGCCCATGCACAGGCATGCATTTTCTCTCTCTCCAAAGAACAAAAACAAAAACAAAGCAAAGCAAAAAAAAGCCATGATTTTTGGAAAGAGAACAAGCTGTAAATAGCTTTTGCCCCAAGGAACAAGGAATTTTTTAGAAGTCAAGGAAAATGAAGGAAGTGCTACTGGTCAAAGCAACATCCAAATGATCAGAAGCCAACTAGATTTGGAGACAGAGGATATAGATTAAAGATGCATTTCCAAACTCGTGGCCTTGTTATTACAGACAAGCTCTTAACATGTTTCCATCTATAAAAATATGATGCCTTAAGGATAGAATTATATTAAATGAGATTATATATGAAAGTGTTTTGAAAATAGTAAAGCCTATGGGGTGCCTGGGTGGCTCAGTAGGTTAAAGCCTCTGCCTTCGGTTCAGGTCAAGATCCCAGTGTCCTGGGATCAAGACCCGCATCGGGCTGTCTGCTCCTCAGAGAGCCTGCTTCCTCCTCTCTCTCTCTCTCTCTGCCTGCCTCTCTGCCTACTTGTGATCTGTCTAATAAATAAATAAAATCTTTTAAAAAGAAAGAAAGAAAATAGTAAAGCCTAAATATATATTAACTGTCTCTAAGCTGCTCAGGAAATCGGACTTTCCAAATAGTATCATCATGAATTTTTTCCCTTTGCTCACCTGGTTTCTTGTTTTAAGTTACTTTGCAGATTATATATAGATAACTCCTTAAATTAATCAAGAAAAATCTACCCTGATATTAAATAAAAATCTCAGACACAGGACTGATCAGATAAGTCCAGATAGGAAAATAATCTTAAATGGAAGAAATGTTATAAATATAGTAATTCTCCAACAGGTGATAGGGGACTAAGAGTCCCTCCACTGTTATCAGGTCCCACTATACTCATTCCCCAACCTCTTGCCCACTGAGAGCTGTTTCCACACTAAAACAGTTACTGATGGACTATGTCCTAGTGTATTACAGAACAAGGGTGAAGGCAGAGAGGAGGAGTATGAAGGTAAAAAAATCACTACCATAAAATATTTGAGCTGGGGAAGTTAGCATTAGATGTAATGCATCTATAAAACAGCTAAGGAAAACTGAGGCTCAGAGTGGTTAAGTGATTTGCCATGGTCACACAGTAATAATCATAAAAATGTCTTCAAATCCCAGCTTGATCTTCCTGCTCCTAAAATTCCTCATCTATAGGGGCGCCTGGGTGGATCAGTGGGTTGGGCCTCTCTGCCTTCAGCTCAGATCATGATCTCAGGGTCCTGGGATCAAGCCCTGCGATAAGCCCTGCGATGAGCCCTGCATCCAGCTCTCTGCTGGGCAGGGAGCCTGCTTCCCCCTCTCTGCATGCCTCTCTGCCTACTTGTGATTTCTCTCTCTCTCTCTGTCAAATAAATAAATAAATCTTAAAAAAGAAATTTCCTCATCTATAAAATGAGTATAAAACAGAATATCTCTTGGGGCGCCTGGGTGGCTCAGTGGGTTAAGCCGCTGCCTTCGGCTCAGGTCATGATCTCAGGGTCCTGGGATCGAGTCCTGCATCGGGCTCTCTGCTCAGCGGGGAGCCTGCTTCCTTCTCTCTCTCTCTCTCTGCCTGCCTCTCAGTGTACTTGTAATTTCTCTCTGTCCAATAAATAAATAAAATCTTTAAAAAAAAAAAAAAGAATATCTCTTATAAGATTATTTTGAGGAGGGAAAAATCAAAGTAAAGTACTTGGTGCCATGAAAGTCCTTGGTGAAAGGTCAGTTTTGATGAGGCTGATGATGCTGATTTGTTCCTGATCTCATTTATCCCCAATGAACAATGATGTTGGGGAAAGCAGGTGGCTGGGAAACAGGGAGATCACCAACCCAAATTCATTTTTTAAGAACATTAAAAAATACATGAAATGATACTATTGGCTACATTTCCACAATAAAATTAGCAGGTTTGGGTTTTTTTTTCCTTTATTCTTCTGTATTGTCAAAAGTCTAAAGAACCTCCTACAAATCATAGCTGTGCTGCTATATAGCCTCAGGCAACTCAATTAACCTGTTTCCTATTCTATAATATGGAGATAAAACAATATCTGCCCTAACTAAGCCACAGAGTTGTTGAAAGAATAAAGTGAGATAATATTAGTGAAAATATTTTGTACACTAGAGGCCCTTCACCATCTAGGCCTCGTCTTCCTCTCTGCTCTTACCCCTCCCCACTTTGTGTCCTATCCTCTAAGTGTACCAAAATACCCAGAGTTCCCCAAACATGCTCTCAAGCCATACAGTCCTCACCCTGCTCTCTTTCAGGAAGGTTCTTCCACTCTCCTCTCTTCCCACCCCTCCTCAACTGTGCTTGGTTAAACCGTGCTCCCCTTTCAGAACACAGCTTAGCTGTCACTTGTCTTAAGAAAGCTTGCCAGACAACCCCCATTTCAGGTGAAGTAGATGCCTTTCCTCTCTTTACACAGCATGAGCCTGTAACTCCACGTGTCATTTTTGTCTCAATATAATTGTCTATGGACATGTCTGTTTCTCAACTATAAGCCTAAGAGCAGGGACCAGGTATGATTCATCTATTTCTTCAGAGCCCCTGACAATGCCCCATGTTTAATATGTGTTTAGCAAATGAAACTTAAATGACAATTAAAACATTTCATATGCGGGACACCTGGGTGGCTCAGTGGGTTAAGGCCTCTGCCTTCCGCTCAGATCATGATCTCAGGGTCCTGGGATTGAGCCCCGCATTGGGCTCTCTTCTCAGTGGGGAATCTGCTTCCTTCTCTCTCTCCGCTCGCCTCTCTGCCTACTTGTGATCTCTGTCAAATAAATAAATAAAATCTTTAAGAAAAAAAAAAAAAGACTGTTAAAAAATTTCATATGCTAGGTACCTAAGACTTCTATGCAAAATATTATAATGTAAAGCAATACTGCTCAATCTTGGCTGTATACCAGAATCACCTATAAACCTTCAAAAATAGAAATTCCAAGAGATTTTGATTAAGTAGACTTTAGAGCCCAGGCAACAGTATTTTTTTTTTTTAATATCTTCACAAGTAGTTCAAATGCATAGCCAAAATTCAAGATCACTGCTAAAAACAATTGAAGTCATTAAGTTATAACAATTCTACCTAACATCTATATAACTTAACATCCTACAATTCTTTTTCATGTATATTATTTTTTTAATCCAGTACTGTCAACACTCAGCATTATATTGGTTTCAGGTATATAATATTCATTTTCACACGTATTATTAATTGAATCTTCACAACTCTGTAAGTTAGGTGTTATTTCTATTTTCAAACTAAGAAATAGATATTTAAATAAGTGTCCAAATAGGTCTTTGCCTAACTTCAGATTTAATGGTCTCCCTTCTACATCTGTCTCCTTCCCTAGAAAGTGACAGGCAATATTGCCGCAACATAGAAAGTACGTGGGGACAAGGGTTCAAATGAGAAAGACATGAATCCCAGCTTTGTGGGAATCAAGGAGAGAATAAGGAAAGTGAGGCCTTGAAGATACAGGCTGGCAGAGGAGGGTGGAAGCCACACATATTGTGTCATCATCAAAATATGAGGAGATCACTGGAAGTGGAAAAGTGAAGTAAGAAAGTCCTATACACAAGAGTGAACTTCCCAATACTGCATGCAAATTACCTCACCCTGACTCCATGAATAAGAGCCAGACATAATGGACTTGTTAGAACTAAGACTTAGATCAACTTTAGAGAATTAATACCAAGCAAAATCATATTAATGAGGGATCAATAAACTTCTGGTTCTTTCTATGCTTATTATTACACAATTCTTAGAGAGGGGATAATCTGGAGGATCCTAGCACATAGATCATTTCCCCCATCTCAAAGACTGGAAGGATAGAATGGTGGAGGAAATTACTAAGAAAGATAAAGCTTAACACAATAGTAGAAAAACATGACATAACGATAATAAATTTATGATGGCAAAGGGAAATAAATATTCAGGCAGCAGTGACTCAGAACACTGGATAAATAAAGTCTGATCTTTCAGCTTCAGTGGTAAAGTGTTATCTCGTGAGTCTATAATATGACCATCTGTTAGTGTTTTACCAGCAATTATCTTTTTGCAGTTCGAACTCTGGACTTCTGTCAAGATCTTCTTAGGGGGAAAAGGCCAAAGGGATTAGAAAGCAATCTAAAAGGATACTTCTAGGGCTCCAAAGTTTAGTTTGAAGGTTTAAAAGGCAATATGATACAGTGGCAAAAGTGAAGTACTACATTGAGATTCAAAAAATGTAGTTTTAAACCAATATTTAGTCATTAGCTAGTGATGTGCCTTTGAGCAAACCAAGACTTCTATAATCCAGTCTCCTAATTACTAAAATGGAAATACCTATCTCACAGGGCTGTTGTGAAGACTAAACAAAAAACACCAGGGAGATGTTATTCTTTTCCTGTGTGAAGGATAAATGTACAGGCATGTAAAACTGTCCTCACCAATCTTTCTGTGCACAAAGAAAGAGAGCAGACTAAACGAAGAAAAAATTTATTTTAACTCTCATAGCAATATACTTGCAAAACATTCCTATACCCTCGGTACGGAAAAATTAAAGCAGCCTGGCTAATGAACATACTCATTATTGCTGGTATCAGGTGAATATGAACTGGAATGGGGGTCTACCACTTACTTTCAGCAAAACCTTGAACAAGTTCCCATTGTCAGTGTGAGCTTCAACCTCCTTATCCATTAAACAGAGATACTAGTAATCATCTTACATGCTTATTTTGAAGACTGGAGAAAACAACTCATATAATGTCTGGTACATAACAGATATTCAATAGAGTTTACCACCACCTGACAACTGAAATCAAATTATACTTTCCAAAGTTTCCTTTATATTCAATATTTTATTTAGTTACTTCATAAACTTGTAAGCCAATCATAGCAACCGTCACTCACCCCATCTTATAGTTGGACAAAAGGCACAGAGATAAAATTACTTCCATAAGATCATACAGTAAAAAGAGACTAAATTAAGTTTCCCTGACCATTCCTCCCACCCCAAATTATATTAGTCCTTAAGAATTAAAATGACAGGGACGCCTGGGTGGCTCAGTTGGTTAAGCGGCTGCCTTCGGCTCAGGTTATGATCCTGTGTCCTGGGATAGAGTCCCACATCGGGCTCCTTGCCCGGCAGGGAGCCTGCTTCTCCCTCTGCCTCTGCCTGCCACTCTGCCTGTGCTCGCTCTCTCACTCTCTCTGACAAATAAATAAGTAAAATCTTTAAAAAAAAAAAAAGAATTAAAATGACATCTATGAAATGATATATATGCTTTTGAAAACCTTAAGATTCTCTCTTTCCAAAAAAAAGTTTTTTTCGCTACTTTCTAATTACTGTTTAGAAAGATAAAAAAGGTGGAAAGAGAAATTCATTAAAATCAGCAAAAACATAATTGAGAATTGTCTCAATTTAACAATTATTGATTCCACCTTGATTTTTCTTTTCATTTTCCCCATCAAAGCTACTGATCTCTTAACTAAAATTTTGTAAAGGTCTGCTTATCAAAATGATACTTCTTTGATAAACTATTCCTAAACTGAGAAAAAAATTAGAAAGACAAATTTCTTCCAGCTTGATGAGTATATGTCACTTTTGTACCCCTCTCTTTATCCTTTCATCTCCGCACTTACCATACCATGCTGTAATACCTTTAACACCGTGAGGACTTGAACTGCATCCAATGCACACCTGAACATCCTGTCCCAGCATAGGGCCTTGCACATGGTAGAGAAAGACTCAAGAAGTATTTATAAATAAATGAACAAATGAAGCCAAACTCTCCAAGGGTAGTTAGGAAAGGAAAAAACTGGATATGAAATCTTAGGGCTAATAGGAAAGTGAAAGAAATAAAATATTTTAAGAGCTTCATAAGGAAGAGAAACCTTTGTGTGGAGTCAAACAGGCCCTTGTATGGCTTTAAGTATCACTAGAGAAAGACAAAAACCACAGAAGATCCGGAAGAGACAGTTTCAAGTCAAAAGACTCAAACATTAGGGCACTTATTTAGATTTGCAAAACCAGTTTGCAAATTCCCAAGAAACAATCCTAGTCTAAGATATTTCAACAGCAGTTTTCAGGTTTTGACTCAAAGAACTCTAGCTGAAAAATACTGCAGGCTTTGGTGGAGCAGGACAGATGTAAAACAGGAGAAAACTCAGTCTAAAACAAATCCCCAAAAATGTTAGAATCCGCTTGGATTTGCATATTGGAGTGTGGGTCCTCTTCATTCTAAGAACTATTCTTAAATAAAAGCCCACTATAAACAGCTAGCTGCAAATAGGACTAAATCCTTTTACACTTTTCATTCAACAAACATTTGAGATCCTGCTATATGCTACTGCTCTAGGCCCTGGGAATATGGTAACAAACAAAACAGACACAATGCTCTCAGGCAGCTTTCAATCTACTGGCAAAAGATACATGACAGATAGATGGGATGGACTGACAGGCAGTAAGTGCTAAGGAAGGAAAAGAAGGGAGAGAGAGAAAGAAAACACAGAAGGAAAGAGTGGGAGGGAGCTGGCAAGGAGCTGGTCTTATCAAAAACAGATCTTTTAACCCTGTGGTTTTTCAAACCTTAGCAAGTGTCAGAATCACCTGGAGGGCTTGTTAAAGCAGAGGTTTGGGGGCCCCAACCCCACAGTTTTTCATCTATAGGTCCGGGATGGGAAAAGTAATTTGCAATTCTATCAAATTCCCAGATTATGTTCATGCTGTTGGTGTCGGGACTGCACTTGGAGCTAACTATTCTAACCCAACAGAACCTGCCCTCAAGAAATTCACAGGTTAATGGGGGGGGGGGGGGGCAGCAAATAATTGAATAATTGCAATAGAGTACTATAGAGAGCTTTGAGACTGTATGTACCTGAGCCAGAGGACAGAAGAGCAACCAATTCTATGGAAGTAATAGGAGTGATTTAGGGACAGCTTCCCAGAGGTCCAACAAGCACTTCTCCACAGGCAGATGGGGGGGGCGGGGGGAGCATTTCAACAGGGAAGAACAGCACCAGACAAAAGCAGAGATGAGAAAGTGTATCGCAGAGGAGTTATATAAAGTGAGGCTGCAAAGGTAAGCAGTAATCTGATCTCCGAGAGCTTCTTATTCACGTTAAAATGTTTATTTTTTTTTTAAGATTTTATTTACTTATTTGACAGATAGCAACAGTGAGAGAGGGAATACAAGCAGGCAAAGTGGGAAAGAGAAAAGCAGGCTTCCAGCTGAGCAGGGAGCCCGATGCAGGGTTCAATCCCAGGCCCCTGAGATTATGACCCAAACCGAAGGCAGACACTTAACGACTGAGCCACCCAGTGCTCCAAAAAGTTTAAAAATTTATCTTTAGCCAATGACTAGTTGGGAAGTAAGGAGAAATGAAGTGATTGGGTATAATTTTAAAATATCTCTCAGGATACATAGGGCCCTTCTTTCACAAAGCGCTGGTTTCTCCAAGCCTCCGGGGCCTCATAAAGTGTGCTTAATAAATGTATATTTAATTGAACTGAACAAGCTTTCTGTCAAGTGCTATCTTATGGATGAGAGGTAGGTCACCACCTTCCCCACAAGACTCACTTTGGCCTGGACAAGACTTGTAGAACAGGTCCAGCAGCCTCAATTACTGCACACTACTCCTTGTACAACTGGAGTCCCCCCAGAGATTAGGGGAGGCCTTCATTGTTTACATATCTACCTTACCCACTAGACTTTGAGCTCTTTGAAAACAGAGAATGTCTTAATAGACTCTGAATCCCTATAGCGCTAGCAGGAGACTCAGAACAGTAGCTCTCCACACTCTGGTAATACTGGGTAAATGAATGACTGAGTAAGCAAATTTACCAATAAACGCATGATCTCATATAGGTAAGGATACAGATAAGCTTCAGGGTTCATGTTCCCAAAACCCTTTTGAGAAGTAGAGTCTCCAGCTGAGGTGAGGTGTATTTCATATGCACCTGATAAAGGATTTCCCAAATAGGAATAAAAATGTTACAAGTGCCATAAAAATCCTGCTAGATTTCTGGGAAATCCATTGAGAAGTAAGTTTTGCCTGAAAGGAGTCTGAAGGTAGATGCCAGCAAAGACCTTGTTGCGAGAGCGGGGGGAGGAGATGAGGCGTGTGGCAGGATTACTCAATGGACTCTTTAAAAGCGGAGTACGTGCTAGATACCTGCTGATTTCTAGGACTTAAAAAGTGCTGGAATTTTAAGGCTGGAAATGTCCTGCTCAAGGTCACAAAGTAAGTAAGTGAAGTCACAAGGTAAGACCAATGAGGCATCTATATACTGTTGATTCCTGTTTTCTCCTGACAAAGACACAGTAGACAAAATGAAAGGTTATTCTCAGGGACAAGTTTTAAAATATGGGCTAGACTAATGAATTTGAATTTTTATTGGTAACCATAGTACTAACCCTTTTCTTCACCTTTCAGTTTTGGGGGAAAATTGTAAGACAGTTACCCAAGCAGTTTAACAAGAAGCACTTTGCTCCCAACACACACAAATACCAAAACTTGTAAAGCATTCTTCCAAAATACCCTCAGCAATGTTTGCTGCTGAAACATTCAAGACAGTAAAGGCCATAATAATCTGTCTTTCGAAATGGAGTATTAAACATAAAGTAACTGTCATTCTCCTTTCCTTGTCTGTTGCTAACTCCACAAGTTAGGGTATTCCCGGGGTGGGGGAGGGGCTGCATAAGTCAAGCTCCCTCCCCTCGTATTTTTCCAGGAGGTGAACCCTAAAGGTGATTCCCCCCGGCCTGGACAGGAGGGTTTCTTTGTTTTTTGTTTTTTTCTTTTTTTTTTTCCCAGGCTGGATGAATCGGACTCCGCTTTGCTAGGTTTCCTGATGGCCCGCCAGGGTTAGCGCCGAAAGACCGCAAAGTTCGCAAGGGAGGCGGCTCCCAGCCCCAGACCTGTCGGGTCTCCCGGCCCCTCCCCCGCTCCGGTCCTCCCCCGGGTTCCCCCCGGGTCCCCAGCTTCTGAGACCGCCGGCCTCTCCGGGCAGTGCAGCTTCTGAGACCGCCGGCCTCTCCGGGCAGTGCACAGGGAGCCTTTGTTGGTCCGCCAAGAGCGGCCAGCCGCGCCCGGTGGCGCCCCGCCTCACCTTACCTGGTGCCCCCTCCCTCCCACCCTGCCCAGCAGCTGGGAATGAATGGGCCCAGGCCCCCCACCCGCGCCGCCCTCACCCCCGCGCCCCAGCCCCGCAGTCTGCGACGCCAGGGGGGCCGCGCGGGAGGCCGGCTCTCACCTTCCGCGCTCGCTCGGCTAGACTCCGCTCCTCCTCCTCCTCCACCCCGGTGGCGGCGGTCGAGCCGGGGAGTGAGCGCTCGAGTGTGCGCAAGGGGCCGCTTCACTTTCTCCCTCCCGCCGCCGCCGCCGCCGCCGCCGCGTACTCGGCGCCTCCCCCACCCTGCTAGTGCCGGGGAGTCCCCTTAGGACGGGGTGGGGACGGGGGTCAGCGACGGCAAGGGGGCCGGAGGCAATTACGCGACGCGGGAGAAAGGGGTGCTGTGAGGGGCAAGAATGTGAAAGGGCCTCTGGGGAACGAGGAGGGGAGACAATGCTTTGAGGAGATCTTGAGAGCGCGAGGCCCCTTGAAAGAGGGGTAGGCGTCTGAGGGGAAAGCGTTTGGGAAGTCCGACCGCAAAGCCGGTGAGGGAGACAGCGGGAAGGCGCGAGGGACGAGCACCGCGGGAGGGAGCGTTGTGGAGGAAGCCGAGAGGGGGTGTCTACTGTGCCGCCGGCACCTAGGGCTCCAGCAGCAGCCGCGGCCAGGCCGCCTCCCCCGCCCGCCCTCCCCCGAGCTATTGTACGCTGCCGGACCAGGCCCGACCGCCTCTCCCACCGGCTCCCGCCCCCTCCCCCGCGAGGCAGCGGCGCCGGCAGAGCCCGGGCCGCCCCGCCTCCGCAGGTGGGAGGGGGTGGGGAAGGCTGCCTGACCCACGTGAGGAGGCCTACCCAGGCGTGGGGGAGGGCGAGTGCCTCGGATGACGTCATCGGCGCATGACGCCAAAGGCTGGGGAATCACCCGGCTGCCTCATGATGTCACTGCGCCCGCGTCTCTTCTCCCCCTGCACCCTCTTCGGCTGCAGACACCTTTGCGCGGCATTTCTCTGGGGAAGGTTTTGGGACAATTTCTGGGAGGTGTTAGTCGTGTGTGTAGTCTAGGGTCCTAAAAGACCTCTAACCCATTGGACTTGGGGTCCTCTTCAGATTGAAAAGCACCACTGCATCTACTAGCTTTCATTGCTAAGAGCTGAATTTGAAAACTACCCCATTTCCTGTGACCTCAAAGCCAGACAGTTATACTCTTTGATTTCTTTGTGGAGAGAGGCACAAGGCGGGAGACCCAGAAATGCTAATGGATGTTTGAACTATTGTGAACTGATAGAATCGGTTTCCTTTCGCATTTTTCTCCTACCACGAAGACTACCTACCGAGACTACGTTCAACCCAAACCTTTCCCCTGAGCTCAGACTATTTCCTAATACCTCCTGGACAGCATCACTTGCATACCCCACTCTGTATCTCAAATTCCATATGTCCAGAACTGAAACAACATTAGTGACGAAGGGTCTGTTATCAGATTGCTTTGCTTCAGTCCCCAGGCACGCTAACTTTAGTGAGAGCACCTTAACATTTCTAAGCCACAATTTCTTCATAATCAGTAGTATCTGTGTATTCTTAACTCCATCTCTCTATGCCTATTTTACCATAATATAAACTACAACCTATTAACCATTTCCCCCAAATTTACTACTCATGTTACTTCCTGGTCTCAGTGAATGGCCCCCCATCACCCAATCCGCTATGCAGGAAACCGGAACATACCCCCCATTCTTGCTCCCCCAACACCCTTATCAAGTCGGTCACCAACTTCAGGGAATTGTATAGAGTTTCCTAATTATTTCTCAAGCCCTTGCCCTACTGTTCACTTACGGTCACCTGGATGATTGGGGCAGCTTTTAGTCTCCAAATTCAATCCATTCTTACTGGTAACCAGAGAAGCCTTTTAAAACCACAAATCTGATGATGCTTTCCCCTGTTTAAAAACTCTGAAAGGCTTTTGTTGCTTTCAGGATGAAGTCCAAACTCGTTAACTTGGCACCGTACAACCTTGGTGCTTACATCGGCCTTTCTAGCTTCCTCTCACGCAGAATATCTTTTCTTCCAGCTACACTGAAATGCTACTTAATGTTCTTTGAAAGCACATTTCTTCATGTCTCTGAGCCCTTATATCTTTATCTCATTGGCCAACACCTTCTGCATTCTGCAAAGCCCAGCTCAGATGTCATGTTCGTTTATTCATTCAACTAGTATTTCTTAAATTTCCTTGAGCTTTCTCAGTGTTGTAATCCTACAATGCTTTCATGCCTTTTGTGGCATGTAGAACATTCTAGTAATTTTATTTGTTTATCTAACTTCCTGAGCTCCTTGAGAGCAAGTCACATTCCTATCAATACTATCCTTATTCCCAGTATCTAGAACAGTGCCTGATACATAGTAAGAATAAATATTATGAAGATGTATTTAATAAATGTTTACATGTGCTTACTATGTGCCAGACACTGTTCTAAGCACTGCCTCCTTTAAACCTCCAATAACTTTGTGAGATAGACTACTGGTATCGCCCCTATTTTATTGATGAGGAAACTGAGGTGGTTAATTTAACCCAAGGTCGTAATCCTGCAAATTAATTCTAATTTAAACTGTTTTTCTTAGTCTCTGGTGGGTGAAATAATGGCTCCCTAAGGATGTTCATACTCTAATCCCAAGAATTTATAAATATATTACCTTCCATGACAAAAGGGATTTTTGTGGTTAAGGGTCTTGAGATGAGGTTATTCTGGACTATCTGGGGGAATTCAGTGTAATCACAAGGATACTTAAAAGTGAAAGGGGGAAGGGATGTGGGAAAAGGAGACAGAAGACAGAGGAAGAGGTAGTAGATTCAACTACAGAAGAGGTCAGATATGAGATGTAATTCAATGTGAGAAGCACTCTACTCACCCCTTGAATACAAAGGAAGAGAGCTATCAGCTAAAGAATAAAACTCTACAGGGGCGCCTGGGTGGCTCAGTGGGTTAAGCCGCTGCCTTTGGCTCAGGTCATGATCTCAGGGTCCTGGGATCGAGTCCCGCATCAGGCACTCTGCTCAGCAGGGAGCCTGCTTCTCTCTCCTCTCTCTCTCTGCCTGCCTCTCCATCTACTTGTGATTTCTCTCTGTCAAATAAATAAATAAAATCTTTAAAAAAAAAAAAAAGAATAAAACTCCACAAGTGGGACAAGGCAAGAAAATAGATTGTTCCTCAGAGCCTCCAGAAAGGAACAGAGCCCTGCTGACACCTTGATTTTAGACCAGTGACATCTATTTCAGACTTCTGAACCACAGAACTGTAAAATAATCAGTGTGTATTGTTTTAAAGCACAACATTTGTGATAGTTTGTTATAGCAGCAATAGGAAAACACAGTGTCAAATCAAGGGTGACTGGGTGTGCCTGGGTGACTGGCTCAGTCAGTTAAGCATCTGACTTATTATCTCTCTCAAGTAAATAAATAAAATTTTAAAAATAAATAAAAATAAATAACATAAAAATCTTCCATGGAGGTCTTCTGGAGTTCATACCATGTCATGAATTGATAGGTGGATGACTGACCCTGAAATTCCTTCTTCAAGGCTTTTTTCCTCCTGGGTTTTATGTATGTATGTATTTATTTACTTATTTATTTATTTAAGTAGGGGAGGGACAGAGAAAGAGGGAGAGAGAATCTTAAGCTGGCCACACACCCAGCACAGAGCCCAGTGGGGGGCTTGATCTCACAACCCTGACACCATGACCTGAGCCAAAATCAAGAGTTACGCACTTAACCAACTGAGCCACCCAGGTACTCCAAAGCTTTTTTTTAAATGAACTTTTTTTTTTAAGTAAACTATGCCCAACATGGTGCTTGAACTCAACAACCCTGAGATTAAGAGTTGCATGCTCTCCCAACTGAGCAACTCTGGTGCCCCTAGGAAATAGGAAATAGGAATAGGAAATAGGAAATAGGAATGAAATAAGGGAAAGCAAAAGCCAATGTAGAGTGTGTTACTGAGGGTCTCACTTCTGCCAGAACCTCATAGAAGCATTCAGAATGCCTCCCAGAATAAACCACCTGAAAGACGGTTCCATCTCTTTTGGTTGATAGTTGTCCCCAGGGCTGCTGACTGCCCTGGACTCTGTGGCTGTGCTTGCAAGTCTAGCAAGTACAGATACTGGAGAAGATTCTGAGGCAGAATAAGGAAAGATGTGAGGTATACACTTGCGGTGTCATGTGAGCAGCAAGAGGAGAGTTGGAACCATCTACCACAGTTGTGGCTGGAATCAGAGGTGGGCTAAGGAAATGTGTCAAGTCCCAGAGATGTCTACTGACAAGCTAAGCAGGTTTCATCTATAGGTTCACATTATCAAATCAACTTTAGAAGACAATGCCAAATCTATTTTCCAAAATGATTGAATCAATTTCCATTCCCACCAGCAGTGCATGAGTGTTCCAATTATCCTGCATCCACCAATACTTGATGCTATCAATCTTTGTTATTTCAGTCATTCGAATGGGTGTGTAGTGATGTTGCAGTGTTATTTTAATTTGTATTCTTTTGATTACTAATGAGGCTGAAACCTGTTGATAAGTTTGTTGGTCATTTGGATATCTTTTTTTGTGAAGTAACAGTTCAGATCTTTTGCTTTATTTTTTAGTAATCTAAACCACTGTGGGGCTCAAACTCACCACTCCAAGATCAAGAGTGACACGTTCTTCCCACTGAGTCAGCCAGGCACCCCGTTTTGCTCAATTTTTTAAAAAAAATTATTTATCTTTTGGCTCCTGATCATGATCCTGGAGTCCTGGGATCAAGCCCCACATTGGGCTCCCTGGGTAGGGGGGTGGGTGCTTGCTTCTCCCTCTCCCTTTGCCTGCCACTCCCCCTGCTTGTGCTCTCCCTCTCTGTCAAATAAATAAATAAAATCTTGGAAAATAAATAAATAAAATCTTGGAAAATAAATATTTTATTTGTTTTGAGAGAGAGAGAGAGAGAGACAAAGAGCACACAAGTGGAGAGAGAGGTAGATGGAGAGCAAGAGAATCCCAAGCCGACTCCCTGCTGAGAGCAGAGCCTGACATAGGACCATAGGATTCAATCTCACAGCCCCAAGATCATGACCTGAGCTGATATGTGAGTCAGATACTTAACTGACTGAGTCACCCAGACACCCCACCTTTTGCTCAATTTTAAAATCAACTTTATCAAGGTATAAGTTACATGTAATAAAAATACACTTATTTTCAGTGTTTACCTTGATGAGTTATGACAAATGTATATCCCTTATTACCACCACCACACCCTTTCTGACCCAGGAAATTTCCTTGTGCCCCATTTTAGTCAATCCCTATACTCATGACAATCGATGTTCTGCTTACTATTACTATAAATTAATCTTTGCTTATTCTAGAATTTCATATAAATGGAATCAAGTACTTTTGTACATACTTGTACTTTTGTTTTTTGGTTTTTAATTCAGCATAATGTTTTTGAGATCATCCATACTGTTTCATGTATCAACCAGTATTTTCTTTTTATTGCTGAGTATGGATATACTATGATCTGTTTATCCATTCAGCTGTTGATGGACATTTCAAGTCTGGGGCTATCATAAATAAAGCTACTAGGATCATTCATATACAAATTTTTGTGTGGATATGTGTTTTCCTATCTCTCGGGTGTGAAATGGATGGGTTGCAAGGTAAGCATATATTTAACTCTATAAGACTTGTTAAACTGTTGCATGCTTGGCTGGCTCAGTCAGAAGAACATTCAACTCTTAATCTTGGGGTCATGAGTTTAAGCCTGAAGTTGGGTGTAGAGATTACTTAGATGTAAATAAATGAAGAATTGCTTGACTGTTCTCCAAAACAGTTGTATCATTCAGTGTCCATTTGACATGTCCCCATCATTCTCTGAGCACTTCTTTGCTTTTTGGTCCAAGATGTTCTAGGTTCTTCTTGTACTGTCTTTGACCCCAAACCTTCAAATCAGGCTTTTCTCCAAAGAGTTCTGATTCCTTTCATTGAAAAATTGTATTTAGAAACCAAGATCTAAGCACTAGATGAGGTCATTACTATGGTCATTACCCAGCACTGTTCCTTGATGCTCTGAGTGTATATAAGACACCAAGCAGGAGTGTCTGGCTGGCTCCACCAGCAGAGCATGCGACTCTTGATCCTGGGGTTTTGAGTTCAAGCCCCATGTTAGGTGTAGTAATTACTTAAAAATAAAATGTTTTTTTACAAAAAGACTCCAAGGAGACTCACTCTCACTCTCCTTCTGGCCTTTAAAAAGCATACCACATGTGTTCTACAGTAAAAGGAAAGGAATTCTGCCAACACCTTGAGGGGACTTGGAAGCCTCTGATAATAAGGGAACCCACCAACACAATGTGAGACCCTGAGCAAAGGAACTATCTAAGTCATTTTCAGTCAGTGCTTGAGAGGTGCCAGTTCCACCCACAAGTCCCTTTGGCAGTGTTGTTCTGGTAGTGATTCCAGCCTACAACTCAATTCTCCTAACTTTGCAACAACCTCATGTCTCTTTAAATCTTCTTCTACTTAGAAGAGCTAGAGTTCATTTCTGTTTCCTTCACCTAAAGCTTAACAGATATACCCGCCTTTGCTTGAGCTAGCTTAAAAGGCTTCCTCTTTCTTGTGGCACAGTGATTCTGGTCTAAGATAACAATGGAGACGTGAAGGGTTGACTGTTACCACAAAGGGTGGGAAACTGAGGAGTTCAGTGAGGCAGAATGAGGGACAATTAATTCAACCAATATATTCTTCTCATCCTCTGCCCTGGGTCAGGCCCTAGAAATAGAGATAGGTCATGAACACCCTTGCCCTCAAAGAGCTCCAAAGCTAGTTGGGAAGACAAATATATTTATGAGCAAATCACAATACAACACTTTATGACCCGTAAAAGGATTTAATTAAATATAATGGGAGCCCAGAGAAGACAGCAATAATTCTGCCTCCCCAGGGGTATTAGGAGATTACATTTGAGGTGGGTCTTCAAGGATGATTTAGCTTAAAAAGAAGGAAGAGAAAAGGATCCATTACCCACAAGTCTTGTTGGATGCAGAGTGAGTCAGTCACTTTGAAGGCATCGTTCCGTCTAACCCTCAGGACATCGCCAGAGCTAGGTATTGTTATGTCCTTTTTTTTAAATCAGGAAGCTGGGCTCAGTGAGGTTAATAATTTGACAATGTCCAACAATCAGATGTAAAGGAAACAGGCTCATAGGATCCATCCTAGATGGTATAAGCATAAAAACACTTATCTTAGAGTGTGAAAATGCTTGAGGAATCATTGGGAGTGCTCGAAGTGAAGACTCCAGGCTCGGCTTTCAGGAGTGACTCCCCAAGTCCTACTGGTGGGAACAGCAGGGTAGCTGTGACCCAAGCACACTAGGAAAGCCTCTCTTGAGGCTGCTAGCTCCAGAACGCTGCCCTCTCCGCAGCAGTTCACACCAGCATTAACAGGTATCCTGTTGCTCTCCCCGCTTGACTTGGTCCCAAACTCAGGTCCTGCAAGGGTACATCTGATTTGTGGACACTAGCTGGAAACAAGTCTGGAACAAGGGATTTGTTTTTCCCACCTCCAGTCTGGGCAGACATACCAGAACGCAGCTGGACTGGCTACTGAGTGAGCCAATTCACCATTTCTGCCACATTCAGTTTGATGGGCTTACGAATATTCACTCAACAAACACTAAAATGATGGATTAAGCCTATCATGTGTGGAAGTGGACACTCTCATACACTACTAGTGGAAGAGTAAGGTACTTTGGCAGCATCTAATAATATTAAAAGCATGTATCCACTCAGAGCCAGCAATACTACTTTTAAGAATACTACTAAGAGGGGCACCTGGGTGGCTCAGTGGGTTAAAACCTTTGCCTTCAGCTCAGGTCGTGGTCCTGGGGTCCTGGGATCGAGCCCCGTTTAAACCCAGAATGAGTCTCAGTGGCCGCTGAGCAGGCTCTCCAATAGGCAGGGTAGAAATATTCATGCTCAGACCCAGCTCAGACCTTACTCTTCCACCCCCAGGACAGAGTCAAGCTTGACCCTGTTTGACTCTGTCCTGGGGGTAGAAGAGCAAGCCATGGGGTGGGAACTGTGTGAATATCTGCAAATCCAGGGAGGGGAAGGTATGCCCAGACTCTTATCTCTTCATATAGTTGAGTCTGCCTTGAGGGCCTACTGTGGACCAGGCATAGTGTTAGGCACTAAAATTATGAAAATAAATTATATAATCATTGTTCTCAAAATGTTTATTGTCCAATGAACAATAATATCAATGAAAATTCATATCTTCAGTCATAACTTTTTTGTAGTTCTAGGGAGCCCTGAAAAATTGAAACACTTCTCTTCCCACTTGATTCTCTCAACAGCTCCATGAGGGAGCCAGGGCACAAGTCATGTCCCCATTTTACAAAAGAGGAAACCGAGGTTCAGAGGGAAAGTGACTCAGTCCAAGTGCATATGCCAATTGCATTTTATCAATTATTTTCACGACCATTAATTCATTCACTGGGGGCACAGCTGGGCCTAGGGGAGGGGCTGGAGGGGAGCAATGGTAGGCTCAGGTCCTGTGTGTGCTGCATTCTATCCTGTAATACATTCCATTCAGCTGCTTGATTCAAGAATTCCATCCAACTCAGCAACATGTCGGGGCCAGTACTGTTCTGTTCCAAAGGATGAGGTTGTTCAGTATATCAGTATGGGGAGAACAAAAGGATCTCTACCTTGCTCTGTCCTCTGATTCTTAGATCTACTGTCCTGTGTTATTTTGCATCATCTGATTTTGCTCTAGAGTTCACAATCTTGTATGCAAATGATTTTTTTCACTAGAATATTAATTTCCATAATGGCAAGAATGCATAATTCTTAGATATCTTCTAAGAGTATGTCTCTACTATTTTTTAACTGCTACCTTTAATGAGGAATACAACTAACATATTAATAGAAACAGGTTTCATGCAGCAGTATATATCTTTAGCCTGTGCAATGTACCCGATATTTTCCATTATATTCTATATAATTTCACTTTTTACTAGTCTCTTAAATGCAATATAGTATCCTGGATTGGATCCTGGATTAGAAAAAGCACATGAGTAGAAAACAGGTACAATCTAAGTAAAAGCTGTAGTTTAGTTAATATTGTACCGATGTTAATCTCTAAGTTTTGACTCATGTACAATGGCTATGTGTAAGGTGAACATCACGGAAGCTTGAATGAAAAATATGCAGGAACTCCCCAAAGTATTTTTGCAGTTTATCTGTAAATCTGAAATTATTCAAAGGAAAATGTTTACTAAAAAAAACCCACATGCAGGGGAAATAAGGTGGCAAAATGGGTGAAGGGGGTCAAAGGTAGAAACTTCCAGTTATAAAATAAAGAAGTCAGAGGGATGTAATATGCATATAAGGATTATACTGTTATACTATTTAATAACTATATTATATAATTAATAATACTATATTATATATTTGAAAATTGCTAAGACAGTAAATCTTAAAAGTCCTCATCACATGAAAAAAAGAAATTTTTGTAACTATGTATGGTGATGGGTGTTAACTAGACTTATTGTGGTGATCATTGCACAATATACACAAATATTGAATCATTATGTTGTACACCTGAAACTAATACAATGTTATATACATCAACTATACCTCAGTGAAAAACAAATAACTAAAACTTCATAAACACGGAGGGGAAAGGCCCCAAATCTTCTAGTCTTAACCACTGAAACTGATTTCATGACGGGCTAGTGGGTTGCAATTCGTATTTTGAGTGTTGTAGTGTTTGCTGTCTTTTGAATAATGAGGATAAGAGTGGCTGTGGGGATCCATGAAAGCCCCTTATCCCTCCCTCTCTGACTCCCACCTCCCCAGAAGGGCTGCAGCTAACCTCTCTCCCTGCCCTTGGCCATCTCTGCCTTGTCTTAATCTCCGTTGTCTGTATCGCCTGTGTTTAAAGGGATCTCCTTACCTGAATCATCTGTGGGCCTTCAAAGAGATACATGATACATTATTTGTTAAATGGATGTCTCAAGGAATAGCTGTGTTTCAGAACACTTGCTCCTGAACTTTTATTTATTTATTTATTTATTTATGTATAGAAATTTTTATTTATGTATAGAAATCTAATAGAAATTTATTTATGTATAGAAATTTATTTATGTATAGAAATCTAATAGAAAGTCTTTTCTGAAAGCCTTTTGTGAAATAAAGTTTCAGAAAGTCTTTCTTAACAAAAACCTTCATTACTAGCTTGGAGAATTCCAAGTCACAAAGGAAGAACAGTTTCTATGAAAAAGGTTTAAAATTTTTATACTCATTCACTACTTTAGAAAAAAAAAAAATGGAGCACCTGGATGGCTCAGTGGGTTAAGCTTCTGCCTTTGGCTCAGGTCATGATCTCAGGGTCTTGGGATCGAGCCCCGCATCGGGCTCTCTGCTCAGCAGGGAGCCTGCTTCCCCCCACCCCACCTGCCTCTCTGGCTACTTGTGATCTCTGTCTGCCAAATAAATAAATAAAATCTTTAAAAAAAAAAAAAGATAATAAAAATGGAGGAAAATAAAAAGTGAAATTCTAAAAGATCACTTCTAAACCCACCATAAGTAACCACTGTACATTGTAATACATAACCCCTTTTATAGCTATACACATGTAAGTACACATAAAGTTTTTTAAATAAATGGTCATATTATTCATAGCATTTTAGAGCTATCTTTCCACAGGCTGTTCCCTCATGCTGGCACGCATTTTCTCTTTTTTGTTCACCCCCCTCAATATTTCCTGCTCATCTGTCTAGATTCAACACATAAGCCCACCCCTGGAAAGCATTTTCTGCCCTCTCGGCCCTCCTCCACCCTAGATGGATTAGGTTTTAGTTATCTCTTTACTACAGTTTGTATCTGAATGAGCTTTTTACATGTCTGTCTGTCCTAACAATCAGGGAGCTCCTTGATGTCAGGGAACATTCCCAAAGCAAGTTTTGCCGAATGGCTGTAAGGAGGGATGGAGGGATGGAGGAATGGACCGCAAAATGACTGATGCAGGGAAAGAGACAGTCTCCTGACTTAGAGAGTGTCCTTAGCCTTTTGGCCCTGCAGCTTCAGCCTCAACTATGTTGCCACGGAAGAGTCACTGGTAGAGAGCATATGGATGATGTCAGGCACCCATCACTGGGGCTACAAAAAGAACTCAAATGTCTGTTATCTCCATGGGGAAACACCCTAAATCCCATGGATATTTGTGCATAGTCCTGGATTCTGGCCTCTTGTTCACTGGAGAGGCAGCAGATCTACTCAGGCATCTTGAAAACCCAGGTAATAGTCTCAGTTCTGCATCAGGAGACCCAGATTTCAATCTCAGTCCTGTGACACACTTGCTATGCATGGCCTGGGACAAGCTATTCCCCTGCCGCAGGTCTCAGTTTTCTCATTGTGCAACATAGGGATTCCATTAGATGGTTTCTAATTCTCCTTTCAGCACTCACCCTTGATGGCCTCATGATGTACTTACTCTTCATCTCACTCAGAGAAGAGGCAGGATAGTGGCAGTGAACACTGCCCACCTTTCCTAAACTGTGTTCACTGCTATTAACTCACCAAGTGCCCTTGGACTAATCTGTTTACTTCCCAGGACCTCAGCGTCCTTGTCTGGAGAGTGAAGATTGGCCACCTCTTACACGCTGTGAATTTATGTCCACAATGCACCCCTTGGAGGCCGTCTAATCCAAACAGAGTATTTTGCTTAAAGATGAGTATTTGGAATATCTGAGAATATAATAAGATTGCATTAGCTGATGTGCTCTGTGTTCTCAGAGACCACCATCTTAACACTGAGATAGATGTTTCAGCTTTTACCCAAATCACTCTGATTTGAGGCATAGCCGTTCCCAAACTCACTGCAAAGTTTACCACCACATCACACTGATTTACAGAGCTGCCAAAAAATAAGGAAATGGCAAATATCAATGTTGCAATTCTAAATTCTCAGACGCTTGAGAGCTTTTCACCTTTTATTCACAAAATGACACAATTTAGAGTTCTCTAAAGGCTGTAACTCACTGTCAATATTACTCTAACACCAAGTTTGAAGCTTTTTTTCCGTTAGAAAAACCAGTTATTACCCTAAGTGTAATGGATATTATTAGCCACAGATAGGAAATTTCAGTAAAGAGCAAAAATTTGGGAAAGCATTTTTTCTCATATAGCAAAGGGGAGATATATCTGTATCTATATCTATATATACATGTCTCTCTCAGGAAAGAGGCAAGAATGAAACACACTAAAATGTTCAAAGTACATGAAAATATGTTAACTATCTTTAGCAATATAGAAATGCAAGTTAAAACCATGATGAAATATACTATATACTTTTTAGAATGTAAAATACTAAAAAGACTGAACATACCAAGTGTTGACAAGAATTTTGAAGAGATGGGACTCACACACTAACAAATGGTAATGTAAAATGTATGCTAAACTGGAAAACAGTTTCTTATAAAACAGTTTGTAAGAGTCTTTAAAAGTTAAATATATACAAGGTATCTTGGTGGCTCAGTCAGTTAAGCATCTGCCTTCAGCTCAGATCATGAACTCAGGGTGCTGAGATCAAGCCCTGCATCAGGGAGCAGTCTGCTGCTCTCTCTGCCCCTCCCCCCAACTCGTGTGCATTCTCTCTCTCTCTCTCTCACATAAATAATCTTTGAAAAAAAAGTTAAATATATAAACCTACCTCCAAATGAGCTTATCATCTAACCTAGACACTTACTAGAGAGCATATATGAAATATGAGAGCATATATCCATAGAAAGTCATAAATATTCCTAGCAGCTTTACTTGAAATAGTCAAAACTGGAGGCAAATTTTGGGGACTGAAGGGTATCTTGTTTAGGGAAATTACTCCACAGTTATATACATATGTCAAAACTTATCAAATTGTTCATCAACAAGTGAATGGATAGACAAACTGAGGTGTATCCAGCCAATGGAATACTACTCAGCAATAAAAAATGAATGAACAATTAATGATTATCAGCATAATTACGCTGACTGAAAGAAGTCAGACAAAAAAAAATACAGAATATATGATTCCATTGATAGAAAATTCTAGAAAATGAGAACTAATCTATAATGACAGAAAGGTGGTTGCCTGAGATGGGAAAAAGAATGGGAAGGAGCAATTACAAAGGGCATGGAAAATTTAGGGGGTGATGGATATGTTTATGATTCTGATTGTGACAATGGCTATATATAGCCGTTATGTGGTGTATATATACATACATGAAGTCTAAAACCTGCAGAAAAAGGGAAATAATAAAGATTAGGGCAGAAATAAATAATACAGAAACTAAAAACAAAAAACAAAAAACCCAATAGAACAGATCAATGAATCTAGGAGTTGGTTCTTTGAAAAAAATTGATAAAATCAATAAACCCCTAGCCAGACTTATCAAAAAAAAAAAAGAGAGAGAAAGCACCCAAATAAATAAAATCACAAATGTGAGAGGAGAAATAACCACCAACACCACAGAAATACAGTTATGAGGATATATTATGAAAAATTATATGCCAAAAAATTAGACAAACTGGAAGAAATGAATAAAATCCTAGAAACATATAAACTACCAAAACCAAAACAGAAAGAAATAGAAAACTTGAGCAGACTGATAACCAGCAAAGAAATGGAATCAGTAATCAAAAATCTCCCAACAAACAAAAGTCTAGGGCCATATGGCTTCCCAGGAGAATTTTACCGAACATTTAAAGAAGAGTTAATACCTATTCTTTTTTTGTCTTCCAAGATTGTATTTAAATTCAAGTTAGGTAACATATACTGTAGTATTGGTTTTAGGAGTAGAATTCAGTGATTCATCACTTGTATACAACACCCAGTACTCTTCACAAGTGCCCTCCCTAATGCCCATCCCCCATTTATCCCCTCCCCCCCATTCACCTCCTCTCCTATTCTTCTTAAACTATTCCAAATAATAGAAATGAAAGGAAAACTTCCAAATTAATTCTGAGAGGCCAACATTACCCCGATATCAAAACTAGAAGAAGACTCCACTAAAAAAGAACAATGGTGCCTGGGTGGCTTAGTTGGTCATGATCTCAGGGTCTTGGGATCCTGAGTCCAGGATCAGGCTCAGCAGGGAGTCTGCCTCTCCCTCTCCCTGTGCCCCTCCCCTGCTCCTGCTCTCTCTCTCTTTCTCTTGCTTGCTCTCGCTCTCAAATAAATAAAATCTTTTTAAACGAGAGAGTTGATCACAGCTTTATAATAAAGCTTGAAGCCAGGCATTGTGATGCCCCCAGCTTTGGTTTTCTTTCTCAACATTCCCCTGGTGATTCAGGGTCTTTTCTGGCTCCATACAAATTTTAAAATTGTTTGTTCCAGCTCTGTGAAAAATGTTGATGGTATTTTGATAAAGATTGCATTGAATGTGTAGATTGCTTTTACTCATAGTGGAACATAAGGAATAGTGCAGAGGACAATAGGGGTCAGCAGTGGGGAGGTGGGTGGGGAAGAACTGAATGGGAAGAAATCAGGGAGGGAGACAAACCATATGAGACTCTTAACTCCAGGAAGCAAACTGAGGATTGTGGAAACAGAGGTGGTAGGGAGATGGGGTAACTAAGTGATGGGTATTAAGGAGGGCATTTAATGTGATGAGCACTAGGTGTTATACTGAACTGATGAATCATTGAACATTATATCAAAAGCCAATAATGTACTATATCTTGGCTAATTGAATTTAAATAAAGTATATAAATAAAGCACAAAATAAATAAAATAAAAAATAAAAATAAAAAAGAGAGAGAATGACAAACCAATATCTCTGATGAACTTTGATGCAAAAAATCTCAGTAAAATACTAGCAAACGAATCCAATACCACATGAAAAGAATCACTCACCACAATCAAGTGGGATTTATTCCTGGGCTATAAACAAAGTACAACATCCATTCATGACAAAAATCCTCAACAAAGTAGGGTTAGAGGGAACATATCTCAACATAATAAAAGATACATACAAAAAACCTACAGCTAATACTATCCTCAATGTGGACAAACTGAGAGCTTTTCCTCTAAAGTCAAGAATAAGACTGGGATGTCCATTCTCAGCACTGTTATTTAACATAGTTTTGGAAGTCCTAGCTTCAGCAATCAGACAACAAAAAGAAAGAAAAGTCATCTAAATTGGCAAGGAAGAAGTCAAACTTTCGTTATTTGCAGATGACATGATAGAAAACCCAAAAGACTTGACCAAAACATAGCTAAAACTGAAACACATTTCAGTAAAGTTGCAGGGTACAAAATTAATGTACATTTCTATTGCATTTCTATACACCAATAATGAAACAGCAGAAGGAGAAATCAAG
Source organism: Mustela erminea (assembly GCF_009829155.1). Taxonomy (NCBI): domain Eukaryota; kingdom Metazoa; phylum Chordata; class Mammalia; order Carnivora; family Mustelidae; genus Mustela; species Mustela erminea. The sequence goes on along the minus strand of NC_045622.1, from coordinate 52,659,690 downwards.
GAATCAATCCCATTTACAACTGCACCAAAATTCATAAGATACCTAAGAATAATCTAAACAAAGAGGTAAACTGTCTGTGCTTTGAAAACTATAGAACACTTCTGAAAGAAATTGAAGAAGACACAAAGAAATGGAAAAACATTCCATACTCAGAGATTGGAAGAACAAATGCTTTTAAAATGTCTATATTACCTAAAGCAATCTACATATTTAATGCAATCCTTATTAAACTACTACCAGCATTTTTCACAGAGCTAGAACAAACAATCTTAAAATTTGTATGGAACCACTAAAGTCCCTGAAAAGCCAAAGCAATCCTGAAAAAGAAAACCAAACCTGGAGGCACCACAGCTCTAGACTTCAAGTTGTATTACAAGCAGTATTGACCAAAACAGTGTAATACTGGCACAAAAACAGACATACAGATCAATGGAACAGAATAGAATACCCCAAAATGGGCCCACAACTATATGGTAAACTAATCTTTTTTAAAGATTTTTAAGATTTATTTACTTATTTTAGAAAGAGAGAGAGAGAGAGCATGAGTGGGGGGCGGGGCAAAAAGAGGAGGAGAGAGAGAATCTCAAGCAGACTCTCCACAGAGCATAGAGCCCGACTCAGGGCTCAATCCCAAGACTCTGAGATCATGACCTGAGCCAAAATCAAAAGCCAGCTACTTAACTGACTGAACCACACAGGTGCCCCAAGTTAACTAATCTTTGACAAAGCAGGAAAGGATATCCAATGGAAAAAAGACAATCTCTTCAACAAATGTTGGGAAAACTGGACAAAAACATGCAGAAGAATGAAACTGGACCTCTTCCTTACACCAAACACAAAAACAAATTCAAAATGAATTAAAGAATTGAAAAATGTGGGGCACCTGGGTGGCTCAGTTAGATTTTGGCTTAAGTCATAATCTCAGGGGCCTGGGATCGAGACCACATTGAGCTCCACACTCTCTCCCTCTCTCTCTGTCCCCACCTCCTCTCTCTCTCTCAAATAAATAAATCTTTTGTTAAAAAAATGAAAGGAAGGAAGGAAGAATTAATTTTAAAATGTTGGACCTGAAATCATAAAAACTTTAGAGGAGAACAGAGGCAGTAACCTATTTGACGTCAGCCACAGAAAACTTACTAGACATGTCTCCTGAGGCAAGGGAAACAAAAACAAAAATATACTATTGGACCTCATCAAAATAAAAAACGTCTTCACAGTGAAGGAAACAATCAACAAAACTAAAAACTTACAGAATAGGAGAAGTATTTGCAAATGACATATCTGATAAAGGATTAATATCCAAAATAAATAAAGAGTTTAAAAAACTGAACACCCCCTAAATGAATAATCCAAGAAAACTATGGGCAGAAGACATGAATAGACATTTTTCCAAAGAAGACATACAGATGGACAAAAGACAGATGAAAAGACACCCAGTATCATTGATCATCAGGGAAATACAAATCAAAACTACAATGAGATATCACCTCTCATCAGTCAGAATGGGAAAAATTAACAACATAGGAAACAACAGATGTTGGCAAGGATATGGAGAAAGAGGAACCCTCTTACACTGTTGGTGGGAATGCAAACTGGTGCAGTCACTCTAGGAAACAGTATGGAGGTTCCTCAAAAAGTTAAAAGTAGAGCTGCCCTATGGATCTACCAACTGCATTACTAGGTATTCACCCAAAGCATACAAAACCACAGATTTGAAAGGATACATGCACCCCATATTTATTTTTTTTTAATATTTTATTTATTTACTTGACAGAGAGAGATCACAAGTAGGCAGAGAGAGAGAGAGGAGGAAGCAGGCTCCCCACTGAGCAGAGAGCCCGATGCGGGGGCTCGATCCCAGGAACCTGAGATCAGGGCCCGAGCCGAAGGCAGAGGCTTACTTAACCCACTGAGCCACCCAGGTGCCCCACACCCCACATTTATAGCAACATTATCTATAATAGCCAAATTATGGAAACAGCCTAAAAGTTCATTGGCTGATAAATGGATAAAGAAGAGGTGATATATAGATATGGATAAAGAAGGGGTGATATATAGATATACAGAGATAGCAATATAAAGGAATATTACTCAGCCATCAAAAAAGGTGAAATCTTGCCATATCCAAGGACATGGATGGAACTCGAGGGTATTATGCTAACTGAAATAAGTCAGTCAAAGAAAGGCAAATACCATATGATTTCACTCATATGTGGAATTTAAGAAACAAAACAAATGAATGACGTGGGGGTGGGAGGTGGGAAGAAAGGTAAACCAGGAAACAGACTCTTAACTATAGAGAAGAAACTGAGGGTTCCTGGAGGGAAGGTGGGCAGGGGGATGGGCTAGATGGGTGATGTGAGTTAAGAAGGGCAGTTGTTATGCTAAGCACTGAGTGGTGTATATAAGTGTTAAATCACTGATTTTTACTCCTGAAACTAACATTGCACTGTATGCTAACTAGCTAGACTTTAAATAAAAGCTTGGGGAGGGAAATAAATAAATAAGTTCACTTCAAATAATAAACAATAAATAAAATTATAAACTATTAAATATAATTGTTAATATAATATACATATATTTTATTTATTATTATATATTTATACTGCAGAAATATCAAGATCAATAAATATATAAATAAAACAGGATACACATAATAAATACTAAGTTTAAAGTAAACTGAGTTTATTATTAACTTTGATTTTAAAACAAAAAAGACAAAGGAAATAAAAACTCAACCATTTTCAGTGCTAATCAGTGAGGAAAACACAATAGTTTATTTTATATATTTTTGTGGAGGGGGCCACTCTACCGGGCAACTGGTCCTGGGTCCATACTCCTTCCTCAAACATTGAGTTTTACACACACATACACACACACACACACACACACACACACACACACACACACGGCACTGGACCTTCTGGCATTTTTGGATTCTACAGAAAGAATGGTCGCATTCTAGTTTGTCTTGCCGTCTTGACTTTCTCTTGCACTCACCTGGCAAACCCACCATCCCGCATCAGCCAACATATCCAGCCTCTGCTTCTACATCTGGCAGTGTCTGGAAGGTGTCTGGAAGGACTCTGGAGGACAAGTATGTGAAAGATAGCAAGCTCTGCCCTGAATGTGGGTAAGAAATTTGCTCCCTTGGAAAAACTAGTTGTAACCACTTAATGAAATTGAAAACCTTTGAACACAGGTTCCTATAATAAAGGTGACTCAGATTCAGCTATAATAAATGTAACTCAGATTCAGCTCGGGACCCTTCTCCTCCAAAGGACTGAGATAAAATTGACTTGGACTCCTCTTGTCTCCAATTCCGTATCTTATAGAAATCCAAAGCCCTCCTCAAGATGTCAGTTATTTTCCAAAGATGTTCTGTTTTCATAGCCACCTGGCCTCCAGACTGCTGGCTTCATACTCCTTCCTCTGTTCGGTAGTGTATGGATTAGGTTGCAAACCTCTTCCATTTCAACCCCAACTGTCTGGCATCATCTGGTATACTGCAACTCAGTTCTAACCAGAAGCACCCAGATCATTGGTTGGACCCCACAGGTTTAAGGACCCAATCCCCACCAACACTGTAGCAAGTGTGGTCCCAGGCCACCTATACTTTTGACCAACCAGCTACAAATCTATAGGGTTTTCACAAACGCTTTCAGGTTCTATAATTCATGAGAATGACTCACAGAACTGAGGGTAGCACTATTCTTAAAATTATAGTTTTGTTTTGTTTTATAATTATAGTTTTATTATAGGGCAACAAATCAGACCAGCCAAATAAAGAGATACACAAGGTGAGGTCTGGGAACCTGAACACACAGCTTCTGTACCTTCTCCCCATGGAATGAAAGCACCTCATCTTCCCAAACAAATGTGTTCACCAACGAGGAACCTCTGCTGAGCTTTGGTGTCCAGAATTGTATTGGAGTTTCATTGTTTAGGCATGACAGGTTAAATCAGAACCATGTGACTGAACTCAGTCTCCAACCCCGCTCCCTTCCCTGGAGGCTGGGCTGGCTCAAAGTCCCAACCTTCTAATCAGAGGATGGTCTGGCTGGTGACCAGTCTTCATCCTCCATCCAGCATCCCACCTTAAGTCGCTTCTCTAGCATAAACTCAAGAGTGATCCAAGGGACTTATGAATAATAAAGACACTTTTATCACTCAGGAAATTCCAAGGGTTTTAGAAGCTTCATGCCAGGAACCTGGAAATTACTTTTCAGAACTTCCAAATGACACGAGCAGGGGGGAACCCCACCCTATTCCAGTGATTCATCAAGTGACCAAGCCCAAATAATCCGCACATTCCATCTCCCTGGCCAGACAGCCATTCAGCAACGGACTTATGGGAATTCTTGGTGAGCGAAGGACTCTTGCCCTTCGGGATCACTGAGCCAGTAGAAAGAGAGGTCAGCCTACCAATGATGGTGCCCACCTTTGCCACCACATGAGCCTGCTTGAGAATGAATCACAACAGAAGAAAACAAAATTAAGAGATGGAGAAAGAATTGAAATATAGATGACAAAGTTTGAGCCCCTGAATCCAACCGTGTCTAAAAAGATACCTGGGTTTTCCCTTAAGCCATACAGAGTTAAATTTCTCAGCTGAGTCAATTTGCAATTGCAAGTGTGCTGAGCAAATACCTTGTTTCTTCCTCACCCTTTTCACAAACAATAAAATAAATCCCTCTCTTTGCTTCATGTAAAGCAGTTTCCCCTCTTGGAGCCGGGCATCTGCTGATATCTGTGTCTGCTGGGCCTCTCCAGGTGTTTCCACAAAGACAGTTTCCTCCATATGAGCTATATCGGTGCTAACCATGAAGATAAACATTTCTTTTACTTTGTTATAAAAATATTTACATAATCACAACTGTACTGTATGTACAGTGTTTTATTATGCTTTTTTAAATTTTCAATGAATAGATAATTACTTTAAAAGTATATGCTAGTCATAGACTAGGTACTTAATATTCTGGAGATTTTTCCTGTGTTATTAAAAAAAGACTTTGGGGCACCGAGGTGGCTCAGTGGGTTAAGCCTCTGCCTTCGGCTTGGGTCATGACCTCAGGGTCCTGGGATCGAGCCCCGCATCGTATCGGGCTCTCTGCTCAGCAGGGAGCCTGCTTCCCCCCCCCCCCACTGCTCTGCCTACTTGTGATCTCTCTCTCTGTGTCAAATAAATAAATAAAATAAAAAGACTTTGTAGGGGCGCCTGGGTGGCTCAGTGGGTTAAAGCCTCTCCCTTCAGCTCAGGTCATAATCCCAGGGTCCTGGGATCGAGCCCCACATTGGGCTCTTTGCTCAGCAGGGAGCCTGCTTCCTCTGTCTCTGCCTGCCTCTGCCTACTTGTATTCTCTGTCAAATAAATAAATAAATAATCTTTAAAAAAAAAGACTTTGCAAGTGTCATTTATTTTTAACCAGCACAGAATATACAGTCATACAGATAGGGATTTTTTTTTTAAGGCTTCTTTTTTTTCTTCTTAGCAGTTTCAGCTTCACAGCAAGATTGAGGGAAAGATACAGAGGTTTCCCATACACTCCCAGCCCCCTTAGAGATAGTTTTAAAACTAAGCCTTTATTGTAAAACATTTACCTTGTTTCCAAATTTTATGAATGATGGTAGACACATAATGCCACCTAAATCTGTCATCATTTCCTTAGGATAGATTCTCAGAAGTAACGTTTCCGGAAGAACTTCATATTTTACTACCCCCACCCCCGCAAAAAAGCAGAAAAGAATTTACCAGTCCCTGCTGTAGTACTCTGTCCCTCCTGATCCCACATAGCCTGGAGAGATGTGGTCTAAAATGCATCCAGATACCAAAAGAATCACCCTCCTTTCGGGGGAAGGGGGGTTGCTTCATGCTCCCTCTGAGTGTCCCTCCTCAGCTGTCCTTCCAGGCCACTCACTGACCAGCAGCTGCCCCGTCCACCATGCGGCAAGCAGCCTGTCAACCCCAGAGATCTCTGGAGGCGCAATACACATATTATTTGCAGGGACTGTTTGAAAAAGAATGGCCTTGAAGGCAAGCCTGAAAGAGAGATACCAGCACAAGACAACCCTAACCCAATTTTCATTTCTTAAGGCTATTTTTTTCCCTACTTTTCGAAGTTTTCTTTAATGAGCATGTGTGATTTATAATGGAAAATGAATTAATTTATTGAGAAAAACAGCAACAAAGAGAGTTTCTCCAATTTGGTGTAGGGCTGGAGATAATCTTCTGGTTCCTGGAAAAGCAGCTGTAGTTATCTGGTTTGGCAACGCCTCCCACAAATCCCTGGCTGACTCAGAAAAACACATATGCGAGTTAGTCACCCAAAGGACCAGCTGATTCCTGTGGAGGCCACCACAAAGGGCAGTTGGTGAATGTCTTCAGACCTGGAAGAGGGTTCTACACTGTGACGTGTGAAACTACGGGGTGGGTCTAAAGCCGGTCTGTGCAAGCTTTTTTGACTCACTGCCAGAACTCTCTAGCTGTCAGAGTTGTCCCAAGATAAAACCAGCTGTCCAAGAGGTGGTGACCTCTCCATCCCATGAAGTGTTAGAGCACACGCTGGAAGCCAGCTGTCCTAGGTGGGATGGTGCAGAGCCAAGTGCAAGGCCGGACAGTGGTCCTCAAACTTTTGGTCCTTTACACTCTCAAAAATTATTGAGAACCCTAAAGAACAGTGTCTATACAGATTCTATCTATCAGTATTTATCATATTAGAAATTAAAACTGAGAAATTTAAAAATTTTTATTTATTTTAAAATAATCTTTGTTCATTATCCTTAAGAGTATATTTTTATTAAAAAATATTTTCTCAAAAACATTTAGTGAAAAGAACAGCATCGCTTATATTTTTATTATCTCTTTACTCTCTAGAGTAATAGAACACAGACTCCTATCTGCTTCTATATTTTAACCTGTTGCAGTATGTTCTGGCTGAAGAATAAATGAAGAAAACCCGTCCTCCTCTATGTAGTTGAGAAAGGGAGGAGTATTTTAATTGCTTTTTTTCAGATAAATGGATATTTTTCTTTGATACTACACCAAAACTTGACTGGTGGGAATATCTTAAAGGTTAGTCGCAGTGTGGAATCTGAAACCACATCAATGAACTTTTCATACTCCCTACACTCATGTGAAGATGATACTGATGGAGGTAAATAAAACCTTAGTGTCATTATGAAACTAGTTTTGACTTCACAGACACCCTGCTGGGTCTTGGGAACCACCACGGCTCTCAGATCACACTTAAGAATTGCTGAAGAAGGGGCTTGAAGTAGGAGACCGTTGCCGTTCATTCAAGTCACACACATGTCCTGGGCACCTGCCGTGGTAAGCACCTGGGCTAAAATTGTGACAGAGACACAGGCCCTACACCCAAAGAGATCACAGGTAAATAATAATAAGAGAAAACACTTACCGAGTGCTTACCCTTATCCAGGTTCTGCTTCAAGTAGTCTACTACATTACTTCCAACAACTTTATGAAAGGAAAATATCGATTTCTACAGATGTAGAAACCAAAGCTCAAAGAAGTTACTTACTTTACACCGGCTCATATAGCCTGGTGAAGCCAGGATTTACAGCCAAAATTAGAACAGCAAGGCTAACTTACTTCTCTATCCATTAAAAAAAAATTTTTTTTTATCGTGGTAGAAGATACAGAACATAGACTGTACCATTTTAAACATTTTTAAGTGTACAATTCAGGCATTAAGTACATTCATGATGTTGTACAAACATCACTGCCCTCCATCTCCAGGACTTTTTCATCATCTCAAACAGAAACTCCAAATCCATTCTCCCCGTCCTCGGCTCCTGCAACCTGTATTTGACTTTCTGTCACTATGAATTTGTCTACTCCAGGTACTCCATAGGCTCAGAATCACAATATTTGTCCTTTTTTGTCTGGCTTATTTTACTTAGCATAATGTTTTCAAGGTTCATCCATGATGCAGCATATAGCTGTCCTTCATTACATTTTTTTTTTTTAAGATTTCATCTATTTATTTGAGAGCGAGAGCATGAGCCGGGGGAGAGGCAGAAGGAGAAGGAGAAGCAGACTTCCTGCTGAGCAGAGAGCCAGATGTGTGGCTCCATCCCAGGGTCCTGGGATCATGACCTGATCTGAAGGCAGACATTTAACCAACTCAGCCAGCCAGGCGCCCCTGTCCTTCATTCCTTTTTAAGGCTGGATAATATTCCTTTGTATGTATAGACCACATTTTGCTTATCCATTCATCTGTTGATGGATGCTTCTCAGTACATTTTAAATAAACAATTACAATGAGCTGTGATAGAAGTATACACAGGTCCTAAGAGGGAGAAGCAGAGGAGGAGGAACCAACCTAGCTCAGGTAGGGCGGCCAGAAACTGGTGCCAGTGCAAAGGTATGAAGGATTGATGGAAGACAGCCAGCAAAAAGATAGGCAGGGAGGAATTCCCGTACCAAGGCCCAGAGGCGTGGGAGAGATATAACCTGCAGGACTAAGGCAGGTTTGTGTAAAGAGGGGCAAGAGGCGAGGCTAGAGAGAGCCCAGCAATGACATTACAAGCATTTAAGACAGATGGGTGCTGTGCAGAGCCTCATAGCTGTTTTAATTTATTTAAACATACAGCAACCCTATGAGAAAACCAGCTCTTCTTGAGTATATATTGAGGGTCAGATGCTGTTCTCACTGCTTTGTATGCAATAACAGATTTAATCCCCTCAGCAATGGTGAGATTCGCACTGTTACCATTCCCATTTTATAGAAAGGAAAGTAAGGCATGGAGAAGATAAAAAAAAAAATTGTCCAATGTCATGCTAGGAAGCTGGAATTTTAACCCAGGTTTTAGCAGGCTTGCTCATCACCTGACAGCTAAGGACATGAGGACAAGGTAAAGAATTTAGACTTTCACCTGTCAGGGCCACTGGGCAGGTTTAGGCAGAAAGCAACTGGTTCTGATATGCATTTTATAATCATTCTAGCTGCTATCTGGAAAACAGTAAGCAGGAATAAGACTGGAGGCAGAGAGACCACTGGGAAGCCAGATGAAGAAGGACGAGATAAAGGCAGGGCAGTGGAATTACAGACAAATGGGAGATTTCAAGAGATATTCAGGACATAGAGTAGTCAGCCAAGGGTAATTTATGGCGAGGGGTCAGGGATTTCCTGCCAGGTTCCTGAGATGATGACAGTGGAGTCATGAAGATGGGGAAAACATGCAAGGAACAGGTTTGGGGATGGAGATAATCAGGGGGTGAAGATAATGAGATAATCTGGGACAGACTGAGTATCAGGTGCATCTGGGGAGATGTCTAGCCATGTAAGCTCCATGAAAGCCCAGATCTTTGTCTGTTCCATTCACTGATGTGTCCCAGAACAGTACCTGGCACAAGAAGACAGCAGTACCTAGTTGTTGAGTGGAAGGATATGGGTCTGTGGTCTAGAGAGGTCAGGAAATCATGATGGGAGCTGGAACTACAGAGATGGTCAGCAGCCTATAGAGCAGGGAGAGTTACAAGGACAAACTCTGGGGACACTAACACTTAAAAGTTGGGCAAAGAAAAGGCAACTGATCCCTAGAGGGACTGAGGAATGGCCAGATAGGGGGAGAAACTAGGAAAAGAGGGGGATGTCAGCCGCCACCTCAGACTTTGCAGCTCGGTGTTTTTTAAGCTTGGTGGATAATGAGAGCAACCAACATTGGAACGGTGCTCTCCAGTTCATAAAATAGACTTTCTCAAATTCTTCTTTTCCTTTTTAATTACACTCCAACATACCTTTTACTAAATGTTTATTGAGGTCAATAAAATACCTGTCAATAAAAAACCCTGTTACCAGGGTTTATTAAAGACTCTAAATTCAGGGTGCCTGGGTCACTCAGTTGGTTCAGTATGTGCCTACAGCTTTGCTATAAGGTTGTGATCGTCTTAAGTGTATTTCAGGATGAATGTTGGCATCTGTGTAACCCCGTCTGAATCACAAGAGAGAAATGCTCCAACACTCACTCAAACGTCTCCTTCACACAGCTTCTCACCACTCCCCTCCCCACCGGAGACAAGCATTCTGGTTTCTATAACCTTCCGTCAGTTCATGCACTCCTTTCAGTTTTTAAATTTCATATAAATGAATAATACAATATGCATTATTTTGTGTCTGGCTTCTTTCATTCAATGTAATACCTGTAAGATTTGTCCATATTTTGAGTTTCAGTATTTTGTTCTTATATGTTTCCAAAAATGTAATTATCCTTGAGGATAATAATTTCTATCTCTAAGGGCTACTAAGGAAATTAAACATGATTGTGCCTGATAGCCACCCTACAAAATGAATGTCTACTGATCACCTGGCTTTGGTTCAACAGCAAAACAATTTAATCACCATAGAGGAATCACTATTTCCTTTTCACACAATTTGGACACATTTTGGAAGGGAGTAAGGAAACAGTGGTGTGCTGGTAAACCAGTTTTCTGGCAGGGGAGGTTGGGGAGGGGGAGAAATCCCTGATTTGTAGCCTTTGCCAATTTTTATGGTATAATACTCCCACTGCGGCTGATATCAAGCCATCCGTGGTTTAACAACTGGCTGGCAACATTCCTGGACATTTCATATTCAGCTAACACTGCCATGCCCAATGAATGATTCACAGACGCTGAAGCTCAGACCAGCTCAGAATCCTGTGTAAATTCTCATACCTGGAATATGGGGATTTAAGATCAGCCTTTTCTGGCTCTGTCTATGCTTTCCACCCCCTGTGTAAGGTATTCTTTTAAAATGAGCTGACATCAACCAATGGGCCTCGAACTGACCCCCAAATTCATAATTTTATAAACTTTGATTTTCATTAGTAATCTACTAAGTGAATCATCCAATGCTAAAATGGGATATTCATAAACTAAATTTGGGCTGTTACCAGGGTTTATTAAAGACTCTAAATTCAGGGTGCCTGGTTCAGTATGTGCCTTCAGCTCAGATTATGATCCCAAGGTCTTGGGGTCGAGCCCACATCAGGGTCCCTGCTCAGTGAGGAGCCTGCTTCTCCCTCTCCCTCTGCCTGCTGCTCTCCCTGCTTGTGCTCTCTCTCTCTTTCTGTGTCAAATAAATGAATAAAACAATTTTTTTTTAAAAAGACTTTAAATTCAGTATTCCACTAAGAAGTCTAGCTGCCAGGCCAATCTTTGCAACCCTGATTACCTCCTGCTGCTCATTCCCTCACCCAATGCTCTTAATTTGGGTAACGGACTTCTGTTATCATAATATCCAATCTTTATAGTGTTGTCTTGAATTTGTTGTGATTTCCAGTGACCAATATTCTTCCTCTGTAAAGTTACTGTTATTTCCTTCTCCTTTTTTGTTTGTCAAGGTTAAGTGTTGTAGAACATGTAGTAACATGTATTTGCCCCAGCAGCATTTTTGTCCTAACATTTTCTAACAACTAGACTGTAAGACATGTGTACATCATGATTCAATCATGACTCATCCATACTCTCATTGCCAAAGCTGTTGTAAGTATCATCTCTCTAAATGTTGTGTTTGCACTGATGCTTCTGTGGGGTGGCTGGCTGCCTGCGAAGTGGCGCTGTTTGAACAATTTGCAACACGTTCTCATATAAATGCAATTAAATCACTGAATTATTGTCAATATTACAAGGCATTGTTTATAACACAAAATTATATGAACATACACGTTCTGACATATGGAAATAATAAATGCAAATCCAATTATACGTACACCTGTGTTCTTATATGTGTCAACAGGTGAGAACAAAAGAAATGGGGAAGTTTATCGAGGCTTTGGAACAAGTTCCACACACCACACCAGGAGGTAATATGCTAGAGCTGAAGGCACAGATTTTGGAATCAAAATGATTCAAATACACCCTAGCTGTGTGATATTGTGCAAGATACTTCTATCTCAGTTTTCTTGTGTCTAAATGAAGCAAATGGCAACTACTACAAAAGATATTTTAAATATTAAATATATAAAAACAGACACATCGACCAATGGAATAAGATCAAGAGTCCCAAAATTTAAAAAAAAAAACCTCATGCTTATACAGTCAATTAATATTTGGCAAGAAAGCCCAGAATACTCAATAGGGAAAGAGTAGTCTTTTTAATAAATGGAGTTGAGAAAACTGAATATTCACTTATAAAACAATGAGACTGGACCCCTATCTTTGCAACACTCACAAAAAATCAACATGAAATGGACTTAAAGACTTAAATGTTAAGACCTGAAACCATAAAACTCCCAGAGAAAAACATGTGGAGACTGCCTCTTGGACTAGTCTTGGCAACAGTTTGCAGATATGATATCAAAAGCACAAGCAATACAAGCAAGAACAAAGTGAAGCTACATCAAACTTAAGAAGTTTCTGCAGCAGAAGAAATGATCAACAAAATGAGAAAGCAACCTATGGGATAGGAGAAAATATTTGCAAGCCATATGTCAGATAAGGGGTTAATATCTAAAATATGTAAGGAACTCAAACCATTCAATAGCAAAAAAGGCTAAAAATCCAATTTAAAAATGGGCAGAGAATCTGGACAGACATGTTTTTAAAGAAGATGTACAAATGCCTAACAGGTACATGAAAAGATGCTCAACATCAGGAAAATGCAAATCAAAACCACAATGAGATCTCATCATACATCTATTAAATTGGTCTTTTATCAAAAACACAAGAGGCGGTGGGTATTAGAGAGGGCATGGATTGCATGGAGCACTGGGTGTGGTGCAAAAACAATGAATACTGTTACGCTGAAAAGAAATAAAAAATTAATAAATTAATAGATTCTTTAAAATTAATAATTAATTAATTAATTGATTAATTTAAAAAACACAAGAGGTAACCAGTGTCATCAAAGATGTGGAGAGGGGTGTCTACGTGACTCAGTCGGTTAAGCATCCAACTCTTGATTTCAGTTCAGGTCATGATCTTGGGGTCATGAAATTGATCCCTAACATTGGGCTCTGCATTCAGGGCAGAGTCCACTTGAGATTCTCTCTCTTCCTCTCCCTTTGCCCCTCCCCCTGCTCACACTCTTTCTAAATAAATAAATAAAATCTTTATTAAAAAATAAAGATGTGGAGAAAAGGGAACCCTTGGGGCACTGTTGATGGGAATATAAATTTGTAGAGCTACAATAGAAAACAGAATGGGGGGCCTGGGTGGCTCAGTGGGTTAAGCCGCTGCCTTCGGCTCAGGTCATGATCTCAGGGTCCTGGGATCGAGTCCCGCATCGGGCTCTCTGCTCAGCAGGGAGCCTGCTTCCCTCTCTCTCTGCCTGCCTCTCCATCTACTTGTGATTTCTCTCTGTCAAATAAATAAAATCTTTAAAAAAAAAAAAAAGAAAGAAAGAAAACAGAATGAAGGCTCCTCATAAAATTAAAAATAGAACTATCATATGATCCAACAAGCCTACTTTTGATTAAGGAAATAAAATCACTGTCTTAAAGAGATATCCTCACCCCTGATGTTCATTGCAGCATTATTCACAATAGCCAAGATATAGAAATAACCTAAGTGTCTGTCAATAGATGAATAGAAAAAGAAAACATGATACATCTATAATGTATATGATTTATTTTATATATATACACATATATATTTTATATATATGTATTATTTTATACACACACACACACACACACACACATAATTCAGCCATAAAAAGGAAGAAATCCTGCATTTGCAACATGGATGGACCTTGAGGGTATTACGCTAAGTGAAAAAAATCAGACAGAGAAAGAAATACTGCACTATCGCACTTATGTGTGGAATTTAATAAAAGCTGAACTCAGAAACAGAGAGTAAAATGATGGCTGCCAGGGGCTAAGGCTGAGGGAAATGGGGGAAATATTGATCAAAGGGTAAAAAAAAATTTTTTTAATTAAATGAGATAATGCTATGCCTGGAACAAAGTAAATAGTATGTATCATTATTTATTCCTATGTGGTCTCCTCTCAAGGACTTCCCTTTCCTATTGCTTCTCCAATATTTCACCAGATACACAAATACTGTTTGGCAGATTGACTATATAATCTGTCACGCAACCAAGATATACCTTTTCTAGAAAACCTCAGGAGAATTTATTCTACTTTAATAACTGGACAGTCTTGTGGACTTTGTTATTCCCTCATCCCAAATCCAAAACTTAAACTTCCTTCCTACTCTTTTTTAGTGGGAAGACACACTATACACTAGAAATAGTTGATATATGGTTAACTCTCCAAATAAGCACGTTTTAAAAGAAAGGTATAGCTTCAGGAAAGAAAAAAAGTGGGTAGTATTGGATCTGAGAAATGATATTGAATGAGAAGGGAGTAACTTTGCTGAACTCCATAGAGGCTCTGTAATAGAGGGATTAAGAATGGGGGTCATGGGCGCCTGGGTGGCTCAGTGGTTAAGCTGCTGCCTTCGGCTCAGGTCATGATCACAGGTTCCTGGGATCGAGTCCCGCATCAGGCTCTCTACTCAGCAGGGAGCCTGCTTCCTCCTCTCTCTCTCTCTCTGCCTGCCTCTCTGCCTACTTGTGATTTCTCTCTGTCAAATAAATAAATAAAATCTTTAAAAAAAAAAAAAAAAAAAAAGAATGGGGGTCATGCGGGGTATAGTGGTGATTCCCAGGAGTTGGGGGATGGGGAAAGAGGGAAGGTATTGCTCAAAGGGTACAAACTCTTTGTATACATACTATATCATATACTTGAATGTTACTAAGAGAGTAGATCTCCAATGTTTTCACCACATAAAAGAAAGAGTAACTATGTGACTGGAAGGATGAAGGTGGTAGCTAATACTATGGTGATGATCATTTTACAATTTATAGATGTATACCTTAAGCTTACACAATGCGATATGCCCCTTATATCTCAATAAAGCTGAGGGAAACTTTAAAAAAAAAAAAAAAAAGAGTGAAGGTCACGGAGCAAAGTACATGGGTTGGAGTCTAGATCTGTAAAGCCGACCCTTCACCATGTAAAACCCATTGAAATGCCCCGGATATAATAAGAACCCAGTTAGTGAATGCTAGTTATTACTAATGCTAGTTAATGTTCTTGGTGCTAGGTCACAGTGAGGAATAAGATAAACAAGATTCTTGCATTAAAGAGCAGAACTTGGGGCGGCTGGGTGGCTTGGTCGGTCAAACATTTGCCTTTGGCTCAGGTCCTGGAATGGAGGCTGGCATCAAGCTCCTTGCTCAGTGGGGAGCCTACTTCTCCCTCTGCTTCTGCCCCTGCTCATGCTTTCTCTCTCTCTCTCTCTCTCCAATAAATCTCAAATCTCAAATCTTTTTTTAAAAGTTCGAAAAAAAAAAAAGAGCATAACTTCTAGGTAAGGGGTGTACCAGATTTCTTGCTTCCTCTCCAGATCCCCTCCCCACACTTCTCCACCCTGGTCTGCATCTACAGAGGTGAGTGCATGATTACATCAGTAGATTCCCTTTCTGGTTGCTGTTTCTCTCCAAGGCAGGTGTTATCTAAATCCCTCTGGCAAAGACCACAACTTCTGTCAGGAGCCCATCCCAGGTTCAGACAATGGATTTCTCTCTCTCCTTTTCAAGCTTGTTACTGGTCATGATCTCACAGTTGTGGGATCGAGCCCTGCATTGGGCTCCAAGCTCAGCGTGGAGTCTGCTTCAGATTCTCTCTCCCTCTTACTCTCTGTCCTTCCCCCTGCTTGTACTCTCTCTCTCTCTCTCTCTCAAATAAATAAAATATTTTTTAAAAATACTGAATTGCATATTTAGGAATTGCTAAAAGAGTAGTCTTAAAAGTCATTGCAAGAAAAAAAAATGATTTTTGTAACAATGGATGGTGACAGATGTTAACTAGACTTGTTTGTGGCAATCATTTCACAACATTTACAAATATCAAATCATTGTTGTACACCTGAAACTAATAAAATGGTATATGTCAATTATACCCCAACAACAACAAAAAAGGTAGTAAAGGATAAATAAGAGACATTATTATCCGTTTCTTAAAGATCCTTCAGAGGTAGACCAGGCCGAGACGCACATTTTCAGTTTTAGCATGTAGGCAGTATTCAAAACACGAGAATGACTTCCCACAATCCCCCCACCCCCACCAAGAAGACAGAGTGAATGAAGTGCTCACTCTGTGAGGCACTCTTCCGAGTGCCTTACAAATATTACCTCCTGCCCTCCTTACAATAGCCCCCATGACATCGTTATTATCTTAACCCCCATTTTCCAGTAACTTACCTCAGGTCCCCCAGGCAATGAGTACTGGAGCTGTGCTTGGAACCAGAGCAATCTGACTCTAACGCCTGCATTTTCTTTCCCGTAACACTCCTGGAGCTCAAGCTCACTGGCCCTTCACTTGCACGGGCCTCTTCCTTCCTAGAGGAAGAGGAGAGCTGTGGCTGTGTGGTTGCTTCACCATAAGTTTTTGAAATTTTGCAAAGGCAAAATCATTTCACCACAAGCAGTTAAGACCACTTTTTCTTTCCACTGCAACTACTCCTCATAGCGGGTGGTGGGTGGTGATGGAATGGCCACAGGCATTTTTCAGACCCTGGAAAAGGCAAAACTTTAGTTTTGGTTTAGTTGGATACATTTATCCAACTAATTGGTTCCCAGTCACTTTCACATATAGGTATCATTACTCGTTGTGGTGTAGGAACAGGTTCCAGGAGTATTCTTACTGCCTACTCTAGCAGCATACCAGCATTATGACAATAGTGCAGAGACAGCAGGATCCACATTCAATATGAACGCATCCCGTGGTGCCCAGCACATGTATGTGGGCAGTGAAGGAGAAACAACAATGGATCCTGCACTTAGTCTGTGGACAATTCTTCCCGTTATCAGATGTGTGTGATTATAAGGGGGTGGATGTGGTTCTCACTGGCAGCTAATCAAAATAGAAGTTCTCTCTTCTCAGAAGTATACACAATATGTATTTCCTTTTTCTTTTTTGATAGATGTTATATAAAATAGAATTTATTTTGAAAGATTTTATTTATTTATTTGAGCAAGAGCACAAACAGAGGAAGAGGCAGAGGGAGAAGCAGATGCCCCACTGAACAGGGAGCCCGGCTTGGGGATCAATTGCAGGACCTGAGACCATGACCAGAGCCAAAGGCAGATGCTTAACCAACTGAGCCACTCAGGCATGTTCACCAACTCAGAAGTTCTCTGACTCTTGTAGTTCAAGGGCTTTTATAATCCAATCTCCAGTCCCCCTCATTTTGCTGGAAGTCAGAAGGTAGAGATGAATGCTCCCAACTTCTACTCTTCCATTTGGTCTTTTTGGTGATGCCCCACTCTCAAGCTATTAAGGAGCCTCATTCTGAATCATCTTATTAGCATAAACAAAGTGTGGTTGAAAGGGGCTCAGAGAGAAAAACAAGAGACATTCCTCTCACTCAGGAAATTCCAACAGTTTTAGGAGCTCTGTACTGGGAACTAGACAAAGACCAAACATATGTCATAACACTGTTTGTATGAAGTTGCATACACATCCAAATCAGGACTCTAATTTCTCACTTATTTTACCAAAACCTTTAGAAACATCTTCCCAAATTTCAGTTGAAAATAATGTATTAGAGTTTTTTGGTTTTGTTTTTGTTTTTAAGATTTTATTTACTTGACAGAGAGAGATCACAAGTAGGCAGAGAGGCAGGCAGAGAGAGAGGAGGAAACAGGCTCCCCACTGAGCAGAGAGCCTGATGCGGGCCTCCACCCCAGGACCCTGGGATCATGACCTGAACCAAAGGCAGAGGCTTTAACCCACTGAGCCATCCAGGTGCCCCTGTATTAGAGTTTATCAACATTTGAATAGACTTTTTCTACTTGGTTTGTGTTCAGGCTTCTCTTCCAAGTTTTTGAAAATAAATTTTAGAATCCTGAAATGTTTTTGTATCTATATTGCAAGATTTGGACAACTTTATGATAGGTAAACTCTCTTATTACATTTTGACTCTTTACAGAAAAATCCACAATGGGGGTGCCTAGGTGGCTCAGACTCTTAAGCATCCAACTCCTGATTTCAGTTCAGGTCACGATCTCAGGGTTGTGAGACTGAGCCCCACTTGGGGCTCCTCGCTCAGCGCAGGGTCTGCTTGGGGATTCTCTCTCTCAAATCTTTGAGAAATAGAAAAATCCACATTGGCATAGGTGTTTAAACTACTCCAACCACTAACAACACAAAAATGAAACAACGTTATAATCAAAACCATTTTATTAATATCTTCATAGATGACAGAACATCTACAAAATAAAACAGGATGTTATGAAGGAGTAAAAAGAAAATCTTAGAAGTTAAAAATATAATTGCCAAAAATTCAATGAAGGGTTATGAGACGGTAAAAGAAATTTTCCATAAAATAGGGGGGGAAACCTGTGTAACATGTGAGACAAAAACAGGACGTCTACCATCTAACATGAGATCAAGAAAACGAACAGAAATGACAAGAATAAAATTGACGGAGGACTAATAGCCTTGAAGTACTTGGAGCTAAAGAATGGGAGTCCTCAGCTTGGAAAGTTCACAAAAGCCTAACATGATGAGGGTCAGGTTCTGTAAGCAGACAGGTCATTGTGAAGTAGGAGGACCACAGGGATAAAGAGAGGAAAAGCAGGTCATCTGCAAAGGATGCCACCTGAACAACAAAATTTGTGATGACAAACACTAGATTCCGGAAGATTCTTGACAGTCCCTCCAAATTCAGAGGGAATCTGACTTTACAACTGTACAATTTGAATAGAAATGAGAAAATCACTGAGAATAATGTCACATCCATGTATCCATCACCCAGATACAGTAATATTTTTTCATTTTTCCTTCAGAAAATCAGTAAGAAATAGAACACCCTATACCCCAAGGCCACTATCCTCACAAATCAGATGTGTATCTTCCAGCATATGTTTTCACTCTTCTACTACTGGTATGTGCAGCTATAAACATTAAATAGTGTGACTCATGTGTTTGAAAGTTACCTGAATTGAATTTTTATAGCATATATCCTTCTGCGGTTTGCTGCCTTCTGGGTTCTATCCACAAGCAATGTAGTTCACCACTAGGGGCACATGCAGGTTTTGTGGGGCCTGAAAAGAGAATATGGTACTTATGTTGGCAACACATACACTAAGAAAAAGGACATTAAGTTATGAATGCAAAATTATACATAACAGTAAATTTTTATTTAGAGTGAGAAAAGAAACTCCAATTTTTAAAAAGCAGGAAGTTCCTCAAAAAGTTAAAAATAGAACTATCTTACAAGCCAGCAATTGCACTACTAGCTATTTACCCAAAGGATGCAAAAATACAGATTCAAAGGGGTACATGCACCCTGATGTTTATAACAATGTTACCAACAATAGCCAAATTATGGAGAGAGCCCAAGTGTCCATCAGCAGATGAATGGATAAAGAGGACGTAGTATAGATAGATAGATAGATCGATCAATAGATAGATAATAGCATATTACTCAGCCATCAAAATGAATGAAATCTTGCCATCTGCAAAGACATAGATGGAGCTAGAGGGTATTATGCTAAGTGAAATAAGTCAGGGAAAGACAAATACCATATGATTTCACTCGTATGTGGAATTTAAGAAAGAAAACAGATAACATATGGGAAGAGGGAAAAGGGAAAAAGGAAAGAGAGAAACAAACCATAAGTGAATCTTAGCGATAAGAGAACAAACTGAAGGTTGTTGGAGGGAGGTGGGAGGGGGATGGGCTAGATGGTGATAGGTATTGAGAAGAGCACCTGTTGTGATGAGCACTGGGTGTTGTATGTAAATCATGAATCACTGAAATCTACTTCAGAAACCAACATCACACTCTATGTTAACTAACGAAATTTAAATTAAAAAATAAAAGCTGACAGGTAGAGAAATGCAAAACTTTGATTAATTCACTGAGTAACACACCTCGATATACTTTTTTCCTATGACTTTAGTTGCTTATTTTTTGATAGCCTCTTCATAGGATAATGATTTTGTAATATCATCTGCAAAAGAGAGAAGAGAGATAATTCAGTTCCCATGGTTGATCAGAACTTGTTCTTTATAGCTGATAATTTAGAAAAGTTCCTTTTTGCTTCACAGATCATTTTAGGTGATGTCATACAAACTGCTAGGATTTTTGTCAACTTTAGGAGCGCCTCTATTTTGCACGCTGAGTTTTTCTTTTTCATAGCAACCTGTTCTCATTTTGTGGATGCAACATATTTTATGAGCGTACTAATTAGATGGTCCTTTTAAATGTGTTTATTCAGTTTTTTGGTTTGTTTTCCCCTTAAGTTATCTCAGCTTCCTCTCATGTTATTACCTTTTTCTGTTAGTTTATCTTGTCCTTTATGTTTTACTTAAATGTCTGGCCATTACTTTTTTTCATTTAAATTCAATTTAGTCGACATATAGTGTATTATTAGTTTCAGGGGTAGAACTTACTGATTCTTCAGCTGCATATATCATCCAGTCTCATTCCATTACATGCCCTCCTTAATGCCCATCACCCGGTTACCCCATCCCCCCACCCACCTCCTCTTTCTGGCCACCTTCGATGGTGCACACATGCCTGAGAATGAGAGGACAGGAGAGCTGCCTGAGACTCACTCCCGTGTAGGAAGGCTGAGAACTGCGCTTTATGACAAGCAGGGGAGAAAGAGCCGTTCTGTTTGGAAATTCTAAACACCAGACACAGGAATAGTCCTCATTCATTCCATTTCTCCGAGGTAAGGAGAAGAGGAAGAGGGAGAAGCAGACTCCCCGCTGAGCAGGGAGCCAGGCATGGAGCTCAATCTCAGGACCCTGGGATTACAACCTGAGACAAAGGCAGACGCTTAACCAAGTCACCCAGGGATCCCTAAGCCACCAACTGTCTTGCATGGCTTTGGGGAGGATCCTAGCATCCAGGCCCTTTGCACGCAGGGATGGGATGGGAGAGTTGAGTGAGGGTTCAGCTCAGCAGCTCACTGCTATCATGAGGGCAGTGGTGGCAAAAACATTGAGAACACCAGCGTAAACAACTCCGTGATTATTTTGGTTCTTTTGGCTTTCACGGTTACCCTCTGGAAAGGACTATTTTGCCAAGAAATCTTCCTTTCAGCAAGGAAAGGTAAATCTCAGCAAGAGCTATAATCTCTGGAATTTTGCTTTAGGGCTGGTCAATGTCCTAAGGCACAAGGCCCTTTGTCTTCCATAAACTCACAGCTCAGAAAACACTTCTCAATGCTCATCTTAGGAATGTGAGCAAGGGTGGGGGCGGGGGGGCGGGGGGGGGGGGGGAATGTGAGCAAGGCACAAAGATGTGATGAATACCAATGCCACATTTTTAATTTTTGAAAACTGGGTCAGTCACAGATCTGAATAGCACTGAAACACAGCTGCTTTCAATTTTTTTTTCTGACAACACGGTCTAATTATAAACCACAAGAACAAGTAAATCAGAAGTCTGTGCTTGATTACAATACGAGCAGGTGAATTTTGTGTTAACTGCATGGTTCCAGTTCAGAGTGGAGGTCGTCTCCAGTTTGACTTAGAAACACAGAGCCCTAAATCCCCAGTTTGCGATTTGCAATCTGCATAACATGGTGGCGTGTTGCGCCACCATCCCAGCATGGAGGCAAGGTCACTGGGTCTGCTTGTCTCACTGACAAGGGGACAACGGTTTCCCTCCAGGATGCCACATCCCTTCACCCCATTTTCTGGGCCTTACGGCAGTCAATGCTGCCAACATGTGAAGGGGCAGATGGAGAAAGAGATCTTGCCAAAGCCTCCAAAGTAAAGGCACTCACTCCAAACCAGATGCTCAGGGGCCACCCCGATTCTGCAGGTGGTGGCTAGTGTACTCCAGGCGGCAGCACGAGGGACAGTGGTCCCTGCTTCAGCTCCCGCCTCACGGTTCCTCCTCCTTCCAGTTCTCCTCAGCCATTTCCCTCCATCTCCCCCCATTTTCCCCACATCTTCCTCTTCTGTGGTGACAGTGAGTGCCGCCCCCACCCTCTTCTCCTCCGACTTCAGCTTGTGGCCATGGATGTGGTCTTTGTGAGCAGGAAAACCTGCAAGGCTGCAGACCAAACTTTCTGTCTGGAGCAGTGTTTATAGCATGGGGAGGTGGGTGACTCATGTTGACCATAAAGTCCAGGAGCGGGGATGGGAGCTACCGTGAGGGATGATATGAACAGGTTTGACGATCTTAGTGGTACTGTAGGACATGGGGAGGGATTTTGCTTTGAGAATTCCTGCCTGAGTCAACTTTTTGGATCAATTGGACCATTTCTAGCTCAGAAAGAGGGACTCCTGCTATGTCTGCTATTGCTATTTCCTTGGACACCTGTGAGTGTCCACACTACCCCAAGTGCATGTCTTTAGTTCTGTTCCTTTCATCACTGCTGCAAGGTAGGCACTTCTATCTGCATGCTATAAAAAAAGAAACTGAGGCTTCCAGAGGCTGATTACCTCACTCAAGACAGCCCTGAAAGCTAAGTAATAGAATAAGAATTTGATTATTAGTCATGTCTACTGGTAAACTAGGAAGAGACCACGTGGAAGGTCAGACCAATAGGCTGTCCAAACTAGAGTCTTTGTGACAATGGCACAAAGAAAGTATTGAAGAAGATCTGCTTGCACTTCCTTAGCCCACATGTTAGATGTGTGCCCACTACGTTCCTACCTACTTACACTTACCTACTAGGAAACTAACGTGGATTAGGTTTTGACTATATGCCAAGTACTCTGCAGGACACCTGACAGTTCATCTCATTTGCTTCTTATTGCCCTCTTATGAAATAAGAAATGTTTCTCCCACTCTTCTGATGATGAAGAAATTGACACGCAGAGTCATCACGTAACTGTTCTGAGGTCTGGCAAATGGTAGAGCCATGACTTGAATTCATCGTAACAAAATTCCAGAGCCTGCTCCATGTGGCTTCTGGGAACTGAAGCACATTTCTCTGGAAGCTATTCCAATGGCCCTTTTAGGGATCAGGATGAATCATTTTGTGACAAAGTATAAGAAAGTTCCATCTGGGAAGGTTCAGTGCAGATGCCCACTGGGCCTTCAGGATGACCTATTCAAATCCAAACTGAGAACTTGGATGATGTAATGGTGTCAGGGTCTAAAAACATCGAGAAAAGTTTCCATTTGCGTTTGTGAAAACCTGCGTCAGCTCATTACAGGGCAAGTGAAGCCAAAAGCAGGCAGACAGTGCAGTTTCTTGTGGTGGGACTTACCCACCTTCTGTAGCCCCAGCATAGGACCAAGCACATCACAATTATTTCCATTTGTTGAGTACCTGTTAGGGCCAGGTAACATTACAAGCTTCATCCCACTTAATCTCCACGACAGACCTGCAAAGTTGGGTAATCATTTCACCGATCCAGACTCTTAAGGCTCAGAGAAGTTAAGCAACTTGCCACTAATGAGTAGCCCACTGATACAATTAGGCTATCGGAGAAGACTTCTTAGAAGGTCATCCTGGAGGATGCACTGGAGGGAGGGAAAGATGAGAAAGACCTAATTAGCAGCAATAGGCAGTCATAGAGACAGTAAAGAGCATGGTCTTACTCACACCTAATTCAATAGCAATTTGGTGAGGGGGCGGGGTGGGGGGGGCAGAGAAAGGGTTCTCAAGTCTTTCCAAAGCATTTGACTTAGTTTCCATAGAAATAGTAGTTCAACTTTTTACACTCATATTTCACAGGCTTATACTTCATTTTATTAAATTATACCATGCGTGCCTAGAAAAAATTGAGTTCATTAACAAACATCATTGATTCTTGATCAACAGATCTAACTCTGTTGATGCAGTTAGCTTCCTCGTGCCATATTTCTCTTGCTTGTAAGTGGTATTGATCTATCTAAAAAGCTTGGTAAGTACTCAAATGTTTGAGTGCGGAAGTACACATGTGTGCCTTAGTTGACAACTTTTTCAGAAGTTAATCCTCTGAGTTGGTTCCATGAAAGTACATGAGAACTTCTCCTATACTGGGGTGGGGAGGTTTACTAGACAAAGACGCTTGCTATGGATCATAGTAAATCTCCCAGCTGAATACAGCTTTCTATTGCCTGGTCTTCCAATCAAAGGGGCCCTTGATCCTGGGGTACCTGACACAGATCTTAACCAAGAGCCTTATTCTCATGTTTGGCCTGAGGGCAGGAAGCCAAGCAAAAGCAAGTCCCTTCTCCTTCAACATTTGAATGGCTGCCACAAAAACAAATAAATAACATCCTTTTTATTCTCCCAAAAGAACACTTACCATGAGCTTTTTTAATCTCTCCCCCACCACCACAGATACATTCTCAGGAGTGTCAGGTTGCAAGGTATGCACAAATTGCAAGAGTATTGCTGGGAGCAAAATGGCATGCTCTCTGATGTTAGAGGACTCCCAGCATTGATTTCCTTTCCCAGTCACTGACAGCCAGTCACAAGCCTCCTAGATACTCTCCACCTCTAGTGGAAAAGCTGGAAGGTAAGGTCCTCGAGAGAAATAAGACAGAAAGAGCAAAGTCTTTGGAGGTAGAGATTAATGGACCAAATTCACACTTTGCCACTTAGCTGTGTGATCTGGGCAAGTCACTTAACTTCTCTGAGCCTCAGTTCCCTCAACTATACAATAAATAATCTTTGCTGCATCAAATCCTTCAAAAGACTTCATATGTTAAGGCCAAAATGCACCTAACATGTGGCTGGGCACATAGGAAGCATTTAATGAATGGTAGTCATAAGTATTGACTATTCTCAAAATAGCTCTGGCACTGACCCTTAGGGATAATGAGGCTCTAGAATGTAGTGGCTAAAAGCTAGGCTACCCTGGTTTAAATCCCAGATCTTCTGTTCCTAAACTGGATAAACTTGGGCAATTTCCTTAACTTCTCCGTACCTCATTTTCCCTATCTCATAAATGAAAAAAGTAACAGGACCTATCTCAAAGAGCTGTTGTAAGAATTAAATAAGTTGGTATACGCAACATGTTTAAAACAGTGCTAAGTCATCTACTACATTATTATTGTACCATAACTGTCTCTTTAACTACAAACACCTTGAAACAAAGGTTGTCTTTCCTTTCTGTAACTCCAGGATGTCAGAATGACTGCAACATCTTAATACATGTTAATGGAATGAGCTGAAGCATCTCATATGCCATGCTAATCAAGACTTTCCCTGGAAATTACATTAAAACCATCCAAAACAAGGGGCAGGAATGGGGGGTGGGAGGAAGGCTATTTACTATGGCTCATATTTATTTACTTCTTAAGATTCTATTTTTAAGTAACAGCTACACCCAACATGGGGCTTGAACTTACAACCCCAAGATCAAGAGTTGCATACTCTACTGACTGAGCCAGCCAGGCATCCCTGTTGCTCATATTTAAGTTCTCCAAGACTGAATCTTGCTTCAGGCACAGTTAAAACCAAATGTTGAAGGGAAAGCAGCCCTACCCAAACATAGATTTCTCCAAAGGAAAGAATTTTCTATTACAAGGAGGAGGGGAAAGAGTTGCTGGGCAGGCAAAAATGCTAGATGCCCTGACATGGGCCAAAAATGGTTGTCAGCATCACTAGTTCTTGACCATTCCAGACAATATGAATCAGTCCAGGGTTTTTTTTTTATTATTTTTAAAAAATATTTTATTTATTTATTTGACAGAGAGAGAGAGAGAGATCACAAGCAGGTAGAGAGACAGAGAGAAGGGGAAGCAGGGTCCCCGCTGAGCAGAGAGCCCGATGTAGGGCTCAATCCCAGGACCCTGGGATCATGACCCGAACCAAAGGCAGAGGCTTTAACCCACTGAGCCACCCAGGCACCCCGAATCAGTCCAGTTTTAATAGATCTTTTAGGGGGATTATCATAATCTTTCTAAGTAGCATAATTGTTCCAGATTTCAACTTCCTCACATGAAGTTCTTCCTTGAATCTAATCTAATCCAAATTCCTTGAGCTTCTTATTCAAGATGTTTTTCTTCTTGTTCTACTGTAGAAATTAAAAAGCAGCGAGGCAAATGCTTTACTCTACAATTCAGTCTGAAGACATTTTGAGTAAAAATGACTTTATCAATATGGTGCTACTGGAGTGGTGTGGCAAGAAGCCCAGTCCAGTGGGAAAGAAAACTGATACATTGATACTTTCTACCAGCCCCGGGTTCTGGAATGGAGAGTGGTCACAGACTTGGCTGTTATTGCATCCCTAATTCTTACAATCCTTCATCTAAAAAAAGGAAATTTCTTCTTTCTGCACCTAGCACCTTTACTCAAACAGGACAAACACAGAGGAAGTGTCAGAAGAGGGGGGATGAGGGGCAAGCTGTACAGAATCAGCAACTTGTTAAGTTCTTCCAAGTTTCACTTCAATCTTGAGATGTACTTACGGGACCAAAAATTATTCCTTAGTGAATCAGCAAAGATATCAAGTGTGATTCACTTTTTTTTTTTTTTTTTGGATGCAAAAGAACATTGCAAACTGCTCCGTACTCTGCTCAGCTTTGCTGAGGTGCCACCTCAGGTGTTCGCAAAAAGGAGATGTGAGAAAGAACTGTCACACCACCAGCAGCCCTTCCTTCCACCGAGGTCACATCATGCAAGGTGTGATCGCTGATGTCAGATGTGCCGGCGCTGCCCAGTGCACAATGACAAGCACAGCAAGTCAGTCTGTTTTGCAATAACTTTTTCCTCGTCTTTCCATCTACAAGAACGGGGCTGAATTGATTTCTATTTTGCCTGTCTCCATTGATTCTTTTTACTCTGGAAAATTTCCAAAAACACAAAAAACAAAATTAGAAAGAGTAGTATAAAAAGTACCCATTATCCAGATTCAGCAGCATTAGGATTTGACCACATCGCCTTTATCTATCCCTCTCCTTCTCCTGCGCAGTATTGTAAAGCAAATACCAGACCTCGTGTTATTTTGTCTCTAGGTATTTCATTTTGCATTTCTTAATATATACAAATATTTTCTTACATAACTATGCTGCCAGGAACATACTTAGCTACAGTAAATGCTCCTTGATATTACCTAATTCTCAGACCATTTTTAAAAGATTTTCTTTATTTATTTGACAGAGAGAGACACAGCAAAAGAGAGAACATGAGCAGGGGGAGTGGGAGAGGGAGACGTCTCCCACTGAGCAGGCAGCCTCATGTGGGGCTCTATCCCAGGACTCTGGGATCATGATCTGAGCAGAAGACAGACACTTCACGATTGAGCCACCCAGGCACTCCTAATTCTTAGACCATTTTCATAGTTCCCTGATACCTAAGAAATCTCTTCATTTTCATTGGTTTGTTAGAATCAGGATCCAGATGAGATCCATGCATTGCATTTGACGGTTATGTCTTTTGAGTGTTTTAAAATCTAGAATAGTCTCCTCACTTCTCCCAACCTCTTACTTCTTCATGCCATAGACTTGTTGATTATGCTAGTTCAGTGGTGCTAGAGAATATCTCATATTCTGGATTTATCCATTTACGTTCTGGTGGTCTCACTTAAACCTGAGCCTCTACCTCCTTTATTTCATGTGAAATGTAGGTTAGTTCTAAAAGCTTTATTGGCTTCAGGTTCTTCTTTTCCTAAAGGAGCACCTCAAGAAGCACATGTTGTCCGGCTGTCTCACTCTTACTGAATACTGATCTGTGGATTCAGGTGATGTCAGCCAGATCTCTCCACTGCAACTGTAAGCTTTTTTCATCTAATGTTTCATCTGTTACTAGCCTCTGCCTAATCAGTTATATCATCAGGATGGTAAAATGGTGATTTTTCTAATTCTGTCATTCCTTCCACTGCTACTAGCTGGGAAATCTCTGTGAAGAACTCTTCCTCATCAATAGCCCCAGGAGAGTTGTTTGGTCACCCTGAAATAGCCCCAAAAGAGTTGTTTGGTCACCCCAGGAGAGTTCTTTGATTGAATTGGAAGGGCAGCATAATGTTTACTCATTTAATTTAAATTGCCATTTTTCAGAGTAAGATTGAGACCTAGTTACCACCAATGGCATCCAATGAGTTTGTTAATTTGTTTTGGCACACCTCCTCCTCCTCCTCCTCTTCCTTCTCCTTGGTAAGCTTTTATATATTCTATGTATCTCAATCAGTAAATATCCCATGCTTGGTCAGTTGGAGCCCCATCATTGGGCTCTTGAGTCCTACTGATGCAACCCACCTGTCTTGGATCACATCATAGTTTTTGGCTCAGCAGGATGTTCCAGCCTCATCTTGTACAGGTACTGTCCCAGACTTGGACTCAGCCGTCCAAGAAATCCTGGTTCCTTCAAATGGGAAATGTCATTTAAGGACCACAATCGAGGCACTAGTGGTTGCTCATTGCCCATGGGTTTTTAATACTTCTAGGCCCTTCTGAAAAGTCCAGAAACAGGAGACATTTTTGAAAAAAATAAAAACCATATTTTTAATATCAAATTTTAATATTTCTACTATTTTTCTAATATTATATTTATGATTCAAATTTCATGTTAATATTTACATTAATGCCTTTGATTTCACATTTTTTCTCTCTTACACTGAAAATCTTGGCTCCTAACATTAACATAATTACTTATTACTATATGCAACACTATATAAAAAATAGTTTCAAAATACTAACACAAAGATTTCTACTAGCAATGTAACTATTGAATAAAGTGTTAGATTTCTTTGCCCTTAAAATACTTAACCACAATGTACATGGGACAAATATATTATATTGTAATATCACTTAAAATCACTTGAAGTAATTGTCTTCTCTGTGGAGCTACATCATTAATTTGATATACAGTTAGGTTCATTGTTTTCAGTTTGCTTTAAAATTGTAGGAATTGTCATTTTAAATTAATTTAATGTTTTTGTTTCATTTTGTTTTGTTTGAAAGATTTTATTTATTTATTTGAGAGAGAGAGCAGGAGAGGGGAGAAGGTCAGAGGGAGAAGCAGGCTCTCCGTGGAGCTGGGAGCCCAATGTGGGACTCAATCCCAGGACTCTGGGATCATGACCTGAGCCGAAGGTGGTTGGTTAACCAACTGAGCCACCCAGACACCCTAAATTTAATGTTTTAAATGTGTAAAACACATTTATATGATTCCAACGTAAAAAATACATAACAATTGTATTTGCAGAATCTCTTTTCCAATCTTGTCTCCTCCACTCTGTATTATGTTGAATTGTATGAAATTTCCAATAATTAACCATTTTACCGGCAAAAATGGTAATTTCTATGAAGAGTCATATGTAAATGGAGATATATATATATATCTTACAGAAAAGATAGCTACTATATGTATTAACTGCTGTATATATTATTCTCCATTTTGTTTTTTCACTTACTTATATTCTAGAGATCATTCCTCCACCTTCATTTTCAGTTGCATTATTTTCCATGTATGTAGGGATATACCATGAGTTTTCTTCAATCAAACTTCTATTACTGGACACCTGAATAGTTATAATCTTTTGTTACTAAAAATAATGGCTCCATGAATAACTTTGTATTTTTAATATTTTTAATATTTAATATTTTAACTCAGTCCATATTTTTTCATAATTAGATTTTATTTTTTAAATTTGTCCAAATATGGTGCAAGTGTTCTTTTCTTAGGGGGATCATAGGCAGGCTCCACACACAGAACAAAGCTCGACCTGGGGCTCTATCTCACAACCCTGAGATCATGACCTAAGTAGAAATCAAGACTCAGACATTTAACTGACTGACCCACCCAGGAGCCCCCTACCCAGTTCATATTTTAATCAGTAGGTGTAAGACCACCCTATCTCAAAGAGACCACCCCTGTCATACCTAGCCTAAATCATTCATTCTGGTAGACATTTGTCCTGGTCTTTGGTATCCAGCACCTTTGGAATACCCTCTTGATGTTAGCAGGATTTCCCCCTTTGTGTTCTGCCAAGTCAAAAGGAAGAATCATCATTCTCCTCCCATTCTTCAGCAAGGACATAGGTATGTGCCTTGTGCTCCTCCAGTCAGATGCACTGGTGTGGGACTCCTGTGAAAAAAGGGGTGGGAGGGGGACAAGACTGAAGAGTGCACTCCTCGGGGCGCCTGGGTGGCTCAGTGGGTTAAGGCCTCTGCCTTCAGCTCAGGTCATGATCCCGGGGTCCTGGGATCGAGCCCCACATCGGGCTCTCTGCTGGGCAGGGAGCCTGCTTCCCTTCCTCTCTCTGCCTCTCTCTGCCTACTTGTGATCTCTCTCTCTGTCAAATAAATAAATAAAATCTTTAAAAAAAAAAAAAAAAAAGAGTGCACTCCTCTTGCTGGTGTGGGTGACAGCAGAGTCATGTGCTTGGGGGGCCTGCTGGTCTTTAAGGTTGAGGTCCTGGTGGAGAAGAGGCTTGATGCCTTTGGCAGCGGTGGTGGCAGTCACACTGAGCTCCTGGCTGCTGGTAGTTGCTGACTGGTGATGGGCCAGAGC
Source organism: Mustela erminea (assembly GCF_009829155.1). Taxonomy (NCBI): domain Eukaryota; kingdom Metazoa; phylum Chordata; class Mammalia; order Carnivora; family Mustelidae; genus Mustela; species Mustela erminea. The sequence continues at coordinate 52,629,313 of NC_045622.1, read as the reverse complement.
TAGAGTTTCCTAGTCAGGTCAGGTATGCTGCAGAGTTCTGGGTGATTTTCTTGGAAGCATAACTCCAAGATTGTTTCCTCCAGTCTTCTCCACAATTCTACAAGCTACCCAATATTCTTGAATAAGCCCTTCTCTGCTTAATCTATCAGATCAACTTCTGCCACTTGTAGCCAGGAAATAATTCATGCAGCAGATGCTGGGAGTCAGGGTGTAAGTTATAGGTATCACAGGGGCCTGACCATCCTCTCACTTGCCCTTTTACTTCTCTGCCTTCATCCTAAGAGTGCTTGTAAATTCTGGGAGACAAGGGACTGTGGCATAATCAAAAGAACTAGGTTGGTAGGGGCTCAGGAGCTGTTCCACGGGAATCCCTTTGAAAATCATCATTCATAAATAGAGGGGGTTTTCCTAATCGATGGAGAAGAAGAGGTGGTAGGGATGAGTTTGGCAGAGATGCAGTATAGCTCCAGGGGTCCACAGGACAGAAGGATGTTGAGACCAACAGATAGAACAGAGGGTCTGAATGTAAAAATCTCACCCTCACCCTTAATGCTTCTCAAGTGAGTAATTGCAGCAGGAGATCCTGAGGGAAAAAACATAACTTTCAGATAATCTAGAAGATGGGATCTAGAGAATCAGAACTTCAGGTAATCTTGTGAGTGGACCCATCTGGACCCAGGGGCAGGCTAGACCAGGTCACATGTATTAAGGCTACAAACTTGTTATCTCTCATATATGGCAACTATCCCCCCTCCACCACCACCCCTTACCATTCTATGTTGTGTTTGTGGACCAAAAAATTCTAACTTAGCATATATTTAATTCTATTGATATTTTTCTTGTTGATATCTTCCACTGTTTTTCTGTTTAGATAACATTTTCCCTGGGGCACGGGGGTGGTTCAGTTGCTTGAGCAACTGCCTTCTCCTCAGGTCATGATCCTGGAGGTCAGGGATTAAGCCCTGGCATCCAGCTCCCTGCTCAGCAGGGGGTCTGTTTTCTCCCTCTGCTCTTCCCCCTCTCATGCTCTCTCTCTCTCTCTCATTCTCTCTCTCAAATAAAAAAAATCTTTAAAAAAAAATAGATAACATTTTTTTCCCTTTCCAAAAATACATTTAACATTATATTTTCTTAAATTCAGTTGGGTGTAAGATCACCTACATTCAATGCTTGGATAAAGCTGGCAGGCTAAAAACAACTAAGCAATATTAGACATATTTCACAAATTCAAAGAATGTTTTGTGGTAATAGGATACAACTCTTTACCTCAAAAATTGTCAGGGCTAGAAGAAAAAACAATGAAGGTGAACATGAAGCATGACACCTTTAAAGTGTTGTTTTCCAACTTTCCCTTCTGTTAAGAGCCTAAAGTTAAATAAATAACAAGCAAGGTGAAAGAAAGAGAGAAATGGAAAGAACGAGAAAGAGAGAGGAAGGAAGGAAGAGAAGGAAAGGAGGGAAGGAGGAAGAAAGGAAAAGAGGAACCCGTTGACTGAGAGAGACTTAGGAAACACCACTGATTACAAACGTGGACCTTATGCAGATGATGATTCCAATAAGCCAACTTAAAAAAGAGAGAGACGATTAGAATTTGAACACTGTAAATTTGATGATAATAAATAATTATCGGGGGGGGGGCACCTGGGTGGCTTAGTCATTTAAATAATTATCGGGGGGGGCACCTGGGTGGCTTAGTCATTTAAGTGTCTGACTCTTGATTTCAGCTCAAGTAATGATCTCAGAGTTGTGAGATGGAGCCCCAAGGGCTCTGTGCTCAGCATGCAGTCTGCCTGAGACCCTCTTCCTCTCCTTCTGCCCCTCCTATGCCCCCAAATAAATATTTTTAAAAAAAGAATAATTATTTTGTTAGTTGTAATAATTGTGGATTTATTTTTAAGATTTTGTTTATTTATTTGGCAGAGATCACAAGTAGGCAGAGAGGCAGGCAGAGAGAGAGGAAGGGAAGCAGGCTTCCTGCGGAGCAGAAAGTCCTATGCGGGGCTCGATCCCAGAACCCTGTGATCATGACCTGAGCCAAAGGTGGAGGCTTTAACCCACTGAGCCACCCAAGCACCCTGTGGATATGTTTTTAAACAAGTTCTTAACTTTTAGAGACACATGAAATGATATGATGTTTGGGATTTACTTCAAAACAATGCAATGGTATGGGAGAGACAAGTATAAATGAGACGATTATGAGTTGTTATTGTTGACATTGGGTGATGGGTACAGGAGGGTGTATTATACTATCCTTTCTACTCTTCCATACATTAATATTTGAACTTTCCCATGGTAAAAAATTTTAAAAGAAGATTAAAAAAATATATAGTGACAATGACATGACAGTAGGAATTGGTAAATATTCCCAGATGGGTGGTGAAGCTCCAGTTTCCCAGGGAGGCACACTGGGGACAGATCATGGCCTCACCTAAATTGGCTGCACCCTGCCTGCATGCCTGGGATTTCACAGCAGCAAATCTTAACAGAGCCTTCTGTGTGTCAAACCCAAGGAGAGAGAAAGGTTCTTCTGCTGGGATGCAGAAAGAGATGTGCAGGGTACCAGTTACAGAAATAGTATAATGAAATCATCACTCACAGAAAAAGTCCCTAAAGATTCATCTAATATAAACATTTCTCATTTCTGTAGTTTTAAAGAATACTCTTTTATTAAGAAAAGAATGAAACAATCTGACCATGTCACATTGCTGTTTAAAATGATCCACGAATTTTTTTTTTTCTAAGATTTTGTCAGAGAGAGAGAAAGCACAAGGTGGGGGGGAGCGGCAGGCAGGGGGAGAAGCAGGCTCCCCACTGAACAGGGAGCCCGATGCAGTGCTAGATTCCAGGACCCCAGGATCACCACCTGAGCCAAAGGCATACACTCAACTGAGTCACCCAGGCATCCCAATCCATGAATTTTTTTTTTAATATTTTATTTATTTATTTGACAGACAGAAACCACAAGTAGGCAGAGAGGCAGGCAGAGAGAGAGGGGGAAGCAGGCTCCCTGCTGAGCAGAGAGCCCGATGTGGGGCTTCATCCCAGCACCCTGGGATCATGACCTGAGAGGAAGGCACAGGCTTTAACATACTGAGCCACCCAGGCGCCCTGCCAATCCATGAATTTTTTAATTATCATCAGGAAAAATCTCCTTAGCCAGCCTACCTCACATCCAGACCCTGCCTCCTTCCCCAAGCTATCGCCCTCGCCCCGCAAGGACGACAAGACGCCCTGGTTCGGATGCATCTTAGCTCTCTGCTCTCTCTTTATTTCCGCAAGTCTACACACTTATATACGCTTACATGACCAATCAGCGAGCAGGGTACAGGAGGGAGCGAATCAGGCTGTGCACCTAAACGAACAACTTTGCTAGCAACCAATGCTGTTTACTTCCTCTTTGGGCGTTCCACTTAGTCTCACGAGGCAATCCTAACCTGGCAACTAGCCAGGCGCCATCTTTTAATGGCGGAGGCCGCCCTGGCCAGGGGCCTGCCTCCGACATCTCCCCCTTTTTTCTTTTATGGCAGGGATCGTGCCTGTCTTAGGTTGTCAGTGGCGGGGAATATCCTTACCCGTCATCAGACGGCAGATATCAATGATCTGCGTCCTGTCTTAGGTTGGTATATTTCCCCCACCAATCTTACCCGTCGTTGACTACCGATCCAGCATACTTAGCCACACTTGGGGGGATGTTCCAGCCTTGATGGCTAATAAGGCCTGCACCATGGCTTGCTGTTGCCTAGGTTGCTGTCTCCTCCAAATTTGCAGTTTCCTTACTAGCAGAATCAAGCCCACTACGAGGATTATCATCAGACCAATTATGCTAGCCCATTGTTTCGTAAAGGTTAACACATCTTGCAATGTTTTGATTATCTCTGGGAGGGTTGCAAGCTCAACTCTGGTGTTATTTATCCTTGTTATGCCTAGTAGCAGGTGCTGAGTATAGTTTTGGAATTCTGCAGACTAATTCCCCCGCAAGTATTGGGAGAGCTGTCAGGAGACATTCTGTAAGTCACTCATATTAGTATAGGCTATGGGAGTTACACAAATTGCCGGGAAGGGTACTATACATCCCAGTCCCAATAGGGCCCCCCATATGTCCACTTGTTCTTGAACCAAATCCACTCTCTGGTTGACTATCAGGATTTCTGCTTGCAGATGTGCATTGATCTGAGTCTATGTTTGAAGGGCAGCCGCTGTTCCTTCTGCAAGGTGTTCACAGCTTCCGCAGTGGGTATAGTTGCAGCAAGCGAGACTGCTGCTGCTGTGGCAGCTGCTGTAGATATAGCCAATGCTGTCACAACGGCGGCTGTGATACCAAAATCACTCTTCTTTCTGGATAGCACCACCGGTAACTTGTCCTCTGGAATGGAAACTGGGATTGGAACATGGGTAGGGATACGCATAATCACAGCCAGCTTGAAGGCCGTGACATTCCAGCACTGGGAAAGATAGCAATTCTTTGTGCAATTCAACATATCATTCAGCTCGCTAGCATTTGTTATGAGGGAAAGGGAACAGTGGCCAGACGCATATGGGAGTGGGCTGATAAGTAATATTATTGGGACAAGACACATTAACTGTTGTCTCAAAGATACTAGAGTCATTTTGTTTATAAGAACAGTTGCGGAATTTGCCACCATTTAACATGGACACTGCTGAGATATCAGTACATGCTCCTAGCAAGTTACAGACCTACCATGCATCAAAGGGAGAGGAGGAAATATGAGAGAAGAGTTAGTCACTGGTAAAGGATATAGCCATGCTTTAACCACTGCTCACAGCTCTCTGGCTTGAGTCTGCCACAGGAGGTGTAGCATCCCCAGAGTTATCATCAGCATCTTCAGCATCATGACTGGTGTTTGGAGGCAAGGCTGCACGCACCAGTCGCTCTGGGATCCAAATTGGAGCCTCCTTTTCCTGTGGAAAAACACATACAGACCCCCTACTCCATACTAACACTGTATCTGGTCCATTCCACTTTCCTGTGAGGATGTCCTTCCAAAGTACTAAAGGCTTAGGGGAAGCAGCAGCATCACTTGCATGTCTGTCTGCAGCTGATTTACTCATTTTGTCAACATTAAAAAATTCAAAATAAAGAGAATGGTGTTGAGCTTATCTTTAGGGGACCTGAAGGTGTCCCCTATTCCCCCTTTTTGTTTATAAAGCGCATTTTTTATTGTAAGATGCGCGCGCTCCACAACACCCTGTCCTTGTGGGTTATAGGGTATTCCATGTATCAAGTGAATGTCAAGTTGTTGTAGGAAGGCTTTAAAGGGTTGTGAGATGTAGCCTGGACCATTATCTGTCTTTAATTGGCGTGGCTTTCCCCATGCCGCGAAAGCCTGTAGGCAACGGGCAATAACATCTCTGGATTCCCCCCCACCCATGCACTGAGGTGAAAATTATTCCAGAGCAGGTATCTACAGAGACATGAACATATTTTAACTTTCCAAATTCTGAAACATGTGTGTCATCCATATGCCATATATGATTAGGGAACAAACCCTTAGGATTAACCCCCAAGGACGGTGCAGGTAGTAAGATCACGCAATTTCTGCAGGAGACTACTATGTCCCGTGCCTGTGCTTTTGTTATGTTAAATTTGAGGCGAAGAGTTAAAGCATCCTGTTTCTTCAAATCCTCCCCTAAGTGGTCCCATTGAGGTATGTTTAGCAAGCCTTCATCTAGGAACCATGGAGCCGCCTTTTCCACTGTATTCAAAAAGGCCCGAGCAGTTTTTGCTTTTAGTGGAGTTCCATTGGCTTTCAGCAGGTCTTCTAAAAAGACCCTTCCAACCACACTTTAGATACTTCAGATCCCATTATGAACACACAGACAACAGACGCGGAAGTTAAAGACTCGCCGCTAAACTCCAGCTCTAAGGCCGCCCCGCTTCTTATTGCGGACTCGCTAAATCCCGGCTCTAAGGCCGCCCCGCTTCTTATTGCGGACTCGCTAAATCCCGGCTCTAAGGCCGCCCCGCTTCTTATTGCGGACTTGTACAAGTTAATCCCGGCTCTAAGGCCGCCCCGCTTCTTATTGCGGACTCGCTAAATCCCAGCTCTAAGGCCGCCCCGCTTCTTATTGCGGACTTGTACAAGTTAATCCCGGCTCTAAGGCCGCCCCGCTTCTTATTGCGGACTCGCTAAATCCCAGCTCTAAGGCCGCCCCGCTTCTTATTGCGGACTTGTACAAGTTAATTCCGGCTCAAGGCCGCCCCGCTTCTTATTGCGGACTTGCTAAATCCCGGCTCTAAGGCCGCCCCGCTTCTTACTGCGGACTTGCTAAATCCCGGCTCTAAGGCCACCCCGCTTCTTATTGCGGACTTGCTAAATCCCGGCTCTAAGGCCGCCCTGCTTCTTATTGCGGACTTGTACAAGATTCCCACCACTTTGATCGTGGTCCCTTCCCCGCTTACCTGCGGTTTCGATAAGAAAATCCCGGCTCTATGGCCGCCCCGCTTCTTGTTGCGGTCTTGTACAAGTTTCCCACCACCTTTGTCGTGGTTTTACCCCGCTTACCTGCGGACTTCTCCCTTGCAAGGTTTTTCTATTTTTACTCCCCGCTTTACCGCGGAATTTCCACTTTTGAACATGGCTAATGTCCCCGCTTACCTGCGGACCTTTACTCCCTGCTTTCCTGCGGATTACCTCGCAAGATTCCTTTATTTAGTTCCCGGGTGCCGGCGCCATTTATCGCCCTCGCCCCGCAAGGACGACAAGACGCCCTGGTTCGGATGCATCTTAGCTCTCTGCTCTCTCTTTATTTCCGCAAGTCTACACACTTATATACGCTTACATGACCAATCAGCGAGCAGGGTACAGGAGGGAGCGAATCAGGCTGTGCACCTAAACGAACAACTTTGCTAGCAACCAATGCTGTTTACTTCCTCTTTGGGCGTTCCACTTAGTCTCATGAGGCAATCCTAACCTGGCAACTAGCCAGGCGCCATCTTTTAATGGCGGAGGCCGCCCTGGCCAGGGGCCTGCCTCCGACACCAAGCCTCATCTCCTGCCCCTCAAGCCCACACATGTTCAACTCCAGCCACAAGAAAGGACTTACAGTTCCCAGAACATGCTTCTCAGAGTTGATGTTCTCTTGGGTGAGTTTCAGTCATTCACTCAACAGCATTCATTGATCTATTCATCTGTCTCATCACTACCTGAACAGTCTTTTCCCCTCATGAGCTCATTCTTCTAGCCTCCTCTTACTTGTCGTGTTCTCTGAGAAATCATCTTCAAACCACTCAGACTGAAAGAGGTGCCCCTCTTCTATATTCTTTGTATACAGAAAGCAGCAAGGGAATCATGGGAAAAGGTCTTATTTCATCCCTCTCCCTGAGGGCAGAGATGGAATCCTTTTTAAGCATAGTATGTGGCTTAAGGCTTGAGTCGTATTAGAAAATCAATCAACACTTGTTGAATAAATGAGCAAATGAACGACTGAAGCTTGCCCACTAGATGTAAACCCACAAAGGCAAGAAATTTTGTTATTTTGTTCTTTTTTGTTCTACTTTATCCTTAGCAACCAGGACAGTACCTCGCACATTAAATACTTGTTGAAATAATTAAAGGTGTTTGTCAAAGAAAAATCAAGGTGATGTCAATGTTAAAACTCATGTACAAAGTGGCTATTTCCCATGGTCAGCCTGTCTGTGATGGGCAGCAGACTCTGACTCAGGGCTAAAAAAGAAATTAAATACAAAAAGTACTTTGGAGGCTAAATACAAATCCATATTTTTTAAATTAATAACATGGATCTTCAAACTCTCTCTAAGCCCAAGAGAAACCAGGACATTTATTTATTTGTTTTTACGTGCACTGTTTTAGAAATCACTATACTAAATGTTGATATGACTTCACTTAAAAAAAAAAGTTACGATTTTTGGAACTGAAGTAGATTCCCATCTGACACAGGTTTGCCAGTGTTGCCTGTGGGTCTAGAGAAACATGTGCAGCAATGGGGCAGCACATGATTTCCTACACCAGGAACAGCCAGAACCCTAGGAAATCATGAATGACATCACCCGTATTGATCTAATTTCTAAAAGACAATGGAATAATTTCTTCTTGCCCAAACCTTACTACAGCGGTTTGGACCAGCAATTCCATAGTGGGGTGAGGGGAGGGCTGCTCAGACAAAGGACAATTGTTGACCTCCCCAGAGCAGCAGGGTGGTTGACAAAGTGATCTTTCTTAGGAGTTCTGCCTGGGACTATTGTACACATCACAGGTGCTCTTACATAAGTAAGACTGAGTTGGATTTCATTTGGATTTCTTTTCTTCTTAAAACCATCTTTCTCTAGACTTGTCCTCCCTAAGTCACTAGAACAACAGAAGGGAAAAGTGAGAACTTGAACTTCCTGGGGAATTGAGCAGGATTTCCTTCCTCTTTCTTTACCCGTCCACCTTTTCATGGCTGCCATCCACTGGGACCTCTTTTGAGAGGAGCTTTTATTCCCTGCTTTCTTTCAGGCTCCTGCCTCACATAATCTTCACTGGCTTTTCACAAAGAAAACTAGGACTCCCATTTATTTTACCCAATCCACCGCTGCATTCAGCCTTGAAAACAGCATGCAGCGCATTATCCTCTCACAGAAACAAATAGCAGAATGGAGCCCGACTATTTTCCATGAGGCTGGTTTTTGCTAATCAAACACATTTATTCTCTGAAACATTTTCTGTGCCTGTTGAGAATAAGTGGTACCAGAAAGGACAGTATCTCTCAGCATACAACTTAGAAATATATAGATAATAGGTCCTAATGTGAAAATAAGTCAATAACTCGTGGAGGGACAATAAGACCATTTTGTATATGATCAAGATGGGTACACTATCGGTACCCTTGACCTAAAGGTTCTGTTATAGGAGTCCAACGCACAGGAATGCTCACGCACAGGAATGCTCACAGGGAACAAAAGCATATGAATGGCATTACTTAGTGAATCCCATGTATACACAGAGCCATGTGAACTGACAAAAAGAGACATACTGTATATTGAAAAGTGGAAAAAGGTCATTGTGGAACAATATGTAATATGTGATAATCCACACCATATGTATATGGATGCATGTTCTTTTACATATTTTCGGATAAAAAGGAAAAGCGTAGAAAGATAACCAACAACAAACTGTTAATGGTGGTTCCTTCCTCTGGAGAGTGAAATTGGGGAGTTCATTTTTTACTTCATCAGTTTTGGTATTATTCTTATAAAGTGCTTATTCTGAGCTGGGCAAGTGCTGGACACTTTATATATCATCTTACTTATTCCTCCAACTTTGCAAAGTTGGTAATATTATGCCTTGTTTACAGAAAACAGATTCTGAGAAGTGAGTAACTCGCTCTAGGTAACAAAGCTACTAAGTAGCAGAGCTGGGATTCAAGCCCAGGGCTTTCTGACTTCAAGACCCAAAATATTCCCATTGGTCCAACAATGCCATTTTTGTGATATAGTCCCGGTTCAGAAGATGGGCTTATTAACAACTGCCACATGGCTACTGTCACATGGCTGCTGAATGTTAAATTTTTTCTTTAATACATGAAAGGTGAAGGAATAATATAAAGAATCCATGTGCTCATTATCATCCAGAGGCACAAATTACTAATACTGTGTGTTATTGTTTCATCTATTCCCAACATATACTTTTTACTTTTTAGGAAGCCTTTTAATGCCAATTCAAGACATCATATCATCTCCCCATAAATACTTCAATCTCTAAAAATAAGAACTTAAAAAAAAAAAAGCCACAGTGATGTGATATCATTTTCACACAAAAATGTAACAGTCGGGCGCCTGGGTGGCTCAGTGGTTTAAGCCTCTGCCTTTGGCTCAGGTCATGATCTCGGTCGAGGGATCGAGTCCTGCATTGGGCTCTCTGCTTGGCAGGGAGCCTGCTTCCTCCTCTCTCTGCCTGCTTCTCTGCCTACTTGTGATCTCTCTCTGTCAAATAAATAAATGAAATCTTTAAAAAAGAAAGGGGGGGTAACAATCATTCCTTAATATTATTAAAACCTAATCTGTGTAAATTTTCCCAGATTGTCTCAGATGTATCTTTTTGTGGTTATGCAAATTCATGTCTCTTAAATCTTTGTTTCCTTGAATCTATAATTTCTCCCTTCCTTTTTCTTCATACAACTGGTATATTGCAGAAATGGAATAATTTGTCTTGTAGAATTTCCTATCTTCTTGACTTGATTTCTTACATTTTATGGTATCATTTAACATGCTTCTCTATCCTTTCTATTTCTCACAAACTGGTGATTAGAGATATTAAATTCAGGTTCAATTCTTTTGGCAAGAATTTTTCTTAAGTGGTGATGTTTACTTCCTACTGCACTTTATCAGGAGGCAATTTGTGTCTGGCTGGCCCATTTTTCATAATGCTAAGGCTAAACTCTGAGTTCCAGGGTGCCAGCCTCATACATAGATTATTAAATTCCTCATTGACCTTCCACCTAATAGTGTTAGCAGCCATCAGTGGTTTTTTCCTAGATCCGTTATTTCATTAGGGGCTTAAGGTCACTTAAAATTCTGTAAGACTTAGGGATTTTTTTCTAAAATTTATTTTAAATAAAATAAATAAATAAGATTTATTTATTTATTTTTATTTTAGAGAGAGAGAGCCTGAGTAGGAGGGGTAGAGGAAGAGGATGAGAAAGAAAGAATCTCAAGCCAACTCCACACTCAGTGCGGAGCCAACATGGAATTTTATCTCATGACCCTAAGATTGTGACCTGAGTGGAAACCAAGAGTCAGATGCTTAACCAACTGTGCCACCCAGGTGCCCCTAAGACTTAGGTTGTTTTTTTTGTTTTTTTTTAAGATTTTATTTATCTATTTGACAGACAAATCACAAGTAGGCAGAGAGGCAGAGAGAGAGAGGAGGAAGCCGAGCAGAGAGCCCGATGTGGGGCTCGATCCCAGGACCCCGGGACCACGACCCACGCCAAAGGCAGAGGCTTTAACCCACTGAGCCACCCAGGCACCCCGAGACTTAGGTATTTTTTTAACAAAAATCCTAAGATAGCAATCCTATGTCTTAGTTTTGGGGCAAGTTATTTTTAAAAGTCTTCTTTTATCTACTACCCATCATGGATTTTTTGTTTGTTTGTTTTTGTTTCTACAAAAGTAATTGAGTTTTTATTGTGTTTTATTTGAGATTTTTTGAGTAACTGAGTTTTGTTTTCCTGAGACTTCTGAAAACTACTAAGCCTCATGTGGGACCATTTTGTTACTTAGATTGACATTTTTATTAACCTGTTATTTAAGATTTTTATCTATGCTTCAATTCCTAGATAATTCATAAAAAGTAAAAAGAAAAAGATCTCCCATTCCTCTGTGACAAATATCACATTAAGCCATCTAACCACCTGGAGTCATTTTCAGTTTCACGCCCAGGATAAAGGTGGTTTCTGTCAGTGATCCCAAGTCCACTCTTACTCATTTCACATTTATTGTAGCTTCTGTCCTGCGCCAGGTTCTGAGGCTAAAGAGAGGAAAGGACCAGGTACTCTCCTCCAAGGGTTCACAATCTCCTACACCAATAAAATAGAGAAATGTCCCAAAGGTTCTTGGGGTACAGGGAAGAGGCACCCCAACTATGGAATCAGGGAAAGCTTCTTAAAGGAGATGTTGAGTTTTAGAGGATGAGTGGAAAGTACTAGGGGAAGGACATTCCAGGGAAAGAAAACCCACACAAAGGCATGGAAGCAGGAAAGAATAGGACTTTTCAGAGCGCTGCACAGGGTTTTGTATGGCTGGAGAGTGAGGTTTATAGGGAGGGGAGGCTGTGGTGGGGCAAGAGCAGGGCATGAAGTGCCTCGTCTGCCCTATGAAAAGAGTTAGGATGTCTCTGAAGGATTTTAAGCAGAAGAGTGACAGGATCTAATTTATGTTGTATATTTTTCCTCAAAATATTTTTTTCGGGGGCACCTGAGTGGCTCAGTTGGTTAAGTGACTCCCTTCAGCTTAGGTTAGGATCCTGGAGTCCCAGGATTGAGTCCTGCATGGGGCTCCCTGCTTAGCAGGGATTTGCTTCTTCCTCCGACCCTCCCCCCTCTCATGCTCTCTCTCTCCCTCTCTCATTCTGTCTCTCAAATAAATAAAATCTTTTTTAAAAAAAGAAAAAAATTATCAATTTTTTTTGATAATTTGAAGTCAAATTCACATAATATTAATCATTTTAAAATGAACAATGCAGTGGCATTTGGCACATTCATGTTATACAACCATTACTTTTGTCTTGCTCTAAAACATTTTCATTGCCCCAAAAAGGAAACCCATACCCATTAAGTGGACACTCCTGATTTCCCCCTCTCCTCAGCCCTGGCAACCACCAGTCAGCTTTCTACTTCTGTGGATTTACCTATCCCCTCAGTACATATTTATTTCTAAAAATTACACAAGTAATATGGTTTCATTACAGAAGAATCAGAATGTAGATGAGCAAAAGAGGAAAATAAATATCGCTCATAATCTTAGCATAAGATTATGCTTTTGTATTTTGTATTTTGTGATTCTTCTAAGCAGTTTTGTATTAACATTTGTATTTTGTGACCCTTCTAAGCAGCTTTTTCTTTTTTTTTTCTGCGTTTCCACACTCCTATCCTCCCCGTCTTTTACAGGATCCTCCAACCTTCTGGAGTAGCCCCAACTCTTGAGATATAAAAGAATTCTGCTCAAACCCCTATCTTAGGAATGGCATGAAACTCAAGTCCCTACCAACGTCCCTGAGGGTTCTGGGGTGTTTGAGAGACAGAGGCAGGGGTGTCCTCCCTTTAGCCACCTCTAGCTCTAATTTTCTGCCTAGATCCCTACCCTTCATTTCACCTCCTGGGCACATTGTCTCTTCTATACTTCCCCAACTCCCTCTCTCCCCAAAATATGGCCTAAACAAGGTGGTATGTTAGCAAATACTTTAAAGAAGATTTGGTGGCAACAGAGGATGGCTTACATTGACGCACAACTCAGAGAACAACTTGAAACTGAGTTTCAGAGCATTCTGAGTCCATTCCTTCTCCTCATAGGCTGTCTCTTCACCTGGAGCTACAACAGCATTAGTTTCAGGCTTCCCTCCCTCCCTATCTTTTTCGCTTTTCCCACTCAATCTCCTCTAACTCATTTCCATATTCCTATTTCCTTTTTTTTTTTTTTTAAGATTTTATTTATTTATTTGACAGAGAGAGATCACAAGTGGGCAGAGAGGCAGGCAGAGAGAGAGGAAGGGAAGCAGGCTCTCCGCTGAGCAGAGAGCCCGATGTGGGACTCGATCCCAGGACCCTGAGATCATGACCTGAACTGAAGGCAGCGGCTTAACCCACTGAGCCACCCAGGCACCCTTCCTATTCCCTTTTACACAAGGCAATCCAAGGCTCCTTTTGCATTGTTCCGAACTGCAAAATGATTCTAAGCTATTCTGCTAAATCAAAATTGTCCCTACCTATCAGAACTGTAGTGGCAGATTGTCCAACTCATAACTTGCCCCTACTGTCTGCATTTCCATCATTCTGTCTTATTTTCAACATCTTTCCTTAAATATTTTTTGTTTCCATTCTGCTACATCTTTTTTTAAAAAGATTTATCTATTTATTTGTGTGAGAGAGTGTGCACAAGCAGGAGGAGGGGCAGAGGGAGAAAGAGAGGGAGAGAAGCAGACTCTGCAGTCAAAATCAGGGGTCACACGACTCTGAGAACATGACCTGAGATCACAACCTGAGCTGAAATCAAGAGTCCAACACTTAACTGACTGAGCCTCCCAGGCCTCCTTCTACATCTTTTGAATTGGCTGCACACATGCCCTATTTTTGAACACTTAGGTTGTTTCGAATGCTTTATTATTATAGACAGTTCCATGTTATATAGTAAAGATTATTGAGGGAATATATATCCTTATTATACATATGGATATATGTCCTCAATTACTTCTTTGCTATACATTCCCAGTAGTAGCATTGCTAAACTAAAGAGTAAGTCATATCTAGTGGCTTTTGTATATATCCTCTAGAAGAACTCTGAGAATTGATATACCCAGTAATGTTTGAAAGTGCCTGAATCTATTAACCTTTGTAAATAGCACATATATTTATTCTTATTTTTTCTTTGTGATTTTAATTCACATTTCTTTGACTCATAGTGGAGTTGAACTTTTTTATGTTTATTAGCCATTTAAGTGTGTGTGTGTGTGTGTGTGTGTGTGTGTGTAAAATACCTTTTCTGGTCAACTGTATAGTTTCATTTTTCACTTATTGATTTGGATGGTCTTTGAATGTTAAGAATATGTGCCTTTGCTTAAGGATATTTCCCACAATATCATTTGCCTTTTAACTTAGTTTATGATGAATTTTGCAGTATAGAAGATTCGCCTTTTTATACAAACACATCTATTATCCTTTATGAGCTCTGTTCTTAGTTTCATGTTTAGAAAGTCATTTCTTACTTCAAAGTTTTGTTGATATTCAGCTGTATTTTCTTCTTCTTATTTTACAATTCTTAATCCTTCTGGAATTTATCTTTGTGCACTATGTGAGTTTGGGTTTGTTTTTCATGGTGATACACTTAACACTTCCCACTGATAGGAAGCACAGGCTTTTTCATGTATTCAATTTTTCTATGTCGTTAAGATATATTCCTGAACTGTGCTTTTTACCTACTAATGTTTTAATTATTCTGTCTTGCTGGTTTGTCTTGATATCTAGTAGGAAAAGGCTTTTGGGGTAATATTCTTTCTAAAAATATGCTTGACTTTCTTACTTTTTTCTTGTTTTCTTTTGTTTTTGGTTTGTTTTTTAAAGATTTTATTTATTTCTTTGACAGACAGAGATCACAAGTAGGCAGAGAGACAGGCAGAGAGAGAGGAGGAAGCAGCCTCCCCGCCGAGCAGAGAGCCCAAGACGGAGATCGATCCCAGTACCCCGAGACCATGACCTGAGCTGAAGGCAGAGGCCCAACCCACTGATCCACCCAGACACCCCCTCTTCTTTTGTTTTTGTTCAAAACATTTACTTTGCACCTTACACAAGACACCCTGAAGTTTGCATCAAGACTTGAGAGTTACCCCTTGGATCTACAGCCTGTATGTCCATCTCAACAGCATGATTCTGTGAGTTGGGGAGTCATGCAAACACAGGCAGGACTTTCTGAGGGAGAAAGGATGCACAGCAGGGGTGTATGCCAATCCTTTTTTAAGGAAAAGGCAGAGCATTCTGAGTCACTGAAAACTGGTGCAAAAGTTTTGCAAACTAAACTTAGTCACATTCTTTTAAAAAAAAAAATTCCAGATATTTTTATTGGGGTTTTGTTACATTTAGAGGCTTGGTCTGAGGAAAATTAATATCCTTATGATATTAAATCTTCCAACACAGTAATGTAGAATGTCTCACCTTTTATCCAAATATCCTAATAGATTCTGTGGTAAGGTTTGTATATACGCATATTTATCATTATATTTATTACTAGGCACTTTGATTTTTTTTATTACTTTTCTATATGGGTTCTTCATTTCTATTTTCTTTCTTAACTAATTATTGCTGATATATATTAATTTTTAAATATTTTTGTCATAATTGCCAAACTTTCTGAATGCTCTTGTTAGTTCTAACAGTTTTTCAAGCAACCATACATTCTTCAGATAATAATTTTATCTGTTCCTATCAAATATTTATACCTCCCTCATCTCCTTTTCTCATTATTGCATTGATTGGCATTTCCAGAACAAACTCAAATTAATGCCAATGATAGTCAAATTATTTTTTTAAAGATTTTATTTATTTAGTTGACAGAGAGAGCTCACAAGTAGACAGAGAGAGAGAGGAGGGAAGCAGGCTCCCTGCTGAGCAGAGAGCCCAATGTGGGACTTGATCCCAGGACCCTGGGATCATGACCTGAGCTGAAAGCAGAGGCTTCAACCCACTGAGCGACCCAGGCACCCAATAGTCAAATTATTAACTTTATTGGAAATGCTTCTAATGTTTTATTGGTAAGTATAATATTAGCAGTTGGTTTGAGAGCAATACTCCTTAACATATTAACATGTTAAGATTTTCTTTAATCAAAAATATATGTTGATTTTTATAAAAATTTTAACATTCTGTTAAGATAATCATATGCTTTTTCTCCTTGACACCACTGATCAATACATATATTCTACACTGATGCCATGAAGTATGTAAATAGGTACTTTTACCATTGAATTTTTCTTTTACCATTGAACTTTCTAAGCCCTTTTTGGTCATGGTGATTTGCCTGTTAAAATTATAATTGCAGGTTTAGTTTGGAAAATGGATTGGAAGGAGGCAAGGACAAAGGTAGAGGGAATATTTAGGAGGACTGTTGAGTTTGATGTCCTGAGTGGAACACCCAGGCAGAGACAAGTAAGTCATCATCTACATGGATCTGGAACAGAAAGACATGGGTTGCAAATATCAACTTGGTGATTATCAGTGCATAAAAGATAGTTAAGTGTAGAGCATGAGAATACAAGAAGGCTGAAAATGGAAGCAAGAAGAATGACTCATTTTAAGAGATGGGAGAAAGAAGAAGTGGGCTGTGTCTGGCACACAACATTATTCCCCTTGACTACTTCCTTCTTTCCAGAGGCACCATTCACCTGCTGGGCTGCTGCCTCTGCTGAATCCCCCGGAGTCAGAGAGGAAGCCCCAGGCCTCATGACCTACACACCGTCACATCTATATTGGTTTCTCCTCACTCTCAGATAAGATTATATGCCATATCACAGGATATGAAATCTTGCTTCTCCAGGTGGTGTCAATGGCCAGGTAATGAACCACAGAAGTCACACAACAGGGGCACATGGGTGGCTCAGTCTGCTGAGTGTCTGACTTTGGCTCAGGTCATGATCTCAGGGTCCTGGAATCAGGTCCTGTGTCAGGCTCCCTACTCAGCAGGGAATCTTCTTCTCCCTCTCCCTCTCCCTCTGTGATTTCTCCCTCTCTTTCAAATGAATAAATAAAAATCTTATTAAAAAAATAGAAAAGAAAAGTCACACAGAAGGACAGGAGAGTTAGCTTCCTGTGGGGCTTGACAAATGGGAAATGAGAGAGGGAAGTGAGGTAGACAGACACATTTTTCTAATTTTCCCCTTCTACAGACTATTTCAAGGTTGGGATTCCTCCCTATGGCCATAACAGAGAACCTCTGTGGCTCGAAGGAATCTACCTAAGTCACCTGTTATTTCTCATCATGGCTTGTTGAGAGTAGTGCCAGAGTGTTAACACTTCTACTGCACTGCTTGGCTTTTTTTACTGTTACATTCCTGAGCTTGTACCTATCCCCCCTCACACACACACACACACAAAAGAATCAGCACTTTAATATTGACCCCAAGTGCTATAATCTAGAGAATTTGCGCTAAGACACAGATGCTAAATTGGTAAACTGAATAGAAGAAAGACTATTTAAATCAACTCTTCATTTGGACTTGGATCTTTAGAGTATGTGTTCTATTTTTCTGAGATTTCAACATGATGTAATTAGAAAGGGAATAAAAAGGAGGGCACTGTAAAGGCATGAATAGTGATTAGATTTGAGAAAGAGCAGAACCAGGTAGAGAACTGTCAAATTAGAAGATGAAAAGAATATTAAACATTAATATTAGAGCAGCTATTGAGTTCACATATTACCCTAGGTTAGGTTTTTGAAAGAACACAGCAATCCGGTTTAATTTATTAAGTCACTATCAAAAGTACTAGCAACATCTAGCAAAAACTGTCATCCACAAGTTTGCTTTGCTACAACAGAAAGGTTACAACAAATAGCCTTTATCTATTGGCCTTTGTCATGAGGAGGGCAATGTCCTGGGCTTTATGGAAGTGGGGCAGTTGCTGGGGGAAGACTTCTCAGACTAGTAAGACTTATATGTGCCCTGAAGATGATATGGTCTCAGAGGTGTACGTACAATGAAGTACACAGATCATTATTATACAAGGTCATATAACACTTAAGAGTACAAATAAAATTCTAAGAAGATCAAAGGAGGGAGAGATTATGCTAGTGGAAAATAATCAGGAAACAGTTCATTGAGAGAGGCAGTGCATTTGTTAGACCTAATTTTAATAGTTACCATGGGGGAAGGATAGGCAGACTGTAAGAGCAAAAAAACAGACACAGAGGTAGGAAATAACACTATAATTATAGAATGATAGACCTTGACAGATTTGAGTGATATATCTAAAAACTTTGAGAATCCCCAAATAGTCATAAACCACTATATCATACATCTTCCCCCACAAAATGCATACATAATACTGAATATGTAGATAAAAAGCCAACATGTGATGTGGAAGATGGACTATCAGCTAGGCCTGCATACCAACTAAATGATTGCTTCTTCAAGTCCATATCCAAGTGCACAGGATGCAAATTTGGATCTCGGCAAAATGACACATGAGTGTCTTTTACCCAGGGACAATCAACCTTGAATGTTAAATCCATAAATATCAACAGCCCACTGAAGTTCCATCTGGCTGGAGTGTTCAGCATGAATCAACCCAGAAAAGAGTTCTGCATTTTATCATTTTATCATTTGTTTGCAATTTCTTAATATTTTTTATATTTTGATGAAGCTCATTTCATAAGCATATCTTGTGTTTCATCTTCTTCTCTTCTATCTAAACTCTTACCTAACATCAGGAGAAAATTGATCCTCAAGAAGCATAACTAGAGTGGTCCAACCCCTCAGCAAGACTTGTAGACCACTGGGGACCATCAGAAGAGTGGCCTATGGTAGCTCCTCTGTCCATCCTGGGTCTGGGAACATGGCCAGACAGAAATCTTAGTGGTAATCAAGGCCCTACAGTATAGGCTGGAAAAAACTCTACCTTTGATCATATCCCAGTGTCCCTCTTCTGACAACCTTTAAGATGAAGAAGAGAAAAGGGATTGCAGGAAGATATAATTAAGATCACACTTGTGCACATGCACATACATGCATACACTCACACACAAACCAAAACCAAATGAACAAATAGTGGTCTCCATCGTTTGGCTTGCTGCCAGAAATAGCAGGCACGGAAAGAACTAGAAGCAGTTTCCAAGAACAACCTGTTCCACAGAGCAAAGTCCTGAAGAGTTAACTGACTCACAGAAGCTTAAATAGGCTTTCAGAACCTTCAAATGAGGGCTCCAGTCAGCAGGCGCATGGATCAGGACATGAAGAACTTGAGAAGAAACAAACACCAATTAAACTCATGGCCATTATCCTGTGATACCAATATTGCAAATCTGATTTTGACCCAAAACGTCTATAACCAAGAAGAAAATGTCCTACTGACTACAAAAATATTTCCCTGTCCCCTGTTATAACACATTGAATGGATACAACAAAAAAAGCTAAAGCCATGCTTCAGTGGATTGCTTAAATAATGAATTAAAGGGAGAAAGAGCATTTCTTGTCAGTAATCCCTGAACTTCATTTCTAAAGGCCTTAATATATAATGAAATTTGATAGACCATTAGACAGCAATTAAATGGGACCATTAGGAAAGCTTCATAGAAACATGATTCTTAAATAAGGTTGAGTGAAAAAAAATCAAAATATAAAACATCTGAAATTACAATAATAGCCTATATTTATTAAGTATTTACAACTGAAATACATACACATATACACATGGATATGAATTAGAATGGAAGTAGTTGTATTAGGATATGAGATTTGGGGTAATCTTTATTTTCTTGAAAATTTTATTTGATATTATCACAACAATTTATCAATTAAGTATAATCAAAGAACTAATTCTAGAGGAAAAACCGATGAATACCCAAATTACTGCTATTGATTTTCGATATGCTTTGTCATGCATTCAAGTTTATAATGGAAAAGTATTGACAGGAAATTTTACTTCTATAGGAAACAACAATAAAGCAGTCACTTTGCAAACTTAAATTTTAAAAAATACAACAGAGAAAATAAGGGGTTTAGGTTTGAAAGCTTAAAAAGAAAACTTAATTTAAAACAGTGTTTAGGGGGCACCTGGGTGGCTCAGTCAGTTAAGTGTCTAACTCTTGATTTCAGCTCGGGTTATGATCTCAGGGTTGTGAGATTGAGCCCGGGGTTGGGTATGCTCAGTCATTCTGCTTGAGATTCTCTCTCTCCCTCTTCTTCTGTCCTTACCCCCTGCTTGTATATGCCTTCTCCTCTTTCATTAAATAAATAAATAAATAAATAAATAAATAAAATCTTAAAAAATAAAAACATAAAACAGTATTCAGGGGCACTTGGCTGGCTCCATTCCTAGAGCATGTGACTCTTGATCTCGGGGCTGTGAGTTTGAACTCCACATTGGGCATAGAGAGTACCTAAAAAATAAAAAAATAAAAGTGTTCATTTCAGACTCGCAACAGGAAGGGACCATGATGTTGCTTCAGCTGTCCTAGGGATTCCCATGTGGGCCCACAGTGTGGCAGTTTTGTTGTTGGGGGCTCTGTATCCCTGGACTCCAGGTCCACCACTTACTAGTTGTAGTTGTTTAGTAAAGTTACTTAAGCTATCTAAGCCTTAGCTTCCTCCTTTTTAAAATGGAAATGTGGGCAACCCATCTCAAAAGATAGTGGTAAATCTTCAACAATATAAAGCAGGTAAAGCAAGCATCTAATACCTTGCAGTTCATATTCAGTAAATTCTAGTTCTCTTATCTCTCCATTCTCTTTTCAAAAATCCTCCATATAAAAGTGGATTTACCTGTGACTGAGTTATCATCAGGTTATTAATAACACCATTTGCCACTTATTAACTGCCTAATAGGAGGCTCATTACCTGGCACACAGTAGGCTCCCAGTAAATATATGCTTAATAAATGGCTGTTTGGCAGGCTGCCTGATGAATGAAAAACCTATTTTTTGAGGAGAGTGGGTTTGACTAAGCAAAGACCAGGCTATTGGGGAGACCTAGCGAAGAACAGAGTGAAAAGGGGGTTTTCTGACTTCCTAGGTCTTTGGACTGTGCTAGAAAGAGTCACCCTCTCCATCTCTGGGTCTGAGAGGACAGCACCCTTCCAGAGGTGCTCTCTTGCTCACTTGCCTCCTTCCCTGATGCTCTGAGGGTGGATCTTTGTGGAACACCTGCCTCGGCTGTTAACAGGCCTTCCACATGCCCAGGCCCAGATGCAACGCATGGGCTGTTGCCATTTAATCTCCTTGGACAGTAGGTAGAAGCTATCGGGAGGCAGTTTCACATAAAACCAGTAAGCCAGCATTCCAATAAAGCTGTCCAAACATGGAAGAGGCTTCTTCATTACCGACCCCTGGGCTGAGAGGAATGTTCCTACAGTGTTGTTATGTTGGAGAGGGAATTCTAGCTTTAGCTTAATGGTTACAGAGAGAAAAAAAAACTCCTTATAGCCTGAGATTTTGATTTCATTCTACTCTTGCAGTCTTAAAACTTGGCTTTCTACTGACACCTAGAGACTTACTTGTAAATGTTTCTACAAATTCAAGCCTGAGGAAATCTCCATTCTTAGTTCAAATTTTCAACTCCTCTTGGGCCTCTGGGTGTTTCCCTTCTGCAGATACTCCCAGTGGAGTCTCACAAAAGACTAAATATTAATAACATCACAATCACTGTGTCTTTTTTGTTTTTAAGATTTTAAGTAATCTCTTCACCCAATGTGGGGCTCAAACTCACAACCCCAAAATCCAGAGTTGCATGCTCTACCGACTGAGCCAGCCAGGCACCCTGTAATCACTGTATCTTGACACAGCTACAGGACCAGTGCAGAAACACAGGTAGATCCCTCTCCGGTTCAACCTCATAGAGAAGGAAACAGGTCATACACATGACACAATAAATTACCATATGAGGTAGACCCTGCCAAATAGCTAATGTGGGTGATTAGAGTGTCGGGAAAGTTAAATCAATAAAAATAACTCTGTGGTCTGGGGTGAAAAAGCTTTTGCAGAATGAGTTGAAACTAGAGCTGGTTCTTGATGGAGAAATTACCTAGGAAGTTAAGGTGGGGTGGGAACAGGTGGCAGTGAGTGTAGTGAAAGAGATTTGTTGGCATCCAGTGAACATTTATCAAATCCTGGCTTCTCTTCACTAGTCACAACTTCAACTAGTTCCTTGAAGTCTCTGAACGTCAGCCTCCTCCTCCTCTAATGAGGACACTCATGCCTTCCTTGAAAGCTTGCTATATGGATTGAGATAACATACACTTTGGCTTGCTCTTGTTTGGCACATAAGCACCCCAATGGCAGCTTGTATTGCTGTGGATATACCACAGGGGTGGACCTGGTGTGTTCAAGGAATAGGACATGAGACAATTTGCAGCAGTGTTCGTCAGGAAGCACAGGAAGTGAGTCTGAGGTGGTGTTATGTGCTGGAGAGAACCCAAGTTGAAGTCAGGAGAACTTGGTTGGAGTTCTTCATCTCATTTTACCAGACAAGTCACTTCCTTCCTCAGGGCCTCTCTTTCCCATCTGTACAATGAGGATGTTGGTCTAGCTAAGTATTTCTTTTTTCTTTTTTTTTTTTAAAGATTTTATTTATTTATTTGACAGAGAGAGATCACAAGTAGGTAGAGAGGCAGGCAGAGAGAGAGAGGGGGAAGCAGGCTCCCCGCTGAGCAGAGACCCCCGATATGGGACTTGATCCCAGGACCCTGAGATCATGACCCGAGCTGAAGGCAGTGGCTTAACCCACTGAGCCACCCAGGCGCCCCTAGATAAGTATTTCTTTACCCTGGCTGCATACTGGAATCATCTAGAGAATTTTTTTTAACTTCTAATGACCATGCCTCACTCCAGACCACCTAAATCAGAATTTCTGGGATTGAAGATCGAGAGAGCAGAAAAAAAAAATTTTTTTATTGAGATATAATTATTTACATATTTAGTGCATACAATTTGATGAATTTGGACATATGCATACAATGAAGACATTATCACCACAATCAAGGTAATAAACATATCCATCTAAAAGTTGGTGTCCCATTTCTGTGGAGATCTAACCTCTACATTTTTAAATGCACAATACTGTGCTATTAACTATATGCACTATGTACAAAAGATCTCCAGAATTTATTCAGCTAGCATAATTGAAATTTGACACCCACTGAACAACAATTCCCTATTTCCTTCTCCCCCAGCCCCTGGTAACCGACATTCTGTTCTCTGCTTCCAATCATTTGACTAGTTTAGATACCTCATAAAAGGGGAATCAGAGTATTTGTCCTTCTGAGACTGGCTTATTTCACTTATAATGCCCTCCAAGTTCATCCATGTTGTCACAAATAATAGGATTTCCTTCTCTTTTTTTTAAAGATTTTTTAAAAATGTATTTATTTGACAGAGATCACAGTTAGGCAGACAGGTAGGCAGAGAGAGAGAGAGGAGGAAGCAGGCTCCTTGCTGAGCAGAGAGCCTGATGCGGGGCCCTGGGATCATGACCTGAACCCAATGCACAGGCTTTAACCCACTGAGCCACCCAGGCGCCCTGATTTCCTTCTTTTTTTTAAGGCTGAATACTATTCCATTGTATGTATATGCCACATTTTCTTTATCCATTCATCTGCTAATGGACATTTGGCTATTGTGAATAATTCTGCAATGAGCATGGGAGTGCAAATATCTTTTTGAGATCTTGATTTCAATTCCTTTGGATATATACCAAAAGTGGAATTGCTGGATCATATGGTAGTTCTATTTTTAATTTTTTGAGGAACCTCCATACTGTTTTCCAATTACATCCAATTACATTCCCACCAACAGTGTACAAGGCTTCCAATTTTTCATCATCTTCAATACTTACCTTTTGTTTTTGTAACAGCCATCTTAACAGGTGTTGAGATTTTAACTCATTATGGTTTTGATTTGCATTTTCCTGAAATGCAATGATTAGTGATGTTAAGTACTTTTTCATATGTATGTCTTCTTTGAAGAAATGTCTTCAAGTCCTTTGACCACTTTTTAATTGTGCTATTTGTTTTTCTTGGTATCAGGTTGGAGGAGTTTCATATGTATTTTAGACATTAACCCCTTATGAGATGAATGGTTTGCAAATATTTTCTCTTGTTCCATTCTGTGCCTTTCACTTTCGATTGCTTCTTTTATTGTGCACAAGCCCCCTTTAATTTGATGTGAATTCACTCATCTATGTTCACTTTTGTTGCCTCTGTTTTTGGTGTCATATCCCAGAAATAATTATCAAGGTCAATGTCAAGGTAACTGGGTGGCTCACTCAAACAACCCACTTACAGGGTCCTGAGATTGAGCCGTACATCCAGTTCTGCATTCAGGGAGAAATCTACTCAAGATTCTTTCTCCCTCACCCTCCTCCAATGACCTCTCCCATTCATGCTCTCTCTCCCTCTGCCTCTCTCTCTACACTAAATAAAATCTTGGGGCACCTGGGTGGCTCAGTGGGTTAAACCTCTGCCTTCGGCTTAGGTCATGATCTCAGGGTCCTGGGATCAAGCCCTGGATCAGGCTCTCTGCTCAGCTCTGTCAAACAGAGCTTTTATTTTTATTTAAAAATAAATAAATAAAATATTTTTTAAAAAAATATTTTATTTATTTATTTGTTTGTTTATTTATTTGATATCTATAGAAAGAGAGCCCAAGCAGTGGGGATTGGGGGGTAGGGTACAGAGGGAGAAGCAGGTTCTCTGCTGAGCACAGAGCCCAACAGGGGGCTGGATCCCAGGACCCTAGGATCATGACCTGAACTGAAGGTAGAATGCTTAACCAACTGAGCCACCCAGGCACCCCTAAATGAAATCTTTAAAAAAAAAAAAAAAAAAAAATCAGTGTCGGGATGCCTGGGCGGCTCAGTCGGTTAGGCCTCTGCCTTCAGCTCGGGTCATGATCCCAGGGTCAAGTCCCACATCGGGCTCCTTGTCCAGCAGGGAGCCTGCTCGCTCTCTGACAAATGAATAAATAAAATCTTTAAAAAAAACAAATCAATGTCAAGAAAATTTTCCCCCATGTTTTCTTCTAGGAGCTTCACAGTTTCAGGTCTTACAGTTTAAGTCTTTAATCCATTTTGAGTTGGTTGTTGTGTATGGTACAAGATAAGGATTTAGTTTCATTCTTTTCATGTGGATATCCAGTTTTCCAGTGAGATTTGTTAAAAGATTAGACAGTCCTTTCTACATTGTATATTGTCAGCACCCTTGCTGACAGTAAAGAAAGGCAAGGCAAGGCAGGATATCTTGATCCATATGCCAGCACCCATTTTCCCCTCTAGAATGCGATGGGGAAGTGGGTGGGGGGACACTAGCATCCCTCCTACAGGGCCTTTACAGCAGGTGGTAATCATAGCGATTTCATTCAAGGAACATCTCCAGTTGCTTTGATACCAGGAACCTCTGACATATCCTGCAAGGGTCACCACCCAGGAGTTGGGGAGGAATTTTGGTAATGGACCTTCTCTACTTTTCTAGGAACATGGCGTCTTCTTTTTCAGTCCCCAAGGACTCTCTCTTGTGATGCTTTTTATCCCACTGAAATTAATTCAGACCACCAGATCTAAGAAAGAAAAAATACACCTTTGTAAAACTTCCTGGCCTCAGTACTCTATAGGAGATGAGGAAAAATGGCCCGTTGATGGTTAATTAAGCTTTAATACAATCTACAGTTAGATCTCTGCAAGAAACAGGGCAAATGGACTGAGGTACCCTATGTCCAGGCTTTCACGGCCCTAACTCAGGATCCAGACCTGAGGACCTCTTGCAGAGGTGTCTTACCACCAGTCAAGCTAATAAACTCCCTCTGGATACACTGAATGACGATTGTCTAAATAGGTCCATTCATCCTAATAAAACTGAACCACAAGAAGAATCATTCACTGGCTGATACAAACAAAAAGGACACTGGCTCTGTTACTATCCTTCCCCCTCATAAGCCCAAAGACCTCTCCGCTGTCAGCTCAGCTGGATTTACCAGAAGTGGAACTCCATATCTCCTAGGACCTCCACCTAAATTTGGACTGCATCCTTTTAGGGAGGCTGCTAATAGAGAAATGGGCACAATTAGGGTCCATGTCCTGTTCTCCATGGCAGATCTGGTGGTTCAGAGAAAATGATAATTAGGACAATAGTCCAAAAACCTTTCTCAATTTATTGAGGCCTTTCAAAAATTATCTGTTATGTTTGATTTGGCCTGGCAAGATATATGCATCATATTAACTCATTGTTGTACCTCTGAGGAAAAGAGTCATACCTGGGCAGGGGCTCAAGAGTTTGCTGACAAACTGGCAATGAGAGATTTGTAACATTATCTTATAGAAAGACTGGTGTCAAAAACACCAAGCCACATGGCATTACCAAGACAGGAGACAGGGAAGGGAAAGACAACACCATATGATAACTTGTTTAATAGATGGAATGAAAAATGGATTCTCTACACCTGTAAACTTTGATAAAATTCAGGAAGTTTCTCAAGAAGCTGATGAGAGGGCGCCTGGGTGGCTCAGTGGGTTAAGCCGCTGCCTTCGGCTCAGGTCATGATCTCAGGGTCCTGGGATCGAGTCCCGCATCGGGCTCTCTGCTTGGCGGGGAGCCTGCTTCCTCCTCTCTCTCTCTCTGCCTGCCTCTCTGCCTACTTGTGATGTCTCTCTGTCAAATAAATAAATAAAAATTCTTTAAAAAAAAAAAAAGAAGAAGAAGCTGATGAGAATCCAACTTCAGATTCTGAGAATCCATTTCAGGGTCGTTTAACAGAAACCATCTGTAAATATACAACCTTACTAAGGGAACAACTATACCAAACATGCATTTTCTTTTTTTTTCATTTTTTGAAAAAATAACAATAAATGTATTATTTGTTTCAAAGGTACATGTCTGTGATTCATCAGTCTTACACAATTCACTGAACACACATTTTATAATGTCCAGTAGGCACTGGACATCTGCCAAAAACTGACTAAAATGGCCTTAGGTCCTCAAGCTCCCAGCCAGTGCCTACTAGAGGTAGAAGCTCCTGGAGTCTTTAATTACAGAGATGTGGGCTTAGAGCAAGAAAAGGACCAGAGAGCTAAACTCAGGGTAGGATATAGGCTTAAATACTAGCTGCCACTATTATAGATCCCTCCACTATTATAGATCCCCCAAAACACCAGATTAACCAGGAGTCAAAGAAAAAAAAAAAAACAGAATCAGACAAAGAATCAGGTAAGTCCTGATGCTACAGTATGGCCAGATCAGACACTGGAACAAAGAATGTCCGAATAAAGGTTCTCCCCCAGGGCCACGTCCTGTCTATAGGAAAAAAAGGTGAGGGGGACATTGATAGAGAGACTGTTCTCATCTCCAAAGAAAGAAGAAGGCAGGAACTCACTCCCCCCACCCCCACCTCTGCCCCACCTAAGAGTAGAAACCAGAGGATCTGGTATGACAGAGCCCTGAGGCTGATCTGGCTCCATTTGACATCAAGATGACTGCACCCCACCCAGATGTCTATTGACAGATGAATGGATAAAGATGTAAGATAGATAGATAGGTAGACAGACAGACTTCTATCTATCTCACATCTTTATCCATTGTGTATATATATATATATATATACTATATATATATATATGTATAGTATATACATATATATATAGTATTCCATGGTATGTGGAGATACATATATATATATGTATCTCCATGGTATGTGTATATATATATATATATATATATGTATCTCCACATACCATGGAATACTATTCAGCCAGCAAAAATGAAGTCTTGCCATTCAGAATGATGTGAATAGAACTAGAGGGTATTATGCTAAGTGAAATAAGTCAGAAAAAGACAATTATCATATGATCTCACTCATATGATAATTTAAGAATATAAAAAACAAAACTGAGGATAATAGGGGAGGGAAGGGAAAAATAAAACAAGACGAAATCAGAGAGGGAGACAAACCATAAGAGACTCTTTTTTTTTTTTTAAAGATTTTGATTATTTATTTGACAGAGATCACAAGTAGGCAGAGAGGCAGGTGGAGGTGGGGGCAGGCTCCCTGCTGAGCAGAAAGCCTGATATGGGACTTGATCCCTGGACCCTGAAATCATGACCTGAGCCAAAGGCAGAGGCTTAAACTGAGCCACCCAGGTACCCCTTAAGAGACTATTAATCATAGGAAATAAACTGAGGGTTGCTAGAGGGGAGGTGGGCAGGGGGATGGACATTAAGGAGGGCACATGATGTAATGAGCACTGGGTATTATATAAGACTGATGAATCCCTAAACTCTACCTCTGAAACTAATAATATACTATACGTTAATTAACTGAATTTAAATTAAAAAAAAAAAGATAAAAAAAGATTAAAAAATACAAAACCCATGGCTGCGCCCTGGGTTACCCCGGATGAGGAAGGTAAGTTTATTAATTTTATTTTTCTTTTTTTAAGTTCTTTTTTTTAAGATTTTATTTATTTATTTGACAGACAGAGATCACAAGTAGGCAGAGAGGCAGGCAGAGAGAGAGGAGAGAGGAGGAAGCAGACTCCCTATTGAGCAGGGAGCCCGATGCGGGGCTCGATCCCAGGACTCTGGGATCATGACCTGAGCCAAAAGCAGAGGCTTTAACCGACTGAGCCACCCAGGCGCCCCTAATTTTCTTACTGATACTGGAGACATTTACTCTGTTCTTAGTCAGCACGCCAGTCCTACTTGTCTTTCTAGCATACAATTGTTGGCATAGAAGGAGAAACAAAATGTGCCATCAGACAACGCCTTTGACTTGTAAATATAAAAGTAAGTTGGTTACTCAAGTTTTCTAGTCCTTCCATCCTCTCCTACTCCATTGCCTGGATGAGACTTAATGTATAAACTAGGAAGCAGATTTGTTCTTACTTAAGAAGACAGCTTGTTCTCTTTAACATCTTAGGAATTAAAACCTTACCCTCATATCTCTTCTAATATCTGGAAGAAAGTAAATTCACAGGTCTAGGATTGTGATGTCCCAGGTCAGGTTCTTAAAGCCCAGCCAGTTAAAGTAACCTTAAAGAACAGGGCCACTATACCTCATAAAAGACAATACTTAAAACCTGAGGCAGTGGTGCCTGGGTGGCTCAGTGGGTTAAGCATCTGCCTTCAGCTCAGGTCATGATCCCAGGGTCCTGGAATCGAGCCCCGCATCGGGCTCCCTGCTCACCAGGGAGCCTGCTTCTCCCTCTTCCTCTGTTTGTGCTCTCTGTCAAATAAATAAATAAAATTAAAAAAAAAAAAAAAACAACCTGAGGCAAAGGCTGGGTCACAAACACTTACTGCCAACTTTCTCAAACATGGTATTTTATTTGTTTTTTAAAGATTTTATTTATTTATTTGAGAGAACATGAGCAGGAGGGAATGGTAGAGGGAGCCTGACACAGGGCTTGATCCCAGGACCCTGAGAACATGACTTGAGCTAAAGGCAGACGTTTAACCAACTGAGTCACCCAGACACCCCAACACGGTATTTTTTTTTTTAAGATTTTTATTTATTTATTTGACAGAGAGAAATCACAAGTAGTCGGAGAGGCAGGCAGAGAGAGAGAGAGAGAAGCAGGCTCCCTGCTGAGCAGAGAGCCCGATGCAGGACTCGATCCCAGGACCCTGAGATCATGACCTGAGCCAAAGGCAGCGGCTTAACCCACTGAGCCACCCAGGCGCCCAACATGGTATTTTAAAGCCTTGTCAATAACCTTACAATACTCCAATTTTACCATTAAAAAAGCCAAATGGAGAATATAGATGGTACAAGATTTAAGAGCTACAAATGAGGCAGTGGTGCTTACTCATCCCATAGTGCCAAATCCATACACTATTCTCCCTCAGGCCCCTGGTGATGCCACCTGGTTTACAGTACTTGATTTCAAGGATGCCTTCTTCTGCTTCCCTCCAAGTGAGGAAACACAGCCACTATGTGCTTTTGAATGGGTCTCACCTTCAAGCCCACAGGTTGCTCCAATAACCTGGACAGTCTTGTCGCAGGGACTTAGAGACAGTTCTTACTTGTTTGGGGCTTAACTTAGCAAAGACCTCTGTGATATATCCTTGCCTCAGGAGACTATAATTTGATATGAGGATGACATTTTAATCTGCAGTCCCACAAAAGAAATGTCTGATAGTAATTCTGTAACTTAATTTCTTGGCAGACAGAAGGTATCCTATGTCTCCCAAAAAAGCACATGTATCTAGACAACAACTACAATATTTGGGATAGGAACTAACACCAGGACACCATACGCTGTCTACTGACAGGAAAAAGGTATATTAGATCTTGGGCCTCCAGCTACAAAGAAACAACTTCATACTTCCCTAAGTATGGCAGGCTTTTGCCGCCTATGGATTCCTGGGTTTGGGCTTTTAGCCAAGTCATTATATGTCTCAATCAAAAGCCCTTATGAAGAACCTTTGCTCTGGACTAAAGCCCAGCAGACAGGTTTTCAAACATTAAAAACTAAACTTTCATCAGCCGTGGCTTTGGCTTTACCAAATTTAGAAAAAAAACTTTCACTTTCTATGTAGCAGAAAAACAGGGATAAGCTTTGGGAATTCTTACCCAAAAGTTAGGAAACGAAACAAGGCCAGAGGGCCAAACAAGGCCAAAGTCACTTGATAATGTAACTCAAGGATGGCTGGCTTGCCTTCAAGCAGTGGCTGCCATAGCCTTCCTGGTAGAAGAGGCTTCAAAACTTACTATGGGGCAATCCTTAACAGTAATGACTCCACATTAAGTTCAAACTGCCTTAGAGACTAAAGACCACCAATGGATGATGGGAGGCTAACTTACTAGATACCAGGCTATACTTTTAGATATACTTGAAATAATACTTAAATCTGTCAAACTTCAAACCCAGCTACCCTTATGCCTGGACTTGACCATGATGGATCTATGTTAAAACATAACTGTTCAGAAATTATTGACCTTGTTTATTCTAGCAAACCAGATTTAAAAGATTCCCCTAATAGGGCACCTGGGTGGCTCTGTCACTTAAGTTTCTAACTCTTGATTTTGGCTCAGGTCATGATCTCAGGGTTGTGAGATCAAGTCCCGAGTTGGGATCCACGCTGGGTATGTAGCCTGCTTAAGATTTTCCCTCTCCCTTTGCCCTCTACCCTCTCTCTCCCTCTCTAAAATAAATAAATAAATAAAAATAAAATATTCCCCTATTGAAAATGCAAATGAAAATTGGTTTACTGATGGCAGCAGCTTCATGGGTAAGGGAAAAAGAAAAGCCAGATATGCTATAGTTAATTTCATTAAGACCAATGAGGCAAAAGCCCTTCCAATAAATATTTCTGCTCAAAAGGCTGAATTAAGGGGCACCTGGGTGGCTCAGTTGGTTAAGCCTCTGCCTTCAGCTTGGGTCATGATCCCACGGTCCAGGGATCAAGCCCCACATCGGGCTCTCTGCTCAGCAGGGAGCCTGCTTCCTCCTCTCTCTGCCTCTCTGCCTACTTGTGATTTCTGTTTGTCAAATAAATAAATAAAATCTTAAAAAAAAAAAAAAGGCTGAATTAATAGCATTGACCTGTGCTCTTCAATTGGTAAAAGTCTCAAAAATTAGTATTTATACTGACTCCAAATATGCTTTCCTGGTACTACACGCCCACAGGGCAATTTGGAAAGAAAAGGGATTATAATCAAGCCACAATTCCCTAATCAAATATTGGCCTGAAATAATTACTCTCCTGGAGGCAGTACACCTACCTAAGGAGGTGGCTGTAATCCTCCTCAGAGGACATCAAAAGGACATGATTTGAGAATCTAAAGGAAATAATCTGGCAGAATGTGCAGCCAAGCAGGAAGCACAGGATAAACAAATATTAAGCCTTACAGCTATCTTAATTCCAATAAAGTCCATAACTCTACTCTATTCAGACCAAGAAATTCATATAGCCTAGGAATGAGGATATTTTAAAAATAAACAGGACTAGCTTGTTAATGACAAGAGAAAATCTTTATACTCCAAATTAACCAATGGAAGGTAATATAGGGTTTACGCCAGGCTACTCATTTGGGCAAAAATGCCTTAGAACATTTAATTAAAATATTTACTTATGTATATTTAATACACTTGATGGAGTAAATTCAACAGCTACAATAAAATAGATCTGCCGATCCTGTAGTTCGTGCATAAGTAAATCCGGAAGGTGCAATCTGCCCTCCTCCACTTCTAAAACGAGTCCTAAGGTGTGGAACATATACAGAAGAGGACTGGCAGCTTGATTTCACACAGATGCCTCCTTGCAAAGTCTATAAATTCCTTCTAGTGTTGGTTGATACTTTCACTGGATGAATCGAGGCCTTTCCTTGTAAAATGGAAAAAGCCATGGAAGTAATCGAAGTTCTGTCATGAGAAATTATTCCTAGGTTTGGCCTTCCACAATCTCTTTAAGTGACAATGGCTCTTCTTTTACTGTACAAATAATTCAACAAATAGCATAGGTTTAAAATTAAATATTTTCTACACTCAGCCTGGCATCCACAATCCTCTGGAAAGGCATAGAAAGCTAATCATATCTTAAAATGATACCTTACTAAACTTAGTCTAGAGATGCAGGTAATTGGGTTACTTTCTCACCAAAAGGACTTCTCAGAATGAGAACTGCTCCAAAACAACCTCTAAGATCCAGCCCTTTTCCGTTATTAGACGGAAAGCCATTTCTTACACTGGATCTATTATTAGATAAAGATTATAATGCCCTATTAAATTATTCCCTTGAGGCTGATTTAATTCATAAGTAACTTAATAAATACACTGATCACATGCTCCCCAAACCTGACTCAACTATAACTGAGAGTCTACCCCATGTAAGTCCTGGAAACATGGTTTATTTTTAAAAAATGGAAATCAAATACGGTGGGGAACTTAAATCCAAAATGGAAAGGTCCATATCAGGTCGTTTTATGTACTCCCACTGCAGTAAAATTAGAAGGGCATTCTTCCTGGACTCATATATATAAAATAAAACCTGTTACCTCCTTCACAGGAAACCCATGACCAAACCAAAGTGCCTTCTTACTCCTATGAACCTGTAGAAGATCTCAAACTCCTCTTCAAATGACAATGAAGGCTGTATATTTTCTTTTTGTTCTCTGTTCACCTGTCTTAACTAACAATTCCTTCTTACAATGGGCACGTTATGCTGATCTTCAAAATCAAACAGCTTGCTTGATATGTAGAATTTTGCCCATATCAAGTACATCTGGGTTACCCTGGTGGGCTTCCCCTTTACAAGGTACTAACTGGCGCTCTATATACTTATATTTCAGAAATAATATATAATTATATCCTGATTTGTGCTAAATCTATCACTAACCAGGATGTTTCTCCTTGGCTATATGAGCAATATGACATGGATTTGCCAGGACATAATCAGACTTTTTCACACCCTCAAACTACTAAAATATTAATTGACTTTATAAACCCATAAATTGATGCCCAATAATGAGTGCCTAAGTTCCCAGATTATCAAAAAAATGTCACAGGGCTACTAAAGATATGAATACTCAAATTAGGCTTTATAATGATATGGCTGGTTAGGTTCCTGGCTTAGGGGAGGACTATGGTCAACTATTAAGGGTCTCTTTCATTCTTGCAGCCGTTTTAATTCCAATATGCTGTGTTCTTCATTGATTTTTTTGCTTGGTGCCAAGACTCCACCACTACAATAACTGCACATCGACAGATGATCCTTTCTACTCAAGGAGATTCACAGATGTTGTCTACCTTAGATTCGCCTACCTCTGCCTTTGGTAACTCTTACATCTCTAACTGACCAATGTTAACTCACAGGTAGGGACAGCTCTATTTAGGAGAAAGAAGTTACAGAAGATAAAACCTTCCATCCTCAACAACCTTAAAGATTTAAGGATCAAATGTTTCAGCAGGGGGAAATGAGGAGAACAAAAGCAAGAAAAATGTAGTTTAAGTTAAATCTCCTTACAGCATGCAGCCCACTGATACCTGAGACATGAAGAATGTGACATTTCTCAAGGAGTTCACGGCTGCCTTAATGCCTTAATGTTTATATTTCATTAAAGCCTAAAAGTAACCTTAACTTGACAATAGCTACATTTTCAAGGTCCTGTAAGACCCTGCTTTCGGCATACAAAAATTCCTTAGAAACCTACATCATCTCCACCTCTCCTCTCTCCACAAAACTTAAAATATAGGCGCACCTGGATGGGCTCAGTGGGTTAGAGCCTCTTCCTTCGGCTCAGGTCGTGATCTCAGGGTCTTGGGACCAAGACCCGCATCGGGCTCTCTGCTCAGTGGGGAGCCTGCTTCCTCCTCTCTCTCTGCCTGCCTCTCTGCCTACTTGTGATCTCTGTCTAATAAATAAATAAAATCTTTTTAAAAAAATTAAAATATATAATCAGTCACCCCTCACTCTTACACTTACAGCTCTTGCTGCCCATAGGTCCTATCCCTGTGCTATAATAGAACCACCTTTTTGCACCAAAAATGTCTCAAGAATTCTTTCTTAGCCATTTGCTCAAGAGCCCAACTTCAAGTCACATCAATTTCATCAATGGATACTATGTATTAAGTGGTAAATGTCAAGCATTCACTAAGAGCTTTTTGTGAGCTATTTAATATTTACAATAAACCTAAGGGGTAGAAATTTTACAGTCGAAGAAATAAGTTCAGGGGCACCTGGGTGGCTCAGTGGGTTAAAGCCTCTGCCTTCCGCTCAGGTCATGATCCCAGGGTCCTGGGATTGAGCCCCAAGTCAGGCTTTCTGCTCAGTGGGGAGCCTGCTTCCTCCTCTCCCTGTCTACCTCTCCACCTACTTGAGATCTCTGTTCGTCAAATAAATAAAATCTTTTTTAAAAAGAAAGAAAGAAAGAAGAAAGAAGTTCAGAAGGATTTTTATTTGCCCAATACCATGTAGCTAAGTATCAAAGCTAGAATTTTAACACATATCTCTCTGATGTCCCGAATGGAAACTTGACCGCTACATTCTGCTATTGCCCATAACTCCCACACAGCATTGGAAATCATTCTTTTATCCAGGCTTACCTGAGGCAAATGTAAGATCCTAATGCTTATGAACAGATATATTTCTGTGAACTTAGGGGCTTTTACTCTATTTCTCGACAAGTATTTCTGGGCAAGATGGGTCAGTTTCTTAATATGGGTTATAACTGACATATTACATTTTATTCAATATTTTTATACTGAAACAGTTGTCTATGAAACATAAGTGGTTCCCAAACCAACCAGTAAGATGCTGCCATCTTGTGGCATTTTCTGTAAGGCCAGGTTTGTAATCCAAGAGTGAGGAGAACCCAATAAACAAAATTCTAACCCTGCCTCCCACTTTGCACTTCTTTTGTCTTCCTACCTGTAACATCAATTTGTTTCTCCAAATATAATATTAGGAGTTAATCAATACAGTAACGTAAGAGAATAGGTAAAACTGAAGATAAAATAATAAAGTTGCCCCTCTTACTATTTACTAGCAGTATGACACCTTGTCAACTAAATTTCTGGGCCTGAAATTTTCTTATCTATAAGATGGAGACAATGACATCCATCTCATATTGTTGCTCTAAAACCAAGTTAAAATATGTATGTAAAGACCCTGGCAAATTCTGGCCATTTGGTAAGTATTGGCTCCTTATTCCCTTCCCTTCTTTCCTGATCCTTTTCCTTTCCTCTATTTCTGGCCTCTTCTCACTAAAGATATCCTAGCCTTCTGTTCTCCACCCACTTCCCTGCGTGTCTTCCCCATTGTTCTTTCTGTTTCCTGACTTCACCCTCTCCCCGCCCCCTCACACACACTGAAAGGGGGTGTCGGCATTTACACACCTGGACACTTAGGTTGGTAAGGCAAGCCTTGGTAAGCCTCTCTACATTATCCTATATGGTTAACCACTCCTTTACTTCGGCATTTATGCTGTTGTGGGTATAGCAGTGCAAAACATCCCCTATTGGGTTTCACTGAGCAGTTTTCCCATTACTAACAGCATTCATTCTATGATCCTGTCAGAGACTGGTCCCCTCATATTCTGCTTATCCCTCATGCCTGATCCTTTTACACCTACCCTGGGGACCTGACACACATAGTGCAACTCTGTCTCTGAGCCCATTAACCCGTCCCCTTTACTCACTCTGCCCTACCCTCTGGTCTTCTTCCTTTTGCTGCTCCTTTTGTCTGAAAGGCTCTCCCAGGAAACCACATGGTTTGCTCACCTACTTCTACAATTTTCTCAAGTATCACTTTTTAGAAAAGGCTCCCTTGACATTCTTTATAACTATATAAAATAGCACAAACACACAAAACCCCAGTAACTGTTCATCTCTTTACCCTGCTTAGTTTTAATTTGTAAAGCCTCTTTCCACCCATCATGTTGCACTAGAGCAAAGGTGAAGGAGTTGGTAGTTTCTCCAAGTGTTCTTGTGTAGGAGGGCAAGGTTCACTTGTTTGGGTACTGGGTCCTCCACAGTGGATTGTTCCAGGAAACATTAAGTATGTTAGCTAGAGATAACACATTAACATAAAGCTGTGGAAACTTATTTTTCATTCTTGCTGCTCTTACTCCTCAGCACTTAGTCTATCTTCACCTTCATATACCTTAGGAATTCTGCTTCTTCAGGTTCAACTAATTTTGGTGTTTATCATTTAGGATAGGAATTCTAAACCCAGAGTTCATGGAAAGTCTTCAAATGGCCCAGGAACAACTTGAAATTATTGGCAAGATTTGGGGGTTATGTTTGTTTTCTGGGGCAAGGGTCTATGATATCGATCAAATGCAAGGAGTCTATGACTTCCCCACCTAAAAGATTAAAAACCACAGTGATGGGGATGACAGCTCATTCTCCCCTATCTTAATATGCGTAATGTTTAAACATTTTTTTTAATATCATTCTGTCTTTCTCAATAGCTTAAGCACCAAGAATAAATGGATAGTATGTATTCATTGCTGCATTACAGTGCCTAGTGTACCAGCTGGCACTTAACTAATTCTCAATAAATACTTGTTGGAGGTACAGAGACTCCATGGTGATAAAAGCCTATTAGTCATACTGTCTATAATCTTCATTGAACAAGTCTTGTTCTGGGGTTAAGGTCTGTCTTGATTGATTCAGTTGGATTTTGTTCACATCTAGAGATAAAGGATGAATTATCTTACTAAAAAAATGCAAATCTTGCTTTTTTTTAAAAACATATAAGAGCCAGTCATAATGCACACTGTAAGAGAAGCTGAGTAAAGATGAAAGAGCCAGTTGAGCCCCAAAAAGGGAAGAGTAAATAGGAAGCTAGGTGGAGTTAAATTCAGAAAGAGGTACTACATAACTAGAATTCAAAGAGTTGATAATCCTGATAAGAATCAGGTTTGTCCAGTTAAATGCAAAAGCAGAAATTTAGGCATATGTTCAAACCACCAGTCCCATCATTAAAGACAAAAGGAAGCTGAAAAACCAGTTGGTTGAGGTTTATATTTCTAACAGATTAGATATAATGAAAGGGATTTCTGGCACCTGTGTACTAACTTAGTTTTAACCTTTATATTTAAAAAAATACACTCTTTGACTCAGGTCATTAAATTACACTTAGGATGAGTATGTGTGTGCATATTTTATGTATTTTTATATCTTACATTTTATATTTAACAGATTTTAAAGAGGTTCATAGATATCTTAGCAATAAATCCTCTTGTGCTGTAGACCTCCTGATTTTTAGGCAACAGTATCCTTCATACTAAAAAACTGCGATAATATGCAAAACAGTAATTTTTTGGCTCTGCTTCCATTCATTCTGCAGGAAAGCCAAACTTCCTTATTTTTTCCTAAATGGTTTTGTGAACCCCCAAGTATACTTGCAAAATAGTTGTCTTCACCACCATTTTCTTCCTGCCTGCTCCAGCTCTACCTCTCAGTAGAAACCCCTCTGTTCTGTTGAGGCTTAAAGGGCAGATAGGCTTCATCTTCTTTTTTAATTACATTCCATTAGCCAACATACAGTACATCATTAGTTTTTGATGTAGTGCTCAGCGATTCATTAGTTGGATGTAACACCCAGTGCTCATCACAACACATGCCCTCCTTAGTACCCATCACCCTGTTACTCCATCCTTCCACCTCGCTCCCTTCTGTAACCCTGTTTGTTTCCCCAAAGTTCAGAATCTCTCATGGTTTGTCTCCCTCTCTGATTTCTTCCCATTCAGTTTTCTCTCCCTTCCCCTATGGTTCTCTGCACTATGCCTTATATTCCACATAGAAAGGCTTCTGCTAGCTGCCCCAAACACTCAGCAGTTGCTGGTGCCCACAGGTGCCTACCCCACTGTTATAGAGGTCCTGTGCTGATGGTTTTCACCAGTTCTTGTTGATGTGGGAAACAAAGGCAGAAGAAAAATTATTAAATTTCCTTACTACCTACAGCCCATTGACAAGTCCTTGAAACAGGCAGAGTGACATTCCTCTAGGGACTCAAATGCCTCGATGTTAATACTTTGTTAAGGGCAAAAGATAATCCTAGCCTAACCTTTCCCCACCACCCCCGCCCAGGATCCTGTAAATCTACTTTAACATATAAAAATTCCTTTGGAAATTTCCTTTCTAACTCACCCCCACAAAGATAAGTGTTGGTAATCATCCTGCAGGCATATGGCCCACCGATATACATCTGAAGGATCTTATGACTAATGTTTTATTAGATAGTCATAAATGACCTTTTCCCAACAATAGCTAGCCCCCTCAAGGTTCTGGAAACCTTGCTTCCAAAATTCCTTGGAGACCTACACTATCCCTAACCCCCTCCCAATTTGAAAGTATATATGTAATAGGCTACTCCTCATGACCCCGGTGCTGCTCTTTCTGCCCGTGGGTCCTATCCCCATGCTTTAATAAAATCACCGTTTTGCACCAAAGACATCTCAAGAATTCTTTCTTAGCCCTTGGCTTCGAACCCTAACGTCTTTCCTACATCATTGTCATTGCTAGAATCACCAGTGCCAACTCAGACTTTATTGAAATCTAGTGTTTACTGGTGTTTCAATTTAAGAAAAAAAAAATTAAATTAAATTAAAAAATAACAGCAACACCTATCCTATGTATGTGATATTATTTTTAGTAAATTTTTAATTTAACTTATAGATTAATATCCAAATATAGGAGGACCTGGCAGGCTCAGTCAATTAAACGTCTGCCCTTGGCTCAGGTCATGATCCCAGGGTCCTGGGACGGAGCCCTGTACTGGGCTTCCTGCTCAGCAGGAAGTCTGCTTCTTCCTCTGCCTCTGTCCCTTCCCACTACTCTCATGCTCCCTCTCAAATAAACAAATAAAATCTTTTTTTTTAAGTTATAGATTTACTGAAAAGTTGCAAACATAGTTCAGAGAGTTCCTACATGACCCACAGTTTTCCCTATTAACATCTTACATTACTATGAAACATGTCATAATTAATGAACCAATATTAGTATGTTACTGTTTTATTCATATTTCCCTAATTTTTATCTAAGGTCCTCTAGCTGTCCAAAGATTCCATCCAAGACACTACATTTATGATTTTTTAAGTGCACTTATTTAAGTAATCTCTTAATTTACAACCCCTAGATCAAGAGTCACATGCTTCTCCAACTGAGCCAGCCAGGTACCACAAAACACTACATTACATTTAGTCATCATATCTCCTTGGGCTCCTCTTGGCTATAAGTGTCTCAGACTTCTCTTTTATGACTTTGGCAGTTTTGAGGAGTATCAGTAACAACATTTTGTAGAATGTCCTTAAGTTGGGATTTCTCTGATGTTTTTCTCATGATTATATTGGGGCTATGTGTTTTGGAAAGAAAAAACCACAGAAGTGCCATTAACATTACACCCTATTGAGGGTATACACACTGTCAACATGACATCACTGCTGTTATTAACTTTGATCATCTAGCTAAAGTAGTGTTTGTCAGGATTCTCCACTGCAAAATTTCTCTTTCTCATCTTCCCACTACCACACTCTTTCTTTGAAAGACATCAATATGCATAGTCCACACTTAACAAAGAGCTGTGCTCAGCCTCCTTATTCAATTATCTATGTATAGAAGTATGGCTTTGAGGATATTTAAATCCTTGAATCAGCCTTTTCTCCAAGGAGCCCTGGTTCCTTTTACTAAAGAATGTAATTAGAAACCAAGATCTTAAAGGTGCTAGGAAAATTGGACAGCTATGTATAGAAGAATGAAACTCGACCATTCTCTTACACCATACACAAAGATAAACTCCAAATGGATAAAAGACCTCTGTGAGGCAGGAATCTGTCAAAATCCTAGAGGAGAACATAGGCAGTAACCTCTTCAACATCAGCCACAGCAACTTCTTTCAAGACATGTCTCCAAAGGCAAAGGAAACAAAAGTAAAAATGAACTTTTGGGACTTCATCAAGATAAAAAGCTTCTGCACAGTAAAGATAACAGTCAACAAAACAAAGAGGTAACCCACGGAATGGGAGAAGATATTTGCAAATGACACTACAAAGGGTTGATATCCAAGATCTATAAAGAACTCCTCAAACTCAATATCCAAAAAACAGATCATTATGTCAAAAAATGGGCAGAAGACATGAGCAGATACTTGTGCAAAGAAGACATACAAACGGCTAACAGACACATGGAAAAATGTTCATCATCATTAGCCATCAGGGAGATTCAAATCAAAACCACATTGAGGGGCGCCTGAGTGGCTCAGTGGGTTAAGCCTCTGCCTTCAGCTCGGGTCATGATCTCAGGTCCTGGGATCAAGCCCCGCATCGAGCTGTCTGCTTGGCAGGGAGCCTGCTTCCTCCTCTCTCTCTGCCTGCCTCTCTGCCTACTTGTGATCTCCATCTGTCAAATAAATAAATAAAATCTTAAAAAAAAAAAAGCCACATTGAGATACCACCTTACACCAGTTAGAATGGCCAAAATTAACAAGACAGGAAACAAGTGTTGGATAGGGTGGGGAGAAAGGGGAATCCTCTTACACTAGTAGTGGGAATGCAAGTTGGTGCAGCCACTTTGGAAAACAGTGTGGAGATTCCTTAAGAAATTAAAAATAGAGCTACCCTATGACCTTGCAATTGCACTACTGGGAGTTTGCCCCAAAGACACAGATGTAGTGAAAAGAAGGGCCATATGTACCCCAATGTTCATAGCAGCAATGGCCACAGTCACCAAACTGTGGAAAGAGCCAAGATGCTCTTCAACAGATGAATGGATAAAGAAGACATGGTCCATATATACAATGGAGTATTATGCCTCCATCAGAAAGGATGAATACCCAATTTTTGTATCAACATGGACAGGACTGGAGGAGCATATGCTGAGTGAAATAATTCAAGCAGAGAAAGTCAGTTATCATATGGTTTCACTTACTTATGGAGCATTAGGAATAACATGGAGGACATTAGGAGAAGGAAAGGAAAAGTGAATTAGGGGAAATCAGAGGGGGGTATGAAGCATAAGAGACTGTGGACTCTAAGAAACAAACTGAGGGTTTTGGAAGGGAGAGGAGTGGGGGTTGGGTGAGCCTGGTGGTAGGTATTAAGGAGGGCAACTATTGCATGGAGTACTGAGTGTGGTGCGTAAACAATGAATCTTGGAACACTGAAAAGACTGAATTAAAAACAAACAAAAAAGAAACCAAGATCTGGACACTAGGTGTGCTCATGGCTACTGAGTGTCCTACCTTCTAGGCCCTCCTAGTTGGCAGTCATTGATTTGTTGGAAAAGCCAAGTCATTTGTTCTGTAGAATGTCCCACATTCTGAATATGGCTGGTTGCTTTTATATGGTGTCATTTAACTTGTTCCTCTATTCCCTGCATTTCCTATAAACTAATAGTTAACGTTTAAATGTTTGATTAGAGGGGTACTTGGGTGGCTTAGTTGCTTTAGCATCTGCCTTTGGCACAGGCCATGATTCCAGATTCCTGGGATCCAACCCCATGACTCCCTGCTCAGTGGGGAGTCTGATTCTCCCTCTGCCCCCTCCCCCACTCATGCTCTCTCTCAAATAAAATTAAAAAAAAAATTATTAGATTTCGCTTCTTCTTTTTTTCCCCTTAGGCAAAATACTGTGAGTGTTGCTCTGTACTTGAGGCATATAATGTATAGCTAGCTGCTCCACTTTGGGTGATGCTAAAATTGGTTGATCGGTAGGCTTATATATTTACCATCAGTCTTCCACATTTTTATATCCATTAATTATTTATTAAATTTCATTAGGGGTTGCAAATTAGTGATTTTCTAAATCCATCATTCTTCTGCCTTTATCAACTGAATTTCCTCTGTAAAGAATTTTCCCTTAGTAATTATTTGGTCACTCTAAAATAAGTTTGTTTGTTTTTTTTTCCTGGCCAGAATACCTCTGTAATGCCTAGAAGCAAAGTGGTTAAAATTGGACCAAAGTTGCAGGGGAAGCCAGACTCTTATCTTCTCAACCTGTCTAAGAGTCTTTCTTTCTCATGAAGACACTGGTCTTGAGAACTGGAATTTTGAGATCTGGGTTTGCAAAATGCAGCTCTGTCACCCATATCAACAAACATTTTTGCTGAAGGAATTAAGAGATTAATTAGTGATTTCTTGTTTCTGAAAATAGAGATTGATTTATGTGATGTGACATATTAATTAAAGGTAATTAACTGGGTGTGTTCTGCTCTTGTTCTCTAATGGGAAAAAAGTCCAAAGTCTTTTTAATGACAATATATATTAAAATCTCTAATCATGCTCTAAAAAAAGTAAAATAAAATAAAATTCCTAATCAAAGTTCAAAAGACTGTTTTCTATATAGCTCGTTAGTTAAAGCGAATTCTCAGCAGAGCAGTAAATGAAATATATTCACATTCACAAGTGACTTTTAGCAAAGGGGAAAAATGAAAGGGTTACACCCACAGAATTGATTTAAAAGCAGCCTCTTTAGACAGCAGTGACTAAAACCTAGTTTTAATTTACTGTAAACTTTTGGTCAGGCACCAATACAGGAAAGAGGAAAGGGCTTCATTTCTGTACATAGTTTGTGAGTTTTGTACAAGTATTTATTTTCTAATTCAGAGAATGTCTATTGGCACCACAAAAAATGTGGAGTTATTAAGAGAACTTTCATTAGTTATAAAAGGACAATTAAGATTGGGGAGGAAAGCTGAAGAGAATCAACAAGAACACCTGCCAAATGCTCTATCGCTTGAAACTTGGGCTAATGATTCCCCTCATTTTTGTTCTCTCCCCCCTTCTCCCCAGCCCTAAGAAATGAGAACTCTTGGTCAACACAGTCTGGTGGAGGCAAAACAGAGGTGGAAGAGGACTGAGGCATTTAAGCCCTCCCCACACCCCAACACTAAAACCTGACACCTTTGGCATTAGCACAAAAGCAGGTTGGCTGCAAGGTCTGAGGAATCCCGGACATTCTCTCCCAGCCTCTCCACAGTGGGCAGCCCCAGATAGGTGAGCTGCTGGGGAGTGGGCTGCGGTGGCAAGCCACGGACTCTGGCATCATCAGATTTACAGCTAGCACTTACTGAACGCTTTTTATGAGCGGCTCTCTGTGCTAGTGTTTCATGCTTTTTAAAACAAATCGATGAGGTGGGGCATACAACCCACAACTGTTATGATATGTAAAGTTTTTCCAGGCGAGGTAGGCACAAGGCAAGATTTATTAAAGGCACTCTCCAGCGCAGTTTCAGGGCTCAGGAGAAGGGGAGCCAGGAAAACTGCCCCAGGAGGGCACCCTCGGGCAAGGTTCCACAATTCTAGAAAGCAGAGTGGCGGAAATCGTACCCAAGGCAGGGAGAAAGGTGCTTTTAAGGGGTCTCCAGGGGAGTTCAGGGGTCTTTTGGCAAGTTTCCCTTATTTAGATATTTTGCCTGCTCCTCGGGGTCCCATTGGTCCACAGGAGCCCAGAACGGGGGGGGGGGGGGGGGGTGTTCAGATTCCTGCTTGGGTCTTTGTTCTCCTGTCTGAGCTCAGGTTTTGTGGCGGGAACTTTTGCCATCTTAAGTAGCCCTTTCTTCCTGCCAGCCCAACATTCCGACCTTTTGCTTTATATAATGGTGCCAGGGGCCTTGACTCAGTTCTGGCTACTTCCTGCTGATGGGGGGGCGTCGTCATAGGGGTAGTCGGAAGTGGGCAGGCTAGAGTAGGGCTGAAGGAGGAGTTGATTGACGGACACTCGGACAAGTTCTTGTAGGCGACCCTGCAAGCATCAGAAAAGACAGGGAGCAACTGAGATTAGAAGGAGGATTATGCATACAGGTCCCGCCAGAGGGAGCAGCCAGGTTACCCAGG
The DNA here is from genome assembly GCF_009829155.1 of Mustela erminea. NCBI lineage: Eukaryota > Metazoa > Chordata > Mammalia > Carnivora > Mustelidae > Mustela > Mustela erminea. Next base: position 52,585,120 of record NC_045622.1, on the reverse strand, counting down.
TGTAGGGGTCCAGGCCCCAGAAAGACGTGTCTCGCCGCCATGCTTGAATCCGATCCCTGAGTTCTTTGATCCTGGAGGTAACTATACCTGATTGGTTAACAAAGTAACAACATTCTTCATTTAAGTATAGGCAGGTCCCCCCTTTTTTGGCGGTCAGAAGGTCTAAGGCCTGTTGGTTCTGCAGAGCTAAGGCCGCCAGGCTGGTAACTTGTATCTGTAGGGCTGTGAGGGAGTCAGCAATCCGTTCCATGTCATCATTCAGGGCTTGGGAGAGTTTGTAATAAAAGTCTATGGAAGTTCCTGTCCCCACTGTTCCGGTTGCCACCCCTGTGGCTACTCCTGCCCCTATTATGAATGGAAGGAAGGCAGCCCTTCCTCCAAGGTGTTGGGGGAATAGGATGGATTGCAACTGGGATTCAGAGTAGATGGTGGTAGAAGGAGATAGTAGAATGAATATACAGCCTAGGGAGTCATTAGTGGTCAGGCAACGATATGTTCCTTGAGGGCACGAGAGAAATATTCCGAGGGAGTACACTAAGGGAGGGAGGAGTTAGTGATGCTGGCAGCTGCCATGGTAAGGGGGGAGTACACATTAATAATAGGTGTGTTTCCCCCCGATAGGGCCAATATGAACCGTATTATTTGTGGTTGTAGAGTTAGGGAGTGGCCAGTCAATAGGGAGGGGTACCCCTACAATGTTGGAATGTGTTGAAAAAGAGAAACAGATCCAGCAGTCACTATCACCGTTCTTCGACACATTTCACCATAGGTTGTAACTAGAATTCAGGAGGGCCACTGTCAGTTGTTCGGTGGTAGGGAATTTTTGGATGCTACCGAGATTGATGCCCTTATAGACCGGGTCACTGGGGCTTGGAGTCGTTTAGTCAGGTCGATGACCGCTGTTTTAATGTGTTTGCGGCTAGCCTGGTCCTGGACCCCTCCCCCGTCAGAGAGACCAACACGACCCAGATAGGTCCAGCAAACTTTTCCAGACCTGGGGTAGATGTTGCAGGGGGCAATACCGCGTTTGGCTGTCACAAGGTCAGAAACCCAATAGGTTTTCTGGTCATACGTACAGGTTGTTGGTTTCTTTCCCCGGTAGCAGGTTGCAGGCATATAAGTAAAGGCTGAGAAATAGCGAAAGGTACCTGAACCCCTCATGCAGCTAGACTCACATGGGTCGGCCTGGTTTGTCTGGATTAGAAGGAATATGAGAAGGAGCCCTAACCAAGCGAAGTTTGGTGGTGCCTGCCATCTGGGAAGTCCAATCAGTCTCTGTGGGTGCCCGTTTGAGATTGTTGATATGTACCCATGCAGAGTGCCCCAACAGTTTCGCAGCAGATGGGGCGGTAAGGACGACCGTATGAGGCCCGGTCCACTGGGTTTGTAAGGAGCCTGGCCGCAAGCTTTTGAGGAGGACCTGGTCCCCAGGAGATAGATCTTGTAGACCCCCTTCGGAAGCATGGTTGCTTGGGGCTGGGATGACAGTGTTGGCGTGGGCCCTTAAGAGAGCTCCGAGGCCATAAAGTAATTAAAATGGGCTTAAGCCCGAAGGCCTGCTGGGTGTAGTCCGGAGTCTGGTGAGAGCCAGGGGCAGAAGTGTGGGCCAGGAAAGGCGGGTCTCTAGGGTAAGTTTGGTGAGTTGGACTTTGAGCAGCCCGTTGGCCTTTTCTACCTTACCTGATGACTGTGGGTGGTATGGGATGTGAAGTTTGCAGGTTATGTTGAGGCTCTTAGCTACCTGTTGGGTTACACTGGAGATGAAGGCGGTCCGTTGTCCGACTGGAGGGTCCGGGGCAATCTGAACCTCGGGATGATGTGCTCAATGAGTATTGTAGCCACCACATCCACTGTTTCCCAGGCCATGGAGTATGCCTCGATCCAGCCTGTGAATGTATCAACCAAGGTTAATAGGTAGAGAAAGGTTTTATGGCGAGGCATGTGAGAGAAGTCCAGTTGCCAGTCTTCCCCCAGCTGATGACCTCGGAGCTGATGGTTAGGCCCTGGTCTGCGGATATCTCCTTGTGAATTCACTCCCAGCCCAGCAGGCTTTACAAGCCCTGTGGACAACTTTGATTACCTTAGATAAGGAAGGATGATAGAACAATGGCTGAAGAAATTGGTGGAGAGCCTTTGGGCCAATATGGAGGGATAGATGGATGTCAGTAATTAAGGTGTGTGCCAGATTGCCTGGCAGGGCAATCCTGTCCTGAATGTAGATCCACCCCTTATCTCCAATCTTTCCTCCCTGCGCCTGGAGGGCTGTGTTTCCTTTGTAGAGTAGGAAGGCTGGTGAGGGGTGTTAAGAAAGAGGATAGGAGACGCAGAGGTATTTAGGGCCGTTTGTCTGGCCACTGAGTCTGCCCTGTTGTTACCTAGGGAGACCAGATCCTTGGCCGTTTGGTGGTCTCGACAGTGAACAACTGCTACCTCAGCGGGCAGACTAAGGGCCTCAAGCAACTTGGCGATGAAAGGTCCATTAGCTATAGGGGTGCCCTTGGTCGTTAGGAACCCCCGTTCTTACCAAAGAGAAGTGTGAGTTATGAGGTAGGCATATTTTGAGTCAGTGTAAATGGTGACTCGTTGTCCCTTCGACAAGTGTAATGCCCTGGTGAGAGCTACAAGTTCAGCCTTCTGGGAAGTGGTTCTGATTGGGAGGGGAGCCATCTTTAATACCGCATCCATGGTGACCACAGCTTAAGCAGCGTGTCTTTGGCCTCACTGCCACGAAAAGTATGCAGTCAGGGTTGGATAGTGGTTGATCAGAGAGACCGGGATGGAGAAGAGTGAGGTCCTCTATAAGTTGTAGACAGGAATGAATGGGTTCCGGGGTGGGCGAGGGTATAGGCATTAAAGTTGCGGGGTTTAAGCCGGGGGAGGTAGAGAGAGAGATAAGTGGGTTTTCTAGGATTAGCAGATGGAATAGCTGGAGACGAGAAGGAGTCAGATGGGCCAGGGATCAGTGGCTAAGGAGGTCCGTGAGTCGGTGGGGAAAGTAGACCGTGATGGGCTGCCCTAAGATCAGTTTGCAGGTCTCCTTTGTAAGGGCCCTGAGGCAGCTACAGAGGAGGAGGTCATCCACATATTGTAGTAGAGTACTGGCCTTAAGGACGCCCTGCTGTAAGTCTGTAGTCAAGGCCTGGCTGAAAATCCCTGGGCAGTGACATCCAGTTGCTCGGACAGGTAGGCTATAGCCCTATGCGTAGGCCCCACCAGTTGTGTTAGGAGGCCAGTGGCTGAGCCGGAGCGCTCATCAGTGTAGAGATGGAATGGTTTAGAGAGATCAGGTAGGGCTAAGACTGGCCCAGTGGTAAGGCAGTCACTTAGTTTAGAGAATGAGTGGCGGATCGAAGTGGGATCAGTTAGGGGACCCTGGGGGGGTCTCTTTAGCCGCCTGGTAGAGGACAGGCCAGGATAGAGAAATTTGGAACCCAATGTCTGAAGAACCCAACCAATCCAAGAAAAGAGAGTATTTCATCCGCCGTTTGGGGAGGTTGGAGTTCTTGGAGGAGTCATATGCGGTCCCCGGTAAGAGATTTAGAAGTGGGAGTCAGGGGCGCCTGGGTGGCTCAGTGGGTTGGGCCGCTGCCTTCGGCTCGGGTCGTGGTCTCAGGGTCCTGGGATCGAGTCCCGCATCGGGCTCTCTGCTCAGCGGGGAGCCTACTTCCCTCTCTCTCTCTCTCTCTGCCTGCCTCTCCATCTACTTGTGATTTCTCTCTGACAAATAAATAAAAAAAAAAAAATTAAAAAAAAAAAAAAAGAAGTGGGAGTCAGAAGTACGCCCAGATAGGTAACCGAAGGGGCACACAACTGGGCCTTAGAGGGGATGACTCGATATCCCCTGGCCCCCAGGAAGTTAAGTAGGGGTCATCTTGGGAGACCGAGAGGGAGGGGCTACAGAGGAGGAGGTCATCCACATATTGTAGTAGAGTACTGGCCTTAAGGATGCCCTGCTGTAAGTCTGTAGTCAAGGCCTGGCTGAAAATGTGGGAGCCGTCCCTGAACCCCTGGGGTAGGACAGTCCAAGTTAGTTGTCCAGAAGCATGCATGTTGGGATCCTCCCAGGTAAAGACAAAAAGAAAACAGGAATCAGGGTGCAAGGGGACGGTGAAAAAGGCATCCTTCAGGTCCAGTACTGTAAAGTGAGAGATGTTTGGGGGAATGCAAGACAATAGGGTGTAGGGGTTAGGAATGACTGGATGGAGGGGGAACCACAGCCTCGTAGATAAGCCTAAGGTCTTGTACCAGTCGATAAGCCCCTGAGGGCTTACGTACTGGGAGGATAGGGGTGTTACAGGGGGAACTGATGGGGACCAGGAGTCCCTGACGCTTAAGCCGTTCTATGATAGGTTTCAGGCCCCGGGGGTGGGCTAAGGAAATAGGAAACTGAGCTCAAGAGAAAAACTTGGAGTTATCCTTAAGCTGTACTTTAACCGGGGTAAGGTGGGAAGCGATGATAGGCTCCGAGGTGTCCCACACCCGAGGATCTACAGTGGGTAGGTCATCTGGAGCAGGGGTCGAGGGAGTGGAGAGGTGTAGGATGAGACGGGTTGAGGCGGAGGGAGGGGAGGAAGGGGAGAGGCAGATAGTTGCCCTCAGTTTCTGGAGAATGTCCCTCCCCAATAGAGGGACCGGGCAGGAAGGAATCACTAGGAACAAGTGGGAGAAAGGGAACCCATCCAGGCTACAAATAAGGGGAAGGGTCACCCTAGGATTGGAGGAAGTCCCATCGATCCCCATAACAGTAATTGGTGAGGTTTCTGTAAGTCCCGAATAGGAAGGCAGAATAGAGTAGGTAGCCCCCGTGTCCAGCAGAAAGGAGATGGACTTACCCCCTACCTGGAGCATGACCCTGGGCTTGGCCTGGGTGAGAGGGGTGGCCGAGTCTGGGCTTCGTCAGTCGTCCTCCAATCCAAGCAGTTGAAAGGCCGGACTTACTGTCTCGGGGGGTCCCCCACATTGAGGCGCCAAAGATACCCCGAGGTTAGGGCAGCCGGATTTCCAGTGGCCCATCAAATGGCATTAAGAGCAAGACCGAGTTGGTGGCTTTGGATTGGGGCACTGGCGAGCCCAATGTCCCTCAGCCCCGCATTTGAAAAAGGCCCCCGGGGTGGGGGGTGCGATTGGTTGCCCCTCTCTGTTGGCTTCCGGAGCCGGCCAGCCACAGGGCTGCTACCAAGGCTTGGGTCTGCAACTGAACCTTTTGCTGGAGTCTGGCTTGTCGTTTAAGCTCAGCCACCTCCTCACGGGAATTAAAGACCTTAAATGCCATTTTCACCAAGTCAGAAATGGGGGTCTGAGGGCCCTCCTCAGCCTTTTTAACTTTCTCCATATATCTGGCGCCGATTGAGAGATATTGAGTAGCCAGTACCGTGGCCCCTGCAGGAGAGGAGAGGTCCAAGCGAGTGTACTGGGTTAAAGCCTCGGTCAATCAGTTAAGAAACATGGTGGGGTTTTCGTCAGGGGCCTGGACAACCTCCCTAATCTTGTCGTAATTAATGGCCTTATTAGAGGCTGCCTGCATGCCGGCTATGAGACATTGCACCATGCGGTCGCGGCGCCGGTGGCCATCTTGGCCATTCTGATAATCCCAACCTGGTTCTACAGCTGGGACCGCCTGGGCTCCAACTGGCATGGGAGCATCAGTGAGAAGGACCTGATCTGCGTGTTCCCGGGCAGCAGCCTGGATGCATTCCCTCTCCTCTGTGGTGAGGAGATTTACCACATGTAAATCATGCCAGGTGAGGTCACAGGCTTGGGCCAGGTTTGGCCAAAAAGGACCCCAAGTACTTCTCTATTTGGGAGAGATCCTACAAAGAGAAGGGTGCGTGGACTCGGACAACCCGTTCAGCCCAGGCAACCTCCCTCAGGGGACAGACCAGGTCTGGAGACTGATTTCTGGACCATGTTCCAGCGGAGATAGGGGGAGAGGGAGGAGGGTTAGAAGGCGGGGAAGGCTCTGGCTCAGAGCTTTTGGGGGAAGAGCTCGCCCGGACCCGGCTGCTGCTAGGGCAGGGCGCCTCGGGAGGGGTCAGGAGCCAGGAAACACTCACCGCAGCGACTTTCAGAGCCGAGTGAAGGAAGTGCTGAGTCCCAGTCCGGAGGTGGAGGGGAGAGCCCCCGTGGGGAGGCAGAGGCTCGATCCCCTCCCGGTTTCACACCGAATGTAAAGCTTTTCCAGCGAGATAAACACACCAGGCGAAGTAGGCACAAGGCAAGATTTATTAAAGGCACTCTCCGGCGCAGTTTCAGGGCTCAGGAGAAGGGGAGCCAAGAAAACTGCGACGGGGGGAGGAGGGGACCCTCCCCCGAGGTTCCGCAACTCTGGAAAGCCGAGTGGGGGAAGTCCCGAGGCAGGGAGAAGGGGGCTTTTAAGGGGGTCTGGAGGGGAGTTCAGCGGTCTTTTGGCAAGTTTCCCTTATTTGGATAATTCGTCTGCTTGTTGGGGTCCCACTGGTCCACTGGAGCTGGAGCGGGGGTTTCAGATTTTGCTTGTCAGGGTTCCATTGGCCCACTGGGGCCGGAAGGGGTGGGGTGTGTGTTTCAGATTCCTGCTTGGGTCTTTGTTTTCCTGTGGGAGCTCAGGTTTTGTGGCGGGAACTTTCGCCATCTTAAGTAGCCCTTTCTTTCTGCCAGCCCAACATGAGGCAGGTGAAGAAAACTCAGCACAGGGAGACTCAGTTGCATGCCCTTGTTCACACAAGTCAAACCCCGGTTCGTTCAACTCCAAAGTCTACCCACGGCTTCGTTTGACTCCAAAGTCTACTCCCTTTCACCACCCCTGGCCTCCGCGTCCCACCTCCGTCACCTCCCATCTTCTCAGTCGCCCCATTAATAAAAACGAGGCGGTTGGACGAGATTATCTCTAGGAGTGTTTCCAGCCGGACAGTTTTACCATTTTAGGAGCAGGGAAGAAAAACCTTCAAGGTCTTCCCTTCAAAGCAAGTGTCAACTTCGCAGTGAACGCTAACTCCCGTTAGATGCCGGGGCTGGCGTCCTCGGAGCTCTGGTCGAGCCGCTCGCAAGGGCTCACGGGTCCCCGCGCGCATGCGCAATGGCCTCGGCGCGCAGCGTCCCTCCGCGCCCTCTCAGACCTACGCCAGCTTCCAGTCCCTCTGGGCGGTGGCGGGGGCGTGTGCGTGTCGGACTGACGGTTGGCCCTTTAGCCGGTGCCCTAGCAGAGCTTCCTTCGCCGCCCTTCCCCTCCTCTCTTCCCCGGCTCCCAACACCCTAGCTTCGAGCCGGGGAGGGGAGGAGGGCGGGGAGGCGTCCTCCAGCGTGACGCCCAGGGGCTTCCAGCTCGCCCTGAGTCGGTCCGCCCCCGGGACGTGAGGAGGGGGCGGGGCTGCAGACTTAGGACTTGGGACTCCTGCCCCGACGCTGCTTCTGCCAGAGCCAAGCAGGCAGCCTAGTCTGGTCAGGAGCGAGACATGACGGCGCTGCGGGGCCTCTGGCCGGAGGTGCAGGACACCTGCACCTCACTGGGGCTGATGCTGTTGCTCGTGCTGTTCATGGGGCTGGCCCGCGTGGTCACCCGGCTGCAGCTGCACACGTTCATGATGGCCCACACCTTCGTCTTGGAGTTTCTGGCCACCTTCCAGCTCTGCTTCTGCACCCATGAGCTGCAACTGCTGAGCGAGCAGGAACCCGCGCACCCCACCTGGCCGCTGACGCTAATCTATTTCTTCTCTTTGGTGCATGGCCTGACTCTGGTGGGCACCTCCAGCAACCCGTGCGGCGTGTTGATGCAGATGTTGCTGGGGGGAATGTCCCCTGAGACGGGTGCGATTAGGCTGTTGGCTCAGCTGATTGGTGCCCTGTGCAGCAGGTACTGCATAAGCGCCTTGTGGAGCCTGGGGCTGACCAAGTATCACCTCAACGAGAGGACCTTCGTTTGCAGGAATCCTATTCAAGTCGACTTACCCAAAGCGGTCATCACAGAGGCCATCTGCTCCTTTATCTTCCACAGCGCTTTGCTGCACTTCCAGGAGATCAGAACCAAGCTTCGTATCCACCTGCTGGCAGCACTCATCACCTTTTTGGTCTACGCAGGTTTGTTATTCCCACAAAACACTTGGCACCTCCAGAGCCTCTACGACCTGAGGCACGAAGTTCTTTACCAAGATACATTTGAAACCCCTACACCTCTGCGATGCCAATATTGGTATCCCCATTATTCTATACATGTGCAGCCCGTTCTTTACCAGTAGTGCAGACATATAGATCCTCCATTCAGTGCTTTTTTTGAACCCCAGCAACAGGAGCCATTTCTGTGCTGAAACTGAGATCTTGTGAAATACTGCCAAGGGTTCAAATATCCTACAAAGGGATTGTTTTAATGGTAGAAAGGAAAGATAACTTATCGCTACCTCTTTCCTCATGACAACCTGACACTCAGACTGAAAAATGATCATGGGTACCTTTCAATTTAAAGGCACCTTAAAAAGGTGCCTTTCAATTTAAAGTACAGGCAACATGATTGATTAATAATAAGAGTGAGGAGTAGCAATTTTGTAGTTCTGTTTCTTAGTTCTTTTTCTACAAAATTAAAACTTGATTGAAATGAAAGATTTCTTAAAAAAGTAACTCGAGAAATCTGATGATTTCTTGCAAACCATTGGTTTACTTTGACAGATCTCAGATGCAGTGGATACCCTGGATATCCTAAAGGGGACAAGGAAAAAAAAAAACCGAAAGTTTAATGATGAAATGTGTCATTTTAAATGATTGCAATGAAGTAGCTTCATTGGGACTATATAAAATGTTTTAGAAGCAGGAATCTAATAAAAGGAAATTAATAGTAAAGGTCTATCTTCTGCCCACTGAAAGTGAAACTATAAGTAGAAGCAAACCTCAAAAGAAAGGCTTCTAAAGGGGCGCCTGGGTGGCTCAGTGGGTTAAAGCCTCTGCCTTCATGATCTCAGGGTCTTGGGATCGAGGCCCGAGTTGGGCTTTCTGCTCATCGGGGAGCCTGCTTCCCCCCCTTTCTCTCTGCCTACCTCTCTGCCTACTTGTGATCTCTGTCTGTCATATATACAACTAAATCTTAAAAAAAAAAAAAAGAAAGAAAGAAAGAAAGAAAAGAAAGGCTTCTAAATATTTGCTTGACTTTCCAGGATAAAAATGAAAGACTTTCCAACCCATCTTCCATCCGATAGATATATTGCTATTCTTTGTGTGTAGACACAGATGGAAAAAAGGGTAGAAGAGAGAGGGAAAGATTTCTGTATATTTCAGGGGTTGATGAATAGTCACTTATTTATTAAAGTTTTAGGTTTGGGCTAAAGTAGAAACATGCCCTCTATATGAATATAATCATCCCTCACAAAAAGTAATATACTTATAAAATTAGTGTTTTATAGTTTTCCAGGTCATCTCAGTATGAAACCAGAGCTGAGAAACCACTGCTCTTGTCCAGACTTGTGCTGGCCAATTCGGAAGACACTAGATACATGTGATTTTTCAGATTAAAATTAACTAAAATTAAATACTTGGTTCTTCAGTTGCAATAGCTTTATTTCAAGTAGTCAGTAGCCACACATGGCTAGTACGTGCAATATCAGTGCCAGAGACTGTTTGCTGGGGCAGAACATAATAGAAAATTGTGGATTACTACTGTTACAGAAATTAATAATCTATTATGATCTTCCTTTTCTGTCAATGTAAGGGAGATAAGAGTATTCATTGAGCAATATACTAATAAGCACATAGGAAATTTATATGAGTTATCTTAGTCAATCCTTAGAAAAACTCACTAATGAATACATTTTAAGTAAAGTGAGGCTCACAAAAGTGAAATGACTTGTCCAAGCTCACACAGCCAGAATGTGCTAGAATCATGGTTCAAACTGACACTAAAGCTTATTCACATTACATTATCAGCATTTCTATACTGCACTCAAAAGTAACAAAAATATGTACATACAATTGAACATTATTCAGCCATGAAAGGGAATTAAGTTCAGATAAATACTACAACATGGATGAACCTTGACAGACACAAAGGAACAAATGTTGCAGGACTTCACTTATATAAAAACCAACATATGGGGCACGTGGGTGGCTCAGCCATTTAGCATCTGCATCCTGCTCCCAGCTCAGCGGGAAGCCTGCTTCTCCCTCTCACACTCACCTTGCTTGTGTTCCCTCTCTCACTATCTTTCTGTTAAATAAATAAATAAAATCTTTATTTAGAAAAACCCCACAGCATAGGCAAATTCATAGAAAGTATAATAGAGGTTACCAGGGACTAGGGGGCAGAGAGGAGTGGGACTTACTCTTTAATGGATACAGAGTACAGAGTTTCTGTTTGGGGTGATGGTAAAGTTTTAGAAATTGTGGTGATAGTTGAACATTGTGAATATAATTAATGACACTGAATATATTCTTAAAAATGGTTAAAATGACATGTTTTATGTCATATACCTTACCATAATTTTAAAAATTTTAAGTTGAAGGGCGCCTGGGTGGCTCAGTGGCTTCAAACTCTGCCTTCGCTCAGGTCATGATCTCAGACATCGGGCTCTCTGCTCAGCAGGGAGCCTGCTTACCCCCTCTCTCTCTGCCTACCTCTCTGCCTACTTGTGATCTCTGTCAAATAAGTAAATAAAATCTTAAAAACTTTAAGTTGCTAAAGGATTCTTTTGCTGAATAAGTCTGGCAAACACTGCATTAAACAGATTTTTTTTTTGAGATGTTATTTACTTATTTGACAGAGAGATCACAAGCAGGCAGAGAGGCAGGCAGAGAGAGAGTGGGGAAGCAGGCTCCCCACTGAGCAGAGAGCCCGATGCAGGGCTTGATCCCAGGACCCTGAGATCATGACCTGAGCAGAAGGCAGAGTCTGAAGCCACTGAGCCACCCAGGCGCCCCTAAACAGATTTTCTATTGTTAAGGCTTTAACAGAGGCTTTTCTATGCTGTTATATATTGTGAAACCCCAAAAGGAGGATGTGGAACAATTTTTCAAACTTATGGAATCCTTTTGTCTAGGACTATGTAGCAGAAGAGAACACACTTTGGGTAATGCTACACTAAGCCGTAATTCCAAGTTATCTTCTGTGGATACATCATAACTTTAGATCAGAATTGTTCCAGACAGAATGAACTGTCTTGGGACTGGTCAAGTTTCTGTCATATCAGAGATAGGTAAGGCTTTTTGTAGGAAGGATTTAAGAATGGATAAGGGAGGAAAGACAGGAGAAGGGTCAGCTACTTCAAGTCTCATTATAAATTACTTTGATATGTCTTTTTAACTTCCTTTTTTTTTAAGATTTTATTTACTTATTTGACCGACAGAGATCACAAGTAGGCAGAGAGGCAGGCAGAGAGAGGGGGAAGCAGGCTTCCCGCTGAGCAGACAGCACGATGTGGGGCTTGATCCCAGGACCCCGAGATCATGACCTGAGCTGAAGGCAGAGGCTTAACCCACTGAGCCACCCAGGTGCCCTTCTTTTTAACTTCTAAGGTACTGTTGGTGGTGGTTTGACATGGTTGTGTCCTAGGATGTGATTGATTAACATGTTAGAGCTATAAAACTATTAGTGTAGATTTTAAGTAAATCTCCTTAATTTTTATTTTGGAGAATTTGGTTCAATGAACAAGGTAAAAGAGAATGGCATTCATTTTTTTAAGATTAATTAATTTATTTTAGAGAAAGAGTTGGGAGGGGCAGAGGGAGAGAAAGAAAAACTTTAGCAAATTCTGCACTGAGCATGGAGCCAATGAGGGGCTCGATCACAGAACCCTGGGTTCACAACCTGAACAGAAACCAAGAGTCAGATGATCAACCAACTGCACCATCCAGGGGCCCCTGCATTCATTTTTAATTAGAGTTGGCCCTTGAACAATGCAGGGGTTAGGGGCACTAAGCCCTTGCACAGTCAAAAATCCATATATAACTTTTGATTCCCCCAAAATTTAACTACTAGTCTAGTGTTGACTGGAAGTCTTACAGTTAACAGTTGATTAACACATATTTTGTATGTTGTATATATTATATATTGTATTCTTCTAATAAAGTACGTTAGGGGGAAAAATGTTAAGAAAATCATGAGAAAATACATCTACAGTACTATATGGTATTTATCAAAAAAATCTGCATATAAGTGTGCCCATGCATCTCAAACCCATGTTGTTAAAGGGTCAATGGTAAGCACTGAAAAAAATCCGTTATTTTATACATCTAAGTAAGTTGTCTTTATTACTGCACCTGTTCATTACCGTTATAGAATTTTTAATTATACATTGTTTTCTGATGTCTTCTTCCAACAGACAGTAAGCTTTATGAATATAGAAACTAAAATTATTTTATTCATTATAACATATAACCAGGTCTTAGCATTGTGTCACCTGTTACAAATCAAATACTATTCACTTTAAAAAATCCATGTAGAAAAAAATAATATATACCTGGATGTTTTATATTTCATGTCTAAGGGCTTTCAAAATAAGCCTAATAAATTGTCTGAAGAAATTGTAGTATTTTTACTTCATTTCATTATTCCATTCAGGAATTTTTGGTATCCTTGTGAATCATGAAGAATATAGGTAAGAATTTTTTGTCAAAGAAGGGAACTAAGTCCTTTAAATGTTTGCTTTTAATATAAGAACTATATGAAATACTCATTTACAAATGAAAAATCGCTTCAAAGGTCCAGAACATTTATTTATTAATGTAGTGGCTAAGAGCACAGGTTTGGAGTTGTGCTGTACCCTTAGAAGAGATACTTAATTTAGGCCTCATTTCCTCATCTTTAAAATGGAGAATAATAACTATCTATCTCTTAAGACTATTATGACGAATAGAATAATGTATTTCAAGTTCTTATCCTAGTACCTGGCACAGATATTCTAGTCAGTGGAGAGGGCTAGCCTCCACTCTAAATTAGTTAATTAACATTCTGGCTTATAAATGAGTCTTATGGTTTTAACTAGTGTCATTCTGTCCCAGTGAATTTGATTCCCTTTAGGAGTCTTGAGTAACATCAGCATCTAGAATTGCCAGATTTGAAACCTGGACTTTGACACAGTCTTTAACTGTGGTAATTCACCAAGTTCCTGCTATCCTGTAAGACTCTTGACAATCAGCCAGCTCGGTCTTCCCATTGATATCTCCTCTAGGACATATATTATCATGTCTTCTCCCCTTCAGATGTCAATAAACAATATTTTTCAAAGGTAGTTTGTCAGTCCTGTACCTGATGATTCTTTTTAAATAATTCATTTTAAATTACACAATTAATGAACATATTTTGTTAAAAATTAAAACAGTAACAATGAGACCAACCATGCCTTTTGACTGCCATCCTCTATGCCTGTCCTCTCTCCTTCTCTGCCTAATCTTCCCACCAAGGTAGTCCTCTGCACATGCGTGTGTGTTGATGTGTTTGTGTGTGTCCTTCCAAACTCTTTATGTGATTTATTATATAGATAAGACCCTATAGAAACTATTATTTAGGTATGTTCACGTTAACATAAAAGGTATTATACCTTACTTTTGCAGTTTGCTTTTCTTGATGGTAGTAGTTGTTCAGTGGTATCTTGGAGACCTATCAATGTTAATCAGTAAAGAGATTTCTCTCATTATTTCAAAACACTGCATGTTATTCCAAATTAATAAGCTTGTTTATTTAGCTATCTTCTTATGGACAGTCAGGTTTTTCCCAGTTCTTTGCTACTATAAACAACTTTGATATGTCTACTTGTATTCAAGTATCAATAGTTCTGTACAACAGGGAGTTCTTTTTTTTTTTTTAAGATTTTATTTATTTATTTGACAGAGAGAGATCACAAGTAGACAGAGAGGCAGGCAAAGAGAGAGAGAGAGGGAAGCAGGCTTTCTGCTAAGCAGAGAGCCCGATGAGGGACTCGATCCCAGGACCCTGAGATCATGACCTGAGCCGAAGGAGAGAGAGAGAGGGAAGCAGGCTTTCTGCTGAGCAGAGAGCCCGATGCAGGACTCGATCCCAGGACCCTGAGATCATGACCTGAGCCGAAGGTAGCGGCTTAACCCACTGAGCCACCCAGGTGCCCCAGGGAGTTCTTTCTTTAAGATTTTATTTATTTATTTGACACAGAGATCACAAGTAGGCAGAGGGAAGCAGAGAGGGGGAGGGGAAGCAGGCTCCCTGCTGAGCAGACAGCCAGATGCGGGGCTTGATCCCAGGACCCTGAGATCATGACCTGAGCCAAAGGCAGAGGCTTAACCCACTGAGCCACCCAAATGCCCCAACAGTGGTTTTCAATAGGAACCCCACCGCCACCCTGTTGCAGGGAACATTCAGGAATGTGTGGAGACATTTTTGGTTGTTAGAGAGTTGGGGAAGATGGATGTGCTGGAATTTAGTGCGTAAGGACCAAGGAAGCTACTAAATATCCCACAATGCACAGGGCAGCCCCCAACAAAGAGCTATCTATATAATCTAAAATGTCAAAGCCAAAGCCACATGTTTGGGGCTTTTTTTTTTTTTTTTAAGATTTATTTATTTGAGAGAGAGAGAGCATGCACATGAACAGGAGGGGTAGAGAGAGAGGGAGACAGAATCCCAAGCGGGCTCCACACTGAATGCGGAGCCTGACATGGGGCTTGATCTCAAGACCCTGAGATCAAGATCTGAGCCAAAACCGAGTCTGATGCTTAACAGACTCTGCCACTCAGGAACCCCTTGGACTACTGTTGACACAGAACCCACTCCTGATATAAACTTCTGTATCAGCTATTTTTTTCCCAAAGATTTTATCTATTTATTTGAGCAAAAGAGAAAGCATAAGCAGGAAGAGGGGTAGAGAGAGTAGTAGACTCCCTGTTGAGCTGGAAGCCCAACACAGGGCCTGATCCCAGGACCTTGGCTGGGATCATGACCTGAGCTGAAGGCAGACACTTAACCAAATGAGCCACCCACATGCCCTGTATATCAGCTATAGCTTAAAATCATAGTTTTTCGTGATTCTGTGGGTCAGATTGGAAATTCCTCTGAGACCATTTAGCTGGACAGTTGGTGGGGCTGGAAAAGCTTCACTTATGTGTCCAGCAGTCAGTGGCAACTGTCAGTTCTCCTCTCTGTGGCCTCTTATCTTCCATCAGCCTAGACCAGCTTACTTACATGGTCAGGGCACTGTTCCAAGAGAGCAAAAAGTGGAAGCTGATGGGTTTTTTGAGACCTGAACCTAGAATTCACTGTCATTTGTCATGTTCAGAATGGACATAGCATCACTTCTGCTGCATTCTCTTTGTCGATGCAAGTTGCAAAGCCAGTCCATATTCAAGAGGCGAAGGTTGTGGGAGCAGCTTCCACAACATCACACTCAGCAGATTTGGTGATGTGAGGACTAGAAGATAGGGCAAGTGAAGTAGTTTGAATTTTAGGATGGTCTAAGACTGATGGATAGTGTTCTTAGACCTAATGGAAATAGCAAAGGCCTAATGGGAACACCAAAATAAACTAATTATGAGAGCAGTGGGTCAGTCTATTTTTACTTATGCATGTCTCAAAAAAGCACAGGTCACTTGTATTATCATAGCATATATTACACTGTAATGTAAAGACCCGTATAAGTCCTTATCTTTTGCCCATGATGTCTACTATATAGGAACTCAACAATTTTTTTATTGAACTGAAATGACTACCTACAAACCAAACAATTTTGTTGGTCCTTGGCAGTTGCAGGTTTAACATTCCAGGATTGACTATTCAAGACTGATTCTGAACATGGTATCTTTTATAATTGCTGAGACATGAGTTTGAATCATACTGTGAGGCCTGTGTTCTAGAAAAAACTCTTAGCCATGGAGTGAACTTAGTTCACTGCTCAACACCTTCATTTTGACACAGCTTCAATATTTGCAGCCTATCAAGTATAATATCTCATTAGTGAAATCTTATGAAAGGGTTGCTAAATTTCCAATTTTACTGCATTTTATGAAGACAGCATGCTATATAGTGGCATATGTCAAGGTAAAGTTTGTGAAGATATCAGGATATATCTCTGTGGCTGAATCAGAGGCCAATGGGTATGCCCAAGCTTCTACACAGAAGAAGTAAGAGAAATGTTACTCTCTCAGTAGTATTCTTAGGGTATGTTCTGAAAAGCTGAGCCACAGATCTCGTCCATTTGAAGAAGTCTAGCCTCCTTGGCTTTTCCTTACTTGCTTGTGTGGCCAGAACTAAACTGCTAGGCTCCAC
Source organism: Mustela erminea (assembly GCF_009829155.1). NCBI lineage: Eukaryota > Metazoa > Chordata > Mammalia > Carnivora > Mustelidae > Mustela > Mustela erminea. Next base: position 52,568,937 of record NC_045622.1, on the reverse strand, counting down.
GTCAGAGAGAGAACCTGGGTGCAGAGCTGGATCATGAATCCTGAAAAGTAATCAACAGAATTTTTGCTTACCTTTCACAACTATACACGATCACTTTTTTTATTTAAAAAATTTTGGGGGTGCCTGGGTGGCTCAGTGGGTTAAAGCCTCTGCCTTCGGCTCAGGTCATGATCCCAGGGTACTGGGATCGAGCCCCGCATCGGGCTTTCTGCTCAGCGGGGAGCCTGCTTCCTCCTCTCTCTCTGCCTGCTTCTCTGCCTACTTGTGATCTCTGTCTGTCAAATAAATAAATAAAATCTTTAAAAATAATAATAATAAATAAATAATAAATAAATAAATAATTTTGTAGCCACTTTATTAACATAATTCACATGCCATTCACAGTCCCTTCTTCAGGGCTCTCTCTGTTGACAAGTAAAAATGGAGCCAATGATAATACTTTGGTCCATTTTTTTGTTTTCAACATAAAGGTATACTTATGCCCAAGAGGATCCTAAGGTATTGTATCCATTTTAAATGTATTTTCATTATTTATTATTTTTTCACTTACATTGATGAATGTTAAAAGATTGCCAGCCAAATCTCCTATTTCATAAACTTGAAGGACCAATTATAGAACAGATTAACTTTCAATATGCATTCTATAATATATAGGAAAAGCACTGGATTAAAACTCAATGTCCTAGGGGCGCCTGGGTGGCTCAGTGGGTTAAGCTGCTGCCTTCGGCTCAGGTCATGATCTCAGGGTCCTGGGATCGAGTCCCGCATCGGGCTCTCTGCTCAGCAGGGAGCCTGCTTCCTCCTCTCTCTCTGCCTGCCTCTCTGCCTACTTGTGTTCTCTGTCAAATAAATAAATAAAATCTTTAAAAAAAACCTCAATGTCCTAGCACATCATAATGTATAATCTATTTTTATATTCTATAATATGTCAGGTGATTCTGCAAAGGAAGATTATAGCATAAGAACACTTAAACACCTAAAATAAAGTAGTTATAAGAAAATGCAAAATACATGGTTTGGTATCACTCTGCTTAAAATGTATTACAGGAGGAAGTCTAACAGGAGCTGTATTTAATCCAGCTTTGGCACTTTCACTGCATTTCAAGTGTTTTGATGAAGCATTCCTTCGGTTTTTTATAGTATATTGGCTCGCTCCTTCTTTAGGTAAGCATATTTTTACTAATATGATTACAAAATTAGGGTATTTTAAAATGATATGCAATGTCACTTTAACATGTCAATTTCCAAAACCAGAATAGGGACAAAAAAGAAAATGAAAAAGATGGTTAACATACCTGAAATAATACTTTATTTGTACAGTATCCTTTACAACTTTTTCTTCAAAGAAATAAAGTTATCTAGTTAAGGGTAGTCATTTTCAGGTATGATACCACTTTAAGAAACTCTGACATATAGACCAAAAAACTGAGGAGTGATTCCTTCCATTAAAAAAAAAAACACATTTCTTACTAAAGGGAATTTCTTTTTTCAAATTTGTGAGTTCCAGATAAAATAATGTTTAGCTCATTTGACTCATTTTGCAAAAGAGCATCTCATGAAACAATGGATAACTGTAATAAGTATAGTTTTAAAATTATCCACAATTGCATTCCTGTTATTTCTATCTGGATCAGATATATGAAACTTCTCTTACTTTAATATGCATTTATTTTTTTAAGTTATCAGCATTTCTTGATTTTGTTTAGTCACCTCTTAGAAGCCTGATTATAAATCGTAACTATAAATGACTGTGAGGATGCCCGGCCTTTATTAGTTCATCATTTTTATCCACTTTTAGCATTTTGTTTCTTGTTGCTCATTTCTGTTTAAATTCTGTTAATTTGGGGGCACCTGGGTGGCTCAGTGGGTTGAAGCCTCTGCAGTCGGCTCAGGTCATGTTCCCAGGGTTCTGGGATCGAGCCCTACGTCGGGCTCTCTGTTTAGCAAGGAGCCTGCTTCCTCCTCTCTTTCTCTCTGCCTGCCTCTCTGCCTACTTGTGATCTCTATCTGTCAAATAAATAATGAAAAATCTTTAAAAAAATAAATTCTGTTAATTTAAATACATTTTTAAAAATTAGGGTACATATAGAAGGGAACACTGGCACAATATGTTTGAAAACCCAGCACACTTAACTCCTCACATTCACCTTCCATGCCTTTATTTCACACTTAAGACCTATTTTGCTCCGTAATAAAATTAGTGGACCTAAACATGAAAAAATATCAGAAAAAGTTTGTATTTTAAAATGCTAACAATGGCAGCTATTTTTCAGTTCTAAAGATTGCTAGTGTTGGGACGCCTGGGTGGCTCAGTTGGTTAAGCAGCTGCCTTCGGCTCAGGTCATGATCCTGGCGTCCTGGGATCGAGTCCCACATCGGGCTCCTTGCTCGGTGGGGAGCCTGCTTCTCCCTCTGCCTCTGCCTGCCATTCTGTCTGCCTGTGCTCGCTCTCTCTCTCTCTCTGACAAATAAATAAATAAAATCTTTAATTAAAAAAAAAAAGATTGCTAGTGTTTTCTAATAACTTTTTAAAATTTTCTCTTGATTTTAAAAAAATATTACTTATTTGTCAGAGAGAGTGAGAGGGAGCACACAAGCAGGGGGGAGCAGTAGGCAGAGGGAGAAGCAGGCTCCCGCTGAGCAAGGAGCCCAATGTTGGTCAGAGGAGTGAGTAACTCTTGATCTCGGGGTTCATGAGTTTGAGCCCCATGTTGGGTATAGAGATTTACAAAAAAAAAAAAAAACCCTTAAAAAAAGAATTATATCATCCATTACTTAAAATAACACTAAAATGGAGGTAGACCTTTCCAAAAGAATTTTTATTTATTGTTTGTTTGTTTTAGAGAGAGAGCACGTGAGCAAGTGGGGTAAGGGGGCAGAGGGAGAGAGAATTCTAAGCAGGCTCCATGCCCAGTGGAGAGCCTGATACAGGGCTTAATCTCATGACCCCAAGATCACGACTTTAGCTGAAATCAAGAGTCTGATGCTTAACTGACTGAGCCACCCAGGAGAGCTTCCAAAAGAATTATTAAAAGGAAAAAAAAAATCAGACTGACACTTCCTTTTTTTTAAATTAATCTCTATACCCAACATGGGGCTCAAACTCACAACCCTAAGATTAAGAGTCACATGCTGTATGGACCAAGCCCGCCAGGCACCCCCAGAAAACACAGCCTAAAGCAAAAAGTCATGCAGGTGCCTGGCTGTCTCCATGGAACATGTGACTCTTGATTTCAGGGTTTTAAGTTCGAACACCATGGTGGGTATAGAGATTACTTTTTTTTTTTTTTTTAAGATTTTATTTATTTATTTGACAGATCACAAGAAGGCAGAAAAACAGGCAGAGAGAGAGGGGGAAGCAGGCTCCCTGCTGAACAGAGAGCCCAGTGCAGGGCTTGATCCCAGGACCCTGAGATCACGTCCTGAGCCAAAGGCAGAGGTTTAACGCACTGAGCTACCGAGGTGCCCCCTACAGAGATTACTTTTTTTAAATCTTTAAAAAAATGTTTTCTAGCCCAAATCATTTAATATATTCTTCCTGGAAGAACATACTAGAAAAAAGTCTCATGATAGAAAAAAGAGGAGAAATCACTTCTGCTCCTTTTAAAAGGGTACAGACCAGAGAGTAGTAGGATGGGGAAAGAGACTACATTCTGTTCATGCTAGTATAGTCCAGATAGGAAGGTAACATTACTTGTAGCTATTACTGAAACATTTTATGGAACCACTTACCCCCCAAAAATCCAGATACCCAAAGAAAAAAGTATGTATTTATTTTGTTTCTTCATATTCAAGGAATCTTTTATAAATAGCATTGGGATTAAACTTTTTAGCAATTATCTCTGGCCCTAATTGGCTTGTTGAAAATATACAAAAATTCTTTGTTGGCCTAAGGATTTCCCAGCTTTTCCCAAATAGACTTAACTAAGACTTCTTATAGCTCTTGGTTTAAAGAGGTTTGTTCCTACACTTGTTTAAGAGGTTTAGGAATGAAAAGCAATACAAGAATCCTTAAATAGATATAGATAAAAGATATACGTGAATAAATGGCACTTTTTAGAATATTGAATTCCAGTTTGACATTAGATTTTGTCATTCACTGAAGTTACGTTTCCATTGGCAAACAACAAACAAAATGGCATCAAATGAAGCTAACGCCAAACTATAGGAAGGATGGGAAAAATAAGAAATTATAGTTTTAGGGGCACCCGGCTGGCTCAGTAGCGCATTTGAGTCTTGATTGATCTTGTGGTTGAGTTCAAGCCCCATGTTGGGTGTAGAGATTACTTAGAAATAAAATCTTAGGGAGCATCTGGGTGGCTCAGTCAGTTAAGTGTCCAACTCTTGATCTCAGCTCAGGTCTTGATCTTAGGGTCCTGAGATCAGGTCCTACATTGTGCTCCACACTGGGCATGGAGCCTACTTAATAAAGAAAATAAAATCATAAAGAAATTTTATTTTTACAAGAGTCATTCAAACAGCCAAATAAAAGAGCATCAAATAAACAAAACCCTGTTGAAGCTACATTAGGTGATGCCACTGAGTGAGACAGAGGAGTCATCCCAAGATATCTTTCCCTTCTTGACCAAGCAGGGAGCAAACTATTCTTAGAAGGCATACTCCTTGTTTTTCTTGTTTCTCTTCATAGCAGAGGTAATTTTAATTTTTCTAATGGCTCTTGCCATCTCTCCAAAATTAATTTAAAATAGTAGAAATGTGACTATAATAATACGTATAGAATTAAGTCTGTAGGGGTGCTCAGGAAGTTAAGCAACTGCCTTTGACTCAGATCATGATCCTGGGGTCCTGGGACTGAGCTCTGCATTGGGCTCCCTGCTCAGTGGGGAATCTGCTGCTCCCTCTCCCTCTGCTGCTCTCCCTGCTTGTGCTCTATCTCAAATAAATAAAAAAATTTTGAAAAACTAATTATCTAGTTTACATATTTCATATAATGAAAACTTTTGGAAAACATTTTCAATGTAGTATCTTATGCTCTAGCTCTGACTTTATAAAGAACATGTCAAATTTTGTGGATCAGTTAACATATAGGTTGTTTCTTTCCTTTTTTTTTTTTTCCTTTTAAAGCCTTTGGTTGCAAAACAGACTCATCTTTCAAAGGTGTGTTAAGCTATCCAAATCCTAGTCAAACGAGTAAAAAAATATCAAATCTGCATGTGACATAAACTCATTCTTAATCTGAGTTTAAACTAATTTAGAGCTTTAAGCCTAAATATGTTAAGATAAAAATATTAATTATTGCAGACATCCCTTTTTTAAAAAATATTTTATTTATTTACTTGACAGAGATCACAGGTAGTCAAAGAAGCAGGCAGAGACAGAGAGAGAAAGGAGGAAGCAGGCTCTCTGTCAAGCAGAGAGCCCGATGTGGGACTTGATCCCAGGTCCCTGAGATCATGACCTGAGCCAAAGGCAAAGGCTTAACCCACTGAGCCACCCAGCTGCCCCCAGACATCCCTTTCAAGACAGTGATTTGAGCCTTACGGCTGTCTCCCCCAGCCCTATTTCCCCACCAAAAAATTAACCAATAGCCACATGCTAGATTTATCTGGTGTGACCTCAAAAATGAATATTTACTAATATATGACACTTTACTTTTTACATATTTTCTTTTTTTAGAAAAAAAGATTTTATGTATTCATTTGAGAGAAAGAGTGAGGGAAAGAGTGGGGGAAGGGGCAGAGGGAGACGGGGAGAGAGGCTCTCAAGCAGACCCCATGCCAAGTATGGAGCCCAACATGGGGCTCGATCCCAGTCGGACGGTCAACTGACTGAGACAGGCAGGTGCCCCACATATTTTCTATTTAAGATATAAAAGTTTGGGGCGCCTGGGTGGCTCAGTGGGTTAAGCCGCTGCCTTCGGCTCAGGTCATGATCTCAGGGTCCTGGGATCGAGTCCCGCATCAGGCTCTCTGCTCAGCAGGGAGCCTGCTTCCTCCTCTCTCTCTCTCTCTGCCTGCCTCTCTGCCTACTTGTGATCTCTCTCTGTCAAATAAATAAATAAAATCTTTAAAAAAAAAAAAGATATAAAAGTTCAGCATTGAAATTTTATTTTAGACATTTTGCTTGGAATAGCTCTAAAAGCTATTAACACTGTGAGTGATGAGGAAAAAAAGAAAAGAAAGAAGTGTTTGAGCATTCCAAATGAAAACTCAAGAGTGCTTTCAGTTGCCTTATTCTCCCAGTATATACATCTCTGAGGCATGGAAGGACACAGTGTTGCTATTTTAGAGAAGAGCAAATGGACCTAAATCCAGGGTTTCTCACTCGGGAAATCAGTAATGGGGCCAGAACTAGAACTCCAGATCTATTTATCCTTTCAATTCACTGTTTAGGTCCTTCTCGTTATACCAGGTACATACTGTTTTCAAGGACTCATGGTTGAGGAAAAATGTGAGAATGTTATATTAAAAAATATCCATGTGTTTCATGTAGAATTGATGCAGCTAATTCTTTTAAACATAGATTTCCAAATCTCTAGGTATGTAATCTTAAATTATAGACACTGAGTGATTATCAACATCCTTAGATTGTTTTTATTTTACTCTATTTTGTCTTTCAGGTATATTGTTGATGATTTTGATGTTCAGCTTTTTTCTCCCATGGCTGTATAACAACCATACAATTAATAAAAAGGAATAACTATTCCAAAAGACTCAAACTAAGTTACAGGACAGTCAAGCTGGATGTGATAAAGATTTTATCACTTCATATTCAACATACTGGCTGCACTGGACTCATCAATGTTTAGCTTCCTCCGAGGAGGTGCCTTGTAGTCATCATCACTGGAACTTAAAAATCCCAATTACTGTGAAAAGGAGAAATCCTGTGTTTCTCAGTTAAGACTTGTTCTTTTGACTGTGTATTAAATGCTGCTAGAAAAAACATTAGGGGTACCTGGGTGCCTCAGTTGGTTGAGTGTCCGACTCTTGGTTTTGGCTCAAGTCATGATCTCAGGGTCACGAGATCAAGCCCTGCGTTGGGCTACATGCTCAGCGACGAGTCTGCTTAGGATTCTCTCTCTCCCTCTCCCCTCCCCAGCTCTCTCTAAGTAAAAAAATAAATCTTTTTTTTTTAGATTTTATTTACTTGACAGACAGAGATCACGAGTAGGCAGAGAGGCAGGCAGAGAGAGGGGGAAGCAGGCTCCCTGCTGAGCAGAGAGCCCGATGTGGGGCTCGATCCCAGGACTCTGGGATCATGACCTGAGCCGAAGGCAGAGGCTTAACCCACTAAGCCACCCAGGTGCCCCCCAAATAATCTTTTTTTTTAAAAAAAGACTCATTATGTTAAATATACATCTCAAGTGATAATTACTAATTTTGACAAAAAAAGGAGCACAGGTTGAGAAGGGAAGGGAGGTGATAATAGGACCAGAGAAAGAGTGTGTATCAAATCTGACCTGAATGAACAGGATTATTAGCCAAAGTGGGACTAGTCATGCTTACAGACCTAGAGAGGGTAGATTTTAGTCATTATGTCACACAATGATACCATCAGCAGTGTCATCTATCAATAGGAAAGTTCCTTTTGGAAATAGATTATATATCCACTCATATTCGAGTGGTTTCTTAAATTTTAAATATACTCTAAAATATTTTTTCTAAATAGACAATCTCACTAGCTTTAGGCAAGTTGTTATCCCTTAACAAAATAAAACAAACTGCCCATACAAAGTCAAGAGGTAAGCTTTTCACACTCATTTGATCCTAACAGCTGCCTTATGTAGCAGGTAGGGCATGTATTTTTAATCTCCATTTAACAGATAAGGAAACTAAGTCCAGAGGGTTTTGCTGCCCTGAGGTCAAAAAGAGCCAAATACCATCCTTAGACTTCTATTTCAATACAAAAAAACTTCTCAGTTATCATTATGATTAAAGTAAAATTGAAGGTTTTTAAGCAACATTAAAGATTTTATGTTAAAATTTATTTAGGAATTAACTAGTGTTTTGTTTTGTTGGGCTTAAAGAGCCTCTAAGTTTTCTTTCATTAGATGCTTCCTTTTATCATATGAGGTCTACTTTTCATTAAAAATTCTAGCTATAAAGTTAAGTGTGTTTCTCTTCCAAGGAAATTCCATTATGAGAGTTAGAATTGAAAGTAAAAAAATAAGGGGTGAAATCAGATATGTTTGAGTAATAATCAAACAACTGATAAACTGTCAGGTAATTTAAGTGCTGTTTGGTGATCAGCTGGTCAAAGTCACTCCCTTTACACCTGCAGATTGGACTGAATGGTAGCAGATGACCCAGCAAGGCAACCAGGTTGAGGATCATGGACTTTGACTCATGAACTTACAAATACTAGTCTTTATTTTAAAAAGCACAGTTCATAAAATTGTGATTTTATTTGGCCTGCACAATATTTTAAAATAAGTAAATAAAAAGCTAGTGTTGTATGTAGTCTTTTTCACACAAAAATCCAGTTCCGGATTCTCAAAAAAAAATCCCAAAGATCTGGCAATACTAGGCCTGAATCCTGTCATGGCAACATAAAATAAAGGTTGTTCCCTTTAAAATGATCCCACTGCCACTCCCTATGTCTTCCAAACATGGAGCTGTGTTTCAACTACTATTTCATGAGACTCTGTGGTTTAAGAAAAAAGAGTATTAATTTGTGAAAACACCCAGCCCTCTACACGTGTCAGAATTCGAGACTATAGATGACAGTGCTTCCCCTGCAGCCCTCTGAAATGGTAGCTCTTTTCTCCACACCACCTCTGATACCACTGGGCCGGGAGGTGGAACAGGTTCCTCTTTCTTCCCTCCATTAAAAACCTGTCATCAGACCATGCCCTCCACCACCTGGATACTTCTAACTGCAATTTTCTACCCTCTATTGCCCTCAGTTCCCCCAGGTCCTATAAGAACTTCGTTCCTGTTTCACTCAGCCTCTACGCCACCATTCCAGTTACAGTTCTTGAGGATTCCAATACCCACAAAGATGATTCTTCCAGTGTCTTGGCTTCCCAGTTCATTGGCTGAACCTGAAAGGCTTTTCAATATTTTTTCTTCTGTTCTGCCTCAGCTACAACTTTTGGTCATAACCTTAAGCTTGTTATTACCAGTAACTCAGACTCTTCTATCTCAAACCTCTAACCACTAATAATTTTAGTCACACTTTTGTGAAGATAAATTGCTGCACCATCCTCGTATTTGCACTACATACTATAAAGGCTAGACTGCTATATTTTTGGGTAACCAATATTTGCTTTTCTTCATAATCCTGTCAACTACTTACTGCTGCTATTGATATGCCTGATGCAACCACCCCTTTCTCCTTTTCTAACCTATTGTAAGCCTAAAAACTAGATATTCAAGTATACTGGACCTGTCTGTAAAGTAGGAAAGAGACTTGCAGGGAAGGCCAAAAGGTTCTATGAGGAAAATGCATAAATCTCATCACATCTATTTTAATTGCTCAGCAGATTTTTAAATTTCAGATTTCTCAGATATATTCTAAGTGTCAGTTAACACCTATCTGCAGCTTCTTCTTTCTGTTAAGAATTACTGCTGTAGGGGTGCCTGGGTGGCTCAGTGGGTTAAAGCCTCTGCCTTCAGCTCAGGTCACGATCGCAGGGTCCTGGGATCAAGCCCCACATTGGGCTCTCTGCTCTGCGGGGAGCCTTCTTTCTCCTCTCTCTCTGCCTGCTTTGGTCTCTGTCAAATAATTAAATAAAATCTTTAAAAAAAAAAAAAGAATTATTGCTGTAGGGGTGCCTGGGTGGCTCAGTGGGTTAAAGCCTCTGCCTTTGGTTCAGGTCACGATCCCAGACTCCTAGGATCAAGCCCCGAATTGGGCTCCCTGGCACCCCCTCTCCCTCTGCCTGCCCCTCTGCCCACTTGGGATGTCTGTCAAATAAATAAAATCTTAAAAAAAAAGAATTACTGCTGTAATAATTATTGTGTAATAATTAACATTTTTGAGCCATTTTCTAGGCACTGTTCTAACTATATTCATGATTCATATAATCTTCAAAGTAGTCATTTAAATCTTAAGAATTAGCCTCCAGACACTTCTATTTACCCTTATCCCTGAGTTATATACTTCTATTTTTCCTTATCTCTTTTTTAAGATATTATTTTATTTATTTTTATTTTTTAAGATTTTATTTATTTGTCAGAGAGAGAGCGAGAGAGAGCGAGCACAGGCAGACAGAGTAGAAGGCAGTCAGAGGGAGAAGCAGGCTCCCTACGGAGCAAGGAGCCCGATGTGGGACTCGATCCCAGGACGCTGGGATCATGACCTGAGCCGAAGGCAGCTGCTTAACCAACTGAGCCACCCAGGCGTCCCTAAGATTTTATTTTTAACTAATCTCTATACCCAACATGGGGCTCAAACTCACAACCCTTAGATCAAGAACTGCACACTCCACTGACTGAGCCAGCTAGGTGCCATATTCCCTTTATCTTCTTAAGATTATGTTAATAACAGGGTGCCTGGGTGGCTCAGTGGGTTAAGCCGCTGCCTTCGGCTCAGGTCATGATCTCAGGGTCCTGGGATCGAGTCCCACATCGGGCTCTCTGCTCAGCAGGGAGCCTGCTTCCTCCTCTCTCTCTCTCTGCCTGCCTCTCTGCTTACTTGTGATCTCTCTCTATCAAATAAATAAATAAAATCTTTAAAAAAAAAAAAAAGATTATGTTAATAACAAAAATTCTGACTAGGTTCACTGCTCTCCCAAGTTTTTCTGACTTCTCATCTGAAATTACAAAGTTCTCCAAATTACATACTGGTTTTACTTATGTATATATAAGAGATGCTAGGGAAAATGTTTGTTTCAGCTCCTTTGTCAAAGAATGGCAATAATTCTATTAGAATCCTCATAAGGAATTTGCTTGGAATTATTTCATATTAGTCACAGAGGATGGGTACTGGATACAGAGTCATCCATTCTAGAATTTCTTTTCAAACAGGATTTCCACAAGAATTAGCTACATAGTAAGGATATTATCTGAAATTCTGCAGGTAAATAAAATTCTATCTAAAGTATTTAGTATCAGGGTGCCTGGGCAGCTTAGGCAGTTGATGGTCCAGCTCATGATTTCAGTTTAGGTCATGATCTCATGAGTCATGAAATAAAGCCCCACCACCACCACCACAGGCTCCACTCTCAGTGGTGAGTCTGCTTGAGATTCTCTCTTCCTCTGCCCCTCTCCCTCCTCATCCTCTTGCACTCTTTCTCTCTCTAATAAATAAATCTTAAGGAGCACCTGGGTGGCTCTGTTGGGTAAGCTGAAACTCTTTACTGGGATCATGGGATTGAGCCGGATGAATGGCTCCATGCTCAGCTTGGAGTCTGCTAGAGATACTCTTTCCCCACTCTACTCTGCCCCACCCACCCACCAATGATCTCACGCTTTCTCTCTGGAAATAAATAAATAATAACTTTAAAAATCTAGTATCTCTCTGAACAATGAGTAATCACACTTGTTTTCCTCTAAAAGTAAAAGGCTATATACCATGACCATCTATCTATGCATCATCTCTCATCTTTACCAGTACTGACAAAGATCCTAACAAGATTTCAAAATACACAAATGTACATAGATTTAAACAAGCTTATTTGAAAAGTATTAATATCTGACAAATTGATCTAAGGGAGGAGAAAACTCACTGAGATCATTTTAATGAATATATTTTTTATTATATTTTTAAGATTTTATATAATCTTTTTATGTAAAAATTTTATGCTCTACCAACTAAGCCAGCCAGGTGCTCCTATGAACACATTTTTTAAACAACAGAATTTAGAACAGATAACTACTAACACTAGCTTTTATGGATAGTTTAGATGGCTCACATTATGGGGGAAAATCTCCATGGCTTTTCTTTAAATTTCCTCTACATCAAGAAATAGGAAGAAAATCATTACAGTAACATTAAAATTAAGCTCAGATAGAATCAAGAAATGTTGGCTTGGGACACCTGGGTGGCTCGGTTGGACTGCTGCCTTCGGCTCAGGTCATTATCCCAGCGTTCTGGGATCAAGTCCCACATCGGGCTCCTTGCTGGGCAGGGAGCCTGCTTCTCCCTCTGCCTCTGCCTGCCATTCTGTCTGCCTGTGCTCGCTCTCTCCCCCGGCCCTCTCTGATAAATAAATAAAATCTTTAAAAAATAAAAAAGAAATGTTGGCTTGGCTGAGCATTATGAATTTCATTTTTATGAAGTCTGACCTGATCTTTCTTTTTCACCTATTTTCTCAGTTATAGGCACAACTAATATTATAGAATGTTACAGCTAAATCTCTGAAAGTCATTTGTCTAGTTGCCTCATTTTACAGATGAGGAAACAGGTCCAGAGAGGTTTAAATACCTTGGCTGACAAGCCAGAACTAGATGCTTGGTCTCCTGCATCTTAGATGACTGCATTACCCATAATACCAAGCTGACCATGCAGTGCCTGTAGGAAACAGTGCACAGAATCTCTTCAACATTTTTTCAATATTATCAGAGCACTTTATTACTTCACCAAAAGTCATGATGACAAGTTTCTATGACTTTAAAAAAGGACCTAAATGGAATTTCTAAGATTAGCCAATGAGAATACCCCGACTGCTTACCTAAGAAGAGGTAAATGTCCAGGATAGAATATGAATGCTGCTGAGACTGAGAGCAGATAAATTTGGGAACTTCCTGTGCTGTTCGCTGAAATTTTAACAAAATCCTGCAGTTAAGAGAGAATTTGTTTCCTTGCTACTGCTGATAGATGGTAAGGCTATATGTTATTTTGGAGCACAGCTCACTAAATTAAAAATCACAGCTCACTATGTAGATGACCTTAAGTGTTATTTTAGCACTTTCCATAGTTTCCTCATCTTTAAAACAGGATAATAAAAGCACCTATACTTCATAAGACAATTAAGAATGTTCTATGTAGGGGCACTTGGGTGGCTCAGTGGGTTAAAGCCTCTGCCTTCAGCTCAGGTCATGATCCCAGAGTCCTGGGATGAAGGCCCACATCGGGCTCTCTGCTCAGTGGGGAGCCTGCTTACTCCTCTCTCTCTGCCTGCCTCTTCTGCCTACTTGTGATCTCTGTCTGCCAAATAAATAAATAAAAATCTTAAAAAAATAAAAAATAAAACAGAATGTTATATGTATATGTATATAAAGAATCCAACACAACGGATGATACAGAGAAGGCCTCAGTCAACTTCAGTTTCCAAGTGGCCCTTTTCTTGCCTATTGTAACAAATTCAGTATTTCTGAGAGTCTAGTCAGAAAAAGGATAATCAGCTTTTTTTCAGTCTACCGTGAAGGATGACAGAAACCAAGTGAAACTGCTGAAAAGAGCACTGGACATGTGTTCTTTTAGTCACTTATTAGCCAAGTGATTCTGAATAGCTTTTCTAACCATATTTTTAAAGTCATATAATGGTACAGAAAGTCCAAGTATAAATTTGCAACTATAAATCAACCTTACAAATACCCTGGTCTCTGTGAAAATTAAAAATTGAGAATTGTAAGAAATTATTCCCAATCTAAGTGAAAGAAGCAGAAATCCCTTGAAATGTATTATATCCTTGCCCTACTAAAAATTTGCCTCTAAAAACTCTAACCATGCATTTTCTTACTCACTTCTTGTTCATATTCTCAAAAGTCAAATAAAAATAAACCAATAAGACTCTCGTTTTTTGACAGTCTTACTTAAAAAAATTTTTTTTTCTCATTAGTGGTTCAGTCAAGAATGAGAGCACAATAATATAGAAAACCTAGATTTATTTGTTAAACTATTACAAAGACAAAACAATTATCATTGAAGCACTCTGATGACTTCATCCCAATTTCACTTGTTATGGAAACTGACCTAAGAGGTTAGAAATAAAAGGATATAACCTAAGAGGTTATAACAAAACAGACTGGTGAAACATGGTGAAAGGAATAAAAGGGTAGTCAGAAGCATCCATGTTATGGTATTTCATGTGGCTACGAAATTTCCCAAGAAGCTTCCTAAAGATGCCTGAACGAATTAATCTGGGTCCCAAATTAGTAAAGAGACCCTCACCGTGAAGAACGAGCAGAAGCCAAGATTTCTCTGAGATCTCTTTGTCTTTCTTTTTAAGGGGTAATGGGATCCTTAGGCTCTAAAAGGGTTTATCTTAGATTCAGCCTCCCTCCTTCCCATCCAGTCTACCTACATCTTCAAGTGTCTGCACATTCTTACCAGGTAGGCCTACCAGGTTACAGAAGATGCATATAGTGAAAGCTGGAACCAAAGGCCTACTCTGAGGGTACCTATGCACAGGAATTTTGGGGTAGATGATAAACTACAAATACTCTCTTGGTTAAGTTAATTCACCTTTGTTAATAAAGGTCATAGTTTCTTCTGCTGGTGACAATTTTTTGTCTGGTATAGTCTGTCTCAAAAAAGAACTGGTTCAGGTAAATTTTGGAGAAGGAAAAAGACTTCCATCAACACCCACTCCATAGTAGAAGAGGCACCAAGTTCTTTCCTAGTTATAAGCAGAATCTGAAAAACATAAGATTTACAGTGTTTTTAATAATACCTATTATTTATTGGATGCCCAGTCAAGAGTGCCAGAGAACACAGATCTATATCTTAGTCTTTGCAACAATCCTGCCAGGTAGTTTATCAACCCCATTTTCAAAGGAGGAAACTGAGGACTGCCCAAAGGCACAGAAGCCGTTATGTGGTAGAGCTGTGATTCTACCACTCCTGTGCCTTGACTCCACCCCATCTCATGCACTGAGAGGTTCTAGTTCCACTATCTTGAAATCATTAATGGTTGCATAAACAGTCTAATTATTCCATTCCTTAAAGGCAAAAACAATTTTAAATGATTGAAAATTTAAAGACACTGTTTGGAATTCAGGTCAATTATCCAGATGAAGAACTTGTATAAATTTTATGAATAAAATAGCTCTCTGCTCCAACTGTAGCACAAAATGAATGGAAAACAAATCAGCTCATTAGGAAGTTTGTGGTTATTTTATGATTATTTCACTACAAAATTACATTACAAGGAATCCTAAGAATTCTCACCAGTGAACTGCAGTAATATCTCATTTGTATAACCATTACTGACACAACAAATGAGTTTCTCAGAATCCTTATTAATGCAGTGGTGCATATTCTCTGAATAATCTATTTTTCAAGAAGAAATATGTAAAAGGCAGAAGATCAAAAAATCTTTTTCCAGTTTCAATGAAAGTTACTACATATTACCGAACTGAAAAAGTCAACATGCTATAAAGAACATGATAAGCAGGAAAGTGAGAAGGGAAGAAGACTTAAGTTGGCACCAAAAGATTTCCCATACAGTGTAATAGTGAAGTACTGATATCTGGAACTGTGAGATCTGAAAATTAAAGCTAATAGAGCTGCAGCAGTATGAACACATAATTTCAGCAACTGCAG
The DNA here is from genome assembly GCF_009829155.1 of Mustela erminea. Lineage (NCBI taxonomy): Eukaryota > Metazoa > Chordata > Mammalia > Carnivora > Mustelidae > Mustela > Mustela erminea. Next base: position 52,553,544 of record NC_045622.1, on the reverse strand, counting down.
AGGAGACAATGCAGGTTTTAGACTAAATGGCTACACTGACAGAAATAAATGCTGTGGAAATAAAAATTAAGTATTTAAAGAAGAAATATAAATCACAGAACTCTAAGAGATATTTTCTGATAGTTCCACTGGCAGCACCTGCGAGGAAAACAGAGATTCATCATCATTTTTCATGGTTAGAGTAAGAAGAAATGTTCCGTTCACAATGGCAACAATCTGGAAGATAAAATGGAACTAAGAAAAAGGAGGGATCTCACAACCCAACTGGATGACTCACAGCAGTGTTAAGAGTCAAGCCAAATACATAAATCTTGCCAAACTATTACTATATGCTTTAAATTAAAGGATCTGGGCATAAGTAACATTTCAAAGACTGGAAGACAGTCGGTACTCAAGAAAATGCTACCAGGTCAGAAGAGGAGAACACTATAGAGGGGAAAGATGGACAACAATTTTAACAAAGTAAAAATAGCTCATGAAGGCCAACTAGGATTACTAGTCTTAGAGCTCTAAATGACATGAACATGACCTTTAGTTATTATCAAACATACAGTTGATACTCAATCTGGCAAAGGACAATTTATTTCTCAGGGTAAATTGCAGCAAAGTCAGGGATAGCAAAGCTCACAAGAACGTGTCAGGGAAAACTGGCTGTGAGCTTTTATGTCAGTCAAGAAAGCAGAAATGAGGGGCACCTGGGTGGCTCAGTTGGTTGAGCAACTGCCTTTGGCTCAGGTCATGATCCTGGAGTCCTGGGACCGAGTCCTACGTCAGGCTCCCTGTTCGGCGGGGAGTCTGCGCTTCCTCTGACCTCTCCATTTTCACACTCTCTCTCTCAAATAAATAAATAAAATTTAAAAAAAAAAAAAAAAAAGAAAGAAAGAAATGAGGGGCGCCTGGGTGGCTCAGTCGGTTAAGCCGCTGCAGCTCGGGTCATGATCTCAGGGTCTCGAGATGGGAGTCCCACATCGGGATCCTTGCTCAGCAGGGAGCCTACGTCTCCCTCTGCTTCTGCCTGCCACTATGCCTGCTTGTGCTCTCTCTCTCTGACAAATAAATTTTTTTTAAAAATCTAAAAAAAAAAAAAAAAAAAAGGCTAAATAAAAGTAAAGTAAGAAAGCAGAAATGAAGCAACTTCGGAAAATGATAGCTTTTGGACAAATGTTCATGGACTTATGGTCTTGAACACTAAGGTGCCCAGGATCTTGGTCCTCCATTATTTTACAAAGGCGGGAAGCCAATACAAGATTATAATGAAATTAGGGATGTTTGGGTGGCTCAGTTGGTTAAGTGATTGCCTTCAGCTCAGGTCATGATCCTAAGGCCCTAGAAATGAGCCCCACATCGGGCTCCCTGCTCAGCAGCAAGTCTGCTTCTCCCTCTTCCTTTATACCCCTCTCCTGTTCTTGCTCTTTTTCTCTCTCTCAAATAAATAATAATAAAAGATTATGATTAAATTAAAGGCTTAGATTGGTTTTGGAATTACTACTACTTCCTCCCTAAATTGAATAGCAGTGAGTTGCAGCAAATAGCTGCTTTGTGTCTTCTGATGAATGTATTAAGATTTCAAATACCACAAGTGGGAAAAGATGACTCAAGAGCAGAGCAGGAGGTGATTTCAGACTTTGCAGCTCCCACCTGAGCCAACTAGGGAGCCCATTTCTGAATAACAGGCTAATGTCCTCCTCCTGAGTTCACTGAGGATGGGTGTGTCTTATTCTTCCATGCCTCAATGCCTACCACTGTCTAGCACAGCACTTAACATGTGGTAAGTGTAAATGTTAACCTGAACATTGCTGTTTGCAGACCTTGATTCCTTAGGAGGAAAAAAAACACTAATTTCACAAATAATTTCAGAAACAGATAACTAACATTTTCCTAAACTGCTAATTATACAGAGTTCTCCTGAAAATAAAAATTATTTCACATGATTTTCAAGTTCAATGAGAAGAAGAAAATATAAACTACTCACCCCACAGCAGCATAAATCATTTTCAGTGATCAACATCTGCATCCTCAAACTGTCCAGCAACCGTTGGTGTAGTGTCAACCTCCATCCCATCTAAAAAAAAGAACAAGAAAGAAAAACCACAAAAAAAAATCAACTGCTGAGCAACAGTCTACTGAGCTCTTCAGATAGGTAAAGGGTCAACCTATTCATCAACCAGAAGGAAGCTAGTGCCCTCTGTTGGTCACAATTGCTATTTCTTTCTCTTCTGAAAAAGTTAACAAGGAATAAACCAAAAAAGAAAAATGCCACCTGTACATTTAACATTTACTTTATAAATTCTCAACCTCAACATTAAAAAGACATTGGATAAGTTTTGAATGTACTACGCATCAAGTGTTCACTCTTCACAGAACTGTGCTGGGTATTTACTGTGTGACATTATCATCATCATTATTATTATTGAGATTTTATTTGAGAGCAAAGAAGAAAGACGGTGGAGGGGAGGGGTAGAGGGAGAGAGAGAAGCAGACTTCCTGCTGAGTGGGGAGCCCGATGCAGGGCTCGATCCCATGACCCAGAGATCACACCTTGAGCCAAAGGTAGACGCTATACCAACTGAGCCATGCACGTGCCCCATTATTTTTATTTTTAAAGGTATAAAAGTCCTATCCTCCCAAAACTGATGACCTAATTCTGAGAAAAGACAAAATAAGTAGAGTGAGGTTCTTGCTTATCTGTTTTGCTCATTTCATGAGGAAAAAAAGTGTGTGTGTGTGTGTGTGTGTGTGTGTAGGGAGAGACAAGGGAAAAAAGCCCTCTGGAAAGAGCTGTTTAGAACTGCTTTCTCCACTTTGGCACCTCCCATCGACCTTCAACTCTTAGCCCACAACAGGCTTCTGCCTGAGCCCCAACCCATACTCCACCTGGACATGCAGCAGAGCATGCAAATGTAACACATATCTAAAATTAAGTTATCATCTTTCCACATAGAAATGCTTCTCAGGGGCCTGGGTGGCTCAGAGGTTAAGCCTCTGCCTTCAGCTTGGGTCATGGTCTCAGAGCCCTGGGACTGAGCCCCACATCAGGCTCCCTGCTTGTTGGGGAGCCTGCTTCCCCCTACACTGTGCCTGACCCTCTGCCTACTTGAGATCTCTCTCTCTGTGTCAAATAAATAAACAAAATGTTTTTAAAAAAAAGAAAAGAAAAGAAAAGAAAAGAAATGCTTCTCTTGGGGCACCTAACTGGTTCAGTTGGTAGAGCATGGGACTCAGGGTTGAGAGTTCAAGCCCCACACTAGGAGCAGAGCCTACTTAAAAAAAAAAAAAAAGAAAAAGAAAAAAAAAGGTTTCTCTTCCCAAACATTTACGAATGGATAACTCTCACCTGTCCAATTCAGAGACCCCTACCCACATCTCTAACTTACACTGCTTCGCGCTCTTAAACATCTCTCAAATCTGTTAAGTCTTTGACATTCACTCCCAGTAACAAATGCAGGTCATGATCTCTCATCTAATTTAAATCATAACTTACTTAACAGTTTCTTTTTGGGACGCCTGGGTGGCTCAGTCAGTTAAGTGTCTGCCTTTGGCTTGGGTCATGATCCCAGGGTCCTGGGATCGAGCCCCACAACAGGCTCCCCGCTCAGCAGGGAGTCTGCTTCTTTGCCCTTCCCCTGACTCATGTACATTCTCTCTCTCTCAAATAAATAAAATCTTTAAAAAAAAAAAAAAAAAAAAAAAAAAAAAAAAACAGAGTTTCTCTTCTATCCTCCAGTATTTCCCTCTGCAATCAATGTTCCATATCACAGCCAGGATCATCTTCTGAAACTACAATCAAATTAAAAGTTCCTCACTTCACATTCTCATTGACCCAGGCAGAACACTAAAATTCTTTTAAAAAGCTTTCAAGGGGCGCCTGGGTGGCTCAGTGGGTTAAGCCGCTGCCTTCAGCTCAGGTCATGATCTCAGGGTCCTGGGATCGAGTCCCGCACTGGGCTCTCTGCTCAGCAGGGAGCCTGCTTCCCTCTCTCTCTCTCTGCCTGCCTCTCCATCTACTTGTGATTTCTCTCTGTCAAATAAATAAATAAATAAAATCTTAAAAAAAAAAAAAAGCTTTCAAGTTCCATTAATGTATAACCCAGTTCACTACTCCACCTTTATCTGTTGCTGTAATAACCACCCTTCATACACAGAGATCCAGACATAATGAACTACTTACAGTCCCCCAAAGTTGAATGGTCTCTTGAACTTCTGCACATGGCTGATCCTGTTACCTGCATCTCTCCCCAACCTGTACGCAATCCCCCTTCACCCAGGTCACTTGACTCCACTTTCTGATCTTGGCTTAGATGTCACTTACTCCATGAAGCTTGAATCTCTCTCTTGACTATCCAGGCTGAGTGAAGAGTCCAACCTCTTGATTCCATGGCTTCTCAAGCTTCCCCTATAACTCAATGCTGTATCACAATGTACTATAACTGCCTAATGAGTTAAATTATTTTTGTCTACACACGAATGCCATTGACATGAAGACAGTAATCTCATCTTACTTGGGCACTGCTATATTCTCTGTACCTGGCATAGTAGCTCAATAAACACTTCTTACGAAAATAAGCACACGAAGTACTGAAATACCACAAAAAGACAGGGTGTTTGTTTCTCAGTGTGAAAAAGATGGTTTTATTAAAGCACAGTGTGCAGGACTCAGGCAGAGAGAACTGCGATAGGCTGTATTTAAACAGCAAAAAGGTTGAAATTTACCAAGACAGCAGATCTTAGGTGTTCTCACCACAAAAAATGGGTAACTATGTGAAGCAATGGATGTTAATTAACTTGACTGTTATAATTATTTCACTATGTATATGAAAACATCATCTGGCATATCTTAAACATATATAATTTTTAGCCATTTAAAAATTTTTAAAAATAAATCAAATTTTTAAAATTGCAAAGGTCGAACAAAATAAATAAATCAATGGCAAAAAGAGTGACATGGGTACTTAGGACTTTAGGAGATGGGGAATGGTACAGGCTGAAAAAGTTTCATATATAGGCAACTCTCAATATCCTAATAAGGCTTAGGAATAAAAGTCCAAAATAGCACTCCGCAAAAAGTGTTTGTGATCTTAAAATCATTTACTATAAAGCATTAAACAAGGAATTTTACAATTTAAAAAAAAAAAAAAGCCTTCAGTGAAGAAAAGCTTTTCAATGTCCAAAGACACTCCCCTGTTAATCACTGTAATAAAAAAAAGGTAACATCTTGAATTCTTTCAGCTAAGAGTTTGATAGTACACTAGAAATCATCTGAACCATCTCAGCCCATACCCTATGTTAGAGGCTCACCAACTAGGACTTAAAATGGAGAGAATACACAAGGAATAACAGTGTGACCCAAAGCCTAAACTTTTCCAAATTAAAATATCCCAGGACTGTGACATCTGGTTGGTTAAGCCTCTGCCTTCGGCTCAGGTCATGATCTCGGGGTCCTGGAATTGAGTCCTGCATTGGGCTCTCTGCTCAGCTGGGCATCTGCTTGAAATCTCTCCCTCTACCTCTGTCCCTCCTCTTACTTGTGCAGGCGTGCACGCACACACATGCTCTCACTCAAATAAATAAATAAAATCTTAAAAAAAAAAACCAAAACCCAGGACTTCAGAACCCCCAGGTCAACATGCTATATGTGCATGATGATATTGATTACAGCATTATATTACAGAAACTTGTATTGCCCAATAAAAGAAAAACGAGGGATTCCTGGGTGGCTCAGTCAGTTAAGGGTTCAACTCTTGGTTTTGGCTCAGGTCATGATTTCAGTGTCCTGAGACTGAGCCCCCATATTGGGCTCCACACTCTGCAGAATATGCTTGAGATTCTCTCGGTCTCTCCTTCTGTCCTTCCCCATGCTTGCATGCTCTCTTTCAAATAAATTAATCAATTAAATCTTTATTTAAAAAAAGAAAAACTACAGTAACCCTCTTTAAGAATATCTGCATCTCTAAAAATTAAAAGTGGTAAGACTCGTTAACAACATTAAAATACTAGTACATATTAAATACATGTAAGATGCAAGAAGTGCTTATAACAGGTCCTAATGTATTCTTTTTGCATAATAGCTCATTTAATCTTCTCACTTATTAACTATTTGACCTCTAGCAAGTTATGTGATCTTTCTGTGCTTCAGTTTCTTCATCTGTAAAGTAGGGATCACAGTAACATTTACCACAGAACATTCTTTGAAGGATTAAATGAGTATGTGCAATGTGCTTAAATCAGGGTCTGGCACATAAGAGCAGTATCTCAATGTTCTACTGAGAGTAGAAGGAACAAAATCAGAGATATGTGGGGCAAAGGTGAGGTTGTCTCTTCAGAGTTAGAACTTTATATGGTGATTATCAGGCAATCACTGAGGGAACATCCCTATATAGGGGTGACCACAGAGTGTTCTCAGATTAAGATGGCACAGTGAGGTGGAGGCAAGAATGATCGAGGCAAAAAATTTTACTATTGTAAATCCAGTCGGAGAAGACAAGGGCCTAGGGTTGAAGGACAGCAGCAGTAATAGCAAGGAAATGTTAGTCATTTAAATGAAAAAATCCATGGGCCCCAGAATTGCACTGGAACAAGAAATAAGAAGTAAAGGCTGAGTCAGAAGAATACTTCAACATTCTGACTGAAATAGGGTACTCAGAAAGCAAATCAGTCTTATAGGGGAAATATTTACCAAAAAATCTACAAAGTGGAGATAACAGAAGCAAATTTGAAAGCCATTTGTTTAAGGTCCAGAAGTTTGTCACAGAATAAGAACCCAAGTTTCTTGAGTGCAGTCTAGCCCTTTTAATTAATAGATTATCCTAGTTTTGCATATAATCATATAGGAATTAGTTTTAAAAATAGAAACAGCAGCATAGATACACATACACATAAGCAAACAAACAAAAAGACTGGAAAGATATGCAAAAGAAAAATTAACAGAGGTCTTTCAATCATAATTACACTTGATTTTTCATTTCTTCTTTGCCTGTGTCCATTTAAGATTTTTGACTGTCAAAAGACTATTTTTGTAGTTCAGGAGAAAAGTAAAAAAAAAAAAACAACAACAAAGTTTCATGAGAATTCTCATTCTATATAATTCTACATTTGCTTCCTACATGGTAAGATTAATTCTGCGATTTCTCTCTCTTGAGTTTCTAGGGGTGCCTGGGTGGCTCAGTGGTTAAAGCCTCTGCCTTCGGCTCAGGTCATGATCCCAGGGTCCTGGGATCGAGCCCCACATTGGGCTCTCTGCTCAGTGGGGAGCCCGCTTCCCTCTCTCTCTCCGCCTGCCTCTCTGCCTACTTGCGATCTCTGTCTGTCAAATTAATAAATATATATATATTATATAAATATATATATATATATATATATATATATATATATATATATATATAAAGAGTTTCTAAAAGAACATATATATCTCTCCGTACCTTCCCCTGCTGCCCAAGGACCATCTAACTGCTCACAGTGAAAGAAAGGATACTCACCTTCATAATCTCTTATTGAATCTTCTGTCCGGACTCCAGCCATGTTATACTGGCTGCTCACAGACTGAGAAAGCATTCCTTCTAATCTCTCCAATGTGGCTTGGCCTTCTGCTGTTAAATGGGATAATCCTTCTTCATAGGTATAAAATGTAGGGATGTCTCCCTGCCCTTGTTCTAAATAAATAAAATGCTTTTAAGCTATTATAAAGCAATTAGAAAAACATGGATAAGCAATAATGCATTTACTGAAGATAAGATACAGTTTAAAAAGGCTTCTAGGGAAATATTTTTCAATATTTATTTAATACAGAGATGTAGGTCATCTATTGAAAATAAAGACACAAAGAAAATGTCTCTACCCTCCATAAGGAGAAGGGATTCCACAAGATAATGAGCCAGTAAACAGCAATTCTCAAAAAATCAAATGTCCATGAACTAGAGGGAATTTTATAGGTGAGTGCAAATTAATATGATACTAATTTGTACTGATAGGTTTTTTGGATTAAAACACATGCTCCTTTAAAGAATAACACGGAAGACATTGGGAGATGGAGAGGAGATGTGAGATGGAGAAATCGGAGGGGGAGACAAACCATGAGTGACTGTGAACTCTGAGAAACAAACTGAGGGTTTTGGAGGGGAGGAGGTAGGGGGTAGGGTGAGCCTGGTGGGTATTAAGGAGGGCACGTATTGCATGGAGCACTGGATTGGTGCATAAACAATGAATTTTGAAACACTGAAAAAAATAAAATACTTAAAAACAACAACAACAAAAACAAAAAACAAAAACACGTGCTCCCTTTAAAAACTGAGAAATTCTGGAAAATATAAAAAGGATAAAAAATAAAATCATTCAAAAATCTCATTGGAAATGAGAATATGTTTAGATACATTCTCTAATTGTACCTCCTCCTGTATTCTCTAAATGTATCTCCTTCTCATAGAAGGAAAACTCTAGAACCGAATTTGTCTCAGGCCAGGAAGTAGGTACATATGGAGGAAAGGACTTTGGACAGCCAGATCAGTGGACATGAAAGCAGTGGGAAAAAGAAAAGAAAAGAGAACAGCAGGCACCTCACGTTATAAGACTACCAGACTATGATGGTATTCTGGTCTGGAAAAGAGAAATAATCTTAGATAAATGACGTATGGTTCTCGGGGGAGAAAATGACTTTGGTAGTGAGTTGTTTGAAGCATTATGTTAAGTAAAGCTGTAGGTGATAAAGTTTTTAAGTGGTGGAGGGAGAAGGCTTGTTCTCTGGGAGCAGGTGCATCAATTTAAAAGATTCTCCCAACCATCCGCTTTCTCATCTATTGTTTTCTTCCCCTCCATTTATCTCTATTCATTTTCTGCTCCCAATCATACCTACTTTTTACCCTCAAGCTTGGAAAATCCATCCATTTTTCCAGTTTGGCTTAGACATGAACTGCACCATTCACTTTTGAGTGAGTATTTAATAGAGTATTAAATGAGTATTTAATAGAAATATAAAAAACTATAATCCCATAGCCTTAGTACAAATAACTGGTTAAAATGAAATAAACACACATTTAAGAAAATCCGTTTCACTAACCATGTGCTTCCACATCATATTCTTCTCCATCATAATCATCTGAGTCTTCATCCTCAGGATCAGGATGCAAAGCCTGGCATTCACACATTGCAGTGAACATTGCCTCCACTGAACAAGGAAATTGTAATGAACATTCTTTTCTGGCCAGTGTAGAGTGAAAATTTAATAGTATAACCAACAGTGTAAATTAATTCAATGGGTAGATAAGAAATATACCAGAGTCTCACTATTTATAAAACCTGCTAAATTCCAAGAATCAATCTTGAAAAGTACTTGATAGAAATGGACAAGTCACAAAATAATAGTTCATTTTAAGATAATGCTGAGACTTCTTCATGCCTGGCTGGGTTTTCTGAGAAAAAGAGGCAGTGTCTTGATCAGACTGCTAGTATCAGGGTGAAGCCCCTTTCAGTTCATAGGGCTCTTTTCCAGCTATCCAGCTATCCTGGCATCTTCCACTTTGGAACTGCCAAGACCCCTGCCCTCTATCTGGCAAGATTCAAAGTCAATAGCATCAAGTCAATAAAAATAACCAGATCCCTCCATTCACAAAACACACCAAATAACATGGTGTCTCCTATACCCTCACCACACTGACAATCTTTGATATCAATAGGTATCTGGTCCTCAATGATACGTTAGATGTTAGGATGAAGAAAAAGCAACGGAACAGAGGTAATGAGGCTAAAGGTAAAAGTGTATGTGTAGGGGCGCCTGGGTGGCTCAGTGGGTTAAGCCACTGCCTTCGGCTCAGGTCATGATCTCAGAGTCCTGGGATCGAGTCCCGCATTGGGCTCTCTGCTCAGCGGAGAGCCTGCTTCCCTCTCTCTCTCTCTGCCTGCCTCTCCGTCTACTTGTGATTTCTCTCTGTCAAATAAATAAATAGAATCTTTAAAAAAAAAAAAAAAAGTGTATGTGTATGAGGGGTGGGATACTTGGTATATAAAAGGAAAAGAATCAATTCTATAGAATACTCACATGCTGATTTATCACTAGGCACAAATCTGAATTCAGCAATAGGTTCAGCATCATCATCACTGTCTTCTTCTTCTTCAGTAACAGATTCCTTTGATTCTTCTAGGAAGGGAATAAAAATAACTTTTTAAATGATGTTTTTTGTTTTGGAAAAAAAGAACCCTAAAATAAATTCATAAAGGATGCTTCCTGATGTATCTAAACACTGCAATATAGTTTTTACTTCATAACATGGTTATTTTAGAGCTAAAAAAGACCTTGCGCAGCCTCCCTGGTCTAGTCACACTGTGCCTTACTGAACTCTAAGGATCCCAAGCCCCCTTTGAAGTCATGGTAGGGGTGAGGAAACCCAAACAGGCCTCTAACAAGTACAGTTCCACTGTCATCTGCCTCTCCTACCTTTCACCATGAAACAAAGGATTCAGTAGCAGTTTGTAAACCACTGATGTGCTTTATCACCAATAATTTACAGATGAGAAAACTAAGGCCCATAAAAGTTAGCAAACCAAACAGATAAATTACTGAAGTCTGTAGGCAAGAAAAAAATACAAATGTTCAATAAAGAAAACTAGCACAGGCTGCTGATGGAAGCAGGAACTGCTACAACTATTCTGGAGGTATGCATAGCCTATTACCCAGCAATTCCTCATCTATGTATACATTATGTACAGAAGGAGTTTATACATAAATGTTTAGTGAAGTACTGTATGCACTTGTGAAAATTTTAAAAATAAATGCTACTTAAAAAAACAAACAAACATGTATTGTAACCCGGTCATGTGATATTTTATAGACAGCAGTTAAAAAGAAATGAGTATTTTTATGTAACAAAACTCCTAGATTAAAAAATGTAACCAAGTGAAAAAACCAACTACAGAATATATATAAATAATACATTTACTTATTAAAAGTTTAAACGTAAAATAAAACCATTATTTTGCTTATGGATTTTATACATATTCAGTAAAAAATCTAAAAGCTTAGATGGGAAGGACACATAACCACCTTTAGGGCAATGTTTAATTTGGGAGACAGAGTATGGAACAAAATGGAAAAGGTATGAAAAGGATTTCAATGATACCAATACAGTTTTAGCTCTTTATATTTTTTTAAAGATTTATTCATTTTATTTTATTTTATTTTTTAAAGGATTTTTTAATTATTTATTTTACACACACAGAAAGCTTAACTTAGTTAAAAGCTTATCACAGATGCTTAACTGAGCCATGCACATCTGCCTAAAGATTTGTTCATTTCAGAAAGAGAGAGAGAGAGTGCAATTGGGGAAGAAAGGGAGAGGAATAGGGACAGAAAAAATCTCAAGCAGACTCCCCGCTAAGCATAAAGCCAGACACTAAGCTCCATCTTAGGACCTGAGCAGAAATCAAGAGTCAGACACTTAACTGACTGAGCCTCCTAGACACTCCCAGTTTTATTTCTTTAAAAGACTAATATGAGGGACGAGTGGGTGGCTCAGTCAGTTAAGCCACTGCCTTTGGCTCAGGTCATGATCCCAGGGTCCTGGGATGGAGTCCCACATCGGGCTCCTTGCTCAGCGGAGAGTCTGCTTCTCTCTTTGCCTTTGCCTGCCACTCTGCCTGCTTGTGCACACTCGCTCTCTCTCTGACAAATAAATAAGTAATAAAATCTTAAAAAAAAAAAAAAAAGACAAATGAAAAAAAAAGAATTTATGTTAGATAAAGAATAATGAAAACTTTTTATTACTCTCTGTACTTTTCCATGTTTGAACTGTTTCATAACTTTAAAAAACCAGGTCGGGGCATTGAACATTTTTATTATAAAACTAAACTCTGAAGGTATCTACAGAGTTGGCTTTTTTTCTGGCTGACTCAATTGGTAGAGCACATTGACTCTTGATCTCAGGATCTTAAGTTCGAGCTCCACACTGGATGCAGAGATTACTTAAAAATAAAATCTTCAGGGGCGCCTGGGTGGCTCAGTGGTTAAAGTCTCTGCCTTTGGCTCAGGTCATGGTCCCAGGGTCCTGGGATAGAGCCCCGCATCGGGCTCTCTGCTCGGCAGGGAGCCTGCTTCCCCCTCTCTCTCTGTCTGCCTCTCTGCCTACTTGTGATCTCTGTCTGTCAAATAAATAAATAAAATCTTTAAAAAAAAAAATCTTCAGGGGTGCCTGGCTGGCTCAGTCAGTAGAGAATGAGACTCCTGCTATCTGAGTTCTAAGTACAAGTCCTTGAGTGTACTGACTGCTTAAAAATAAAATCTTAAAGAAAAAAAAAAACTTTAAAAATAAATAATATAAAAAATTTACAAAACCAGGTCAACAAAGTACTTAAATAGACTCTCAAAACATGCTCAAACTAATATGAATTAAAGGTGTTACATGCAACTGATGAATCACTAAATTCTACCCCAGAAACTAATAATATACTACAGGTTAACTAAACTGAATTTAAATAAAAAATAACACATAAAAATGTAAATTAAATGCTGTTTAGCATATTCAAGTTACCATTTAAAAAATATTTTATTTCCCTATGCAGATGAAAACAAAGTAGAAAGATTCTTATACTATATCAAAAGTGTAAACTGATACACAATTTTTGGAAAGCAATCTGACAATATATGTTAAGAGCTTTAAAAATAGCACCTTCAAAGCAGCAATTCTACTCCTAGGAATCAACTATAAGGGGTATCTAAATGCTTTTTTTATTTTTATTTTTTTACTTTTATTTTTCCAAGCCATGCAAGCTGAATGTAGAATGAAAAAAATCTTAATTTTTATATATATATTTATAAGCAAAGTATAATACACACATGTATATATGTATTATATGTATATAATACATATATGTATACATGTATATGTATAATACATACATGTATATATGTATATAATACACATGTATTGTATGTATATAATGTATGTATATGTATATAATACATATGTATTATATACATATCGTATGTGTATATGTGTATTATACTTTGCTTATAATACATATATGTATATATGTATAATGTATGTATACATAATGCATATATGTATATATGTATTATATACATATGTATTATATACATATCATATGTATATATATGTATTATACTTTGCTTATAAATATATATATAAAAATAACGATTTTTTTCATTCTACATTTAGCTTGCATGGCTTGGAAAAATAAAAGTAAAAAAATAAAAATACATATACATATATATGATATGTATATATACTTTGCTTATAAATATATACATATATACATATAAATGTATAAATTTGCTTATATAAGCAAAAAAGGAAAAAAATTTAAATGCCCACTATTAACAATTTTAAATAACAGATTTCATAGGACATTTATCTGTCCTATTGCTGTTATATAGTTATATTGTTATACTGTCCTCTGTAAACAAGGGAAATAATAAAAAAAATTGGAGAACTCTAAACAACTCTAACAGTTGAATTTAATACATTATGGTAGTACCAAACTTTTTCAGTGTTTTAATAAAAATGAAATGTACTTAACTATTATAACTATTATTCTATAACTGAATGAACATCACTTTTATATTATAAAAGTAATACATGCTGGTATAAAAATAATTGAAAGAGTGTGATGTAGTCCAAGGAAAAAGTAAGTCCCTACCACCCTAGTTCCTCTCCCTAGAAATAAGAGTTATAACAATATTTTTTATATCCTCAGGAATCTACCTTGAGGCAAGAAATATAAATACAATACAGTATCTTTGCAATTAAGAAAAATACACAACTATGACCAACACTCATCATCTCATGCTAGATCATAGTATCTGCCATATTTCCAGTCTCTAAACTTTTCTAAATTTTTAACAGTGCAAGTAAGTTTTCAGTTATTTTAAAAATAATCTAGTATCCTCAATTATTAGTTGAAAGTCTACTTTAATAAGGTTTATGGAGGTAATCCAAAGAGAAAAAAAACATCTGGAGCTTGGAGAATCAGGATAGGAACAAAGGCTGGGAAAACAGGATCCAAGCACGTGAACTTATGAGAAGAGCTGAATCCCACAAAAACAGAACTAGAGGGGTGCCTGGGTGGTTCAGTGGGTTAAGCCTCTGCCTTCAGCTCAGGTGATGAATCTCAGGGTTCTGGGATGGAGCCCCACATTGGGCTCTCTGCTCAATAGGGAGCCTGCTTCCACCCCTCTCTCTCTGCCTGCCTCTCTAATTGTGATCTCTGTCAAATAAATAAATAAAACCTAGAAAAAAAAAAAAATAAAGAAACAAAAAAAAAACTGGAACTGGAGAACTACTACGTAAATGTGACCCAGGAGGATTCTACTTTTTAGTATGATAGTGAAATCCAACTTAGTTTGGTAAGAAAGATTAATCATAGTCCCATCAATTTCAAGAATATAATCATATAGAGCAAACATTTAAAATACCTATCTCAAACCTACTGAATCCTTACTGCCTAGTCTGGGACTCCTGGTATTTTATTTTTAATGCTCCCCAGGTGTTTCTACAGTGCAGCCACGTTTAAGAACTAAATACTACAAACCCCTCATTTTTCTGGATGAAACTTAGGCTCAGAGAGACGAAAATAACTTGCTTACCAAGTTAATGACAGTCTTATTCAGTGTTTTTTTTCTCTTTAGCTACATCTCTAACCTTGAACTCTACCTCTCTAACCTAATTTTCTAACATACATCTTTGGCCAAAGCTAATACTCTCCACTATTTATGGGCATTTCACACCACGAACTGGAAATGACTAGCAAGGTCACCTCTCAGTTTTGCAATTCTATGAATGAATGGCTTACACTAAGTATGAAATAATCTTGTTTATAAAATCATAGCTGTACTTATTTGGAAAGTGAACTTTATGCCCCAAACCTCCTCATTTGGAAATCTTACTACAACCCAAAGTCAACAACTTTTTCTTTTCCTTACCCTCTCTTTCAAACTTCACTAGATTTTTATCTATCTTTGCATTTTTTCCAATGGCAAGTGTTCAAAATCTTTTACCAAAAATATTTTCAGAGAGCTGAATCAGGCAGGACTGATGAGACAGGGTTGCCAAAAGCCCTAAAAGTTATTAGATAATTTAATGTCACACTAATTATAAGTCACCATCTTACATCTGAAATGATATTAAAATCTTAAATTGAAGGAGCAGTAGCTTAACAGGCAAACTCACGGGACTGTCTCTTATACACTATTTCGAAAGAAAGGCAACATTTTATTAGTTTTATTATTTTATTTATTTTTTAAGGTTTTATTTCTTTATTTGACACAGAGAAAGAGAGAGCATATGCAAGGGCGGGAGCAGGGAGGGAGAGGAAGAAGCCGAAAAAGTGGGGCTTGATCCCAGGACACTGGGCATAAGCCGAGCTGAAGGCAGATCCTTAACCAAATGAGCCACCTAGGCACCCCACACCCCATTATTTTAAAAGCACAAGTTCAGTAAAAGTGTAACAAATTGTCCTTTCAGTCACAAAGCTCTGCATTTCTACAAAAGTTGGGCATATTAAACTGACACAACATAAGAATAACTTCTCACTTAGTTACACTTACAAAAATTAAACACAAGTTTTAATTTTGTGCCTAATTTGTTTCTCATTTGGCATTCTTACAACCCATTGTCAACAATCCCCCAAATGGATTTTTTTCTCTTTCTTACCCCTTCTTTCATCACTTTCACTAGATTTTTATGAATCTAATTATTTCAATAGCAAAAATTGGGAATCTTGTACTACAGGGTTTCTCAACTTGGACACTACTGACATTTGGACTGGGTTAATTCCTGATTGTGGGAGGCTATCCTGTGCCTTGTGGGGTGCTAAGTAGCATCTCTGGTCTCTAACTACTAGATGTCAGTAGCACTCTACTCCCCTTCCAATCATGACAATCCAAATGTCATTGCCTAAAGGGGGGGGGGGGGGGGGCGCACAACACTGTCCCCTCACTGAGAACCACTTCTCTAATAAAACAAAAAAAAAAAAACCAGGTTCTACACTAAACTCTTGGAAGCACAAAGTATACTGATCTATGCTTCTAAGGGTGCTAAATATAAATGCCTTTACAAAGAGAAAGAATAAACAATTCAATGTAAGAGGAAAAAGTAGAAATATAAATCCACAATAAATGAAAAATTCTAAGTGCAAATACATAGAAAATAAAAAGTACTGTCCAAATTATTTTACTGAGTTGAAATTTTGCTTAATAATCTATTACCCAAAATTGGTCAATGCCTTGAATATTAATGATCAAGACCTTTTTTTAAATATATGATATTTAATATTCCAATAAAAGAAGATCAAGATTAGATTACACCATACATACCTCCAAATTTGGCATTCACCATAACATACAAATGCTCTCGTGGATAGGCATTTAGGTCCCTGGACACGGCATGCAAGCTAATGGTAGGATATTCCAGTGAGAATCCTAATCCAGAGCCATCTAACCAAGACAGGCGGCTGAAAAACACGTGTAAAGTAGATTATTTTAAGAAATTAAATCCTAATTTAGCCCTGAAGTTTATAAAGGTTCAGCTTGGACAGTTTTATGCATGTGAATAAATTCAAGCTTAGTGTTTAGAAATACTCCTTTTTTTTGCCCTAAAGATATTTTTTAAAAAATTATTTAACAGAGAGACACAGCAAGAGAGGGAACACAAGCAGAGGAAGTGGAAAAGGGGGCTATCTGCTGAGCATGGAACCTGATGTGGGGCTCGATCCCATCCCAAGATCCTGGGATCACAACCCAAGCTGAAGACAGACGCCCAACAACTGAGCCACCCAGGCACCCCTAGAAATATTCCTAAAATAATGAAATTCAGCAGCAGGAACTGACTTTCTTTAAAACCAATTCTGTTGGGGCCCCTGGGTGGCTTAGTGGGTTAAAGCCTCTGTCTTCAGCTCAGGTCGTGATCCCAAGGTCCTGGGATAGAGCCCCGCATCAGGCTTTCTGCTCAGCGGGGAGCCTGCTTCCTCCTCTCTCTCTGCCTGCCTCTCTGCCTACTTGTGATCTCTGTCAAATAAATAAATAAAATCTTTAAAAAACAAAACAAAACAATTCTGTTAAGTTCTCTTCTCCTCTAGCTAAAAATTAAAAAAAACCTTGAAATGCAATTTCTTCTTTTTTTTTTTTTTAAAGATTTTATTTATTTATTTGACAGAGAGAGATCACAAGTAGGCAGAGAGGCAGAGGGAGAGAGAGGAGGAAGCAGGCTCCCTGCTGAGCAGAGAGCCCGATGCGGGACTCGATCCCAGGACCCTGAGATCATGACCTGAGCCGAAGGCAGCGGCTTAACCCACTGAGCCACCCAGGCGCCCTTGAAATGCAATTTCTTAAGTCACATGTGTTTCTATGCCTTTCATCCTGGTTCTTATCTGGAATGTCTTCAGGTGCCTTGCTTTTGCAATTCCTCCTCAACTGGTTAAGTCCCAGCTCCTCCTTGAGTCCTCCCTCCAATTACTCCATTACATAATGATGTCTTCTTTTTCTGAATTGCACTTATGTGCAGTAATAAGCCATTTAGCACTTAACTCTGTGGAAATGGATCTCAGATGTACCCTGACAGAATATGAGCTACTTGACGGAACCTGTCATATTCCTTTATTTCATGTTCTTCAAAACCACTAGCATTAGTGCTCAGCATATAAGTATGCAATAAACTCTTGGGAGTAACTTAATTTCTCCACAAGTAAGACATTAAATGACATATACATGAAATGGCTGTCATCATAGTTACCACAAGTTAGATAATACTTATCCCATTGAAAGACCTGAAGCCTTTCAGTTATTCTGCAGCTTTAAAAGAAAGCCACAAATAAGAAAAGTCTAGTTTTCCCTCAAAAGTGGCCAAATGCAAATATTTTATTGGGATAATAAAGGAAATATATCACCAAAATCAGTATGTTGAGTTTTGAGTAAAGGCTGGCTAATTTTTTGGCAATACTTCCCATATTTTACCTTAGCAGGGAAAAAAGTAGCAAAAAGATCCTTAAGAGACCACACACCAAAAATGTTAATAGGGTAAAAGTTAATGAAATATAGTGGCTGCACAGGATTGGAGACAAATGGAGACTGACTGCTAATGAGTGCCAATTTCTTTTGGGGTGATGAAAATATTCTAAAATCAATTGTGATGGTTGCACAACTCTGTGAGTAGACTAACAACCACTGAATTGTATATGTGAATTATCTCAATAAAGCTTTTATTTAAAAAAGAAATTAATACAATAACACCCTCATATCATTCTACTTTTTACATAATTTTAACAAGCCTGGTTGCCTAATTTCTAAGCAAGCAAAAACAAATACAGTGATGAACCTAGGACTCCCTCGGGCCAGAACAATGACAGCCCAGCAGTCTGAGACCACTCATATTCCATGTAAGGGGAGAATGAACTTGACACCTTAGTCCACCTAAAGAAAATCCATGTCTGAGAACACAATTAAGTGTATATAATACATGACCCTCACTTATCAGAAGCGAAAACAGAATTAGATGGTGTAAAAATACGTACAGCTCTAAGTAGACAAAAATGCAATGACTTGTACACTAAAAAAAGCAAAAGTAGGAAAAGATGCACTGTCATTTGCAAGGATTTCCATTCAACATATTTATTAAAAAAAGAAAAAGAAAACCTGGGAGGCTTAAAATGATAAATCGTAAGAAGCTTAAAGAGGTAAGCTCAAAAAATTATTTCCCAGAATGATTCATTCCATTAGTTTCAAAGAAATAGATTTTACTATTGCAATTGGATTGTGTGTGGTATACATACATATCTTTCCTGTCCACTGCTTTCTTCTTCTTCTTTTTTTTTTTAAGATTTTATTTATTTATTTAACAGAGAAAGATCGCAAGTAGGCAGAGAGGCAAGCAGAGAGAGGAGGAAGCAGGCTCCCTGCCGAGCAAAGAACCCGATGCGGGGCTCGATCCCAGGACCCTGAGACCATGACCTGAGCCGAAGGCAGAGGCTTTAAGCCACTGAGCCACCCAGGCGCCCCCCACTGCTTTCTTCTTAATAGGGAAATGAAATAGTGCTCACATATCAAAGAAGTAATGCTAGTCCTTTACTAGAACTCTATTATTTTAAGCAAATAAACTGCCTTTTCTCACTTCAAAAATGGCCAGTATCATCACAACTCAAAAGTGATAGTCCAAATTTGGGTATCCAAAATCATTTCAAATATCCAGAGCCATAAAACTTTAATAACTCAATTAGAAGATGGAAAAACTAAAATATAAAGTGAACTCACCACCTATCAAATTATGGTCTTCATTTTTTTTTTTTAAGATTTATTTATTTGAGGGGCACCTGGGTGGCTCAGTGGGTTGAGCCTCTGCCTTCCGCTCGGGTCATGCTCTCAGGGTTCTGGGATCGAGCCCCATATCGGGCTCTCTGCTCGGTGGGGAGCCTGCTTCCTCCTCCCTCTCTGCCTGCCTCTCTGCTACCTGTGATTTCTGTCTGTCAAATAAATAAATAAAATCTTTAAAAAAAAAAAAAAGAACCTCAGTCTTTAAAAAAAAAAAAAAAAAAAAGATTTATTTATTTTAGAGAGCTAGAGGAGAGGGAGTGGGCAGAAAGAGAATCCCAAGCAGACTCTCCGCCAGACTTGCTCTTACAACCCCAAGATCATGACCTAAGCCAAAGTCAAACCAAGAGTCCGGCACTTAACCAACTGAGCCACCAAGGCACCCCTATGGTCTTTACTTTAAAAAGCACATAACTGCTTTGTAGTTCCTTATACATGGACATGGATATGCACTCTATAGAACAGAAGCAAATTCTACTCAAAAGCAACATTTACTCTGATCGCCATGTTCTTCTTCATTTTTCCACATATTATAGAAGAAAAGCCCTCCCAAACCAAAATATCTAATTAACTACACCCAACCCAAAGAAGCCATGAGTCACAAAAGGGAAAAAACAAATAGATAGTAATACAGAGGAACATTTTGCTAATTTCTAATGCTTCTGAACAAGTATGATCATTATACCTTATTCCTGGCATGAGGTGAAGAACAGGAAAGAGATACGAGGTTTTGATTTTGAGTTGGCTTAACTATTTGTTTTAAAATTTACTTTGGCTTAAGATATATTTTAACTACCTACTTTATCCATTTCAAATGCTCTATTTTGAATAATGCATGCCTCTGATCTGTTCCCCACCTGGGTAAAAAAGTCAATTTCCTATGAAAACTCAACTTTGAAAATAAGCCCAAGAGTTCTGTATCTCTCAACACACATCTGAGAAACCACCTAAAATTAAATCAGACCCGATCTTTCTTTACCAAAAATCCTAAAATAATGTTCTCAAAGCTTTGGGCAATAAGCCAAACTCATAGAACATGCTCCTTCTTTTTTTTTTTTTTTTTTTAAAGATTTTATTTATTTATCTGACAGAGAGAGACCAAGCAGGCAGAAAGGCAGGCAGAGAGAGAGAGAGGAGGAAGCAGGCTCCCCGCCAAGCAGAGAGCCCGATGCGGGACTCGATCCCAGGACCCTGAGATCATGACCTGAGCCGAAGGCAGAGGCTTAACCCACTGAGCCACCCAGGCACCCCAAACATGCTCTTTCTTCAGTTTTATTATTTGTCCACCCTTTTCCCTTCATTCCCTCGATGAAGATGGTGTGTGTATTATATACTCTGGCACACACTAAATATTGTTTCTTACCCTTGCCTCTGAGCATCCTGTCTCTTCTAAATAGAACGTTACCCCTTAGCCCCACCTCATTAACCTGGCTGTTAATGCCCATTTGTCATATCCTCTAGGAAACCTCTGTTTGTTGAGGCCTTGATTCTATCAAGACCTGGAAATGCCTGGGGGAAAGAAAAGTGGAAAGAGACCAAGAAGGTAATGCTAACAAAGAGTAAAGAGTGATGAATAAAGCTGTCCATGGTCCTCAGAATATTCTATTCTTCTTTTACTTTTTTTAAAGATTTTATTTATTTATTTGACAAGCAGAGATCACAAGTAAGCAGAGAGGCAGGCAGAGAGAGAGAAGGGGAAGCAGGCTCCCCGCTAAGCTGAAAGCCCGATGCAGGGCTGGATCCCAGGACCCTGAGATCATGACCTGAGCTGAAGGCAGAGGCTCAACCCACTGAGCCACCCAGGTGCCCCCAGAATATTCTATTCTTAACCTAGATAGTGGATATACAGGGGCTGGTTTAATTATAATTCTTTAAATCACCCATATATAATGTATATTCCTTTTTGTATGTATATTTTACAAAAATATTTTCTTAAAGAAGGTAAGAGATTTCTCAGTGAAAAGATGATATGAAAATTTTTTAAACATATGACCTTAAAAGAAGTTTCTATTTCTTCAGTGTGATAACTATATTGTGATTATACAGGACAATGTCCTTGTTCTTAGGAGATTTTTGCTGAAGTATTTACGGACGAATGGACAACATGCCTGCAACTCTCAAACAACTCAGAAAAAAGGTAAGTGTGGTAAAATGTTAACAAGTGATGAATGTTTGTCTATGTGTATTAATAAACAACACTTGAGATTTTTCTTTAGGTTTGAAGTTTTTCAAAATGAAAAGACAAGCATAGGGCCTTGTCTTCCTTTCCCCAAACAGTAGTTACATTATAGAAAGAGTCAATATACAGCACTCTCCGCCATTTAGAATTGCTCTCCCAAGATCATTAAAGATCTCCTTGTCATTACCCATCAGATGCTTTTCAGATTTTGACTGCTTCTCCCTATTGTCTGTTCTCAAGTCTCTTCTTCCATACCTATCTTACTATAGATATGCCTTGGCCCTCTTCTCTTCTGGTGTATCTAACCTATCCGCCATGAGTATACGCTAACCTTTACACTAATGATTTCTTAATCTCTATGGTTAATACTCTCCCAACACACACACTCTTGTGTCCAACTAATCACACATGTCCAGACCAAACTCATTATTTGCACCTCACCCCCAACTTGCTTTTCCTCCCATCTCTATTTCCTCTCTCAGTGATTGGTCAAAATTCCTAAGCTGTCCTCAATGTTTTAGACTTTACATTTTCTTGTGTGCTCTGTGGTAGGCAAAAATTTGCTTCCTCCAGGACTTTCAACCCCCTAGTGTCAAGCCTATGAATATATTTTCACATGGCAAGAGAAAACCTGTATATGTAATTAAGGTTACTAATCAGTTAACAACAGAATGGAGAGATCATCCTGGATATTCTGTGTGGGTCCAATGGTATCACATGAGCTCTTTTTTTTTTTTTTTTAAAGATTTTATTTATTTATTTGACCGAGATCACAAGCAGGCAGAGAGACTGGGGGAAAGCAGGCTCCCCGCTGAGCAGAGAGGCCGATGCGGGGCTCGATCCCAGGACCCTGAGACCATCACCTGAGCTGAAGGCAGAGGCTTAAACCACGGAGCCACCCAGGCGCCCCGGAATCACATGAGCTCTTAAAAAGGAGAGAAATTTCCCTGGCTGTAGACAAAAGTGATGCATCAGTAGAAGTCAGACAAATTTCAAGGATGGGAAGGATTCAATGTGTTTGAGGATGACTGAAACCGTGTAACAAGGAAATAGGGACCTCAGTCCTACAGCTACGATATTGGAGACACATCTGTCTTACGGCAAAATTACAGTGCTCCAGGAGGCCAAATAAAAGGGCAATTCCTCCTAGGAATGGAAATGGGAGTCAGAAATGGGAAACGAGAAATGGGAGTCTCAGTATCTCTTGGATCTGATCTCAGTTTGCGTGGGGTTGAGGATGTTCCTCTCCCCATCCACACCTACAGAAGAAAAGCCGTACTTCTTAACTAAACTTTTAAAATCCTCCACAATCTGCTCTAAACTTAGATATTTTGCCCAGGGCAACACCTTCCGCACCTTTTCACAGGCAAACAGGCACAAGGATGATTCTCAACTCAGGGGCTGGAAACTCAAAACCTTAAAACGAAACCCTGAATAAAGAGCGACGCACTCAGCAGACGTCGGGAAAACAGGTAAAAGCATAATCAATGAGAGAACTCCGTGTGAGAAAGAGGAAGACTCGGGAGAAAGGGACACCGGAACAATCGAGTCTTCGCCCCGGCAGAGGCCCCCCCTGAGGCGACCCAGAGCTCGCGCGCTCCACCTCTCAGCAGCCCGCGAGGTCGCGGTCTCGTCCCCGCCCCGCCACTCAGCCGCGCCAGCAGGAGGAAGGCGGCGCGCAGGAAACCGGCACAGGGGAACAGGGACCCTGCCTACCTCTCAGCGATGTACAGTGTGCCGGTGCCGAGGCCCTTGCCGTTCAGCACAGCCTCGGTCTCTGGCTGCTGCTGCCGAAGCCCCTCAGCCGAGTCAGGCGGCGGGAAACTTCTGAGGAAGCTCATTGCAGCAGGGAGCGTGGAGACACGAACCGGGAGGATGCTGAAGCACGTCGACTCGAGGGGGAAGCCTCGCCCCGCCCCACCCCGGAAACGGTGGCAATCACCCCGGAAGAGCAACTTAGTCCGCCCCGGAATTTGAGCCCCATCCACCATAGAGACGAGTCGTCCGGGGGCGGGCTCCCGGAGGCTTGAGAGGGCCCGGCCGCGTCGGTCACGTGACTCCCTTCTCCGGGCGTCTGCCCCGTCGCAGTTTCTTAGGCTCCGGGCTTGAAAAGCTGAACTTTCTCTCCGGCATCCTAGTCCTGCGTCATCACAGCAACCCTCTGAGAGAGGAAGCACAAGGAATGATAAACTCTTTTTTCTACAGAGGAGAAACAGAGGCCTGAGCCTTGGACAGGAATCAAAGACCGCGCTCATTTAGAGATCCGAAGTCTAAATAAGGGTTCACGGCTTTTCTCGCCTGCGCGGGCCTCAGCCTGGCGCGTCCACATCTCAGCTTAACGGCCGTGCCTCCGCCATCAGTCTAAGTTGTGACGCTGCCCCAGTGCGGGAGCCCCTCGTCTCGGGCGGGCAAACAAGCCCAAAGAGGTAATGAACTCTCTGGGTGAAGAGTTGGCTATGTCAGGGAGGACATGGCGCCCTGAAAGGAAAAGAATTAGCCCGTCAGATTCGGAACCCTTGCGTTATTTCTTCGTTGGGCACTGAAGAACGAAGTAATATGAGCAATGAAAACTTTCATCAGGAAATAATTGGTAATGGGTAACCGAGTGTTCTGTGTCAGGCACTGTTCCAGGCCCTGATTTCCTCTTTATGCTAATTATATGAGAAAGCTATTATTGATCCAGTTTTACAGATGGAAAACCTGAGGCATTAAACTGAAGAGCGAGGGTTTAGCCGGGAGAGACCTAGTGGAATTGAAGTCAGTCAGTTTCTAGGCCAAATTTTCTAGCCTGTGAAATCAGTATACTCATGCCTATACCAGCATTGTTGAGGCTGATGATTGGACATGTGGAACTGCTGCATTTCTATCTACTGAAAGAGGAGTCTTAGGTGGTTTTGTTTTGTTTTTTGTTTTTTGTTTTTTTTTTAACTAGGCTTCGTTTGTTGGTAGCGATACTGGAGGAGGGGCACACTGAGCTGGGAGAGTATTAGAAAGTTGTTCCCACAGTATAGGTGAGACAGTGGCAGTGAGAATGAAAACAGAGGAGTCTGGAGCTATTACAAAGGTAAAATCCTCAAAATCTGGAGAGAGACTGAGAGAAAGAAGGTGGTGAAAATGCACATGAGGATGGATGAAGAGAGAGAAGTCAAGGATGATTCCCAGGCAAAGTGAGTGCGTGGATGCTGGCTCATTTCTCCAAGATGGAGAATTCAGGAGGAGGAGTAAGCTTTGAGAGGCGCTAACAATCTCATATGGGAAATGGAGAGTTTCAGGGTTCCATGGGACAGCTACATGTGGTTGACTATTTAGAAAAGCAACCAATGCTTTGTTCAGAAATGGAATCTCCTAAATCAGAGAGAAAATTGGCTAAGACATGTATGATAATTTCATATCAACTTGACATAGTTTTCGTAGTGTCTTTGTAGAATGTGCTAGTCTAATGGTGAAACATTGTATTCAAGTATATAACTGAAGAAAAGAGATAGCTATGACAAAGAGCTCTTCACCTGTTACAGTGACAGGCTCAGAGGAGGCATTTAAGCAAATGTATGTCAAAGCAAACAGGCATATCAGTAAGAAATTAAAGCAGGGCAGGATTTGTTCCTTTGCCTCCTATATATCCCAATGAGTAACAGAAGCACTAGGCCTAATAGGTCTCACTTATGTATAGTGTTTTACTTTTCAAAAGAATGTTTTTCTCATCCATTGTCTCCTTTGATCTTTGTAATAATTCTGTAAGGTAGGCATGGGGGCTGTTACTATGCCCACTGTATAGATAAGAAAACTGAAGATCAGAGAAAGTAGGTGATTTCCTGCAGGCTACATTACTAGTACTTTAGAAATTAAATTCCTTCCTTTTTATGTCAGGTTCAGTGTTTTCACTACAAACCATCACCTTTACAACTAGTTAGCAGAGAGGTATAAAGATGTTCCTGCCTTTTGGTGATAGTAAGAATTAAACTTCCTGTATGTCCGTTCTTACTAGGATCATACTTTTAATAGTCCTCTTAAGACTTGAAGATGAGTGATTAGAGTTGAAAGAAGACTGGTGAAAACTTTGTTTTCAGGACTAGATATACCCTGAGATTCCCCGTCTTCCTTCCAGCGTGACATCTGACACGCTGTGGCTGACAACTAGGACCCCAGTGGGAGCTATTAGCTGGAATACCTTTCCATGGCCTCTCTGTGTAGCCTGAGCTTCCACACAGCTTGGTAGCTGTGTTTTTTGTTTGTTTGTTTGTGTGCATGTGTGTATGTGTGGCTTTTTTTTAAAGACTTTATTTGACAGCAAGAGAGGGAACACAAACAGGGGGAGTGGGAGAGGGGGAATCAGGTTTCCTACTGATCAGGGAACCTGATGTGGGGCTCAGTCCCACATCCCACATGACCCTGGGATCATGACCTGAGCCGAAAGCAGACGCTTAATAACAGCCACCCAGGTGCCCTGGCAGCTGGGCTTTAAAGGTGAGCATCCCAAAAGAGAGACTGATAGAAGCTGCTCTTCTAACCTTGCCTTGAAAGTTACAGAGTGGGACGCCTGGGTGGCTCAGTTGGTTGGACGACTGCCTTCGGCTCAGGTCATGATCCTGGAGTCCCGGGATCGAGTCCCGCATCGGGCTCCCAGCTCCATGGGGAGTCTGCTTCTTCCTCTGACCTTCTCCTCGCTCATGCTCTCTCTCTCACTGTCTCTCTCTCTCAAATGAATAAATAAAATCTTTTAAAAAAAAAAGAAAGAAAGAAAGTTACAGAGTGTGGCCACAAGTAGGATCTCCTGGACTTTTCTTTTTCTTTTTTAATGAGCCTTGTAGTATTATATGCAATGAAATGCCTGCAGCCCTGGCTGCCACCTTGACTCGCTACAGCTTTGGGAGAGTCTTAGTATATGTGCTGCCGAAGCGAGCTTTGGGAGAGTCTTTGAGACAGATGTACCCAGCTAAATGGCCCAGATTTGTGATCCACAGAAACTGTGAGATAATATTTGTTGTTTTAAGTCACTAAGTTTTGGGGTAAACCTAACAATAACCGATTAGCTAAAGAGAAGTGAGAGAGAACCTTGAATAGTGTTGAGTCATTGTGCTTCTCCTTATACACTTGACTTGGCAAGCTTGTCCATGCCCATAATTTCAATAATGCTGTGCAGGGACTCCCAGATTTGTATCTCCATCCCAGAACTCTCTCGTGAACTACAGACTTTTACATCCAGCAGCCTGCTAGACTTTTGTACTTGGCAGTTCCACAGACACATCTCATTCAGCTTATCAAAAATTGAACTTGTAAACAGTGGACTTTGGGTGATAATGATGTGTCTCAAGGTAAGTTCATTGGTTGCAACAAATGTACAGCTCTGGTGGGGAATGTTAATAATGAGGGAGGCTGTGCATGACTGGGGGCAGGAATATATGGGAGATCTGTGTATCATCCCCTCAGTTTTGCTGTGAACTTAAAACTGCTTTGAGAAATAGTCTTAATAAAAATCTGAATTTGCCATCTTCTCATTCAATTCTACTTTTTCTTCAGTGTCCATTCTATGGAAAAATACCACCTCTGTTTAGTTGCTCAAGTTAGAAACCTGGAATTTATTATTTCTTTCTTCTCCCTCACTCTTCATATTCAGTAATAATAATTAAAGACAGCAACTAACATTTATGGAGGGCTTACTATATGCTACGTACTCACTGTTCTAAGCATTTTATGTGTATCAATCTTCATAGCAATCTTAGGAAATAAATGCTGTCATGATTCCTGTTTTACAGATTTAAAAAAAAAAAAAAAAGTCAGGACGAAGTAACTTGCCCAAGGTCCATACCTACTCAGTGTCAGAGCTTGATGTAGAATCTGTGTTGTTGGGCAGCAAAGCATACACCCTTTAACCACTATATTCTACTGCCTCCGGTCAACCAAGTCCCGTCACTTCTTAACTACCATCTTATGAATCTGACCCCTCAGTCCTCCACTGTTGTCCACTCAGGTCCTCTGTCTATTAAACCACTCTAAGAGCCTCCAAACCGGTCTTGGTTCACTGAACTCAGAGACCTCATTGTCTTTGGGGAAGAGGTACAAGAAATTATAATCTTTGTTAAATGCTGTATTGAAGGCCGCACCAAGTGCCAAGGGATTGCTCTGCATGAGAACCTAGAGAACTAGGAGAACGTGACATTTGAGCTGGGACTTGAGGATGAGGAGTTTAAAGATAAAAAGTACAAGTGGAGGTAATTCCATTTTGTTGCACAGAGATAGGAAGGACCATGCAGTCTTTAAGGAATTGCAAGAATTTGTGGCATATGACAGCATGATGGGGCTGGGAAGTAGGCCAAGATGGTCTGGGAGGGGCCATGTATATAGCAAGCCCTTGGTGAGTGACTTGCCACAAATTATCGCTGAAATCTGTAGCATTTTGCTAAAACAATGGTGCAATGATAAATAAACCTGGCCGACTGCCCTGCCCTTGAACTCAACTTAGCAGCTTTTCTGACTTGAGGTACATTCCCACTGTCATGAAACCATAATTCACGAGGGGCACCTTGGTGTTCAGCTGGGTAAGTGTCTGACTCTTGATTTTGGCTCACGTCGTGATCCCATGTTGGCCTCCATGCTGAATGTGGAACCTGCTTAAGATTCTCTCTCTCGGGGCGCCTGGGTGGCTCAGTGGGTTAAAGCCTCTGCCTTCGGCTGAGGTCATGATCCCAGGATCCTGGGATCAAGCCCCATGTCGGGCTCTCTGCTCCACAGGGAGCCTGCTTCCTCCCCTCTCTCTCTCTGCCTGCCTCTCTGCCTGCTTGTGATTTCTCTCTCTCTGTCAAATAAATAAAATCTTTAAAAAAAAAAAAAAAAAAAGATTCTCTCTCTCCATCTTCCTCCACTCCTCCCCACCAGCTACCCTCCCACTGCATGCAAGTGCTCACTCTTTCTCTCAAAAAAACCCACAAAAACTAGACTGTGTTGTTTCTTTTTTTGTGGGAAGGGGATGGTTGGAGGAGTGGGTACCATATATGCTATGGTGATGTTCCTAAATTTAAGGATTTGAGGTCTCTGTTAACATAACATGGACAGTGTCATGTGTGAGCAAAAGTTAACTTTTATAAGGTAATGCGTGATGCATATGAATAAACAAGTGAAATAAAATCAATGAAAAAGCATGAATCAGGAGGAAAGAATACAGAAAAAATAAAAATCATGAAGTGAGAAAATAAATTAGAATTGTGATTTTGTATTCTGCGCTAGTCTAAGTCTTTACATTTGATGTGACACCTATCATTGGGTTTTAACTTAAAAGGAATTGCTCCTAACCTGTTGATTTTTCAAGCATATGGATTTGAGAGGTTAATACAGTTAATGATGTTTCAGAGCTCTTACTGCTTGCATACCAGGTGCCAGGCAGCATAGTCCCCCACTATGTACAAGGTTTTCAGGAGAAGGTTAACATTAAGGTTGAGAGGGTCATTTCAGGTTCCTCCTTCGTCCTTGAATTGCAGAGCAAGGATTATCAGGGAAGATGGTGAATCTTGAAATAGGCCCAGGAGGTGAGTTCAGACAGCAATACCCTTATTTTAACAAACTACTGAGGTCCCTCTTAAATGTATAACTAGTAGAAATCACAAAGGGCAGAACATCACCACATCAGCAGACATTCTTTCAGAGTGAATGAGCAAGTGACCTAAACTGAAGAAAGCAGCTTGTGTAACAACGTACAGCAGCAGAGACCTCATGGCCAGAAGTAGAAATTTAGGAAATAAGTTTCAAAGCCTAACCTATTAGGGTTTAGGTCCAGGAAAATACTGACTCTTCTGCTGCCTCCTCAGCTGCCACTGCCTTTCTCTGTTGAAAACCTCCCAAGTCCCCTCAGGGCTGCTGCTGACCCAGGAGCAAAAAATATGCTCTTCGCTCTCAAAGCTTCCTGCCGCCTGGATCTGGCTTTTACAGATAATGGAGTGTGTTGTTTGGTTATATAAACTGTCAATTTTATTATGAAGGATCTTTGTTCGGAAAGATACAGTTTTTTTAATCTCCAAATAAAAAGTACTAAAGGGAAATGCATTAACATATTGAGTGGTTATTTCTGAGTGGTGGGGATGTGACTAATTTTTCTTACTATCTGTTTAATAAGCATATATAAATTTATCAGTAAAGAAGAATTCTATTTAAAAAGGCTATTAAAGGGGCACCCCCGTTCAGCTCAGTTCATGATCCTGGGGTCCTGGGATCAAGCCACATGGACTCTCTGCTCAGTAGGGAACCTGCTTCTCCCTCTGCCCTTCCCCCTGCTTATGCTCTCTCTCTCTCAAATAAATAAATCTTAAAAAAAAAAAAGGACTAATAATGGGAGAAACTCTAGGACTTAAGAGAATTGGCCTTCTCTGCTGTTACGGTGTTCAGATAGAATCCTGGAATGGCTCATTGGAATGACCCACAAAACAGTGAGGCTGAGTGCTTACTTAGCATGTAAACTGAGTTTGGTTATTAACTCTACCTCTGAATTAAAAGAATCATAGTAGAAAGAATATTAACTTAGAGTCTTAGAAAAATACTTAATCTATGAGCCTCAGTTTTCTCTCTGTAAAATGGGAACAATAATGCTTACTTCCTGTGACAAGTGAGATTTGTTATTATTTTTAAATGTCTTATATGTAAGGCATTTTGCTAGAGATTGAGGATTGAGAGCAGATAGCCCTTGCCTATCAAACAGTAGCTGGAAAAACAATTACAGTATAGTTCATTAAGCAGTATAATATAGAATATGCAGCATCATACAGGAGCACCTAATTTGATCTGAAGGGTGAGGACAGACTTCTTGGAAGAGGTAACTGAGTGGCATCTTAAATAATTATTTAGAATTAGCCAGGTGAAAAGAAATAGGTGTATGTTGTGTATGATGAACTGTGAAATGCTGTAACATAAATTTGTATAAGGATTCAATTTTTTGAAGAATTTTCTGATGAAGTGGGGTGTCTGGGTTCTCAGTTAAGCGTCCAACTCTTGATTTCAGCTCAGGTCTTGATCTCAGAGTTGAGAATTCAAGTCCCACATTGAAAAAAAAAAATAGCTGATGAAGTTTATTTTATATGCTGAGATGCATGGTCCTTAAATGTATGGTTTTGACAAATACACATACAACCCTATTGATACATAAAACACATTTTCTTCTGGGCAATTATCCCTTCCAGAATCAACCACTAATCTGATTTTTATTGATTGATTTTATTACTGTAGATTAGTCTATTCTAGATATTTATTTATTTATTTATTTAAAGATTTACTTTTTTTTTTATTAAAGATTTTATTTATTTATTTGAGAGAGAGACAGTGAGAGAGAGCACGAGCAAGGAGAAGGTCAGAGGGAGAAGCAGACTCCCCATGGAGGTGGGAGCCCGATGCGGGACTTGATTCCGGGACTCCGGGATCCTGACCTGAGCCGAAGGCAGTTGTCCAGCCAACTGAGCCACCCAGGTGTCCCTAAGATTTACATATTTATTTGAGAGAGAGAGCATAAGCCAGGGAGAGAGGCAGAGGAGAGGGAGAAAGTAGACTCCCCAGTAAGCAGGAAGCTCAATTCCCAGACCGTGAGATCAGGACCTGAGCCGAAGGCAGACATTTAACCCACTGAACCACGCAGGTGCCCTGAACTTTATTTATTTATTTTTAAATAAAATTCCAATTTTTTAATAGAAATTAACAAACTGAACCTGAAATTGATATGAAATTCAAGATACCCAGAATTGTCAAAATAATGTTATAAAGAAAGAAAAAGAGATTGGAGGGCTTACTTCCTGATTTCAAAACTTAATA
Organism: Mustela erminea; assembly: GCF_009829155.1. Classification (NCBI taxonomy): domain Eukaryota; kingdom Metazoa; phylum Chordata; class Mammalia; order Carnivora; family Mustelidae; genus Mustela; species Mustela erminea. The sequence continues at coordinate 52,522,285 of NC_045622.1, read as the reverse complement.
CAGAGCTACGGTAATCAAGACTGTGTAGTACTGGCATAAGGATAGATACATAGATCAGTGGAATAAAATTAAGAGTCCAGAAGTAAACCCATACATTTCTGGTATACTGATTTTGGCAAAGATGCCAAGATAATTCAGTGAGGGAAAGAACAGTTTTTCGATAAATGGTGCTGGTATAACCCGATAACCACACAGAAAAGAATGAATTTGGACCTCTCCCTGGCATCATACACAAAAATAGCTTAGAATGAATCGGTCACCTAAACTTAAGAGCTAAACCTATAAAACTCCTAGAAAAAAACATAAAACATAAATCTTTGTGACATTGCATTAGGCAACAGTTTCTTAGGGATGACATCTAAAGCAAGAGCAAACAGAAAAAAACAAATTGGACTTCATCAAAATTAAAAACTTCTTTGTGTCAAAGGATGTAATCAAGAAAGCGAAAAGAGAGGCGCCTGGGTGGCTCAGTGGGTTAAAGCCTCTGCCTTCACTCAGGTCATGATCCCGGGGTCCTGGGATCGAGCCCCGCATCAGGCTCTCTGTTTAGCAGGGAGCCTGCTTCCCTTCCTCTCTCTCTGCCTGCCTCTCTGCCTACTTGTGATCTCTGACTGTCAAATAAATAAATAAAATCTTAAAAAAAAAAAAAAAAGAAAGCAAAAAGAAAATCTGAAGAATTGGAGAAAATATTTGCAAGTCAAGTTATATATTTGGTAAGGATTGGCATCCATAATAAATAAAGGACTTATAACTTAACAATAAAAATACAGATAATCCAGTTAAAAAGTGGGCAAAGGATCTAAACATGTGTTTCTGAAAATAAGTTAAACAATGGGCCAATAAGCACATGAGAAGATGTTCAATATCGTTAATCTCCAGGGAAATGCAAGTCAAACCACAATGAGAAACCACTTCATATCCACTAGGATGACTATAATAAAAAGAGACCAACAATAATAAGCATTACTGCTGTGGAGAAATTGGAACCCTCCTGCCTTGCCAGTTAGAATGTAAAAATAATGCAGATGGGGGCACCTAGATGCCTCAGCTGCCTTTGGCTCAGGTCATGATCCCAGGGTCCTGGGATCAAGCCCCCCATCAGGCTCTCTGCTCAGTGGGGAGCCTGCTTCCCCCTCTCTCTCTGCCCGCCTCTCTGCCTACTTGTGATCTCTGTCTGTCAAATAAATAAATAAAATCTTTAAAAAAAAATAATGCAGATGCTGCGTAACCCAGTTTAGCAGTTCCTGAAAATGTGCAACAAGAATTACCATGTGATATAGCGATTCCATTCCTAGGTATGTACCTAAGAGAATTTAAAATAGTTCCACGCAAAACCTGTACTCAAATGCTTATTCATAATAGCCCCACAGAGGAAATAATCCAAATATCCACCAACCGATGAATGAATAAACAACATAGTAGAATATTATTCATCCATAAAAAGAACTGCAGTACTGATTGATGCTAAAACATGGATGAAGTCATGAAAACATGCTAAATGAAAGAAGTCAGACACAAAAAGCCACATTTTGTATGATTTCATTTATATAAAATGTCCAGAATGGGTAAGTCCTTATACACAGAAAGTAGATTAATGGTTGCCAGGGTCTGAGGGGAAGGGGACAATGGTGACTGCCCGTAATACTGGGTTTCTTTTGGGGATGATGACAACCTTGTAAATACACTAAGGGCCTTTAAATTGTACATCTTTAAATGGTAACTTTTATGGTACCTGAATTATATCTTAATTTAAAAACCAAGAAGAAAGGTTTTTAAGTGAAATTTATCAGAACTTTTGTTTTGGAAACCACTGTGCAAACACATCTAGATTATTAGAAGTGGCTGTGTCTCAGAGAGGAAAATCATCACAAAGACTGCTTCCTAGCCCTCTCTTCCCCTTTCATATGCCTTTTCTGGTTGTGGGTTCTTGCCTCTTTAGCACTGTCCTGATTCTTCTTACAAAATCTCCCAGTTAAAACTCCAGCCCTGCCTTCTGGATCAGTCTGAATCCGAAGCCAACTTTCCAGTTTTCCAAAATTGAGCCAGCTTGCTTCTCTTAAGCCCTAGTTAGTGTAGAAATTCCTCCTTGTTTAGGGGTGCCTGGGTGGCTCAGTTGTTAAGTGTCTGCCTTCACCTTGGATCATGGTCCCAGGGGCCTGGGATTGAGTCCCGCATTGGGCTCCCTATTCCATGGGGAGCCTGCCCCTCTCTCTCTCACTGTCTCTCATGAACAAATAAATAAAATCTTAAAAAAAAAAAAAAAGAAATATGTGAGAGACAGATTGAATGGAGGACAGGGTGACACTTTTGTTTTCCAGGATAGAGGTTTGTACAGAAAGGAGTATAGAGGGGTAGGAGCCAAATAAGATCACTGAGATGTGAAGACCTATAGGAGGCAAGGGGGAAGGGGCCAGATCGGGGACACAGAAGTGATGTGACAAACACAGGAGATACCTCGTTCTTGGAGACAGGCTGGAGAGAAGGATGAGTGCTCCAGTGTGGATAAAGTAGCTCTGAAATGGACAAGAAGATTTTTAGGACCTTAAGGAACTCATGCAAAGTCATTGAAGGGTCAAAATGATACAATCATTCATTTCACCCAACATTTAATTTAGTTTCAGTAGAATATTTCATCAGTTTTTTCAAAAGATTTTATTTTATTTGAGAGGGAAAGAGCAAGCAAATGAGCAGTGGGGGGGAGGGGCAGAGGAAGAGGGAGAAGCAGAATCCCTCCTGAGCAGAGGGCCTGACATGTGGCTCAATCCCTGGACACTGAGATCATGAGCTGAGCCAAAGGCAGATGCTTAACTGACTGAGCCAGCCAATTTTATAATTGTGCTCTTCTCATGGTCCCATATAGTACATCAATTCAGTTTTTAAAAATTCTTCTACATCCTCTGGTCTCATAATCTGAAAGAGATGTGGACTGACAGCCATTCTCTAGACTCACTCAGCTCCAGAAAAGACTCTTTTAAACTCAAGGCTGCCACAGCACTGTCACCTCCATTTAACTCATTCTGTTTAAGATAAATAAACCACTGGGAAAATGTAGCTGGTCGTTTCTTACCAGCACAGATCAGCTTTCAGTCCATTAAGTGAAAATCTGCTTTAAGAAGTTTTTTACCTAAATAGTTAATCAGTATTTTTATAAGTAATCTCTGTGCCCAATGTGGGTCTCAAATTCATGACCCCGAGATCATAGAGTTGCATGCTCCACCTGCTGAGCCAGCCAGATGCCCCAGTTAATCAGTATTTTCTTAAAATATTTTATTTATTTATTTACTTTTTTTTTTTAAGATTTTATTTATTTATTCAACAGAGAGAAATCACAAGTAGATGGAGAGGCAGGCAGAGAGAGAGAGAGGGAAGCAGGCTCCCTGCTGAGCAGAGAGCCCGATGCGGGGCTCGATCCCAGGACTCTGAGATCATGACCTGAGCCAAAGGCAGCGGCTTAACCCACTGAGCCACCCAGGCGCCCCTATTTATTTATTTACTTGAGAGAAAGAGAGGGAGGGGTGGGGAGAGGCAAGGTAGGAGAAGGAGAGAAGCAGGTGCCTGACATGTGGGGCTCAACCTCACCTTGATCTCACGATCCTGAGATCATGCCCTGAGCTGAAATCAAGAATCAGATGCTGGGCCACCCAGGCGCTCCAATTTATTTATTTTAGAGAGAAAGAGAGCACACAAGCATGAGTAGGGGAGGGGCAGTGGGAGTGGGGGAGAGAGAATCTCAAGCAGATGTCCCACTGAGCGCGAAGCCCCTTGTGGGGCTGGATCTTACCACCCTGAAATCATTATCTGAGCCAAAAATCAAGAGTCGGTCACCCAACCCAACTGAGCCACCTAGGCATTGCAGTTAATCAGTGTTTTAAATCAGATTTGCAAACAGTGGTGAATTCCACTAATTTGTTTGTTAAAAAGAGAGAGAGAGAGTTCACTGTCAATCTTACTATACCCCAGAATATATAAACATTTGTAGATGAGAATCATACTCAGGATTTTTGCAAGTGCCCCTTAATGTCATCTGGTCCAACCACTTTTCGAATGTATTGATCTGTTACATTGCTGCCAAGTAGCGGTTCAGCCTAAACCTAAACAACCCCTATTGCTGAGAATTCACTTCCAAAGTTGTTATTACAGAACTCTGTAAAAAAGTTTCCCATAGAATAAATAAAAGCTTTTGCCTTTTGGCTTGTGTGCCCTCTGGTCTAGTTCTGTGCTCCCACAGGCCCACACTGAACAAACAAGAACAAGGCCTCTTTAATGAGTCAGTTCTCTAGAAGCTTAAAAGAAATCTTTCAATAGACAGACTTCTAATACCTATAATTCACCTAGCTGGCATAGAGCCTTAAAAGTAACTTTGGGCAAATCGATACACTTGCAAATTTACTTTCTTTCTTTCTTTCTTTTTTTTAAAAAGACTTCATTTATTTGACAGAGAGAGAGATCATAAGCAGGCAGAGAGAGGGGGAAGCAGGTTCTCTTCTCAGCAGGGAGCCTGATGCGGGGCTCGATCCCAGGACCCTGAGATCATGACCTAAGTTGAAGGCAGAGGCTTAACCCACTGAGCCACCCAGGCGCCCCTACTTTCTGGATAGTAGAAAACAATTCATTTTCCCCTTAGATGACAAAATTTTCAGGCTTCATCAACTATTGCTGAAAATTCTTAGCCTTCTCTGTGCCATGAAGTTTGAAATAAACTAAGTTTGCAAACACATGATGCTAACTACATCAAATTATTTAAATTTTTTATTATGACAATTGACATATATTAAGTGAAAGAAATGACAGAAGTATTATAATAAAACATTTTGAAAGAAAAAAGTTACACAAATAGGCCAATAGCTATAAAATAGCTTTAGGCCTGGCTTATAACACCAAGAGTTCTGATCAGACTGTAGTGAAACATTGAACATTTCATTAACAAAAAATATTGGCACCAGCCACAACATATTTTGGTTGTCACTTACAAGGAATATTATATTTAAACAAGTACGCACTGCAATTCTAACACACTAGGTGTTCATACACTGCAGTTAACCCCTGAAGCTTTAAGCTACCAGGAATTCCCACATTTTCTATGCACAAAATTTACTTTGTGCATTATTGGAATCACATTTCCAGTTTTCAAATCTCCCCCCCCAACACACACACACACACATGCAGTACATTATATGTGGCAGAGAGCACTCCAGCTTCCCCTGTTTGACTAACAGTGCGTTCCTGATTACCTCCACAGTTTTATGCCAATCTTGGAGCTTCTGCTTTAGCTCTCATCTCCTAGAAATAAAATAAAGCATTCTGAGACCCTATTCCAGCAATAATTTTTTTATGCATAGGAAAATAAAGCATTTCATATAAGCATGTCTGAAAATCCAAGAGGCATTTGACCAAATACTCCCTGAATCTCAGCTACTATTACTTTAAAATCAAAATGAAATTTAACATATACCATTCACAAATTCTTATCTGGAATTTGTCTTCTTCACCTGGAAATTCATGATTCCCAGGCTTCTCCTCTGAATGGATGAAGCTAGCAAAGAAACAGACAATCCCACATTAGCTGACAATAGATTAAGGTAGTTTAGATAGACACACTTAGATGAATTTAATTAGATGAATTTAATTCTTTATAAGGATACACCTGTGCTATATAGACGAGGAGTTAGAATGGTAAAATTATCAGACAGCAAACATACTGGTGTCTTAATATAAGTCACGGTGAAATGTGCCATGTAAAAGACTGCTAGAATCAGCAACACTACAAGCTTTAAAGATACTTTTCATCAAATGTGGAGAGAATTGGGATTTGAATCTGATATCCCTTCCAGCAGAAAAATATTCCTGTGGCATTAAGTCTACTGAATAACAAGAACCAAATCAAGTAATTCTAGTTTTCCCCTTCTTTTACATACTGAAAAGAAGCCAAGCTCTGCCTCAACCCACCCCGCCTATCCCTGCATGGGACACTCCCTTTCAAGGTATATCCAAAACCTCCCCGGCGGGTTTGGGCAAGCTACAATTCAGGTATTTATTAAGAAACTACTTCGCTAAGAGAACAAAATACCAGACCAACATTGAGAATACCCTACTTAGGCATCATGAAAATTGCACACTATAATATGCTGTTAACTGCCAAATTTAGGCTATTATAGCTGTTCCGAAATTGAAAATTCATTTACAATAATATAAACTAGATCCATGTGTGCACATGTGTGTGTATGTGTCTGTATATACGTGTTTGTGTATAATTTTCATGCAATGATCTTAAAGCTTTGGAGACAAGGGTTATTAACCGAATTCCAAGGCTTGTCCACATAGCAGTATTGACATGCACCAACTCTGCTAAAGGGTAGGAAAATGAAAAAGACCATGGCACAGATTTTTAAACAATTTTAGGTTTAATTACATATGCACCTGTAGATGTTCTAGCATAAACACAATTGTAAAAATCTACAACCTATTTTAGGGTATTTTTCCACCTCCCAACCCTTAGAAGCTGTACAGTTATATAAAAAATGTGACTCTCAAGCAAAATAAACTTTTTTTTTTTGCAACATACAAAATAAGTTAAATGATTCAGAAGGTCTTGAGCCATTAAGTATCCCAATGACTGTGTTCTGGCCATCCATAAGCATGACATGCAGCTCCTGGTCTATGACCAGAACTCAATAAATACAGGTCAAACAAAACCCCAAACACTTAAATTAGATTTCTTTAGAAAGTGATGAAAGTCAAGAAAATATATAATTAGGGTTAACAATTCCATTCTTAACTTACATCATCCAGTGGCAAAATGAACAAGGCAGGTCACTCAGTCCTTAGTGCATTTACTAGCTTGTACCGGTTTGGCAAAAAACAAAAATGTAGTTCCTTTAAATGTTTTTTCTCATTCAAAATGTCTAAGGAGCTTAATTAATAAATTTCTATTCATCTAATAATTTGTTATGCCCTCTCATATAACTTAAGCATAGGATAGATCTATCTTAAAAGTTACTAAAATAAAAATAACATTTTCATTAACTGAAATCACCATTTCCCAGAATGAAATTGTAAAAATATAAAATGAAAAAAAAGTTGAGCTCACATGACCAAAATGAGGGGAAAAATATCCACTACTGGGGTCCTATTCTAATCAATTTCTGAGAGGGTTTATGCAAACAAAAGGAGCATTGAGTGTATAATCTAAAGTGGTTCTATACCAAGCACACTACAGTTTGGCTTATGAAGACTGCTTGCTTGCTAGGGAATGACTCTTCTTCGATGTACATTACATAATTACTTAGCAATTCTTGGCACTGAAAAAATGATAAATGATATTTAAGTTGAAGTGAAATATCTTGAAAACAAATTATTACATGTACACATAACACAATAACCCAGTTTAAATACACTGATAGCAAAGGGCCTTGTCTTTTCGGATTGGTATAAAAATAAGACAATCAGCAGCTGAACTGCCACTTGCAAAGTAGGTTTACAGGTACACACTGGGAATGGTGGATAAAATAGGAATGGATTTTGTTCTAAGAAGGTCTAATAATATTAAGCAGGGGATAGGTAGATTATAGCAGATATGCAGTCTTGGCATTCTTACTTCTTAGGGAATCAGGAGTATTTTCTTAGAGTATCAAATCAAGAAGAGGAACTTCACTATTTTTTTCTAGACTTTCTGTAATTAAATGTTCTAAATTTCACATCAGTCACAATTATTCGTCTTATGTCTTTTTGCGATGTCAGTGATTTCAAAGGATTCACTTTTAATTGCTAACATCTAAAGTATGTATACACATATTAATTTATATATATACATACAAATATGTATGTTCTATTTTTTAAAAAAGATCTGGGTCTGCGAATACTTGTTCTATAGCTGTGAAGCAATCCCGGACCTGTTTCACTGTGTTGGTGAAGGGCAGAATTCACAACTTTTTCTGAATATTCAATTAATAGATTCCTTGGGTCCCTTCCAGTCATATGGTAGAACTAGCGCATGGTTAACATTGCTCATCCCCACAAACACAAGCTAAAAAGGCATTCTTTGTGACAAAGTAAATTCCATCAATTCCATTTAAAAACTCCCAACATTTTCCCACTATTTTACCTTGAAGCAAGTAATGCCTACATTTTTCTTAGTATATATACTTTGCTCAGATGCATACTATGGTATGGGCTCTATCAACCAAAACGTGAAAACTGGAGTTTGGAATATCCTTTTAAAATTTGTTTGTTTAAAAATGTTTTTTTCAACAACATTTTTAGCATTCTAAGTCCTTGGTTCTTTGGCAGGTCATACTAAAAAAAAAAAAAAAAAAGACTATCAGTAGACAAGAATTTATTCTAAACAAAACTCCTCTTTATTATCTGCATATGCAACCTTGACCAGCTGGAAAAACAAATGTCAAGGAAACCCAACCTTAATGTTATCTAGTTAACTCTTGAAAAGCTCTCTGCCATCATTCTCTAATAATGTGCCAACAATGGAAAATGTTTTACACTACACCCTATTTCATTGACACAAGTCTACAAAACCAAAATGTGTATTTTCAGTCTGAGTTCCTTTCATGTATTTTAATTCAAAGCTTCTGCTTTGTGAAAATTTGGCTACTTTTCAAACTTTTACAGAAATGCAAACTAAATATTCTGCGCACTAAACTACATCTCCCCTTAATACACGTGCTAGACTGTGCAGTATGACATTGGGAGTCCACCTGTATTTCAAAAAAGGATCCAAGTACTAAAGGACTCTATTATATGGCAGCTACAGATGGATCTAGATCCACGGTTAGTACTCTGAGGATCCAAGATGTTCGAAATTCTAGATGAACTGCTGCTTTCCTATACTCTGTCCAGTTCCTAATGACTGAATTAAATCTTTGGATACAGGACATTTACTTTTTTCTACATTTTTTTTTAACTTCTTCAAAGCATGTTCACTTAGTATTTCAGTGAGCTCAAGACTCTATGAAGGACTAAATCTAATCATCAAGCAGCAGAATTGGTTTTGAACTGTCCAACATTTAATTGCCCACAATTAACCTGTCTGCATAATAGTTTGTAAGTTCAGCTGCTTGGATTGCACTCTTTGTAGATGAAACAGTAAATTGGCTTAATCAGAATATAAGGTTAGAAGGCAGACATTCACTATCAAGTTCACAAACACTTAATTCAAGTTCGGTAAATTAACAGGCAGCAAAGTGTTATCATAACCCATGTCAGTGGGACCTATGCTAACTTGTACTGTCTTTACTCTGGTAACAATGACCTTTTGCTCTCTGTAAGAGAAAGGTAAAAAGAATACCTTTATTTCACATTAGGCATCCTGTAAAATAAATAATCTACCCCACTGGATACTTCTTATCACTTGCTTAATAATGGAGTGGTGGAAGCAGGAGCTGGTGTGTCCAGAGGTAGAGACAGCGTACGTGGGAATTTCTACATGGTAGTGGCTTTACCCAGCTGCAGGATTAAAATGGTAGAGGAAGAATGGGGGCAGGGGAGGCCCCTCCACACATTCTAACCACTTACCTTGCACTAGTAGGAATCCTTCTATTGCCTGCCTGTTGGATAGTTAAAAAGGGTAACTAACATCCTCACCCAACTTTCAAACAAATGAACAAGCCTGGCTAAAAAAAGCTTGGTACGTGAATATGGCTCCTTACGTAACCCTGCTCTGTGTCTGTGATTGTGAGCCCTTCCCTCCCTTCCAGTGGAACACTGTCTCAAAATAAAAAATCACAACTTGCTTGGAACCACATGCTATTGGTGCATCCTATTTTTAGGCTGCTTTCATTATTTTATTTTTTTATACAGATACATATACATTGCTAGAATCAAAGCAAAAATATTAATGGGCAGGTACTACACAACTAAAGTGAAACAAAACAAAACAAACAAAAGAACCAACAAATGAAAACAACAGCTATAAACTTTCAAGGCCAAAAGAGAAGATTTAAGGGCAACACCTGTGGAAAGGAAAAGAAGGAGTATAAAGTTTCTAGAGAGGTATTTATAATGCAAGTCTAATGCCAGCTTTTTAATAATAAAAAAGAGAAGTGCTTTACTATACACTGACTAGCACATATAATGCTTAATTTGGAAAGAAAAATTAACAAAGTTCCTTGGGCCAGCAGCAGATATGGTGTGTCCATTGCCGGCAACAGACACAACACCGGAACAGAAAAACCCAAATCCCAGGGCAAAAGTATTCACAGAAGTAATGGCTGAAGGCTTCAGAATTTGACAGGCAAGGTTTAATCACAAGTGCTACACTTTGTACAATGTTATTTATGGCTCTGCCTGAAATTTTACAGCTGTAACAGTAACTAAATAAGACAAAGTTCATATTTTAGTGTCAATTACATGTTAGATATTTAGTTATAACCCCCTTTTTCTTGAAACAAAGGGCTTCTCTTTCATGAAAGTGTTGAGATGTTTGAAATGGATGTCATGCCCATTAAGTATATTGGTGGTTCTCAATCAACTCTAGGTTGGTCGTGTGACTATTAATGAATTTTAATAGAAGTCTAATGGCCAAAGGCCAAAACTACATTCAAACCCTGCTAATATATCCAGGCAGATAGGAAATTCCAACGCACACACATACACACACATATACACACACATACATGCTAAAACTCAAACTAAAAACCTCCCAAAGGAACTGCTTTGTTTGTAGACTTCAATTTGAAGTAGATACTAAGGGCAAGAATAGACCAGTTAAAATTCACCTGAAAATCCTTTCCCCGTCATCAAATGTGCTAAAATACCGCTGTCAGCTTAGCATCTCTTCATGTATGTTATGTATAGATGTTTTTCTTTCCAAATGGGATATTTCAGATATTTAAATAGTAAGTGGCCAGAAGATAAGAGTTATACTTGCTGCAAAGTTTACAGTCCACCTCGGCCTAAAGAAAGACCGTGCTTATTTCACTAATAACTCTCCATTGATAGGATATTCGAGGCCACCTCATCACCACTGCATAAAGCTGCTTAAAAAAATTTGCTGCTAGCACAATCTGGTTGTCAAAGCTTCATTATACATTTTACTGTACAAATGTTTTTCAGATGATTTTTTTTTTTAAACAAGAAACTCCGCTATAACAGAAACTCAGGTTAGAGTTTTTAATGATGGTGCTTTCTCCATCTCTTCTTTATTAAGTGTGGTTATCTCCAATAGTAAACAAGTTGATATCATGAATGCTGTTACTGAATGACTTATGTATGATGTTATCTACAGTTCTCAAACTGCAACAATACAGACTGGAACTTTTAAACAGTCTGTTCATCATCACCTATGCCATGAATGTTTAAATATAATATATATTTAATATGAAAAAGCTAAAGCACAAGTGCTTTCTCCCACCCCTAATTCTGTTTTGGGCCCTCACAGATTCGGAATGCATTCTTATCCACCCTTTTTCACAAAGTCAGGAGAGCTCAGGAAATATAAAGTCAAAAATATACAAATCTTTGTTGTTATTATAATAAGATTTTTTCCATGAATGAAATTACCAAGGACCATGAACTTGGAAAAAGAAAATCAAAAGGAATTTACAGCAATTATTTATCTTCAAAGTTCAAAACTGGTCACTTCACAGAAAGACTTCAGGATTTGTTGAAATTTTTCTTCTAAAAAGTCATTCTGTAGTGGAGTTTTCTAGGAAAAATAAAACAGCTTTTAATAACTGGCCCGCTGGTGTGAGAGCTACCGTGGAATAAATTAGCACAAAAATGGAAAAAAAGTCTTATAACTGTTCACTGTTACAGACATAATCAACAAGGTCAGTCACTCTTAAAAGCTCATCTTCCTCTTCTTCTGGTGCCCCTGCCTCCTGCCCTCCATTTGTCCCATTGGGGGCCAGGCTCGCACTGGCTGTGCTGTTGTCCTTGGGGGTCTGAGGCTTCTCAGCTGGCTTGCCAATCAAGTTCTCAATGGCTTTGCCAGGACTCTGTCCATTGGTGGAAGGCAAGTCCACTAAGCTATAGTCCAAAGGGCTCCCCACCTTGCCTACATTTTCAAAGTCCTCTTCCTCATCGCTGTCTATCCGGTAGGGCTTCTTGGTGCTCTCCTGTTCTGCGGGCAGGACCCTGGGCTGGCTGTCATGGGCAGGCTGATCTGCATCTCCATGAGCATTGTCACAACTCTCCTCCTCGTCTGTCTCAATCCGGTGCAGCCGTTTTCGAGATGGTTTGCCTTCTTCTTCCTCATCTGCTTCTGAATACTCATCTGTGCTTCGACCTCGCTTGCGAACTGACCGCTTTGATTCTTTAGCTAGCTCATCATCTTCAGAGTTCTTGGACATATAGCTCTCTAGAATAAACAGCACATTTAAGCCATCGACACAGTTAACCGTAACAGATTTACAAGTAATCTTCCTTTTCCTCCCCGTATTCACCCCATATCCTGCTTGCAGACTTGCCCATGTATCCTATTTCCCTCCAATAACTGGCCTGATTTCTCCATCCTCTCAGGCCTGTTAACAATCCACAGAATGATCCATAGTGTGTTTTTTAATTAAAATTTTAGGAAAGAACAAAATCCCATTTCTTAGAAAACAAACAGGATGATCCTTAAATTAGATGAAGATAGGGTGGTCACAAACTGAGAAACTCCTATCCACTATCCTTCCAATTATGGAATCATGTATACAGACTGATAAGCAAAGACTAAACTGAGCACCCAACTCTGGGCATCTGAAACAGTGTGCTAACCCCTAACCCGTATTATTAAATGTCCTTCCTTGGCAGTCTTTCAATGTCTTCTTGTTGTCTGTATTTACATCTGGGTGGTCTCACCTAATCTCATGACTTGGCATCTATATGCTGATGACCTTGTTCTAGGCCACCCCTAAATTCCAGACTCATGTATCAACAACCCGCCAACCCAACAACTATGCTGGGATTCCTAAACAGGCATTTCAAACCTGGTATGTCATGAACCAAGGTCCTACACTTCTGCCTCAAACCTGCACTGCTCTGGTCTCCCCGGTCTGAGTCACCGGCAGCTCTAGTGTTCTAATCACTTAGTCATATTTTGATTGTTTTCTTTCTCCCATCTAACCAAACAGTAAATCCTCTTTGTCTACCTTCACAAGGTAGCCCTTTCACCCCTTCCATCCCTTTCCTACCACTGTCCTAGTCTCACCCACCATCACCTCTTACTGGGCCTGTTTCAGTGAGTTCCCAATAGGTCTTCTAGATTCTGCCCTTCTCCCCTTAAATTTATTCATAACACAGCTACCACAGCAAATTAAAATATAAGTCAGATCATATCACTGCTCTGCTCAAACTCCTCTAATTATTTTTCTCCTTACAGAGAATAAACTCCAAAGTTTATACTATACAATGGCCTACCATGCTATCCCATATGGTAGTCACTAATCACGTGTAGCTATTGTAAATTTAAATAAAACTTGATTTACAAAGTGTTTACACAAACAGGTGGCTGTAGTTGTGGACTACTCTCTTCGTGTTGGGACCCCTGCTGATCTCTATATCATCTCACGCAATTCTTCCCTTCAATCATTCTCTTTCCACCACCCTGGCCTCCTTTTTCTCCATTCCTGAACACCCCAGACATAAAGCTGCCTCCAGGCCTTCAGTTAGTTGCCCCATCTGCCTGTATCACTCTTGTTTCAGATAAATGCAGGACACACACCAACATTATGCCAGGTCTTTACTCAAATGTGGTCTTCTTAATGAGGAGTTCCTGTGGTGCCCTATGTGAGATCCCAGTCACTCTTCCCAACCCAGCTCCTCTTTCAATCCTTTATTCTTCCCCACAGCATTTATCTCCACCTAATATAGCATCCGTTCTACTTACTTATCTTGATTATCTCTCCTCCTAATTAAAATAAGGGTTACATGGGAGTTACAGATTTTTGGCTGTTCTGTTCACTTTTCCAGACACAGTGCCTAGAATAGTGACCAGTGCAGTATTTGTTTTTAATAGTTGAATTACTGAATTTGTTTATCTTTAATGACACATGAAGATAAATACACACAATCAGATGTTCATCTCCTTTCTTTAGTCTCCCATGTTCAACTATTTCTTCCCTTTCTTTCCTGGCTTGGGCTCAAACTTAACTGATAAGGATCTTTGAAATCTTCAAGACAGATAATAAATAATGGAGAATTATGTAAAGGTTAGAATCATTTAAAAGAACTGAAATAACCACAAGACTAACTGGGTATCACGAATTCACATTTTAGAGCTTTTCCTATACTCCTGGCATGGAGCACAGCTAAAACTATTAAGAAATAAAACCAACTGAAGCACACTGTCAAGTTGGAAAGAGACAGCAGATCCCTGTATTTGCAACTGTTTAATTATCTGGGGAATAGGTTATCTCAAAATGAGGCCCATGAATAATAAGGGAGCAGAAGAATTCTTGCTCAGATCTTAATTTTCCGAGACTTGTCTATCTCAATGAAAAATTATTACAATGGAGATATTAAAAATTAGTATCTTATCAAGTATCATTTATTTTAACTGTAAAGGGATCGGGCAAAAAATAATGGATTTTATCTCAAAGATATCACTGCTTATTACTGAATTTCTATGAAATGTTACAGAACCACAATCCTGAGTTTATAGCTTCTATTAATGCCTTGTCCAAACTTCTATAAACTGGAGATCTACTCCTTACCTTCACTCTCTGAGCTGGAAAGCCTACGCTTGTGAACTCGTCTGATTTCTTTCCCACGTCGTAAACTCTTCTGGGAACCATCACTTTCGGAATCTTCTTTGTAGTTAATTTGTCTTTTCTGGTTCCTCCTTGACCGCCTCCGCCGAGTTTCTACAAAATCATCACTAAAATCATCGCTAAAATCACTTTCTGTTCAAGAAAAAAGAAATAACAAAATGCAAGTCTATTAAAGAGAAATGTAATTAGCCTAGGTTATAAAAATGTAAAGCTCTTAGTAAGTAGGATTCAGTAATAACAATTTTTAAGTTAAACCATTATTATGGTTTTAGGGACGCCTGGGTGGCTCAGTTGGTTGGACGACTGCCTTCGGCTCGGGTCATGATCCTGGAGTCCCGGGATCGAGTCCCACATCGGGCTCCCAGCTCCACGGGGAGTCTGCTTCTCTCTCTGACCTTCTCCTTGCTCATGATCTCTCTCACTGTCTCTCTCTCAAATAAATAAATAAAAAATCTTAAAAAAAAAAAAAATGGTTTTAAGTCGCTCCCCCCACTTTTTTTTACACTTGATCCTAGCCAAAAGGCTGAGAAGCAATTCTTTTTTTTTTTTAAAGTAGGCTCCACACTCAACATGGGGCTCAAACTCACAAGCCCAAGACCAACAGTCACATACTCTACTGACTGAGCCAGCCAGGCACCACTCACTGTAAGTCTCTTATTTTCCTTTTAGTAGTATGAGTAAATGTGTAGGGGTCTTTAATCCCAAAGCTCACTAATGTTTCTTATTAGCAGCCACTGTTTGAGAGTAGATGTTTTACACGATCTTTAGCTCATTCAACCTAAAGCTACCCAGCCAGCTACATAGCTGCTCTTCTTGGTGACTATTTGGTTACTATTCTGCCTCAAAATAACCTGTTGTTCCCATGTGTACAGATGTCTGGTACAGTTATAACTTCACAATGTACTGCACAGATTAAAATCTCTAATCCCAGAAAACTGACAAACCTGTTTTAAAGAAGTATAGAGTTGGGAGTTACAGTTCTGGCTTCCCCACGGAAATCAAATCTGCTAACTATAGTACACAGGGCTACCTCAGCTCTCAAAGTGTTGTTACATAGCACTATCCTTACCATCTCTGCATAGTAAACCAGAGACTATGACCTTGTGTTAGAGCAGTTTTTCAGGGGTGCTAACGAATTCCACTGAATTATCACATCCAGCTTTGAATGAATTTTGAACATTTCAAAATGGCTCACCAACAGTCTGAAGGAGTCCCTACTGGCCAAATCTGGGAAAAACTGAGCCTACATAATGGTGATAACATATTATATCCACAGACTAAAATAAGAATCCACAAGTATATACTGTTATAAAGAAATATATAGGGGAAAAGGGAAAGCACTTTCTTAAAGAACACCAAATTATAAATATAAAAGGGATGATAGAGCCAGGAAATCATTAATGAATGCTAAAACTATGGATGAAACATCTGAAAAGAAATGGTATATAAATAGTTTCAAAATGCCCTCCTACAAATTATTGTTAATTCTAAAGGGAAAACTATCGGAGACTTGGGAGAACATATATTAGTTCTGTGGTATTCCTGCTGAAAAATATATAATCTGAATCTAATCATAGTAAACAAACAAAAAAAAAACCCCTGACTGGGGGACATTTTACAAATTAACTAGTGTGTATTCTTCAAAAATGTCAGGATCAATAAAGACAAGGTTTGAGGAATATTTCAGATTAAAGGAGACTAGACTTCGGCTCAGGTCATGATCCCAGGGACCTGAGATCGAGCCCCGCATCGGGCTCTCTGCTCAGCAGGGAGCCTGCTTCCTCCTCTCCCTCTGCCTGCTTCTCTGCCTACTTGTGATCTCTATCTGTCAAATAAATAAATAAAATCTTTAAAAAAAAAAAAAAAAAAAGGAGACTAGAGACATGAATAAATGCAATGTGTACTCCTGGATTAGATCCTGGACTAGAAAAAAATTGATAGGACAATTTTGGGATACCTGATGAAATCTTAATGTATACTATTAATCAGATAAAGTAATATATCCATGTTTTATTTAATTATTTTTAAAGATTTTATTTATTTGTTTGAGAGAAAGAGAAAGAGAGAGAGAGCATGCACGAGCAAGGGGAGAGGAAGGGGCAGAGAGAGAGGGAGAAGCAGACTCCCCTGCCAAGCAAGGAGCCTGATGTGGGACTCCGTCCCACACCCTGAGAAAATGTCCTGAGCCAAAGGCAGATAACTTAACTGACTGAGCCACCCAGGCGTCCCTCAATGTTTTAAAATATGTGATTTTGATAATTCTACTATGGTTATACAATATATGAAACCAAAAAACCCGTAAGCCCAGTCAGGTGAAGGATGTAATACTCCTTCCTGGCTGTGACATTTCCTCAGTGAGAGGACAGCTACCTTTCTGCCAATCCTATCTGTTCTTTTAGGTGCTAGGCCTGTCACTATTTATTCAATTAACAGGGATAAACATAAAATATAAGAACATCAACTACTACTAATTTATAAAATGAATGAATCATTCACTGATAGTGATCTAAGTGTTAGAAATAACTGGTGAACCTTCTCTTTCCAACTGCTAGGTATCTGAGAAAAATGTTCTCAGCTTATTGAGAATGAGTCCAAAGAAACTCTATGAAGATAAAAGTCTAGGGGCACCTGGGTGGCTCAGTGGGTTAAGCCTCTGCCTTCAGCTCAGGTCATGGTCTCAGGGTCCTGGGATCAAGCTCCACATTGGGATCTCTGCTTGGTAGGGAGCCTGCCTCCTCCCTCCCTCTCTTGCTGCCTGCCTCTCTGCCAACTTATGATCCCCCTTTCTCTGTCAAATAAATAAATAAAATCTTTAGGGGGAAAAAAAAAAAACAAAACCTCTTAACTCCAGAAGTTCTAAGAATTGAGTTGGTGTGATATGGGTACAAATATTTTTACCAGAGTCTCTACTGTTCTCTTCAGACTCCTCCTCTTCATCATCATCAGAGTACTTTTTCTTTGGGGTCTTTCTTCGCAAACGCCTGCTTTGCCTCATTGGCCGGGAGGGATGTCGCCTCAGTCTCCGGCTACAGAAGTCAGTGTCGCTGTCATCATTAGATGGTGGGTCTTCTTCACTTTCATCTGGGTTTTCATCAGATACAACAAACTCATCTTGAGATCTGTCCAAGAGAAGCCAGATGAATTATGATTCTGAGTTCAAATTCTAACAAGTCCAATGAATCATTCAGTAATGGTTAATGTAAAACATCTGGATAATTCTATCAATTTGTCTGTTAATAAAATGGAGAAAAGTCTTGCCATCTATTTTTCTCTTCAGAGAAGTTAAGAAGATGAAATGATGCTGATTTTTGTACATAAATTTCTTTGGCATCTTGGGATGTCCCCCACATGCCTTAAATTTAACATGTCCAAGGAGAACTCATTATTTCCTAACCTATTCCTCTCTTCTGTTTCCAAGTCTTATATTTAGAACTATTACCTATCCAGTAACTCAGACCAGAAACCTGGTACTTTTCCTAATTTCTCCCATCTAATCAATTACTGGTTCCTGAGTCACCCTTTTTTTTTTAAGATTTTATTTATTTATTTGAGAGAGAGAGAGAGAATGAGAGAGGGAGAAAGCATGAGAGGAGAGAGGTCAGTAGGAGAAGACTTAACCGCTGAGCAGGGAGCCCAATGTGGGACTTGATCCCAGGACTCCAGGATCATGACCTGAGCTGAAGGCAGTCACTTAACCAACTGAGCCACCCAGGTGCCCTCTGAGTCACCCTCTTAAAGATACTATCTCCAACCTGATCCCTCTTCTTTGTCTGTCGGACACTCATCTCTCACCTAAACCGCTATAGCAATTGCCCAGGGAGTCCCTCTAGTCACTAGATTCATTTCCCCTCCAGATAGCGTCCAAATGAATGTCAGGATGAATTTTTCTGAAACATAAACCTAATTAGCCTGATGCTTAAAAACCCATCCATGGGCTTTCATCATCTTCAGGGTAAGAGTGCAAACTCCCGTGCATAACAAATCGCTCCATCATCTGGTTCCTTTTTATCTTTTAGCCACATCTCCAGCTAGGCACTCTCTATTTCTTCCTCATATTCTTGCCACCCTGACATACCAGGAGCTTCCTAAATATTCCATGATGTCTTTATGCCTTGCTGTCTTCAACACGTGACTGCTCTTAGGGTACCCTCTTTCTCATCCCATTGTAAAATCTCAAACTCACTGATTTGCCTAATTTTTCTTTCTTCAAATTTCAGGATCAAGCTTTATTTCCACTCTAAGGCTTTCTTTCTTTTTCTCTAAATTTATCAAACTCTTCCTTTACACCCTAACCTAAGTTAGGGTTAACTTTACCTACATTTTAGTAGCAGTGACACAGAATGACTTTTTTGTGGTTTTCAAGTTTGTTTCTCCCACTAACAATCTGAGAGGAGAAACTCTGCAGTACTGTTTCAACACTTGGTCTGCAGGAAAAATCCTTCCTGATCTTCCGCACTGGATTACCTGCCCCAACCCAAACCTCTGTGGATCACCAGAGAATAGCACCTAATCACCTGAACTTAATTCTCACATTTGACTAGGAACCTCTCAAGGACATGTTGGCAGAAGGTGGCATGGAGATGCACAGCAAATGAATGCTTGATTCCAGTTAATAAAATGTAAACACGGTTTTGAATATTAAATGTATTAATCTAAAAAAAACCAAGATCCGTAGTTTCGGTTTTAAATAGCCTGAAAATAAAAAGAGATCGTCCATGTGCACGAAGGACCAAAGCCCCGTCACAACCTGGCCGAGCTTCTCTTCGAGCCCCATTTAAGCCTGTATCTAGGGAATGGGATCTGCTGGCAAACCACACACCCGTCGCTGATCTTGAATTCATCCTCACTCTCTTCTTCATCCAGGTTGCTGTCACTGTCCAGATCATTTAGGCGCCGGCGTTTCTTCCGGCGTGCAGCAGCTGCCCTCTGGGGTCGTTTATTTTCCTTTCTTTCTTCATCCAAAATAGTAGAGATGTCTTTCCCACGGTGACCTGTGATGGTGGAGATATCTTTTCCTCGGCCAGCTCCTGAGTTTGGGGGTGGGAGGAGGGTGAGAGGTGTGATAAGGGGAATAAAGGGAGGAAGAGAGATGACAGTACATTTATTAAAAGCTTCTCTTTAATATCTAGAGCGGTCCTTGTTCATGTTTAGGCTCATTTATTTTTTTCCTAGAAATAAGTGGTTTTCTCACAACTTCAACTGACAGAGCTCTCATCAAGAGAATTTTTGCACATGTTTAGTCTACTAAGTGGAAGTTCACCATGTAAAGAACTTTTTAAAAAATTTGATATATTTTGCATACTATATAACATTCACCCTTTAAAACTGTGTGGTTCAGAGGTTTTTAGTAGTCACAAAGTTGTGCAACTATCACCACTAACAAATTCTTCAAAATTGTCTTTGGACATGGCTTTAGAAAGAGACCAATCCGTTTTAACTGTGTGTGCAGGACAGAAAAGATGAGAATCCTGCAGCAAAGCTGTCAATAAGGTGCAGAGCCCTGGAAAAGCTGGCGAGTTCTTCAGACAGCCTACTTACTACTAATCCTCCTCAGAGGTTTCCTAAGTACGAATGGAAACCACAATGCTCCATACTAGAGCACTGGTAATTCTCTATGTCATTCTCCTTAATTTACCTTCAAACCCTTCTGTTTTTATGTCACCTGTTAAAGACTATGGAATTAATAAACTGATTTTTAAAAGGCTGATCTAAAGCAATCATTCAGATTCAGATTATCCATAATTTTTAAGATTCTGTATTTGTAGTGATCTAAACATAAACAACAAGAAAGTTTAAGCAGGTTTTCTTTTTTTAAAAAAGATTTTATTCATTTATTTGACAGACAGAAATCACAAGTAGGCAGAGAGGCAGGCAGAGAGGGTGGGGGGAAGCAGGCTCCCTGCTGAGCAGAGAAACTGATGCGGGGCTCCATCCCAGGACCCTGGGATCATGACCTGAGCCAAAGGCAGAGGCTTTAACTCACTAAGCCACCCAGGCGCCCCTTAAGTGGATTTTCTATTTGGAAGCAGAAGTAAATTTTTTAATCTACACAGGAACATTTACATTTTATATCAGGTCATAAAACTGCTTAAAAAATAATTAGTAAGATCTGAGTCTACCCATTGACACTATGTCCACAAATTATTTTGAATCTCAGACATTTAACATCAGTAGAGAATAAAAAAATTTATATGCTTAATGCTCTAATCAGTGTTGTTTTTCTGTCTTTTTTTGAAAAGTAATCTCTATGCCCAATGTGGGGCTTGAATTCATGACCCCGAGAGATAAAGAGTCACATGCTCTACTGACTGAGCCAGCCAGGTGCTCCTAATCAGGGCATTTTAAGTTAACTTACTGGCCAACTCATACGAAGAAGAGGGAATGATAAACACATACCTCCTCCATCAGCTTCTTTGATATCATCTTCTATAGCTTCATCGATTGCTTCATCAAATTCATCAAATCTAAAATATATACAACAAGCACATCACAGCCCGACCTGGTACATGGGTTAGGAGGAGTTGCCTCTGAAATGAAAAAGGCCTGAATATAAAAATGCTCTCTGCCATTTCGGGGCTGTGGGACTTGGACTACACCACTTCACTCCTGTGAACCTCAGTTTCTTTTGTAAATCGGGATCTAACTCATTTTCAAAGATCATCTATACCAGCCATCAGCAACTATTTTGTACAGGGCCCAACAGGAACTCTTCTAGGCTCTGTAGACTACACAGTCTCTGCCACAGCCACACAGCCCTGTCACTGTGCTGCCGTGGAGAATGTAAGCAGACTTTATCCATGGACACTGGGATTTGAATTTCATGTAACCGTCGTAAGATTTTCATCTCTTGGTTCTTTTTTCAATCATTTATACATATAAAAACCATCCCTAGGTCACGGGCTATGGCTATATAAACTGGCAGTGAGCCAGGACCTGCTCCATGGACCACAGTTTGCCAACCTCTAACTACACAAATCACACAGCGAAGTAAGTTGAATTAGTGTTCCAGAAGTAATACTAAGTGTGAGAACTACATGATTACGGTCATCAGAGATGATATTACTACAATTTCCAAAATCCATACATAGATGGTCAGAATTTTAGAACTAGGTAAAAGTACTTTTTCTCACAAAGGCCGTTGCCCCCAACTTAAACAAGACAAGTCTAGACGATCCTCAAGATTTCTTCACATACAAAACTCACTAGACTTTAGACCTGAGGTGACCAAAAGGATAAAGTGGCTTGTCTAAAACTAAGCAAAATATGATCTTTAGTCACATGTGGCGACCTATATTTAAATTAATTAAAACAAAAAATTCTGTTCCTCACCAGGTGGATTTTAAGTGCTCCACGGCTACGTATGGCTACAATTACCAGGCTAGAGAGCAAAAAGAGCACCTTTCCACAACCATAGTAAATCACACTGGACAGTGCTGGATTAAAGGCAGACAATGGATTAACATCAGAGTTTAACAGCCAAATACTTTGTCTTTTCATAAGAAACTCATTATAGCTATGGATCTCCTCTCTAGGAAAAAAAAAATCCACATAAACATAAAATTTTATCTCTAATTTCAGAGAAGCCAGAAGTTTCAGGTTAAGAATTCTTCTACAACATAGTATTTAATGGCTATATAGTATCTACTCTTATAGATGTATCATAATTTAAAGTTTACTTCCAATTTTTTCACAATTACAAACACAGCTATGAAAAACAACCTTGCAGCTGTAGCTTAGATTTTCTTAAAACAAATTCTGAGAAAGTAAAAATCTGTGGATCCACTCACTAGGCTAGAATAACAGATACAGATAAAGCCAGATACAGTTAACAGAAAACAACATTTTCTCCCAATGGTATGTTTCAGTATATAGTGGGAAAACAGCCTTTTCCTTTGAATGACTTCTACTTTCTCACTCACTGAAAAACTTGGTTTTCTTTGGACTTACAAAATGGTATCATTAAGAATAAAACATTCCACGCTTGCCTGGAGGATTTGTTATTTTTAACATAAATAAGTAGCCTTGATTTATATCCCAGATGCAGAGCTCTGAATAAGGGACTGGATATGACATTCCACACATCGACTTCAAATTCTATGCTTTCAAGGAAACAGGAACCCATATCCCTATGGGGTCTAGATCTGATAAATTTGCCTTGAGCATAACTCTTCATTGCTTCTTTTACATTTCATCTAAACGCTACCCTTCCTCGGTATTTTATTGTAACTCTACATAACTCTACCTTATCATAACTCTATCATAACTCTTGATGGCCAAGGTTTCACCAAGAGATCTGTTGGACTATACGTCTGTTCTTAGTATTCTTGCTACCAATAAAACTGTTGGCTTTAAAGAGTAGAAAAAATGTTCTCCAAGGGTTGTAGTAATTTATAATATAACCATGAAGTTGATGAATTTTATCAACAATTTTGTTCTAATTCTGAAAAGCAAAATTATTTTCTTGTTCTTTTAATTTAATTTAATTTTTTAAAATATTTTATTTGTTCTTTTAATTTTAATGTGATTACTGAGTAAGGTCAAAAATTAGTTTCATTTTTGCCTTTTCTTTCACAAGCACTGATTTGAAACCTTTGCCCATTTTACCAGCCACTATGCATATTTTCTTACTGATTTGTGGGAGCTTTTTAAGTATTAAAGATTTTAATGTTTTGTCATGTGTTACAATTATTTCTTTTAATTAAAAAATTTTTTTTTTTGCGTTTGAGAGAGAGAGAGAATGAGAGAAAGCACAAGCAGGGGGAGGGTCAGAAGGAGATGGAAAACCAAACTATATTTACTGATTCTTCCAAAAGACATTTGTGGAGCATTTACTATCTCTTGGTACTATGCTAAAGCTGCCAAGGGTGAAAGAATGTGTAAAACAGACCTTCCTTACCTTCATGCTAACAGTCCAGTCAGGGAGAGAAATACTAATTCAGTAACTAAAATCACAATCATTAAAACCATGACAAGTACTTTCTAAGAGAAGAATTGGTTGCCATGAAGGCATATAATAGATTTGGTCAAGAGAAGGGTAACAAGCTGAAAGTAGGAGTGAAATCCTAGGTCGAGTAAACAGCACACGCAAAGGAGCTGAAAGACGACTGTGGCTGATAATGACAGAGTGAGGAAAAATGTGGATGACACGGAGCTAAAAAGGTAAGTACGGAGCAGACTCTATGGTGCCTGTAGGGGCCTTGTTAAAGGCATCGATCCTTATCCCAAGAGCTAGAGAAATCTGACAGAGTATATTAAGCAGAAGAGGATGACAGGAGCAAATTCACGCTCTGAAAGGACCATGCTCTGAAGCCGCAGGATTCTACAGACAGCAAGTAACAAATATATACAAGCAACTAAAGAGCATTATAAAGGGAAAAGCATGTACTTTTGGGTCATTCTGGATAATTAAAAAAGACATTTTACACTTTTACCATTTTCACATATTTCATACCTGTAACTTATACATTTGCGTGTTCTTGTTGATCTCCTTTCAAGTAAGTTTGCTTTGGATTTTTTTGAATCTTTCTTCTTTTCTTCATGATCTTCAGAAAAATCTGGCTCCTGATTTAAAAATATGGTAACAAACATATAGGTTATTAGGACAAAAAAGAAGATACTTGGAATGAATAGTTTTCTAATGTCTGTCTAGGCAGCACATGTTAAAGTTCCAAAAAAGTGAGGTTATCCCACCCACCCCCCAACAAAATGGAATGAACATGGCAATGCTAAGTAGAGAGATTCAAAAGAATACTGGTGATCAAAGGATGAAAGCCCTTCTGTATTAAAATTCTTATGTTTCTGTGAGTTTATAATTAACTCTTTTAAAACAATCATGATGAAGTTTCTCCACTAATAGATTTTTTTAACAAATAATTAAATTGAACACATAGAAGATACTCAGAAGATATGCTGAATCAATGAAATAGTGGATTTAGAGAAAGAAAGAAGCATGGTGATGTAGTAACCTGTCTTGGTTAGTTAAGCATGTGATTTAATTAAGCCTGAATGAAAGTGTGTACAAAACTAGGAACATTTCTTTATTTTAAATGAAAACCATGTTACATGTACTTTCACTCTTGGGATAATGTTAATGAGAAATTAGACTAATAAATGTAAAACAATATTCCTTCAAAGAAACCAACTGTTAAGAACAGATACTGAGATTTTTAATAAACACTCAGAGCACAGAATTAAAACCCAATCTCCCTAAACTACTCTTTTGTCACTTTAAATGAACAACACATAAAGAAGCTAAAATCTAATTACCCAGTATAATACAGTGTTAAAAAATAAAACCACCCTGGAACATAAACCCCAGAGGGGTGAGCTATATAAATCTGATTTGAATGTGATAGTACATTTTAGGGCTATTAGCATATACGTAATTTTATTTTACTATTACTATTATTTTCATTAGTAGACTCTACACCCAACATGGGGCTCAAACCTGCAACCCGGAGATCAAGAGCTGCAAGCTCTACCAACTGAGCCCACCAAGCAGTCCAGCATGTACTTAATTTTAATCATGAGGGAAAATACAGGTGATTTCCTTAAGGTCCAACATTTCCACTTTTTTTTTTTTTTAATTTTATTTATTTGTTTGACAAACAGAGATCACAAGGAGGCAGAGAAGCAGGCAGAAAGAGAGGAGGAAGCAGGATTCCTGCCGAGCACAGAGCCCAATGCGGGGTTTGATCCCAGGACCCTGGGATCATGACCTGAGCTGAAGGCAGAGGCTTTAACCCACTGAACCACCCAGACACCCCGACATTTCCACTTTATTTTTTAAATCTTTTTTTTAAAAATATTTTATTTATTTATTTGACAGACAGAGATCACAAGTAGGTGGAGAGGCAGGCAGAGAGGAGGAAGCAGGCTCCTTGCTGAGCAGAGAGCCTGACGCGGGGCTCGATCCCAGGACCCTGGGATCATGACCTGAGCTGAAGGCAGAGGCTTTAACCCACTGAGCCACCCAGGCGCCCCAACATTCCACTTTTAATAAAACAGGTATACTATGTATTTAAAACAATTCACATTACATAAAGTGGGTTAAATTTTAGAACAATTATGGTAGTCTCTTCTTCAAAAATAGTACAAACCAGGAACTTACTTGTGGAGGAATGATGTTTTCAATACTGATACCCACATACACCAAACGTTCTTTCCTTTAAGTGAAAAACAAAAATGCATGCAAAATGAGATTTGCTAAAAATAAAATTATTATGAAAGCATTACTAACACAGACAATACTAAAATTATGATTTCATGGTAATAGCAGAGGCTAGCTAGGTCAGACATGTTAGCTACTCTCTATGGAGCTTATTGTACTGGTATCTGTGGTAGGCACAAAACTTTCTAAAGGTAAAAACTGTAAAAAGGTGTAACCAAAAATTATAGTCTTGGAAGTAATCATACTGATGAAATAAAACCTGTGAACTGAAGTAGACAAGGAAATCCATGAGGAGAGTCATGCTACAACTCACTGACAAAGTGATTACACAGAACGTCAACCCCAGACAAACTAGATCTCTGTTCTGCTATAAGTTTTCATATGCGTCTATACAAAACTATACTCTTGTGGTAATAAGTATCAATACTAAAAAAAGAGTTCTACACAATAGGATCATGTCAAGGTTTCAGGGAATGATACTAACACCATGCATTTGCAGAGAAGAAAAAAGGCATGCAGTCACATAGCGGGCTCTGCACCCTAGTTGCTCCAATGAAGATTATTTTTAGAGCCAGGTAACACTTCTTCACGTAATGTGGATTTAGAACACTAATGAGATCTCCATAGTTTCTTTCCAAAGAAACAAATCCTTGTTGATTTTAATTCAACAAATTTCACACTAACAAACTGCTATACCCAATAGACATTTCTTTTCTGGTTCTCCCGAACTTCATCTAATTCACTAAGGACAGATGAGCTCTTATATACACAGGCCAGTGTCCATTGAACTGAACAGAAATAATGAGCACTCTTCCTCTCTCTGCTTGTGACATTCCTTAGAGAAGGGCATTACTCATCCAGTTACCTGGGTCCTTCAGAATGCAGCCCTCACTGCCCTAGAAACCCTTGGCTCTGCTAATAAGAATCTTATGGTCTTTTTGAGATGGGTTACAAAGCTCTTCAATCAAAAACTGGCATGTAAGAAAATGATAAAATTATTTTAATCAAAACCTGATTAAAAATAGTATAGTTAATGAATTAAAAACCAGGAAAGGCAAGAACAGTAGTAGCTGAAATTAGCAGGGAAGGCTTCATGGATAAGTCAGAACTTGAGTTCTGTTATTAAATATGTTCAATACATATCTATCCTTACACTAATCAAGTTTACTGTTGTATCAGCTTCCTCTTTTATATCGCAAAATCTCTACTTTCACTTGATTATTATCTCCCAAACTCAACTGAAAAACATTCGGTTCAAGCCCACCATGATTTGTGTCAGGCTTGGGAATTCCAAGGGCAAATAATACACGGTTCTTATCCTCACAATTATTTAGCAGCTGACTGTAGTCCATTATGAAAAGGTATAATGGAAACATGAAAAAGGAATAACTTGTTTGAAAAGCTGAGAAAGTTAAAAAAAAAAAAAAGCTGAGAAAGTTGGAGGCTTTAAATAGGTGGTAACAGTTAAGCAGGCTCTTAAAGGTAGGTATGATTACTCATTACAGCATTCTCTTGCTCAGTAATCTTCTAGAAAGACATGTCTTCTGTTCCATATGTCTTCTGTTCACCACCACCTGGCTCAATGATCATACTGGGCCCTGACCTCATTATTAGAAACAACCACACCCTTCCTAAAATTTCAATTTCAGGGAACCTATTTTTTGACGTCTACTCGCTCCCTTTCTGGCTCACGCCCTCTGGTACACTGATTTCAACAACTCCCTAACTCCAGTGGGACCTCTATCCATCGACCCTAGCCTCTTTTCACTGTCCATTACTCCCTTGTGTCCTTACTTTCCCCCTTACCTGGCTTAGACTCCATGGTCCATCATTATAAATACTCCTTTGCATATACTTTCAAATTCCTTGTCTCTTTCTCTCCTTCCCTCTGTTACATTACCTGGAAAATTCCAACCCTGATTAAATCCAACTCTCTGCTAGCAAACACTAGTAAAAGAACTCTGGAAGTACAGAACTATTTGAATTCCCAAATAATTTCTGGCACCAAGTTCTGGAAGGGATGTTTACCAACCAGTTGAAGGGACTTCTGAAACAT
This sequence comes from Mustela erminea, assembly GCF_009829155.1. Taxonomy (NCBI): domain Eukaryota; kingdom Metazoa; phylum Chordata; class Mammalia; order Carnivora; family Mustelidae; genus Mustela; species Mustela erminea. Next base: position 52,494,354 of record NC_045622.1, on the reverse strand, counting down.
CAAATTTCACAGAGCATCACAGCTCCAGCTCTGTAGTCAGTTTCTGGCCAGTCACTAATTACTGATTGACAAATCCTTCTTCTTCACCATACTGTAGAGCCCTTTAAGGTAGAGACCACATAATACACTTCATGTTGATTACATTGCCTGGCATAAAGTGGATGCTCACTAAATGTTGGTTAAATGTTGAATAAATGTATGAACAAAGGGAAAGATGTTCTTGTGCTAGGATATAGAGAGTAACCAAGGCTCTATGGTTCTAGAATGAGTGCTAGAGAAATTGTTTACAGATTTTAAAAAGGATGAATAAAAATGCTCATTTTTAAAAACAAGTGAAGTCAACTAGAGTTTACAGTTAATATATTATTTACTTTAGAAATATACATATTTTGCTGTTTAGAGCCCCTAGGATTCATATATATCAGGAGCTATTATATTAGGAGCTACAGATAAAGAAAACTTTGTTAACCAGGTTATTGGTAAGAATTAAAAAATAATAACAGTAATTCAGTTAACTGGCTTTGTGGCAGACTATTCTCCCTGTAATAGTAACGTTCCTCTCCTTTCTGTGATGCAATCTCAAAAAGGATTTCATGTATGAACTAAAGCCACAATTATGGATATCCTCTTAAAGGATGACATTTAAATAAAAAGGATTACCAAAAGTAAAAGTAAAAGCAAATGAGTTAGTAATGGGAGACCAATAGTGTGAATAAGTATTGTGGCATATTTTAACATAAATTTTAAGTACCTCTTATTGCAAGAATATACCCTATAGTGAGGCAGTAGTCAAAAAATTTTAACCAGTCTTTCCATAAAACTACTCATTTCTCAGAAGCGCAGGTAGATTTCAGAAAGAGTAAAGAAAACGCCTAATTTCTTATTATGATTTAATTTGAAGCATCCTTATTTAAACCGTTTCTAGTGTCAAAAATAAAAAGCAGGAAAAACTGTTAATATCAAGATTATCCTAATAATTACATGAAAGACTATTATCCAGAGTTTCTAAATACAAAGGTATCTAGACAACTGATTTTTAAATAATTTTTAAATTTTTTATAAACATATATTATTAGCTCCAGGGTAGACAACTGGTTTTTAAAAATGAACTATTTTTATTTCCTAATCAACTTTAGAGATTAATTTTGCCTTTAAACCAAGTAGCATCCATTATAAAGCAGAGAGTTCAAGGTGACTAGTAAGGAAAAAAAACCGGGATCTAGAGGCTGAACCCACAGAGTTCACGGTATGGGGGAGTAAAGTGAGTGGATTATCAAATGAGCTAGCTGATTGTTTTAAAGCAAGCTAAACTGGAGGGAGAGGAAGACTACGAGAGGGCAAGTAAAGGTTACAGTAGCAGCAAATGAAGATAATAAGACCAACCAGGAGACATTGTTTAGATTTTCTCATAATGTGTACAAATGGGCATCAACGGTTAAGCTTCTGAATATTCTCTTTTAACACCTCCACCACTTTCTTAGAAGGTAAGTGCAGGCCTCACCAGCTCTCCTAGACCCCAGTGCAACAGTCTCAGCTCTAATTCCTTTTTACTGTTACCAGGGCATGTTTTCTGAAATAAAGATCTGGTTATACTTCTCTCTCTCCTTTGATGGCTCTCTTGCTACCTGTAGAGAATAATTCAAACCCCCCAGTCACAAACGCCAAGCTGTTCATAATCTGGCTTCAATCTGTGTTGACAACTTCATCTCCTACCACTCTCCCTGTCTCATGTCCACACTTCGTCTTTGCTTATATTTGGCTCTTTGCCTGAAATATGCTTCTCTGCATGTCCAGCCCTAAGTTATCTTCCAAGGACTTGCCTGATAGCCCAAACCCCTACCAGAAACTAAAATGGACCTCCACAGTGTTCCTGTATTGCTCTGAATATACCATCAGTCTACCTTTCTATACCACTGGCTGATACGGCTATACTCTGACAGAGGTGAGTTCCATGTAAGGAGAGCTTCGTCTCACTCACCTTTTCTCTTCAGTCTGGTACACACTGAAGATGTGTTGTTTAGCATTAAACTACTATTGTTTAGCAATAAAATAACTGAAGAAGGTACAAATAAATACAAATAAACATAAACTTATGATCCTGATTTTGAGCCCCCTTTTAAAGACTGGATTCAACTCCAGTCTTACTTCCTCCAAGAAGTCTTCTACAACTGCTTTAAGACTACAGTGCAGTGGTAAATTGAAAAGGGAGGCATTTCTTGTAAGTCAGGACTCTTATGACACAGTTCAGCATTTCAATGCTCTTTATTTTATCGGTGTTAATTCTGTCCAACCAAAGAGATGACATGGGTAACTAGACCAGTTCTTAGAATTTTCTTGTACTCACTACATACTTAGTAAGGTATATATCCTGCACAATAACTGCACAATAACAATATATTCAGAGTAGGTTTTGATAAATATTTTAGATCAGGAGTTGGCAAACTTTTCCTGTAAAAGGACAGATAATAAATTACACATGGCAGGTCAAAAGGTTTTTGTTGTAACTACTCAACTTTGCTGCTGTAGTGTTAAAGCAGCAACAGACAATATATAAACAAATGAGCATAGCTGTGTTCCAATAAGACTTTTTGGACAATGAAATTGGAATATACAATGTTCATCTGTCATGAAGTAAGATTCTTGTTTTGATTTTTTTCAATCATTTAAAAATGGAAAACAAACATTCCTAGTGGGAATAGAAAAATAAGGAGTATGCCATATTTGACCCACAGCACAGTTTGCCAATAATTACTTTAGATAGATATATTAACCTATACTGCAAGACAGTTTTACTAACAAATTCCCAAGTAAAACATTAACACACATATCACAATACCTGCGTTCAGCACGTTCCTTCTTCTTTAAGGCAACATCCAAATCCTGCAATTGTTCTTCTAATTTCTCACACAGTAGTTTCTGAAAGAGCAAAACATGAGTATTATTTCTTTTCTTTTTAAAAGATTTTATTTATTTATTTGACAGACAGAGATTAAAAGTAGACAGAGAGGCAGGCACAGAGAGGGAGGGAGGGGGAAGCAGGCTCACCGCTGAGCAGAGGGCCCAATGTGGGGCTCGATCCCAGGACCCTGAGATCATGACCTGAGCCAATGGCAGAGGCTTTAACCCACCGAGCCACCCAGGCGCCCCTATTTCTTTTCTTTACAGAAAGCTCTAAACCCAGTGGGGGTCTTGAATGCCTGACCCTTAAATCAAGAGTCTACTGACTCAGAGCCTGCCAGCTATCCCTGTGATTGTCATTTTTAACACCTTTCCACATACATTTATCCCTTGCATGCTAGCTCATGGATACCATGTAATTCTGAGAGCTGAAGAGGGAGGCCACACAGTGAAAGAACACTGAGAAGGTCCTTGGGTTTAACTACATAAAGAGATGACTCAGCCTCTACTGAAATGAGGATGAGCACAGTATCTCTGCTGCGCAAACTCCCAGCCTCATCCAGAAATACATTCTATGCCTATGTTGCTGGTGGTAATCAACATTTAAAATAGCATCTGGGGTGCCTGGGTGGCTCAGTGGGTTGAGGCCTCTGCCTTCGGCTCAGGTCGTGATCCCAGGGTCCTGGGATCAGGTCCCATATCGGGCTCTCTGCTTCAGCAGGGTGCCTGCTTCCCGCACCCTCCTCCCCACCTCTCTGCCTGCCTCTCTGCCTACCTGTGGTCTCTGTCTGTCAAGTAAATAAATAAAATCTAAAAAAAAAAAAAAAATAGCGTCTGGCTCAACATGTTTACATGACAGTCATGAAAAAGTCTTAAGAATCCCACAACAGGGGCGCCTGGGTGGCTCAGTGGGTTAAGTCGCTGCCTTCGGCTCAGGTCATGATCTCAGGGTCCTGGGATCGAGTCCCGTATCGGGCTCTCTGCTCAGCGGGGAGCCTGCTTCCTCCTCTCTCTCTCTGCCTGCCTCTCTGCCTGCTTGTGATCTCTCTCTGTCAAATAAATAAATAAAATCTTTAAAAAAAATTTTTTTTTTTTAAAGATTTTATTTATTTATCAGAGAGAGAGGTGGGGAGAGAGTAAGCACAGGCAGACGGAGTGGCAGGCAGAGGCAGAGGGAGAAGCAGGCTCCCTGCTGAGCAAGGAGCCCGACGTGGGACTCGATCCCAGGACGCTGGGATCATGACCTGAGCCGAAGGCAGCTGCTTAACCAACTGAGCCACCCAGGCGTCCCAATAAAATCTTTAAAAAAAAAAAAAAAAAAAAAAAAGAATCCCACAACATTTTTAAGGGAGAAGGTTCTATGTACAATACAATATAATGATGCCAATCACTACTTTTAAAAAAAAGAGAATGGGAAAAAATTATACAACCATGCCACAAGGTGACTGGGTTAAAACAGAGCTGAAGAATATATCTGATAAAGCTATGATTAGCCAAGGAAATCCACTTTGATGGGAACTTCAATAAAACCCATCATTTTTAAAGTGAGATGAGCCTGGACTTGTGACAGAAAGGACCCCTTGAGTGCAGTGGCATAAAAATAGTCTGTTCTTCAGCTTCCAAAGGAAATTCACCTGAATCAAGATATAAGAGAAGTATAATCCATGTTTCTATTCACAGTAGCATCACAGTGGTACATAATTCATAATACCATCCATAAAACTGACAAGAAGGAGGTAGGCAGAAATGAAAAAGAGGATGAAACAAAGGGATAAAGAAATTTATTTCTTCCCTCATATATCATTTTAATTTGGGGCTATTTGTGCCTGTAACAAATGTTAAGAAAAAAATGTATCAGAGATTATAATTTTATAAAAATTAGGTCTTCAAAAAATGCTTTGGTAGGGGAAAAAAAAAGGCCTAAAAGTTATTAATAAAAGGTAGTTTTTTTCAATAGTCTCAAGTTTCACAGAATTTTAAACAAAAAGGAAACAGTACATACAAACTGCTTTGAAAATGAAAAATGTTTAGAGGCCGTCAAAAAGTATTATTAATTGGAATATAAAACTGAAAGACTAAAAACAAAGGTGTGCTGGATCTTACGTGTTGGCAAGGGGGGCAGAACCATTCTCCGTCTGGGATGATCATCAGGGGAGGGCGAAGGCAGGCAGTGTGGTACCCACTGTCACAAGAGTCACACAGAAGAATCTGAAACAAACCACAGGTTAAAGTCAACCTAGTTCTATGACTAAAATTCAGTGACTCTGACGTTAAAGACATTTCAATATTTCTTAATACTATACTAAGAAGTACCCTATATCAGAGTATCTTTATTTGCATAAAACTAAAAAAGCTCTGCTAACTGGGATCTAACATGTCATTTTTTTTAAAAAGTAAAAAAAATTCTGCAATATGTTAAACTACAAAATTCAGTGAAAAATTAAGTTTTTTTTCTTTTTTTTTAAAAGATTTTATTTATTTATTTATTTGACAGAGAGAGAGAGAGACAGTCAGAGAGGGAACACAAGCAGGGGGAGTGGGAGGGAGAAGCAGGCTTCCCGCAGAGCAGGGAGCATGATGCGGGACTCAATCCCAGGACCCTGAGACATGACCTGAGCTGAAGGCAGACGCCCAATGACTTAGCCACCCAGGTGCCCCAAAAATTAAGTTCTTTTTTTAAAAAAGATTTTATTTATTTATTTAGAGAGAGAGAGAAAGAAATAGCAGGAGGAGGGGGAGGAGTAGAGAAGGATGGGGAGGCAATCAAGCAGATTCCATGCTGAGCAGAGCCTGACATGGGGCTTGATCTCACGATTCAGAGATCATGACCCCAGCCAAAATCAACAACCAGATGCTCAACTGAATGAGTCACCCAGGAGCCCCACAAGTTCTTCTTTCTTTAAGATTTTGTTTAATTTTATATATTTTTTTAAAGTAGGCTCCCTGCCCTGCACAGAGCCCAATGTGAGGATTGAACTCATGACTCTGAGATCAAAACCTGAGCTGAGACCAAGAATCAGACAAAGCTGACTGAGCCACCCAGGTATCTCAAGATTTTATTTACTTATTTAATTTTTAAAAGATTTTATTTATTTGTCAGAGAGAGAGATCAAGAGAGCACACAAGCAGGGGGAGCAACAGGCAGAGGGAGAAGCAGGCTCCCTGCTGAAACATACATGAGCCATTTTATCATGAAAATTCAAACACGAAGGGACAAAGGTATGAGGAATGGAGCTATACTTAGGATCATCATGTTTACAAATAAAGGGTAATAATAACTAGACCCAAGTTGTCATTTTATATTATTTAAGATGAACAATTCTCTTAAAATGTACACTCAGAAATGTTTAACTTAAAAAAAACCTTATTTTTAAATGATGTTAGATTCACAGAAGAGTTGCAAAGATAGTAGAGTTCCCTTAATTCTTTTACCCAGCAGGGGCGCCTGGGTGGCTCAGTGGGTTAAGCCTCACCTTAACTCAGGTCATGATCTCAGGGTCCTGGGATCAAGCCCCGCATCGGGCTCTCTGCTCAGCAGGGAGCCTGCTTTCCCCCTCTCTCTCTGCCTACTTCTCTGCCTACTTGTGATTTCTCTGTCAAATAAATAAATAAAATCTTACAAAAAAATCTTTTACCCAGCTTTCATTAATGTTAACATCTTACATAACCATGGGACATTTATCAAAATTAAGAAATTAACATTAGGGGTGCCTGGGTGGCTCAGTCGGTTAATTGTCTGCCTTCAACTCAAGTCATGATCCTGGGGTCCTGGAACTGAGCGCCATGTTGGGCCCTCTTACTCAGCAGGGGGCCTGATTCTCCCTCTTCCTCTGTTCTTCCCCCTGCCTATGCTCTTTGTCAAATAAATAAATAAAATCTTAAAAAAAAAAAAAAAGAAATTAACTTTAGTACATTACTATTAACTGACCAACAGACCTTATTCAGATTTCACCAGCTTCTCACTGGTGCTCTTTTTCTGAATTCAGAATGCAGTCTAGGATATTATATTGCATTTAATCATGTTTCCTCAATCTCCTTCAATAGTAATGGTTGCTTGGTCTTTGTTTTCCATGACTTTGACAGTTTTGAAGAGTACTAGATACTACATGGACTGCCACTGAGTTTGGGTTTGTTACGAGTTTTGGAGAATACCACAGAGGTGAAGTGCCTTGCTCAATGCATCAAATCTGGGGATATGTGATATCATCATGACCTATTACTAATAATATTAACCTTGATCACTTGGTTATGGTAGTACCTGTTGGTTTTCATCACTGTGAAGTCACTGCTTTTCACTTTCCATACTTATTCCAGTCTAGCCCACACTCAAGGGGAGGAGAATTAAGCTCCACTTTCTGGAGGGTGGAGTAGCAAAGAATTTGGAGGTGTAAGCTAAAACCAACCACAGAAATTAATAAATTTCACCCATTAATTTTAGCACTCATCAGTGCTACATCATTGCTTGTAATGACCGTACTGTGGTGTTCTAATGATGATTACTTACTTCCCTCATGCCTTCTACTATTTGGAATTTTTCTGTAAAGAAAAGTCTTTCTCCCCCCATTTGTTTGTTTGTTCAGTCACTTCTTTATATCAGAATCAACTAATAAAGATTTATTGTCTTTGGCTTAGAATCTAAAACCATTATTTACTGTTCAACTTCCCCTAGCCACAGGCACTTGCTAATTCTTTCAGATTGGTTCCTGGTGTCCTTAGGACTCATTTGCATCCTTTTTTTTTTTAAGGCCCTTTTAAACTTTCTGACATTATAGGACACTCCAGGTACATCCTGTATTTTCCCTGCCCAAGTCCTTAAATTAGCCATTTCTCCTGGAAGCCTTAGTTCCTTTACTGGAGAATGGTATTTAGAAATCAACATTTGGGGGTTACCTGCATGGCTCAGTCAGTTAAATGTCCAACTCTTGATTTTGGCTCAGGTCATCATCTTGGGGTCGTGGAATCCGAGCCCTGCACTGGGCTCCCTGCTCAGTGTGGAGTCTGCTTGTCTCTCTCCCCTTGCTCCTCCCCCTGTTCTCTCTCTCTTTCTCAAATAAGTAAATAAATGAAATCTTAAAAAGAAAAAAACAAATAAACATCTGGGTGCTGAGTGCTATGGTATGAGGCATCATTGCTTCTAGGATCTCTCAGAGAACAGAGCTATGATATAAATGCATGTAGAGCAATCCATGTATACACACAGATCTATATTAAAGCAAGCAGGAGTTCATATCAGTAACTCCAGCTCTAATCCAGTACCACAGGACGCATTCTAGCCTTTGATCTTGCTCATCTGACACTGAGAAAACTGGCTCCAATTGTCCACACTTCATTTATTTGTTCAACTGTAGTATATATGTAAAGCAGTTTCTAAATTGCTAACATGAACCACAGTAGCTGGAATGGGTAGAGGAGGGCAGTGTGATGTGCACCAGTGTGCAGCAATTTAAAAGTGAAAAGCTGCCTTCCCCCTTCTTACAATGCATCACAATTTGCTGCCACTACCCAGAACTCAATACTAAGTCACATCAGTGCTTTACTTGAGTCATACCACTGACTGATCACACAGGCATATGTGGACTAACCTAGGCACCTCCTTTCATTTATCACATTGTTTGCATGGTAAAATGTAATCTAAATTTCAAATAACAAAATTAAAAGTAAACTTTTGGAATGTAATATATTTAAAAAGTGATGTTTGTCTCTATTTTGCAATAAAGATAAAATTCCGTTAAAATAAATCCTACTGTGTAAGGTTTCCAAACCTTGGCCAATGATCCATTTATTTTGACTAAAGCATCTGGAACACCCCACTGAATTCTAGACTCATCAATGAATTTATTGCTTTCTTGCTGTAAGTTCAGTGAGGGCAAGGACATGTCTTTCTAATTCAGCATCATTTCTGTACCACTTAACACATCATAGTTGCTTGAGATTTTGATTTATGATTATCTTTAAACACTGGGCAAATGGAATCCACCACATTTGGGATCTTGAGTTTCCAATGTCACTCTTTTTTGGCATAGTAGCCAGCAATGGGATTTTTTTTTTTTTAAGATTTTATTTATTTGACAGACAGAGATCCCAAGTAGGCAGAGAGGCAGGCAGAGAGAGAGGGAGGAAGCAGGATCTCTGCTGAGCAGAGAGCCCGATGCGGGGCTCGATCCCAGGACCCCGGGATCATGACCTGAGCCGAAGGCAGAGGCTTAACCCACTGAGCCACCCAAGCGCCCCCAGCAATGGGATTTTTAAGAGCAGCTATTAAAATAACCAAATAACCAAATAAATGAAAAGTCCTGTGTGTGTGTTCCAAGAAGGGTACAACTTTCTCCATCTCTTTAACATCATTTCTGCTCACTTCATTTTACTTCTCTTTTCCTCTCACCCCTTTGCTACTGACATCTACTGCAGCCTCAGTCAAAATGCACACTCTTGGTTTAAAAAGGTATTAGAAATAGAAGGGAAAGAACACAAGTGTTAATTTTTTTTTTTTAAAGATTTTATTTATTTATTTGAGAGAGAGACAGTGAGAGAGAGCATGAGCAAGAAGGTCAGAGAGCGAAGCAGACTCCCCATGGAGTTGGGAGCCCGATGCGGGACTTGATCCCGGGACTCCGGGATCATGACCTGAGCCGAAGGCAGTCGTCCAACCAACTGAGCCACCCAGGCGTCCCACAAGTGTTAAGTTTTTATTGGAGGGCAGAAAAGACCAAATCTCAAGTCTTCTCATGGCCTTTCTCCACACAAAGATCATTTAAAAAAAAAAAAAAGATTTTATTCATTTATTTGACAGACAGAGATCACAAGTAGGTAGAGAGGCAGGCAGAGAGAGAGGCAGGCAGAGAGCGAGGCAGGTTACCTGCTGAGCAGAGAGCCTGACTCGGGGCTTGATCCCAGGACCTGGGATCATGACCTGAGCCGAAGGCAGAGGCTTTAACCCGCTGAGTCACCCAGGCACCCCTCCACACAAAAATCTTAACTTTCATAGCCTGATGATCATAAAAATTCTTGGAAGGATCTTCTCAGCACAATTTCAACATCTATTCTCAGAGCTAATGTCACTGTCTGCTTCTAAGTTTTATCATTTACTTGAGCCCTCTGAAACTATGGGAACAGGATAAACATTACCGATAATTTAATTTCCAGATAGACTTTAACCTTAAGGAAGAGGAAGAATAAGTAAATCACAAATAGCTTTAAGATAGCACACCAGGGTGTCAGGAACTATACTAAGCCAACTTTACATAACTTATTAAAAACAACCCATAGCAGACAGTCTCTCCTCTACTGTCCTGCCCTTCACTCCCTTATGGTTATTCAATAAACTTCTTTCTCCTTTAAAAGACAAACAAATAAAGAAACAAACAGCACTCGAAAGAAGTATGTGGTAGTATTTCCATTTTATACCAAAGTAATTAAGATACTGAGAAGAGAGCACCTGTTAAGTGGCTGAAGTTAAGAGTTGAAACCATGCTGGTCTGGCTCCAATGCTTTTCCTATCACCCCACACTGCTTTATAAGAAAATGAGCCTTGGAGAACTAGCTCACATGAATTTTCCATATTTTATTGGATTTCGAGAAGTTTCGGCTACATAAAATTCTACCTACGTGGAAGCATCTTTCTTTATTTTTCTTTCTTTCTTTTTTTAAAAGATTTTATTTATTTGACAGACAGAGATCACAAGTAGGCAGAGAGAGGGGGGAAGCAGGATCCCCGCTTAGCAGAGAGCCCAATGTGGGGCTCGATCCCAGGACCCTGAGATCATGACCTGAGCTTGAAGGCAGAGGCTTAACCCACCAAGCCACCCAGGCGCCCCTTTATTTTTCTTTCTACTTAGTAGCTGGAAATTGCCTTGAAAGTCACATCTATTCAAAACAGACCAGTTGCCCAGAATTGGGCATAAAGAGAATGTTTCTTCAATACCCTCTTTAGAAAGCTCTTATGAAATGCAAAAATTATATAAACAGGTTAGGAACTGAATTTCCTGATTTAGGCTACTTTTAAAGAACTTAACTTCCTGGGTAGGTTCCACTGTCAGTATTCTTCTGAAAATACCTGGTAGAGAATTTATCCTCTACATTTGGGTTTTTGGTTTTGTTTTGTTTTTGTATAGCCACCCAGGTGCCCCTTAAATGTTACTTTAAATGTTAAGTGACTACTTGACTTAAATGTTGTTACAGAAGGCAATAAGGCTTTTAGGCCTTACCTCTTTAAAGTTGGCCCTTCAGAAATATCATTATAAATAAAAGGGAAAGAAGAAACATTTAAAGAAAAAGAACAGAATAGAAAAATTTGAATGAGGGCGCCTGGGTGGCTCAGTGGGTTAAGCCGCTGCCTTCGGCTCAGGTCATGATCTCAGGGTCCTGGGATCGAGGTCCGCATCGGGCTCTTTGCTCAGCAGGGAGCCTGCTTCCCTCTCTGTCTCTCTGCCTGCCTCTCTGCCTACTTGTGATCTCTCTGTGTCAAATGAATAAATAAAATCTTAAAAAAAAAAAAAGAAAAAAAGAAAAAAAAAGAAAAATTTGAATGAATTCATTGATCTGTGAGAAGAGGTTAGGAGTGTATCCTTAAGTAGAAGAAATATCTATAAACCAAGTAGAATGAAAACAGAATTATTATTGGAGAAATAGAAATTAAAGTTATTTTGTGCAGAAAAGCTGTGCAGCATTAAAAAATTTCAAATCATGATCAAACCCAGAAGAGGTGGCTACTTCGGGTAACCACAGCATGCCAGTAAGATGAATATGATTCATTTAGCTCAGGTACATACTAGCTCAGGATGGTTTGGAAGGCCACATTTTTTGCATGGTTCATCATCATCAGCTAGGATGGCTTCTTCGCTTTCCTTTTCTTCCTCTTCCTCTGAAGCTGCAGATGATTTTTCACTGTCTGAACCTTCACTTTCATCATTGCTAGAATATTTCCACCTGCCACGTGTTCGAGAACCAGTCCATCGAACTTTGCCTTTGGGTTTTACCTTGTAAAAAATTAAAAATTGGAATAATTTGGTATAATAAGAACAATATAAAACAAGCTTCTCATTATATGCCCATTTTTAGTCAAAATACAAGAAGAAAATGAAAATTACTATACTTTCATCACAGATATATCTACTATTAAATTTTGCTACATATTTCCAGTATTTATTCTACTTTTGTTGGGGGGAGTTTATAATGAACATTCTATTTTATAAGTATTTTCCCTAGTCATAAAATATATTATTAACCTCACTGTATATGACTGTATAACATGCCATCACACAGCTGTATTTGTCTAATCCTTTACTATATAGACATTTAGGTAGTTTCCCAGTTTTTCACTTTCATAAAATATGGCTCCTCATAAATATAAACTTTTATAAATCTCTGTGGTTAGGATAAATTCCTTGAAGAGGATTCTGGGTCAAAGGCCACGCACATTTTAAGGGCTCTCTAATAGAGCACTGACTATAGTTTCACCTACTGTTATATAAAAGTTTAAATTCCCATATTAGAGATGAATTTAAAAATTTTTTAAAAAATATTTTATTTATTTATTTGAGAGAGACAGAGAAAGAGAACATGAAGGAGAGAGGTCAGCAGAAGCAGACACCCCGCCGAGCAGGGAGCCCGATGTGGGACTCGATCCTGACACTCCAGGATCATGACCTGAGCCGAAGGCAGTTGCTCAGCCAACTGAGCTACCCAGGCGTCCCCGAATTAAAAATTTTTAAGGGTCAGAACTTCAAATAAAAATCCTAACAAATATTAAAATCTACTACTCAGAAAATAAGTTTATAATGTTGTAAATTTTTTACTACCTGGTTTTAATCTTTTAATTAATATTTCAGTTCATTCCTACAGTAAAGTCCCCATCAAAGACCAAAATGATTCTAACAACAGAAGGAGAAATATTTTTAAAGAATTAAAAATCTAATTTCAGGGAACAAAGGATCACTTAAATTAAAAGTAGCACTTTTAATTATAACAAACTCCTATGAACTAGCTATAGATTTGTACTAGATTTTGCTTAGAAGAGTCATAGAAAAAAGAACTCTGGTTTCTAAGACTAATGACTAAATGTGGGAAGACAGATACTCTCGTACATAGTAATGTGAGAGTATACTAATGGGGCCTTTTGGGCAGGGCAATGTGGCAACAGCTATGGAAAGTTAAAATAAACACATGCCCCCTGACCCAGCAATGCCAATTCTAGGAGTCTATTCTAAAGAAATACTCACTTATGTCCAAAAGGATCTTCAATGCAGCATTGCCTGTAATAGTGAAAAATTGGAAACAACCTAAATGTCAATCAATAAGGGAGTGATTAAATAAACTGAGGTACATCCATACTATGGAATACTATGTACCCCATCAATCACCAAAAGGTAGACTACATCTACTGACATGGAAAGAGTTCAGAGACACATTGATAAGTGAAAAATCCATAGAAAAATGAACATATTCAATCTATTTTATAAGTGAATGGGTAAATATTTATGAACATACACATGAATGTATGGAAAAAGAATGGGGAAGAGATGTATCCCAACTGTTAATAATGTTTATGCAGCATTTGGATTTTTTAATCCTACAGGTTAAATATTACCTGCATAGTTTTTTTATAAAGATAATATATATTTCCACATTGCCTGTAATAGAAAAAAAGTTTAAAAGATAACAAGATTATACAGTCTGAAATTTAGTATCTGGGGATAACTAGTGAGAAAGACATCTCGGATACAGGAATAAAGATAACTTTTTTTTAAAGTGCTCTTTATAACTTCTTTTTGGCCAAAATAAAGAGCTACACTTAGGCCAAATTATTTCTAATAAAAATTAAAACTCAGAATAGGAGAAATTTTACCTTGCTTACTTTAGAATTCGTATCCTTGTCCGTTTTTTTCAAGTTTTCTTTTTTGTCTGCTTTCTGCAAAGCTGCTGACTCTTCATCCACCTCATCTTCTCCTTCCCCTCTTTTTTTATCAGCTTTCTGGTCTCTGATCTCAGCCACTTTTGCTGTGGGTCTAGATATTCTTGGAGACCTCCTTAAAGTACGACCCACATTTGTTTTCTCTTCTTCCTTTTCTGTCTTCTCTTGCTTGGTTTCTGGTTCTAGAACTTGGGGAGGGGAATCTGGCTTCTTCTTCCTACTGGATATCCTAATTGTTAATTTGATGCCCTCTTTCTGCCTTTCAGAGGTTATCTCAGTGTTTTCTGAGGCAGCGGTTTCTTCTTCAGGAACCAGCTTATATTTAAATTTGCTTTTTTGCATAGAACCCTTTGTCTCAGAAGGATCCTCTGTGCCCGAGGTCTGGGCATTGCCCAGATGATCTGTTTCTACCCTGGTGGATTCAGAATCTTTTTTTAGAATTTCTGGGTCTGATTTTTCTAGGGGCTGACCTTCAGCAGAACTTGTGCTCTGACATTCCACCACTTCCTTTTCGGAGGCTAACTTCTCACAGTGGTCAGTCATGTTAGATGGTGCCAAAGTTTCAGCTGCCTCAGGAGAGACTGGCTTTACTGAATCTAGAGTATGCTTTGGAACCTCCTCTGGTATTGGACTCAATCGTTGTGTGTCCTTATCAAGAGAAGTCTTTTTGGACTTCTCTAACTTTTCAAGACATTCTAGAACTTGTGGGTGCTTATCCTTTTTACTTTGGGGAGACTTATCGTCAACTTTCAGGGTACAAGATTCAGTAGCAGATGAAGCAGTTTTCAAAGAGAGATCCTTGGCCATCTCAGGAGTCTCAAGAGAGATTTCCATTTCCGCAGGACCAGTTTCCTCCAACTGCCCTTTTTGATTTTGGGATTCTAAGACTGATATTGATCTGTCAGCATCTTTCTCTACAGGGACCACCTCCTTCTCAAGATCACCTGTTTTCATATTCGTTAGGACAGAATTTAAGGACTCTGCTCCATTTCCCTCAACAATGACACTTCTGTCTTTAGAGGGGCTACAGCTATCTTCTTTTGTATCATAAAACCTTGTCTCCATTTGTTCTGTCTTAAAATGTTGAGTTACCTTTTCATCACTAAGTTCTCCATTTACCAGTTGTTTCCCTTCATGACCCAAAATAGTGATTGTAGAGATCCTTTTACAAGTCTCTTCCTCTTGTTTTATTTCATCTTTCAAAAACTCTTTTGTTGGAGTAACTGATTTACACAAAGGTCCTTTGATTGGACTGTCAAAATCATCACTCAGTTTAATTTCTCGTTTTTTCAGTGGTATCTTAGCCTGCTGGTCATTTTTAAGTTTCTCAGTTTCTTCAGTAGACTTCTCAGTGATTTCCTGAGAAGACCTAACATTGCCACCAAACTCTAGCCTCTCTGGCTCTAGTTTCTCCATACTACCTTTGATATCTTTAGGATCTGCTCTAAATTCCTTTACTTCGACTTTGGTGGGTTTGACATTTTCCTTGAAGGAATCACTTTCTTCTTTGATAATCCTTTTTTCCTCACTTTCTGGCAAAGGTTTTTCTAGCTTGACTATGACCGGCAGTTTGACAAGTTCCTTTTCATCTTCTTTTTCCATTTTCACAGTAGCCTCTTCTAGAGCACTGGGTGTAGAACAGTTTTCTGAATCAACTGGCTGCTCTTCACTTTTCATCTTTTCATTTTCCTTCTGTTCCTCTAAAAATCAGAAAAAAATTTACATAAATCAAATCATTCAAGGTTATAAAATATAAAAGGGTAAATGTAATAGATTTTCCCATTTGAAATTTCCCTCTTAAAAGAAGTCTCCTGTTAATGGACATCTGACCAAAAAAGAAACATAAAGCAAAAAACAAAATACCCCAAATCTGACGGTGAAGGAAATTACCAAACCTGAAGCAAAGCTTCTAAATATTAAAAAAACACTTATTCAGAAAGATTCATGTTTCTGCTTTATACTTTTAGCTTCAGTGTTCTCAATGGAATGCAAATGTTTATACAGTTCAAATAATTTATTCAAGCTCAAGTGATGGCTCAAAAATGTGAACTAAAAATACTACATAAAACATTTCCAAAAGACCATATTTGTTTTAAAAACTGACAAATGTTCTTTCTCATAAGTCACTGAGCGCTTCATTTCATTGAGGTAACGTGAGCATGGCAGCGGAAAAATGTTTGTTTTATGCTTTACACAGATTATAAAAGTAACACAATTCTATACAGAAAATGAGACATCTGCCCATAAAGAGAGTAAAAGGTCCATAATCCTAATGCCCAGAGGCAACCACTATTACTCTTTTAGGTTACTTTGTTCTAGTCTTGTATATTTTTGACGAAGTTTCAGGATCACGGTACCCCATTTTTTTCACTGAAACACTATCACTTTCTTATGATATTTAATGCCTTTTATGAAATCAGACTTATATAGCAATCCTCAATATGGCTATATTACAATTTACTTTATCAAATGTCATTAGTGAACATTTCAGAAGTTATTATGTTACCAACTATATATTTTTATCGTCAGTTCCTCTTTTTACCTTAATTGGCTATGTATTTCCAACTTTTGTGGAGTACCTAATAGTGCAAAAAACATATTCGTAAATAGCATAATCTTTGTGAATTTCTTTTGCATTTAAAAAAAATTTTTGTTTCATTTTAAGTAGGCTCCATGCCCAGCGTGGAGCCCTATGTGGGGCCTGAACTCACAATCCTGAGATCAAGACCCGAATTGAGATCGAGAGTTGCATGTCTAACCAATCGAGCCACTCAAGTGTCCCAAGAGCATTTCTTTCAAAGGGATTACACAGATTGCACAATGTAAACCAGTACTCAGAGAATCTGAGCAGAATGTTTTCACAGAATTCATTAAATACTAATTTTACCTCTATTTCCCATCACTTCACCCTATTCTAACAACTGAAAAAACTCAGCTCTAAAGGTTGTTTTACTGGGCGCCTGGGTGGCTCAGTGGGTTAGGCTGCTGCCTTCGGTTCAGGTCATGATGCCAGGGTCCTGGGATTGAGTCCCGCATCGGGCTCTCTGCTCAGCAGGGAGACTGCTTCCCCCTCTCTCTTCCCCCTCTCTGCCTGCCTCTCTGCCTGCTTGTGATCTCTCTCTCTGTCAAATAAATAAATAAAATCTTTTAAAAAAAATGTTGTTTTACCAAAGTAGTAATTTTTACAAAAAATTTTGCACACATTATGCTAAATTGATAAACCAGAATTACAATGTATTTTGGAGGTACAAAACGGAGTCAAATCGAAGGGAGAACATGTTTTTGAAAGTAAGAATGCAGAATCTTTAACAGAGTATTTAAATTATAAATCACTACTACTTTTACTTAAGTCATGTTGCGAATACACCGTCCAAGGATCACTAAGCACCATTCAGAACCTGAAACAAAGGTCAGTATGGCTTTTCCTTCTTTACATTGTTAATGATTTCATATATACATGCCAAAAAGGAAATTAAAGACATGAAAGTAATGATTTAATCTGTGTGCCTTTTGCTACCCACTGAAAAAGCAGCCTTAGTAAATTCCTGATTATTGAGATTGGTTAGCATATCAGGAAATCTAATTAAATGAACATCTTGGTTAAGAAAAAGTAACTTTAACCTAATACTAAGGGTTTACTAAACACAGTTTAATAATTCTTCTATATGTTTTGGTTCAGAAAACAACTCAGGAACTCACTATGGTTCTGACCTGAGGTAAGACGACACTTTTTTCATTTGGCAATGATGAATGAGAAAGATCTCTTCAGTGATTTTAACTGATTCCAATTTGGTAACAACATGGCAAAATAAATTGAGGAACAACACTAGGTTCAAGGCTCCTAGGTTCGTGAATCCTAATTCACCTAGTGGGGAATTCCGCATATGTATTAAACTCTTTGATCCTCATTTCTTCAACTACAAATAAAGCAGCTGGAGTAAGTGAACTGAAAAATTATAAGTCACTGGCCTATATTTCTCCTAATCCCAAAAACCTTGGGATTTTTGTGTTTGGCTCAATTCCCTTCAGATGTAAGAACATTTACTTCTCTAGCTCCACTAGCTTACATAGATACATCGCTAAAACCGCAAAGAAAACAAAATCATGACAGAAAATGAGCCTTCAAGCACAACCATAACTGGTAAAAAGATCATTCGGGTACATAAGCATCCTTAAAAAGAAACTGTAAAAGACATGCAAATGAGTTGAAGAGATGTAAAATTTGAAGAAACAAAACTTAAGGTAAAAAACTCTCTTCAAAACTCACAATGGAGTTTTGAGCTTGGCAAACTTGAGGCAATTAAAGAGAAGTATTATCTACAGTAGGTTTTTTTTTTTTTTTTAAAGATTTTATTTATTTATTTGACAGAGAGAGATCACAAGCAGGCAGAGAGGCAGGCAGAGAGAGAGGAGGAAGCAGGCTCCCCGCTGAGCAGAAAGCCCGATGCGGGGCTTGATCCCAGGACCCTGAGATCATGACCAGAGCCGAAGGCAGCAGCCTAACCCACTGAGCCACCCAGGCGCCCCTCTACAGTAGGTTTTTAAAGCAGATTCATCCATTTACGCAACAAATACTTACTAATCACCTATTATGTGCTTTCTCAACCTGCCCAACAATAATCACTATGGAATAAAACAGTGAACGTCCTATAAAAGTTAACTGTAAAAGACATTGCTAGGCATCTGTCCAGTACAGACATACCTCTTTTTATTGGCCTTCACTTTATAGTGCTTTGCAGATACTGCATTTTGTTCAAACTGAAAGTTTTTGGCAACCTTGCATCAAGCAAGTCTATTGGCACCATTTTTCTAAAAGCATTTGCTCACTTCACGTCAGTCACATTTTGGTAATTTTCAAGCTTTTTCATTTGTTATCATGATCTGTGATCAGTGATCATTTGTTGTTACTATTACAATTGCTTTGGGGCTCCACGAACCCCATCCTTTTAAGATAGTCAACTTAAGTGATAAGTGTGTGTGTTCTGACTGCTCCACCAACTTACCATCCCCCAATCTCTCCTTCTCCTTGGGCCTTCCTATTCCCTGAGACACAACAATACCGAAATCAGGCCAGCTAATAACCTTACAACAGCCATTAAGTATTCCAGCAAAAGGAAAAGTCACACATTTCTAAAATTAAATCAAAAGTTTTAGAAATGATTAAGCTTAGTAGGGTATGTCAGAAGCCCAAACAGGTGAACAGTCAGGCCTCTTACACCAAACAGTTGGCCAATTTGTGAATTCCAAAGAAAAGTATTTGAAAGAAATTTTTAAAATGCCACTCCAGTGTGCATGAGTTAAAAAAAAAAAAAAAAAAAAAGGAGAACAGCCTTATTGCTGATTGCAGAAAGTTTTAATGGTGTGGATAGAAGATGGAAACCAGCCACAATATTCCCTTAATCCGAAGCCTAATCCACAGTAAGGCCCTAACTTGCTTCCATCCCATAAAGGGGAGAGAGAGTAAAGCGCAGAAGAAAACCTTAGAGCTAACAGAGGCTGGTTTCTGGGGTTTAAGGAAAGCAGCTGTGGAGCATAACACAGAAGTGCAAGGCGAAGCCACAAGTGCTGATGCAGAAGCTGGAGCAAGTTATCCAGAAGACACAGCTAGACAATTCATGAAGGTGGCTACGCCAAACAACAGATTTTCAATGCAGATCAAATAGACCTTCTAATGGAAAAAAACACCATCCAGGACTTCCACACTGGAAAGAAGTCAATGATAGGTTTCAAAGCTTCAAAGGATAGGCTGACTCTCATTAGGGGTTAATACAACTAATAACTTGAAGCTGAAGTCAATGTTCATCTACCATTCCGAGAATCCTAAGGCACTTAAGATTTATGCTAAATTTCCGTAAGTGGAACAACAAAGCCTGGAAGACAGAAGGTCTGTTTACACCAGGGCTTCCTGAATATTTTAAGCCCATTATTGAGACCAACTACCCATAAGAAAAGAGTCCTTTCAAAATACTGCTACTCGTGACAATGTACCTGGTAACCCCAGAGCTCTGATGGGAGATGGACAACTAGACGGATGTTGTTTTCATGCTTGTTTATACAACATCCATTCTGTAGCCCATGGATCAAGGCATCATTTCCAGTTTCAAGTCTTATTATTTAAGAAAAAACATTTCAGAAGGCTATAGCCGTCATAGACACTGTTTGCTCTGATGGATGTAACCAAAGAAAACTGAAAACCTTCTGAGGAGGATTTACTATTCTAGATGCCATGAAGAACATCTATGACTCACAGGAAAAAGTCAAAATATCAACAACAGCAGTGTGGAAGAAGCTGATCCCAGCCCTCAGGGATGATCTCATGGGGTTTAAGACTTCAGGGAGGCAACAACAGTAGATGTGGCGGAAACAGCACGAGAACTAGAATTACAAGTGGAGCCTGAAGATGGGACTGAACTGCTGTAATCTCATGATAAAACTTGAACAGATGAGGAGTGGCTTCTTATGGATGAGCAAAGAATGTGGTTTCTTGAGAAGGATTCTACTCCTGGTGAAGATGCTGTGAAGATTATTGAAATGAAACAAAGATTTTAGAATATGACATATACTTAGTTGATAAGGCAGTGGCAGGGTTTAAGATGATTGATTCCAATTTTGTGAAAGAGATTCTACTGACAGTAAAATGCTATAAAAGAGCACTGCATGCTAGAAAGAAATCACTGATGAAAGCAAGAGTCTGCTGATATGGCAAACTTCACTGCTGTCTTATACTGAAAAACTGCCATAGACACCCAGCCTTCAGCAACCACTACCCCGATCAGTCAGCATCCACACAAACATCGAGGTAAGGCTCTCCACCAGCACAAAGACTGTGACTCACTGCAAGCTCAGATGATGGTTAGCATTTCTTAGCAGTATTTTTTAATTAAGGTATGTACACTGTTTTTGTAGACACAATGCTATTGCACACTTAACAGACTACAGCATAATGTAAATATAACTTTTATAATCACTCGGAAATGAAAAATTCCTTTGATTCATTTTATTTATTGTGATATTTGCTTTACTGGGGTGGTGGGTTTGTCTGAACAAACATGTAACCAAATGCAAGCATGTCTGACACATTTTCCTTTCCTTTTGCTTTCTATTACCTTTCCTTTTCCATATTGACCAAAATTTATCCATATCCACTTAATATATATTGGGCTTGTCATCCATTGGGTGATAAAGGGGCAACTAACTCCTGCTGAGGCTTGATTTCTTTGTAATTTTCTTCTTCTAAACCAAGACTTAATTTTAAAATAGGATAGTGGTTTCAGAGTTTGCTCAAATCTTATATACCTATGATAAATTAACACAAACAGCTTAAAGAGCAAGCTGGAAACACCCACTCTAAAGCCTGAAGAAATATACTCTGTAACAGAGTAATTCTATAGACAATATACTTACATATACTAAACGGAAAAAAATAAACATGAGTATTTATTATAGCACTGCTATAAAACTGCAAAATTAGAAATAATCTAAATATCCTTCAAACAGGAAAATGAATAACCACTATATAGCAAATAACAGAAAAGAAACAAATTACATAGATCAATATGATAAATTTCAGAAATAGAATGATGAATGAAAATAGCAAGACACAAAAGGATAGGTAGTATGATAAGATTCGCAGAACTTATAAAATGCACAAAATGATGCTACAATATTGATATGGCTACATACACATGTAGCAAAATCATAAACCTAAGAATGTTTCACAGGACTGTGGCCATGCCTGGAAAACGAGAGGAAAAGAATGGAATGGAAAATGAGGGGGAAATACCTGTTTCTATAACACTTTTATTTATTTATTTATTTATTTAAAGATTTTATTTATTTATTTGAGAGAGAAACAGTGAGAGAGAGCATGAGCGAGGAGAAGGTCAGAGAGCGAAGCAGACTCCCCATGGAGCTGGGAGCCTGATGCGGGACTCGATCCAGGGACTCCGGGATCATGACCTGAGCCGAAGGCAGTCGTCCAACCAACTGAGCCACCCAGGCGTCCCTCTATAACACTTTTAATCAAAGGCAAATTTTAACAATATCTAAGTGTTCTATATTTTATACTATGTTGTTTATTTCAACATTTCTTTAAAAATGAAGAGATATGAGTCAGACAAACTTTCATGCTCTGGTGCCACTTCCACACTAGTTAGTTAGGAGACCTTGGAAAAACTATCTTTCCACATTTCTTTAGACTCTAAACTCTCTCAAAGTGAAATACAAATACCTATTGTCAAGAAATACCTATTGCCATGGGTTGCCTGGATGGCTCAGTTGGTTGAGCGACCACCTTCAGCTCAGGTTATGATCCAGGAGTCCTGGGATTGAGACCCACATCGGGCTCCCTGCTTGACAGGGAGTCTGCTTCTCCCACTGACCTCTCTCTTCTCATATTCTCTCTCTCTCACTCCCAAATAAAAAATAAATAAAATAAAAATAAATAAAAATAAAAAAAGAAAAGAAAAGAAACTGCCATGAAGGCTGCCTGGGTGGCTCAGTCTTAAGCATCTGACTCTTGGTCTCAGGTCAGGTGATGATCCCAGAGTCATGGGATTGAGCCCCAAGTTGGGGTCTGTGCTTGATGGAGTTTGCTTGAGGATTCGCTCCTCCTCTCTCTGCCCCTCCCACAATGTGTACTCTCCCCTCACCTTCTCCCGTCAAATAAATAAATAACCTCAAAGGGAGGGGAAAAAAACCAAAAGCAATTGCTGTGAGGTTTTTTTGTTTTTTTTTTTTAAATGAAGCCAATGAAGCACTCTGTCCAATATTTGGGAGCTATTATTATTATTAATTATTTGTCCCCTTCTTACCATAAACTTTAGCCACATTAGAATATGCAGTGTCCCATAAGAGACTTTTTTTTTTTTAAGATTTTATTTATTTATCCGACAGAGATCACAAGTAGGCAGAGAGGCAGGCAGAGAGAGGGGAAGGGAAGCAGGCTCCCTGCTGAGCAGAGAGCCCGATGCAGGGCTCAATCCCAGGACCATGAGATCATGACCTGAGCCGAAGGCAGCGGCTTAACCCACCGAGCCACCCAGGCGTCCCTCCATAAGAGACTCTTAATCTCACAAAACAAACTGAGGGTTGCAGAGGGCAGGGGGATGTGGAGAGGGTGGTTGGGTTATGGACATTGGGGAGTGCTATGGTGAGTGCTGTGAAGGGTGTAAGCCTGCCAATTCACAGACCTGTACCCCTGGGGCAAATAATGTTATATGTTAATAACTTAAAAAAAAAAAAAGAAAAGAAAAAGAAAATACAAATCCCAAAGATGCCATCATTGCTTAGAAAGCCATTTCTACTCTTCTTTACCTTGCAATTCCTCTTTCCCAATTTGTAAAACAATTAAAATATCAGTAACTATCCCCTATGATTGTTAATGATTACAGAAAGATGCATTCAATGATAATCATTATTGGTCATAATAATGTCATAATCATTATTATTATTACATTATTGGGAAAATCTTAAAATCTGTCAAGCCCAGTTAAACATCACTTGATTTTATGTAGTTTTTAAATTTTATTTTATGTAGTTTTATCTGAGTTTTTCCCCTCCTAAGAATTAACCACTCCCTGTCCTGTGTTTGCATCCTGTTTTCTATAGGGTTTTATAATAGCACTATTACCCCAAATTCCATTTTTTTAAAAAAATAGTTTGCATCTTAAAGATTTTATGTATTTATTTGACAGAGAGAAATCACAAGTAGATGGAGAGGCAGGCAGAGAGAGAGAGGGAAGCAGGCTCCCCGCTGAGCAGAGAGCCCGATGCGGGACTCGATCCCAGAACCCTGAGATCATGACCTGAGCCGAAGGCAGCGGCTTAACCCACTGAGCCACACAGACGCCCCCAAATTCCAATTTTTTAAAAAAGATTTTATTTACTTGGGGGGCAAGTAAAAGAGCCCTGCATCAGGCTCTCTTCTCAATGGGGTGCCTGCTTCCCCCTATCACCCTGCCTGCTTCTTTGCTTACTTGTGATCTCTCTCTGTGTCAAATAAATAAATAAAATCTTAAAAGAGAAAGATTTTATTTATTTGAAAGAGCGAGAGAGAGAGAGCATGAGCAGGGGTAGTGGCGGGGGAGAGGCAGGCTCTCCGCTGAGCAGGGAGCATGATGAGGGGCTCCATCCCAGGACTCTGGGATCATGACCTGAGAGGAAGACAGATTCTTAACCAACAGAGCCACCCAGGTGCCCCTGAAATTACAGTTACTTATTTACAAATCTCTCTTATTACTCTAACGAACTATGCCACTGTGAAGAGTTGTGATTACCTGCGGTAAGACACTCAAACATCCCCTGGTTATACTGAATAAATTGAAATGGCAATAAATTCTAGCCTTGTGTTGATAAATTACATCAACACAATTTAAGATGTAGCTTTTACTCATACAAAGTTGTCTTATACATTATGCATACTATATAACTATTTGATTTACTATTCTTCTAAATTTATATGACCAACTTACAGAGATTTTGGCAAAGACATGACACATTTAATAGCTGTTTAGGTATACTGCACTTGACGATTAATAAATACACTTATGCAAGAGACCATTTAAAAACTAAGAAAAAAAAAGAAAGGCCCTTGGGGCACCTTGGTGGCTCAGTGGGTTAAAGCCTTTGTCTTCAGCTCAGATCATGATCCCAGGGTCCTGGGATCGAGCCCCACATCGGGCTCTCTGCTCAGCAGGGAGCCTGCTTCCTCCTCTTTCTTAGCCCCTCTCTCTGTCTACTTGTGATCTCTGTCAAATAAATAAAAAAAATCTTAAAAAAAAAAATGAAAGGCCCTAAACAAAAATCGGTTATGACAGGAACAGATAATTCAAAGATGACAAAATGTACAAACTCTACTATCAATCAAAGAAATTTGAACTCAAAAAACACTACAATTTTTTTTTCCAAAAAACACTACAATTTTTAATCAAACCGAAGAGCAAAGTTTTCCTTTAGTGAGAACATTCAAAACTTCTAAGAGTATGCTGAAAGGAACATGTTCATTCACGGACAGTGTTAGTACAAACTGGTACAACTACTCAATTATCAATATTTGTTAAGTCTTTATACTCAATAATCAATATTTATCAGGTGCTTAAATTATATGTAGAACTTTCTTCTTTAAGAAATTTTTTAAAAAAGATATTTTTGAAGATGGGAAAATCCTCATAGTGAAGTAAGTACTTTTTGTACTTATTATATATATAATTGCATTTATCACATAATCTCAATTCTAATCAAATAAATAAACAACCATGCCTAAAATAAACACTGGAAAGAAAGAAATCACAATATTAACAGTGGTTTTTCCCTCTTGGTCACAAAACAATGAATAATTTTTATTTTTTGCTTTACATTTCCCCCAGTTTTCTAGAGCAAACATGTATTTTCTCTACAGTGAGATAAATTATAAGCAACCCAACTGTAAGAAACCCTGGTTTGCCCAAGACTGAGAGGTTTTCTAGGACATAGGACATGCCATGCTAAAACAGACAATCCTAGACAAGAGAGGACAGATAACTGGTCACGCTATTCTCATTCATGATGACTTGTCATTAAAATTAAGTATGTATACACTACTGTTTCTACAATGGTACTGCTAAATGTCTCTGGAACCAACTCTCATTCTGTTTATCAACCAGAGTAAAATATGTTGACCATTTTGCAAGACAGCCAATTAGGGCTTAAGGAACATTAAATGATAGCAGAGCAATGCACCACGAAAGCAACCATTCAGATTCAGCATTCATAATTTAGGTAAGCAAGTTTACATTAACCTTTTTAACATACATTCAAAATTAATTGGCAGTAAACAGGTACAACATATCTATAATGAGCAGAGATCTGTATCAGCTACTGGGGATACAGGAAGGAGTAACACTGGTAGGTATTACAATAAAGTCATGGTCACCAGCTATCTCTGAAGACACTGACACTGCCAGTAACTTTCCTACATTTCTCGAGCATTAACTATCTCGATGTTCTTCACTATCCTCACACCAGCAATCTCTCTGCTATGTCCACATTTTCAGATGATTCCATCCTCCATTTCACAGAGAAAACAGAAGCCACGAGGCAGAAGCTCCTTCCCATCACCTGACCTGTAAACCTACTCCTGTTAAAATAGAAATTTATTTTAAGCTAAGCCCAATCCTTCTACCTATGTTTTGGATTTTATCTCCTCTAGTCTACTCAGGAAGGGTTTTGTTTGTTTGTTTGTTTGTTTAAAAGATTTTTATTTTTTTATTTGAGAGAGAGCACAGAGGAAGAGGGAGAGGGAGAAGCAGATTCCCTGTTGAGCAAAGAGCCCAATTTAGAGCTCAGTCCCAGGACCCAGTGACTATGACCTAAGCCAAAAACAGCCGCTCCAATGACTGAGCAATCTAGCCCCCCAGTAAGGTTTTAACAATGTTATCATCTCACTTGTTTTAATGGAACCTCAGTAGCTGTCCTATGCCAAGTAGTTGAAAGAAGACCAAGGAGAGAAACAAGAATTGTTTGGGGATTATTTTAAGAGAATTCATGATAAAAGCTTTTCAACGTCATCTCATTTTATTCAGATTTTAAAAAACCATTCTCAATAAACCACAAGGCCCTATACAACCCCCACACCACTTTCCCCCACCTCCCACAGCCTGACCTCCCTGAGCTCCTTTCTTCCTGTATTATAATACCCCTCACTCATTCAGCTTCAGCTGTATTACTCACCTTGCTATAATACAGGAGCCAGCAAATTTATTCTGTAAAGGGTCAGATAGTAAATATTTTAGTCTATATAGCAACTACTCAACTCTACCTTTGTAGTAAGACAGCAACTATGGACAATAAGACACTAAAAGAAATGATACATTCTAACAAAAGAATAGCAGACCAGGTGGTACCTGGGTGGCTTAGGTCATAATCCCAGGGTCCTGGGATCAAGCCCCATTGGGCTTCATGCTCTCCCTTTCCTTGCACCCCTCCGTCCTACTTGTGTGCTCACAAGCACTCTCTCTCCAATGAGTAAATAAAATCTTTAAACAAAAAAGAAAGAATAGCAGGCCCTTTAGCCTGCAGTCCTTACTCTGCCAATCTTTGTCCTAACATGTTAAATAGACAATGCTTCCCCCTCAGGGACTTGCTCTAGCCAATCCTTTAGTTTTTACTCAAGTGTCACATTTTCAGTGAGTCCTTTTCTAACCCCCAATCTAAAGTTACACCCTCCCTCATCCCCCAATTATTTTACCTCCATAGCTCCTTATGATCATCTAATACACTGCATATTTACTGATTTTGTTTATTGTCTACCTCCCCATACTTTGTAAGGCTAGAATTCAATTGATTTTGCTTACAGGCTTATTCCAACTACCAAGAATAATATATGATATACAGCATGTACTCAATAAATATTTGTTGATTGCAATGAATGAATGAAATATTATAGGTAAAGTATCAACCATACTTATGAGAAGAATATATTTTTACAACTGAAATATTTTGCTTGGCAAAAAAACTTGCCATTGTAAAGATGTTGACAGATTTTACAGTTTCCAAAAGGGGCCCAAAATACTGCACTTATCAGTTGATTTTATCAGTATCATGTGCCTAATGTACAAGTAATAGGAGCTACCTACACTAACACATTGGTACAACCAATTTACTACATGCTAAAGGGATAGGAATTGGTACCAGTTTTATTTATTTATTTATTTGACAGAGAGAGAGAGAGAGCGCGCGCGCACGCAGGAACACACAAGCAGGGGGAGTAGCAGGTAGAGGGAGAAGCAGGCTCCCCACTGAGCAGGGAGCCCAGCAAAGGGCTTGATTCCAGAAGCCTGAGATCATGACCTGAGCAGAAGGCTGCCGCTTAACTAACTGAGCCACCCAGGTACCCTTGATGCCAATTCTTTTATAATTTATTTAAAAACTACACGGTAGATATCTAACAGAGGCTTTATTTATAATTAATATAACAAAATAAAGTCACACAAAACAAGTAACAGATCTTTTTTTTTTTCAGTGCAAAAAGTTGCTTTTATTAAAGCAAGGGGACAGGACCTGTGGGCAGGAAGAGCTGCGCTAGGGTTGTGAAGAGTGACTGATTATACACTTTTAAGATGGAAGAGGAGGAATAAAGGGAGTTTCCAAAATGATTTTCTTACATTAAGGAAGACTTAAAGGATCCTGGAGATCTGGCTATTGTTAAGCTAAGGTTGCTTTTTGTCTCTAGCAAGGCATCAATTTTAAGGAAGCTGTGAACTCCTTGAGGATTGTCATATTCTGCCTGTCTCAAGCACCAATCTGTCATGTCAATTAGAAACCCAGAAATATTTCTGTGGCGATCTGGAAGGCATACACAGTAAACAAATAACAGATTAATAAATTGTTAGAAGGCAAATAGGAACTAGGACCTTGCCAGCTATTTTGCAAGCCCTACACATGCCTCTTCCCAAGAATTCACTCTCCCTACCAAGAAAAACAATTAACCTGACTTTTATGTTAAGCAAGTCCTTATTTTAGTTTTACCTGTGTAATATTTTCCTTTTTCTGTCCCTTTAATTTTCTGTTGTCCCCTCCATCCTTTACTTTTCTTGAAATTATTTGTTCAAGTCACTGAATCATTTGTTCTATAATTTCTGGATGATGCTGACTGCACTCCGATGCTCCTCTGCCCTTTTTGTCCCTTGAATAGTCACTTTGATCTATAGCCTTCATCAGATTCCAGTTCAATTTTTTGCAGCAAAACTATTTCAGTGATGGTGTGTTCTTTATCAAAAGGCATTAATGTCTGATTTATTTCCCTCTTTTTGTAATGTTAACAGATACTGACGCTCTCTATCTAAAACATTTATCAGGAACTGCAGAACGGTGATATTCCCATTCTATCATTCCTTCATCAGTGACTTGCTGGAATAAATTCCATAAACTTTATGAATTCACTATTTTATTATACAGTGGTACAGTTCATATAGGAAAGGAAGGATAAGTAGTTTGCTTCTTTTCATTTATTTAACAATGTTCAAAACAATAATTTGATCATCACTGGAAATCTCCAAAGGTAACCAATTTTTCTTTTACTATCATAATGAAATCATGGATTTAAGGCATATTCATTAGGATCTCTAAATTGGCTCTTGAGTCTTTTTTTTTTTTTTTAAGTAGGCTCCATGCCTTCTGTAGAGCCTAGTGTGGGGCTTAAACTCATGACCCTGAAATCAAGACCTGGCTGAGATCAATGTTTTAGTTTGGATGATTAACCGACTGAGCCACCTAGTTGTCCTGGCCCTTGAGTCTTTTTGACATGACTTGATAACATGCATACTACCGGGAATGACAAAATGGTTCTTGGCTCATTCCCATTATGCCCCTGAATTGGTGGGAAACTTTTTCACAAATACAATCTAGGTGTTAAGGCTGATCACTACTGTTGCGTTGGACACTGTTTCTAAGTTTTTTTAGTAGATAGAACTAGTAAATACACATATATATTTTTAAAAAAAAACCTCATAAATTCATAATGCTATTTCAGTGTTTTCTTAATCTCTTTTATCTTACATTTTATAATCTACCCCCTACTCTGAGAATCTTGGTTTTAAAGGACAACATGGGTGATATAATTAAAATATTATTACTTTTTCTTTTTCATGCTAGATACAAAACATTCTCAGAAAAACAGTATTGACACCATCATCAAATTGATTTAATAAAAAGTTAAGAGTTATTTGTGTGTACTCTTCCCATTCTTTCTCCATCTGTCCTACTATAGCTCCACTGTCAAAACACATATCCATTAACGACTGAGTACACATTATCTCATTATCGGCCACTTAGATGCAGCTACATGTAACCACAAACTCAATGCTCACCCAACATTCTTTTTAAAATCTTATTTTGAGGGGCACCTGGGTGGCTCAGTGGGTTAAGCCTTTGCCTTTGGCTTAGGTCACGATCCCAAGGTCCTGAGATCGAGCCCCACATTGGGCTCTCTGCTCAGCATGCTTCCTCCTCTCTCTCTGCCTGCCTCTCCACCTATCTCTCTGCCTGCCTCTCCACCTACTTGTGATCTCTGTCAAATAAATAAATAAAATCTTAAATAAAAAAATCTTATTTTGAAATAAATTTAGACATACGGATATGTTACAAAAATAGTTCAGGTATACCTTCACACCGTTTTTCCTAAAGTTAACAACTTAGACACCTATAGTATAATTATAAAATCAGGAAATTAACAACAGTAACATACTATTAATTAAACAGATTTTATTTAAATTTTCCTCCAACGTCCTTTCCATTTAAGGATCCAGGTCTCATTTTGTTCTTGTGTTTGTTCTTGTTTCCTCCAATCTGTGACTGTTCCTCAATCTTTCCTTGTTTCTTCTGCTCTGACACAGTTACTAGGATACCTCTTAATTTTGGCTTTTAAATGTTTTCTCAATATTAGATTGAGATTATATATTTTTGACAAAAATCCCACAAAAAGAGATGCTGTGCATCACATAAGAGAATATAGGATATGTCAATGCCTAATCCTTTAGTTAAGGCATTGTTGGCTCTGGTTTTTACCATTTTTCTCCTTGTAAAAAGTAGGTGTCTTCGGGAGCCACACTGAAATTATATTAATATTCTGTTTCTCCATAAACTGCACCTTGTCTGCAACAATTATTACTGTAGAGTTTCCCTCATGGTGATTCTGTATTTCCTTCATTCCTAATCCATATCTGTCTGCAAAGAAGGCTGCCCCTTCACCTCTATTTACTTATTTACACAATTATGTACTTATATAAGTAGAGCTCATGGGCATTTGTTTAAATCTATGGTTTAATTCTATCATTGTATAAATTTGTAGCTAAAACAGTTTCTGCTTTCACTACTGAGAGCTACTTCTTATCGGCACCTGTACACTACTGACATGCCCCAATTTTTTTTGAGCATGTCCTTAGACTCTGGCATTCTATGATGTCTCAGGCTCATCTTGTATTCTCCAGAATACAGATTCTCCTGCCCAACTCCAGAATCAATCTAAGGAGCGCTGGCTTCTTTTATTGGAGAATGATATTTTGGAATAAAAATCTAGAGACTAAGAGTGCACATTACTACCAGGGTATCGTCATTCTTAAGATTCCTCTCATAAACAGAAGTAGGAAACATATATATGAATTAGTAACAAAAAAAAGAATATGTTTGTATGTATTTTGACAGCATCGACCACTGATATTATGATAGTTATTCTAGCTATCTGAAGCTCATTCACTTGAAGATTTCTAAAACAGACCACAGATATTGGTTAAGTTTATCGCAGTCTTTATTTGAAAGCCAGTTTGGCTGGACATATAATCAATCCCTGAGTTACATTTCTGTTGCCTTACATACATTATGGCATTTTATTGTATCATAAAGCATTGCTTTCAAATAGAGTGCTAGCAGTCCGATTTTCTTTCTGCTATAAGTCACATGGTCTTTTTGCCTAGATAACTAAAGGCTTTCTTCTTCAAATCCCAATAAATATGTTTTGATGTTCGTTGTTCTGGGTTGATTTTCCAAGGTACATAGTACCTTTTCAAAATGCAGTCTAACAACTTTGTTTCAGGAGGTTTTGTTAAGCAGACTTCAGTATTTTTGTCTGCTCCCTTGCTTTGGTTTTGGTTTTCTTTTTTGTGAAGACTTGTTGGATTTTCTTTCCCATCTTCAAATCCTTATCTCTTTCTGTCAAATCTTTATCTCTTTTTTCATTTCTTTTTGATTAAAAAAAAAATACACAGCTTTCCATTTCCCATTTGGCAAAGGCACTGATCCTTGAGTTTGTTCACTCTGATGTTTCTCCTGGATCTGGGAAAAATCTTGACTCTTCTGAGTTCTACAACCTATGAATTATAGTTTTCACGTTCTGTGGGAATGTCTTTAGGATAAGTGTTTATTCTTATAATCCTGTGGGATTTACTTTGATCCTTTTTAGTTGCTTATTTTTCTGTCAAATAGATAATTTTTCTAATTTCATAGCTCTAGAGTTCCCGACTTGTTATTTTTTGTGAGATATTCAAATTTAAAGTGATTTACTTAATGAGATGAATGAACCCTATTCCTTTCTCATACTTCTATTTGGAGCTTCTTTTTTGCATGCCTATACTGCCCCTGTCCTACTTAATTTGGATTCTGTTCCTAGCAGTTTGGACAAAGCTCAGTGTGGAGTTTATTCTGGAAGGGAGGTCTGGCTGGAGAAGTCTGAGAATTCCCAAGCACCCCAGAGCCCCTTTAAGACCTTAGTTTCCAATACTGTCTAGAGTTTTTAATTTTTGCTATTAATATGTTCCTTTAATGAAGAAATTTGTAGAGACTCAAAAACAATGCCACTGCCATTTTTCAAAAATTGTGAATGATAACTTCAATTTTCCTTCTAATTCAAGTCACAACAAACTTAATCAGAGAACAGCAACAGTTAATCTAATCATAAGATTTCTTTCGCTTTTCTCCTTCCTTCCCATCTTCCCTTCCTCCTTCCCTCTCCAGTAAGCACAAATGATTCATATAAGAAGCAACATAGTCTGGGGGTGCCTGGGTGGCTCAGTCATTAGGTGTCTGCCTTCAGCTCAGCTCATGATCCCAGGGTCCCGGGATCGAGGCCTACGTCAGGCTCCCGGCTCAGTGGGACGCCTGCTTCTCTCTCTCCCACTCCCCCTGCTTGCATTCCCTCTCTCGCTGTGTGTCCCTCTCAAATAATAAATAAAATCTTAAAAAAAAAAAAAAAGAAAGAAAGAAAGAAAGAAAGAAAAGAAAAGAAAAGAAAAAGAAAAAGAAAAAAAAGTAACATGGTCTGTGTTCTATTGTTCCTGGCATAAAAATAAAAGAAATGCAAGCTTCAATGTATTTTGTCCTTCACCTGACAATTTAAGGCAGGCCTAAAGTAAAGAAGGAATGATGGTGATGATAAAAAATAATATATTTTCTTTTGCTTTTATAAAGGAAACTAAGATATCATAACAAGGTGATAATAACACTTCTATTTATCTGCTCTCTCTATACTTTTCTGTAGTGAAACACTATTTAACATGGTTAATATAGAAGTGGATGATTTGGGGGGCACTTGGGTGGCTCAGAGGGTTGAGCTTCTGCCTTCAGCTTGGATTGTGATCTCGAGGTTCTGAAACAGAGCCCTGCATCAGGCTCTCTGCTCAGCGGGGAGCCTGCTTCTCCCTCTCTCTTTGCCTGCCTACTTGTGATCTCTGTCTGTCAAATAAATAAATAAATCTTTAAAAAGTACAAGGACAAGGACATTTTAAAACCCATCCATAGGACACCTGGGTGGCTCAGTTGGTTAAGTGACTGCCTTTGGCTCAGATCTTGATCCCAGTGTCCCAGGATCGAGTTCCAGCATTGGGATCCCTGCTCAGGAGAGTCTGCTTCTCTCTCTGACCCTCCCCACCTCATTGTTCTCACTCTCTCATTCTCTTTCTTTCTCAAATAGATAAAATATTTAAAAATAAATAAATAAAAAATAAAATCCACCCATAAGTCTCTCATTTAAACACCCATACCATATCAAAACATTTCTTTATAGCTGTAACAATTAGTACCCACCCTTTCTATGGAAGGGGCTACAAACTCTAATGGCCACAGGAGCCAGGCAAGAAAACATAAATGAGGGTACGAAAAATATAAAGCTAGAAATAAAATTAAATTGTTTTTATTGAACATAATATAAAATTATGTGTAATGCTGGTGACTGTGTTTTGAATCTTAAAAAGCTACTAAGGTTTTATTATTTTATTTCTTAATTTATTTTATTATTTTATTTCTTAATTCATTATTCCTTTGATTTGGAATCAGAAACTGGATCACTGTTTCCGGGACCAGGGACTGGTCATTACGACAGTGTTGGATCCAGTATGCAGTTAGCACTGTTATATGCAACACAAAATCTGGCCTTCAGTCATTTAATAGGGAGTTTACTACTATATGTTAAATGCCAATAAACAGCTGCTGGTGAGCATGAAGTATTAGCAAACACTGATAGAATTTTGTATACATGAAATCTACTTTCAGGATTTTTACATAATTTTTGTAATTGAATGCCATCATTATTTAGTTTTCAGTACTACACTAGTAAACTTAGTTTGTATTACTTTAGAAGGCAAACTGAACAATATTAATTTTCCTTCTTAAATTTGAAGTCAGAGAATCTATTTCACAATTCAGGCTATCATATCCATTTCTGGATACCAACTACAGTAGGAAAGTGGGCCAGGTTATTCTATATCTACTATATTTCCTACTGAATCAAGTTCATAAAAATGAGTGAATCAACTAATAAAATTATAATATCCAAAGTGTTCAATTTTATTGCCAAGTTGAGTCTTTGAGAAAATATTAGTTGATAAGGCTAGATTTTTTTTTTTAACCTAAATTATATTAAAAATATATCCCTGCCCCCCCACCCCCCACCAAGGCTTCCTTCCACCACATCATGGCTAAGCCATCTATGGGCCACAGGAGTCCCAGACAGCATTTTTTTAAAGATAAAAGAACAAAACTTCATTGTATCATTATATGGATGTTTTTTGTGTGTAAAAAAGTTAAAAATGAAACCTCACAGTCATGGTAATTAACCTTTTGAACAGGATAACTCTTAGAGATTGACTCATAGGTCAATTTTTTGCATAATGAATGAACCATACAATACAGTATTTTTCTATACTATGAGGCTTGATGCTCTGCAGTGACCATAAGGAGTCTTCTTTAGTTCAGCTAAGCATTCAGATTCACAAGACCTCTACAGATCACACTGCATGGTCCACCAAGATGGATGTAAGACAGCTTGCCAACAGGAGTAGGGGCTTAAAACCTGGTATAGGCTTTGCCACAGTCTATATAGAAATTCATATGGGCATCTAGGAGCTATCTTCTCCCAGCTGACAACTTCAGGAGCAAGTATATAGCATTCACATTGCATAGGTGTGGGAACTGCTTTGTCTTTAAATGCCTCATGTTCTGTGGCGCCTGGGTGGCTCAGTTAAGCATCTGCCTTCGGCTCAGGCCATGATCCCCAGATCCTGGGATCAAGTCCTGCATCAGGCTCCCTGCTCAGTGGAGAGCCTGCTTCTCCCTCACCCTCTGCTGCTCCCCTTGCTTGTGCTCTGTCAAATAAATAAATACAATCCTAAAAAAAAAAATGTCTCTATAAAATGTCATCATCTCAAATTTAAGCTTTGGTTTGATATGATCACAATAGTCAAAGGAGGATCACGTCTAGGTAACTTTTTCTAAGTATGACCTATTTAGATCATTATTTAAAAGATTTTATTTTTAAGTAATTGCTACCCCCAATATGGGGCTCAAATCTACAACCCTGAGATCAAAAGTCACATGCTCCACCAACTGAGCCAGTGCAGTGCCCCTACATTTGTATTTTAAAATTTCCCCTCAATACACAAAAAAGCCATCTCCTAAAGTTGGGGCTCATTAAGGAACCATATCCAAATTAGCTCTTGTCATTTAAAATGATTAATAAATGCTACAAATAAATCACTATGGGTACTATTATTATCTGTGCTTTCATCAGCTACAATACAGAATATAACAAATGAACAAGTGTATTTGCATTTGCACTTACGTATATAAATGCTCAGTCTAGTTGGGACACATTTTTTGCTGGACCCAAACTCAACGTTGAAAAAAATAGTTTTGATTCACATGTAATATTTTTATCTTAAAAATCTGTAACTGCTCATCAACCATTGAGGAATATATGGAATTGTTTAATCACTATATTGTACACTTGAAACTAATATAACACTGTATGTCCAAGTACAATGGAATTAAAAGAAAAGATATAGATATCTACATATATCTATATATATATCGATGTATATAGATACATATACGTATCGATATATATAGATATATGTATATATCTATATACATACACATATACATGTGTATATATATCTATATACATCTATATATACATAGATATATGTATATATATCTCTATATAGATATGTACATATCTATATATATTGATACATATATATATCTATATACATAAATACATATAATGAACCATACAGTACAAGACTTTTCTGTACTATGAGGCTTGATGATCTGCAGTGCCCATGAGGAGTCTTCAGTTCAGCTAAGCATTCAGAAACAAATCATAGCATTAAGAAACAAATCTTAAAACTGCAGTTCTCCCCTTGGCCCTCCTAATTTCTCCATTAGGTATCTTTTCCCTTACCCATCATATTACTACAGTACTGTTTCATAACACTATATGTATGGACTGAATTATTCCCCCCTTAAGCTCATGTTAAAGCCCCCATCCCCAATGTGACTGTATTTGGAGATGGGGTCTTAGTGAGATAATTATTGTTAAATGATATAAAAAAGGTAGAGCCACAATCAATAGGGCTAGTGCCCTTTTAGAAAAGGAAAAATACCAGATCACTCTCTGACTACACACACAAATAGAGGCCACATGAGGCAGAGAGAAGGAAGCCATTTGTAAGCCAGGAAGAAAGCCTTCACCAGAACCTGAGTCTCCTAGCACTCCACCTGGGGCTTCTAGCCTTCAAAACTGGGGGAAAATAAATCTCCCTTGTTAAAGTCACCAAGCTCGGTATCTTGTTATGGCAGACAGGCAGACTAAGATAATAGATTAAGTTGTATTATTTTGCCATGTTGAATTTAGACTTTATATCAGAAATCACATTAGTAATGGCCATAAGAGAATCATCAATAGCTTACTTAACCTTTTGTAACCACAGGAATATTCTTCACTGCTGCCAACAAGTCACCTTCCCATTTTTCTTTCTCTTGTTTTTTCAACATGTGACATATATATGAATATAATAATTTTTTTACTTTAACTATATCATAAGAAAAACAAAATGTAAGTACTAGGCTAAGCAACTGAGACTAAGCCCAATTTCAGGGGACACAGAGAGGACTAAGGTAAACTGGAGAATGCAAATTCTAAGGAGAGTCAAACATCACTCAGGTACAGCTCACTGCTGATAGGCAAAAACAAACTTCCATTGTTATCAGCTCTTCTAATTTATAATTTTATTTTATTTTAAGGATTTATTTATTTATTTATTTGACAGACAGAGACCACAAGTAGGCAGAGAGGCAGGCAGGGAGAGAGAAGAGGAGCAGGCTCCCCACTCAGCAGAGAGGCTGATGCGGGGCTCAATATCAGGATCCTGGGATCATGACCCTAGCCGAAGGCAGAGGCTTTAACCCACTGAGCCACCCAGGCGCCCCCTAATTTCCAGTTTTAAATGTCCACAGCAAGTTCAAATTTTAAAAAACAAAACAAAACAAAAAATAATCACACACATGTGGAAACATGTTCTCACAAAAATCTGTACATGAATGTTCACGGTGGCATTACTCATAATAGCCAAAAAGTGAAAACAACTCAAATGTCCATCAACTCATGAATGAATTAACAAAATGTGGTGTATCTATATAAGGAAATATTATTCAGTCATAGGGGTAGGTAAAAAGTGGCAAGTGACTGCTTAATTATTACAGGGTTTCTTCATGGGGTGATAGAAATCTATAATTAGATGGTGGTGATGGTTGCAAACATTGTGAATATACAAAAACAAACAAATAAACACTGAATGGTATACTTTAAAATGCTGACTTTCACCTTAATTAAAAACAAAACAAAAACAAAAAAAAAAAGTTTTCAGGCCAAATCAGGTTTGTAAGCTACCTATCTACAATTTCAATTCTCTATTAAACATTCTCAAGTGGTAGTCTTTACCCATTCTGCATATAGGCAGAAGTGTATGATACAAAAGCTAACAAAAGGAAAGTCTTTTTCCAATTAGCAGAAAGAAACCAAAGGTTAGGATTTCCCTCAACTTTGTTTTTCCTCATACTTCTTTTTTAGTGTTCTGGTACCTTCCAAATTAGAATAGAGTATCTAACATGGAGTGAAAATATACATTAAACTTTATGGTGTCCTAGAAGAATAGAAACTTCTGGTAGTATACCACCAAACAAGATATCCTGGGTCTTAAACAGATAGAGAAGGGCTTACGTTATACCTAACACTTGCTTTGAAATCTATCATCTGTCACAGTTTGAGAAGAACAAGTCAGCAAGTATTTGAGAGCTTCAAGCTTGGTGGTATGACTGACCCTAATATAAGTAGGAAAAAAAAATAGTATTTAATTGCTGGCAGAACTTAGAAAAAGATCAAAATTCTGAGATTCCAGATGGCCCTGAATGACTAGAATTTCCAGAGTGCAAGAAAAGTATCCCAGAGAGATAAAAGCATGATAAGGACACAGAAGGAATGCCCAAGACACAAGGAGAAAATGCATCTAGTTAACCCGGAACCAGTGATGATGTAAAAAACTAATGGGAGATAACACTAGAAACATCATTCGAGGCCAGACTGTGAGATTCTGAATGCCAGTTTAAGAAATTCAGACTTTTCCAAAGACAATTTCAATTACCTTTGAAATAAAAAATGATTTAATTACTCAGTTAGTGAATGTTTTAAGACAGATGATGCCATCTTTGGATCTTTTCTTTGCTTATTTTTATAAGCAATTCATTTCTTCTTGGCACTTAAAAAAAAAAAAATTTACTAACGTTGGATACAAAGCATAACAATTCAACAAACAAAGAAAAATCTATTTTAGCTGCAAGAATGAAGAGTAGCTGTTTTATTCTTTCCGCAGTTCCTGTTTATTTTTTTTCTTCCTCATGTCTGATTTCCAAACATCCCTGCTTTCCTTCCCCTCCCTGCCCAAAGGCAATGTTTATTTACATCTGAAAGTAATAAAAATGACAAGTCAGAATCCCATTTCTTTGGTCTTGCTTGGAAAAGAACACAATAACTACATCAAGAGGACGGAGTAAGAGAGGGGGCTTTAGGGGCTGAATAAAAATGTCGACTTCCACAAATTATGTGTTTCTGTAGCATCTAAAGTACACAAACCCCAGAGAAAGACCAAAGACTACCCAGGTGTGAACACTGGGCATGCCACTAACAGGCTGTGTGACCCTGGGAAAGTCACTCAAATCTCTCCTTTGACTCCCTTTGCTCACTTGGAAAAAACAAAAACAAAACGCAAAAAACCCCACAAAAAACCTGAAATACTACCTACCTATCATACCTAACAGAGTGGTTGTGAAGATTATATGATTTAACACATGTGAAGCACTGAGCAGTACTTGGCACAAGGTCAATGGTATGTGTCAGCTATTTTATCCACTTTAATGTAAGCTTCACAAAAGCAAGGATTTGTCTTTACTTATTGAAGTCTCATGTCTAAAACGGTGCTTAACACATAGCAGGTGTACATTAAGTACTTCCTAAATGAGTAAGCAACATTTTGCTATTGGAGTAAGAGAAACAGAAGAGGAGACACTATTTAAAAGAGAAAGGAGAAAATCAAAGAAGGTTAAATGTCTTGCTCCTCTTCCTGTGCTACTTTTTAAACAGATGTCCTCCCCCACAGCCTCTCTGTTAACTGTGTTTAGTGTTAAAATATCAGTATTCACTGAGGAATATTTTCAGGAACAGCTGTCTGAAAGACTCTGCTCTATTTAAATAAATAAAAGGTTAGAAGGAAACTGCCTCTGTAACCTTGCTAAACAAAGTGTGATTCTCTGACCAGCAGCCTGAGCATCACCTAGGTCCTTGGTAACTAAAATGGCAAATCATCAACTTCACACAAGACCAATGTACTCAGTGCCTGCACTATAAAAAGATCACCAGATAAACAGCATGCATATTGAAGTTTGAGAAGTACAGCCCTAGATTACTGTAGTTGAAGAGTCCAGGGGATACAAGACCAGGGTTCAAATCCAGATTCTGACCATTTATTACATATAGGACACAGGGCAAATTTATAAACTTACCAATTACCTCATCTATAAAACTGAAACCGTAATAACAGCAGTTTCCTCAAGGAGATGCTATGATGACTGAAAATGCATGTGTAGCGTTTGGTGGACTGCAAGGTAACACAGCTAGGGGGAATGTAAAATGGCGCAGCAGCTGTAAAAAGTGGTATGGCAGATCTGCAAGCTACCATATGATCCAGCAATTCCACTTCTAGGTATATACCCAAAAGAAATGAAAGCAGTGACTCAAACAGCTATTTGTACACTCATGTTCCTACCAGCAATATTCACAACAGCCAAAAGGTAGAAGCCAACTGTCCACAGACAGATGAATAAACAAATGTGATAAACACATACAGCGGAATATTATTCAGCCTATCATTATGCTCAGTGAAATAAGCCAGTTAAATAGTCTATGAACAAATATTCTATGATTTCTTGGACAGAACATCCCAAGAGTCAGGCAAACTCACAGAGATGGAAAGCAGAATAGTGGATGCCAGGGGCTGGGGGTGCAGGGATAAATGAGGAGTCAGTATTTAACTGTCAGAGTTTCAGATGGGGAAGATGACTCCGGAGATGGACGGTGGTGACAGATGCCCAACAATGTGAATGCACTTAATGCCATGGAACTGTATACTTAAAAATGGTTAAAATGATAAATTTTATGTTATGCATATTTTACTACAATAATAAGAGTTCAATAAAGTATCTTTGAATTCTTAAAATTAGCAAAAAATACATTGTGATGATCTGAATACTTTTTATTTAAATTTTATAAATGTACAATATAAAAGAGGAAATGTACTCAATGGCCTTTTGCTGCTTATTTTTCATTAAAGAAAAGAAAAATCAATCTCCCTCTACAGGAAGACTTCCAATTTTTCAAACTGAAAGAATTCTAATTAATATAGTTGGAAATAGAAGTGGAAGAAGAGAGAAGAAATTACAAAACAAAGCAAAACAAAACACACAAAAAAAACCTTGTTTAGGTGCTTCTTCCTCCTTTTTAGTCTCCTCATCCTCTAAGCTGGGACTTTCCCGGGAAGAGTTGTCCTGTTGGCTAGAGTTTTTCAGTAGCACAGGATCAATCTGTGCTTTCAGCAGGGCAAGAGTCTCAGCCAACTCGTTTCGATTTCTAAATAAGGGAAAAAAACAAAACAGCATAAAAATTGTAATCCTGTCCTAAAGAGCTTTCAGAATAATACCTATTAGAAATTAGAATTTTAAAAAGAAAAACACATATAAGAACATCCAAAACACCGGTACACCTCATCTTAATTAACCTTGACTCTAACTATTAGGAAAGAAAAGCATATGAAAATATATTATTTTCCAAAACAGAAGAAACATATACCCTACGGATTAAAATGGCAATGTGAATCTCTTTGGCTGAAAAGAACAGCAGGAACAAAATTAAACAAAAATCAAAGTTAAATAATTTTTAAAAGTCCTATGTAATCTCTAAAGAGTACAAAAGCAATGTAAAATTTCCTTGAAGAAGCACTTTTTTAAACAAAATGGGTCACATTCTTGATTCATTTGTGAATAAGAACTCTGTTCTACCTAGAGAAAGAATAACATTTGATACTGTTATAAAATTACGATCCAGGTCTGAGTAATTATAGCAAAGTCAGCTCTTACAACACAGCTAAAAAACCTAAGAATTCGGGAAACTGAATGCTGTTCTGTCAATTACAGTTTACAACTACAGGATGAGAATTCAATTTGAACCAAAAATACAAGAAAATCCCAAATAAATCAGATTTAACCTATTAATTCTCTATCTTTAATACCCAGACCAGAGCTGTATTAGATGGCTGATTTAAATGCCACCTATAAACAAGAAAGCTCACTTGGGATATTTCTCCTTCTCAGATAAGCAATGTGTAACAGTGAAGAGAAAAAGGAAACCTTGGACTAAAAGTTGGAAAAGTCAGTTCTAGATCTGCCACTGAGTTAATTAACACCATGAGCTTCCCCTCTATGTTGTCAAAACACTGTGTATGCACCTCTAATCCTATGTAGTTCCCATTCAGATGAAATTACTTCTGTTCTTGTCTGTCATGCCACACGTGTTCTCTATCCTCCTGTCCCCTGCAACCTCTACCCCAGTTCAACTCTGGTGATGATAGCAGGGACAGTGCCTTATGAAGTAGGCTCTTAAGTCAGGAAATATTTAATGAATAAAAAGAATTCCTGTTCTAACCTAGATGGCTAAGTGCTCCTGTACAAGTCCTGTAACTTCACTAGGCTTCAGCTTCCTTATCTATAGAATAAAAGACAGGATTCACTCGAATGTTATTAAAATGGCCTCCTAGGGAAAATAATTGCCACTGACGGACAATTCTTCAGAATTAAAATGACAACCATTTTGTTATTATGTATGTGAATGAGCACATAGATTTATACATCTTATTAATATTGTGTATGAGAATG
This sequence comes from Mustela erminea, assembly GCF_009829155.1. Taxonomy (NCBI): domain Eukaryota; kingdom Metazoa; phylum Chordata; class Mammalia; order Carnivora; family Mustelidae; genus Mustela; species Mustela erminea. The sequence continues at coordinate 52,452,263 of NC_045622.1, read as the reverse complement.
CATCCATAGGTTACACATATTATAAATAAAATGAAGTTTTAGAATTTTAATTATCTTATAGTAAGAGGTCAGATTAAGATCGAATGCTTTTTCAGAATCCTGTCTGGCACTGCCTCCACTTCACAAAAAATTACCTTAAAACTTAGAGACATGAAAAAAATTTATTTTGGGGATGCCTGGAGGGCTCAGTTGTTTACGCACCTGTCTGCCTTCAGCTTAGATAGAGTCCCGCATTAGCTTCTTGCTCAGCAGGGAGCCTGCTTCTCCCTCTGACAGCCACTCCCCCTACTTCTGCTCTCTTTCTCTGACAGATAATACGATCTTTAAAAAAAATTATTTTTGGCCAGGTTCCTATTTCCTAACTTCATTACACCAATCTGCTTCTAACCTAAGGCTTTATCCACTTAATGTTATTACTGTGTTTAGTACACTAAGAATTCCATATGTAAAAAGTGCCTCAAGCTTCTTGTTATTTTTTGAAGTGATGCTGCGAACTGAATTTAAGTTGTTCACTGAATTTAAGTTGTTCACTATACCTATTTTAAAAAGCTTCCAGCATTAGAAGAGAACCAATACTGCTACAAAATCCATGTCAATTACTAGACTACAAAACAATCGAATTAAGCAGAAAAATTTATTGGAGAACTCCCTAAAAAGCTTTAACGTGACTACTGTGTTAAAATGCAAGATTCACGTAGTCATAATTATATGAAAACAGGAAACTACCCAACTTTGGAATTCTGTTTTGATCTAAAGATGAGATTTAATACGCAAAATATATTTTTTAAAATCCCAACTTTGAACTAGTCAGAGGGGATTTTTATAAATAAACATATATTCAAATTATACCCAAAACTCTTACCACTATGTATAGAAACTCTTAAAATAGACTATGGATGCTAACAATTCAGTGCTCTGCTCTCTCTCCTTCCATTGCTGGCTCTGTTTGCTCTAAAATATTCCTTCACTCAGGTATACTAGATATATCCCTCCAAAATACCATTCATTCTCTCTCTCTCTCAGGATGTAAGTTGTTTGCACTTCCGCTCTTAGCCTGGAATATGTTCCGCATGGCTACCACAACTATTCTTTCTAAGACAAGCACAGAATGAATAAACAACTGTGGTATATCCCTATAAGACAATACTATTTAGCGATAAAAAAGTACAAAGTACTGATTTAACTACATAAATGCACCTTAAAATGATTATGCTCTTCAAAAGAAGCTAGACACAATGGCCACATATTGTATGATTCTGTTTATGAAATGTCTGGAATAGTAAATTATAGGAACAGAAAGCAGACTGGCAGATGCCACCAGCTGGGTAAAGGGAGAATGGTGATTAAAACTGCTAATGTGCAGGGTATGCAGTACAGAATTTCTTTATGGGGTGAGGAAAATGTCCTGGAATTTGACAGCAGTGGTGGCTGCACAACTTTGTGAATATACTAAAAACCACTGAATTGTATTAAAAACAAAAATAAGGGGTGCCTGGGTAACTCAGTGGGTTGGCCGCCCAACTCTTGATTTTGGCTCAAGTCATAGTCTCAGGGTGGTGAGATGGAGCCTAGCTTCTGGCTCCATACTCAGTCTGAGATTCTCCCTCTCTCCCTCCCCACACCCCTCACCCACTGATGCATGTGTACATGCTCCCTCTCCTGAATTAAATAAATCACTCTTTATAAAAACAAACCAGGGGCACCTGGGTGGCTCAGTGGGCTAAAGCCTCTGCCTTTGACTCAGGTCATGATCCCGGGGTCCTGGGATCAAGCCCCACATGGGACTCTCTGCTCATCAGGGAGCCTGCTTCCTCCTCTCTCTCTGCCTACTTGTGATCTCTGTTAAATAAATAAAATCTTTTAAAAAAAAATAAATAAATAAAATTTAAAAACAAAAACAAAAATGATGATGGCTTAGATGAGAACACAGCTATAAAGGGGATGAGGAACAGTCACACTGGATACACTTTGCATGGAGAGATGTTTGGATCTGCTGATACAGTGGATGTGACAGGAGAGGAAAACGAATAGTCAAATTTTGTGACCCAAGTTTTAGATCTAAGCAGGTGAAAGGATGTGACTGCTATTAACTGAGACGGGACAAATATGTTGCAGAGGAAAGGGTAGGTCAGACTAACAAGCAGATTGACCGACTGACTAAATAGATTCTAAAAACTCTTGTGTTGCACTATCTGTATCTGAAGTTAATTTAGACTTTGGTGAAATGGAGTATATCATCCTATCTATTATGTTGTGGAATATGATTTTTTCTAGTCTAAGGGCTGTTCAGAGTTAAGACTTAGTGAAAGGGATTAAATCTTTAGGAATCAATTGAGCTGACAGTACAATATCGTAACAAAACAAAACAAAAAAACAGACAAAACAAAAACAAAGCCAAGCACTAGCATCATATTCTGCCAAGTATCTGGGTCCTAAAGAGCACACACCAGAATGATCTCCAACACAGATCACAATTATGACCCTCTATTATCATTTACTACTTCCCCATATCTTTTTCCCACAATTTGGAACTCCTTACGAAACTGCATTGCATCTATTTCCATGGCACAGCACAGTGTGAATATAGCAATTCTTTGTAAGTATCTATAGTATATGATTATAGGGTCCACCAATAATATCCCATCTTTTTCATCTGAATCCAAATTAACAGGTGACAAAACAGGGAGGATAATGGAGTATGACAGTATTTCTTATGGGGGCCAAGAACCTAAAGGAAGACATTAATGAGTAATATCAACAGCAGTAGTATCAATAACAGAAGTTAACATAAGTAATTACTATGTTCCAGGCACCACTCCAAGCACTTTAACTAGTTCATATAATCCCAATATAACCTGATTAAATAGGTACTATACTTACACTCATTTTACAGAGGAGGAAGTGAGGACACTACAGAAAGGTAGAGTAATTTGCCTAACATCATGGTTAGTACAGATTAAAGGCAGGATTGAATTATAGTCTGACTTCCAAGACCATCTTCTCAATCACTGTACTATACTAGCAGCATATGGTTTAGAAATGTCTTTGACAGAATTTGTCATTTTGGATACATGAAAACTTGACACACTGTTTATTTAGAATTTGGCTTTTTGAGAATGACTGTCAAACCATTACAATTCTTAAAATATTTATTGATGTAAAATTTACATACTTTCAAAGTGTTCTTAGTGTTCAGTTAATCAGTTATAACATTTTGGTTGCTTTCAAGTTTTGGCAAGTATGAACAAAGCTGCTATAAACACTTGTTTGTAGATTTTTGTGTGGACATAACTCTTCAACTCCTTTGGGCAAATACCAAGGAGTATTTGGTTCCTGGATCATATGGTGTTTAATTTTATAAAAAACCATCAAACTGTATTCCAAAGCAGCCATTTTGCATTTCCACCAGCAAAGGCTGAGAGTTCCTGTTGCTTCACATCCTCATTAGCATCTGCTGTGGTCAGTGTTCTGGATTTTGGCCATTCTAATAAGCGTACAGTAGTATCTCATTTTAATTTATATTTCACTGATGATATATGATGTGAACCACTTTTCATGTGTATATCCATACAAATATATGCGTATATTTGCCATCTTTGTTGGCAACGTGTTGTTAAGGTCTTTGGTCCATTTTATATCAGGTTGTTTTCTTTTTCCTTTTTTTTTTGAAGATCTCTTTTTTTTTTTTTTTTTAAGAAAGAAAGAAAGAGAGAGCGCGAGCAAGTGTGAACAGGGCGAGGAGCAGAGAGAGGGAGAAGGCTAGTGGATTCCCCACTGAGCAGGAAGCCCAAGGTGGGCCGAACCCCATGACCTGGAGATCACAACCTGAGCTGAAATCAAGAGCTGGATGCTCAACCAAATGCCCCTTAAATCAGGTTGTTTTCTTATTGTTGAGTTTTAAGTGTTTTTTATATATTTTGGATAACAGGCCTTTATCAAATACATCCTTGGTAAATACTTCCTCCCAGTCTGTGGCTTAGATTTCATTATCTTGACAGTTTACAGAGCAGAAATTTTTAAATAAAATGAAGTCCAGCTTTTATCACTGCTTTTATACCAGCTTTTATCACTATCTATCATCGATTGTGCCTTTGGTGTTACACCAAAGAAGTTACTACCAAACCCAAAATCATCTAGATTTGTTTGTGTTATCTTCTTGGAGTTTTATAGTTTTGCATTTATAAGGAGGTCTATAATTAATTTTGAGTTAATTTTTGTTGAGGGTGTAAGGTCTGTATCTAGATTCACTGTTCTGCATATGGATATCCTTTTTTTTCCCCCCCAGTATTATTACCTTTTCTGTACTGTACTGCCTTTGCACCTTCATATGGGCTTATTTCAAGGCTCCCTATTCTGCTACACTACGTATTTGTCTACTCTTTTTGTGTTTGGTTTGGTTTGGTTTGGTGATCTCTGCATCCAATGCTCAAACTTACAATTCTAAGATTGAGAGTCACATGCTTCACTAACTGAGCCAGCCAGGTGTCCCTGTATCTGTCTCTTCTTTTAAGTAATATCACACTGTCTTAATTACAACTTTATACAGGTTGTGAAGTCGGTTAGTGTCAGTCTTCTAACTTAGTTTTTCTTCAGTATCATGTTGAGTACTCTGGGCTTTTTGCTTTTACATATAAATTTTTTAAAAAAGATTTTATTTATTTATTTGACATAGAGAAAGAGCACAAGTAGCAGAGAGGCAGGCAGAAAGGGAGGGGGAAGCAGGCTACTGCTGAGCAGAGAGCCCGATGTGGGGCTCGATCCCAGGACCCAGGGATCATGACCAGAGCCGAAGTCAGACGCTCAACCAACTGAGCCACCCAGGCGCCCCTACATATAAATTTTTTTTAAAGTTTGTCAATATCCACAAAATAATGTGCAGGAGTTTTGATTATGACTGCATTAAGTCTATAGATTTTAAGTTGAGAAGTGACATCTGGATAGTATTAAATATTCCTATCCACAAATATGGAACATGTCTCATTTTATTTAGCTCTTCTTGGGTTCTTTCATCAGTTTTATATTTTTCCTAAGATAAATTTGTTCATATTTTATTTGATTTATTTATTTTATCTGATTAAGTATGTCAGTTTTGGGGGAGATCATATAAATGGTATTATGTTTGATTGATTGATTGATTTAAGTAGGCAGAGAGGCAGGCAGAGAGAGAGGGAGGGGAGGATGCAGGCTCCCTGCGGAGCAGAGAGCCCAACGTGGCGCTCGAACACAGGCCCCTGGGATCATGACCTGAGCTGAAGGCAAAGGCTTTACCCCACTGAGCCACCCAGGCACCCCAATAAATGGTATTATGTTTTAGATTTCAGAGTCTACATGTTCATTGATCATATACAGGAAAGTAATGGACATTTGTATATTAACTTCATCTCCTGCCACCCTGCTATAATCACTTATAAAATCCAGAAATGTTTTTTATTAACTCTTTCAGACTTTCTATAAAAATGATGAACATCTCATCTGCACATAATGACAGCTTTATTTTTTCCTTCCCAATCTCTCCCTCTTAATCCCTTCACTTCTCTTAGTACATTAGCTAGGACTTCAAGTATGATGTTGAAAAAAAATTTTTGAGGATTTCTGCATCTATATTCCTGAGAGATATTGGTCTAAAGTTTTCCTATCTTGTAATATCTTTGCCTCATTTTGTTATTAGGGTAATGCTGGCCTTATAAAATGAGTCAGGAATTATCCCTGTTCGATCTTCTGAAAGAGACTGAAGAGAGCTGGTATAATTCCTCCCTTAAATGTTTGGTGGAATTCACTAGTGAACCCATCTTGGCTTGGTGCTTTCTGCTTCAGGTTATTAACTACTGGTACAATTTCTTTAACAGAGAAGGCCCTGTTCATATTTGTCTATTTCTTCTGGTGAGAATTTTGGCAGATTCTGTCTTTTAAGGAATTCGCCCATTTCATCAAGGTTACGAATTTGAGGACATGGAGTTGTTCATAGTATTCCTTAATTATCCTTTTGATGTTAACGGAATTTGTAGCGACGTTCCTTTTTTCATTTCTGATTATCGCTAATTTTTGTCTGCTCTCTCTCTTTTTCTTAGCTAGCCTGGCTAGTGGGTTATCAATCTTAACTAATCTTTTCAAAGAACCAGCCTTTGCTTATATGAGAAGTTTCTTCTAAGTATTGTTTTCACTGAAAATTTTCAAGCACAAATTTTGATATATTTTATTTTCCTTTTCCTTTAATTAAAAATAATTTAAACAATCTGTCTTGAGAGGTCTTCTTTGATCCATGTGTTATGAAGACATGTATTAGCTAATATCTAAACATGTGGGAATTTTAAAGATCTCATTCTGTAACTGATTTCTAGTTTAATTCCATTTTGTAGTCTGAGAGCAGACACTATATACCGTCTAGGTATTAAATTTTCAGAAGATCAAATATAGAAAATTCTTTTATGGATCTCTATTTTTATAAAAATATTCCATTTGATTTTAAGTTGCAAAGTTCAGTTACATTTTAATTTTATCAATCATTTAGAAAGAATGTCTTACAGCTTAAAAAAAAACCAGAATTCTAAAGTCTAGATAACTTTTGTCATATAATCTTCTTTTCAGAGTTAGGCAGAAACATGTTTCCAACACCAGAAATATCCCAGAAAATTAGCATTACTTTAAAGAAATAGTTTAAAGAAAGGGAAGCAGATTTTTCATTTCACTAGTAAAAAACAATATTCATCAATGGGAGAAAAATATCGAGGTATACTCTATTAAATAATAAAGTCAAAATTCTACTTGCTTTACTTGCTCTTCAGTAATTATCTCACTTTCTAAGGCAATTGCTTGCTAAAAAGATTTCTGCCTCTGTAAACACCCTAATTCTACAATTTTAGAAAATGTTTTTAATATCTATCAGTTTTAAGACAAGAATTTCTCTGCAATATAAAAAAGCAAATGTTCTCACTTCTATAAGCTCAGTTCTATTTTCCCACAATTTGTATTCACTGATCCTGGCTCACTCATCCTGCTTGAGAGAAATACTTAAACAAATCAATCCTTTAAATGTTTAAAGATTAATTCTATCTCCCTAAATTTCTGCTGGATCAAATATTTTCCGTTCACTCAATCATCTTCTTTGTGGTTCTTCACATACAGGACTTATTCTACTATATTAATGTTCTTCTTAGAGTTTGGCATACTAATCTAAATACCAGACTCCAGGAAGGATGGCATCAGGGGAAAGTAGAATAATGTCGTACATATTATTTGGGGCACATAATGTATTTAATGACAACTAAGATGATTATTTTGGCGACAGGCAGGAAAAATACAAAGCTTTTTACATTAACATTCACAAAATTAAGAGACTTCTATAAACAAGACAGTCACCACATTTGTCAAAAGTAGGACTATTTTATCAATTTAAAGGAACTGATATGACACGTCACAGAAGGTGTCAAGTATATGAAGCACAAACAGACCAAATTGAGGATTTGTGGAAAACTATGGTACTTCCCAGAAAATACACATATTAAATAAAACTAAGAGCTACTATTTACAATAAAAGGGACTTCCACAGGTGCTTGAAGCTCATCTACAGATCCTAGAGCTGTGCTATATTCATCAGTATGACCACAATTGCATAGCATCATACTTAATTACACAAGTTGGTATACAATATAAATTTATATAGTTCTCAAAATAACTTTACTATCATGCTCATTTTAAAGTGCAGGAAAGAGAATATCAAAGAAATTAAGCAATCTGCCTTCAGATGGTAAGCAACGGAACCCAGATTTAAACATAGTTAACTCTAAACACATTTCCTAAACACCTCTCTAACAACATCCATTAGGGTATGATCTAATTAAAACACTATGCATTACAAATTGTTTAAAGCATTACAAGAGATCAATAATAATCATAATTATTTTTCTGTCACATTTTCTTTGTCTACAAAATAGGAGAGAATATCTCTTAAGTAACTATGCAAAGTTGATAGAGGAAATAGTAGAAGTGGTAAGACATGAAAAGAATTTCATTCAGTGTATGTATTCACAAGGAGAGAAGGTAAATGAATTTCATTTCAGGACTACTTTGATAATCTCCATTTAGTAGATTAACTATATGGAGAACCATAATATATTATAATTGATGGGTGCTTACAAAACATTCCCCTATAAATTCATTCAATTCACATTTATTCTTAAGGCATGAAAGTTGAGCCTCCCTGACCCAAATAAATACTCTAAATTTCCACAGATTATCTCTTTAAAACAATAACCACTAACAAAAATCTGCTAAAACTCAAAACGAGCAAAATCAGAGATTGAGTTGAAGTCAAGAAGTTTTTCATAAGCCAGTTATACATTCACTAGTTTTCCCTACTTTAGTTACAGATTTATTTATAGATTCTAATCATTTCAAAATTAAGATAAACTATGGATATTAATGGAACAAATTCTAAATTATCACACTGTAAAAAACAGAATATTAGAGACACAAAGATTCTTCTTTTTAAGATTTATTTATTTGAAAGAGAGACAGAACATAAAAGAGCAGCGGGGAGGGACAGAGAGAAAATCTCCAGCAGACTCCTTGCTGAGCAAGGAGCCAAAGGCAGGGCTAGACTCCACAACCCCAAAATCATGACCTGAGCCGAAATCAAGAGATGGAGGCTTAACCAACTGAGCCAACCAGGTGCCCCAGAGATATAAAGTTCTGAATAACGATCCCAGTGTCACTGACTAAAAAATAAAAATTTTATTTTAAGTTTTACATGAAATGTTTTCACTCAAATATATCTATCAATATAAATAAGAGGGGGTGGCTTGGTTTGTAGAATATGCAACTTCTGATGTCAGGGTTATGGATTTGAGCCCCAACTAGGTGCAGACTGCTTAAAAATAAAATATAATAAAAAATACAAATAAGAAACCAAGATTTTTTTAAAAAAGAACTATGCCCCCAAAAGTGCAAAATATTCCTCAGATTTCTTCAGAACCCTAATAAAGAAACGTATGTAAAGATTAAAAATACACTAAAGTGAGAAAATGAACTGGCCAAATTAAAACAATTAGAAATAAATAAATAATATCTAATAGAAAATCAAATACTGCTTATCTTGTATTCCTAACAATGGGTTTTTCTTTGCATTACCTTTTGTCAGATTCCAGCTTCCTAACGTGTAAGGTACATGTGCTGATATGGACCACCATGTTAAATATATTTGTTTGAGAAATAATTAAGGGTCCACTATGGGTATTGTGCTGGGCACTAGGCTAGGTCCTGGCAAGTCTCCAACTCCACAAAAAAAAGGACTGCCTTAGCCTCAGAGATTATATTCTCATACAGAAGAGATTAAAGAAACACACAAAGAAATGTGAAAAGATTCCAATAAAGATACCTGACAATGCATTTCCATGAAGAGCCATCTTGATCATCCTGTTCTTCTATGTACATTCTGACATTATGATCTTGGTCCAACTGGTACCAGTACATGAGGCCATCTTTGTCTCGGCCAATTGGTTGGAGACGCATGGTATCAGCATCCTCCTCATTGATAATGTTCTTGAATTTGAGATTGTCATCAAACTGACACTCGCAGAGGTACTGGAAAATAGTCAAAACATGGTTTAAAATACCCCATTACCTAAATGTGGTATGTTTAACCACAGAACTAATTCAGAGATGGGAGCAGAAAAAAATATGTATAGTTTATCCATCTTTTACTATCCTCTCCCCACTTTTGTACAACCTGTTTAGAATAAACAATTTAAAGAGATATTATTTCAAGTTATTACTTAAATTTACAGGTTTAATATTATCAATGACACAAAAATCATATTATATTTCAAAAGCACCGTGTACTAGTCTCCCAAATTTTATTATGTATAAAATTTCCAATGATTCTTTTTATTAAAGCTTTTAGATAACATTATTCTTGAAACAACTATTGGTGAATTAATTAAAATAATTGTAAAACATAATAAATTCATTACCTTTAGGAGTGCTAGTTTGCATTCAACACTCATTTCAAGATAGCCCTTCTTTTCCATCTCCCATGCCCAGGTGCTATTAAACTCTTGGCATATCTGTCAAACAAAGTTAATATCTTAATACATAAAAACAATTTATATTTACATTGGTATTTTATTGTGTAATTATGTTAACTATATTTATACATATTTATAATGGAACAAGTTTATAACAAATACATTCCAAGCCAAACGCATCCTTAAATACACCAGAAATGCTTACTTGTGACTAATGACTTAATTTAAGGTAGGCAGTGATCTCTAGAGCTCTCTCCTTTACTCTCAAGAATTTTATACATGTTTTATGGCACATTTTCCCAAATGCAAAAATTATCTAATTCCCCTTCCAAATGGCCTAGAAGTTCCTGGAGGACAATAGTTTATTTATCTCCACGCCTAGAATAGAGGTAGGCATTCAAAAATCATGTCAAATTATAGGCACATTTTTAAAAGAGTGATTTTATTTTATTTATTTATTTGAGAGAGAGAGAGAGAGAATGGAGGTAGGGGGAAGCAGAGAGAAAGGGAGAGACAGACTCTGCTCTGAGTGCAGAGCCCAATGTGAGGCTCAATCCCATGACCCCAAGATCACAATGTGAGCGAAAATCAAGAGTAGGATGCTGAGCTACCCAAACCCCCTGTAAGCACATTTTTTAAAAAGCCATTCACCACCGCAATGTCCTCATTTTTTTTTTGCGTAAAGATCCCTTTGTTTGGCATTTGAGACCTTCTAAAATGTGGCCATAACTTACATTTCTAGGTTTCTCTCCCTATACAAGCATTTCAGGCAAATCAGAGCCACTGTAACAATCTGAGGAAAGAAGATATGGATAACCACACCACTCAATAATAAGTATTAATCAGAAGAAATGCCATGGGTTGTATGACCTCAGTGAGCCAGTTTCTTCAGCAATAAAAGGGGAACAGTAACAATACTGACCTTAAATGTTACAAACAGGCATGAAAAATGATACAAAGTGTCTACTGACTCCATGCTCTTTGTGGAGTCAGTAGACACTTTGTATCATTTTTCATAATCATTTTTCATAATCCAAGAGGCAAGGAGTATAACGAAGGTCAAGAGAGAAGAACCAACCAAGGGACAAGATTATTTGGGAGCTTGGGCAATTAGCTAGATAGGCAGACAGCAGAAACATAAGCAGGCCAAGTGGAATTGCTTATATAATCACATTAACCCAAGAATAAGACCAAGCTGGCCCTCCTAGGAATGCTGCCCTTTTCCTGTTCAGCACCAGTATATAATTGTTTTTTTACAAAACTATATAATAAAATCATATGAGATTATTGTTAGGATAGAAAGTGAAAATAAGGCAAACAGGCCAAGAACGACATAATGGGAGATCTTCAAAGGCACAAAGGGAAGAATAAGCTCTCCATTCTCTGGAATACCACATGTTTCTGGCTGACAGCACTACATAGTGTAGAGAGAAAAAAAATTCATATACAAAGGAAAAGGAAATTTGGCAAATATTACATAGGGAGGACCCTAAAGTAATTATATCAAAAGCTAAAAAGGTCAGAATCTGAAGGATCTTTTGACAAATATATACAAATGGCGAACAAGGATAGGAAAATATGATTATCATTAGTCATTAAGTAAACACATATTAAAACCACAATGGAATACTACTTCATATCCATAAGGACAGTTGTATCAAAAAAGAAAAGTAAGACTCGCAGCTCAGTGATCTCAGGGTCCTGAGACCCAGCCCCACATCCGGCTCCATGCTCTCAGCTCGTGGTGATTCTGCTGGAGTTTCTCTCTCTACCCCACCCCAAGCTCACATGCTGGCGCGCTCTCCCTTGCAAACAAAAAATAAATCTTGAAGAAAATAGTAAATGGTGTGAGGATGTGGAGAGACCAAAATGCACAGGTTGTTGATGGGAATCTAAAGTGGTGCAGATGTTTCATTAAAAAGCTAAGCAGTTCTCAAAATGTTAACACTGAGCTATCACATGACTTAGCAATTCCATTTCTAGGTATTTATACAGGAACAGTGAAAATACATGCCCATGCAAAAACCTATATAACATTCATAGTAGCATTTTTAAGAATAGTTAAAAGGTGGAAACAACCCACATATCCATCAACTGAAAAATGGATAAATAATATATGGAATATCCAGAAATCCATACAGTGGAATTTTATACAGCTATAAAAAGAAATGAAGTACTGATACACTGTACAGTTTAGATAAACATAAAACACATTATGCCCAGTGAATGAAACCAGATACAAAAGGTTACATACTGTATGGCTCTATGTATATGAAACTTACACAACAGTCAAACACAGACTGTAAGTTTACTAATAGTTACCAGGGGGAAGGTAGAGGGAGGAACAGGGAGTGACTGCTAATGAGCAAATTCCTTTTCAGAGTGATAAAATGTTCTAGATTTAAGATAGTGGTTATGACTGCACAACCTAATGAGTATACTAAAAAACGCTGAATTGTTTATTTTAAAAGGGTATATGTCTGGGGCGCTTGGGTGGCTCAGTGGGTTAAAGCCTCTGCCTTCCGCTCAGGGTCCTGGGATCGAGCCCCGCATGGGGCTCTCTGATCAGCAGGTAGCCTGCTTCCCTCTTTCTCTGCCTGCCTCTCTGCCTACTTGTGATCTCTGTCAAGTAAATCAAATCCTTAAAAAAAATAAATAAAAGGGTAAATGTCATGGTGTGTGACTAATATCTCAATTTAAAACAAAATCAGAGGGATAATCAAGAATGGACAACCCAGTATATGACTTGGATGAAGCACCTACTGAGTGTCCCGCTACATACCATACCCCTGGAAAGAAGAGGATGTTGGCTGACAATCTTAGAGGCTCAGTCTGAGGGTGGGAATGCTCACAGTCAGCATCTGAGAGAGGCTGAGAATGAAAACAGCTCCAACGCCTGCTTGACAACCCAAGAACCGAGGCACAGCCAATGGCTCATGTAGTCAGATACCAAATACAAATGAACAACTCTTAATTATCTTTTATCATGTGAAAGGGGAGAAAAGTGAAAGTGAAAGAGAGGTAAATAAATAGATAATTAAGACAGAGGCCTCTCTGCCTCTATCTTAAGGTATATTACTGCTTACCTTCAATTACTAACCTTCCTTATTTATCGCTTAGGGTACAAAACTTCTGTGCTGATATTTGGAGGTGAATATGCTACTCATTTGGTTCTTTAATAAGGCAATACAGACATATTATTGTGCCATTTATAGAAAAATAAACCTTGAAACCTAGTATCATATTTGCCCAAACAGCTATGACCTACTGCTATCACAAAGTAAAGATTGTAAAATTAGAAAAAAAAGAATACTTTAAATGAAAAATAATTATGCAGAACTATATAAATCTATGCGAAGGGTCAGCAAACTTGTTCTGTTAAGGGCCAAATAGGAAATAATTCAGGTTTTGTAGACCATATGGTCTATTTTCAACTATTCAACTCTGCTGCTATAGTGCAAAAAGCAACCACAGAAAATACATAAATGAGTAAACTTGGCTGTGTTCCAATACCACTTTATTTATGGATAAGGAAATCTGAATTTCATATAATTTTCGTATGTCAACCATTCTCCAAACCATTTAAATATGTAAAAAACACTCTTAGTTTTCAAGCCATACATAAGTAGACAGCAGGCCAGATTTGGCCCATGGGCCTATGTTTGCCTAGAGTGCCAGAAACTGTGTCTATGAGACTGTCTATTATAGCTATTCTTGGATCCTTGTGAGACAGGGAAACTAAAAGGACCCCTTGAAAAACTGCTTCTTTTCCTGCTTCTATTCCTTTTAGGATCTACACCCTCACCATACACATCTTATGGAACAGATAAGGAGGTAATGACTTCTTTGGAAGTCTTCCAGCACAATAGATAATATCTAAGGAGTAACCAGGCAGGGTCAGCATGAGTGCTTTCCAAGATCCCTGGCTGGCACTGGTACGTAAGTGACTTATGAGGAACATCTAACACTGAACTTAGTCTCCGGATGCCTGAGAAGACACGTGAACCAGACAACAATCCTCAATAAAAACGCAGACCCCAAGCAAGACTCAGTTTCCTTTCCTTTCTGAGTCTCCCAGACGTTCTCTCTATATCTGCACTCTCTCTACATCTTTAATAAACTCTGCTCTCACTTCCTGTTGGCTCACATTTGATTTCTATTCTGCACAAAGCCAGGCTGCTAGAAGGGAGGTGGGTGGGGGGTAACTGCGTGATGGACATTAGGAGGGCATGTGATTTGATGGGGAAAAAAAGGGGGGGGAAAGCCAAGGACCCTCTTGGCTGATCCTGAGAGAACCCCTCTGGGTCTGAGGACCTGGCAACAGTCTGCATCACTTGAAGGAAGAGGATCCTTATTATTAGATTATTAATTCATATTAACTCCCCATGCCCCAACTTGATTCTAATCAGTCTTGCAAATATAATTTGGTTTTGCATGCAATTTCTCTTTAGAGAATGTTCCAGTATTTAAAACATGAACATTTTTGTATAACGTTCATATTTATCACCCTAAGTTATTGTTCCATAATACTGGTTTTATGTTTGAGTCTCTCTAATCTGGTTAATGAGAGGTCATATCCTGTTGTATCACCCTGCATGGTGCCCCAGGAACAGTCTTTCTGATACACACATGAAATCAAAGTTCTGTGCCTGCAAGGCTGAATGCCATTTAGGCCTCTTGGCCATGTGCCTGCTGCCATTCCAGTAACCCCGGGGGCTGTCTTTTCCTCCTAATTTACACACAGAAAAACAAAGATGAGGATGGAAAGGGGGGGGGCAGATTTAAAAGTCCACATCATCTCAGTATTTACAGGAAAGGTGGTTTCACATGCCTACACAGCAAATACATAGAATTTATCTCAGCGAGATCATTAACACATTAATCTTGGAGACATATAATCCTTCTCTTTTTGACAACACAGAACATAAACCATTAAAAGGGGGCCGGGTTGGGGGGGGGCATTAAAAAGGGGAGGGATGGGGTGGAGCAAAGAACTGTAAAAACCTTCAGCATGAACATCCAAACCCCTGAATTAAGAGACTAAACCTGCCCCCCCACTCATGTTCACGTATGTGCTCTTCCTCTTGAATAAATAAAGAAAATCTTAAAAAGAGAGAGCGAGAGATACTAAGTAACTCTAATGGCTTCTTGCAGCCTCAGGACTTGTCCCTGGAACCACTCTGCTCCCTGAGTTCCTGTCTAGAAAATTCAAGGTTTCCAAAATAATTTACTGTGTGTTCCAACCAACACCTGATCTAAGTCCCTGAATTCCCTTTTCCATTTATTTGAAAAATAAACAAACAAAACCTTACAATTGTAAATCTTCTCTCTGTCCCTTTGAGATATATATGTATCTCCTATAAGAGTGTCTTTCCCAAGGACTGGAAAGCCATTCCTTTGATTTATAATCATCAGAAGGACAGGACCCCCTAGACTCTGTGGGAAGGCAGAAAGTTTATCTTTCAAAGTTAGCAGGCACAGAAGGCCTAAACAAGTTGACTGACCAACTTTCAGACCAATCCTCAAACTTACTTTTTGTGACTGTTCCTTTCTCTATCCCCCTTTTCCTCCCTCATGTCCACTTCCTGAAACCCTCTGACTCCCTTTAAAATACCAGTCACCTCGGGACAAACTGGAATTGAGCTCAGCTCCTCCTCCTACCACAATAATTAGTGAATAAAGTCTGTCTTCACTGCCTTTATTTATCAAGGTGGGGGGGGCTGTCTTCAGATACCATTCAGATGAAAATCTCTACTTTATAATTGAGAAACACGTTAAGTTTATAAAGAGATTAATTGATCTGGAGATTCCAACAATATTTACTGAGTACCTACTCTATGACAGAAACTAGTCAAGGAGCTGGGATACCATGAGGAAGCAGACAGTCAACCTGCTATCACAGAGCTTATGTTCTTAAAGATAGTATAGCAGGTAAAAATAAGAAAATATCAAGTAGAGGCAAATGCTATGTTGAAAACAAAACAGTATTGTGCTACAGAAAGATTGTGTATCACTCTGGTTGGGTGCTCAGAGAAGGCCTCATTAAAAAAGTTGACATTTGACATAAAAAGTTGAGACAGAGAAATCAGCCACAAGAAGATGTGAAGTAGGAATGCTCCAGGCAGAAGAAACAAGCTAGCACAAAGGCCTTCAAGTCTGGCATATTAGAAAAACAGAAAAAAAGATCAGTATAAATTAAGCAGAACAAAGGGGAAAGTGGCAGAAGATAAAGTTAAAGAGGTAAGCAAGGGCAAAACTATGGAGGCCAAGGTAAGAAATTAAGATTTTATTTCAAATAAAATGGGAGGCCACTGGAAGATTTTAAATGGGGGAATAACAAAATCTGATCCATGAATAGCTGCTGTAAATGGATTGTAAAGGGGAAAAAATGGAAACTTGGAAACCAATTTTAAGGCAAGAGATAATGATGCTGGAGCACCTGGGTGGCTCAGTCGTTGGGCATCTACCTTCAGCTCAGGTTGTGAACCCTGGGTCCTGGAATCCAGCCCTGCACTGGGCTCCCTGCTCAGCAGCAAAGCCTGCTTCTCCCTCTCCCATGCCCCCTGCTTGTGTTCCCTCTCTCATGGTCTTTCTGTCAAATAAATAAATAAATAAAATCTTTCAAAACAAACGAAGAAAATTAATCATAACCAAGAGATATAGTTTAAAAAAAGAGAGAGATAATGATGCCATGGACTATGGTGGCAGTAGTGGGAACAAAAAGAAGGAACTGCATCTTGGGGAATTGGGGATAGAATACAGGACTTTTTTTTTTTTTTTAAAGACTTTTATTTATTACTTGACAGAGAGAGGTCACAAGTAGGCAGCGAGGCAGGCAGAGAAAGAGAGGGAAGCAGGCTCCCTGCTGAGCAGAGAGCCCGATGCGGGACCTGATCCTGCAACGACTGACCTGATCCCAGGACCCCGAGATCATGACCCGAGCCAAAGGCAGCGGCTTAACCCACTGAGCCACCCAGACGCCCAGAATCCAGGACTTTTGACAGAACATATGTGGACAGTGACTGGAAAGGAAAAACAAAGGTGACATCTACATTCCTTACCTTGAACAAACAAAGGACAAAAGTGCTTTAAACAAAAGTATTAAGATAGGATAATCCCTCGGAGAAGGGAGCTGATAAGAGGTTTGTTTTGTACCTAACGGAGTCTGAGGTGATCCATATGACATCTAAGAAGTATCTCCTTCAAAGTCAGTGACTGAGCTAGGGCTGGAAGCTTAGGATTCCTGCTTCAGAGTTCTTTCCACTGGACCATACAGTCTTCATACAAACCTTTTCAAATCTGAGTCAAATAAAATCTGAGTGCTGAGAAGTCAACTTATCTTCATACCCCTAGCTTGTAACAAAGTATGGGACCCAGCAGATACAAAACAAGTATCTAATAAATGAATGAAAGAAACACAAAAATAATGCTTTTACTTTAATTTTTTAAAAAATTCTTTTTGGCTAACCACCATCCAACATAACACATCTTTAAGAACATTAAAAACTCTTACTAGAATAGTACTAACAGCTAACATTTATTGCATATTTACTATGTGCCATCTATTGTTTTTATTGCTTTCAAACATTAATGCAGTTGGGGCACTTGGGTGGCTCAGTCGGTTACGTGTCTCCCTTTGGCTCAGATCATGATTCCAGAGTCATGGGATCGAGTCCTGCATTAGGCTTTTTGCTCAGTGGGGAGCCTGCTTCTCCCTCAGCCTGCCACTCCCCCAGTTTGTGCGCTCTCTGTCTCTCTCTCTCCGACAAATAAATAAAATCTTTAAAAAACAAACATAAATAAAATATTAATGCAGTCAATTCTCACAAGCCTTAGATGTATGTGCTCTTATCCTCAGGAAGTAATATGCTTTACCCAAGGAATGAGAGTTAACAATAATTGGTATCCATAGTCATTCATGGTGAAATCAGTATATAGTTATTCAGGTCAGCTGTCACCAACAGAATTGTGAACAAAGGCTAGAATGAGAATTATAAACTATCTAGGTCCATTCTTTATATTCAAATTACAACCCACCAAGTTTCCCTGACCTAATATTTAATTATGTCCAACAGTTTTGTATGTCGTATTATTCCTGGAGGGCTAAACTGAACATACTACACATTGGGAGGGGAAAGGTTAACAGTCTCTGCTTTAAGAAGTGCACGACTCAGAAAGAAAGATGGAAACATATAATTACAGGGGGAAAGGATGGTCAAGAAGTTATCTACAAACTGAGCAACTAATACATTTATCAACTACCACAGAAATAGAGAGGAGAGAAACCCTAATACAGCCAATGGACAAAATGGTATCAACTGCAACAACTCAAGAGGAAGGTTTTATTTAAGTGGTGACTTTTATGTTAGGACCTGAAGGATGAATAGGTTTTACAAGACAAGGAGGTGAAGAGAATTTCAGGAAGAAAAAAACAATATGCAAAGCCAAGGGGATGTGGGTGATACTGGTATGTCCTGTCAATGTGAGGGTGAAGAAAGAAGTTCTTTCTGCTGAGCCTGAGAGCCCTAGACAGCTAGTGCTTGGATTTGGGAGTGGACACAGACAAGGCCGTGAGGGAAGGGAGTGAGCAAGGCTATAAAAATAGGCCATGGCTTGTAAATATGAGGGCTCAACAAGCATTTGGAAGCACTATTAAAAAACAGTTCTGTTGCACTATGCAAGACAGGATAGTAGAGTCTGATGCCTAGAAGAAGACCCACTAAAGCCCGTTTTCCAACAATTCAATGGAAAGGGATTGAAACTCACACTAAACTACTGAGAGAGGCAGATTCAGGTTCCTAGTGCTTGTGCACCTTACAAAAGCAGTAAGTTTCGTATTTAACATATGGTTTTACTATTTACAGTATAACTTTCTCATTATTTCATCTGAGGTAGGCACCCTGCAAAACTACAAGAGTTTTGAAAGCAATACAAAGTCTGATTCTTCTTTCTGTTTTCTATGATACCTATCAAGTACAAGGCCTTGCTGACATGATAGTGGTCACTCAGTAAATATTTACTGTGGCAATGTTCTCTGCTCTAACTATTGAGAGGATTTACTATTATTGTGGGATATTTGCGAATACTGCCTATAAGAATGCATTAAGACTTGTATAGAATAGATGTTTAATTTCTTAAAAAATATACAGGAAATGTTTCAATGGTGAGATATCTCAAGCAACAGGGTTTGTTGTGTGTGTGCTTTTAAAAAAGATTTTATTTATTTATTTGAGAGAGAGACAGGGAGAGAGAGTATGAGAGGGGAGAAGGTCAGAAGAAGCAGCAGACTCCCCACGGAGCAGGGAGCCCAAGTGGGACTCAATCCCGGGACTCTGGGATCATGACCTGAGCCGAAGGCAGTTGTTCAACCAACCAAGCCACCCAGGTGCCCAAGCAATAGGGTTTTAAAAACCTCAAAAGAAATACCAAAGCTCCCAACTGACAGAGTATAAGCATATGTTAATTAATTAGCTCATTCCACATTTTATCAGGATGTACTATGTCCCAGACACTGTACTTGCCACAAGGATAAGTAAGATACTGTAACAGCTGCTGAAGGAGCTCAGGATTAGAGGGATAAGCAGCTGAAATCTCAGTTAACTTATAAATAGGGCACATTTACAACATGGCAAAAATTTGAAAGGCTACTCTCAAAGTAACCTATTCTGAAGTCTTGGTCAAGGAAAAGGTACCCTGAAAATATGTAAAATAAGTCAAGCAAGAAAAATAAAATCTCTATCAAAGCTATTTTATATTCATAAGTAAGATTAACCATATACCTAAAATGCAATTAAAATGAAAAGAGTGTGATTGTTAAGTGCCTCTTTCCAAGAAATCTGCTTTATATCAGTAATCTAGGTAAATCAAAGTATAACGGGAGATAAGGTTTTTAGGATCATAGAGGTTGAGATTCAAATCCTTGCTCTCCCTATCAGCAATGTGATCTTGTTTCAATCAATTCCCACTCTGAATTACCACTTTGAATTTCAGGATCTTCCCTGTAAAGTAGAGGTTTTGCTGCTGGTAAAAAGATAAGAAAGATGCTTATTAACCACTCACCATGCTATAGCTTCCTTATGTAAATGCAAACCTAAAAACATTTCCAGAACCAATTGGGACACTAGTAGAAACAGAAGGAATTAAGAGCTGGTAGGAAGTAGATCAGTGTTCTTCAAACTGTACATAAACATTGCTCATGATATTTTCATTTTAAACACACACACACATAACATGTCTAAGATTTAAATAAAATTATTGGTGACTTGTTTTAATTTCCTACATTTATTTTCTGGGTAATTAACCTCATTTAAAATGCACTCAGGAGGGGCACCTGGGTGGCTCAGTGGGTTAAAGCCTCTGCCTTCTGCTCAGGTCATGATCTCAGGGTCCTGGGATTGAACCCTGCATCGGGCTCTCTGCTCAGCGGGGAGCCTGCTTCCTCCTCTCTCTCTCTGCCTGCCTCTCTGCCTACTTGTAGTCTCTATCAAATAAATAAATACAAATCTTAAAAAAAAAAAAGCACTCATGAGGCCAGAAGTGGAAGCCCTCATGTCCTATCTCTAATCAACTGCAGATGAACAAGTACTACATGACTATCCCAGCCAGAAGAAAGGTTTTCTTCTTGCCAGTAAACAGCCCAGCCAATGAGAGACAGTCACAACTCAGCCAATGAAAAGCCACTATACTATAAACTCTCAGTTTAGGACTCTTAGATTACAGTCCCTCCCAACACCTCCTTCCCTCCATGAAAAGATAGGTCCTCCCCTTTGTTCTCTGGACTTGCCCAGCTTGCTTGAGCTTAACTGCAAGTCTCTGCTATTCCCTAATAACCCATTTCTCTGGTAAAAGAACGCACAGTTTTATTTTTAAGGTTAATAAACCCAATATTACACTGAATGGATTCCCGTTTTATGTATGCTCTGTATCCAACATGACAGTGAAATGTTGAAGCTAAGATTACTGCTAGGTCTACAGAAAATTCCCCAATGGTTGTACTCCTCATAATTTTATTGTGGGGAGATTATATACATATACATCTACATAAAATTTTAAAATAAAATTTGCCATTTTAACCATTAAGTGCACAATTCAGTGGCATTAATTACATTCACGATGTTGTATAACCATTATCACGTTTTATTTCCCAAACTTCTTTATCACCCAAATAGAAACTCTTTAACCCAAAGCAGTACCTCCCCACTTTCCTCCCACCTTGCGGCACCTGGTAACCTATATACCTTCTGTTTCTATGAAGTAGAACCTGTTCTAGATAGTTCATATAAGTGGAACCAACCAGTATTTGTCCTTTTGTGCCTAGCTTCTTTCACATTACCATATTTTCAAGGTTTATCCATGTTGTAGCAAGTGTAAGAACTCTATTCCTTTTGAGGAATTAAAGATAGTCCATTGTATGAATATACCACATTTTCCTTATCTATTCATCTGTCGAATGACAACTGGGTAGTTTCAATCATTTGACTATTAGGAGTTATTCCATAATAAACACTGGATACAAATATCTGAGTCTCTGTTTTCAATTCTCTTAAGGATACAGCTAGGAGTGGAATTGTTGGGTCATATGGCAATTCTATGTTTAGCTTTTTGAGGAACTGTCAAACTGCTTTCCACAGCAGCTGCACCATTCTGCATTCCCATTAGGAGCACAGGAGGAGGGTTTCAATAACTTCACAACCTTACCAATACTTCTTTCCTTTCCTTTTTTTTTTTAATAGACATCCTCAGGTGTAAAATGATATCTCACTGTGGTTTTGATTTGCATTTCTCCAATGACTAAAGATGATGAGTACTTTGTTGTGTGCTATTTATTAATCTTGGTACATCTTTGGACAAATGTCTACTCAAATATTTTGCTCATTTTTAAATTGGGTTATTGTTTTGTTGGGTTTTAGGAGTTTCTTATATACTCTGGATATTAAATTCTAATCACTTACATAATTTGCAAATATTTTCTTCCATTCTGTAGGTTGTCTTTGCACTTCATCATGTCCTTTGATGATCATGATCAAGTCCAATTCATCTTTCTCTTGTTGACATGATTTTGGGGTCTTATCTAAGTATCATGCCAAATCTAAGGTTATGAAGATCTATCCCTGTGTTTTATTCTAAGAGGTCTGTTTCACCACCTTCATTTAGATTGTTGAAAGAATTTAATTTTTGCATATGATATAAGGTAGGTATCTTGAATTTTGCAAGTTGTTAAATTTCAAAAATACATATTTTGTACCATAGACAACAGTCAAAAATAGTTGTTGTTGTTGTTGTTGTTGTTTTAAGAATTATTGGGCCACCTGGCTGGCTCAGTCATTAGGTGTCTGCCTTCAGCTAGGGTCATAATTCTGTGGTCCTGGGATCAAGCCCTGGGTCAGGCTCCCTGTTCTGCAGGAAGCCTGCTTCTCCCCCTCCCACTCCCCCTGCTTGTGTTCCCTCCCTCTCTCTCTCTCTCTGTGTCAAATAAATAAATATTTTATTTAAAAATTTTAATATTTATTTGAGAGAGAGAGAGAGAGAACCAAAGCAGACTGTATGCTGAGCAGGAGGCTGACAAGGGACTGGATCTCATGACCCTGAGATCACAACCTGAGCCAAAACCAAGAGTCTGATGCTCAACCAACTGTACCACCCAAGTGGCCCCAGAAAAAGTTTTTAAAATATGACATAAATTTTATATACTCCATCCTCTCATTTTCAGCTTAAACAAGAATAGCAATAAGTATATAAAGTAACACAACAATTTTCAATGGTAGGAACATTTTATACTTAGGAAACTCTGTAAGATTTTATTTTTACTTCCTAGGTTTATCTGCTGAGCTAAAGCAATAAGAAAAAACTTTACGATTTTTATATAACTTCTTTAAAAACACATTAATATTCGAGCTATAGGAATGTTTACTAAGTAAATAACTGCTGTGAAGGAACGGTACTTCTAAATATGTAACTGACAGGTGTGCACACTTGGGGGAAAAAAAATCTTAAGAAAAGTGGGGTCCTGAAGTCTACTCAAGGGCACACTTATCACAAGAGGTTTCCCAGCCATAATTAAGGTAATTCAGATAGTTGCTCTATGGGAAGGCCTTCAGGTATATTATTATCACAAAACATTCATTGAACCACCTGAAGTTACATAGTTGTTCAGGAAAAAACCAAAGAAAATAAAACCCAGTACTTCTATATCCACAGGTATAGATAATTTGGGCCAAGCTGCTGTTGGTTTCCAAAGGAATGCCAGCCACAGCAAAGAAAAAAGTTCCTTAAAATCACTATGCTGTTTTCCTATTCATTATTTTTTATTTTTATTTATTTTTTAAAAAGATTTTATTTATTTATTTGACAGAGAGAAATCACAAGTAAGCAGAGAGGCAGGCAGAGAGAGGAGGAAGCAGGCTCCCCGCGGAGTAGAGAGCCCAACGCAGGGCTCGATCCCAGCACCCCGGGACCATGACCCGAGCCGAAGGCAGAGGCTCCAACCCACTGAGACACCCAGGCGCCCCCTATTCATTATTTTTTAAATAACATTTGCTAGTTTCCAACTATTTGACAAAGGCAATATGCTGAGAATAGTTAAATACACTTTCATGAGAAAACAGAGGGTTCAAAAGAAGTAACTTTTCTACATAGTAATTAGTAGAGTTCATAGTTTTCCCCATTACATATCCAGCTCTTGCTACATCACCACATGCAATCCAGTTATGAGCATAAATTATGGCTGCTCACACCTTACCACAGAGTAAACAGTACTCTTTAGGGAACATTTTACAAAGTTAAAAGTATGTGGAAATATTTTCCAATATATGAAATACTTTCTGTTAAGTATTCATGGTGACATGAGACAAACTTGTGTATAATCCTTGCTTCAGTATCTACTATCTATGTGACCTTGGGAGTAGTTTAATTTGCCATGATATGGGGGCTGTTTTCAACTATATAACGTACATAAAATAGCATAAGACCTAGTATATACTAAGCGCTCAAATATTAGCCCTTACCATTATTTTTTTTTAAAGATTTTATTTATTTATTTGACACAGAGAGATCACAAGTAGACAGAGAGGCAGACAGAGAGAGAGGGAAGCAGGCTCCCTGCTGAGCAGAGAGCCCGACGTGGGGTTCGATCCCAGGACCCTGAGATCATGACCTGAGCCGAAGGCAGCAGCTTAACCCACTGAGCCACCCAGGCACCCAGCCCTTACCATTATTATTAAAAACTAAGTTCTGGAGAAACTGAAACACCCATAAATTGCTGGTGGGAAGGTAAAATGGTACAATGGCTATAAAAAAAAGTCTGGCAGTTCCTCAAAAAACTTAACATAAAATTACCATGTGACCCATCAATTACAATCTTAGGTATACAGACAGGAGAAATGAAAATACACAGTCATACAAAAACTGGTACATTACTGTTAGAGAATAATTCCACATGATCATTAACTGATGATATGGATTAATACAATGTGGTATTATGCATATAAGGGTATACTATCTGGCAATAAAAAGAAATTAAATACTGATGCATGTTCCAATATGGATAAACCTTAAAATCATTATGTTAAATTAAAGACTCAGACACAAAAGGCCACATAATTTTTATGATTCCCAATCACAAGAAATGTCCAATATAGGCAAATCCATTGAGACAGAAGTACATTATTGGCTGCCAGAGGATTGGGAGAGGGGGCTGTGACCGGGACTGTTGTTAATAGGTATGGAGGTTATTTTGAAGGTAATGGAAATGTTCTGGAACTAGATAGTGGTTATAGTGTACAATACAGTGAATATACTAAAACCAATTAATACACTTCAATACTGCAAATTTTATGTTCTAAGAACCGCACCTCGGGCGCCTTGGTGGCTCAGTGGGTTAAGCCTCTGCCTTCAGCTCAGGTCATGATCCCGGGGTCCTGGGATCAAGTCCCACATTGGGCTTTCTGCTTGGCAGGGAGCCTGCTTCCCTCTCTCTCTCTGTCTGCCTCTCTGCCTACCTGTGCTCTCTCTCTCTGTCAAATAAATAAATAAAATCTTTTAAATAAAATTTAAAAAAGAACGGCACCTCAATAAAAAAGAAAACACCAATTAACATATTAACAAGGCAAATAAAAATGAAAAATAACCTTAGTTTAGCTTTGAAAAATAAATGTAGCAGTAGAGAAATATCTAATGCTTATCAATATGAACAAACTAACAAATGCTAAATGACTTGCTAACAACAGAAAACAATCATCCCTAAAGGAGTTAAAAACAATGGGTCTTTTTGAAATTACCATTTAGATTAAGGCCATCTACTGCCAAGTTCATTCACTTTCAAAAGATTTCTAAACCTTTTATTAGGGACCAAGGGACAGAGAAAGTCCTTGTCTTCTGTTTACTTCTGAAGCATAAATGAATGAGGTATGGTTCTGGAGAGGGGGAAACACACCAAATGAGACATATTAGGTTCTTGTCTACTCAACGTCATTCTCTCTCAAGTATTAAGCCCCAGAAAAAAAAACTCTGCTTATTCTAAAAAACATTTATTTTTATATGTAACATTTCATAAAATCAAGAGCCTTTCAAGATCAATTATTACATTCAACATAATAGCATTTCTTTTTTCTTTGAAAATCCATCTCTAAATCATTAGTGTGGCATGCACTGAGGAAATCACAGAAATCAAAGAAAAACAGCAGTAATAAATTGCCATTGTGTCTTAGAAATTATTCTGAGGCTAAAGGAAATCAACGGTGATTTGACTTAAAGGATAATTTATTAAAACTTGGCTTTCCCATTACTTTTCAAGGCCATTACATGGCTGTTTTCAGGGCAGGCGGTAGAGCAGCAGGAAAGCCAAAGCAACAGGTACTGAATATATGTTGAGGGAAGATATGTTTATTAACATGTTGATATTCATTATCTACGGCCAAGGTGTATAAAATTGGTCATGTGGTATCTAAAGTCATTAACCACCACTGGAAATAGAGGAGCTTCATGGAAGCATGAGAGTTCACTTGCAGAGTGACTCACCAAGTCAAAAAGGAATGTGAAGCTCAATAAGGCCAAGGCCTATCCAACTTAGTAAGGAGTTAACAGATCCTGGCAGAAGTCCTAGTTTCAATTTCCACTCACTGAGTTTCTTTATTTTTAGAAGGGTGATTCCACCTTAAAAATAAAAAGGCACCAGCGAGATCTGAGTTCCTTTACACTCTAGATAATACTGGAGAATATATGCCAGCAAGAGTAGGATGTGGCAATACCATGAATGCTCTTGGTTGCACTGTGTTGCTAGATACCTCTCTCTTTCCCTCTCTCTCAGTTATCAAGACTTATTGGTCCTGCTTTCCAAATAGCGCTCACGTCCACCCTCTTCCTTCCATCCTTACTGCCAAAACCTTAACTCAGGTCTCTTCATTGCTCAGTCAGATTATCACAAGAGCTTCCTTTCACATGATCTCTGGGCTTCCCTGCATTGCCATTCTTTCTAGGTACTTCATATTACACTGAGCTAAGCTACTGGTAATTTAACAAATTTCTGCTCCTTCTACAGGTCTTAGTCCAACTGTTTTAGGGAGACACTAATAAAAGAAAACAAAGAGATGCCAATGCTGACTGATCTGTAGCAGCAGTATAGTCTGCTAAAACGAGGCTTAGTAGAAAAAGCTTAGATGGGTAACATCAGCTACGAGTCAAGCAACAGGGCCTAGCAGATGCCACAAACCTGCTCTGGACTTAAACAGAATTTTATATTATATTCTACTGACTTCAAAAGGAAAAGAAATAGGTCTCCATTATAGATCATGCACAATGATGCCACTAAGAGAATGATAAAAGATCAAGAGACTCCTAACAGGGAAGGTAAAAATTCCATCAGATAACTACCTAATACAGCTAAAGAGTACAACAAATAAGCAAATACAGAATCAAGCTTATCAGCAGAACTGAAAGGAAACTGAAATTGTCTAAGTGATTATTTAGTTCATCTAAAATTGATGCATAAAAAGATGGGGAAAAAGCACTCAAGATGCTTACAACCTACAAAAAAAAGACAAATAGGAGTGACAATATTAGTGGTATTTTGTAGGCTTGGATGCTGGCTCTGCCATTTCTGGCAATGTGAGGCCAAACATGTTTTTCATGTCTCAAAATCAAAATCCTTTTGCATAGAAGAAATAACTATTCCAAAGGTGAGCTATATAAGGTAAGTATTAAATACAGTGCCTGGTACATAGTGAACATCCAATATAAAAACCATATAATGGGGGTCTGGGTGGCTCAGTCAGTTTAGAGTCCGATACTTAATTTTGGCTCAGGTCATGATCTCAGGGTAGTAGGATCAAGTCCCGTGTCAGGCTCTGCACTCAGCACGAAGTCAGCTTGTCTCTCTCACTCTGTTTCTGCCCTGCTTGTGATCTCTCTCCAAAATAAGAAAATAAAATCTTTAAAAAAAAAAAAAAAAAAGACAGTTCCTATATAATGGAGTTACATATAAATCTATGAAAGAACATCTTCCTGGGAGAAGATTTTTTTTTTTAAGATTTTATTTATTTATTTGATAGAGACACAGTGAGAGTGGGAACACAGGCAGAGGGAGTGGGAGAGGGAGAAGCAGGCTTCCCACTAAGCAGGGAGCCCAATGTGGGGCTCAATCCCAGGACCCTGGGGTCATGACCTGAGCCAAAGGCATAGGCTAATGACTGAGCCATCCAGGCACCACAGGAGACCTTAAGGAGAAAGTAGTTCTTGAGCCGAGATGGAAAGGATAAATTAAGTCTGCCTGGAAAACAGGTTAGTAGGAAGGCATTCCTGGCAGAAGATACAACGTAACAAAAACTCTGCCCAATGAAAAATACAGAAGGTTCCGTGAATGGTGCAGAATATGAGCCAAGTGACAGGGCGCACAGGAGAGAATGACATCAGACATGGCCGAGGAGAAGTGGCTAAACCACTAAGAGCACTAAAGACTACTGACAGAGTTCAGATTTCTGAGTGAACGGCCACCACTACATAATTCTGAAAGTGATATAACAGTCACTTTTAAATCTTTGTGTTTAAAAGGTCATTCTTATAGCAGTGAGGAGAAGGCAGTAGAAAGGTATATAAGACTAAAAGCCAGGAGGCTAATTAGAAAGTGAAGTTTCAGGCAAGAAATGATAAAGGCCTGCTGAATTAGGCCATGGCAATAAGGACGAACAAAAAACAAAACTGAGAAACAAAAAGGGAAGAAAAACCAACAGAACCTGGCTACTGCTTGGATGTGGACAAGGAGGGCTTTGGGACGATGCCCAAATCATGGCTTGGGACTCAGAATGTTGGTGGTAACAAGACCACATCATGGTTTCAATATGTGTAAGAGGTGTGAGGAGGAAAGAGAATGAATCTGACTTTTGATATGTTGAGTCTGATTTGTTTCTGGGACACCAGTTCAACAGGCAGTTGGCTGGATATAAATGGAGATGTTTATAATTTGGTATAAAGCCTAAGCGAGAGCTAGAGCTATGGGGAGTCCGTTTATAAAACTTTTTCTAATAATAAACTGTCAAGAAAACTTAGTGATGAGACCTCATACATATATATTTGTTCAGTCACTCAGTGAGCTTGGAGCTAGGTAAAGGACAGTCAGAAAGGTGGACAGAGTTCTTATCCACTTATGAACCAGCAATCAACTAAAATAAGAGATCATAAAAAGCAGACAAAGTAGTTCTACAGCACAGATACAGATGTGTTTCTTGCTCATTCATACCCTTTCTATCCACCCAACTGCTAACCACCATGTGGCTGTCTGTATTTTAATTTCATAAAGAGAAATAATAGGGAAATAGATGGTTGATACGCTACCTTCCAGATTAGATATTACATTTTTTTTTAAACAAAGGGCATATGGTAAATATTTTAGCCTTTGCAGACCATATAGTCTCTATTAAACATACGACTCAATCTGGCACTGTAACATGACAGCAGTCATAGATCATATGTAAACAAACAGAGGTGGCTGTGTTCCAATACAACTTTATTTACAAAAACAGGTAGTGAGCTGTAGTTTGCCAACTCCTTCTCTGGATTATCAACAGTACTCTTAACAATGCAGACAGAAGAATGCCTAAGGAAAAAAAAATCCCTAATACAGTTTTGGTCACAATAAAGCTTGTACTTAGATCGTCAAATTCTATTGTTAGAAAAGCTATACTAGGGGTGCCTGAGTGGCTCAGTCAGTTAAGTGTCTGCCTTCAGCTCAGGTCATGATCTCAAGGTCCTGGGATGGAGTCTACATTAGGCTCAGCAGGGAGTCTGCTTCTCGCTCTCCCTCTGTGCTCAAGCTCTCCCTCTCTCTTTCTCTCAAATAAATCTTAAAAAAAAAAGGCTGTATTATAGTAATAACTTTATATAAATAAACAAATAAAGTTACTGTCAAATATTTACCAATTATACCCAATGTCATACTGTATTTGGTATCGTATGAAATGCCCACTCCTGGTGATTCAGATAACAAAATACTTACAGTGCTCCTTTTAGAATAACTTAAGGATTTCTTTCTCATCACCAACAACAGAACTGCATTATTTTTCAGGACACAAAACCAGAATAACCAGATTGGGTAACTTGGTTTTGTGTCCTTTGCAAAGTTATTTAACCTCAATTCATTTAGTCATTCAATAAATAATTATTAAACTCCTATGTACCAAGCACTATGGTAGGTATGATGTATATCAAGGGTGAGCAAACTTTTTCTGAAAGCAGCCAGATAAAATATTTCGGCTTTGTGTGCCAAGAGCCTAAATCAAGTATATTTACAAAGGTACTTACATATTAATAGAGAAAACACTTAAAAAAAAAAAAAGATTTTATTTACTTGAGAGAGAGAGAGAAAGAGTGAGAGAGCATGAGATCCCAGGACTCTGGGATCATGACCTGAGCTGAAGGCAGTCACTTAATCAACTGAGCCACCCAGGCACCCGAGAAAACACTTCTATAATTTTTACTGATAAAATTTAAAATATAATAGCAATCTATTATATTAAATATGATATACTATATCATATCTCATATACTATGCATAATATATAATAATAATTGAGTTCAACTTTTTTGTAATACAGATATATTAATAAGAAGAATGGAATTATTTGGGGGGGAGGTGGGTAACAGTGTACTTAACTGGAAAGTTAAGTACTCTTAACTTTCAATAAGTACTCTTCTTCCAATAAACTGATTATAATCATTCTTTATGAAAAAGCATTATTGGCTCATGAGTCTTATACAAATAGGCAGGAGTGCCTAGGTGGCTCATTGGTTGAGCATCCAAAGCTTGGTTTCAGCTCAGATCACAGTCTCGTAAGATCAAGCCCTGTGTCGGGTTCCATGCTCGCCACGGAGTCTGCTTTGAGATTCTCTCCCTCTCTGTCCCTCTCCCTGCTCACTCTCTCTCTGACAGATAGATATATAGATAGATACTGCAAAAAGAGGCAGTAGGACATAACTTGACGACTTTTGATGTACACAACAGTGTATAAGGCATGTAGGGCATAGTTCTCATGAATTCTGGGAAGGAAAGAGGTTTTTATAGAGGCAAATACAATTTCTGCATCTGCAAAATGGGGTATCAATACATGGATCTACTCTGTAGGGGTTGGGTGAGAATTCACATACCCACAAAGGTGTTTCCTCCTCTCCTTATTTAGAAAAGACAGTAATTAGAAGTATAACAATATAAAGTAGCCAACAGAATACAGCTCTGATTCCCCACAATCATTAGGGAAAATACGTTTCCATGCTGAGCAAAGATGATCTATTTTTAACCTTCAGAATTTAATTAATAATCTACCATTCCAGGAAATACTCCTACAGTTTTTGTGGTATGGTAGCTTCGATTAACTAAATTACCATAGTAGTATCTTTTATTGACCTTAAAAATTAGGTGACAAATGTAAGCTTCTTTAGTACCTCAGATATTTTGTTGTCTGCAATAATACTTTTACTCCTGAAGCCATTATATCATACACTATGAGGAGTGCATGTCATATATAACTTCATTAAATTCTCAAAACTCTGCAAGATAAATGGTAGTTTCTCAGTTCTATAAGATCGTATTTTCTCAGTTTTACAGATGAATCAACCTTAGTTCAGACAAGTGAGATAAAGTTTCCTGAGATCAACAGTACTAACAAAGAATGGAGCCCAGATTTTCTAACACCAAAATTCTCTTGTCAGCTAACCTTTCTGACTTAGTACCAAATTTAGTAAATTTGTTTAGTGTTTTGTATCAAGTTAGTTTTAAAGTAAATAATTAAGTGTACTAATATGAGAACTTCATGATTCTATTTATGGGTTTTATAGAAAAGAACATTTTTTTATAAAAACGAAAGAGGCAAAATACTTCTGCAAGCAATTGTTGCAAACTTCTTAATCCTTGTTGAGTTTTCTCATCAGATTATAAATCCCCCATTAATATAAGCAATCTGTATTGGTTTCTTACTGCTGTATAAGAAAACACCACAAATTCAGCATCTTAAAAAAAACAAGCCCTCATTTAGTATATTCCAGTTTCTGTGGGTCAGAAGACCTGTACAACCTGACTTGACTGGGTTCTCCAGTCATGGTTTCATAAACTATTATCAAGCTCCTTCTTGGTAGGTCTGAACAAAACCCATTTCCAAAATCATTCAGATTACTGGCAGATTTCTGGCAGATTTCATTTCCTTTTCATGCTTTCCATGCAACCCTCTACCTTCTTTAAGAAGGGTAAATGTGCTGAGTCCTTCTCATCCTTTGAGTATTTCTGCCTTCTGCCTGCCTCTTCTCCTCTTAAAGGCTCACGTAATTTACAGTGGGCCCATTTGGATAAACTGGGACAATCATCCTAACTTAAGGTCAACTGATAAATTTAATTACTTCCATAAAGCCCCTTTTGCCAGGTAACAGACTCATGAATAAAACACCAAGGAGTGAAGGCACAAGGGTCAAATTTTGCCAACTACACAACCCGTATCTGCTGTTGCAATTGCCTTCCATCAAAATTACTGAGTGGACTATTTCTCTAAGTATGCTTTCATGCTGAACATTTCCTATCTTATGACTTTTGGCTACTTGTATCTTTCACATCATTTTCCTAGGTACTACTGGTTAGAAGGAGGGAAAGAGATCAGTGCTTTTCTATTTTTTTTTTTAAGATTTTTTATTTATTTATTTGACAGAGAGAAAGATCACAAGTAGGCAGAGAGGCAGGCAGAGAGAGAAGAGGGAGGAAGCAGGCTCCCTGCCGAGCAGAGAGCCCGATGTGGGACTCGATCTCAGGACCCTGAGATCATGACCTGAGCCGAAGGCAGAGGCTTTAACCCACTGAGCCACCCAGGCGCCCCGCTTTTCTATTTTTTATCACCCATAATCTTTATCACAAACACTGAAAAGATGAGAAAAATTTAAATATATTTGCATACTCCCAAACTACTTTATTTTGGATAGCACACTGTACTTAAAGCATTTACATTCTGCCTGCCATTATATTTATCTGTGTACCTACTTTGCTTCTCTGCCTTTACGGAACTCAAACTCAAGAACATCATGTCTTTATACATCTGCTTTATGCTCTACTGAGTTCCCTTACAGAGGACACCATCAAAAAATCTTTACTGAAAAGACAGATGAAAATGGGCTATTATTAGCAGCTGTGGATTCTTAGCTAACTACATTTATGATCATATTCTGTGTTTAAATGAATTATTTTAAGGCATCTTCCAGCTTTTCTATTAGATTATTCTGCTCCATCTGCTACTCATGCAGTGTTTCAGGGGTCAGAGGAAAGAGCCAGCAAAAGAAAGTGAGAAAGTACAACTGGAGACAGAAAGAAACCAAGCAAAGCTGAGAGAGATTTAAAAACACTCAACTCTATGAAAGAATGATAAAATAGGTTTAGTAAAAAAGAAGTCAAGAATGTCCACTGAATCTGACAACATGGCAAGGCTTCTTTTGACAAGGTGTTTTTGGTGGCACTGTGGAGGCAGAAACCTGCCAGGGATGATTGTAGGAAGTAAAAAAGTGAATACATCATATGTGGGCAGTTATGGAGAAGCTTGATTATAATAATATGAACTTTTATTTTTGGTTCAGTATTACTATTTTCAAACAAAATGTTAGTCACAAGTTTTCAAATGGATATTCTCTAAGTTTGGGTTTCAAAGAACAGTATCGAAGTGGACACTGGTATCATGACAACAAACATGATAGTGTGGATTTCACATTACATTAAAATCTAAGTTATCCCCTGAACTGGAATAGTAAGGGGGAAACTACAGAATAGTTTTTCCTTCTAACGTTTTTATTTTGGAGCCAACCAAATACCAAAACCTAGGTAATAACTTGAGTAAACTGGGTTGTTTTTCCTGCTAAGGGAGTTTAAACATACATTCAAAATAAAATAAATCATTTATTTACTTGAGAAATGCAAGCAAATTACTGGGTGAAATGGACAATGTGCAGCTCCATAAATTTTGCTTTTTAAAATGCTTTCACAACTATCATTACTACCTGATAATCCCCAAAATTAGGACTGGGGTCTTTCTTCTTTCTCAGTGTTCTTTCATGTTTGTTTACTTGTTTTTTTTTTTTTTAATTTAAGTAATCTCAACACCTCACATGGTGCTCGAACTCAAAGCCCCAATGTTATTTTATGTTCTAACTGGAAATTAGTCACAGAAATACTAAATTAATTTATCCAGGATCAAAAACTTCATAGTAAAGCCAGAATTCTTTTTTTTTTTTTTTAAGATTTTATCTATTTATTTTAAAGAGACAGAAAGAGTGTGCATGGGGAGGGGGAGGTGCAGAGGGAGAAGAAAACCCAAGCAGACTCCACACTGAGCACGGTGCCCAATGGCAGGCTTGATACCAGGACCCAAGATCACAACCTGAGCTGAAACCAAAGTCAGACACCCTATCAACAGCACTACCCAGGTGCCCCTAGAACTTTTGATTCTCAATCTAACACTTTTAAGCCTCAATCAAGAAGTTATTACAATTAGAGTACACAATAATTTATAAAAACAACTATAATATAATCAAAGCTTTAGCGACCCCAGCAAATCCTTATGCAAATGGTAATACCTAACATCCTCACATCACTTAAGGTTCTACAAAACAATGTTACTAACAAATTAAGAAAGATCTGGAACAACCCCAGGAAAGATAGATTGTAAGGATGATTCTCATTTCACAAAACAAATGTGCTCCTGAAAAGTTACATGTGAACGCAATTCTAATAAATTCTTATGTTGAAGGAGTTATGTAATTTATAAGAGCAGTTATTATCAACTCTCCCTCCATTTTTGATCAGCATGATGACTTCCAAGAAGGTATTTCATAAGATGTTATAAAATGAACTGTGTCCCTTCAAATTTCATATGTTGAAGCCCTAACCCCCAATGTGTCTGTATTTGGAGATAAGGCTTTTGAGGAGATAATTAAGATTAAATGAGGTTTTAAGAGTGGGGCTCTATGAGACTGGTGTCTTTGGGACCAGAGACCCCAAGCCCGTTCCCTGCAGTGAACACGAAGAGGAAAGGCCAGGTGAGGGCACAGTGATGACAAGGACTAGCATGAAGTAGAAAGAGAACACTCACCAAATTTGCCAACATCTTGATCTTGGAATTCTAGCCTGGAGAACTGTGAGAAAATACATTTCTGTTGTTTAAGCCTCATAGGCTGTGGTATTTTTGTTATGGTACTCCCAGCAGACTAATAATATTGAGTTCAGAAGCATTTCTGGGGAAACCTTAAGGCTTCATGAAAAACAATTTGAAACCGCTGTGCTGAAGAAACTTCTTAAACTGCAAATAACCACAATCTAATTAATGTTTTATTTGCATTTAATACATAATTCTCAAAGCAAACTAAGATTAAAAGCATCTGTATATTTGTTCCATAATCACAAAGCAGGACTTATTTATACACTGAAACTAAATTTTAAATGTCAAATCATGGGGTGCTTGGGTGGTTCAGTCAGTTTAGCACCTGATTCTTGGATTCGGCTGAGGTCATGACCTTGAGGGTCATGGGACTGAGCATGCATCAGGCTCCATGCAGGGTCTGCTCAAGATTCTTTCCCTCTTCCTCTCCCTCCGCCTTGCTCCTCCCATCCCAGCTTGTGCATGTATGCATGTGATCCCTCTCTCTCTAGAATAAAATCTTTAAATGTCAAACGATGGCAGTCATGATAAAAATCCAAGTCAACAAATCAATGGTTAAAATAGGTTAGTGTAACTGATAATCAGTAAGACACTGATGTTTTGCATATGGTCTACAGAAGCTAATCGCTTAGGGTTGTGAGGTAAAACTAACTGCCCTTAGTTTTAGGCAACATGTACCAAAGTGCTTAACAAATTAAAAGACTATATATATGTTCACTATTATAATTAAAATCTGGAATATTTGCCAGAAAATAATGACAAAATGGGGACAGATTTTAATTTCATGAAAAGTTCTACCCAAATGAAGTAATAAGCAAATATATGAAAGGAATTAATGAACCACAAAAGCATTAATTCTGAGTGGTAGGAATATGGACATTATAATATTCCTGGTTTTTATCTATGCACTTTACATTTCTTTAAATATTAAAAATAAAAAGAGGTTATGGGAAACATTTCTCCCAACCTAATTTCCTTAGAAATACCACAAGGTCCTCAAAATTGAGGAAATCCCAGAGATATGTCTGATTCTCAAGTAACTATAACTCAGTCCAAGGAGACATGTGAAACGTAATTTCAAGCAGTGCAGTATCAATCAACCTTAGCCTTTCTAACCAAGGCCTTCAGGCCACCAAAATGGATCAATGGGATTCTTCAGAATAAATATTTTAAAATCCTGCTGGCTTCAAAGAAAACTTAAAGTATCTATGAAATTACTCCTAGAAGAATCTAAAATAATAGATACTGAAAACTGATATCTGATAAAACTGCATTTTTTAACACATTTGGCACCTTCCATTAATATTAGATGGCAAAACACTGAAAACCGCTTATACCTTTTGAACCTCAGAACTTACATCTTAGTGTGGGGGTGAATGGCATGGAAGCAAGGTGGGTACATACAAGAAGATAAATGGACAATTAGAAAACAAACAGTGTATACTATTTCATATAAGTATGTTCATTTCATACTATTTCATATGAGTATTTCACAGAGTATGCATACATACTCTAGCCAGGTACTATATAGCCCACAAAGAAATGACTTACGGAGGATAACTACAAAATACTAAGGGAACACTGAGTAAGACTCATACATACACAAGGCTTTTTGCAAGGTAAATATTCACTCATTCATCTGTCTACTGACTTAACAAATAGTTACTCAGCAACAGCTAAGTGCAAGGCACTGCTTTAGATATTAAAAATGAAATAGAAAATGACAAAAATTCTTGCCCTCACATAACTTTACTTCTACTGGAGACAGACTTAAAAAGTAAAACTGATGATTTCAGAGCGTGGTAACTATTGGGAAGGAAATAAAGGAGGGTGATATATTAAAGAGAGCGGGAGAAGACTCAAGGGCAAGGCCTATTTTAGTCATACAAAGGACCAAAGAGCCAGAAACAGCATGAGCATTCTGGAAGCCAAAAATAGTTCTGTAAGCCAGAATATAGTATATACTGATGAGACAGATAGAGAGAATAGCAAGAACAGAACCCAGAGGAGAAAGTGGGGGCCATCACATCAACAACTCTGTTACCATGTTAAGAAATGTATTTTCTGGGCGCCTGGGTGGCTCAGTGGGTTAAGCCGCTGCCTTCGGCTCAGGTCATGATCTCAGGGTCCTGGGATCGAGTCCCGCATCGGGCTCTCTGCTCAGTGGCGAGCCTGCTTCCTCCTCTCTCTCTCTGCCTGCCTCTCTGCCTACTTGTAATCTCTCTCTGTCAAATAAATAAAAATAAATAAAATATTAAAAAAAAAAAAAAAAAAAGAAATGTATTTTCTATTCAGAAGACAACAACGACTCCTACATTAAGGACTTAAAGCAAAGGAAAAAGATTTTCACTTTATCACTGTAATTCTGATAAATGGACTAGACACAGGGAAACTAGCCTGGAGTTTCCTATAAATAATCCAAGTAAAAGACAATGGCATCAACTAGGACAGAGACAGCAAGGGTTGCATAGATTGACCTGAAAGGGATTAAGAAGGCTAAATCAGGATGGGATAACTGGGTGATAAGACATTAGAGAGGACATATGTTGTAATGAGCACTGGGTATTATATAAAACTGATGAATCACAGACCTATACCCCTGAAACAAATAACATATTGTATCTTAATTAAAATAATTTAAAAAAGAAGGCTAAATCAATCAGGACTTGGTAATACACTAAACGTGAAGGACAAAAAACAAAAACAGAAACAAAATAAAACAAAACCAGAATGACCATCAGTTTTGTTTAAATGACTGGAAAGACAATGGTACCATTTACCAAGACAAGGAACAATAAAATCCTAGGTTACAAAAAACTACAGTTGACCCCTACACAATGCAGGCATTAGACATGCCAATCCTGTGCACATTTAAAAATCTGCATATAACTTTCGACTCTCCTAAATTTTAAATACTAATAGCCAGCTACTGACCAAAAGCTTTACCTATAACATGAAATATCAATTAACACACATTTATATGTATTATATACTATATTCTTTGACAGAGATAAGAAAATGTTACAAAAATTATAAGGAAGTGAAGATGCACTTACAGTACTATACTGTATTTATTTTTAAAATTCTGCATGTATGTAAGTGGACAGGTGTACAAACCCCTATTTTTCAAGTGTCAACTACATTACAAATTTTAACACCAAATCTACCCAAGTTCTCGTTCTCTATTACTAACTTGAATATCTTGCTAAGAGTAAGTATTTCTCTTTGGGTCTTAATATCTTCATCTGTTGCCATTTTGACTTCCTGAACTTGGGCTACTGCTAGCCACTGTCTGCAGGCATGTCTGTGTTGACGCCACTACTGCTGAGGGGCCTGACAGGCCTAACCCAGAAGCTCCTGGAGCTGTGTGCCCCGATCGATTCCAAACTGCCATGGGAGCAGCTTGGGGCCACAGATGTCACCACTGGGCTCACCTCCTGCTTCCTCTGTCTCTTCTTGTCATCAGGCTGGGTCCTGTCACATCTGGAGACCTATAAGAAGCGGCATGAAGGGGGCTGCTGTGATCTGACCACCCCTGGCCTGTACTGATCATGTCTGCTAACTTTCCTGGCCGACCTTCCTGGGATCAGGTCCTTCAATTATAGTGACCTCTTCTGCAACCATGATATCTCAATTTCTCCACGGTGACATTCTGGGACCAAATATATTGTTTTCTTAGGCCTTGCTCGGTAGGGCCCCCCCTTGTAACAAAAAAGTCTATTTAACCCTTGGAAAAAATATACCTTCATCTATTAAATCAAGAGTTCTGAGAGGAAGAAGTGAGGACTTAGTTTGGGAAATGAGTCAAGAATCGTACTTAGATTTCTGGTTTGGGTAAGCAGGTGGGGTTGTTGGTGCTATTCAACCAAAGGTATCAGTCAGGGTAGTCTAGATTATCCTAATAAAATAACCCTAAATCTCAACCATTCACAACGGTGGTTGGCAAACTATGGCCGACAGACTGAATGATTGTTTTGTAAATGAAGTTTTATTAAAACAGAGCCATATCCATTCATTTAGGAATTGTCTACAGCAAGGGCACCTGGGTGGCTCAGTTGGTAGGCATCGGCCTTCGACTCAGGTCATGATCCCATGGTCCTGGGATAGAGCCCTGCACCAGGCTCCCTGCCCAGTGGAAAGCTTGCTTCTCCCTCTCCCACTCCCTCTGCTTGTGTTCCCGCTCTCCCTGTCTCTCTCCCTGTCAAATGAATAAATAAAGTATTAAAAAAAAAAAAAAAAAAGGAACTGTCTGTAGTTGTGATGGAGACTATAAAGAACAAAAGTCTAAAATATCTAGTATCTGACCCTTTAAGAAATTGGGTCATGATCCCTCAGTTACGACAACGAAAGTTTATTTCTGGCCTACACTACATGTTGATGACAGGTTAGCAGTGGCTTTGTAACCTATCATTTTCACCCCCAAATGGGCAACAATAACTTTAAAAAAAAATTCTGCATCCAAGTCATCCTAGCAAAGGGAATAGACAACACAGAGAATATCCATTGCTCTTAAAAGTTTCTGCTGGGGTGTTGGGGAGAGGAAGCTTCTGCTCAAAAGTATGGCATTATCACTTTTCCCTGCATTTCACTGACTAAAAACAAGTCACACGGCCATGCCTGAATTCACTAACAGAGGGATATATACTCTTCCCAAAGGGAGGGAAACCAAATCCTGTTTAGTTGCCCCAAACAAACCTGCTCCCCTGACCCATTTTCCAGAGTTTATGACACTAAGGAAGGGCTGATACTCCCTAAACTACTTTACAAATAGGTATGATCACATGACTGCTCTTCCTAATAGAACAATGGAAGTGCAGTATGAAACTTCTGCCTCACTTCTTAAAAGAAAATAGTTTGCCCTATACTTGCTTTCCCCTTCCTACAGCTTGAAGCACATTCTACAACAAAGAAAAGCAAAAAACCCTATGGTGGAACAATAAAATGTGAAGACTCTGGATCTCTGAATAACCTCATTGAACACAACTGTTCCATGGGCAGTAAAGTCAGATGGTTTAATAAAGACAAATAAATTTATTGCTTATTTAACCAAATTATATTTTGGAGTCTCTTTCTTATAGCAGTTTAGTCTCTACCTAATGTTGATTCATCAGCATTTTTTCAATGAAAATGTTCAGTATGCAGTTGAGTATGCCAGTCTTTGAACTAAGATTCAGGATGAAAATAAAAGTATTTAACATACAGGGTTTTAAAATAATGGTAATAGACAAGAATACCCAATGAGAATATATAAAATGACACTAGAGGAACATCTAAAACTAGAGTTTTAACCTCTGCAGTATAAAAACTTTCAAGAGCTTACACAAAGAGAAAGACCTGGGAAAGGAGACTAATGGGGTAAAAAGGAAAAATCAGTAAACTACTGTAGGAAAGAAGCTAAAAGAGTGTTACAAGGGAAGATCAGAGAAATAAAAAAAGATGTGGAATAAGAAGTATCACTTTTTAGGGATTCCCTTCTTATTATTGCCCTCCACCCCCACCTTTGGTAATGAGCCAAATCCAGTTAACTTTATGCTAACAAACAGCATATGGCAAAGTGATAGTATGTTGATGGCCAAGATCTGGTTACAAAAACATCATGACTTTTGTCTTAGGCTCTCTCTCATCCACCAGCTCTGGTACAATGCGGTAAGCAGCCGGATGGAAAAGCAATGCCCTACGTAATTGCCAATACTCTGAGGTCCCTGTGGACAAATCATGACAAGAAACTGAATACTGCCAATAGCCATGTTATTGAGTTTAGAAGGGATTTTCCTCCAGTTCAGCCTTCTGGTGAGATAGCATGCCAGGCTGCCAGCTTGACTGCAGCCTGAGAAACTCTGAGCCAGAGGTATACCGACTGTTAGGTCCCATTCAAATTCCTAACACACAAAAACTGCAAGAGAATAAATGTTTGATGTTCATGTTTGGCTTTGCTTTGTTTAAGATTTTATTTATTTATTTTGCAGAGAAAGCATGAGTGCACACAAGTAGAGGGAGCCGGCAGGCAAAAGGAGAAAGCAGGCTCCCCACTGAGCAAGGAGCCCGATGCGGAACTTGATCCCAGGATCCTGGATCATGATCTGAGCCAAAACCAGACGCTTAACCAACTGAGCCACCCAGGCATCCCACTTTTTTTTTTTTTTAAGATTTTTTATTTATTGATTTGAGAACACAAGCAAGGGGAGTGGAAGGCAAGGGAGAAGCAGGCTCCCTGCTGAGCAGGGAGCCCCATGTGGGTATCAATCCCAGGAGCCTGAGATCATGACCCAATTGACTTATTTCAATTAGCATTATACTTTCTAGCTCCATCCATGTTGCTGCAAATGGCAAGATTTCATTCCTTTTTTAGGGCTAAATAATATTCCATGGTGTGTGTGTACACATGTACATGCATGTGTGCGCATGCGCACACACACACCCCACCTTTTTATCCATATGTCTATCAATGGACACTTGTGCTGCTTCTGTATCTTGGCTATTGTAAATAATGCTGTTATAAACACAGGGGTGCATGTATCCCTTTTAATTATTGTTTTTGTATTCTTTGGGTAAACATTCAGGGGAATGGTTACTGGATCATACAGTAGTTTTGTTTATAACTTTGTAAGGAAACTACATACTGTTTTTGACAGCGACTGCACCAGTTTGCAATCCCATCAACACTGCAAGAGGGTTCTTTTTTCTTCACATCCTCACCAATGCCTGTTGTTTCTTAGGTTATTGATTTTAGCTATTCTGACAGGCGTGAGGTGATATTTCATTGTAATTTTGGTTTACATATCCCTGATAATAAGTGATGATTAACATCTTTTCATGGGTCTATTGGCCATGTGTATTTCTTCTTTGGAGAAATGTCTGTTCATGTCTATTGCCCATTTTTAATTGAGTTATATATTTTTGCATGTTAAGTTTTCCTGAGTTTCTTAAATATTTTGGATACTAACCCTTTATCAGGTATGTAATTTGCAAATAACATCCCCCATTCCACAGGTTGTCGTTCAGGTTTACCCACTGTGTCCTTTGCTCTGTGGAAGCTTTTTATTTTGACATAATCCCAATAGTTTATTTTTGCTTCTGTTTCTCTTGCCTCAGGAGACTTATCTAGAAAAAAAGTTGCTATGGTCCATGTCAAAGAGGTTACTGTGTTATCTTCTACTTTACTATGGTTTCAGGTCTCACATCTAGTTATTTAATCCATTTTAAATTTATTTTTGTGTCTGGTGTAAGAAAGAGATCAAATCATTCTTCTGCATGTTGCTGACCAGTTTTCCCAAAATTGAAGAGACTGTCCTTTTCCCATTCCTTTCCTACTTTGTCAAAGATTAATTGACCATATAGGTGTGGGTTCATTTCTGGGCATTTTATTCTGTTTCACTGATCTATGTCTATTTCAGTGCTAATACCATACTCTTGATTATTACAGCCTTGTAATATAATCTGAAATCAGGAATTGAGATGCTTCCGGCTATGCTTTTCAACATTGCTTTGGTTAGTCAGGATCTTTTGTGGTTTCATACAAATTCCAGAGCTGTTTATTCTATTTTTGTGAAAAATGCTATTGGCACTTTGGTACAGATTATGTTAAAGATATAGATTGCTTTGGGCAGTTTAGACAGGTTAACAATATCTGTTCTTCCAATCCATAAGCATGCATGCCTTCCCATTTCTTTGGGTCATCTTCAATTTCTTTCATCAGTGTTTTATAGTTTTCAGAGTACAGATCTTTTACAACTCTGGTTACATTTATTCCTAAGTTTATTATTATTTTTGGTACAACTGTAAATGGGACTGTTTCTTAATTTCTCTTTCTACTGCTTCATTATTAGTATATAGAATCACAAAAGATTTTTCTGTACGTTGATTTTGTATCCTGAAAATGTATGGAATTCGTTTATCAGTTCTAGCAGTTTCTTGGTGTAGGTTTCCAGGTTTTCTAGATACAGTGTCATGTCACCTGCAACTAATGAAAGTCT
Source organism: Mustela erminea (assembly GCF_009829155.1). Taxonomy (NCBI): domain Eukaryota; kingdom Metazoa; phylum Chordata; class Mammalia; order Carnivora; family Mustelidae; genus Mustela; species Mustela erminea. Next base: position 52,409,606 of record NC_045622.1, on the reverse strand, counting down.
GACTTCTTCCTTAACCAGGCTGGATGCCTTTTATTTCTTTTTGTTGTCTGATTGCCGTGGCTTGGACTTCCAGTACTATATTGAGTAAAAGTGGTAAGAGTGGAAATCCTTGCCTTGTGGGAATTTAGGGTTTGAGAAGCTCTGTTTTTCCCTATTGAGGATACTGTTAGCTGTGGGTTTTTCACATATGGGCTTTATTATGTTGAGGTAGGTTCCCTCTAAAACTCTGTTGAGGGTTCTTATAATAAATGGATATTGTATTTTTCAAATGTTTTTTCTTGAAATGATAATATGGTCTTTATCCTTTCTTCTATGGTTTTTATCCTTTCTCTTATTGAGTATCATGTTGATTGATTTGCAAATACTGAACCACCTTTACAACCCAGGAATAAATCCCACTATTATGGTGAACTGTTTTTTTAATGTATTGTTGGATTCAGTTTGCTAATATTTTATTGAGGATTTTTGCATCTATCTTCATCAGAGGTATTGGCCTGTAGTTCTCTTTCATAGTAGTATCTTTATCTTGTTTTGGTATCAGGATAATGCTAGCCTTATAGAATAAATCTGGGAGTTTTCCTTCCTTTTCTATTTTTTTGGAATGGTTTGAGAAGAACAGGTATGAACTCTTCCTGAAATGTTGGTAGAATTCACCTATGAAGCCATCTGGTCCTGGACTTTTTGCTGGGTGGTTTTTTAACTGATTCCATTTCATTGCTGGTAACTGGTCAGTTCAAATTTTTTCGTCCTGTTTCAGTTTTGGTATTGTCTATGTTTCTAGGAACTTAGCCATTTCTCCTAAGTTGTCCAATTTGTTGGCATATAGTTTTTCATAATAAACTTTTACCATTGTTTGTAAATCTGTGGTATTGAGCATTACTTCTCCTCTCTCCTTTATGCTTTTGAGTCCTTTCTCATTTTTTTTTGATAAGTCTGGCTAGAGGTTTATATTGATTTTTTTCTAAGAACCAGCTCCTGGTCTCATTAATCTGTTCTTTTGGTTTTTATTTTAGTTTGTGATTTATTTCTGCTCTAATCTTATTTCCTTCCTTCTACTGGTTTTAGGTTTCATTTGTTGTTCTTTTTTCTAGCTCTCTTAAGTTTAACATTAGGTTATTTGACTTTTTTCTTGCTTCTTAACATAGACTTATACTGTTATAAACTTTCTGCTTAGAACCACTTTTTCTGCAACCTACAGGTTTTAGACCATTGTGTTTCCATTTTCCTTTGTTTCAGTGTTATTTTTTTATTTCTTCTTTTATTTCCTGGTTAACCCATTCATTGTTTAGTAGCATGTTATTTAACCTCCATGTATTTGTGATCTTTCAGATTTTTTGTCCTGTTGGTTGATTTCTAGTTTCATAACATTGTGGTCAGAGAAGATGCATGCTATGACTTCCATTTTCAATTTGTTGAGACTGGTTTTATGACATTAATATGTGATCTATTCTGAAGAATGTACTGCACACACTTGAAGAGAATGTATATTCTGTTTTAGGATATTATGTTCTGAATGTATCTGTTAAATCCATATGCTTCAGCGTGTCATTCAAAGCCACTGTTTCCTTGTTGATGTTCTGAATGGATGACCTATCAACTGATGTAAGCGGGGCATTAAAGTCTCCTGCTATTGTATTACTACTGATTAGTTCCTTAGGTCTGTTGTTAAATTTTATGTATTTGGGTGCTCCTATGTGGGATGCATAAATATTCATAATTATATCTTCTTATGGGATTATCCATTTATATCGTGTCCTTCTTTATGTCTTGTTACAGTCTTTATTTTAAAGTTTGTTTTGTTTGATATAAATATTGCTACTCAGACTTTCTTCTGACATTCATTTGCATGACAGGTGTTTCTCCAGTCTCTCACTTTCATCTGTAGGTGTCTTTTGGTATAGAATGAGTCTCTTGTAGGCAGCATATAGATGTTGTTTTTTTAACCCATCCTGTCACCTTATATCTTTTCACTGGACTATGTATTTACTTCATTTACATTAGAAGCAATTACTGGCAGATATGTATTTATTGCCATTTTATTACCTTTTTGTGGTTGTTTCTGAAGATTTTCTCTGATCCTTTCTTGTCTTTCACATTTTGCTGATTTTCTTTAGTGACATATTTGGTTTTCTCTTCATTCCTTGTAGGTTTATTAGTGGTCTGTGACATATGATTACCATTAGGTTTCTCTACAACCTCTTTTGCATATAGCAGCCTACATTAAGTTGATAGTCATTTAAGTTTGAATCCACTTTTTTCTTCTCTCCTCCCTAGATGTTAGGTATATGTTACTAATTTCATAAGTAGGCTCCATGCCCAGTGTGGTGCCCAAGGTGGGTCTTGAACACATGACCCTGAGATAAAGACCTGAGCTGAGATCAAGTGTCAGATGCTTAAACAACTGAGCCACTCATGTGTATGTATATGTATTATATAATTTTTTGTGAGTATTTTGACCTTTTTTTTTTTTAACAGAAATACTCATTTTCACTGCTTTTGTGTTTCCTACCTTTATACTATCGCTTTTGGTCTCCCCTTTACCCCCCTTTTTGTTTTTAAGATTTTATTAATTTTTGAGAGACACAGAGCACACATGTGTGTGGGGAGGGGTAGAGGAAGAAGCAGACTCCCCACTAAACAGAGGGCCCAAGGCGGAATTCAATTCCAGGACCTTGGGATCGTGACTTGAACCAAGGGCAGACACTTAACTGACTGAGCTACCCAGGCACCCATGAACTCCTTTACTTTTTGTTTGAGAAACTCTTCATCTCTATTCTGAATAATAGCCTTGCTGGATAGAGTATTCTTGGATGCAGATTTTTCCAATTCAGCAATTCGAATGACTATATCATGCCACTCCCTTCGGACTTGCAAAGATTTTGCTGTAAAGTCTCCTGCTAGCCTTATGGGTTTTCCCTTATAAGTTACTGACTTCTTTTGTCTTGCTGCTTTTAAGATTTTTGCCTTCATCACTATACTTGGCAAATTTAATTATAATATGTCTCGGTTTGGGTTACTTTTATTGATTTTGATGGAATTCTTCGTGCCTCCTGGATCTGGATGTATGTTTCCTTCCCCAGATTAGGGAAGTTTTCAGTTATCATTTCTTCAAATAAATTTTCTGCCCTCTTTTCTCTCTCTTCATTTTCTGGGACTCCTATAATATGAATGTTCTTATGTTTGATGAGTCACTGAGTTACCTAAGCCTATTCTTGTATTATTAATTCTTTTTTCTCTCCTTTGTTCCGTTTGATTACTTTCCATTACTTTGTCTTCTAGGTCACTAATTTCTTCCTCTTCTTCCATACTGTTATGCCTTCCATTAAGCACTTTTCTGATTTCATTTTTGTTAAAAGATTTTATTTATTTATTTGACAGAGAGAGAGAGAGAGAGATCACAAGAAGGCAGAGAGGCAGCAGAGAGAGAGGGGGAAACAGGCTCCCCACCCAGCAGAGAGCCTGATGTGGGGCTTGATCCCAGAACCCTGAGACCACGACCCGAGCTGAAGGCAGAGGCTCAACCCACTGAGCCACCCAGGTGCCCCCTCTGATTTCATCTTTTAAGCCCTTTATCTATGTTATTCCTTATCTCTGTGTTAAGGGTCTCACTCATGTCTTCCACTCTTTTCTCAAGTATAGTGAGCACCTTTGTGATCAATGCTTTAAATTCTCTATTAGGTATGTCACTTACATCTGTTTTGCTTATGTCTGTGGTCATGCCTTGTCCTGTTCTTCCATTTGGGATAAATTTCTCTGTCTCCTCATTTTGTCAGCCTCTCGTCTGTTTCTCTGTGTTAAGAAAGTCAGCTGTGTCCTCTGCTCTTGAAAGTAGTGACTTTACGAAGAGGAGTTCCTGGAGTACCCTACAGTGCAATGTCCCCTATTCACCAGAAACTGGTACTTCAGGAGAATATCCTATGTGTGTTGCTTACTTATTGATATCATTTTGATAACTAATAAAGCTGTGCATATTTAAATATGTTAATTGGATATTATAGTACTTAATTTTATTAAGCACTTTATCAACTTTTGATTTCTAACATAAGTAGGACTTGAGATGAGTTCCAACAGTTTATGTGTTAAGTGATCCAAAGAAGGCCTCAAAGAACAGATATACAAATCCAAACAATCACAGAAATTCTTTCATATTGGTGACTAGCCGCATTATCAATCTGGACTATTCTGCTTCTTTCTTTCATGTCTCTTTGTCCTCTCTGTACCAGAGCCACTTTCAGACTTCAACCAGAAAAATTCAACCAATGGACATCGGGAGAAAACAGTTTGGGATGCACTGAGCATTAGGCGCAGCTTAGAGAAGAGCAGACTTGATATTCACTGTTTTCACCAGATAGGTTCTAAAGTCATTTGTCATGAAAGCAATACATAACTAATAAAGTGGAAAAGGAAGGATGGGTGAAAGATAAAGGGAATAAAGAATTAAGGAAGTTTATTGTTCTTTAATAAAATAGTAGAGATTTTAGTATTCAAAAAGGATAAGGAAAAATATCTATCTGTACTTAGGAGTGTCTGTCTGTGTGTGTATGTGTTGTGCATAAACTTTACTTATATAGCAGCAGAATTCTTAAAAATCAGAAAAAAAGGAAAATCAGAAGAAACAGTAAATATAAATATGAAATTAGCAAACCTCATTAAATACCTAAGTAGAAAAATTATTTTTTAATATTGAAGGACATTTTATACATACACACACATGTTAATTGAGGCCATAAAAAGTATCAACAAAATTAACTGGATCAAAATCACACAAAGTATGTTCTACATAATGGAGTGAAATTAGAAATTTCAGTGGAAACCAGTAACAGGAAAAGGAATTGGCAAAATTTACATATATGTGGAAATCAATATACAACCAAATAATAGGTCAAAGAACTCACAAGAGAAATGGGAAAATAGTTTGAGATGAAAGAAAATTAAATATAACACATGAATTTACGGAATGAAGTTAATGCGGGGAGTACAAATCTGAACTTACAGAAGAGACCAAGTAACCAAACAAAAACAAAACTTCCAACAAAGAAAAGCCCAAGCCCAAATGGTTATACTACTAGATTCTAATAAATGTTTAAAGAATTAATTTTTTTTAAAGATTTTATTTATTTATTTGACATACAGAGATCACAAGTAGGCAGAGAGGCAGACAGAGAGAGAGGTGGGGAAGCAGGCTCCCCGCTGAGCAGAGACCCTGATGTGGGTCTCAATCCCAGGACCCTGAGATCATGACCTGAGTGGAAGGCAGAGGCTTAACCCACTGAGTCACCCAGGCACCCCTAAAGAATTGATATTGATACTTCATGAACACTTACAAAAAAATAGAGGAAGTAATTTGCAACTACTTCTATGAAGCCACAGACATCTCAAGAAAACACATCAATATCCCTTATGAATATAGACACAAAACCCCTCAACAATAATTTAGCAACCAAACCTAGCAACATATAAAAAGGATTATGAACCATGACCAAATGGGACTGACTGCAGGACTGCAATGGTTTCAACACATGAAAATTAAAGTAATACACCATGTTAATAAAGGAAAAAAAAAGGTTATCTCAATAGATGCAGGAAAAAAATCTGACAAAATCTAACACCTTTCATGATAAAAATATTCAACATACTAGGAAGAGACTTTTCTCAACCTTATAAAGAACATCTGTGACATATCTAGTATATTAAATCTTAAAATATTGAAAAACTAGGAACAGAAACATTACATCTGCTCTTATCATTTCTATACAACAGTGTACCAGAGGTTCTAGAGAGAGCAATTATACAAGAAAAAGAAACAAAGGGTCTCCAGATTGCAAAAGAGGAATTAAAACAATCTACATTTGCAGATGGCATAATCTTATATGTAGAAGATCTTAAAAATCCACAATAAAACTATTTGAGCTAATAATCAAGCTTAGCAAAGTTGCAAGATACAGGATTAATATACAAAAATTAATTGTATTTCTAACATTAGCAATGAATGATCCAAAATGAAATTAAGAAAACAATAACATTTATAACAATATCAAGACCAAGAAAATACTGAGGAATTAAACAAATTAAGGGTAAAACTGGACTCAGTAAACTACAAAATGTTTTTGAAAGGAATTAAAGACCTAGATATTTTGAATGACATCCTATTTTCATGGATCAGAACATTTATATTAGTTAAGAAGCTAATACTGGGGGCGCCTGGGTGGCTCAGTGGGTTAAAGCCTCTGCCTTTGGCTCAGGTCATGATCCCAAGGTCCTGGGATCAAGCCCCGCATCGGGCTCTCTGCTCAGCAGGGAGCCTGCCTCCCCCCTCTCTCTGCCTGCCTCTCTGCCTACTTGTGATCTCTGTCAAATAAATAAATAAAATCTTTAAAAATGAGATTTCTTAAAAAAAAGAAGAAGAAGAAGAAGAAGAAGAAGAAGAAGAAGAAGAAGAAGTAATACTGTCCCAAGATGTCCTTCAACAGACAAACGGATAAAGAAGATGTGGTCCATATCCACAATGGAATATTACTTGGCCATCAGAAAAGATGAATGAATACCCAAGTTTTGCATCGACTTGCATGGCACTGGAAGAGATTATGCTGAGTGAAATAAGTCAAACAGAGAGTCAATTACCATATGGTTTTACTTATTTGTGGAACATAAGGAACAGCACGGAGGAGAAGGGGAAAATGAAGGGGGAGAAATTGGATTGGGAGATGAACCAAGAGAGACTATGGACTGCAGGAAAAGAAACAGAGAGCTTTAGAAGGGAAGAGGGTGGGGGTAATGGTGAGCCTGGTGATAGCTATTAAGAAGGCACACAGACTGGAGCACTGGGTGTTGTAGGCAAACAATGAATCATGGAACACCACATCAAAAATTAATGATGTACTTAATTTATGGTGACTAACATAACAATAAAAAATAAATTATTTTTTTTAAAAGAAGCTAATATTCCCCAAATTTATCTACAGATTATACCTAACCCTATCTAAATCATAACTAGCTTTTTTGCAGAAATAAACAAGCTGTTACTCAAACTCATTAAGAAAATGCACAGGAACCAGAATAGCCACAACAATCTTGAAAAAGGACAATTTCAAAATTTATCACAAAGCTGGGGCGCCTGGGTGGCTCAGTGGGTTAAAGCCTCTGCCTTTGGCTCAGGTCATGATCCCGGGGTCCTGGGATCAAGCCCCATATCGGGCTCTCTGCTCAGCAGGAAGCCTGCTTCCTCCTCTCTCTCTGCCTGCCTCTCTGCCTACTTGTGATCTCTGTCTGTCAAATAAATAAATAAAATATTTAAAAAAAATTTATCACAAAGCTATAGTAATCAAAACAGTATGGTACTGGCATAAATGATGACATATAATATGACACTAGAGGGGGTGGCTCAGTCAGTCAATTGCCAGCTTCAGCTCAGGTCATGATCCCAGGGTCCTGGAATCAAATCCCACTTCGGGAGCCTACTTCTCCCTCTCCCTCTGCCATTCCCCCCATTTTTGCTCTCTGGTTCTATCTCTCTGTCAAATAAATAAATAAAATCTTAAAAAAAAAAAAAAGACAATAGAATAAAGACTTCAGAAATAAACCCTTAATATTTATGGTCAACTAACTTTCTACAAGGACATCAAGGCAATCAAATATGGGAAAGAATGGTCTTTTTAACAAATGGTAATGCAACCACTGGGTATCCACATGCAAAAGGATGAAGGTGAACCTCTATCTTGTAAAATATACAAAAACTGACTTAAAAGAGAACATAGATCTAAACATAGAAAAAGCTAAATGTACAGAAATGCTATTATAGATTATAGGATTATATCTTCATGATCTTGGGTTGGCCAATGGTTTCTTAGTTATGACACCAAAGCACTCGCCACAAAAGAAAAAAATATATTGGATTTCACAAAAATTAAAACTTTTGTTCATGAAGAACATTACGTAGAAAGTAAAAAGACAACACACAAAGTGGGAGAAAATGTACGTAAAATCATATACCTGGTAAGAGTCTAGTATGCACAATATATAAAGAGCTCTTAAACCTCAAGAACAAAAAGACAGCCAATTAAACAATGGAGAATAGGAGTAGGCATTTTTTCACATTTTCCCAAACATATACAACAGCCAACAAGCATATGAAAAGAATGCTCAACATCATTTAGTCATAAGGAATATGCAACTCAAAACCACAATGAGAACACTTTATACCCACTAGGATGGTTAAAGTCAATCAATCATTAAGTGTTGGTGAGAAAGGATGTGGGAAAGTTGGAAATTTTAAAAAATTCTTAGTGGTCATGTAAAATGGTGCAGCTCTGGAATATAATCTGGCAGTTCCTCAAACAGTTAAACACATAATGACCATATGACCCAGCAATTCCACTTTAGATACAAAAAATAAACCACATATCTGCCCAAAAGCTCTATGAAAGTATTCATAGCAGTACTTTTCCTAAGCCAAAAGATGGAAACAATCCAAGTATCATAAGCTGGTAAATTGATAAATAAAAAGTGGCATATGCATCTGATGGAACAGTATTCAGGCATAAAAAGGAAGAAAGTACTGAGGCACCTGGGTGGCTCAGTCGGTTAAGCATTCAACTCTTGACCTCAGCTCAGGTCTCAATCTCAGTTGTGAGTTCAAGCCCCACATTGGGCTCCACGCTGGGTGCAGAGCCTACTTTAAAAAAAAAGGCGGTGGGGGGGGGCAAAGTACTGATTCTAAATTTCTGACCCAGAGAAACAGTCCACTAATTAAAATACTTATTGTTTCATGTCATTTAATTTGGAATAGTGTATAACACAGCAAAGATAACTGGAAAAGCACATGTGATTTTTATAGTAAAAACAAGTAACTCTTGTTCCCTGATGGTTCCTCTTTTCATAGTGCTCTAAAGTCATATACACAACTCCCCCCAAAAGAAAGCAGATATGAAAATACATGGATACAGAAACACATGTATTTTTTTTTTAAACATAAGAAAAGTATAATGTTTTCAAAATACCAAAAAAATATCACCTCCCATTCTGGTATGTTATAGAATTCAAAATACTCTCAAAAGATATCATGGAGGTAGGGACATTCATCAGCTTAGGCTTCCATTTGGATGCAATTTCAGACAATTTTTCCTGAATGATCTTGCCCTTAATAGGGTTTACCATAAAGCAACACTTTTCTGATTTCCCAGGTTGTTCTGAGGATAGGTCTGGCTTTATTGGTAACTTTGAAGTCTCCTCTGTTTGACTTGAAGGTGTTATGACATTTTACTTTTTAAGTAATAGACAAATTCTGGCTTTGTCTATGTATACTATATGATCTCAAGGAAAAACGACAACTTTCTTTGCCTTATCTATGTCTCACTTGATTTGATCAGGAAGATTTTAAGGGTTAAATGAGAGAAGACATGAAAAGTCCTGGTCAGTGTTAGGCACAAGAGAGACAGAACACCTCTAAAAGCTAACCTTAAGACTCAAGACTATGGCTTAGTAGTTGCAAAAAAGAATCACATACTAAGAGCAATTTTATGTATTTCTAAGTCATATTTTCAATTTTTAGCAGACCATTTTAAAAATTAAGCATACTACGAAACGCATTAATTTACGCTAGATAAAGTAATATTTCAGTAACAGAAGGTTAATTTTTAATATTTACCTTGATCAAATATTTTTCCCATCTGTCTGCTGTAACAGATTTGCCAATCTTCCTCATTAACTTCAAATGGAGTTCCACCAATTCTTTTGGTACTTAAAAAAAGAAAAAAATACTATTAGCCAGCAGAAGAAAATGTTTATAAACATTTAAAATGATTTAAAAAAAGAACTTTCCGGGGCACCTGGGTGGCTCAGTCGGTTAAGTGTCCTTCAGCTCTGTCATGATCCCAGGGTCCTGGGATCGAGTACCTGCTTCTCCCTCTCCCTGCTGCTCCCTTTGCTTGTACTCTCCCTCTCTGCCAAATAAATAAATAAAATCTTAAAAACAAAAAACAAAACAAAACAAAAAAAACGAACTTTCCCAGCCCTGAATACTTTTTCAAAACAGATGATGTTGATTTTAGCTATCTTTTAGACCCTGAATCAGGAAAGACTAGACCAGGGCAAGAAATAACTGAAAACCATTCTTTTAAAAATGAGAAGGAATACTCATTCACATTTTCTTTTTTAAAGTCTTATCAAGTAAGAATGAACCTAGGTTTGCTCAGTTGGTTAAATGTCTGCCTTCCAACTCAGGTCACGATCCTGGAGTCCTGGGATCGAGCTCCACATCAGGCTCTCTGCTCAGTGGAAAGCCTGTTCTCCCTCTCCCTCTGATCTTCCACCCTGTTCGTGTTCTCACTCATTTTTTCTCAAATTAATAAATAAAAAATCCTTTAAAAAATGAACTTGCATGTAAACTGTGAATTTCTGAGTGATAATGATATGTCAATGTAGGTTCATCAACTGTAACAAATGCGCTTCTGTGGTGCCAGGGTGTGGATAGTGGGGAGATTCTATGTGTTGCAAAAGACAGTATATGTGAACTCTCTGTACTTTGTGCTCTTTATTTCTGTGAATCTAAACTGCTCTAAAAAATAAAGCCCATTGGGGTGCCTGGGTGGCTTAGTGGGTTAAAGCCTCTGCCTTCGGCTCAGGTCATGATCTCAGGGTCCTGAGATCAAGCCCCACATCGGGCTCTCTGCTAAGCAGGGAACCTGCTTCCCCCCTCTCTCTGCCTGCTGCTCTACCTGCTTGTGATCTCTCCCTCTCTGTCAAATAAATAAACAAAATCTTTTAAAAAATAAATTAATTAAATAAAGCCCATTAAAAAAAAATCAAGTAAAAGTCCCTAACCATACAACTAAAATTTCTACTAGTGTTTATATCTCATAACACATATTTGGATAATTTACATATTGCACACCAAGCTATAGATCCATAGAATTAGAAAAGAAACAATATAAATTCCAAATTGATGCATATCTAAGAAATAGTCTAATGGTTTTCAAGCAACTTCACAAAACTACTCTTTCAATCTATACCTTAAGTTCTAAAGTCCTTTATAGCATCCCTATGGATCTTCACCTGACAACCTTAATGGACAGAAAACTGACTTATCTTCTGAAGTTCTAGTTATTAAAAAGTTAGCCTTACATGTGGTCAAAATCTGCCTTCATACACCTTCCTTCCCTGGTTCTTACACTTATTTCTCTACCTTCAAAGACAATACATTCAAGTCCTCTTCTGATGGAACCTTTGAATATTTGAAGATTGTTTTATCCTCCCTCAGGTTTTCTCTTCTACCTGTAAACAACCAGAGTTCCACATATCCCTTGGGCATGATCTGATTACATTAATTATGAGTTAGATTCAAGGGAAATAAAAGACACACATAGATGCCTATCAAATTTAGCATTTCCCAAATACCAATTAACCACTAGTAACCTAAGAAAAATTGGAGGTGTACTCTCTAAAAAGGTTCTATAATCACGTACGTTAGAAAAATATTAGATCCCAAAAGAAGTTGTTTTGTTGTTGTTGTTGTTGTTGTTTTACTGCAGGACAACTTGACATCTTTATTGACTGATCTTATGTGCATCATGAATATCCAAGAGAAGGATATAATGTCCACATTCTCTAATACATTTTATCAAGGAATTTTTTTGTGTGTGAAATATACACTATCTTATCTTTGGACACAGGTTGGCAAACGATGGACTAATTTTCAGTCACTCTTCCAGACTCTTCATTCTCCACTAAAGCCAATTTTAACTCAAAATAAGCTTGAAGTATAAAAACATTCACCCATTCAACAGCTTTCTGTGGGACCACTACTAATAAACAAGAAAAAGTCTCTACCCTTAATGAGCCTATTTAAATGAGTTTTCTAAGGATGTGAGACAGTGGGTGGGTTGGAGGTGGGAATCGGGGAGGAACACAGAAGAGTGATTATGGACAAGTAGATAGACTATTATACTAAGCCCAAACCTACATTTGGGATTGAGGGGGGAAGAGAGAAAAGAGGAGGAAAGGACATTACTTACAGAAATAACAGCAAATGAAAGACTGAAAAATAAAATGATCATAGAAGCGGAGGCATGGGCATAAAAAAAGGGCATGATCATGAAGAACCTTAGATGTCCAGGCTAAGAAGTTTACATTTTTTATTTTTAAAAGTTTTATTTATTTACTTGACAGACAGAGATCTCAAGTAGGTGGAGAGGCAGGCAGAGAAAAGAGGAAGCAGACTCCCCGCTGAGCAGAGAGCCTGACTTGGGGCTGGATCCCAGGACAACATGGGGCTGGATCCCAGGACCCTGGGACCGTGACCTGAGCCGAAGGCAGAGGCCTTAACCCACTGAGCCACCCAGGTGCCCCAGAAGTTTACATTTTATTTAAAAGTTTAGGCAAGGGGCACCTGGGTGGCTCAGTGGGTTAAGGCCTCTGCCTTCGGCTCAGGTCATGATCCCAGGGTCCTGGGATCAAGCCCCGCACTGGGCTCTCTGCTCAGCGGGGAGCCTGCTTCCCCCCTCTCTCTCTGCCTGCTGCTCTGCCTACCTGTGATCTGTCAAATAAATAAATAAAATCATTAAAAAAAAAAAAAAAAGAAAGAAAGAAGCCACTCAACTTTAAAAAAAAAAAAGTTTAGGCAAGGGGCGCTCTCTGCTCAGCAGAGAGCCTGCTTCCCTTCCTCTCTCTCTACCTGCCTCTCTGCCTACTTGTGATCTCAGTCTGTCAAATAAATAAATAAAATCTTAAAAAAAAAAAAAAGTTTAGGCAAGGAAAAAAAATAAATTAAAAAAAAAAAAGTTTAGGCAAGAGAGTGCGCTCAGCATTTTAAAATTTAGAAAAGCAACTTCTTTTATTTGCTTGCTTGTTTTAGGAGGCAGGATGCAAGGCAGAGATTAAATGTAAATTCTGGAAAATATCAACCCAGAAAGATGGGAATAACCGATATTAGGTAGGGGAAGTAGAGAAAGAAGTGGGCAGATCTGAGAAATGTTTAGGAAACAAATAATACAATTTGTAATTGACTGGTTGTGCAAAGCTATAGAGAAAATCAAGAAAACCTTAGGCACTGGCTACGCAAATGAGTAGATGCCAACGACAACACAGTAGGGGAAAAAAAAAAAAAGACCAGGGCTCAGTTGTCCACTCAACCACTTAATACAAGGTGACCAGTACTCTTCTGGTGAAATTCTTTAAACACTGAATGTCAAACTCCTCATCTGTAAAGGGCTATATTAGCTATCTTACAGTTTAAAAGTATAAAAACAAGCACAATAAGTCAATCGGAGAAAGACAACTATCATATGATCTCCCTGATATGAGGAAGTAGAGATGCAACGTGGGAGGTTTGGGGGTAAGAAAAGAATAAATGAAACAAGATGGGATTGGGAGGGAGACAAACCATAAGTGACTCTCAATCTCACAAAACAAACTGAGGGTTGCTGGGGGGAGGGGGCAGGGAGGGGGGGTGAGGTTATGAACACTGGGGAGGGTATGTGCTATGATGAGTGCTGTGAAGTGTGTAAACCTGGCGATTCACAGACCCGCAGTCCTGGGGATAAAAATACATTATATGTTTATAGAAAAATTTAAAAATTTAATTAAAAAAAAAGCACAAAAACAAACATTACATAAACCTACATCTTTATTTTTACTTCTATTGTGATACTTAGGGAACCAAGGCCTGTTCCAATTTCTCCTTTTCTGCCTTCCCTAAACATAATAGTCTTGATGATTCTGTTTTCATACACCTCAACCCTGTTCCCTCTTCCCCCAATATCTCCAGGATATCACTATACCGTCTCACTTCAGAAAAATAGCTATGGTAATCTCTTATAACCAAACCAACCTTCCAAAAATACAGTTTTCATAACACTTCTCATTTACTGATACGTTTTCTGGCTCTTAAATTCCTACATTAAACACATACAGATTTCTTACCATAGCCTCAGTGTCTTATAATTCCAGTCTCAACCTAACTCTCCAATCCTTCTCTCTCATTTTCACACTGAAATCCTTGATTCAAATCATTCTGGCCCACTCACATACCCAGACCACTACCTATCTGGGCTTTATTTAAGCCCTCCAGCTCACTATTTCCTCCCCACTTGAATCATATTTCTCTTTCAGTGTCTCATCAATAAAGGCCCAAAGTCTCTATTACAGCCTTCCGATGATTCCGTCAACATGTTTGTCCTTGGAACGCCCGAAGTATTCATACTGCCTGCATCACTCCCTTAGGAGTTCACTACATCAGTGTTTTTGTACATATCATAAATATCCGTATCATATCATACAGATACACATATCTTCCATATCATACGGATATACATACAAATCACAAAAAACATTTTGATACAATTGGTACTATTTCTAAAAATCTAACAGGACAGAAATAAATATATGCCAGAAAAATGGTTTTCAGCCCACTTGAAAAATATAGTCATTGTTGGTTTAGGCATGTAGAAATAAATTTTACATTACTTGACTTCCTTATTAGAGCATTGGCTCTTACATAGCACTAACAGAAATATAAGATGAGCCATATAATTGCAAATTTTCTAGCAGTTCTTTCATAAAAATAAAGAGTTCAAAATTAACTTTAATAATGTATTTTATTTAATACTATATATACCAATGTTATTTCAATACATAGTAAAGATTTAAAATATCAGATATTTTAAATGTTTTTCACTTGATATTTTAATTTCTTTTTAAATCTGTGGTATAATTGACATATAACACTGTATTAGTTTCAACTGTACCACACAGTGATTTAATATTTGTATACATTGTAAAATGATCACCACTTAAGTCATCTACCATCTTATATGCAAAAATTCTATGATAAGAATTTTTTAGGATTTACTCTCTTAGCAATTTTCTAACAGGCAATCCAGTATTACTAAATGTAGTCATCATGATGTACATTATATTCCCATGACTTATTAATTTTATAGCTAGAAGTCTGTACCTTTTGACACCCTTCACTCAATTTACATCTTATTTTTTGTACTAAGTATTCCAAACATAGTGTGCATTTTATACTTACAGCACATCTCATTTCGCACTAGCCACATTCAAGTGCTCAAAAGCCATTTATGGCTTGTGGCTACTATAGAGGATTATATAAAGCTGTCATAATTAAAACTAAAATTTATAACCCATAATTTGCTAATAATTTACTTATATTTTGAGATATAATTGACATATAACATTATATTAATTTCAGGTATCAAAATAAGTTAATATCTGTATACATCACAAAATGATCACAATAAGGCTAAGTTAACATGTGATTTGCTTATATTTTTTGTTACAAATAGAATTGACACACTGGGTGTCATATGCAACTGGTAGATTGTTGAACACTACACCTAAAACCACTGATGTACTATAGGTTGGTTAACTGAATTTAAATTAAAAAAAAAAAATAGAACTGATAAGTTGATGTTGTTTCTGGACACTAGCAGCTCTTAAAATTTTGTCAATTGATAAGAAATGGGAAAAAACTTCAACAGAAAAATTAACCAACATCATAGTTAAATTGAAAATATTAAAATTCCCCTACTCTGTTTTCTCTAAACATTCTGTCTATTCAACAGACCATTCTATGATGATGGAAACAGTCTATATCTGCACTTTCCAATATAGTAGCCATCTACATGTGACAATAGCACACTTAATATGTGGCCAACAAAACTGAAGCACTACACTTTTAATTTTTTTTAACATTTTACTTATTTATTTAACAGAGAGTACACAAGCACAAGCAGGGCAATGGCAGGCAGAGGGAGAAGCAGGTTCTCCGTGGATCACGACCTAAGCTGAAGTAAGACGCTCACCCAACTGAGCCACCCAGGCACCTACAATTAAAATTTTTTTAATTAAATTTAAATATCCACAGTGGCAAATGGCTATGACTTTGAACAGTGCAGCTATAAATTATCAATCATATTTTAAAACACAGGATCATCTTTTATAACACACAATGATAATGTATAAATTCACTTATCATCTGAAACATTTTCTAAACAGTCTCATTGCCCAAATATTTGGTAATTATTAACTTCCTTCTATAGATATATCTGTTAACCAAATTTGTGTCATTCTGAAAAATACAGGTTTTGTCACAATCGAACAATCTTTACCTTTCACATGATAGTTTGATATACAACCTTTAACTAACCCATTTCTTTCACAAGGCCTCAGGAGGTGAAAGATTCTGAAGCAGAAGAAAAGGTCATGGCCGGGTGAATTCATGAAAGCCCTGCCAAGAAGATGTAGGCAAGAAATGGCAAAAAGTGGTAGAATCCCAGACCACATTACTGATCCAATCACCCAAGGATGTTCTATATTTGGACATTTTTCTAAAGCATCTTTCCAGCACCAAGCCTTAAGAATGCTGCTGCTTTTCTACAATTCTTCTTGTAACTTATAATTCTGCTTTCTAAATGGTTGAAATTTACAGTGGCTCATAATAACTACGTGTTAGAATTCTTCTCATTTCTCAAAAAATCTTTTACTTAAATGTCCTCTATGCTTATAAGCAAAGATACACTTAGTCACAAAAATGGCTGATTTTGTATCAGGTCATTGATCAAAGAACACTAATTTCAGGTACAATGATTAAAAGATAACCTTACAAAAATCATTTACTTGCTGCCCAGTTTTTCCAAACTCTACTGAGGGAGCACAGTTTTTGCAATTATGAACCATTTCCACAGACCACTTGATCTTTGAAATAACTGTTATATATTTATATACCTTATCTTCAAATAATCCATTTAATCAATCATTCTAAAATTTTCTGAAAAGCAAATGGCCTGAGACAATGTACTGCAACTTAGGCCACTCTCTGAAAAATAGCAGTTCAGAGATGCAAAGTAAGTAAAATATGAATCACTAAACTCAGCTTATTACCATAATGGGAAAAATAAATCCAAGAAGAGCTGTTGAGCGGGCAGATAAACCAAGGGGTATCTGCTGCTCCACTTTAGGTTTGTGAGTTTCATTTAGAACCATACTGCTATTCCCTTATAGAGGGAGAAACCAAACATGGTTGAGATAATTTCAGAACCAAACGGTGAAAACGTCTCTGCTACAAAGCAAGTAATCCGTGTACTGCAAGATCAACATGGTTGGGTAACCATGCAATTAAGCACTCCTTCTTGAAGGAGAAGGTAGATGTTTCTTTATGGTGAGGAAAGGCCTTTCTCTGGGTAAGATGATGTGAGCCACACTCATATTAGTCAGTTTTTAAAGGGTTTCTTTTTCCTTATACTTAAGGAACAGCATCCTGGCAGAGGGAATCTGAGATACTTGAGGCAATGGCTTCCAGTACCATATGCTTTCAACTCTAATCAGATGTTATTTTCCTTCTCTCTTCTCTCTCTACTCAATTTAATAACCTTGAAGGACTTAAGGAATGTAAAGGGGAGAAGTGAAAGAAAGACCCAAAACAAATTTTAAAAGAAAGAAATAGGGGTACCCGAGTGTCTACTTCTCCCTCTTTCTCTGTACCGCCCACTCATGCTCTCTCTCACTCTCAAATAAATAAAAATATTAAAAAGAAAGAAAGAGTGATGTGATAGTATTTAAGGAAGAGGAGGACTGTTCCCCCAACAATCTGAAACACAGTGAAAAGTTGAAAGACACCCTTCACCTAGATGTACCAATTGCTAACATTCTAGGGAAACATTTTACAAAGGGCAAAAACCATCAGGGAAAGGCTGTCTAGTAAAGACGAGACCTTAAAGCAGCAGCCAACCAAGCCAAGGAAGAGAACATACTAGCCACAAGGAAATGTCTGTAAGGGGTCCTGAGACAGCTAAAAGCCACCAGTGTGGCTGTTGACATGAACAGGAGTCAAATCTTACAAAGCCTTGAGAGCCATGCAAAGAGTTAGATTTTATTCTTAGTGTCATGGGAACTCGAAAAACGAAAGTTTCATGATCCAAGTTTTTAAAAAGATCATTCTGTGTCTAGGATTTGCTTCAAAATAATCTAGGCAGCAGCGGGATGGGGGTTTTGGGGGTGAGTAGGTGGAGTTACAGATGAAACAAAATCATAAAATTGTACCGAAGGGGGTGATAGGTATATAGAAGTCCATTACACAACCTTCTACTTTTATGTGTTTCACATTTTCACAATTTAAAAAGGTAAAGGAGATGTGGAAGTCACTTTGGTTGCTCAGTGAGGCATGCATGAGAGGGAAGCAAACAAGACTAATTAGGAGGCTATAGCCACACTTCAGGCAAGAGGTAACACTGGCTGGTCGAAGGCTGTAGCAGTAGAGAGGCAGAGAAGTGCCCTCAAGGCAAGTCGCAAATGTGCCTCTAACAAGTACCTTCACCAATCCTGATCTCAGTTAATGACCACAATATATTTGTCTTCTATGTGATCCCAATTAATTTGCTCATGTTGAAAAGCAGAAACCACAACTTCTTGTTAAATCATACTCCTAAGTTAGGAAAGAAACATATACACACAGGCATTTAATAATAAAGTCAAATAAAACCATTTGTAACATGTCTTATTTCTGATACTCCTCGGTTCAAATGCTCACATTTCACTTAAAAGTCTGAACTTAATATTTCAACTAATACTTAAAAGCTATATGTCTATTATGAAAAGCACTAGATAAAGTCAGGAGAAAGAGGTACAAACCTTAATTTTCTCATCCATTAACAGAGTTGATCTAAAGTCCTCCAGCTCTAATAGTCAATGCCTATGCCTAGGTACTGAGGCAGGTATTTATTTGCCTAAGAACACAAAAGTCATAGGATCTTAGGATTTCTGAACTAAATGCAATGACCTAACTCACACTCTCTGACAGACTAGAAAATTTAGTAACTAAGATGTGAAGTGAACTATCACCAAGTAAAGGCCATCCAAGAGCCCAACCCTTCCAAGGCCAGAGCTCTTTCTAATGTTTCTTAAAGTATCAAATAAATAGAGGAACAGTTCAGAAGACCTAACTTATCAATCAAGCCTACCCTTTCTGCACAGCTCCATTTCTGGGTTTTGATCTTGGGTTACTTCTACTTATGTATATTAGCTATTTCTAAAATGTAATTCAGCTAGTAGATGCTACGGCAATAGACAGACAATTAGTACTCCTCTCAATCCATTTCCTTTTTGTAACAACTTTATTGAGATATAATTCATATATACACATGAATATATATACACACACATATATATAAATAAAATATAAGCCATCCATTTAAAGTATACAAATCAATGGGTTTTCTTATATTATATGATTAACTTTTTAAAATTGTGGTACAATACAAATAACATAAAATTTGCCATTTTGACCGTTCTTATTTTTTAATTTTTTTAAAAGATTTTACTTATTTATTTGACAGACAGAGATCACAAGTAGGCAGAGAGGCAGGCAGAGAGAGAGGAAGGGAAGCAGGTTCCCTGCTGAGCAGAGTTCGATGCGGGGCTTGATCCCAGGACCCTGAGATCATGACCTGAGCCGAAGGCAGAAGCTTTAACCCACTGAGCCACCCAGGTGCCCCATTTTTGACCGTTTTTAAGTACACATTTTAGTAGCATTAATTAGATTCACAACATTGTGCAATCACCATTATTTTCCAATCCATTTGTACAGCTAAAATTTTAAAATTGTCACTTCACTTTCAAATTGCTTTCTGGAAAACTTGTAACTGTAAAAATCCAAAAGAGTATACTCTCTTAGTGAGGGCAATACAGACATCATGTATTTTAAGATTTTATTTATTAATTTGGCAGAGAGATAGTACAAGAAAGCAGAGTGGCAGGCAGAGGAAGTGGGACAAGCAGGCTCTCTGCTGAGCAGGGAGCCCGATGCGGGGCTTGATTCCAGGATCCTGGGACCACAGTCCGAGCCGAAGGTAGCCGCCCAACCAACTGAGCCACCCAGGAGCCTGACATCATATAGTCTTCATTATCTTTAAGTATCACTTTGTAATTATCCACCATCTATCTCCTTTTCCTCCTCTCTTCCGTCCTTATATTTAAGTTCCATGAAGATAAAGGCCAGATCAAACTGCCTTTTCATCACTGCATTCTCAGTACCAAGCACAGTTCCTGACTCACTCAACGATTTCACTAACTGGAATAGAGACAACAGTGAAGGAAAGCAACAGGGAGAGAGGGTGGAAAGTAAAACAGTTCTGCAGCTGCTAGAAAAAAAGAGAGTTGCTACAGATGTCAAAAAAAGGGGCACCTGGGTGGCTAGTCACTTAAGTCAGACCCTTGATTTTGGCTCAGGTCATGACCTCAGGGTCCTGTCCTGAGTTTGAGCCCTGCATTCGACTCCATGCTAAGCATTCAGATTCTCCCTCTCCCACCGCCCCTCCCCCTCCTTTCCCTCTATCCCTGTGTCTCTCTCTGTCTCAAAAAAAAAAGAGAGAGAGAGAGAGAGAGAGACAAAGAAGTTATATAAACTAATAGTATGACAGTATGCAGGAAAGTTCTGAGGAAGAAGAGACAAAAACGATGGCGAAAGTGGCTTTCGGCTTCAGTTCACTGTGTGATAATCACTAAATCAAGACAACTTATTTGTAGTTTATTTTCTTCCCTTTCTCTCCCTCTTGAGGGGAGGAATGGAAGAGGCGGATGTACCCAGTGAAATGTGTATATAGGAGCAAATAACAAAGTCTGTACGTTTAACTAAAGAAATACCGGGGCACCTGGGTGGCTCAGTCGGTTAAGTGCCTGCCTGCCTTCAGCTCAGGTCATGATCCCAGATCAAGCTCTGTGTTAGGCTCCCTGCTCAGCAGGGAGTCTGCTTCCCTCTTCCCTGCTTTTGGGCTCTTGCTCGCTCACCCCCCGCAAATAAATAAATAAAATCTTAAGAAAAAAAAAACCCACAAAACTATATGGGGGCTCCTGGCTGGCTTAGTCAGTAGACCATCTGACTCTTGATCCCTGGGGTCATGAGTCTGAGCACCACACTGGGGGTTTAGAGATTACTTAAAAAGTGGGGGAGGGAGCCTAGTGGCATACTGGGTTAAGCATCCAACTCTTGGTTTTGGCTCAGGTCCTTGGTTTCGGCTCAGGTCATGATCCCAGGGTGCTGAGATCCAGCCCTGTACTGGGACTCTGTGCTCAGTGTGGAGTCTGCTTAAGTTTCTCTCTCCCTCTGCCTCTCCCCCCATCTCTCTCATCAATAAATAAACAAATCTTTAAAAAAAAAATACCTACATATATACTGATTTTCTAATACCGTATCTCTGTAAAATGCTAGTCTTCTATCTTCATCATGCACACCCCATACTATCTAAAAACTTGAACAGCACACTACAAGATGACTTTATGATCTAATGCCATGATTTTAGGTGTTATTAAATTAAGTTCGATACTTTTTTTACAAACAACTGCAGAAGGGCGCCTGGGTGGCTCAGTGGGTTAAGCCTCTGTCTTCAGCTCAGGTCATGATCTCAGGGAACTGGGATCGAGCCCCACATCAGGCTCTCTGCTCAGCAGGGAGCCTGCTTCCCCCTCTCTCTCTGCCTGCCTCTCTGCCTACTTGTGATCTCTCTGTCAAACAAATAAATAAAATCTCTAAAAAAAAAAAAAAAAACCACCAAACTGCAGAACTATGAACTTAAAACAATACTATTTCAGGCCACTTGCCTAGCTTAATCAGTAGAGCATGCAAGTCTTGACACCACAATTGTGAGTTCAAGCCCCACACTGGGTATAGAACTTATTTGGGAAAACAAAAAAAAAACAAGAAAACCCTCCATGCCTTTGTAAAATGTATATTGGCTTAATTCCTTGCTAACAAGTGACCAGTTCACACTTTTCCTTCAATCAACATTTATTTAACAAGCAGAGATAAACAGATGAGTAACACGCTATGTCATCTTAGAGTTTCTTGAAATCTTAGCAGAAATGGGTTCTCTGTAATTTCTACCATTATTTCAATAAATGATAGAACACATATGAAAACACTATTATAAGCTGGAAAGCAATATACTATTATTCACCACCAGATGGTGATCATGTCTTATTAAAAGCAAAAGGCTAATAACACCTTATTTGGAGGCCAGCCAGCAGACTGCTAAAAATGATCAACAGGTAAACCAGAGGATCTGAATAAAATGTTGGTGATTTTTAAGTAAATTCAACTGACGCATCAGCAAAACAAAAGCAATGAAAAGTAGGTTCTGGGGGCACCTGGGTGGCTCAGTTGGTTAAGCATCTGCCTTCAGCTTGGGTCACAATCCCAGGGTCCTGGGATCAAGCCCCATGTCAGGCTCTCTGCTCAGCAGGGAGCCTGCTTCTCCCTCTCCCTCTGCCTGCCGGTCTGCCTGCTTGTGCTCATTCTCTCTTGCTCTCTCTCTATCAAATAAATAAATAAAATCTTTAAAAAAAAAAAAAAAGATTCTGTCTGAAGATTTTTAAAGGAACTGATTCTTTCATGTGGAACACCTGATAACTATAATTTAAGGAAAATACAGTACACGTGTTTTTTGCAGTCTTATATTAGTTATTTAACCATTTATATGAATTTCTTTAACTTCAGAGATATTTCTACTCTTTGAAAAAGTCCCCTCCAGCTAACACACACTCCCCCCTCCTATCATTCTGGGAAAAAAATGTTCTATGAACTCAGTCTCCATTTTCTTACCTGTCCCATTTGCTCCAAACGCAGCATAATCTCACTTCTATAACTTAAACTAAATAGATACATTAATTTTTTGTCTTAATTTGACAACATATGACACTTGTGACCCCATCTTCCTTGTTAAAACCTGGGCCATCCTGTGACACCACTTTCTGATGTCTCCTATTTCTTTGTCCCCTTTAAAAAAAAAATTTTTATTTATTTATTTATTTGACAGAGAGAAAGATCACAAGTAGGCAGAGAGGCAGGCAGAGAAAGAGGGGGAAGCAGTCTCCCTGCTGAGCAGAGAGCCGATGCTAGGCTCGATCCCAGGACCCTGAGATCATGACCTGAGCTGAAGGCAGTGGCTTAACCCACTGAGTCACCCAGGCGCTCCTCTTTGCCCCTTTTAAAATTTCTTTGCAGACTTTACACTTCTGCCCTCTCCTTGATAACTGATTCTTTTAGAACTTCTTCTTTTGTCCTTACATCATTTCATTAGTCCCTTTGCTTCAGTTTAAATATGCTGTCTCACTGTGCTGCTTATGGTATATTCAAGTAACAAAACACCTTATCACTGTGTCTCCAGGGGGTTACTTTTTCTCATACAACAAAAAGTCCAGTGGAATGAGTTGCTAGTTTTGGTTTAATGGCTCAACAACTCCACCTGAACTTCTTGGAATTCTCAAACATTCCATACTATTTCTAGACTTCAGATCTTAACACATACAGGTCCCTCTAACTTCAACTCACCTCTATTCATCCCCAGAGTTGTTTGGTTGCTGCTTCTTGGAAAATCACTCTTTTATCCATTCTTTTATCTTAACAGGATTAAGTGTCCCTGATGGGTTTCCCAAAATGATTCTACTTATGCATTATACTGTATCATAAATGCCTATATGATTAACTCTACCCAACATAAAACAAGCCTGAACCTTCAGCACCTAGGACAGTGCCTAGCACATACCACACATTCAATAAAGACTTGTTAAGAGAATGGATGATTTGGAAAAAAAAAAAAAAGAGAGAGAGAGAATGGATGATTTGGACTTAAAAAATTTTTTTTTCATAAACATGAACCTCTCCTAACTCTAGCACCTGACTAGCAAGTGAATAAATAAAAATATATCTTTCTTGCTCATAATTAATGCTCATACTTAGAAGACAATGAATTTCTAAAAACCAATGAGGGAAACATACAATAGAACATTCTGGCAATGTGCATTTATGCCACCCAATCAACTTTACCCATGCTACCTATGCCAACCATGAACTGGCTTTCATGAATGAGTAAGCTTCCTAACATGACAAGAGAAAAGACTACAATAAGCAAAATAAAAAACAGAAGAGAATGACTAAATGGTCCTTTTGGGACCCCATTATAGTCAGTCACCCTACTCCCAGACCACTGGTCTGCCTTCTGTCACTACAACTTTGTATGTCACTATAACTTTGTTTTATATAAATGGAATTACATTTTATGTACTTATTTTGTCTGGCTTTTTTTGCTCTGCAGGATTTTTTTTTTTTAAGATTTTATTTATTTATTTGACAGAGAAGGAGAGTGAGCGCACAAGCAGGCAGAGTGGCAGGCAGAGGAAGAAAGAGAAGCAGGATCCCCACCAACCAAGAAGCCTGGCGCAGGACTCAATCCCAGGACCCTGGGATCATGACCTGAGCCCAACGCAGCCACTTAACTGACTGAGCCCCCTACGCGTCCCTGCAGAATGCTTCTGAGATGCAGACATGTCTTCCAATATTAGCAGTCCACTCCTCTTTTTTAAAATGTTTTAAAATTTAAACTCAATTAATTAACATATAATGCATTACTTGTTTCAGGGGCACAGGTCTGTGATTAATCAGTCTTATATAATACCCAGTGCTCATCACAACACATGCCCTCCCCAATGTCCATCACCCAGTCACCCCATTCCTCCATCCCCTCCCCTCCAACAACCGTCAGCGTGATTCCTAAGATTAAGAGTCTCTTAGGGTTTGTCTCCCTCTCTGCTTTCGTCGTTTCACTTTATCCTCTATTCCCCTATGATCTTGTCTTGTTTCCTAAATTCCACATACCAGTGAGATCATACGATAATTGTCTTTCTCTAATTCTGCTTAGCCTAATACCCTCTAGTTTCATCCACGTCATTGCAAGTGGCAAGATTCCTCTTTTTTTGATGTCTGCATTATATTTCATTGTGTATATATACCATATCTTCTTTATCTACTTATCTGTTGATGGACATCTAGGTTCTTACCATAGTTTGGCTATTGTGGACATTGCTTAGCAGTCCACTCCTTTTTAATGTGAGTAGTATTCACTCTATGAATAGATCTGTTCATCCAATCATGCGATGAATGTTGTGGTTATTTCCAGTTTATAACTACTGTAAGTAAAGCTGCTATGAACACTGTACAAGTCTTTGTGTGGACATACATTTTTATTTCTCTAGGAGCGATAGTAATGAAAACTGACAGATTGTATGCTAGATACAGGCTTAACTTAATAAGAAACTCCCAAACATTTTGCTAAAGTAGTTGCACTAGTAAATCTTTCCACGATTACTATAAGAGTTCCAGCCGATTCACATCCTCGCCAACATCTGAGGCATCTTAAGTCATTTTAACAGACTGTGTTTTCTACTCTGTTGGGTACAGCGATCTAGAAATGTCCACAACATCCAGTCTGTGATAACATTGTCCATGTCTTCTATATTCTGAGTTATTCTGTCTAGCTGCACTATCAATTACTGAGAGAGGTGCTGAAATCTCCAATTATACCTTTAAATTATACACTAATTTTTCAGTTCTGTTACTGGGTTAAAACACTGCTGGAGGACGCCTGGGTGGCTCAGTGGGTTAAGCCTCTGCCTTCGGCTCAGGTCGTGGTCTCAGGGTCCTGGGATCAAGGCCTGCATTGGGCTCTCTGCTTGGCGGGAAGCATGCTCTTGCTGCCTAATTGTGATTAGGAAGCCTCTGCCTGCCTCTCTGCCTAATTGTGATCTCTCTCTCTCTCCCTCTATCAAATAAATAAATAAATAAAATCTTTGTTGGGGGAGGAAAAAACACTGTTGGAAGGTTTATATCTTCCTGATAAATTAACCCCTCTAACATTTACAAAATATCTTTCTATATCTCATTTCTTGTTCTGACATCTCCATTTTCTGATACTAGTTGAGTAATTCCAGTTTTCAAATGATTAGCTTTGCACAATATTTATTTTCTACCCTTTCATTTTAAACTATCTATATACAGACATATAGATATCTACATATCTTTATATATGGATTTTTATAGCGTATAGTTGGGCTTTTTTTTTTATCCACTCTGACGGTCTATTTTAGTTAGTTTTAATTAATTTTTATTTAAGTATTACAGGTGGTAGTGGTAACAAGATCAGAGACAAAAGGTTTAGGCCAAGGGCTAGCAAACTAAGGCTCACAAGGCAAATGCACCCTGTCACCTATTTTTGTACAGCCCACAAACTAAGAATGATTTTACTTTTACAGGGTTGGTAGGAAAAAATAAAATAGTATTTTGTGGGGAGCCTGGCTAGCTCAGTTGGTAGAGTATGTGACCCTTGATTTGAGGGTTTTGAGTTCAAGCCCCACGCTGCATATAGAGATTACTTAAAAATAAAAACCTTTTAAAAAATGTTTTGGCAGCAACTGAGTGATGTAGTTTGATTCAGAGTCTGACTCTTGGTTCAGCTCGAGTTGTGATCTCTGGATTGGGGGACTGAGCCCATGCTCAGCATGGAATCTGTTTAGGATTCTCTTTCCCTTCTCCCTCTGCCCCTCCCCCTACATACTTGTTCACCTTCTCTCTCTCAAATAAATCTTTAAAAAATAATAATATTTTATAACACATGATAATTCTAAGAAATTCAATTCCAGTGTCTACTGTTTTATTGGAACACAGCCACACTTCTTCATTTATACAACGTCTACGGCTACTTTTATGCTATACTGGCAGAACTGAACAGTTTCAATAGATACCGTACTGACCATAAAGTCTAAAATAATCTTTAATCTGGCTCGTTACAGAAAAATTTTGCCAAACCCTGATTAAAACCATGTATACTATTACAACTTTGATAAAATTGGGTTTAAATCTACAATCTTGCCATTTGTTTACTATATATCCTAACATTTCTTTATTTCTTCTATTTTTTACTATGTTTTGCATAGAGTGAAATACTTTTTGAAAAAAAATGAAAAAAAAAACTGAACATACTTTAGCATGTTACTTACTAACCACTATTGGCTAATTAGGCATACTTCTTTATTTTAATATTTAGTGTTTGCTCCAGGTTTTATAATACGCATCTTTAACTCAACACAGTGTAACATCAAATGATGCTCTCCTACTTCATATAAAATGTGAACACTTTTTACCCTTCCAATACTGTATTTCCATTTCCCTGTTCTCATCCTTAATACTACAGTTGCCATATATTTTCCTTCTACACAGGTAAAACTTACATTATGATTTTTGTCTTAAGCAGTCAATTATCTTTTTAAAAGTCTTATAATCAGGGGAAGTGTATTTTACATTTACTCCCATAGTTATCATTTCACTCATCGTCTCCTTATCTAGGTCCAAGTTCTCATCAGAACCATTTTCTTTCCATCTAAAGATACTTCTGAAATGCATGTCTGAAAAGGTTTTTATTATACTCCCATTTTCCAAGGACACTTTCCTGGCTATAAAAGTAAATACTGATAGTTTTTTTTTTTTTTCAATTAGTACTTTAAAAAATTTCAGTATCTCCTAGTTTGAATAGTTTCTAATAATAAAAAGGCTTCATTGTTTCTCTGCACATGTCTTATCTGGTTATCGTCAAAATTTGTTATCATTGGTTTTTAGGAATTTGTTATGCCTCGGTATTTTTCTGTGTGTTTGTCCTTTCAGTTTGTTAAGACTATTGGATCCACGACTTCATAATTTTCATCAAATTTGGAAAATTTCAAGCCATTATTTCTTACAATATTTTTTCTTCATCCTCCCTCTACAATGTCAAAAACACCGTTGTGTTCTGCTTGGTACTGTCCCAAAAGAATTATTTAATTGTCTGCAGTCTTCTTTCTCTGCTTCATCTTAAGACAGTCTACTGCTAGATCTTCAAGTTCACCAACTTTTCTGCTTAGTTCAATCTGCTGTTAACTTTTTATTTCAGATAGTATTATTTTTCACACCTACTTCCATATGATTTAATATTTTCCATTTCTCTACCTGTTATGCTCATTATTTTTCTTTAAATATATTTATTAGTTATAATACCTATTTTAACATCATTATCTGTTAGTTCCATCACTTCTGTAATTCTTTATCTGTTTCTTTAGGCTGATTTTTCTCCTGGCCACAGGTTACAAAGGACCAGCTTCTTGGCATATCTAGCAATTTATGCTTGGTTGATGGGTATTTGTGATCATTCTGTAAACAGAGTTAGGCTTTGTTTTGGCAGTTTAGTTATACACAGATCCATTTGATCTCTCTGAGGACTCCTCTGTTTTTACCATAGGACAAACCCACTTGGTTCTCCAATGAATGTCTTGAGTGCTCCAAAGGATCATCCACTATGTCTGGTCAGAGTTAAACATTTCTTGTGTAAACTCAGCAAAGGTTCTGCTAATATGCCCCACAGTGTTCACTGCTTGACCTTGGTTTCACTCTATACATTTATGATCCTAGTATTCAGCAGCAGACTTAAGGGGCCCCTATGCAGACTTCTGGAGATCTTTTGTCTGTATAGCTCCTTTCTTTTCAAAGCCTGGCTATGCAACTTCTCGTTGTCTAAGTATCTACAACATCCAATCTTTGCTTTCACAACTAAGTGAGGCTTCCAGGTTCTCATTAGACTCCTTCCTGTTTCTCTGTCTCCAAAGTTGCTTCTGGGCAGGAAGCCATAGTAGTGTAGGCCTAACCTCCATTATTTCCTATCTCTCAGGGATCTCAGTCCTACTCCGCCTACTGTGTAATAGCTAAAACAAGATAATTCATATATTTTGTCCAGTTTACTAGCTGTTTATGACAAGGGGATAAAAACTTCTTATTACTCCATCATGGCCAGAGATGGAATTCCTAAATTTTAAAATTTTAAATCTTAAGTATTTGCAAAAATACAGATTCAAAGGGATACATGCACCTCGATGTTTACAGCAGCATTATCAACAGCAGCTAAACTATGAAAAGAGCCCAAGAGTCCATTAACTGAAGATGATGTGACATATATACACAGTGGAGTATTACTCAGCCAGGAAAAAGAATGAATTCTCGCATTTACAACAGCATGGACGAAGCTAGAGTGCATTATGCCAAGTGAAATCAGTCAGAGAAACACAAATACCATACGATTTCAATCATATGTGGAATTTAAGAAACAAAACAGATGAACATATGGAAAGGAAAAAAAAAAAGACAGAGAGACTCAATAGAGAACTGAGGGTTGATGGAGGGAGGAGGTGGGGGACAGGCCAAATGGGAGATGGGTATTAAGGAGGGCACTTGTTATGATGAGCACTGGGTGGTTATATACAAGTGATGAATCACTAAGTTCTACTCCCCAAACCAGTATTACACTATATGTTAACTACTAGAATCTGAATAAAAATTTGGGGAAAAAAACTTGAGTAAATCATGTGAATTTAAAAAATGCATTATATTGGGGCGCCTGGGTGGCTCAGTGGGTTAAGCCGTGCCTTCGGCTCAGGTCATCTCAGGGTCCTGGGATCGAGTACTGCATCGGGCTCTCTGCTCAACAGGGAGCCTGCTTCCCTCTCTCTCTCTCTGCCTGCCTCTCTACTTGTGATTTCTCTCTGTCAAATAAATAAATAAAATCTTTTTAAAAAATAAATAAATAAATAAATAAATAATAAAGAATGCATTATAAACAAATCTATTTTTTATACATGAACTACACAAAATGAAACAATAGTATACTATACGTAAAAGGAACTAATACTAGATGCTTAAAATAACTTTAGAGACATTACTGTCTCCATTATGAAGAGGCTCAGAAGTTAATAACTTCTGATACATATATATATATATATATATATATATATATATATATATATACACTTCTGATAATAACTTTTGGTATGTCCAAGTCATACCAATATACAGTGGCAAAACTGGGGTGCTGGGTGGCTCAGTGGGTTACAGCCTCTGCCTTCGGCTCTGGTCATGATCCCAGGGTCCTGGGATAGAGCCCCGCAGTGGGCTCTCTGCTCAGTGGGGAACCTGCTTCCTCCTCTCTCTCTGCCTGTTTCTCTGCCTACTTGTGATCTCCGACTCTCAAATAAATAAATAAAATCTTAAAAAAAAAAAAAAAAAAAGAAGTGGCAAAACTGAGATTCTAACCCAGTTAACAGTGAAGGCCATGTTTTTTACTCTATACCACCTTGCTTCACATTATTTCTCACCACAGATGCTACATTTTAAAAGACTTGGTTTATCAAACTGAATTTAGTCAGATCTCCTGTGTTTTACTTAGCAAGGCAATTATCAACTATCAATAAAAATATCTGACCAGCAAGGGGAAAAGAAACTGCCATGGTGGGTTAAGGGTATTTCATAAAATGGTATGATACAATGTCACTGTTAGCCTTTGTGACATTTTAATAAATAAACGTGTATTTATTTAAATTTAAAATTGGCATCTTAAAAAATTTTTTTTAAGAATTTTATTTATTTATTTGACAGAGAGAGAGATCACAAGTAGGCAGAGAGCTAGGCAGAGAGAGGGGAAGCAAGCAATCCGCTGAGCAGAGAGCCCAATGCGGGGCTCGATCCCAGGACCCTGAGATCATGACCTGAGCCGACGGCAGAGGCTTTAACCCACTGAGCCACCCAGGCACCCCAACATCTTAAAATGTTTTAAATGACTCAAGGATCCTTGGTTATGATTCACACATGCCAGTAAACCCCTTAGGAATATATATACTCATTTCATACAAGTAGACATTATGTTCACCACCTAATGTTGAAGACCACTAAAATGGAAGTTCCACTGAAGTTTTATTTGTAATATCTAGAGAAGGGTTTAGCAACCAAGAGGTACTCAATACGTGATTGGGAAATAAGAGATCCCCCTAGTTTAATTCTCTAGAAGTACGGTAATGGTTACATTACATCAAGATTGTGGGCTGATCCTCCTGCCCAGATCTCTTTAAATGACAGTTAAAAAAAGAAAAAGGGGTGGGGGAAGAGAAAGTAATGTGATAAATTTGGAGTAACAAGAACTATATTGATCTTACCGCCTGAAACAACTAGGAAATGCAACAAAATCTAGGCACTCAAGATACTGAGGCACTCAAGGCACTCAAGACATTACACAAGAAGCAACAAAAGTAAGTGAACATTACTGATGAGAAACAAAGGAGATAAGCCCTATAATCACCCCAGTGTACTAGCTGGGTAAAAGGCAAAAAAGGAGGACCCAGTCAAAACCCGGTCATTTTCCTATATTAAAGAGATGAAGCTGGAAGTCAAGAAGGCAAACTAGAGACATGAACCAGAGTTCATGGAGTATAGAGACAGAAAGGAGAAAGCTGTAAAGGGCATTCTGGAAATTTGAAAATGGCTCCAAGTCTTTATACCAAAGTACTGACTAAACTACCCAAGGTCACAGAAAGCATCACTCCAAAGGCATAGAGGGAACAATGCCCAATGCCCACAGAGGTCTAAGAGACTGAGCAACCCCTATCTTTAAGAGCCAGAAAAGAAACATTCACGTATCAAATGGCACTGACTGGAGCAGAGGCCAACAAATTACATCCCAGAGGTCAATCTGCTCCACCTCCTATTTCCGTATAGCCCAAGAGCTAAGAATGGTTTCTGTATTATAAGACAGCAAAAAAAGAAGAAGAAAAAAACAAAAAACAAAAAGGCAGTATTTCATGACAACTGAAATTACAGTATCAAGAATAAAGTTCACAACCATGCTTATTCATTTAAATACTATCTATGGTTACTTCCACACTACAACAGAAAGGAAATGTAGTTAGGACAGAGACTCTATAGCTCACAAGGCCTAAAATATTTAGTACCTAACTCTTTACAGAAAAATGAATCTTTTGTCAGTAGGAAAAATACTAACCTTAGGATAAACACACATCCAGCCTCACCTAACAAAGCTTAAAAGCAAGATATTTAACTAGTCTCTGGGGCCCCCAGGTGGTTCAGTTAGTTAAGCAACCGACTCTTGATTTTGGCTCAGGTCATGATCTCAGGGTTGTGAGACTGAGCTGCATGTTAGGCTCTACCCTGAGCATGGAGCCTGCTTAAGATTCTCCATCCTGGGAGACAAACCATAGGAGACATAATCATAGGGAGCAAACACGGTTGCTGGAGCAGGAGGGGTGGGAGGATGGGGTACCTGGGAGATGGACATTAAGGAGGGCACGTGATGCAATGCATACTGGGTATTATATAAGAGTGATGAATCACGGACCTCTACCTCTGAAACTACTAATACATTATATGTTAATTGAATTTAAATTAATAAAAAAGATCCTGTCTCCCTTTGCCCCTCCCCCTTAAAAAAGTTTCCAAATATATGAAATATGTCCCAGAGCTCAAGAATACAAGTCACAAAATTATCTAGCATGAATTGTACATTATTTACAATAGCAAAGAAGGAAGCAAAACAAGTGTCCATCCACTGATGAATAAAGAAAATGTGGTACATACACACAGTGGGATATTACCAGCCATAAAAAGAATGAAATTTTGCCATTTGTGACAACATCAATGGACCTAGAGGTTATTACGCTAAGTGAAGTCAGTCAGAGAAAGACAAAAACCATATGATTTCCCTTATTTGTGGAATCTATAAAAACAAATGAACAAGCAAAAAACAAAGAGAACAAACTCGTGGTTGCCAAAATGGAGATGGGTCAGGAATGAGCAAAACAGGTGAAGGGGATTAAGTAGTACAAACTTTCAGTTATAAAAATAAGTCCTGGAGATGAAAAGTACAGTGTAGGGAATACAGTCCATAATACTGCAATATTGAACACTGAGTAACCTACAGAATTACTGAATCACAATGTTATACACCTGAAACTAATACAACACTGTATTGCAACTACACTTCATTTTTTAAAAACAAAAACAAGGACACCTAGGTGGCTCAGTTGGTTAAACAACCAACTCTTGGTTTCAGCTCAGGTCATGATCTCAAGTTAATGGGATTGAGCCCCGGAGGTGGATTCCCCACCAAGCAGTGAGTCTACCTAAAATTCTCTCCTGCTCCCTCTTCTCACATGCACTCTCTCTCAAATAAATAAATATTTTTTAAAAAAATAAAAAAGTAAAAACAAAACAAAAAGTAAAAACAAAAATCTAACTTCTAGTACAGTAAAATTTACAATGTCTACTATCTACTCAAAAATTACCAAATAAGTGAAGGAAGCAAAAAATTCAACCACAGTAGGAAAAAAAAATCCACTAAGTGACTCAAATAATAAAATTAATAAAGGGATATGGAATTATAGGGCTATAAATGACCATAATCTATATGTACAAGAAACTAGAGGAAAGAATAAACATGTGGAGTGAAGTCATGGATGGTGTAAAAAAGACTTATTGCCATCTGTAACAACATGGATGAACTACGGGGTGTTTTGCTAAGCAAAATACGTCCGTCAGAAAAAGACAAATACCATGTGATTTCACTCATATATGGTATTTAAGAAACAAAACAGATGAATACAGGGGAAAGGAAGGAAAAATAAAATAAAATGAAAATTGAGAGGGATGCAAGCCATAAGATCTTGACACTGAACTCTAGGAAACAAACTGACAGTTGCTGGAGGGGAGGAAGGGGGTGGAAGGGATACCTGGATGGTGGCCACTAAGGAGGGCACTTGATGTAATGAGCACTGGGTGTTATATACAACTGATGAATCACTAAATTATATCTCTGAAACTAAAAAACAAAACCCAAGAGACCTAAAGAAAAATTCTGGAGAGGAAAACCCCATTTCTGATTTAAAAAAAAAAAAAAAAAACCAGAAGAGGATATAAGCTAGATTAAGAATTGTTAAAATTAGTGAACTTAAAAACACAGCAATAAGAAATAAAAACTAAACAACACAACTGGGGAAAAAAGGCTATAAATAAGTGCACATATCAATAAACTGTGGGACAACTTCAAGTGGTCAAACATATCTAATTTGGAGTTTCAAAAGTAAAAAAAAAAAAAAAAAAAAAAAAAGCAAGGGCACCTAGATGGCTCAGATGGTTTAGTGTCTGCCTTCAGCTCAGGTCATGATCTCGGGGTCCTGGGATCGTGGGATTGAACCCCACGTCTGGCTCCCTGCTCAGTGGGAAGTCTGCTACTCTCTCTCCCTCTTCTACCACACCACCACACCCCCCACCCATGCTCCTCCTCTCTCTCTCTCTCTCTCAAATAAATATAATCTTTTTTTAAAAAAAGGAGGGGAAAAACTTAAGCAACAGTGAAAAACTTATTAAACATGATAAAAATAAAACATAATAAATTTTGTGACATACAGCTAAAGAAGTACATAGAGAAATTTATAGAACTAACAATCTACACTTGAAAAGGTCTCAGATCAATGACCAAACCTTTCATCTTACTAAACTACAGTAAGAGCAAATGAAACACAGTATGAACAGAAGAAAGGAGAAAACAAGTAGTAGAAATCGATGAAACCAAAAGCTAATTCTTTGAGAAAAATTTTAAAAATATATATTAATAAGCTATCAATAGTTTATCAACAGCTTACCAAGACTATCTCTTAAGTCTATATCACTGTACACTTTAGTCTGTATCACTGTATAGACTAAAGAGAAGGGGAAAAAAGGAGACACAAATAAACAATGTCAGAAATATGATGGATTACAGATACTACAGACATGGAAAAGATGACCAATGTATGCTGATAAATTCTTTCTATAACTTCAATGAAATGGGACAATTCTTTGAAAGAAACAAATCACCAAAGCTCATCCAAAAGGAAACAGATAAAATAAATAGTCCTATACCTATTAGAGAAATTGAATAATGAAGAAAACTCCAGGCCCAAGAGGTTTACTGGTGAATTAAACCAAAGATTTAAAAAATACCAATTCTACACAAACTGTTCCAAAAAATCAAAACGAAGGAAATGCTTCACAGTTCCTTCCATGAGGCCAACATTATACCCCGATAAGAAAACCACAGAAACACATCAAAAGAAAGAACTACTGAGCAATATCCCTTGTGAAAAGAGATGCAAAACTTCTTAACACAAATTTCAGCAAATACATGAAGAGAGTAATTCATAATGACTGTCTTTGTCTGCTCAGGCTGCCATAACAAAATACCACAGACTGCATGGTTAAAACAACAGAAATTTATTTTCTCACAGTTCTTGAGGCAGGAAATCCAAGACGAGGGTACCAGCATGGTCAAATTCTGGTGAGAGCTCTCTTCTGGCTTGCAGACAATCACTTTCTCACTGTGTTCTCACATGGCAGAAAGACAGAGAGATCTCCTCTCCATTTATTTTAAGAGATCACAGTCCTATCATGTTAGGGCCCTACTCTAATGACTTCATTTAACCTTGATTACCTCTTAAGACCCTACCTCCAGATACAGTCCCATTGAGGGTAAGGGCTTCAAAATATACATATGGAGGAGATACAATTCATTCCACAACAACTTAAGTGGTGTTTATCCCCCCCAGAAATATAAGGCTGGTTTTTAAAAATCCATCATTGTAATTCGCCATATTAATGAACTTAAAATGAAAAATCATAACCATCTCAAATATCCCAAAAATATTGACAAAATCCAATATGCAATCCTGATAAAATCTCTCAGCAAACTTGGAACAGAAGGGAACTCTCTCAGCCTGAGGAAGGGCATAGTGAAAAATCTTGTTATCATCAGACTTAGTGGTGAAAGACTGAATGCTTTCTTCCTAAGATCAGGACAAAGGCAAAAATGTCCATGACCACCACTTATATTCACTACTCTAAGTGTAGTTCTCGCAGGAAAAAAAAAAAAAAGATCACAGGCATCCAGTTGAGAAACAAAGAAGTACAACTGTCTTTATTTACAGATGACATGATCATTCATGAAGAGTCACATTTTTAAAGCTGTTTAAAATGCCTAGGTTTGGTTAGATTGCAGAATATAAGACTCACACACAAAAAACCGATTATGTTTTTATATATCAGCAATAAATTTAGATTATCATTAAAAAAAAAACCAAAATATTTAGGGACAAATGTGACAAGAGCTGTAGAAGACCTATACAGTGAAAACTACAATACACTAAGAAAAATTAAATAAAACCTAAATGAATGGAGTTCATGCATCAGAGGACTCAATGTCTTATGGTGTCATTCTGCCCAAGTTCATCTGCAGATTCAACATAATCCCAATAAAAATTTCAGGAAATACCTTATAGAAATTGATAAACTTATTCTAAAATTCATATGGAAAGGAACTAAAATAGCTAAAACACCTTTCAGGGTACCCGGGTGGCTCAGTGGGTTAAAGCCTCTGCCTTCGGCGCAGGTCATGATCTCAGGGTCCTGGAATCAAGTCCCGCATTAGGCTCTCTGCTCAGCAGGGAGCCTGCTTCCCCAGGCTCTCTCTGACTGCCTCTTTGCCTACTTGGGATCTCTGTCAAATAAATAAATAAAATCTTTAAAAAATAAAAATTAAAAAACAAATAAAACACCTTTTATTTATTTTTTTTAAAAGATTTTATTTATTTATTTGACAGAGAGAAATCACAAGTAGATGGAGAGGCAGGCAGAGAGAGAGAGAGAGGGAAGCAGGCTCCCTGCCAAGCAGAGAACCTGATGCGGGACTCGATCCCAGGACCCTGAGATCATGACCTGAGCCGAAGGCAGCGGCTTAACCCACTGAGCCACCCAGGCGCCCCTAAAACACCTTTTAAAAAGAGGAATAAAGTTGGGGTTCTTTAATTACCTGACTTCAAGTCTTGTTACAAAGCTAGAGCTGAGTCCACGCAGAGTGAGGCCAGTAGCACTCTGCCTGGACACTGGCCTCAAGATAGACAAACAGATCATGAAACAGAACACAAAGTGCAGAAACAGACCCATACATATGCAATCAATTCAATCTTGAAAAAAAAATTTTATTTAAATAAGATTTACATAACATAAAATCCACCATTTTAGCCATTTTAAAGTGTACAATTCCATGCTTTATAGCATATTCACAATATTGTATGACCATCACCACTACCTAATTAAGAGAGTATTTCCATCAACCCTAAAAGGAACCTCACCTCTTGCAATTCCCCCCACCTCAACTCCCACCAACTACTAATTTACTTTCAGTCTCTATGGATTTGCCTAATTTGGAAATTTAACAGAAATGGAATCATACTCAATGAAATCAAAAGTGGGTTGTTTGAAAAGATGAACAAAATGGACAAACCTTCAGACTAATTGATGAAGAAAAATGTAAGACTCAAATTACTCAAGTCAGGAATGAAGGCAGGATATTACTAATGACCTTACAGAAATAAAAAAAATTGTTAAAAGAACACAATGAACAACTGAATGCCAACATATTAAACAACCTAAATGAAATGGACAAATTCCGAGGAACAAACTACCAAAACTTACCCAAGAATAGAAAATCTGAATACCCATAGGGTATTTAAGTGAAGAGATTAA
The DNA here is from genome assembly GCF_009829155.1 of Mustela erminea. Taxonomy (NCBI): domain Eukaryota; kingdom Metazoa; phylum Chordata; class Mammalia; order Carnivora; family Mustelidae; genus Mustela; species Mustela erminea. Next base: position 52,372,348 of record NC_045622.1, on the reverse strand, counting down.
ATAATCAAAAAACTTCTCCCAAGAAAAATCCAAGATTAGATGGCTTCACTGGTGAATTCTACTAACACTTAGCAAAGAAGTAACACCAATCCTTCTCAAACTCCTCCAAAACACAGAAAAGGATGACCACTTTCCAACTCAGTCTATAAGGCCGGTATCACTCTGTTACCAAAACCTGACAAGGAAGCACAGTAAAACTAGAGAAGAGTAACCTTTGTGACTAAGGACACAAAACAACAAAATACAAGTAAAGATACTAAACAGATTAATGATATCAGCCCCACCTCCATAAACGGAAGAGGACTGAAGATTAAGTTCAATCATGGGGCAAAAACTTCAACAAAAATAGTTAAACACTGAAGTTCGAAAGAGCTTCCTGACAGGTGAATACACTCATAATGCCGGGAGGCTGACCGCGTGATTCCACAGGGTGAGGGCATGGAAGCTCTATGTTGGAACCCTCCCAGACCTTACCTTATGTGTCTCTTCATCTGGTTGGTTCTAAATTTTATTTTATTTTTTTAATTAAAGATTTTATTTATTTATTTGACAGACAGAGATCACAAAGAGGCAGAGAGGCAGGCGAAGAGAGAGCCCCGCTGAGCAGAGAGCCCGATGCAGGGCTCAATCCCAGGATCCTGGGATCATGACCTGAGCCAAAGGCAGAGGCTTTAACCTACTGAGCCACCCAGGCACCCCTAAATTTTATCTTTTAAAATAAAACCATGATCATTAAATATAGCACTTTCCTGTGTTCTGTGAGTCATTCCAACAAATTATCAAACCTGAAGCAGACTGCAGGAACTTTTGGCTGGCATCCGCAATGGAGGTAGTCTTGTTGGTGACCATGCCCTTAAGCATGTAGCATCTGTCACTACCTCCAGGTGACTGGAGTAAGAACTGCATAGTACTATAGTACATCAGGATAAAATCTAACCAATCCAACCATTCTAAAAGTCACAGGAGAATATAAGGAGCTGAAAATAACCAAGTGCATTTCAAAAAGAACATGGTAGGAGACCCTGCCTTGGCAAATACAAGGACTTACTTTAAAGCTGTAGTAAGTAAAACCATGTGTAAAGAATGCACTAATATATAACAGAGAGCCAAGAAATAGATCCACATATATGCGAAAATTAGTATTGAGAAGTGGCTTACAAATTACTACAGGGGAGGAACCCCTCACACATTACACCAAAGTAAATTTCAAGAGGTTTAAGACTACAATTTGAAAACCAAAAACGTTTAAAAGATGAGTATCTTATGACTTCAGAATCAGGAGAATTAAGAGAAAGGTTTCTTAAACAAGATATAAAAAATATAAACACTAAAGAAAGATTAACAAATATACAACACTGGCATTTAAAAAGTTTAGATTAACAAGAGATAGTATAAAAATATTATAAAAGATAAGCAGTATTGAGACATTTACATCGCAAATAAAAAAAAATCACAAAGGAATGACAGCTGAAAAATATTAAGAATTGTTACAAATCAATAAAAACAGACAACCAGAGGGGTGCCTGGGTGGCTCAGTGGGTTAAAGCCTCTGCTTTCAGCTCAGGTCATGATCTCAGGGTCCTGGGATGGAGCCCCGCATTGGGATCTCTGCTCAGCAGAAGCCTGCTTCCCTCTCACTCTCTGCCTGCCTCTCTGCCTACCTGTGATCTCTGTCTGTCAAATAAATAAATAATCTCTTGAAAAAAAAAAACAAAAAACAAAAACAGACAACCATAAAGAAAACTGGGGAAAGAATATAAAAAGGCAATTCACAGAAGGGAAAAACCAAATAGCCAGAAAACCTGAAAAATGTTCATCCTTGTAACAATAAATAATTAATTCACAATTACTTTATCAGAAATGTGTAAGTTTGACAATATCAACTGCTGAAAATCTGGATGAATGGGAATTTTCATACACTGATGGCAGTATATAATCTGATAAAACCACTTTGGAAAACAACCAGGCTACACCAAAGCTAAAACAAAAATTTATATACCCTCAGCCCAGAGATTCCAACTCTGTGCAAAGCTGATAGAATACTCATTACAGCTTTACTTTAAACAGCATAAAACAAACCTAAATATCCACCAATTTTTAAAAATTACAGTACTTTTACGTAACAGGATACTATGTAACAGCTAAAGTAAATAAAACAACATGGATCAACACTGATATATTTTTACAAAACCATGTTGAGGGGGGAATAAAGGAAATTGCACAAGAATGTGTACAGTATTATATGGTTCACATGTAACGTTTCAAAGCATGTAAATCCATACTATGTACTATTTATTGATACATAAATATATACTGTTAGTATAAAAGTGTTCATGGGAACAATAAACTCCAAATTTCAGGACAGTGGTTGCCTATGGGAATGGAGGAAAAAGAACAGGAGTAATACATAGAGAATACATAATAAATCTGTAATTTTAATGTTTTAAAAAGTAAAAGCAAAAGCAAAGCTACTGAATGAAAAAGGTACATCCTAGAAAATGTCAGAACTCCCAGTATGTAAAATAAAATCACGAAATCTTTCTGGGAGGTAAAGAAGCTCACTTACAAAAGAACAAGAATCAGACTGACAGATTTCTCATCAGCAACAGTGGTGCTAGAAGATAAAAGAGCAATACTGTACAAGTTCTGGAGGGAGAAATTATTTGAACACTGGAATACTGTACGTTAAATGGGGAGTCAGATCAGAGTGCAAAATAAGTTTTGGACATGCAAGAACTCAAAGTTCACCACTTAGAAACCCTGTTTGAAAAAGAATGTACTACAGGAAAAGAATGAATCTAAAATTTAAAAAGTGGTAGCACATAAATTACTAAAATATAAAGTCTGATTTAAATAACTGCGGGGCGCCTGGGTGGCTCAGTGGGTTAAAGCCTCCGCCCTGGGCTCACGTCATATCTCAGGGTCCTGGGATCAAGCCCCACATCGGGCCCTCTGCTCCCTGAGAAGCCTGCTTCCTCCTCTTTCCCTGCCTGCCTCTCTGACAACTTCTAATCTCTGTCCATCAAATAAATAAACAATATATTTTTAAAAATAAAATAAATAATTGCTAAAAACATAAAAATAAATAACTGACAATATGGAACTAAAATCCCAGGTAATTAAAACAAGTTGTGTGTGGGACTGAGAGGCAGGGTCAAGGAGGGAGCCTGTAAAGATTCTTATATTGCTTGATAATACTACAATTATTAAAGCAACTTACTTATCATCTTAACAACTAAAGCAACTTAAGTATCAACCTTAGAGGAAATGGGAGAAAATCTCCCATTATTAACCTCCTTATAGATAGACTGTTCACATTATTCTTAATTCTAGCTTTAAAAGCACATGTGGGGGTGCCTGGGTGGCTCAGTGGATTAAAGCCTCTGCCTTTGGCTCAGGTCAAGATCCCAGGGTCCTGGGATTGAGCCCTGCATCTGGCTCTCTGCTCAGCCGGGAGCCTGCTTCCTCCTCTCTCTCTGCCTGCCTCTCTGCCTCCTTGTGATCTCTGTCAAATAAATAAATAAAATCTTTAAAACAAACAACAAAAAAAGCACATGTAATTTCTTTAAGTGGTAACATTTTGTCTTTCAAGATGGTGGAGATATTCATCACTAATTAAATGGCGAAAGACCAGAGTTTAATTATAACTCAAGAAACATTATAGGGGCGCCTGGGTGGCTCAGTGGGTTAAAGCCTCTGCCTTCAGCTCGGGTCATCCCAGGGTCCTGGGATCGAGCCCCGCATCCGGCTCTCTGCTCAGTGGGGAACCTGCTTCCTCCTCTCTCTCTCTCTGCCAGCTTCTCTGCCTACTTGTGATCTCTGTCTGTCAAATAAATAAATAAAATCTTTAAAAAAAAAAAAAAAGAAACATTATAAGTCTGAGTTACCACATGGTGTCTAATAGCATGTGTAACAGTGGGAAAAGAGTCACTCCGGAAACAGTAAACAGCTCAAACATTTCTGCTAGAGACTCTTTCAAAATTAAGAATTATTCATCAACTATCAACTCACACAAATGACACATAGTTTACTTACATGTTTCTCATTTATATCATAGATTCAATCCACGCTATCTGACATTCCTTTTTCCCTATAAGGTGGCATTTCAGTTTACATGAATTTCCATTTGTTTCTTCATAGGTAAGGGGGAACAGAAAATATGTCCAACAGCTATCAAATCTTTATGCAAGAGAACACAACAATCTCTACAATTTAACAAATACTTTTATGGGTTTTTTGGAAATAAAAGTGACAGAGTTGCTCAGTTATAGAAAGAATAAAGAATACAACTGGACACCAATGGCAAGACAGTTTAATAAAGCTAATTTTAATTATCTTAAGTATATAAATAAGGCACTATAAAAAACTGTCCTTAACAAAACATTAAATGTATATTTAACATAATGTATAGTATATACAGGTACAGGAGCTTAAATAATTCACAAAAACCGAAAGAGCTGTAAAATAAGATAGACTGGCATTATCTGTTTATTCAGAGTGAGCTTTTAATAAGCTATAAAACAACACGGCTGGGGCGCCTGGGTGGCTCAGTGGGTTAAGCCTCTGCCTTTGGCTCAGGTCATGGTCTCAGGGTCCTGGAATTGAGCCCCGAATTGGGCTCTCTGCTCAGCAGGGAGTCTGCTTCTCCCCTCTCACTGCCTGCCTCCTCTCTGCCTACTTGAGATTTCTCTCTCTGTCAAATAAATAAATAAAATAAAAAAAAAAAAGGCAAACTTGGCTAGTTTTTCTAATAGTGCTCATATGTGTTATTAGAATTCTGAATTTTTTACAACAGAGAATCACAACTTTCCCCCATAAAAACCTGGACCTGTCTGGCTATTTCTTTCTTCAATAAATGGAAATATTAACTATCTACTCTCTATGCCAAAAACCTGAGAACTTCTCTAGCCCTTCACAGCCAGTGCCCCAATTCATATCTCACCAATTCTATAATAATGACCTGGGGCTGAATGACCCCACCTTCAAGCTACCCACTGCCTTTCCAACAACTCAAGAAACTTTAAAGATTTTATTTATTTATCTGAAAGAGAGAGAGATCACAAGTAGGCAGAGAGACAGGCAGAGAGAGAGGAGGAAGCAGGCTCCCTGCTGAGCAGAGAGCTGGATGTGCGCTCCATCCCAGGACCCTGATATCATGACCTGAGCAGAAGGCAGCAGCTTAATCCACTGAGCCACCCAGGTGCCCCAAATTTTACTTTTAGAAGTAAGAATTTCAGGTGACTCATAGTGGAGAAGATACGAAACAATTCAAAAAAAAAAAAAAAAAAGGCTGGGAATTTTCTTTTAATTAACAAAGGTAAAGAGCATAGAAGTAAATGACTTTTCCCTGAGCTATCTTGAGAAAGATAAACACTGGATTTTTTTTTTTAAGATTTTATTTATTTATTTGACAGAGAAAGATCACAAGTAGGCAGAGAGGCAGGCAGAGAGAGAGAGAAGAGGAAACAGGCTCCCTGCCGAGCAGAGAGCCCGATGTGGTACTCGATCCCAGGACCCTGAGATCATGACCTGAGCCGAAGGCACTGGCTTAACCCACTGAGCCACCCAGGTGCCCTAAACACTGGATTTTAAAATTATCTTCTGAGATTTCTATAAAAAGTAATAAGCTTAGAAGACAGAGGTTAACACATGTATTTTAGCATACAGTGAAGACATGGTATAACCATATGATCCAAGAAAGAAATCGAGAGATTACACAAAGATTTTCCACTTCAGGTACTATTATAAACCAAGATGATGAAGACCTGGAAGGAAAGAGCAGAGGAAGGAAGGAAGGAAAGGAAGGAAGGAAAAAAGGAAGAAGAATGGAGGGGGGGATTCAGCAGTATTTTTCTTTATAAGCAATACCCAAAAGGAAATGGGAGTTACACCCTGACAAATCTCTAGCAAACAAAGGATAAAAAGAAAAACTAAAAATTACATCAAAATACTCATTATTTCTCATTTGAAATATGTGACATTTATTCATTCAACTAACATTTGAGCATCTACTGTATGCTAAGTTCTGATGAAAACAAAGGGAATAAGGCAAAATAAAATCTTCATAGAATTTAGAGTTAGTCACTGATATGTTGGCTTTAATGTTTTTTCCTTCAAACTAAAGAAAAATACTGCTAAGGCATTTATTTTTTTTTTAAGATTTTATTTATTTATTTGACAGAGATCACAGGTAGGTAGAGAGGCTGGCAGAGAGAGAGAGAGAGAGAGAGAGAGAGAAGCAGGCTCCCTGCCGAGCAGAGAGCCCGATGTGGGACTCGATCCCAGGATCCTGAGATCATGACCTGAGCCGAAGGCAGCGGCTTAACCCACTGAGCCACCCAGGCGCCCCTGCTAAGGCATTTATAATTTATTAGTCAGAATTGGATTTTCTCAAATGGTCTGAAGTTCATCAACCACAAATCTTTTAGAAACATAATGACTGAAATTAGGTTGCAACTGTGGCTTTTCTCAGGTTCTTCCCTACCTGGAATGCTTATCCATCTCCCAGTCAACCGTTCAAATTTCTATACTGACTACAGTGATGCTATATCACTGGGATAAAGGTAGGTACTTGCTCTTTATACTCCCAAGGTACCTCCCCTATTACAGCAGTTATACTTCTTTATAATTCCTTGCATAATTAGATTCATACAAACATGACTGTACAAACAATACAAATATATTTTGTTTACAAGACACAATACTATATAATCAAAGAGACATTGAGGTTAAAAGGATGAAAAAGAGGGGCGCCTGGGTGGCTCAGTGGGTTAAAGCCTCTGCTTTCGGCTCAGGTCATGATCCCAGGGTCCTGGGATCGAGCCCCACATCGGGCTCTCTGCTCTGCGGAGAGCCAGCTACCTCCTCTCTCTCCCTGCCTGCCTCTCTTGCTGACTTGTAATCTCTGTCTGTCAGGGGAAAAAAAAAAAAAAAAGGATGAAAAAGATATATTATGCAAAGGAGTAACCAAGAAACAGCTGTGAGTGGCTATACTAATACCAGGCAAAACAGACTTAAAGACAGAATCTGAACAAGTAGCAGGACAAGTAAATTAAAACAGACATTCCTACTTCTCCCTCTCCAGCTCCCCCTGCTTGTGCTTCCTCTCTCTCTCTCTGTCATAAATAAATAAAATCTTTTAAAAAAAGAAGAAGCCTAATTACTCAAATCATTGCTCAGTGTTCAGACCAAGACCATGGTATGGAGGATTACATTACAATCCTAAAATCATAATGGAGGAGACAGACAGTACAGTGAGTGGTTAAGAACTAGGGCTCTGAAGCCAGATTTACCCATTTTTAAATTCCAAAACACTATGAACTATCTTTGTATCAAATGTTCCTCTAACACTTTCATGTTGTGTGAGTTCAGGATATTACTTTACTTCTCTTAAGACTCAGTTGCTTTATCGGTAAAGAGAACAGAGCAGTTGTAAGGATTATTTCACGTAATCTTGGTAGAACACTGTACTATAGAGCCTGGCTCAACAGTAAGCTCTAATAACCGTAAAATTATTACTAAGGGCAGATATTTAACTTAGAAAATTATATTAGAGTCCATACACTCCAAAGCCCCTCATTTTTGTATTTATATAATTTATTCTTATTTCTAAAAAAGATGGAAAAGATACTTAAAGTTAGAAATTGAGGTCCAAAATAAGGGAAAATAGAAAGGAAAAAGGGTAAGACACAGTTCTCATGATGAATCAAACCAGTTAAACATAGAAGAAAAGATAAAGGGCTATAAAATAATAAGGCCATGAAGGGGCACCTGGGTGGCTGAGTGGGTTAAGCCTCTGCCTTCGACTCAGGTCATGATCTCAGGGTCCTGGAATCGAGCCCCGAGTCGGGCTCTCTGCTCAGCAGGGAGCCTGCTTCCCCCTCTCTCTGTGCCTGCCTCTCTGCCTACCTGTGATCTCTCTCTCTGTCAAATAAATCTTTAAAAAATATAATAATAATAATAATAATAATAAGGCCATGAGATGAAAAGACAAGAATAAACCAGTAGATAACAATCAAAATTTATAGGACACACACACAAAGAAATCTCTAAAATAAGGAACGTTGCAGAATGTCTGGGTTCAGATGCCAGCCCAAGTTAGCACTACTGAAGATGGCTTCTTTCATGGTTCTAATAAAGAAAAGTTTGGCAGGAGTTTAATGGGAATATAAATTAAACTCCACTGTATTTCTTATTAGACAAAGTTCTCCAATGTGCTACAATCTTGCTATATCCCCAAATTTCAAACACCAAAAGGAAACTACAATTTGGAGTAATTCATTCTAATTTTTTTCCCTAAAAGACTTTTAATATTTGAACACTGAGGAAATGTCAATTACATTTATTTGCATAGTTAACTGTGAGGATGATCAGGATAAAAGGAATACAAATATCAAAATAAACTCCCTGAGGGGTGCCTGGCTCGCTGTCAGCAGAGCATGTGCCTTATCTCAGGGTCCTGAGTTCAAGCCCCATGTTGGTTGTGGAGCCTACTAATTTAAATAAGTTAGTAAATAAATAAATAAATACAACTCCCTGACATACCTAACATTCTAAGTGCCAAAGCTTTATAAACCAACACTCTGCACTTTCCCAATAAAATTAATGCTCAAGAGACAGTTCTACCTACTAGTAAGTGGTTCTACATACTAGTAATCTCTAGTATGTTCTCCCCAACCCTCTGTCCCTGAGTAACCTTTAAAAAAAAAAAAAAAAGGTTCAGACTAGAACAGACCTTAGTGAACTGGTAAATAACTATTTTAAGTTCTACCTTCCCACCTAAGCTGATGGCATCACCATTTATACAACCTTATCCTGACAGACGTTCGCTAGAATTCCATCTTCACTGACTCTATCCCTTCACTAGAATAGGGATCAGCAATCTTCCTGTGAACGGCCAGAAAATACTGTTGGTCATGCAGGTTATATGTTCTCCACCATGATCACTTGCCTCTGCCATTTCAGTGGAAAGCAGCCATAGACAACATGTAAACATATTAGTTGGCTGTGCACCAATAAAACTTTATTTATAAATACAATCTATGGGCCAGATTTGGCCTATAAGGTACAGTTTGCCCACTCCTACATTAGACTATCACAGACTCGGTTTTAACTTCCAATTACATGCATTTTTTTTTAAGATTTATTTATTTGAGAGAGAGAGAGAGGACACGCACATGTACCCATATAGGAGCATTCAAGGTGGGGAAGGACAGAGGGAGAGAATCATACTCCCAGCTGTGCACAGAGCCCTACACAGTGTTCAATCTCACGACTCTGAAACCAGGACCTGAGCCAAAATCAAGAGTCTGGTGTTTAATGGACTGAGCTACCCTGGTGTCCCTACATGCATTCGTTTAACTGATTTTTTAAAAAAATTTTCATTTATTTAAGAAAGTGAGAGAGAATGAGCAGGGGGTAGGAGAAGGAGGCTCCCCTCTGAGCTGGGAGCCCAACACAGGGTTCAATCCCAGGACTCTGGGATCACGACCTGAGCCGAAGTCAGCCACTTAACTGACTGAACCACCCAGATGCCCTCATGAATTCATTTTAAATACGCTATTACATCTAATGAAATGGGACATGAAATCTGGTCACTTCACATGCTAGCACTAACGAATATCTCAATTACTTCCAACTAGCAACGGAAAGAATCTCATTTCCCTGTTTGGCAAATGTTTACTTTAGAGTTTCTGTAAGATTTAATTCTTAAAAAAAAAAAAAAAAAGGTTTAGAATAGAACAGTCCTATAATGAACTTGGAAATAATATTCATTTCATAAACATTTATTCCTGCCCTCGAGAAGTTTATTGTCTCCAGGCACCTGGGTGGCTCAGTCGGTTAAGCCTCTGACTCTCGATTTCAGCTTAGGTCATGATCTCAGGTTCCCAAGATCAAGCCCCACATGGGCTTTGTGCTGTGCATGGAGCCTGCTTAAGATTCTCTCTCTCCCTCTCTCTTCCTCTGCCCCTTCTACCTTCCTCTTAAAAAAAAGGAGCTTACAATCTTGAAAGGAGGCTAGACTGTAAGTGCTTACAAGCACTGTTCTATAAAATCTATTTGGGCTGCTGCCTTCAGCTCGGGTCATGATCTTGGGGTCCTGGGATCTCGGCCCGCATTGGGCTTTCTGCTCAGCGGGAAGCCTGCTTCCCTCTCTCTCTCTCTCTCTCTCTCTGCTTACTTGTCATCTCTCTCTGTCAAACAAATAAATAAAATCTTAAAAAAAAAAAAAAAAGAGCTCATGTGGGGTGGAGGCAGCCAAGTGGTTAATTTAACTTAGAAAAGCAGCAGGAAAAATTTCCCAGAGCACCTGATGCTTAAAGAGCAGATTAATGATGGGTAGGAGCACAGTGAGCAGGCAAGGGAAGATGGGGAGACAATAGTCAACTCAAGTAGGAAGATGAGGAAAAGGAATAAAGTACGAAATAATCTTTCATATCTTCAGAGACCTGCAACCAGCTCAGCATGACTAAAACAACAGCAACAATGATAGAAAACTGAGGTTGAACAGAAAAGAGGATAAAGAAATAGATTCAAGTGGCATCTGGCTGGCTATTGGTTAAGCGTCTGCCTTTGGCTCAGGTCATGATCCCAGGGTCTTGGGATTAAGCCCCATATCAGGCTCCCTGCTCAGTGGAAAGCCTGCTTTTCTCTCCTCCCTCTGCTGTTCCCCCCTTTCTCTCTGACACACAGAAAAAGAAAGAAAAGGAAGAAAGGAAGGAAGGAAGGGAAAAAAGAAACAGATTCAAAACTTAGAAGTAGAAAGTATGCAAGAGGTTAAAGTGTAAGATGGTTCCTCAGTTTCTGATCCAGGTGACTTAAGTGGATGATGGTAATAGTCGCTGTGAGAGGTAATTCAGAATTAAAAGTAAATAAAAGAAGCAACTAAATTTTCCTTTTATATAAAGCCTTGGAAGACTTTTTTGGAACTTCTAAAAAAAGTTCTGGTTGACAAAAAATATCATATTAGTTTCAGGTATACAACATGATTCGGTGTTTATATATACTGCAAAATGATCATTACAAAAGCCTAGTTAACAGTCATCACAACACACAGTTATAAATTTTATTTTCTTCTGATGAGAACTTTTATGATATACTCTCTTAGCAACTTTCCAATATACAAAACAGTATTATTAAATGTAATCATCATCTGTACATTCTATCTTCATGACTTACTTATTTTGTAAATGGAAATGTGTACCTTTTAATCACCTTCACCCATTTCACTTTTTGATAGAAGACTACTTTTAACTATATATATATATATTTTGGTTATTACCAAAGAAGTACATAATTAGTACAAGAAATAAAATGTGAAGAAGAAAAAAGAAAAACCTATAATCCTATCATTCAGAATATGATTAAGATAAACATGTATAAATACAGGGAAAAGGGCATAGAAAACACAGAGAGCTAAACAAATTATAAAACAAAGTTCGCTAAAATATACATCATTACAAAGTGAACATATTACTTGTTCATGTAATTTTTTTTTTTAAGATTTTATTTATTTACTTGACAGAGAGAAATCACAAGTAGATGGAGAGGCAGGCAGAGAGAGAGAGAGGGAAGCAGGCTCCGTGCTCAGCAGAGAGCCCGATGCGGGACTCGATCCCAAGACCCCGAGATCATGACCTGAGCCGAAGGCAGCGGCTTAACCCACTGAGCCACCCAGGCGCCCCTTGTTCATATAATTTTTTAAAAAATCCAACTTACTGCTTCATTGTCTATCTTTGCCAGTCAACTATGGCAAGTTTGAGGGAAAGATCTTATCTTTTTCATTAATGTATCCCCAGAGTACAAATGTGCCTGGAATATAGCAGGTAATCAATTACTATTTGTTCAAAGAACAAATAAAATTTAAATGAAGCCCCAGATTACTCTCTCAAGCAATTACTTGATACTATGAAAATTATAACACACATATACACACAAAAATAGAAAAACACTCTGCTACCCTTTTTAATGGGATTACCATAAAGAAAAACAAAACAAAACAAAAACCACCAAGGTATAATATACTTAGATTATATTCATCAGGAAGAGAGCCAAAGAAATTTTCTTAAAACCAGGAACACACATAAATATCTTCCTCGAGTATATGAGTCAGGTTAAAATGTACTTTGGGCCTGAACTATTCTTACTTTTCCACACTGCATGTACTTGTACATCTCACCATAAAATTGCCATAGAGATATTTTTAGTCTATTAATTTACAGGCTAGAATTCATAGACTATTACTGCACTTGATAAAATCTCAGAGGAAAAAATTAGCCTTTGAATGGTGATTTTAAGTTAAGCTCTACTTAGCTACCTCTTGCTAGATTAGAAAATCCTTAAAAGAAAGCCCACATTTAATGTGTTTTTAAACAATAATCCCTAAAATGTTCACAGTACTTAGCATATAGCAGATATTCGGTACACATATTAAGTAAATGAAGTAGCTAAATGCTTACCTTTCAAGCAGAGATTTTAAAACACAGACAAATTTCAAGGGAAATTTCTTAGCAATTAAAAAATAAGTAAATCCGTTTGGTCTAACAAACCCAATTTAGCCAGAAAAATCCTGTCCTGGGACAATGCCAGCAACCTCCCTCCAAAACTCCACAACTTTTGGATACTTCAACTCTATGATATACCAAAAATGATGGAAAAGAAATACATGTCTCTCTTTCCTTCTAATAAATGTCTAAAGAATATCACTTTATTCAAAAGTGGAAGAACCATAACTGGACATTTTCAACCAAGAGAGGCTCTGGTTCCAGCAATGCTACCATTAATGTTCTACCACTGTTAGATCCATGCAACTCTTGGCACATGTATCTGGCAAGATCTTTTGCTTAAAGCAACAGATAGTGGCTCTAGTTATAGTAAAGTCATCTTTTTGCTTTGCAGAATTCACCTAAAAACAACTGTCTCATGATTCAATTAGCACCAGTGGGAGTCCGGTCATAACTCCAGTTATACATAAAAGGTACATTCTTTTGTACTTGACATTTGACTGTTAGAGCTGTATGTCAAATCATTTAAAAATGCAAAAAAAAAACAAATCAAAACTAAAAGTGCACTGGTAAATAAAATTTTAAGGAAAAAAAAAAAACCTAAAACAAATGATTCAACTTATTCATACTGTACAAATAACTCAATCAATCATAGTACCAACCAGGGGAATCTTAACACATTATCCACACATACCTTAATAATTAAGACTGTTACTAGATATAAGTAACTTTTCAACCAATACTTATACAAAGGCTACTTTTAAAGAATGAAAAAATGCATTTTCCTCTTGAAAAAGAGAGTCCTCTTAAGGAGAGCAAAGACACTTGGGAGCCTTGTTAGTAATTCCACAAAAATTCCTGTTAGTAATTCCACAAAGACAATGTCCATTTTTTCTTGTATTCATACCTCCCAATCATCCACTTTTAGTCAGGCGAAAGCTGGAGAAGTCCACACAGAGCATAGAATTAGGAGGGCAAAAGAAGACCAAGAGGGAGTGGGGATCAAACCCCACCTTCAGGGGCACCTGATTGGCTCAGAAGGTGAAGTATGTGACTCTTAGTCTTGGGGTTATGAGTTCTGGCTTCACCGTGGGTATAGAGATTACTTTAAAAAAAAATTTTTTTTAAAATAAAAACAAAAACAAAAAACACCTTCAAAAATACCTGGGTGGCTCAGTCAATTAAGAGTCTGCCTTAGGCTCAGGTCATGATCTTAGTATCCTGAAATCAAAGTCCTAGATAAGGCTCCTTGCCCAGTGCGGAGCCTGAAGTCTCCCTCTGCCCCTTCCCCTGCTCCTGATCTCTGACAAATAAATAAATAAAATCTTAAAAAAAAAAAAAAAAACAAACCTTTCAGTTAGCACATTCTTTTCCTATTCCAACTTATAGCAACAAGAAATCTAAATTTTCCCGATGGTTTCAGAATACAGGAGGACTCTAAAAAGAAGGGTCTGAATAGACTAATGGTTAGCTACATATCCTTGAAATCAATCCCTCCATTTTGGTTGTCTTCCCTGCAAAACAAAAGTCAAAATGGAGGGGCGCCTGGGTGGCTCAGTGGGTTAAGCCACTGCCTTCAGCTCGGGTCATGATCTCAGGGTCCTGGGATCGAGTCCCGCGTCGGGCTCTCTGCTCAGCAGGGAGCCTGCTTCCCTCTCTCTCTCTCTGCCTGCCTCTCCGTCTACTTGTGATTTCTCTGTCAAATAAATAAAGTCTTTAAAAAAAAAAAAAAAGTCAAAATGGACATAGTACTCCTTTCTTTCTGACAACAAAACTCAATGATAATCTCTAGAGCACCAGTTCCCAAGCTAAGTTCCTAACACCTTCAGTATTTCAGTAATTTTTTCACAACAGCACTAGGCCAAGAAATACTAACAGTTCCATTTATTAAGTTGTTAGTAGTGATTTGAAAAACTCATCTACCTTAGCTTAGCTTAAAAAAAAAAAAGTTTTTACTTCATTCATTTTTTTTTATTCATTTTTTTTTAAGATTTTATTTATTTATTTAACAGAGATCACAAGCAGGCAGAGAGGCAGGCGGCGGGGGGCGGGGAGGCAGGCTCCCCAATGAGCAGAGAGCCTGATGCGGGACTCCATCCCAGGACTCTGGGATCATGACCCAAGCTGAAGGCAGAGGCTTAACACACTGAGCCACCCAGGTGCCCCTAAAACTAGTGTCTTTTAATTCTTTCTAGTACACAACTCCTTTCCAAAAAGACTCAGTACAAATCTTGTTGGTTGGACCAGTATTGTTTAATCTACCTGTTACAAGTAGGTTAACCATCACCAAAGGCCTGAAAATCTTTTCCCTGAACAGTAATGGCATTTCACCTGCAGAGACTTTTCATTTGCCAAGTATCTGGAACTGTGTAGCATTAATTAATAATTATTCTTAACTCACATTATGACAAGATCTATTATTATAGATACAGTGGCTGAGCTCACTGGTATAATCTCTCAGCCCAGAATATTTCTCATTTTTCACTTAGCTGGCGGTCCACTGTTCACCTCTAGATAGAAAGGTAACAGGAACTATTAAACTGACCCTTCTACCCTTTTCTTCTATAACAAGCCAAATGCGGTGGCCAAAATGCTTAAAAGGAATGGAAGGCAAGACAACTTGTCTTGCCATCACAGGTCTATGCCTGCCTTTAAACTTGGTCCAAGCAAATTCCAAAAACAATTTGCCAGCTATCCTTTTCCCCAAATTCCCAAATTTCTCTCAGATACATATATTACTATTACTTCCAAAGGTATCCTAAAAGCAATTTACTAAGGCATTCTACTTCACAGTGACTACTTCTCTAAATCTTAAATGTAAACGCAATTCGATAATAAATTAACTATACTGGGAAGCTAAAGTGTTAAAGAAATTGTGCAGGAAGTCTTTATATAATGTAACTCATCACTCCTATTTTATACTACATTTAAAAATTACCCTTTTAGGGATGCCTGGGTGGCTCAGTTGGTTGGACGACTGCCTTCGGCTCAAGTCATGATCCCGGAGTCCGGGAATCGAATCCCACATCAGGCTCCCAGCTCCATGGGGAGTCTGCTTCTCCCTCTGACCTTCTCCTCGCTCATGCTCTCTCTCACTGTCTCTCTCTCTCTAATAAATAAATAAAATCTTTTTAGGGCGCCTGGGTGGCTCAGTGGGTTAAGCCACTGCCTTCGGCTCAGGTCATGATCTCAGGGTCCTGGGATCGAGTCCCACATCGGGCTCTCTGCTCAACAGGGAGCCTGCTTCCTCCTCTCTCTCTCTGCTTGCCTCTCTGCCTACTTGTGATCTCTCTCTGTCAAATAAATAAATAAATAAAAATCTTAAAAAAAAAAAAAAATCTTTTTAAAAAAAAATAAAAAAATAAAAATAAAAAAATAATAAAAATTACCCTTTTAGGAGCGACTGGGTGGCTTAGTCAGCCAGTCTGCCTTTGGCTCAGGCCATGATCCCAGGGTCCTGGGACCCAGCCCCTTGTCACACTTCCTGATCAGCAGGGAGCCTCTTTCTCCCTCTCCCTCTGCCATTCCCCCTTGCTTGGGGATTCTCACTCTCTCTAATTTAAACAACAACAACAACAAAAACAAAACAAAACAAAACAAAAAAACACCCTACCCTATTATATGCCAGTTTTTTAAGGGTAGAGATTTGGGCTATTGATAGGAAGAAATATAGGCCTGTACCATAACTGCCTATATTAACCTGAGTCTTTAGTAGCCACAACATTTACTCTATAAGCTATTATTTTGAAAAACTTCACACCTGGACCCTTCCTAGAAATGTAAATACATTCGGTTAACAAACTTTTTCAATTCCATTGAGAACTGAAGAGCAACCTTGTTTTCTTAGAACGGAAACAGCTATCTGTCCTATACAATACCCAGTCTACTTTAGCAACCTAATACGGGCCAAAAACAAAACAAAACCATCTATTTGGAAAACGTCTCTTCTCCAGCCAAGAGCTGTTCCCATATAAAGGCAATGCTCAGAACACAGGGGGGGAAAAAAAAAAAGAAAAGAAAAGAAAGAAACAAAACAACAAAAAAAACCTCCTCTGAAGGAAGAAATATGCCAGGACAACGAGAGACATGGATCGGGAATAAATAAGGCGTGAGTGTACGCGATCAGTGTAAAGGCTGGAGGCAGCAGGCACAGCGCTGAGATGCTCCAGCGAAAGAACCAGCAGCAGCAGCAGCAGCAGGAAGTTTCAATGGGGCCGGGCAGAGCATGCGCCCTGCACCCGCGCGGTGGCCTTATGTGGAAGGAGCACCACTTGCGAACACCAATAATAGACCAGCAGCACCAGAGAGAGAAACATGAGCAACAAGCACCTTCTTCAACTGTTTCCCCCTCCGTCTGAGCCCCTCCTCCAGCCTACATACTAACCACCCCACCCCACCCTGCAAATGGGAGGGCGACTTCTTCCCCTAAGCCCTGCTGCCAAGATGAAGGGGGAAGGGATTAGGAAAGTGGGGAGATGCTTTTCTATTATTTGGGGGGAGGTGGGGAGAGGGAGGAGGAAAACTATGGGGGAGGAAAAATTAACCCACTACCCTCCAAACTGGAGAAGCTGAACCGACTTCGACCCCCAAAGCGAGAATGGAGGAGGACCCCCCTCCCATGGGGGAGGAGCAAACCTCCCTACTCTGAGGAAGGAGTTTTGGGGGTTAAACCAGCCCTCAAGGGGAAGGGAAGAGAGACGAGAGCGACTCTCTCGGGGGAGTTCCCACTAGAGGGAGGGAGAGCTGAAGTGTCCGCTGGCCCCCGCCCACCCAGGTGGAGGGAGAGAAAGGGGCGCCCCGAGAAGATGAGCCCAGCCTCCCCCGAGATGGTGGGGAGGATGGTGGGAGGAGGGGAAGGAGCAAGGGAGGGGAGGAGGAGAAAAGCGCAAAGCTGGCCGGAACCTGCGCTCCCCTTCCCCCGCCACCCAGGGGGAGAAGGGGTGGAGGACCGGCCACTGCCGCGGGAGAAGAGTCCCAGGGGCCGCCGACCAGCACAATGACCACTCCACGCCCCCAGCCCACACCTAGCCTGCGACGCCCCCACCTCCGCTCCGCGCCAGGCCCAGTGGCCCTAGGGGGTCTCTGCCCCGCCTCCCCACTGCCCAAGACCCTGGGGGCTGGGCGGAGAAGCCGGGCCGGGCGGAGCTGCGTCCCAGGGGGAGGACAGAGCCGCTAAGGCCCGGGAGGTCCGTGGAGAGAGGAGAGAAGGAGCGTGCCAGGGCCGCTTCCCGCCGGGCGTTCGGGCCCCTTGCTTACCTTCTCCACTGCCGACGTCCGGCGGCGGCGCCTGCAGCACTCGCTCTAGCTCGGGAAACGGCAACTCAGGCAGGTCGAGCAGCGGCCCGTAGCGCTCCAGGAAAGAGCAGACAACGGCGAAGTTGGGGCACGAACCGGGGCAGCCCGGAGGAGCCATCGCGGCCGCCGCTGCTGCCGCCGCCGCCATTTTGAACTGGAGGATGGAGGAGGAGGCGATGGGGGGGTGGAGGGAGTTGGGCTCCGAGGAATGGCAGGGTAGCCTTACGGACAACAGGAGGCGCTAGTGAGCGGGCTCCCCTGTGGTTCCGAGCGTCTCCGGCAAGGCGCCGCGATCCCACAATACAACGGCTGCTCGGAGCAGTAGAGAACCGAGTCAGACCGGGGAAAGAGAGGCGCTCTATGCCTTTCACTTTCCGCCCTCTTTCCGCACCCCCCTGTCCCTCCCTTTACTTCGCCCCTCCCACTTTGGGTTTGCCACTGCCTCGTGTGACAGGGGGAATGAAAACAAGGGAAGCGGGGCAGGGAGGAGGACTGGAAGCTGAAGAGGCGGGACTTTTTCGAGTGGTGGCCAATAGGTTTGGAGGGGGCGGGGCTTCAGACTGGCTGAAAGGCGCTTTCAGGGCGGGGCGAGTGGAGGGAGCGCCTAGCTAGAGGGCCCGAGCTAACCAAGGTGAGAGGTAAAGCGCGGAGCCGCTTGGGATAGCAACTCTCCTGAAGAGAGGACGTTGGGTAAGTTTTGGGGGAGCTCCGGGAACTGAAACCCGGCCACCAGGTGGTGGGGGAAGTTGGAGAGCGTGAATTAGAAGCAGAAAAAGGGAAGAATAGGAAAAAAAAGCATGATTCTGGGAGAAGTTTGGAAAGGGAAAGGTAGAGAAGTGCCCTTACTTAGGGGTTGGGATGGGACCTTTGTAGGGAGAAGTGCCTGCGAAGCTTTGTGAGGGGTATTGCTATCTTCTGGGTACAAGAATCTCAGCTGTGCTGGAAAACAGAGTCTGAGGACTCTGGGGAGCGAGAGCCAGAGGGAACGACTCTGCTAGTATCACCTGTCTGAGGAGTTGGGGCCCTGGTAGAAGATCTTGGTCTGAAGGGACCAACTCTTCAGGCCGACCAAGGTATAAAGGTACAGGTCCTGCTATGGTTGCCAAGGTGGGAGGGGAAGGGACTCTTGAGGCACGAGGATCTCATGGGACGAGACTTTTTAGGGGGACCAGGGTCAGAGGGTGGGCTAGGACTCCACTAAAAGAACTGACAGGATAAGCGACTTGGTGGAAGAGTAAAACTATTGTTAGAAGACAGGGTTCGACTTCGTTGGGGCCAGAAGTGAGCACCACAAAGGATCTCAGAAAACCATCAGTCATGCAAAGTAGAATGCGCAACTTGGGATTCAAGGTGCACTATGGTTAGAAGTCTGAGCTTTGGAAGTCAGCCTTAGGTGGGTCCTGACAAAACTGCTTCAGGGGGCGCCTGGGTGGCTCAGTGGGTTAAAGCCTCTGCCTTAAGCTCAGGTCATGATCCCACGGTCCTGGGATCGAGCCCCCACATCGGGCTCTCTGCTCCTTGGGGAGCCTGCTTCCTCCTCTCTCTGCCTGCCTCTCTGCCTACTTGTGATCTCTGTCAAATAAATAAAATCTTAAAAAAAAAAAAAGTGCTTCAGGCCATTGCAGAAGATTCTTCATTTCTTGGAAACTCTGTGAAGTGGGGGTGATACCAGTACTTACATCATAGAGTTTTACTAGCTATTCCGGGTAATTGATTAGCACAATGCCCAGGCACATTCACTGCAACTATTTTTAAAACGTTAGTTGCTATTACTGAATAAAAGAATTTCTGAAATTTAGATTGAATTCGCCTATGATTTATATAATCTATTACTTTGAACCAGAATTTTCTTTTTTTTTTAAAGATTTTATTTATTTATTTGACTGATAGAGATCACAAGTAGGCAGAGAGATTGGGGGGGAGGGGGTGTGGGGGGGTGGGAAGCAGGCTCCCTACCGATCAGAGAGCCGATGTGGCCCTATCCCAGGACCCTGAGATCATGACCCCAGCCCTAGGCAGAGGCTTTAACCCACTGAGCCACCCAGGTGCCCCTGAGCCAGAATTTTCATTGTGCATTTTAAACTTACATAGTACTGGGGAGCCTAGGTGGTTCAGTCAGTTAAGCATCCCACTCTTGATATCAGCTCAAGTCTGATCTCAGGGTCCAGAGTTCAAGCCTATCCTTGGGCCCCATGCTGGGCTTGAAAACTACTACTAAAAAAAAAAAAAAAAAGTTAAGGGGCTCCTGGGTGGCTCAGTTAAGCGCCTGCCTTCAGCTCAGGTCAAGATCTTGGGGTCCTGGAATGGAGCTGGCTCCTGGTGCTTCTCCCTCTGCTCCTCCCCCTACTTGTGCTCTCTTTCTCTCTCCCCCTCTCTCTCTCTGTCAAATAAATAAATTAAATCTTAAAAAAAAAAAAAAATTTAGGGGCACCTGGGTGCCTCAGTGTGTTAAGCTGCTGCCTTCGGCTCAGGTCGTGATCTCAGGGTTCTGGGATCGAGTCCCGCATCGGAATCTCTGCTCAGCAGGGAGCCTGCTTCCCTCTCTCTCTCTCTCTGCCTGCCTCTCCATCCACTTGTGATCTCTCTCTATCAAATAAATAAATAAAATCTTTAAAAAAAAATTTTAAAGGGAAGCCTGGGTGGCTCAAGTCATTAAGCATCTGCCTTTAGCTCAGGTCATGATCCGAGTGTATTGAGATCCAACCCTGCATTGGGCCCCCTGCTCAGCAGGAAGCCTGCTTCTCCCTCTGCCACTCCCCCTGCTTGTGTTCCGTCTATCACTGTGTCTCCCTCTGTCAAATAAATAAATAAAATCTTTAAAAAAAATTTTTACACTAAAATTTTTAAAAAATTTTTTTAACTTTTAAAATTTTTAAAAAATATTTTAAAAAATTTTTAAACTACTTAAAAAGAATTTGAAACAAGGTATGATATAAACCATGTAAAATCAGAAAATTTGTGATTATCAAATGTAAAATATAGTATAGGCAAATAACTATATTTGGAACAGAGAAAATGCTTACAATTATTGAATTTTGTTCTCTATTTCAGGAAAGAAACATAATGGTCCACATCATTCTTGTTAGCTAAAGAAAAAAATAATCATTTTTATTAAGAGAGAAAAAAATCTAAAGGTGCCTGGGTGGCTCAGTTGGTTAAACCTCCAATTCTTGATTTCAGGGTCATTGTAATTGAGTCCCCTTTTGGGCTCTGTACTGAACCTGGAGCCTGCTTAGGATTCTCTTGCGCCTTCGCCCTCTGCCCCACCCTGCTCAGGTGTGCGCTCTTTCTCTGTCTCTCTCTCTCAAAATAGAAATTTTAGAAAAGAGAAAGAATCCATATCGTGAGTGGAATTTATAACCTACAATACTGACTCCTAATCCTGAGTAATATACAAACTTTTTTATTTTTTAAAAGATTTTATTTATTTATTTGGCACAGAGAGAGAGCACACATGGGAGCACAAGAAGGGGGAGTGGCAGAGGGAGAGGGAGAAGCAGATTCCCCGCTGAGCAGGGATCCAGACAAGGGGCTCAATCCCAGAACTCAGAGATCATGCATGACCTGAGCCAAAGGCAGACACTTAACTGACGGAGCCACGCAGGCACCCCACAAACTTTTTCTTTTTTTTTTTAAGATTTTATTTATTTATTTATTTGAGAAAGAGAAAGAGTGAGAGAGAATATGAGAGGGGAGAAGGTCAGAGGGAGAAGCAGACTCTCCAAGGAGCTGGGAGCCCAATGCGGGACTCGGGACTTGATCCTGGCACTCCAGGATCATGACCCAAGCTGAAAGCAGTGGCCCAGTCAGCTGAGCCACCCAGGTGCCCATCCCACAAACTCTTTTTAAAGGGAAAGAATTGGGGCGCCTGGGTGGCTCAGTGGTTTAGGCCTCTGCCTTCGGCTCAGGTCATGATCTCAGGGTCCTGGGATTGAGCCCCACATCGGGCTCTCTGCTCAGCGGGGGGCCTGCTTCCCCCTCTCTCTCTGCTGCCTCTCTGACTACTTGTGATCTCTCTGTCTCTGTCAAGTAAATAAATAAAATCTTAAAAAAAAAAAAAATAAAAAGGGAAAGAATTTTTTTGAATTTTTCCAATACTCTTGAAAATTCCATTTTAAGAAATACTACTGTGAGAAATTAAAGTCAACATAACAATGTGAATGTACTTCATGCCAATTAACTATACACTTAAAAATGGTTAAAAGAGTAAATTTTAGGGATGCCCAGGTGGCTCAGTCGGTTGAGTGTCTGGCTTCAGCTCAGGTCATGATCCCGGGGTCCTGGGATAGAGTCCCGTATTTGGCTCCTTGCTCAGTGGAGAGCCTGCTTCTCCCTCTGCCTGCCTATCCCCCTGCTTGTGCTCTCTCTGTCCCTCTCTCTCTCTCTGACAAATAAATAAATAAAATCTTTTTTTAAAAAAATTATTAAAAAAAAAAAAGATTATATCTGTTTTCCCACAATGAAAAAGAAGGTAAAGCCTTACTTTAGGAAAATGTCTATGATTGTGAATTATCATAGCAAAAGAGAAGTTTTCATTTAATGTGTAGTAAAATACTGTTTTAAGCAACACTGCTTAAACACAAGTCTAAATTAAAACATTGGTAGAACTCTCAGACTGCTAAGTATGTATCTCTAGACCTGGGGACCTGAAGACCCCAGTTTAAGAAAAATCTGACCTAGAACGCATCCTTAATAACAGGTTTGCAGAAGGATACAGAAAATCTTGATAAGATTGTTATTTAATTGACCTTAAATAAAGGGAAGATATATAATTTTAAATGAAATTACATCTTTGTGAAGCAGAGAAAGGAATTTGTGAAGGAACTTTGATAGAAAGAAATTTAAAAAAAAAAGAAATTTCAACCTAATCAAGTTTTAATTATATCATTTTATAACCCTTACCTCTACCCCTTCCTTTCTAGGTTTCACTTTGAGCTATTCCAGCTCTTCTACTCTCCCATGGGTTGTAAAAGAACATACTAAAAGAAGGCCTTATACTATAGTTTTCTTTTCTCAATCTTCACACTGTAGTCAAAGAGAGGCTGATAAGTAAGGTTAGAGTTTCTCCCTTTTCTAATCCAAACTGTCATGGGAACAAAGTCCCTGGGCATCAGAAAGTTATATCCACCCAAAAGGTAAGAAATGTTTTACTACAAGATTTAGATCATAACTTTCAGTGAGTTTGTTCTTGAAAAGAAAAAAACAAACACTCATTACACCACCTCTTTTTGCCTTTCTGAACCCAGAGAAGCTGAAGGTTACAAGAGTCTAATCCCAGTTTATGTCATTAAGTGACTGAGTTATATACATCATACTAGAATATAAATGGAGTAGCCTTAAAAAAAATCTGTAATTATTTTATTGCTACTGCCATGAAGAAGCCATCACACAAGCATTAAATTACCTACACTCGGTCTAACTTTATGAATAAGAGATTTCTTAAGATGGTTCATATTTCTCATCCTATTAGGGAAAAAAGAAAACTTATTCATTCAAAATGAATAGCTAGTTTATTCAAAATACTAAAGAGTCTAAAATAACCTAAATGTTTGTCAACAGAAGACTGGATGAATAAATTGTGATTGATTCTTGCAACAGGCTACTATTCATACTAATATACACTTGATACTACAACATGAGTGAATCTCAAAGCATGTTGAGTGAAAGAAAACAGACACAAAAAATAGGTACTATACAATCCCAGCAATATGATGGTCTAACTAATCTACAGGAATAGAAATCAAATTAGTGGTTTCTTTTGAACTTTGAAAGAGCGACTAGAAAGGTACACAAGGAAACTTTCTGGATACTTTCTATATCTTGGTTGCCAAGTTTATACATTTGTCAAAAGTTATGTTTGTTTGTTTGTTTGTTTGTTTGTTTGTTTTTAAGATTTATTTATTTGACAGAGAGTACAAGCAGGGGAGTGGGCAGGCAGAAGAGAGGGAGAAGCAAGCTCCCTGCTGATCAGGGATCCTCATATGGGGCTCTGTCCCAGCATCCTGGGATCACCACTTGAGCTAAAGGTAGACGCTTAACTGACTGAGCCATCCAGGTGCCCCCATTTATCAAAACTCCTTAAATTATAAACAATATTTGTGCAATTAACAGAATGTAACTGTGCTTCGATTTTAAAATTTAATGGCTTATTCCTCAATTATCTCAAATTGCATTGATAAATCTGCCTTACAACAGAGTAACTAATACCTATTTCTGTCTCCACGACATACTGTCTTTGCATTTGCTACATATATTTTTTAACAGATACCATAAGCCTGGTAAATGTATATTGAGGGAATTGGATTTAGTTGTGAAGCCAATGTGGGGAATTCCTAATCAGTCATGAGCAAATTTACATCACTGTGTTTAAAGTCACTTTCCCCCCCCCCACATTTATTATTTGAGAGAGAAAGAGCACATGTGCTAACAGGAGGAGGGGCAGAGGGAGAGAGAAAAGGAGAGAAGCAGACTCCCTGCTGAGCAGGGAGCACAACAACATGGGGCTCCATCTCCAGATCCTCAGATCTTGACCTGAGCTGAAATCCAAAGTCAAGATACTCAACCAACTGAGCCACCCAGGTGCCCCTAGAATTCACTTTTTAAAGAGTTAATACATCGAGATGGATGTGTGTGTACATGTTATATGTAGAGAAAAAGCTGTTAAGTGTCAAAAGAAATAGGAATCTGTGTCCTTCAAGATAGTTTAATAAGAAAATATACAAAAAGAAACGGAAGTTGTAATATAAACAAGATTTAAACCAGCCTTTTTTTTTTCTTTTCCTAATGATAACCAAATTCTGTGTTGTGGCAGAATTCTACTCATTGAAGAAAGCACTTTTAGAAGTGTCTTACCATCTTATTTTAAAGAGTTATGCGTCAGTCTATTCTTTTGTCTTAAGAGAATGGCTGAGACTAATTTCTCTGGTGGAATAAAGATTTTTTTTCTACAAAAATTTATGTAGGAAACTGCTGATATTAAAATGTATTATACCTCATATTGTCACTAAGTGTATACATGTTTTAACTTTACTATTAGATAATTGAGGGCAGGGATCACTTTATGCAGTTTGGTATCTTGTACAGCGAAGACTAATATTCACTAATGTGGACTAGAAAAGTTATACTGGCTGTTAAAATATTAAGATACTGTACTTACTTATAATTGCAGAAGAATTCCTGCCCTGAGTGAGCCTCCTAAGTAATCCGTGGCACACATGGCACACTGGCTACCCCAGTTTCTTTCTAACAACTCCCAGCAATTGTCCATTCAGTACAGACACAGCAGACCCTATTCTAGAATTCCATTCCCATTTTGATGTAGTCAGTGCACATGCTGCCCTCTATTTTTTTTTTTAATATAGCCTTAGCCTGCAGTAATGCTTTTTAAACTATGGATCATGACCCATTAGTTGGTTTCAAAATCAATTTGGTGGATCAAGACCAAAATTATATTAAAAATGAAAAAATAAAAACAGAACAGTGCTAAAAAAAAATAGTACAGAATATAGTGTATCACAAAATAAGGAAAAGTATAATAAACATATTGCAAGAAATACATACAAAATATGTATGTTTTTAGGTATGTGCGTTATGATATAATGATATATATTTGTTGCTGTGATTTTGGCAAAGAGTTTGAAATACATTCCCTTAGCTTTACGTGTCGCGGAAAACGAATAAATGAATGCCTGGATGAATGAACAAATCAGAACTTTATCACTTGATTATGACAAAAGAAACATATTATTGGGTAAAATTTCTGTTTTAACTCCTTGATGACATCTAAGCATGACTACAGTAGTCATTGCATATTTTTCATTCAGTGGAATTTTATGGTATATCACACATCAGTTCTCCGAGTGCCAAGCAGAACCACATTGCAAAAGTATTTCTTCAATACTATTAAGATGACATTTTGGGGGGAGGGGGTGCCTGGGTGACTCAGTCAATTAAGCATCTGTCTTCGACTCAGGTGGTGATCCTGGAGTCCTGGGATCCAGCCTTATGTTGGGCTCCCTGCTTCAGGGGGCCTGCTTCTCCCTCTCCCTCTGCCCTTCCCGTACCAGCCCTTCGTGCTTGCTCCCTCATGCACTCTCTCTCTCTCTCTCACACACACAAATCAATAAATAAAACCCTAAAAAACAAAACAAAACAGAACAGGTGACATTTGGATATCATTAAATTGGTGAGTCATTAAGTTGTGTCAGAATCTTTAAGTTGCAAGTGAAGGATAAACAAGCTTAAACAATAAAGGAAATTTATTACCTTACATAATGAAAAGACCAATGGTATGGTATGCTTGAGGTATGGTCTGATCAGGTGGTAACTCTCCTAATACCTCTCTCTGTGTTACCTTCCTCTGCATGGGCTGAATTTTCAGGCTGATTTCCCTTTTGGTACTGACAGTTTTAAGGTACCCTTCTATATTCTATCCATCCCAGCCTCAGTATCTCAGAATTTCCCCAAAAAAGTCCCCAAACTGACACTGATTGGTACATCTCAGCTCACGTATTCAACCATTCAGCCAGTGTGACCAGTGTAGAGAGTGAAATTGAATGTACTCAATGCATTAGCCTAGGTCAGTGCTTCACTCCTACAGCTAGAGATATAAAGGTCAGTGCTTCATTCCTAAAGCTAGAGTTTATCAAAACCACAAGGAGGGGTTGCCTGGGTGGCTCACTCAGTTAAGCAGCTGCCTTCAGCTCAGCTCCCATCATGATCTCAGGGTCCTGGGATGGAACCCCACATAAGCAGGGAACCCGCTTCTCCCTCCCCTCCCCACTTGTGCGCGCTCTCACTCTCTCTCTCAAATAAATAAATAAGATCTTCAAAAAAACACAAGGAGTCAATGCGTCAAGGCCCTAATATACATGAAGCTAAACCTGACAGAATTGAAAGGAGAAATAGAGAATTCAGCAATAATTTTTGGAGGCTTCAATGATGGTCATCTAGGAAAACTAAGAAGAATGCCAACAACAACAACAAAATCTTGAACTATACTATAAAATAACTAGACCCAACACACACCTATGGACACTGGACAACAGTAGTGAATACACATTTTTCTCAAGTGCACATGGAAAGTTCTCCAAGATAAACCGTGTGCTAGGGCATAAAAAAGAAGCCTCAACACATTTAAAAGTGTTGAAATTATACCAAATATGTTCTCTAAACATGGAGTTAGACGAGAATGAAAAACAGAAGAAAATTTGGAAGATTCATTTATATGTGGATACTAAGTGGTACACACCCAAATAATCAGTGGTTCAAAGAAGAAATCTCAAGGAAAATTAGAAAATACTTTTAGATAGATAAAACTGAAACATAAAATATTAAAACATAGGGGATGCACCTAAAGCACTCCTTAAAGAGAAATATGCGCCTGTATGTTAATACTTATATTTTAAGAGAAGACTTGTATTAAAAAAGATAGCATAACTTTCCATCTTCAAAAAACCAAAAAAAAGTGAGGCACCTGGGTGGTCAGTCGGTTAAGTGTCTGCACACATGCACGGGCATATGTGCTCTCTCTCTAAAAATAAATAAATCTTTTTAAATGAATATAAGATAAAAATAGAAATAAAAAGTAAGATTTTATTTATTTATTTGACAGACACAGTGAGAGAGAGAACATAAGCTGGGAGTGGGAGTGGGAGAGGGAGAAGCAGGCTTTCTGCTGAGCAGGGAGCCCAATCTGGGGCTCAATTTCAGGACCCTGGGATGACCTGAGCCAAAGGCAGATGCTTAATGACAGAGCCACCCAGGCACCCATAAATAAATCTTCTAAAAAAAAGACAATCAGTGAAAACTGAACATGGACCAGTTATTATATGCTATTAAAGATTGTTGTGTTTATTTTAAAGTCCTAAAATAAGCCCTTATTTGCTAAACATAGATAATTAAGTATTCACAAATGAAATGATACGCTGCTTCAGATTTGCCCTACCCCCCAAAAGTGGAGGGAAATGCATCAAAATTTAAGAATGGAAAAAAGCTGGTAACCCTTGAAGCTGGCCGAAGAAGACTTGAAGACTCATATTATTTTCTCTCTTTTTGTGTATTTGTGAAGCTATCTAGCAAACAAAAATTAACTTTTTGGAAAAATCACATGAAAATACTGTATTCTATCTAAAATAGTAACTAACTTATTCATTCAACATACATACAAGAAGTGCCTGTTGTATGCGCCCTGCATCTTCTACCTCCTGGGGATACAGTAGTGAATAAAGCAGAAGCAATTCCTGCTCTCACAGATCTTAAAGTCAAATGGAGAAGACTGGCAAAGAATATATAATTTCACATGGTTAACATTCTGAAGAAAAATAAAGTGTGCAGTGGATTAAAGAATAATGTGGGGAGGCTATTCTAGATAGGAGAGTGAGGAAATTTCACTCTGAGGACCCAACTTTTTTTTTAAATTTTTTTATTTTGTAATTAACATATAATGTATTATTAGCCCCAGGGGTACAGGTCTGTGAATTGCCAGGTTTACACACTTTGCAGCACTCACCATAGCACATACCTTCCCCAATGTCCATAACCCAACCACCCTCTCCCTACGCCCCTCCCCCCAGCAATCCTCAGTGTGTTTTGTGAGATTAAGAGTCTCTTATGGTTTGTCTCCCTCCCGATCCCATCTTGTTTCATTTGTTCCTTTCCTACCTCCCGAAACCTCCCACGTTGCCTCTCAACCTCCTCATATCAGGGAGATCATATGATAATTGTCTTTCCCTGATTGACTTATTTCGCTAATCATAATACCCTCTGAGGACCCAACTTTTGAGAGGGCACTGAACTAAGTAAGACAGAGAGCCATAGGAAGATTTAGGGAAGCAGCATTCCAGGCAGAAGAAAGGTACAAATTCAGAATATGGGAAAGTCTAAAATGCTTTATATAAAACTCTAGAAAAATGTATACAAAACTATTCTCAGTGATTCTCTCAAGAATAATCTCTAAAGAGCACATTTTGTTTCTTAACTTTTTCTATTTGAGATTTATTCATTGGTGTGCCTGGTGGCTCAGTTAGTTATGCCTCTGCCTTCAGCTCAGGTCATGATCTCAGGGTCCTGTGATCCAGTCCCACATTGAACTCCCTGCTCAGCAGGGAGCCTGCTTCTCCCTCTCCTCCCTGCTCTTCCTCTCTCTCTATCTCAAATATATATAAAATATAAAATATATAAATATATAAATATAAAATAAAAAATAAAAAACTGGAAGAAAGCAAAGTAAACACAAGATAAATGGAAGGAAATAATAAAGATAAGCATAGATATTAATAAAATAGAGAGAAGAAAGATAGGGAAAAGCAACAAATCCAAAAATTGATACTTTGATAATAACCACAAATTTGACACATCTTTAGCTAGACAGGCCAAGATGAAAATAGAAAAGTCAAGCAACTAAAATCTGATATGAACAAGGGGACATAACTATCTATAGTAATTTTAAAAAGGATTCTAAAGGAACACTATAAATAACTGTATGCCTACCAATTAGATAATCTAAAAGAAATTAACAAATTTCTAGAACTATTGAAACTCAAGAAAATCTGGATAGAATTATAACTAGTAAAAAAGATTGAATTAGGAATTTGAACCGCCCCCTCACCTGCCCCCAACAAAAGACCAAGAAAGACACCAAGAGTGCTAATGCACTGAGAAAATGCCATGTGTTAAAAGAAAGAAAAGAAAAGGAAAAGAAAGCAAGGAGGAATCCATCTGCAAGCTAGGAAGAGAGGTCTCACCAGACATCCTGCTGGTACCTTGATCATGGACTTCTAGCCTCCAGACTGAGAAAATTTCTGTTTTTTAAGCCTCTCAGTCTGCCATATTTTGTTATGGAAGCTTTAGAAGGCTAACACAGGTCTTTCTCAGCACCCATAACAACTCCTTATACTTCCCTTATACTACTTTTTAAAAGTTAACTTCATATTTTTTTTTTTAAAGATTTTATTTATTTATTTGACAGAGAGATCACAAGTCGGCAGAGAGTCAGGCAGAGAGAGAGAGAGAGAGAAGCAGGCTCCCGCTGAGCAAAGAGCCCGATGCGGGGCTCGATCCCAGGACACTGGGATCATGACCTGAGCCGAAGGCAGCGGCTTAATCCACTGAGCCACCCAGGCGCCCCAGTTACTTCATATTTAAAAAATTATCTTAAAAAATTAGTTATTTGGGGGAGCCTGGGTGGCTCAGTGGGTTAAAGCGTCTGCCTTTGGTTCAGGTCATGATCCAGGGGTCCTGGGATCGAGCCCTGTATCAGGCTCTCTGCTCAGCTGGGAGCCTGTTTCCTCCTCTCTCTCTCTGCCTGCCTCTCTGCCTACTTGTGATCTCTGCCTGTCAAATAAATAAATAAAATCTTTAAAAAAAATTAGTTATTTGTAGATGTCTTCTCCCCCCTGCATGTTACTCTTTGTACTTAGTCACTTGCTTAGACTAAATCTGTGATTTCTATCTCCCATGCAATGTGGGGCCACCAGGATTTGTATTTAATTTTTATTCATTTTTTAAAAGTTTATTATTATTTTATTCATTCATTCATTCATTTTTTTCCCATCTATTTTTTAGTAATCTCTATACCTAACATGAGGCTCGAACTTATGACCCTGAGATCAAGAGTCACATGCTCTTCAAAATGAGCCAGGCACCCCTTTAATTTCTATTGTTTTTTTTTTAAGCTTGGTTTCCTAGGGGTCTCCTCTGTGTCTGTATTACTTAGTGTTCAGTCAAAGAAAGATTGTGATCGAACACCTTAAGCCAGTAAGACTTCCACTCTCAGGTGCCTGGGTGGCTCAGTGGGTTAAGCCTCTGCCTTCGGCTCAGGTCATGATCTCAGGGTCCTGGAATCGAGTCCCACATCAGGCTCTCTGCTGAGCAGAGAGCCTGCTTCCTCCTCTCTCTCTTTTTCTGCCTGCCTCTCTGCCTACTTGTGATTTCTCTCTCTCTCTCTGTGTCAAATAAATAAATAAATAATTTTTTTTTTTAAGATTTTATTTATTTATTTGACAGAGAGAAATCACAAGTAGATGGAGAGGCAGGCAGAGAGAAAGGAAGGGAAGCAGGCTCCCTGCTGAGCAGAGAGCCCGATATGGGACTCGATCCCAGGACCCTGAGATCATGACCTGAGCCGAAGGCAGCAGCCCAACCCACTGAGCCACCCAGGCGCCCAATAAATAAAAAATCTTTTTTTTTTTTTTAAAGATTTTATTTATTTAGTCAGAGAGAGAGCGAGAGTGAGCACAGGCAGACAGAGTGGCAGGCATAGTCAGAGGGAGAAGCAGGCTCCCCGCGGAGCAAGGAGCCCGATGTGGGACTCGATCCCAGGGCACCGGGATCATGACCTGAGCCGAAGGCAGCTGCTTAACCAACTGAGCCACCCAGGCATCCCACAAAAATCTTAAAAAAAAAAAAAAAACTTTCACTCTCTACTGGTGGGTCAGTGTGTGCACTGAGGAACTGAGGAGTACATGCAACGTTCAGACTGTTTCCATTTCTTGTCTGGCTTTTACATTGTTCTAAGTCCTCTTGAGCCATCTTGCTTCTCAATTTTGCATGTGCTGTTGGTTTCACAGGCTAGAATGTTTGCATGATTTAGGACTCCTTGGTTTTTGCCTTTGATACATACACTCACAGCATTTGGTCCACTCTGGATATGTGGAAATCTCATCAAGTCCCCTATGGCTATGTCAGCTCTGAGAAATTACTGTTAAATCCCTGCCTGCTCTGCAAATCCATCGTTTGCCCCAAACAGGCCCACAAAAGCAATGAAGCAGAGCCACCTGCCATCCATATTTGTTTGTTGCTGAGATCACCAATTTAATATATAAGGCTCTAAATCAATCAAGCCTTCTCTGGCCAAAGCAACAAGAGTGTTGTTGATTTTCATATCCTGCCTTAACCAAATTGAACCTCTGTGCCAGCTGAACTGATTGAGGGCATGACAGTAATCCCAGGCAGGAACAACATGCCTGTCCTCCAAAATTCAGTGGTTTTCATAAAGAAGGACTTCTCAGCTTGTAGTATGCCTTTATTATTATTTCTAGAGTATCAAGTTATTATTTTGAAAGGTTTATCCAGCTTTATACTTGCTTTTTGGAGAAAGGAAAGCATGTGTCAACCTTCTCACTCCATCATGCTGAAGTAAATCTTTTAATTTTCTCTCTCAAAATATCAAGAATTCCTTCCAGAGTCTGAGAAGTAATGTAGTTTCTAGTTTCCATAGTTAAATGATTCAGGATCTCAAGAGTTAACATTTTACTTTTTAGACCTCTAGAGAAGTCACAACCACCAAAATGACAAAGATACTTCTTAACTCATAGGGGACCAGGGTTTACTGCATTTTGTATATAGTATTACATTTTAAAAGACATTTTTGTGTATACTATAGCTCCTGTATTTTGGAGTTGTTTCAGTGTTACTTAATAACATATTTTTCTTTTAATTTCAGAGTTCAGTTAAGTTCCTTATGTCCTCCCCTGAAATTGCTTCCCTATCATGGGGGCAAATGAAAGTACAAGGCTCTACTAAAACCTATAAGGACTGCAAAGTGTGGCCAGGGGGAAGTCGGGCTTGGGATTGGAGAGAAACAGGAACTGAGGTAAGCTGTTAGTGTTTGATTAATACTGCATAAGGCTGACCAAGTAATTTTAAACGTCCTAAGCCATAATGACCAAGTGAAGAGTAACTATTCCTTTTATTCCTCTCTCTCTCTCAATATAATGCACATACCATTAAATCACTCTATTATTTTTTTTTCAAAGATTTTATTTATTTATTTATTTGAGAGAGGGTGAGTGAGCCAGAGAGCAAACAAGCACAAGCAGAGGAAGGGCCGGAGGGAGAGGGAGGAGCAGACTCTCCACTGAGCAGGTAGCCCCATGCAGGCTCCTTCTGAAGACTCTAGGATCATGACCTGAGCTGAAGGCAGGCATTTAACTGAGCCACTCAAGTGCCCCTAGCTCACCTTTTTAAAGTATGCAATTCAATGGACTTTTTATTGGCATAAACTTGTGCAGTAGTTACCAGTGCTAATTCCAGAATACACTTACCACCTCAAAAGGAAAACTCATAACCATAAGCAGCTACTCGCCATTCTTCCCTTTCTTCTCTCCCCACAACTCCTGCAACTACTAATCTACTTTTCTTTTTTTTAAGATTTTTTTTTTTTAAAGATTTTATTTATTTGACACAGAGAGGGAAATCACAAGCAGGCAGAGAGGCAGGCAGAGAGAGAGAGAGAGGGGAGGAAGCAGGCTCCCTGCAGAGCAGAGAGCCCGACGCAGGGCTTGATCCCAGGACCCTGGGATCATGACCTGAGCCGAAGGCAGAGGCTTTAACCCACTGAGCCACCCAGGTGCCCCTAAGATTTTATTTTTTAAAGTAACCTCTACATCCAATGTGAGGCTCAGACTGAAAACCCGAGATCAAGAGTTGCATGCTCTTCCAACTGAGCCAGCCAGGGTCCCCTAATCTATTTTCTGTTGCTATAGATATGCTTGTTCTAGACTTTTATTATGAATAGAATCATTCAGTTCTCTTAGGTATATACCTAGGGTTGGAAATGCTGGTCATATGACAAGTCTAGATTTAATCTTTTGAGGAACTGCCAAGTTTTTTTCCAAAGCAAATGCACTGTTTTACATTTTAGATTGTAGGAATTATGAAGGTTCCAATTTTTCTAAGTCTCTCCTCACTGACACTTGGTGTTGTTTGTTTTGTTTTTATTATATATCATCTTGGTGGTTGTGAAATGTTATCTCATTGTGGTTTGAACTTGCATTTCCCTTATATTATGCTTCGTCCAGGATTCTCATTGTGCCATGCCCAAGGTAGAGGTTGGGTGAAAGAAGAGAGCCCCTAGCTCTTGACCACATTCACTTAGGACTTGTTCTCAGCCACAGACAGCTGGGGGCAGGATGAAAAACGCTTAAGTCCTGTTTTTCCCAGGAACAAAGCCTTCCAGCTGGTAGCTGAGTGGGGAAACAATTCTGTGTTCTTGGCCATAGCAGTCTGGATGGAGTGTCCACCTCACTAAGCTAGGAGCAGGGTTGCAGGGTGGGTGAGGGTGGGGTGTCAGGCTGCAGTCTTTCTGAAAAACCACAAATACTCACCTTTCCTACCAAATATTTATAAATTGTCCCAAAGAGATGTTTCTTCATTTGCTGTTTGTTTCTAGGATAAAATTTTTTAATTTTTTATTTTTTGATTGGGGTGGGTGTAAAATCTGTTTTTTGTGGTTTTTTTTTTTTTTTAGTTTTTCTTTGTTTCTTTTAACAATTTTCATTTTGGAGCAGGTCATGGAGCTCTTCGTGCTGTAATGATAGAAGTTGTTCCTTCAGTTTTGAAAGATAATTTTGCTTGATATATAATTCTTGATTAAAATTCTTGTTCTTGGGGTGCCTGGGTGGCTCAGTGGGTTAAGCCTCTACCTTCGGTTCAGGCCATGATCCCAGGGTCCTGGGGCTCAGCGGGGAGCCTGCTTCCCACCCCCCTCTCTCTGCCTGCCTCTCTGCCTACTTGTGATCTCTGTCTGTCAAATAAATAAATAAAATCTTTAAAAAAAATAAAATAGAATTCTTTTTCTTTTAGCACTTTGAATATGTCATCCCACTTTTTGGGTTTCATTGGTTACTAATGAGAAACAACTATTAAAGTTTCCTTGACTTGACAAGTCATTTCTCTCTTGCTGCTTTCAAAATTCTTTGTCTTTTGCTTTTGACAATTTCACTGTGATGTGTCTACACATGAATCACTTTGAATTTATCCTACTTGGAATATGTTGAACTTTGTGGATGTGTACATTGCTTTTCATCAGATTTGGGGAATTTTCAGTCATTCTTCAAATATCCTTTCTGCCCTTCTGTCTCTCTTCTTCTGTAATACCCATTATGAGTATATTGTATGTTAAATGATAGTCCCTCAGGTGCCTGAGGCTTTGTTCATTTTCTTCTCTTTCCCTTTTTTCTCAAATTGCTAGTCTCAGTTGATGTATTTTTCAGTTTTGCTGATTCTTACCTACTAATGAGCCTTTTTAGTGAAATTGTCACTTGGTTACTGTACTTTTCAACTCCAGCATTTCTATTTTATCCTTTAAAAAATAATTTCTAACTATTGATAGTCTCTATTTTTTAAGATATTGTCCTCATACTTTCCGTTAGTTCTTTGAATATGGTTTCCTAGAATAATGATTAGACAGAGGTTTCTTTATATGCCTGAAACCAGTAGGTGTTCCCAGTGTTTGCCAAGGGACTCTGTATGCAATTTGAGCCATGTAGTCAACACTCAGCCGGGCTGTTTAAAATTCTGCCTATTTCTTGCTTATGTATGTATGTAGGTCAGCCAGAGCAGTGACCTTAGGGCCTTGTCATGTTATTCTTGAGCATGAGCACAATCATGGACATATATTTCAATACCAGGGTTTATATCAGAGCTTTTCAAAGCCCTCTGTGGATATCTTATTTCCCAATTTTCCCTTTTGAGTTTTTTGGTTAACCTCTTGTTTGCCCTGTTGTCTAATGTATCAAGCAACTTCATTTTTAAAAATTTGTCTCTGGGGCTGCCTGGGTGCCTCAGTGGGTTAAGCCTCTGCCTTCAGCTCAGGTCATGATCTCAGGGTCCTGGGATCAAGTGCCACATCGGGCTCTCTGCTAGGCAGGGAGCCTACTTTCTCCTCTCTCTCTCTTTCTCTCTCTGCTTGCCTCTCTGCCTACTTGTGATCTCTCTCTGACAAATAAATAAAATCTTTAAAAAAAAATTTGTCTCTAATAGTTTGGAACAAACTTCTTTGGAGGTGGCGGTGGGGGAAGAGATTTACAGGGCAAACTCCAAGTCAGATCAAATAAAGACAGCCTACAAGTTGGGCTGTCCAGAGAACCATCAGACTGGTCAAATAATGACAGTTTTCTGGGAATGGAGGTTTGAGAAAGTTTTGATCTATTACTCCATGTTGTGTGACTTCCAGACAGGTAGTTTTCACTGTGACTGTGGTTGTTGCTTTTCAAGGCTACTACAGAACTGGGGATGGAGTAGATTGGAATAGGGCAAGTTAAAATTAGGCAAAGCTCACTTTTCAGTGATTTTTTTTTTTCATCAACGCACCCCGAATTCCTGGAAACCTTTGTTAACTTCCGCACAACAGAGTACGTTTATTTTTATACTTCTTCCATTATTCTCATTGCTTTTATGAAAAATAGGATTTTCAGAGGTTCTTCACAACATTTTCTCTGATATCACTCAGAAATTACTGTTTCAGGGGTACCTGGCCTCAGTTGGTTAAGGGTCTGCCATTTGCTCAGGTCATGATCCTGGGTTCCTGGAATCAAGCCCCAAATTAGGTTCTCTGCTCAGCAGGGAGCCTGATTCTTCCTTTCCCTCTGCCTGCCACTGCCCCTGCTTGTTCTCTCTCTCTCTCTCTCTCTCTCTCTTTCTCTCAAATAAATAAATAAATAAATAAAACCTTAGAAAGAGGGAAAGGAAGGAAGGAAGGAAAGAAGGAAGGACGGACGAATAAAACTGTTTTGGATTCATACTTACACAGTGATGTGCTGGTCATGGCTTTCACTGGCTTGTGAGAATTGATTGTTAAATTTTCAGGAATTCTGTAAGCCAGTTTTTAGATGGAGCCATTATTAAAAACTAGATTATATATTTACTCAGGTGAATCATTTAAGACCTATGTAATATATTTAAAATTCATTATTCCTAATTATTTTACTATATTCTGTGCTTTTGAAATTATTTATATCCACTGTTACCTGTATGGTGAAAATAGTATATATGTGCCTCTGTACATCTCTTATTAACTCTGCATTCAGTGATGTCACATTGGTATCTTAAATATCGTGGCAATGTTTACACCACAGAAACTGGAAAACACTACATATTAGGGGTTCTTTTTTTTTTTTTTTTTTGTCTTTGTAACTTAATGGCTTTGAAAATTTTATTATTAAACATAATAAGTTTAATTCATTGCAAATTGTGAAGAATAATAGACCTGCGTACTCATATTCAAGTTTTAAGAATAAAATCTTAGAAATTTGATTTCTTTCTCTCCACCCTTATCAGTGTCCTGAATTTCCTTTATACTTTTCAAATACCTATCTGTAGCCACAACCAATATTTTGCATTGTTCTTCATATTCACACTTTTATATTAATGGTATCACCTCTTGTCCACTTTTTTTGTATTGAGATGTTATTCTACTTTTCTCTATTCTTTTGTAAGCTGTGCTTTTTATTTCTATTTTCTCAGTAGTTATCTTTTTTTTTTTTTAAAGATTTTATTTATTTATTTGACAGAGAGAGATCACAAATAGGCAGAGAGGCAGGCAGAGAGAGAGGAGGAAGCAGACTCCCTGCTGAGCAGAGAGCCCAATGCGGGACTCGATCCCAAGACCCTGAGATCATGACCCGAGCTGAAGGCAGCGGCCCAACCCACTGAGCCACCCAGGCGCCCTCTCAGTAGTTATCTTTAAAATCGTGATATGTTAGGTTGAACCACATGAAATTAACAATATTTTCTAGAAAAAGAGTTGAATTTAGGAATTGCGTGTAGTTCATCCTAATAACACCTTAAGGTCTAAAATTAATTTTTATCTTTACTTTAGTACACTTTCCTCTAATCACTTCCTTTCCATCTTACACATTATTGTTATCCAATAATTTAGTTCCTTTAAAAGTAGAAATTTTATTTTCTTATTTAATTAAGATACTTTGTTTTTTAATCATTACAATCAATGTTTGCTTATATTTATCCACATGTATACCAGTTTCCTTGCTTATCACCCCTTCTTTCAATTTGGATCAATTGTAAATTGATTTCTTTCTTTCTTTTCTTTCTTTTTTTTAAATTGCTATCCTTGCAAATTCCTTTGGTGAGGATCTTTTGATAAACTCTCTCCATTTTTGTTTGTCTGAAAAGGTTCTCATTTATTAATTCTAATTTTTCTGGGTGTTCTAGGTTGACAATAATTTTTTATCTGTGACAATAATTTTTTATCATAGACCCGAATGGTCTATGTCCTTTTTGACATTTGTCCTGTCAAAGACTTATATTTGTTTCTTCATGGCATCCTACATTACTTTCAATCTGGGACAACTATTAGTTAATTTCCTGACTGGGAGCTTCCCAGATCATGCTGATTAGCGTACATTTGAACCCCAAAGTAATGTGTAGGCAAGTTTGTGATTATAAATTCTCAGGGGACACATTTTCCCCCAACACAGAGCCCCAGCTGGCTGAGACAGAGAGCTTTCTTTGTCCTTTTCCTGGATTTTTTGGGCCACTTCTTTTATTTATTTATTTATTTATTTGACTGAGATCACACATAGGCAGAGAGGCAGGCAGAGAGAGAAAGAGAGAGGAGGAAGCAGAGTCCCCAGTGAGCAAAGAGCCCGATGTGAGGCTCGGTCCCAGGACCCTGGAATCATGACCTGAGCCGAAGGCAGAGGCTTTAACCCATTGAGCCACCCAGGCGCCCCAGCCAATTCTTTTATTGAAGATGGGTTTAAGAAGGGCACGCTGCCCATTTGGGAGGGGTGTCACATTTCCAGTGTCCCGCCTTGCTTAAGGCTTACCTCCTAGTCTCAGAGTGTCTCTTAAATTAATAAGTCAGGAAACGACAGATGTTGGCAAGGATGAGGAGAAAGGGGAACTTTCCTAAACTGTTAGGGGAATGCAAGCTGGTGCAGCCACAACCTATGGAGGTTCCTCAAAAAGTTAAAAATAGAGCTACCCTATAATCCAGCAATTGCACTACTGAGTATTTACCCCCAAAGATACAAATGTCGTGATCCTAAGGGGCACCTGCACCCCCATGTTTATAGCAGTGATGTCCCCAATACCCAAACTATGGAAAGAGTCCAGATGTCCATCAAGAGATGAATGAGTAAAGGATGTGGTATACACACACACACACCCATATATATATAAATAATATTCCATTGTGGTGTGTGTGTGTGTGTGTGTGTGTGTGTAATGGAATATTACACAACCATCAAAAAATATTAAATCTTGCCATTTGCAACAATGTGGATGGAACTAGAGGGTATCATGCTGAGTGAAATAAGTTAGTTGGAGAAAGACAATTATCATATGATCTCCCTGATATACAGAATTTAAGAAACAAGGCAGAGAGGATCATAGGGGAAGAGAGTTAAAAATGAAACAAGATGAAACCAGAGAGGGAGACAAACCATAAGAGACTCCATACCTCAGGAAACAAACTGAGGGTTGCTGGAGTGGAGGGGGAGTGGGAGGACAGGGGTGGCTGGGTGTTGAACACTGGAGAGGGTATGTGTTGTGGTGAGCACTGGGTTTTGTGTAAGACTGATGAGTCACAGACCAGTACCCCTGAAACAAACCTCTGTACACAAATGAAAAAATAGTTGAATATTGAAAACCTTAGCATATGAATAGTTTACTATAACTCCAAATGTATATAATTTGTAAACAAAATTATTTTATACTTCTAGAGTATCACATTCTATAGGACAGACACTTCCAATGATAAAATTTCTCATTAAAAATTAAAAAAAAAAAGACTGTAAGAATGGCAAGTGCTGTTACTTCAATATCAGTTGATCATTCTGATTTTCAACTGTCTCTTCACTTTGGCCTCTGGGAATTTCCCTTTCCTTTGCAAGCTCAGCTAAGCATTTCAAGGGATGCTTATTTTTATCCAGCATTTGCAGGCATTTTGTTTAAAGAAATTTTCCTCAAGTGTAATAGTTTATCACATTATAAACAATCACACCTACATAAATCTGCATAGTAAACAGTCATACCTACATAACTGGGCTCCACAGAAGAAGAGAATTTCAGCACATGCTCTCTGTTCATGCCTTGGTTTTGAACCACATGCTCTCATCATTTCCATCCAAACATCTAGTTGCTTGTTAGCTACTAACCTTGATCTTAAAGGAATATACTGGATGGTTAAAAGGATTGAGATATAGGAGGGGTAGAATGAGAAGGCTGAGGAATAAGAAGACATAAGGCTTTTGAACCAAATGACTCCACTGTATTATTTTATAGAGTGAAGCCAGAGTGTAAGACGTAGGCAGTAGGATGGTTCACAGATGTCTGCAGTGTTGAGTTTATACCTTATTCAGTGGACAAGGCATAGTCACTTGAGATTTATGCAGGAGACTGATATGTCTGACAAAGATTATCCAGATTATGGCTATCAGATATATTGGAGCACTAATTTATGAGTGTGCCACATTGAAGGGATTTTTTTCCTCCTCAGAAATGGATTTAACACTATATAGTGTACTTTTCCCAAATAAGACTGTATTGATTAATATTACTATTAAACCTCATCCTTTATTTAAGGAAAATTAAGGACAGAGAAGTTATATAACTTGCATAGACACAGAGCTAAAAAAAAAATGTGAAATCAAATAGCAAACCCAGGTCACATTCTAACTTTATTTCCCATTCCTTCCTACTATATCATGATTCTTCTTATAAACTTTAAGCTTAAAAACTATAAAACTGAAACTATAAAAAACTGTAAAACTAAAAAACCCTATAAAACTGAGGAGGTACCATTGATGATAATAGGAAGATAGGAAAGGGTTGCCATAAATTTAATTTTGATCTTTAAAGTTTTATTTGTCAGGGTGCCTTGATGGCTCAGTCGTTGGGCGTCTGCCTCGGCTCCAGTCATGATTCCAGGGTCCTGGGATTGAGCCCTGTATCAGGCTTCCTGCTTTGTGGGAAGCCGGCTTCTCCCACTCCCCTTCCGCCTTCTTGTGTTCCCTCTCTTTCTGTCAAATAATAAATAAAATCTTAAAAAAATAATAAAGTTTTATTTGTCAGTAGGATAAGCAAGAGGAGGTAGTCTAGAAGACTAGATGTTCTAGTTGGGATAAGAGCTGGGAGAGAGAGAGGAAAAACCGAGGTGTTGATCTATAGCTCACCTAGATAGGGGCAGACTGACATGGACTCAAAGGCCATGGAGTCTTCATTGACATAATGGAGACAGCCTACTTCACAGGGCTGATCTAAGGATTAAAGTACTGTGCTAGATGGGATATAGGCAATAGATGGAGCTGTTATTTTTAAGTCAGTAGTAGTGTGGGTGGAAATGAGACTTTGAAAACTATTAAGAAGGTGAAATTGACAGGATAAGGCGATTTGTTAGATTTAGCAGGCGAGGGAGAATTCTAGCATGGATAACTGGGTACATGGTGGTGCTGTTCATTGAGATTGGGTATATCAGAGCAGGAATAAATGTGTTTATGTTTAGAGCAAAGGCTGAGTAGAGAAAATGGTGTATGTTGAACCTGAATTTATATTAGGGCTTCTAGATAGAGATATGTAGTAGACATTTAGGTTCTTAAGTCCTGGCACTGTCACATTTTAGCTGGGTAACCTTAAACAAGTTATTTAGCCTTTCTGTGCCTCAGTTTAATTGTCTATAGAAGGAGAATAATAATGTCTGTTTTTCATAGGTTGATGTAAGAGCATGGCATGGGCTGGGAAGAATAAATTTTTTAAATGTATGCAACTTACCTTCATGCAAATTCATTCTTTTCTCTCAGTCAGTATTTCTCAGTGTCATTCATGAATCTCTTGCATCACAATCACCTAGAGTGCTTGTTTAAAATGCATGTTCTTTATCTCCCTCATTCTCCCAACCTACTCAATCAGAATCTCTTGGGGGTGGGACCTGGAAAATAATATACTTCAGGGGGTTGCTTTGAATATTAAATATGTTCATCTTTGTAAAGCTTCTACCACAGTGCCTGTTACATAGTAGATACTTCATTTTTTATAATGATACACCTCCAAAATTTCCTTTCAATCCACATCTCCTATATTTTATAACACACCTGAAGACCTAGTCATTCCATACCAAATACTTACTCCCTTACAAACTTACCATGATCTTTCATTCCTTTGTACTTTTGCTAAAACCATTTCATTTACTTGAAATTACCTGCTTCCCTTTATACCTGATGAAGTCTTACATGTCCTTCAATTCTTAGCCTTTGTATTATCTCCTCTCTGAAGCACTTCCTGATAATCCTTGTGAGAACAAGCTGCTCTCTTGTTATTTCTGTAATACTTTGTGCCTCTACGATAGCACTTTGTATGGTCCATCTGTATTTTATTATTTTTTTAAGATTTTATTTATTTATTTGACAGAGATCACAAGTAGGCATAAAGGCAGGCAGAGAGGGGGGCGGGGGGGAAGCAGACTCCCTGCGAAGCCAGATGCGGGGCTCGATCCTAGGACCCTGAGATCTTGACCTGAGCCAAAGGCAGAGGCTTCTCTGAGGAATCACATTATAATTCCTTTTTTTTTTTTTCAAGATTTTATTTATTTATTTATTTGAGAGAGAGAGAGAGAGAGAGAGAGAGTGAACTCAAGCAGAGGGAAGGAAAGAGAAGAGGGGCATGGGGGGAGGAAGAGTGGAAAGGAGAAGGACAAGTAGACTCAGTGCTGAGCAAGGAGCCCTGCGTGGGGCTCAAGCCCCCATCCCTGAAATCACCTGAGCCAAAACCAAGAGTTGGATGTTTAACCGAGTGAGCCATCCAAGTCCCCATGTTGTGATTCCTTTTTAATTAGTTTAAAAGGGGAAGATTTGTCTAGGTGGTATGGTCAGTTGAGGGTCCAGCTCTTGGTTTTGACTGGGGTCATGATCTTGGGGTTGTGAAAGTGAGCCCTACTTCGAGCTCCAGGCTCGGTGCAGAGTCTGCATGGGATTCTTTCTTCCTCTCCCTGCCCTTCCTACTTGTGCTCTCTCTCTCTTTAAAATAAAAAATATTTAAAAATATAGGGGCGCCTGGGTGGCTCAGTGGGTTAAAGCCTCTGCCTTCGGCTCAGGTCATGATCTCAGGGTCCTGGGATCGAGCCCCGCCTTGGGCTCTCTGCTCAGCGAGGAGCCTGCTTCCCTCTTTCTCTCTCTCTCTCTGCCTGCCTCTCTGCCTACTTGTGATCTCTGTCTGTGAAATAAATGAATAAAATCTTTGAAAAAAATATAAAATATATATATATATATATATATATAGCAGATTTTACCATGATTACATAATGGAAATACCAAGAAAATGTATTGTCTTCAACTAGTGTCCTTAAAATAAAAATACTAAATACTATTGTTAAATAATAATAAATACTACTACCTCCTCCCAGAACTCTACCAGTCATGAAACAACTATTATGTATGTAGTCAAATACAGCTTTTCCAGGATCACACAACTAATCATTTTTGGAACTAGGATTTGAACCTGAGTCCTACTGTAAAGCCTATACTTTTCTACTATCTCATACTGTCTTTGCTCATTTCTATTCTGAAGTAATAATTGTCTTACAGGAGAAGACTTTACTATGTGTAAACATACATGGGTCATTCATGTATATATTCTTTTGTTAGGGTGAAAGGAGTCAAGAAGGAAAATACAACAACTTTAAAATGAAAAGAAAGCCAAACTGGGGTGCCTGGATGGCTCAGTTT
The DNA here is from genome assembly GCF_009829155.1 of Mustela erminea. Taxonomy (NCBI): domain Eukaryota; kingdom Metazoa; phylum Chordata; class Mammalia; order Carnivora; family Mustelidae; genus Mustela; species Mustela erminea. The sequence goes on along the minus strand of NC_045622.1, from coordinate 52,329,087 downwards.
TTATGCATCCCACTCTTGGTTTCAGCTCAAGTCAGGATCTCAGGGTTCTGAGTTTGAGTCTCAAGTCAGGCTCTGCACTCAGTGTGGAGTCCACTTGTCTCTCTCCCTCCCCCTCTGCCCCTTCCCCGCTTTTTCTCCAATAAATAAATAAATAAATAAATAAATAGGGGAAAAAAAAAAAAAAAGGGGGTCGGGGGAGAAAGCCAAACCACCCAAGGGCAACTAAAGGAAATGTGGAAACTTTACTCCAACTTCTAATTTTGAAAACTGTATGACCTATACAATGCCTATATGAATAGCACAGTAAATTCCCCTACACCCTTTTTTAAAAAAGATTTTATCCATTTATTTGTCAGAGAGAGAGAGCAAGCATAAGCAGGGGTAGGGGCAGAGGGAGAAGCAGGCTCCCTGCCAAGCTGGGAGCCTGATTCAGGACTCAGTCCCAGCACAACCCAAGCCGAAGGCAGATGCTTTCTGAGCTACCCAGGTATCTCTCCCCTATACCCTTAATCTAATTATTTCAAGTATAACAGTTACTTTATTTTCTTCTCTAAACACACACACACACACACTTCCCCCGACCCCTGAATCATTTGAGTGTAAATGTTAGATATCATATTTCAGCATTTCTTTCCCAAGAACATGAACATTCTCCTACATAACTACAATATCATTATCATAAATAAGATTATCTTTGGTACAATAACATTATCTAGTATATAGCCTAACTTCAAATTTCCCTGAAGTCCCCAAAATGTCCTCTATAACTTTTGTTGGTTTTGTGGTTTTACTTTTATATATAATACAGGCAATAGGTAGAAAATAGAACATAGTTCTCAGAAGGTTGTAGAATTGACGACACCAGAGGGTCTGGTGCTCAGGGTAATGCTACCTAAGGAAAGACAGCTGAGCTGAGCTATTCCTAACCCTTTTACCACTTGGATTTGTTTGCTTTTGCTTTTGTTTTCCCATTCACCCTGTAAACCTCGTTGACAACAGAAGGCCTATGCTGAGCTGCTTCTAGGTTGAAACTCTTCTCCTTTTTTTAAATTTTGAAAATTTTCAAACCTGCATAAAAAATAAGCACTTGTATTCCATCAACCTGCATTCACCAGTTGTTAACATTCTGCCATATTTACTTTGTCTTTCTCTGGCATACACCCTACCCCACTCCCTCTCCCTTTTTCAATGACATTTTTGCTGAATCATTTGAAAGTAAGTTACATTGTGACACTTGATACTTATATGAATCCTAAACACTGCAGCCTGTATCTACTAAAACAAAGCCTTCCGCCAGACAAAATCATAAAATTATACTCAAGGAACTCAGTTGCTCCCCATTTTTTCTTCTTTTATCACATGGGTATTTTTGAAATGTCTAGGCCAGTTGTTTTGTAGAACAGTCTACAATTTAGATTTGTCCGATTTTTTCCTACCATGATTATAGATGCAAGTTAATCATTTTTGGCATGAATGCTTCCCAGGTTGTCGTGTCTTCAGTGTATCATATCTGGGGGCAATGTAAAGTCAGTTTGTCCAGTTACTGATGAAGTTATGTTTGATCATGTGGGTTAGATGGTGGTAAAGGTACATTTTTCCATTTGTAATCAGTTAGTACTCTGTAGAGTAATAATTTGAAACTTTATAATATCTTGTTCCCCAGCAACCTTTTCAGCCAGTGGTTTTAGCATTGACCACTGATTTTTGCCTGACTTTACTAAATTAATGGTTACAAAATGATGGTGTTTCTGTCATTCCTTCACATTTATTAGCTGGATTCTGATGTAAGGAAGAGCTTTCCTTTGGCCACTCTTTTAGTATTACTATGGGCTCATACTATCTTTTAAAATTTAATATATGCTATGTTCTGAATGTATGTGCCTTCCCCAAATCCATTTGTTGAAGTCGTAACACCTAAAGATGATGGTTTCAGAAGGTGGGGACTTTGAATGCTTAAGTCATGAAGGTGTAGCCCTCATGAATGGGATTAGTACCTTAGAAAAGAGGCTGCAGAAAGATCCCTTCCGCCACATGAGAACAGAAAAGGCACCGGCTCTGAACCAGGAGGAGGGACTTCACCAAAACTCAATCCATAATCATGGATTTCTAGCCTCCAGAACTGTGAGAAATAAATTCCTATTGTTTATAAACTACCCAATTTGTGGCCATTTGTTACAGCCACTTAAGCAGAATAAGATAATGTTTTAATCCACTGCGATTAGTAATATATTTGAGGTTAAAATTGTTCCACACTTGGCCAGTGTTCTTCTTTTTTTATTTTTCAAGATTTTATTTATTTATTTGACACAAAGAGCGAGAGAGTACAAGCGGAGTGGGAGAGGGAAAGGGAGAAGCAGACTCCCCGCTGAGCAGGGAGCCTGATGTAGGGCTCGATCCCAGGACCCTGGGATCATGACCCGAGCTGAAGGCAGACGCTCAACCATCTGAGCCACTGAGGCTCCCTAGGCCAGTGTTCTTTTGATATGTTCCCATCAGTTTTTTACCACTGCCTTGTTTTCTGGGATAGTAAGATATATTATCCCTAGATTCAGCCATTTTTTCAAGGAGCCCTGGTTCCTTTTAGTGAAGAATGGCATCTAGAAATCAAGAGCTGGATATTAGGTGTGCCCATTGTTACTGAGACGTCACTCCATCTATACCCTTTCAGTTTACAGAGCCGTGTGTGTGTGTGTGTGTGTGTGTGTGTGTGTGTGTGTAAAAATGAGTTCATAATGATACCTCCAGTTTAATCCAGCACCTCAAGATTCTTTTATTCCCCCATTCCATATCTGTGCCTTTCTTCTTCCACAGAGAACCCGAGTTCCAAAATCTATCAATATAATTACTTATTTGGTGTGTTCTACTATACACACAAAACAGTTTTGAAATCACTATACCAATACCACTACCAACATCAAGATCACAAAATAAAATTCAAAATCATTATTTTTTTAAAGATTTTACTTATTTATTTGACAGAGATCACATGTAGGCAGAGGCAGGCAGAGAGAGAAAAAGGGAAGCAGGCTCCCCGCTGAGCAGAGAGCCCGATGCGGGGCTCCATCCCAGAACCCTGGGATCATGCCCCGAGCAGAAGGCAGAGGCTTTAACCCACTAGAGCCACCCAGGTGCCCCCAAATTCAAGATCTTTATAGGTGTTTTCGTACTTGGAACACATCCCATTTAGGCGTACAGTCAGAACACTTAAAAAGTTAACTTCATTTATTTTTTCTTTTTGTTGTATCATCGGTTTGATATAATTGAGGTCATTTGATTCTGTTGGCATGCTGTCTTAAGTGTCCCCCTACTTCCTGTCTTTTTTGATTTAATTTTTTTGAATATATAAAATATGTATATGGTTCAGAAGTCAAAACAATTTAGCAAGGTACACTTAGGAAAGTCTTACTCCTTTTCCTGTTTCTTTTTTTCTTTTTTTTTTTTTTTTAAAGATTTTATTCATTTTTTCAGAGACAGAGGGAGAGAGCGCGAGCGAGCACAGGCAGACAGAGAGGCAGGCAGAGGCAGAGGGAGAAGCAGGCTCCCTGCCGAGCAAGGAGCCCGATGTGGGACTCGATCCCAGGACCCTGGGATCATGACCTGAGCCGAAGGCAGCTGCTTAACCAACTGAGCCACCCAGGCGTCCCCCTTTTCCTGTTTCTACTATCCCATACCTACTTCATTCCAATAGGTCAGTGACTATCTTTATTAGTTTATGGTTTATCTGTTCTGTATTTAAAAAAAAAATAAGCAAATACACATCCAGATACATACATACATTATTCTGCTCATATTCCACTGAAGTGTATATTGGTGATAGCATATCACATTGCCATAGCTAATTGCAAGGGAGAACAGAAAATAGAGTCTCTAGCTGGGGGGCCATATGAGCCAGAGTAGAGGCAGAATGGAATTTGAAAGAACAACTAGCAGTCTGCCACTTGCCACGAGGAGATGTGAGGGCAAGTCTGCCAACGAGTTTTTGGAAAATATTTCCACTCTTCTAAACTAATAAAGAGGCATATTACTAGATCGCATATCTGTTTTTAATATTTCAGCCATTTTACTTGTATAAAATCTGTTGTCTTTGCAGTTCTATATATTTGATACTGTGCATTTTAAAATTTTATTTTGAGAAGGGGCCATAGGCCTTGCCAGATTGCCAGTGTGGCCTCTGTCACCAGAACTAAAAACAAAACACAAAACGCAAATATGCCTCTGCGCTGGCAGAGACAGGAAGATCGTTTAGGAGGCTCTTAATTCAGGCAAACGATAATGAGAATGTGAGGCAGTGTCCATGGGGGACAGATACCAGAGATCCTTTAACCTTCACTCACAGAATCTGCTTTTATCAGCAACACAGACAGATAACAGCATTGCCACTAACCGCTTATTTCAGCAGAAGGAAATGCTTCCTTGAAAGTGTAATTCAGGAATGTTTTCTCTTCAAATTTAACATAAAATAGGAGGAGATGTCCCAGCCATCTAAGATGCCACTTTGTTGTTTAGCAGGTATAATGAATGTTATTATTAGCTGGACATTTTCCCACAATTAATAGTCTTCCCTCAAGAAAAAACAGTGAGCTTTTACAACCTCACACGGTGTGACAGAAAGCCTCTTAAAGAAGAGGAACAGAACCAGACACTTACGCAGGGAAGAGAGACTTAGTGGTTTGCCCCAAGGGACTGGAAGAAGCGGAGGATGAGCTGGTGACAGGTGGAGGACACCTCAATAACAGCCTGATGCTCCAATCACAGGCTCTGCATGAGGCTGTGAGTAATCACCCGGCAGTGCCTGGATCCACAGGCTGTTGCAGACTTCTCTTTCACTGCTCTGTATGTGACACTGTGGGCCTGCAGTCTAGCACGCAGCAGCCAGATTTGTCACTTGAGTTCCATTGATCTAGCGTCTCTGATGGGCTGCGGCTGTCTTCAGTCTCTGAATCTCCCAAGGATTATGGTTTTGCACTCTTTCTGACCTTTCGCTTGATTTTGAGCAGTGTCTTGTTTCCTTATACTAGAATGTGAGCTCTTATTGTCTGGCAATCATGACGCTCCTCAAAGAAGATGGAATTCTTTGTTAGATGAAGCAATCTTTTGATATTTCAGTTAAGTGCATTTACTTAAGGAAGGTGAAGCTCTCCAATCCTGATTTGTAATTCTATTAAATATTTACCTTGGTCATAGCCCCAGAAAAATATTTTAAGTTCTGTATGGCATCACTGCAGCTCAGGGTGATTCTAGGATTGATCACAGACCCACTGAACTAAAAAGGCATCTAATCTAATCTTCTTACATTCCTTTAAGAACCAATCATTGTAATCATGTGAAAAAACACCCCCTTTATTTTGCCTTTTAAACATTTATGAATCGAAATAACTTTCCAGAAAAAGGATCTGCCCTCCCCCATTCTCCTCTGATCTTCTTGAAGAACAGTAAAGCTGGAGCCAGAGGTACTGTTCAGAGCCACCTGGGCACTAGCTCTGCATTGTCTTCCAAAAGGAGGAACATACCCCTAACTGCTGATCAGTTTGGTTCACTCTTTGACACGCGGGTGTTCCAACTTAGAACACTCTTTGATAGTCCTGTAAACGTAGGCTCATACAGTGTGAAGTGTCAGTTCCTTAAGAAGATGCTAATGACGTTAAGTCTGAATATGAAAGTGTATTAGTGAGAGAGACTGGCTTTTTGTTCTCAGCTCTGGAACATTCACTGACTGGGTGAAAAATGTTGGCAGCACTTGCCCATTCCATAAGGAATCAAGAGCCATGGAGAAAGCCAGTAAAGATATGCTGCATTTGCTCATGCTTGGTGTAGCCACCTGGCTCTTTTAAGTTTTGTTTCCTTGGCTAACCAAATGAGGCAGCAGGAGTATGTATTTTGCCTGTATGTGGTCTCTTCTGGCTAATCTATATCCTGCCCATACTATATACTTTAAAAAATGTATTTATTTTGAAATAATTTCAGACTTACAGAAAAGTTATAAGAATAGTGAAAAGAGTTCTCATTTTTACCCAGATCAAAATGTTAACATATTATCATATTTTTTTATCATTCTATCAATAGATATTTTTTCTGAACTATTATAGGTCTTATACTCCTTTACCCTATATACTTGTATGAAGTTCTCAAAAAACAAGGACATTCTCCTATGTAATCACAATACAGTTATCAAAATCAGGAAATAAGTGTTGATACAGTTTAATATACAGATATTATTAATATTTTGCCAATTGACCTGATAATACACATGTTATATTTACTTGTCATATTAATGAGATCATACAGTATGTAGTCTTTTGAGACTTGCTTTTTTCACATATTATAATACATTTTAGATTCTCTCCTATTGTTATAGGAATAATTTGGTCCTTTTTTATTGCTGAGTAGTATTCCATTGTTAGATTATGACACTGGCTGTTTATCCTTTCACCAGCTGGTGAAGATTTGGGTTGTTTCCATGGGACTTCTACAAATAAGACTACTTTGAATGACTGTAGCTAACGCTGCTGTATGATATATGTGGAAGTTGTCAGGAGAGTAAGTCTCGAGTTTCATCACAAGGAATAAAAGTCTTTTTTCCCTTTTTTTTTTTGTATCTATATGAGATGATGGATATTAAGTAAACTTATTATAGTAATATGTTAAGTTAATTTTTTATGCTGCATACCTTAAACTTACACGATGCTGTACATCATTTGTATCTCAATAAAACAGGGGGAAAGTATACAGTGGAAAGGCGACTTCAAAGTCTAGGAAATAAAAAACTTAATCTCTCCTTTCTCCAAAAAAGCTGCTGTACACATTCATATACATATTTTTGTGTGAATGTGCTGAGTCGTGTGATAAATGTTTTCTGGGGGGATTTGTGTGTGTCTATGATAAATGTCTGTTTGAGAAAATGCTTAGCTGTTTTCCAGAGTTAGTTTTATACTTTACACTTCCACTGGCTATGTAGGATAGATCTAATTCATATCTTCACTAGCATTTGATATCTCATTATGGTATTAATATGTGTCCATGGTGATTTATGATATTGAGTGCCTTTTCATGTTCTTCATAGCCATCCATGTATCTTCCTTGGCAAAGTGTGTGTTCAAATACTTCACCTATTTTTTTAAATTTTTTTATAAAGGTTTTTATTTGAAAGAGAGGCAGAGAGAGTGAAGGAGCACAAGCAGAAGGAGCAGCAGAGGAAGAGGGAGAAGCAGGCTCTCTGCTGAGCAGGGACCACCTCCCTCCCCCCAATGTGGGGCTCATCCCAGGACCCTGGGATCATGACCTGAGCCCAAGACAGATGCTTAACTGAGATGCCCATGCTGAATTTTTTTAGATCATAAATACATTAACTTGGTTAAATGCTTTTTATGTATCATTTGAGATAATTTACATGCTTTTTTCTTCTTTATGGTGAACTACATTGATTTTTCTTTTTTCTTTTTTTTTTTTAAGATTTTATTTATTTATTTGACAGAGAGAAATCACAAGTAGATGGAGAGGCAGGCAGAGAGAGAGAGAGGGAAGCAGGCTCCCTGCTGAGCAGAGCCCGATGTGGGGCTCGATCCCAGGACCCTGAGATCATGACCCGAGCCGAAGGCAGCGGCTTAACCCACCGAGCCACCCAGGCGCCCCTACATTGATTTTTCAATGTTCAACCAACCTTGGATTTGTTAATGTTTTCTTGAGGATTTTCATTAAATATTTAAAAGAAAATTCACCAAAGAAGTCATATGTGCCTAGAATTTTTAAATTCTAAAATTTTTAAATTTTTAATTTTTAAATGCTTTAAAACCTAGAAAGGTTTTAAATTATAAATTGAGGGTGCCTTATTTGCTGTCAGTTAAGTGGCCAACTCTTGATTTCTACTCTGGTCATGATCCCAGGGTCCTAGGATGGAGCCCTGGGCATCCAGCTCCCTGCTTAGCAGGGAGTGCGTTTGAGGATTCTCTCTACCCCTCCTCCTATCCCTTCCCCTGCTCATGCACATACTCTCTCTCAAGTAAATAGATCTTTAAAAAAAAAAAATTACAAATTAAATTTCTAACAGCTATAGGACTACTTAGATTTTCTATTTCTTATGTATTTTTTATAAATTGTGTTGCTCAAGGAATTTGTCCATTTCATCTGTCATTCTTATTAGTGTAAAGCTGTTCCCAGTATTTTTTTATTAGGATTTTTTATTAGGATCTGTAGTGATGTCCCCTTAATTCTTGATATTTATGATTTATGTCTTCTCTTTTTTTCCTGATCAGTCTTTCAAAGGTTTTATCAATTTTAGTAATCTTTTCAAAGAATCAAGTTTTGGGGCACCTGGGTGGCTCAGTCGTTAAGTGTCTGCCTTTGGCTCAGGTCATGATCCCAGTGTCCTGCGACTGGCCTCCTCATCCAGCTCCCTGCTCAGCGGGAAGCCTGTTTCTCTCTCTTGCACTCCCCCTGCTTGTGTTCTCTCTCTCACTGTCTCTGTCAAATAAATAAAATCTTTAAAACAACAACAAAAAAATCAAGTTTTGGCCTTGTTGGTTTTCTGAATTAGTTCCCATTTCATTAATCTGTACACATATATCCATTATTTTCTGTCTTCTACTTACTTTGGATTTGCTTTTCTTTTTCAAGCTTTTTATTTTTTATTATTTTTAAAATATTTATTTATTTACATGACAGAGAGAGACTCAGCGAGTGAGGGAATATAAGCAGGGGGAGTGGGAGAGGGAGAAGGCTTCCTGCTGAGCAGTCTGACGTGGGGCTTGATCCCAGGACCCTGAGATCCATGAGCTGAGCTGAAGACAGATGCTTAACAACTGAGCCACTCAGCCACTCCTTTTCTAGCTTTTTAAAGTAGAGTTTAGACCATTGATTTTAGGCCATTTTTTTTCTATAAATATTTAAAGTGATAAATATCCCTCTAAGTATATTTGATTGTATTCCACAAATTTTTATATATTTTTCTTTTGTCCTTTGGTTAAAAATACTTTGTTCAATTTCCAATTATTTTGTGGCTTTTCTAAATATCTTATTGTAAACAATTAAATCTATTTTGTCAGGTAACATATTCTGTATTATTTCATTTCTTTGAAATTTACTGAGATTTAAATTATGGCCCAAGTTTTAGTCTTAGTGAATGTTTCATGTATTCATGAAAAAATATGTGTTCCGCAGTTGTTGGGCGTAGTAACCCAGAAATATCTATTAGGACAAATTGATAGTGCTGTTCAAATCTTCCATTTCCTTAAGGATTTTTTTTGTCTATTTGTTCTATCAATTACTGAAAGAGAGTTGTTAAGATTTCCAGCTATGGTGATGGTGTCTATTTATCCCCTTAGTTCTGTTATTTTTGTCTTTATATTTTGTAGGTCTTTTACTAACAGTATACAGATTTGGAGTTGTTATATTTTTGTTGATGAATTGGCCCTTTAAGCATCATATGACACTCTTTATCTGTAGTGATACTTATTGTCTTAAGGTCTACTTAATCTGATATTAACATAACCATATCAAGGGCTCTTGGGTGGTCCAGTTAGTTGGGCATCCAATTCTCGATTTTGGCTCAGGTCATGATCTTGCGGCCATGAGGTTGAGCCCACATGGGGCTTTGCACTGGGTGTGGAGCCTGCTAAAGATTCTCCCTCTCCCTCTGTCCCACCCCCCAGTCTCTTAAAAAAACAAACTATATATATACACCCACACACCATCTTTCTTATTAGTGTTTGTGTTTTATCTTTTTTCATCATTTTACTTTCAACCTATGTCTTTTTTTTTTCATTTTATTTTATTTTATTTTTTATAAACATATAATGTATTATTAGCCCCAGGGGTACAGGTCTGTGAATTGCCAGGTTTACACACTTCACAGCACTCACCATAGCACATACCCTCTCCAATGTCCATAACCCCACCACCCTCGCCCTTCCCCCTCCCCCCCCACCACCCTCAGTTTGTTTTGTGACATTAAGAGCCTCTTATGGTTTGTCTCCCTCCCGATCCCATCTTGTTTCATTTATTCTTTTCCTACCCTTCAAACCCCCCCCCCATGTTGCATCTCCACTTCCTCATATCAGGGAGATCATATGATAGTTGTCTTTCTCTGATTGACTTATTTTGCTAAGCATAATACCCTCTAGTTCCATCCACGTCATCGCAAATGGCAAGATTTCATTTCTTTTGATGGCTGCATAGTATTCCATTGTATATATATACCACATCTTCTTTATCCATTCATCTTCAACCCATGTCTTTAAAGTGCCTACCTTGTAAAGTAGTGTTTAGTGGGGTCTTGCTTTTTAATCTAGACAGTCTTTGCCTGAAACTCTTTAGTCCAATGTTATTATTGATAAAGCTATGTTTAAGAGTTTCACCTTGCTATTTGCTTTCTGTTTGACCTCATGTTTTTCACTCCTTCCTTTTTGAGGATTAATCAACCATTTTTCAAATATTCCATTCTGTTTGTTTTTTGTTTTTGTTTTTTGTTTTTAGCTTATGTGTGCGTGAGAGATGACAGAAAGAGAGAGATTGTTCTAGGAAAGATTCAGGTTCACACTTGAACTAGCAATTATTCTACATACAGTGGGCCAGGCCCTGGGCTAAGCACAACTCTATGTGGTCAGTAGGTTTATTTCTTTCGAGTCAAAAATGATGCTCCCTGGATTATAGTATTCTAATGAAGTTCATTAAGCTGAAAGTTAAACATGTTTCAGTTCAAATCCCAGCTCCACTTATTTAACAGTTGTGTATCTTGGCCAATGTGGATATATTTTGTGAATTTTAGTTTCCTTATCTATAAAACGAGAGTGGATGTTTTAGTGCTACTTTATAGGATCACTGTAGAGATCACATGGAGCAATTTCTATACATGTATTATGAAAACTGCAACTATAAACATGTTATTTCAGGATTTAATGGAAAGTCTCATTTACTTTCCTTTTACCTTTATAAATATATAAATTTCATTCCTATATCCTCTGTCATCTTTCAAAACTGAAAAACTCTTCTTTATTTGGTACATTTGTTGCCTTCGTGACATTTTCAGTTTTTTCTTTATACCATGTCTAACTGTGCTTAGAATGTACCCCTTCCATACTGCATCAAGGCATAGTTCTTTCTGCTTATACTTAAAGATCCTATTAAAATAGCATGTCATACATGACAACTTCTCACTCATATTTACTCACTCGCTCTTCTGAAACCTTTGGCTCTACTTTATCTCATCCTATTGTAACTATTTCCACGCAATCACTATTCGTACCTCCCTAAAACTCGCAACTATTTGGCTTATCTCAGTATTTCCAGTATTGTGTATACAACCTGGTAGAGAGTAAGTGTACAGTAAATACCTCTTGACTGAATGAAAGGATATAGAAAGACAAATCAGGGAAGGAGGGCTTTGGTCTTCGAGCTTCAGTACTCAAGAGTGTCATCCCTGTACAGATATGTAATAGGTGAAGCCCAGTGGTTGGGCTGGTATTTACTAAACTCCCACTTTACCATTACCATTTACCACCACCATGCAGTGGAAGCAACTCGGATGTCACCATCCTTTAATGTTGGATTAATGTTATTAAACATCTTATCTTTAATATCCCTGGGAGAATCTGGCAGGACTTTATGAAGTGGCAGATTTTAAAGCAAGAGTTGTTTTTTGGAGTTAAGTGGGAAAGGAGCTCAGAAAAAGGTTGATTCTTATGAAATCTCTCCAAAGCTCCAAATTTTGGCTTGGTGTGAAGTGCTTTCTTCTCCCACCCTCTCTCTTTCCACTCTCTCACCTGTCTCTCCAGCCATACTGAACTACCTTTCAATCTCCAGGCTTTTCTTCCCTCTAAGCCTTTGTTCATGCTAGTCCCTGTGCTTGGAATGCTTTATTCCACTGAGTTCCTTTAACCTGGCTAATTCCCATTTGTCCTTTAGGCCTCAGCTTGCATCTCAGTTTACCTCCTCTGGGATGCTTCCCTGACCATTTGTTCCAACTCTTCAGGTCTGAATGAGGTGCTCTTTCTCTGTGTTCGCACAGCACCCTGAACTAATGTCCTTGTAGCACTTGTAAAACTATTGACATTTCTTTTTAGTCTCCTATATTTTTCACTAGACTTAGCATTCCTTAAGGCATTGAATCTTCTATTATTCCCAGGGCCCTGAATGATGCTTGGCACAAAATAAACCTCACTAAACATTTTCTCAGTGAATTAATAGGTGAATGAGTGAATCCCCCAAGAATGCCAACTGCAAAGCAATGTTAAAAGAACAGGTAGCTGGTATGCTTTCTCTTTCCACATTCAGCATTCTCCTGGTGTGCAGCCTGCAGATGTGGAGGAAGTTGTCAAGAAAGGTGTGCAGACCCTTGTGATTGGCCGAGGGATGAGTGAGGCCTTGAAGGTAGGTATTGGTGAGCACAGCATTCCTGAGGACGGTTGGTGACTTCTTAGACTTTATCTTACTAATATGTCCTTCTTGGGAGCTCTTCTCAATATATCATGCACCCTCATTTTGCTGAGCCAGTGGATGGCCCAGGATAAAATAAGGGATGCTAGCTAGTACTCTTCCTCATCAGGGCTGAAGTCCCTAGTCCCTATCCAACCCTAGGCCTGTGTTGTTTCAACTATTTTTTTTTTCATATATATTTTTTTTAGATGTTATTTGAGAGAGAGAATGTGTGAGAGAGAGAGAGAGCACATGAGAAGAGGGAGGGTCAGAGAGAGAAGCAGACTCCCTTGCCAACCAGGGAGCCCAATTTGGGACTCGATCCCGGGATTCCAGGATCAGTTGCTTAACCAATTGAGCCACCCAGGAGCCTCTGTTTCAACTATTTTTCAGAACTTCTTCACCTGGAATTCTCAAGCTCTACAGCTATCAATATTTGGTTCTTTAGATTTTCACAATACTTCACATTTTTTTTTTTAGTACTTCAAATTTTTATAGTACTTTTTATCCTTTCCTTCTTATTCTTGAACATAGTCAAGTTATGCGTTTTCCCCCTTTTGGGGAAAATACTTATTTTTATTGTATTTACAGAAATAATACATACTTATTGCAAAACAGTTGATGTAGAAATATTGAAGTATAAAAGTGAAAGATCCCTACTCCCATCTCCAAATTCAATGTCTGTTGCTCCATGCAGCTGCAAATATATACTCTTATGCATACAGATACACATGTATACACTTTTTTTTTTTTTTAAGATTTTATTTATTTGACAGAGAGAGCTCACAAATAGGCAGAGAGGCAGGCAGGGGGGTGGGGGCAAACAGGTTCTCCACTGAGCAGAGCCTGACATGGGGCTCGATCTCAGGACCCTGAGACCATGATCCGAGCCAAAGGCAGAGGCTTAACCCACTGAGCCTCCCAGGCGCCCCTCATATGTATACACTTTTAAGCATGTTTACATAAATAGGATCATACATGTGGGCAGCCCTTCATGTAAGTATACAGAGATCTACCTCATTCTCTCCTTTATATAAATGTCCTAAAATCTACTTCCCTACCGATAAAGGTGCTCTTTATTTATATATATATATATATATTTTTTTAAAAGATTATTTATTTATTTATTTAACAGAGAGAAATCACAAGTAGTCGGAGAGGCAGGCAGAGAGAGAGAGAGAAGCAGGCTCCCTGCCGAGCAGAGAGCCCGATGCGGGACTCTATCCCAGGACCCTGAGATCATGACCTGAGCCGAAGGCAGCGGCTTAACCCACTGAGCCACCCAGGCGCCCTATTTATATATATTTTTAACCTATTTTTTCCCATTAAAGTAATTCCTTTCTATAAGGCTGTTGTTATTATAAAATTGTTGAAACACAGAAAAATATAGGGCATTTAAAAAAATATTTCAGGGGCGCCTGGGTGGCTCAGTGGGTTAAGCCGCTGCCTTCGGCTCAGGTCATGATCTCAGGGTCCTGGGATCAAGTCTCGCATCGGGTTCTCTGCTCCGCGGGGAGCCTGCTTCCTCCTCTCTCTCTCTCTGCCTGCCTCTCTGCCTACTTGTGATCTCTCTGTGTCAAATGAATAAATAAAATCTTTAAAAAAAAAAAATTTCAGGGCTCTTTCTGAGGAGGTAGAATCTAATTAAAATCTATTTAAAATAATACTCAGCACAAGCCAGAGGTTAAAAAAAAAAAATCCAATAATAGCTGCCACTATTAGGAATCTTTTTATAAATTAATTGACAAACATTTATTCAGTGCCTCCTATGGGTCAGACACTCTTCTAGGCACTGGAGACAAGATACATAAGGTAAACAAGGTTCATGGGCCTCTTGGAAAATAGAAGAGTAGACAATTTCAGATCGTAACAAATGCTGTGAAGACAATGGTGACTTAGGAGGGGCTGCTCTAAATGGAGCAGTCAGGAAAGGCCTTTCTAAGGAGATATTTGAACTGCAACATCCATACATTGTGAGTAAACTCCATCCTCACACCACCCTGTGTGTATTTTTATCCCCATTTTATAGAGGAGGAAACTGGGGTTGAGAAACTTTAGATAGCTGGCCTACAGGGCAAAGTTAGACTTTAGACTCAGGTTGGACTGACCCAGACATTCAACATACTGACATTTTCCATGCGTTAGCTGAATTAGTTTTCATACCAGCCCTGTGAGCTTGGTATTATTATCCCCATTTACAGACATGGAAACAAAGGGTCAGAGAATTGAATTCACTTACTCAAGGTCACACTGCTAAGATTTAAATCCAAAACTGTCTGACTCCAAAATCAATTATTTCCCATTTCCATTTCACCTACACTTTGTACATGCAGGACGCTTCTGTCAACTTCTTAGAAGCCTTGTTGAATCCTTGGGGCTTCTTGTCAAATTATGGATGGTGACATGCTGGGTGATCGAGTAGTGACTGTTGTCATTGTCCAATTTTGTAGAGAACCCTTGCCTCATGGCAGGAAAGGAAACCCAGGAAAGGAGTGCCTTTCCCCTGACTTACTCATCATTTTCCCTCTTCCCAGGTGCCGCCGTCAACTGTGGAGTACCTCGAGAAACAAGGCATTGATGTGCGGGTCCTCCAGACAGAGCAGGCAGTGAAGGAGTATAATGCCTTGGCTGCCCAAGGCATCAGAGTGGGAGGGGTCTTCCATTCTACGTGCTGATGGAGCCTTAAGAATAAATCACTAAGCAAAAGTGCCTTTGACCATCACTCTTCGCCCTCTCCACACCGGCCTCCCCAAGCATTTTTAAACAGCTGTTCATGCCAGGTCCTGTGCTAGGCTTTGGGATGCATGGATGACTAAGACCAGGTCCCTCTCTGAGGTGAACTGAAAATCCGGAGAGAAGACAGATGTACATAATACACTAAATATTAGGCCAGAAATATGAGAAAATAAAGGCAAAAATAACGCCTTCTGCTTTGAAGGCCAAGGAAAAGTTCAAGTGCATTAAAATTACATTGCAACTGATGCTCTGGAATGTTTAACCATTAATTCAAACGCATTTTATTGAGTACCCTGTATGTCAGACACTGATATAGGCTCCAGAGAAACAGCAATAAAAGTCTTAACCTCACAAAGCTTATATTCTAGTAGGGAAAAGAAACAATAAATACGTAATGTAAGTAGAGCCTGTTATAAAGGAAAGTAAGGCAGAATAAGAAGACAAAGAGTAAAGAAGGCTATTTCAGGGGCACCTGGGTGGCTCAGTGGGTTAAGGCCTCTGCCTTTGGTCATGATCTCAGGGTCCTGGGATCGAGCCCCCATTGGGCTCTCTGCTCTGAGGGGAGCCTTCTTCCTCCCCTCTCTCTGCCTACCTCTCTGCCTACTTGTGATCTGTCAAATAAAAAAAAAAATTTTTAAAGGCTATTTCAGATATGTGGTCAGGAAAAGCCCTGTGCAGATGGCATATGAGCAGACCCCCGAGTGAAGTGACAGAGCCCTCCAGTTATAGCAGGAGCTCCGCCATGATACTTGGGTAAGTATACTTGGGTATAGTAGAACAGGCAAGCTGTTCTACTAGCTAAACCTGAGCCTGGCTGGATAGGTCTCTTTGGGCTGCAGATTCTCTTGCTATAAAATGATGGGGCTGGACTAGCTGCTCTGTAACCGCCGTGAATAGTCTTTGTTCCTTTAAATACCAAGTATTTATTGTGAAGGACTAGAAGACAGAACTATGATAAATTATCAACATCACCTTACTTTTCATTCCTCCCCCTCTTTAAGGAGTTAGAGGAGTATGGGCTTTGGTGTCAAGTAGCCTTGACTTTGAACTGTGGCTTTCTGCCACTCACTGGTTGGGGATTTATTTAATCTTTTAGAGTTGCACTGTTCTCATCTGTCAGATTGGGATAATAATTAGTACCTGGAGTTATTTTGTAGGTATTAAATGGGGGTGATTCATACAATGTCTTAGCACACTGCTTTGCATGTATTAAGGACTCAGTAAACTGAAGCCATTGTTATCATTATATTTTGATTAATGGGTCTGCTCTGTGTCAATTAGTTTCATTTATGGTTCATAATACAGCAGCCTATTTCATAGGCTCATAGGATGCTGGAGCCCAAAGGAATTATCGACTATTCTCTCACTGAATCTCTTTCATGCCCATTTCTGGAGTCTCTTACTAAAGTTTTTATGACTACTTATTGCTGGGCCCTGGGAGTACAGAATGAGTAAGTTATAATTCCTGCCCTCAGGAGTTACATAGGAGAGAAAATTCCAACAGACATTGATACAGTGTGTTAACATTATCATAGTTACAAGGTCCAATGATGGCCTAAAGGATGGCCTACTACCAGGATGGAAGGGAAAGTAAGGAAGACATCACCAAGACCATGACACAAGCTGAGTCTTAAAAAATAAGGTATTAGTTTATTCACCAAACATTTGGAAACTTTTAACTAAACATTTACTAGGTCAAGTATTTATCACAGACATAATTAATATCCCAGCCCTTGTTGAAGTCACAGGTCCCAGAAAGCTGGTTTTTGCTCCATCTGATCCTGTCACAGGCTTGGCCCATTTGGGCATCTGACTACGCAGCCAGTCCACAGACTGAACAGTAACTTAAGATGTGGCTTGGCAAGAAAAGGTGAGCAAAGACCATTGGAATGGAAAGCAAAGAGATCTTTCCAAGTTGACCCTGCAAGGAAGTGGCAGAGCCAAGATTAGAACCTGATTCTGTGTCTTGATCTCTTTCTACTATACACCTCCTTAAAAGGCCCATGGGAGTGGGGTACCTCACTGGCTCAGTCAGTAGAGCATATGACTCTTGATCCCAGGGTTGGAAGTTCAAGCTCCACATTGGGCGTAGAGTTTAAGGAGGGAAAAAAAAAAAGAAAGAAAAAGAAAAAACTTACCATGGAAGTAAGATCCTCACAGACCTGACTCCCAGCCTAGAGGTCTGGGCAAGTCCTGTTTAGTGCCCTTTCTGCAACCAGCTAGTTGGCAGAGATACAGGATCTTTCTCGATCTCAGCTCAAAAAGCCAGGCACCTATGTAGCTAGGAGGGTATTTGATAAAATTCAGATTGTTTCTCTATTGATGCAATTGACTTTTTTTTGTTGTTAAGTGAAATGTAAAGTTAGACATCCAGTGGGTGTTGGACTAGGTGTGGGTGTAATCCGTGTTCCTAAGCAAGTTGTCTCCACATTAGAGAAAACTTAGCACAAACTTCTTAGAGACAGAAATCTCTGGCACTGAGATCATTAAACTTTGTATAGAACCTGCTCATAAATAGCTCCTATTTCTGAATCTGTTCTACATGGTCATTGCTGAAAATGGATAGAACCTGGAGAGAAGCTGTTTTTCCACATGACACTACACTTAGTCCCATGTCTTCATCATTAAGCCCTTTGATTTGATTTGCAGGTAGCATAGCCTTCACTCTGCCCACACTTAATTTCTTCTAGCTTGAGTGGTTCCTAAGACAAGAATTCTACCAAATGCTTTCTGTGTGCCCTATAATTCTCTTTGCAGAAGTCAATCTTGTCAAAGCCAAATATAAAGTCTTTTTGGAAACCTGAATTCCCAGGGCTGGCTTCTGCAGGCATGCCATGGTACTGCTAAGTTTGCTCCAGATTCATAGACTCATTCACTCTTTTCCCACCTGGTATGTGCTTGTCACTGTGCTGGGGATACCACACACGTTTTCTTACTGTGCAAGGACTCAGATTAGTTGGAAGAGACAGACTTGTAAACGTATGGTGATGGTATGGACATTGCAAAACTGCTACAAATCTATCTAGAGAGCAGTTTTATCTCAGGATAACCTTAACTTTTTTTTTTTTACGATTTTATTTATTTATTTGATAGAAAGAGAGAGATCACAAGTAGGCAGAAAGGGAGGCAGAGAGAAAGGGGGAAGCAGGCTCCCCGTCGAGCAGAGAACCCAATGCGGGACTTGATCCCAGGACTCTGAGATCATGACCTGAGCTGAAGGCAGAGAGGCTTAAAACCCACTGAGCCACCCAAGCGCCCCTCATTTATTTTTTAATTGGGCTTTTTTTTTTTTTTTTACATGAAAATGCAGCTTTCCTGCTCTTCTGGAAGAACCAGAAGATCTGATACCACCAGACCCACACTTAGAAACCACTGAGCAGGGCACCTGGGTGGCTCAGTGGGTTAGGCCGCTGCCTTCAGCTCAGGTCATGATATCAGGGTCCTGGGATCGAGTCCCGCATCAGGCTCTCTGCTCAGCAGGGAGCCTGCTTCCCTCTATCTCTCTCTCTGCCTGCCTCTCCGTCTACTTGTGATCTCTGTCAAATAAATAAATTAAATCATAAAAAAAAAAACAAAGAAAGAAACCACTGAGCAGAGCTGAAGAGCAACTACCTTCTGACCCTGACTGAAGACGTTGGAAGTCTCTATTACCTTCCGACAGGCCACTTGACTCCTTTTTTCCTGTCTACCTTTCTTTAAAACGGGTTTCCATTTGTGAACCTGCAACAGAAACTTAAATAAATATGCTTCAAGAACATACAAAAGGCTGTCAGAACACAGAGGCAATGCGCCAAGCCCACAGGAGACACAAAATACCTTCTAGAATGAGGCTCAGTCCTGGAGAATGAGAAGAAGCCACAGGAGACCCTCTGAGGAACATATTCCAGGGCTCAGGAGGTCCAAAGGTCTGAGACCAAGATAGCCTGGTGAGTGTTGGACATTAACTACAGGAATTCTCTATTGCCAGAGAAGTACACAGAACGTGTGGCACAGGCAGTATGAGGCTGGAGATGACAGAGGCATGAAGAGCCTTTGAGATTAGGACGTTAGACTTAATTCTGGGCCAGTAGCGGGCCTTAGTCAAAGGGACTAAGCAGGGGAATGGCCTGAACAGATCTGGGTTTTAGATCACTCTGCAAGCTGTGTGAAGAATGGACTGAAGGGAGCAGATCTGAGGCAAGATCTTTAAGCAGCTAATGCCACATTTTAGGAGATGATGGTGTTCTGCATTAGGATAGAAACCAAGTATGAGAAGACGATTGAGTCAAGAAATATTTAAGGAAGCAGAATCTAAAGGGCCGGTTTATCTGAGGGGTGTTTATCTGATGGCTCTGTTTATCTGAGGGGTGCAGGAGTCCAGTTGACACAGGTTTCTGGCTTTGACTGCTGGATACGTGGGAGACCACTTACACAGAACAGACCCGTTACGGAAACCATGTTGGACTAAAAAGCAGGAGACCTGGGTTCCAGTCTTGGCATTAACCATGAATTCAGTCTCATGTTTCATAGAATCTGATAATTCAGGGTTTTCAAAGGAATTTAAAAAGGAATCTCTTATATGAGACTTGAATTCCTCTGCAAGAAACTTGTCAGGAGCCTGTTCAACCTCTGCTAAACACATCCAACATAGACAATTCATCTCCTAATGCAACCCATTCTATTCTTACACAGCTTTTAAAAACTTCTCTTGAAGTTATGCAAAACTCTGCCCCTTAGTTCATCTCTAGCTTTGGTGGAAAAAAATACTCTATTTTGCATGTTAAGACCCAGGATAAAGTCCTGGCATTTCCCTTTAGGAGAAAAACATTACCTCAAAACCTCAATTTCCCCACCTTTGAAATGGGGGAATGACTTGAGGATTTCTATAGCAGGAGTACCATAGCTGAAGAGGATGCAGCACAGCCTTCATGCAGAAGCCTTCACACTTTCTATAGTGAGTGCACGAGGCGCTCTGTCGGTGGGCAGCCATGGGTCTCAATGTCTTAAAGCTCTGACCCAGCCATCATCAGATGGTGCTTGGGTAAGAACAGTGACAGGATTTGGCCTAGCTCCCAGCTTCTTTATCACCAGGGCAGGCACTTTTGTCACAGTATCTTTTTGATACATGAGAGCTCAGTGATGTCACATTCCTGAGATACACAAAACAAGCAAGCCCACTAGAAAAGTAACCTAGCTCCTTGAAGAGCTTGCTTCCCTTAGTGCCACTCTGGCAGGGATGGCATTCTAGAGCCAGACTGCCTGAGTTCAAACCCCAGCTCTGTTATCTACTAGTTGTATGACTGTGGCCAAATTACTTAATTTTCTAAATCCAATTGCCTTGCTTGTAAAACAAAGAAAACAGTACCTACTTCATAGGGTAGCTGTGAGGGTTAAATGAGTTAATTCATGGAAAAGGCTCATATCACTGCCAGGCACAAATCAAGTGCATTAAACCAAAAGCCAAACATGCTTGAATTCAAATTTCAGCACCACCTGAGTCGTTTTATAATCCTGCTATTACTTTTATAAGCTTTCCAAGTACCACATAAGATCAAGACTGGCTGCAGATTCAGATTCTACCAAGCATTATTTGATTAAACTCATTCAACAACACCTAAGGTATAATTATCTCTATTTTATGGCTGAGGAAAGCCAGGTATAGAGAGCTGAAGATTTAAAGGCTTTTTCCGTATACTTTCCCAGAGGTGGCAGAGCCCAGGCCTTGGGAACCATCTTGGATTTGAATGAAAACAGCTTTATTACTTACTGTCCAGGCTTCCTCCCAGGCTTCTCTGAGGTCTCCAGAAGACTCAGTTGGCTGCAGCAAGGATTAAATGGCAGGTAGCAGGGCCCGCACACAGTTAACTCCCCTGGAGCATTTACTGCTCTTATCCCGCAGCTACACCAGTAACTCACATGCAGCTCCAACCCTGGAGTCATCAAAGATGCAGTGGGAAATGCCTTTATTTCTTAAACTGGATCACTTTTCCATAACCCTTGATCTCCTATAATATGGCCCTCATGCATTATTTTGGTTCTAAGGGTACTGACAGGCAAGATCAAGAATCTCTCTCAGGGATGAAAATGATTCATTCTCCAGCTATTCACCCAGTCGTTGGTGTAGCTACTGCCTGCATTAGGAAAGACCTTCTTGGCAAGATAGTGATGTCTAAGGCCATTCAGGAACCATTGGTGGTGAGAAAGTACAGCTGTGAAAGGAGTGGGCCCTGGCAAACAGCCTGCTGATTTAAAAAACAAGATTATGCTCCAGTAAGCTGTTCTTTAGAGGTGGCTACAAAACTTTGTTTCACACTCGAGGAACATAACCATGTGATATAAATATTGAACCTACAGCCACATAATTTTTTTAAGGACCAGGAACTAGAACAGCTAGGTGTTTTTTCAACTTTATTGGTGGTGGGGGGAGGGGACTGCCAGGGAAGGAGGAGGTGCAGACTTGAAGGTTTTTGGTTTTTTAATGCAAAATAATTTATTGTGTGTTTGATACCAGATGAGACTAGACAGGTCATGGTGCCCATGCCTACATGCCATCTCCAGGTGAAGTGCTCTAGGCTTCTGCCTCACTCTGCTACCTATGAAGGGCCTTCCCAGCCTCGGCTCTACAGATTGCTGGTGACTCAGCGCCTTGCGGGTTTGGGCATTATGTAAACTTTCACAGACTTGCTGAAGGGGATGGTGCCCTCGATGCTGGTTTCCACCTGGGGTGACACCTCACCGCCCTCGATCCATGGGGATTTTGGAATTCGAGAACTGGAGTTGTAGGCCAGCAGCAGCCTGACTTCCACCTGGCATGGTTCTGGAAAAAAAAAGACAAAAGAAATCCTCTATGATGGGGCAACTGCTAGGAATTGGGAAGAAATGTCAAGTAAAAGCCACATCAAAGGCAGAAGCAGTTAGGTTTCTAAACATTTCTTCATCTGTCTTCAACCCTTCCCCCTCACCAAAGACACTTTCCCAGCCTGAATCCTGCAAGGCTGAGCCCGAGCCTACAGAGGAGCTGCTTCTCCACCACCTCCTCCTCCAGTCCCTGTGGGCTCTCTGCAGCTCAGATCTGTGGCTGATCAGAGACGACTAAAAACTTTGCCTCAGAGGCCTTCTGGCTTCCAGAGAGGGCCACATGGGCCTGCACAGGGCTGTTTCTCATGGCCAGATAACCAGGCTCTTCCTGTGTGGCTGAGCCTGGGCATCAGGGCCGCAAATACTGCAGACGCTACCGTCTTAGTGGAGAAGCAACCTTGATTTGATTAGGAAAGAGTTCTGACAAGAAATTCTCACCAATGAACAGGAACACATTTCAGGGACCTAAAATCATGTCACTAAACCTTCCTTTCTTTCATGCATGTAACAGGCCCGAGTGAGCAAGTAAGCCCTCTCTCAAATTGCTGCCCATCTGCTGGGAACAGAGACAGTTACAAAAGAAGCACAGCACTCTAATCAAATCTGTAAGGACAGTGAGGAGGGGGCCCAGGAAGGTTTTGTTTATTTTTTTAATCAATTTCTTTTTTTTTTTTTTTTTAAGATTTTATTTATTTATTGTCAGAGAGAGAGTGCACAAGCAGGGAGAGTGGCAGTCAGAGGGAGAAGAAGGCTCCCACCTGAGCAGGGAGCCCGATGCAGTACTTGATCCCAGGACTCTGGGATCATGACCTGGGCCGAAGGCAGACGCTTAATAGACTGAGCCATCTAGATGTCCCCAGGAAGACTTTAGAATAAAACACCTGCTCTGTGTCAAGCACACAACCCCAAGAGTTCTTACTCTGCTACACCACAAAAGACTGTCACAAATCCCCCTCCCCCTGTAAAAGTCCCAAGGCTCTGAAAGTTTCTAAGTGAATGTGCAAATCCACACTGGTGGCAGTATTTAAACCCACTTGATACACTGAAGCAATTAATCTTTTTGTTAACCATGTGGCTTCTACAAAGGACAGGGAGAGTATTTCAGAAGAGCCTAAGGGCAGGTGCAAAGGGCCAGGAACAGAGTAAGCTTGGGATATCCTCTTAAATTTCATGTGACTGGAGCAAAATGTGCAAGTATTAAAGATTAGCCCAACGCTAAGAAATACAGAGGAGAAAAGTTAAGAGCTGGATGGATCTAAATGAACAAGGGCAGAGGTCCCAGAACTTCTCAATGCCTCTCCAGACCTCTTCCTAGTCACTTCCAGACTTCTCTGTAGGGAGGAAAACAGAGACCGAATTGCTGTCCTCCAGGAAGGGGAAGGTTCCCAAGAAGCCAGAGCAACCTAGCCGGCCCAAGAGCGGCCTCAGCACCACCCCTTACCTGCCACGTGGTAGGAACACAACCGTGTAATATGGGGTTTATCTGTAATGAAACCAGTGCTGCACTCTGGTCTCAGGGTCTGGTATCAGCTATCCCACTATGCTCCCCTCTTTTGTCCCAGATGGCTGTTGCCAACCCCAACCACAACCCAGCCCCAACTCTCACAGCACTTTCAGCCAAATCCTGGTGAGGTCAAAGGACTCAGCCCAACTGTTTGTTGTGCCCTCCCTGCATGTAGTAAGAATGGCAATTCAAACCACTGCCATAAGAGGAAAGGAGAGGGGAGAGAAAATGAGAGACAGTGGGAGAGAAAGACAAAAGATTATATGGGACAAATCATGCAACCTATTCATCATGCCTGGAAGAACAGCTCTCCTATGAGGTATATCTTCTTGCTCCTATCTTACAGGTAAAGTAAATGAGACAGAGAGGTAAAACGACTTTCTCGGGAAGGTACAGCAAGGGAGGCAGAATCTAGAACCAGGTCAGAGTGACTCAAGCTTCTGACATGGCAATAGCCTGCCTCTCAGAGGAGAGGCCTCTGGTAGGGAGCTGCTGAAGGACTGCATGGAGGAAATGCTCCCCAGCACTAGACCCCACCTCCTGGATTAGCACAAAGACAGCGCAGGGCATTCAGAATGAGAACACATCTCACTAGTGTCCCAGGCATCCCAGGTCAGAAGGGAACGTGGTATAATGAAAACACAAGGGATCTGGGAGTTGGGAAATCTGCATGCCAGCCTCAGGGGCCCCATGATCCACTACATGGGCCTCCACTTATGCATCTTAAAATGAAAAAAGAGGGGTGCCTGGGTGGCTCAGTCGGTTAATAAAGTGCTGTACTGAGAAAAGAGAGATCTGTAATAGCAATCTCTCAGAGCAGGTGATCCTGAACGAATCAGAATTCTTCAGGCTCATGACAGCCTAGATGGTAGCCCTGGCTCAGGCAAGGAGCTACTGTAGGAACGGGGCAAGTCACTAGGCCCTGCCAACACCTCTGAGGCTCTTCTGAGATCTAACGTGCAACTAAGTGCTTCTCTGAATCTTGGCCCTTCCTCAACAATGCTGTCCCACGGCATTATCTTTCTAGCATATCGTGTCCATGTCTAGGATCCCTTTATCAAAACAGATTAGAATAAGAAATTCTGCCTTCCTGTGGTAGTGCAGAACACTCCAGGCAGCAAAAATATAAAATAAGAGATGCTCAGGGAGGAAGATCCTGGATAAAGCATTGCTGGATGCTTCCTCAATGTTCTAGGCCCAGGATTACTGACTAGACCCCCAAAGGGGCTGCCCTGATATTTAACAGCACTATTTTCTCTTTGTGAAAACCTTATTATGTCATTTATACTCACCTAACACCCCCGAGAGAGGGAAACCAATAATAATGGCATTAGTTACTCATGTATTTAAAAATCCAGTGAAGGGGCGCCTGGATGGCTCAGTGGGTTAAAGCCTCTGCCTTTGGCTCTGGTCATGATCCTAGGGTTCTGGGATTGAGCCCCACATTGGGCTCTTTGCTCAGCAGGGAGCCTGCTCCCCCCCACTTGTGATCTCTTGTCTGTCAAATAAATAAATAAAATCTTTTAAAAAAGTCTTAAAATTTTTTTTTCAGTGAAAAAAAATTCCAGAATGCATCCACCTATTTATAAAATAAACCAAATTTGGTGGCATGAAACTCTTTCTCCAGTAATAATCATGCTTCTGAATCATCTTTAGTGATTTAGGAAATACGGTGAGGCCAATTCTCCCCCACATTTTAGGTTCTGTAGATTGAGTCTCTTTTTTCAAGTTTCAAAAGCAGCCTTACACACTTGAAATGTAATGTCTGATGTGCTTGTATTCTCCCATTGTATTCTTAAGAATTTTTAAAAATACTTATGTAACCTTCCTATCTTTTCACAAATTATTAAAGTATCACATTAAACCAGTCCTGTGGGAAGGCAGGACAGTAATAGTTGTCATTTTACTTGTTTCAGGGGAATGAACTGAATGGTTCATAGGCAAAAACAGAAAAGTTTTAATTTGGGGTAAGAAATATAAAACCGCTTAACTTCCAGACAAAGCAAGGCTCAGAACTAACTCCTAGGTGGAGAACTATCATCTTCATTTTGAAAGTGAGGAAACAGTTTCAGTAGGCAGAATGGCTTGTCCGAGGCTATGTAGCAAGTCAGTGGCAGAGACAGGACAAATAGTGTGCTGGTATCCAGCTGAGGGCTCTTTCCACGAGATTCCTTTCTATTATAACTCCTGTACATCTTACAAAATCTTGGGCCTCAGCAATCAAAGCAATGCAGCAAATGAATCTAAGTGCAGCCAGTTTGGGTTTTTAAACTCCTTAAGAAAACAAGTACAGTCCTCAGCAGGCCTGACAGAACCATGTATTTTTGAAAAGTACAAAAAACCAAATGCCTACAGGTAAGTGTGATCCCTAGGAGCATATTTTCCTGTCCACCCTGGTCCACTGACCCTTTACCTGTCCAGGCAGTGTGGGAGAGGTACACCTGAGTGATAAGCCGATGGCGTCCTGGGCCAGGATTCCGGAAGTCGGCTGGCTTAGGATGAATCATCTGAGCCTGGCCATCTGGATATAAGACCTAAGAGGTGAGAGAAATGAGAAAAAGAGACAGAGGGGCTATGAGTTTTTAACAAAACTGTGCTGTCTGTTGTGAATCTCAAAAGAGGAGGAACAGAAGACACCAGCCTTCACTAAGAACTGTTCCTGGAGCAGAGGACAACACTGTGGGCATCTCTGTATTCCCTGCCCCAGCACAAAGCAGTGTTTGCTAAATGTCCCTGAATTCATGGTGAAGAAGTGACAAGAGTCAAGTGCCTCTATTAAGTACAAAAACACGTACAAATACCAGTCCTGATGGAAAAGGCACCCCCATCAGGATGACTTTCTCTTTCCTCAGCTCTTAATCACTTCATGGGCCATGATCCACCACCAACCAAAAAGTATTAAGAATAATTTTCTAGGGGCACCTAGGTGGCTCAGTGGGTTAAAGTCTCTGCCTTCTGCTCAGGTCATGATCCCAGGGTCCTGGGATTGAGCCCCGCATCGGGCTCTCTGCTCAGTGGGGAGCCTGCTTCCTTCTCTCTCTCTGCCTGCCTCTTTGCCTACTTTGATCTGTCAAATAAATAAATCAAAATCTTAAAAAAAATAATAATTTTGTAACTGCATTCTCTACTCTAGATTACAGGATACTAAGAAGCACTTTCTATTGCTCTTTCTGTCAAAGAAGTGTCTGCTCGGTTAAAAAATAAAATTCAGCCAAGTAAATTTGAAGATCTAATTGGCTTTATTGAGAGTCTAGCAAGTAGAGAGATGCTCTGCGGAGCTGGACAAAATGGGAAGGACACATTCCTGGAATAGGTTGAAACTGTAATTAAGTCTTAGTTTCCTGTTGTGGGGGGCAAATGACTCCAGTTTGGACTTGTTTTCTTGTTTGTTTGTTTTTTTTTAACAGCTGGGCAGTTCTCAAATCTCATACAGGGCCAGAGTACTTTCCTCACATCCCAGGGTAGCCTCACCACTACCTGCACGGACAGCCTGTTGCACAAATGAACCAAACCAACAGATGCAGCTTATCAGAGAACTGAGGGCCTCGACTATGGAAACCTACCAGTAAGGACAGAGAAGGAAACTGCACATGCCTTTCAACTTTGAAACTCTGGAGAGGCCTGGCTCAGCCCACCTGCCCCATAATGAGAGAAGACTTCAACTGCCTCCATGCTGACCTCAAACTTTCTAATTGTTTAAGCTCTTCTTTCCAGTTTATCTCTTAATTCAGGCAAAAGACCCAGAAGGCAAAACATTTCCTGATGGTAACAAAAACAAGCAATAACAACTGCCCTGAGCCAACAAGAGCCCTTGTGGTTGACTCCAAGTCAATCATGACTTAAGCTTCATTGCCCACCTGCAAGTACCCACCGACCTTTGTCCCACAATTTCCTCAAAGAAACCTGCAAGTGTTTTCAGACCTTCGGAGACTGTCTTTGAGACACTAGTCCGCTGTCTTTCCAGAGTTGGCCTCACTGAAAGGAATTTTGTCTTGTTTCACCACTGCTCCTTTATGTGTCTTTGGATTTTGTCACCAGCGAGTGGCCAAACCTAGTCTGTTTGGGACCCTTAAGGGTCAGGTGCCCTTGCACCCCTGTACCCCAGCTACACTAATCACCTTTCACTTGCCCAGAATAGAAGCGGTAATGGTCTGGACAGCACCTTCCTCCCATCAGAGCTGTCCCACAAGGAGCAGTGAGTCCCCCACCACCCCACCTGCAGAGGCACCAGAAGAGTCTGATCAGGCACATGGTAGAGTGACTTTGGAGACTTTTCAGTACAGTCTAGAAGGTGACCCTTACATAAGCTGCCTGCAACTTCACTTATGCTCAGTTGGTCACTGAACTTTTTCTCAGGGATAAACGTGAAACAACAGTTCTCAACTCTAGCTGTGCATTAGAATCAGATAAGAGTTACTGTTATTATTTTTTTAAGGATTTATTTGACAGAGAAAGACAGCAAGAGAGAGGGAACACAAGCAGGGAAGTGGGAGAGTGAGGAGCAGGCTTCCTGCTGAGCAGGGAGCTGGATCCCAGGACCCTGGGATCATGATCGGAGCTGAAGGCAGATGCTTAATGACTGAGCCACCCCCAGTGGCTCTGTTGGTACTGGTACTCATGGGCCCTACTCTCAGGATTCTGATTTAACTGGTATAAGCTGAGGCCTGTGCATCATTACTTTTTAATGCTTTCTTAAAGTGTGG
Organism: Mustela erminea; assembly: GCF_009829155.1. Classification (NCBI taxonomy): domain Eukaryota; kingdom Metazoa; phylum Chordata; class Mammalia; order Carnivora; family Mustelidae; genus Mustela; species Mustela erminea. Next base: position 52,300,902 of record NC_045622.1, on the reverse strand, counting down.
TTAGGGTAGATAACCACTAATGTGGGGAAACAAAAACAAATAGAAAAAAAAAACCTGTAGTACAACCTCATGGCCAACTCAGAATTACTTCTGTGTAGGTCTTATGATTTATAATAAAGAATTCCTTTAAAAAAGAGAAAAAGGGGCACCTGGGATCCAGCACTGCATTGGGCTCTCTGCTTGGCAGGGAGCCTGCTTTCCCCTCTCTCTCTACCTGCCTCTCTGCCTGCTTGTGATCTCTCCCTCTCTCTCTCTGTCGAAAAAATAAATAAAATCTAAAAAAAAAAAAAAAAAAAAAAAAAAGAAAAGAAAAAAAAAAAGAAAAAAAGGAATTCCTACTGGGAAGCCAGAGGTTTTTTCCCCTCTCTTGTCACCACAGCAAATCTTCAGAGCCTGACTCATTCATATCTCTTCCAGGAAGGCTTCCCTGCCTGTCCCTGGCTATCTGTCCTCAGATTGTACTTAGTGTCAATGCTTGCATCCCTTCTTTTATTGGTAGCCCTTCTGCATAAATACCTCCTCTAGCCCTTATCCTTTGTTCTTATCCTTTCAGACCTCCCCATGCACTGATGTCTCCACAAAGCCCTTCTTTTCCTCAGCCTCCTACCACACTCTACAAATTAAATTCTCTCCATCATGTGCATGTGTATTTTAAGCATATTACAGAATTTTTTATGGTAGCTAAAAACTGGAAATAAACCTGTAGGGAAGGAAAATTAATTTTTCCTCTACCCTTCTAAGTTCTTGACTAAGCTTATTCCTATAATAAAAGACAGATAAACAGGGAAAACAAAACAAAACACAAGTTTAATAACATGTATATGTTCTATATACATGGGAAATATCCAGGAAAACTGAACTCCCCCAAATGGCTCAAGTCATCACCTTAAATACCATTTTCCACTAAAGACAAAAGAAAGACATTGAGGTGGAAGGGAGCCAGTTTTGGCTCAATGAACAAGCACAATAAACAAGGGTAAGATTGTTGTAAAACAACAACAAAAAAATTTTAAAGTAATCTCTGCATCCAGCGTGGAGCTCCAGCTCCATCAACTGAGCCAACCAGGTACCCCTGTTATGCAAATTTAAGTTGATGGCTGCCCCACTGTTTAGAGTTTCTAGAGACTGTCATCCTTCTCTTCCTGGTACAGAGGGAGACAGCTCTACAAAGGATGATCTCCCTTATAAATGTAAATTTATCTCACAAAAGGGCAATTTCTCTGTTTTCAGAGATTCTCCTGTGTCTTCAGCCTCTTGAAAATAATTGCCCCAATAATCCTTATGCCAAAGAGATATCTGGGGTGGCATATTGTGCACCCCTTCATTCCTGCCTTTGAAACTTGCAAGTAGTTTCTCACACTGCAAGTTAAGTTAGTACAAAGTTCCATTATTTCACTGAACTAGTCAGTCTCTCTCTCTTTTTTTTTTTTAAGATTTTATTTATTTATTTGACAGAGATCACAGGTAGGCAGAGAGGCAGGCAGAGACAGAAGAAGGGAAGCAGGCTTCCTGCTGAGCAGAGAGCCCGAGGCGGGGCTTGATCCCAGGACCCTGGGATCACGACCCAAACCTAAGGCAGACGCTTTAACCCACTGAGCCACCCAGGTGCCCACCAGTCAGTCTCTTAATCTTGGGAATAAGTCAGCTCCATTTCAACATGTTTCTTATTTCAGAAGGCAGTGTTGCCGAAGGGTTCCCAAAATTAGGCCTTCAGTATGTGAGCAATCAGGTATTTAGTAAGAGGCCACAGTATTCTTCTCCTGTCTTCATCTGAGTGATGACTGAACTTCTGTTTTATAATTGCATGTTCACTGGTCTTTCACTGATACTGCGCATCCTGAGGACAGGAATTCTGACACATTTGCAACCCTAGTGCTTATCATGTGCAACAGAGTGAGCATTGCTACGTGGACGGATAGATGAGTGAGCAGTACTCTTTGTGGGGCTTAACTGCAGACTCTCTAAATCAACTGGCATCTCTACTGCATTTGCATGTGTCTCTAATATAGCTAACTTAGGAAAAAATACTCCCTAGCGCTTGCTTTTTCCAACCTTTAAATTCTGCTCACCAAGCTGACCCACCCACAGCCCAGAAAGGACTGGTTTATTATAAATAAGTTTGCTTGTGGCCCTGAAAATACCAAGTCTGCACCTGTTACAAAACTAGAAAGGCCTCCGTCATCCGGTAAGCACTCAAGAGGTACCAGGGGCTACATATACTTTATCTCCTTTCACTGCCAATTACTCCTATTTGTTAGTTGTAGAACCCAAGCTTCAGAGTTCAAAGTACCTTGCTCCAAACCACAATCAGCAGAAGAGATGGGATTCACACCCAGACTCTTTCTCAGACTCTCCAACCCCGACAACTTTCTGTCCCTCAGACAGAAATCACAGGGCTGCTAGAGTTACAGTCAGTGTGGAAGCCCCGTGGGGACCGAACCCCGACAGACCTGGACCTTCACAGTGTTCTGAGGGTCCTGCACGTGTTCCAGGGTTGCATCGACATCCAGGGCCACAACCAACCCAGATGTAAACCGCAAAGGATTGTCTGACTCGCCTGCTGGCTCGATGATGGTGGCCGAAGCTTTGTGGATCTGTAAGCGAGAAGAAAACACAATGATTCTAAAGCCAGGCCATCCCTGGGCAACAAAACATGATCCGTGCACTGTCTCCATGAGCAGGGGGACATGTGGGAGCCCATTAGGGGAAAGGCCCTCGCCCAGATGCTCAACTGGTCAAAGATCACAAAGGCGAACAGTTTTGACTATCTCAACAGATGTGGCCTGACCTGTTCTGGAAGGGGGAGGTGCAAGAAGGTACTCTGCCGCAGCATGGTCTGTAGAATTTTGACCACTTCTACTGGTTTGGATGTCATAAGTCGGGGCATAAGGTCAAGAAGTTTGTCCACAAAGCTGTCCTGTAGGTGGGGCAAATCAGCAATAAAACACCTGGAAGAACAAACAGAAGCAACTGACTAGGCATTCATTTATGCAGGCTGAACCCCAAACATATGCCAAACCCTGAGGGATGAGAAATGATGAACTGAAGGAGTTCACGGTTCCTGACTGAGAAAGCCAGGCACCTAGATAATTATGCCCTGGTGATGTAATCATAGGCCTGTTTACTGAATATTCGTCCTCATAGGCCTGTTTACTGAATATCTGTATGTGCCAAGTAGGCTCCGTGTTTTACGTGATCTTACTTAGTCCTTCCAGCAATCCTGTGCACTGCTGGAATTATTTTTGTATTAATAGATTCATTACTTAATTTAAGAAATACGTCTTTAAGACTTAGCAAGTGCCAAGTACTATCACAGGCACCAGGGACATAACAGTGAGCAAAAGAGAAGAAAATGCCTATCTTAATGAGGCTTATATTTGTTGATACGAACACTGAGATTCAGAGAAAATGACGCACTGAGGCTTTAAAAAGTTAAGTAACTCATTCCCTGTACTGATTCCACAATACTTCTGCCTTACAGAAGGAGACAGTCAAAAAATCTTCCACTTAGGAGGTAATGCAGGGACTCTGGGGCTGAATGAAGAAAGACCGTCCAACCCTACACGACAGATGAGGAACTTTGGCACACGAGAGCTATCACCTTACCAAAAGTCTCCTCAACCCAACTGTACAAAAACAGACTCTCCACCTTAAAGAACCTAAAACCAAAAGTAAGGCATGAACTTAGTTGCAATTTGAAGCTAGGCTCTTAAAGGGCCAAGCAAAGGGAATCATTTGCTAGAGAGCAGCGCCTATTGGTGAAGTATGATATTGCAACTCAGCTCTACAAGGAAGACTGTCAAGTACAGAGTCATGGAAACTTCAGGTTTGGTGAAGTTCATGGGGGGAAGGATGAGGGGTGGAAGAATGAAGTATCAGACTTAATAAATGTCAGACTATAAAATCCTATGTATGCCTTCCTCCTAGTATTATATTGGCAGCACACCACCTGTCTGATCACTATTTCTTCGTGAAGACTTCCACTCATCTATTGCATCTGTTTTAACTAATTTACTCCATACAGAATTCTGAGAAAACATAGCTGTACTGCAGAATATAAGTTCTTGATTGATTTATGGAACAATTTTTTGTAGATTATAGAAAAATATGGAAATTTAAGAACAGTGGTGAAAAGAACAAACAAATTACGATTTTTCAACAAAAAAAGTTTGTTTTACCAGGTAGTACTTGTCTTTTTCATGGCCCAGCTGAATGCTGAATCCAAATGATTCCTAATGTTTTCAATATACCATTGTACGTTTAGCTGAATTTAGCTGAATTTTAGCTGAAAAAAAGAAATTTATATACCCACTAAAGAAAATACACAGGGCACAGGGCTACAGAAAACACGTTGGCTGCATGAGTTAAATCAAGGGTTCTGGCTTGTGATTGCTCTTGTTGCCCTGTACGTGCTATTCTCTGCATAACCAAGGTTTAGTAAGCTAGAATGTGATGAAAATATTACCTCTGAAAAAAGTCCACTTCCTGTAAAAACTTTTCACACATCCCAAATAAGGGGTCAACTCTGTAGAAAAAGAGAAAAACATACAAACAATACATATATTTTGCTTCTGTAATCTTCCATCTGAGGAATTAGGACCAAATTCCCAGAAACCCGAGTCTACATGAAAGGAGTATGAGAGTAGTACACTATCAAAACTATCTCTAAGAGAAAGAGCAGACTTCTAATGGACCTAGGGGGAAAGTATCTCCCAGGATCACAAGACCCAATTCAGACACTGCAGTGACTGTTGGGCTCAATGAACGCTCAAATCAAGGGCTATTCCAGACCATGCCTGGCATCAGACTAAGGATTCAGGACAGAAGCTTGTGGGCAGTGCAGCATCACGCTCCTCCTCTGTGGGACTCCTCGCAACGCTCTACTCAGCAGTCCAGAGGGCCATCTGGGAGCTCTAAACTGGCCCAGGATGGAAAGCTCAGATGCGAGGAGAGGGTATCTATACCAGGTGAATTTGGAGACTATCCTGTTTAAAGGCCTCAGGCTCCACTGACTCAATGAAGCCCAAAGCTATGGTGTCTGCATCAGGCAACTACAGTTCATTGATAGTTCCTTCTGGTCTACAAGCAGTTTTCTCAGTGATCATTTTTACTACGGCACTGTCACTGAGTAATATAGCTGATGCTACCAGGATTCTAGGGAACAGACCTAGAAGGTTAACCAAAGGTCAGATTCTCATGACGAAAAGGAAAAAGGTTTTGTTACTACTTTGCCCACAGACACAGACTATGTTCTTTCTTCATCACTTGGTTCTTTTTATTTCTTATTATTTCTGAATGACACTTTCCATTTATTTTCATTAATATATTATTCATTAGAAGAGTAAAGTACCAGTAAAGAAAAACAAATACTCTTTACTTATATAAAAACATGGAACGAAATGGTATTAATTTTCACTTAAAAAAAAAAAAGATTTATTTATTTGAAAGAGAGAGAACATAAATAGGGAAGCAGGAAAGGAGGCACAGGGAGAGAGAGAATCCTGAAGCAGACTCCCTACTGAGCATGGAGCCCAATGCAGGGCTCAATCCCATGACCCATGAGATCATAACCTGAGCCAAAACCAGGAGTTGGCTCCTTAACCAACTGAGCCACCCAGGGACCCCACTGGGGTTAACATTCTTTTTTTTTTTTAGATTTTATTTACTTATTTGACAGATGGAGATCACAAGCAGGCAGAGAGGGAGGCAGAGAGAGGAGGAAGCAGGCTCCCTGCTGAGCAGAGAGCCCGATGTGGGGCTCAATACCAAGACCCTGGGATCATGGCCTGAGCCAAAGTCAGAGGCTTTAACCCACTGAGCCACCCAGGCACCCCTGGGGTTAAGGTTCTTAATAAACTAGTTTAGTCTTTCTATTAAAATGTAAATTCCATGGAAATAGGGATTTTTGTATTAATCATTTTGACACAGGATGTATTTCCTGACACGAGCAGCTATGACAATAAATATCCGTTGAATGAACAAGTAAATGAGAAATGACAAATGGGAACTTACTCTACAAGCAACATGCATTTGAATTCTTTTCCTAAAAGGCAGGTAGCACTAGAAACTTTCTTAAATCTGATGAACGACCAGAAATAGAAATGAAATTTAATAGTGAGGTTCACCCACTGAAGATCTCCAGGAGTGAGAGGGCTGGAAGGGAGACCTCCAGCTAAGCAGGGGTGAAAGGAAGGTAATTCAGTCAAGCTTATAAAGAGTCATCTTGGAGGGCTTAAATAAAATACAGATTTGGGAACCCTCTCTAAACCTAAAACAGAGCAGGAAGCTTCACCTACATGCTATGTGAAGTAGGCTTTAGCACTAAAAACATCTACTTTTTTCTTGGTGTGAGGAAAGAAAGCAGGGGAAAAGTGAAGTCCACTGGGAAATCAAACACCTACAGTTGACTTTTGTTTATAAGTATGCAAAGACAATGGGAAATTATTAGATGTTAAAAAGATAACCAGGGCTATAAAGGAGACCAAGCAGACCTCAATGAGATAAAGTCAAGGCAAGAAAGCACAGAAAACTTACTAAAATTTTTAATAACTAATGTCAGTGATATTAAAGAGGAGATCTAAAAGGACACTACACTGATAAAGCAAGAGAAACTGTTAGGAAAGAGGTACACAGAAGAAAACACACTCAGAAATGAACAGTAATAATGAAATCAATTCAACAGTAAAAGAATTCTACAATGAGGGGCGCCTGGGTGGCTCAGTGGGTTAAAGCCTCTGTCTTCGGCTCGGGTCATGATCTCAGGGTCCTGGGATCAAGCCCCTGCATTGGGCTCTCTGCTCAGCAGGAAGCCCGTTTTCCCCCTCTTTCTCTGCCTGCCTCTCTGCCTACTTGTGATCTCTGTCAAATAAATACATAAATCTTAAAAAGAAAAAAAAGAACACTACAATTAAAAATGATGAAAATTGAAGTAGAGTTTAAAAGAGCATACTGAAGAATTTACAGAGAATACAGAGTAGAAAAACTAAGAAACTGAAATTATGAGAGAAAAGAGAGACAGGCAAAACAGATCCAGAAGACAGAACATCCAGTATGACAGACTGGAGCGGATGAAAGTAGTAGTGATTAAATAAATAATGGAGGGGAAAAATTCCTTGAGCTAAAAGCAGAGCTTACACTGAAAGTCAGTGAGAACACTGAAAAAAAAACAAAAATCAAAAAACACAAAACACCACATACATATCTGAGTAGAATTTCTGAATTCTAAAAAGGAAAAAAAACTTACAGCTCTGAACCAGAAAAATAAGCCTCCTATAAAGGAAAGAGAACCAGACAGACATCAGACATCCTAACTGTAATACGAAATACTAAACAGTAACATAGCAATACTGACTCTGAAAGAATTCCAGTTATGTATAAGAGCAAAAGAAAGGCAGTTTCAGACACGCAGGGTCTCTTATATATTTATTCAGAAAAATAATTACTAGAAAGCTAGAATGTGTTCCAGTCAAATAGTGAATTAGAACAAGGAATGTCAAAAAGCAACTATAGTACAAAAAAAGTGAGCAATTTGGAACTAATTTTGAAAAAACACTTATAAAGGCTAATGAAAACTTTAAAAACCAATTCTTCAAATAAGAAATACATTATAAAAATATAATAAGCTAAAACTGAGTTCCAAATGATTTAACAGTATGAGACAATCAAATAAAAACATATTAAAATTTTATCTGGATCTGAGGTGATCTCGATAGAGGTAATCATAAAGTCTATATTACTTTTTATGTTGATAAATATAAGTTGAATATGTTTATTAAAAATACAAGTAAAAATAATATTTACATATAAACTAATATAAGCTAACATGTATCAAGTGTTTACTCTGAATGAGTGAGGCAGTATTTTAAGAGCTTTACATTTAATAATTTACAATAACCCTGTGAGGGTGAAGCAGATACTATTATTACCCCAGTTTAACTTAGGGGGAACAAACTGAGGCACAGAAGTCTTTTTTTTTTTTTTTGGAGATTTTATTTATTTATTTGACAGAGAGAGATCACAAGCAGGCAGAGAGGCAGGCAGAGAGAGAGGGAAGCAGGCCTCCTGCTGAGCAGAGAGTCTGATGGGGAACTCTATCCCAGGACCTTGAGATCATGAAGGCAGAGGCTCAACCCACTAAGCCACCCAGGCGCCCCGAGGCACAGAAGTCTTAAGCAACTTGTCCATGGTCACTAAGTTTGCAAATGGTGGGGGTCAAGATATGAGTCTAAGAAACAAGGAACCGTAGCCCTCTTAACCTCTATGTTCTATTACCTCACTGGAAAAGTTCAGACGTGGGGTTAAAACTTTCAAACCCTTGGAAAAAACAAAGAAACAAAGAAAACAACCAATCTAGCAAAGTCAAGGAAAAAAAAGGGCAGAAATGAACACAAGCAGAAAGTATAAAATACTATAGCACAAGAATAAATTTATTAGTCTTTGTATAATGACATGGAAAAATGGAATATCACTGGATGAAATGGAAAGGAGGCAGAACACAAAGTATATTATGATTCCACTTATATTAATACACACATTTATAATCTATATATATTTATCTGCCTTGGGAAGAGCCTATTGACAGTTGTTTCAGAAGGGGTAGATTGTCAGGGAACGTTCACTTAATCTGCAATATTTAAATTTTTTACAATAATCACACATAAACTGAAGAATATATATATGTATGTATGTGTGTGTGTGTGTATAAATTTTTTTTTTTAAATAAAAAGAGTATAGATGCGGGGCGCCTGGGTGGCTCAGTGGGTTAAGCCGCTGCCTTCGGCTCAGGTCATGATCTCAGGGTCCTGGGATCGAGTCCCGCATCGGGCTCTCTGCTCAGCAGGGAGCCTGCTTCCTCCTCTCTCTCTCTCTGCCTGCCTCTCTGCCTACTTGTGATCTCTCTCTGTCAAATAAATAAATAAAATCTTTAAAAAAAAAAAAAAAAAAAGAGTATAGATGCAAGGGGCTCCTGGGTGGCTCAGTCAGTTAAGTATCTGCCTTCCACTCAGGTTATGTGTCCTCTCTTTCTCTCTCTATCTCAAACAAGTAAAATCTTAAAAAAAAAAAAAGTACAGATGCCAACACAAGCACCTGTGTTTGCTCAGCTGTGACTGGCAAACAGTAGGGATTAAACATTTGTTAAATGAATGATGGCTATCTCTAAGTTACATCACTACCTGATTTTATCAGGTCACTATCAAAATCAGTGAAGAAGTAAAATAACATTCAGAATGTTCTTTCTGACGTGGTATCTTTCAGCACTTACTTAAACACTCCTATTTCCTTCTCTAGGCCACTTTTAGACCAATACCACTGCCAGACAGAGCATCAGATGCATCTTCCACCTGGGTATGAGCTACAGTATTGTGTCGAGTCTAGGAGGCACCTTTATTTTATGAAACACCAAGAAAGAAAAAAACCCGCTTTCAATCCAAGTGTGCCACACCATCAAAATATCTAATTTCAGAGAGTTTAAATTTAAAATGTGCATTTTAGAATCGATTAAATATGGCAATTCTAATGGAAAGTCTGATAGTGAGCTCTTACTATGTACCATGTACCACGTTAAGTGCTTCCACATGTATCATCCCATTTTTCTTCATGGAAACCCCATGAGACAGATGCTATCATCATTCTCTTTTCACACACAGGGAAACAAGGCAAAGAGAGGCTAAGAAAATACCATCCCTAATCAAACAACTAGTAAGTGGAGAGGTCCGGATTTGACCAAGGTAGTCTCATTGCACAGTACATTCTCTTCTTTTGTTTTTACTGCCTGGGAGAGCTTACTGATCCCTTCAGAAGAGAAAATATGGTTCCTGGCACTAAATTCTTAAAGAAATCAATCAAGGACCATAAAGAATGTCCTTGTTGCCTGTTGACCTATGTTGTACTGTAGGCAACGGAGAGCCACTGCATCTTTCCAGAGATCCAGTTTGACCCAAAGATAAAACCTAGAGTATCTGAAAAAATGAAGAGTTTGCATACTGTTTAGCAAATTTTTTGTAAGTATCTTTTCACCTCCCATTAACCTCGGTGAGATCTCTGAGTGCATTTATTTGGAGGAGTCTTTGAAAGTACAGTGCCTCCCCTTTCAGCAGCCACACATCTTACCCTCGAGTAGTCCGAGCTGTTACTATAAGTTGCAAGGCTTTGGCCTGAAGCCTCATGTGATGTATAATCACCACCTGTTTATTCTCCACACCACTGTACATGAACTCCATTTTGTAGGTCTCGTCCATGATCTATAAGGAAAGGTAATGAAAGATCAATAAAAATATCATATTGGTTTTGATAGCAGCATAAAATTCTAGGTGAAATTCTTTAAACTGAGTTTAATGCCTGTGCTTTAACACTGAACTGAAATTATTTAAGTGCCTATGGTAAGAGAAATTAAGATAATTTGAGAGAAATTAACGTGTTGAGGAAATTAATATAGTATGTCTTATGAAAACAGAGTAAGTTGTTTTCTCAGTTAAAAAAAAAAAAAGATTTTCATCCAGTAATAAAGTCATCTTAGTTGATGATGTCAAGATATGAATAGTTCAATCACTGATAAAATCGTAAAGCACTGCTATTACCCTAACCCCAAACTAGTGTGTTGTAGGAACAAATGAATGAACACCATATATGGAAACCCAACTCTAGGAAAAGTCCTCAAGAATTTAGCACCAGGAACCATTAACCACATGTTAATCATCCAGACAGACTGTTCTACAGGCCCGGTCTGTTGTTGGGAATATGGAGAGGAGAACAAGTGTAGAAAACAGTATCTATGACCTCAGCTCAAGCCCAGTTCATTAAGCTCTTGTTCTATTCGATCCAAATCAGCTACTCCCATCCAAATGATGCTTGTCTCCCCATTCTATATGTCCCTTTCTTTGAGGGCTTTGGGGTCAGAGAAAGGACTCCAGGCTCTCCCACAACAGCCAGAAAGACAAGTTACCTAATTACACAGGGCCTCAATTTCCCTATCTGTAAATAGGGAAGAAGTAGCCCCACAGTCATAAAACTTCAAGGATAAAATGTAGCATGAACAGCACTTAGCACAGTATCAGGTACCCAGCAACAGTTATTCCTTTCCCCTCTTTCTTCCAAACTACTGTTCTCTGGTCCCACCCCTCCCACTCTGGGGCTCTCTAGTCATTAGGTTCTACTCCCCTACAGTAAGCCACACAGCAGGTTTGAAAGGAAGTCTAGTTCAGAGGACAGATCAAGTAGAGTAGTGGGAAGAAAACATAGTGGGTACCAGAGGATCTGCATTCAATTCCCTAACTTTACTACTTATACCTCTATAAATTTAACCTTGCTGAGCCTCAACGACTTCATCTATAAAATGGACTTAATATTCATTCTTACCTAATGGGATTACTGTGAGTGTTAATTAAAACAGACATGAAATCATTTAGTGAACTGTAATGTAACAATCATTAGCTTGCTATTGGGTCATAATCACTGGGTCATATACAGAAGGACTCACTACCTGAAAGACAGGACCTAGAAGAGTTCACCAAATCCCAATACCTAAGAATGAAGGGAAACTGCTCAAAGTCAGAAAGGAAGAAACTCAAGGCAAATATAATTAAATTCTACTTAATGAACTGAAGAGTACATAAGGACCTTTCAACATTCAAATGTTGGTATAGGCTAAAAATATAAACAACTTCAAAATGAGTTCAGCTACATTTTCAGATGAAAGGTTCATGATAATATCTACTGGAATTTAATATATCTGAAATACAAACTGATAATATTTTTATTTATTTAATTTTTTGAAAATATTTTATTTATTTATTTATTTGAGAGAGGGATCACAAGTAGGCAGAGAGGCAGAGAGGCAGGCAGAGAGAGAGGGGGAAGCAGGCTCCCCGCCGAGCAGAGAGCCCAATGTGGGGCTCCATCCCAGGTCCCCGAGACCACGACCAGAGCCAGAGGCAAAGGCATAACCTACTGAGCACCCACACGCCCTAATATTTTTTTTTTTTTAAAGAGTGTATTTATTTATTTGACAGACATAGATCACAAGTAGGCAGAGAGGCAGGCAGAGGGGGGAGGGGAAGCAGGCTCCCTGCTGAGTAGAGAGCCTGACATGGGGCTTGATCACAGAACCCTGAGATCATGCCCTGAGCTGAAGGCAGAGGCTTATTAACCCACTGAGCCACTTAGGCACTCCAAACTGATAATATTTCAGAACACCAAAGCATCTTAAAAATCATCCAGTTAAATAGCTGTATTTTACAGAAAAGGAAAAATCCAGGGAGGTTAAGCAGCCTCAATATCACAATATTAGAGGCCGACCTGGGACTAGAACCCAGGTCCCCTGACTCCAAAGCCAGTGCTGTGTCTCCTAATTATGCTGCTTCTCAAATCACTAACATCCGTCACAGGCTGGAACTGAGAAGAGCACAGCAGAGGCATGGAGCCATGTGAAAGCCTCTGGCTCCATCTTAGATGAGAAAATGCCTGGACAGAGATCCATCTGAGAAGATCCCAAAATGCTTACCTGTTTTGCGGCCGCAGAGGCCAAATCACTCTGCTTCAAATACAAAGGGGCAGCCACATTCCACAGCTTTTCTTGCAGGGCCTAAAAAGACAAATCAGGAGACACAGAACACAGAGGTCACAAGACTGGTGTATCATTTGAAGCTTCTGTGTTTGTTTTGCTTTGGAAATCTGGATCAGGACTTCTTCTCAATCTTATTCTTTTAAGCTAGTAAGCCCTGCCTGTTATAAAGAAAGAGGAAAGCAAAGGCTGAACTTCTTCCCATTCAATCCAATTCCCAGCTCAAAGGCCCTATATCCAGATCAGACCAGTGCTTGCAAGCTGACGGCAGGAGTAATGCAGCTCTCACTAAAATGGGCGAGAAAGCCATGGCTCTCAGCCCTTCTTGTTCCCAGAGCCACTAGACAACCCTGGCTGCCCAGACCCGTCTTCCTTGACTGTGGTTCTTTTGTTTTGCTCACTATCCTTTGAAGAGCCCCTCACCTACTGACATGTCACACCAGAAATCAAGAAGCTTTTCTACATTCTTCCCTCTCCCTCAATCTATGTTCAAAAGCATCACGCGGAGCCACAATTTTACCTTCCACCCCTCTCCTCTCAGCCGTATGGCCCCAACTCTCATCTCTCTAAACCTCTGCTGTAGTCCCTAAAGACATAACCTAATGCCTTTATAGAAGATCTAGACTAATAATATCTAATAGAAATTAACACACACAGTATACATAATTTTATATATTCTAGTAGCCACATTTTTAAAAGTAAAAAGAAATAGATGAAATTAATTTTGACAATATAGTTTACTTAACCCAGTATATTTAAGATATATTTTCACTAACAAATTAGTATTCTAAAAGTTAATAGCTCACATTGTTTTTCATCCCAGTAAGTCTCAGAAATCCGTGCGTCTTTTGCATTTATAGCACATCTCAATTTGAACTAACATTTTAAGTAGTCAATTGTCACATGTGCCTGGTGATTATCCAGTTAGACAGCAGCATGTCTAAACTATAGATACAGAAATTTTTAAAGCATCCAAATCATACTACCCTTAACAGTTACTGTTTCACTTCCAATCATTTTTCATATATGTGCTTTTTATACAGTTGTAGTCTAAAAGCAGAATTGTGTATGCCTTTTTTTTTTTTTTTTTTGTACATTATTACACTGGGGGCGCCTGGGTGGCTCAGTCGGTTAAGCCTCTGCCTTAGGCTTAGGTCATGATCCCAGCGTCCTGGGATCAAACCCCCATCAGGCTCCCTACTCAGCGGGAAGCCTGCTTCTCTCTCTCCTTCTGCCTGCTGCTCTCCTCACTTGTGCCCTCCCCCCTTTGTGAAATAAATACATAAAATTTTTTAAAAAAGGAAAGAAAGAAAGGAAGGGAGGAAGGGAGGGAGGGAGCGAGGGAGGGAGGAAGGAAGGAAAGAAAGAAGACCAACGCTGACATGGCACTCTCTATGTATCAGACACTAGGCAAAGGGCTTTCACACACCTTGCTGGTTACCAGCCCTTACCTATGTAGAATTATTGTCAGCCCTGTTTCATAGAAGCTTGAAAAGGCCAAACAACTCTACAAAAGTGGCATGGAGGAGCTTTTTGCGATAATGAGAATGTTCTATATCTTGACTGTGGCGGTGGTTACACAGCTATATCCATTTGAAGGAATCTATCTAGCCAAACAAGAGCTGTACAAATCCCAACCCATTTCAGAGTACACATTCCCTTCCATGTATATACACATACCTGCAAAACCCTAAGCTCACACATCTTACAGTGAGAAATAACTTCTAACGACGCCATTTATTCTGACTTTGGTCAAATATCATAATCACTAACACTTGGAACCAAAGCCAGGATAAAGACTTATCAAGTGAGAAGGGGAGTCCAACACCTAAGCCTAAATTGAGTGGAACTCTGCTGCTGAAGCTGAAAGCTACTGAACTAACTTAACACGTTTTCATCTCAGCAAACTGGGACAGCTTCTTGGCTACCAATTGTGGGTGTGTGTTTCTGTGTGTTTGTGTGAACTACACAACCATACCATAGTTAGAACTGTGTTTGTGTGTATACAATCTGGCTAAAACGAAATGTCAGTAAGGTGGACAAAATTTTAAGTGCAGTGAAAACAACCTTTGCCTAGTTAGGACCTGGGCAAAGTGAAACTGGAATTTTAAGAAATAATAAAAAAGTTCTATATGCTAATCAAATTATTTTAAAAAATGAAAAATCCTTAGGATTCTAATGAAAATGATCATCCAATCTGCTCTAATCATACAATGATAAAAGAATTCTCCCAAATTTAAAAAATTTAAAGTCCCACACAAATGAACAATTTTTTAATTAGAGACTAATATAATTATACTGCGGAGAACATAATTTCTTCACTGCTCAGCGGCTGTGCAGGACTACAGTTTTCTACTTATGGCTTCAAGAACTGCTGAATCCACTAAAGTGCTTTCTATGCACTTTATGCACATAGTAATCACAAAATACAAACATAAAGGATCCAAACCAACCTTGATAAGAAGAAGTTGACACCGAAGATAGGTAGCAGAGAAGTCAGCGACTCCTGCTAGTTCAGACTGAAGTTCTCCAAGTCTTTGAAGATCCCTGCAGTAAAGAAAACCCCAAGCCCAACAGTGGATAGGGATAATGACAGCCATATAAAGATCAGGTCCAAAGCATTTTACCATTTTAGCAGCACCTGCATGGCTCAATGGGTTAAGTGTTTGCCTTCAGCTCGGGTCAGATCCCAGTGTCCTTGAAAGGCCAAACAAGCAGTGTCCCTCCCCTTGCTTGTGCTCTCTCTCGGTCCCTCTCAATCTGAAATAAATAAATAAAATCTTTTTTTTTTTAAAGATTTTATTTATTTGATAGAGAGACAGAGAGAGCGGGAACACAAGCTGAGGGAGCGGGAGAGGGAGAAACAGACTTTCTGCTGTGCAGGGAGCCCAATGTGGGCCTCAATCCCAGGACCCAGGGATCATGACCCAAGCAGAAGGCAGAGGCTTTAACCCACTGAGCCACCCAAGCGCCCCTCAACAAATAAAATCTTAAAAAAAAAAAAAAAAAAAAAAAGCATTTTACCATTCTATACTTAGTAAAACTGGTCATAAATTTTTAAAATGATGACATCCAATGATGGAGTGTTTATAATGAAACTGGTTCACTCATGCTCTGATAAGAGTTTAAGCTGATAAAATTCTTTTGTAAAGTAAAACTGTACCATTATAAAAGCCATACATACTTTCAAATATAAATATTTTGATCAGTACCTTTACGCTGAGAAGTAATTCTAAGAGAAATATCCAACAGAAATGAAATGCTTTATGCCCCACAATATGTCACTATTATAGTGGAATATTCTACAGATGTTAAAATATAAAACGGTAATAAGGTATAAGACCTTAACTACAAAAAACTGTATGTAGGAGAAAAATACAGCAAAGTGGTTTTCTGAGAGAGGTATGAGGGTTCTTTTTATTGTCTTCTCCCAACTGTGCTTTATTTTTCAAGTGTTTTATATAACAGATGAGTATTTTTTGTATCACCAGGAAAAAAAAAAATTAAGATACTGTAGTAGGCTTTGTTGGCTCCCTACCCAGTTAGCCATTCTTTATGTCTTCTTTACTTACTGAACTCTGATTTTGTTCAAGGCAAGGTATCCCCAAACCCATTCCCAGGTAGAGTCTGACTGAACTAAGCCAATTAGTATATGTCATCTCCCAGGTTATGTGACCTAAGTTGGCCTTCTCAGTCCTAATTGAAGGACTTATACTCCACACTTGGAGCAGGCCTGATAGTAGTTTGTATGTCTGTCTCTATCTCCATCATGCCCTAGACTGAAAAAGGGCACTTACGGTCCTGACTGCCACCGGCAGCCATACTGTAACTCCAAAAGAAAAAGCTTTGGGATAAAGCAAATGCTGAGGACAAGAAAAATCCCAAGAGACAGAGAACTGGGTCTTTAATAATATAAGTGAACTACACAACCATACCATAGTTAGAACTGCCTCGGATTTCTATTCATATGAGAAAACAAAAACCCATCACAAGCTTGCTTGAGATAAGGTTTCCCAGATACCCAAAGCCAAAAACATCCTCACTGGATACTGGAATAGCCAAAGTGATTGCAAAAATATAAAACCAAGCTGCCTGGATGCAAGAAAATAGAAAGTGCCACACACAGGTCAATAGTTGTGTGGGGGCTGGAATTACTGATTTAAAATTTTAATTTTTTGAATAGATAATACATACCTAGCTATACAATTAAACCAATAAGATAAGAGAATTCAAAAGATACTAAAGGATATGCAACTAACTTAGTTTACCTTCCTATAACAGGGCGCTGCAAACCAGTACACCCTTCCCATAGGCAACCACCATTACCAGTTTCTTTCTCTTTTGGAGGTAACACAATAGACCAACAAGAACAAAAAAAATCATTGTTTTCCTTTCTACTTTTTTGAGGAGAGAAGTGTGTGTATGTGTGTGTGTGTGTGCGTGCATGTGTGTGTATGACCTTATAATCCATCTCAGAAAGCATTCATGGAAAACCATCTTGTTTTTTAATGGCAACATCAAAATTTCATACAGAAATGCTAGCTGTGGAAAACGTGATTTGGGTCACAAGGGAAGTGGAGCTGCAGGGTTGGCATAACATAGAACGTTTCACAGTAGCCTATACAAAACTGTCCGTTTGACTAAGCCCCTCCCTCTAATACACAACTTTCTTAATAGCTAATGCTGTGTCCTAGGGACCTTGATATCAGGAAGGAGACACCCTGGGAAGACACACAGAATGAATTACTCCCACAGTGACTGAAGAAATTGGGGCCTGTGGCTTATATATCATGTCTTGTGAGTTTGGGTGGCTTGAGAGGTTCTTGGAGAGCCTACTCAGGTGTGGAATACAGCACAATAAAAGGCAAGACCATCCTAGCTAACTGTACCTGTGAAACGCTGCACAGGTGGTCAGCTGGCCTCCCTCACATCTCTGATGTCTCCCTTGCAAAGGCATCCCTGAATCACTCCATTTCTGAATGTTTCCTCTCGAGGAAGATTCTGGCTTCTGTTTCGATGACAGACAACACTGAGCAGCTGACTACACAGCCGCCGGATGGTAAGCTATTCTACAGCCCCGGCACTGAAGCAATTGTTCTTAACTGCACAGAACAAGATGTGAGCCAAGCAACCATGGGAGAGCCAAACTGGGAGAGCAAAGAAAGAAACTTGCTACTCCTGGACAAAATGCTGTTATCCTACTGTTTCCTCTCTGTACCTCTTTATGCCCACAATCCTCGGGGAGCCTAAGTTTAAACATCCCTCAGGAAACTATGAACTCTTTAATGAGAAGGTACAAAGATCACCTTCTGTGTGCAATATACTAGGTGTGCTAGCTGTTTCCCTACTTGAGCCCATTTAATCCTGACAATGTGAATTGCAATTAATTGTATGTCACTGAGAATGAAAGGGAAGATAAGAGTTTAAGCGGTTTGCCCAAGGTCACAGGATTAATAGTGGCAAAAATAGGCCTTGAACTCAGGTCTGTCTGAACTCCAAGTCTTTTCTTTTAAACTATATATTTCATTTATTTATCTGTTATTAAACTCTTTCATTTATTTATGAACTACATCAAATAGAGATGACACTAAAACCAATTTAAAACCAGATGCAAAGGTGCTTGGGTGGCTCAGTCGTTGAGCATCTGCCTTCTGCTCCAATCATGATCCCATGGTCCTAGGATTGAGCCCTGCATTGGGCTCCCTGCTCAGGGGGAGGCCTGCTTCTCTCTCTCCCACACCCCCTGCCTGTATTCCCTCTCTCACACTCTCTCTCTGTCAAATAAATAAATAAATAAATAAATAAAATATTTAAAAAATAAAAAAACCAGATGCATATATTTTTTTAAAGATTTTATTTATTTGACAGACAGAGATCACAAGTAGGCAGAGAGGCAGGCAGAGAGAGGAAGGGAAGCAGGCTCCCTGCTGAGAAGAGAGCCCGATGCGGGGGCTCGAACCCAGAACCCTGAGATCATGACCTGAGCCAAAGGCAGAGGCTTTAACCCACTGAGCCACCCAGGTGCCCCTAAAACCAGATGCATATTAAGCCACATTTCTGCAAATGGGATTTGGGAGGGCAAAAGTGCCCTTCCCAGGAACATACACTTTAGCAATCCCTCATCCACCTCATGGCAATAAGCATTTATAACATCTGGACGGGATTTACTTAAAAATATTAAGAGCATGTCTACTGTGTCAAATGAGTGGTAATTTAAATTTTATTATTTTTAATTTGTTTCAGAATTTAAATTTTAAAAACAAAATTTCAGAAATAACCAACTGTTACCTAACCAACTGCTATTCTCAAAATACTTTACACATGTCATGATAATGACCTTCACAACAGTCCTATGACCAGCTAGCTACATAGTACTCTCAAATTACAGATGAGGGGGGACTTGAGGCCCAAGATCACATACCTAGGAAATGATAAAAACTGAGGCTTGAACCAATTCCTTTGCATTTTACATCTCATTATACCAGATCCTTCGTGTCCTACACACTGTTAATCAGAAACAGAACAATGTGACCAGATGAAAGTAAGGGCTAGTTAGACCTATGTTCTAATCTATGACCTTGCCATTCTTGGTCCTGGACAGTCTTCTCCCTTCTTCACTTGATGAACTTCTATTCAGTCTTCAGGTAACTGCTTAGCCATCTAAGGAGGGGCCAGGTATCCCCCATCTGTTTTCCTAGAGAACCCTGAACTTCCCATCTGCAGCATGGAAAGCACAATATTACAATTCTTGTTTCCCTAGCTACCTCCCCAACAGGCTGTATGATCCCTTGCAACAAAGACTGTTTTGTTCACCACTGTGCCACTTCTGCCTAGCATATGACAAATACTCAAAAACCATATAACAAATGAATGACCCCCAGCTCTTTCACTCATTTAAAAATCGGGTACTTTTCATAAGACTGTTTCCAAATTCAACTCTTAAAGCACTTAGAAGAGTGGGTACATAGTAAGCACTTAAAACAGACAGCAGCTCTTATTATGATCAAGGACAGCAGAGCCTTATAAACATCATATCTACATATATCTGGAGGTGTGAAATTCTAGAAACAAATGGGGCGCCTGGGTGGCTCAGTGGGTTAAAGCCTCTGCCTTCAGCTCAGGTCATGATCCCAGGGTCCTGGAATAGAGCCCCACATCGGGCTCTCTTCTCAGCAGGGAGCCTGCTTCCTTCTCTCTCTGCCTACTTGTGATCTCTGTCTGTCAAATAAATAAATAAAATCTTCAAAAAAAAATTCTAGAAACAAATAAATCATCTCCTGGAGCCCCAGCTGAAGCACACTTTCTACAGGTGAGATCCCATTAGATTAAATGGACTTTGGGATTACAACAAAGGTGATGGCTTGCGTATGATGGTGAAGTTTGTTTTAAACTAGTACCAATAAGTAAGTGATCAGAGTCCTAATCAGAGAAACTTCTGTATGAAACTCTAATATTTCCCTTTTCCACAACTACCAAAAATGTAATTTCTGCAGAACCCCCAAGTCACCCAATCTAACAGGAATCATCTTCACTGCAACACGTCACAAAGTCACAAATTTAGAGTCAAACAAAACCAGATTCAAAGCCTGGTTTTGCTACTTCTTAGCAAATTGCTTCACCTCCCCAAACTGTCATTTCTTCTCTGTGAAATGGTAACAATAACTGCAATAATGTTTGCAAAACAGAGCACGTCATCAATAACTACTCCACCATCTGCTTTCCTTTCTGGATCTTTTACCACCCTGGCCACCCTCATCAGAATGCACTCAAGTTAGAAACAGTATCCAGGGCTGACTATAGCACTAGAACAGTGGTCTCACCAGCCTGAAGCCCAGCAGGACTACACGCAGGCAAGTCGGGCCAGCAGGTGTTTACTGAGCACCCACTAATAGCCAGCACTGCATCTGATGACCAAATTGGCTTGCTTTTAGGCATTTTGTACTTGCTTTAGTGCCAACAGGATAAAAACTGTCAAAAAAAAAACCTAAATGTTTACTTAGGTGGGGATGAGTCAGAAAGTGGAACTTATTTTCCTGGGCTTGGAGCCAACAACTTCAGATACTGGCCTCCAAAACTAATCACTTTGTTAATGGAGCAGAAGAAAAAAATATGACCGAGGCATCACTTCAGGGTCAGCGAACCTTTTCTGAAAAGGGTCAGATAATAAATATTTTAGGCTTTGCAGCCAAACAGTGTCCTTGGCGCTACTCAGCTCTGCCACAAACCTTATTCAAAAAAGTAGACAGAAACTATTTTTGTTAAAGGCAAATGGATTTCAATTTGTTTCATATCATTCAAAACATCCTAATAAGGTCTGGAAGAGTCTCCTGGTTGTTCCCCAATATCCTCCCCTTCTTCTGGAGTATCAGAGTCACCAAATGTTAACTAAGCACTGGTCACCAGAATGAAGACTGCATTTCCTAGCTCCTAGCAACAAGATACCATCATGTGACTTAAGTTCTAGTCAATGGGATGTAAGTAAAATTAGAACATGCAACTTTGGGGAAGTGTCTTTAAAAGGCGGTAAGGTTAGAAATGATGATGCCCTTCTCCTGCTCTTTGCTTTTTCCTGCAGCCTGGAAAACAGAGGGGATAGTTAGAGTTTGGATTTTTAGGCAGAGAACCTGATGCAGAAGATGGAGAAAGAATGCACGTAGGGGCCTGATAAACATCGTAGCTCTGCCCTCCCTGCAGGAAAGAATTAACCTTTCCTCCTACACAAGCCACAGTTCTTTACATTTTCTGTCACCCATCCTAACTAATACACAAGGAGAGAAAAATTTAAAACTGCTTCTTTGTAACTCTTCAGCTTTGCACTCATCATCAAAGCGGTCATGAGCACGAAAAGCTTTCCTTTGTAATATGCTCAAACTCCAATCTAATGCAAATACAAACATGTCATAAAACTACGTGTTGAGTGTAGGCCACAGACTCCGAAAAACTAGCCTGTAGCCGACACCAGAAATTAAAAACAGCTCAGCTGAGCATAAGTGTAAAGTTTAACTCTGTCAAAGTAAAGAGATGGTCACCTCACCTGATGGTGAGCTCCAGCAGCTCCTGGGTTCCCTGAGGGTCGAGGTGCTGAAGACTGTACACTCTTTCAAGACTCTGCTGCAGAAACTGATGGGAAGGATCCTCATGAGGCATGATACTGGGGGAAACAGCCGATGACACTAGTTTTCTACCTGGTAACTAAGCAAACATAGTAGGGTTATAAGACCACCAAATTCTGTGGCTCAGCTTCTGGTAATACAAAGAAACAAGGACAAAAAAAAGGGAGTCAAACACAGGAAAGGGAAAACAGGTAAGGTGATTCTGTAAATAACCTTTCTCTCATTCCCTAGCTTCACTGGGAGAAAGGGAGACAGACTGAGAGAATAGATATGGTTTACACAATACAACCACTGCAAGGAGAAAAAGAAAAGAGTATGGATAATATTATGTTCTATTGCTAACTGAAGTAAATGAGGTAACCACAGAAATGGGACTAAAAATCAATCTGCTGTCACATTTATTTTTATTTTTATTTATTTATTTTTTTAAGATTATTTATTTATTTATTTATTTATTTGACAGACAGAGATCACAAGTAGGCAGAGAGGCAGATAGAGTGAGAGGAGAGAAGCAGGCTCGCCACCGAGCAGAGAGCCCGATGCGGGGCTCGATCCCAGGACCCTGGGATCATGACCTGAGCTGAAGGCAGAGGCTTTAATCCACTGAGCCACCCAGGCGCCCCTGTCACATTTATTTTTAAACTTCATTTGATCTTTCACTTCATAGGGCAATGATGGCTTATTACCAAATAAATTTACATAGCACGCTATAAAAACATTTTATAGGATGGTAATTGTAATTCTTGTTCTTACTGCTAAAAGTGGTTACCTTTCAAGAAAGGGATGGACGAGAGCAAAGAGGATTTCACTTTTAATTTTGTACCTTATACACAGTTTAGATTTTCTAACCATGTACATATATTATTCTAAATAAAGTCCTTGGGAGTCACCTAAACAGGAATGAGTTAACACAAATGGAGAGCTTAGAGAAGTGTCTGCACACAGTCAGCTTTCAGTGTTTGCCATTACCCTCATGGTTCATAAAGTTGTTCTTTCTGTATCTCTAAGGTTTTAAAAGTAACAAAGGTTTTATTATTAAAAAATAAATTTGTTGAGAATTTTGGCTTTATGTAATTGTTAAAATGTTGCAAAATCTAATCCTTGGTCTGGAATATATTGTTCCAGATTCCTTTTTCTTGCCTAACATAACATCGTCAATAACTCAGGGACATTTAGAATACGAATCTTCTTAAAAAGTAAGGAATATGGGGCACCTGGGTGGCTCAGTGGGTTAAGCCGCTGCCTTCGGCTCAGGTCATGATCGGGCTCTCTGCTCAGCAGGGAGCCTACTTCCCTCTCTCTCTCTCTGCCTGCCTCTCCGACTACTTGTGATTTCTCTCTGTCAAATAAATAAATAAATCTTTAAAAAAAAAAAAAAAGTAAGGAATACAGAAGAAAAAGTACAAAACAGTGGGAGAAAGCCCAAGAGAGAAAGAGAATGAATGAATGTGTTTTCAGAGAAAATATAGCCTGCTCTTTGCTATTTAACAACTACAAAGGACCCAAAATCAAAACACCAAAAATAATGACAAAACACCAAAAATAATGACAAAAGTTGTTTTCAACATACCCTTAAGGCAGGAACAAGATGAGAAAGACTGTCTCGGAGGTAGGCATAGTGTCTGAAGGTATGATCTGAGAATAGTGCTGGCATTGTTGGACAGGTTTTAGCAGCATTAAAAATAAGAACCAAAACTGCAATGTCTGAGGGATGATTGGGTTAAGAAACCTGGAGGTTTAAAAGGTTGACGTTAGCTAGAATGATGTGCCTCCAATTCCCACCCTCAAAAGTCTTATTAAATGACAATTTTCTAACAAATAAATGCAAATTCAAACAAAGAGATACATTACCCCACTCACCAAAGGTTTTTTTAAAATAATGCCTGATCCTGCAGAGAATAGTAACACATTGAAACTTGCAGTACATGGCTCACTAAAGTACACTTGGGCACAAATCTTTGGATCATAATTTGACACTAGACAGTAAAAGTCTTTTGGATGGTGAGTAATTCTACACCTCAGATTTTACTCTAAGTAAATAATCATAGAGTACAGAATCATTTATAATAGCAAATAATCAGAAACAACCTAAATGCCCCAAAGCAGGAAAATGACCATATACCTCGTGTTTCATCTACTTGATGGGAGTATTTTGCAATCGTTAAAAATTCTGTTTGAAAAATTTATAATATTGTATCACAAACATTGTATCATAAGTGCAAAAGCAGCTGCTAACATATACAGAAGATATGAGAGCAGTCATCTATTATCATATATTTGATGATGAGATAAACTATGTTAAAAAAATAAAACAAGAACAAAATCCCAACACCAAGCCTTAAAAAAGAAGGAAATACACCAAAATACTAATGGTCAATTACTCTGACTAGCAGGATTTTGCACGTTCAGTATGAAGTTTCTTCTTTCAATTTTTTGGACTTACTTTCTATATATATTTTCTTAACAGAGGGAAAATCAGAAATTAAAAGGTAAACATAGTTTCCAATCTTCTATATGTATCCCTGTGGAAGACCCTGTCAGTTGCCTACCCAATCAATATCCATTCTTCCCTTTTTCCTTGCTAACAGAACACTGATTTGACCACAAATATCCTCTAACTTTCTCTCTAGAATCAGGGCCTGATCATTGGACCTCCAGCAGCAATGCTGGATAAGTGAAAATGGCTGAACAAGAAAACAGAAGGAGTTTGGATCACCAAGAATAATGTAGAGCTGCTTTACCAGCAACAGACTGTGTACTTCCAGATTTCTTCTACCTTGGAGAAAAGTAAAAATCTTAATTCATTTAAGCTACATTTGGGGGAAATCTCTTTTACTGAACAGCCAAACATATTTCCTAAATAATAGAACCTCTCAACTGCCCAGAAAGGTATCTTAACGTTAGAGCCTTCCAAAAGTGTTTAATGTTTTTTTAAATGTAAAAAGGGCCCTCGGATTTCTGAGCACTTCAATACATCATGTGAGGTTTGTGATAACATCTAGCCCTTAAGCCCCTTTCTGATGAGCTAAATTTCAAGCAGCTACAGTATTGTACCTTTAAAGTAAGGTCTGGAATAAGCCTTTCCCAGAGGTAAACACGAAGTCAGACATTGATTAGTACATCAACTAAACAAATGGTTAAAAATTTCTCCAAACAGGGGCGCCTGGGTGGCTCAGTGGGTTAAAGTCTCTGCCATCGGCTCAGGTCATGATCCCAGGGTCCTGGGATCGAGCCCCACATCGGGGTCTCTGCTCAGTGGGGAGCCTGCTTCCTCCTCTCTCTCTGCCTGCCTCTTTGCCTACTTGTGATCTGTCTGTCAAATAAATAAATAAAATCTTTAAAAAAAAATTTCTCCAAAAAGTGTGAAAATAAACAAACAGAATGAAGAGAGACTATAATGGTCACCCTATGACAGCCAGTTATTTGGCTGATCTCTGCATTTCAATAAATATCCCCTAAACCTCACCAAGAATCTGCTATAGAGCAGAAAGAACCATAAGAGACTGTGGGTGCACTGATGTAAATGTATTCCCATTACCGGAAAACAATCTAATTGCATGGCATGCTGCCCATGGCTGTCACAAACCCACTCAACTTGCATCAGAGGCAAAGTAATCCTGCAGACTAGCTCAACCCATCCCCTCTTCAGGCTGCAGATTAAGAAAGTTCATAAACTGAGGCCCCTTGGTGGCTCAGTCAGTTAAGCGTCTGCCTCTTGGTTTTGGCTCAGGTCACGATCTCAGGGTCATGAGATGGAGCCCCATGTCAGGCTCCAGGCTCAGTCCAGAGTTTGAGATTCTGCTCCTCTGCTCCTCCCCTGCTCACTCTCACACTGTGCTCTCTCTCTCAAATAAATAAATCTTTAATAAAAGAAAAGAAAAAAGAAAGAGAAATAGAGGAAGGAAGGAAGATTGGTCATTCATAGACCTTAAAACCAAAGATGGGGGCATCTGGGTGGCTCAGTCATTGAGCATCTGCCTTCCCTCAGTTCATGATCCCAAGGTACTGTGATTGAGCCCCGCATCAGGCTCCCTGCTCAGCGGGGAGTCTGCTTCTCCCTCTCCCCTACTTGTGCGCTCTCTCTCTCTCTCTCTCTATTAAATAAATAAGCAAAATATATAAAAATAACAACAAAATAAAATAACAAAGATGCCTGGCTTTGAATTCCACATGTGCTCTTGGGGAGTTATTTAGCCTTTCTAAGCCTCAGTCTCCTCATCTGCAAACTGGGAATAATACCTCCTTCCAGGGGTATTTGGGAGATTTACATATGTAAATATGCATATTTACATATACATGGTAAATGTATAAAGCATGAAACAGTGTGGAATATAATAGGTGCTGAACAAATGGTTTAAAAAAACTAATAATAATAATATTAAATAGCAAATGTGAATTATTGTGAAAACAAGAATGAAAGCTACGAATAACAACTATTAGGCTCCCTCGGAATATACTCTTAATTAAAAGAAATGAAAAAAAATTAAACCTAGGACTGCCCCCTCCAAGTTACACTGCAGAAAAAGATGCCAGAACAGCCCACCAAATCAGCCCAGTCTTTCCTAGTTTTATCCTTGCAGAGGATACAAGCTGGATCATCCATGTCCGGTTCAGCTGTGTCAAAAAATGGATGTGTGCTCAGGAGCTCTGGCACCAAGGGAAGAACCAGGGTTGGATGCCGACTTCCCAGAAACTTCAAGCACCTGAAACAAACAAAATGAGAGTCCACCTTAGTAACTTAACAAATGCTTTAAAAAGTACTGGGGATTGGAATCAGAAAACCTGATTCAGAAATGCAAATTCCCAACCACCCATTTTTGGTAACCTCTATGACCTCAAATAAGTCCTTCAATTATTCTGGAACTCAGTTCATCTAAAAAAAATTGCTATTATTAAAGAGCTGATATGGCATAAATTACTACTGATTATTTAACCAACAGCTATTTTCTCCAAATTCCTTGCCAAGAGAACACTGATTTTACTCAAGTATCAGGTAGGTGCTCAGAGAAGGGAGACTCAGCCCAAGGGCTCAAGCACAAGTGGTTTAAACTTTACTACCTTTGCAGGAAGTAAAGTAACCCATTCCTGCTCAAAGGAACAAGAAGGGAAGTCTGATGGGGAGCTACTCAGGAATGTTCTCCTAGACAAAAAAAAAATGTGTGAGAAGGAATGCCCTTTCCTTTATGCCTTAAGATACTGTCTTATGAGGCAGCCATCCTGCAACTATGAGAAAAATGCCAAGAGAACTGCAGAAAAACCACAGTGTTAATAACCCTGTTAAGCTGTTAAATGACCAATCCTATAACTTGACTTCCTGATTTGTAATGCCAAAAAATTAGACTTCATTGTTTAAACCACTTTTAATCGGATTTCCCATTACTTGTAGGCAAAAGCAGTATAACGGATATCCTGGGCGAAGTTCTGAAATCAGAAGTGACCTGACCTGAAACATGAAAATGAGTAACTGTGTGGCCTTGGGCAGACAGGCTTCTCACCTACAAAATGGGATTAAAAAATCCTTACCTCATACAGTTGCTATAAGCATTAAATGAGATAATGAATAAAAATTACTCAGCAAAGAGTCTGTTTCAAAGTAAGAACTCAATTAGGTATTATTAAGTAGCTATTAGTTAACTATTATGATGACATGAAAACCTTTATAAGCCATGGCACCACATGGCTTATACCACTACATGGCACTGGTAACTAAGCATTTGTATTATCATTTTTTAAGTTCTGTTTTAGAAGGTTTAGAAAAGAAATATAAATCCTTATCTCTATTCTTGTGGAGTTTATAATTCAGCTGGGGCAAAAATGATGAACACTACAAGGCAATGAACTACCAAATGAATGATACTCCCCTGCTTTCCACTTGTCAAAGGTAGAGGAGATCACCATGATCAGAAGTTTCACAAAGGAGAAAGGACTTCCCCAGGGACTGGAGAACAAACAGACTGGCAATAGAGAGAAAGCAAGCACCAGGAACAAATTCATGGATATTTGGAGTAGGATAGGTATCCCATTTAAAACACGTGATATTGTTAGGAAAGTATACTTTTGCCCAGTTCTGCTTTTCCTTCTATGTGAAAAGAACTGAATGGCTAATTTTCTGAACTCCCACCCTTTTACTCACTGTGTTTCAGGGGACATTGTAAATCTTGTAGTCTGGCCTCTAGGTGCTACCCCTTTATCTCCTATTTTGCTCAGGTCGCTCAAGCATCTGGGTCTCTCTGAAACTGGACTTCAATTCTGATTTGTAATATTTTTCCTAATCATCTATCTACCTACCTACCTACCTACCTACCTACCTACATATTCCCTACTTCTTTCCATCCTGCTATTTGAAAGCTAGGCCTCTGAATTGAATCCGTTTTTAACTCTCCATAGCACCAACACAGCAATTGGGTTATAGAGCCAAGTACTCCAAGCATTTGCTGAATGAACTAAAGCTATATAAACATAACAAACTACCTCCCCTCCAGGTTTTCATTTATGTATCTACCTTTTAAAAATGTCTTAAAAACATTGCCACTGTGATTATTCCTTCCCTCTTTATCACATCCTTTTTTGGTATTCCTAAATAAAGCCACCATTCATGGGAAGAAATGAAAAATCAAATGATTATTAGAATAGGCAACTTCAAAATCCTCTGGAGCACTACAAACACTACAAGGTGAAGGAGCTTTCAGTCTACAGTCACCAGTAAAGACAGTCTTAAATAAATACTCTGGGTGAACCAAATAACCACCTGTCTTACTGTAAGGCAAGAAGAATGTTCTGTGAAACACTCCATAACAATCCCTTCCATCAAGCAAAATTACTCATTCCTTCTGTGTCATCCCAGATACAGACACTGACACCAGTTTTTCTTCCTACTACAAGACCCACACCCCAAGGACTGAGTGCTCTTTGAAGACTCCCCTGGTGTTTTCAGTCTTAAACAGATCTTGCAAGTATCTAATCTGACCCACAGTTTTTCTACTTTTAGTACCAATTTTTTTCAGAAAATCCAATAAACTATACCACTGGAGTGATCTCATCACATAAGCTCACTTAAATACGTGGAGCACGATTATGAACATTTTATAATAAATGTCTGCAAGTAGTTCTTCAAACAGCAATTCATGAACAATGTCAATTTTGACTCTAGTCAGTAAAGGTAGAGGTAATCAAGGGAAAAAATGAAGTGGTTTTCCATCTGTAGACAAAGTGCCAGTCCTGCCTCTCATCTCTACAATGCAGCTGTGATCATTTAGACAATGCAAAACAGACAAAGAAGTGATTAACAGGATAGAGGAGCAAAAGGAATCTAATCAGCTCATCTCTGCCTGCAGCACTTACCATAGGGCTGGGCACATAGTGAATGTACAGTAGCAGGGCACATACTATCTGCTAAGAGGATGGATGGACAAATAAATAAATAATCTAAAATGGGATAGTCAATTTAGGAATCAGATTCCTGAGTGTTAAGCTGAATCAGGTTGCTAAACTGAAGGCAAACTGAGGGCCATACCATCAATCTATGATGATCCACTACTGGATAATTCAGTATACATTTACCACATTACTGGACCCAGTGAGCAAATGAGCAAAAAAGTCCTTACTTCCATATGGAGTCCCTATCAGTAGGGTACTTGGTTAAATTTTTCAGCAGCTCCACCAGTGCAAGATGAATTCCTTCTTTGGTTGAAACATTAGTACAGCACAAAAGTTCGTGAAGAGCCTCTCGAATATCTCTGGATGAATCCTTTAAAAAAAAAAAAAGTAATAATAATAATAGTAGCAATCACTGTGAATTTGCTATTACAGGAGAGCGTATAAGTTACAGTGGGACTACAGGGTAAAGAGTCTCTGAATTTTCTTGGAGGCAAGAGGCTAGGAGTTGAGAAGACTTCACAGAAGAGGTAACATTTGAATTCAGATTTGAAGACTTCATTCATTGGCTCATTCATTCATATAAATAAAGTTTGTGGCCAGGGCAGAGTAAATAAAAAGACTGTTACAAAATGATGTTGGAGAAATGGCCGTTTCTCTTCTCATATCTACTCTACCTCACCAAAGTGACTGGAAAAGGTCACCAACAACTTCTTAAAGCTAAAAGATATGGATGCATATCAGTTCTATTCCTCTTGGCTATCTCTGTAGCATTTGTCAGTTTTTCAAAACTTTTTTATACAGATGTTTTGAAATATATACAAAGTAGAATTAATAAATTCCTTAGTTTCAACAATTAACTCACAGTCAATCATGTTTGATCTAAACTTTTACCCACTCCGCCCAACTAGATTATTTTGAAGTCAGTCAGAGAAATCACAGCATTTTATTGGTAAATATTTCCATAAATATATTTTCAGATGATTCCTTATTTTTAAAAATCACAAAACCTGGGACGCCTGGGTGGCTCAGTTGGTTAGATGACTGCCTTCGGCTCAGGTCATGATCCCGGAGTCCCGGGATCGAGTCCCGCATCAGGCTCCCAGCTCCATGGGGCGTCTGCTTCGCTCTCTGACCTTCTCCTCGCTCATGCTCTCTCTCACTGTTTCTCTCTCAAATAAATAAATAAAATCTATAAAAAAAAAATCACAAAACCCATATCCTGCCTAAAAATGTAGTAACTGCTTAATATCAACTATCCAATGAGTACCCAAATTCTTCTGACTCAAAGTTTGTTCTAGTCAGGAACCAACTAAGGTCCACACATAGCAATGTGGCAATATGTTCCTTAAGCATCTTTTAATATGTAAAATCACTGTGTATCTCACACCCTCCCCATGTAATTTCTTCTCTGTATATCCTGTTATGATAGTTAAGATTTAGAAGCTTGATCAGATTCACGTTCAATTTATTTTGTAAGACCATCTTACAGGGGTTCGGTATACTTCCCTCAGGAACTATATGATGTCTGTTTCTCTTCTGTGAGGTTAGTAACCACTGGTGAGTACTTCCCAGATCTATGAATCAACTGAAGTTGTAATACAATGATGTACAAATCCTATCTATCATTCTTTAATTTATTAACTGGAATACTTCTAAGAAGAGAAACTTCCCCTTATCAACCAGCTGGTTATCATGAAGTTCAGTTTGGGACTGATAGTTCAGATACGAAAAAGAAGGATTAATGCTTGATTCCTTAATTTACCAGTTTCCAAAATAAGAAGCTGATTACTAAACATCTTCCAAGATGACTAATGCAGTGTTTTGTTTAAGTATCATTACAAAATCATGCATTTAAACATACTTGCAGTTAACAGTCCTTAATGATGTGTTATAACCCTTAATGATGTGTCTCCTGGGTCTTTCTGATATGATCCTCGAGGTCTTTGATAGCTAACTGCTCTCTGTATGATAAGGTAGTACAAACTCATCTTATTACATTTCCTGCACTAGACCTGGAATCAGCCATTTCTCTTAGGAATTTTGATACCTTTTAGTGGAAATGAGATCGCCAGAGCATTGTTTTAAGTCAGGTTTACTGATAAGAATTTTCATTCTGTAAAATTCATCCTTCTCAGTGAACACTTCCACAAGTTTAACAAATCCATATAGTTACGTAACTACCACCTCCATCAAGATATAAAACACTCCTATCACCAAACTCTTCTGTAGTGTCCCCCTGTAGTCTAGCCCTCACCCACAGTCTCTGGCAACCACTGATGTATTTTCTGCTACAGTTTCGTCTTTCCCAAAAGGTCACAGAAATGGAATCACAGAGTATGTTGCTTCTTTCACCTAGCATAATGCATGTGAGAATCACCTGTGTTGTTACCTGTATCAGCAACCCGTTCCTTTTTATTACTGAGTAATACTGCATTGTACAGATGTACCCAGTTTATTTACCCATTCACCAAATCAAGGATTTGTGTTGTTTTAGTTTAGAAATATTGTAAATAAAGCCATAATAAATATTTGCATACAGGTGTTTGTGTGAACGTAAAAATTTTCAATCCTCTTTAGGAAATGCTTTAGAGTGGGAATGCAGTATCAAGGTAAATTTACATTTAATTTTATAAAAAAACTTCCAAATCTATCATTTTGCATTCCCATCAGCAGTGGATGAGAGTGCCAGATGTTCCCTGTCCAAGTCAGGAAATGACAGATGCTGGTGAGGATGCGGAGAAAGGGGAACCCTCCTCCACTGCTGGGAATGCAAGCTGGTGCAGCCACTCTGGAAAACAGCATGGAGGTTCCTCAAAATGTTGAAAATAGAACTGCCCTATGACCCAGCAATTGCACTATTGGGTATTTACGCTAAAGATACAAACGTAGTGATCCAAAGGGGCACGTGCACCCGAATGTTTATAGCAGCAATGTCCACAATAACCAAACTATGGAAAGAACCTAGATGTCCATCAACAGATGAATGGATCAAGAAGATGTGGTATATATACACAATGGAATACTATGCAGCCATCAAAAGAAGTGAAATCTTGCCATTTGCGACAACGTGGATGGAACTAGAGTGTATCATGCTTAGCGAAATAAGTCAAGCAGAGAAAGACAACTATCATATGATCTCCCTGATATGAGGAAGTGGTGATGCAACATGGGGGCTTAAGTGGGTAGGAGAAGAATCAATGAAACAAGATGGAATTGGGAGGGAGACAAACCATAAGTGACTCTTAATCTCACAAAACAAACTGAGGGTTGCTGGGGGGAGGGGGTTTGGGAGAAGGGGGTGGGATTATGGACATTGGGGAGGGTATGTGCTTTGGTGAGTGCTGTGAAGTGTGTAAACCTGGTGATTCACAGACCTGTACCCCTGGGGATAAAAATAAATGTTTATAAAAAATAAAAAATTAAAAAAAAATACAGAGGGAGAATTGGATCAGATCAATTGTATCAAGTGCTGTCACTTGATACTGTCAACATTTCTTTGGTTTCTGGTTAGGCATTCTAATACGTGTGGTGTTGTAATACCTCTAATAGGTGTGGTTTTAATTTGCATTTCCCTAATGACTAATGATGTTAAGTATGTATGCTTCACTTCTTTATTATTTGCACTGCTTATTTTCTTTCCTTAAGTACCATTCAAATCTTCTCCTGATTTTCTAATCAGGTGATCTGTCTTATGACTGAATTTTGAGAAATCTTCATATATTCTTTATCAGATATATGTTTGTTTTTTTTTAAAGATTTTATTTATTTATTTGACAGACAGAGATCACAAGTAGGCAGAGAGAGAGAGAGAGAGAGGAGGAAGCAGGCTCCCTGCTGAGCAGAGAGCCCGATGTGGGACTCGATCCCAGTACCCTGAGATCATGACCTGAACCGAAGGCAGCGGCTTAACCCACTGAGCCACCCAGGCGCCCCTATCAGATATATGTTTTGCAAGTATTTATTCCCAGTCTATGGTATGTCTTTTCAAAAACATGTTTTTTTTTTTTTCCTTTGACTTAGAAAAACAGAAATTTGGGACGCCTGGGTGGCTCAGTTGGTTGAGCAGCTGCCTTTGGCTCGGGTCATGATCCCACGGTCCTGGGATCGAGTCCCACATCGGGCTCCTTGCTCGGCAGAGAGCCTGCTTCTCCCTCTGCCTCTGCCTGCCTCTCTGTCTGCCTGTGCTCACTCGCTCTCTCTCCCTCTGTCTCTGACAAATAAATAAAATCTTTAAAAAAAAATTAAAAAAAAATTAAAAAAAAAAGAAAAACAGAAATTTGGGGCACATCGGTGGCTCAACCAGATAAGTGTCTGCCTTTGGCTCAGGTCATGATCTCAGGGTCCTGGGATGGAGCCCCATGTTGGGCTCCCTGTTCAATGGAGAGTCTGCTTCTCTTTCTCCCTCTGGCCCTCTGCACTGTTAGTGCTCTCTCTCTCTCAGATAAAATCATAAAATCTAAATAAGGAAGAAAGAAAGAAAAACAGAAATTTACTGTCTCCGTTCTGGAGGCCTGAGTCCAGAATCAAGATATAAGCACGGCTGCTTCCTTATGAGGCTATGAAGGAGAATTGAGACCAGGCCTCTCCCAGCGTCTGGTAGCCTTGGCATTCCTTGGCTTGTAGATGGCATTCTCTCCTCTCCATGTCTTCACATCACCTTTCCTCTATGCATGTTTCTGTATCTAAGTCCATCCCGCCTTTTTTGTACAGTTTATACATTAAAGGCATTATATACAATTGATCTGATCCAATTCTCCCTCTGTATTGTGGTAAAATACATACAACATAATATTTACCATTTTAAGTCAATGTATTTTTTAAGTGTACAGTTCTATGGCATTAGATACATTTACATTGTTGTGCTGTCTTTGTAATTACCTAAAAGTATCTTTTTGAAGAGCTTTTAAATTTTGATAAAGTCCAATTTATCTAGTTATTTCTCTTATGGATTAAGTTTTTGGTGGCCTAACTAAGAAATTTTTGTCTAATCCAACGAAGGTCACAAGTATTTTCTCCTAAAAGTTTTACAGAATACTTTTTTAATTTAAAATTTTTTAATTTAAAATTTTAAAAAATTTAAAAATTTAAATTTTTCTAATTTTATAGAAAATTTGGTTTTATTTAATACATAAGAAATCAAACTAAAAATTTTAAAGGATACATATGCATCCACAGAGCAAAACCTAAGATTCAGAGACTTCTCCAAAGCTAGGTTGGAAACATGCCTTCTTTAGTCTCCGGGAACCCTCTTTCAGCTTGCAGGTCTCTCAATTCTTCACTCTGTATAGTTACTGATGCCAACACCTTAACAAACACATCTGACCATGTTGTTGCTCTGTTTAGGAACCAGTTAGCTTCCCCACACCTCTTCAACAAAGCTCAGGCTCCCGGGCACGCAAGCAAGGTCCTTCACAATCCATTCTCGGCTCACTTCTCCCTCAGAGTCACGTGCACTTCTCAGCATCCCTGTCCATGCTGTGCCATTTCTTTTCTTTTATTTTTTAAAGATTTTATTTATTTATTTGACAGACAGAAATCACAAGTAGGCAGAGAGGCAGGCAGAGAGAGAGGAAGGGAAGCAGGCTCCCCGATGAGCAGAGAGCCCGACGCGGGGCTCGATCCCAGGACTCTGGGATCAGGACCTGGGCCGAAGGCAGAGGCTTAACCCACTGAGCCACCCAGGTGCCCCCATGCTGTGCCATTTCTGCCCTCCCAGCCTACACCTGTGGCCACATGCTAGTGCTGTGGCTAGAATGTCATTCCTTGACTTATTTTTAATACTATCTTGTAATTACTGGCTTATACTGCTCCCTGCCTTCTCTATGAAACTGTGAGTGACTCAGAGGTAACAGCTAGTACTGTCTACTTTCACATCCTCAGAACCTAGCACAGAACCTGGCTCTGCAAAAATAAATAAATAAATAAATAAATAAATTTTAAAAAAAATCAGTAAATGTTTCCTGATTGACTTAATCAATATTACGAACTACTACCATGTTAAGCATTTTACATGAATTCTCTTTCCATTCTTATAAGAAACACACGAATATGTGGAATTATCCTCCCTTTATACATGAGAAAACCAAGTACCAGAGAGAATTAATAATTTGTCCAAAGTCACAAAGCTGATAGGATACCCTGAATAACTTTCAGGTGCTCTTCCCTTAACAGGATTTTCAAAGCTCTGCAGGAGCTGGTCCCACGCGCCCCTCCAGCCTAACTCTTCCCTCACACTAGCTCTGTTACAGCCAGGCCCTCTTTTGGTCCCTCCACTATGCCATGTCTCCTTCCACCTACCATCATTTCTAAACTTGCTGCTCCTCTGCCTGGTATATTCTTACACCCCATACTCCCAACTTTTCCTACCAAGTTAGGGTCTAATTCCTTTTTCAGATATCAGTTTTAGAAGCTGTCCCTGATTGCTACACCCCCTTAGCCCCCAAAGACCAAGTGCTTCCATGACAGACGCCCATGGGACCTCACTCCTTTTTGTCATGCGCTCCTCATTCACCTAATTATTAGACCTTCATTTGTGTCATATTTGTCTATCTCATTCATACCTAAATTGTAAGGTCCATGAGAGCAGTACCATGGTTTCTGCTCACTGGCATAGTGTCTGGCACACAAAAGGTGGTCAATGAATACTAACAAATAAACAACAAACAAACAAAAACTCAGGTAAAAAGATCAGGGACCAAAGACAGGGACTGACAGTTCGATTCAGCTCTGTCTGGTTTTACACGTTGTCAACTTACCCATCAGATAAAATGTATCCTGTATGAACAAATCACCACCATTGATAGGCGGTATCAAAAAAACAATATTCGGGCGCCTGGGTGGCTCAGAGGGTTAGGGCCTCTGCCTTTGGCTCAGGTCATGATCCCAGGGTCCTGGGATCGAGCCCCACATCGGGCTCTCTGCTCAGCGGGAAGCCTGCTTCCTCCTCTCTCTCTCTCTGCCTGCCTCTCTGCCTACTTGTGATCTGTCTGTCAAATAAAAAAAAAAAAAAAAAATTCAAAGAATAAGAGAACAATTTTGACTATGTTCCTTAAGAAATTCCTAGTTATGCAGCTGACTATGCAGATTTGTTTTAGGACATGTTTACAAAGCATCCACTCTGTAAAGTTACCACATCAAACCCTGAAAGGAATACGGTAAGCGGTACAACAAGGTCACTCTCCTTAGGTAGCTCATACTCACATCAGGGAGAGGGAGTTGAGACAAAACCTGCCATTAATGATAAAATGGGAAAACTATAGTAAGAAATGCGTAAGCATGCTTATGGCTCTGTGAACAATCAGTACATCAAAACATAGCTTGGAATAGATCTCAGATAGTTAGCAAACATTTCCTGAGCATCTAGCAGTTTTCAGACACTAAAAGGCACTAGAAATAAAAAACTGAAAGAAGCCAGGATCGTGCAAAGCTCTCAGTCTTGTGAAATAAAGAATTAAATTGTCAAAACCATCCTAATATACACTAGACACAGGGTTACACAGGAAGGAAGAGGAGTGCTACTTAACCCACTTGGGGTGGAGTTACTTAGGGAACACGCTGCCTAATAGAGATCTGAAAATAAGCAGAAGTCTACGAGGTGAAAAGTGGCAGTTTTTGCAGGCAGAGGGAAAAAAAGAGTGAAAGAAAAATGATGAGGAAAAGCATGATGATTAGGGGAGTGACTCCAGTATCAAGTTCAAGATGAGGAATGGTGGGAAAGAATTCAAAAAAGGAAAGGTAGGGCTAGGGTAGAGAGCTCACCCAAGGAAAATAATGCATAGAATGCAAACTTATCTTCTTAGGAAAAAATGAGTGAAAAATTATAAACACAGACTTATAATTCAGGAAAAACCTTACCAGAAGTGCTAAGCAGCTGAGAAAACTGATGGGGAACTTCAAAATCAAAGCACCCAATCTGTTTTTTGAGTATGGAGCAGAAATCTGTAATAATGACTAAAATACCCAATAACTCTCTCTTTCACAATATCTGAAAAACCAAAACCAAACTGAAACAAGAAAGAAACCCAGAGGCCAAATCCCATTTATTAATATTCTGAAAAACATCAGGACTCACAAATAAAATCCAGATACTTTAGAAAAATAATTCAAGAACCACATCGAGTTGTACAGCCTCGGAGGCAAATCTGTGTTCATATCGTGGCAGAGCCACTTACCAACAGTGTGACCTCAAACAAATTACTTTCTTCTCTGTAAAACTCCAGGGTTGAATGAGTTGATTCCCTAAGATCTGTTCCTGCTATAACATCCGAAGATTAACTAGAAGCATTAAACCAAATCAAAGGCTGAAAAGAATTCTTCATTATTTAGCCCCTGCCTTATCTATAACCACTTTTCCTCCAACACTTCGGCTCCACGCTGCTATTACAATGAATTCCTTTAATTCCTATTTTTTTTAAGATTTTATTTATTTATTTGATAAGAGTGAGAGAGGAAACACAACCAGGGGGAGTGGGAGAGGGAGAAGCAGGCTTCCCATCA
The DNA here is from genome assembly GCF_009829155.1 of Mustela erminea. NCBI lineage: Eukaryota > Metazoa > Chordata > Mammalia > Carnivora > Mustelidae > Mustela > Mustela erminea. The sequence goes on along the minus strand of NC_045622.1, from coordinate 52,263,357 downwards.
AGCAGGGAGCCCCATGTGGGGGCTTGATCCCAGGACCCTTGGGATCATAACCTGAGCCAAAGGTAGATGCTTAACAACTGAGCCACCCGGGGGCCCCTCCTTTTAATTCTTTAAATGCATCACACCCACTCTTACCTCTGGACCCATGGACACTGCTCCCTCTGGTGCCTTCCACCCTACCATCAGTGCCATTTCTTCCTAAGAAAGGGCCTTACCAATTTCACTACTCCTCCAAGTGTCCACTACCGTATTCCTTCTTCCTTCCCCATCTCACAACCTTACCGCAGGGACCCCTGTCCTTTCCTGATGACAGCAATGCTAAGCTTTCTTTGAGTTTCCTGTTTAACAGCAAGTCTCCTCTACCTTGGAGTTGTGTGCTGAGAAGGCCGAACTGCACTGCCCATATACTACTGCATCACTAGTACCCAGAACAATGCCTGGTTTAAAGACTGCTTATTTATTTGAGAGAGAGAGAGAGCTTGCATGGGGGCAGGGGAGGTAGGGGCAGAGAGAGAGAGAGAGAGTCTCAAGCAGACTCAGTGCTGAGTGTGGAGCCTGACATGGGGCTCGAGCCCACAACCCTGAGATCATGACCTAAGCCAGAACCAAGAATAGTACGTCCAACGGACTGCAGCACCTAGGTGCCCCATAGTGCCCGGTTTACAGATAAAGTGGCTCTCCATAGGTACCGATGAAGAAATGAGTAACAAACTGTGAAGACTCACCTCTAACACAGCCAGGACAGTGTCAAGCTGATCCTCTCGGAGAGTGATATTGTTGGAGATTTTTCTCATGGTGTGTATGGACTGCAGACGTACTTCCTCGATTTCATCATTAAACATGTCAACCAAGAAATCAAGGCACTTCTCCGCAAAAGAGGGTGAAGACTGGGCCAGCATGCAGAGAGCCTCCACAGCAGCAATGCGGACCTCTAGACAAAAGGGGACAAATAAGGCTATGCATTAGGTTATGAGCCATGGGATAAATCCAAGGATTCCTTCTCTTTCTGGTTTATCTTTAACTTTCTACTCTTCTCCATTAACAAACTCTCTCTGGGAGATTTCCTCCATGCCCACAGACTCAGCTACCACCTTCACACTGATCTCAGAAAAAGGACTTTGGTGTCATGGGGACTGAGGTTTAGATCCTGACATGCAAACGATATCAAGTCACATGTCTGTCTTCAGTAACTGCACCTTGAAAACAAAGTTCTTGTTTACCTTAGTACAACAACCACCGTTCTCCACTCAGTACTTTTTTCAAAAAGCAAATTTTAAATAATTAAGATTAAAACAGACTAGATATCATGTTCTCATCTTAGAGATAAGATTCAGCAAAGTGAATTAACTTGCCTTAAAATGAGTGAGAGCAGAGATAAGACTAGTACCCAGGTCTGCTGATTCTAGACTAGCATCATGTAGTGGTTAAGGATACATGCTTTGGAACGTTAAAGGTCTCACAGTAAATTGTGAAGAGTAATTCCTCCACTAATTTGAAGGGTGATCTTGAATAAGTAACTTAACTTCCTAGCAACCTCAATTTTTTCACCTTCAACAGAGATAATACTCATTTCCTTACAGAGTAGTTAGAGGCTGGGGTATGTTAAAAGCTCAGTAGATCTTAGCTACAGCACAGGTATGGATCTTACAAGCGCCTTGAAAACAGAGGCATGTCTTCTACCCACCCTGTATGGCCTGAACACATAACAGAAAAGCCACTGATTCCAGAAAGCCCTTCATTCATTCACTAGAAATAGTTCCTGAATGCATACTACACGCCCAGAGCTAACAGCCTTGCTAAGAGCCTTAGGAAAAAGCTAAGAGTCTTGATACAAAGATAAGAGGTAAGTAAGCTACAGACTATGCTCACAAGATTTCCATACATGCTTGTTCTGCTCCAAAGGTTCCCACATGGTTCTGCAACAAAACGTACAGTTTTTAAAAAGAAAGGAAAAAAACCCTCAAGCTGTGGTTAAAACTCAGAAATATAATTTTTTGTGTGTGTAAGAAAGGTCTTACAGACACTTTAAAAGCAGAGTTACTACATTAAAGCGAGATGACTTGGGATTTTTCTTGGTAGCAATGAATTCTTCCCTTCATCAGAACTGAAAGATTTGCTACACTTCATAATAAGGTAATTTAAACATGAAATTGCTAACAATTACAAAGAAAGCCAGAAATGGGCCGAAATGTGTTAAATGCTGGGTCCTCTGCCTAGGGCTTTACCCATTACACCACACTAAATCATGTGTAACTCTTGCAAGTCCACAAAGTGAATCACACAGACACTCCTGATCATCAGCAGATAATCAGTGTGGACCTAAGGGGATGCAATTTTAAGCAGAAACAAAGAAACTTTTGTGTTGCTCTTTGTATGTGTAGTCTGGAAAATCAACAATTTCTACTGGACTCTTTGGAATGTTGAAAATGTATTACATTCTCCTTAAGGGTCCAGGGCAGAGGAAAAGGAATCAGCTATGCTAAAGGGAAAGGGAAAAAAAATCCTCTGGTGCCTTAACATGTGCAATCAAATCCTGGCTTTGTGCTTAGTACTGAAGACACAAGGGTGAACAAGAAAGAGATGGCCTCCCAGCGCCTACAGACAAGAATAGTTAATTGGATTACAAAGTGATTGATGAGCAGTACAGTAAAAAGCACAGGGAGTTTAAGAAAATGCAAAAGCGGTATGTAGCCCACTAAGTTGGATCAGAGGCAGCTTTCTGGAACAAGTGACCTCTAAAACAATACCTAAGGGAGGTGCTAAGCCAAAAGAAAGGAAGAAGGCCTCCCTTCTAGAGGACTAAAAGAATGTATAATACTAGAGTCCACAGCTAATGAAATAAGGCACTGTTTCATTCCCAGCAGCATGTCTCTAATTCACCCAGAATTTTAGAAATATACTAAGAAAGCCAGCATAACTGATACTGGTTATGATATATTTGCTTTCCAAAGTTAAGTTCCTTTAATTAAACCTTAGTGACAGTTAAGTGTCTGACTCTCAGTTTCTGCTCAGGTCATGATTGCAGGGTCATGGCTCAGTGCAGCGTCTGCTTGAGATTCTCTCCTTCCCACTCTCCCTCCCCCATTCATTCTTTCTAAATAAATAAATAAATAAGTCTTAAAAACAAAACAAAAAAAAAAACACCCTTAGTGACAAACTTACGTAGAACTAAATAACATAAATATTAATAGTGATGAAATTCAATTTGCAAAATTAAATAAAGTAAAAATGCTTGCAGAAACTAAATAAAATAGGCTCTAGTTACTTGTCTTAGGATAAAATGGGTATTAATAATGACTTCTTTATTATGAAATACCATTTAAAGTGTAATTCGTGTATCCAGTTCACAGAAAACAAAAAAGCAGAGGCTGCTTTAACTAATTTCTCTATACAAGTTTCCTCCATTATCCAAAAGAAGAGTGAAACAATGAAACCTTTCTTTTAGGTGAAACAATGTAAAGCAGAGTGTAAATGATGATGTAAAGCAGAGTATCTCCCACTTTCCAAAAGTTCACTTTGTGTCACCTCACTTTTAGAAGACTTATATGGGTATGGTAATGACTTTTTTCATAAAAACGAAACTCCGTTTTGGATTTCTTTTGGTTAACAAAAACAGGTACTAATGTAGGTTTTTTTCATGAAAGCAAAGTGGCATAAAGAGAACTTTAAGGAAGTGGGGAAGACACCCATACACTGAAAACCTTATAGCTAACTAGAGAAGGAAACCCAATTCTTATATCTTATAACAGAAAATGATCTTTCAAAAAGTAATTCTTGCCCTTCTAAGAAGTTCTACTCTGAGGTAATTTTTTACAGGCATTTTAAAGACCTGAGTTCTAATCCTCTGATATAAATTTACTATAAAATTTGAACAATCAACATTATCTCTCCTGATCTGTTACAATTACTGAAAATGAGATAGTTGTAGTCAATAACCTCAAAACAATGACATTCTTTATGTGAGACAGATAGATATAATGGAAATTATACAAGAGCTTTGCAGAACTTCTTTCTACAAGATTTATCTATCTAAAACAACTAAAAACAGAAATAAAAAACAGAAACAACAGTATTCAACACACTGGACATCAGAAAATAAAGAGTAATGATCCCTGAGAGGGAGGAAATAAATTAGGTAAGCTCCAGAATTTACCAGTTTATTATCTGGGAAGCTTTTCCAGGTTCCAGGTCTCCCTACATTGAGAAGATAGAGCTAGGAGTCTGGAAAGGCCAATGTGGACAGAGTTCGTAAGGCAAAGTACCAAAATGGAGAGTACCACACATGGAGCACTTTGGAGATCTGCAGAGGGTCCTCCTCAAGTCATCAGCTGAGTCCTGATCTGTTAAGAAATTGAGGTCTGAGAAAGAACCGTTAAGCAGGGCTACAGGGAACAATCTCCAAAGCTCAAAAATGGTCTACAACTGCTTCTTCAGAAGAGTTTGTTTGAGTTGGGAGTAAAATGAGCCCCAGACTAAGTGCTGTTTCAGTTCCTCTTAACAAAGCTTAAAAATAAGACCTGAAATAAATGCATCCCAGAACTAAGTTCAAGAATGTAGGACTATAACAATGTTCATTACCCAACAAAGTAAAATTCACAATGGCTGGCATTCAATTGAAAATTGCTAGCTCTGCACAGAAGTAGGAAAATATACACAATAAGGAGAAAAATCAATCAAAACCAACACAGAAATCACACAAACAAAGATTTAATAAACAACAACATTAGGATAGTTATTGTAAATGCATTCTCTGTTGACAAAGTTAAAGGAAAGATCAAGGAGATTAAGCAGATACATGAGAGATACTAAACAAACCCAAATTCTAATTGAATTTATATGAATGAAAACTACAAGGTCGGAGATGAAAAATACACTGGATGGGATTAAAATCAGAATACAGATGGCTGAAGAAAAGATTAATGAACTCCCGAGACATAACAATGAATATTATCCAAAAGGAAAGGAGAAAAACAGAAAAAAAATCAGGATGGAGGGGCAGCTGGATGGCTTAGTCGGTTAAGCATCTGACTCTTGACTTCTACTCAGGTCATGATCTCAGGGTTGTGGGATTAAGCCCTGTATTGGGCTCTACACTGGGCATGGAGCCTGCTTAAGATTCTCTCTCTTCCTTTGTCCCTCCCCCCACTATTTCTCTTAAAAAAGTAGGGGGGATGGAGCATCAGTGAGTTCCAGAACAACCTCAGTAGTCTAATATATGTGTGTCTGGAGTCACCAAAGAAACATGAGACCACAAAATATATGAAGAAGTAAATGGCCCAAGATTTTCCAATGTGATGAAAACTATAAACCCACAGATCTAAGAAGCAACAAACTTCAAGCATAAGAAACATGAAGAAATGTCACCAAGACACATCACAATTAAACTGCTTAAAACCGATGACAGAGAAAAATCCTAAAAGCAACTGGAGATGGATAAAGAAGATGCAGTATACGCATACAATGGAATATTAGTCAGCCATCAAAAAGAATGGACCACTGCCGTTAGCAACAACATGGATGGAACTAGAGAGTATTCTGCTAAGCAAAATAAGTCAGTCAGAGAAAGACAAATACCAAAATTATTTCACTCGTATGTGGACTTTAAGAAACAAAACTGATGAACACAGGGGAAAGGAAGGAAAAATAAGATGAAAACAGAGAGGAAGGCAAACCATAAGAAACTCTTGACTATAGGGAAATGAGGTTTGTTGGAGGGGAGGTGGGAGGAGGGATGGAGTAATTGGGTGATAGGCATTAAGGAGGGCACTTGATGTAATGACCACTGGGTGTTACACAGGACTCATGAATCACTAAAATGAAACTAATAATGTATTAATATTCTTAATAATATACATTATTATATTATTATTAATATATAATACATTGATATACTTAATATATTAATAATATATACTAATAATATATTATAATTAACTAACTTGAATTTAAATTTAAAAAAACCATAGAAAGACACATCATGTAAAGAACAAATATAAAAAATGGCAGCAGACTTCTCAACAGAAAGAGTGCAAACAGGAAAAGAACATGGCAGGGTGGGACACACACACACACATACACACACACACACACACAACCCCACCTTATTAAACTGGAGTTCAATTTCCAGTGAAAATATCTTTCAAAAATGAAGGTGAGAGGCGCCTGGGTGGCTCAGTCAGTTGAGCATCAGACTCTTGATTTCATCTCAGGGCTTTGAGACTGAGCCCTGCATTGGACTCCATGCTCAGTGCAGTCTGCTTGGAATTCTCTTCCCTTCCCCTTCCCTCCCTCTCTGTCCCTCCCCACTCTTGCACACTTTCTCTCTAAAATAAATAAATAAAATCTTTAAAAAAAAAAAATGAAGGTGAAAGAAAATCTGCGTTAGTCAAAATAATAAAGGCTTTGAGGTCAGACACCTGGTTTAAATCTTGCTTCTGTCTCTTACTGGCTGGGTGACCAGTAACAAGTTATTGTTATCAATATCAGTAATATCAATTTTTATTACCAATTATTAAGTGCTTATTATAAATGGGTCATGTATTTTTGTTAAGGATTTTATTTATTTATTTGACAAACAGAGATCACAACTGGGCAGAGAGGCAGGCAGAGAGAGAGGAGGAAGCAGGCTCCCTGCTGAGCAGAGAGCCCGATGCAGGGCTTGATCCCAGGGCCCTGAGATCATGATCTAAGCCAAAGGCAGAGGCTTAACCCACTGAGCCACCCAGGTGCCCCAAATGGGTCATGTATTATGCCAAGTATTTTGTGCACATATAATCTCGTTTAATTCTCACAATTCAGAAACACTAATTATTAACCTTGTTTTATAGAAATACTGGAAAACTAGATTGACTGAATCCAAAGTCCATGCTCTTAACCACTGTATTATACCACATGGGCCCCACATCTGGGTTTTTTTTTTTTTTTTTATTTTTTTAAAAGATTTTATTTACTTATTTGACAGACAAAGATCACAAGTAGGCAGAGAGGCAGGCAGAGAGAAAGGAGGAAGCAGGCTCCCTGCTAAGCAGAGAGCCTGATGTGGGCCTCGATTCCAGGGCTCCAGGACCATGAGCCGAAGGCAGTGGCTTTAACCCACTGAGCCACCCAGGTACCCCGTCACTTCTGCTTTTAAAATTAAGTAATAGTAGGTACTTCATGGAGTGACTATGAAGACTAAATGAGACCCTTCATGTACACTAACCAGTGCAACACCTGATCCATGGCAGGCACTCAGTAAATGGCACAGTTATGATGCAGTCATACTTACCATACATTTCATCTTCCAATCCATGAACAAAGGCTCCACAAGCTCCTGATTCAATCAAATTCACAGCTCCTGTATCTATTTCTTCCTTGGGAGCATCATCTCCCCACTTTCTGCCACTGGAAAACTCTCCTGAGCTGTAAAGCTCCTTGGCACGTTCATGTGCAGTGCGTTTTCTCTGTAAAGGACAATGACAATTAGCACTTGCAGGAAGTTCATGAGGGAAAGGTAAGATGTATTCTGAGAACATGGGAAAATAGGAAATATGACTGCTTTCTGATAGTCACATTAAAAAAAAAAAAAAGTACTCAATCAATCAGAACAAAGAAATGCAAACTGAATGTCAAGAAAAACCAAAGGTTCACAGGTCTGTCACAGCGGATGTAATCTTATTAAAGATAGCAAAAGAATGTGCTCATCAGGTAAGTGGTTATGTTTGTCACTGTGTACATAACACAGGAAAGGGAGAACCAGAGGCATAAATAATAGCAGTGTCCCTCTAGCACCATCCTGGGTTGATAATAAACTGGCCCTAGAAAAGAATTTTTTTTTAGTCCCAACAGAAGTGAGTTTGAATTTGGAAACACTGTGCTCTATTTGAGCAACACTGCACTCACCATGCAACCTTCTGGTAAATTCACTTTCTGCCTAGAATGCCGAAGAGGGAATCAGCTAAAGAAAATATCCAGTCCAATCAACCATATGGATCTCATCATGAATAAACTGCCATTCTGCTTTATGTATCAGCCTCTTATGAACCTTCCTGGTGTGAGTCCACATCCTTATGGCTGAGCATCTCAAAGGCACTGGTGAAATATAGTACCCAAGCCTACAAAGATGTGGGCCAGACCCAGTAGTAAAGTTTGTACCTTGTGACGTATCTTGGAAACCCCTGCATAACCCATCCTTCCACATTTACTATGAGCATGCTGTTTTTTTACATTTCTACTCCAGCATACACAAAGGACACTTAATCACCAACCTCAAATGAAGGCAACACCCTTCAGGAAATCCATAAGGCAATGTTTCATTAAGCACAGACAGAAACTCCTCAACCACTCCGAGAAATTTATCTTATGGAATGACTTAAAAGAAGAAAAGATCTAATATGCATGAAGATGATATTCCTTTATAATGGTAGAAAAATGGGAGAATCTAAATACGTAAGATAGGGCTAAAAAATGTCACATCTACTTAATATATTACATAATCAGTAAAAATGCTAAGTATAAAGTTGACTATATAAAAAAAAGCATATGATGTAGTGATAAATATAAAAGTAGACTATAAAATTATCTGAATACAATGATTCAGTGTTTAAAATATGCGTAAGAGCTGGAGAGAAATACACCAAAATGAACAGGAGTCCTAGAGTAGTGTGAATATGGGTAAATTGTTTGCTTTCCTTCTATTTGCCAAAGGTTCTGAACTCTTTATTATCATGTTTATAATTTAAAGATTAAGATAATGACAATATTGACTCATATTTAGTCCTGACAATTACATCAGAGAATGTGGTCAAGGCTGAAAGGCATTCCGTGCTTTGTTACTGTTCAGAGAAAGAATTTACTCACTCTTTCAGGGAAACTGCTGCAGAAAAGGACTGTCCTGACATGTCAGTCATATAGTCTCACAAAACAAGACCAGGTCTTTGTAGTTTCTTTTTTTTTTTTTAAAGATTTTATTTATTTATTTGACAGACAGAGATCACAAGTAGGCAGAGAGGCAGGCAGAGAGAGAGAGAGAGAGAGAGAGGGAAGCAGGCTTCCTGCGGAGCAGGGAGCCCGATGCGGGGCTCGATCCCAGGACCCTGAGATCATGACCCGAGCCGAAGGCAGCAGCCCAAACCACTGAGCCACCCAGGCGCCCCAGGTCTTTGTAGTTTCTAACAAACAGAAGTTAATCTTACCTTTTCTTTGTAAAACACAACCTGTGCAAAGTATTACATTAAAATAATTTAAAATTTAATGAAATAACTTGTAATTTGGTTCAAGTTACTAAGATTTTATGCTAAAGTATAATCTAGTCACCCAACATTTATTTGATAAATATCTAGGCTGCAAAATTAAATCAACACAGCTTGCAGATAGCTGATATTAGTTACAGAAACCCAGTCTGAATAACAAAGAATTCAAGTTACCCTAAGATCAGACATGAGCTTCTTGTCCAGTGTCTGCTCCAAGAAATGAGAACTGACTTGTTCCATTGAGCCCTGTAAAAACAAAGAATCAAGGGCAAATTAAACAACTTTTAAGGTCTGAATATTATCTTAAAATTCAAAGTCTGCAGCCAACTTAAATACATAAAGATAACATTTCTTGACAGTAAAGATGCTTACAGGTTCTGAATCATCAGCAAAATAATAAAAACATTAGCAGCAGCAGCTAGCAGCTAAATAGAGCTTACTATGTCATACACTGTTTATACATGTATTAATTTAGTTCTCCTATGAAGTAAATACTATTATTAGTCCCATTTTATATATTGGGGAAAAAAAGAAAAGAAAGTTAAAAAAAAGGCATAAAAAGATTAAGTGACTCATTTGAAGTCGTAAGAAGTATAATTTACAGAGGTGGGCTATAAACCCAGTTTCCCGAATCCTTTGCCTCAACTGCTACTCTCCACAGTCTCTGCATTCCTTTTCATTCTAGTTTTCCATTCGTTTGTTCATTCAGTCACTCATTCAATTAAACAGATATTTATTTAGCTACCACTCAGTTATATGCCTACGGTTACCAGGAATAGCAATACAAAAGAAAGACATGGATTCCACACTCAATGACCTCACAGACTAGTGAGAGAAACTGACAAGTAAACAGGTAACTGTATGATGGTATAAAATGTTACAATACACATATAAAGGTTCCTATGGGAAACTCAGAAAACAAGCAGTGTAAAGAGGAGGAAAGGGAACTGGTAATCACAAGTACAAATGCATAAAAAGAGAATGTCATGCAGGAAACATCAAGTGTCTCTATGAATGGGATGCAGGACAGGGGAGCCAAAAATGAAGCAGGATGGTTAGGGATCAGATCATAAAGGGCCTTTGTCATGACCCTTTGTCATGTCTGTTATGGAAGGAGTTTGCTATAATTCTGAATAACCAGATATTTTCTCAATAATGAGCTCAATAGTGTACAAAGTATTTTACTCATACTTAAAAAATGTATTTCTTTTTTTAAAAAAGATATTATTTGTTTATTTGACAGACAGAAATCACAAGTAGGCAGAGAGGCAGGCAGAGAGAGAGGGGGAGAAGCAGGCTCCCTGCTGAGCAGAGAGCCCGATGCAGGGCTCCATCCCAGGACCCTGAGATTATGACCTGAACCGAAGGCAGAGGATCAACCCACTGAACCACTCAGGTGCCCCTAAAAATTTATTTCTACAAAATCCCATGAAGAAGGTAAACGATCCTGATTTTCTTTTCTTTTTTTTTTTTTTAGGTAATCTCTCTGCCTACGTGGGGCTCAAACACAACACTGAGATCAAGAGTCACATTCACTACCAAGTGAGCCAGCCAGGCACTCCAAATTATCCTCATTTTTTAGATGAGAAATTGAGGCTGAGAGATTTGGTAACTTGCTCATTTCAAACAAGGAAAAAACATAGATTTACAACTCATAAACATCATCTTAGCAGCTATGTGGCTAACTGACCAGAAAGAAATAAAAATGAATCAGAGACACAGGTTGGCAGGCTATTAGAGCAGGTCTTAGATATTCTTCAAGAATATACTGGCACCTTTCTCTAATTCCTAAGTTAGTAAATATGGAAATTCTTATAGAGGATCAAACTTCTCCAATCACTTTTTCCATAGAAACTTACATGTTCTATGGGAATATCCTTACCCAAGTTAATACCTTTTCTACAACTCCAGGAGAGCAACTGTTGTATTATTTTTACTTAAGTAGTTTCAAATCTACTTTTTCTTATTTCTACATGGTACCATTGATTGCCTTCTTTGTTAAACAGATCTGATCAATATAAAATCTAACATTCATGTTTTTAATTCAAACATCAATTTTATGAATAAGAACTCTAAATTTTCAAGACCTCTTCAACTTTCTTTTTAATTTCACCACCACCATTAACAGTTGGCTTTTTTTACAAAATAAGTCAATCAGAGAAAGACAATTATCATATGATCTCCCTCATATGAGGAAGTTGAGAGGCAACATGGGGGGTTTGGGGGGTAGGAAAAGAATAAATGAAACAAGTGGGATCAGGAGGGAGACAAACCATAAGAGACTCTTAATCTCACAAAACAAACAGGGTTGCCGGGGCGCAGGGTGGGGTAGGGAGAGGGTGGTTGGGTTATGGACATTGGGGAAGGTATGTGCTATGAAGTGTGTAAGCCTGGCGATTCACAGACCTGTACCCCTGGGGCTAATAATACATTAAATGTTAAAAAATAAAAATTTAAAAAAAAAACAAAAAACAGTTGGCTTTTTAGGGGGCACTTTTTTCCTAATAAAGAATTAAGTTTCTGTTTTGTATTGTTTTTTAAGTAAGCTCTACGCCCAGCATGGGGCTTGAACTCACAACCCTGAGATCAAGAGCCATGTGCTCTATTGGCTGAGCCAGCCAGGTGCCCCAAGAAAGAAGTTTTAATGACATCACAGTGAACTACTCTAAATCCCTAGTCTCAACGGCCCTCTCCAGGGCCATTAGCTGAGCTTTCTCCCAACACAGTAGCAAAGAAAGGGTATTATCCAAATTCTAGCCTCAAAAAATTACGTTATCATTATTTGCAATAAATCTCCTGTATTACCTGAGAATATGTAAACCTTTCCATTTTAGTCCATAATTACCAAGAGCCCTATAGCATAAAAATCTGCTTGAAAAATGTTGAGACCTAAACTAGTACAAACCCAGTAGAAATAGAGAAGGGAGCAATTCCAGAGCTGACAAGAAGGTGGAACTGGTAAGAGCTGATGATTCACTGGATATGGGACACAGAAAGAATTCCCAAATGCCTCTGGATTTTCAGCTGGATAAATGATGCCACATTCGTGAAAGTGCTAGAGGAGCAGATGTGGACCAAAAAGATGAATTCATCATAAAGTACAACCCACAAATCAGAAAAACATGTACATACTTGTCTACTTTTTTTTTTTTTTAGATTTTATTTATTTGACAGAGAGAGATCACAAGTAGGCAGAGAGGCAGGCAGAGAGAGAGGAGAAGCAGGCTCCCTGCTGAGCACAGAGCCTGATGAGGGACTCGATCCCAAAACCCTGAGATCATGACCTGAGCCTAAGGCAGAGGCTTAACCCACTAAGCCACTCAGGTGCCCCATTGTCTACTTTAGCCAAAATAAATACATTCCAGTAAGATCTCTCTGACTGTACTATTACTACTACTTAACAACCTGTATTTGTAACACCAAGAAAACCATGATATAATATTTAATAAACAAGTGTGTTGAACCTGTTTTCAGAACAAAACTGCTCAGTCATAGATACTCAACAATAACTTAAGTCTATGCACTAGCCTCTAGCTTCTACCCAGTTAGATGACAAAGAAAAGTAAGCCCTACCCCACCCCTCAAAAAAGGAGCTACCCCGTGAGATATAAAACAGCCACTAAGACATCTGCATGTGTACTGGGAAAGACTAGCTCTTATGGCTATGGACATAACAACCTACAATCTATCTGAAAATATTATCATTTTTTTTAAAGATTTTTTAAAATTTATTTACTTGACAGACAGAGATCACAAGTAGGCAGAGAGGCAGGTAGAGAGGGGGGGAAACAGGCTCCCTGCTGAGCAGAGAGCCTGATGTGGGGCTTGATCCCAGGACCCTGAGATCATGACCTGAGCCGAAGGCAGAGGCTTTAACCCACTGAGCCACCCAGACGCCCCTGAAAATATTATCATTTTTAAGGTTAAACACTTCTACAGTCTTATAAAAAAAAGGTTTAGCCCTTACTGAAAAGAGAAATTAAACATCTTAAGAAGAAATCACTGAACTAAGGACTATATTCTAGATAGAAAACCAATTACCATAATCAGTTTCACAGTAAAGCTGTATTCTAAATTGTCCCATGGAGCTGCTTACCTGGCAATCAACTTTCTTTCTTTACCTCAGCAGGAAAGTTATGGATAACTGAAAACCCACCTTTCACATGGTTTTGAATTTTCTGAAACAAGCTACATCTGAAATTTTTCATCCTGCTAGAAGCCAAGGAGAATAGAGACTATTGATTTTTTGCACAAGATGGGACTTAAATTTAAAGACTTATCATTCCATATAAGTTCTTGAAGAACCTGGCTTCTGCTTTCCTCCCTAGTTTTATCTTGTTGCACATCCCCCACATTTAATATTATCTGCCCCCAAACCAACAAGTATTAACTGCTTATATTATATGATATTGTAGTTTAGTAAATTAGCATGCATGGTAATTATACTCCTTCTGTATCTCTGCTTATATTTCTCCTTCCCAACTTATTTACCTAGTTAACTTATATTTACCATTCCATGCTCAGTTTAGAAATCACCTTCTCCATGAAGCTTTCTTTCACTATGTTAGGTGCCCTTTCCTTGGAGTAGCAGGAAATGTAATTAACTGATTGCTTATGTCAACTTACCAGACTATCAACTCTTTTGAAGACAAGAGACTATGCTCAGTGTTTGTTGACTTGATGAACATGTGTTCTGAAAACTATATGCAATTTATCTGATGACAGTTTTGTCTACTCAAGGATTGGAGTGGGGGAGTTTACCTCTGTTTACACAGTGGAACTAGTAAATCAGGGCATTAACAGTACAACCACAGTTCTCAATGTGTAACTAGACCATCAGTAGGAAGAGAATCCACATGGGTTTTAGACCACGAAGTGTCATTTACTATCTATGTAGCCTCTGATAAGGTATATCACTTTCCTAAACCTTATTTTGTTACTTATAAAATGAATAATGGAACACCTACTTACAAGAGTTTAGAAGAAATCAAAATTATTTGCAAAAACTGAGTGTTTATGAGGTTATATATGTCTAAATATGTGCATATAACTAAAAGTGCCTAGCTTAGCAGGCTAGGGACTCTATCAATATAACAATGAGGGACGCCTGGGTGGCTCAGTGGGTTAAAGCCTCTGTTTTTGGCTCAGGTCCTGATCCCAGCGTCCTGGGATCGAGTCCCATATTGGGCTCTCTGCTCAGTGGGGAGCCTGCTTCCCTTCCTCTGTCTGCCTCTGCCTACTTGTGATCTCTGTCTGTCAAGTAAATAAAATCTTTAAAAAAAAAAAATAGCAACGATTATTATCAGTAAGATTAAATTGTTAATTATTTTTGAAGTACAAACCTAATTACTTATATAATTTGGAGCTATCTGGATCAAATCATTGAATTTAAAACAGAAAGCACCTGACTCAATTTAAAGTCACCTAAGTGGAAACCCTTTCAACTCACCATTGCAATTCATTATTCATATAGCTTTACATAGATAAATTTCAGATCCTGTCGGGTACAAAAATGGAAAATGTGAAGGATCCTGCCTTAAGAATTACTCTTCTAGGGGCGCCTGGGTGGCTCAATGGGTTAAAGCTTCTGCCTTCGGCTCAGGTCATGACCTCAGGGTCTTGGGATCAAGCCCCGCATCCAGCTCTCTACTCAGCGGAGAGTCTGCTTCCTCCTCTCTCTCTACCTCTCTGCCTACTTTTGATCTCTCTGTCAAATAAATAAATAAAATCTTAAAAAAAAAAAAAAAAGAATTACTCTTCTAAACTGCCAACTCAGATAAAGATTTATCACTGAATTATCCCTCTAAAACATCCCCTCACACATACACATACAGGACACTACAGATGCTCAATAAATGTTGAATGAAAAAAATTGATGAATGATAGAATTGTTCTGAATTTTTAAATATTCACCAACCAAAACAAAGCTTAAAATGTGAATTCAGGGACGCCTGAGTGGCTCAGTTCATTGAATGTCTGTCTTTGGCTCAGGTCATGATCCCAGGGTCCTGGGATAGAGTCCTGCATGGGGCTCCTTGCTTGGCGGGGAGTCTGCTTCTCCCTCTGCCTGCTGTTTCCCCTGCTTGTGCTCTCTGACAGATACATAAATAAATAAAATGTGAATTCAGGGACACTTGGGTGGCTCAGCTTGTTAAACATCTGCCTTCAGCTCATGTCATTATCCCAGGGTCCCAGGAGTGAGTCTGGCATGGGGCAACTTGCTCAGCTGGGAGCCTGCTTCTCCCTCTGCCTACCGCTCTCTCTGTCTCTGACAAATAAATAAAATCTTTCAAAAAAAGGAGTAAATTCAAAACTAAAGTTAGTAACAACTGGCTTGCTTAACTCTGTATTTTATTACAGACAAGCAAAATTATCTATAAGTAGCATATACTGAAGCCATCCAAATTTCTTATTATTCCATGAAAATACTCCACACAAGTTTTAGCAGTTACCCTATAAATACTGGTCTTGGGAGTGGGCCTATCAGTGGATCTGTGTCCATACAGTTAGATTCAAAGTATTTAGCCAACAATGTTACCAAGACTAGCAGAGCTGGAAGCCCTCAAAAGGGAAGTATCCAAAAAGAATCTTAGATTTTCTTGCTGTGACATATATGTGTGTGTGTGTATACATTACATACTACAACCACCTCCTACAATTACAAAGTCTAGTACTTTATAATTTAAAAGTATTTCCATAGTTAGTAACACATCTGGGCATCATGACAACCCTATGAGGTAAACATGAGGTAATATTATCAACAGCTTAACAGATGAGGAAACTGAGACTAGATCAAGTGACATGTCCAAGATAACAGTTATAAAATAGGGGTGAGTAGTAATACACCAATACTTTTTCTTTTATAAGACAGTTTATCTCTGAAAAGTTAAACTTTTTTTTTTTTTTTTAATTTAAACAAAGGCACCATGAATCACCAAAGGCAAAACAGAGGAAAGACACAAGCTAAAAGTCAGGAGATTAGGATCTGAAACACATTCTACAACTTTGTTATCGGTCTAAGTTGAATCATTTACTTAACATCTCAGAGCCCTAGTTTTCGCACCTGAAGAATGGCAATAAAAGCAATTATCAGGGTGCCTGAGTGGCTCAGTGGGTTAAAGCCTCTGCTTTCAGCTCAGGTCATGATTCCAGGGTCCTGGGAACAAGCCCCACATAGAGCTCTCTGCTCATCGGGGAGCCTGCTTCCCTTCCTCTTTGACTACTTATGATATCTGTCTGTCAAAAAATTAATAAAATATTTTAAAAGCAGTTATCTTGCTGGTTACTACAAAGAATAAATGAGATAATATAAATGGCCTGAGAACAAACTATCTAGGCCATAACAGGTGCTTAGTAAAGCAACTATTTTTATTATTATTTTCCTTTTTCTTTAGGCATGGCTGCCTCTTATACTAACAAGCTTAAACAGGCTTATCTTTAAAAGTCTTTCTAGTCTAAAAGACTACTTCTCCATGGGAAAGTGAGCCATTTCTTTATATTTTTAGAAATACTAAGGTTTCTAAAAGTGTGTTATACCTGACCCTACCTGTAGTTTCTCAAAATATTTATACAAGTGTAACAGGCAATGTGTTCATTAAAGAAAGCATAACTTACCAATAGCTTTGCAGCCTGAACTCGAACCACCCAGGAACCATCACTGACCATGTGACAAATTTTTCCAAACGCATCATCAACTAAGCGAATTTCTTCATTAGAAGAAGGAATTGGGACAATGCTAAATTAAAAGAAAAAACCGCAAAAGGCAAAACATGAGCCTAAAGCTGCAAGTTCAATAAACTGAGAATGACCAGTGAAAACTGGCATGCATACACACACACACACACAAAATGACAATGGAGTAATTCAAATCTGAGAGTGCAAATTTTCACTGTCTTGAAAAAAAGTGTTTAACCCACCAAAGGTTAAAAGGTTTACAATGATACCAAAAACTAGATATCAGAGTGTTTTAAATCTTTAAGTTTATTCTCTCCTATAATTGTATTGCTGCCAATATGGTAAACCATAGAATAAAACAATACAAAACATACTTGCAAATCTGATCCTATAAGAGGCAATTTCCAATTAGTCTTTTCTTTTTTCTTTTTCTTTTTTTTGAGGGGGAATTTATAGGTTATTAACTCATTCTGGTTTTTCAATTTTAGAAGGCTGTTTAAAGCAAGGAAAAAGAATCACTTATTTTTCTTATAGAAAGAGCTCTTCTATAAAATAATATTTGTCTTTCTACTTCAAAGAATCATTGTGAGAATGATTTAATTAGCACAAAAACATTTTTTAAGATTTTATTTATTTATTTGACAGAGAGAGACACAGCGAGAGAGGGAACACAAGCAGGGGGAGAGAGAAGCAGGCTTCCCGCTGAGCAGGGCTTGGTCCCAGGACCCCGATGCGGGGCTCGGTCCGGGGATCATGACCTGAGTTGAAGGCAGACGCCCAACGACTGAGCCACCCAGGCGCCCCCCACAAAAACATTTTTAATGAGGAGAACACTGCATAAGGGATCATTATTCTCAAACTCACCGAGTATCTTTATTGGGCATTTGTTATTTACTAAAATGGGCCCCAAACAATTTTGAAGACTTAAAAAAAGGGTGTTTTGCGGGGTGGTTGTTAGATAACACTTGAGAAAGACAATCCAATCTCTTCACTTATAGATGAGGAGGCTGGGGCCCAGAGAGGAAGTGTCTTTCCCAGAGTACACAGAAAGTTCACAGCAGAGCTGAAAAAGAAGCACCAAGCATCCTGCTTATCAGGATCTGTACTTCCCCCCTATTCCACAATGCTTTCTAAAAATCAAACTAACATTCCTTTTCTGGAGGAGGGCTTTTTGCATGATAGGAGAAGAATGGCTTAGCAATGAACAAAAGCTGGCTTACACCCACACTGACCTTTCAGGATAGAGCTGACTGACAACCCAGATAAGTTGGACGGCAGCGCTGCGCACTTGTTCATAGTCATCAGACAGCAATTTACAGGCCTGCAAATAAGAATTCCACAAATCTGTTAGTTCTGTGTCCTCCCAGGTGATGTTCAAACTATTTTCAAAATGAAGACAGGGTGGCTGGATAAGGATGCCAACAAAATACTTGAGGGTAGTTCTAACTTCTTGAACCTTTGCCCAACAAAGAATTCTTGGCCTCTGTCAGCTGCTCTGGCTGTGTTCTGTGATCTGACTCCCACCCCAACTCTGAAGGCAGAACCACAGACTGACAGCACAAAAGCCATTTAGAATAGCATCAATCCTAGCAAAGTCTGCTGGGAGCCCACAGTGCTGCTCTTACAGGCTCAAACACCAAATATGGGTATCTTTCCCTTTCTGTAGAATCAAAGCATGAATTTCTGACTGACAATCTGAAAACTCAAGCATTCTAAATAAATGTAGAATTTAATGCTAAGCTGCCACAAGAGGCCAGATTTTTCTTCCTTCCTTTGGTCTGAAATGGAATATCCCTACTCCACCTGCATGGTAACACCCTAGACCTAACCAACACCCAGAACTACTCCATTTCTAGAATTTGAACTCCTACATTCCATGCTCTCATCATAACATGTTACTCCACCAGCTTTTCCACTTCCATGAATTAATCTATCACACTTGCTCTTCAGTCCCACTTAATCTACCTACCTCTTTAGCCAGGATTTCTGAACCTTGGCTCTACTGACATTCTGGATTGTAAAATTCTTCCCTGTGAGGGGCTGTCCTCTACACTGCTAACATGTTTGTTTAGCAGCACCCCTGGCCTCTACCCATTAGGTGGTTGTAGCACTGCACCTTCTTCCCCTCGCCAGCAGCTGCAAAAGCGCAAATAGCTCCACACTGCCAAATATCCTCTGAAGAGTAAAATCACTGTGGCTGAGAACTGCTGCTTTAATCCCACCATTTTTCTCCAAATGAGCCACCTCCTTGCTCCATACCCTTCCATTACTTCAGTCCCAACAGCGCTGTTAACATTTAACATTTACAACTCCCTTAAGACTTCTGCTACAGCTGCTCTAAAAACCCAGCACCTTCTCTATTGCTCAGAAGGGCAGCAGAACACTAGCAAAGACTATACTCTCTAGGGGACTGGTGGCTCATGATCTGGAACTTACTAGCCCTACTCTAAAATTTTTACACCCCTGATTTCCACTTCCATTACCCAAGGCAGCTTGTCCTAACCTCTCCCTCTGGGCCCCTATCCCACTTCCAGCCATAAGACCACATGTTTATTGGAGAAAAATCAAAGTTCTCAGGCAAGAATTCTCCCAACTATTCCATAACAGTTATAAATTCATTTATACCTGTATTCTCCCATACTTTTTCCTCAATGTCTGAGAAAAAAAAAAAGTATCCTAATTCCTAATCCCTCTACTTTTACTATGGATTTTATCATCTCCTCACAGGCCCTTCCTTAATCCTCCAAAATAGGTACTATTTGTGATTCTCTATTATAGCACCCTATTTATTTACTATACTACTTACATGTTATAATTATTGTGTTTATTTATTTGTTATTCGCCTGTCTCACCCAAGAGAAAGTGAAGGGCATAGATCCTATCCAACAAGCTCAGTGTTGTACAACCAGCATTAGGTACTCATTAATATTTGTTGCATGAATCAGCTCATGAATCTGATTTTCTGCCTCAAGAAACTTACTCCACCATTTATTTCCCTTTGTCTCTTTTATCATGAATTTCTCCCTAAACACTGGCTCTCCCTTCAACACATAAACATAGGTAGCAGCTATCTTTAAAATACAATGGATAAAATCTTAATAAAGTAAAATAAAATAAACTACAAAAAGCCCTCCCTTGTGTGGTGTATAAACAATGAATCTTGGAAC
This sequence comes from Mustela erminea, assembly GCF_009829155.1. Classification (NCBI taxonomy): domain Eukaryota; kingdom Metazoa; phylum Chordata; class Mammalia; order Carnivora; family Mustelidae; genus Mustela; species Mustela erminea. Next base: position 52,243,286 of record NC_045622.1, on the reverse strand, counting down.
ACTGAAAAAAAAAAAAAAAAAAAAAAGCCCTCCCTTTCTACCATCTTCCATCCTGCCATCCTATTACAGCCAAGTTTATTTTTTCTAAGTGTATTTATTTATTTATTTACGTAATCTCTACCCCAAAGTGGGGCTCAAACTCACGACCCTGAGATCAAGAGTCACATTCTCCTCCAACTACGCCAGCCAGGTGCCCCCAGCCAAATTTCTTTAAAGTATAGTTGATCACAGTTGTATTGCCTCACTTCAATTGACCCTAATCTGGTTTCCATCTCCAACACTCTTACTGATACTGCTCTCTTCAAATTCACTACCCTGTTGTTAGGTCTAATAGGTAGTTTTCAGTTCTATTTTACAAACCTCTTACCAGCATCTGACACTGCTGACTATGAGAACTCCCTCCTGACTTTTCTGGAATATATTTTTCCTCCTCCTCCAACTGGCTGCTTCTCAGCTCCTTTCTTCTACCTCTTAAATGTCAGACCTTACCCAGGGCTTCCATGCTTGGTCTCTTTCAATCTTCTTATTCTCCCTAAGTATCCACATGCCCCCTAAATGGTGATGGCTTCAATTATCCACCCTCCAGCTCTGCTCTGTCCTGAACTCCAGACCTTCATATCTATCTACAGCCCAGAATTTTCCTCATGGGTGTCCCACCAACCCTTCACACTAACATAATCAAAACCAATATGTACCTAACTGCGGTTCCTAATTCATCCTTCTATCTCAAACACCCCAACATTCCACCCTCACTCCCTTTAAGACCTCTCATTGCTTGCCTAGTTAATTGACATGGTCTTGTGTCATTAAATATCTAAATCATCTAACTAACTTCTGAGTTCTCACTCTCTAAGTTTCCTTTAATTATTTGGCTTCCCACAGAGTGTTCCTACAGGGAGAGAAGGTGCTGGCCACACCAACATAACCATTCTAAGCTCATTCTATTTCATTCTGTAAAAGAATAAACTTCGTTTATATATCAGTCTCAGGGATTTAACTAACTGCCATCTTCCTCTGAAAGATAAAACCATTCTTGGTGCAAAATTTCATTTCTGACATGGATTTAGATTGCTTGTCTCTAGATTTATTCAATTATTCTATAAGAGAGACATCACCTTGTAAGGCCTTTTTATTAGGCAGTCAATCTCCTAGTGATACTACAAATTCATTGTGCCTTTCTATCCCATGGTCTTAGACATCCTCCTCCAGAAATACTATAGTATGTCAAGTATGGTGCCCAGAATTGACTTCATGTTTGGCCCAACCAGAGATCAGTGAGACCACCACTTTCCTTATTCTGAACACTATACTTCTCTCTGTATACTCTGGTACTCATACTGAGCTACCTAGATCCTCCTAAAAGTCTTTTTTACACGTATTAGTGCTATTCAATTATATATCCTCCATCCTTTTATTAAAATGTATGTTTTGGATACAACTTCACATTCATCCCAATTAATGTTGTCAGTTGCTGTTCTATGTTTTCAAATTCTGACAACTAGCTTGCCACTCTCCCAGTTTCATTATCCCTCCTCCCCTTTCAGACAGTAATCATTTAAGGTACCTGATTATAAATTGTTTGGTGTAATTTCAGTCCTCTTTCATGGAGCTGCAACTAGGTAATAAAAATACAGTTTAAGTATTTGGGGAAAAAAGATCAATATTCCCACAATCTCCACAATCTCATATATTTTCCCCCATTACATCAGATCAACATAGTTCCCATTAGCCAAAATCACTGCTATATAAATAAGAAATCTGGTCAAAGACTTTTTAGTAGAAACACTCAGAGACTTAATAAATCTAACCCATGAAGTGTCCCAAGGGGATATGAGAAAAATACTCAATAATGACAAGAAGGCTGAAGAAGAAATGGTTAATACCACCTTCCCCTACAAAGCACCATTCCCCTCCAGGGACCTGGAGGAAGCATGTGACTCAGTATCAAAACAGGTCTAAGTTATACCCTCCATGTTTCAGAAATATGGGTGGAAGCAACCAGAAAGGCCTGAAGAAAAGCACTCCTGCTATACAAGGTGTGTGTACCTTTCAGTTCTGTGATCTCAATGTCATCATCACATTCCTCAAAGTGTGCATAAGGTATATCTTAGGGTGGTTCAGAAAGCATCCAACATTAGCCATGAACTTAATAAACAAATGAAACAAACAAACAAAACTGTCACCATTTAGTTTCCATGATCATGTTTACCATGGCTTTTATAGCTGCTGTTCTGACACGTGGGTCTTGGTCACTGAAGTAATCCCCTATAATCTTCTGGACATCTCTGACAGCTAGGCCTTCTCCATCTTTTGTGACACTTTTCTCCAAAGAGCCAAGATTGCCAAGTAATTGCAGGCACTTATTTCTTACACCATGGGAGGTATCTGTGAGGTGCTACAAAAAGAAAAGAGAACAAAAGGATATGATTAAGATCACTTAAACTAAACAAAAAACCAGAAGGAAAACATTGTAGCAATTTTAGGAATGATTTCAAACACTGCCTTCTCACTGCAGTCTCTCTAAGATCATGTTACTTGTATATGTGTCTTCCAAAAGAACAAATCCTTAAAAATAAGATCCCCAATTTTCATCACTGCATTCCCAACAGCTAGCACTTTGCCTTGTTAAGAGAAAGTACTTTTAAAATGGTCCCTTAGTTGTATTTTATATGCTATCAAATCTAAAAACAAAACAAAAATTTATAAATTTTTAAAACTTTGAATATTTATATAGAAAAATGCGAAAAGCTTAAGTGTACAGCTTAATCAATTTTCACAAAATAAATACACACATACAATGACATACACACACCCAGATGAAGAAACAGAAAGAACATGACCAACACCCAAGAAACCCTTCTTGATCCCCCTTCCCACTAATTATTCCACCGCCATCAAAAAACCACTATCTTGACTTATAACACATAGATTTATTTTGCCTGTTTCTATACTTGGTAAAATCAGAGTGTCTGGCCTTTCTAGCTTAATATTAAGTTTGTAAGAGTCATCCATAGTATGGCATACAGCAATGGTTAATTCATTTTCATTACAATATAGTATTCCATTGTGGAAACACCACAATCCTTTGTTGGCAGATATTTGTGTGTTTTTTTTTTCCTCCAGTTTTTGTCTATTAATAATGCTAGCATGACTATGGTAACTTGAATGTGGCTTCTGTTGGATATAAACTTTCGACTGGAATTGCTGGGTCACAGAAATATATGTTCAGCTTAAGAAGACACCACCAAGTAGCAAACAGTTTTCCAAAGCAGTTGTACTAATCTAATTTACAGTTCCACCAGTGATAAACAGTGTTCCAATTGTGCCACATCCTTGTCAACACTTAAGTACTGTCAATCTTTTTCAACGTTAGGTCTTCTCACTAGTATTTTAACAAATTATCAGTTATCTATTGCTACACCTAGTCCAATGCTACTGAAATTAGCTATTTGCATAATGCAGTAACAGGAACTGAAAATACTTTAAAGAAATGAGGTTGTATAGTACACGATAACAGAGCATGGAACTCTGACTTTTAAACTTTTTAGATCCACTGGAAGAAATATCCATTATACTTCAACATAGTATTCACATACAAATATATATATAGAAAGTTTAATAAAATATAACTTACCCTTACATCTTGTGATATACTCTAATATTTTAATTTTATTTTGATTTTCAAAAAATACTCATCTTGATGGAGTGCCTAGTTGGCTTGGTACAGCAGACTAGTCTTGATCTCAAGATTGTTAAATTCAAGCCCCACATTGTGTGTAGACATTATTTAAAAATAAAATCCTTTAAAAAATACTAATCATGGCCTTTAAAACTGGTTGCATTACCCACCAATGGACCACTATGCTCAGTTTCAAAGACACTGGTATAAAGAAAAGTGAATGGGACTTGAAGTTTTAAAATCTGGGTTCAAAGACCTCTTTACAGAAATGGCTAGTTTCAGGACTGGGGCAAAATATGTAAGAGCCTGGGACACCTTGCCCCAGAAAGCAAGGATGGTATCAAGGATTAATGGAGTCCGGATCAAAAGGACAAAGAAAAAAGTAAGTAGGGCATTTCCTACTGTCAACATTGATATTACACCAAAAGAAAGCAATCAAACAAATCCAGAGTGGAGAACATTCTTTAAGACCAATGATCCAGGGGCACCGGGTGGCTCAGTGGGTTAAAAGCCTCTGCCTTCAGCTCAGGTCATGATCTCAGGGTCCAGGGATCAAGCCCCACATCGGGCTCTCTGCTCAGCAGGGAGCCTGCTTCCTCCTCTCTCTCTGTCTGCTTCTCTGCCTACTTGTGATCTCCGTCTGTTAAATAAATAAAATCTTAAAAAAAAAAAAGATCCAATGATCCAGGTTCTTCAATAAATTTATGGCATTTAAAGAAAAAATAAGAACAAAAGAGGGCACTGCTACAGATTAAAAGAAATTTAAGAGACTATCCAAATGCAATACATAGGTCTTTTTGGATGTTAAACCAAAAGAAATCAACTATAAAAAGATATGATTAGGGTGCCTGGGTGGCTCAGTGGGTTAAGCTGCTGCCTTCGGCTCAGGTCATGATCTCGGAGTCCTGGGATCGAGTCCCGCATCAGGCTCTCTGCTCAGCAGGGAGCCTGCTTCCCTCTCTCTCTCTGCCTGCCTCTCTGCCTACTTGTGATCTCTCTCTGTCAAATAAATAAATAAAATCCTTAAAAAAAAAAAGATATGATTAATCCAAATAAGGAAATTTTAATATGAACTGGTATGAACTGAATAGAGTACTGTTAGTAATTGCATCATGGCTATATTTTTTAAAATGATCAGTTATAAATATATACTGAAGTATTTATGATTTAAATAACATGATGTCAGCGATTTGCTTTAAAATACTAGAGCAAAAAAACCCAAAAATCCTGGGTCAGACAAAGACACCAAGTGAGAGGAGAAAAATCCATGAAAAGATTGCACAGCATAAAAAAATGTCAAATGTACACTCAAAACTGGAAATAACAGTAAATCTGCAATTTCCATAATATAGAGTATATATATGCATATATATAAAGCATTATATATATAAAACCAGCTTCAAATTTCAGCTGTGACTCATGATATGTGCAAATCAGTCAAGAGTCAAAAGTCACTTCTCTCAAAGCCTCACTTTCTCATCTACAAAGAAAGAACAGTCATAGCTGTCTCAGCTAATTACAGGGTTATCATGAGGCTCAAATAGGGATATAAATGTAAAACAGAAAAACAAAAAACAACAAAGCTTGATACACTACAAGCTTAATATGATTATTAGCTATTGTTGCCATAATCTAAAATAGTAAGAAAGGTAGATGGTTACAGATAAAGTATATATATGGTTTCATTACAGGATAACTACATACATAAATATCAAAAACAAGTATCTTTAGATACTTCCTTCAAGTTCAGATTTTCTAGGATTTTCTATTTATAAATGAAACCACTGATCTGAAATCACAACTGCTTCTGGAAGTACGCTCAATAATCACCCATTTCTCTCCACCTGCCTTTATTTGCCAATCCCCTATTTTACAGGACCATAAGGATTAAATGATACGTCTAAACACAGATAATTTAGTGGAAGAGCTGATACAGAACACCCCTGACACCCACTCAGCCTAGAGCTCGTTTCCCCACTCAGCTGCATAAATAGCTCCATGATTTTGAAAACTTTGCTCACCATGTACAGAGTTGGGCATTTGCACCTTAAATACTTAAAAAGCTCCACAACATCCGTTTTCCTCAAATATATTTATACTGTTACTCCCAAATATCACCAGTCTCCGGCATGAAGAATCACTCCAGTTTCTAATTACTATGTGATAAAACATACTGACACTAAATTAATAACCAATTCTTGTGATTAGCTAACTAGGCTACCAATACTTTGTATAAGTGATACACACACACACACACACACACACACACACACACACACGGAATAAGCAGAAAGATGTATCAGATAAGTAAATACAGTATAGCTGATCCTGGAGCTAGAGTAGAGAAAAGTAAAAGATGAGCCTGGATTATTTTATTCTGCCAGAAAATAAGGAAGTATTCAAAAATAATAGAAGTCAAAAGAACAGAGAAACCAGCTTAAAGGGGCTCTTATTTGGCCAAATCAGGAAAATTAGTTTGTTGTTGTTATTGTTATTGCTGTTTTTCAAATCAGGAAAATTTGAACATCAAGGTGAACAATTATAGTAACAGACTATGATCCACTGAATAAACAAGGAATTTGTAAGTTTGTAACCAATATAATCAAACTGAAAGTTTGGTGACAGAATATTTACATAGTCTCCAAGTGCCATCCCAGAAAATACTTACTCATTTCAAAGGAAAGAGTAACCTTACAGTGATGAAACATGACAGACACTATCTTAACCAAGTGATCAAAATTAACATCATTAGTAGTATGACAAATCAAAATAGTGTAGCACCTAACAGGAGGTAGTAAGTTCTTGCCAAAGGTGGTAACTTAAATCTAATTATGAGAAAATATCAGACAAATCCAAATTCAGAAAGGTTCTACAAAATACCTATCCAATAATTTTCAAAAACATCAATATCATAAAAACAAGTAATGACTAGGAATTATTCCAGACTGAAGAAGACTAATGAGATGTGATGTAACTAAAATGCAATATGTGGTTCTGAACTGGCTCCTTTACCAATAACAGACATGACTGGGAGAAATAGTGAAATCTGAGTGAAGTCTAAGGATCAAATGGTAGTATACACTGATGTTAATGTCCTGATTTTGATGATCACACTGAAGTTATGTAGGAAAATATCTTTAAAGAAAATACACAATGAAGTATTCAAAAGTAATGGGGCACTATGTTAGCAACTTATTCTAAAATAGTTCACAAGAAAACAAAGTTCTCTATTACTGGACTTGCAATTTTTCTGCAAGTTTGAGACTTGATCTTAGGAAACAAACTGAAAATTCCTGAAGACGAGGTTGGTGGGAAAGACTGGGTGGCTGGGTGTTGGGCATTGGGGAGGGTACGTGTGGTGGTGAGTACTGGGTATTGGGTAAGACTGATGAATACCAGGGCGCCTGGGAGACTCAGTACGTTAAAGCCTCTGCCTTCAGCTCAGGTTGTGATCCCAGGGTCCTGGGATTGAGCTCTGCATTGGGCTCTCTGCTCAGCAGGGAGTCTGCTTCCCTTCCTCTCTCTCTGCCTGCCTCTCTGCCTACCTGTGATCTCTGTCTGTCAAATAAATAAATAAAATCTTTTTAAAAAAAAAAAAAGACTGATGAATACCAGTACCCCTGAAACAAATAATATGTTAATAATAAAAAAGTTAAAAAAAAAATTAAGAGTCTAAATACACATGAGGAAAAATAAAATAACTATACAGTTTCATAAACTTTAGAAAAACAGGGGTACCTGCCTGGCTCAGTCAGTAGAGTGTGACTCTTGATCTTGGGGCCGTAAGTTCAAGGCCCATGTTGGGTGTAGAGATGACTTAAAGATAAAATCTTGGGGTGCCTTGGTGACTCAATTGCCTAAAGGTCCAACTCTTGGTTTTGGATCAGGTCATGATCTTATGAGTGGTGGGATCAAGCCCTGAATTGGATTCCATGCTCAGCAGAGAATCTGCTTGAAGATTCTCTCCCTCTGCCCCTCCCGCTGCCTGTGTGCATGCATGTTCTCTTTCTCAAATAAATAAATTGTTTGTAAATAAATAAAATATTTTTAAAAAAGAAAAATACTATATTATCCATAAGAATCATAAATGTATTTTTAAGAACATAAAAAGAAAGAGGCAGCAGTAACAGCACCACACCCAAAAAGGTTCAGAGAATGCCTCAAGGAAGCATAGGAGCTCTGCAGACAAAGTGGATTCCATTAATTGTTTCATCTCTTCTCTGAGAGGCAAAGTAGCACAGCTGAAAGAGTCCAGATGAAGTCAGACAGATCTAGGTTTAACTGCTGGCCCTGCTACATAGTCTCTATGTGATCTTCACTAAACCCCACAAGTTTTTATAGAAATCCCTACTTTGTAAAAATAGGATAATATCCCTACCATGAAGTTTTATAGTGAGTATATTAAATGAACTCATTTAATAATTACCGTATGGGGGCGCCTGGGTGGCTCAGTCAGCTAGGCATCCAACTCCTGATTTCAGCTTAGGTCATGATATCAGGGTTGTGGGATCCAGGCCTGCCCTAGGCAGGGAGCCTACCTGGGATTCTCTCTCTCCCTCTCTCCCGTCCCTCCCCTTGTGCCCTCACATTCACCCGATCTCGCTTTCTCTCTCTCCCTCCCTGCAGCATCTCCCAAAAGGATTACTGAATGTAAAATTAGCTAATAGTGTCTGGGACATAACAAACATTCAGTAAGTACAAGGGCCTATCATAGTGCCTAGCATTTAGCATGTACTTAAAAAAACAACACCCAACCTACTTAAGAAGATAAGGAAAACAGGCAAGGAAAAGAAGACCAAGTGATGGCAAAAATCAGATAAATGGAGAAGGGCCAGAGGTAAGAGTGGGCACCTGGATGAAACAGGTCTGCTGATCTAGAACATACAAGCATGAACTTTCTAGTGACGGATAGACAGGGCAGTCTGTCATGAAAGATAGAGAGCATCTGTTACTGGCTCATACCAGAATGCTCCAGGAGAAGATTCCTGAATTAAGCAGGAAACTAGACTTGGTGAGAAGCTATGTCCCATGTGGATATGGGATGGGCAGGTAGGCTTAGTTAGAGAAGAGAACAAAGGAAACCTGGGGAGAAAGCCACTATGCTGAGGGTGGGGTGCTCAGAAACAAAGTCTCTCATTATAAAAATGGTTCACTCAAACATTTTAGATCAGAGTTAATTCTTGCCTCCAAGTTATTTAGGCTGCAAAAATATAAAACTAACACTCATGTCCTCAGAATGTCTTATACATAAAGCTCAAAATTATCAATCAAATTAAGCCAATGAAATTGAGAAATTATGAGAAACTTTAGATATGAAGGTGACAATGACTCTCTCAGTTAATAAAGCAGGATTTTACTAACAAACCATTTTAGTATGAAAACATATTTCTCATAACTAAACTGCTTACTGAAGCAACAGCCCCTGATGGTTGCTTCCACTGTAACAAATACTTTGATTTTCAAACAACAAACTGAAACCTTCTCATGTCTATTAAGGTAACCAGGCAACACTGTTACAGAACCAGCCTATTACTGCATGCTGAATGTTAGGCCGAAAGACAGCGGAAGTCTCCATCACACCCTCAGGGCAGCAATTACAGTTCTATGATGCCCTTCCCATACAGGTCACTTCTTGCATCACGCCATCATCACTAATAGCTTCCTAGCGTGTCTGCTCTGCAGATGATGCTATTTTGGTGTTATACCCAGGCCACCAAAGTGACATCATTTTTATACTGATGGAGTGAGTAAGCAAACCACATCCCCAAGAATAAGAGCAATCTGTGTCAAAAAAAAGCTAAACCAACCCGTTTAAAACTATTGCTATAAGGGAAAAAAAAAAATCAATGGTTAAGTGTATCAAGAAAATCTGAGAATGAAGTTCCTTAAGTAAGACAAAAATAACTTAATGACTCATTCAGTTTCAATATGGATTGTTTTCAAGCACAGACAAAAACTCAGTGTACTTTGTATGCAAATGATTTTAACAGGTACACTTTCCTGACAAACCATACATAATATGAGTAGACTGAGTAGAGTTTTATAAATATAAAAATGCTATATGGTTCTATCTGCTGCCTGTTAAGAGTTTACTATACTTACACCACAGAATTAAAGGAACAGAAAAGAAACAGAGACCGGATGGAAAGGTGAGATAGAGACAGACAAGGATTAAAACTAGGCTCTAAGAAAGCCTTATTAAAAAAATGACAAGAATATTTTTTCTACTGGAAAAATCTTCATAGGTAGGAAGGAAAGCAGAGCTCCAACTTCGGTTGTACAGATGCTGTATATGAAAAGAATATTAATTTCCTAGCCAAACCTGTGAACCAAATCTTTTCAAATGAGAATTAGCTGTAAAATGTACCTCAAAGGATTACTGACAGTATAAAGTGAGAAGAACTTTGAAGAGTTAAGAATACCTGAAAGCATGACTTTCTTCCTACTGTGAAAAAAAATGGCAGATTCATACCCCGTATTTGAAAGACATGTAAAGAAACAATCTGAACTTCAAACAATAATAATGATAGAAATAAATTGTAATATATCGAATAAAATGAGAGAGAGAAGAAAGAAGGGAGGGAAAGCTTTATTTACAGTAGTATGTCAACTAATAAGGAATAAGAGTTAGAAAATCATGATTTTGCAATGACCAGAGTAACAACTGACTCAGCAAAATTTATTAATAGTCCCCTAAAACAGGGAGTAAAATTTGATGGGAAAGAGGATATTTACATTAACTCAAAGTATCTCCCACAAACCACTTATTAATCACAGGAAAAACTGTAACTCTACAACTAAAAACCTGGTAGTCATCACCTTAATCAAGTATCAAAGTTAACAACAATAATGAGTCAAACCTCAACTGTGCCTTATAATGTGATAAACTGAGAACAAATACTATTTATGTAGTATTCCTGCCAAAATACATAACCTGAATCTAAACAGAGGAAATACAGATTATACAGACTGAACAGATAAACACAGATTAAAAGACATTCTGTAATAAATGGTCTATATTCTTCAAAAACGTCAAGGTCATGAAAGACAAAGACAGGATGAGGGACCGTTCCAAATTAAAGAAGAGGGATGGAAACTAAATGCATTCTGTGACCTTGAACCAGAAAGAAAAATTTATATGAAGGATAATATTGGGACAACCAGTAGAATGTGAATAAAGGCTGAGATTAGTATTAGTACTGTATGAAGTTAAATTTCCTGATTTTCAGAACAGCACTGTGTTTATAAAAATTACATCCTTTTTATTTAAAAGATGTATTTACTTCAGAGAGAGAATGCGCGTGCGTGTGTGGGGGGCGGTTAACAGGTACAGAGGAACAGAAAGAATCTTAAGCAGGTTTCACACCCAGTGTGGACCTCCACACACAGCCTGATCTCACAACCCTAAGATCATAATCTGAGCCAAAATCAAGCGTTGGACGCTTAGCTGAATAAGCCAGCCAGATGTCCCAAAATTATACCCTTCTTAAGAAATACACTTAAGTATTTAAGTATTACTTTGGTGGAAAAAGGGCATTATGACTGCAATTTACTATTACATGGTTCAGGAAAAGATAATATGTATATACACAGTGATAATGATAAAGTAAATGTGGGAATATGTTAACTATTAGTGAATCAGGAAGAGGGATATATGGAAATTCTTTACATCATCATCATCATCATCATCATCATCATCATCATCATCATCACTATTATTATTATTAAGTAGGCTCCCTGCTGGGCATGGAGCCTACTTAATAATAATAATACAAGGGTTGAACTCAGAACCCTGAGATCAAGACCTCACCCAAAATCAAGAGTCGGTCACCCAACCAACTAAGCCACCCAGGCAGCCGTACATTATTTTATAATTTGGCAGTAAGTCTGAAATTGCTGAGGTGTCTGGATTTTTGTCTCAACCTAATACTTTCCCAAAATCTCTTTCTTAGCGAAAGGCACCTAGCATCTTACTAAGGACTGGGGGTAGGGGGAAAATGGGAAATTACTAGTTAACTCATAAAGATTCAGTTTTGCAAAGTGAGGAGATGGGTGAATGAATGATGGTAATGGTGGCCTAAGATAATATAATCAATGCCACTGAACTGTACACTGTAAAATGATTACAATGGTAAATTTTATGTTATGCATATTTTATTTAATTTAAAAAAATATTCAATTTATTTAAAGTAAAAAAAATCATGTGTATTTTACCACAACTCAAAAAAATTTTAACAAAAAGGTTAAATATAGGCTTAATGGCCCTGCCATTTCATTCCCAGGATAAACAGACCCAAAAGTACTGAAATCATGGGGCGCCTGGGTGGCTCAGTCGTTAAGCATCTGCCTTTGGCTCAAGTCATGATCCCAGAGTCCTGGGATTGAGCCTGGCATCGGGCTCCCTGCTCAGCAGAGAGCCTGCTTCTCCCTCTCCCACTCTCCCTGCTTGGGTTCCCTCTCTCGCTGTGTTTCTCTCTGTCAAATAAATAAATAAAATCTTAAAAAAAAAAAACCAAACTGAAAACATACTTCCAACCAAAACTTGTAAGCACATCTATCAACAGAACTGAAGCATTTTCACACAAAATTTGTATATAAATGTTTATACCAACAATATTCATAATACTCAAAAGGTGGAAACAACCCAAATGACCATCTCAGCAGCTGATGAATGGATCAACAAAATAAAGTAGAATATTCTTTGAGCATAAAATGGAACTAAATATTAATATATACAACACCTGGATGAATCTCAAAAACATGTCAAATGAAAGAAGCTACTTACAAAAAACTTATATGATTCCATCTACATGAAATTTCCATAATGGGCAAATCTAACAGACACAGAAATTCGATCAGTAGGTAGGTACTGAAGGCTGGGATAGATAGAGGGATATCTATGTGCTTGGTGACAAAAGGGCATCTCTTTAAAATGATGAAAATGTTGGAAAATTAACTGTGATGGTGATTGTTCCCATGCATAAAAATATTGAAGACTGCTGAATTGTGTACATTAACAGGATGAACTGCATGCTATGTGAGTTACATTTCAATAAAACTGTTATTCTAAAGAATTCACCCTTTGAATTGTGGTGAATTTTTCAACCTCTGTATTGTTTCTTTGGCTGTTATGAATAATGCTGCTGTGAATATATCTACAAATGGAATTGCTGGGTCATATAGTAAGCCTGTATATTTAATTTTTTGAAGAACTGCTGAACTGTTCTCCAAAGCAGCTGAGGCATTTTACGTTTCCATCAGAAATGTAAGAGCTCCAATTATTCTAAGTCCTCACCAAAATTTGGTATGGTCGAGCCTTCTTTAGCATAACCATCCGAAAGGCGTGAAACTGCATGTCACTGTGGTTTTGATTCTTATTTTCCTAATGACTGAAGATGCTAAGCATCATTTTTTTGTTTATTAGCTACTTGTATATCTTCTTTGGAGAAATGCCTTTTTAAGATCCTTTGCCCATTTTTTAATTTTGTTATTTGCATTTTTATTGTTAGGCTGTAAGAAATCTTTATAAAGTCTAGACATTAGACATAAAATTTGCAAAAATTTTTTCCTGTTCTGTGGACCATCTTCACTTTCGTGATAGTGTCCTTCCAACACAATTCTTCAATTTTGATGAAGTCCAATTTATCTATTTTTGTTGCTGTTGTTCCTGGTACTTTTGTCACATCTAATAATCCACTGTCAAATCCATGGTCATGAAAATCTATAACTATATTTTCTTCTAAGAAATTTATAGTTGTAGCTGGCATATTTAGGTCTTTGATACATTTTGAGTTAATTTTTACATATGGTGTTAGTTAAGTTTCCAAATTCTTTCTTTTGCAGGTGAATATCCAGTTGTCCCAGCACCGCATGTTGAATAGACTGTTCCTTCTCCATTGAATGGTATGGGTACCCTTTCAAAAATCAGTTGACCAGGGGCACCTGGGTGGCTCAATGGGTTAAAGCCTCTGCCTTCAGCTCAGGTTGTGATCCCAGGGTGCTGGGATCGAGCCCCTCATTGGGGGGTCTCTGCTCAGCGGGGAGCCTGCTTCTCCCTCTCTCTCTCTGCCTGCCTCTCTGCCTGCTTGTGACCTCTGTCTGTCGAATAAATTAAAAAAAAAAAATCTTAAAAAAAAAAAAATCAGTTGACCAAAGACACATTGGATTAATTTTAGGTTCTCAATTCTATTTCATTGATCTTTACATCTACCTATTGATGCTTAGTAAGTTTTGAAATCTGATAGTGTACCTGTTACTGTGTTGTTCTTTTTCAAGACTGTTTTGGCCATCTTGGTTCCCTTTAAAAATCCACTCAGTTTTCAAGTACAAGTTTTGTACTTCCTTTATTAAATGTATTAGCATTTAATTAGTTTTGATGCTGTAATAAATGGATTTTCTTAATTTCATTTTCATATTGGTCACTGCAAATAAGCAGAAACGTAATTAATTTTTTTATATTGACACTGTATTCTGCAACCTTCCTGAACTTGTTTATCACACTAATAGTTTTTTAATGGATTCCTTAGAATTTTTTATGTATAAGGTCCAGTTATATGAATAGATAGGATAGTTTTATTTCTTCCTTCCCAGGACAGATACTTTTTATTTCTTTTTCTTGCCTAAGTGCCTTGGCTAGAACCTCTAGTACAATGTAGAATGGACATATGACACAAGAACATAGCTGTTTTGTTCCTGATCTTAGGTAGGGAAGGCATCCAATATTTTTCACTATTAGTATGTTAGGTGTCAGTTTTTCACAGATGGCTTTATCAGGCTGAAGAAGTTCTATTCTACTCCCAGGTTTTTTAAAAATTTTTTTTGTAATGAAATTATATCAGATCTTATCAAATGCTTTTTCTCAATCTATTCTGAGATAATCATGGAGTTTGTCCTTTATTCTTTCTTAATTTATTTTCAGATGTTGAACCAACTTGCATTCCTGGAATAAATCCCATTTGGTCATGGTGTATAATCCTATTTACAAATAGCTGAATTTGGCTTGCTAGCATTTTGTTAAGGATTTTTACATCCATATTCATAAAAAAAAACCACTGGTCTAGAGTTTGCTTTTCATGTGAGGTCTTTCGTTTTGGTTTTTAGGTTCATACTAACTTCAGTGAATGAGCTGGGAAGTATTCACTCCTCTTTTATTTTGGAGGAAAGTGAAAAACTGGTGTTCCTATTTAAATGTTTGCTACGAAGCCATCTGAGCATGAGATTTTCTTTGTCAGTAGGTTTCTGTTTTTTCATTACTAATTTAATTTCTTTACTTGTTAGAGGTCTATTCAGATTGTCTACTTCTTCTTGAGTCAGTTTTTGCAATCTGTCTCTTTATAAAAATTTGTCCATTTCATTTATCTATTTTATTAGCATACCATTATTCATAATTTTCTTTTAAATCTTTTCTTATTTCTATCACATTGGTATTGATGTGCTCTCTTCCTTTTCTGATTCTGGTAATTTGGATCTTTATTTCTTTCCTGGGCAATATACCTAAAGGTTCATCAATTTTGTTCTTTTCAAAGACCAAGCTTTTGGTTTCATTGATTTTTTTTCCCACTGTTTTTCTGTTCTCTATTTCATTAATTTCCACTCTAGTCTTTCACATTTCCCTCCATCTGCATGCTTTATATTTAGTGTACTCTTCTTTTCTCAGTGTCTTAAGGTGGAAGGTTAGGTTACTGATTTGCTCTTTTGATTTTTCTACCATAGGCATTTAGAGCTATAAATTTCCCTCTAAGCATGCTTTAGCTACATCCTGTGAGTTTTCATTCACCTCCAAGTATTTTTAAATTTCTTTTTTGATTTCTTTTTTGTCCCATTGGTGCTATAAGAGTATATTGTTTAATTTCCTTATTTAGGGGCTTCCCAAATTTCTTTCTGTTACTGATTTCTAATTTCACTCCATTGTGGCTAGAGAACATATTCTGTATTATTTCTATTGAAAAGGTTACTGTATGTGACTCTTTACTCAAAGCACATTGTATGACAAAATCACAGACAAAATAGCATTAGGCAATATAAACACTAACTGAACTATGCATCATGATCTTTATTTACTTGAGTCTGCAAAAGCTTTTGACAGATCTACCATTTTCAAATGCTTGAGTTTTTACCCCATTATGAGCCTCTACAAATGGTGAAAAAACATACAAAACCCCATTGAGAAACTAGAAAAGAATATGAAAAGTTTATTCGGAAGAGAGGAAATAGAAATGAAACACAAATATGAAGCCTCACTAGTACTCTTTAAAAAGGAGATTTTTAAAATAATAATTAATTAATTAAAAATAAGGATATTTAAAGAAAAACATTTTCCTCCTACCAGATTAATGGGTTTGTCTTTTGTTTTAAAACATTAATAACCACGCCTCCTTTGTCATGTCATATATTAACTGACTAAATAAGTGTGGGTTTATCTCTGGGCTTTCTATTCTATTCCATTGATCTAGGTGTCTGTTTTTGTGCTAGTACCATACTGGTTTTTTGGTTTTTGTTTATTTCTTTTCAGCGTAACAGAATTCATTGCTTTTGCACCACACCCAGTGCTCCATGCAATACATGCCCTCCTTAATACCCACCCCACTGTTTTGATTATTAAAGACTTTTAGTATATCTTGAAATCTGAAATTGTGATACCTCCAGCTTTATTTTTTCTTTCTTAAGATTCCTTTGGCCAGTCAGGGTCTTTTGTGGTTCCATATAAATTTTACTATTATTGGGCGCCTGGGTGGCTCAGTGGGTTAAGCCGCTGCCTTTGGCTCAGGTCATGATCTCAGGGTCCTGGGATCGAGTCCCACATCAGGCTCTCTGCTCAGCAGAGAGTCTGCTTCCCTCTCTCTCTCTCTGCCTGCCTCTCTGCTACTTGTGATCTCTCTCTCTCTCTCTCTGTCAAATAAATAATCTTTTAAAAAAAATTTTAGTATTATTGTTCTGTGAAAAATGCTGTTGGTATTCTGGCAGGGACTGCATCAAATCTGCAGATCACTTTGGGTAATATGGACATATTATGGAATATATTATGGGGAAAAGACACTATCTTCAATGAATGGTGTTGGGAAGACTGGATAGTTATGTGTAAGAGAATGAAACTGGACCACTTTCTAACACCATACACAAAAATAAACTCAAAATGGATTAAAGACTTAAATGAGGGGTGCCTGGGTGGCTCAGTGGGTTAGGGTCTCTGCATTCAGCTCGGGTTGTTATCCCAGGGTCCTGGGATCAAGCCCCGCATCGGGGGGGCTCTCTGCTCAGTGGGGAGCCTGCTTCCCTTCCTCTCTCTCTGCCTGCCTCTCTGCCTACTTCTGATCTCTGCCTGTCAAATAAATAAATAAATAAAATCTTTTTAAAAAAAGACATAAACGAGATCTGAAATGACAAAAATCCTAAAACAGGACATAAGCAATAATTTCTCTGACATGGGCCACAGCAACATTTTTCCAGGTATGTCTCCTAAGGCAAGGGAAACAAAAGCAAAATAAACTACTAGGACTACATCAAAAGAACAAGCCTTTGCACAGCAAAAGAAACCATCAAACAAAATGGAGATCTATTAAATAGGAAAATATTTTTGCAATGATATATCCAATAAGAGGTTAATATCCAAAATATATAAAGAACTTCTACAACTCAGCATCAAAAAACAATCCATTAAAAATGGACAGAGGTGGGGTGCCTAAGTGGCTCAGGTAAACACCTTTGGTTCAGGTCATGATCCCAGGGTTCCGGAATCAAGCCCCACATCAGGCTCCCACCTTAGGGAGGCTGAGTTGGCTTCTCCCTCTCTCTCTGCCCCTACCCCTTGCTCATGCGCTCGGTCTCTAAAATAAATAAAGAAAATCTTTAAAAAAAATATTGGACAGAGGACATGAATAGACATTTTTCTTTCTTTCTTTTTAAAGATGGTATTTATTTATTTGACAGGCAGAGATCACAAGTAGGCGGAGAGGCAGGCAGAGAGAGATGAGGAAGTAGGCTCCCTGCTCAGCGGGGCTCAATCCCAGGACCCTGGGATCATGACCTAAGACAAAGGCAAAAGCTTTAACCCACTGAGCCACCCAAGTACCCTTGACATTTTTCCAGAGAAGACTGTGATGCCCAAAAGATAAATGAAAAGACGCTCAACATCACTAGTCATCAGGGAAATGCACATCAAAACCACAATGAGATATCACCTTACACCTATTGGAATGGTTAAAATAAAAAAGACAAGAAATAACAAGTGTTGACAAGGATATGGATCATACATTGTTGGTGGGAATTTAAATTAGTAAAATAACTATCAACAGTATAGAGCTTCCTCAAACAATTAAAAATAGAAATACCATACAATCTAGTAATTCTACTACTAGGTATTACCTAAAGTAAATGAAAACATTAATTCAAAAAGACATATGCTTCACTATGTTTACAGTAGCATTGTTTCCAATAGCCAAGATATAGAAGCAACCTAAAGGCCCATTGATAGATGAGTGGATAATGAAGATACAGTGTGTGTGAGTATCTATATGTGTGTGCATGCATACACACACATACATACACACACATACACACACAGGAATATTATGCAGCCACCAAAAAAGGATGAGACATGCCATTTACCACAGATGGATGGATCTAGAGGGTATTATGCTAAGTGAATTAAGTCAGACTGAGAAAGACAAATACCATGACTATACTTACACATGGAAGCTAAAAAAAAACAAAAAAACATAAACAAACAAGCAAAAAGGAGAATCAGACCTATAAAAATAGAGAACAAACAGATGCTTTCCAGAGGGGAGGGCCCAAAAGAAGGGGAGTGGAGGGAAAAAAAAAACCCAGTAATATCCAATGCTAGAGTGGTACAGTGAAATTAGGCACTCTCATACACTGCTGGTGGTCATAAAAACTGGAACACTCTGGGAACCAATTTGGCAAGAAGTATTGAGTCTTAAAAACAAAACAAAATAAAACAAAAACCTAAATGCTTTCAACTAGTTAATTCTACTATGGTTAGGAAATAAACCTAAATACAGAAAATATTTTAGACTAACAATATTCACTGCAGTATTATTTACAATTTAAAAAGTGGTTATAATATAAATGTCCAATTATAGGAGAATATTTAGGTAAACTATAGTTTAATTATTGAGCAAAATTTCATGCACCCATTGAAAGTGTCTACAAAGTATTTACAATATAAAATACTTCTGTTATAATGTCAATAAAAAAGCAAAATGCAAAACTGCATTTAAATTATGATTAGAGCTCTATGTTTAAAAAATTAGAAAGCAATACTAATTGCTAATAATGATCACCTCTGGACAGTGAATTATAAGAAAGCAGTTCTTTCTTGAATATAAATCTTTATAATAAAATGCTTATTTAAAGCAAATTGAAGAAACTGTTATCTCAAGCATAATAATTCACTTCCTAGGACACTTTTCTCACAAGCACAACCTCAGACATGTTAGTCTCTTACATGGATATATACTTACTCTCTCAAACACACAATCCCTAGTTTTTTCCACTTAGACTTTCAATTATACTTGTCAAAGTGTTCTGGGTTTGTTTGTTGTTGTTATTGTTTATTAAGATAAATGACACACTCTTTTTCCTGGGGCTCAGAAACAGTTTTCTAATTCCATAAATATAATATTCTTCCACAATTCAAACACATTTGTCTTTGTCTTTTTCTATTCTCGAAATAAATTCATCAAAACTAAAATCAATTCTACAAGGTTTAGAAGTTATGTACAAAAGGTAGCTAATTAAGAGGCAAAATAAATCAAAAGGCACAACAAATATACATGTATTTCTTTTATAGTTAGAAAGAAAAACTAAAATCTTTCAAAACACTTGTTTCTTTGTAATTGGTCTGTTTACTGAGGCAATAACGCATAACAAAAAGAACATGGGCTTTAGAATCAGAGAAACTTGAGTTTGAAACCCTGGTCCTACAACTTCCTAGCTGTGAAAGACTGGGCAAGTTAAACTCCCTAAACCGCAATGGCCCCCTCTGTAAAACAGAGGTAACAGTACTCACCTAAAGCACTGCAGAGAACACATGAAAAGCTGCATACAAACTACCCTAATAAGCAGAGTGCATTTATTAGGCACACTATACATGGCAGCCACTATAACGATTTTCATTTCTTTTGGGAGGATGAGGAAGTTCATTTAGTAACAACTTAACTCAGCTTAAAAGGATGAGGCAGCTCTTAAAACCATTAAGCGTCCTTTGCAATTCTCAGTTACAAATTCAGGATGGAGTTAAACAGATCTTACAGCTCATACTACCTCTTCAGGCAAAGCAAACTATTCAAAAAGATGCAACCCTGTATCTAACCATCATGCTCTTACCTTGCAGGCTACATCAACTAATCGCATCTGGATAGCTTGATTCTCTGAGAGTTTAGTGCCGATTGCAAGCAAAGTGTCCAACAGCTGAGCTAGGACTTGATGAGACTCTAGAAAGGAAGATGAAAAGTTGGGTTGCAGAATTTCAAAAGGCAATCACTAAGGAAACTAAATTTACTTGGGTAAAAAAAATGTAACTTTTTGTTAGGTAGGTTCTTCTATTTGATCCTTGAATTCCTCTCAACCAAAAGCTAAGTTCCTAAAGGGATCACGTCTAAAACTTTGAATCTGAAGTGCCTGGGTGGCTCAGTTAAGCGTCTGACATTGGCTCAGGTCATGATCTCAGGGTCCTTGGACTGAGCCCTGAGTTGGGCTCCCTGCTCAGTGGGGGGGGCGGGGGAGATCTGCTCCTCCCTCTCTCTCTCTCCTCTTCTGCCCCTCTCCTGATTTTGCCCTTCATCTTCACATAAATAAAATCTTTTATAAAATAAAATTAAAAAATGAAACACAAATCTTCCACAAGATTGGGCACAGTACTCCAAAACTGTTTAGTGCTTGATTAATTCAAGGGCTTTTCACAGCCTTCCAGATAAAATCCAAATTCCTTAGCAGGGCATACACACATACATACCAGTCCCTCCATGAAGTCTAGCTCTGCCTACCTTTCTAGCCTCATCTCTTTAAGTCTCATCTAGCACTCTTTTTTTCGGTTACTATGATTTCATATCCCTCTATCTTTACTCAGGCTAACTTCCCTAGAATGCCTCCACCTACATCCAACTCCATTCTCAACCCAACTCCCCAGGAAGCACCTACTAATCTCATAGTTTCACCTGCTATATAGAACTTTTCCTCCTTCCCCATAAGATTGACTACTTCCTCATGTGCACTTCCACTGCACCCTGTACATCAGCTCTAACACTTCACTAAACTTATTTACTTTCCTATCAGACTAAACCAAGAGATGGATAGATCCCTCATGGCAATGACTGTGTCTTATTCACCTCTGTATTCTCTGAATCCAGCACCACTCATTCATTACATGCTCAATGAAGGTTTAGTAAGTGGGCAAAGAGCTAAATCCAAACAACTCCACACCAATCAGCCAGATTCTCTTCTCTGTCTAAATTCTTTTTCTTGTTCCAAATATAGTCATTTTATTTTATTTTTTTAAAAGATTTCATTTTTTTATTTGAGAGAGAGAGATCACAAGTAGGCAGAGAGGCAGGCAGAGAGAGAGGGCGAAGCAGGCTCCCAGCTGAGCTGAGAGCCCAATGCGGGGCTCGATCCCAGGACCCTGAGATCATGACCTGGGCTGAAGGCAGAGGCTTAAACCACTGAGCCACCCAGGTGCCCCTCAAATGTGGTTCTTTTAATGCTGGCTGTATACAAGAGGATTTCAGGTAGCATTCAGATAATCATTTTTTATATTAGTAATTATGTTTTAACATGATAAAAATTGCAGGTACTATCTACTGATGTCACAGGACACTAATTTTCTTTTACCCATTGAAATAGTCTCTTTAAGGGCGCCTGGGTGGCTCAGTGGGTTGAGCCGCTGCCTTCGGCTCAGGTCATGATCCCAGGGTCCTGGGATCGAGTCCCGCATCGGGCTCTCTGCTCGGCGGGAAGCCTGCTTCCCTCTCTCTCTCTCTGCCTGGCTCTCCATCTACTTGTGATTTCTCTCTGTCAAATAAATAAATAAAATCTTAAAAAAAAAAAAAAAGAAAGAAATAGTCTCTTTAAGGGACGCCTGGGTGGCTCAGTTGGTTGGATGACTGCCTTCGGCTCAGGTCATGGTCCTGGAGTCCCGGGATCAAGTCCCGCATCGGGCTCCCAGCTCTGTGGGGAGTCTGCTTCTCCCTCTGACCTTCTCCTCGCTCATGCTCTCTCTCACTATCTCTCTCTCAAATAAATAAATAAATCTTAAAAAAAAAAAAAGAAAGAAAAGAAATAGTCTCTTTAACTTAACAAAAAAAAAATTGTCCACTTAAAAATATTAAGTAAACCATAGTACAGATGTAAGACAAATATGTCAAAAATGGTGTACGTAACATATAAAATTACTGAAGTTCAGAATACACAGCCAGGGCACCTGGTTGGCTCAGTCCACAGAACATGCAACTCTCAGGAGTTCAAGCCCCATGTTGGGTGTAGAGATTACTTAAAAATATGATCTTAAAAAAAAAAAAAAGAAGAAGAAGAAAGAAAGAAAGACAAGACAAGACACTGGCTACATAACCTCTTAATAAAACTTCTAGTTAAATATAACGGAGTGAACATATATTTTATTATTCTTCCCTAAAATTTCATTAGTATAAAAGTAAAGAAATTAAAAAGGTATAAATCCATGAAGACCCAAAAACAAAAACAAAACAAAACAAAAAAACCCACAAAAAACAAAAATCTAAAACAAACCCTAGAGGAATAAAGGTAAGTACTTAAGACAAATTTTTCAGAGATGAAAAATATCATAATTTTTTTAAAAGTTTTGGAAAAATGGAGAAATCTAATAGTAAACACCTACTGAGGAGGACAGCCCCACAAAACAAATGAATTCTAGCCAGAATACCCTAAAAAGATTCAGGAATTGGGAGATTTAAAGCAACAAAAACAAAAAGCAAAAATCAGGGATAAGGGAGGATTTATCTCAGGTATCAACAAGGAGTTGGACCTCTGCCTCCCTCCCTACACTACACAGCCAAGTGGCCACTGAAATAGGAAATTCATTCTATACAGAAATTAAACTAGAAAGTTCCCCATTTGGGGGATACCAGGTGAGGACTGGGGAGAAGACATAGTGAAGAAGAGGAGATTAAGAGGTAGTAACATACTAATAAATGAGACACTTCCCGCCTCTCCCTAGCCCCCTTCAACAGCTTTTTGACTCCAAAAAACACTGCAGTCAGCCATCTGTCTGTCTTCCTAGCAGATTCATGAACTCCGAAATGCAAAATCGGACGGACCCCACAGAAAAACATGAAAGACACTAACATTTTTAAAAGTCCTCCAAAGAGGGTCATCCTAGTACAGAGGCTACCAATTGCCAAGCCCAGTATCTTCACACAGAGCTACCAATCAGCTTTTTAGTTCCTCGTCCTCATCTTAAATTTAAACAAAAAACTGAAGATCATCAAGAAGTCTCCAATACGAAAGAGGTCACAAGGAGAAAAGGTACCTCGAAAATACAGAAGAAACATTTAGAAATCTCCAACACTTCCACACCCACCCTTTAATTTATTTGTACAAAATGATTCTACATAACATCCATGAAAAGTAAGCTAAACTTTTTTTTTTTTTTTTAAATTTGAGAAAGAGAGAGCATGCGCAGGGGATGGAGGTTGCGCAGAGGGAGAAGCAGACCCCACTGAGTAGGGAGCCTAATGCAGGGGCTTGATCCCAAGACCCTAAGATTATGACCCAAGCCAAAGGCATATACCCAACTGACTGAGCCACCCAGGTGCCCCATTAGCTAAACCTTTCTAAGCTTAATTCTAATTTCTGATAAATCACAAATCTAATCTAAATCTTGAGTCTTAGTCTCTCTCCTGAGTTCCAGACCAATATTACAACTACAGGTTGGACGGACACCTCCACATGGATAATAAATAAACACTCAACATCTATTTTCTAAATGATCTAGTTCATCAAACCAAATTCCTCAGAGCCACCAAGTTAGCTTTCTAAAACTAGACTTGATTTTTCCATGCCCTTGCTCAAAAAAACTTCACATGGTTTCTACTGCCTATAAAGTAACGTTCAAATCCTCAGCACTCAAGACTACCTACCCTTTGGCTTCAAAACACTTTACCAGTTTTTCCTCCTAAAGCCCTCACTCTCTGATGATCTCTCATGAAACAACTCAGTTTTTCAAATACCTCTTATACTTACGCAGTTCTCTACCTTTTATCATAATGTTCCTACTTCTTCGCACTACTCTTCCCATCTCTGCTTTTCCAAATGTAACTCTTCACTAAGCGTTTCTAGACCCTACCAGTCAGCACTCATCTCACCCTCTCTTGTTTCCACAGTATTCTGATTACACCTCCTCTACAACAAGCTCTGTGTTTTCATTACTGGTTTGGCATGTACTGGAGAAGTAGAGGTACCTGACGCACCCTCAAAGTGCCTCGTCCAGTGCTTGTCAAGGAATTGTGGAACTCACACATATGATGAACTGAAATGAAGGACTTCTGGTCCAGAGGGTGGCCACACTGCTGGATTTGAAAGTGCACACTGGACTGATAAATGAAAGATTCCTAATTCTAGTCTGTGCCTTATTCTAAGCCACAAATACAGGGTAACTTTAGCAATCACTTTACATCACTGGAGTTCATGTTCCTCAGCAATGAAATAAAGGGCTTGAACTAGATGATCTTTATGGTCCCTTCCAGTTCTATCTCCCACTCTGAATCTAGATAGACCAGAAAACTGGAAACCAGAAGACCTAGATTAAATCTCTCAGAGACAATTAAGTAAGAAACTTAGAGTAGGTGTGCCTTGGTGGTTCACTCAGTTGAGCATCTCTTAGATTTCTACTCAGGTTATGATCTCGGGTTCATGAGATCAAGGGACTATCTCTGAGTTCCCTGGCCCTTTACTACTCCACTCAGCACAGAGTCTGTTCAAGATTCTTTTCCTCTCCCTCTGCCCCTTCACTCCCACTTATGCATGCTTGCAATCTCTCTCTCCCTAAAATAAATAAATAGGGAAACCTGGGTGGCATAGTCAGTTAAGCATCCGCCTGTTGGTTTTGGCTTAAGGCTGTGATCTCATGATTGTAGGGCTAAGCCCCACATCAAGCTCCAAGCTCAGCATGAATTCTGCTTAAGATTCTCTCTCCCTCTCCTCTGTCCCTCCCACTTGTGCAGTCTCTATCTCTGAAATAAATTAATAAATATTTAAATAAATTAATGAATTCTTTTAAAAAACCCTTAGAATATTTAACTAAAAGCAAAACAGCTATTTCCATGTATACTGTGTAATTTGAGTCTCTTTCTTTTTTAAGGTTAGGATGAGATTTGCATCCAAATTAACTCTCTCATAATGTTTCTATTTTAGAGGCAAAGTTTTTCAGTTAAACCCTAAGAAAGAGCACTGCACTGAATTCTCAGTTCTGTTACTCCTTAGCTAAATGAACTCACTTGGACTTATTTCATCTCTCTGGGACTAAACTTCTATCATCTGCAAAATGAAGGAATTAGACAAGATGATCTCTAAGGCCATTTATAGCTGATTAAGTCTATGGCTCTACGAAATCCCAAACCTTAAAGTGTGAAATGCGTACAGGTATATAGCTAGCTTCTATAAGAACTTCCAATGGAAAGAAAGGATACTTTTGTACTAAGGCAATGTAATTGTTTTGGTGCTTTTATTTTTTAAAGATTTTATTTATTAGAGAGAGAGTGCAAGTGAGAGAGAGGGCATGAATGGGGGTAGGGGTAGAGAGAGAGAGAGAAGCAGACTCCCCACTGAGCAGGGACCCTGATGCAGGACGTCATTCCAGGACCCTGAGATGACGACCTGAGCCGAAGGTGGATGCTTAACTGACTGAAACATCCAGGCGTCCCTGTTTTGGTGCTTTTAAAAGAAATGGATTTATTTTTCTGCCACTATCTACAAGAGCAAAAACTTAAAAACATGCTACTGTATCAGTTGGTATTCAATATATTATCAACACCTCAAATGTTATGAAGATGATACAGAAACATGGAAAAAATTTATGTAATGTTTGAGTATAGTAAAACACAAAATAGTACATTCGCTAAGTACAACCATACAAAATGCATATAAGTAAAAGGCAATATGTAAAACCTTGTTTTACAGAAGTAAGAAGAGTATTTAAAAATTTTTTTCTTGGGCGCCTGGGTGGCTCAGTGGGTTAAAGCCTCTGCTTTCGGCTCGGGTCGTGATCCCAAGGTCCTGGGATCGAGCCCCACATCGAGCCCCACATTGGGCTCTCTGCTTGGCAGGGAGCCTCCTTCCTCCTCTCTCTCTGCCTGCCTCTCTGCCTACTTGTGATCTCTGTCTTATTAAATAAATAAAATCTTAAAAAAAAAATTTTTTTCTTTATTGTCGTTATACTAGTATTTCATTAAAACAGACTCCCCTCTGAAAAAAAATTTTAAAAGGCATATTCTTTGTTTCCTGTGAATTAAAACTCTTATTCAGTACAAGTAAAATTTTACTTCTCTTCATTTTTTTTTATTTATTTTTTTTTTTAAGATTTTTATTTATTTATTTGACAGAGAGAGATCACAAGTAGGCAGAGAGGCAGGCAGAGAGAGAGGAGGAAGCAGGCTCCCCGCTGAGCAGAGAGCCCGACGCGGGACTCGATCCCAGGACCCTGAGATCACGACCTGAGCCGAAGGCAGCGGCTTAACCCACTGAGCCACCCAGGCGCCCCACTTCTCTTCATTTTTTTAAAAAAGATTTTATTTATTTAGCAAAGAGAGAAAGAGTGAGAGAGCACAAGCAAGGAGAGAGGCAGGCAGAGGAAGAAACGGGCTCCCCGCTTAGCAAGGAGCCCCACGCAGGACTCGATCCCAGGATTCTGAAATCATGATATGAGCCAAAGGCAGATGCTTAACCAAATGAGCTACCCAGACGTCCCAGTACAAGTAAAAATTTAATATGAATGGGCGCCTGGGTGGCTCAGTGGGTTAAGCCACTGCCTTCGACTCAGGTCATGATCTCAGGGTCCTGGGATCGAGTCCCGCATCGGGCTCTCTGCTCAGCAGGGAGTCTGCTTCCCTCTCTCTCTCTGCCTGCCTCTCTGTCTGCTTGTGATCTCTGTCAAATCAACAAATAAAATCTTTAGAAGAAAAAAAAAAATATGAAGTTATTTCTGACAAAATTTTTAAAATTCTCAACATCAGGCAATGGGCCACATATGTAAGATATCTGCTATTAAACACTCTACAATAAATGAACTTGGATCATCTCTGAGTTCCCTGGCCTTTTATTAGTCCAATAATTTCATATTTATAAATGAAATGTCCAATATTTAAAGTCGTATTTATTTAAATACGTACACCCCAAGATGAAATAAAACCATTCTTTGAAGCCATAATCAATTCAAACAAAACTGTAATATTTTCAGAAAACAGAAACAGAGGGTTTCTTTTTATTTAATTTTTTTTAAAGATTTTATTTATTTATTTGACAAACAGAGACACAAGTAGGCAGAGAGGCAGGCAGAGAGAGAGGAGGAAGCAGGCTCCCCGCTGAGCAGAGAGCCCCATGCGGAGCTCGATCCCAGGACCCTGGGATCATGACCTGAGCCAAAGGCAGAGGCTTTAACCCACTGAGCCACCCAAGCGCCCCGGTCTTTTTATTTAATTTTAAAATAAATATTAAACCAAGCAAGGGACCAACTCTGTAATAGAATCTTGTACATAAATAAAACCAGATAATCAAAAGAATTTTCTTTTTTCTTTTTCCTTAAAAGATTTTATTTAATTATTTGAAAGAGACAGAGAGACAGAGAGAGCAGAGTGAGAGAGCATGAGAGGGGAGCTCAGAGGGAGAAGCAGACTCCCCATGGAGCAGGGAGCCCGATGTAGGACTTGATCCCAGGACTCCAGGATCATGACCTGAGCCGAAGGCAGTTGCTTTACCAACTGAGGAACCCAGGCACCCTCAAAAGAATTTTAAAGGTGAAATGCTTTCCCAGTTTATGTAAAAGCTGAGAATAATTTTAGCATGCATTCCTGAGGAACAAAAAGGAAAACAGTAACATGTGAGAGCTAGATGTCACTTTTATAGGAAAGTAAACTATGAGAGACCACATGACCAGAAGAGCACCTCTCATGGCTTGAATTAGCATGGTACAGTTGACAAAATATCACATACATACAAAACATCTATCACATATGAAGTAACCTTGAACAAGTTAGTTAGCTTCTCTGAGCTTCAGTTTTTCCACCTAAAATATAGGGACAATAATAACTATCTTCCATCATATATAACCTACTTTAAGTATATGGCACTTGGTAAAAGTCAATAAATGATAGCTATTAAGAGACAAAACTATATTTTATCTCTAATGTAAACATATGTACATGTTTTATTGAATCATCCTCAAATTCCTTTTCAATAACAACCAATACAAGAAAGATTCCTCCTAAATTCTATATAGATGGAACTAAAGATTTTTGCTCTGATTATATAGCTTTTAAATTATAACTTACTTTCATTCTGTAGGATGTTAATGGCATCATCCATAATGCAGTCTGGTGAAAATCCTGCAGTCTTTGATAATAAACCCAACAATGATGCAATTTTCAGTCTCACAGATGGATCATTCTCCTGGAACAAAAGAAGCTGTTGTTACCTTGATGCTCTAGTCTCACCTAACCAACAAAGAGGAACATGGGAAACTAACATCTCAAAAGTGATTCAATGATCCAAGAATTCTAAGGTTTTATTTCCGAAAAATTAATCTTATCAACTTCAGGGGAAAGAGCTTTTTTCAATCAGTATGTTAGACCTAAATTACTGCAAAGTGAATGGGAATTTTTCTATGCCTTCCTAATACCATTACCTTTTTTATTTTTTAAGATTTTATTTATTTGAGAGAGAGTGAGCAAGAGAGAACAAAAGCCGGGGGGGAGGGGGAACAGAGGAGAGGGAGAAGCAGGTTTCCTGCTGAGCAGGGAGCCTGACACAGGGCTCAATCCCATGACCCTAAGATCATGACCTGAACCAAAGGAAGACCCTTAACCAACTGAGCCACCCAGGCGCCCTAATACCATTACTTCCTAACCAGAAACATGCTTTTAGGATTAAAGTACCCTTTTTCCACTGTGCAGCTATATCAGACATGAAGTGCAGCAAGCTGCCCCACCAATACTGCCAGCACTGGTCACCCAACGTTGCTGGTGGCACCACTGTTCCCGAAGCTTCTGGAAACCGGGTCCTGCAGCTACCACATCTATCTCTCACCCTACCTGCTTTTTGGATCACCACAGCCTGATTAGAAGTCTGAGGCTGGTGAATCTAATTGGCTGGGTCTAGGGGTTGTGCCTGGGCTGCTGGGGCAAGGGAGACTAAGAAATGAGTTGTCTGGCCCTTTTGGCCACAATACTGCAAGGTGGTCTCCAATTTGCACCAACATTCCTATAGTGAAAAATTTCTCCCAAAGTCAAAAAGGAACATGTCCTTCTGTTCAGCACCATATGTCAATTATGTAGCACAATATGTGGCACTATGTGGGTATACATATTGAAAATATATATGTGTGTGTATATATATACACACATATATTTATATTTAGCAAACAAATATATAAAAATATATGTTTTATACACACACACACACACACACACACACACACACACACACGGGGAAAAAAGTATCTTGCCAATGCTAAGATTAGGTCAGCACATTTCTGTACCAAAGACAAAATTACTTAAATGTATGTTCATAAGATGAAGTACCTTCTTGATATGACCAACTCCCTAGCTCCCACCTACAGTTTCTAAGGAAGTGACAAAGCACACCAAAGAGGCCTGAAGCAGGACAAAAAGCAACAGATATGGAGTAGGAGGACCTAGAATCCTGGCAAGCCGCTTGCCATGTATATAACTTAGGAAAAGTCATTTTCTTGGGAACTTAACTGTGGGGAAGAAAAAGGGCTTTGAAATTAACGAGATCTAGGTGTAAAGCCTGGACTCACTATGTCCTGACATAAGGTCTATGTCTTCAACAGGCAAATTAACCTCTCTAAGCCTTGTCTGTGACATGGGACTGGTAATAACCTCAAAGGACACTGAGAGGAAAATAACTAGCACAGCAATATCACATAGGATGCAGTGAGATATGAGTGCCTCCTCCCTTCTTCTCTCTGGTCATCAACCGTTTCATGCAGAGGATAATAAAGCCTGAACTGCACTGCTGTGAATACGGTACCCAGAGGGGTACCATAAAGAGTGAGTAAAAAACACATGAAAGGTAAGTCTAGAATTTTGGAAATTCCACAGGGTACATGCCCAGATTTTTAAACAAACAAACAAAAGTGGCATGGGAATGAAAGAAAAGATGGAGGGCAAAAATGCTACAGATTTTTAAAAGAGACTTAAGGGGATAGATAAATAAACCAAGGGGATAGATAAATAAACCGAATTTTACTTCGAACCAACAAACCATACAAAGTCTTCTTTTGGACAATTAGTGAGAGGAACCTGGATGGCTCTGTTGGTTAAGTGTCCGACTCTTGATTTTGGCTCAGGTCATGATCTCAGGGTCCCAGGATCAAGCCCCATATACGGCTCCCCACTCAATGCAGAGTCTGCTTTGAGGATTCCCTCTCTCCCTCCTCCTCTGCCCCTCCCCCATGCTAAAGCACACATGCACACACGCATATACTCTCTAAAAATAAATATATAAATAAATCTTTTTTAAAAAGACAATCGGTGAAAACTGAACATGGACCAGGTATTATATGCTATTAAAGATTGTCATGGGTTTATTTTAAAGTCCTAAAATAGGCCTTTATTTGTTAAACACAGATAAATAAGTATTCACAAGTGAAATGATACGCTGCCTCAGATATGCCCTACCCCCCAAAAGTGGGGGGAAATGCATCAAAACAAGAATGACAAAAAGCTAATAACCATTCAAAGCTAGATGAGGTAGATCTGAAGGCTCATATTATTTTCTCTCCTTTTGTGTGTTTGTAAAGCTACCAAACAAAAGTTAACTTTTTGGAAAAATCACATGAAAGTACTGTATTCTATCTAAAATAGTAACTAATTTATTCATTCAACATACATACAAGAAGTATTTATTGTATGTGCCAAGCACCATTCTAGCTCCTAGGGATACAATAGTGAATAAAGCAGAAGCAATTCCTGCTCTCACAGATCTTATAGTCAAATGGATAAGACTGGCAAAGAATATGTAATTTCACATGTAAACATTCTGAAGAAAAATTAAGTGTGGAATGGATTAAAGAATATTAGGGAGAGGCAATTCTAGATAGGACAGTGAGGAAAGTTCACTCTTGAGGACCCAACTTTTGAGAGGACACTTAACTGAGTCAGACAGAGAGCCATAGGGAGATTTAGGGAAGCAGCGTTCCAGGCAGAAGAAAGGTATAAACTCAGAATATGGGAAATTCTAAAATGCTGTATATAAAGCTCTAGAAAAATGCATATAAAACTGTTAGCAGTGATTTTCTCCAGAGTAATCTCTAGAGAGCACATATTGTTTTTTAACTTTTTTGTTTAAGATTTATCATTGGGGTGCCTGGGTGGCTTAGTCAGTTAAACGTCTGCCTTTGATCCCTGGGTCCTGGGATCAAGCCCCACACCAGGTTCCCTGGTCAGTGGGGAGCCTGCTTTTCCCTCTGCTGCTCCCCCTGCTTGTTTTCTCTTTCCCTCTCACAATGTCAAATGAATAAATTAAAAAACAAAAAGAAATAACAAACAACAACAACAACAACAACAATAAAGATTTATTCATTTATTTAGAGAGAAAGAATGAGTGTGAGAGCAGGGGCAGGGGGCTAGTCACAGAGGGAGAGAATCTTTCAAGCAGACTTCCTGCTGATCGCAGAGCCCAGTCTGGCCCAAACCCACAAGCCATGAGATCACGACCTGAGCAGAAACCAAGAGTCGGATGTTCAACTTACTGAGCCTCCAGGGCACCCCATTTTTTAACTTTTTTATTTGCAGAGGTAAATCTCATTCTTTTACAGTTTAGTGCTTGAATTTGTTACAATAAATATTACTGTTGTAATTTTTTAGAAAGATTTTATTTATTTATTTAACAGAGAAAGAGAACATGCACACATATGAGAGAGAATGGTGGGGGGGGTGGGGAGGGGCAGGATAGGGAGCAGCAGACTCCCCGCTGAGCAGAGAGTCTGACACAGGGCTTGATCCCAGGGCCCTGGGATCATGACATGAGCCAAAGGCAGACACTTAACTGAATGAGCCACCTAGGTGCCCTGAATTGTTGCAATTTTTTAAAAAAGAGTATAAATTTTTAAATCTATACAATATACACAACCCTTCAAAAGCTCCCAGTTTTCTACAGAAAGAAGTTGGAGCTGCTTAGCATGCCACAAAGGCCTGCAAAGACTGGCCACTATGTCAGCTCCCACAGTTCCTTACCAGTGATGCCACACTGCCTCAAGCTTCTGTACTTCCACTTAAGATGGTTCCTCTACCTAGGCTGCCTTCCCTTTCTCCCACACCCACCTACTCCTGTCCCTTAGGTGTATTAACCCCAGAAAGTCATCTCTGATCCCTGAACTGGACATGGAACAATCTTGAACAACCCTTTATCATGCCCTTCACTACAGTACTTGTATTTACTTGTGATTGTGTATTCCCCCATCTGGCCTGTGAGCCACAAAAGTGACTAGCAAAATGCTAAGAAAGCACTATGTACATAAAAACAAGAGAACAAGAAAAGGAAGAGCCAAGTGTTCTCCTTAATTCACTCAGTAAATAATCCATCCACTTATCTGTTCAACACAGATTTCCTGCACACTAGGAGCCACCCCGTACCAGGCCATGGTGATACCCTGTCCTCGTGGAACTTGAAGTTTGAGGGGCAAGGCAGACATTTATGAAGTAATGTCCATTTAGTAATTATAAAGTTGTAAGGAAAAAATACAGAGTTCTATGAAAGCATATGACATATCAGACAGGACTTTAAAATAACTGGATATTATGGTCAAAGAGTTCCGGATCTAATTTGAGGCAGAGGAAAAAGAATGAAACAATGCTCTGAGTCAGGAAGGGATACCACAACTTTCAGAACTGAAAAACAGGGTAATGTGGCTAGAATGTACATTGACAGGAGATGATGCTTTTTTTTTTTTTTTTAAGATTTTATTTATTTATTAGAGAGAAACAGAGTTAGCAACAGAGATAGCGTGAGAGAGCACACACAGGGAAGTGACGAGAAGGAGGTTCTGTCCTGAGCAGGATGACGGGCTTGATCCCAGGACCCTGGGATCATGACTGAGCCAAAGGTAGATGCCCAACGAACTAAGCCACCCACGTGCCCCTAGATGAGGCTTAAAAGACTAACACACACCACATTTTTTTGAGAATTATGGCAAGGATCTCTCTGATAAGGCCTACCATGAAGCAGGAATTCAACACATATTTGTTCACTGCTGAATAAACAAATGAGTAACCTTTGTCCAAAGAGCAATAAAAATCCTTTGATGAACTATAAACAGGAGAGTGACATGAACAGATTTGAATTTTTGAAATATCAATCCAGCCTTAATATAATGATTGGGTTGGAAGGGGCAAAACTAAACAGAGAGACAAATTAAGAGTATACTGTAATAGTCCAGCAAAAGACGTTGGCATGACTTCCACTTCCACTAAGGTAAAGGCTAGATTAATTCAGATCAATCTTTCTGCTTAGGAAAACCAGAAAAGTACCATGGATGTCTAAAAAAAAAAGTATGTGCACACACACATATACATACAATCATATATGTATATAGATAAACACATATACATATCTATGTATACAAGATAGGTGCATTTATACACATATGTGTATTTGAAAGTATTAGAAAACTAAAAGATAATTATAGGACCACATAAGGAAGGAACCCAGGAAGGTTCATCTAGAGTGTGGGGCTGCTTTTTCTTCAGGCTTCTGCCAAATGGGAGAGTGAGGAATGGAGAAATGAGGGGCCAAGTAAACAGTGCTTCTTTTTCTTTTTTCTTTTTAAGATTTTATTTATTTGACACACAAGTAGGCAGAGCAATGAGTAATGTATACAGTTGTTAAAAAAGTATGCTGCACACCTGAAACTAATAACACCATATATTATAATTCAATTTAAAAAATCTTTAATAATAAAAATAAATTCTTCAAGAATGGAAGCAAAATAGAACTTTTCCATACAAGAAACACAAAGAAGTCTCACCACTAAACTTAAAATAAATGGAAATATCAGAGGGTATTCTTTAGCCAAAAGGAAAATAATTCCAGATGAATAGTCACATATGTGGGGAGAGAAAAGTAATGATAAACATATTGGAGTAAATGATAAATATTTAGTAAACCTAAATGAATATTGCCTATATAAAATAACACTGTCTTGGAGTGCCTGGGTGGCTCAGTCAGTTAAATGTCTAACTCTTGATTTCCACTCAGGTCATATCTCAGGATCATGAAATCAAGCCCTGTGTCAGGCTCTGTGCTGACCATGGTGCCTGCATAAGACTCTCTCCCTCTGTTGGGGCACCTGGGTGGCT
Organism: Mustela erminea; assembly: GCF_009829155.1. Taxonomy (NCBI): domain Eukaryota; kingdom Metazoa; phylum Chordata; class Mammalia; order Carnivora; family Mustelidae; genus Mustela; species Mustela erminea. Next base: position 52,209,023 of record NC_045622.1, on the reverse strand, counting down.
CAGTGGGTTGAACCTCTGTCTTTGGCTTGGGTCATGATCTCAGGGTCCTGAGATCAAGCCCCGAATCAGGCTCTCTGGTCGGCGGGGAGCCTGCTTCCCCCTCTCTCTCTGCCTGCCTCTCTGCCTACTTATGATCTCTCCCTCTGTCAAATAAATAAATAAAATCTTAAAAAAAAAAAAAAGACTGCCACTCCCTCATATGCATGTGCTCTCTCTCTCTCAAGAAAACAAAAACAAAACAAAAAAACCACCACACTGTCTTACAGAGTGAAAGACGGAGAATTAAAATATACAATTACACTCACATATAAGTCAGGAAGATGGATAAACGGAGGTAAGTCCTTGCTCTGTCCAAAATGGTTACTGTGCCATAAAACATTGACTCTGATAAGTCAAGAATTCATATTTTATTACACTTTGATAAAAATAAAATTAAATTTTTTAAAATGTCACGTCAGGAGTGCCTGGGTGCTCGGTTCAATAAGTGTCTGCCTTTCGGGACGCCTGGGTGGCTCAGTTGGTTAAGCAGCTGCCTTCGGCTCAGGTCATGATCCCAGCGTCCTGGGATCGAGTCCCACATCGGGCTCCTTGCTCCACAGAGAGCCTGCTTCTCCCTCTGACTCTGCCTGCCCTTCTGTCTGCCTGTGTTCGCTCTCACTCTCTTTCTCTTACAAATAAATAAATAAAATCTTTTAAAAAAAAAAAAAATAAGTGTCTGCCTTTGGCTCAGGTCATGATTCTAGGGTCCTGCAATCAAGCCCCACCGTCCCCCCACCCCACCGTCTCTCCCCCTTGCTCTCTCTCTCTCTCTCCCTCAGATAAATAAATAAAATTTTAAAAAATATTTTTCACATCAAATTTTTTAAAATTTCATGTTGTAATGTCTAGGCTAACCAGTAAGAAAGTATAAAAGAATATTTAACTCAAAGCTAAAGATGAAGGTGGCAAGAAACAAGAGATAAAAAGAACATTAACCAGGTAAGATAAATATAATGCATATAATAACAGGGTAGCTTTAAATCTACATATATCGATAATTACATTAAACATAATGAAATAAATGATTAATTTTTTTAAAAGATTTTATTTATTTACTTGACAGACAGAGATCACAAGTAGGCAGAGAGGCAGGCAGAGAGAGAGGAGGAAGCAGGCTCCCCGCTGAGCAGAGAGCCAGATTCGGGGCTCGATCCCAGGACCCTGGGATCATGACCTGAACCAAAGGCAGAGGTTTTAACCCAGTGAGCCACCCAGGTGCCCCAAATGATTAATTTTTAAAACAAACATTTTTTAAATAACTAACTAAACTTTAGGGATCCTGGGTGGCTCAATCAATTAAGCATCCAACTCTTGGTTTCGGCTTAGGTCATGATCTTGGGGTCCTGGAATTGAGCCCCACATCAGGGTCCCTGCTCAACAGGGAGTCTGTTTATCTCCCTCTCCCTCTGCCCCTCCCACTGCTCACTCGCTCTCTAATAAATAAATCTTTAAAAATAAATAGATAAAAATTAAGAACTACATGTTGTTTACATAGGTCTTACCTGAATTAAAAAAGACATAAAAAAGATGAAAATAAAATGTAGAAGTAGGTATATCACATAGACTATGATCAAAAGATAGCTGGTCTCACTGTATTAATATTAAAGCCATTATTTGCTGATGATTATTAAAAAAATGCAAAATTATCTATATGCAACTTATTAAAATTATAAAGTGAGCTTGGTAAGATTGTAAGACATATGAGTTAATAAATAAAAGTCAACTGCACTTCTGAATTCCAGCTATGTAGTGTTAGAAAATGAAATTTTAAAAATATTACCATTTACAATAATAAAATATTAAATATTTAGGAGTAACTAGCAAAAAAATGCACAATATCTTCCATGTTTATGGACTGGAAAACTCAATACAGTAAAATGTTAATCCCTAAATGTCAGCAGAACAAGAGTTAATGCAAGCCTAATCAAAATCCTAGCTGAAATTTTGTTTTGTGGCAGAATTTCACAAGCTGATATCAAAATTCATAAAAAAATGAAAAGACCAAGAATAACTAAATATTCTTAAAGAAGACAAAGTGAGTGAACTTGTCCTGTCAGACGTCAAGATTTAATGTAATGCTATACTAACACAGCATGGTACTGGCATGAGAACAGACAAACTACTAGAATAGAATAAAAAGTCCTGAAATACCCATATATAGATACTTCATTTACCACAAAGGTGGTAATTGCAGAAAAACGGAGAAAGGACATTCTTTTCAATAAATGCTGCTGGACATTTGGATTTCCATATACCCAAGCAACATACACACACATCAATCCCATATGTAAAAAGCAAATAATAAAGTTTCTAGTAATAATGCAGCAAAATGTCTTAGTGAGTTCAAGGTAGGCAAACCCTTCTTACATCAGATAAGAAAAGCCCAAAAATAAATGAAAAAATTGTCAAATTGGGCTATATTAAGAAATTCTTTTCATCAAAATACAACACTACGGGAATAAAAGTACGCGGGTGGGGGATAGTGGGAGGGACTAAATAGGAAGAAGATATTTGAAAACACATATAACCATTAAAGCCATTAAAGAACTTGTACTGGAATACAAAACAATAAGGAAAAAGAAAAATATGCAAGAAACATCAATCGACATTACCTAAAAAAATCTCCAAATGGCCAATTAAGTATATTAAAATTGTTCCACTTCATCAGAAATCTAAGGACTACAAATTAAGGCCACAACGATATACCACACACATCCACAGAACTGTCAAATGAACAAGATCAACAATTTCGACTGTTAGCAAATATGTGGAATTGGAATTCTCACAGCACCAATGGTGGGGGGGGGGCGGTTCTAAATTGGTACTACCACTTTGAAAAAGTTGGCTCAGGGAGTGCCTGGGTGACTCGGTTAAGTGACTGCCTTCAGCTCAGGTCATGATCCCAGGGTCCTAGGACTTTCTGCTCTGCAGGGAACCTGCTTCTCCCTCTCCCTCTGCCCCTCCAGCTTGCACGCTCTGGCTCACTAACTCTCTGTCTCTTAAATAAATAAAATCTTAAAAAAAAAAAAAAAAGATAAAAAATTTGGCTCAGTAATTTCACTCTGGGGTATACAGAATATAGAAATGTAAGACATACATACCAAGAGACCTGTACAAAATGTTCATGGCACTACTTCCTATAGTAGTTAAAAAGTGGAGACAGCCTAAATGTCCATCAATAATGGAATGGGTATGGGGCGCCTAGGTGGCTCAGTGGGTTAAAGCCTCTGCCTTCAGCTCAGGTCATGATCCCAAGGCCCTGGGATCGAGCCCCACATCGGGCTCTCTGGTCATTAGGGAGCCTGCTTCCTCCTCTCTCTGACTGCCTCTCTGCCTACTTGTAATCTCTGTCTGTCAAATAAATAAATAAAATCTTTAAAATAATAATAATAATAATAATAATGGAATGGGTAAATAAATGTGTATATTCATACCATGAAACCTTATACTGTGGTGAAAATGAATAAACTATAGCTACCATCAATAATATGAATGAATAACAATATAGGTAGAATTTTGAGCAAAAGCCACACATAAAAGATTTACACTATATTCCTTAATTACATTAAGTTTAAAAAAAAGATAAAAATAAATTGTATTTAGGAGTATAGGCTTAATGGTAAAAAGTTAAAGAAAGATAGTTATTACCCTGAAAGTGAGGACACTGATGGTTATCTTTTGGGCACAATCTAAATCATTAGAGGGTAGTTTGAAGAGGCTTACGAGAGGCTGATAATTTCCATTTCTTAACCTGGATGGTAGTTACACATTGTGTTCACAGTATGAGCAATATGCTATATGACATTTTTCTACCTGTTTTTCTCTATGTGTTGTATTTCACAATAAAATTTTTTAAATGTGGTAGCTCAGTCAGTTAAGCACCCTACTCTTGATTTCAGCTCAGGTCATGATCTCAGGGTCCTAAGATTGAGCCCTGCATTGGGCTCTGCACTATGCACGCACGGAGCCTGCTTAGGATTCTCTCTCTCCCTCTGCTTCTGATATACCAGCTCCACTCCTGCTCACCATGCTCTTGCTCTCTAAATAAATAAATAAAATGAAATAAAACAAAATGTTACTTGGATTACTGAGGTTAACAGGGGAAACAAAAGATATTTTGACATCAGGAGAAGGAAAAATGAAGCGAGAGAAATTGGAGTGGGAGACAAACCATGAGAGACCACGAACTGAGAAACAAATGGATAGTTTTAGAAGGGAGAGGGTAGGGGGATGTGTGAGCCTGGTGATGGGTATGAAGGAGGGCACGGAGGGTACGGATTGCACAGAGCACTGGGTGTTATACGCAAACAATGAGTCACGGAACACTACATCAAAAACTAATGATGGTGACTAACATAACAAAAATTTTTTAAAAAGTAAAATCAACAAGACTCAGTGAAGAAGGAAATAGGAGGAGAAGAAAAGGTAAAGGATCTTTCTCAGGTTTCTGATTTAAGGGTCTATATCAATAATGGGACAACTTCCTAAGATAAGGTAGACTGGAGAATGAAGGGAGATCCTAAATTCAGTTTTGAATATAAAAGGAAAAGTCAATTATTTTATGGACTTCAAATTATTGAAGTATCAAAGAAACAGGTCTTTCTGAGATAATGGACTAGTCAAATCCTAGTAAAAAATAACCTGCAGTAAGAGAGGACAAGAAAAGAGCTATATAGCCTTTCAATGGTATGAAATGGAGTCACAGACCTCCAAACACAAGAGAGCTAAAGAGAAAGCAGAAGTACTGGGCCTAGCAGACAAGAGGAGGCAAGTATGGCACAAAAAAGAAAACAGTATCTGACCTAGTAACACTCCTGATCAATCTGGATACGTTACCCAAGTTCTTCTACTTTCTGAAATTATCCCCTGGTACCCTCAACACCTAAGCTTAAAACAAACTGCCTCCAGGGAAGCCCTCTCTAATAACTGCTCTTCTCACCATCAAAATCACCCTGATTCAGGCTTTCATCACCTTGCTTCATATTTATCAGTCTCCTTGTTGGTCACCCTAACACCCATTTTCCCATCGTCCAATTCCTCCACTCTCCATCCTATTTCCAGAGTGACATTTCTACAACAAAACCTACAAGATAAAATAGAGGCCCTCCATGATTTCTAGTCTTATCTCTTAAAGAACTTTCGATTTAAAATCTATACCAGCTGCTTGCATTTCTTCTAATGTGACAGGCTATCTCACATCTCCATGTGTTTGCTTACAATTGCTCTTTCTTTCTAAAACGCCTTTCTTTCCTCCTGTTTTCCAGCTGGCCCAAATCTGTTTTAGAAGACTCATCTCAATGATCACTCTACTCTTTAACGCCATTCTAGTCCCCTGCTCCCAAGTCACACTAACTGCCCTCTTTTTAAGGTCAGATCATAACCTGTCCCAGATTTCACAGCACCTACAACACTGTATTGTAATTATCAATTTATTGTGTCTGTATCTACCCAACTAGATTCAGATCAGGGATCACATTATCTCTTATATCCAACACTAGCACAAGGCCTGGCACAGAGTTAGTATTCAGGAGGTTTCAAGAAAATTAAAAAAAAATGAAGAAATGAATAACCTTACCCCTTACTATCTATTTACTACATACATTATTTGGTCTACCAGCTATACTACTAGCCCCATAATGACAAGGAACATGTCTCACAGTTCTACATCCTCCACAGCAACTAGCAGAGTAGCATAAGTGAAGAACCCGTCATGTCAAGGAAGTTCAGATACTGCTGCCTGACCAAAAAAAATCTGGAGGAGAAGCAAAAGCCCAAGTAGCTTATCTACTAAAATATAAGAGACCACATTTATGGATAACAAACCAAAGAATAAAAAGCACTACGGTCATCAATCTAGAACTGGACACATTTGGGATCTGTCCTCATTTTTTTTGTGGCTAGAATGTGCTAGATTAATGCAAGCAGCATGGCCTGGTTAGAGAGCCTAGGGTATGACATCACAATACCAATTTCATTTTTTCTTTTAGACATGATAATGGTATTGTGGTTATGTCTCTTAAAAGAGTACCGTTTAGAGATAAAAACTGAAATTTATGAACATAATGACACAATGCCAGGGAGAATCTGGTGGAGAGGGTTAAGAGTGGAGGAAGTAGAAATGGACAGTTGGGTGGGGGCATGGCCATTCAGCAGTGGTAACTGCTGAAACTGGATAATGGGTGCATGGGAATTAATGAAACCATTCCCTCTACTCGTACATATATCTGAAATGTTTCACGACAAAAGTTTTAAAAAAAACAAAACAACCTAGATCAAATCCAGACCTTCCATTTACTTAGCTGGGTCACCCTGAAAATTAAACTGCTCTAAACTTAGTTCCCCCTTTTTTTTTTTAAACATTTTATTTATTTATCTGACAGAAAGAGAGAGAGAGTGGACAAGCAAGGGGAGCCACAGGGAAAGGGAGAAACAAGCTCCCCACAGAGCAGGGAGCCCCACATGAGGCTTAATCCCAGGACCTTGGAATCATGACCTGAACCGAAGGAAGACACTTAACCAACTGAGCCACCCAGGGCCCCTCCCAGCTTAGTTCCTTACCTGGATTACATAAATAACAATGGTGGTGTCATCAGGATTAAAAATATTACATGCGGAAAGAGCTTTATAAACTCCAACAAGCTATATAAATGTTAACTGTTCTTAGAAGTATTATTACAGGAAAAAAAAGAGGTATTATTACAGATGATTATGGGAAACAGAGTTATATTATCATATAATAGGTGGATATTGCTAAGAAAAGAGTAACTAAAAATAGATTACTAAGTGTCTGAAAACTTGAGAACAGAAACCCTGATGACATTTATGTAAAACATGCATTTATTAACCCCCCCACATTGTTCCAGGGACCTTGACAGGAACTGGGACAGAGATAAACAGATTTAGAATTTGGAGTCCCTGAATTTAAGGGCTTAATGTCTAAAGGAGAGAGACATATGGCAAACACTGGTTATACTAAGAGCTAATAAATATGCTAACAGGTCCGTCCAGGGCCCAGAAAAAATGCCTGATATATAATAAACACTCATTAACTGAGTAAAAAGTCTCACAAAAGCATAAGCTCACTCATTCAACAAATATTAATTTTACCACACACTGTTCTTGGTACCACAGATTCATCAAAAAAAAAAAAAAAATCCCTGCTTAAGAGAAGCTTACATTCCAGCATAGGGAAATAGACAAGGTACCAAATAAATAAAAAATTATATAAAATACAAGAAGATGGGGGTGCCTGGGTGGCTCAGTTGGACACTTGATTTTGGCTCAGGTCATGGTCTCAGGGTCGTGACATCAAGCCCCATGTCATGATCCCCGGTCAGCACAGGGTCTGCTTGAGGATTTTTCACCCTCTCCCTCTTTCCCTCCTCTTGTACACACAGGCACATTTGTGCTCTCTCTCAAATAGACAAATCTTAAAAAAAAAAAAAAAAAAAAAAGAATATGAGAATATGCTAAGTGCAATGGAGAAAACAAAATCAAGGAAGGGAGCTAGAAGGTTCTAGGGTGGAACAGGCAGTTTCAATTTTAAATATAGGGACAAAAAAAGGCCTTAATGAAAAAATGACATTTGAGCTATGACTTGAACAAAGTGTGGGAAGTAGACATATGAACATCTGAAGGAAGTGTTCTAGGGGAAAGGAAACATAAGTGGAAAGACTCTGAGGAAGGAATATGCTTGACAGAGAAAGTGGCAGACCAGATCACTGGGCAGTGGGAGGAAGATAGAGGAAAACAGACTGGGAGAACTACATGTGAAAAGAGATGGATTTCTGAAAATCCACACGATCTTTGGAAAACTATAAGCATTTCTGATTAAGCTAGAATATCATATGTGTAAAGGAAAACACCCTTTATGTCATATTTAAAAGATTTAAATAAACGTAGTTTACAGAAAGAAGAGAGATTGAAAAGAAAAAGAAGCTTTTGCAAGGGAAAACCTGAAGACATTACATGCATCCTGACAGATGCAAAAGGAAATATAAATCGTCATCTACAAAGTATTCTTAAAAACTTCAAATATATGCTTAACCTGAACCTAACAGGGCCTATATTGTATACCTAACCTTCCTAGTAAATAAAAGGGGTAGAGGAGCAAATTAACCTCCAAGGAAGTAAAATTCAAAAAAAGAGACATTTTATCAACTGACTGAGTTTATCAGGTCAATGTCACCAAAATAATAAAAATTGTTCTAGATTAAAAAATGACCAGGGACGCTTGGGTGGCTCAGTTGGTTAAGCGTCTGCCTTTAGCTCAGGTCATGATCCCAGGGTCCTAGGACTGAGCCCTGCATCGGCTCCTTGCTCAGCTGGGAGCTTGCTTCTCCCTCCCCCTCTGTCTGCTGTTATCTCTCTGACAAATAAGTAAGTAAAATCTTAAAAAAATAATTAAAAAAAATTAAAAAGAACAAATGCCACGTGTGAATAGTGTTTGCATTTTTATTTGAAGCAATCAAATATAAAAAAATATTTTGGAAATGAGAGAAATTAGAATACAAACTAGTTGTTAGAGTACATTAAGGAAATCTAGTTTAATCTGATGTGGTTACATGTTTTTTTTTAAGTCCCTAACTGAACTGTTTTGGGAAATATATTATACTTTAAAAAATTAAGGAAAGGGCGGGGCGCCTGAGTGGCTCAGTGGGTTAAGCCGCTGCCTTCAGCTCAGGTCATGATCTCAGGGTCCTGGGATCGAGCCCCGCGTCGGGCTCTCTGCTCAGCAGGGAGCCTGCTTCCTCCTCTCTCTGTGCCTGCCTCTCTGCCTGCTTGTCATCTCTTTCTGTCAAATAAATAAATAAAATCTTTAAAAAAAAAAAAAAATTAAGGAAAGGGCATCTGCATGGCTCAGTCAGTTAAGTGGCTGCCTTCAGCTCAGGTCATGATCCCAGGGTCCTGGGACCAAGCCCCACGTTGGGCTCCCTGCTCAGTGGAGAATCTGCTTCTCCCTCACCCTCTGCCTGCCACTCTGCCTACTTGTGCTCTCTCTCTCTCTCTTTCTCTCTGTCAAATAATATTAAAATCTTCAAAAAAAACCAAAAAACAAAAAACTTAAGGAAAACAAACAGAGGGAGCAAATCTGTCAAGATATCTGTTATGTGTTAAATCCTAGAAATGGGTGTTTGGGAGATCATTATAGTATTGTTCTGACTTGTCTAGGCTTAAAAATTCTCATACTAAAGTTTAAAACTTTGATTCACCCATGATTCAAATATTTGGAAATTTGTCTTCCCTTCTACTTCAGATCTTACTTACACAAACTGAAAAATAAACACATCTTGTGACTTTCATTTGTTTAAACTATTTCCTGCATTTAATCAGTCACAAACTGATGTTTTGTCTAACCCAGTAAAATACATGGAGAAATGAAATGCCACTACACAAAGGAAAAAAAAAAAGTTAAAAAAAGAGGGCTATCGCAATTAGATATAAGGGCCTTGAATTAGGGCAGAAAGAGAAGGATGACAGGATGGTATTTCAGAGACAAAGCTGGTTACAGAGGGTCACAGCTCAAGTCCTCCTTTGTATGCCCACCACACTTGACATAACACAGGCAACAATACCCCAGCAGTATGTTCGCATCTCTCTCCATATACACTCTATGGATACCTTCTATATCTACACAGAGATGCAGCAAACTTCTAAGAAAAGGATTTGGATCTTTTTTTATCTCTGTATCTACAGTGCCCGGCATGTGGAAGACCCTCAGTAAAAGACTGCTGAATGAACACCTTCTTATTTATCTTGTGATACTAAGCTATTTTGTACACACGATATAATTCTTACACACACTCCCAACAGGTCCTCAAGACCGTCTTACCTTGTAATAATGTTCCAAGAGAATCCTGACTACTCCCTCCACGCTTTCTGCTTCAACAGGCTTCCTGGCAAACTGGAGTAGGTACTGCAAAGCATCTGCTGGGGAGGTTGCTTTACACAGATCTATGTGGAGTGCTGCAGATTTACTTGGTTTTGTCAATCGGAGTTTCTTGGTTGCAATTTCCTCCTGTTGTTGCTGCAAAGGAGCAGGCAAAGATAACACATGAAAACAAAGGGTCTGCAATTTTCACTTTGCCTCACTCCCTTATACCAAATAATGTACTTTTTTAAGGGAAAAGCAGTATTATGAACTGGGAAAAGGACACTGGATTGGAGACAGGCTGAGTCGCCATTTTGCCTTTCACTAGCTCCTACCACTGTGGCCTCGTCATTTCATTCCTCCAAGTCTCAATTTCTTTCTCTGTAAAGTAGGTCTACTAACATGTTGTTCTATCTCTCAGAACTGTTTTAGCTTTAGGGTTAAAAGGACACACAAAGGATCTGCTCCATTCTTTACTTAAAAGAAATCTCAAGTTTATAAATATGTTCAGACTGTGCTGAGGCATGCACCAGGCTCATCTTCCTTGGTGGGAAAACTGGAACTGATGGGAACTATCTCCAGCTCACACTGAGTAAGTCTTCTCCTTACTCCAGATAACTACCCAAACCATTCTCCCTTTATTAAAAGAATGGTAGTATAAAAAAATTAATACAGTCAAATAGCTCACAAACTGTAGCCACTTAACAAATGTTTATTGAATGGTTATTTAGTGTTAGGACTTATCTCTAAGTTCCAGTTCTGCTATTCTAAGTAAGTCATAATTCTTACTTTCATCATCTGTAAGATGGGAGTTATGACACTACTACCAGTCTTTCTCAACTAAGGATCCTCATCTGAAGTACAGGACACGCACAATTATTTGAGTAAGTCATAATTCTTACTTTCATCATCTGTAAGATGGGAGTTATGACACTACTACCAGTCTTTCTCAACTAAGGATCCTCATCTGAAGTACAGGACACGCACAATTATTTGAGTAACTCTTTTCTCAATTCTCCCAAGGATGGTGCATAACTAGAAGCTTTCTAGATGCACTTGTTATGTATAATGGTGCCCAAAAAGTTCATGTAAAAGGGAACCTGTCCCTCCAAAGCTTAAGTCAGGCCCTGTGAGTAGGTAGAGAGAGCATAATAAATAAGACAAATGTTTTAATCAAGAATTTTCCTTAACATCAGATGCATCATTTTGATATCCTGAGTAACCACCTCTTTACAAATTTACCTTTCTATAGAGAAAAGATTAGGGTTATTCTAGTCAGGAACAAAGTAGGGCATGATATAAAGGGACTGAGAATTTTGAAGTTAGAGAATTTGGGTTCAATAACCACTTACGCGTGAGAGGAGGCCAGTCCTTCTTCCATAAAAGAGAATAAAATACCTATATCATACGGATGTTTGAGAAGTCTAAAGTACAATGTCTTTGTGTGAGCATACATATAATAATAAGCACTAATATAATATCATCACTCTAAGGTAATGATTCATGCAGAATGAAGTGAAGAAATGAGCTCTTTTCTTAAAATCCTTACCCACTCAAATCCTATTCTACACCATTCAGCCTTCTGTGTTACTTGGGCTCCAATCAGGTCAAAACCTGAGAAAGATTTCTTTCCATATAGAATATGTAAGGGGGAAGACAAACCACTATCTGCTATCAGTCAGCCATCAATAACATTTTAGTGAGCCAGGACCTATGATCATCATCCATGGGTGACAGAGTAGTTAGATATGAGCTGGGGGCAAGGGTAGTGATAAACAGGTGACACATGAGAAGCCTGAGGACACAACATCCTGACTCTGTGGCTCTTAACATCTTGGCAAGGCTTCCAAAACCCTGGAGCTGACAGACCAAGAGCCACAGGTGTAGAACATGCAGCCCTCCTTTTCAACCTCTGCCCCAGGGTTTCATTATAATATACTTACATTGTGGTTTCAAATCCACCCCTACACCCCACCCCCACCCCTGCCGACTCCTATGGGGAAAGATGGCCAGGACAGTTCCGGCAAGAACCTGGTAGAGCCAAAAACTCATTCTCCCAACTGGTAGAAAGAGTCCCTTAGATGACTGGAAACAACCTCAGTAAGAGACCACCATAGCTATGACCCATAATCTATGCAAACACAAAAAGACACCCCTAGTTCCAATGCGGTAGCCACTCTGAGCCTGCACACTCTCCATTCTTGAGAGTGTAATATCCTTAATAAACTGTTTGTGCTTGCTACACTCTTTCTGACTGTCTTTATTTGAGCCTGGATCCTCACATAAATCTTTGTGGGAAATCCAAGAACTCAGACCTCCATTCATACAACTCAAGAGTCTCCTACACATAACAAAAGACACAGAGATGAACCGGGCATTATTTCTGTCCTTAAGGAGTCCAGACTGGTAGAGAGATACGTATACTGTGTGAAATTATTTAAGAAAAAACTCACAAAAACTAAGTACGGAGGATACAAGGGGAGGCTGGAAGGGGGGAACAGTGTCACTTTACAATTAGGGGGAAAACTGTGGATTCTAGACCCTAACAGAAAAATCAACAAGAAAGAATCATCAATTACAGGCCCCAACACAGAAAGATGTACATTGCATCTCCTACAACAAATTAGCCACTCTTGGGGCTCCTGGGTGGCTCAGTGGGTTAAAGCCTCTGCCTTCAGCTCAGGTCATGATCCCAGGGTCTTGGGATTGAGTCCCACATCAGGCTCTCTGCTCAGCAGGGAGCCTGCTTCTCCATCTCTCTCTGCCTGCCTCTCTGCCTACTTGTGATCTGTCAAATAAATAAAATCTTTTTTTTTTTTTTTTAATTTATTTGAGAGAGAGACAGGGAGAGAGAGCATGAGTGAGGAGAAGGGCAGAGAGAGAAGCAGACTCCCCATGGAGCTGGGAGCCCGATGCGGGACTCGATCCCGGGACTCCGAGATCATGACCTGAGCCGAAGGCAGTTGTCCAACCAACTGAGCCACCCAGGCGTCCCAATAAAATCTTTTTTTAAAAAGTATTAAAAAAAAAAAAAAAAGAAATTAGCCACTCCTGCAACTCAGCCAGTGAGAAACTCTCATCATCCTAGACTTTCCCTTCAAAACTCCCACCTTCTTCTCCATAAAATAAGGGTCCTCTTTTTTGTTTGTTGGACTTGCCTGTGGTTTTGCCATGGCTTGCATGTCCTCAATTGCACATTCTGTTATTCCCAAATAATTACATTTTGGCTGGTAAAAGAACTATTTTTAAGGTTAAAAACTGATAACACTGAGTGGTAAGTACAAATAGATGAGTACAAACAGAGTACTAGCCATGGAAGCAGAGGAGGAAGGGATGAAACTATTGCTTAAGTTTTAGATGGGTCCTGAAACAAAAATGGGAAAGCAAAAATAAAGGGAAAAATGACATGCACTCCATGTGAAAGAGAAAACAGGTCCAAGAGTCTGGAGAGGTGTAAACACATGGCATGCTAGACCAAGGGTGAGTATTCCTGGGTAGTGGGAACAGAAGAACTATGGGAAAAAAGGAAATAAAAATTGTGAATGTACAGAATGCCATCGAACTACACAATTAAAAATGTTTAAAATGGGGGCACATGGGTGGGTCAGTCAGTTAAGCATCCAACTCTTTTAATTTTGGCCCAGGTCATGATTTCAGGGTGGTGAGATCAAGCCCTGCATTGGGCTCTATGCTGAGCATGGGGCCTTGCGCAAAGAGTCTCTCTTCCCCCTCCCTCTGCCCTCCCTCACTCTTGAGCCAAAAAAAAAAAAAAAAAAGTTTAAAATGGTAATATATGTATTTTACCACAATTATGAAAAAGAAAAATAAAAGTGAGCTGGGGAAACAGGCCCAGAAATTTCCAGAAAGCAAATCACGGAAGGAGCAGCTCTGTGAAATGTGAAAAACTTTCCTGAGGGGGCTCTGGTTAGCTCAGTTGGTGCAACAGGCAACTCTTGATTTCTGGGTTGTGAGCCTGAACCCCATGTTGGGTATAGAGATCATTTAAAAATTTAAAAATTTTAAAAAGAAAAACCTTCCTGAATGTTGACTCATTCCAAAAGTTCAAGAAAACGAATTTCACATAAAATGAAGCAACAAAAAAGTGCCAAGTTTAAATCTCAAAGTTATATTTAAGGGGGAAAAAAAAAGCAATCTTCCCTACAGTCAGTGGAATATGCTATAAAAATGTGTCCACAAAACAGAAATGATAAGTAATAAGATAAGTGAAAACTTGTCAATACAATAATCTCTCTGTATTATAATCACCGGTATGCTTTTCTGTCTCTCCCACTAGGCTGTGAGCTCCTAAAGGACAAGGACCCTAAAGTGTATTGGACTTTGTAGCTCAACACCTTTCACTATACCTAATACATAGTAACCACTCAACAAACTCTTGCTTAAGGGATGAATGAAATACCTAAGAAGTTTCCTGCTGGATGGTCTAAATCCTGCTACACTAGACGTCTGAGGACCTAGGGGTACTCTAGGGATCTAAGGATGCTTTTGACCTACTAGAATCAATTGGGGGCTTGTCAGAAATGCAAATTATTGCCTCCACCTCTCCCACCCCACTGAGTATAATCTACATTATACCAAGATCGCCAGGTGATTTGCATAAAAAGTCTAAGAAGCGACACAGGAGATAACTTGGGATCAACCTCTATTTTATAAAGAAACATCTATGAGGAGACACATGGAGAGTCACTGCTCTAACAGGGGCTCGGACCACCTGTCCTTAACTCCAAAGGAGGGAAATAACTGCTCTCCTTCCTACGTAAGCTGTTCCACAAATGGAAACTTCTGCCCCTATACAGCCTGGAACCCTCACCTGCTTTAGCTGGGTCTTGAGGATTTCTACAGACTCTACCTCCAACCCCTTAGAGTTCTGCATACAACCAATGTGTCCCCGGGCGCTTTTGGGTGGGGGGGGAACAGGAGGTGGGAGGAGCTCCACCAGAATTTGACTCTGAATCCTCCCATCCCTCCAGAAGCTTTTGAGCCACATCTGTAGAACTTAGTGCTAACGTAACCAGAATAAACTGAGATAACGGATAAGACATCTTCATACATTGTAAAGAGCTTTCTATTCTAATAACTTTATTAAGTGTCAGACTGCACATATTAAAAATGACAACAGCAGCTGCAAACGAACACGCCCACTTAAGTGTAGTTTCGGAGAGCCTATCAAAGTAGTCGGCACTCAACCCAGGTTTGCGGCGCCTGTTTTGGCAAAGTGTCTGGAGCGTGGATAACCTTCCCCTCCCCGAACTAGTCCTAGGACCCTTCCTTCCATCAATTACCTGAACCACTTTAGTGAATTCCTCGTACACCCGCTTCTTTAGGTGCGCCGCCATGACTGCCCGCGTACCCTCTCAGCTTCCGTACTCGACCAGGGAGGCGGTGGGGGAGGAATCCGGAAAACTTGCCCGGGCCTGAGGAACTCGCCACTATCCCACAAGGCAGTGGAGTTCCGAGAAAGAGAGGCCGCTTCCTGCTGCTCCACTGCCCTTGACGCGGTGCAGCAGAATTTGTCCTCCTACGCCTTGTGCGTCGGCGGAACGAAAATGAGGGCGCAGAGCGAGGGGGCGGGGCCTCTAGCAGGAGGTGACTGGACTGAAGAAGCAGATGAGCCAATGGCAGCCTTCGGGGGTTCGCTGGTGGACTCAGAGTGGTCGGGAGCCTAGCATCGGAGCTGAGCGAAGGGAGGGCAAAGGTCAGAGGTGGGACGAGCCAGAGCTAGAGGCAAAACCCGGAGCAGCGGGAGGCGTTTCGGAGGAGAGACGAGCGGGAGCGGGGCCGCCGGCATTTTCGTCGTCTTTGGCTGTTCCCCTTTGCTGCTTGTAGCGTTTTTGAGCTCTCTGTAAGGTTTAGCTGTGTGACACCCCTCGCCTGCCATGGGATTCTTTTTCCTGCTGTCTCATTCCAGTTGTTTGAAATCCATTTATTTTTAAGGAATCAGCCCTCCCTCACCCGCACCCCCATAGCTACGGGAGAGAGGAAAGAGCCCTGAGGTCAAGGGTCAGGCACCCAACTTTCAGACTTTGATTGGCACTTAATGAACAGAGTGCCTCCGCCAGCTGACCTGACTGAGGTGTGGTGACATTGGAAGGGAATGATGGAGAAACATTTGGCAGACGGAAGTGGGTTAGTCGTGTTGGTGAAACCCGCGGTCGGGTTTTTACTTCATGAAGCTTTAGCTGTTCATTGTTAAGGTCTTTCAGAAGCGCAGACGCGGGATACCGTGGCAGGTGCAGAACACCTCAACACCCAGAAAAACGGTCTTCACCCTAAAGCCCTACAGTGTAACTGGGAAGAGAGACGCCCAAACATAATCAGAGCTCAAGTGTCCTTGGATAACAGGAATGCGAGTCACAGAACTACTGACTTCCTCAGGATTGGGGGGTGGGGGTGCAGAATAATGACCCCAAAATGTGCCATTTTGGTGTGGGGAGTATTTATAGCTGAAGACAGTCGGGGCACAACAGGCTCAGAAGAGCTGTTCACCTTCCGCGTAACTTCCTGAAAGAATTTAGAGGGCCTGTTGCCTGAGAACGCTAATACCAAAGGTAATGTTTTATCAACACCTAATCTGGAGTCCGGCAAACGTTCGTTCACCAAACATTTGCTCTTACCTTTCTGTGAATTGTCTTTCTCCACTTTCGGAAGAGGCACACCTCTTCCTCTTTTCCCGAGCTCAGGGTGGCGTAGAAGCCTCAAGTGCCTGTCTTTGGGCCTCATGACTTCGGGGCTCCTGTACCTAATGAAATGGTTTTTGTTTTTTTTTTCCCCCTCTTGTTCTGTCTTCTAATTATTAGACCAGCCAGAGAGACTAGAAGGGAAGAAAAGTTTTCCATCCCTGCAGTGCCTCATAGAAGTATTGAAGAAACGATTTTTGCTCTAGCTTTAAAAATAGTGATTTTTGGGGCGCCTGGGTGGCTCAAGTGGGTTAAAGCCGCTGCCTTCAACTCAGGTCATGATCTCACCGTCTTGGGATCGAGCCACGCATTGGGCTCCCTTCTCACTGGGGAGCCTGCTTCCTCCTCTCTCTTTGCCTGCCTCTCTGCCTATTTGTGATCTGTCAAATAAATAAAGTCTTTTTTAAAAAAGCTCGGGTCGTGATCTCAGGGTCCTGGGATCGAGTTCCGCGTCGGGCTCTCTGCTCAGCGGGGAGCCTGCTTCCTTCTCTCTCTCTCTGCCTGCCTCTCAGTGTACCTGTGATTTCTCTCTGTCAAATAAATAAATAAAATCTTTTAAAAAAAAAAGATTTTAAAAAAAATAGTGATTTTTAAAAATACATATTTTGAGAGAGAGCTAGAGTTGGGGCAGGGGGGTAACTGGAGGAGGGCCAGAGGAAGAGGGAGAGAATCCCAAGCACTCTCCATGTCAGACACCTGGCTTGATCTCAAGACTCTGAGATCATGACCTGAACAGAAATCAAGTCCCCTGGGGCGCCTGGGTGGCTCAGTGGATTAAGGCCTTTGTCTTCAGCTCAGGTCATGATCCCAGATCGAGCCCCGCATCGGGCTCTCTGCTCAGTGAGGAGCCTGCTTCCTCCTTTCTCCTCTCTCTCCGCCTGCCTCTCTGCCTACTTGTGATCTCTGTCTGTCAAATAAATAAATAAAATCTTAAAAAAAAAAAAGAAAGAAATCAAGTCCCATGCTCAACAGACTGATCCACCCCAGTGCCCCCCAAATAGTGAGTTTTCCAGAAAGAAAGAAAGTCATCCCAGATCACAGAGACTACCACATGTACAAATGTGTCAGGTGAAATAAAAAGCACTTAGAAACTGTGCCTTTAGTAAATATTAGCAGCTACTATCATTACCATATTCTATCAAATCTAAGCTGCAATTGTGAAACAAACCATTATTTTATGTGACATATATAAAAATTAAGAAAACAGTTAAGAAATTAGAATTGGGGCACCTGGGTGGCTCAGTGGGTTAAAGCCTCTGCTCAGGTCATGATTCAGGATTCTGGGATCGAGCCCCAAATCGGGCTCTCTGCTCAGTGGGGAGCCTGCTTCTCCCCCTCTCTCTGTTTGCCTCTCTTCCTACTTGTGATCTCTCTCTCTGTCAAATAAATTAAAAATCTTTAAAAATTAAAAAAAAAACTCACTTTAAAAAAAAGAAATTAGGAGAATTGAGAAATTAAGAATTAAGAAAAAAAACCCCTAAAATTAAAACCAGTGGTTTCTTATTGCTTAGATTTGTTATGTATATTTACTGAAGGAGCTCTTTTAAACTGACTTACACATATTTATATCCTTTGTCATACACGGCTGTATTTCCCTGCCTCTCTGTGCACATTAAAACTTTTCATTTCAATGCTAATTACAGGGTAATCTCTTCGAAGAGTCATTAAATGGCAATCAAAGACAACAGATGTAGAGCTCAAAGGAAGTGATGGTGACATGAACTGCTATGACCCAGTCTACACATGAACAGTTGGCCAACAGCAATCTTAAGATGTATCCTGATTTCAGAGATGTTGAATGTGCATCTAAGCATCAATTATAAAAAGTACTAATATAGTTATTGTTACATATGGCTGCAGGGAGGAGTTTGGTACACTTAGAAAATGAAAGAAAATTCATGGGGCGCCTGGGTCGCTCAGTTGGTTAAGCACCTGCCTTTGGCTTAGGTTGTGATCGCAGGGTCCTGGGATCTTGCCCCAAGTTGGGCTCCTGCTAAGTGGGGAGTCTGCTTGCCCCTCTCCCTCAGCCCCCCTCACCCTGTCTGTGCTATCCCACACATGGTCTCTCTCAAATTTTTAAAAATGAAAGAAAATTCAGTTTATATTGAAAGTAAACTGCATACAGGGAGAAACTAGGGCTGGACCGGTATACAAACAAGAGTATTCTGCGTTCTTTAATGTTCAAATAAAAAGCTGTCTTAATTGGATTGGTGATATTTTCATTTGACCTTCATTATTGCACTTGGAGATAGAATGAAGCACCCCAGTGAATCCCTTGAGCTTCAAACAGAGTCTTCCTTGTCCCAATTGTATAGCAGCAACCCAATTAGAAATTGGGGTTACTCACTCAGACTGGTATAATAACCCCTTCTCTGCCTGTTGGCTCAGCAAAAAGAGCTCCAAATGACCAGGGGTCAGTCTCATTAGTGCTATAATGTAATGGAACAAAGACAGTGTTCTTAGTGGAACTGTCCCTCCCTTGGGGACTAAATACTCCAAACCCTCTGAACACAAGAACTCATAAGTGAATTATTAGGTGTAAAAGTGACAAGAACCAGTCTTACCTCTTCTCCCTAGTCCCCAGACCTCTGTAGTCTAACTGTGGGAACAATGGTGCTATATTTTACCTATTGCCATAAGGTATATACCACAGATCTGTAAAACAGCACCCAGGGGGCGCCAGGGTGGCTCAGTGGGTTAAAGCCTCTGCCTTGACTTAGGTCCGGCTTAGGATCAAGCCCCGCTTCGGGTTCTCTGCTCGGCAGGGAGCCTGCTTCCTGTGTCTCTCTTCCTGCCTCTCTGCCTACTTTTGATCTCTGTCTGTCAAATTAATAAATAAAATCTTTAAGAAAAAAAAAACAAAAAACAGCACCCCAGACTCACAATATGTTGTCTTTTGGCTAGCCCCGTGAGTCTGCAAAAGGCCATACACCGTTTTTATCATAGCAGCAACCTCTGGCTGTTGGGGTACCTCGCAAGACCAAGCAAGAGTTTCTTCACTATAATTCTTTCATCACAAAATAAGCTCCGTAGGGTGCGCCTGGGTGGCTTAGTCAGTTAAGCTTCTGACTCGGTTTTGGTTCAGGTCATGATCTCAGGGTCATGAGATTAAGGCCCAGGTGGGACTCCACACTCAGAATGGAGTGTGCTTCAGGATTCTCTCCCTCTGCCCCTTCCCCATTTGCACGCTCATAGGCACGCTCTCTCTCTTAAATAAATAAATAATTTTATAAAAATAATCCCCTTAGGGGCGCCTGGGTGGCTCAGTGGGTTAAGCCACTGCCTTTGGCTCAGGTCATGATCTCAGGGTCCTGGGATCGAGCTCTGCATGGGGCTCTCAGCTCCCTGCTGAGCAGAGAGCCTGCTTCCTCCTCTCTCTCTCTGCCTGCCTCTCTGCCTACTTGTGATCTCTGTCTGTCAAATAAATAAATAAAATCTAAAAAAATATAATCTCCTTAGTCCAAAGCAATGTATGAAATACCATGAAAATACACAAGGTATCCATAGCAGAGCTGAGGAAAACACTGCAGTTAGGTGTATTAGTCAGGGCTCTCCAGGGAAATAGAAGCATAGAAGATAGGTAGGTCGATAGGTAGATAGATATTAAACTCCTATAACAGACCAAGTGGCTTATAAACAGCAGAAATTTATTTCTCACAGTTCTGGAGGCTGGGAAGTCCAAGATCAAGGTGCAGAGAGATTTACTGTCAGGCGGAAGCTCACTTCCCAGTTCGTAGACCGCTGTCTTCTCACTGAGTCCTCACATGACCCAAGAGGCAAGGGAGCTTTCTAGGGTCTCTTATAAGACACTAATCCCATTCATTAGGATTCTACCTCATGACCTAGTTACCTCGCAAAGGCCCCACCTTTGTATTAACATGACTTTGAGGGTTAGGATTTCAACTTGTGAATTTGGGGCAGGGTCAGGGGTGGTGGTGAAGACTCACAAATCCAGTCTATAGCAGTAGGAAAAGCAAATATGAATCTGGAATATCTATCAATTCCTGTGGGATAAATCACTGCTTCTTCCCTTATGGAAAGGATCCAGTGTGTGGTAGAATGATTGCAAAATTGGCCTGATGCTCCCCCTCTCTGTATGTATGCCTCTTGAAATGCAACTTTGAAGCTGCTTCCATTAAGAGATGGAATTTGTGTCTCCATCCTTTGAATTGGGCTGGTTTCATGACTAGCCAATAGAAAATGGCAGAAGGGACAGCATGACAGTTTTCTATCTAGGCCTCAGGTCCATCTACATACACATTCTCCAGACATTTTGTTTGATTTTGGAACCCTACCATTGCCATGAGAATCATTCCAACCTATACTGCTGGATATTGCGTGACCAGATGAAACAAACCAAGTGACCAAGCTGAGGTCATCTTAAACCAGCCCACCCCAGCTGATCCACCATCTGACCACAGATGCATGAGGGAGCCCAACCAAGACCATAAGAATTGCCCAATCTGTGGTTTTGTGAGAAATAATTAATGATTATAGCCTTAAGGCATTAAGTTTGGAAATCAGAAAGTTGTCATGTGGTCAAACAGTCCCTAAGATGTAGATTTGCAATACTGGTCTCTGCTAGATTCAGCTGGTAAGAAGACAAGCCCAAATCGATTTAGATAGCTTATTGTTCACAGCATAGCAAGGCAGCATGAACCTCGTGTTTCCATTGGTTCCCTTTGCACCCCAAGCACCATGGAGGTGATGCAGGTGAACACAATGCACACAATAGGTCTGTAACACAGATGAAGAACACCGAGTTTAGGAAACCATCAATCTCAAAAGGGGAATGCTAGCAAACCCGTCCTCTGGAGAGAGACGTTATTATACTGGTCAGGAAACAAGTCTGCCTTCCAGCCCAGTGGACATTTTTTTTTAACAAAGATTTTATTTATTTGAGAGACAGAGAGCGAGTACTAGAGCAGGGGGACAGGGAGAAACAGACTCCCTGCTGAGCAGGGAGCTGGACACGACACAGGGCTCAATGCCAGGACCCTGAGATCATGACCTGGGCCGAAGGCAGATGCTTAACTGACCAGCCATTTCGGCATCCCAGTAGGGGCTGTTTTTTTAATCATTCTGAAATAGCTCCAGGATTGAAGGGTGATGTCAGCTTTATTATTTTTTTAAGATTTTATTTATTTATTTTGACAGAGAGAGATCACAAGTAGGCAGAGAGCCAGGAAGAGAGAGAGAGGGAAGCAGGTTCCCCACTGAGCAGAGAGCCTGATGCGGAGCTCGATCCCAGGACCCTGAGATCACGACCTGAGCTGAAGGCAGAGACTTAACCCACTGAGCCACACATGCGCCCCTCAGCTTTATTATCTTTATGACTATTATTTATTTACATTTTTCTAAGTGAGGAAATCTCCTCCCTACCTCTAAGCAGATTTGCGAACATCCTCAAAGTTGTCAATGCCATTTGCTTAGAAATGTCAGCGTTACTCCCAATGGTTTCTTACAGAGTAGCACAGCTAACTGATTTGCAGTGCCATCAACCTATCACTAAGAAGTGTCTAGTTCCACACCACCCCTCTCCCCATCCTGCAGATATAATACCGGGTTGGTCTCTGCTGTTGGACATCCATCAGGAGTCAGACCAGCTCTGGTGAAAGAAAATCTATACTGTAGAGCCCATGCATAGCTATTATGTCCACCATTTTCATGATTCCACTGAACAAACACTGGGGAGCTGGAAAAAGAGGCTGGCTGATATCCATAGGTTCTATCATTGTGTCCATTTATTTTTTTAGAGCCTTTTCTAGAATGGATGCCCTCTGGTGGGCATTTGTAAGAAACACAGATACTTTCACCATTTCAAGAACACACCAACTCCTCAAGCCTTCTTTTTTTTTTTAAAAGATTTTATTTATTAGTTTGACAGAGAGAAATCACAAGTAGATGGAGAGGCAGCCAGAGAGAGAGAGAGAAGCAGGCTCCCCGCTGAGCAGAGAGCCCGATGCGGAACTCGATCCCAGGACCCTGAGATCTTGACCCGAGTGGAAGGCAGCAGCTTAACCCACTGAGCCACCCAGGTGCCCCTCCTCCAGCCTTCTTGTCACTGATCTTCCACTCTAGGACTTTCCAACTCTAGGAAACAGAGGAACGGGGAGGACCAGCTTCCCAGGACACTGATCACAGCAGAAATGGATGGCAGAGGGGAGTAGGAAAGAATGGGAAAATAGAGAATTAAAAAAAAAAAAAGAAAAAAAAAAAGGACGTCCTCTAAGACAATGGAGACCTGAGAACCAGGCAGAGTGCTATGAACTAGTGTGCCTCAGTGGGGCACTCTCACAGGTTTCAGTCTTTGTGTTTTCTTTTGGATTACAATGACAGTTATATTTACCACTCATTTTTAGGTTTTCCTCCTCTGACTCTAATAGTTAATCCCAATATATTAGGAAAAGTATCATACACCTGTACAAATATCCAGAGATAGTTTTTTAAACATTATTAATGTGTTTTACTATTTTGCTTTTTCTGTTGGGAAATGGGAAGGGAGGAGATAGTACTGTTGGGTAGGCAGCCAAGAGTGTCCCCTTCATTTATGTACTTCTTACTTGTATCTTTTTGGATATTTCTTTTTTTCATAGCCCTTTAAGCCCCACCACCTTAAATCCTTTTTTTTTGAGCACAGATTAAATTGCATTGCATTAAATGAGTATTCTCCTTCCCAATAATTTTAAACCTCTATAAATATAATTTTTGTCACTGTATAACATTGCATTATATAAAGGTAATATAATATGCTTGACTTATTTCCCATTGTTTAGCTTTTATAATTTAAGTGGGATGAAAATAGTATGTTATGTTAACTGTATTATGGATTGGAAATGGGGAGGGGATATTGAAATTGCCTTTATTTAATAAGATAATTTGATAAATGGCTCAGGAAGAAGGTCAGATCCTAAGGGCTTGCCTGCAGGCTAAAGCCAAAGCAATAAAAGAGGTAGATAACCAGAATGTGGTCTTCTCCTGGCAAATGACAAAATCACAAGAGGGCTGATGGAAACTTGGCATGCCTCTAAAGCCCGAGTTTAGAACTGGCGCAGTCACTTTGCTGCATATCCCATTGGCCAGATTAAGTCATGAAGCCAAGCGTGAAGTCACTGGGGTGGGAGGATTACTCCCACCTACAGAGAAGCATGGCAAGAACAGGGAGGGAAGAAAAAATAGGAAACAAATACAGTCTGCTAGGGGAAAGCCCCTAGTGATGGAGGTGACTTTAAGAAGAGATGAGACCAGTCCTCAATTTGAAGTTATTTGCATTTCTGTCTGGTAAACTCTCTCTCCTTTATGTGCCTATACTTGCCACAGTCAACTGTGTGCACAAATAGCTCATGGGAGTAGCATTTGTAAAAATTCGGAAAAAGATGTGTGTGTTCCATCTGGGTGAGCATTGTGTAGAACAGCGGTAAACAAGCTCAGGACATCTAGATGATCCATGAATCCAGCAGGAGCAAAGAACCAGGATTGACCAGAAGACAACGAGCCATCTGGGAACGTACAGAAATCTTGAGGAGGATGCAGACCTTTACATAATTTGCAAAATTGAGACTTTAAGCAATCCTATTTAGACCTTACAGAACAGAGTGTCTCCTGGTAATCTAATCTCATAAATGTGATTACTAATCAAAGAGTATAAACTTTTTTTCAGGTTCTTGATAAATAATGTTGAATTGGTTCATGATAAAAAGGTCAAATAGATATTCAGGATTTTTTTCACTTAAAATTGTTGGCCATATTAAATACTAAAAGGAAAACATGAAAAATGTTTTGAAAACAAAAAATATACAAGCAGATGTGGTTATTGAATTATTACGCTCATTGGAAATGATTGTTCTGAGCAATTCTGTGTTTAAATCTGAAACTCCCTGACAGCAATAATGCCTCAAACCTTGGAAATTAACCTTGATCTTCAGTCCCAGGGAAATGAGGATGGCTGGTCACCTTACTAGGCAGGACGGGGAAGGGGCCATCTATCCCAGACCTGGACTTAGAGAAGGATGATGTCTACTGTGTCCTCCTTAGAGTTGCATTATTACTGTCTTTGGTTCAGAAGCAGAACCTGAAACAGAGACTCCTGTGCCAGTCGTTTATTGAGGATGTGCTCTCAGGGGATGGAGAGTGAGAAAAGTAGGGTATACAGCAGAGGTAGAATGCTGAGTAAGAATATGGTGTCAGATGAAGACTGACTCCAGCCTGATCCCACAGGGAGCACCAGAACACAAGCTGCACCAGAGTTGATTCCTCCTTGAGGTGAGGGCTCAGTCTTCCATACCTCGCCACAAGCAAGATGGCAATTCTTTTTTAGAGCAGGCCTCAAAGTTAGGGTACATCAGAATCACCGGGGGGGGGTGCTTATTAAAACAGACTGTTGGGTCAACTCTCAGAGTGTCTGATTGGATACATCTGAGAATTTGTATTTCTAAGAAGCTCCCATGTATTGCTGATGCTGCTGGTCCAGGGACCATACTTTGAAAATCATTGTCCTAGAGAAAAAGACAGCTGTGAGGCTTTAGAAGTCAACACTCACAGCACCTGGGAAAGGAGATCTGAGTGGCATCTACTACAGGTATGAACTTGGCATCTTCCTCATTAAGGCATATTAACTGGGCGAGAGGATTGGACCACACGCCAAGCCTGGGTAGACTACATTTTCAGATCATTTTATCTAGATTCATGGTACTCTGTTACCTTCCTGTTATCATCCGCCATCTCCAGTCAAAGTATTGTTGAAACATTCCAACTCATCTCAGCCTTGCCATTTGGACTTGAAGGGAAGGATCTGACAGGTAGGGGAGGCTTTAAAGAGGCGGCAGCTGCACCTCACTAGGCACAGTGGAATCAGCTGCAATGAGTAGAAAGTCCTCAACAGGGAAATAATTATTCGGGGGTAAGGGGGAGTTGTTTGATTTTTCTTTTAATTAAAGTAAGACGAATATATTTTTAAATTTGTTTGACAGAGAGATCAAAGTACGCAGAGAGGCAGGCAGAGAGAGCGGGGGAAAGCAGGCTCATTGCTGAGCAGAGAGCCCGATGCGGGGCTCGATCCCAGGATCTTGGGATCATGACCTGAGCGTAAGGCAGAGGCTTAACCCACTGAGCCACTCAGGTGCCCCAAGTAAGACGAATTTTGAAGGCAACTTTTAATTTCATAAGTCGCACCAGAACCTGAAATAAACTGTGTCCCCCCCCTCCCCTCCCCAGGGGATCACCACCAGATGAAGACGAATGTGTAAAAGTAACCCAAGTGCTTGGTCCGTAACGTCCTCTCCGAGAACTGTTCATAGTGTACCTGGTACCCCTGGGCCGTAATGTCCATCTTCACGCAGTCGAGGAGGTCCTTGACCTGCGGGGCCGCCTTCCAGGGGCCGAACTTGACCACCGACCTCTTTTCGGCCTCCAGAACCCGCAGGGCATCCGCGCAGAGCATCGCGTCTTCTTCAGTGCGCACCGCGCACACCAGCACCGCGGAGCTGCGAGCCGCCACCGCCTCGGCGCGCGCCAGGCGCACCATGAGCTCCAGGTTCTCGCTGTAGCCCGGCACCCGCAGCAAGAACTGCCTCCGGGCCACCTGCTCACCGAAGATCTGCGGCGTGTCCTCCAAGAGCTTGACCAGAGGCTTGATTTCATAAAACTGCGCCTCGCGGTACACCTCCGGGATGTGGTGTGTGGGCAGCTGCTCGCTGCGCAGGTAGTCCAGGATGGGTCCGAAATAGGTGCCGGGGCGATCGATGAAGAAGCGGCCCTCTGCATCCGTGTAGGCCTTAGCGGAGCTGGAGAACATCTCTGCCAGCTTTGAACCCGGGAGCTTTCTCAGGGTGCCCACGGTGGTGGTGTACAACTCGCCTCCCACGTTAAGCTCTAGGACAGGAGATCCCTGAGGGCACAAGAAGACAGAGTGGAATGGTAGTGTCACCTCTAGGGAGCTTATGGCTTATTCTCATCCATAGAATATTATAGAATATTAGTCCAGGAGGCTGCTATGGAAGCAAGTCCCAGTGACAACACTTGCAAAACCTGTGGCCTTTGGCAGAGCTTTTCCCCTCCCTATGCCTATTTCTTCATTTATAAAATGGAAATATGGAGCTGTTGTGAAGTCAGAAGTTCCCAGGGCTGGAAGCTCAGATCTAAGATATAGTTAAGGGGAGGGGGGAGTATTCCGATTTCAGAGAGCCTAAGAAGCCATAGGTGTGTTCATTTGGGAAGCATTTGGGCATTTCTTGGGTACTTACTGTGTGTCCATAATCTGTGGTGAGAGTTGGGGAAATTTGCATGATAGACATCTTTCAAAATACGGTCTGGTGGCTATTAAATAACAGGAATATCCTTGGTGCTGAAAAGGTCAGTAACACCAGGAACAATGGGTATAAAACTGCCTCATAAACTGTATAGTGTGGTACCAATGGAAGTTAGATTTAGCTGGCCTGCAGAATTTTTAGAGCCCTCTTCTCTATGCCGCACCTTGAGCTGAGCACTAAGGATGTGGTGAAGACCCACATGGTGCCCGCCTGGAGATGCCCACAGGCCAGTGCGAGGGAGACATGGGAACGGACTGAGAGGTTGCATTTGGGGAACACCGAGTGCTGCCAGCAGACCTAACAAAAATAACAGAAGATTATTACATGTGAGTTGATACACTAGTTGTTAGCCTTATAAACCAACTTCCTGAATAACTTTTGTTATCTAAAATTGACTCACTCTGGGCGCCTGGGTGGGTCAGTGGGTTAAAGCCTCTGTTTTCGGCTTGGGTTATGATCCCAGGGTCCTGGGATTGAGCCCCACATCGTGCTTTCTGCTCAGTGGGGAGCCTGCTTCCCTCTCTCTCTCTCTCTCTTTCTGCCTGCCTCTAGGCTTACTTGTGATCTCTGTCAAATAAATAAATAAAATCTTAATAAATAAATAAATAAAAATTGACTCTCTCCATCCATAAAATACGCGTGTGCCAGGTACTGGAACACTGAGGAGCAAGTGGGACAGTCTCTTTCCTCCTAGTCTAGTAACTGTCCAGAGCGCTTTACATTCAACCACAGGTTCTCAATCCTCACAGCAATCCTATGAAGAATGAATTAAATCCTCATTTTACAGACGAAGAAATGGAGGATTAAGGAGCTGAAGTAAATTGCCTAAAAGCAACCAGCTATTAAGTGATGATGTCAGAACTTAAACTCGGGGCCACATTACCCCGAAGCATGTCCTCTTGGTCATTACATCAGCCAGTTTTCAACCTTTAAAACCTCCACTCTTCATTCCCTTAGTTACTCATTCATTCCAAAAAACATAGAGGGCCTATTGCATTCAAGCCTCCTCTTGAGCAGAGGAAGAGGACACGGTCCCTGCCCCCTGCTCTCACGGAGCTCACAGAGGAAAGAGGGAAACAGAGGGCTTAAATGTGCAGGCGCCCAGAGGGGAGACTCAAAGGCTCTCCGTGTGGATTGGTGTGTGCTGGAGGTTGTCAAGGAGGGTTTCCAAGCAAGTGTGATGACTGCAGCCACCGAAAAGATCAGGGTGGCGTCAGAGGGAAGGCTGCATTTCCATCCTGGAGATTCAGCCACAAGTCACTGCAGAGCCAGGAGTAGTGACAGGGTTTAGACATGCCCTGGGTTCTCATTTAGGTGTGACTTCATTCTCAACTTGAGTGTGGGCTCTACCTCTAAGGTTAAAGTACTGGAATAAAGAGAGCCAGGGGCAGCCAAACAGCTGGGGGGTGGGGGTGGGGAAAGAGCTAAGTTGCCATGGCAACAGCTGGGGGTGGACAGTTCTGCGGGTTAGAGTAGAGAAGGGAGACCAAGAGGATGCTTTCTGACAGCAGCCAAACTGCTTTGCGTTTAACTGCCCGCTTCACAGAGCCAACTCAGGGTTAACCGAACAGCCTGCCAAGGGGCCCTGAGGTTTAGGGGAGAAAGAGGAAGTCACAGGTTCTTGTTTATTTTTCTCAAGGCAGGCCCGCAGGCTGTATTGTTTGGCTGCTGTCAGAATCAAGTCCTGGTGATTCTCAGTTCTGGTCAATTCCATGGCCCCATGCCCCTTCCCCAATCCAATCTTTGCTTTGAAGCCAGAGTCATTCTTCTGAAGTGGAAATCTGATCTGCTCACACCCTGCTTTAAACACTTTGGGCATCCTCTTCCAGATAAACTCTAAACCCTTTAATAAGGTTTACAAGGCCCTTTGCAGCCCTGGCAAAATCAACTACCAGATACACTCTGCCCCCACCCATCCAGAGCAGGCTGGTTCCCCATGCCTACAGGACTTGACTCATTTGCTGCCCACACTTGCTTCGCTTAGGCCACTCATCCTTCAAGTTAATTCCTCCAGAAATCTTTCTAGATGGGTTGTCTCCTTGTGATTCTACAGGGCCCTATAATTCCATTTGTTCATCCGTATCCCCCGCTAGACCATGAGATCCCTAAGGGATGACTATCCCCGATTCCTCTCTGTATTACCAATACCTACTGCAGGGCCCAGCACACCAGGATGCTCCGTAAATGTCCATGTATTAAGCTGGAGCTTACCTGATGCACTGATTACAGGAGCGCCTGGTATTCTGATAAAAGCCAGTCTGTCCCTACCTGGCATCACGCTCCCTGCTGGCTCCCTCTCTTGCTCAGTAATTCGTTCAGACATATACTGAGCCCCTAGGGCGGCCCTGCCACGGAGCAGGTGACAATGACATTTATCACTGCCCTAGGGGAAAGAGCCACCGTCTCCCCCTGCTGGATCTGCTCTGCTTTCCTACGAGTCTTCCGGAGGGCACCCAGCCCAGGAGAGATTAGAATGTTCTGCTCCCGGAGCGCATTGGGTCTTTTCCGGATCCTCCCCGCAAACTCCCCTCAACCAAGCCCTGGGAGGGGGAAGGCAGGCAGGCGGCTCAGGACCCTGCCAGAGGGCAGGGGCAGCCTAGGTGTGGTGGGTGAGGGAATGAGAGCCCCGAAGCCTTCCGTCGGGTCTTCTGCTCTCATACACGGGAGGAGGAGGGGCAGCGGAAGAGCGGTGGACTAGGACAAGCCCACGGACTGAGGGGAGACACAAAGAAAACAGCTGACACAAAGACTGAACAGAGAAGGGGAGATAAAAGCGGCCAGGCAGAAAAGAGGGCAAGGAGGAGAGGCTGGACCGAGCCAGGCAGGGAAAGGGCAGAAGGAGAGATCAAAGCCAGAACTAGCTAGGGAAGGAGAGCACCCAGCCAGGGGCGCGCCAGAAGCTAGGGGACTCAGACCCTGAGGAAGGGACATACGGACACTGAAAGGAGTGAAAGAAGGCAGAAGCGCAAGGACTGAGCCGCCCTCGCGGCTGCGCACTCACCCCTGACGGGCCAGTGGAGGGGGAGGCCTGGCTGGACCGCAGAGAGCGGGATCCCGAGCTCAGACTCATCATTCTGGTCCTGCAGGTGGCTGGGCACCCAGACTCGCCACGTGTGAGGTACCTACGGCTGGCTGGCGGAAGTACACCTTTGCTCCACGCCCCCGGGTGGGGCAAAGTGGACCCAGGGTGTGGTTAGAGCCCGGGGTTGACTTTGGCTCTGCCAAGCATGCTGTAAGACCTTAGGTCATCACTGACCCTCTCTGGGAGGGGGCTCCCAGATAGCCAAAAGCCGGAGGCAGAGGGAATTGACACCGACAGCAGGAGACTTTCTACTCTCTACAGTTCTAGGGGCGAAGGATCAATAACCCTAACTTTACAAATGAGGAAAGTGAGGCTCCAAGAGAAAGGGTGGCCAGTGCAGAATATGTTTCCACTTAAGATCAGCTGCTAAAAGTTCAAGGCATGACCATTGATGCAAAGAGCTAAGATACCTGTCGTGTGGGTTGTTTTGCTTGTTAAAACATAACCCTAAGAGGGGGAGCATAATTCCTCACTCCTAAAGTATAGTCATGCATAGTGACTTTCTTCCAAAGAGGAGAGCATGGAAAGGAAGGGGGGGTGGTGGAACAGAAACAAAAACTTGACAAACCCTACCTCAGCCAGGTAATCAAGGTCAACATCAAGATGATAGTAAATACCCTTGGAATGATGTGATGAAAATGGCACTTCTGTGATCTTCTACCCAAAACCCATAATCCCAATCTAATCATGAGAAAAACATCTAACAAATTCCAATAGAATGACTTTCCTCAATATACCTGACTAATAATCCTCAAAACTGTTGGCGTCATTAAAACAAAGAAAATCTGGGAGGCACCTGAGCGATTCAGTCAGTTGGGAGTGTGCTTTCAGCTGGGGTCATGATCCCAGGGTTTGGTGATCTTTTTGGAAAAAAAAAAAAAAAAGAAAGGAAGGAAGAAAGAAAAATGGTGCTGATAGACTTGCTTGATGTAGGGTTGCCACAAAACTTCAGTTTGTAAAAAATGCAGTATTTGTGAAGCGCATAACGCAACCCCCCCCCCCCAAAAAAAAAGAGAGAGAAAAAGTAGGAGACAAAGTCTGGGCCACTCACAGTGTAGGACATTGGATCAAGGACTACAAAAAGGTAAATTATAAAACAATCCTCCACTCAAGAGGAATGCTGTGCTTGTCTTATTCCTTGGTTCTGGGTGGAGAAAAATCTTCCTGAAAAGATCTGACTATAGGCTAGAGCTTAAATGGATCTGGGACCCAAATATTCACTTTATTTTTTTAAAGATTTTATTCATTTTTATTCATTTATTTGAGAAAGAGAAAGATAGGGAGAGAAGGCATGATGGGGGAGGGAGGAGCAGACTCCCCACTGAGCAAAGAGCCTAACATGGGGCTCAATCCCAGGACTGTGAGATCATGATCTGAGCCAAAGGCAGACACTCAACTGACTGAGCCATCCAGGCACCCCAAATATTCACTTTCTTAAATGATCAGAAACAGCAAAATCGGGCGCCTGGGTGGCTCAGTGGGTTAAGCCGCTGCCTTCGGCTCAGGTCATGATCCCAAGGTCCTGGGATCGAGCCCCACATCGGGCTGTCTGCTCAGCAGGGAGCCTGCTTCCTCCTCTCTCTCTCTGCCTGCCTCTCAGCCTACTTGTGATCTCTATCTGTCAAATAAATAAATAAAATCTTTTTAAAAAATAAAATAAAATAAATAGACCTAGGTTGGTAGTTTCCTCAGATGCCTGACAAAGAAAATGAAAACCCTTCCTGGAGGAAAGTCCAGTCACACCAAACTTGAAAGAACCCACACAGTCCAGTAAATGCAAGCTCACAATATGAAATCCTGAAATACAAACGGAAATGAGATACCATGAGCAAGAGTCAGCAGATCCACAAGCAACTCAGATATTGAGATTACTGGATACAGAATATAAAATAAGTGTTTAATGTGCTTAAATAAATATAAGGGTTATGTAGAACATGAACAAAGACCAAGAAGATACGATCAAAAATTACCAGGCATATTTGAAAAAAGCCAAATAGACCTTCCAGAAATGAAAAATAAAATAACTGAACTGAGGTTACTGTAATTGAGCAGGGGTTGAGAAAATGCAATCCAAGGAGCAATACTCTGCTGTTTTCATTCCATCATTTTGGCAAATGTTGAGAAGAATAACAATATGCTAGAGGTGGTTAGGATACAGGAAAACAGCACCTCCAACTTTGCATATTGGAGTGTGAACTGCTGTGATCTTTTAAGAAAATAATATGGTCATATCTACTAAAATAAAATAATGCAGGTACCATTTGATCCAATAGTCCCACTTTTGAGAATCTTACCAACTGAAATACAAACACTGTTAAAAAAAAAAAAAAGAGGAGAAAAAAGAAATCACTGCTCTGAAAGGATATGAACAAATATGTTTATCACTGTTTTGTTTGTGATGACAAAAATAAGAAACTTAGAGGTACCATTAAATAAACCATGATTTTTGATTTGTTGATGCCTTGGAATACTATGCAACTATGAAAAGGAATAAGGCAGATCTTGGAACAGAATAGAAAGCCCAAAAATAAACCTATAATTGTATGACCAATTAATCTTCAACAAAAGAGGAAAGAATATGCAATGGGAAACAGTCTCTTCAACAAATGCTGTCGGGAAAACTGGACAGCCACATGAAAAAAAGTGAAAATGGATCACTTTCTTACACCATAAACAAAAACTCAAAATGGATCAAAGACCAAAATAGAGACCTAAAACTGTACACATCCTTGAAGAGAGCACAGATACTGTTTTCTGTGACAGCAGATGTCGCAACATTTTTCTAGATATGTTTCCTGAGGCAAGGGATACAAAAGCAAAAATGAACTATTGGGACTACATCAAAATTAAAAGCTGAACAGCAAAGGAAACAATCAACAAAAAAACTAAAAGACAAGCTACTGAATGAGAGAAGATATGACATATCCAATAAAGGGTTAGTATCCAAAATACATAAAAACTGATACAACTTGAAAATAGAGCTACCCTACGACCCAGCAATCGCACTACTGGGTATTTACCCTAAAGATACAAATGTAGTTATCCAAAGGGGCACGTGCACCCGAATGTTTATAGCAGCAATGTCCACAATATCCAAACTATGGAAAGAACCTAGATGTCCATCAACAGATGAATGGACACAGAAGATGTGGTGTGTATATATATACAATGGAATACTATGCAGCCATCAAAAGAAATAAAATCTTGCCATTTGCGACGACAACTTAGAGGGTATTATGCTGAGCGAAATAGGTCAATCAGAGAGAGACAATTATCATATGATCTCCCTGATATGAGGAAGTTGAGAGGCAACATGGGGGATTGGGGGGTAGGAAAGGAATAAATGAAACAAGATAGGATTGGGAGGGAGACAAACCATAAGAGACTCTTAATCTCACAAAACAAACAGAGGGTTCCCAGGAGGAGGCGGGGAAGGAGAGGGTTGTTGGGTTATGGACATTGGGGAAGGTATGTGCTATGGTGAGTGCTGTAAGTGTGTAAACCTGATGATTCACAGACCTGTATCCCTGGGGCTAATAATACATTATATATTAATAAAAAAATAAAAAATTTTAAAAAGCTGATACAACTCAATACCTCCAAAAAACAAATAACAATTAAATAATTAAATTTAATAAACAATTAAAAAGTGGACAGACAACATGAACAGACATTTCCCCAAAGAAGACATTCAGATGGCCAGTTGACACATAAGAAGATGTTGTTCATCATCACTTACCATCAGGGAAATGCAGATCAAAACCACAAGATATAACCTCACACCTGTTGGGATGGCTAAAATCTACAACACAAGAAACAACAAGTGTTGACGAGGATGTGGAGAAAAAGAAACCCTCCTGCACCATTGGTGGGAATACAAACTGGTGCAGCCAATCTGGAAGAGTATGGAGGTACTCTAAAAAGTTAAATATAGGGGGCTCCTCGCTAACTCAGTCAGTAGAGCATGTAACTCTTGATCTGAGGGTTGTGAGTTGGAGCCCCATATTAGGTGTGGAGATTACTTAAAAATAAAATATTTTGGGGGGGTGCCCGGGTGGCTCAGTGGGTTAAAAATAAAATATTTTTTTTGAAAAAAGAGCTAAACATAGAACTACCCTATGATCCAGTAATTGCACTAATGGGTACCCAAAATATAAAACACTAATTCAAAGGGATACATGAACCTCTATGTTTATTGCAGCATTATTTACACTATCCAGATTATGGAAACAGCCCAAATGTCCATCTATGGATGAATGGATAAAGAAGATGTGGTGTACAACGGAATA
This sequence comes from Mustela erminea, assembly GCF_009829155.1. Taxonomy (NCBI): domain Eukaryota; kingdom Metazoa; phylum Chordata; class Mammalia; order Carnivora; family Mustelidae; genus Mustela; species Mustela erminea. The sequence continues at coordinate 52,174,740 of NC_045622.1, read as the reverse complement.
TTGTTCAGTCATAAAAAAGAATGAAATCTTGCCGTTTGCAAAGACATGGATAGAGCTGGAGAGTGTAATGCTAAGTGAAACAAGTCAGTGAGAGAAAGACAAATACCATATAATCTCACTCATATGTGGAATTTAAGAAAGAAAACAAATGAGTAAAGGAAAAAGAGAGAGAGAAATAAAAAAGCAGAATCTTAACTATAAAGAACAAACCGATGGTTACCAGAGGGGAGGTGGGTGGGATGATGGGTAACATAGATGATGGGAATTAAAGGGTACATTTATGATTAGCACTGAGTAATGTATAGAATTGTTCAATCACTATGTGGTACACCTGAAACTATTATAACACTGTATGTTAAGTATACAGGAATTAAAATAAAAAACTTAATTAAAAAGTCCAAAACAAACAAACAAATCCTTAGTTATCTGATAGAATCTATACAGTGGAAATTGCATCTGGATACAACGGTTTTTTTTTTTTTTAAGATTTATTTATTAGAGAGAGAGTGCATGCAAGTAGGGGGAGAGGCAGAGGGAAAGAATCTTCAAATAGACTCCCTGGTAAGCACAGAGCACAATATGGGGCTTGATCCCACAACCCAAGAGTTGGTCACTCGACCAACTGAGCCTCCCAGGCGCCCCTGGATACAAAGGATTTTATTCGCTACAAAAAAAAAAAAAAAAGAGAGAGAGAGAGAGAGAATGGAAGATTTATATTCATTCACCCATGATTTATTAAGTGATTAAAAATAAACATCAGAGCAGTGTATACAGTGGGAATCCATTTGTGTAAAAACAAACACAAGAAACCTCTTCTTAGATAAATTTATATGTCAGCATAATGGGAAGGGTGTAGAATAATGCTCACTGGATGTTATCATCGGTTAATCAGTGAGGTGGTGGTAGAAATTGACAAGGGAGGGGCCCCTGGGTAGCTCAGTCGGTTAAGCATCCGACTCTGGATTTTGGCTCAGGTCCCCTAATGGTCCTGTTATCAACCCCCACGTCAGGCTCTGTGCTCAGGAGGGAGTCTGCTTGAGATCCTCTTTTTCTCTTGCCCATTGCCCCTCCCCCACCTATGCATGCCTCCAGGCAAGCTCTCTCCCTCTCTCTCAAATAAATAAACAAATCTTAATTAAAAAAAAAAGAAAGAAAGAAATGGACAGGGGAGATTATTTATTCTTTTTAAAGATTTTATTTATTTATTTGACAGCGATTACAAGTAGGCAGAGAGGCAGGCAGAGATGGGGGGTGGGGGAGGGTGGGAAGCAGGCCCACCGCCAAGCAGAGAGCCCGATGTGGGGCTCCATCCCAGGACCCTGAGATCATGACCTGAGCCGAAGGCAGAGGCTTTAACCCACTGAACCACCCAGGCGTCCCTACTGATTTTTTTTTAATTAATCGTTGCATTATGTCATTAGTTGCAGTGAGCATGAAAAAGGATAAAAGAGAAAAATGAAGAAAAAAGACAAGACAACAACATAAGACAAGCACAAGGCATTCCTGGAAGAAGTCAGCTTTTCTATTTGGGAGATCTGGGAAGTGTTCATGGAAGAGGTAGCATGGCAGCTGGGTCTTGAAGGAGGGAGAGGTTTGTTGAGAGAGGACTCTGTTGACACTCTTCCCAGCAGAGGGGTCAGCTGTGCCAAATGAAGGAGGGAAACGGACAGGCAATAATCATGTGCTGAGTACCTACACTGACCATAGAAACATGTATAAATCCATCCAAGCAGTTAGAATTATTCCACAGATGAGGGAACTATGGCTCAGAGAGGTTAAGTGATCAGCTTAAAGGACACACAGCTAGTAACTGGCAGAGTCAAGCTGACTCCATGTCTTTCTCACCAAAAATTCTCTTTCCGGGACTATAAAGATTTGCTTTATGTCAGGTTGATACAGTTTGAACAAGCAATTTGGTTCATGCTCCCCCAAAATTCGTATGTTGAAACCTAGAGCCCAATATAATGGTATGAGGAAGTGGGACTTTTGGGAAGTGAATAGGTCATGAGGCCGGAGCCCTCAAGCATGGGATTTGTGCTTTTAAAAAGAAAAGACCCCCAGACAGTTTGCTAGCTCCTTCCTTCTGCTGTAGGAGGACACCATGAGAAGAGGGCCATCTATGAACCAGGAAGCGGGCTCTCAGCAGACACCAAATCTACCAGCAGCATGACTTTGCACTTCCTAACCTCCAGAGCTGTGAAAAAGAATGCTTGTTGTTTATAAGCCACACCGTTTATGTTTGGGGTATAACAGCACAAGGGAGCTAAGATCCTGGGTAGAGTGTGTACCTTGAACACTATGACTCTGCAGATGGGACCGAGCATGGGGAGGCTGCTGTGATCTCCTCAAGGCAGGCTTCGCTGCCCACCTTGTCTGGGTGGAGAGCCGACCACAGGCTCCGCACAGCCCCCGTGCCCACTTACCCTTGCCTAGTCCATCTCGTCCCAGCAGGCTGATCAGCCTCAAGAGCCAGGATGAGTCCATGGGGACACTGAGTTCTGAAGGGTCATTACCCCGGAAAGGAGGGCTGGACACTCGGAGAGACAAGGGGTGCCTCTAACATGACCAAGCAGCCTGAGATTTTAACTTCATTTCCTGTTTCTTCCCCAGCCACAGCTGCCCAGAAACAGAGCCTGCTCTCCCTTGCCTTCCTGCCTTTGTTTACGCCATTCGGAATGCCTTTCCCTGTAGCTCATTCTCTCTGCAAAACAATTCATGAGGCCCAACTCAAACGGACCTCATCTTCTTTTTATATCCAGGGGGACATGTGACCCTCCATTCAAAATAGAAATCGGCCCCTCCACTTTACCTCTGAGCCCCCCCCCCCTTCATGTGTGAGGGCCCTGAGGCTCCCAGGGATGCAGCATCTCTTTCAGAATCCTTCAGCCTAGGGCGACAAGAGACCAGGGTTCTAGTTCTGGCTCTGCCATTTGAGTGTCACCTTAGGCAAGTCTCTGCCCCCCTCTGGCCCTTAATTCTCCACTCTAACGTGGTGGGTGTTGGGATGTGGCCTGAGATGCTCTTTGCAATCCTGTCTTGTTTGATGCTATGGCAACAAAAGAATTCAAACAGCCCCTTGGTGTTGCCTATGACTGGATCTTGTTTCCCTTTGGCCCCACTCCAAGAGCAAGCACTGCTTCCCTCTGCCCTCCTCCCACTCCTCCCACTCTTTGTTCTTCCTGAGACAAAGCTGCCAGCCCCTCTCCTCTCCAGGCAGCTGGGCTTTGAGCCAGCCAGCCAAGTGGCAGCTGGGACTCAGATGAAAGGGTCCTTAGATGGTTGTCTGTGGCCAAGTGCCCAGCCCAGCACAGCCCAGGCCTGGCAGCTCTGGGCCCAGCTGTCCCACAAGGCAGCCTGCCACTGGTCCCACACAAGGCTCCCTTTGTGGGACCCACCGCAGGGGAGACCCCTGCCAACCCACAAGGACCCTCTTCCCTTCTCTTTGCTTCCCACCGGCTTGAGAAAGATTCAAATCCTTAGAGAATGGTCCAGGGTTGGGCCCAGCTGGCCTGACTCTGGGCCAGGCACCTTGGAGAGCTTTGTCCCATTTAATCTTCCAGAACAGCACTGGTAGCAGGTAGTGTTATTCCCTTTTAGAGAGGAAGGACGTAGAGACCCGAGGGCCTACCATGTGTCGATCACAGTGCCAGGCCCTGGGAAGAGAGTAGTGAACCAGAGGACAAGAGCCAAGAGCAGGGAGTGCACTGTCAGCCAGACACGGACTGATCAATAACCACACACGTAAGTATCGGATTACACAGGTGAACAGATCTCTGAGAGTAAAGAGCATAGAATCATGAGAGCACACAGATCATGGTGGACTTCTTCATGGGACCCAGGGCAGTGAAGCCTTCGGGGGTGAGGTCTGAAGGGGAAGGGGAAGGAGGGTGGGTAGGGAAGAGCACCCAGGGCCCTGAGGCCCTGAGGCCCGAGGGAGATGCTAAGTTAGGGGAGGGACCGGAAAAAGGAGATCCAGCAGGAAAGAAGAGGGGGTGTCCCTTTTTGATCACCTTTGGTTGAGACAGACTCTTGAGGGAAAGGCTACTCATAAACCCCAAAAGTAGTGCCTCCAAGAGCCAACTTCATAATCGATCGACATGTGCTCCTATCTCCCTGGGAAGCCCTCCAACTCTGTCCAAGGAATTCTTTACTTAGAAGCAGGTCTCTTTAACTCTGGGAACCTCACATTCTTCACCTCAAAAATGGGAGTTGTGATGCCCCTACGGGGTTTCCGGGAGGAGTCCAGGAGGCAATGTACAGGCAGTGCCAAGCATGGGGCAGGCACAGGCGCCTACTCCTGGAGATCTGTATAGGGAGGAAGGTTGGCTGGGCTTCCGTTTGAACCCCTCCCCTCTGACCTGGCCCAGACCCAGCAAGCTCCTCTCTGGAGGGAGGCGGCAGCCAGAGCTTCTGGGTAGAGGTTAGAATTTGCTCAGCTTGGCCTTGACTGCAGGGACACAGAGCATGGCTCGAGGCCAAGTGTGCCCCGAGTTCAACAACTCATGGGCTTTTAACCCAAAAGATGCCCCATGCAAGGAGCAGGAACCAAGATGCCCAGAGTGGGGAGTCGGTAATATAAGGAAACCTCTGTTCTGTAGGCATTGTTTCTTTTATCTCACTGCAACCCTGTGGGGAAGACTAAAGGAAGAGTAACATAATCCCGATTTTCCAAGAGAGAAAATCTTAATTTAGAAAGGCTATTTCTCTAAGCCAGGATCAAATCCAGAAGTCTGATTTTAGAGTCCATGGTGTTTGCCACTCCTTGTCCTGCAGGCCAGGGCCCAGAGACAGCACTGCCCAACTCTCAACCACACCCTCTTGCCCCCACAGCCCCTGTGAGAACACATGGGGGTCCAGTCCAAATCTCCCACCAGCCTCCCGTCAGACCTGGGGCCTCAGTTTCCTCATTCATATAATGGTGAAGTCGTTGGCGAGGCTTGACCATGGTTAAGGTCCCTTTCAACAGTATGAGTCTTGCTTCTTTCTAGTGAAAGTGATGTCGGGATGAACCCCTTAAAGCCATGGGGGTGCCACTTCCACTCTTCGGAGCAGCCACAAGAGCACAGGTGTTGAAAGATGCGTGTGTGCGAAGTGTGTGTGCAAAGATGTTCACTGCAGCACTGTTTAAAGAAGCAAAAGCCTAGAATAGAAACAGCCTAAATGTCCATCACTTGGGGACTAGTTGAATAAATTAGAATACATCCACGATCTAGAATACTCTACATCCGCTACAAAAAATGAGGCAGACCTTGTAGATACATGCACTCCTGCATTTGCACTGATAATTTCCAAAAGGATATACAGGAGACTTGGTCATCCTTCCCTCTCAGGAGAAGACTAGGAATCTGCCATGGGTGGAAAACTACTTTTCATTGTATATTCTTTCATACTGTCTTAATTTCTTACTGTGTAGATGTCTGTCCGCTTTCCCCCCTTTCTCCTTTCTTCCATCCATTCTTCCTTCTTCCTTCCAAACATTCTCTAGAGGTGTTTCTTGTTTTTCTTTTTTCTTTTTTAAATTAAATTAAACTTTATTTTAAATAGGCTCTACACCCAGCATGAAGCCCAACGTGGGGCTTGAACTCATGGCCCCAAGATCAAGACCTGAGGTGAGACCAAAAATTGGACACTTAATCGACTGAAACACCCTGTTGTTGTTTAAAAACAAGTCCATGGGGAGTCCAGCTGGCTTAGTAGGAGGAACATGCATGAGTTCAAGCCCTACACTGAGTGTAGAGATCACTTAAACATGTAAATAAAGTAAAACTTAAAACAACAACAACAACAACAAGAAGTCCTATAGAGGGCAGATCATGTGACCTGGGTTTAAGTCCTGCGCTTGATGTTAACGTGTGCAAATGTCAACGTCTTGATGTTAACGTCTGGATCCCGTGCTCTATCTCTGCCATTTGTTTCTCCAGACTTACCTCATCCTTCCTTGGTCTGCACTCTGGATGCTGATCTTCAGGGTTCACATCCATAGGCTCTCATCCCTCTGGATCCCATGCGTGTTCGTCCCGCGGGAGGCCTAGCGGGACATCAGAAGGTAAGAGGAGGCCAAGGTCAGAGTCCTTCCTCCCTCAGTCCCCTCCCCATCCAGTGCCTGAAAGCCAGGGGCTCCCGGTCTGAAGGTCCCAGCTCCTCAGGCGCCCAGACCACACAGCTAGTCTCTGGGGTTCTGGTAACTGCCGCCTCCCTCCCCCTCTGCAGGCTCCCTCCTGCTAACAGCCCTAGGGGGATGAACCACTTCTCCTTTATAAAGACAGCCGCTATTAAACTCACCTCAAATATGCAGCTCCAGGGAGCTCGTATGTGTCCTGCCTCTGAGTGTTCTTGAGTGTGTGTGTGTGTGTGTGCATGCGTGTGCCCACACGTGCGCTCCCGCGTGCCTGTACTGTTGCTGTGCCATCACGTGACGGTTACACGTGAGCTGGGACAGGAAGGGGACTGATTTTACTGGGAGTCCACCATGCGCCAGGCTCCATGCAGGACACCTTCTCTCCACGACTGGGTTGGTCCTCACAAGTCTGTGAACCAGGCACTTTCAGCCATACCTTACAGAAGACAAAACAGAGGCCCCAGATGGGAAAGGGACTCACCCAGCGTCTCACAGCTGAGTAGCAGGGGACCCCGGATTTGGAACCCACATCCATCTGGATCTAATCCGTGCCTTTTAACCCCTCAGGATACCAATTTCCAAAACGCGGCCTTCATTCTCACCCTGTACGTCTCAGCTTAAATGTCACCTTCCTCAAGAGGCCGTTTGGGACCACTCCATTTGACCACGCAGTGGAAGCCACCACCGAGATCACTCTTTTTTTTAAGCTTTTATTTATTTACTTATTTATTTGAGGTGGGGGGAGGTGAGAGGAAGAGGGACAAGCTGACTGCGCTGAGTGCCCCCACACTATGGTCCATCTCACCGCCTTGAGATCACAACCTGAGCTGAAATCCAAGAGTTGGTTTCTCATCGGACTGAGCCAGCAGGTGCCCTCTGAGATCCTTCTTCATAGCGCCCTGTGCTTTTCCCTCATGACCAAATACTTGTTTGTTTATTGATTTAATGTGTGTCCCACTCGTTGGATTCTAAGCTCCACGAAGCAGCCAGTTTCCATATCCGTCCTGCTCACCACCCTCCTCTCCTGCCTGGCACAGTCGCCTGTTTCACGCTAGGTCCCAAAGGCTTACTTGCTAAACGAAAAAGGGGCAAAGGAAAGGAGCCAACATTTATGAAGCGCTTGCCCAATGCAGTCATGGACGATCTCATTTTCTCCTCCTAACAATCTGAGGAAGTACATGTTATTGTCCTGTTTCGCTGGTGAGGATCCCGAGATCACAGAGGACGTGCGACCTTCCCAAAGCCATGCAGCTTAGAGCCGGGGTTCAAATGCAGGTTTCCCTGGTGTCACAGCTCTGTGCCCTACTCAGGTGCTCACAATGGGCGAAGAGAAGGGACTGATCCGTGGAATTCATGTGAATCATTCCTGGACAAACAGAAACTTCAGGGAGCAAACAGCTCCGCTTTGGCCACTTCCCTGGGACCAGCCACTCCCTGACCCTCTTGGGCACACAGCCTGCCAATCCAGCCAGCAAACCATCCACTCCCCTGTTTGCCTCCTGCGCTCAGCCCGGCCCTATCAGGTCTGTAACTCTCTGCAAACACCCTGTACTTTGCTTTTCTCTGCAGGGCTGCCCTTGGCTAATCATCTGCTTGCCAAATTCCTGAGGGCGGGTCCTGGACCACGAGTGTGTGGCGTGTCCCTGAGATCTGCATAAGGGCCCGTCCACTAGCTGGTGCAAACAAAAGCAAACAAAGCAGGGACCTCTCCTGCTGAGTCTGCAGGACCACACAGCAGCCCAGGCGGTGTCTTTTCCTTCCTTCTTCCTTTTCTCCCCTGCCCTGGGAGTTTCCCTCTTTACAATCATTGCTACCCAAATGGAGGTAGGGGAGACTTCTGAGATGTGGAGCCATGGTTGTTGTTGTGGGTTTTTTTTTGTCTTGAGCTGGAAATGGTTACACAGGTGTGTTTACTTTCTGTGAAAATTACTTGCGTGCATTCCTCTGTGGATAAGTTATACGTCAATAAAAAGCTTATTTTTAAAAAGATCATTGCTACCCTCTCCTGCCCCAGGGTTCCCCAATACTCCCTCAATACTCCCACAAACTCATCCAGAGACCCTAAGCCTGCCCAGCAGAGACAGGGTAACACAGATGAAGTAATAATGGCAGTGGCCCAAGTCTTGGGACCCCCCTGAGTCCTGGGGTCCCTGCTTCTGGTGGGCAGACACCCCCCGCCCCCATCCTGAGAGCTCGTGAAGCCCTGAAGGCCTCTCTCTGGTACAGTCTGAGTGAGAGCTTGGATACCCTCCTACTCCTCCCTGATCCCTTTTTTAGGGCATGCCAGCAGCCTCTAGCCCAGAGGGGGCTAGTTTGCTACTGCTTGCTGTCACTAAGAAGAGCACCTCCCATGCCTTGTACTCAGGACCTCTGCACTTAGGTTCCTGGAAAGGAATGATCTGCACCCCATCCAGCTCCCCATTCACTGGCTGTCTGCCCCAGTGTGTGCACTCCGGCTGGTGCCCACCTTCTCATACAGCCCCAGGACACCTTAATCCAAAGAAGGGGATACTGTGCACATCTAGTAAGGGGTGGGAGCAGAACTTCCTGCAGCTTAACCCAGCAGGAGTGTCAGCCTGAGCTTCTGGTGACAAGTTCCAGCTCCTTAAACAGCAAGGGAACTTCCTAGAAGGCTGTCAACGTTCTCTGAGTTGGGGCAGGAGTTATGCCGCCCCCATTACACACATATCCGCCAGTAAGATTTGAAGCATACCATTCTAATGATTGATTTGAACACAAACGCCCCCCCCCTTTTTTCCATCCAGGATCGTGAGGATATCCCCCAAGGGCTGTGCAGGACTCGCATCTGTAATGACCACACGCCTTTGTGTTGTATGAATGTATCCTAAATCTATCAAGCCACATTTCATCTCTTCCTTCTTTCTTTTTTCTCCTTTACTATAAATAGCACTGCAACAAGCATCCTTTACATCTAAGAACTGTGCAAGGAATATGCACTTTTTGAGGATCTTTGTTGCCAACTGATTAGGGAGGCTGTGCCCACCATCCAGGCACACACCGTGTGGTTGCCTCAGAGTATGTTTTTGCCCCAAGTTCAGAGTCAACCCCGCAGACCCCAAAGCTAAGCATGCGAGTGGCTTTGCAGGTAGGGCCTGACCCTCAGGTAGGTCCCCTCCGCTGCCCGTGGCTTCCTGGGATCCAGAGCAGAAGCACTGATTTTTTTCTGGATTGGTTGGACATACCAGTTAAAGAGCTCACACACCACCCCTCTCCTGCTCCACATTCTCTTTTCTTTCCCCTGCTTCTCCTCCTTCTAGCTTTCCCTTCCTTTTCCATCTCTCCTTCCTTTTGTTTGCTCCTTCTCCCTCCAGCCTCCACTCTGTGTCTCCCTCTGACTTGGGGCTTCTTTCTCTCCGTCTCTTTTCTCTCTGCTTCCTCTGCCTCTCTACAGTTTTCCCTCACCTTTTCATCTTCCTCCTGGAACTCAGCCTTGTCTCTGTCTCTTTTCTCTTTCCTCTCCGTGGCTCTCTGTCCTCCACCCACCACTCCTGCTGGCTGAGTCATAATTTCCCCTGCGGTGGGTGGGGGGGATAAAGCAGCCTTTTCCCTGATAGGTCTTGATGTGAAGGAGCAGTGAGTTTGCCTCCCACAAGGGCAAAGCTAACCGATCCCTGAGTGGGGAGCTGCCTGGTAAACCAGTGTGACTCAGGACTTCCAGGTTGGGAGAGGGGCTGTCCATCAGTCAAGCTTCCCTTGGACGCTTTGGCATCATGGGGGCCAGCATGCTGTGTCTGATGACTCACTGGGACAGCCTTGGCATGGTGGCAGCGGGATGTGGGGAGGGGTGCTGGAGTTTATGATGTTGCCCCTGGGAGGACACCCCCTCTCTGCCAGGCAGCCCAGGGATGGATGCTGGGGCCCTACAATCATGTTCATCATTGCATGGCTTCACATCATAATGGTCAGATAGGATATTTATAACAACTCAGGTTGCTGGGCCCTAATTCATCTTTATTAAACCAGAATAACTAAGGATAGGAGTCAGGAATCTTCATGTTAAAGATACTTGATGCAAAAGCTGGTAGGTGTCTATTAGATTTGTAAATGCACACACCCTATATTCCAGCAGCCACTCCTGGGACTTTCTTCTAACAAAATATTCCCGCATGTATTGTGCACGAGGATTTTTTTTTTTCAGCATTGTTTGTATTATCAAACAATTGGGAACACCCTGAATGTAATGTCCATTAGTCGACAATGGTTAAATAAAAGATGATGTCTCGGGGCGCCTGGGTGGCTCAGTGGGTTAAGCTGCTGCCTTCGGCTCGGGTCGTGATCCCAGAGTCCTGGGATCGAGTCCCGCGTTGAGAGGGAGCCTGCTTCCCTCTCTCTCTCTCTGCCTGCTTCTCTACTTGTGATTTCTCTCTGTCAAATAAATAAAAAAAAAATCTTAAAAAAAAAAAAAAAGATGATGTCTCTTTCTGTGGAATAATATTCAGACATTAGAAAAGAATGCAGCATTCATCGAGACAGAAAGGTGATTAGAGGTTACCAGGGGTTGTAGGGTAGAAAACAAGGAGTTATTGCTTAATGGGCACAGAGGTCCTGTCTGGGGTGATGAAAAGTTTTGAAAGTTAATGATGGTTGCACAATACTTTGAATGTAATTAATGTTACTAAATTGTATACTTAAACATGGTTAAGATGGCAAATTTTATGTTTTATATATATATATATATATATATATATATATATATATATATACACACACACACAATAAAAAGAGAATAAGGTAGAATCATATGCACTAACATGGAAAGATACTCAAGATTGATTGTTCGGTGAAAATGGAAATTGTGGACCAAGAAGTATAGTAAGAATTATTATTTTTTTATAGTAAGAATTATTAAATTGTGTGTGTGTGTACATGCACATGCAGATCAGGGAAAGACAATAAACCTCTTAAAAGTGGTTGTCACTGGAGGTTAGGCTTGTCAGGACAGGCAGGAGAAGGGAGATTCTTTGTCCTTTCCATTACATCAAAAAGAAGTGGTAGGATTATGGGTAATTTTGAATTTGGGGGGGTATTTTTCCATACAAAAAATATAAACACACTCAACAAAACAAATACCATCCTTGTCCTCAAAGAGCTCAGAATCAAGGGTGGAGCTAGGTATAGATTGAGATAATTACAACCAAACACTCTTTGTGACAAGACCTGTGGAAACATGGTAGAGGGGGTCACAGTCAGGGAAGTCTTCCTGGAGGAGGTAACATTTTGGGTCTGGTCTTCAAAAACCACAAGGAGTCAGTTAAATGGAGAAGTGGAGATAGAACTCTTTTGGTGAAAGGAAAGGCAAAGGTTAGAGAGAAAGCATGAGGTTAGGGAAGTATCTGTAAAGCCCAGGAGCTGAAATGCAGCTGGCCTTGAGGGAGCTGCTGCCCAGTGAACGTTTTCTGTGGGGGAGTGACCATCTGAATTTGTGTTTTGGGCAGATCCTCTGATGGGGCCTTTTCTGAGCTGAGGTTAGAGACCCTTCTCTGGGGCAAGCAAAGCCTGGAAAGAAATAAAGTGTCCACAAAGAATGTCCCAGTCACCTCAGAATTTCAGCTGAGGCCGCAAAGGCTGAAACATTGTCAGAGTTGCCAACACTAAACAGGCTGGACCACCTGTGCAGTACTCCGAAAAAGGGAGGGCAGGGCGAAGACTGCTCCTCCTCCCCTCTCCTGGCCCCAGGGAGCAAGCTAAATCCTCCAGGAACGTGGGAGGACACTATTTTGGAGAGTTGTCAGAGCATTCACTCTGTCTGTCCTCCAACCCACTCCTCACTAGGGACTGGAAGAAGCTGTCCTCCCCTCCCCTCAAACCAGGAGAGAGAGGCTTCCAGAGAACTATTTTGGGAGTTTTGGAAAGGGAGGTTCTGGGGTCTGGAATCTGGTGCGAGCTGGCAAATGGAAGGGCTCTTGGCAAGGGGCTGTTTCCTGTGCAGCACGTGCAGACCCCTCTTAAAGGAGAATGTAGGCCTTCTGGAAAATGACCGCGCGGAAGAGGCTTCCATTTAGTAGGGGTGAGGGGATCCCAGCAAAATGAGGCTGCAGGTGTAGGAGGGAATGCTGAAGCCGAGGGGTTGTAAGCAGCCAGAAGGAAGAGGCACTCCCCCCTTTTTTAGGGGTACGGCACTGAAAATCGGTACGTCTCCAAGGAGCCCATAAAAGTGCTCCTAAGAGATAGTGTCCGCATATGGAACGTGCCACGCCCAAGTGACCTTCGAGGCTGTGACTTCTCCCCGACCGGCCGGGAGAGCCAGAAGCTGGCCCGGGAGCGGGGGCGGGGGGGTGGGGCGGCAGCAGCAGCAGCGGCGGAGGACGCCCAGCCTCCTTCCCAGCCAGCAGGTGTCCCAGCCAGAGGTGGCCGGAACCCGGAGAGTTTTGCGGTAACGCAGGCCCGCACTTAAGTTAATCACCCAACAATAAACGGCAAACTCAGAAAAGCTAGGGGACCTGCTGAGGTTTCATCCGGGAACAGTGAACCAGGAGTCCACAGAATGCGCTCGAAAGGGCAACGGCAGGAAAAAAAGAAATCGCCTTTGTGCTTTCACTTGCCGAGTCGAGCCCCTTTCACACACAGCTACAAAACATTAATGACGCCTATCTTGTGAGTGGGGTCCTGGAACGATGATAAGATTTTCCTCCCACTCTCCCCGCTATCGGCCAACCCTTTTCTATTAAAACGAGGCGGACAATTATCGCCTGGGAACCCGTGCGTTTCCGCTGGCGACGAGTCCCGGCTCGCTGGCTGGGATCCAGGATCCCCGCCCCTCCGGGCTGCGGAATTCAGGTCCTCGCCTGCCCCGCAGCGCCCCCTGCTGGCGGGAACCGCTGAGGCCGGAGCCCCGCCCAGCCTTCCCCCAGGAGCCCGCAATCTTTGCGGCGAGGCACACCTTCGTGCGCAAAGCCGCCAGACGAGGGGTGTACCCCGGTAGCCAGGAACCGGGCCTGCCTATCCGATAGGGGAGGGAGCTGATCTGGTCGGAAAGTTCGACCGCGGGTGAGCCCGGGCAAAAGGGGGTGAGGTAGGAAGAGGGGAAGCAAGGCTTTGGAAGTTACTGCGGAGTTAGGAGGGTGAGGGCATATTGAGGAGTCATTAGTATTTTTGCTGTCTTGTGTGTCTGGGCGTTTGCTCAAGCTGGTACTTCTGCCTAGAAAACATTTCCCACGGTTCCCTTTTTTTTTTTTTTTAAGAACTTAAGGTATTCAAGTATATTGAGAATGAATATGAAAATATTCATGTACCCATCACTCAGCTTGAGAAATACGACCCAATAATTATAAAGTACTCTTTCACACCACACCGTGGCTCCTTAAATTTATATTTCATTCCTGTGTAAGTTTTTATTTATTGTTTTTGTATGTATTCACAAATATAGGTGCAGAAAATCAGAAAAATTGTAATAGATATATGCTTTCTTCGATATATACTGTATAGAATATATGCTATATACATATACTTTCAAATACACTATAGTATGGTATAGTATATATATAGCATACAGTGCATATACTGTGTATATAGTGAGTCTGTATGTATAAATATATATATATGGAGAGAGAGAGAAACATTTACCCCCTTACCACCCTGCTTTTAAGATTGTTCCTGTCTTTCTCTGACTTGCTGACTCCACAAATCGTCATCCCTTCAGGAAGCTTGCCTAAGCACCTCTCCTCTCTGTGCTCCGGTGATATTTACCCAGCTAGGTAGAAGTGGCCTGCTTAGTTGTCTGTCCTCCCTCACCAGGCCCTGAGCTTCCTGGGGGCTGGGATTGTGCATCTGCTCAGCCCAGAGCCTGGCATCGAGGTGAGACTCAGATTTGTTGACCTGATGGCAGAGAATTAGGCCAAAAAGGCTAGTTGAGGCCTTGAAAGCAAAGGACTTTGCTTTGGACTTTGTCTTGGCTAATGGCTTTCCAGCTGCGCTCTGTGGAGTCCTGGATTCTCTGGAGGCGACCCGAGGGCTGATGAAAGATGGTCAAGGGCATACAGCTGTAGCCCCGCTCATCCTCCTTCAGCCAAATCGATTTCTTCTCAACCTGTTTTATTCACTGGGCTTCTGTATAAAGTTTCATTGGGAGAACTAGCATGATAGATTAAAATAAAATGGACAGGGGTGAGGAGTGTGGTAGGTGCGATGTCCTAATCCTGCCACCTGGGAATATGTTAGGTTGCGTGGCCAAGAGGGATAAAGGGTACAGATGGAATTAAGATTGTTAATCAGTGGACCCTGAGATAAAAGGATTATTCTGGATTGCTCCGGTAAGCCTATGGCTATAACAGCAGTTCTAGTAACTAGAAGAGGAAAGACCAGAGAGGGGGCAATATGAGAAGGCTTTTACTGGCTTTGAAACTGGAGGAAGGGGCCACCAACTGAGAAATGCAGGCACCTCTAGAATATGGAAAAGGCAAAAGGATAGATTCTTCCCCAGAGCCTCCAGAAAGGAACACAGCCTGGCTGATGCCTTGATTTTTAGGCCAGTGAGATGCATTTTGGACTTCTGACCTCTGGGACTGTGAGATAGTAAATTTGAGTTGCTTTTAAGACACTCAGTTTGTGGTGAATTGTTACAGCAGACATAGGAAACTAATACAAGGAATTACTGAAGGTGTTGGAGTTAGAGAGAGGCTGGTCTTACACAGTAGTAAGATTGTGCCAGGAGGGATCATGGAGAAGCTGGAGCAAGTGTCACTATGGATCTCAGGCTGGAAAGAGAAGGAGGCCCCAAAAGATGGCGGAAGGTGGATAGAGGGCTGAGAGGCCGGAGTTTTGTGTAGAGCTTATGGCTCTTGATTAGTGTCTCCTCCTTTCCCAATACCTGTCCAGGGTGGGTGGGGAGTCCTTCATCACCTCCTGGACTCTGGCTGGGTCCCAGTCTAGGGGCCAGGCCTGTGGGCAGGGTGAGACGTCCCCCCGACAGTAAGGGGTTCTCCTCAAGTTCCTCCAGCAGGGGCTGGCCATCTTAGAAGGAGGCAGCTGAGCCAAAGCCCCCTGACCCCTGACCCCTGAGCTCTCTGGAGTCCCGGTGTGGCGGTGTGGCGGTGTGGCATTGACAGCCTGCCACCTAAGGGTTTCCCCTAGGGGGAAGCTCAGTAAAAGTGGGTCAAATGAACAAAATGGAAGAAGGAGTGAAGAAATACCTGGGAAGTACGCCCAGGTAGACAGATCCCCGTAGTTTTTACTCATGCATCCTTTCAGTCAATAAACTAAGGAAACTTTCTTGAGCTCTTGGGGTCCTGGAGTCATAAGGAAGCATTAGACTAGTTTTTTGCCCTTAGGGGAGCTTTCTTGCCAGCAGGTAGAAGAAAGACAGACATGTTTTGTGTATGAATGACTAATCTCGTCTGATCACAGAATTTTTAAATATCATAGCCCTATTGTAAGTGAGATATATAGCGGTGAAGTCCTTCCAGGGGAGTGACTAAAACATGATTAGAAATATAAATTGGAGGCGTCCCTAGGTGGCTCACAGGTAAGTGTCTGCCTTCAGATGAGGTCATGATCTTTAGGTCCTGGGATTGAGCCCCATGTTGGGCTCCTTGTTCAGTGCGGAGCCTGCTTCTCCCTCTGCTCCTGCCCCTCCACCTATTTGTACTCTCTCTTGTCTCCCTCTCTGTCTCTCAAATGAATGAATAAAATCTTTTAAAAAAGAAAAGAAGGATACATTGGAGTTTCAGTTTTTGGTCACTAAAGTAGAGGTCAGGTTGCAGGAACCCTATAACACACCCAACTCTGGTAATCTGGACCTTTGACCTGTTCCCAAGGGAGCACTTCTGCCTCCGCCTCTCACTCAGTGAGCCCAGAAGCCCTTAGGCTGACCCCAACCTAGTTGCATCAGTGGGAGAAAGAACTGGGCCTTCCCAGAACTGAAGGAGGCGTGTGACAGGGAGGAAGTTGGGAGTGGAGGCTGGATAGGAAGACCTGCCAGTTTCCGGGGTCTCCTCTGGTCAGCCATGCACACAGAGCCTTTGGAACGGTGTAGTTTGCGGCAGACTCCCCGAACTGTAGCGATGCCTGTATTCTCAAGTAACAGAAAAGGCCCGGGCCCCTTGGGGTGATCTGAAGTCTCCAGAGAAGGGACCCTGCCACTCCCTCAAAGAGCTCTCTCTTAGCCGGTCAATGGAGTCTTGATTCCTCAAAATCCCCCATTCAGAAGACAGTGGGATTTTTTTGTTTGTTTATTTTTTTAGTTTTTGTTTGTTTGTTTGTTTGGTCTTTAGCTTGGAAGAGTCTCTACTTAGTCCAGCTCCTCAGTTTTGCAGTTGGTAAGCTGAGGTGGAGTGACTTGCTTAAGCTCCCCCAGGGAGTTAGCCAAGTCTTGAAGGGCAGTAGTTGATGATCAGTGGCCCTGGTCGTTCCGACTGCCTGGGAGATAGATCCTCTGGAAACGAGAGCATTCAGGCCTCAACACAGATATTTCTTCTCCCCTGGAGTAATAACCATGTTTGGAGTAAATGCTTGACTCCCTGGCCATGGACATGCCCTGGGGATCTTGTTGAAACGCAGTTTCCAGGGGTGCCTGGGTGCCACAGTTGATGAAGCGATCCCAGGGTCTTGGGATCCAGCCCTTCAGCAGGCTCCTTGCTCAGTGGGGAGCCTGCTTCTCCCTCTGCCTGCTGCTGCCCCTGCTTGCGCTCTCTCTCACTCTCTCTCTGGAAAATTCATAAATAAAATCTTAAAAAAAGAAGAAATATAGTTTCCAATTCAGTAGGTCCTGGGGAGGACCTGAGAATCTCCATTCCTGATGAGCGCTCTGGTAATTAGATGCTGGTGGTCTGCAAACCACACCTGTAGTAACAGGGCTCTAGCTCATTTATTTAATATTTAATTTAATTTTATTTCTAATACATGTCCCAATGTGATAGTATCATATTTATCTGTGCATACGTTCATTGTGGCTTTCTCCCCATTAGATATAAACTGCCTGAGCAGGGTGCCTTGTCTGCTTTGTGTCTTGTTATAGCTCCAGGCCCAGGACAGTGCAGACACAGGAAGCTCTCAACATATGAGGTCCCCTGCGTGACAAAGAGGGCCAGGTTCTGGAGGGCAGGGTCCAAGGTGTCCTGTTTTCTCCTGCCTCCTCCTGGCCCAGCAGGGAGCAGGAATGCACCAAAGAGTTTCAGTATCTGGGGGTTGGGCGTATAACTGCTCTTGACTCTTTTTTTTTTTTTAAGATTTTTTAATGTATTTATTTGACAGAGAGAAATCACAAGTAGATGGAGAGGCAGGCAGAGAGAGAGAGAGGGAAGCAGGCTCCCTGCTGAGCAGAGAGCCCGACGCGGGACTCGATCCCAGGACCCCGAGATCATGACCTGAGCCGAAGGCAGCGGCTCAACTCACTGAGCCACCCAGGTGCCCCTGCTCTTGACTCTTGATTCCTAGTATTTCTCAATAAGTCAGGACAGAAGTAATAGGGCAAGGAAAAACAGCCCGAGACCCATAGATAACAAATGACGCGTATGTATAAAAGTCATTTATAAATTAGGAAACCTGTCACAACCTTAGTCTGAGTCCATTCTCTGGCTGCCTGGACCCAAGCCCAGCAGGGTTGCTTGAATACTGGCAGGCCCAGAGCATTACATGACCATCCTACCCCCTGCACCACATTCACATGGTGTTCCTGGCCAGACCCTTGGGAGCCTCCACCCTAGTCCGTCTGGGGCCGGATCAGTTTATCCAACTTGGGGCATTCAGATCCCCTGAGGATGAGGCCACTGGCAGCTTTGCAGAGGTCAATCCAGGAAGTGCCTCGCTCAGCCTCAGTTTCCCCACCTAAGAGCAAGGAAGAAGGGAAGGGGAGAGGTGGAAGACTGGGGAAACCCAGTGACACTTGAGGTCTAGTCTAGCTTCTGCTGCCTCTCTCACCATCCCCCCCACCCCGACCAGAACTTCCTTACCGGCAGTGGCCCAGCTGGACCGGATCATCTCCCAACCCTAGGATATGTGGCATCTGGAGAGCAGGGAACCTTGCTGAAGCCCCACCACACCCTGTGAAAAGACCCGTGTTCCTTCTTTCCTGTCCTCCTCCATTCCCCTCCCCACTCCTAGAACTTGTCTGAGTTCAGCCTATCCCCTTAGATCCCGTCTGTCCTCTAATTGGAGATGTTGGGCAACACTTCATCCTGGGTCTTCCATCTGCCCGGTAGCCTGGAGGCAGTCTCAGTTTGTAGCCTGCTGGCAGGTCGAGGCCTTTCCCTCTTCCCCAGGGCTCCTGTGTGTTCTACACTCGTTGACTCTCGTGGCTCATTTTTTCTCCCAGTGAAAGATTAGCTCGCTTTCTCCAGTTTTCACTAACACCCACTCACTCACTCACTCACATCTGTGGCACTCACTTAGTCCCTCTGTATCAGGTCCAGGAATCCATCTGGGAATGGACTGGCCCGAGATGGGATTAGGATACAAACACAGAGGCAGAATGACACAGAAGGTGCAGTAGCATGTACTCAGGTGGAATCCCCGGAAGTCTGAGCTGAGGGGCCCTCACAGAGGTCAGTCCCCTCGTTGAACAGACGGGGCAGAGGAGGCCCAGGGAGGCCTCAGTTGGTCAAAGATGAAAAAGCTGACACTTGGGGGGCATTTCTGGCCTGTCCACCATGCCAGGGTCGGCTCTCCCAACCCTGTCCACATGACGCTTTCCAGTCCTGAGCCGGAGACCAGGGTCCTGGGTTCAAAAGGCAGGGTCATGGCCTCAGGGACCTGGACATGGATTCAGAAGGGGTTATATAAGCAGGGCTGAAAGGGCCATCCCTTCAGAGCTCCTAAGCCTTCCCTCTACAGCCATGAACATTGGAGCCCAGGGAGCCTGCTTGCAAGTGAGCCTGGCAGCAGCCCCAAACCCAAACCACAGGGTCTAATCTCGTGGTCTTTGGCTGTACTCACCACTCAGCCATTTGGGATGTTTGACTACAAAGCAAGTCCCACTTTGCTGAGGCGAAAACATTTTAGGAACATTTATCCTGGGGGTACCTGGGTGGCTCACTTGAAGCATCTGCCTTCGGCTCAGGTCATGATCTCAAGGTCCTGGGTTCCAGTCCCATGTCGGGCTCCCTGCTCAATGGAGAACCTGCTTCTCCCTCTCCCTCTGCCGCTCCCCCTGCTTGTTCTCTCTCTGTCTCTCAAATAAATAAATAAAATCTTGAAGAAGAAGAAGGAGAAGAAGAAGGAGAGGGAGAAGAAGCTCAGTGTGGAGTCTGCTTGTCTCTCTCCCTCTGCTCCTCCCCCTGACTCCACTCCTTCTCTCTCTAAAGTAGATGAACAAAATCTTTAGAAAAAAAGAATGTTGGGGTGCCTGGGTGGCTCAATGGGTTAAGCCTCTGCCTTCAGCTTGGGTCATGATCTCAGGGTCCTGGGATTGAGCCCTGAGTCGGGCTCTCTGCTCAGTGGGGAGCCTGTTTCCTCCTCTCTCTCTGCCTGCCTCTCTGCCTACTTGTGATCTCTTGTCTGTCAAATAAATAAATAAAATCTTTAAAAAAGAATAGAAAAAAAAGAATATTTTTCTCAGTAAAGGACAAAACCAAACAAAAAATGTTTTGGAGGTGGAGATGAATCAATCATCTTAAGTACCCTGTAAAAATTAAATTATTTTGGGGCACCTGGGTGGCTCAATGGGTTAAGCCTCTGCCTTCGGCTCAGGTCATGGTCTCAGGGTCCCGGGATCGAGCCCCACACTGGGCTCTCTGCTCAGTGGGAGCCTGCTTCTCTCTCTCTGCCTGCCTCTCTGCCTACTTGTGATCTCTGTCAAATAAATAAATAAAATCTTAAAAAAATAGTTAAAAAAAATTAAATTCTTTCGCTTACTCTATTAATTTAAAAAACTTTCCCTTTTTGGGGCGCCTGGGTGGCTCAGAGGGTTAAAGCCTCTGCCTTCGGCTCAGGTCATGATCTCAGGGTCCTGGGATCGAGTCCCGCATCGGGCTCTCTGCTCGGCAGGGAGCCTGCTTCCTTCCCTTCCTCTCTCTCTGCCTGCCTCTCTGCCTACTTGTGATCTCTCGCTGTCAAATAAATAAATAAAATCTTTAAAAAAAAAAACTTTCCCTTTTTTACTCATAGTTTAGGAAATGATTTTATGCAAATTCTTTACCCCACTGACTAGTGGAGGTAATACTGGGCTCGTGTGTCTTGCTGAGTTTTGCTTGCATCAAAGTACTGGGACAGCAACCTGCAAAGGACAGGAGTGGGGCACATCTGTCCTTCCTTGAGGAGTGATTCTGGAAAGGAAGCTCACATTAGCACCACCTGCAGCGGTATCTTCTGGATGTCCAGTTGTGGCTGCAGCCGCTCGGGCTCCCTCACCTGCCAGAGTCCTCACTACTGCCTCCTGTCGAGCAAGGGACCCTGTTTTCAAGGCGAACGGACATCATGACCAAAGACCCTAGAGCGTATGGGAAAAGTGAACCTAATGGTCATTATTCATCTCATATCTAGGGAGCATTTGCAGCACTGGGCCCTGGGATAGGTTCAAAATGAACTGAAGTGTGTGTAGCAGGTTCTGGAATGAAGGAATAAAAGAGGGCTTGGAGAGCCCAATGGACGAGAAAGTTCCAGGAGGCAGTGCACCTTTACTGAGGTCTTGCAATAGGCCAGATATTTCATAAACATCATCTAGAATCTTCAAAATGACCTGTGGGTGGGGGTTATTGCTCATCCCAAATCCTCTTTGCCTAAGAACTAATAATGTGATTACTTTACCTCCATAGGCCTCAATTTCCGCCTGGGTAAATGGGGAACTCCTACCACATGCCATTGTTGGGAGGATGGAATTCTGTTTTAAGCACTTTGCTTCAAAAAGTAAGCCCTTGATCAATGTCATCACGACTATATCACAGGAGAAAGCTGAGGCTCAGACAGGAACAGTGACTGGTCCAGGGCCATAAGGCCATAAGAAGGAAGAGCTGCCCATGTTCTCTGTTTCACCCGGCAATCTTTGACACAGAAGAGGTTAAAGTGGAAGCTTTGCCCTGCACAGCAGGCCCATGGCCTGGACTTGGCTACCCTCTCTGCTCTGGAGAAGCGGGCCATCTGTCCAACACAGGATGACCCCAGCTTTCCTGTGGCTGTGTGTATGGCCAGTCCACAAAGGACACTTTGCGAGAGGGACACCCTTGGTTTTCCTCTGAAGAGCCAAGCCAAGCCGCGTCATGGCTGAGAAGTTGGGCATGTCAGTCCCATTTCCCTCACCTGAGAAGAGGACTACTCGTGTGTTTCTGCCTCATAGAGCTACTATGGGATTGAGCGAGTTAAAGACTGTCAAATGGATTTCAGGCAACCCAGTTGTGTGCTAACATAAACATGGTGAAGGCAGGTGACCTTGGGGTAAATACTATAATTTGCTGGGGAGGAGCTAAAGGGAGGTAGAGTTCAGTTCACCATAAAGATGAAGTTTCCTATAGCTCTGGCTGTAGGCATGGGAGAGAGCGGACTAGTGGACGATGGTTAGTCAGGAGGGTACAGAAGGGATTCCTGCCCTGGGGTAGGGAGTGAGGGGGGCTTAGGTGAGATAAGATCCCCTCCCTGTGCTCTCCTCCTCCTCTCTCCCCACTGCTGGGGCAGAAGGTCCCTAGCAGGTCTTTCCACCCAAGGTGGTGCAGTGAGCAGCTAGCTGTCTGACCCAGAACTTGGAAGACCTTGTTCTCCACTTGACTCTGACATTTGTTGCACAACCATAAGGCTCTCTTTAGGCCTCAATTTCCCTCGTTATCTCATAAACAAATAGAGCAAATGCAGTGTGTCAACTGTGATAATGGGACTGTGCAATGGATTATTGTCTTCCAAGACTTCAGATCAAAGGACTAGGTCAGTGGTGAAGAAGCATTGTAAGAATTCCATTGTTGTGGAATTATAGGTTAAAGTTGAGAGAGACCTGCATTCATCTAGGATCAGCTTGGAACCACACTTGGTGGTTTAGAAAGCATTTTCATGGGCTTTATCTTCTTCGATCCTCTCAACAGCTCAAATTTACAGCTACGGATATGGCTCTAGTTCACTTGTGTAAGTTAGGCAACCTCGTATACCAGTCTTTTAAAGCCCTGACTGGAGGTGGGAGAGAGGAGGGACTGGGCTGGCATCCCAGCTCCAACGGGGCCATGGGCAAATTACTCTTAGTGTAGAACTTGATGTGAGGTTAGGTGTTCAATAAGTGTTAGCCAGCAAACAACCAGAAAACATAGCTGGGAAGCGGCGGGATTGGGGCTTCTGGCTCCTGTGTCTGTGCTTTTTGCCCCATACTAAGCTTCTTCATGTCCCTAGTTCATTTTAAAGCCAGGGCCCCCCGGGTTGAACAGTGTACCGTGCATACAGGCAGACAGTGAAGGGGCAGCTGGGTCTCAGATACCCTGAAAGTGTTCATGACTGCCCTGGGGTGAGAGCCCTGGTCACCAAAGGGCAAGGCTTCCCTCTAACTGGCCGGTCCAGTCCATGAAAAAGGGGGCGGGCCCTTGCGGAGGCAGTCTTGGAGTGCTGAAATGACAGATGGAGAGCTGGCAGGTCTGTCTTTGGGCAGACGGATCGCCTGAGGCAGATATTGGTGCTCAAGCCCTGGGATTGGCCTAAAGAAGGGTTGTGTTGCCCCACCGGCTGGGCTTTGGCATCCTGTCCAACTGCTGTCACATCCAGACATAAAAGTAGCCTCGACGTAGTGCTGGGGCAGTGTGCTGGGCTTAGCGAGGAAGCAGCAGCCACCATGCAGGTGCCAACCAAACTCTACCCCAAGAACTGCCTGCTGACCGTCATGGACCGCTACTCGGCCACGGTGCGCAACATGGAGCAGATGGTGATGATCCCCAGCCTCCTGCGGGACGTGCCGTTGAACGGGCAGGGGCAGCAGGCTCAGGAGGGGGCCCCTGATCTCTATAAATACTTCACCATGCTCAAGGCCATCCGCGTGGATGTGGACCACGGGCTGCTGCCCCGACAGGAGTGGTGGTCCAAGGTGGCAGGTGGCAGAGCCCATGAGTCCGATCATGAAGCTGCAGAGACAGAGGACGAGGAGGAGAGGGTCTTGGGGAAGCTGGACCTGGAAGCTCAGTTCCACCTGCACTTTTCCAGCCTTCATCACATCCTCACCAATCTTACCCTGAAAGCTGAGGAGGTGACAAGGAAATACCAGGAGATAATGGGACAGGCCATGTAGGCCTTGGACTCTAGGGAAGGTAATGCTGGTGTTGGTGGGGGTCAGAGTCCGCTGAGGGACATTCCAGGGGAGACAACTCAGTGGGAGCGGGACAGCCTGGGTCTGAGGCAGGCACCTTCACTGCCAGGTATTAGGGCCATGACTCAGGAGGGTTCAAGGCCAGGCTTGTCTTACTCTCTTGACCAGGCTTGGTGAGAAATGGCCATGAACTTCAGGCTGATAGCAGGAAAGGTGGCCTGTGAATGCATATGTATGTGCATATGTGTGTGCTTACGCATGCATGCATTTACTAGTTAAGTATGTGAATGCTTGTTCACCAGCTTGGGTTCAAGGTCTGAGTCCACCACTAAGGGCTTGGTTTCGTCAGCTCAGTTCTCTGGATTTCCCTTTCTTCACTGAAGAGTAACAGTACTGATAAAAATAAGGCACTTGAGTGGTTTTATAGTTTAAAATCACTTGCATATCAATTTTCGAATGGAACTATCATTCCCTTTAACAGATGAAAAAAACTGGGGGCCTGAGAAGTGAAAGGAGTCCACAGTTATTCAGGGAACGGCAGAGCTGACCTGTGAATGAGCCCTGGTCTAACTAGAGTCCAATCCCCTTCCTGTGTGCTAGTGGACTGCCTTCACACCTTAGGATTCTGCAGCCTGGCTGCGGGTGGGGATGGGGGATGGCAGGGTAGAGTGAAACCCTGCTCTTTGTAGGCCAATTATACTTCAATTAAAAAACAAACAGGGGTGCCTGAATGGCTGTCTGTTGAGCCATTCACCTTCGCCTCAGGTCATGATCTCAGGGTCTTGGGATGGAGCCTCGCATCAGGCTTCCTGCTCAGCAGGGAGCCTGCTTCTCCTTCCTCTGCTCCTGCGCTCTCTCTCTCAAATAAACAAACAAATCTTTAAAACAAACTAGAACAAAAATCCAACTTGGTGTCAACTTTTGCAAAAAAGGAGGAAGGAAAAAAAGGAAGGAAGGAAGGAAAGAAGGAAGGAAGATGGGAAGGAAGGAAGAAGGGATGAAGGAAATAAGGGGAGGGAGGGAGGAAGAAGGGAAGGAGGAAGACGAAAGGGAGGAAGGAGGGAGAGAAAGAAGGAAAAAGCGCTTTGACCTGCCCAACTCCTTCAGAGACAAGAGCAGCGGTTCTGTGCCATGTGTCAGCATGTAGGAACCTGGTTTTTGTAGAGGCAATCTGGTATAGCAGAAGTCAAAAAATCTGGGCTCTTGCCCCAATTCTACCACTGACCTCTGTGTGACCCTGGACAGCTAGTCCAGCTTTCTTGTCAGTAAAACGTGGAGGTGAAACTAGCTGTTGTCACAGCTCTGACAACTTCATTCTCGGGGTGCTATTGCACGGCCAGATTTCCTACAGCGACACTACCGTCGAGCTGCTGTGTGATTTTTCCTACTTCAGTGGGTGCATGATAGGGATTGATACTGACTTGCTTTGTTACATTTCTGCTCTCCACAGATCCCAAGTGACAGAAGGCAGACTGTGTGGTGAGGACACGAACACTAGCTCTGAGGCAGATGGGAATGGTCTGGACCTGCAGCTGGAAACATAGGCACCTCGGTGTCCTGCGATGCTTTCCTGCCTCCCTCAGAGAGCCAGTTTGTGGACTTGGCACCAGGTCACCTTTAGAATGCTTGCTGCTATTCACAAGTCCCCTCACTCCTCTCTCCAGCAGGGGTGGTTGCCAGTGGTTCATGAGGAGCTCGGCATTACCTGCCAGTGTGTTACCGTAGACCACAAGTTTTCACAGCTGACCAAGTTAAGTTCACATCCTTTCTCTGAGCGGTCATTCACATGATCCTGGATGTTATGTAACCCACTGGAGCCTAAATTCCTTATCTCTAAAATGTGATAGTATCACTGATCTCACGAGATTGTCATGAAAATTTAAAAAGATGAATCAAAAGCCCCTGGCATGTAAGTGCTATTATCAAAGGTTGATTTTTTTTTCCTCCCCCCTCACCTTGTATTTACTCTAGCTCTTACTTTTTATCCTCCAGGACTAAGGGAGAGCAAAGTCCCTTAGGATGAATGGTTCACACTCTTGTACCTGCCAAGCATGAATGAACAATACTTTTTATTTGTTGAAGTAGCAATTAAAAAAAACTTGCAAACATCTTTGCTTCTAAAGTAATTTTTCAGACATGATTTCATTTTTAACAGGGGAGACCCAAGAGAATAGACATGGGACTCATCTGATTTTGCCCAGAAACCATATGCTTATGTTCATTCTAATCTGAAATCATGTAGAGAAATAATCTTACTGATCTCCCAAAACTAATCTGATCATAAAATCTGAGCTTGGAAACTTTTTGGACAAATACGTGAATTCAAGAAGTCATTAAGAATAAGTTTATTGCAGGTAGATGGGGATTTTCCTTTTAATGACACCAAGCGTGGCTATAGCCCATGTTAGCAGCTGAGCCCACTTTCACCAGGGTGATCCATCTACAAGCAAAGACCCCTCTGCCATTACAGTCTTCTGTCCTCCCAGTCCTGAGCCTCTTCCTTTTAAACTACCCTCTATACTGATTACTGCAGAGAGCTCAGAAATACAAACCTGACCATGTCATTCCACTAAAACCGTTTTAGTGACTTCCCATCATCTATAGGATCAAGTCCAAATTATTCTGCATGATTCAGAAAAACCTCCATAATCTGGCTTGCTTTGTCTCACTTTCTACTGGAACTGGAACAGGCAAACCTTTTCTGTAATGGGCCATATATTAAACACTTTCGGTTTTACAGGCCGTAAGTTCTCTGTCACAACCACTCAACTCTACCCTTGTAGCATGGAAGCAGCCACTGACATGGAAACAGAGAAGCATGGCTGTGTTCCAATAAAACGTACTGGCAGTAGACACGACTTGGCTTACAGGCTATCCCTTGCCAACTCTGAGCTAAACTCCATTTTAAACCTGTCAAATGTCTTAAAACTTGGTGAATGGAAACTGACCATTCTCTGATTAATTATTTTTCTTACGATAAAAAGGAGTCAGAGTGTTCGTGATGACCATTTTAATCATAAGGTGTTAACACACAGATTAACATAAACTTTCCATATCATGGAAACATGCTCCACAAAACTCAGGAATAACTGGTATTGGTGAAACCAAAGGAAGCATTTTGGAGACTTCAACGCACTGGATGGAATTCTTCAAGCAATTCGCCATACGTTTTCTTATCTGTAAAGGGGAAGATCACAAAAAATTTATTTCAAAATATGTTCTAGAAATCATATTTCCTAAAGAAAAATTAACACTTAATATTTTTGTAGACATAAACTTCTAAGAATTTCCTTATGTTCTTGTCTTTAACCATAGTTTGGTAACCACCGAGACATTCTGTTTCACCGGATGAAGGATAACTCTGGAAGAATTTGCGGTGACATCCAGATGGCTCCTTGGAGGGGAAAAGCGCTGCCAGGGGGTCCTGGCTGAAGGAGTAAAGGAAGGAATGAACAGGGAGGGGCAGAGGTCAGGTGGGAGGGCCAGGAGTCGAGGTGGTCAGCTTCCAGGTCCAGGCTGGCAGTGCAGGAGGCTGTGGGCACACCTGCCACTAATCAGGGACGGAATGAGGCGGTAAGGCTGCACAAGCTCCTGCTGACAGAGGGCGCTGGTATACAGAGGAGGCAGTAAGCCAGAGGCCTGGGACTGAGGACCTCTCTTGCCACTGGGTCTCACTCTCACTCTTAGGAATCAATATTCCCAAGAATCCGACTCCAACATCCGGCAGTTCTGAGTATTCCCCGTCCCTGATACATGGTTTTGTACTCTATTTGAACTCTTCACTGGTTAAAAAAAGAAGCTATACCTTTTTGATCCACCATAAACATCACATATGTGACTGAAGGCTATGGGAATATTAAATAGAATAATAAAATTTTAGAGCTAAACAGGACCTTAGATACCATCATTCACTATAGGGAAATTTAAATGCTTAATATCACACATTTACACAAATAGGAAAATCTATTTAAGATCTATATATTTACAAGTTCAAAAATTTTCTACATTCATTCACTCACTCATCACATATGAGCACATCTGTCTTATATATATTTATGTAAAATACAAACAAGAAAACATTTATATTACAATCAAATTTGTAGTTGAAGAGCAGTAAGTGGGCTGTCCTGAGGAAAATTCCTGTTTGTCCCTGGGCCAGGGCTTTTTTGAGATGATGACTGCTGAGCTGGAATTTGCTCAGTGGACAGGTAGAGATGGAGCAGGTAGAGGATCATGAAGGTATAGGGTGTGCACAAAGTGATACCTGGCAGGCTAAGGACACAGTGTTTCAAGAGCCAGGACGCAAGTGACAGGAGATGAGGCAGGTGCTTTTTTTTTTAGACTTCAGTTTTTTGAGAAAGATAGTGACAGAGATAGCAAGAGAGAGCACAAATGGGCAGGAGGGAGAAGTGGGCTCCTTGCTCAGCAGGAAGCCTGATGTGGGGCTGGCATCATGACCTGAGCGGAAGGCAGATGCTTAACTGACTGAGCCACCCAAGCGCCCCAAAGGCAGGGTTCTGTGTAGATCAGGTCAGCTATTACTTATTGCTTACTAGCAGAGGCTCTGTACTGGAGGTTGGGGAAACAGAGATGAATCTACAGTCTACTGAGGGACACAGACACATGCATGTCATGTGGTAGATAAAAGGCGTGGGCAAAGTCTAGCAGGCAACTAGCTCAGCCTGGGGAAATAAGCCCTCCTCAGAGTCTGGATTTTATCCTAAAAGCTATGGATAGCTACTATAAGCAATCCTTTTTAGGCATATCCATATTTGTCCAGAGATCATCTCATTCAGTAAGATGAAGGCAAGTGCAATAGTTCAAGCAAAAGATTATCAGGACATGAACTGGGGGAGTGGCAACAGGAGAGAAACAGAAGTTTAGAATTAAAAAATACTTAGGAAGTAGAAGAGCAAGTCTTTTTTTTTTTTTTTTAAAGATTTTATTTATTTATTTGATAGAGAAAGATCACAAGTAGGCAAAGAGAGAGAGGAGGAAACAGGCTCTCTGCAGAGAGAGAGAGGCAGGCAGAGAGAGAGAGGAGGAAACAGGCTCCCTGCAGATAGCCCCATGCAGGACTTGATCCCAGGACCCTGAGATCATGACCTGAGCCAAAGGCAGAGGCTTTAACCCACTGAGCCACCCAGGCGCCCTAGAAGAGCAAGTCTTGAAGACGAATGAGAATTCAAAGAAAGACTGGAAGATGCTTCCAAGGCTTCTGGATGGAGTATCGAGTGCCACTCACCGATGCAGAACACAGAACAGGAAGTCTGCACAGGCAAAGGGGACATAAATTCTATTTGCTGCCTGATGGACACAGAGGTAGCTGCCCAGAAACTGGACATACAAATTCAAGAGAATTCCAGTTAGGCAAAAGATGTGGGGGTCACCAGAATACTGAAGGCACCTGAAGCCACAGGCATGTGTAAGCACCTGGGTCTCTTAGTGGGTCGGGCCTCTGCCTTTGGCTCAGGTCATGGTCTTAAGAGTCCTGGGATCGAGCCCTGCACTGGGCTCTCTGCTCAGCATGGAGCTTGCTTCCCCCTCAGCCCCTGCCTGCCTCTCGGCATACTTGTGATCTCTCTGTCAAATAAATAAAATCTTTGTGTGTGGGGTGGGGGAGATTAACCAGGGGCGCCTGGGTGGCTCAGTCGGTTAAGCCTCTTTGATTTTGGCTCAGGTCATGATCTGAGGGTCCTGGGATAGAGCCCCAAATTGGGCTCTGTGCTCAGCAGGGAATCTGCTTCTCTCCTACCCCACCCTTGTGCTCACTCTCTCATTCTCTCTATTAAATACATAAATAATTCTTTAAAAAAAAAAAAAAAAAAAAAAGGGACACCTGGGTTGCTCAGTTGGTTAGGTATCTGCCTTCAGCTCAGGTCATGATCCTAGAGTCCTGGGATTGAGTCCCACTACCCAGCTCCTTGCTAGACGGAGAGCCTGCTTCTCCCTCTGTCTGTCACTCCCCCTGCTTAATGCATAAATCTTAAAAATAAATAAAAATAAATAAATAAATAAAAATAAAATCTTAAAAATAAATAAACAAAAATTTTAAAAGATTAAGAAAAAAATGAAAGAGGTTTGCTACAGTTAACTTGAAATACCTTTTTCAGGAAAATCCTCTGAATGTGATTTTACGTAAGCAAACATATCATGGTCCTTCACAGCATACACATAGTCTTGACGTTTTAAAAGATAATATCCAATAAAGACAAAGGAAGTAACATATAGGAGCTGGCGATGCAAACCTAAAATTCAAACAAATCCCAAAGAAAGCAAAAATCAGTCAGCGTATATTTAAAATCGGTTTTGCAGTTCAGACATACAATTTATCATTATTATTATTATTATTTTTAAAGATTTTATTTGTTTATTTGACAGACAGAGATCACAAGTAGGCAGAGAGGCAGGCAGAGAGTGAGAGAGGGAAGCAGGCTCCCTGCTGAGCAGAGAGCCCGATGCGGGACTCGGTCCCAGGACCCCGAGATCATGACCTGAGCCGAAGGCAGCGGCTTAACCCACTGAGCCACCCAGGCGCCCTACAATTTATCATTATTTCTTCTATCGTTCTTTAAAAAAAAAAATGCTCTTCTACATGGTTCTTTCAAAAAAACAGCCTTGACCATGAAATATCTTCCTAAAGAAATGTAGCAATTATGAAAAGTAACATTAAATCTACAAACATAACTATTAATGGAACCCAAAGTTTTATAAATTCAGGTTTTATAAATTTCCTCAGGAGAAAAGGTGGATTACTACAAAATCCTGAAGACCTAAACTCACTTGTATTCCAGGACATGTTCAGGGTGTGATGTGACAGAGATGAAGTCCTTTACATATGCTTGAAAAGCAATTGGTTTGTCTCCATATACCAATTTATATTTGCATATTTACTGGTTACCAAAGAAGCCAGCTACTCTACAAATATATATCAATATATTTTTACCTTCTAAACTTTGTACCGTGTGTTATGAATTACCTATTCAAAAACTATATTGAAAAAACCATCCTATAGGGGTGCCTGGTGACTCAGTTGGTTAAGCACTGCCTTCGGCTTAGGTCATGATTCCGGTGTCCTGGGATCGAGCCCCACATCAGGCACCCTGCTTAGCAGAGAGCCTGCTTCTCTCTCTCTCCCTCTGCCTGCTGCTCTGCTTACTTGTGCTCTCTGTCAAATAAATAAATAAAATCTTTTAAAAAAATCCTATAATAATGAGACTTGGGAGATCAAGTCATATGATCTAGGGAAAGTCAAAATTTGAATTCTGAAGGGAGATCCAAAGGTCTGAACTTTATACATAGAAGCATCTTTTTAAGAAGGTTAACTTCAAGTTTGATTTTCTAGCTATGCCCCAGAATTCTATCCCCAGTGTTCTTCTTATCCCACAAGTATTCCTTTATAAGTATTCATTTATTCCTATAGTTTTATCTTCTGTCCACCTACTGGTGAGCTGCAAGTGTGTTCAACTTAAACAAACATGCTGAATAACAGATATATACAAATGTTTGATAGGTATGTTCCCCTGAATACTCCCAAATGAACTTCCTTCCCTTCTAGTCATACCTCTTCCTCTTAATTCAGAGAATAATAAGACCATTCACCCAGAAAGTCAAGTCCTGGGTAATAAACACAGTAATCAACAACACCTCCCCCCTTTCCCCACCCTCATCCCTTCATTCAGTCACTGAGTCCTGTCAAGTCCTTGTAAATATTTCCTCACCTCACTTCAGGGAACTCATCTCTCACTCACACTAACTGCTCTCTTTCATCTCATTTCCCATTCTACACTTATCCCAGCCTCTCATTAGAGGAGTTTTTACTAAAATACAAACTTAGCTTGTCAGCCCCTTCTTCTTCAATTATACCCAACAGGGGACCAAACTCCTAAATAATGGCCTCCCAGGCCCTTCATGGGCTGACTCTTCCATATTCATTTGACATTCCCTGATATGCACACTGTGCTCCAGCAATGCTGAACTACTTTTAATTCCTCATGCAAATAGACTTCCATGCTTTTTTATGACACCCACCGGTTATTTCTCTGCCCAGAGACCTCCTCAAGATTCAATTCAGATTATCACTTCTGCTAAGAAGTCTTCCCAGAACTTTCCTTAATGTTCTTAACAGGGTGAAGGTCTCCCAATTAATACATAAACTGCTAAAGAAACTGTTTCCATCTACTACCATGCAAAGCCAATGCTTAATGCATCTTTGTGACCCAGCACGCAGATAGCACTTAATAAATTTTAATAAATGGATAAATGGCCTTGGGCAAGTCAATTTACTACCTTTAAACAAAGATAATACTTACCATATCATTCTCACAGCAGTATTGTATAAACCAAAGGAAAATGCATGTACAAATATTTTGGAAAAATATGTAAAACAATAAAAATGCAAAATATTACTATGATCTGTAACTGGATAGGGCCTAGACTCTTGCATTTCCCTTACCCCAAACAGCCATCTCTTCCCCTAATGGGCCGCCTGCAATTCAGCAAACCAAAGTGTGCTGGGTTCTACTGTGTGCCACTAGACTACACAAAGACCTAGACTCTATGCTTAACCATATCCCTCACAGAAGACTTCCTGAATGTTTCAGATAATGATGTCAGTGTCCCAGCCCTAAAGGCATGCTTGGCCTCTTACCATGTCCCCCCTTTCCCTAAGCTCTTCCCTTCCGCTCAGTGGTGGTTTCCCTCCTACCACATGCACAACTCCTCCAAAATCAATTTCCCTTTTTTTTATTAAGTGAATCTAAACTTGGAAACCATAGTGCTCTTTGCAGAACACCATAAATTATTGACGTATTAAACTAGAAATCAATAAACACATTTAACTTGGTGTACTACACTTAGATACCAACTAACTATAAATTTAAGACAGGCAAGTGGTACCAACATGGGTTTTGAACTCCAGATGGGGGAAAAGCGTAAGAAAAAATTCTACTTAATATTTTCTGCTAACTTGAAAAAGATCTATACAATATGATTTCATTTACAGAATAGTCCAAAACTAAATACAGCATGCCAGGTACTCTCCATGGCTATAGTTTTGAAAATCCACTGCATTTTCCTCCTTCCCTGCTCCTTTGTCACACCTGTTAACCTACATGCATAAACATGTACCACAGTTTGTCTTTTAAGTGGATATGCTAGTCAGGTTATAAATTTCTGGGGGGCTGGGACCAGGTTTTAGACTTCCTTGCAATCTATCGATACTTACTTAGTCAACGAATACTAACTGAACACTGCTCTATGGTAATCATTAAATTAGACAAACACAGTATATGTAAATAAATGCTGCTGAAACCCATTTCAATAAATTCCTCAATCCAAAGCAACTTAGGGACACCCAGGGAACTCAGAAACTCTGACCCCTAGCCCTAGATTAAGGGCTTTATCTAGTTTTCACAGCCACACAGAGGTAGATATCCTTATTTCATAGATAGGAAACTGAAGCTCATGGAGATAAGTAACTTGCCCAGAATCAAACGGCTAGTAGGATGCAGGTGGTGTCAAACCCAAAATCATGTGCTCTTGACTATTATGCTCTTCCTCTGGAATAGTCTCTATTCAATCTGTATCTCCTCTGTGCTCCCAAAGTGCTCACTGCTCACCTAATTCTATGAAAACACTTTCTCTGCCATGCCTAGACCCATTATGGACTATTTAGTTGTCTCTCGATTAAGAGCTCTTCAAGGTCAGGGACGGTATTCTTTACCCCATATACCCAGTATGTAACACTGCCTGGCAGAAAGAGCTCAGCAAGATTTATTTATTTGAGAGAGTGAGAGCAAGACAGAGCAAGCAAGTGAGCACAGGGTGGGGGGAAGGAGGGGAGAGGGAGAGAGCCTTAAGTAGACTCTGCCCCACAGGGCACTCTATCTCACGACCTGAGATCTCACGACCCTGTGATCACCACCTGAGCTGAAACCAAGAGTCAGATGCTTAACCACTGTGTCACCCACCAACTGTGTCACCCAAGTGCTCCAATTATTCTCATTTTATAGATGAAGATACTTTTTTGCCTCTGAACGGCCTGACCAAGTAACTTGCCCAAGGTGACACAGATAGGAGACAGCGGAGTTAAGCCATTTAGTTCCAAAGTGGAGTTCTTTCCATTACAACAAACGATAGGCTTGGGGAAATGTGGAGTGGTGATGAAAAGGGAGAAAACTTCAACTCCCTAAAGACAGAAATAGACAAAGATCATTCCTTTCTGTGGAGAGGGGTCATACTATTTGTGCACTGGAAATCCTGGTATTTGGTGAGCTGGGAGCCGGCCTTCAGGCATGAACTATAGCTGGAAGGTGGCAAAAAGAGGCACAAGTGAGGTGACTCCTGGTTGCCTGAACCACTGTATTAAGCTTTCTTCTTAACTGAGCACCTTGGCTCCAATCAGTGTTTTGCACTGACAAAGCTGACCTTCTTCCTGACTTTTTTTTTTTTCTAGATTTATTTATTTATTTGGAGGAGAGAGAGAGAGGGTATGAGAGCAGAGTCAGGGGAGATACAACAGAGGGAGAGAGAATCTCAAGCAGACTTCTCACTGAGCAGGGAGCTAGGCGCTGGGCTCAATCTCACAACCCTGAGATCATGATCTGAGCAGAAATCAAGAGCTGGTGCTCAAAAGACTAAACTATCCAGGTGCCCCAAGTTAACCTTCCTTTTAAAATACAAGACCCCCAGGGCCACCTGGGTGGCTCAGGTGGTTAAGCATCTGCCTTTGGCTCAGGTCAGAGTCCTCAAGTTCCAAGATCAAGCCCCACATTGGGCTCCCTGGTCAGCGGGGAGTCTGCTTCTCCCTCTGTCTGCTGGTCCCCATGCTTGTGTTCTCTCTCTCAAATAAACAAAATCTTAAAAAACAAACAAACAAACAAACTACCCACAATGCCTGGGACACCTGGATGGCTCAGTCCGTTAAGCATCTGCCTTTGGGTGGGGTGGTGATCCAAGGGTCCTAATATCAAGTCCTGTGTTGGGTTTCTTGCTTAGCGGGGAGCCTGCTTCTCCCTCTGACTGTTGCTCCCCCTGCTTGTGTGGTCTCTAACAAATGGATAAATAAAATCTTTTAAAAAAATAAAGCAACAACAAAAAATAAAACACAAGGCCCAGGGTTGCCTGGGTGGCTTAGTTGGTTAAGTGCCGGATACTGATTTCAGCTCAGGTCACGATCTTGGGGGTCGCTCTCTCTAAAAATAAATAAATAAAAAATAAAACACAAGGCCTGGGGGTGCCTAGCTGGACCAGTTGGTAGAACGTTCAACTCTTGATCTCAGGGTGGTGAATTCAAGCCCCACAATAGGGCATGAAGCCTACTCAAAAAAAAAAAAAAAAAACCAAACAAAAAAACAAAAGGCCTGATTTCTGTATCTCCTCACTCTACCCCCCTCCTAACCCCAACAACTCCCAAAAGCTAAAAAGGTTCCCGTCTGCCTAGAGAATAAATTGCCATTATCTTTAAATCTGCCTTATCACCCTACACTGCACACTCTATCATCAATCTTCTCTCAGCTCAGAGGCCCTTGCCTCCGTTTACTTCCACTAGCGTCCCATGGGCCTGGAAGGCTCTTGCCTGGTATTTACCTGATAAATCAAAGGGAAGTTCAAAGATACTTCTTCCAAAGCTTTCCTCCTCTTTTCCCTTTGGAAATCCACTGCCCTTAGCACAGCTGCCATGGCAGCTATTATCTGACAGGAAGCCACTGACACACTATTAGAGAATACAGCCCAGAGGCACCTGGGTGGCTCAGTGGTTAAGCCCCTACCTTTGGCTCAGGTCATGACCCTGGGGTTGTGGGATCCAGACCCACAACAGGCTCCCTGCTGAGCGGAGAGCCTGCTTCTCCCTCTTCTTCCCGCTGGTGCTCTCTTGCTATCTCTGTCTCCCTTAAAGAACTAAATAATAAATGAACAGATAGAATGATTACAGCTCAGTGGTTCATCCTCTCCTACTCAAAGCAAGTCCCCAGACCAGCTGTATCTGGAAGCTTTTTAACAGCAGGCTTCTTCCCAGACCTTCTGAATCAAAATCCACATTTTAACAAGATCCCCAGATTATTAGAAGAGAAG
This sequence comes from Mustela erminea, assembly GCF_009829155.1. NCBI lineage: Eukaryota > Metazoa > Chordata > Mammalia > Carnivora > Mustelidae > Mustela > Mustela erminea. The sequence goes on along the minus strand of NC_045622.1, from coordinate 52,139,392 downwards.
CACGGACTTTGAATATAGACTTGAGGTCTAAAAACAGGCTTGCTACTTAATGGCCCTAAGACGTTGGGCAAGATGGGTTAACCCCTCCAAAGCCGTTTCTTCATTCCCCAAAAGTATTTTGAGGGCGAAGACTATAGTGCACGTAATGTCAGTAGTGCATGGCACGAAGTACACGCTCATTTTTGCACACACGCACTTGTGGGTTAGTGGGCTGCAACGACCTCAGTTTCCGTAAGTGCCACTTTGGCCCCAGCGGGTTCTGAAGCCCTCACGGGACGCAGATGTCCCAGGGAGGCGAGGCGGGGCCTGCTAGGTGAAAAGCCCCGGAAAAGCGAAAGCACCTGGGCGTCCTACAAGGGAACCGGCCGGCAGCCCCCGACCCCCTCGCCTCCCAGCCGATCCAGCCCGCGTAGCCCTCACCGGCAGACATCACCGGCCTCCGCCGGATCGCGTTATCAAGTAGGCCGGAACAGTAGCCCAAGAAGCCGATGTAGGCGAGCCGCGGGTCGGTCAGCTTGGGCGGGGGGAGGCTCCGGGCCTCATCCGGCAGGAACTGTAAGGGCACTCGGCCCGGCCTTCCGTCCATCATGGTGACGCCGTTCCCACCTGAGGCCTGGCCTCGGACCACCAATTACAAAGAAAACTAGCAGGACCACGGCCTGGCCGCCCGCCGCAAGCCTTCTCCTTCGCGAACGCCGCTGAAGGGCAAAGCGCGGGGCGGTGCAGCGCCCAAATGCTTCCCCGTGCACGCTGCTGCCCGGACCCCGCGCACGAGGTTCCGGGCTCCTAAATGGCCCATGCTGCTCCAGCTCCTGCCCGCGCTAATTCTGGCTGGTAGGGTTTGGGGGCTTGATACTGTAGGTTCGGGGCTACAGGAAATGAGCAAAACTGGAAGAAGACTAGTAGGTAACTGCTTTTTTTGGTTCACTCCCCCACCCCTCCAACCAGGAATTGCCTCTCCCTTTCCTGACCCTGAATGGTCCTTCTTCCAGAATTTTTCTCTGTATCCAACACCCACAGGTAAGCTTAATAGATTGTTCTAAGAAACATAATTAAATGAAATCTCATAAAAGCTTGTTTGCATTTCCTGGGTTTCCCGCCTTTCACAGATACACCTTCCAGAACCTAAAATTAAGGTACAGCCAGCAACAAAGAATTCAGAAGACACCAGGACCTAACCATTTAGCCAAACTTGAAAGTTAGCCTGGGTGGCAGCACCCTAAAATTTTTCATCTGTGGGTCTTCAGGTCCTTGCACGTGGTCGAAGGAAAAAGCTGTTACCTAAAGGTTTGGGGAATGAAAGAAAGAAGGAATTTATAACATTCTACTAAGTGTCCCGTCTCTGCTTACCTGCCTCCAGTAATGGGGAGCTTCTACCTTTGAAGAGCTCTCTGTAGAAAATCCTTACTGATTTGAGTGAAGATGTCTTTATTAGTGAGAGCAACATTTTATCTAGATGAATGCTGATCAAACCCGAGGTTATTGCAAAAGTGTATTTGTACAAGGTATTGAGCTCTAAAGCAGTAGAATATAATATCAGTTAAGAGAGGTTTGGGGGGCCTGGGTGGCTCAGTTGTTTAAACCTCTGCCTTCAGCTTAGGACATGATCTCAGGGTCCTGGGATCAAGTCCAGAGGGTGGCTTCCCCTCAGCAGAGGGCCTGCTTCTCCCTCCGCCTCTGCCTCTCTCCTGCTTATGCCCTCTCTCTGTCAAATAAATAAAACATTTAAGAAGTAAAGAGAGAGTGGTTAAAGGATAGACCTTTTGTGCCTATAAGAAGCACTCCCAGAGCTATATATCAAGTTAGGATTTCCTAAAGTAATGTATATTGGGAGTTTCCTGGAAGGCAGCAAGTGTTTCAAAGTTTCACATTCTTTGATCCAGTAATTACGGGGCTGGGAGTCTATCCTATGGAAATAGTATGACCTATGAAAAAGCTGCTCTGCAATTAAAAAAAAAAAAAAAACCACAGTGTTTATTTTAAAATTACATCAAAAAAAGGAAAACCACTAAAAATTCTCCACAGTAAGATTATGTAAATTTTGAATACTAGATGAACTCTTAGGCAAACACCTAAAAATATTTAAATGATGTTTACACATTCTTCTTCCCCACAGTCTTCTGAGTCCAATTTGGGCCTTTTTTTTTTTCTAAAACAAAACTTAAAAGACAAAAAATTACAAAGAATACGATAACAAATACGCATATTCTACCACCTAATATTAACAACCATTAATATTTTGTCCTATTTATTTTTTTATTTGTTAAAGATATTTATTTCATTGACAGAGCACAAGCAAGGGGAGCAGAAGAGGGAAAGGCAGACTCCCCAAGGAGCAGAAAGCCCTGATATGGGGCTTGATTCCAGGACCTGGAGATCATGACCCTAGCTGAAGGCAGACACTTAACCGACTGAGCCACCCAGGAGCCCCTTGTCTTATTTATTTTTAACCTTTTTTTAAAAGGAAATAAAACACTGTAGATAAAGCTGTATTCCCCTTTCCTTTCTTCCCCAGAGGACCATTATCATGAGTTTAGTGTATATACTTGCAGTTCACTTTTTATATTTTTATATATATTTAGTATTGTGGTATGTGTGTTTTTAATTTTTTTACCTCAGTAGTATAATTCATTGTTCCTCTTTTCTCTCACTTTTGTCTCTACATGGTCATTCCTTTTTGACTACTATATAATATTCCATCATATAAATGTCATATTTTATTTATCCATTACCCTTTTGATAGATATTTAGATTGTTTTCAATCCCTAAAAGTCTGTACTCCAAGCCTATACTCTAATGTCCAGAGAAACTTTCACATACATGTACCAGGACAAGGAGATGTATAATATTCACAGGAGGAGTAGCCATTTGTAATAATCCCAAACTAGAAACATCCTAAATGTGCATTCAGAACAGAACAGAAGATAAATTGTGATATTTTCATAGAAAGGTGTATCTCTGTATTAGTATGATGAATCTCAAAAAAGAGAGCCATGTTAAAAAGTGAATAAATGAATAAAATCTTTAAAAAATTTTTTAAAAAAGTGAATAAATGATAAGGGAACCACAGATAAGTTATAGGGGAATATGTAATTCCATTTATATAAAGTTCAATATTAGGCAGAAATACATTGTTTAGGGGCACCTGGGTGGTTCAGTGGGTTAAAGTCTCTGCCTTCAGCTCAGGTCATGATCCCAGGGCCCTGGGATCGAGCCCTGCATCCCTGCTTGGCGGTGGGCCTGCTTCCCACCCCCCCGCCCCGGCCTGCCTCTCTGCCTACTTGTGATCTCTGTCTGTCAAATAAATAAATAAAATCTTAAAAAAAATACATTGTTTAGAGATACACATATTAGTGGTAAAACTGTAAAGAAAAACAAGAAAAGGATTAACATAAATGTTCAGAATAGTTATCTCTGGAGAAGAAAAAGCACATAGAAGGCCTTTAAGATATTAATACTATTCTACTTCTAAGCTGTGTGGTGGGTACATGGGTGTACATTTTATTATTTTTAACTTTACATATGCATTTTATATACTTTTGAATTTATGATATCTTAACGTAATAATAAATTTATGTTGCTAAATTAAAATTTTAGCTTTTTATTATGGTAAAAAATACATAACATTAAATTTACCATCTTAACCATTTTTAAGTGTGTAGTTCAATAGTGTTAAATATATTCACATTGTAGTGCAACATATCTCTAGAACTTCATCCTGCAAAACGGAAATTCTATACCCATTAAACACTAATTCCTTTTCCCTCCTCCCCTCAGCTTTGGCAACCACCCTTCTAATTTCTAGGATTCTGACCTCTGTAGATTCTTCCTATGTGTGGAATTATACAATATTTTCCCTTTTGTGACTGGCTTATTTCACTTACTATAATGTATAACCTTGAGGTTAACCCATATCATTGCATGTGACAGGATTTTCTTCCTTTTTGAGGCTATATAATATTCTGTCACAAAATACATATACTACAAGATTTTTAAAAAGATTTATTTAGGGCGCCTGGGTGGCTTAGTGCGTTAAAGCCTCTGCCTTCAGCTCAGGTCATGGTCTCAGGGTCCTGGGATCGGGCCCTGCATCGGGCTCTCTGCTCAGTGGGCAGCCTGCTTCCCCTTATCTCTCTGCCTGCCTCTCTGCCTACATGGGATCTCTCTCTGTCAAAATAAATAAATAAAGTTTTTTAAAAAAGATTTATTTATTAGAGAGAGTGAACACTGCACAAGCAGGGAGATGGGCAAAGGGAGATGGAGAGAAGCAGATGCCCAGCTGAGCGCAAAGCTCCACATGGGCCTTGATCTCATAATCCTGAAATCATGACCTGAGCTGAAATCAAGAGTCCGATGCTTAACTGAGAGAAACCCCCAGGTGCCTCCGACATCTTCTTTATTCATTTATCTCTCAATGGACATTTTTTTTTTAAATCTACTATGATTAGTGCTGCAGTGAAAATAGGTATATGCAAATAGCCCAAGATCCTGCTTTGAATTCTTTTAGATATATTTGCAGAAATGGGATGGCTGAATTATATGGCAATTCTATTTTTTTATTTTTCTGAGGAACTTCTATACTGTTTTCCATAATGGCTGTTCCATTTTACATTCTCATGGTGCCTAAGGGTTCCAAGGTCTCTTTGTCCTTGACAATACTGTTCTTTTGATAATGGCCATCTTATTAAGTGTGAGATATTATCTCATTGTGGTTTTGATTTGCATTCCTCTTATGATTAGTGATGTTGAGCTTCTCTTTTTTTTTTTTTTAAGATTTTATTTATTTATTTGACAGAGAGAGGGATCACAAGCAGAGCAGACAGAGAGGCAGCCAGAGAGAGAGAGGGGAAAGCAGGCTCCCTGCTGAGCAGAGAGTCCGACATAGGGCTCGATCCCAGGACCCTGAGATCACGACCCGAGCCGAAGGCAGAGGCTTAACCCACTGAGCCACCCAGGTGCCCCGAGCTTCTTTTCACATACCAACATGTAGGTTGTGTGTGTATCTTCTTTGGAGAATTGTCTATTGAAGGTCTTTGACCATTTAAAAACCAGGTTGTAAACAAATGGCCATCTTGATTACTATTATTTTGTACTGTTTTGAAATCAGACAGTGTGAGGTCTCCAACTTACTTTTTAAAGATTATTTTGGTAATGTGGTATCAATAATACATTTTTTTCAGGGTACCTGGGTTGCTCAGTGGGTTGAAACCTCTGCCTTTGGCTCGGGCCATGGTCTCAGGGTCCTGGGATCCAGCCCCGCATCGGACTCTGCTCAGCAGGGAGCCTGCTTCCTCCTCTCTCTGCCTGCTTCTCTGCCTGTCAAATAAATAAATAAATAAATAAAAATCTTTTAAAAAATACATTTTTTTTTCCTTCCTCTCTCCCTCTCCTCCTTCCTCTTCTTTTCTTCATGTAGTCTCCATGCTCAGCATGGAGACCAACCTGGGACTTAAACTCAGGACCTGAGCTGACATCAAGAGTTGGATACTTAACTGACTGAGCTACACAGCTACACAGGTACCCCCATTTTTTCCCTTAAATACATTTAAAAAAATATTTATTTATTTGACAGAGAGCGATCACAAGTAGGCAGAGAGGCAGGCAGAAAGAGAGGGAAGCAGACTCCCCACTGAGCAGAGAGCCTGATGCAGGGCTGGATCCCACGACCCTGAGATCATTACCTGTGCCGAAGGTAGAGGCTTAACCCACTGAGCCACCCAGGCACCCCTTAAATACATTTTTTTTAAAGATTTTATATGAGAGAGCGAGAGTATGATTATTTAATGTAAATATAATGCAAATATGATGAGAGGTTATGAGAAGTCTTTCATTTTGGTCTTTATTGGTCATCTGGGTCCTTTCTTCAGCAAATTGTAGGGTTTTATCCTTGGCCCATTTTTTTCTTTTTTTAAAATATATTTTAATTTTTTTATAAGATTTTTAAAAAGATTTTATTTATTTATTTGACAGAGAAAGAGCACAAGCAGGGGAACAGCAGGCAGAGGGAGAGGGAGAAGCAGGCTCCCCACTGAGCAGGGAGCCCAACATGGGGCTCTATCCCAGGACCCTAAGCTGAAGGCGGATGCTTAATGGACTGAGCCACCCAGGCGCCCTGCCCATTTTTTTCTTTTGAATTCTTTTATTTATTGATTTGTAGAAATTCTTTTATTTGTTCTTTTTAAAAAAAATTTTAAAAGATTTTATTTATTTATTTGAGAAGACAGAGATCACAAATAGGCAGAGAGTCAGGCAGAGAGAGAGGGGGAAACAGGCTCCCCACTGAGCGGAAAGCCCGATGCGATGCGGGGCTCAATTCTAGGACCCTGAGACCATGACCTTAGCTGAAGGCAGAGGCTTTAACCCATTGAGCCACCTAGGCACCCCTCTTCTATCAGTTCTAATGCTAATCCCTTGTTATGTTTGTGGCAGATAACTTTTCCAAATCTGTTGCTTGCCTTCAAACATTATTTATGGAGTTTTCTTTCTTTCCTTCTTTCTTTCTCTCTCTCTTTCTTTCTTTCTTTATAATACAGAAGTTTAAAATACTGATTTAGTCAAATATGTCAATCTTCTTCTTATGGTCTATGTTTTTCATATGTTTAAGAAACCTTTATTCTATGATCATAAAGACATGATCCTATATTTTCTTCCCAAGTTTTAGTTTTTCATGTTTAAGTCTTTAATCCATTTGGATTTTTTTGTGTTGAGTGTGTGGAATGTTACATATGAGAACTTGCCCGACACCGTATATTAAATAGTTCATCATTTCCCCACCAATAATCAACTCCAACTCTAATATATATATCATGCTCTCAGAAGTGCTATGGTCTATTTATTTTTCTTTTAAAATAAAAACAAACTTCCAGAGGTGCTGCAATATTATTGCAATATAGAATATAATTGAAGGTGTAAAATGTGATGATTTGAAGCAAGTGTATATTGTGAAATGATTACCACAGAAGGGAGGGTTAACAGCCATGGTCTGTTTCTGAACTCTATTTCGTTTCATGTATTTCTTTGCCAGTCACTCTACCTATATCACACTGATAGCTACAACTTTGTAATATTCTGTTACATCTGGTAGGGTGTGTCCCCCACATTGTTTTTTCAAATGCTAGCTCACAATAAGTATTAGCAGTTATTATTACTATTTGTACAATTCTATTATTCCTCAGGATTTTATAAAATCACCTTGTCACATTCCCTGGAAATTGGGGGTACTGGTTGGAACTGTAATAAATTTATAAACTAATTTGAGGATAATCTATATATTTAAAAGGATAATCTATATATTTAAAATGCTGAGGGGCACCTGGTTGGCTCAGTCAGTTAAGCATTGGACTCTTGATTTTGGCTCAGGTCATGATCTCAAGGTTGTGAGATTGAGCCTCTCTGCTTGTCCCTCTCTCTCTCCTTCTGTTCCTCACACCACTCATGTACCCCATGTGTGTGCTCTCTCTCTCAAATAAATAAGTAAAACCTTAAAAAAGAATGCTAGGCCTTCTCATGCATGGACATTGTGTATATTGTATATATTTCTCCATTCATTCTTTTTATATTCCTCATTAAAACTTTATAGTTTTCTCCATAAAATTATTACACATTTTTATTAGTTTGCCTCTAGGTGTGTATAGTTTCTGTTGCTGTTAAGAATGATAGCTTATATTTTATTACCTTTTCTAATCATTAATTAGGATGTTTCTCTTATGTCCAGCATCTTGCTAAACCTTAATTAGTTCAGGGGCACCTGGGTGGCTCAGTTGGTTAAACATGTCTTCAGCTTAAGTCATGATCCCAGTGTCCTGGGATGGAGACCTTTGTTGGGCTCCCTTCTCAGCAGGGAGTCTGCTTTTCTTTCTCCTTCTGGACAGAAGTCCTTCTTGACTCTTCCCTACCCAACTCGTTCTCTCAATCAAATAAATAAATAAAATCTTCATGGGGCACCTGGGTGGCTCAGTGGGTTAAAGCCTCTGCCTTCGGCTCGGGTCATGATCCCAAGGTCCTGGGATCGAGCCCCATGGCGGGCTCTCTGCTCAGCAGGGAGCCTACTTCTTCCTCTCTCTCTGCCTGTTAAATAAATAAAATCTTTAAAAAATAAATAAATAAAATCTTAAAAAAAAAACCTCGTTTTACCATTTTTTGCTTCTCTTGGTTTCCCCACATCCTTTTTAACCCTTGCCTGCTGCCATTGCCAAACTTTGATTTTGCCAATCTGTTGGTAGAAATGCTATTTCATTATTGTTTTCTTTCCTTGATTATTAGTAAAGTTGAATATCTTTTCATATTTATTGACTCTTCCAGGTTCCTCTTCTGAATTAGTTGTTCTGAATTAGTTGATTGTTAATCAGCTAATTATCTTTTACTTAATTAGATAATTTTTGCTTAATTAGTTAATTTTTACTTAATTATTAATTATCTTTTACTCACTTTTCTTTTTGATCATCTTTTTTACTGGCTGATCTCTAGTAATTCCACAGATACTCTCAACACAAATGAAATTTACTGTTTTTATGTAGTCAGATATATTCATATCCCCCCGTTGTCATTGTGTTTTGTGTGTCTTGTCTAGGAAATCTTGTTCACCCATGACAATGTCTTTCTGTTCTCGCCTTCAATTAAATTGCTCTAATGAGAAAACCAATGACCTCCATGATACCACACCCCTTGGTAACAGTTTTACTCAACATCTTACCGGCGTTAGACTCAGTCATCATTTCCATACTTTTGATGAACACTCTCTTCCTTTAGCTTCCAGGACAGCATGCACTCCTAATTCTTCTCTTGCTTCACTGGCTTCATTTTATCAGTTTCCTTCGATGTCTCTTTTCTTTTTCTTTTTAGCTTGCAAATGTTAGATTTCCTCAAGACTTGTCCTGGGTCCTCTTCTCTTTACTATCTATTCTCTTTCCTTAGGTGACATATCTACTCCCTTGGCCTTAATTATCAAGTATATATTGATGACTCCAACTTGTATACTCAAGCCCAACTCAGTTTCCTGAGCTCAAATGATGCATCTGTTATCCTGCTTAAAGTCTCTACCAGGATATCTTACAAACATCTCAAATTAAGTATGTCCAAAAATAAGTCTTCTTCACACTGAGAAAATTTAAAAAAAATTTACAAGTATAAGGAACAATATAACAAATACCCTTATTTTTACCATTGTAACATTTTGTTGTATTTACCTCAAATCATTTTCTTTTTTTTTTTTTTAAGATTTTATTTATTTATTTGACAGAGAACACAAGTAGCAGAGAGGCAGGCAGAGAGAGAGAGAGAGAGAGAGAGAAGCAGGCTCTGCACTGAGCAGAGAGCCCGATGCGGGGCTCGAACCCAGGGTCCTGGGATCATGACCTGGGCCGAAGGCAGAGGCTTTAACCCGCTGAGCCACCCAGGCGCCCTCAAATCATTATTTCTTGATGTGTATACGTACATGCACACATTTGTATATTCTCCTTCACAAAATACGTAAATAATATAGTACAGAGCTAAAATTCTTTTTTTCTTTTTTTAAGATTTTATTTATTTATTTGACAGACAGAGATCACAAGTAGGTGGAGAGGCAGGCAGAGAGAGAGGAGGAACCAGGCTCCCCGCTGAGCAGAGAGCCTGATGCGGGGCTCGATCCCAGCACCCTGGGATCATGACCTGAGTCGAAGGCAGAGGCTTTAACCCACTGAGCCACCCAGACGCCCCCAGAGCTTAAATTCTTGACCTCAATCCTCAGTCCTAGTCTCTTTCCTTCCTTCCTAGAGACAACCATAATATGGACATATGTATATTAGTGTCCATATTAATACATTTGCAGTAATAAATAAATGAATTAATGAATAATATAAAACAATTTGTGGTGTGTGGTTTTAAATCTTTAGATATTGTGTATAAATTACCTCCTTAAGTTCATGATCAAGAGTTTAAGGGTCTGTATTTAGAACTAGAATTGCTGAGCTTCAAAATATATGAATTTTCAATTTTATTAGATACCACCAAATTCCTTTATAAAAAGACTGATTCAGTTTCTATTTCCATCCACAATATATGTGAAAGTAGCAATGTTTTCTATTGTTAGACTTTAATTTTTGTCTGATGGTGAAAAATGGGATCTCAATCTTTTTTTTTTTTTTTAAAGATTTTATTTATTTATTTGACAGGCAGAGATTACAAGTAGGCAGAGAGGCAGGCAGAGAGAGAGAGGAGGAAGCAGACTCCCCACCGAGCAGAGAGCCCGACGCGGGGCTCGATCCCAGGACCCCGGGACCATGACCTGAGCCGAAGGCAGAGGCTTTAACCCACTGAGCCACCCAGGTGCCCCTCAATCTTGTTTTAATTTGCATTTCCCTATTATCCAGTGAAAATAGTTATTTTCCGGGACGCCTGGGTGGCTCAGTTGGTTAAGCGGCTGCCTTTGGCTCAGGTCATGATCCCAGTGTCCTGGGATCGAGTCCCACATCGGGCTCCCCGCTCAGCAGGAGTCTGCTTCTCCCTCTGCCTCTGCCTGCCATTCTGTCTGCCTGTGCTCACTCTCTCTGACAAATAAATAAATAAAATCTTTAAAAAAAAAATAGTTATTTTCCATTCGGGTTCCATTTAGGTTTCCTTCTGTTTGGTTGCCTATTCATAAATTTTGATTATTTTCTTTAGAATTGTCCCTTAAAAATTATTTGTAGAAACTTCTTATTTGAGGTAATATGAATCCTTTGTTTTGTATATTATTAAATACTCTCCCCTAATCTGTTGTCTGTCTTTTAACTTTGTTTATAAGGCCACCTATTGTACAGAAGTCACAGAAATAAAATTCTAATGTAGTAAATTTTATCAATCTAATTTTTATGCTTTGTGTCTTCAAAAAAATCTTTCCAGAGGTGCCTGAGTGGTTCAATTGGTTAGGTGGTTAAGTGTCAGCCTTTGGCTCAGGTTATGATCCTGGAGTCCTAGGACTGAGCCCCGAGTCTGGGATCCCTACTCGGTGAAGAGTCTGCTTCTACCTCTCCCTCTGCTGCTCCCTCTGCTCATGGTCTCTCTCTCTAACAAATAAATAAAATCTTAAAATAATAATAATAAAAAATCTTTCCAAACCAAGGTCCTAGTTTTTCTTTTTACAATTTACAAAACGAAGCTCATGTACCACCTTACCATCTTCTGGCTTCTTCTACATTTTTCCCATCTGAGCAAATGGTGCCACCAACCATCCAGATGCAACCAACACACGAAATACAGGGGCTCTAAGGGGTCCGTTCTTACCCCCAAGCCCAACATTGAATCCATTTTCATTTCAAACTCCTGTCAATTCCAACTCCAAGCCCATACGCTTCTCTGTCACCCTTCCATCACTCTTCTTCTGTTAATCTCCATAGTCTTGCACCCAGGTAATTCTTCACAAGTGGAATGAGTTTCAAGAAATATATATTGACTTACTGGTCAATAAGAAAAAGTGAAAAATCTAATAGGAAAAGTGGCAAAGAATATAAAATTTTCAGAAGAGAACATACAAATGGCTCTTAAACATGTGAAAAGATTCTACTCTTTCTAGTAAGAGAACTGTAAATGAGTATGACTCAGACATCATGGGCAAAGATCAAAGTTTGTGGGAGAAACCACCATCCTCATGCATTGCCTGTGGAACATGAACCGGCAAAATTTCTTTTTTTTTTTTCTTTCTTCCTTTAAGTTGCTTTATGCCCAACATGGGGTTTGAACTCATGATCCTGAGATCAAGAATAGAATGCTGTACCAGCTGAGCCAGCAAGGTGCCCCCAACTGGTTGCTTTTTATGACTAACTTGGTAATAACAAATATTCAAACAATTTTTATTTACTTATTTTTAATCAATTAACATAGAGTATATTATTAGCTTCAGAGGTAGAGTTCAGTGATTCATCAGTTGTACAGAATACCCAGTGTTCATCACATCATGTGCCCTCCCCAATGCCCATCACCCAGCTACCACATCCCCCCACCCACCTCCCCTCCAGCAACATTTAGGTTGTTTCTTATGGTTGAGTCTCTTTTTCTCTCTGATTTCATCTTGTGTTATTTTCCCCTCCCTTCCCCTGTGGTCCTCTGAGCTGTTTTTCATATTGCACATATGAGCAAGATCATATGATATTTGTCTTTCTCTCATTGACTTATTTTGCTTAGTATAATATCCTCTAGTTCAATATACACCATTGCAATCAGCCAAATTTTATTTTTTATTTTTCAAAGATTTTATTTATTTGAGAGAGAGAGAGAGAGAACACAAGCAGGAGGAGCAGCAGGAAGAGGGAGAGGGAGAAGCAGACTCTCTGCTTAGCAGGGAGCCTGATATGGGGCTCAATCCCAGGATCCTGGGATCATGACCCGAACTAAAGGCAGTTGCTTAACTAACTAAGCCACCCAGGCGCCCCAACCAAAATTTAAATGCACATAGCTTTCAACCCAGGAACTATTTCTAGAAATTTAATCCTATGACACGTGCAATCCTAGCACATGTGCAGAGTGAAGTATCACTATTATTGCAGTATTTATACTAGCAAATATACTGGAAACAACTTAAAGTTCCACTAAAACTTGTTAAATAAATTATTTATTTTATTTATTTTAAGCTAACCATCTATACAATGGTTACCTTAATGGACAGACTCTAAAATAGCCCCCAATTATCTCTGCTTCCTGGTACTCATGCCAAGTGTAATCCCCTCCCTTTCCGTGTAGATGGGAGATGTGACTTCCTTCCAACATACGGAATGGAGCAAAGGTGACCGGCTGTCACTTCCATGATTATATCACGTGAGGTAACGTACATCTGTCTTGCTACCTTGCTTACTTTGATGAAGCCTATTGCTCGGTTGTGCGTTACCTTCTGGAGAGTCATCTGTGGCAGGGAACTGAGGGTAGCCTCCACCCAACAGTCATCAAGAAACTGAGGGCATCAGTTCTGTAATCCACAAAGAACTGCATTCTGCCAACAACTGTGTGGGCATGAAAGCACATCTGTCCCCAGTCAAGCCTTGAGGTGAGAACACAGCTCCAAGTGACACCTTCACTGCAGCCTGTGAGAGACCCCAAAGTAGAGGACCTAACAGGCTGCACCTGGACTGTCGACCTACAGATTTTGAGATGAGGAAGGTGCTGTTTTCAGGCACGAAGTTTGTTATGCTGCAGTAGATAACTGAAGCAGATATTATGTGGCTCTGAGTATTATCTGTGTGTATATAAACACTTGTTTGGGCATTGAGTTTGGCTGGCATCTCTGGAATGATATACAAACAAGATGCTGGGAGCAATGGTTGCCCTCTTGGTAGGGGAACTAGGTGGCTGCCGACCCTCTGAATTTTGCTCCATGTTCATGAAAATGAAATTCGGGAAATTTTAAACCCTTTCATTCCCACTGTAGTCAAAATAAACTTTAATTCCTTACAATGGCTTAAAAAGACCCTACAGGACTTGGGCTTTGCCTACTTCTCCAACTTGGACCCATGCCACTCTTCCTGGCTTTCATGACTGTCCAGCCACAAGAATATAAATTCCTTGAGAACAGGAATATGTCTCTCACTTAACTTTTGATCCCTAGCACCTAGCATAGTATGAGACATTCAGTAGGAATTCAGGGAATTTTTTTAAAAAAATATTTTATTTATTATTTATTTGACAAAGAGAGACACAGCAAGAGAGGGAACACAACTAGGATGAGTGAGAGAGGGAGAAGCAGGCTTCCCGCTGAGCAGGGAACCCGACGTGGGGCTCCATCCCAGGACCCTGGGATCATGACCTGAGCCAAAGGCAGACGCTTGATAATGACTGAGCCACCCAGATGCCCCACAGTGAATTCTTTTCTTTGAAGGAATAATGAATGAATTTGATTCCCAAAGTTTTAGGAAGGGTAAAAGAGGGAATGCCTCGCAGAATACCTGGCACTCAACAGTAGGGGACACAATTATGGGATTTTCCCTTTGTGAATCACCGAAGGGCTATCAGAAATGGGAGTAAACCTCACTATGTATTGCTCCAGAGACTAACTGGTTAAAGTCAGAGAAAGGAAAATATGAATTCAGCACTAACTGCCCTAAGAAACATGGGAGAGGCTATTTTATGAAGGGGTGAACACCTCCATACTGCCTATTTATTCTGTCAGGAAAACTGTAAAAAATGAATGTGGCCCAAGTGAACTTCTGAGAGCCTTTCTAGGATTCTAAAGATACGTGATTCTGGACATAGGAGTATCTTGGGTCCTGTCCCTTTTGTAGTTGTTTTATGTATACAAGCATATTGTTTTTCTTTCTGACTCCTGAGACCAAAATAAAAAACTGGTACATTTATCGACCTTTCTATAAAATGAGGATGCTGAATATGGGACTTCATTGTGAGATACTAATGGCTGTATTGATTCAAGTTTTTGAGGTCTATAAATTTGTTCTAATCTCAGACTATGCCATTAGCATAGTAGCCTGCTTTTTTGGTGCACAAGAAAGGGGATAGAGAGGTCAAAAGATTTGCTTTTTACCACAATCATGCTGGAAATATAATTCCATCAAACTACTTAAGACTAACCTCTTTTTCAAAGGCCGTATTTTATTGGAATGCTTTTCTGTCCCATTAACTGCAAACAGCCATATGGGGTATATATCTATGTAGGGGGCATCTCCCTGACACTGAAGGGCTTCCTTCTCAAGGAGCAGCTTTCAGGTGGAAGTCATTAACAAGGGAACTTCCCAGTTTCAGGCTGGGAAGGCAGCGTATCTCTCCTTTGCTCCCTTCTAGTTCTGGCTCTACCCCTCTGCTAGGGGAAAAAGACACTGTGACCAAAAATACCAAGTCCCTCCCACCTTTCTTTTCTTTTATCTTGTTAAATGCTGGCACACTACATATCAAGAGCAGGTAAAAAATGAGTTATTTATTTATATATCTTTTTAAAATTTTGATAGTAACCTTAGCTTGTTCTTGACATTGCTTAATTCTAGATTTCAGAACATTCTGAAGCAGCACTTTGGTTTATTTAGCAACTGCTGAAACCTAGGAATTTGTTCTTGAAAATCAGCCACATCTCACAAAATCTAAATACGTGAATATGATGTATCGTACTTGGGACTCATGGGCTGTAGGCAGGAAGTCTAGGTTCTAATCCATGTTGGCACCAATAAGCTATGGCTGTCTCTGGAGCCATTTCCCTCCTGACCTGATAATGTAAGAGGGAATGTATTTAAAGGGAATGTATTTGGACTTTGAACTTTTTGGTCAAACAAAAATTTATGTGAAACCCAATATATGAAATAGATCAAAGCATATTTGCTTTGGTAGAAGATGGGACAGGGCCCAGAGCCTCTCAGCCAACTCTCAAGGACATCCCAGGCTCTACAGAACATTCTGGAAATCTCTGCACAAGATAAGCTCCTCCAGTTCTGACTTCACAGAACCACCTACAAAGTACAGTTAAATTTGGCCTTGTGGAGATGTGTCCAAATGTAACTTCTAGTTGTTTTTTTTGTTTTGTTTTGTTTTGTTTTTGTTTTTGGCTTGCACACCAATTGACCAAGATGTGAACTATACTGAGTCTCTTGTGTTAATGTTAGTATTAGTAAATACTTGGATTTTAATCATGGCCTGTGTTGTGTGCTTCATTCATTCAACTGTGCCAAAAATGGGCTATTTTAGGGCAAGTGTGATTTCTGCTTTCAAACTGCCAGTGGCTCCTGGGGAACAGGTAAACAGGTTAATGGTAGAAGGAGACTCCCCAGCAAGGAAGCGCCCATGGTGAGGGTACTCAATTCTGGGAGGTGGGGGAGAGACAGGAGAGGAAAGTATTCATAAAAGTAACAGGTGATATTTATTGAACATTCCTGTGTCAGGCAGGGTTCTGATTTTTTTGGGTGATCATTTTAGAGACAAGGACCTAGAGGCAAAGGATGGCTAAATAACTTGGCTACAAACAGAAAATGATGGAGGCAGGGTTTTCAATCAGGCTGTATGACTCCAGGGCTCCTACTCTTAATCACTACACTGTACTACCAGTCTATTAATAGATATGGTAGTGGTTATGTTTGATCTTGAAGAAGTATGTACAATCAGATGACAGGGTAGAAAAGTCAGCTGAGAGAGAGTGAGCGCACAGGAGAATGAGTGAAAGAAAGCAGAGGTACAAAATAGCATGGCACTCTGGCAATTTTCAGTTGTTAGGACAGTTGGAGCCCCAAGTGTGAGGGGTACTGTGGTGAGGGAAGTAGGCCAGAGGGGCTATGCTTCTCTCTCCCTTTGGCAAATGCCCTATTTTTATCTCTGCAATGAAACTCTAAGGAAGTCTCAGAGTTGAGTGAATTTAAGGGAGAGTATATAGCTGGATTAGCATCCCAGGCTGCCATTGGCCTTGGACTCTGAGCTTCTTAGGAGATAATGGGTAAATAAAGTGGGTGAAAGGTCCTGGTGATGGCTAGATAAATAGTTGAATTTGAACCTGCAGCAGACTGGGGTCCTGGATAAAAAGTGTGTATGAAGTCCTCTAGTGGAAGGCCAGGCTGCAAAGACCACTTAAGTTTGTTCAAATGAGGAAAGTTTAAGAAGTAGCAGCCTTATCAAAACCACAGACGTTGCTTTTAGAATGAACAAACTGGACAAGATGTCCTTAAATCAGTGCAAGTGTAGATGCAGTTTATAGCCTCTGCTGACAGGCCAAACCAGTTCATTAAATACTCCCCCCAGCTCTCTGAGTACAGTCACTGTATAATTCCAACAACAGCAACAACCCAAACTCCTGGAACAAGGTGTATAGAATGGGGACAGTACATCACCTGCTTGCACGCATGCCAACAGCAAAGTGTAGGAGCCGGTAATGATCCCACACCTTCTTTGTTCAGAAATACAAAATGGCATTTTATTTACACTTCCCTTAGCACATGATTCTAATTACGCTTTATAGCCTGACCTGGTCCTCACAGGGTAAAAATAATCACGCTCTTGGTAGACGCCTTGCATGCCTTGAGCGAGCACAGCAGTCTGATGATCTCAGACAATTTTACAGGGCAAGGCGAGATTCATTTCAAATGTTTCATTGCTTTTGGAGGACAAATGGCTTTCACCATGGTGACAATCAGGTTGCTAGGCTGGGCAAGGCCAAGTTTAGAAGAATGGTCCTCCAAACAGAACAACTGAAATGAATGGTTCATGCCACCAGCAACTTTCTTCAAGTTGTGATTAATTTCCCATGAAATAACTGTTTGGAATACATCCAACCAGTTCCTTTATTCATTGTTTCTTTGTCTTGCTGACAGAAGGATCAGTCAATACTGAAACGTACAGTTTGAACCAAGCATATGTGATGCCCACTGCACAATACACTGAGGTCAGTAACAAAGGGATAAAGGGGTACTTCAGCTTCCAGGAGGTGAAAGGGAATACGAACTCACAGAAGACTTCCAGAGGTCCCAGGCCGAAGAGGTAGAAAGTTTCCATCCAATTAAAAAGAGGCTTTTCTTTTCTGAAGAGAAAAGGAGAGAAAGGCCTGATTTTAAATGTGTCACTCTGGTGTAGCAAACATTTCTCGGTTAAAGCTCCCCACCTGCATTGTCCTGATGTGCAGAATAGTCAAAGCCAGAGTCCAAAGAATGCATTAAATTTCACATTTAGAAAAAACTGATAATGATATTGCACTGCATTATCTCAACAGTCCAAATGCAGCCAATCACCAGCCACCTACACCATCACCTGGCGGAAGCGGCTGAGGGAATCAGCTGTGCGCCTGGAAGAGGAAAGGCAGATTCTGGGATACTGGAGTCAGAATATGCTCAACAGTATAAATGGATGGATGGTAAAATATTTTTGTTTTGATACAATCACATACAATTTGTTATTTAACCATTTTAAAGTATATACTTTAGTACCATTAAGTAGACTGACCAACAGTGCTACCATAACCACTAGCCACTTTCAAAATATTGTCACCCCAACAGAATTTCTGGAAACATTACGCAATAATCACTGTCTGTTCCTCCTCCCCCACCCCTACTCTGTAGCCTCTAATTTACTTTTTGTCTCTGGGAATTTGCCTATTCTAGATAGTTCATATAATCTCTGTCTGCTCCTGTGGATAATGCTGCAATGAACATTGGTATACAAAGATCTGTGTCCCTATTTCCAGTTCTTTTGGGTAGTACCTAAGAGTCCAGTTGCTGGGTCATATGGTTATACCTGGGTTTTAATGTAATTATGTATATGAGGTTCATGGACACAATCAGATATGAATCATAGGGAAGCTTTAAAAAATTATACAGGGGCGCCTGGGAGGCTCAGTTGGTTAAACCTTGGTTTCAGCTCAGGGTTGTGAGATTGAGCCCATGTCAGGCTCTGCACTCAGTAGGGAGTCTGCTTGAGATTCTCTCCCTCTCCTTCTGCCCCTCTCCCTGCTCATGAACACTCTCTTTCAAATAATAAATTAAATCTTAAAAAAATATATATATACCCATTCCCCCACCCTCCTCCCAAAAGAAGGCAGGGATTGCATGGAGCACTTGGTGTCATAAGCAAACAATGACTCATGGAACACTACACCAAAAACTAATGATGTACTATATAGTGACTAACATAACGTAATAAAAAAAAAATTATACAGATAAAGTTATATTAAGTTTAAAAGAATTCTATCCATAATTCTATAACAAAAATTTTTACATGTATTTTAGCTTTATGCATCTATATTTACGTGGTTTTACTCATAATGCATATTTTACATTCCAATTTTTAGTTTTCCTATAAGGTTTTAATTTCAGCTAGGTAGTCCCTCCTCAAATATACCTTAAAATAAAGACATGAACTATGTTGTCATGTCAGAGTGATAGGATTATGGGTAATTTCTCCTTAAAAAAAAATTGGCCAATTTTTTGTAATGCTGTTCTATTATTTTTACAACTTAAAAAATATTTTTAAAAGGCTTAGCTGACCATTTAAGAGGAAACATTTCACAAGAGCAAACATAATTTTAAATGTACTTTTTTGGATTACCTGAATAGAGTCTTCAGCGAGGAAATACTATAGATGGTAAATAGTAACATGAGTAAGATTTTAATGGGAAGTTCTGTTAAAATAAAGAAAAAATACAGATGATAATTCAGTTGAGAAGAAAATGATTTGTGATACATAAGGCAATATAATAAGCACACAGACACATCTATATAGTGCTAGCTAAGGTTTCTGAGTTTAATTGTGCATTTTTGTGATATCTAAAGATACTGAGGATTAGGGACAAATTAGAGGTTTTATTTAAGACAATGGATGAGCTCACTCCTTCCAAGAGATTTTAAAGTTGTTTAACTCAGATAGTATTGATCTTCAGGCCCTGATGAAAAGGGTGTGGATATCAAATCTCTAAATCTCTCTCTCTAAAAAAGAAAAAAAAAACAAAGCTGTTTACCTGGTGCAGTGAAGAGCAGAGGGAAGAGGGAATAATGTCCTGTTGTGCTCAGAATCAGAAAAATTGAAGCATCTCCTGCTTTTCCCACAGACAGAAGGCTAAAAATAAAAATTCTTACAATAATTCCTTAAAACAACTGAAACTTGGGCACTTACAGATAGCCTGAATAAACTAAGAACAAGTTGCATCTATCATTATTTCTAGAACTGACTTAAGCATAAGATAACACACTGATCTTTGCTATAGGTCCAATTCAATTGAGAATACTAATGTAGTGGGAAAATTTATGAAGAATGTACCATAGTGAACTGGGGCGTATTCATAAAGAGTCTTGCTTCCCTGAGTAATTGCCTTCTCCAGGGAAAGGGATGTTGTGGGATTGGGAGCTGCCTAGTGGTGATAGCCAGGGAAAGAGGACTTAGGAGTTTCTAACCCTATAGCTCTTCTGTGGGGTGGTGCCCTGTGCCTGATGGTGCTTAGTATGAATTCTGACCAAAGACATTAGCAGTTTTGCCCTATTTCTTAATTTGGAAACTCCACATTGGTGAATGAATCCAGACAAGCCATGTACTGATGTGACAAATTTGCTTAAGGTTCCTTCAGAGCTTAAATGATTTCTTACAGGATTTGAGAGAAATCTCAAGAAAAACAGGCTAATTATATTACCATCCATCTATCCGGTTTTAGTTTTATACAAAATGGACACTATTGCATTGAATTTTTTTTTTTTAAAGCATGGTACAGTGAAAAGATTACAGGAATAGGCATTATAACATCAGGTTTAAGTCCTAACTGTGCTACTTGCTAGCTATGTGGCTTTAGGTAAGTCACTTAAACTTTCTGGGCTCCAGTTTCTGTAGATGTTAAGACAGAATGATATCCATTTACCCTAATTACCTTACAGGTTGCTGTGAGGCTCAAAAGAAAAAAATACAAAAAAGCCCCCACAAAATACCCCCTTCAAAAAGCACCCCAAGAAAAGTTCTGCAAAATGCGAAGTGCTATACAAACGTTAGATTTCATTCCATAATAGCCTCGATACTGACTTTGACTAACACTTACCAAGAAACTATGGAACCTTATTTTCACAGATGTGATGACACCAAAGCTCATGCTTTTCTATACTATGCTGCCGTTCAATATCCAGATCTAACAGCCCAGTATCCTGGTTCTTAATCACTATAGTACCTCTTAAAAAAATGCAGAAACGGTACGTGCAATTTCACAGGTCCAGGGATCCCAAGTTAAGCATCCCTGTCCTGTCCTAGTATAAATCTGCTCCTGTACATCTTTGCCTTTGCCTATCCCACAGGACATGTCAAAAACGGACAGATCAAACAGAAAACAATAGGGTCATTGGGAAATCTGCCAGAAATGCCAGCTGACTGAATTATCTGCTTACCTCATTGGGAGAACTGCGAGGAGTATGGCTTTTTCGTGGACGTGCCACCCAAAGAGGAAGGAACTTAAGGCACAAAGAATTAGACATCGGAGAAAGCCTCTAGGCCCTTGAGGTTTAAACCAAAGACAGAAAACAGAGGGCTAGAAACAACAGGCAAAGATAAAACTTCAATATAATTCAAAATAGGCTTTACAGAAAGTCTTCAGACGAATACAATTTATATAATCTCTGAAAAACTGTAGATCTTAGGTTATTTATTCTCCATTAAATTGGGATAATTCATTACTTTGTGAAAACTACAACAAAAGTTATAAAAAAACTACTCAGAAAAAAGGCTTTTGGAAATACATATTGAAATCATTAAAGTAATTCTGTTCATCAGAATTAATAAAATAAAATTAAGTTCTAGGATATCCAGTAAACCCCTTATTACATCTTCAGAATTAGTTAATTAGTAGCCACTGAACCTATTAGGTCAAACTACAAAAGTTCATAAACATTTTGGGGCTAATAATAAATTAGATTTTGCCATATTAATAAAGGCATACTTAGTTCCGTGGGCTAGAGTGTAATTTATAACAAAACTATGGGGGCGGCTGGGTGGCTCAGTCGGTTAAGTGTCTGCATTCAGCTCAAGTCATGATCACAGGGTCCTGGGACAGAGCCTTGCACTGAGCTCCTTGCTTGGCAGGAAGCCGGCTTCTCCCCTTCCCCTCTGCCTGCCACTCCCCATCCTTGTGCGAGTGTTCTCCCATTCTCTCTCTCTGTGTCAAATGGGTACATAAAATCTTTAAAAAAAAAAAAAAAAAAACTTAAAATAAACAAGAAAACTATGGCATTCCACATGCAGCTTATGAGGCTGAGGTTTTAAAAAAAGCTTTTACCTTAGAACATAGGAACAAGCAGGCCAGCAAAGTTTAATTACCAACCAGTACTGCCATTTAATTAACTGGGGTCAGGTGTCTTGCTGGGTTTGATTATTTAGAAACCAAAATTAAAGCTGAGTGTAATTATAGGTAGGATTGAGTTATTTATACTGAATGCCACTGAAATTATATCATGAAATTGAGAGCATTGTGATTGCTAAGCTATCATGAAAACATCTATGAAGGAAGCCTCTAACAGCATCTGGCTCACGTTAGATTCAACTGTCTGACACTCAAACAGCTATTTTGACTCTCTTAACTTACAGTTATCATCAAGACAAAAATATCCCTGCAGTCCAGCCAACTTCCGATTTTTGACTAGTTAGTCACAATGAAAGCAACACCAGAAACCCAAGGTCCCCACTACACACATTTCCCTCTTTATGCACAGTGCAGTCCTCGCCCCCTTCTCCCTGGGCTTTTTTCCTCATCTGAGGGTGGACAGATGACCTGACAGCCATAGTGAGGGGATCTTTCTCACAGAGGTTTTACTGGTAATCTTTCCTTAAGGTGTTCTGTTACTCTAAGAATTGAAATGAAATGCCTCAATCTGCAACAGCATCACAGCCACGGTATCTGTCCTACAGCTGGAAAAACCTGGAAGCTGAAATTAACCAGCCACACAACAGAAAAGCACAGAAAACTCAAGAAATGAGTACTGTGAGTGAATTCTTACCAGTATGGCCATCAGAGTGCAGATGAGGGTGGCCAAGGGAGTCACTGAAGGAAGGACTGTGTGTTGGAATTGCTGAACCAAACCACTTGTCATTGAGGCCTTCGGAATTTTGTTGGGATCAAGAAGTTTCAATTTCAAACCTAAGGAATACGTAGATACTTTATTTTTATCGATAGCGTACAATATTTCACCAGCCAACTCCTTGAAAAAAAACTACTAAATCTTATTGCTACTTCAAGGTCAAGATATTTTAATTCAGTTCTGTACTATTCTACCTAAAATGGCTCTGGTTTTGCAATGACACAATGCAAAGCAGCTGTGTGTATTAGAATAGGGAATTTGTGCAGCTTAAAAGGACCTTTGCTGGCAGGCAGCATGACTAGCAATCTGCTCTCACCTCTAAAATGAGCAGGCTTTTAAAATGCAGGTCTGACCATGTCACACGCCAGCTTGGAATCCTTCAAAATCCATATTCCCAAGCTTGGCAGAGAATGTCTTCCATGACCTAGCTCCTTCCTACCTCTCCAGCTTCATCTCTGCTTCATTAAATGTGGCGTGGCCACAACCAACTGACATAGGATTCTCCACACTTGTCCCTTTTGCTTAGAATGGTCTACTCAAATTAGCAAAGTTAACTCCTAATTCACTCCCTCATCTGAGAAAGCTTTTAAATAAAAAAGTAGAGCTGATTTTCCTGTGGCTAGAGATACACATGTGGACCTTCTACACATTTCTAAATGGTGTTGACCCCAGTGCAGTGTATCTGGTTATGTGCTCATTTCCTCCACTGTATTGGCTTTCATAAAGGCAGAAATAATGATTAATGTATTTCTATCCCCAGCACACAGGGGTTCAAGGAATACCTGTTAAACGAAATAAGTCTGAGGATGATGATGCAAACCCCATCCCAAACAAGCTAATAGGACAGACAGTCTGAGCACCTGCATGGCCCTATCTAATGCACTGAAAAATCACTGAAACGTGGAAATGTGTAGACTACCAAAATATTTTGTATTCATTAATGTCTTTCCTTTTCCCTTCAGTCTGATGATTCTCCTTAAAGCTAGTAACTATCTCCCTGCCACTGACTTTCCAGGTTAAGACATCTTTGAGGAAACAGATAAAAAAGATAATGTACAGCACAGTTTCCTGACTCAGACAAGGAAAGTGACCCTTGAATCTATCTCATACTGTGCTGGTTGTTTAAGGTTTCTGAAATGTAAATGTTAAGAAATTCTTGTAAGGATCCAGGTACATCAAGGCTGGATTCACAGTGGGTGAGGGATAATCCCATATTATGATTTCCTACAAGTATGTACCAAAAACAGTAATGGCAGCTATCGTGTGCAGAGTTTTGCAGCCGTTATTTTCAGGCCCCTGAGGCACAGAGAGATGTGTAACTTGTCCAAAGTCACATAAGTGATAAGTTGTAGAATTAAATCCAGGTCTGTCTGGCTCCAAAGCCCCCTACTATGAACAACGCAGCATTTCCTTATTATTGTGTGTTTCTTACAACATGGTGCATGCAGACAGTCACTTCTATTATCCCATTGGCTTGAACAATGCCACACAGCCAGTAATTTATACCGGTGGGCTTCCACACAACTCATCAGACTAGAGGAGGGGTTGACAAAGTCTAGCCTAAGGGTCAAATCTCCAGCGTGTGACTTACTTTTGTACCAGCCCTGAAGCTATGAAGTTTTTATATTTTCCAAGGTTGTAAAACAAAAAAATAAAAACACTTTATGTGGTCTGCAAAGCCTAAACTATTTACTATCTGGCCCATTAGAGACAAAGTTTGCTGACCTTTCTCTTGATCATACCATTTCCCTATATAAGCTAGGCTATATTACACAAACTACTGTAGATTATTCCAGAATGAATTATTTTCAGCAGAACCATCTCAAGATTAAATCGTTTGTTTTGTTTTTATCACAATCCAAACTTAAAAGGCTAGCTTAGGTTTCTCATTTCTTCTCATCTCGGCATGGCTATCATTTTCCTTACTGGTTTAATACCCAGAGTCACAACTTATACATTCTTCTTTCCTTCTGCACATGTTAAATTTAAAAGTGGGATTAACTGCTGAATAACATCTTACTTAAGGCAAAAATTACCTTTAAAAAATGTCTACCTTTAAAAATGTCTTATTTTTTTCCCAAGGAAAGGATCAACAAGGTCATGGCCACAACAGCTTTTGTAAGGAGCATAGTCTGTCTACTACCCTGAAGCCTTAGTCCTTGAGTTGCTGCTCCCTGTTCATTCTGAAACCTGGAACGCACAGCTACAGAACAAACACTTCAGACATATTCCAAACACAAAGCAGTGTTTTTCATTTCTCAGTGTGACCTGTCCTTTCCAAATTCATTGTCTATGTAACAAGGCTGCTACTGTACCGATGACGGAGAGCACTTTTGTCCAAGCATTGTACAAAGCCCAGAAGTTTGGAGCCAATATGCATGGCAGAGGCCCCTCTTGAAAGGGAAGAGTCGGGACAAGACTTGAGGCAGCTGGTTCTGTAGAAAAAAGATTCAACAGTGACCAATCTTCTCCGACTCAAAAAGAGAACTAGGGAACTATGTGACATGGTGAGTGGAAAGTTACGTCTGAGTTCCAGTCTTTGTTCCTTCAAGTAGTTATGTGATCCTGAGCAGTTGTCAGAACCTCCTCTTATCTAACCTAATCTGTTGATGGGGGACAAGATATTCTGAATACTAATCCACTGCTGTTATGAGAGAAGCATCATAAGGGAAGAATTTATGAGGTGCAGAAGAGGACAGCGTGCAACTTATCCAAATCTACTGACAAGAGGGTGACGCCAAGGAAGATTTTAGAAAGGATGCGATGCTTTTCAGTTTTATCAGGAATTAAAATTAATTAGTGGAATTCAGGGTATGGGAAGAAGGGAGCAATTTTAAAAAATATCTGTTGAACATGTGTAATATTCTAGGCACTTTGAATGTTTGCTGTCAGGGAACATAAAACACCATGAGTACTGATTTGGGGGTTACAAATACATTATAGCAAGTAGGGAAAAGAGCAAATGCGGTAATCTGTGAATGATGATTATTGATTCTGAGTGTGTGTGTCTATGTGGAAGACATATACTTCAACATATAAATATATACATGCATATCTGATTATGAACAAAAATGTTGGAAAGAATACCATCCTATTTTTGGGGAGTCATAGCGGAGAAGAGTAAGAAAAAAGTAGTTTTGTTTATTTTATACATTCTTGGTTTTATTATTTTTTCTAAACAACAAAGCAGCAACAACAAAACACATACTACTCTATTAAAAAAAAAAAAAAAGACTTACCAAGGCTAGGAAAGGACCCAATGAAAGAGCAGAAACTAGGAAAACAATCAGTCCCAGGGAAATAAGACGGACAAAGCTGAAACTGTTCCACCGGACAGACCCATCTACAGAAA
Organism: Mustela erminea; assembly: GCF_009829155.1. NCBI lineage: Eukaryota > Metazoa > Chordata > Mammalia > Carnivora > Mustelidae > Mustela > Mustela erminea. Next base: position 52,113,580 of record NC_045622.1, on the reverse strand, counting down.
AGCAACAATACCATTACTAGGAGCATGGACCACCATAACTTAAGAATGTGCTAAAACTAGGAGTATCCCCTGATAGTATACCAATCTTTACGAAGTGGCAAGAGCACAGAAAAGTCAGAATGGGTAAAGGGTTTGTAGGATCAGTTAATTGAGAGGTATCTCAAGCATGCCTGGGTGGCTCAGTTGGTAAAGTGTCTGCCTCCAGCTCAGGTGGTGATTCTGGGGTCCTCGGATCCAGCCTGGCATTGGGCTCCCTGCTCAGAGGGGAGTCTGCCTCTCCCTCTCCCTCTGACACTCTCCCTACTTGTGCTCTCCTGCTCTGTTAAATAAATAAATGTTTTTAAAAAACCCCACAACAGTCACAAGGTATCTGTTGTGCCTCATAAAACCCTCATGAAGCAAATTACCAAGCTAATAAAAAAATAAAATAAAGGTTTTGCTATCATCACTGAAACTTGCCTGGTTTATATGCAGTGAAACAGTAAGACCGCAGCAGGTATATACCATAAGCTGGTGCTACGTAGAGGTAGATGTGCTTGAAGTGTAGAAGAACAGCAAAGAGAAATGCTCCTTCCATATGCCTTTTCTAGGATATTTAAAAGGGAAATATCACTTTAAAATTCAGGGTAAACTAAATGTAGTAATATAGTATCCTGGTTGGATCCTGAAACAGAAAAAGAACATTAGTAGAAAAACTGGTGAAATCTGTACCAATGTACCAATGTTGGACTTTTAGCCTTTTATTTTAAAGTTTTAATTTTAATTCAGTTAACATGCAGTGTTATATTAGTTTCAGGTGTACAATATGGTTAAGTGTCTGCCCTCTGCTCAGGTCATGATCCCAGAGTGCTGAGATCGAGCCCTGCTTCAAGTACCCTGCTTAGTGGGAAGCCCGCTTCTCCCTCTTCCACTCCCCCTGCTTGTGTTCCCTCTCTGCTCTCTCTCTCTGTCTGGCCAATAAATAAAATCTTAAAAAACCCCATAAAACAACAGAAAAACCCAACAACCATAAGAGATAATCACAGGATACAAACTGAGGATGACTGGAGGGGAGGGTGTTGGAAGGATGGGTTAACTGGGTGAATCACATTAAGGAGGGCACGTGATGTAATGAGCACTGGGTATCATACAAGACTGATGAACCATAGGCCTGTACTTCTGAAACCAACAATATATTGTATGTTAATTCACTGAATTTAAATTTTAAAAATGTTTAAAATTTAAAAAATGTGTCAGTCACAGTAATAAAAGATAGAGAATATTCTCTAAAATATAGAGAATATAGCCAGTGGTGGTGTAATAACGTATGGTGACAGATTGGAGCTGCGGTGGTCTTCTTGTGGTAAGAATTCCCTAAGGTACAGAGTTGCTGAATCACTATGCTGTACACCTAAAACTAATGTAACACTGTCAACTATGTCTCAATAAAAATATAATAATTTAGGGGCACATGGGTGGCTCAGTGGGTTAAAGCCTCTGCTTTTGGCTCAGGTCATGATCCCAGGGTCCTGGGATCGAGCCCTGCATCGGGCTCTCTGCTCAGCAGCCTGCTTCCCTCTCTCTCTCTCTGCCTGCCTCTCTGCCTACTTGTGATCTCTGTCTGTCAAATAAATAAATAAAATCTTTAATTTAAAGATCCATTAAAAATATAAGATATAACAACAAAAAATACACATTTTAAAATATATATTCTGAACTACCTAATGAACAAAATACTGCGTCTGGGATGTGTTTCAAAATAATCCTGCGTATGTGTGCAGATCACCCTACTATTTTCCCTACTTTTGTATATGATTTAAATTTGCTATAATAAAAAGTTTTTAAAATTCAGGCAAATATTCTACATGCAATACAAGGTGAAAACAGGCAAGTGATCCCAGTTAGTTTCTATACTGAGCCAGTTCGTTACTGCAAGTATTCATTCAATACTAAGCTTGATGCTGAGGTACAGGACACATCATGACAACACATTACAAATCCCCCTTATCTAAAGCCCTGAGCATTCAGTCCCCCCCTTACAGTTTTACAACAGATGGACTTGGTTTCCAGAGAGAAGCTGGGAAGGAGAGTATGAAAGAAAACATACGATGTTATGTTACCAAAGCAGCATTTCAATCTGCTGTTACAGATCAGGTGATGTATTTAGTAATACAGTACTTGACCCTAACAAACTAAAAGTAGTCTGATTTAAAACAAATAAACAAAAAACCCCAGGTTGACTATAACTAAATAAATCTGCTTTCTACCTACCTCATAGGAATCTGGGATCAAATGAGATAATGTTCCTGTGGTTCAGCAAGGAGACTGCAAAAGGGAACATGTAAGGCCAGGTTCCTTCTCTCACTCTCTCATTGGATGTGGTCTAGAACAGATGAGTGAGGAATGATAAGGAAAGAGAATAGAGGGCTTTCGGATCTCTCATCACCCATTTTATCAGTTATGTAAGATTCAGAGAAGGTCTAGCTGGTTCTATAGCTAAACTTTATTCCCTCAACAATCACTGAATGCCAATGATGTTTTCTACGTACTGTGTAGCTTTTTATGGTTAAAAGAACATTAATATCCAGACATTAATAGTTGACAAAGAACTTTAAGACATTATCAAATTTGATCTTTCCAAAGTCCCCATGAGGTAGGAAGCCCCAATTTAAGTAGGCTCTGCATCTAGTGTGGAGCCCAATGTGGGCTTGAATGCAACCCTGCGATCAAGACCTGATTTGAGATCAAGAGTCGGATGCTCAACCAACTGAGGCACCAGGTGCCCCAGTAGGGAGCCCTGTTTTACAAATAATAATATAACAAGGGGGTACGTTTCATTTTATGGATGCCAAAATCTGAGGCTGAGGGGTTAAATGACTTGCTTTGGGTTAATGGTTCCCAAACCTGACTGTGAATCAAAATTCCCTATTGAGTCCGAAACCCTGATGCCTAAGGATTCTGATTCAGAGTATGGAAGGGTGGACCAGAAATCCAGACTTCTGATTTCTTCCTCTACAAAGGGGAGGGTAATAATTACAATAACTTCACAGAATAGCTGTGGGGTTTACTCAATAAGATATATATAACGTACCTAACCCAAAACGGCCCAAAGCATTTGTGTGAGCCCTGTCTGAGTCATACAGTTTATTAGGGTCAGTCAGGATTTCAACTCAAGGTCTTCTGATTCAAATCCATACTTTATGTTACACGATGCTAGCCTACACCTAATGGTGAAACCCCACCATCAGTGATCATATTGTAAAAACTGAAGATTTCATTCCTAGATAAATGATTCCAACCAAACATAGCATCTCAAGTTTATTTCAGGACTGCCACCCTCTAACAAGTTTTGAGAGTCTACGTGTAAGAGGAAGAAAGTTATCAAGAGAGGAGATGGATTTGCGAAACACTCAATGAAAGGTGTCTATAGCTTGGTAATGACAAGTGTCTATAACGCTTGGCAATTCAAAACAACTGGTCATATAAGTCTGTCCATCACCCATTATACTGTTACCTTTATAAGCTCAAAGTCAGACCTAAGGAGCAAAAATCTCATCAGCTTATTTTGCCTTTACCTGAAATAATCGTGCAACGGAGAGTAGCATTAATCCAAATAAAAAACCATTGTACTGGAAATGAATATCTGAGCTTAGGTTAAGGAAAGATAACCGAGGATACCAAATTCAAATTGAACTGGGTCAGCAGACTGAGTATAAAAATGCAAATGCTTTCCTAATGGGCAAACTAAAAACAAAAATATTCCTCCCAGTTTGGACTTCTCATAAATGTGTTTCTCATAAACAGAGTCAAATCACAGACAAACTCTAATTAACATATATAGTGTCAAAGATTATATAGGGCATAAAGAAATTTACATTTAAGAAGAAAACCAGGAAACTGTCCAATGTTTTTTCTACCTTAAAGACCCAGCAGTGACAGGGGAAGTTTTTGGCTTTGTTTTTTAGGATTAGGGATGAGAAAGTAAGGGCCTAAAAGCCACTGAAGGCTGCTAGCATGTGGCAGACCCTTGGTTTGACTACCTATACTCAATCTTACACAGTAAGCCTCCCAATGAGCCCGTAAGGAAGATAAAGCTCAGAGCCATTAATGCACATATGGCCTAAAGCTACTGTGATGCCATAGCTAAGAGCTGAGTCCAGGTCAGACTTGAACCAAACTCTGGGTGTTTTCCTCACACGTGGCTACCTTTATGAAAATTATAAAACATCAGGCTTCTATCATTAAGATTTTAGTTTCATTCAAACCTTCTGGATTTAAGAACTTTGCCTGTTAATATGTGGTAAGCCAAAATGGCAGAAAAGCGTGTCTGTTCCCATATGTAACACTGAGGGCGGCCCTTTCCTAGAGAAGGAATAATGTTATTTAGAATAATGTGTTATAAAACTATTTAAGATAAACATAATCTAAAGACAGTCAACAAATCCCAGTATGTTGCTTTACTTACTGGTGGTTTAACTGGTTCTTGAACATCATTAACTTTTCAGAGACAAAGTGCTCTAATAATCAGAATCTGGTAGAATTGCAGAACCCACAGAAACCATAGTTTGGGGAACCCAACGACCCATCCCACATCCATTTACAAGAGCAGCTCATATTTCAGAATCATCATTGCAGAAATAATTAATCTTATACTTAGTATATATCAGAATAAGTAACAGAATAGCACAGAAAATGTCAAGGATACGGTCCACAATTAGCAACCCGAAGTTCCACAGCAGTAACACTGATAGGATAAACTTTGGCTTCTCTGTAAGTTCTTTACCTGCTTTTTTCCCATCAATGCATTTACAACACCTACATTGAAACAGCAGGAAGGAAGCAGAAACACCTTTCATCTTCATTAGAATATCACAATACTATTACAAAGTACACTATGATACACTCAGATACATTTTACTAGCTGTTCCTGATAAACTGTCCATGCTGTTCTTGACTGCTTAAAAAGGTGACAGCAGAAGCAAAGACCTCAGGGCCAGTTCCATGTCTTTCTCAGCTATACTGATTGGAAACAAAGTCTTCATTTAATAAAAAGAAAAATTAAAAACAGCCACTATAAACCCAAAAGAATTTTGAAAACTGAGAGGGCATACACTATTTCAGTCCTTGAGTAAAAAATTCAGATCATACCTAAGACTAATATAACGATGTAACATTGTGTGTCAACTGTACTAAAAAAATTGCAGACCAGGATGATTTAGCACTCTAAATATGTATATTTATATAATAAATATTAAATATTTTTATATTTATAATATTATATTGTATATATACAGCAGTCAAAAATAGTGCCATTAACTTATAGCTCCTGACTGTCCAAATAATTTTAAAAACAATTTATTAAAAATGTGTATCATTTAAAGGACAAGATCTATTATTGACAATAGCAGATGACAAAAATTATGATACTGTTTTTACTTTATAAAATTATATTCAGACACAGAAGAGAGGCTGAAATAACCGGCACCAAAATGCTAACAGTGATAGCTGTAAGTGGAGAAGTATGGGTCATTTTATGTTATGTATACGTGTACATTTCTGTTTTTCAAAACTGACACAGATATATAATCCTATACAAAGATTTTTTAAAATGTATTTTCATTTGAATATTGGCAAATCCTAAAAACAGAATTCTAAGCCAAAACAAAAAACAAAAAAAACCCCAAAACCACAAAAAAACAGACAATAAAGATGTAATTAAAGAGGGGTTAACAAAAGGTGACTTGCTTTTCCTCCATAGAGTCTGTTTCCTCATCAACAGAGAGAGCAACCTTATAGGGTAATTGAAAAAATTAAGTAAATTACTACCTATACTTGGTGCCTGGTTCTAGGAAATGGTACATAGATCTCAACAACATATCTTACTTAAAGGCTCCCTCTACACTGTAGATGGAAATTAATTCTACTCCTCCTCTTTCTGCCTATATATACACTTTCCCTGGAAGCTTGAATTCAAAGGTTTTGAGTTTAAAGGACTACACCACAAATTGAATTCCCTTTCAACTCTTGCTAGGTGATAAACAGACTGAAAAGTTAAGGTGTCAAACAGGAAATACTCCATGATAATGATCAGGGATTATTCCCAAGGGACTCTTTCCTGAATGGGGCAAGGGTTCAGGGCTTCACAAAGAGAAATGATCCATTTGTGACAAGGTTCACTGAAGGGACACGGTTAGTGTGGTCAGCACAATGCATGTGTGTACACGAGTGTGTGTGTGCGCACTACATGTATGTGTGTATCCTAAACAATAGGGTAGGTCACAGAAGCCTCTGGGGGCATTTGGAAAGGAAAGGAAAGCATACGGAACCATTCTAGGTAGGAGAAATGGTTTTGGAACTTTACTTGGGACTACTTTTCACAATGTTCACAATCTCCTGTTCCGCATCTGCCTTGTAACCCCACCTCATCTCACATTTCCTTCCAGAAGACTCAGCTAGACTGTTTACTGTGATTACTCACTGCTTAGTTTAATACACAAATAGAGTTTGGGACTGTTCAAGCATTCGCTATTATATGAACTTCATTTCCCCCAAATGAGGAACTAGTTAATACTACTTAATACTATATCGTGTTCTCAACACCTTTCACACAAAATGACATTCTCAGACTTACTCGTGGACGGCATACACAAAGAGTACATCTGTAAAGATGACAGAAAATCTCTGGAAAAGTAAGGTCCTTGAGCTGGAGTAATTCAGATTATGGACATTCAGCATCTCTTGATCAAAATACTTGGCAACATGTGACAGGGCATACTCAAACCATGCAAAAAAAGGCGGGTAATCCAAGGTCCACTCTGAAGTTGCCTGTGGTGAAAATCGAAGAGACAACTGAATAAATGAAGTATGTGTAAAGACTGAAAATCTCGTTCTCTAGTCTTTAAGAGAGATATGAAATGAAATCGCATTTAAAAATATGACCTGCCGGGGCGCCTGGGTGGCTCAGTGGTTAAAGCCTCTGCCTTCGGCTCGGGTCATGATCCCAGGATCCTGGGATTGAGCCCCGCATTGGGCTCTCTGCTCAGCAGGGAGCCTGCCTCCTCCTCCTCCTCTCTCTCTGACTGCCTCTCTGCCTACTTGTGGTCTGTCTGTCAAATAAATAAAAATAAATAAATAAAATAAAATAAAATAAAATATGAGCTGCCTGGCTCAGCTGGAAGAGTGTGTGACTCTTGATTTTGGGGTTGTGAGTTTGAGCTACACGTGTGATGCAGAGATTACTAAAAAAAATAAACTTTAAAAAATGACCTAAATTAATAGACTAATTCCTACGTAAGACTGAGCAGAAACCAAACCTGCTTCCTAAGTTTTGTTTTTTTTTTAAAGATTTTATTTATTTATTTGACAGAGAAAGAGAGAAAGAGCACAAGCAGGCAGAGTGGCTGGGAGAGGGAGTGGGAGAAGCAAGTTTCCCACTGGGCAAGGAACCCAACGCAGGACTTGATCCCAGGACCCTGAGATCATGTTCTGAGCAGAAGGCAGCCACTTAACCAACTGAGCCACCCAGGCATCCCAGCTTCCTAAGTTATTTTATATGGTCTTCCATTTCCTTAAGTAGAACCAACTATATTTGAAAGGAAATTATGAAATTTGCAGGAATAAACTTGGATGTGATATGATGCTACTCATCTAAATATAAAAAGGGAGCTATGGCATAACAAATGATTCACTAGCTTGGTTTCAGGTTCTGTCTCAGACTTATTTTCCCTATTTGTAAAATAGGTATTACAAGGGCTAAGTGACATAATACATACGAAATACAGTTAAAAAGCAAAATGCAACACAAATGCTATTTATCTTTTGTTCCAGTAGGTTATGAGATACTGAGGTTAAGACAGCAAATGCCATTCTTTGCCATTTCTGTATTCTGAATATTTAGTAAGTGCCTGATATATTAAGTATTAAATAATCATTAGTTAGTGGATGAGCAGTCACTAATGAGCAGATGAAAATACACAGCATGTGAAATACAGAATACATGAAAATGAAGTATATAACTTCAGATACTACATTTTCTAGACTTCAAGTCTCAGTTTCTTCATCCGAACAGGGATGGTAGTATGTACCTCATGGTTTATAGCATTATGTTTTACATACACATATAAAATACTACTTATATAGAACTGAGCCAGATACAAGCTCAGTATCAATAAATATTATTTACTATCAGTTTAAAAATTATTACTATCATCATAGGATGTCCCTAAAACTAAACCTGGACCTTGCACCTCCAAGAGCTCAGACCGTAATCATCTCCCTCCTCTGCACTTGTTGCTCTTTTCAATGGGAAATTCCTCTCCTTCTGGAATTGCACTGAATTGCACTAATTGGGTACCCACAGAGACTACTGTTTAAGAGTTGTTCTGTGGTATAAAGTGAGGTGAGAGAGACTCACCTCTGAGTTTTATTTATTTTAGTAGTTTATTTATTTCTTTAAATAAAGCTCTTTGTCTGTGGTAAGGATAAATGATAACTTTGGGTCCATATAAGAAGTAGCCTAACTACTCCCCCTGCAGGTATAAAAATGTAGAAGCCTCAGAAGAGGCAAACCCAGAAGCTCTCGGTCTAGGGCACTCAAGCTACGAACCTACCCATTAAGCTCTCACTCATGAGAAGTTCCTACCCTAATTCCAAGTTTCTAATGTGAACTGTAAATGAGATGAGCTATTAAACTGTAAAAAGAAAAATTAGAAAATTCTATCGTTTAATCTCATTCTTTTTAGTGCCTATTTTTTTACAGTGTATTAATAAAGCAGTACTTTTATAACTTATAAACTCACATTGAATAGTAAATGCTCAAAAATTTTTTTTGCTAGGATAAAGATACTTAAGAAACAAGTTTAGAAATTACTGCTGCAGGTAATTCTAAGAAGGTCCACATCAACTTGGACTTTATTAACATCAGCAGTGCCCAGCTATAGTTTCTATGTCAGAGTTCACTCTACATTTAAAGAGCCGTTCACTCTACATTTAAAGAGCCATTTACTCTGTAGGAACTGTAAAAGGTTCATTCCTACTTTATCTTATTGACAAGTTTATTACTTTAAATAAAATGAGGACCAGGAGGTTTGAAAAAAATTGGAAAGGACATGTGCTGCCTGGGATATGGTCATTTTTCCAAAACAAAGTGTCCCTGTCCTCTCTTTACTATTCTCAATCCCACACCACTCAGAGGCTCTCTATATATTGTCCCTATTCCCCACACAAAGACTTTCTAAATCTAGCCCTGAAGGTTCTCCTGACCTCAAGGATTTCTATCTGGGGCCATTTTCTTAAATAGCTTTTGGGAATTAAGTGAATCTATTAGCTATCATCTTCTCCCAAGTGAACAGTTCCATCACTTAACTAATACCTGGTGAAGATGGAACTCAAATCTGGATCTCCTGACTCCAAATCCACGAGTTCAGTATGCTACTACAACAGAGCTGTAGAGAGCAAGATGGAGTCACTCATGTTAAGCACTGACTCATGTAGAGCAGGCAGTGTGGTAAGCGGCCAAGGGCATTGCAACAAAGACCAGAAAACGTGAAGCCAGCACAGGCTGAGGACAGCCAGAACTGATAACCAGCAGAACCAGAAGACGCCTGCAAAGACCCAAAACTGATAAGACTCCTTTAAAAAGGGAGGGCTTTTGCAGCAAATTGTTACTCTCCAGACATTGAATGCGGTGAAAAAAAGGTCAGTGTCTGATGAGTCTGATGGTTTGCTACAAAAGTCCTCCCTTTTTAAAGGAGTCTTATCAGTCTTGGGTCTTTGCAGGCGTCTTCTGGTTCTACTGGTTATCAGTTCTGGCTGTCCTCAGCCTGTGTTGGCTCTTCACGATATGGTCTTAGCTGCAACGCCCTTGGCTGCTTACCACACTGCTGTACACGAGGGACTCTATCTTGCTCTCTCCAAGAGCTGTATCTTCAAATATAGAAACATCCAACCTCTTCATATGAAGATTCAAAACAACTGTGTTCATTCCATAAATATTTATTATGCGTCTTTTTGGTGTCTTTCCCAGTCAGTGGACCAATCAATTTAAGCTGAAGCCAGAGCAGAAAGGCAGGTTGGAAGTCACAGTTAAGCAGTCTGCTGCTCACACGTTCACTCTCCTTAGTATGGCAGAGACCTTTCCAGACCCGACCACATGTACCTCTCCAGCCTTATCTCCTACTGTGGGCTTCTTTTCACAGAGAATCAAGCCTTGCCCACAAATGAGTTTTGCTCCTGTTGGCTTTCATTGTTATTTTTGAGGAAAGCAGGAAGAATAAATAAGCATACCATTACTAGAATATCTTTTTTTTTTTTTTTTTTTTTTGAGTAAGCTCTACGCGCCCAATGAGGGGCTTGAACTCACAACCCCGAGATCAAGAATTGCACACTCTAGTGACCGGGCCAGCCAGGTGCCCCAAGAGTATCTTTTACGTAAGTCTCTTTTACCTAAAATAAACTGGTAAAGAAGACAGTTCTGGCCTAAATACAGTTTTAGGAGTCCTAAGATAACACATAGTGGCCAAAGTCATAGAAGTAAAGGAGAGAGAACATCCAGAAAGACTTACAGAATTAAAAGAACAAGGACCACGAAGAGAACCCTAGAGAGTACCAGCTTTTGAAAGGGTGAGGAAGAGTTAGCAAAAGAAACAAAGAGGGAAGGGGCTGCCTTTTCATTTATAGTCCAAGGGTCATCATATGAATAGGGCTAATTATTTTTTTAAAGATTTTATTTATTTATTTGATAGAGAGAGGGATCACAAGCAGGCAGAGAGGCGGGCAGAGAGGGGGAAGCAGGCTCTGGGCTGAGCAGAGAGCCCGACTCAGGGCTTGATCCCCGGAACCTGAGACCATGACCTGAGCCGAAGGTAGAGGCTTAACCCACTGAGCCACCCAGGTGCCCCCAATAGGGTTAATTGTTAATAACACTTGATGTTTACTGAGCTCTTCTGATCCAAGATTGTGCTAAGTATTATAAGCATTATATTTACTTCACTCTAACACTTATTATCATTAACAGGTAGGGATGTTGAGGCTTTGAGAGGTTAAGCGGTGTGCCCATGGTCACCCAGCATGGACAGTATGTGGCAGAGCTGTAAGTCACACAGAGCAGTCTGGAACCACAGCCCAAGCTCTTGACCACTATGTCACATATAATGTCTTCTAATTGGCCTGCATACATAAAGCCTGAAATATTTCAAATATTTTGCTTTAAAGTAATACTTAAAGATCCTTAATATTCTTACCAAATACTTGTAGTGTTATTATGTGAGAAGGAACTTGATCTCTTAGGTCAATTGTTCTTAAGCTATTAAGGACTTTTCTGATCTGAACAAAAAAACCCCCAAAAAGCAATAACGAAGTCACAGAAAACTTTAGATTGTCTTAAAAAACATCTTCCTACAGCAGACTGCTGTTTTTGATCAAGACACATCTGAAGTGAGGTCTGTTTTTCATGAAATATTATATGCAACTTAGTAATTCATACCAAAATAAAAATAAATAGTATTTTTAATAAATAATAGAAGAGAATGCTTTGTATATTACCAGAAGCCTCCAAATTACATTTGATTATTCCTTATTCCTTTTCTCATAAATCACTAAATACTGGGGACAGCCAGGACCTTAGAAATAATTCATTCTAAATCCTTATGTGCTGGATGAGAAACTGAAGCTCAGAGAAATGAAATATATTTTCTATGCTGTGGCACAGCCAGGTCCAGAATCCAATTTTCCTTCCTTCTCAATCCCAAATTCTTTTAAAAAGGGTTGGCAAATATTATAATTCCCAATTTATAGTCTGGGAAACTAACTTTGAAGTAAAGGGATTCCCTAAGAGTGCCACAGGACAGGGCAGAGGAAAAAACACAATCTTTATGAAGATTAATTAGACCTGTAATCACACACACGCCTTTTTGAAAACTGTTTTAATATCAGTAATACTTATATAATACCACACATCATCATAAAAGATAAGCCACAAAAAAAGTGAAAATTAAAACTTACCTCATAATACCACTGTGATACAGGTAAACTGTGAGTGATAGCAAGCCAGTTTCGGTGTACTTCAAAATCTGTGGAATGGCTAATCAAAACAATCAGATGAGTGAAATGAGATTTTTGTCACATTTATTAATTTCAAGTTTCCTTCCTTTTTTTTTCTTTTCTTTTTTTTTTTTTTTTACAGTAGGCTCCACACCTAGCCAACTTGGGGCTTAAACTCCCAACCCTGAAATCAAGACTCCAGCTGAGATCAAGAGCTAGTTGCTCAACTGACTGAGCTACCCAAGCACCCCTCGATTTCACATTTCTAAAATTATGCTTTTATTTTTTAAATTTTTATTTATTTTTAAAAATATATTTATTTATTTATTTGACAGAGATCACAAGTAGGCAGAGAAGCAGGCAGAGAGAGAGGAGGAAGCAGGCTCTCTGTGGAGCAGAGAGCCCGATGCAGGGCTCGATCCCAGGACCCTGCGATCATGACCCAAACCGAAGGCAGAGGCTTTAACCCACTGAGCCACCCACGTGCCCCTAAAATTATGCTTTTAAATGAACCAACACTCCTATACTGTCATAGCTTATGATCTTATAAAAACACAAACAGGCATTACATAATCCTGAAACAGCTCACTTATCTGAAGGCCAGACTTCCTTCTGGAAAAGCTGGGGAATCTATATGTAAGTGAAAAGATAGGTTCTTGGAGTTATCTAAAGGGCTGACCAAAAGCCCATACTTTTTCATAAGGGAGGTCCTCTGGCTATTGTTCAAAAGTGACTTACTTTTGTTCACAAAGAATTCTAACAAAATTCATTATCTGGAAAATGTTTCACACACCAGCTAGATCTTCAAGGATAAGTAGGAGTTCATCAAACAGAGAAGGTGGGAAAAGGCCCCTGTCCTGCCTTTCCCATGTCTCCAAATTCCTCACTATATACAAATAGAGTCAAGCATCTCCCTTGCAAGGGAAGAAACATGTTCTCTTCTACCCTTCTAAATTCTGTAGCTGGCCTAAGAATGAAACTGACATAAGACAGAATAACAAGGGGAAAAAAGCCAATTTTAATAACACATATGAATGGAAGCTCCAAAAATAGATATAAGAAAGACAGGAGACTTAGAAGGCAGCCAAATGACTGAGGCTTATACATGACCCTGAGCTGAGGAAAGAGATGGGGGCCCTGGGCCTTCAAATGGTAGGAAGGCAATTCACTGGAAGCCAGAAGAGGATGTTTGGTGCCCGGCCAGCAGATGAGTCTGTCAGGTGAAAAAGTGATCTCTGGTAACAGCTCTCTTCCCAATACAGGCCCCTTTTCTAATGTAAATTTTCCTTACAAAAGAGTAACTCCTACTCTGCCACCAGAGCCTCTCCAGTGCCTGCCATTTCTCCAAATAATCAGCCCCAAATAATCCTGAAGCCAGAGACTTATTTTGGGGTGGCATATTCTGCACCCTTTTCCCCTCTTCAGAATAATTTTTTCCCATTTGTCCACTCTGTCCTGCCCCTCCACGTCTCGAATAGCTCCTGATACATCGATAGGCTCAAGACATTCTTGCTGAATTAACTCTCATCAAAGTCAACCATAAGTTCTGCAGCAAAACTCGATGAACACTTCCCAGTGTTTTATACAACCTTTCCAGTGACAACTCTCCTGATTTTCCTAACCAACTGCTTCTATGTCTCTTTTATGGCTTTCCACTCTAACATTTATCAAGTAAATGCTCACGTTCCCCTAGGTTCAGTTCTTGATCCTCTTCTTATGCAATTTATTCTGTTCTGGACAATCCTATTCACACTTATTGTGTCCATTATCAACTGTATAATGATAACTCCCACACACAATACAAGCTTGATCTCTTTCCTGAGTTCTAGAGATAGACACCCCCAAATTCCTACTGACAATGTCACCTTAATTCCATGGAGTCTTCTAAATCACAATTCAAAATTGATTTCATGACTTGGGAATTCCATGTCTAAGCATACACAGTACTCAAAAGAAATGCATTTACCTATGTTTACCAAAAGATATGTACTGGGCTTGTCTTCAGGCCTTCAACTACATGTCAATTCCTCAGAGACTTTCCCTGACACAATCTAAAGTAAGTCCCCCTAGTTATTAGTCCTCTGATAGAATCCCATTCTTTTCCTTTGTAATGCTTTTAATATAAGTATAGTTATGTAATTACATATTTGCATTGATTTGTTTCTGGAACTATTATCCTATAAAACCACACCCTTTACGGGGTTAGTGATCATATCCATTTTGCCCTCCCCTGTAGTGTCTAGCCACAGTACCTGGTATGGAAAAAGCAGTTTACAAACATTTTGTTGACTACATTTACATTTATCCTGTAGCTTCCCTCTCACATGCCTGGGTTTTAATGATTTGAGAAGCAGAGAATTAACTACAACTACATACATCCTTAATCTTGGACTAACAACCCTGAAGTCATATCTCTAGGCTTAAGTAACTAAAGCAAGGCACTAAAGCATGTAACTTTAAATGTACAGATTTACAGTTAAAAAAAATTCCCTTTCACTCTGATTTGAAAGAAATTTCTTACATTGTAGAAAGATTTCTCCAATTTGCTTTTACAATGGGAAGATGTTTCTTATTTACTTAACTCCTTCTTTTTCTAAGTCTCTGTAAGTCATTTTGCTAAACTTATACACACTTCATTGCTTCTGTAATTTCATATACCCAGTAGTATGAAGGTACACTCTATACATAAAGTTCTTCCTTCCATATCCAACAGGATATCACCAAGAACTTGAACCAAAGGATACCAGTAAGCCAAAACCTAAACTGGTACGGGGTAGGGAGACCTAGAGGGAAGGGAAAAAAGGAATGAAGGGAAAAAAATCACTGCATAAGAGTTAGGAAGAATGAATAGATGGTGGATGCAAATATTAATAACTACTGAATACCCACAGTATACACATTACTTGGTGGTTGCTTCCTTACTGGTTTCCATGCTTTGTGAGACTTGCCCCTCCATTTTTCAAAGAGTCTAAACTTGTGTGATCTGGCTACTATCCACCTCATCCTGTGCCAGTCCCCTCCTCCCATAACGCTCTTCAGCCACAGTGGCCACTTTCTGTTCCCAGACTGCTCTGAGTTCTTTCCCACAACGGGGCCTTCACACTCACTCTCTCCTATGCCTGAACTGCTTTCTACATTGTTTATTCTTTCGTCCTTCAAATTTTAACTTAAACACCACCTCCTGAAAGAGTAAAGCCTTGGCCCGTAGTCACTCTATTTCCTTCATAGATCCTATCACACACTGAAACTATCGTTTTTGTTTATTTGCCCCCACGAATTCTATCGAGGGGCAAGAACAGGAAGTGTCTTTCTCACCACTGCACCCCCAAGACTTAGCGCCTAGCAGGCAGGCAACTGATAAATACCGTTAAATGAATGGTGGAGGTGGGTGTTCTTAATCTGCGCGCAAAGGATGAGGGCCCAGGGCTTAGAAACACTTAAGACAGCGCCAAGCCTGAAACCAGCCATCCAGGGCTGTGATCAAGTTCTCAGGTCAAGTAACAATCAATCGGCGGAAGGGGAAGCAGAGCAGCGCCCAGATGACTTCTAAGTTTCCTTTCCTCCTCCCACCCATGGGCATCCACGCTTCTTATTCCCGCTTTGACCAACCGCGGTGCGCGTCCCTTACTAGGTGGGGATGAGAAGGCATTTGAGGAGAGTCACCCCGAGCGCCAAAGCCGAAAACCAATTTCCACCACCAGTCGCAATCCCGACAGCAGCCATTACTGCAGCCCCGCGCGCTTTCAACCAACTGGATCCGCATCCGGGCTCCGGCGCATGCGGGGAAGCCGTTTGAGAGAGGGCGCCCGGGCCGCTGCGCGCATGCGCGCAGCCACTCCTCCCGCGGGACTCCGGGGCTCTGGCGTTTAAACCTTGCGCTCACTGTCCTTTTACTGCTCGGCCTCTTACTCGGGCTCTGCAGGGTATGACTGCGTCCGCGTGGGTCTCAGGGCGACGTGTTAAGTTTCGGTAGCTACTTTATATTTCCTTTTAAGTATTTGCTGGGCGTCTGCTCTGGCGTTTCCTGCGTTTTGCTTGGCAGAACCTGGCGTTGGTACCTGGCCGAGAAAGAACTGTTTCGTACTAGTGACCTAGTGGAGGAGACAGCATTGTAACCCGAGAGTTACAGGAGACAAAAGCACCCGAGAGTTCTGGAGGTGCCTAATCCGGGCACCTGAACAGAAGTGTTAGCTCCAGGTTGAGACCGATGTGAGCAAAGATACAGAGGTGAACAACGTTCTGTGCTCCTAGAACTCCGAAGTAGACTCTTGGTGAAGCACCTGTCTCAGTGGAACCCATTCTGGAAGCAGTCAAGAGTCTAGTGCTTGTCGCGCAATGTATAGATGACTTGGGGATCTTGTGAAGATTCAGGTTCTGATTCAGTAGGCCTAACAAGCTCCCAGATCATGCCAGTGCTGCTGGTGCGTGGGCCGTAAGGGCCAAGGCAGAGGAATGGAGTTAGCCTGCATCATGTACTGTCCGACTTTGGACGTGACTAATCTCTCTAAATCTCAGTTTCCTTTTCTGTAAACAGGAGTTTAAAAAAAAAAAAAAATGGTGTCTCCCCCATGAAGTGGTTGTGAGGATTAAATGAGAATGCACGGAAATAGCTTGATAGGATGCCCGGATAGAATAACGTTTCAATAAATAATGTTTCAGAGACGTTAACTACCTTGTTGAAAGATGCACAGCATGTAGGTGACAGGTGTCACTCTCCTCATAGGAGCTTATGCCTTCCTACATCTTCAAATGCTACCTACCCGAATATGACACTCAAATGTATATCTCAATCCCAGCCCTCATCCTTCTTTTTTTTAAATTAATTAATTTATTTTTAAAAATAAACATATAATGTATTTTATCCCCAGGGGTACAGGTGTGTGAATCGCCAGGTTTACACATTTCACAACACTCATCATAGCACATACCCTCACCAATGTCCATATCCCCACCATCCTCTCCCATCCCCCCTCCCCCAGCAACCCTCAGTCTGTTTTTTTGAGATTGAGTCTGTTATGGTTTGTCTCCCTCCCAATCCCACCTTCTTTCATTTTTTCTTTTCCTACCTCCCCAACCCCCCCACATTGCATCTCCACTTCCTCATATCAAGGAGATCATATGATAGTTGTCTTTCTCCGATTGACTTATTTGCTAAGCATAATACCCTCTAGTTCCATCCACGTCATTGCAAATCCAGCCCTCATCTTTCACCTCCAGACCCCTTATAGCCATCTGCTAACAACTGACCTCTCTTAAGTGTTTTAAAGGCAATTTGCATTAGTCTCCTATTCCTGTTATAACACATCGCCACAAGCAAAGAACAAGTTTAAAACAGTACAAATGTATACTCTTAACGATTCTAGAGATTAGAAGTCTGAAATCAGTCTCAATAGGCTAATGTCAAGGTGTCATTAGGTTTGGTTCCTTCTGGAGGCCCTGAGGGGAGAATCTTTTCTTTCTCAGCTTCTAGAAGTTGTCTGCATTCCCTGGTGTCTTCCTCACATAACTGTAACCTCTTCCGTATTGTCCCATCTATTGCTTTTCTGGAGTCAAATCTCCCTGTGCTTCCCTCTTGTAAGGACACATGTGATTACATCTAAGGCCCACCTGGATAATCCAAGATAATCTCCCCATCTCAATATTTAATTTAATCGTTTCTGCAGAGTTCCTTTTTCCACAGGCAGTAATATTCACCGGTTCTAAGGATTCAGTTTACCATATATCTCAAGCTCAATAAATCCCAAACTGAACTCATGATGTTGATATCAGTCAGAATGATATCAACTGTCCAGTTGTTCACCTCCCCAACCCTGTACCTGAAAACTCACTGTGAATTGATTATCTCAGCATCCATTCCCAATTCCCTTCTCCCTTTTCCATTTTTTCTAAAGGGAATAGAAAAGTTACACAGTTGGTCTTCCAGCTTTCCTGGCAGCTAAGAGTGACCTGATGACACAGTTATGTCAGGTAAGACCAGCAGAAATCTGCTGGTGGTAGGAGATGGTGGTTTGGGAAAGGTTTTCCTTTCTTGATAAAAGAGACAGTTGTTTTGGATTTTGCCCCCTTTCCCAATTCTTCCTGCCTGGGACTTGATCATGGGGCTTGATGCTGCTTTTTTTTTTTTTTTTTTTTAAAGATTTCATTTATTTATTTGACAGAGAGAAATCACAAGTAGATGGAGAGGCAGGCAGAGAGAGAGAGAGGGAAGCAGGTTCCCTGCTGAGCAGAGAGCCCAATGCGGGACTCGATCCCAGGACCCTGAGATCATGACCTGAGCCGAAGGCAGCGGCTTAACCCACTGAGCCACCCAGGCGCCTGATGCTGCTTTTGATTGTGAGGAAAAAGATCTTCATGTTGGCCCTGGCATCAGTGAAATGCTTAACAAATCCCTCCTACCTCTGGAATTTTTGTTATCATGTTATTGTCTAAAGAAACTTATTATCTGAGGAAATGCACACATACATGCATGAACACTCACCACCCTTATGCACTCAAGCCACTGTTGGTCAGGTTGTCGGTCATTCCACAAAAGTATTCCTAATTGCTATTGCCAAGTCCTGTCTTTTTGACCTTCATGTCTCTCACGTGCATCCCCTCCTCCCCACCCTTCTACACTCTATCTCACTGGTCTGCTTTCAGGCTCTAGTACACGCACATTCCCTCCTGTCATTGTGCCTTTACACATCTTTTCCGTTATCTGGAATATTCTTTTTTTTTTTTTTGAAGATTATTTACTAATTTATTTGGCAGAAAAAGAGAGAGAGAGCACAAGAAGGGGGAGTGGAAGGCAGAGGCAGAGGGAGAAGCAGTCTCCCTGCTGAGCAAGGAGCCTAATGTGGGACTCAGTCCCAGGACTCCAGGATCATGACCTGAGCTGAAGACAGGTGCTTAACCAACTGAGCCACCCAGACACCCCTCTTTTTTTTTTTTTTTAAGATTTTATTTATTTGAGCGAGAGAGAGAACAAGCGAGAGAGCAATAGCAGAGGCAGAGGCAGAGGGAGAAGCAGACCCCCACTAAGCAGGGAGCCTGATGTGGGGCTTGATCCCAGGACCCTGGGTTCATGACCTGAGTCAAAAGCAGATGTTTAACCAACTGAACCACCCAGGCACCCCTGGAATATTCTTCCTTCTCCCCATTAAAAAACAAAATTCAACTCAGTAAATTTAGAGATCTTATGCAATGATTCATGAATCAGCAGCATCCAGTCTAGCAGATTGAAAAGAACTCTGAAGAGCTGTACAAAATGAAAGGCCTCCAGAGGCAGGGGGAGCAGGAACAAGAAGTTGTATTAGGCAAAAAAGCAGGTTGGTTATTGCTTTGGATTGGGTTACTTTCCTTTAGGGAATGGCGGGACTCTATCAGGCAGATTAACTAGTGCCGATTAGGCAATTCCTGATTTACTGGTTTAGGATTCTGTTTCTGGGAGAGCTGACAGGAATGAGTCCTGGTTTAGTGGTGTGGTGTTTAGCGTAAGTGACTCCATCTTCTCCTGTCTTGTTTCTATGTCGTTTTAGGCTAGTTAACTGTCTGTCCTTTAGCCCTTGGATTAAGTACCTCTTCCCCAGGGAAACCTTCCCTGGTCTCAACTTGTTCTACCGTGTGCACCAGTCAGCTGAGTGGAATTTTACATTTATTTATGTGGTTATTTAATACCCCTACCAGGCGTTCACTCTGTAGAGACAGGGAGCTTGTCTGTTTTTACTCTCTATTTAGCAGAAGCACTTGGCAAAACCTATGCATTTAGTATTTGTTGAATATGTGAGTGTCTGAAACTGGGTTCTAGTTCAAGTCTCTCCTACTCCTGAGTCCCTGCTTTTTTCCTTTGGTACACCATCCAGATTGTGTAGATCTGGGACATTGGGAGAAATTGCTGAAAAGGGTCTTAACTGCTTAAATTGCTGAAAAAGGGTCTTAACTGCTTAAATTGATGAAAAAGGTCATAGTGTCTTCAGGCTGCAAAAACTGATCAGATAGAACAATATACAACTTGGTGAAGAAGTTTTTGATAAATGACATGACCTGACCTCTCCTTTTAAAAGAGTTAATTCACTCTCCTCTCTGTTTTGATGCATTGCTGGTGTCTGGAAGCTCTCGTGACCAATATAACAAGCTTCTCTCTGAGAGGGAGGAGCTCAAATTTTGGTTATCCCACAGACTATGGCAACCCTGTGGGTTCTGAGTGCCTAGAAACATGGTTTTATTTTTTTATTTTAAAAAATATTGTAGGGTGCCTGGGTGGCTTAGTGGGTTAAAGCCTCTGCCTTTGACTCAGGTCATGATCCCAGATTCCTGGGATCCAGCCCCACATTGGGATCTCTCCTCCACGGGGAGCCTGCTTCCTCCTCTCTCTCTGCCTGCCTCTCTGCCTACTTGTGATCTCTCTGTCAAATAAATAAATAAAATCTTTAAAAAATATATTGTATTTATTTATCATGATAGGTGTATTCTTTAATCATCATTCCTTATTTCCCCCATCCCCAAACCACCTCCCCCTGGTAAACATCAATTTGTTCTCTAGAGTTAAGAGTTTGTTTCTTGGTTTATCTCTCTTTTTTTTCCTTTGCTTATTTGTTTAAGTTCCATATATGAGTGAGATCATAAGGTATTTGACTTTCTCTGACTAATTTATTTTGCTCATAACTATGTGCCCTGGCTCTTTCCATGTTGTTGCAAATGGCAAAGTTTCATTCCTTTTTATGGCTAATATTCCATTATATATATCCACATTGTCTTTATCCATTCATCTATCAGTGTACACTCGGCCTGCTTCTATAGTTTGGGTATTGTAAATAATGCTGCAATAAACATAGGGGTGCATGTGTCCCTTTGCATTTTGGAAATAAATACCCAGTAAGTAGTACAATTGCTGGATCAAAAGATAGTTCTATTTTTAACTTTTTGAGGAACATCTATACTTTTTTTCACAGTGGCTGGACCAGTTTGCATTCCCACAAACAATGACAAGTGTTGCTTTTTCTCCACATCCTTGTCAACACTTATTGTTTCCTGTGCTATTGATTTTAGCCTTTCTGACAGGTATGAAATGATATGTCATTGTAGTTTTGATTTGCATTTCTCTGATGGTTAGTGATGTTGAGCATCTTTTCATGTGTCTGTTGGCCATCTGGATGTCTTCTTTGGAGAAATGTCTATGTCTGTTGCCCATTTTTTAATTGAGTTGTTTTTCTGGGTATTGAGTTCTATCAGTTCTTTATATATTTTAGATACTAACCCTTTATTGGATACATCATTTGCGAATATCTTCTTCCATTAGGTAGGTTGCTTTTAGTTTAGTTTAGTTTTGTTAACACTTTCCTTCACGGTGTAGAAGCTTTTTATTTTCATGTAGTCCCAGTAGTTTATTTTTGATTTTATTCCCCTTGCCCAAGGAGACATATCTAGAAAAATATTAAGAGAACCAACATCAGAGAGATTACTGCCTATGCTCTCTTTGAGGATTTTTTTATGGTTTCAGATCTCACATTTAGGTCTTAATCCATCTTGAGTTTATTTTTGTGTGTGGTGTAAGAAAGTGGTCCAGTTTCATTCTTCTGCATGTGGCTGTCCAGTTTTCCCAACACAATTTGTTGAAGAGACTCTTTTTCCCCATGGTATAGTCATTCCTCCTTTGTTGAAGATTAATTAACCATATAATTGTGGGTTTATTTCTGGGTTCCCTGTTCTATTCCATTGATCTATGTGTCTATTTTTATGCCAGTTCCATACTATTTTAATTAGTATTGCTTTGTAATATAGCTTGAAATCTGGAATTGTGATGCCTCCAGCTTTTTTTTTTTTTTTTTCCTCTTCTTCAAGATTGTTTTGACTAGGGGATGTCTGGGTGGCTCAGTTGGTTGAACATCTGATTCTTGAGTTCAGCTCAGGTCATGATCTCAGAGTTGTGAGATTGAGCCCTATGTTGGGCTCCATGATGGGCGTGAAGCCTGGTTAAGATTCTCTCTCTCCCTCTCCATCTGCCTCCCTCCCCCATCCTCTGCTCTGCTATGTGCTTGTGTTTACTCTCTCTGTCTCAAAGGAAAAAAAAAAAAGATTGCTTAGGCTATTTGAGGTCTTTTGTGGTTCCATACAAATTTTAGGATTGTTCTAGTTTGGTGCAAAATGCTGTTGGTATTTTGATAGGGATTGCATTAAATCTGTAGATTTCTTTGGGAAATATTTGTTCTTCCAACCCATGAGCATGGAATGTTTTTCCATTTCTTTGTGTCATCTTGAAATCTTTCATCAGTGTTTTTATAGTTTTCAGAGTCCAGGTTTTTTATCTCTTTAATTAGGTTTGTTCCTAGATGTTTTATTGGTTTTGGTGCAATTGTAAATGGCATTGTTTTCTTATAACAGTAGTGTATAGGAATGCAACAGATTTCTTTCTGTACATTGATTTTGTATTCTGTGACTTTAATGAATTCATTATCATCAGTTCCAGTAGTTTTTTGGTAGAGTCTTTAGGGTTTTCTATATATAGTATGTCATCTGCAAATAAAGTTACTTCTTCCTTACCAATGGGGTGCCTTTTGTTGCTATTTTTGAAAAAGAATTTTAATTTATTTATTTGAGAAAATGAGTGAGTGAGAGCGATAGAGCATAACTGGAGGGGGGAGAGGCAAAGGGAAGAGAAAAGCAGACTCCCCACTGAGCAGGGAGCTCACTGCAGGGCTTGATCCCAGGACCCCAGGATCATGACCTGAGCTGAAGACGGATGCTGAGCCATCCAAGCACCTCTAGATGCCTTTATTTCTTTGTGTTGTCTAATTGCTGTAGCTACAACTTTCACTAGTATATTGAATAAAAGTGGTGAAAGTGGACATCTTTGTATTGTTCCTATCTTAGAGGGGAAGGGCTCTCAGTTCTCCACCATTGAGTATGGTGTTGGCTGGAGGTTTTTTCACGTAAGGGCCTTATTATGTTGAGATATGTTTCCTTTAGTCCTACTTTGCAGAAAGTTTTTTTTTATCATGAATGGATGTTGTACTTTGTCAAATCCTTTTTCTGCATCGATTTAAATGATCATATGGTTTTTTTTAAGATTTTATTTATTTATTTGACAGACAGAAATCACAAGTAGGCTGAGAGGCAGGCAGAAAGAGAGAGAAGGAAGCAGGCTCCCCGCTGAGCAGAGAGCCCAATGCAGGGCTCGATCCCAGAACCCTGGGATCATGACCTGAGCCAGGATCATGACCTTAACCCACTGAGCCACGCAGGCACCCCCATGATCATATGGTTTTTATCCTTTCTCTTATTGATATGACTTATCATATGGATTGTTTTGCAAATATTAAACTACCCTTGCATTCTGGGGATAAATCCCATTTGATTGAAGTGTTTGATTTTTTAAAATATGTTGTTGGATTTGATTGGCTAATATTTTATTGAGGATTTTTCATCTATATTCACTAGAGGTATTGGCCTGCAGTTCTTTTGTGTGTGGGTATGTCTTTATCTGGTTTTGATATCAGGGTAATTCTGGCCTCATTGAATGAATTTAGGTTCTCCTTCATCTTGTATTTTTTGGAATAGTTTAAGAGGAACTGTATTAACTCTTTTTTTTTTTGTATTAATTCTTTTAATGTTTGGTAGAATCCACCCATGAAGCCATCTAGTCCTGGATTCAGTTTTATTGATGGTGATTGGTCTGTTCAAATTTTCTATTTCTTATTGCTTTTGTTTTGGTAGGTCATGTGTTTCTAGGAGTTTATTCATTTCTTCTCAGTTGTCCAATTCATTGGCATATAGGTTTTCATAGTATTCTGTTATAATTGATTGTATTTCTGGAACATTGGTTGTTATTTCTTTTTTTTTTTTTTTCATTAGTAATTTTGTTTATTTGGATCCTATCTCTCTCTCTATTTAAAAAATGAGTCTTGCTAGAGGTTTATCAATTTTGTTGATCCTTTCAAAGAACAAGCTCCTGGTTTCATTTACCGTTCTATTGTTTTTTTCTTTTCTGTATCATTTATTTCTGCTCTGGTCTTTATTTTCTTCCTTTTGCTAGGTTTTGGTTTTGTTTATTCTCTTTTTAGCTCTTTAGGTGTAAGGCAAGGTTGTTTATTTTGAGATTTTTCTTGCTTTTTGAGGTAGGACTGTGTTGCTATAAACTTCCCTCTTAGAACCACTTTTGCTACATCCCCCAAATTTTGGACTTGTGTTTTCATTCCCATTTCCATTTCATTTTTATTTCTTTTTCAATTTCTTAGTTGACCCATTCATTGTTTAATAGCATGTTATTTAACCTCCATGTATTTTGCTTTTTCCATATTTTTTTTCAGGTTATTTTTCTTGTGGTTTATTTCTAGTTTCATAGTGTTGTGGTCAGAAAGGATACATGGTATGACTTAGATTTTTTTTGAATTTGTTGAGACTTGTTTTATGGCCTAATATGTGATCTGTTCTGGAAAATGTTCCATGTGCACTTGAAAAGAATATGTATTATACTTTAGGATGGAATGTTCTGATTATGTCTGTTAACTCCATCTGGTCCACTGTGTCATTCAAAGCCACTGTTTCCTTGTTGATTTTCTGTTAGGATGATCTGTCCATCAATGTAAGGGAGCTGTTCTACCGTTATTATATTCCTATCAATTATCTATTTTATGCTAATTATTAACTATTTTAGGTATTTGGGTGCTCCCATGCTGGATGCATAAATATTTACAATCATTATATCCTCTTGTTGGATTTTCCACTTTATTATTATATAGTGTCCTTCTTTGTCTCTTGTTACAGTTTTTGTTTTAAAGTTTATTTTGGAGGGACCTCAGTTGGTTAAGTGTCTGACTCTTGGTTTTGGCTCAGGTCCTGATCTCATGGCTCTTGGGATCGAGCCGCATGTCAGACTCTACGCTCAGCAGGAGTGTGTTTAGATATTCTCTCCCTCTGCCCTTTCCGCCACTCTCTCTCTCTCTCTCACTCTCAAATAAATAGATAAATCTTTAAAAGAACTAGTTTATTTTATCTAATATAAGTATTACTTCCCCAGCTTTCTTTGGGCATCCATTTGCTTGAGAAATGTTTTTCCATCCCTCACTTTCAATCTGCAGGTGTCTTTTGGTCTGAAATGAGTCTCTTGTAGGAAGTATATAAGTGGGTCTTGTTTTTTTTTACCTACTCTGTCACCCTGTGTCCTTTGTTGAAGCATTTAGTCCATTAACACTAAAAATAATTATCAGTGGATATGTATTTATTGCTCTTTTCTTTTTACATGTTTTGTGGTCATTTCTATCGATTTTTTCCCGTTCCTTTCTTCTCTTGCTCTCTTTCATGGCTTGTTGGCTTTCTTTAGTTATATATTTGGATTTCTTCCTCTTTATTATTCACATATCTGTTAGTGGTTTTTGACTTGTGGTTACCATGAGGTTTTGTGCATATAGCATTCTATATTAGCTTGATTGTTGCTTAAGTTTTAACCCATTCTTTACTTCTCTGCTTCCATGTTTTAGGTATATGGTGTCATATTTTACATCCTTTTATTGTATGAATCGAATCCCTTGACTGATTTTTACAGAATTTTTTTTTTAACTGCTTTTGTGATTTTTACTTTTCATTCTCTCACTTATGGTCTTTCCTTTCTACTCAAAGAAGCCCCTTTAATATTTCTTGTAGGGCTCATTTAGTGGTCATGAACTCCTTTGGTTTTTGTTGTCTGAGAAACTCTTTTTTTCCTCCTACTATTCTGAATGATAGCCTTGCTAGACAGAGTGTTCTGGGCTGCAGATTTGTCCTTTCAGCACTTTGACCATATCATGCCACTCCCTTGACCTACAAAGTTTCTGCTGAAAAGGCTGCTGATAGCATTATGGGGTTTCCTTTGTATGTAACTCTTCTTTTCTCTTGCTGCTTTTACTACTTTTTGCCATTTTAATTACTATATGTCTTGGTATGGACCTCCTTGCGTTGAATTTTGGGGTGGGGGGGATCTCTGTGCCTCCTGGATCTGGATATCTTTTTTCCCCCAGATTAGGGAAGTTTTTAGCTATTATTTCTTCAAAGACATTTTTTGGCCCCCTTATATCTCTCTTCTTCTGAGATCCCTATAAAGTGGATGTTTTTACATGTGATGGAGTCACTGCATTCCCTAAGACTATTCTCAATTTGCATAATTTTCTTTCTTCTCCTTTGCTCATCTTGATTACTTTCTATTACTCTGTCTTCTGGTTCGTTAATTTGTTCCTCTGCTTTGTCCAACCTATTTATTCCATCAAGTGTATTTTTAATTTCATTTATTGTGCTCTTGATCTCTGACTGATTCCTTTTTATCTCTGTGTTAAGGGATATCCTCCCCTCTTTTCTCAAGTCCAGTAAGTATCTTTATGATCATTACCCTAAATTCTCTATCAGGCATATATCTTTTGTTGGTCTCTTGCTATAGTATGGTCCTGTTCTTTCTTTTGGGAGATGCTTCTCTGTCTCCTCATTTTGTCTGACTTTCTGTCTCTGTTTTTGTGTATTAGGAAAGTCAGCTACTTCTCTTGCTCTTAAAGATAATAGCCTCATGAAGAAGAGGTCGTTTTTTGCCCTGGCACTTCGGGGGGTATCTCCTATGTGTTTTACATGTGTTCTGCTGTTGAGTTTTGGCCTCTTTTTCCTTCAGTCCAGTTGTCCGCAGAGGCTTTCTTTGCCTGGTGTAGGCAGCAAAGTGTGTAGTGGTCTGCTTGCGAAAGGAGATGTATTTCTGCCACTGCCAGAACTGAGATCCCACAAACTGTCTGGGTCAGGAGATGTAGTATTGGCAGGCTTTGCACTGATCTTCTGGGGGAGGTGCCCACAGCACCAAGACTCAAGCTAGCATGCCTGGGAAGGCAGGTCCAGCAAAGTGCAGTGAGGTAGGCTTGAGGCAGGCAAGTTAGGTAAAGAGTGTGAGCACTGCTGGTTCCCGCAGGTGGCAGTTTTTTATGCTGCAGTGTAGGAGAAGGAAATGGCACCTGCTAGCTCCTTTGTTCCAAGTGGGGTGTCCCAGTGATCCCTGTCTCTCCAGGCTGTGCTTTGAGATGAGCAAATCACTCTCCCTCCCATCTACACCTGGCCTTCTTCAAATTGCT
The DNA here is from genome assembly GCF_009829155.1 of Mustela erminea. NCBI lineage: Eukaryota > Metazoa > Chordata > Mammalia > Carnivora > Mustelidae > Mustela > Mustela erminea. The sequence continues at coordinate 52,086,509 of NC_045622.1, read as the reverse complement.
GGTTCTATGTCATGTCTGCTCTTTGTCTTGCTATCTCTTTATTTAAGCTAGGGAACTCTGCTTCCTAATGCCTTTTTTTTTTTTTTTTTTTTTAGATTTTATTTATTCATTTGACAGACAGAGATCACAACCAGGCAGAGAGGCAGGCAGAGAGAAAAGAGGAAGCTGGCTCCCCGCCGAGCAGAGAGCCCGATGTGGGACTTGATCCCAGGACCCCGGGACCATGACCCGAGCCGAAGGCAGAGGCCCCAACCCACTGAGCCACCCAGGCGCCCCCCTAATGCCTTTTTAAAAAGTCCAGGCTTTAAGTGTGGCTGGTTTTAAGAACCAAAATTCAGCCCCTCTCACCTTCAAAGACAAGTATTACTGAGATTCTTCCTCCCTGTTCGTGGGCCCTGAGGTGTGAATGCCTATTTTCTGCCCTTTTCTGCATCACTGGCTCCATCCCCACTGTGGATGGCCATGGTACATTCTTTCTCAGACTGTGTCTTTTCCCTTCCTACTATTTTCAGTATGACCTCTTCCCTGCCTTTAGTTGTGGAGTTTGTTTTTCCAGGCTTTGGGTTTTTCTCTGGTTATTTTTGCTGATATGGGTGTTATCTAGTTGTATCTGTGGGAGGAGGGGAACTTAGGGTCTTCTTAGTCCAGCATCTTCCCAGCCAACCCTTTGTTTTTAATTCTTACATTTTTTGGAACACAAACCAAAGATTATGATTAATCCAATAAATTATATATTTTTATCTCTCAGGATGAATGTATATAATGTTGCTTGAAGAGTAAAGTCAGGAAGAATCAAATTCCAAGTTTAAAAATAAAAATGAATGGTATTGCATTTAGATATTGTGTTCTCTATTGTTGCTTAACAAATTACTTCAAAACTTAGTGGCTTAACCCAAGAAACATTTATTATCTCATTACTTCTGTGGTCAGGAGCTCAAGAGTGGCTCAGCTGGGTGGTTCTGGCTCATGGTCTCTCATGAGATTGTAGTCAGGATGACATTAGGGGCTGTGGTCAACTGAAGGCCTGACTGGAGCTGAATGATACCCTTCCAAGGCCAATAGGTCTTAGTTCCTCACCACATGGACCTTTTCTTGCGTTGTGCGAATGTCCTCAGGACATGGCAACTGGCTACTTCTAGAATGAGTGATCCAAGAACCAGCAAGGAGCAAGTCACAATGCCTGTTATGACCCAGGCTCTGAAGATGCACATTGTCACTTCTGCTTATTCTGTTTGTTAGAAGCTACCTACTAAATCAGCCCACACTCAAGCAGAGGGAGGTTAAACTCCACCCCTTGAAGGGAGGAATATCAAATAATTTGTTGACTTACTTTAAAACTATCATAGGGGCGCCTGGGTGGCTCAGTGGGTTAGCTGTCTGCCTTTGGCTCAGGTCATGATCTCAGGGTCCTGGGATTAAGCCTTCTGTCTGGGCTTCCTGCTCAGTGGGGATTCTGCTTCTCTCTCTCCCTCTGCCCCTTCTCCCCGCTTATGCTTTCTCTCTCAAATAAATAAATGAATAAATAAATAAAATCTTAAAAAATAAAACTCTCATAGATGCCTCAGCCGTATTCTTCTTCTTCTTCTTTTTTTTTTTAAGAAACAGCTTTTCAAAAGAAGATTTTATTTGAGAGAGAGAGAGAATGAGAGAGAGACAACACGAAGGGGGGAGGGTCAGAGGGAGAAGCAGAGCCCCTGCTGAGCTGGGAGCCCAATGCAGGACTCTACCTAGGGCCTTCAGGATCATGACCTGAGCTGGAGGCAGTCACTTAACCAACTGAGCCACCCAGGTGCCCCTCTCAGCCACATTCTTATGATATCAGGAGCATGATTATATCTAGATGAAAAAACAAACCAACCAACCCAGACTCTTATGCAAGGACCCTTCATTTATCATGTCTGGTTTGTCCTCCTTATCAACAGTTGTCCTGCTCATGTTTCCTCCCAGGATGTGCAGGCCCTGTGTTAGGCTGTGCCTTTCAAGGGTGAGTCAGAAAAGAGTTGCTTTGCCTAAGAACTAATGTATGCAGGTACATTGCTGAACATCTCCGTTCTTTTTATCTTCACTACCATCCTTTGAGATAAGTACTATGATTATCCCCACTTTGCAGATGAGGAAACAGTCTCAGGGTGGTTAAATAATTGGCCCAAGGACCCTCAGCAAGTTGAAGAAATAGAATTTGAATCCAGGGCCATCTAAATGTTTCCAGCCTTCCTGGAGCTCCAGGTTTTCCAAAGCACACACCACAGGATCAATTGCTGGTAGAGTGTGATAGTTGCAGGAGTTAGAGGCAAGGCAAAAAGATGCATAAAAGAGGAAGTGGCCAAATCGCCTGGTGCTGTACTGCCTCCAGGGTCATCTCCTACAGTGCGGGTCTTCTACATGTAGAAGTCGAAGCTGTCATGCAGGCCTTTGTGTCGTGGCCCCTGCTGGGTTCTTCATCTTCACTTTGTCCAGCATCCCCACCAAATCTGTCCTAGCCAAACAGAACTTCTCACTCTCCTGTGGACACACCGTGTTCTTCATACACCCGTGCCTCTGCATAGGCCATTCCCTCTTTCCAAAATGCCCTCTTCTTCCAGTCTGGCAAGTTGCCACAATGCCTTCATGACCCATCACAAATAGTTCATGAAATTTTCCCAAAGCACTTTGTGCAGCCTTCCTTTTAGAGAATTTACTGGTAGCTGTTGTAATTGCAACCCCAGTGGCAGCCAGGGCCTCCAGGATTCTTAAAATCTGGGTAAAATTGGCTTTGCCTAACCATTTCCTCTCAAGTTTACAGCTTTGTGGAAGCCAAAGCCCTCCCTCATTTTACTGCAGATTCTCAGACTTAAATCATCACATCAGCTCTTTTTTCCTGGGCTTTCTACTTCCTCATGTGTGGTCCGTGTTTTCACCTTGTTATCCAGACGGGAAATTCTGCTCCTTCACTAGCCTCCAAGCAGAATCTGCTCACACACACAGTTCTTAGGAATGCAGAAGACTTTACTGAAGAGCTGGAGGGTCACACAGCAAATCTTTTAAAGTCCCAGGGCATCACCCTGGCCCTCTTCAGTCCTCTTTGGCTACTTGGTCATGGGATGTTCCCCCCTTTGCCCTTTCCTCCTGCAGTACCAGTCCCTGCTATTTCTCTGAAGTTCCCTTACTCTCTGGGGGAAACAAAGCTCTTTCAGAACCTTTCTCATGCAGAGGAGATCCAGGGCACTTTCTGTTCTAGGCAGTTCCTTCCACCCAAGAGCCTATCAGAGCATTTTCCCAAACAAGGCAAGTCCTTTCAAAAGAGAATTCTGGAGCCAGCAGTTAGGATAATAATTTTCCCATCCCTTTACCTAACTATTGTGTTATGAGTGTTTTACCCATGGGTCTGATTCAGGTCTTATTCAGTTCATTTTGGCTACCCCAGCTCCCTGCAGAGGGGCCTTAGTAACATTGATTGAATAAATGAATTGATGGTTGAGGGGAATGATTGACTGAAAAAAACAGAATAAAAGAATGAAGAGGTTGATGTTAATTTGATTTGATGGTTCCCAGGGATCTTTGCTGACCAAGGTCTAAGCCCTAATTTTAGTCCCTGTTTTGCCTTTAACTTGCTGTGTATCCATGGGCAGCTGTCTTTTTCTCTCTGTACCTCGGCTGTAAGATGAGGAGGTAGCTTCTATTGATTCCTTTTTGTTCCACCAACCACACTTGGTTCTAATCCCTACCTGATATCTGAAGCTTCACATTGGGGTCCTGGCTGGGCTGCTAGGTAGCTTATTATTAAAATCCACCTGCTTGGCCAAGAGGTGCTTTCAGATCGTCATGGGGAGGTGGGGAGAGAAGAAGGTATTGGGACGTTTTCAGTTAGCCATAAATGTGCCTTAGATAAACCTCATTAGCTACATACTGCCACTGCGCAAGGAGGGATTTCAAAGCAGAGGGCCAACCTGGAATTGTTCTAGTCTATGGTTCTTATTCAGCGATGCCAAGTTTCTCCACCTGCACATGCCTCACCTCAGTGCCCCACGCCTGCCCGCCACCAATGCCTTCGCAAGCTGGATGTTGAATGAGCTGCCTTTTATCTCTCACCAGCTTTATGTATTAAATCCCATCAGTTTTTTTTTTTAATATTTTATTTGTTTATTTGACAGAGAGCTAGAGAGAGAGCACAAGTAAGTAGCGTGGCAGGGAGAGGGGGAGAGAGAGAAGCAGGCTATCTGCTGAGCAGGGAGCCCGATGTGGGGCTCGATCCCAGGACCCTGGAATCATGACCCGAGCCGAAGGCAGCTGCTTAGCCAACTGAGCCACCCGGGCGCCCCAAATCCCATCAGTTTCATACCCAGCCCTCAAGCAGGTGTGTATATCTGTGTATGTGCACACACCCACTTCCTTGACCAGTTCGTTGTCTCTGAGATTTCCTGAAACTTTTTGTAGGATTCCTTTCCTTCCTTCCTCCCTCCCTTTTCCCCGCTCTCCCTTCCCCCTCCCCTCCTTCTTTCCTTCCTTCCTCTTTCTCTTTCTTTCTTTCTCTTTCTCTTCCTTCCTCCATCTTCCTTCCTTCGTGCCTTCCTTCCTTCCCCCTTCCTTTCCTTTCCTTCCCTTTCTTTCCTTTCCTCCCTTCCTTCCTTTCCTCCCTCCCTCCTTCTCTCTCTTTCTTCTTCCCTCCCCTCTTTCTTTTCTTTTCTTTCTCCTTCCTTCCTTCTCTCTCTCTCTCTCTTCCTTCCTTCTTCCATCCTTCCCTTCCCTTCCCTTGCCTTCCTTTCCCTTTTCCCTTTTCTTTCCTTCTTCCCTTTAGCAGGCTCCATCCCCAGGACGTAGCCTGATGCAGGGCTTGATCTCCTAAACCTGAGACCTGACCTGAATCAGCTGCTTAACCGACTGAGCCACCCACGACCCATCTGTAGGATTTCTGAAGGATTTGAGGACCCCATGTCATATTCTTGGTAAAACTTCAGTAATACCTGTTTCTCCCCTGTTTGGGGCCTCAAAACTTAAGCTCCTTATCTTAAGTCCTCAGAGGCAAGAGTTTGTGAGAGCTGAATAATTGGTTTTCATTTATTCTTAGTTCATTAGTATCACTAAGCCACTCTGCCAGCAGCCTTTATTTTTGAGAGCTGAAGTGTATCCAATGGGTTGTTTTCTAAAGTGGATTTTGTTGCTGGTACCAGACCTCGGTTTCAGTCATCTCTGCTTTTAAGGGTTCTGGGGTAACTTAAAAATAAAGGCAAAAACAGGTACAACCCACAGAATCTTAGACTATTTGATTGGGGTCACCTGGATGGCCCAGTCTGCCTTTGGCTCAAGTCATGATCACAGGGTCCTGAGATGAGTCCCACATCAGGCTCCCTCCTCAGTGGGGAGCCTGCTTCTTCCTCTGCCTCTACCCTCACCCTGCTTGCATGCTCGCTCTCTCTCTGTCAAATAAATAAATGAAATATTTAAAAAAAGAAAAGAAAAGAATATTTGATTGGTGCCCATCTCCATGTGAACTAGGATGTGGTTAATAACAATTATTAAATTATTAGCATACATTTATCAATGCAAAACATTAAACTAAATGTGATATTAAAGGTGTCTCATTTATGTAAACTTCATGAGCAGGCAGCATTGGACGGGTTGAGAAACCTTCTCAGGAAGGGTGCCTGGCTGGCTCAGTCAGAAGAGCATGCAACTCTTGATTTCATCAGGGTTATAAGTTCGAGCCCCACATTGGGTGTAGAAATTACTTAAAAATAAAATCTTATAAACAAAAAACAAAACTTTCTTAGATATCCATGGCATATGGGTGATGGAGCTTGGATTTCATGCCATCAGGTGTTGGTAACTGCATTACTAAGCACTACATTACTTTTTTCTCCTAGGTCCCAATTTGATATTCTGAAGAATAATTATATAAAGAAGAGAAAAAAAAATCTCTTCTTGTATTAGTCCCTAGAGCTTTGTCATTAACTTGGAAGTATCTGCCATGGGGTTTCTTCCAACATTGCCTTCATGAGTGTTCCATGCTCATGAAGATACACTGACAATAAGTCCAGAAGAATCCAAACATCTTTGAGCATCATAATGTTTGGATCCTTCCCCTTATCCACATCAGAAGATGATACTGATATTAACATTTTATAGACCCTAAATATCAACTGGGAGAAAGATGAAAGCAAACTATTCTAAGAGCAGAAGCACTGCTGATTATCACCGGGTGACCTGATTTCATTGGAAGAAAATGTATATGACATTTTATGAACAATAACGTTGTTTCATTTTGGCACACAAAGGAGGACATTTGACTCCAACCCCAGCCACTGAAGACAGAAGTCCAGAATAGCCTCCCTATTCTGATTAAAGCCTTGAAGCATTTGTCTTAGCCTAGATTCTCCTGAAACAGAGCTTGAAACAAAGGCTTATATGTGAAGAGTTTAATTTGATATGGTTCTACTGGGAAACAGGAGCAAAGGAAAAAGAATGAAACAGAGCAAATACAAGGATGAGATGTTGACTACCATTAAGGGCAACTTGTTACTCAAATATGGGAGACCTTTGGATATGCTCTGTGAAATGCATTGAAGGACCATCTTGCTCAGGGAAGAAAGAGAGATATTTATCTGTCACTGTCTATCTCCCATTGGTCAAGAGTGGCCCTAGGGAACATATAGGTGTCCTGTAGATGAGTGTTAAGTGAACTCCCACATTTATCCCTTGTGGCAGCTCAAAGGGTCTAGGAGGCTGGAAATGAGAGGTGTGTGGCAGGCCTGAAGCTAGGCACTGTGAAGTCGCATCTGTATGAAGGTAGACACTGCTCAATGGCTGGATGAAGAGATGAGACAGACGCAGTCCCCCCTTCTCCTCTTTACCATTCAAGTCCCCTGATGTTCTCCTCTAGATCCACCTGGTCAGAGTTTTCTTCTGAGTGGCTGCTGGCTGCACTCTCTGAAGTCACTTAATAATCCAAGAGAATTAGTGAAACAAGTCTCAATTCCTGTGGCTGCAGCTGGTCCCAAAGCTGTAACTGATGCTCGTCATTGTCTTCCTCTGCCATCCAGTCCAGATTTTCCTTATTCTCCATCCACACTTCGGCTGGTCTTGGTTTCTTGCCTTGTGGTGGTACTTGGGGGCAATGACCTTCATCCTAGAAGTGCTTATCATTGCCTTTGCCTTGACAGGTCATACTTACTATAATTGCCTGTTTGTCATTTCCACTGGGTTTCTTCCCAAGCTAGCTCTTAACTGAGCTTTAACAGAAAATTTCACCGTTTTGTAGTAACCCTTCTAAGTAATGATGTATACAATATGATCCGTGGATCCCTGTAATCAGCACTTTCTTTGCAAAAAGTGGTTCCCTTGTTCTGAGTCAATGTTGTGTGGGCATAGGGACCTTGGAAGCTTTCAGATGGTAGTTCTAGGGTAGGCACTGAAGGCAAAATCATATCCAGGGTGGGCATAATTTCACTGCTCTTCCCAGGACTGAATAAGTTCAATTAATGAACTTGCCAGCAAGAAGCTAACTGGTTTCTTTAAGGATTGGTGTTATGCTGAGAGCTCAGCCTTGGTCTTTGCTCCTGGTTTTTTTTTTTTTTTTTAAATGAAATGTTTTATTTTAAAATACCTAGATGTACTTGCAGTCATTAGAGGCAATATAGACCCTACATGCTCTCTACTCAGTTTCCCTGGGGGAACTGCAGAACTAGAGCCATAACATGGATCAACTGGCTTTTTTTCCCACCAAATTTTGTTTTTTTTAAAAAATTATTTAATTATTCTTTTTTAGCAGAATAATCTCAAACACATTTTATTTATTTTTATTATTATTTTCAATTTTTAAAATTATTTATTTATTTGATAGAGAGAGAGAGAGAGAGATCATAGGCAGGCGGGGGGTGGGGAGGCAGGCTCCCTGCTGAGCAGAGAGCCAGATGTGGGGCTTGATCCCAGAACCCTGAGATCATGATCTGATCTGAAGGCAGAGGCTTAACCCACTGAGCCATCCATGCGCCCCTCAAACACATTTTAGATTGGAGTTCTTTTTAAAAAATTTTTTCATCTTTCTTTTCTTCCAGTTTTTAAAAAATTCTATTAAGTGACATGCAGTGTAATACTAGATTCTGGTGTAGAATTTAGTGGTTCATCACTTACATAAAACACCCAAGTGCTCATCACAAGTGTCCTCCTTAATCCCCATCACTATTTCACTTATTCCTCCACCCACCTCCCTCTGATAACCATCAGTTTGTTCTCTATAGTTAAGAGTCTGTTTTCTGTTTTGTCTCTCTCTCTTTTTCCCACTATGTTCATCATTTGTTTCTTAATTCCACATGTGAGTGAAATATGGTATTTGTCTTTGTCTGACTTATTTCACTTAGTGTAATACTCTCTAGCTCCATCCATGAGAAGTATACTCTTTAGCCCCATCCCTTAGATCCCCCATCCCTCCACCCACCTCCCTTCTGGTAACCATCAGTTTGTTCTCTATTGTTATGACTCTGTTTCTTTGTCTCTCTTCCCCCCCCCCCCCTTTGCTTGTTTTTTTTTTTTTTCTTAAATTCCATATATGAGTGAGATTATATGGTGTTTTTCTTTCTCTGACTGATTTATTCTGCTTGACATTATACTCTCTAGCCCCATCCGTGTCATTGCAAATGGTAAGATTTCGTTCTTTTTTATGGTTGAATAATATTCCATTTTATACTTATACCACATCTTCTTAATCCATTCATCAATCAGTGGACACTTGGGGTGCCTCCATAATTTGGCTATTGTAAATAATGCTGCAATAAACAGGGTTGCATGTGTCACTTTGAATTAGTGTTTTTGTATTTTGGGGGTAAATACCCAGTAGTGCAATTACTGGGTGGTTGGGTAATTCTATTTTCAACTTTTTGAGGAAACTCTGTACTGTTTTCCACAGTGGCTATTCCAGTTTGCATTCCCACCAAAAGTGCAAGATGGTTCCTTTTTCTCCACATCCTTGTCAATACCTGTTGTTTCTTGAGTTTTTGATTTTAGCCATTCTGACAGGCATGAGGTGATATCTCATTGTGGTTTTGATTTGCATTTTCCTGGTGGTAAGAGATGATGATCTTTTCGTATGTCTGTTGGCCATCTTATGTCTTCTTTGGAGAAATGTCTATTCATGTCTATTGCCCATTTTTAAATTCGAGTATTTGCTTTTTGATGTTGAGTTATATCAATTCTTTATATATCTTGGATACTAACCCTTTATCGGATATGTCACTTACAAATATCTTCTCCCATTCCCAACCTCCCATATCAACCTCCCAAGGTAAGTTGCCTTTTTAGTGTTGTGGATTGTTTACTTTGCTATGCATATACTTTAAAAAAATAAAGATTTTATTTATCTATTTATTTGAGAGAGAGAGAGAGAGAGAGAGAAAGAGAGAGAGCAGCTGGCAGATGGAGAGGGAAAAGCAGGCTCCCTACTGAGGAAGGAGTCTGACATGAGGCTTAGTTCCAGGACCCTGGGATCATGACCTGAGCTGAAGGCAGATGCTTAACTGCCTGAGCCACTCAGACAGCACTGTGCAGATGCTTTTTATTTTGATGTAGTCCCAATAGTTTATTTTTGTTTTTATATCCCTGTCTTAAGGAGACAATATTAGAAAAATGTTGCTATAGCCAATGTCAGAGAAATTACTGCTTGTGCTCTTTTCAAGGATTTTTTATGGTTTCAGATCTCACATATTTAGGTCTTAATCCATTTTGAGTTCATTTTTGTGTATGGTGAAAAAAAGTGGTCTAGTTTCATTCTTTTGCATGTGGCTGTCCAGTTTTCCCAACATCATTTGTTGGAGAGACCCTTTCTCCCCATAGTATATTCATTCCTCTTTTGTAAATTAAGATTAACTAACCATATAACTGTGGGTTTATTTCTGGGTTTTCTGTTCTATTCCATTGATCTACGTATCTATTTTTATGCCAGTTCCATACTGTTTCAATTAGTATTGTTTTGTAATATAACTTGAAATCTGGAATTGTGATGCCTCCAAGTTTTGTTTTTCTTTCTGAAGATTGCTTTGGCTATTTGAGGTCTTTGTGGTTCCATAAAAATTTTAATATTGTTTGTTCTGGGTCTGTGCAAAATGCCATTGGTGTTTTGATAGGGATTGCATTGAGTCAATAGATTGCTTTGGGGTGGTATAGACATTTTAACAATATTTGTTCTTTCTCTCCATGAGCATGGAATGACTTTCCATTTCTGTGTGTCATCTTGAATTTATTTCATCAGTGTCTTATAATTTTCAGAGTATAGGTCTTTCACCTCTTTACTTAAGCTTATTCCTAGATGTTCTATTCTTTTAAATTGTAAATTGGATTGTTTCCTTAATTTCCCTTTCTTCTCCTTCATTATTTATGTATAGGAATACAACAGATTTCTATACATTGATTTTTTATCCTGTGACTTGACTGAACTCATTTATTAGTTCTAATAGTTTTTTTAGTGGAATCTTCAGGGTTTTCCATATAGAGTCATGTCTGGTTTTTGTTAATGACTTTTTAGACATTTAGCAAAAGCAATAAATAGATCAGTTTTAGCAAGAGGGAGCCCATACTGTTGATCCCATGCATAGCCTCCATCTTTGCCATTACAGCCACTCAACAAATGGGCCCATTGTGCTAGCACTGGGGTAGTTGAAGAGAGAGACTTACTGACAGCCATAGGCAGGATCATCCTCTCTTTGGTTTTGGAGCACCTTCTCTATGGTAGGTGCTCACTTGTGAACACTAACTTCAGATACAGAGACAAGTATACGACTCCCACAGGTCGATCCAAAGACTTCTACAGGTCTATCCAAAAACACCATCTCTTTGCCCAGATTTCCTTAGTCCAATCTTTCATGTCTCTTACGATCCACTTCAAGTCATTTACCAGGGCTCAGGAAAAATCTGGAACTGTACCTCAAGCCTCACAAAATGATGAATCAAGAATATTGATTGTAGCTCTGTTCACTGGGAGAATTTTCTCTGAACCTTTACAGGTTAACTAATCTTTACAGTCATCCCTGAGTCATGAAACAGTTGTCCATTTTTGACTAGTATCAACAAATTGCACCAAGCCGTCTCTGAATTAGGTTTGAGTTTCTACCTTCTCTGTCAATGTTATGTGGGCTGATCCCCCACCCCACAAAGCCATAAGTATGAGGTGAGGAAGAGGTGTTAGTGCAGTGCAAATAAGTGACATGGGGGTCTGGGCCTATTTTAACTGTGCTTTCTAGACCTGTTTGGGCCCAATACCAAATGTGCCATTTCCAACCTATAGTAGGATTGCTGCTGCAGTTCTTATGGCTTGATGGATCTGATAATCTTCATAATGGGCAGCTCCAGTTGTACAGTAACTTGGTGTATTAATTTCTTGTGGCTGCTGTAACAAATTACCACAAACATGGTGGCTTAAAACCTTGGAAATTTATTGTCTCATAGTTCTGGAGGTCAGAAGTTCAAATTCAGTTTCATTGGGCTGACCTCAAGGTCTCAGAGGGGTGTGCTCCCTCTAGAAGCTCATGGGGAGAATCTCTTCCTTGCCTCTTCCAGCTTCTGTGCCTGTTAGCATTTCTTGGCTTGTGGAGGCATTGTTTCAGTCTCTGCCTCCATGGTCATATGCCCTCTTTCCTTCTCTCTGCATGTTAAATTTCCTTCTGCTTCTCTCTCATAAGGATACATGTGATTGCATTTAGAGCCTACTTTATTTTATTTTATTTTTTAGAGCCCACTTTAATCTAGAATAATCTCCCCCATCTCGAGATATGTAACTGAATCATGTCTACAAACTCCATTTTGCCATGTAAGGTAGCATTCACAGGTTCCAGGGATTAGTACATAGGTATATTTTGGGAGTTCACCATTCGGCCTACCAAATGTGGTATCCCATGGTCAAGAAATTACTCTCTACAGGACCTTGTAACATGCCACGATCTGTTTTTAAATGATGAGTCGTTCTCTGCCACAGAAGGCATGGTCTTACTCCAGAACTCTAAGCCTGCAACTCTCCTTTTTTAAAAAGTTTTATTTATTTATTTGAGAGAGAGAGAGAGAGAGGACACACACAAACAGTGGCAGAGGGAGAAGAAGAGGGAGAAGCAGTCTCCCTGCTGAGCAGAGAGCCTGATGTGGGGCTCAATCCCAGGACCCCAGAGACTGTGATGTGAGCCAAAGGCAGAGGCTTTAACTGACTGCGCCACTCAGGTGCCCATGCAACTCTCCTTATAGAGGTTTCCTGAGATGCTACACAGTTTCCTTATGCCCCACAGATCTGGGTCATATTCCTGAGTATCAAGGTGACTTACACTACAGACTGAATCTGTTGTAGAACCCTCTTTCTCTGAGCTCCAAACAGAACTGGCAGCCTTCCAGGTCATCAGATAAATGGGCCAGAATAACATTTGTAGCCTAAGATATGCTGCCTCCAAAATCTACCAGGTACTGTGGCTCTTTCTCAGTGTTAGGAATGCTAGTGCAAAGACTTGTCCTTTACCTTAAATATTATGTTCTGCATACCCTGGGCCATTGAACTGCAAAAAAAAAAAAAAAACAAAAAAAACAAAAAAAAACTTTTCTAACATGGCAAGCCCCTGAATCTTCATGGGGTTTATCTCCCAAAGTCTGGAACACTCATGTCTTTTGGGGGCATGTAAGGTATGTCACTGCCTACCAGGACTGCTGGCATGATGTCATCATTCCAGTGGACCACTGTTGGGTGTTTTCTGGAATGAGAAGATGATCAAAGGATCTATGGACCTCTCTGTGACAGAGAAAGAGGGTTGGCATAGATTTGGGGCAAGATAGTGAATGTGGACTTGTATCCTTTTCAGATAAAGATACACTTTTTTTTTTTTTTTAAGGATAATGTGTGTGTGTGTGTGTGTGTGTGTGTGTGTGTGTTTTAAAGATTTTATTTATTTATTTGACAGAGATCACAAGTAGGCAGAGAGGCAGGCGGGGGGGGGGGGAGCAGGCTCCCTGCTGAGTAGAGAGCCCTGGGCTCAATCCCAGGACCTGAGATCATGACCTGAGCTGAAGGCAGAGGCTTAACCCACTGAGCCACCCAGGTGCCCCAAAGTAAACTTTTTAAAGGTTTGTTTGTTTAACTGTGTATGTATGCATGTGTATATAAGTAAGCTCTACACCCAATGTGGGGCTCAAACTCATGACCCTGAGAACAAGAGTCACATGTTCTTCCAACTGAGCCAGGTAGGTGCCCCAGGTAAGCTGCCTTTGATCCTCTTTAGGAGTGGGAAAGAACATGTTTGTCAGATCAGTAGTCCCTTTCAAGTGCCAGAGGTTGCATTACAGTTAGAATACCACATTCAACATGGCAGCTACAATTAAGGTTATGAGTCCGTTAGATTTATGATAGTCCACCATCGTCTATCAGGAACTGTTTACTTTTTGCGAAGGCCAGAGAGGTGACCTGAATAGGGATATAATGGGATGAACACTCTTGCCTCCTTGAAATCTTTTATGATGGTACTAATCTCTGCAATTCCTTCTGGATTCAGTGTTGCTTCTCATTTACCCTCTTGGTTGAAAACAGCTATGGGCTGGCTGGGTAATATCACAGGCTTCCAGTTGGCCCTTTCTACTACAAAGTTCAGGAAATTAAGGCAAAGATTCTGATAACTGTTAAATACACCTCTACCAATTTGTATTCTCAAAAATTGCGGGATTAACTACAGGATGGGTCTGTGAATGTGTTTCACCATTGCGCCATGGGCTTGGGCTAGAAGTCCTTTTGTTACTTGGCATCCATATTCCTCACTCTAACCGGACACCCCCAATGATATTTTGAGGCCCCTGGTGTGATCAGTGACAGTGATGTATTTAATAGTAGAAACATTTACCTAGCTCTGACTCCGCTCACATTCTATATCCAACAGTCTTGAGAGGTTTTTTCTCCCCAACACAATCTTGTATTCAATCCATCCCCCTAAGTCTAATGCCTTCAAGATCCATCTTCAGACACATTCCCCTGCTTCCTTCCAGCACACATCTGCCAAGGCCTACAATATGTTTGGTATAGAAGTCATGTGCTCCCCAGGACAGAGACCCTTGTTTTCCAGCCCAGGCCAATACCTGACTCTGGCTCTTAGCCTGGAAGCCACTGGGGCAGTCGGTCAGGTATTGAGGAGGACAGGTGTCACCTTATCAAGTACCTGCCTTAGGTTAGGCTTTTGTAGCATCTCCAAAGAAGGAGATACTGCTTCCTCCGGCAAGAGGGAATGGGATGTGGAATCTGGAGTTTCAGGTTCTAAGGTTTCTCTGCTAATACATCCCTATCTCAGGCATTAGGACTCTTCTTTTGCTAGTGGGACTCTGTTATCGGCACAGGAGATGACAGAGGTTGTGCACACAGCCTCCTTTGCATCTCTGCCACCAGTACTGAGAAGGGCCCTCAACAAATAAAACATGGAGCCTCGTTTTTAAGATCGTTCCTTTTTAGTTTCTGATTATAAACATACTACATGTTCATTGTACAAAATTTATAAAGTACAGAAAAGTATAAAGATGTGCAAAAAATTGTCATCTATAATTATACTACCCAGAGGCAACTGACACCTTTACTTCCAATTTTTTTTTTTTAATGCCTATTTTAACCTAGCTGAGGTCAGGCTGTAAATGCAATTTTATCTCTTCATGTAAAATATTCACTTAGTATGAGAAAAATTGCCCATGCTATTAACATCTTAAGTTTTAGAAGCTGAATTTTCATAAGTAGGTAGAGCCAAATTTACTTAACTGTTCTGTTACTGGGCATTTAAGTTGTTTCCAAATTTTGCTGTAAGGTCAGGAGTGAGGGGTTTAGAGGTAGATGTACTTGAGCTCCAGTCTTGGTTCTGCTTACTAGCTGTGTAGCCCTGGGTAAATTACTTAATTTCAAATTCATCATCTAAACATGGGGCTGACAGTTCCTATCTCCTAAGGTTTTTGTGAGGATTAAGTGACACATTTAAACACCAAAAGCAGCTCCTGCCACATAGCAGGTGTTCAATAAATGATACTGGGATGGGACATCTTTCTGCAGAAACTTTGGTCCCCGTTTTGGATGATTTCATTGAATTCTGAATTTTTTCACCGCCCCCCCCCAAATTGCCCTCTGCCTTGTAGCATAATGATTAAGAAGAAAGACCTGGAAATCAGGCTACGGGAATTTTATATCTTGGCTTTACCAGTCACTAGCTGTTGAATTTCAGGCAAATGATTTTACTTTTCTGGGGCTCAGCTTCTTTGTTTATAAAATGAGGAAAATGATGCCATGTGTCTCATAGTATTATTTTGAGAACTGAATTGCTGTGTAGAAAATACTTAGAACTGCCTGGTACTTGATAAGCACTTTGTAACTGTGATTATCATCGTAATCCTCATTTTTTAAAAAAGATTTTTTTAATGTATTTGTCAGAGAGAGAGAGGGACAGGGCACAGGTAGATTGAGAAGCAGCCTCTTTGCTGAGCAAGGAGCCCGACCCAGGACTTGATTCCAGGGATCTGGGATCATGAATGACCTGAGCCGAAGGCAGATGCTTAATGGGCTGAGCCACTCAGGCGCCCCCATTGTGATCCTCATTTATTGGCCAACATTGTTACTCAGAATTCCTCATGGGCTGACTTCCTTCAGAATTCCCACTCTGTTGCTCAGTTCCTTAACACCTTACTTCCTCTTCTATCTTCTCCCTGGCCTAAAATCTAATTCTTATTTTATGTTATCTCTGTTTAGTTTTTTTTCCTTCCAAACCATACCTGAGGGGCTCCAAGTTTCTGGGGAATGTAATAATAGAAACATTCACCTAGCTCTGACTTCGTGCCAGGCACTGAGCTAAATGTGGATTAACTCATTTCATTCTCACAACAGTCTCATGCGGTAGCTATAAATGTTATGCCCACTTTCTAGATGGAGACATTGCAGTTTTGGAAAAATGTAACAGCTTACCTAAGGTCCTACCCTAGGAACTGGTGGAGTTAGGAATTGAACCCAGGTTTGTGGGATTCCATATCCTGTGCTCTAACCATTGGAAGATAATAACTACAGGGAGATGGTTAAGATTGTACCCTCTAGTGTCAGACTGTCTTTTTTCAAATTCTGGATTAGTTGCTCTCACTACTGTCATGCCTACTACCTAAGTCGCCCCGAAAGGAATTGCTATTCCATTTCAGACAGAAGCAAATGTGGTCCAGTTGTATTTTTATATGGTGTTTTCTCCAAAACCCAACGTAGAACCTGCCACAGAACAGAAGCCTTATAAACACTTGCTCAAACAAATACATTCAATACATTGTTATAGGCACAGTGTGTTTTATGAGGTGATAGATGGGTTGTTTTTGCCCTTAAGGAACTTACAGATAAGGAGAAACTAGTCAGGCTCTTAAATCATCATAATATCAGGAAGAATGTGCTAATGTTTGCATGTAAAAACAAAATTGTCTGGGGCGCCTGGTGGCTCAGTCAGTTAAGCACCTAACTCTTGGTTTCAGCTCAGGTCATGATCTCAGGGCTGTGAGATTGAATCCTACAGTGGACTCTGTGCTGGACATGGAGCCTGCTTGAAATTGTCTCTCCTTCTTCCCTATTCCCCACACCCCCATGTGTGCTCTCTCTCTCTCAAACAAAACAAAACAAAACCTGTCTGTAAAAACAAAGAAGAGAGAGAGGGTAATTCATATTTGAATATCCACTAAGATTTCCTGGAGAAGTTACTGTTTGAGATGGTATTGAAAGAAAAGTAATCTTTTTTAGGAGGAGGGTGGAAAGGAATGTCATTCTAGGCAGAAATCAGGAAAAAGGCATAGAGGAAGGAGGGTTTCAGGTATGTTCAAGGAATGGCGAGTGACAGGAGGTTGCGTGAGCGTAGGTTGTATGGGGTAGAAGGAGTTGAGGAAGGGTGAGGTGATGTCCAGCCTTGGATGGTGCTGCGGTTGACCTTGTGGATTGTGCAGCACTCATTCATCTACTTCAGTGAAACTCCTGATTTTTATTCAGGGACCTACTCTACCTTATTTTCAGTCCATGTTGGTTGGGTAGGGCAGGCCCCATCCATACACACAGTGTAGACCCAGACCAACCAATGAATAGCACAACACTGCTAAAAGTGACGTATGTCCACAGCAGACCAATCAGAGCCCCCAAAGCTCAATTTTCCTATACCTTCTACTTTTGATATGGGAGAAATGAACTCCCTTTTTCCCCAGGACTGGATCTAGGAATGTGCAGGCTGGAGCAACAGCAACCATTTTGCTGCTGGATGGATAGCATGACCAAAAAAGAGATTACAAATTAAAAAAAAAAAAAAAGAAGGGAAAGCAAAGCTGAGCGATGGAGAGAGAGAAACTAGTTCTGGAAAAACCAGCACATCTTCTTAACTTCTCCAGTATGTAAGGCAGTAAGTACACCCTCCCCCTCCTCTACATTAAGCTTTCTCAAGCCACTTCAAGTTCATTTTCTGTCACTTGCCACCAACAGAGCTTTGACATAGTCATGCTAGGCATTTTTATTTTATCCTGTAGGTGATGGGGTCAGTGAAAGTCTTCCTGTCCATGGGCTGGTCACATGAACTTGTCTTTGTTTTGTCAAGCTTGCTTTGGTATCTGGTGGGGAGACAAATACTCTGAAGACAGATGGACATAGATTGAAACGCCACTGTGTCATTTATTGTCACTGTGATCTCAAGAATAGTATCAGGGTTCTACCAGAGAAACAGAACCTTTAGGAGAATATATGTGCATATATGGGGTAGGGGGCAGGGAGGGGAGGAGAATGGAAGGGAGGGAGAGATTGATTTATTGCAAACAGCTGACTTTTGGGATTATGGGTGCCAGCAAGTCTGGAATCATAGGACAGGCCAGAAGGCTGGAAATTCTCAAGTAGGAGCCCAAGCTGCAGGCCAGAGGTGGATTTCTTCCTATTCCAGGAAACCTCAGTTTTGCTCTTAAGGCATGTTTTACTGAATGGATGAGTTCTATCCAGATTTTGAGGATAGTCTCCATTATCTAAAAGTCAACTGATTGTAAGTATTAACCACATCTACAAAATAACTTGACAGCAACACTTAGAATTGATTTCATGTTTTAATTAAATAACTAGGCACTGTAGTGTAGCCAAATTGGCAACCATCACAGAAATTTACTTAATTTCTGTGTTTTCTCCACTATAAATTGAGAAACTGATCCTTACTTACCTTATACATGGAAATGTACATAAAGTAAAAGCATAGTACTTGATGTAGCAGCAGCTCAGTTTTTGTTTGTTTTAATTAGTAAGGCTTTATTCTGAATCAGCCCCTGTTCTAAGAAAGTACTCAGATATGATCAATGTCATCAGGTGGCTTATTGGGAATTCTGGTTTCACCACTTTTAAAAGTTTGACATAACCAAGGAAAGATGAACATATGCAGACCTCCTGCTCTACCAATTCCGCTTCTAGGTATGTATGTATTCACATACATGAACTAGGACATGTGTACAAGGGTGTTCACAGCAGGGGGTCCCTGGGTGGTGCCCAGGTTAAGCATCTGCCTTTGGCTCCCTGAGTTGGGCTCTCTGCTTAGCAAGGAGTCTGGTTTTCCAGCTCCCTTTGCCCCTTCCCCCAACGCATGACCTGTCTCTCTCTCTCTCTCTCTCTCTGTATATCTCGTACTCTCTCTCCAATAACTAAAATCTTAAGAATGTTCATAGCAGTAAATAAGTCAGTTTGATGTATAAACTGGGGTATAGTCACCCATAGAATTATATGCAGTAGGGAAAAAGGAATGAACTAAAAAAAATGTGGCCTAATCTTTTTTTTTTCATTTACTTTTTATTTTTTATCTTTAAAGATTTTATTTATTTATTTGACAGAGAGAGACAGAGCACAAGCAGGGGGAGCAGCAGAGAAAGAGGGAGAAATAGGCTCCCTGCTGAGCAGGGAGCTTGATGCAGGGCTTGATCTCGGGACCCTGGGATCATGACCTGAGTTGAAGGCAGACCCTTAACCAACTGAGCCATCCAGGGGCCCCTTTTTTTAAAAAAATGTTATTTAGTAATTTGAGAAAGAGAGAGAAAGAGCATGGTGGGGCAGACAGAGAGGGATAAACAGACTTCCCATTGAGTGGGGAGCCTGACCTGGGGCTCCATCCTGGACCTGGAGATCATGACCTGAGCTTAAGTCAGAGGCTTAACCAACTGAGCCACCCAGGTGCCCCTGGACTAATCTTAGTAACAATATTGAGTGGGAGAAGAAGAAAGTCTCAGAAGGTTACATTTATCATGAAGCTTTTTATGAAGTTCAAAACAGCAAAACAATATGTTGATTGGGCATAATAGGTACATGACAATGATATATTTTTTAAAGATTTTATTTGTTTATTTGACAGACAGATATCACAAGTAGGCAGAGCATAAGGTAGAGATAGAGGGGGAAGCAGACTCCCTGCTGAGCAGAGAGCCGGATGTGGGGCTGTAGCATAGGACCCTGAGATCATGACCCGAGCCAAAGGCAGAGGCCCAACACACTGAGCCACACAGGCGCCCCGACAATGTTATTTTTCAAAAGAGAAAAAGCGGATTATATTCTTTAGGTCTTTGAATGAATCTGCACATGTCTCTGAAGTAAGTATTCCAGCCACGGGAAACTGAGGCATAGAGAGGTGGTCACACACCGAAGCACAAGGCTCGCCTCCAGAACGTGAACCTTTGAGTTGAGGTTACCAGCCTGGGTAGGCCACAGGGAGTTTGTCATTTCTCCATCTGGTCAGAAAGCCACCCACCACTCTGCTCTAGGGCCCAACCATCTACATCCAGGCAGGCTCGGAGGCGGCGCTGTCTGGGGCCTGGCACATCCCCCTGCAGCCAGCACAGGGCAGGGAAATACTGCTGGAGCAGTGACAGCTACAGGGTATCCCCACAGTCTTCTTCCTCCTCTATCTGGAGGGTCACAGTGAGCCCACAATCCTGAACAGACCCAATCTGGTGGCTGAAGTGGGCAGCTGTGTCGAGAAGCATGACAGCATGACAGCCATGTAGGCCGCTCCCTGGGGTCCCCAGTCTTCCTCAAGGGACTCCTCCAGGCCATCCAGCAGCAGAGGGATGGGCGCTGGGCCCAGGGCCTCGTGGGCAGAGCACAGAAGCTGGAGGAGGTGGTGGGTTAAGAGTGGGTGTGAAGCGGATCTGCTGTAGCCCCAGGGGTTGGAGCGCTTAGAGTTGGCTCAGTTTACGGGAGTATTGAGACGCACTTGGCAATAGTTTAGAAGAGCAGGATTCTGTTGGGATAAGAATGTATTTTTCCAACCTGGATGCTTTTTAAGTAAAAGTAATATACGTACTTGGGAAAAACGTTAAACCAATTCAAATTGGTAGTCACTGAAAAGTTAGTTTCCCTCCTACTCCAGAAGTTTAGGCCTTTTACTCAGAAGTGATCAATGTTGACAGTTTCCTAATGGCTTTCCTGGATTTTGTTTTATATGTGTAGATACACACGCATGTGCATGTACATACACACACATACCTTTTTTCACATCCAGTTTCCGCACTACCTCCGTGCCCCTCCAAAAATCTTGCTGTTTTAATTTAAACAGTATACTTTGGAGAAAGTTCCATTTCTTCACATACAAATGTACTTATTCTATTTTATTTTTTTATTTTTATGTTTTCTAAATTGGCCTCATGCCCAGCATGGAGGCCAATGAAGGGCTTAAAATCACAACCCTGAGATCAAGACCTGAGCTGAGATTAAGAGTTGAACACTTAAACTATTGAGCCACCCAGGTGCCCCCAAATGTACTTTAAAAAAAAAAAAAATGGCTACAAAATGTTCCAGCATGTGGTTAAGCAATTATTTATTTAAAAAGTCCCTGACTGATGGTCATTTAGATTCCTAACATTTTTTGTTGTTATAGATAACAGAAGAATAAACATCTTTGTACGTATATATCTTTTTTTTTTAAAGATTTTATTTATTTTTATTTGACAGAGAGAGATCACAAGTAGGCAGAGAGGCAGGCAGAGAGAGAGGAGGAAGCAGGCTCCCTGCTGAGCAGAGAGCCCCATGCGAGGCTTGATCCCAGGACGCTTGGATCATGACCCCAGCCGAAGGCAAAGGCTTTAACCCACTGAGCCACCCAGGCGCCCCTGTACGTATATATCTTTGTGTAACGTATAAGAACATCTGTAAGGTAAATTTTTAAATTTTTTTTTTTTTTTTAAAGACTTTATTTATTTATTCGACAGAGAGAAATCACAAGTAGATGGAGAGGCAGGCAGAGAGAGAGAGAGAGAGGGAAGCAGGCTCCCTGCCAAGCAGAGAGCCCGATGCGGGACTCGATCCCAGGACTCCGAGATCACGACCTGAGCCGAAGGCAGCGGCCCAACCCACTGAGCCACCCAGGCGCCCTGTAAGGTAAATTTTTAGAACCAGAAATGCTGCATTAAAGTGTTTGCACATTTGGAATGTCAATAAATGGTACTAACTAGTCCTTCAAAAAAATCATATTAGTTTATATCCCACCAACAGTATACGAGGTGCTTGCTTCTCTACCTCCTCATCAACATGTCCATCCTGGATTTAAATCCACCTTTTTTCTTTTAAAGTACCAAAATACCTATTTAAAAGAACAGGCATCGTAACAATCCCTTCTCAGGGCAAGAGCTGCAGTTTTGTTTGGGTTTTGGCTTTCTGAGAGCAGAGCTCAGCCTTCTGCCCTGTGCTGTGTCCACCACTCTGAACGGTTGGGGCAGGTGACAGAATAACTCCAGGTCACCAGGCAAAAGGGCATGCCAGACCCCAGGCCTGTGCCTTGCTTGATGAGAGAAATGCAAACAAGCCCAGTTCTATTATAGAACACAGAGCCATTGTCGGGAAACCAGAAATTGCTGACTTGCTCCTGCAAACAATCGATACTCAGAAGCTGAGTCCAGGAATTCTAAAGCTGCATCCTGCATGAAGGGCTGCAGGGTTGGGGGGTGGGGAGGGCAGCGATAGCGTAGCTCTTAGAAATGAAAACAGCCACAGACGCACTGGTGGTACTTCCTAGAGAGCCCTTAAAAAGACCCCGTGTCCCCTTCACTGTTCCCTCTAATGGTCCCAGAATCGGAGGCTGCCAAAGCTGGAGTGGATGAGGAAATGATCATATTCTAAGAGAGGGCACACATGTAGGTAGAGCGCCAGGGCAGTTCCAAGAAGTAAGTGTGAGAGAGAGTGCACCACGTGCAGTGGTTATTAGAAGATACACCTGGGCTCAAATTTTCACTCAGTCACTGAGCAGCTTTCTGACCTTGGGCACAGCACTTCATCTCTCTCTGCCTCAGGTAGCCCATGTATAGAGTAGACAGAGTAACACTTACCACAGGAGGTCATTGTGAGGATTTGATTGAATGATTATGTTCGTAAATAACAGCATGGTGCCTGGCTCTTTGTAAGGGTTTAATGAATTACTATTATTGTTATTGTTAATAATAGCAATAAGAGCTGAGGGGGTGAGCTAAAAAAGGTTTCCTGGAGGAGGGGCTGTTTGAACTAGATCTTAGGAAATTGGGAAGATTTGGAACGCTGGAATGAATAAAGAGAACGGGTGAAGTTCACAGGTAAGGCTGTCTTATAGCTTCCTGGACCTAACCAGGAGACATGCCAAGGACTCATTAGTAAGCCAGTGTGGAGAGGAGAGCAGAGTACAGATGGGAAAATTCTGCTGTGGAACATACTAGTCTTCACTTGAATGAGACCTCTAGTGACGCTGGCATCCAAATTAGAGCATGGAACTGGGTGCAGTTGTAGGAGTCTGCAATGGAAATGTTTTCCCTCATTAGGAGCCCCTTTTTAGAGGACTTGATCCCGTGGAGTCTTGGGGACAATATGAGGAAGCCCTGTGTGTTGGAGTGGGCTCATGATATCATGGAAATAAGCTCTGGATTTTCCATTGAGCTCCAAGAGGTACATTTCCATCAAACTGTCTATTTCTCCAATATTTCGTCTTCCATAGTGACATGACACAGACTTCTTCCAGTGCCCAGCTGCCATGACAGTTCATTGCCATGACAGCCCACATCTCATGATAACGCATGTTATAAGGAAAATGGAAACCAGAGCTTGGTAATGTTTCCCCTGTTCCAGCCCCTTTGGAGATGATACTTATCCCATGAAACTTTGGCATCTCCTGCCCCTTCCTGTGAAGATTCCCAGATGGAACTAGGCTGCAACACACATCATGGGAAGAGTGGGGTCTTCCTCTGTCAGATGAACACCATGATTCAATAAATCCTGAATGTAAGCTAAGGGACAGATGAGGCTCATTGTGAGGTTCCCAGTTATCTGCCTATTTAATATGTGGGAAAATGCGGGCAACAGAGACTTTAACTACCTAATGACAGATTTGCCAGAAGAGCTTGGATTCCTTAGGCAACAGTTTAGCAAGCCATGGCAAAGAGCTTCCCTAATTTGTACTGAGAATACCTCGATTGCAATGCCCATATCACAGCAGGTGACAAGAACCATCTATGTTCCAGGAAGTTGTCCTTAGGAAGCAGAGTCTCAACCTATGACTGGAGAGGGACCAGGCACCAGAATGTAGGCAGAAGGACTGACAGAGCTAGACAGTCTTCTAACCCAGGCAAGGAAACTGGGGTTCAAACAAAACTTTGGTTTCTGGGAGAAGAACTGAACCAACTCAGGGGTAAAAGGGACATCAGAGTTCTTTTGTAGGCTCACTGGACCAGGCTTGATCAACTTCGCCTTGGTTTGGTGTACTGAAACAATGCCTCTACTGAAACTTACATGTGGGTTTCTCTTGTATGGATAAGATGGGAGTTGTTTTTGTTTTTCTTTTTGTTTTAAGATTTTATTTATTTATTTGACAGGCAGAGATCACAAGTAGGCAGAGAGGCAGGCAGAGAGAGAGAGAGGGAAGTAGGCTCCCTGCTGAGCAGAGAGCCTGATGTAGGGCTTGATCCCAGGACCCTGAGATCATGACTGAGCCAAAGGCAGAGGCTTAACCCACTGAGCCACCCAGGCGCCCTCGGAGTATTTATTTTGATTAAGTTTGGTTATTACATGTGAAAAGAAACAGTGGGCTGGTAAGGCTGACATTCTTTCGTAGAATTGTGAAGGTTATCAGTCCCAGGCTGACAGAGTACTTCGTGATGTCAGTGGCCCAGGTTCCTTCTCTATTGTGACTCCACCGTCCTCAGCATACGGCCTTCATGTCATGGTCCATGACGGCTACTCCTGCCACATGTCTGCATTCCAGTTAGCATAAGGGAAAGACAAAGAGGGGCAGACTCCCCCAACTTACGGACATGTCTCAGAAGTAGCGCACACCGCTTCTACATCGCATTGGTCAGATTTTAGTCATATGGCCATACCTAGCTACACAGGAGGCTAGGAAATACAGTCTTTCTTTTGGGTGGATAAGTGCCTGGCTAAAATTCATTTCTTATTACAGAAAGAAGTACGGAGAAATGGATACTGAGGGGCAACTCGCAGCCACTGCTATAGTCAGTTTATCGTCTGTTTTCCTAAGGGATTGGATATCCTGAAGACGTAGGGAAAGATTGAGGCTAGAGACTCAACTATCTGCATAAAGTAAGAGCAATATTGCTAATTATCCTGCATGAAGTGTGTAACAGGTGCTAGGTGTTGTTCTGAGTGTTTATGAGGTTCGACTCCTCTGAGCCTTACAGAACTCTGTCAGGTGAGTGTAATTATTATCCCCAGTTGTCTGATGAGGAAATTAGGCTCAGAGAGATGGAATACTTTGCTGAAGGTCACATAGCCAGCAAGTGGTAGATCCAAGACTTGAAGTTAGGTAATCTACCTAGACCCTCAGCCATTCTCATCTAGTGCCTCTGTTTCTGAGACAGCCTTGCTCTTTCCAGTCACTGAGCCTGGGCTCTGCCAGAATACTTTTCCCCAATTTCTGGCTCTAGCAAGCTCTACCTGCCCTTTAATGTCTAGCCCAGATAGTATGTCCCTGACCCCACCTGCCTCTCCAGCTGCAGAGGGAGGCTGCCCCTCTTTCCTCTTTGTTCCCTTTACTAGTTGCTCCCAGCCCTGTACTGGGAGCTCTCCTGAATCAGGGACCCCATCTCATACCTTAGTATCCCCAACCCTTGGCATAGTGCCTGTTCGAGGAAGGTCCTTTGTGTTTGTTTAATGAGTAACTGACCCCACTATTTCACA
The DNA here is from genome assembly GCF_009829155.1 of Mustela erminea. NCBI lineage: Eukaryota > Metazoa > Chordata > Mammalia > Carnivora > Mustelidae > Mustela > Mustela erminea. The sequence goes on along the minus strand of NC_045622.1, from coordinate 52,061,389 downwards.
TACAAGGAAACAAGTCCAGAGAGGCCGAGGGTCTCTCACATCACAAAACAAGTAAGAGAAAGAGCCAAGGCTAGCCCCCAAGACTCCTGACTCTCAGCCCTGCTCTCTAGTACATAACCACCCTGTCTGTGTGCAAAGTTTGGAAAAGGCTTCCTGCACCTTTGAGCCTTTCTTAATTCTGTCTTACATTCATCCCAAAAATGACCTCTTTGAGAGTCCTGGTGGGAGAGTGAGTTTTGGCAAGTCTTGTCTGGGAGTCATGAGGCAACAGGGAAAAATAGACAAACAATCCTGGGTTGTATTTTGCTGACCCAGTCCTCAAAAACAGCAGAACAAAACACTCAAAACTTGAGCTGGGGCCTCTGGCCAGCAGGGCACCAAATCAACTTGCATGGAATTCACTAAATCTTCCTCCCTCTCTTAAAATGGGGGAGGTCCTTAGAGAGGAAATGTTTTCTAGTTTGTTTGGATTTTCTTTAAGGCAAAGCAAAAAACATTGAACATTTCACAAGGCCCTAGAAGCTTCCAAACAAACAAGCTCTACCCTATCTCACTGCCCCATCCCCCTGCCAAATTTGAGTCCACTGTGTCCCTGGATATGAAAGCACCCCCACCATCTGGTCAGACAAGGCCAGAGAAAGAGCTGATCACCATTAATCACAGTTCGAAAAATCAGAGAAATTATTAAGGGAACATTAAAGTTCTTTTTATTAACTCTTAACTCCAGGCTTCTGTACAAATACAGTAATATGGCAGTGATGAGGACACAGGCTTTTGAGATAGGAGATCAGGGTAGGAATCCTGGTCCTACCACTTCCCAGCTGTATGAATTTGAGCAGCTTAATCACCCTCTCTGAGCCTCAGTACTACAAACTGGTTGTAGTACTTATTGCATAGATTGTTGTGAGGACTGAATGAGATAATGCAAGTATGGTGTCCAACATAGTGCCTGATACCTAGTGCATGCTTAATCAGTATTAGCGATTATTATTATTATTATTTGCACATGATGTCCTTTATGGCTGAAATTCCCTTCCTTGCCTTGTCTGCCTATGAAACTTCTACTCATCCTTCAATACCCATCACAAGGATGCTCTCTTGGGTGAGGCATTTCATCCTCTGTTTCCTCTCCCAGTGTGGTCCCTGATTCTCTTAGCTCTCCCTCACTCTTCTCCTCTCTGCCTTTCTAACAGATCAGGAATCTCCCTGGGTAGAAATCATTTGTTTCTGTGCCTGTCTTCCCCAATGGGTACTATCAGACAGGAAAATGGGCTCAGATCTGTGCCCCCAGGCCTTGGGAAATGGTGTCTACATCCTTAGATTAGAAACACAGGAGGGTGGGAACAGGGGAGGCTTACAGGGTTGGGGACTGCACAGCCCCAAGGAGCAGTAGTCACATTGTATTCTATTCTTCCCTGTGAGTAGAATCTCCTAGAGGTGTGTGACTTGGTGGCTCTGAGCCTCTGCGTCAGACAGACTTGGTCTCAAATCTTAGCTCTGCCACTTTCTGCCTGCATTCCTTTGGGTTATTTAATCTCTGTGGGCCTCAGTGTCTTCACTTATAAATGGGTGTTATGCTAATGAACTCTCAGACTGTTGTTAAGATTAAATGAGTTCATACAGGTAATGCTTGCGATGGTGACTGGCCAGTGGTAGCTGTTACTTGGCACTAGATTTTTAATGGCAGGATACATACTAGAGTTGAGGACCCGACTGCATTTGTATTATGGTATAATTTTAAGGCAATGTGAAGAGACAGAAGAGCAGTACACTAGGAGACAAGAACCCTGGAAACAAGGGGTGTGTGTGTGTGTGTGTGTGTGTGTGTGTGTGTGTGTGTTTTCTGTTCTCAACCCCACCATGGTGGTCTGTCTTCTCATCTCTGCCTCAGGCCCATGCTGGTGGTACTCACCACATTTGGAGTGATCGGAGACAGAGGGGTCGCCAGGAGCCCATCTGGGCTGGCCAGGCTGCCTGGGGGGCAGAGGAACAGTGGCAGCCTTGGGCAGTGGCACTGCTGTGGGCTGGAGCCATGAGGCATTCCCTGTGGTGGGGGTGGTGGTTCAGTGCATGGGTTGTGGAGCCAACTGCCTACTGTCCCCCTTCAGCCTCTTCCTGGTTGTCCGAATTCTCTGGGCCTCTGCTTCCTCCCTGGACTAGTCACCCTGGGGTTGGCCTCACAAAGTACCACCGGCCAGGCAGCTTAAACAACAGAAGTGTATTTTTTCTCATACTTCTGGAGGTTAGAAGTCCAAAGTCAAGGTGTCGGCAAGGGTCGTCTTCTAAGGCCTCTCTCCTTGGCTTGCAAGTGGCAGACTTCTCCTTTGGGTCTTCACTGGGTCTTCCCTCCTGTTTCCCTCCGTGTCCAAATTTCCTCTTCTTACAAAGACACAAGTCCTGTTGGATTAGAGTCCACCCTAATGACCTCATTTGACTTTATTACTTCTTTGAAAACTCTCCAAATACAGTTACATTCTTAGGTATGGGAGGTTACAACTTCAACATGTGCATTTTGGGGGAGATATAATTCATCCCATAACACTCACCTAAAATAGAGATTGAAAATTGTTCCTACCTCATAGTGCTCTGGTGAGGATTAAAAATACTCATGACAATAAAATACTTGGAATGTTGCTGGCTTCATGGTGTTAGCCCTTAATGTTGTTAGTCGTATTTCTTGGCAGTGAAAGGGGGTGCCCTATGCGGGACACTGGGGAAGGATGTGGGGAGAAGCAGGTCCAGCCCACAGGAAGCTGACCCAGCCCTGACACTGACCAGCTTTGTGGCCCTGGCCACTTTCCCTATTGGAGGGTGCCAAGAACAGAGCTCCGAGGAAAGTGAGCCTCCATGCTCCAAATAGCCCAGGGGAAAGAAACAGCACGCAGATCTGCAGTGACACTAGTCTGGGCAGCTCAGGTTGAACCTCAGTTTATCTAAGACAGTTTCAAGACACGAATTTATTTTATGTTCCACCACATAAGAATAAATGCTGCCAATTATAATTGTAAGATATTATCTACTGTCAAGTCCCATCCTGGTTTCAGGGATTCTGGAATTTGAAAAAATATGTCTTAGAAATGACGAGAGTATGTCCTTTTCTTTGCTTTTGGCAACAAGGATCTGCCGAAGGGAAGCAGGCAAGGTCATTTGGCCTTCAGTCTCAGATTTTGGCTGTTGTTCAAGGTCAGATTTATGCAGGGAAGTAGGGTGGTGAGGCAGCATCCCAACTGAGGCTCATCATTTGCCGCCCTAGTTAAACCCATGGCTGAGCAACAGATCTAAAAGGCTGCTTACATCCCACTTGAGATTTTGGCGGGCCTTATGAAATGAGCTCATGGTTCTGGAGCCCAGCAGATCTGAGGTATGGTTCCAAGGCTGTTTCCCCAAAAAAGAGGTTGAAAGAAGGGGCACCTGGGTAGCTCAGTGGGTTAAGCCGCTGCCTTCGGCTCAGGTCATGATCTCAGGGTCCTGGGATCGAGCCCTGCATTGGGCTCTCTGCTCAGCAGGGAGCCTGCTTCCCCCTCCCTCTCTGTCTACTTGTGATCTCGCTTTCTCTCTGTCAAATAAATAAATAAAATCTTAAAAAAAAAAAAGAGGTTGAAAGAAGAAAGAGTCTGGTGTACAAAGAGGTGTTTGCTGAGCATGGCATGCACAAGGTAGTGTACAGAGAGAGGGCTGGGAATCAGGTGTTCTGAGGTCCTCCCTGGCAATGTAACGGAGACAAGTCCCTCCACCACTCTGGACCTGTTTCCTCACAGGGAAAGCAGCGGAGTTCACTCATTCATTCAACAAACATGAACTGAGGAGCTCCCTTTGGAGGCAGTGTGCTGAAGGCTGAGAGTGTGAATATGGAGTGTGAGAAGCAGTCCCTACTTTTTTTTTTTTTTTTAAAGATTTAATTTATTTATTTGACAGACAGAGATCACAAGTAGGTAGAGAGGCAGGCAGAGAGAGAGAGAGGAGGAAGCAGGCTCCCTGCTGAGCAGAGAGCCCGATGTGGGACTCGATCCCAGGACCCTGAGATCATGACCTGAGCCGAAGGCAGAGGCTTAACCCACTGAGCCACCCAGGCGCCCGCAGTCCCTACTTTTTAGAAGAGTTCTGTCCAGTGTGGAGCAAGGAGTACAGAGAGGAAGGAAAGAGGAGGGAACCAAGCATATTCTATGCATTTTCTCACTTAGCCCTAATAATCGCAGTAGGTAGGTAAATACAGGTATTTTTATTCTGGCTTGGTAGATGAAGTCATTGAGACAGAGAGAGGATGGTGCTTGCCAGGGTCACGGCACAGCCAAGATTTGGACTGGTCTGCTTGACTGAAGGCCAGTTCTTTCCTCTTTGCCTTTCATGGTCAGTTATGTTTCCTCCTAGCACAACACTCTCAGGTCCTGTGCCAGAAAAGAGACAATGAATGTCCATTCTGATAGTCCTCTCAGTAAGGGAGCCTGTTTCTCCACTTGGGAGTGATGATGGGCACACAGCCTGTCTAACCCACTTCTTCTTCAAAGGAGGTGAGGGTACCACGTTTCAGGAGAACGAGCTTCACCCTCACAAAAGCTTTCAGACTTCACTCAGGGGAGTGCCAGTAGGTGTGACATGCCATCTGAGTGACTTCACTTTGCCTTGTGGTTTTAGCCCCAGCAGCACTTAGTAGAGTCCATTGTTCCACACTGGAAAGTACAAAAATCTCAGGAGGGCTCCATCATCAAGTATCATGTCACAGGATGAAAGGCTAGCAGAAGACACACAAGGCCAGTCCTGTGCCTGAAGCCCCCTTAAGCCGCATCAAGGGACTTGTGGTCTCTGCTTACATAGTTCTGGAGTGAGGAGGATCGTTTTTCTATCCAGCTTTGCCTAGAAGGGATGGCTAGCTGGTAGAGCTGAACTTCACCTTGCTGCATTTTGCCAAGAAAGCTTTCAGGCCAGGACAGTGAAGGTATTTGCCCAAGATCACCTAGAACATCAGTGGAAAAGCCTGGATCAGAGTCCTGGCACTTGGAAACCCAGTCCTGTTCTTGGCCTCACAGTGAGTAGACATAATCCTGAAGGAGGATTCAGACTGGGTTCTCTCCTCAACTTGGCCACTTACCTTGAATTAAATGACATTTAATTCAATAGCCAAGGGCCTACTATGTACCTGGCATGGCTTAAACCTGGTGTGGTCACAGGATAGTCATTTCCTCTCTCTTAACTTCAGTTTCATTGTCTTTGAAAAAAGCCCCTCCTGTGCTGCTGTCTCAGAAAGTTCTGTGAAGATTAAGTGAGAAAAAGGAAGCAAAGTGCTTTATACCCTGGAAATGGTGTATGTACTGGGGAGTTGTAGCTAAAGCTGCCCATCCCATTTGCGGCCCAGTCTGCCTTAGCACTGCCCACGATATTGGACTTTGTTTACTTGTCTCTCTCCCACTGTACTCCCCGTGGAGTCGGTGGGGGGATGTTTGGGTTCATCTTTGATTTCCCAGAGCCCCCACCTCGGTTTGGAATATCCATAAACTTAACAGAGTTTATGGATAAACAGAACATGTGATGGTCCATTTCTCAGATCCATGGAGATGCCAACCAGAAGAGCACCGGAAGACCAGAGGAGGACGGGCTCAGTGGGAGGGTGGTGGAGGATGAGAATGGTGTCCACTGTGGATGGGGGCAGGGTTTGGGTCCCTGGAGAGGAGAGAGTGAGACATTCCAAGCAGTGAGAATGGCTTGGACAAAGGTCAGGTAATGGAAATACATGTGAATTATGCAGGGGACAGTGAGAGAGTGGGCAGGTAAGACAGAAGTAAAAGATGAGGACAGAAAGATGGTAATAATGATGGTAATAAGTAATGTAGTAAATATACACTTATCTCTAGGCACTATTCAAAAAGCTATAGATGTATTCCTCATCGAACCCTTATAACAACCCTATGAGGTGGGCATTATTACCTCCACTTTACAGACAAGGAAACAGAGAGGTTAAGGATCTTGCCTAAGGTTACATAGCCATTAAGTGGCAACATCAAGATTTGATCCAGGCAGTCTAACTGCAAAATTTACGCTTTTTTAAAAAAAAAATTTTTATTTGTTTGACAGAGAGATAGACAGTAAGAGAGAGAACACAAGCAGGGAGAGTGGGAGAGGGAGAAGCAGGCTTTCCGCTGAGCTGGGAGCCTGATGCAGGGCTGAATCCCAGGACCGAGGGATCATGATCGGAGCCGAAGATAGCCGCTTAACCGACTGAGCCACCTAGGTATCCCAGAATCTATGCTCTTAAAGTAGGTTAAAGCTTGTCTCTAAAAGGCTAGGAATTTTGGAATGTTTCTTAAGCTCTAGGAAAATGTTTGAGCAAGACTTTCGAGCAAGAGGGAGTTCGAGCGAGAGAGGATATCATGAGGTAAGAAAGTCTTATTTTGTGGGTGGCAGAGGTCCTTCAAGCATCTCTTGAGCACCTTCCGTGTGCTGGGCATTGGGGACAGAGAGAGCGAGACGGAGCCCCTGCCCTTCCATGCACGCCATTCTTGTGTTGGGGCAGGTTCCCTCTAGTTCTCCAGAGCCCACTGTGAGCATCTTTTTCTTGATGATCAGGGACATCACTTTGGTAATGAAATTGACTACAGTGAGAGTATTTGCACCATGGAAATTGGTCAATGCTACAAATCAGGGCTTTTCTCCAGGGGCTGGTTGATACATCTTGAGCAGCACAGTGCTGACCGGGAACACCTGCAGTGTGGTGGTAAGAGTCCTTACCCGATACTGGGCGGTACAAAGTGGGTTAGTACTAACTGCACGGTGAGCCAAGGAGGCCAGGCTTCTGTAGGGTGCTGAGGGATGAGCAGATGTTTGCTACGAAGACAGGGCAAGAAGGGACAGCTCAGAAAGAGGAGTGCCATGGCACAACATATTCATTCTAGAGTTCTGTGATAGGACACTCTGGGTGTGAGGGAGCTTGGGAACCTAGGAGGTCTCAAACAAAAGGGTGTTTATTAAACAAACCCAATATCTGATTTATGAAGTGAACTAATTGGGACTGGGGAGGGAGTACCCATGTCACAACACATTAACCTTTGTCTTTAGCTGGCAGGATCTTAGAGGATTTCCAATGTGACTCAACTGGGCCTTTACCCAAAACCTCAGTAAAAGGGAACCTAGGTTTTGGGGAGGGACCTGGCATGAGAATGGACTAGAACATTCTATGGCTGCCAGCTAACTGGGAAATGTTGACAAAAGCTTTGAAATGCCTTGTATATTGGGGTGGGAGGGCCAGGCAAGCTGGCGGGAAATAGGACCAGGCTAAGTGAGGGTCACACACTTCCTGCCCAGAAATCAGAGCCAGAAAGCGGCACCACAAGGTTGTTGTGTTGTTTTTGTGTTGGATAGGGATCTGGGTGCTTATGGACTACTCAGTGAGCCTCTGGCTTCCAGAAGCCAAATTTTCTCCTCAGGACCCCCTTGGTCCCGTGCCCCAGACAGGGGTGAACATGGCATCAGACCATCTCCACGATTCTCTGCTTGATGCCACACTGTCCTGAAGGTTCTGAAGGAGACTGAGGTCACTGGGCTGTCTAGGCAGATGGAGCTGCCTGAGCCAGGACCCCCCAGGACCTGGAAAAAAGCCAGCCCCTCCCTTTGATGGGCTGGTTATTGAGGTTGTTTTGCTCTGCAAGATGATCACAGGGCCTCATTTCTCTGCCAACTGCCCCCATCAGCCCTGCAGCCCCCAGCCCCCTGCCAACCCCTGCCCCAGCACCCCCACCCCAGGCAGACTCAGGTGGTCAGTGCAGAGGCCACAGGAAAGGGATGGGGTGATTATTGAGGTACGTGAGGTGAGAAGCTGTCTCAGGCTGGCCTTGGCCAGCCCCTAATTGTAGTAGCTGGTTTAGGAGTAATTTGTAAAAGAAAGCTGGACTTTTGGGGTGAACCAAGGGGCAGTTACAAAAGTGCTAGGTTTACAAAACAGAGTGGCTTGTGAGGCTGTGTCGGGGACTGGGTGTGTGTGGGGGGGACAGGGAGCACCATGGCCACCTCTGCATAGGGAGCTCTGGCCTGAAGGCAGGAGAGACACAAGGCTTGCTCTTCATAAAAGGGCAAAGGGCTTTTCATGGCTCTGAGGGTGTGAGGTCATAGGAAGGTCACAGGAAGCAGTGCCCAGGGTGGCCTTCAAGCATGCAGGGGCCTTCCGTGGTGGCTGGCCTCAGGAAGTGGGAACACCACGGGGCCTTAGGGTTCCCTCCGGCACCCCTTCCGACCATTCCTCTGCATGCTTGGCACCAGGCCTGAGGCAGGAACAGAGCTCACAAGCTCCTGTGTGCCTGGAATTGTTCTTTAGTGGGAGCACAGCTGTTGGCTGTGCACAAAGCTAAACTGAGGCAGCTTGAGATGGCTGATTGCCATGAGGTCTTGCTCAGAGCAGGGAAGGGCTCACAAGATGCACATCCCTGCCTCCCGGGGCACGCACACACCAGCTCCCTGGTCCTTTGGGATGGACTACCCGTACCACTGCGTGTTCTGTCTTTGGGGTGCCAGCCAGGTGGCCATGCTTGCCGGAGGGGCATGCACAGTGAGCGTGCAGGGTGTGTACACCTGTTGCTCTGCCTGTGCTGGGGCTCTTTGTGGGGGCTCCCCTTCCTGCCTGCCTCCCAGATCTCTGCTCATGCTGTTTCCAGGGCCCATGGTACCCTGCTTAGCTGTCACCACCCAGCCTACGCTTAAAAGCCCAACTTGGCTGTTCAACAAGCCCTTAGTGAGAGCTGAGCTCGCTTTCCCCAAGTTCCCACAGCACATTTTGTGGTGCTCTAAGCCTTTTCCAGACTGAACTCATCTGTGGCCGTTTGCATCCTCAGGGCCCACAGACCAGGTGCTCCAGACAGGCCTGCTGAATCGTACTCTCGAGATGCTCCCTGCACGGCGGTGTGTCACGATCACTTCCCGAAGAAGCAGGCTTTTCCTAGGTGCCGGGCCTAGCTAGGAATTTTCACAGCCACCAGCTCATGTAAATCTCCTAACACTGGGAGGTGGTGTTGTTACCCTAGGAGGAAACAAATCAGAGTGGCCTGGTGACTGCTCCCAGGTCACACAGCAAGTGATGGAGCCAGAGTTCAGATTCGGGGGTCAGCCAAGGCCAGGGTTTTTTTTTTTTTCCTTTTCTTTATAAGCAGACACAAAAGAGCAACGTCATTTATCATGTATACTGTAGTCTCACATATATTATTTCGTTTGATCCTCACAACAGCCCTGTGAGGTAGGTAGGGTTATGTATTATTGTTATGCCCATTTCACAGACAAAGAAATGGAGGTGGCTCAGTGAGGTGAGTGACTTGCACAGTCACACAGCACATTAGTGGCTTTACAGGTCGTTTACTTTCTCTAACATTGAGCTGTATGAATTAAGAAGCACCGAAAAGATGGAGAGAGAGACATTTTATGGAGGAAGAAGGGGCAAGCGGTGATTTATGAGATTTCTTCCTTAAATTGTTTTGTTGTGATCACAGCTTCTGCTGCCTGTTCTGATCCGGGTTCTCCTGAGTGACCTTTTTGAGTACCATTGGCCTGGTGGCCTGGGACAGCTGTCAGAGACTCCAGAGTCCCACTCTAGGTGGAAAAGGCCTTTATTTCGTAACAGAGGCAGCCCAGCATACCATCTTCCTACTCCCAGGGTGTAACTATGGGAAGCCCCGTCCTCAGCCCATCTCCTGGGAGGGACTGTGTCACTAGGCTCCCCTAGTTTTGTCTGAAGGCCCCTGCCCAATGGGGAAGACTGTGGGACTTCCAAGGCCATACTCCAGGGATGAATCATAATGGGCAGTTTTGAGGCCTGCACTGTTCATCACCTCCTGCGGAGTGCTGGCTTGGTGTGTCTTGCCCAGGACCTTCCCCCAAGGGGGTCCCAGGGCTGGTTATGAGAGGAACAGTACCCCAGGGGAAGGCCACTTCTCTCAGAGTAGTGTCATAGGGGCTGGACACTTCCTCTTAGAGCAGGGGTATGGTTCAGCCCACTCCTGGGCTCCTTGCTGCACACTGCCCAGCGAGCCCCTGGTCTCCTTCCTCTGGCAACACTTTCTTGGGAAGGCATCTTCATCCTCCAACAGGAAGTGGTCAAAAGCTATGTGGAGCCATGGCTGGTGAGAAGGTGGGTGGAATGGGGATCACAAACAAAACCATCATGAAATGGGGCGGCCTGACAAGGGATGGCCGGGGGCTGACCTTGGTTCTGAAGACAAATCCCAGGGGGGAGTCCTAATGTGAAGTAATGATAGGAGACAGGTCTGGCTTCTTAATAAGAGTGACTGTTTTGAAAGAGAAAGTACACATTTGGGAGAGAAGGAAGGTCTAGAACCAATACTGGAAAACGGAAGTGGAAGGACAGATTTCGGTTTGATGTAAGGAAGGGCTTTTTAACAGCGCTGGCTCAACCATGGCAGGGACTGCCCTGGGCATGACGAGCTTCCTGTTACTGGAAATATGCAAGCAGGGATATGTGAGGACTTGAAGGTGTTGGGGAGAGCACTCAGCCCCAAATGGCCTGGGGCATGCTGGGGGCCGGGGAGGACAAAGTGACCACTGGATTATTTTCCAACCCTGAGAGTCCCTAATATTATTTGTGTAAAATGACCTATTTCAATGATACTTCAAATTCTTTGGAGGAAAGGATTACAAAAGTCACATTAACAGTCTGTGTTACGAAAGGCCTTTCATTGCATTGGCTCCAGATACTTTAAAATCTTCACAGGGACAGCAGCTCATTTCTGAAGTGAGAAGTCCCCAAACGTCTACATTTGGCCCAGTCAAGAGGGACAGCCCTATCCTCTAAACCCGGCCTGGACACTCACTCTGCTAGGCCGTGCCACAGCTCCAATCTCTCCCCGCCACAGTGGAGGCCAAAACGCAGCTCTGAAATCTCACTTCCAAGCTGGCCCAACCTGGCTGTCCCTGAGCAAACAAGTCCAAGGTTCCGGGTGCATCCTTGGGACAGAGGAGCAGGCGGCATGGGACTCTCAGGTGACTTAACGTCCTGGGGACCTGGTGGGACCCCTTCACCAGAGGCTCCTTTCATAGACGGCTTGGGGAGGCACTGCCTAATGGTACAGAGAGAGCCGGTGCCTGTGAAGAACCCGCCATTCCTCTGTAGCCAGCAAGCCCTCCTGTGGCCTTTTGGACACACTGGCAGACACTTTGCTTGTCATGACCAACTGCCCATCTCTAGCTCCAAGTGGCAAGGAAAAGGTGGCTCCATGGAGAGGACACATGGATTCGTACAGGGAGACTGCATTGTGGGGGGAATCAAGTCCTGCTACGTGATTAATACAGGTTAGTGTAGCGCCCTGGCTCCCACCACTGGCGAGACACTCTCCAAGATCTTGGCTGACATGGAGCTTCTTGGGAGCCCCCCTCCAGTGCTGCTGGGGTCCTTTTATCTGTACCGTATTAATCGAATAATCTTATTGTTCATAAAATCCACGGCATGTGGGTGAGAAGAATCGATGCAGAAGCCGTCACTCAGGGCGATTTTCAGCACTTCTTCCACAAAGACCTGGAAGCTGTTGATCTGCTTGTTGGCTGGCACCACCCAGAGCCTCTTGAGGTTCTGCTTGGTATACTCCTCCTCTGGGAGGCCCTCCACATTGGCCACCCAGTCCAGAGTCAGGTGGTTGGGGTCCTGCAAGTGGCTGGTGATGGAGGAGAGATTGCCATTGGAGCAGTAGAAGAGCTTGGAGCCCAGGAGCTTGAGGAAGAGGCAAGAGGTACTGAAGATGTTGGCGTTGAAGACCTCCATGCTGGACGAGGAGAGGCTGTAGATCTGAGGGGCCTCGCGCACGGTGAAGTGGACCGTCTGCACCCGCTGGTTCAGGGTGATGTTGAGCATGGCGTTCTTCTCGGCCTTGGAGAGCTCCACCTCCTTCTCCTGCAGGGCCTCAATGAGGGGCTGTACCTGGTAGAAGTCAGCCTCCCTTCGGAGCAGGCCCATCTCCTGGAAGTCCTCCGGCAAGTCCAAGTGGGAGGTGCGCAGGAAGTTGAGGATGTAGCGGAAAACTTTGCCATCGCGGTCGATGAAGCAGTTGCCCTGGCTGTCCCTCTTGGTGGGCATCTTCCCACTGAACATGGCGCCCAGCATGGAGTCGGGGAAGCTGGTCAAGGTTGCCAGTGAGGTTGTGTAGAGCTTCCCCCCGACGTTCAGTGTGATGGGGTCAGACATGGCAGGAGGCCGCGATTCTGGAAAATAGTCCTGGGCAGGGAGAAAAGTGAGGAATTACCCAACCCTATCTGGGGTCTTGGTCTGTCAGGGCTGGTATGAAAGAATACCATAGACCGATTGGCTTAAGCATTTATCTCTCCCAGTTCTGGAGGCTGGAAAGCCCAAGATTAAGGTATAGGCTGATTTGGTGTCTGGTAAGGGCCATGTTCTTGCTGTGTCCTTGTGTAAGAGAAGGGGCAAAAGAGGTCTCTGGAGTCTCTTTTATAAAGGCACTAATCCTGTTCATGAGAACTTAACCCTCATAGCCTAATCACTTCCCAAAGGTCCTACCTCCTCATACTATCACACTGGAGATGAGGAGCTCAACAGAGGAGCTGGGGGACACAAGCATTTAGTCCCTAACATCTATGTATGCATAGTGCTCAACTCCTTATTGTAGATCAAGCCTACAGTCCTAGAGGTTGGAGCGAATTAATACTTAATAAACAAATGGATGGGTGATAATTACTACACCATCTAAAACATATTAGGTTCACTAGGGAGTTTAAAAAAAAAAAAGAAAAAAAAAAAGCATGGGTCCTGCCCTCCAGAGATTACTGTAATTGGTCTTTAATATCCCAGCACTGGTATTTTTTTAAAAGCACCCCTGGTGATTCTGAATGTTCAGTAAAGACCAGAGAACCACTGTTCTAAGGAATGAAAGAAAACGTGCTTGGACCGGATGCTCTGTTACCTGCTCATACAGAAATTTGTTTACATAACGTCATATATATTTTGACATAGAAAATACTACCATCCATGCCTATCACGCAGATGAAGAACACTGCCAGGATTCACTCCCCATGCTGAGAGAGGTGAAGGACCATGCCGGGATTCAAACCCAGGTCCCTTTATATGACAAGAGAAAAAATATGTAAATGCTTACTAGCCAAACACTGGTACATTCTAAGTACTTAAAAAATGCTCTGAGATTTGTCTTCAAGCCCAGGACTCCCACTGCTGTACCAATGATGCCTTCTTATTATTTTTCTATCCCAACACATTTATAATGACTGGCCATGATTAGTGCCATTTCTGTCTATCTCTCAGGCTTACAATGGGCCTCAGCTCTCTGGACTCTGACACCCTTTCTTGGACTCTAACCGTCCTGTAACCTTCCTATGAAGATGCTCTTGGCTCCTGGTGGCCTGCCCTTTCCCAACATGACAGCACCATAGCCTCCTCTGACACCTTCAAATTTCAGTGCAAATGTGGGTCTCTGCACTGAGCACTCTTTACCCAATCCTTAATAAAGCTCCCTTCCCCTGCCACCTTGCAACTTCCAGCGTCTAAGTCTGGTGAGTCTCCTGCAACCTTAAGTCTTGGAATCTAACTTTTAAGATTCTAGAAGGCAGGGGATGTCTGCTCTCAGCTTCTCACATGATACTTTCCAAGATCCTACCTGTGGAACAGATTAAGCAATCCTTCCCTGATGCTGGGCCCGAGGGGCACAAAGAAATGGACCCTGACTGCCCTCGAGAAGAGCCCAGCTGGCGAGGACACCAAGACAAGACAGGTGCAGTGACAAGGCGAATGGACCCAGAGCTATGCGAGTAGGTCAGTAATGAATCCTGGCATGCTTACTATCCAGATAGGAAAACAGAGGTCTGAGGCAGGACTTCCCCCAAAGTCACCCGGCAAGGGTAGTGAGCAGGCCAGAGCACTCCTCACCCTCACCGTGCCTGCCTTCTGAGGCTGGCTCCACCAAGACCCCCTTACTCCAGGTGGTGGAGACTCTTGCCAGAAGATGGAGGCAATGCTGGAGAGAGCTGCCCCACCCAACTGTCTGGGGGGGTCGCCTCATGATTGCTTCTCCATCTCATAGGGCACCCTGATACTGCAGAAAGGCATCAACCATCTGGAGTGCCTGAAGAGAAACAAGCCATGATGAAGTTGCAAAATCGGCAGCAGAAGCCTGGAGCAGATGGGCTGCGAGACAGTGGGGAAGTCCAACAGAAGGGGTGGGGCGAGGGGCTGAGGGAGGGGTGCCTGCTGTGCGAAGACCTGCAGCTGCGGGGAGGGGCCTTGGCTCAGGGTTGAGCCTGGTCAGTTCGCTCTCCAGAGGGCCCAGGCAGGAGATGGACCCAGGGGCCAGGGCCACCCCCTTCCTCATTCCAAAATCTCCCTTTCTTTCTAGAAGGTAATTTGCATATTTCAGTTTTCAGTCTCACGCCTTGATTTAAGGCCCAGGCTCAGCTCCATGGAAAGAGCAGACTCAGGCATCAGAGAGGCTGGGCTGTCTTTCCTGACAGTTCTGTGGGCCCGTATGTCCTGTACATTAGTGCTGAAGAGCTCAGAGCGCTGGGGTGGGGAGATAGTCAGTAGCCACAGGGCCTGTCTGGGGGCTCTTGGGTGGGACCCAAACTCCTCTTTCTCTGCAAAAGCAGCAGAGGCTGGTTGGATGCCAGGTTTCCTGACCACCGCTGGCCCCAGTCTAGGGTGCTCTCGGTGGTATTCTCCGCATGCCCACAAGTCAGAGCTCCTCCAAGTGCCCGTTTTCTAGGGGCAGCACCACTGTGTCCACTATCACACAAGTGCGGGCCCCATGGACACACACGCATGTGTAGAAGGCACCATTACATATGAAGACAGAACTGGCCACCTCTGGGATGCTGAGAAGCCTCATGAGTTTGCTTTGTGGTCAGGTGGAGATGAGCCACCCTCACTGAGCTACAGCCCCCTGGGTGTACTCAGCGGTCTCCTTGACATCTCCACCTGGATGTCCCATGGATACCAGGAAGCCCAACGAGGAATTCCTCTTCCCCCAGACCCACAGTGAACTCTTCTCAGCCACCCAAATGCCTGTGCCCAAGACCTGCGAGGTAGCTCTGACTCCCCATCCCTAAAAATTTTCTCACTCTGTCCTTGAACCCATCTCTACAGCTACTCCCAGAGCTCTGACCACACTGCCACTTTCCTTCCATCCTCATTGGGCACCCTGCTTTCTTTCTGTCCACCTTCCATTTTGGTCTTCCCGAAGCACGACCGCCCAACCATATCACCTTCTGCTTCCAAGCTCAACTCCAGCCCCTCCCCCACTGTCTGCTCAGGTCCTCCAGACACTCTGCACACATCCTCACACTGTCACCCACCCCACCTTTGCTGTCCCTACACCACCCTTCTTGCCTTATCTGCTGTCACCCTTTAAGGCCCACCTATGAGTCACTGCCTCTGTAAGGCTGTTCCCAGATCTCCACTAGGTTCACAGCTCTACTCTTGGGGCTTCCTGGCCCTTTGCACAGTCCCCCTGGCAGCGCCCACCAATCCATTATGTTATGATCATGGCCCTTCTCCCTGGCTTTATCAAGATGCAGACCACTGGACATCCACATGCAAAAAAAGAACCTCGACCCACATCTTAGACCATGTAGGAAAAAATAATTCCAAACAGATCATAGGCCTAAATGTAAAATCTTTTGAAAACTTGAAAACTCCAGGAGAAAACCTTTGTGACTTTGAGTTAGGCAAAGATTTTCTTGGCTGGGACCCAAAAGGCACAAACCATAAAAAAAAACAACTGACAAATGAGGCTTCATCTGAAGGAAAAATTTCATTTCAAAAGACACTGTTAAGAAAATGAAAATAGGGGCGCCTAGGTGGCTCAGTGGGTTAAGCCTCTGCCTTCGGCTCAGGTCATGGTCTCAGGGTCCTGGGACAGAGCCTTGCATTGGGCTCTCTGCTCGGCAGGGAGCCTGCTTCCCCCTCTCTCTGCCTGCCTCTCTGCCTACTTGTGATCTCTCTCTCTCTGTGTCAAATAAATAAATAAAATCTGAAAAAAAAAAAAAAAGAAAATGAAAATAAGATGAACTGGGAGAAAATATTTGCAGAACACAGACCTGATAAAGGACTGTTATCCAGAATACATAAAGCACTGTCAAAACTCAGAACACACGCAACCCAATAAAAAACCAGGCAGACAATCTAAACAAATCCTTCAGCAAAGAAGACACAGACAAATAATCACATGAAAAATGCCCAAAAGCAGTAGTCATGAGAGACACAAATATTAAAACCACAATTACATACCATTATATACTTATTAAAATGGCTCCAATAAAAAAATATGACAGTACCAAATGCTGCTGACTGCACAGAGCAACAGACACAACGCGTGTTGCTGGTGAGAAGGCAACAGGGTATAACCATTGTGGAAGGCAGTCTGGTGTCTGTTTCCATGTGACCCAGCAATCCCACTCCTAGTTAGGTGCCCAGAGAAATGAAGACGTACGTCCATGCAAAAACCTATCCCTGGAGAATGCTTGAGCCCCACGCTGGGCTCCCTGCTCAGCAGGGAAGCCTGCTTCTCCCTCTCCACTCCCCCAGCACGGGGCTCAATACCAGGACCCTGGGATCATGACCTGAGCCGAAGGCAGACGCTTAATGACTGAGCCACTCAGATGCCCCTACACTCACTAGCTTTAAACATTCTTATAGCAACCCTAAAAGTAAGCATCACTCTCCATTTGGCAGACAGGAAAGTGGGACACAGAGAGACTGGTGACTTGCTCAGGACACACAGCCAGCTAGTAGAGAACTCATCCTTGGCCCACTCAGGCTGCAAAGAATTCTAATAGTGACCAAAGGCCGTAATAGCTTCAGATACGTTTGAGAATCTCCAAAACAGCCCTAGAAACATTGCCCTGTGGCTTACTTGGCAAGATAGCTACTGAGTGCATGCCTCCTGCTCTCACTGCATGAGGAGCTTCATGTAACACTTGGTAGCATTTTATTTATTTGTAATAAAAATATACAGAGAAGCACAGACAATGATACTATTGTGTTAAATGCTGGACAGGTATTTGTTCAGCTGATGTCTTCACAAGCACCCTGTGAGACAGAGACTGTTATTACCTTCATTTGACAGATGAGGAAACCGAGGCTTAGAAAGTTTAAGAGACAGTGTAGGAGCTGGGACCTGAATCCAGTTCTGTGTGGGTCCAACACCTCTGATCATTCCTCCTTCCCATCGCCAGCTCTCAACATGAGAGAGGCACACTCCCTTATTCTCAGTCCAGACCAGACTGTAGGGTCTTTGGATGGCTAGTCTGCTGCCAGCCTGGGCTCTGTCCAATCCCATCAAAGACATGGGGACAGGACTTGAGGATGGCCCAGGGCGCCTCCATGGCTGACAAAGAGCAAGTCGACTGAGAGACCCAAGCTATTCTATTTCATCAGCAGCAGATGATGTCTAATGGCAAAGCAGTGGAACACAAAAGCCGTGTTTTTCTTTTTTTTTCTTTTTAAAGATTTTATTTATTTATCAGAGAGAGAGAGGGAGAGAGAGCGAGCACAGGCAGACAGAATGGCAGGCAGAGGCAGAGGAAGAAGCAGGCTCCCTGCCGAGCAAGGAGCCCAATGTGGGACTCGATCCCAGGACGCCAGGATCATGACCTGAGCCGAAGGCAGCTGCCCAACCAACTGAGCCACCCAGGCGTCCCAAAAGCCGTGTTTTTCAAAGCCAGATTAGAAAAGATGGATGAGAGGGACACCTGGGAGGCCCAGCTGGTTAAGTGTCTACCTCAGCTCAGCTCATGATGTCAGGGTCCTGGGATAGAGCTCCAGATCAGGCTCCTTGCTCGGTGGGGGCCTGTTTCTCCTTCTCCCTCTGTCCCAGCCCCCACTTGTGCTCTCTTCTTGGCACTCTCTCTCTCAAATAAATAAATAAAATCTTAAAAAAAAAAAAAAGGGCGGATGAGAATGCAAACTGAACCATGAAATAGAGAAAAGAAATCACATTGCTGCTTCTGAATGGGTAATTTTTTCTGAAGCAGGAGGCTTTCCAAGTCTGCCTCTCGACTTGAAAAGAACCAAGAAAAAGATCAGCCTTATTTCCCTTTTGCAGAAAACGACTGGTGTCAAACAGGAAATTATGCCCGGCTAATCGTCAGACCATATGACTGGACTGGGAAGGCCAGGGGGGTCTGGGGACTTGCAATTGCTGCTGGAATTCTGTCCTTCCTCAAATGGGTCTGTGGCCCAAATGAGAGGGATTCCGGAGGCCCAGCCTGATGCCATGTAAAGCACAATTCCAGTCTGGGGCCTGAAAATTACCCGGGTGGAACCTCTACCTTTCTGTGCCATAGAAAATGTAATTCTTTGAGAGCAGATGTCCTATAAGGAAGGGCAGCTAATACATTGCTCTAGAGTCCTACTTTAAAACTCTGTCCTGGGGGCACCCAGGTGGCTCAGATGGTTAAGCACCTGCCTGTGGCTCAGGTCACAATCTCCAGGTCCTGGGATCAAGTCCCATGTCAGGCACCCAGCTCAGTGGGGAGTCTGCTTCTCCCTCTCCCTCTCCCCCTGCTTATACTCTGTCTCTCTCTCTCTAATAAGTAAATAAATCTTAAAAAAAAAAATAAGGCTCTGTCCTGGCACCCACCTGTACCTGCAGTGCTCCTGAAGGACACAGCATTAGCTGTGTACCATACCTGTACTAGGTGTTACACATATTAGTTCATTTAAGCCCCGTAATGCTCCTTCAAGGAAAGTATTATCTCCCAACTTTACAGATGAGAACCTCAGGTTCTAAGAGGGAGGGAACTTGCCCATATAGTGGCAGAGCCAGGGTCCAAGTCGAGGCCTGTCTAATGGCAAAGTCTGGGCTGTGAACAAAGGCCGTTGGAGAGATCTGGCACTCGTGCCCCTCCGACCTCTTATCAGGTGCTCTACACCTGCCTTCTCTATTCGATTCTGACCTACATAAAGACCAGGGTAGGGGCGCCTGGGTGGCTCAGTGGGTTAAAGCCTCTGCCTTTAGCTCAGGTAATGATCCCAGGGTCCTGGGATCGAGAGACCCTAATCGGGCTCTCTGCTCAGCAGGAAGCCTGCTTCCTCCTCTCTCTCTGCCTACCCCTGCCCCACCCCGCCTGCCTCTCTGCCTACTTGTGATCTGTCAAATAAATAAATAAAATCTTAAAAAAAAAAAAAAAAAGACCAGGGTATAGAGAATCAGCATTTCCTGAGAACCAAGTGCATGCCCAGAGCTATGTGAGGCATTTTCCTATAGCTTCCTTCATTAAATTACCACACTGATGCTGTCAGGTAGGTATGAGTATCATCCCAACTTTTAGGGTTATAAAACTGAAACACAGAGTAGTGAAGACAGTTACTTAAGATCACACAGCCGGAGGCAGCAAAGCTAGAATTCCACATGAGGTCTCTCTCTAAAACTTGTGCCCCTTCCAGTAATACAAGCCATAATATTTTATTTGGGAGCATATAGGATTTGAATGGACACATATAATACTTCGGAGATGAAATATCTTGAAGTTGTTCTAAAATTAACTACAGTTGTTATGTTATCCTTATCCAAACCCAATAGTATTTTTTTTTCCAAAAATCTAGATTAACTACCACTCTGGAAAACAGTATGGAGGTTCCTCAAAAAGTTGAAAATAGAGCTACTCTATGACCCAGCAATTGCACTACTAGGTATTTACCCCAAAGATAGCAAATGTAGTGATGATCCAAAGTTGCACCTGTACCCCAATGTTTACAGCAAGAAGGTCCACAATAACCAAACTACAGAAAGAGTCCAGATGTCCACTGACAGATAAATGGATAAAGAAAATGTAATACACTACCTACACACACACACACACACACACACACAGGAATACTACTCAGCCATCAAAAAATCAAATCTTGGGACACCTGGGTGGCTCAGTCAGTTAAGCAACTGCCTTCAGTTCAGGTCACAATCCGGGGTCCTGGGATTTAGCCCCATATTGGGCTCTCTACTCAGTGGTAAGCCTGCTTCTCCCTCTCCTTGTGCCTGCTGGTCTGCCTACTTGGGTGCGCTTGCTCTCTCCCTCTCTCTCTCAAATAAATAAATAAAGTCTTAAACAAAAAAAATCTTGCCATCTGCAATGGTGTGGTTGGAACTAGAGGGTACTATACTAAGTGAAGTAAGTCGGTCAGAGAAAGACAATTATCATATGATCTTACTGATATGTGGAATTTAAGAAACAAAACAGGATCATTGGGGAAGAGAGGAAAAAACAAAACAAGATGAAATCAGAGGGAGAAAAACCATGAGACTCTTAAACTGAGGGTTGCTGGAGGAGAGGTGGGGAGGGAGGATGGGGTAACTGGGTGATGGACATTAAGGAGGATACGTGATGTAAGAAGCACTGGGTATTATATAAGACTGATGAATCACAGACCTCTACCTCTGAGACCAAACTATATGTTAATTATTTGAATTTACATAAAAAGATTAAAATCTTACTTTGATAAAACTGACGAGTATAACCAGAAAGAATAATTACTTTAAATGCTAGTTAAGGGACGCCTGGGTGGCTCAGTTGGTTAAGCAGCTGCCTTCGGCTCAGGTCATGATCCCAGCGTCCTGGGATCGAGTCCCGCATCGGGCTCCTTGCTCAGCAGGGAGCCTGCTTCTCCCTCTGCCTCTGCCTGCCATTCTGTCTGCCTGTGCTCGCTCTCTCCCTCTCTCTCTCTGACAAATAAATAAAATCTTAAAAAAAAAAAATAAAAAAAAATAAATGCTAGTTAAGATAACTAGTAACTACTAGTAAAGCATTAACTAGGACTATAAACCAACAACATTTCAAACTGTGGTATTAAAACAATAAAGAAGAGGAACTTTGTATTACATGTGTTGAAAAGACTAATGAGCAACTAAAAAATATATATATTTTGAGCCTACAACAGCAACTCTGGGACCCTGGCAGGACAGATCATATTATTTTTATTTCACCAACACAGAGAAGGTCTTCATATACATTTTTGATTTCTGAGTCATGACCTGGAGGAGGTTCTGGGCTTGGACATTCCTCAGAGAACCACTCCTTTGGAGGCAGCCAGGCTTCTTCTCTAATATGGGTCTTGAGCAAGAGAGTGAACCCAGCCGCAGGGGTTTTAGTCAATAGTCTGCATATACTCATGGAGTCCTGGAAGAGGCGTGGGCTTTCTGCGCAATTTCCTATACTACTGCCACGGACCTTCAATAATGACACTACTTGCTGTGCAATCTATTCCTACTACAGAGTGAAGACCAGTTGCAACAGCAGTGAATCTACTGATAATCACTTCTCTACCCGCCCATTCATCCATTCATCATTTCTTCGCTCTGCTCACTCAAAGAGCCTAGAAATGATAGTCCAGTAGCAATGAGCACACCTGGCCCCAGATCTTGGTTTTTTTTTTTTTTTTTTTTTTTAAAGATTTTTATTTATTTCTTTATTTGACAGAGAGAGATTACAAGTAGGCAGAGAGGCAGGCAGAGAGAGAGAGAGAGAGAGAGAAGCAGGCTGCCTGCCGAGCAGGAGCCCGACGCGGGACTCGATCCCAGGACCCTGAGATCATGACCTGAGCTGAAGGCAGCGGCTTAACCCACTGAGCCACCCAGGTGCCCCTAGATCTTGGTTTCTAAATGTTACCTCCTACAAAAAGAAATGAGGGTTTCCTGGGGGACATTGAGGATTCCAGGACTTTGACGGAAAAAGTGCAAGGTGAGCCTGGAACAGCTCTTACCAGATAACAAGCAATCAAAGATTAATGAGATCCTGTCAGAAGAACACAGGAGATCTTAAAAGTTCTCAAAAAAAGAAAAAAAACCCACCCATTTTTGTAACTATGTGTTGTGGTGGATGGTAACTAAACCTATCATGGTAATCATGTACCAATATATACATTTACCAAATCATTATATGTGATTTATATCTCAATCAAGACAAAATACAACACAACAGAGAGGCTGGCCTGAAGGGACTCTCCTTGGCCAAACTTGCAATAATCTGAGTACCAAAAAAGGTTAATGATGATAATGGGCTATATTATACACTGAATTAAAAAAAGAACATGAGTCTATGTCATTCCAAAAAGAAAAAAGACAGGGAGAGGAGACTAAGAAAGACACACATACAGAGGAAGAAATTATTCTATTAACAAAGAGTATCAGCCAATAAATATAGAAAGAATGGCACAATTAAAAATCACCATTTGCAACCCTCAGTGTTGCAATTCGGGCAAGGATCATGGATGTAGTGAAAGGTACAGGGAACACACATTTTGATAGTCTCAAAGAATCACTCCAAAGACTAATTACAAGGGGAAAAATTACAGAGATGGGGAGATTAGGCAGTTGTGACCTTAACCAACAATCAAATTTAGCACTGATGGACAGTATAACCCCGATATCATAGGCTTTCTGATGTGATATAATACAGCACATCACAGCCAGTAAGTTTAAACACCTGCTGTATGCTGAGCCTGTATACAGCATTGTGAAAGAAAAAAACAAACCTGAATCTGATCATTGATAAAATCAAGCACAAATTTACAAAGATTGAGGAGGCTCTTTCTAGATTAAATGAGATACTTAAAGAGACAGAATGTGATGCATGAATCTTGACTACATCTGGTAAAAAAAAATACACAAGATGTTTTTTGGCAGTTGGGGAAATTTGAGTATCTACTATTTATTAGATAATATTGACTTCTTTCAAATTTTCTTAGGTATGAGAATGGTATTATGGTCATGTCAGAGAATTCTAGAATTCTAGAATTCTAGAATTCTTGTATAGGATACAAGCTGAAGAATTTAGGGGACAGGTGTCAAGATGTCTGTAACTTTTAAGTAGTTCAGCCAAAAGGTGTGTGTGTGTTTTTGTGGATAAAAGCAAAATCAGCAAAGGGTGAACTGGTGCAGCTAGGTGAAAGGCCATTCTTTATAAACTTCTCTGTAGCCTTGAAGGTTCTAAAAATATTTTTATTTTGAAAGTGGGAAGAAAAGAATGCTTCCCTCATGGGACTACAGACATAAAATTCCAGTCAGAGTGCCCAACCCAAATAAACAGCCAGGTTCAGGAAACAGTTTTTATGAATACTCCCAAGAAACGTTAAAATCTGGTCATGCTCCTCTCCATGTACCGCTGTGCTTTGAAGAATGAGGTAGCCAACCAGAGCAAAGCTAAAAGAGCCCATAGTTGGTGGTGGAGATAGAATTTAAACCTGAGAGGTCTCTCTCCATAGAACCACCACTCACAGAAAGCACAGCACGAGGCCTGCCTGTCACTGTGCTGGGATTCAGGCTGGGAGAAGATGGCAGGCTGTTCAGGCCTTGCTTCCCCTGCCTCCTCCTGAATCCCGAGTCTCCACTACTACAGCAAGAAACTCCTGTTACAGCTCACCGAGAATGTTCACAAGACGGGCCCATTCTGGGCCTCAGAAATGTTGTGGCTGGGCAAAAAGAACTAGAGGGCTTTGGCATCATCTGGGCCTGTGTTCGAATCAGACTCTGCCACTTCATTAACTGTGTGGGCCTGGGTCAATTCCCGGAAAGATGGGACTGCGACTACAGCAGTCATGATAATGGCTGACATTTCTGAGCAGTTATTCCTATGCTAGGCATTTTATGTCTATTGATTCCATAAACGAAGTAGCTAGTATTACCAGCCCTACTTTAGAGACCAACCGTGTCAAGCCCTCTCCTATCTCTGCAATTTGGTACCTGCCATCCCCTCGGCCTGCACTTTGAAGGAAAATCCCATTCATCTACCAGGACGTTCAGCTGGAATTCCTTCCTTCCTTCTCTACATCTCCAGATTATTTTATTTTCACCCTTACCAAAGTCTGCTTTACCTAAGTTAGGTGGTTGCCTGACCATCCTGTTGGGGCTGGGATCTCCCCTCTCTGTATCCCCTGAAGCAGGCAGAGTAGGGGAAGGGAAAAAAATTTCTTCCTCTGCTTAGTTAGATCCATTTTCCTCAACCCAGACTGACATCTACCCGGGGTGGGGGGGGGCACGGTTATTACCATTTTCTGAATTTTAAAATACTTATATTTTAAAACACTTTTTTGAAGTTTCAGTTTGGAATCTAAGGCAAGGCCCAGGTGACCAAGTGGAAGTCAGTGTAGGAATTCCCACTGTGTAGGAGATAGATTGAACATGGCTGGGTAAATTTCAAGGGTGATAATACTCAGTGAGTAACGTGTCTCCCAGTGAAACCAGATAAGAGTCCTCTCCCCCATGCTCCCCTCAATTCATCAAGATAAAAACTGGCTCACAGCCCTGGGGACTGTATAGGAGCCCTGCCCTTTCCTCCCCTTCCTGGCCTCCCCACACCCAACAGCTGTATCTTCAGCCCTGTTTTGCCCAGTTTATATCTCTAAGAAGCCCACAGGCTGCTCCATTACCCCACACCCCACACTGTAGAGGGAAAAGGTACCGTCTACACTCAGGTGACAAGGAACCTGCAGTGAGCTGCCCAGTAGGGTACAGCATAGGGAAAGGTGAGCTGGAGGTGGGAAGACACCTCACCTGCCAATCTGACTTGCCCATTGGCACAACAGAGTATTCTCTTACCTGGTGTACACTCCCAACAGCCACTACCATCCCCCATCCTCTTCCAGAATGTTCCTTCACCATCTCAGCTTACTCTCAGGCTTCATTTTGTGGTTTTCCTCAGGCACAAGCACACTCTATTTCAACCACTCTCTTCCTTATGGCCTTCCTGCTTCTCACAACAATTATAATTTATACAATTCAAATGCATCTCCTCATTACATCCTCACAATATCCACAGGAGGGTCGCCTTACAGATTGGCATTCAAAAGGGTTGAAGCTGGTCCTGTCACACAACCTGCAAAGGGCGAGACATCTAAACTTTTGGTATTTCCCTGCCATTCACTCCAGAGTAAACCTCTGCCTCCTTGAACTGCAGGAAATAAAGCAGAGTTTTTGGAGTAAGGAGTCCTGGGTGGTTTTGGGCAAGTTACTTTATTTCTCTTTACTCCTGTAAACAGATACGGTGATGCCTCTACAGTGTATGAGAGTTGAATGAGATCACGTGTGTGACGCACTGAGTTCAAGGGATGGGCTCTTTATTTCTATTACAAGGGAAGGAAGGTGTTCTGTGCATTCACGGGTGTTTGCCCACTTGGGCAACCTGGTACCCAAACCGTATCAGCGCGTGGCCGACCCTTGGCTTTCCAAGGCCGTGAAGGATCTTTTGATCTTTGTGTCTCCACCCCACCTTCTCCAGTGCTTTTTGGCCCATTCCTACCAGTCCAACCTGGCTTGGCTTGCTTTTATCAGCTTTCTCTGCCCTCACTCCCCAGCCCGGGCCACCCGCTTCTGCGACCTCATCCGAGCTCTCCTCCGCACCTAGAGACTCCGCCCCTCCTTGCCCCACCCACCAGACTCCTCCCACAGTCTCGACCCTCTTTATCCGGGCTTTTCCAACCTTCCCCATCCATCCAGACTTCTTCCACCAGCTCCGCCCCCTCTCCCCAATTAGCGCCCCCCCACCCCGCCAGCCTCCGGCGTTGCCATCCCCATTACACAGATGAGAATGGCGAGGCTAGGGAAGGTGAGATGACCTCTCATAGTAGGACAGGCGCCAGGTGGGCCCGCGTCCCCTCACCGACTGTCTCTGAGCCCCGCGTCCCCCGCCGCGCCGCACCCACCTCCTGCCCTCGCTCTGCAGCCTCCCCTCCGCGGGCGGCCAGCGCAGCTTTGCAAGGGGGGGAGGAGAGCCGGAGCCCAGCCCAGGGGCGTGGCGGCACTGGAGCCGTGCTCAGTGCTCCGGGACTTGTAGTTCTCCGTGGGCTCTTTGCCGCACAACACGCCGAGCGCAAACTCTATCTCCCAGGAGGCATTGCAGTGAGCCCTCCGGCTCCCCGCCTCGCCCCCGCCGGAGCTCCGACCGGCTGGTCTTAAAGGGGACGCGGCCTGAGTGGCGGTTCGCGGGGTGGCCCCCGCTCCGGCTCCTCCCCATTTCCCGCACCTCGCCCCTCCCCACGCTTCGTCCCGCAGCCCCGCAGCCCAGCCGCGACGCGGCTGACTCGGACTCCCAGGGTTCAAGCTTGTGCAGAGCTGGGTGGGGAGTTTGGACTTTGCAGTGAAGGCAGCATCCCTGCCGGCTGGGACCTGGCGGAGGGCGTCCCCACTCCAGGGGGAGCAGAGGACTCGCCCTGACCTAGCCTGGCCTAGCCTAGTCCTGCCAGGCCTGAGCGCCCCGCCCAGGAGCCGGCTCTGAGGCCGGGGCTACCGGGGTCCCAGAGGTAAGGGGGCTGGGGGCGTGTGTGCGGTTGTGGGGAGGGAGTGTCTGCACCCTGGCGGTTCGAGAGCTCTGGGCACGCGCGAAGGACTCTGAGAGTTTGGGGCTGGGAGAAGGGAGGTCTAGGTGCATCTTGGGCCTCGCTGTGTGACCTTGGGCGAGTAGCTGCCCCTCTCTGGGCTTCCACCTCCTTCATCAATTGTATTTGGCGGTGATCCCTCCCTCTCCCCCAATACAGTGAAGCTCACCGGCCTTTCGTGGGGTCCGTAGCTCCAGCCTGGGCTGGGCACCAGTGCAAGGTATAACTGAAAGGAGGGGTGGGTCTAAGATAGGGAACAAACTGGGGGGCCAAGAGGTTGCAACCGCTTAGCATAGGCTTTTGCTCTTCTCAGCATCCTCGCTCGGGCGTACTCCCCCTACAAGACTTGAGACGGTGTTAGCCTAGTGCCCGCCCTTCCAGAAAGCCTGGTGTGGGGGTGGGGACTTGTCTGTCTTAATTATGTGAGGGGTGGTCCCAGAAGGGATGGGTGATTGTGGTGTGTTCCTGAGAAGGGAATATATGCTCTCTCTCCTCCCATACCCCTTCAGTTCAAGAGCAGTTGCGTTTTACCAGTAAAACCCTTTCTTTCTTTCTAGGAGACAGTTTTGTGGCCCAGACGAGGGCCTCTCAGTAGGAGGGCAAGGAGATCCTTCCCAGGGCTGCCTCGGGGAGAAAAAATTCAGTTAAAAACATTCAGAGACAGATGCTGCTGTCCAGAGAGCTGGGTCGGGGGTTGCTGGGAGGGACATCTAGTGCTCCCCAGGCGGAGTCAGAGGAGGTAGATAGGATATAAGGGTCAGAGAGGAGAGGAAATGGGCTCCTCAGCTCTTAGGTGCTGAGTTGGGGCTTGGAGGGTCAGCTGTGCTCTGGAGTAGGGAGAGGTTGAGTGAGACCTTCTGAAGCCCCTTCCCTGTCCTATGAGATTCTGGGGAGCTTTTGACCTGAATGCTAAACAGGAACAGTATTTGTTTTCTTTTCTTCAGTTTTGGTTGTTTGAGTCATTTCTAAATGGCTGAATCCTCACTCAGTCCTGTCCAGTGACCTCTGTAGGGACCTTCTTGGTTAATTTTGAGTCTCGGGGATATGGATATGCGGGACCAGACCTGGCAGAGGAGAGGGCAGTGACTGAGCCAGTCCCTGGAAGGTGCTTTCCTGGTGATAGCTTTAGTTTTATCTCATCTTGCTGTCACATTATCTCCCAATGGCCACTTAGCACTCCTTCACTCCTGTGCCTGGTCCTTTGCTGGGCACTGGGAACAGATAGGGGATTGGAGCTCCTTCCAAAGGAGATCCCAGCCTGGTGAGGGAGATAGATTCAGAATCTAGTGACACTGCTGAGGGAGGAGAAAAGCAAAGAGGGCCTTGGGAAGCTCAAAGACTTGGACTGCAGGGGGCTTAGGAAATGCTTCCCAGAGGAGGGGCATGTGACCTGGGCCTTGGAGGATGAGTCAGAATTTGCCAGGAGAGTGAGAAGCCTTTCTCAGCAGAGAGGACATCACCAAAATGTGGCCTGCAGGAAAAGCCCACTGCCCATATTCATTCAGATTTATCACCAAACAGTGTTTGTCAAGTTCATGTTCACCGCTGTCCCCCATCAGCCAAGTGTCTCAGAAAGGGCTGGAATAGCAGGTTCAGGAGTTCGTATCTTATGCTGAAGGGGCTGGGGAGCCTTGAGAGTTCTTTTTTTTTTTTTTTTTTAAAGATTTTATTTACTTATTTGACAGACAGAAATCACAAGTAGGCAGAGAGGCAGGCACAGAGAGAGGGGGAGGCAGGCTCCCTGCCGAGCAGAGAGCCCGATGCAGGGCTCGATCCCAGGACCCTGGGATCATGATCTGAGCCGAAGGCAGAGGCTGTAACCTACTGAGCCAGCCAGGCGCCCCGAGCCTTGAGAGTTCTGAGCAGAGAATGGTAAGATGGAGCTTATCATCTAATGAGATTAATCTGATGATGTTCACAGAGTGGGTCACATAGACCTGGAAGGGATGAGGAAGCCTGAATTGGGGCCCAAGGTGGGGGGGAAGGTTATTGGACACACACACACACACACACACACACACAGTGCTTGGGGGTGGTGGAGATGAGTCAGGCTTCACCATGCAGGAACAGAGACCTGTCAATACATCGTGGAAATGCGGAGGGTCATCCAAAAGGGACAGATAAAGGGATCTGGGCCTTCCAGGGAAGGGATCGTGATGTTCCTATATTCTTACTGTGTGCCCTGGAGCAGACTGGGTGTTGCTGGAACACTCAGGCTGTCATGCCAGGAATGAGAGGTATAAGCCAAGGGCTCGGGGGAAGAACAGCAGCACTGGCTGGGAAAGGATAAGGGGTGGTCAGGTGATCATCTCCCATTTGGGGGCTCAGAGACTCAGAACAGTGAAAGAGAACTTGCCTCAAGGCTGCGGGCACCATGGGGCATAGTGCCTGGGCTAGATTCAAAAGTTGGATTCTAGGGGCACCTGGGTGGCTCAGTGGGTTAAAGCCTCTGCCTTCAGCTCAGGTCATGATCCCAGGGTCCTGGGATCGAGCCCCACGTCGGGCTCTCTGCTCCGCAGGGAACCTGCTTTCTCCCCTCTCTCTGCCTGCCTCTCTGCCTGCCTCTCTGCCTACTTGTGATTTCTCTCTCTCTGTAAAATAAATAAATAAAATCTTTTAAAATAAATAAAATCTTTAAAAAAAAAAAAAGTTGGATTCTATTCTGCAGAACACAACCTCTACTGGAGGATGGATTGAGGGAGAGAATGAGGAGGTGGGGTTAGAAGGCTACTGCACTAGTCCAGGCAAGAAGTAAAGAGGAGCTGATCTTGGGGGCTGCTGCAGCTCTGGGGGGGATAGTGGAAATACTAAATTAGCAGTGAGGGATGAAATTCCTAGTAGAATCAGTGAGATCAGGAGTGTGTGTCTGTCTTCTTGCTTGACAGTTTCTGTTTCCCCACTTGGTGCCAGATGGCCCAAGAATAGACTCATCACTGCCCCAGCCCTCATCTTTCTTATACCTCGTCCCCTTCTCTGTCACGGCTGAAATGGTCCCCATTTTCCAGGTGAAAAAGCTGAGGAGCCTGGCAGGGACTCACCCAAGGTCACCTGGTGATCCAGAAGCAGAGAACCTGGGTCTCATGCTTTTCACGCAGGCTCTTCTAATAGAGGATACGGTGCTGTGTGCTGCTGCACGCTGCCGAGCTCGGTGCGGGGCAAATGTGTCTTAGGGCAGAGCCAGTGTTGACAGGCCATCTCCTTGTCCAGAGCCTGGAGGAGTAATCCACCCTCCCAGGAATGCTGATGGTCTGCAGCTCCCTCCACCAAGGAGACCAAGTGCAGGTTCTTATCCCACTGTCAAGGCTGTGTCCCTCTCCCATGTTGATCCTCCACACTCCCATGTGTGCCCTAGGGAAATCAGGCCTTGTCCTGCCTCCCTTCTGTGGCCTGTGATGAGGTCAGGTGAGCTCCAAGCCTCTAAAACCCTTTTGCATGAATGCACCCAAGATAATGAGTGGGTTTAGTTGGTGACTATGGTGACAGCTGACCTCAGACTGCCTGTGTGGGAGTGGGGGCAGGTAGGCAGGGCTTGCCTGAAGTGGCTGGGCCATAGACTGCATGGAGGCTGCATGGCTGGCCTGGGAAATCACAGCTCTCACAGAAGGGCACCACTGCCAGGCCTCTAGCTGCCAGGTGCAAAGGTGTCAGGTAGAATGGTATGAAATTGCCAACATCTGCTCCTTTGCTTTCATGTGGTTAAACCTGATATCACTTATCCCCATTTTAGAGAACAGAAGAGAGGCTCATGATGTGATTTGCTCAAGGTAACCTAATGAGTTGCAAGACTACAAAAAAATTTTTTTTTAATTTGACAGAGAGAGTGAACACAAGCAGGGAGAGTAGGAGAGGGAGAAGCAGGCCTCACCCCAGGACCCTGGGATCACAAACCGAGCCGAAGGCAGACATTTAATGACTGAGCCAGCCAGGTGCCCAAGACTAGGATAAAATTTGCCTAAGTTCACACTAGAACATAGGGCTCAACATTCCTAGTCTTTCTTTCCACTTCCAGAACATTCCCTAGCCCCAGAACTCCATTTCTGCCTACTGCCAGGTCCTTTTCCTCCACACACGATGTCAATATCCCATCGATGAGGGTTTCTTCTTGACTGCCTGAATAACAGGATTTCTTGGCATCCTGGATTGAAAGTTAAGTCCACTAGCCTGGAGGGCAAGATTAGGGGTTTGCAATGATGGTCTACAAGGGAGGTTGGTCACAAGCACTGCCTAGGAAAAAGACGACTAGGGATGAAGGGAGACCAGTTTTTAAAGACCTGTTCAAAGGTCTTTGAGATTATGCCTTGCGTTGGCACACTTGACCAACATGTGCACCTCCACCACCAGACCGTAGTTCCTAAGGGCAAGGACTTGGCTTCTAAAGTGAAGGGGACTGATTCACTGAGCAGTTCCCTGTGCTCAGCACCATGCCAAGGACTTTATATTTGCTTTAACAACAACCCTGTAGGATGGAAAGACTCAGAAAGCATAAGTAACAGGGATGGTAAGCCGACTCCATTTCCAGATGAATCTCATTCAGAGTAAAAAGAGTTGAACACACTATTCCAGGAGGCTTGGCGTGGGCCCTGGGCATATGAATTTGTGCTAAGGTAGCAGGTGGTTCTGAGGCAGCCAAACCAATATCTGGGAACCACTGATCTGTACTCTGGCTTCACCCCCAGTAATCTCTGAGATGCTGGCCATTGAGAAATAAGTCCTAGTCCCAGCCACTTCAGGCAAGCCCTGCCTAGTTCCTTGGCAGCATGAGGGCATGGGGGACAGACAAGCAAATGGGCCCATTGCTCTTAAGAAATGCAATAACGGAAGCTTGGTCTCAGCCAAGAGCTTAGGAGTGTCTCCACAGGATCTTACACAGAGTCTGGGTCCCACAATATCTGTGGTTCTGAATAAAAGTTTCTGGCCCCTCACTTAGTAAATGTATGGTTTGTCTTCACACCAACCCTGGGTCCCAAGAATAGTTTTTATTGAGCCAGTAAGTTTAAACAGCTGCTGTATGCGGAGCTTTCTATAAGGTCCTGCCTAGAGTGGGGTCATACAAAGAAAGAAGGGGCCCTGTCTTCTTGGAGCTGAAAGTTGGATATTAAGAGAATAAGCTTTACCTTTGTGACCCAGCATGAGCATCAGAAGCAAAAGTGGGTCAGCTGGGGAGAAAGGCTTCCAGGAAACTGCCTGAAGGGAGAGGAAAAGCAAAGGGAAGGCTCCTGCGGTCAGAGGAATAAGGTAGCAGTAACTCACATCATATTTTGCATTTGCTTCGGCAACAAATGCATACTGTGTGAACAAAACGGATGTGGTTGCTCCTCAGGAACCTGTACGGTATAGTGGACGAGGTTGACTCCAGCCAGGAAATCATGATAAGTGCCGTCATGGGGGACATGGTGCTCTGAAATTGTTAACAGACATGTCGACCCAAACAAAAAGGTCAGGCAAGGCTTCTTTGAGGAAGTGAGTTTGAGCTGAAGTCCGCGGGGTGAGTCAAGCAAGGAGGGGAGGGAAGAATGTCTGCAAAGGGCACAGCGGCAGGGAGAACACTGTGAGTCAAGAGTGAGGGGCTGGTGTGGGCTCAGGCTCAGGGGAAGGAAGGGCCTTGCACGTGCAGAGCTGTGGAGCTAGGCCTGAGGAGGCAGGGCCAGGCCACAAACATGTTATGCTCTGCTTCATGGGAGGGAATTAAGATGCAGGTGGCTGTAGGATCGGAGGGTGAGGGATGATTTCATGCCTGTAGGTCCAGGGATGTTCTAATTGAAGACAGCCCATTTGAGGTAAGCTTTGAAGGAAAACAGGAGTTTGTCTGGCTGTGTGAGTGGGAGGGAGGTGGTGGTGGAGGTCTTGGGAGGTAGGATGTTTCAGGCTAAAGGCACAGTGTATTCAAAGAACTGGAGCCTTGGAAAGATGTAGATCACTTGGGAAACAGCAAGAAGTTGATTTGGGGCAAAGTGTGCAGAGATCTCCCCGTTGATCCTTCCTTGGGATCCTAAGCCTGCCTGCCCTCCCTCCTTGGAGGTGTGATTTTGTGTGTGTCTCCGACAGGACAGGACTTGGCCAGCATCGTGGACCACAGCTTTTATAACTGGCTTCTACCAGCGCATGAATGGATGAGGTCACCAGGGAGGCCTGGGGAGAGGACAAAAGAGTGGGGAAAGGGGTGCGTGGAAGGTTCAGATATTGCCTTCGTGAGATTAAAGGCGCTCATCAGCAATAACCACAACCCCCTGGGGGCTCATTACATGCCTGGCGTTACGCTTTACTTCATTGCAATACCTCCGCATGAGGCATCCTCGCCCCCTTTCCCAGGGGACGAAACGGAGGCCCAGAAAGGTGATTGCTCGCCCCAGTTCTTGGTGCAGGGGACCACTTGGGGAACTGGATCTTTTGGGCCGAGCGTGACCCTGCTCTCTGTCTCCTGCAGCGTGGCGTCATGGACAAGATCCTGGAGGCGGTGGTGACGTCCTCGTACCCCGCGAGTGTGAAGCAGGGGCTGGTGCGGCGCGTGCTGGAGGCTGCGCGGCAGCCGCTGGAGCGGGAGCAGTGCCTGGCGCTGCTGGCTCTGGGCACGCGCCTCTACGTGGGCGGAGCTGACGAGCTGCCCCGTCGCGTGGGCTGTCAGCTGCTGCACGTGGCCGGCCGCCACCACCCCGACGTCTTCTCCGAGTTTTTCAGCGCGCGCCGCGTGCTTCGCCTGCTGCAGGGGGGCGCTGGCCCGCCGGGCCCCCGAGCGCTCGCCTGCGTGCAGCTCGGCCTGCAGCTGTTACCTGAGGGCCCCGCAGCGGACGAGGTGTTCGCGCTGCTGCGGCGGGAGGTGCTGCGCACGGTGTGCGAACGCCCGGGGCCCGCGGTCTGCGCGCAGGTGGCGCGGCTGCTGGCACGACACCCACGCTGCGTCCCCGAAGGCCCGCACCGGCTGCTCTTCTGCCAGCAGCTGGTGCGTTGCCTCGGCCGCTTCCGCTGCCCGGCGGAGGGAGAGGAGGGCGCTGTGGAGTTCCTGGAGCAGGCCCAGCAGGTGAGCGGGCTCCTGGCTCAGTTGTGGCGGGCCCAGCCTGCCGCCATCCTGCCTTGCTTGAAGGAGCTGTTCGCCGTCATTTCCTGCACAGGTGTGTGTGAGGTGGGCCCGGGGCCGGGGAGGGAGCGCCTGCGCGCCAGGGGACGCTTGGGCGCCGGCCGGGGGATTGTACGTGCAGGGTCTTGTGCTTGGCGTGCCTGTGTCAAGGTATGACGGGGTGGGGGTGTGTGTATGCGTTCGCACTTAATGCACAGGTCGGGGAATGAAGTGTTCCTTCATTAGCAGGGCTCTTCTGAGCCCCTGCCATGGGTCCCATCCTGTGGTGGGTGCTGGGCACATATGGAGGAGCGGACCCAGATCAAGCTGGCCAGGAGGAAGACTGGGGCTGAGCGGAGACAACAGAAAGGCATAGGGGGATGTCATCATGCCCTTTGGGTCAGGTGGGTTTCGTAGAAGTGGTGACTTCTGATACAGGCTTTGAGAGCTGGGCAACAGCAGGGGCAAGGTGTTGAGGGCAGGCAGGGGCGAAGTTCTGGACACACGATGGAGCCTGTACATCTCAATTCTGAAATGTGAACTTTTGGTCCTCCATCGACAACTGTTGAACTTGGACTACAGTTATAAATGAGCGAAATAAGATCTGTGCCTTTCCTGATTATAGGGTTATTCAGTTGAAAGGAAGAGAAAGCACCTGGCAGGAGAAAGAACCAAGCTCCCATGTATAAGCCCTTATCCATTTGGACAACACATTTTGATAACTAAATGTTCTTTTTCACCTCTAGGCCTTTGTGTGGTTCCACCTGGAATGTCCTCCCTCCCCTCCGGTCAAACAGCCTTTCTATCTGTTCTTGCCAGCTCCATTGTTACCCTTTCTTACAGACCTTGCCTATATAGGTGCAGATTGGGTGAGGGGTGGGGTCAGTGCTTTTGTCTGTGCTCAGACAAAAGCCATGGGCCCCAAAGCCATGAGTTAAGGTGGGGAGGTGGCCCCAACGTGCTCTTTGCAGAAGCCTAGTCTAGTTCCTTGGCAGCATGAGGGCATGGGGGTTTGCGGGAGGTGAGGAGCCTACCTGCCTTGCTAAGCTCATCCCAGCCCCCACACCATTCCAGAGGAGGAGCCGCCTTCTAGCGCCCTGGCCAGTGTGGTCCAGCACCTACCGTTGGAGCTTATGGATGGTGTCGTCCGGAACCTCAGCAATGATGACAGTGTGACAGATTCTCAGATGCTCACTGCCATCAGCAGGTGGGCTGAGGACCAGGTGGTGGTCAGGTCTCTCTCCCTCCTTCCACTGAGTGGGATTGCTGGGCTAGATTTAGTGTCATAAGGCCCAGGACCTCATGCTTTTTTCATTCATCCACCCTTTCTTGAGCCCTGCTCAGTGCCTGGCCCAGGGCTGGATGTGGGAGATGAAAAGAACCTTCCTCGAGCAGTGCTCTCAGGTTGGGTGCCAACTGTGTGATCCTGGACAAGTCAGTGAACTCTCTGAGCCTCAGTTTCCACCTCTGTAAAGATGGTATAAGAAGTTGTCAGGGTTCTATGGAGTCATACTGGAAGCTGCAAGTATGTTACAAAGTGTTTTTTGAGTTTGGCAGGTGTGATAAATGGAATTTGGGTGGTTTTTAGCTCACAGCTTTTGCACATTCCCTCACTTTGTTTGAATGTCGTTGTACTTGTGATCTAGCCACACCTGCCTATCCAGTGATCCCAGAATATGCTGCCTTCCCTCCTGCCTATAGGCCTTTGGCTTTGTAGAACCCATTCACCTGGCATGCCTCCCCCACCATGCTTTCCATACCTGTGTGCAGATCTAACATCACCATCAGGCCTTCCAGGAATTTTTGGTTTTAGTTCTTAAAAGTGTGGGCTCTAGAGGCAAGCTCATTGGGTGCAGATCCTGGCTCTACTACTCTTGCCTGTGTGATTTTGGGCAAGTTACTCCACTTCTGTAGTCCTCTGCTTCCTCATTTACAAAATGTAGTGTAATTGAGTCCACCTGTGGGGTTGTTGCAAAGATTATATAAAATGAGATAATACATGTAAAGTGTTTAGAGCAGTGATGGTAGCCAGTGTCATCGTAATGACTATTGCTTTGGTCTCTCTTTATGAGTCTAAAAGTAATGATATAATGCCATTTTCCTGGGCACGAACTATGTGGTAGCTTCATGCTCTATGCACAGAAGCATTATCTTGTGGGGGTCAGTTAGGTTAATATATGTAAGGCAGATGGAGTGGTGCTTGGTCCAGAGTGGATACTATTAGGGTTAACTATTATCACATCTTTTAATCATACAGCAACTCTGTGAGGGAGGTTTTGTCCCCATTTTACAGAGAGAAACTGAGGCTAGAGAGGGTGACTTGTTCTAGGCCACAAGCAAGGGTTTGCTGGAGCCAAAGCTACTTCCAAAGGGGAGTAGTGCTGCTTCTGCTCTTGGGCCCCATGGTTCAGGCAGGGACAGCTGAAAGCTCCATTCTGCCCCTGCAGTCTAGTGTGTGGGGTGAGGTTTGGGGTGTTGAGAGTATGCTTAGCTGGGAGCCCCAGTCTCTGCCAGATGCTTGTGCTGGGCTCATTTGCAGTTCTCAGAGGTGTCATATCCATCTCACGGACCCCTGTGCATGTGTGGGTCAGTGTGGGGTCTCAGGACATTCTAGCTTATCCCTGGGCTACTCCCATCCAGGCATTGGGCCACCCCGGTCCTTGTGTCATTGTTGCTTTCTTCTCTAGGATGATTGACTGGGTGTCATGGCCCCTGGGGAAGAACATTGACAAGTGGATCATTGCACTGTTGAAGGGCCTGGCCGCTGTTAAGAAGTTCAGCATCTTGATTGAGGTTTCACTCGCCAAAATTGAGAAGGTTGGTGGGCCCCTGTCCTAGCCCTGGCTTATGGCTTTTTCCATTTTGCTCTTGCCGGGGATAGTATGGGTCTGGGAGGCAGAGCACTGGGGCTCCCACCCAAGCTTGCTGTGACTCGGGACAATTCACTTTACTTCTATGGGCCTTAGATTTCGCCCATTCATTCCTCTGCTCATTCAAGAATGTGTTGGTCTATCTGTCCCTCTGTCCCTCCCATCAGATGTCTGTCTTGCTATCCATCTGTCCATCAGCCTGGATCTGTGAGTCTGTGTTCTTGGTTCTGCATGGGTCTACTGCTTCAGCTCTAGTGTGTCTGACCACCTCTTAGGTCTGTGGCTGCACTTGGCATCTGGGGTCCAGGCCTGGGGAACTTCTGACCAGCTTCTCTCTTCCAGGTTTTCTCCAAGCTTCTGTACCCCATTGTCCGGGGAGCTGCCTTGTCTGTCCTGAAGTACATGCTCCTGACCTTCCAGCACTCCCATGAGGCCTTCCACTTGGTAAGGACCCTATGTGCTGCTCTGAGGAGGGGTGGTTCTCCATCTCCCACTGGTTTGTTTGGCTGGAGTCCATTCATGCTCTCTCTATTGGGGTTGGGGGTTTGAAGCCCAAGACCTTGAAGTCCTGGACGTTAGGACTGAAGGAGACTTGAAACTCCGTTTTACAGATAGGAGACGAGAGAATGTGTATGGCTTCGCCACACGCCCACAGTAGAGTGACAGCCCTAGAATGATGATGGCTAATGTTGCCTAGGACCCTGCTGTGTGCCAGGCATGGTACTAAAGACAGTACCTATACTGACTCTTAAGTTCAGCCCTAAGAGGGAGAATTCTATCATTTTTTCTGATTTTTAACTGAGGAAACTGCAGTTTAGGGAGATTAAACTACACACAGTGTCTGGGACAAGTGATATAGGAAGATTCTAAGTTTGTGTGAGTGATACAGGAAGATTCTAAGTTTGTCTGACTTCTGACCTTGTATTGTTCTGATACACCCTGCTGCCGATCAGCACCAGGTGGCCTGGCTTCCAGCCCAGGGCCTTTTCTGTTATCTTTGGGGCCATCCCTCCTGAAGGACAGCCTGTAGTTCTTGTTGGGGAGGAAGGAAGGGCTACCCTCTTGCCTTCCTTTCCCTAGACCTGACTTACAGATGGGACCCTAGATTTCGATGGCTCCTGCTCAGGACAGAAATTTCATGCTTTCCAATTTGCTGCAGTGGGAAAAAGCATAGAACCAGGCTTTGTGGTACTGGGGGTTGAGTCCCATCTCTGCCGTTTGCCAGATGTGGTGACCTTGGACCAGGCACTTACCTCTCATGTTTGACGTGTAAATGTTTGGTGAAAGAATGGTGGTAGAAGGAAGGGTAGCCCTTGTCACTCAGGCCTCAGGCTCTCCTGGCAGGCCAGTTGCCTGTGGCTTAACAGCTGGGGCTTGGGCCCAGGCTATGCCTCAGCTGTGAGGAGGGAATTGTTTATTCCATTTAACAGATGAAGAAATGGAGGCAGGATATCCAGGGTCACATGTCTTGTAAAAAGAGTCCCTTGCCTGCATAGCGCAGAGTTCTATGTAGGCAAGAGGGATGGTGGCCAGGTTCTCAGACATCCCTGCCTTGAGGAGCTCCGGGTATTTTCATCACTGACCACCAACACCTGTCTTGCGTTGTAAATGGTACTGAGCCTAATCCTGCTCTGCTCTCACAGCTCCTCCCTCACATCCCGCCCATGGTGGCCTCTCTGGTCAAGGAGGACTCCAACTCGGGGACCAGCTGCCTGGAGCAGCTGGCGGAGCTGGTCCACTGCATGGTCTTCCGGTTCCCGGGTTTCCCAGATCTCTATGAGCCTGTCATGGAGGCCATTAAGGTGAGTGACGTTCTCCCCCTCCTTCCTTGCCCTGCTTCAAAAAGGGTGCCAGCTGGGGCCTTGCTTAAGCCCGCAATATAGGTTAATGGCAGCCCCCCCCCATCATTTGGTCTCTACCTGTGTCCTCACTTCCCCTCTCTCTTCCTGTGCTTCAGGCACTCTGAGCCACCTGCCCTTTCCGCAGATGGTCATTGCTCAAGATTGCGCTTGGCCTTTGCATATGCCATTCTCTCAGACTAGAAACCCTCCTCTTGTTTCGCCTGCATATCTCCTGTTCCCATCGAGTCTTACTGATTAAGGCTCTGCCCAAGTGTTACCTCCCTCAGAAAGCCTTCTCTGACAACTGTCGATACCCTTCCATACCTCAGGCTGGGTGACTTTTTTGGGGCTCCCGCAGCTCCCACATCCCTTTGTCATGTGTTGTCACTGTCTGCCTATGTCTGTTTCCACCCGCACCCCCCACCCCCTGCCCAAGCAGGGATTGTTATAAGTGTTCACATGGCTTTACTGCTGCCCTGCTTTGTGCCAGACCCAGGCTGGGAACTGGGGACATAGGCACGAGGCAGCCCAAGTTGCCTCCACTGAGGAGCTTGTAGCCTAGCGGGGTGACAGGTTTGCACAGAAGTAAGGAAAGTCCTGTGAGGAATGAGAGAAGGGAAGGATCATCTCCAGTTAGAGGAGGAGGCTACAAGGATGAAGGGGCTTCTGAGCTGGGCTTGCTAGGTTGTTAGGACAATAGCTTTTGTGGGTAGTGCCACATTTGACCATGTTTTCCGCATATTTTGTTTTTTAA
The DNA here is from genome assembly GCF_009829155.1 of Mustela erminea. NCBI lineage: Eukaryota > Metazoa > Chordata > Mammalia > Carnivora > Mustelidae > Mustela > Mustela erminea. The sequence goes on along the minus strand of NC_045622.1, from coordinate 52,022,568 downwards.
TGCTTGTAAGATGCAAGAAACAAGAAGCAGGTATTGTTGTTGCCCGAATTTCGTAGACGAGGAAAATGAGACTGCAGAGGCTTGGTGACTTGTGCAGTCATGGAGGTAGTGAGAGACACACACAGGCAGGGTGCGTGGTTGCTGAGCCCTTTCCTCTCGTGTGATACAGAGGGCAGGTCTGGGCGTGGGTGAAGGATGTTTAGGTAGGTGGTGGCCCTTACAGAACCTGTGATCTGACTTCCATTTCTGTAGCACAGCAGATAGGTAATGTGGAAAGCATCCTCCTGCAAAGCACCTAGAAATGCTTGTTAAAATATAACAAACGTCTTTTTAAGTACATAGCTGAGCTTGCAAGAAAGTAATGGGGAATCCCCAGGGGCCAAAACGGAATCGAGAACTGGAATCCAGAATGGTAAATGAGGGATGATGCTCTCGTGCCCTGTGGTGGGGAGGGAGTGGGGAGTGTATAACTGTAGTCACTAAACAACTTGAACTTGCAGGGACAGGAGGTGATGCTTAGGGCCTGCTCCCCTTGGGGCATTAGCAGTAAGAGGCCTATGTAAGTCAGGACCCAAAAAGGCTTTTGCTGTTAGTGAAAGAGTGATCTGGAAAAAAAAAAAATACATACATGGTCTCGCATAGATTTCAAGGAAACTTGTCTGGCTTAGTCTGCATTCTGGATTGGGAAAAGTGAAATTTGTCATCATTGGCCTGCTCTTGTGGGTTTAGGGGTTCAAGTTCTCATTGTCTTTGGGGTTGTGGGACCCCTAAACTCAGGCATTCACATTAAAAGTAGTTATGAACTAGTAATACCCTAGAGTTGCCTTGTAGAAACAGAAATGAAAGTGCTTTCAATTCACAAAGATAAAACTCCACTAAAGATGAGTTTATAATCCAAAAATTATAAAACACAGAAGGGAACAATCTACCACGAGTGAGAGTCAGTTGATAACTTGAAACAAAACCTCTGGCATTTACTTAGATCATCTCAGGTTTTCCAGCTTTGCAGGGGAATGCATTTATTTTTAAATGGAGAACACCTATAAGAGAAGCCCGTCACTGGAGGTAGATGAGCAGAGGAGACAGGGCTTTGACTTGCTGGAAGTGACTGTTACTGTTTCCTGCTAGCTTCCTGCTAGCTCTGGTGGGCAGGGACCATGTCAGGATTTCTGTGCCCAGCAAGTATCTCTGTGATCTCTGAGTGAATGAATGTGACTGTCGTGTGAAAAATGCAGTTGTGGAGGCATGAGCAAAGAGGAGGGAGCATGGCCTTGCACTGGGCACTGAGGGAAACCCACACTGAGTGAGACTTGGGCTTTTCATGCTAGGGTCTATAGCCCGATCTGGGTGACAATGGATCTGTAAATACCGGTACCACTAGGTGCAGGCAGCAAGGTATAGAACACGTGTGTACCCCACTTGAGATCCTGGAATGTCTTCTAGCGGGGGGCTATAGGAGTGAGGCCTTGAGGGATGGGAACTGGGAGAATGGGGCATCCGCAGGTGCGTCCAAGGGAGAGGCGTGGGAGTGGGAACGTGCAGTTTGTCAGCGGAGTAGAAGGGACGTTGGAAAGATCAGACCGGAGGGCCTCAGACCAGACCAACTCTGCTTCCTCTAGCATATATGGGCCTCTCAAACCTTTCCTCCAGAGTACTGGAGCCCAGAAAGGGGCTGCTTACACCAAGCAGGCTGACACAAGCTCAGTATTTCTCTGGAATCTCCTTTTATCTCTGAGATTCAAGTACATATTTTATAAACATTTGTTTTAAGGCAGACATTTTTCTTCCTTGAATATTAGAAAATGTGGCTCCAGGGAGATGTGCTACGTTTGTCCTGTGGCTTTGAATACCTCTTGGTATGAGCCAGTGTGGGACGCAAGGCAGAAAAGTATCCATAGAATGTTATTTTTTATAAAACTTTACATGTTTTCTTTGAACACATCCTTACTTGAGGCTCCTTTATAAGTAAATTTGGGAAAGTTCTCTCAGGCAATTTCTCTGGGAGCTGTGGTTCTTGCTAAGGGAGCCATTGTATGTCACATGAGAAACTTGAAACCAATTTCGTAGTGTTCTCTCTCTCTCTCTCTTTTTTTTTAAAAGAGTACCAGAGTAGCTTCTTTGGAGAAAATGACTTTTTTTTCTTAGTGTCGATAATTTTGCATCATGCATATGTGCACATGCATGAGCTTCTGTCTTTCTGCCTTTTTGTCCCTATTCATGTGTCGTATGGGGGAGTGGGAATTGGATAGGGGACAATAGGAAGACAAAAGGGGCTAAGAAGGGGCTAAGAAGATAGTAAGCCCATTGTTTTTTGTTTTTTAATTTAGAGATGGGGAGGGGCAGAGGGAGAGGGAGAGAGAATCTTAAGCGGGGTTCCCTTTCACAACCCTGAGCTCAAGACCTGAGCTGAAATCAGACACTTACCCATCTGTGCCCCCAGGTGCCCCAAGCCTTTATCTTTTTAATGTTGCCTTTGGCAGCTCCTGTGATAGGTGACTGATCTGATAAATGTTCCTGGGAAATGAGTGTGCACAAATGTTAAACCACTCGTTGAGCAGGACCTTCTACGGTGTCCGGATGGTGTATGCTGGGGAGACCGGATGGTGTATGCTGGGGAGACCGGGGCCTTCAGTGCTAAGCTGGTTTGAAAGTTTGGAGGCTTGTGCAAATCTAGGGTCTGTGCTCAGGATCTGGAAACAATAGGGCTTTAAGGAATGCCACTAAAATCTATCAAGTAGTTCTGTGTTATGCTTAGGAGTTTTTCTTTAAAATAGATTAGAATCCGAGCGGGGGATAATGTTCTTTTAGGTGCATCTGTTTTAATGTATGAGAGTGAGTAAGAAAGCATGCTAATCCCTGAGCCCTTGACCTAGGATCCATATCTCAGGACCCTCCCACCATCCTGTCTGTGGGATTGTGCTGGCGGGGTTGCGGGGGGCGGTTGTTGGCTAATTAAACGTGATGACAGACCTAAAAGGAGGAGGGCTCGGAGGAGCCTTATTGTATGCAAGTGCTGTGAAAATATGGAGTGCCAAAATAATACAAAGTAGGAGTAGCCTCCCTTGACAAATGAGGAAATGGAGTCAGAGAGTCTCACTGACCATTGCCAGGCAGTTAGGACCAGAGTCAGGATGAGGCCTGAGATCTTGACATTGTTGGGTCTGGCTGGTGGGCCTGTGTTGTCATTGCTTACAGTCTCTCATACCCTGGGCTCCTGTAAGAACACATGGATTCTTTATTTATTGTCTGTATGTGCCTGGAAAATTTTTTTTTTCTGCCTCTTAGTTTTTTCACCTATGAAATGGGCATTTTACATCTTCTTAAGGCAGTTCTGGCATGAAAGGTGATCTAGAAGGCCCATGTGTCAAAATGAGAACCTAGAATAAGTTCGGAAGCAGAAGGCTGTTAACATGTATATCTGGGACATTTGTGGGGTGGTGGGCTTGGGTGGGGTTGGGGTTGGCTGTAGTCCAAGAAGACTTTCCGGAGGAAGTGATATTTTTAGAGCTGACCGTGGTCCCCACCATCCTGCTGGCTTTTTCCCTCCTCAGGACCTCCATGTTCCCAATGAGGACCGCATCAAGCAGCTGCTGGGGCAGGATGCCTGGACCTCGCAGAAGAGTGAGCTGGCTGGTTTCTACCCCCGGCTAATGGCCAAGTCAGACACGGGCAAGATTGGTTTAATCAATTTGGGCAACACATGCTACGTGAACAGCATCCTTCAGGCCTTATTCATGGCTTCTGAGTAGGTGCTGCTTTTGAATTTCCTGTCTGCCCCTCCTTCTCTTCTTTGGGCTCCCAGGTGTGTGGGGTGGAGATGAGGGGTTGGAGAGGGTAGTGGGGGGGGTGGTGGTTGGAGAGGACGGGGCCTTCTTTGCATTGGTGGCATAATTCCCTGAGGTTTGTGGGCACATGAAGAGGCAGGTGAGCAGTCCCTGAGAGCTCCAGGCCATTGACAAGGCAGTAGGATGAGACTGGATGGGAACTTGAGATAGGACTTTGGGGACTAGGCTATGGTGGGAAGGGGTCTACTCTGGGTTGGTCAACATCACTGATTTTTTCCCTGGAGTCCAAAGGAATGGATTGTGTTTTCCACTCACGCTGGTATTAGGCATTCCCTGCCCCCTTATTAAAATATAATCTTTATTGGTAATGGCTACCTATCTAACTTCAGGCTTGATTAAAAATCACTCAGGGTTTCAGTCACAAAAGTAGACATCTTTTCTTCCCCCAGGTTTTTTTTTTGTGTGTGTGTGTGTGTGTATGTTAAAATGTACATAAAATTTATGATATTAACTATTTTAATTGCACAACTCTGTAGTGGTAAATACATTCACATCGTTGTGCGATTATTTCCACCATATAACTCTTTTCATCTTGTGAATCTGAAATTCTATACTTCCTGAACAATAACGTCTCAGATTCCTGTTCTCCCTTCCCCCAGGCTCTGGCAACCCCATTATACTGGCAACCCAAGTGTTGCTTTTCCATTTTGGCCATTGGGAATACTGCTGCGATGAGTGTGGGTGTACAAATAGCTCTTTGAGATCCTGCTTTCCATTCTTTCGGGTGTATGTCCCGAAGTGGAACTGCTGGGTCGTAGGGTCGTTCTGTGATTAACTTTTTGAGGAACCTGCATGCTGTTCTCCACAGTGGCTGCACCACTTTACATTCCCACCAGCAGTCCACTTGGGTTCCATTTTCTCTACATCCTTGCCAACATTTCTGGTTTTTTTTTTTTTTTTTTTCTTTCTAAGAGAGCCGAGGGAGGGGGAGAGAGATAGAGAGAGAGAGAGAGGATGAATCTTAGGCAGGCTCCATGCCCAGTGCAGAGCCCAAGGTGGGACTCTGAGCTCATGACCTGAGCCAGAATCAAGAATTGGTTACTTAACTGACTGAGTCACCCAGGCACCCCTCTGTTTTATTGATAGTAGCATCCCAGTGGATGTGAGGTGGTATCCCATTGTAATTGTGATTTGCATTTTTCTGATGATTAGTGATGATTTTCTGATGAAAGTTGAGCATCTTTTCATGAGCTCCTTGGCCATATAGATATAGATATAGAAGCTTCTGTATCTTCTTTGGATACTCTGAAGTGGAAATGCTGGATCACAAGGTAGTTCTCTATTTTTAATTTTTTGAGGTACTCTGTACTGTTTTCTAGAGTACGTGTACCAGTTTACATTCCCATCAGTAGTGTGTAAAGATTCCTTTTGTTCCAGGTCCTTGCCAACATTTGTTATTTCTTGTTTTTGAAATAGCCATTCAGACCAGAGTGAGGCGATACCTTATTGTGGATTTGGTTTCCCTAATGATAGTGATGTTGAGCACCTCTTCAGGTTCCTGTTGGCCATCTTCTTTGAAAAATGATCTTTTGAGATCCTCTGCCTCTTTTTTAGTAGGACTGCTTTTTTTCTTGTTGAGTTGTCTGAGTTCTTCATATATTTTGGCTATTACTGACCCCTTATCAGAAAGGCGATTTGCAAATATTTTCTCTCATTTTTTTTAGGATGCCTTTTCATTTTGTTGATGGTTTCCTTTGATGTGTAGGAGCTTTTCAATCTGATGTAGTCCCATTTATTTTGCTTTTGTCACCTTTTTAAAAAAATTTTTTTAGTTTTTATAAACATATAATATATTTTTATTCCCAGGGGTACAGGTCTGTGAATCGCCAGGTTTACACACTTCATAGCACTCACCATAGCACATACCCTCCCCAATGTCCATAACCCCACCCCCCTTTGTCATCTTTATTTTTAAGTCAGATCTAAAAAATCATTGCCAAGGTGAGGCCAAGGAGCTTATAGACTGTGCTTTCTTATGGGAGTTGTATGGTAGTGGGTCTTAACGTTCAAGTCTTAAATCCATTTTGAGTTGATTTTTGTGTATGGTGTGAGATAAGGGTATGGTTTCATTCCTTTGCATGTGGCTGTTCTGTTTTCATAGCACTGTTTACTGAAGAGACTGTCCTTTCCCCACTGTATATTCTTGGCTCTTTTTTGTATATTGACCATATAAGCATTTTTTTGTTTTTTTTTTTTTTTGCCTTATTTTGGGGCACTCTGTTCGGTTGCATGGATCTCTTGATCTTTTTATGCCAGTACTGTATTGTTTTTGATTACTATAGTTTTGTAATGTAGTTTGAAATCCAGAATCGTGATGCCTGCAGCTTTTTCTTTTTTAAAATTGCTTTGGGTATTTGAAGTCTTAGATAGCTCCATACAAAGTTTAGAGTAGTCTGTTTTATTTCAATGAGAAATGCCATTGTCAATTAGATAAGGATTGCATTGAATTTAGATTGTTTAAAGTAGTACGAACATTTTAACAGTATTCTTCCAGTCCATGAACACAGAATACCTTTCCGTTTATTTGCATCATCTTTAATTTCTTTCATCAATGATCCTCATTCTGACACGTTGTCAGAAGACCAGGGAAGTAGCCTAACACTGTGTCACAATGCGTGCCTCGTTTACTTTGCTTTATCTCATCACATGGGCATTTTATCATCTCACATCATTACAGGAAGAGGGTGAATACAGTATAGTAAGGTATTTTGAGAGAGATCGATCATGTTCACATTACCCTTATTATAGTATGTTGTTATATTTTATTGTTAGTTGGTAAAATCTTACAGTGCCTTATTTATAAAATAAACTTTATCATAGATATGTATAGGAAAGAACAGTATATATATATGATTTGGTACTATTTATAGTTTCAAGCTTCTGTTGGAATCTTGTATCTCCTGCAGGTAAGTGGGGACCACTGTACAGGTCTTTTACCTTCTTGGTTAAATTTGATGCGAACATAAATGGTATTTTTAAATTTATTTTTCTTATGGTTTGTTACAGGGTATTGAAATGCAACAGATTTTTGTATCCTGCAACATTACTGAATTACTGAGTTTATTCTAAAGGTTTTTTTGGTGGAATCTGGGTTTTTTTTTAATATGTAATATTATGTCATCTACAAATAGAGACAGTTTTATTTCTTCCCTTCCAATTATGATGCCTTTTCTTTTTCTTGCCTCATTACTAGCTAGGACTTCCACTACTATGTTGAATAAAAGTGAGGGTGTGGACATTCTTATCTTGTTCCTCATCTTAGAGGAAAAGCTTTCAGGTTTTCACTACTGAGTATGTTGTTAGCTTTGGGCTTGTCCTAGATGGCCTTTATTATGTTGAGGTACGTTTCTTCTGTACCTACTATTTTTGAGAGTTTTTATTAAACATAAATGGATATTGAGTTTCATGCATCTGTTGAGATGATCATACAATCTTTATCCTTCATTTTGTTATGTAGTGTGCTGTGTCGGTTGCTCTGTGGATATTGTACCATCTTTGCATCCCTCCAATAAATCCACTTGATCATGTTATATGGACTTTTTTGTGCGTTGTTGAATTTGGTTTGCTAATATTTTGTTGAGGATTTTTGTATCTGTGTTACCAGGGATATTGGCCTGCAATGTTCTTGACATTGTCTGATTTTGGTATTAGGGTAATGCTGATCTTATAAAATAGTTTGGAAGCATTCCTTCTGTTTTTTGGAATAGTTTGAGAAGGCTTGGTATTAATTCTTTCAGTGTTCAGAGAAATTCATCAGTGAAGCCATCTGGTCCTGGTCTTTTGTTTGGGAGATTTTTAATTACTGAATCATTCTCCTTACTAGTAGTCATCTGTTCAGATTTTCTACTACTTGATGATTCAGTCTTAACAGTTTGTATGTTTCTAAGAATTTCTCCGTTTCTTCCAGGTTGGAAGAAATTTGTTGGAATATAATTGTACATAGTAGTATCCTAATGATCGTTTCCATTTGTGTGGTATCAGTTGTAATGTCTCTTTCACTTCTGGTCTTATTTGTGCCCTTTCTCATTTTTTCTTGGTGAGTGTAGCTAAGGGTTTGTCCATTTTGTTTCTCTTTTTCAAATAAAAAACAGCTTAGTTTTATTGATCATTGTTATTGTATTTTTAGTCTCCATTTATTTCTGTTCTGATCTTTATTTCCTTTGTTCTATTTTTGGGCTTAGTTTTTTTCTAGTTCCTTGAGATGTAAAGTTCGTTTATTTGAGATCTTTCTTGTATATTTTTAAAAAATATTTTATTTATTTATTTGATAGACAAAGATCACAAGCAGGCAGAGAGGCAGGCAGAGAGAGGAAGGGAAGCTGGCTCCCTGCTGAGCAGAGCCCCCTATATGGGGCTTGATCCCAGGACCCTGGGATCATGACCTGAGCTGAAGGCAGAGGCTTTAACCCACTGAACCACCCAGGTGCCCCTCTTTCTTATATCTTAATGTAAGCATTTATCACTATGATTTTCCCTTTTATTTTTTTTTTTTTAAAGGTTTATTTATTTATTTGACAGACAGAGATCACAAGAAGGCAGAGAGAGAGAGAGAGAGAGAGAAAGCAGGCTCCCAGCTCAGCAGAAAGCCCGATGCGGGGCTCGATCCCAGGACCCTGAGATCATGACCTGAGCCAAAGACAGAGGCTTAACCCACTGAGCCACCCAGGCGCCCCTGATTTTCCCTTTTAGAATTGCCTTTCCTGCATCCCATAATATTTAGTATCCTGTATTTACATTTTCATTTGTCTCAAGGTATCTTCTGCTTGGTCTAATCTGCTGTTGAATCCCTCTGTTGTGTTTTCCAGTACATTTATTGTGTTCTTCAATTTTGTGATTTCTGCTTGGCACTTTCTTATATTTTCTTTCTCTTTGTTCAAGTTGCCACTTTGTTCATGTACTGTTCTCCTTGCCTCGGTGAGCATCGTTATTTCTTGTTCTTTCATTTGCAATAGGTCTCTGTTTCTTCTTCATCCTTGACTGTCTGTGTTGGTTTGCATGCCTTAGATAAAACAACTACTTCTCTGGGTCTTGAAGGAGTGGTGTTGTGTAGATGAACCTTTTTGTTCATCCTTGCTCTTGCTTTTGGCTGTCTCTGAAACCACTGTGATTGCCTAAGCAGGCTGCTTTGTTCTTAGTGGCTCTTAGTAGTTCAGACTATGCCCAAGACCTGTCAGTGTCCCAAAGGGGAGGATCTCAGGCAGCAGCTAGATGCAGGGCTTACTGGAAGCCAGAACCTCAGGTAGCAGCTTTTAAAGTATGCAAATATACCTCCTTTGAGGGAAGACTGGGAGATGGGCATTTGCATCTTTGAAGACATCCTAATAGTCCTTTTTCTTGGAAAGACTGTGCAATTCTGTCTGTGCCTCTCTGCTGTTCCCTGGTATGGTAGCCCAACTGTTTCCTGTTTGTTATGGTACTATGTAATCTGCAAGTGTAAGCTTCACTGGCCACCAGAACCAGACAATCAAGGGGTGTTCCCTGGGTGGTAACTGCAAAAACCAGGGCTGCAGATGTGTGCATAAGCCTCTTTCTGGGAGACACTGGAAACCTGGAGTGAGGCAGAGGGAGAGTGCAAAGATGATACCAGTTAGCCTCTGCAGTCTTTGGAAGGTGTTTCAGTTGTTCCTGGATATGTGTTAAATTAGAAGCTCACACCTCAGGCTGAACTTTTAAGATAGACAGATGAACTTTTTCGCAGAAAGACTGGGCACGATTCACTCAGCTGCCTCTCTGCTGGCTCCTGAGGGGTTAGCCGTGATGGGTCTGTGCAACCTGTTGAAGTACTGTTTCCCAGTTTGCTATAGCGCTGTTGGTCTTGTGGACATCAGCCCCATCCCTTAGGTGCCCATTCCTTAGGTGCAGGTCTTAAAAGTTAGGGTGCCAGATGTGGCATTCATATCCTTCCCTCCTCAGGGAGAAGCTGGTAGTTGTGATTTCCCTCCTGATCGTGGGTCACCATGCCAGAGGTGGGGTCTCTGGTGAAATTGTGTCTCTATCTCTCCTTCCTGTGTCTGTGTTTTTCTCATTTCCCTGATGTGTAGGAGCTGCTTAGCTAGTTCTTAGATTTCTTTTGAAGGGAACTTTTCCATATGTAGCTGAACGTTTAGTGTGTCTGTGAGAGGAGTTGAATTCAGGATCCTTCTATCTTGGAGTGAAACCCTGAATGGTTTCTTTCTGTACAAATTTTTAAACTTTCATGAGGTCCAGTTTCTGTAATTTTGTTGTTGTCTGTGCCCGTGGTGTTTTCTCTTAGATGGTTGCCCAATCCAATGTAAGACTTTTGTGCCATGTTTTTTCCCCCAAGAGTTTTGTTGTTTTGGATTGTAAATGCAGGTCCTTGATCCATTCTGAGTTTTGTACGTGGTGTTATGTAAAAGGTCCAACTTCATTCTTTTGCTGTAGACATTTACTTTGCCCAGCACCGTTTCTTGAAAAGCCTGTCCTTTCCCTCATTGAATGATCTTGGCACTTTGTCAAAAATCACTTGATCATGTTCATGAGGGTTTTTTTCTGGGCTCTGTATTCCATTGGTCTCTGTGTCTGTCTTTATGCCAGTACCACATTGTTCTGATTACTGTAACTTTGCGTAGTAGGTTTTAACATCAGAAAGTAAGAGTCCTCCCAGTTCTGTTCATCTTTTTCAAGATTGTTCTTCATTATTTGTGATCCTTTGGGATTCCATATAGATTTTAGAAGTTTTTTTCTGTTCCTGCAAAAAAAATGTCATTGGATTTTCCTAGGGATTACATTGAATCTACAGATCACTTTGGGAAATAATGACATTTTGACAGTATTAACTCTTCTAATCCATGAATATGGAATGTGTATCCATTTATTTATGCCTTTGATTCTTTCAACAGTGTTTTGTAGTTTTCATTGTGTAATCTTTTACCTCTTTTTAATGCTATTGTAATTGGAATTGTTTTTGTAATTTTCTTTTTGGATTGTTCTTTATTGGAGTATAAAAATGCAACTGGTTCTTGTGTGTTGACTTTGTATCCTGCTACTTTGCGGAATTATTAGTTTGAATAGCTTTTTCTGTGGTTTTTAGGATTTTCTACATAACAAGATTATATTCTTTGCAGACAGATAACTTTACTTCTATTATTTATTTTTTGTGTGATTGCTCTGGCTAGACCTTCTAGTGCTGTGTTCATCAAAAGGGGTGAAATTAGGCATCCTTGCATTGTTTCTGATCTTGAGGAAAAGTTTTTAGACTTCACTGAGTGTTTTGTTTGCTATAGATTTTACTATATGGTTTTTATCATGTGGAGGTAATTTCCACAATTTCTATTATGTAGAGTATTTTTACCATAAAAGTGTACTGACTGTTGTCAGTTGCTTTTTCTATATCAATTGACTTGATCATGTGGTTCTCTCCTTTATTTTGGTGATGTATATATATTACATTGATTTTTTTTTTTTTTTTTTGGTATGTTGAACCGTCCTTGCTTTCCAGGAATAAATGCTACTTGGTCATGGTATATACTGCTTTCATTATTATTTTTATTTATTTGTTTTTTAATAGTACATTTCACCTTTTTAAAATATTGTTAAAGTTTATTTATTTATTTTAAGTAATGTCTACACCCAGCATGGGTCTTGGACTCACAGCCACAGGTCAAGAATAGCATGTTCTTCCAACTGAGCCAGCCAGGCATCCTGGTGTATACTGCTTTTAATGTGCTGCAGAATTCTGTTTGCTTATATTTGTTGAGGATTTTTGTATTAGGATTCCTAAAGGAAATCAGTCTGCAGTTTTCTTACGCTGTTTTCAGCTTTGGTATCAGAGTTATGCTGACCTCCTAGAATAAGTAAGATGTAAGAAGTGCTTTTCAGTATTTTCAAAAAGTTTGGGAAAGATTGGTATTAGTTCTCCTTTAAAGATTCGTAGAATTCACTTAGAGCCCTGAGGTCCAGGACTTTTCTTTGTTGGGAGATTATTGATTACTGATTCAACTTCCTTACTAGTTTATGTCTGCACAAACTACTCTTCATACTACTCTCTTATTATTCTTATTTCTATTGAATTGGTATTGATGTCCCCATGTTAATTTCTGATTTTAGTAATTTGAGTCTTTTTTCCTTAGTCCATCTAGCTAGATGTTTGTTAATTTTCTTTTAAAGATTTTATTTATTGGTCAGAGAGAGAGAGCATAAGTGGGGGGAGTGGCAGACAGAGGGAGAAGCAGACTCCCGCTGAGCAAGGAGTCCAATGCAGGACTTGATCCCAGGACCTTGGGATCACAACCCGAGCTGAAGGTAGATGCTTAACAGTCTGAGCCACCCAAGTATCACATGATTGTTAACTTTGTTGCTCTTTTTGAAGAACCAACTTTTGGCTTTTTTTTTTTTCTCCTATATTTCTGTTTTCTGTTTTAATTTTCTCTGCTCTAGTCCTTTATTTCTTTCTTCTAGCTTCTACCTTCTTCTGGCTTCTATTTCTAGCTTCTAGCTTTCTTCTAGCTTTAGTTTGTTCTTTTTCTAGTTTGTTAAGTTGTGAATATAGGTTGTCGATTTGAGATCTGTCTTGTTTTTTTTTTTTTTTTTTAAAGATTTTATTTATTTATTTGACAGAGAGAAATCACAAGTAGATGGAGAGGCAGGCAGAGAGAGAGAGAGGGAAGCAGGCTCCCTGCTGAGCAGAGAGCCCGATGCGGGCCTCGATCCCAGGACCCTGAGATCATGACCTGAGCCGAAGGCAGCGGCTTAACCCACTGAGCCACCCAGGCGCCCATCTGTCTTGTTTTTTAATATGAGCATTTATAGCTATGTTTCCCCTATCACTACTTTGGCTATATCCCGTAAGTTTTGGTATGTTTTGTTGTGTTTTCATTTGCTTCTGAGTAGTTTCTAATTTTCCTTGTGATTTCTTCTTTGGTCTTGGGTTGTTAAAGTGTCTCGGTGGCTCAGGTTATGATCCCAGGGTCTTGAGATCAAGCCCACATCAGACTCCCTGCTCAGCGGGGAGTCTTCTCCCTCTCCCTTTGTCATTTGCTCTCCCTGCTTGTGCTCTCTGTCTCCTTCGCTCTCTGACAAATAAATAAAATCTTAAAAGAAAAAAAGTATGTTGTTTAGGGGTGCCTGGGTGGCACAGTTGGTTAAGTGTCCAACTCTTGATTTTGGCTTAGGTCATGGTCTTAGGGTTGTGAGATCGAGCCCCAAGTTGGGTTCCTGCTGGGCCTGGAGCCTGCTTCAGATTCTCCCTCTTCCTCTGCCCCTCCCCACCCCTCTGTAACTCCCTCTCTCCTTACCTCTTAAAAAAAAGTGTTGTTTAATTTTCACAATTTTGTGCATTTTCTTTTTGTTACTAAATTCTATTCATCTAGGTGTGGTCGGAGAAGATTCTTTGATATTTATCTTTTAAAATCTGAGATTTAATTTGTGGCCTAATTTATAGTCTTTCTGGCAAATATCTCATGCGCACTTGAGAAGAATGTGTACTGCTGCTTTTGGGTGGAGTGTTCTGTACGTGTGTGTTAGATCTAGGTGGTTCTTGGTTATTGTGTTAAGTCCTCTGTTTCCTTAACCTTCTTTTTGGTTGTTCCTTTTTTTTTTTTTTTTTTTTTTTTACAAGAGAGATCACAAGTAGGCAGAGAGGCAGGCAGAGAGAGAGGAAGGGAAGCAGGTTCCCTGTTGAGCAGAGAGCCCAGTGCGGGGCTAGAGCCCAATGCGGAGCTTGATCCCAGAACCCTGGGATCATGACTTGAGCCAAAGGCAGAAGCTTAACCCACTGAGCCACCCAGGCGCCCCTTTCTGGTTGTTCTATCCGTGATTGTGGGTGGGGCACTGAGGTGTAGAAATGTCGATCTCTCCCTTTAAATTTTGTTTTTTGTATTGTGTATTTTGATGGCCTGTCATTTGGTGTGTAAATGGTTATAATTATCTTTTTGCTGTATTGAGCTTTTTATCAATACATTTCTTTGTGTTTTGTAAGCTTTTTTGTTTTAAGGTCTATTTTGTCTGCTATTAGTACAGCTGCCTCTGCCCAGTGCTGGTTTTCATTTGTATGGAATATCCTTTTCTGTCCTTTCACTCAACGCCTGTTTGTGTCTTTGACCTGCAAGTGAGTCCCTCACAGAGAGCCTAGAGTCAGATTGTGCATGTTTATCCATCCTGTCAATCTTTGTTTTTTGATGGGAGGGTTTAATCTGTTTGCTTTTACAGTAATTATGGATCAGGAGGGACTTCTGTCACTGTGCTATTTGGCTTCTACATACCCTTTAACTATTTTTGTCCCTAATGGCCTACATTCTTGTCGTCTTCTGTGTCCAGTTGATTTTTCATAGTGAAATGTTCAAATTCTTTATTTCCTTGCTTGTATATTGTATAGTTGTTTTCTTTGTTGTTACCATGGGGATTACACTTAACATTCTAAATTTAGAACCTTCCAATTTTAATTTGTAGCAGCTGAATTTCAATAACATAGAAACCTCTGCTCCTTTACAGCTCCTTCACACCTGTTTCGGTTGTCGGTGTTGCAAAATTAATTCTTTATACTCTGTATGTCTAAAAAGCATAAATCAGTAGTTCCTTTGTGTTTTAAGATTTTTTTTATTTATTAGAGAGTGAGCGAGAGCAAATGAGAGAGAGCATGAGCGGGGGCGGGGTGGCAAAAGGAGAGGGAGAAGCAGGGAGCCTAATGTGGCGCTCTGGATCTCAGGACTCTGGGATCATGACCTGAGCTGAAGGCAGACGCTTAACCTGCTGAGCCACCCAGATGCCCCAGGTCATGATCCCGGGGTCCCTCATCCCATCTGGCTCCCTGCTCAGTGGGGAGCCTGCTTCTCCCTCTCTGCCTACCACTGCCCCTGCCTGTGTGCGCACGTACTCTCTATCAAATAAATACATAAATCTTTAAAAAAAATGTATTAGTCGTCTAAATAACATGAAGAGAAGATAGTTACAAACCAGAGTTAGAGTAATTCCTAGCTCTTACATTAGTAATTTTTTCTTTACATGTATCACTCTCTTAGATAACGTTGAAACAAGAAGCACAGTTGAAACAATAGTTACAGACAGTGGCTAAAACAACAATGACTTTTATAGTTGCTCGTGTATTTGCGGTTTTTTTTTAATAGTTTTTTTTTTTTTTTAAGATTTTGTTTAAATTTGTTTATTTGACAGAGAGAGATCACAAGTAGGCAGAGAGAGAGAGGGAGAAGCAGGCTGATGGAGAGTGGAGAGCCTGATGCGGGACTCGATCCCAAGACCCTGAGATCATGACCTGAGCTGAAGGCAGAGGCTTAACCCAGTGAGCCACACAGGTGCCCATGTATTTGCTTTTGTTGAGATCTTTATTTCTGCATGTGCTTCAGGGTGCTGTCAGGGTACTGTCCTTTCAGCTCGCAGGACCTCGCAGGACGCCCCTGAACATGCCTGCAGGGCAGGGCAGGCTAGTGGTCCCAGAGTCTCCCAGCTGTTGTTTTATCTGGGAATGTTTTGAGTTCTCCTTCAATTTTGAAGGATAGTTTTGCCACATTTTGGATTCTTGGTTAACAGTTTTTTCTTTGAGCGCTTTGACGGTATTTGTCCACTGTCTTCTGGCCTCTAAAGTATCTGATGAGAAATCTGCGAATAACTATTTGCTTAATTAGTATTAATGATCCCTTGTTTGGGATGATTCATTTGTCTTGCTGCTTTGAAGATTTGGTCTTTGTTGATCTGACTTGTCTGTTGTCATCCCCCCCTTTTTTCTATTTAATGTGTCTCAGTGGGTCTCTTTGAATTCATCTTACTTGGGGTTCCTTGAGTTTCTTGGCTCATTTATGGTTTTAGTCCAAGTTGTGTAATTTTCAGTCATTATTTATTAATATTCTCTCTGCCCCTTTTTTCCCCCTTTTCCTTTGCTGGGACTCCCACAATGTATATATCGGTCCTTTTGCCACTGGCTTACAGGTCTCCGAGGTTCTGTTCCCATTGTGGCAGTCTTTTTCCTTTCTGTTCCACAGCTGTGATTATTTCCATTGTTCCCTCTTCAAGTTCAGCGGCTCTTCTGCCTGCTCAGATCTGCCTTTGCATCCCAGTGAATTTTTGATTTCAGTTGCTATTCTTTTCAAACCCAGAATTTCTTTTTGGTTTCCATTTGGGTTTTCTGTCTCTTTGTTGACATTTTCATTTTATTTACATTGTCTCCTTGACTTTCTTCACACCTTTAGTTCTTTAATCCTTTTTTTTTTTTTTTTTTTTTTTTTTTTAGAAGGGCAGAGGGAGAGGGAGAATCCCAAGCAGGCTCCATGTGCTGTTAGCGGCTCGACTTCATAACCTGAGCTGAAATCAAGAGTCAGACGCTTAATTTACGGAACCACCCAGGCACCCCTTCCTTTACTTCTTTAATTATCTTTAGAAACTGATACTTCAAAGTCTTTGTCTGATTCATTGGCCTTTAAGTCTTTCTTGGGGACAGATTTTGTTGGATTGTTATTTTCTCTGGAATGGGCCACACTTTCCTGTTCCTTTGTGTGTCTTCTGTTTCTTTCTTGGACTCTGGACATTTGATTTTAATAATGTGGTAACTCTGGGAATAAAATTCTCCTCTTCCCCCATTGTTTGCTGTGGGTTGGTTTGTTTTTTGTTTTTTGCTTTTTTTAATTGTTGTAGTCTGTCTCTGTGTGGAAGATCAGCCTGAGGTATAAACGAAATGTCTTCTTTTCTGAGCCTTTCCTTGGGCATGTGCAGTCACTTTTTGATTTTCTCTGTATATGCAATTTCTGAGTGTTCTAGCTTTTAATGTCTGGCTTCTGAAATGTGAAAGGTTAAAAAGGAAAGGAGGACAGAGGAGCGCGGGCCCTTTAAGTCTCCTGGCGGTCACTTCAGCTTAAGGTGGAGGGGCTTGCTACCAAGGTGTGTGTGTGTGTGTGTGTGTGTGTGTGTGTGTGTGTGTGTGCAGCAGCAGCAGCAGCAGCAGTGGCTGCTTGCCTCTTTGCCCCTTTGTGAATCTATGCTCTATGAATCTATGCTCTGTGAATCTATGCTCTGTGTAGAGCTCAGAGCATAGATTCCCAGTATTTGGGAGACAGAGTACTTTTTACCCTCCATGCGTCCTGCGGGCTGTGTGTAAACTGTTCTAGAAACATGTACACAGCTGCCTGCCATTTGGCTGGGGGGTGGGGATGGATAACGGCTGCTGTGCTAAGAGGTGAAATTGATAGCAGTGAACAGTGGAAGCCTTTTCCTCCAAGTTGCAAGCTTTCAGAGGACTCCAGAGTTTTCAAATTATCAGCATTGGACAGATTCTGCCAATGCAGTTTTTGTCTAGGGAGACTGTTTCCTGGTACCACTCTGCCATCTTCCCAGAATCCTTCCTCCTTCTCATTTTAAAACCTTTTTTTTCTTCCAGATCAATTTTAGGTTTACAAAACTGAGAGCAAAGTATCAAGATTTACCACTTTCTTTCCTCACAGTTGCACTGCCTCTCCCATTATCAATGTCACTCACCACAATAGTACACTTTTTTTTTTTAAACCAAGGATGAACCTGCATTGACACATCATCACCCCCATAGTCCACAGTTCATGCTTACTCTTGGCATTGTCCATTGTGTTGGTTTGGATGAATGTGTAAGGACGTGTATCGGTCACTGTGGTATTATACAGAATATTGTCATTGCCCTAAAAATCCACTGCGTTCTGCCTCTTTGTCCCCCTTCCAGTGCCTGGCAATCACTGATCTTTTCACGGTTTCCATAGTCTTGCCTTTAACAGAATGTCGTATAGTTGGAATTGCATGGTTCTGTATTGGTTTGCAGATTGGTTTCTTTCTCGTAGTATGCATTTAAGATTCCTCCGTTTCTTTTTATGGTGTAATAGCTCATTTCTTGTTAGTGCTGAATAGTATTCCATCATCTGGTTGTACCACAGAGCATCCATTTACATACTGGTTTCTTACATATTGGTTTCTTCCAGGTTTTGGTTATTAAGAATAAGGTTGCTGTCAACATCCATGTAGAGATTTTTGTGTGGACATGCTGATTGAGCTCCTTTCAGTAAATAACAAGCATGGTAGCTGGATCAGATGGCAATAGTATGTTTAGTTTTGTAAGAAATTGCTAAAAAAGAAAAAAGAAAAAGAAGAAAAACTTGCCTCGGTGTCTTTCAAAGTGGCTGTACCATTTTGCATTCCCAACAGCAATGAATGAGATTTCCTTTTCCACATCCTTGCCAACATTTGGTGTTTTCTGTGTTCTGGATTTTAACTATTCTAATAGGTGTGTAATAGTATCTTGTTGTTGTTTTAGTAAATCTCTAGAATTCATCTAGCATAACTAAAACTCTATGCCCTTTGACCACTTTCTTCTCTCTTCTGCCCCTCAACCACTGTTCTGTTCTCTGCTTCTCTGAGTTTGACTGTTCTCTGTATTTATTTATTATTGAAATACAGTTGACAGGCAGTATTGTACAAAACACTGATTTGACAAGTCTACGTTATGGTATGCTCACAGGGTAGCTTTCATCCATCACATTCTTTATATTCTCTTTTATCCCTGTAACTTCTTGATTCCATAACTGGAAGCCAGTATCTCCCAAGGCCCCTTTACCCATTTTTCCTGTCCCCTCACACCCCTCCCCTTGGCAACCATTAGTTTAAGTTCTTTTAGTTTATGAGTCTTTTTCTGCTTTTGTTTGTTTATTCATTTGTTTTCTAGATTCCACATATCAGTGAAATCACGTTATTTGTCTTTCTCTGTCTTATTTCACTTAGCATCATAGCCTCTAGGTACATCCATGTTGTTGTAAATGGCAAGAGCTCATTCTTTATGGCAGAGTAATATTCCATTGTGCGTATATATACCACATCTATATCCATTTGTCTGTTGATGGACACTTGGGCTGCTTCCGTTTTTTGGCTATTGTAAATAATGCTGCAGTAAACATAGGGGTGCGTATATTTTTTTGAGTTAATATTGTTGTGTTTTTTGGGTAAATACCCAATAGTGGAATTACTGAATTGTATGGAATTACTTAATTTATTTTTTGAGGAGCCTCTATACCTTTTTCCACAGTGGCTGCACCAGCTTGCATTCCCACCAGCAGTGCACCAGGGTTGTTTTCTCCACATCCTTGCCAATGCTTAGTTCTTGTCTCTTTGAGTCTACCATTCTGACAGGTATGAGGTCTTATCTCATTGTGGTTTTGATTTGCATTTCCCCAATGATGAGTGCATCTCATTGAGCTTCTTTTCATGTATCTTGTTGACCATCTGTGTCTTCTCTGGAAAAAAAATGTCTATTTAGGTCATCTCATTCTTAAGTCGGATTATGTTTTGGTGTTGAGTTTTACAGGTTTTTATGTATTTATGTAATAAATATTAATCCTTTTCTTAATCCTATATTAATCATTTATAGGCTATAATGTTTGAAAATATCTTCTTCTATTCAGTAGGTTGTCTTTTTGTTTTGTTGATGGTTTCCTTTGCTGGCAAAAGATTTTCATTTTGGTGTGCTCCCAAAAGTTTTTTTATGTTTTTATTCCCCCTCTACTGAGGAGACATATGTAAAAATACATTACTAAGGCTGATGTCAGAGAAATTACTTGCCTATGTTTTCTTCTAGGAGTTTTATCATTTCATGTCTCACATTTAGGTCTTTAATCCATTTTGAGTTTAATTTTATGTATGGTATAAGAAATTGGTTCAGTTTCATTCTTTTGTATATAGCTGTCCAGTTTTCCCAGCACTTTTTGGTGAAAAGACTTTTCTCCCCATTGTATATTCTTGCCTCCTTTGTCATAGATGATTTGACCAAGTAATTGTGGGGTTATTTTTGGCCTCTCTATTCTGTTTCACTGATCTATGTGTCTCTTTTTGTGCCACTGTCATTCTGTTTAGATTACTACAGCTGTGTAGTATATATTGAAATCTGCGATTGTGATATCTGCAGCTTTTTTTTTTTTTAAGGTTTTATTTATTTATTTCTGAGAGAGAGAGAGTACATGAACACAGGCAGGGGAGGGGGTATAGGGAGAAGCAGACTTCATGCTGAGCAGGGCCCAATGCGGGGCTGGATCCCAGGACCCTGGGATGATAATCTGAGCTGAAGTCAGATGCTTAACCGACTGCACCACCCAGCCATCTCTCTAGCTTTGTTCTTTCTCAAGATTGCTTGGTTATTCAGGGTCTTTTTTGGTTCTCTACAAATTTTAGTATTGTTTGTTCTAGTTCTTGGTATTTTGATACGAATTTCATTGAGTCTATAGATTGCTTTGGGTAGTATGGACATGTTAACAATATTAATTTTTCGAATCCATGAACATGGAATATTTTTCTATTTGTTTGTGTCATCTTCAATTTCTTTCATTGATTGTTTTATTGTTTTCAGAGTACAGGTCTTTTACCTCCTTGGTTAAGTTTATTCCTAGGTATTTTATTCTATTGGCGCAATTATAAATAGAATTATTTGCCTAATTTGTCTTTCTGCTACTTTGTTACTAGCATATATAAATGCAATGGATTTCTGTGTATTAATTTTGTATTCTGCGACTTTACTGAATTAGTTTATTCTGATAGTATTTTGAAAAGGTGGAGTCTTTAGGATTTTCTTTGTAGAGTACGGTACCTGAAAATAGTGATGGTTTACCTTCTTACCGATTTAGATGTCCTTTTTTTTTTAAAATTTTTAAATTAACATATAATGTATTATTAGCCCCAGGAGTACAGGTCTGTGAATCGCCAGGTGTACACACTTCACAGCACTCACCATAGCACATACCTTCCCCAATGTCCATAACCCAACCACCCTCTTCCTACCCCCCTACCCCCTGCAACCCTCAGTTTGTTTTGTGAGATTAAGAGTCTCTTATAGTCGATTTGGATGTCTTTTATTTCTTATCTGATTGTTGGACTTCAGCTCCATGTTGAATAATAGTGGTGAGAATGGACATCCTTGTCTTGCTCCTGATCTTATAGGAGGGGCTCTGTTTTTCACCATCAAGTATGATGTTAGCGGTGGGTTTTTCATATAGAACCTTTATTATGTTGAGGTATGTTCTAACACAGGGAGAGTAGTTTGTTACCATGAAGAGATGTTAAATTTTCCGAAATGCTTTCTCTGTGTCCATTGAGATGATTGAGATTTTTATCCGTTGTGTTGTTAATATGTATCACAAATATGATTTGTGAATATTGTGTCATTTGTGTACCCCGGAATAAATCCAGCTTTATTGTGGTGCATGGACCTTGGTAATGTGCTGTTGGATTGGTTTGCTAATACTTGGTTGAGGATTTTCACATCTGTGTTCATCAGGAATATTGGCCTGGGGTTTCCTTTTTTTGTAGCGTATTTGACTGGTTCTGGTATTTGTTTTTTCTTTGTTGTTGTTTTAACATGGAATATATTTGGTAGCTTTCCTTTTTCTTCCTTTTTTTTTGATTGGGGGGGAGTAGTTTGAAGAGAAATAGGTCTTATCTTTTCTTTCAGTGTTTGGTAGAATTCACATGTGAATCTCTCTGGTCTTGGACTTTGTTGGTAGTTATTTGATTACTGATTCAATTGTGTTATTAGTAATTGGTCTGTTCAGATGGTCTGTTTCTTCTTGATCCAGTTTTAGAAGCTGGAATGTCTCCATTTCTTCGAGGTCGTCCAGTTCTGGGGCACGTAGTGTTTGTGGTAGTCTCTTCAAGTCCCTTGTCTTTCTGTGGTGTCAGTTGTTGTTTCTCTTCCATTTCTGGAGTTATCAGTTTTTAAGAAATATTTTTTAAAAACCAGCTCTTTATTTCATTGATATTTTTTAGTCTCTGTTTCATTTATCTCTGCTGTGATCTTTATTATTTCTTTGCATTTACTAACCTTAGGCTTTGTTCTTGAAGTTCCTCAAGGTGTAAGGTTAGTGTGCTGGTCTGAGGTTTTTCTTGAACTTGAGGTAGGCCTATATTACTATAAACTTACCTTTTAGAACTGCTTTTGCTGCATCCCAAAGACGGGACTGTTGTGTTCACATTTTCATTTGTCTCCATGTATTTTTTTATTTCCCCTTTGATTTCTTCATTGACCACTGGTGGCTTAGTGGTGTGTTGCTCTCCTTCCAGCTTCTTGTTGGATCGATGCCTTTGTTTCTATGGAATGCCTTTCTTTTTCTCATGTCACAGTCTTTTTTTTTTTTTTTTTAAAGATTTTATTTATTTATTTGACAGAGAGAAAGATCACAAGTAGACAGAGAGGCAGGCAGAGAGAGAGAAGGAAGCAGGCTCCCTGCTGAGCAGAGAGCCTGATGCGGGGCTCGATCCCAGGACCCGAAGATCATGACCTAAACTGAAAGCAGAGGCTTAACCCATGGAGCCACCCAGGTGCCCCTAATGTCACAGTCTTTGTCTTAAAGTTTATCTGAGTATTGTTTTCCTGCCTTTTGTTTGCGTGGGAGCCTGCTTGCTGCCATCTGCATGGATTGCATGGATTGTCTCAGACACCCCAGCGTGCACTGGCCTTGGCTCCTGACACCGCCCCAGGGCTCCGCCTGTACTGAGCACCCCAGGCCTTCTGGCTCACAGGCAGTCAAGTCAAATCTGGCCTGACTGCCCACGTTCTTTGCAGGCCACAAGGGAGGGGCACCATTTCCTTTCAAAGCGGTGAAAGGGAAAAACCTACAATAGAGAATACTCCACCTGGCAAGGTTATCATTTAGAATTGGAGGAGAGTTAGAGTTTCCCAGACAAAGTTAAAGGAGTTCACCACCACTAAAGCGGCCTTGTAAGAAACATTAAAAAGATTTCTTTAAAATGGGGGGAAAAAGCTATAATTAGAAGTAAGATAATAATGAGTAAAAAAATGTAGTGTATGTCAACATATATATAAAATGTGGTAGGAGTAAAAAGTTCTTTTAGAATGTGTTTGAACTTAGGTGACCATCAACTTAATATAGACTGCTGTATACTTAGAATGCCGTATATGAACCTGATGGTTAACACAAACCCAAAACCTGTAATACACAAAAAATAGAAAGCCAAGCTTAACATTAGGGAAGTTTATCAGTCACAAGGAAGAGAGTATAGGAGAAAAAGGAACAGAGAAGAATGATTAAAAACAATAGGAACAATTAAAACAAACATAACTATGTACCTATCAATAATTACTTAAATTTAAAATGTACCTGGTCTAAATGCTGCAGTCAGAAAACACAGGGCAGTGCAATAAAATGGATAAACAACACCCATGGGTGTCTGGGTGGCTCAGTCAGTTAAGCCTCAGGCTCGCTCTCTCTCTCTCTCTCTTTTAATTTTTTTTAAGGATTTTTATTTATTTATTTGACAGAGATCACAAGTAGGCAGAGAGATAGGCAGAGAGAGAGGGGGAAGCAGGCTCTTCGCTGAGCAGAGAGCCCGATGTGGGGCTCGATCCCAGGACCCTGGGATCATGACCTGAGCCAAAGGCAGAGGCCTTAACCCACTGAGCCACCCAGGCGCCCCAAGACTCAGACTCTTGATTTCAGCTCCAGTCATGATCTCAGAATCGTGAGATCAAACCCTGCCTGGGGTTCTGCCCTGGGCTTGGAGCCTCCTTAAGATTCTTTCTCTCCCTCTCTCTAAAACAAAAAAGAACCATCGAGATACTGCCTGTAAGAGACCCCCTTTAGACCCTGGCAGGGCAGCTGGAGCTGAAGTGGGTGCAAGCTGGGGTGGTCCCAGGGTGCTCTGTGCAGAGGGCATCCCGGCAGGGTGGCTGCAACTGTGGCCTGTGTGGGCCATGGTATCTCAGGGTGCTTCATGCAGGAGGTAGCTTGGGGTAGCTGGAGCCGAGACAGGGTGTGGGCTGGGGCATTCCAGAGTACTTGGCATGAAGGGGGCTGTTGTAGGACAGTGGTTTCAAGCTTTGGTGTCCTGGATGCTGGGCAAGTTGGGGTGCCCTGGTGCGGTGGCTAGCACAAAGCAGGTGTGAGCTAGGAGTTCTCTGAGTGCCCTGAGCTGGGGGTGCCCTGGCAAGCCTTCTGGGGTCCAAGTGGTACAGGCCTGGTGTGTTCCAGGGTCCTTTGTGACTGTGTCACCTTGATGAGATGGCTGCAGCTGTAACAGGTTCACCGGGGGCATCCGGGTGTGTGCTGTTCTGGGGCTGTCCTGGTGGGACGGCTCAGCCTGGGACAGCCCTGGTGCTTGGGTCTTGCTCTTGTCTGTGCTCTCAGGCTGGAGGGGACCATAAACTGTGGTGCTCAACAGCCCTTTTGTCCAGAGGAAGTTCCAGCAGCTCCCCTGCTGTTTGGAAGAGTTCTAGGGCTGGTTTCTTTATATTGTTGCTTTTTAATTTTTTGTTTTTTTTAAAAGATTTTATTTATTTGACACGGTGATCACAAGTAGGCTGAGAGGCAGAGAGAGAGAGGGGGAAGCAGGTTCGCCGCTGAACAGAGAGCCCGATGTTGGGCTGGATCCCAGGACCCTGGGATCATGACCTGAGCTGAAGGCAGAAGCTTAACCCACTGAGCCACCCAGGAACCCTATTGTTGCTTTTTTAAAGTGAGGTTTTTTTCTTTTTTCAACTGTGCCTCAGCATAGACAAATCTGCTCATGGTCCCTCAGGATGGTTCCTCTCCATGACAGTTCGCAGAGTTGGTGGTGCAGGTTCTGAACCTTGGTTTCCATCTCTGTCTCTGTCTTTCATGATGTTCTCCAGTTGGTCGTGCAGAAGCTGTCCAATCAGCCCTTAGTTCTTCAGGAAGAATGGCTCTATAAGTAGGTGTAGGTTTGGTATGTCTGGAGAATGTGAGCTCAGGGTCCTCCTTATTGCCGTCTTGGACCAGAACCCATTTTGTTTTAATTGGCATTTCTCTGATGACCTATTACGAGGAACATCTTTTTATGTGCTTATTTGGCATCTCTGTATCTTTGGTGAGGTGTCTGTTAAGATGTTTGGCCCTTTTTAAAATTGAGTTATGATCGACATACAATATTATGTTTCAGGTGTACAACACAGTGATCTGACATTAGTATACATCAGGAAATAGTCACCAGGAGAGGTCTAGTTACTGTAATCTGTCGCTTTACAGTGTTAATACAATATTATTGACTATACTCCCCATGCTTGTGACTTATTTTTAACTGGAAGTTTGTACTCCTTAATTCCCTTCACCTGTTTCACCCCTGCCAATGCTCCTCCCCTCTGGCAACCGCCAGTCTGGCTCTGTGAGTCTTGGTTTTGTTTTTTAGATTCCACACATAAGTGAAATCGTGGTGTATTTGTCATTTCTGTCTTATTTCATTTAGCTTAATATCCTTAAGGTCCATCCGTATCGGAAAGGGCATGATCTTTATTTATTTATTTATTTTTAAAAGATTTATTTATTTATTTGAGGGGGGTGGCCAAGGGAGAGGGAAGGCATCCCAAGCAGACTCCCCACAGAGCCTGGAGCCCAACACAGGGCTCGATCTCAAGATCCTGAGATCATGACCTGAGCCAAAATAAAAGTCAGTTGCTTACTGAGCCACCCAGGGGCCCTATTTTTAAATTTATTTTATGTTTTTAATTTAATGATTGCGTAGTATCCCATCGTGTGTGTACAACCCAAGTGTCCAAAAACAGATGAATGGATTAAAAAAATCAGTGTGTGTGTGTGTGTGTGTGTATGGAATATATATAATGTGTGTATATATATATATTGCATGTATTGTATGCCTTTTATTTCTTTTTCCTGCCTAATTGCTGTGCCTAGGACTTCTAGTACTATGTTGAATGGAAGCGGGAATATTGAATATCTTTGCTTTGTTAAGCTTTCACTATTGAGTATGATGTTAGCTGTGGGTTTGTCGTACGTGACCTTTTTTATGTTATGGTTCATTCCTTGCGAATGCATTTTGTTGAGAATTTTTTTCATAAGTGGGTATTAAATTTTGTCAAAATCTTTTTCTCTATTGAGATTATATGAAATTTACATTACATTTAGTGTGATATGTCATGTTAATTTGTGGGTGTTGAGCCATCCTTGAATCCCACTTGGCCATGGTCTATGATCCTTTCAATGTATTGTTGAACTCAGTTGGCTAATATTTTGTTGACAATTTTTGCATCTGTATTCATCATGGATATTGGCTTGTAGCTTTCTGTTTTGTGTGTGGTGGTATCCTTGTCTGTATTTGGTATCAGGGTAGTGCTGGCTTCATAAAATGAGTTTGGAAGCTTTCCCTCTTCTTCAGTTTTTTGGAAGAATTTGTGAAGGCTAGATACCCAGTATTCATATTCTTAGAATTTTTGGTAGAATTCACCAGTGAAGTGTCTGGTCCTAGACCTCAATTTGTTGGGACTTTTTTGATTACTGATTCAGTCTCCTTACTAGTCATCAGTATCCTTAGATTTTCTAGAACTAATGTAAATTTCTAAGAATTTATCCATTTCTTCTAGGTTGCCCAATTTATTGTTTTTATAGTTCATAGTAGTATCCTATGAGTGTTTGTATTTCTTTGGCATCAATTGTAACATTTTATTCACTTTTGATTTTATTTATTTGAGTCCTTTTTTCTTTGTTAGTGTACCTAAACGTTTGTCAATTTTGTTTTCAAAGAACCAGCTTTCAGTTTCATTGATCATTTCTCTTGTGCTTTAAGTTTCTATTCATTTATTTGTGCTCTGATCTTTATTATTTCTTTTTTTTTTTAAACTGTGAGCTTTGTTCTTTTTCTAGTTCCTTTAGCTATAAAGTTAAATGGTTTGAGATTTCTTTTGTTTCTTGAGGTAGGCCCATATTACTCTGAGTTTCCTTCTTAGAACTTATTTTACTGGATCCCATAGATTTTGGATGTTGTATTTCTGTTTTTGTGTGGTGGGGATATTTCTGTTTTAATTTATCTCTAGGTATTTTAAAAATTTCTTCTTTGATCTTTGATCTCTTCTAGTTGTTCAGTTGTAACACATTGTTTACTCTCCACAGATTTGTGGTTTTTCCCATTTCCTTCTTGTAAATGATTTCTGGTTTTACACCATAGTGGTTAGAGAAGATGCTAGATATGTTTTCAATCTTCTTGAATTTATTCAGACTGCTTTTGTCACCTAATGTGTGATAGATCTGCATAATGTACCATGTGCATTTGAGAAGAATGTCTATTCTCCTGGTTTTGGATGAAATGTTTTGTATTTTTCTGTTAAGTTCATCTGGTCTAATGTGTTGCTGATGGCTGATGTTCCCTTACTAATTTTCCATTTGGTTGATTGATCATTGATGTAAGTGAGGTGTTAAAATTCCTTACTGTTGTATTGTTCTCCTTTTCTCTCTTTAAGTGTGTTAATATTTGCTTTGCATATTTTGGCACTCCTATTTTAGATACATATGTATGTATAAATTTTTTAAAAATATTATTTATTTATGTATTTGACAGACAATGAGAGAGGGAACACAAGCAGGGGGAGTGGGAGAGGGAGAAGCAGGCTTCCTGCCAAGCAGGGAGCCCAATGTGGGGCTCAATCCCAGGGCCCTGGGATCACCTGAGCTGAAGGCAGATGCCCAACAACTGAGCCACCCGGGAGACCCCAGATTTATAAATATTATATTTTCTTACTGGATCAGCCCCTCTACCATTATGTGGTGCCCCTCTTTGTCTTATAGTATTTGTTGTAAATTCCATTTTGTTTGATGTGAGTGCAGTTTCCCCAGCTGTCTTTTAGTTTACATTTGCATGGAGTATCTTTCTTTTCTCCCATTCCTTCACTGTCAGTTTGTGTCCTGACTTCTGAAGTGAGTCTTTGGTAGGCAGTATATGGATAGGTATTGTTTTTTATCGATTCAGCTCACTTTTGATTGAAGAATTTAGTCCATTTACATTTTTTTTTTAAGATTTTATTTATCTCACAGACAGAGATCACAAGTAGGCAGAGAGGCAGGCAGAGAGAGAGGAAGGGAAAGCAGGCTCCCCGATGAGCAGAGAGCGCGATGTGGGGCTCGATCCCAGGTCCCTGGGATCATGACCTGAGCCGAAGGCAGAGGCTTTAACCCACTGAGCCACCCAGGCACCCTAGTCCATTTACATTTAAAGTAATTATTGAGAGCTATGTATTTATTGCCATTTTGTTAATTGTTTTCTGACTTTGTGTGTAGTTCCTTTCTTTCTCTCTCTTCCTTTGTGGTTTTATGATGTTTTAAAATAGTATGTTGGACTCCTTTCTCATTTTCTTTGTGTATTTACTCTAAGTTTTGGTGTGTGGTTACTCTGATGTCCACAGACATCATATTATTTATCTAATTACATTTTATTTTAAGTTGATAACAACTAATGGTTGAACACATTTGAAAAGTACATTTTACTCCCCTCCCTAGTTTCATGTTTTTGTTTTCTTGAGAGAGTAATAAGAACACATGTGCATGTATACAGGGTTGGAGGGAAGAGAAAGGACGAGGGAGAGGATCTCCAGCGGATTCCTTGCTGAGTGCAGAGCCCACTGCAGTGCTTGATATGGGGCTCGCTCTCACGTCCCTGAGATCATAACCCAAGCTGAGACCAAGAGTTGGTTGCTTAACCCATTGAGCCAGCCAGGTGCCTTCCTAGTTTCATGTTTTTGATATCTCTTTTTATGTCTTTTTTAATGTATATATATTAGTTAATTATTATAGTTTTAGTTAATTTTGTGACTTTTATCTTTTAGCCTTCTTAGTACCTTTGTAACTAACTGATTAATCCATTATCTTTACTATGTATTTAGCTTTTCCAGTGAGATTTTTATTTCTGTGCATGTTTTTGTTATTAGTGACATTTCTTTTCAGCTTAAAGAAGTTTGTTTAATATTTTTCATAAGGCCTATTTAGTAATGATGAATTCCCTTAGTTTTTGCTTATCTTTAAAGCTCTTTATCTCTCCTTCAAATTTGAATGATAACCTTGCAGGGTAGAGTGTTCTCAGTTGTAAATTTCTCTTTTCAGCACTTTGAATATGTCACTCCACTCTCATCTAGCTTGTCAAATTTGTGCTGACAAAGCTGTTAGTAGCCTTCATGGTTTTATTTTTATTTAAAAAATTTTTTTTGTAGGTAAAAACTTGTTATTCTCTTGCTGCTTTTAAGATGCTTTAAGTTTTGACATTTTAATGATAATGTTTCTTGCCTTGGCTGTCTTTGGGTTCATCTTATTTATTTGAAACTCTCTGGGCTTTCTACTCTTGGATGTCTGTTTCTTTCCGCAGGTTAGAGAAGTCTTCAGCCTGTTTCTTCAGATACGTTTCCTGGCCCTTTCTTTCTTCTACTGGGACCCCTCTATCATGAATGTTATTCCATTTGATATTGTCTCCGAGGTGTCTTAAATTACTTTTATTCTTCTAAAATTCTGTTTCCTTTTGCTGTTTGGTCTGGGTGAGTTCCACTGGTTTGTCTTCCTGCTTGCTGGTTTCTCTTATCTCATCCATTCTGCTGTGGAGCTGCTCTAGTCTATTTTTCATTTGAGTTGTCATGTTCTTCACCTCTGTGACTTCCTTTTGGTACTTTCTCACCATGCTGTTTGGTTGTAGAATTTCTCACTGTGTTCATCTAGTCCCCACCGCTGCCCCTTCCCCAAGTCTGGTAAACATGTTTATGCACATTCATTTGAATTCTTTATCAGGTAGATTAAGATTAAGACCTCATCCTTAAGGTCTTTTTCTGAGGTGTTATCTTGTTCTTTTTTTTTTAAGATTTTATTTATTTGTGTGAGTGGGGGTAGGGAGGGGCAGAGGGAAAGTGAGATGGAGAAGCCAACTCTCTTATCTTGTTCTTTTGTTTGGAGCACAGTTCTGTTGTCTCATCTTCCTTGACTCTCTGCCTCTGTTTTCCGTATTAGGCAGAACAGCCATTCTTTGTCTTCAAGGCGTGGCCTTTTGTAGATGGATTCTTGGTCACTCTTGTCCTGGTTCTTGGTTATCTCTTGAACTTTTGTAATTTGCTAAATCACCGGATTTATTCTTCATATGTCCCTATTGATATGACCCCATTCAAGCAGGTTCTAAGACCTGTCAGTGATACAAAGGTAGGGACCTCATTTAGCACCTAGTTTCGGAGATGGGAAGCCAGACTCTCAGGCAGTAGCTTGTGAAGTATGTGAATATGTTAGGTCCTATGTTGCTACAGTAGTAATCCCTGCCGGCCTCCAGGTCAGATCTGGAAGTGTTCCCTGGACAACAGTTTTAAAAATCAGGGCACCACCCAAGCTCCTTTCTGGGAGTTCCCTCCAGCAGGAGTGAGGTGAAGGGTGTGCACAATGTTCTGTCTCCTTGCTCCTGTTCTGGAAGGGCTTTCTCAGCCTCTAGATAGGTGGGAAACCTGAAGCCTGTCCTTCTGGCTGATGCTCTGGACTAAGTATTTGGCTTTTTTCATAGGCAGAGTCAGGTTGTGTTTCAGTCTGTGTGGCCTGTGCAGTGTCCTGGGGGTGGGGGGTGGGGGTGGGTAGCCTGCCAGGAACTTTTTTTTTTTTTTTAAAGATCTTATTTATTTATTTGACAGACAGAGATCACAAGTAGGCAGAGAGGCAGGCAGAGAGAGAGAGGAGAAAGCAGGCTCCCCAAGGAGTGGAGAGCCTGATGTGGGGCTCGATCCCAGGACCCTGGGATCATGACCTGAGCTGAAGGCAGAGGCTTTAAGCCACTGAGCCACCCAGGTGACCCCTGCCAGGAAATTTCTGTGTGTTAGCTTTGTGCACAGCTTGCTAACCGTAGCCGTCTTGGGCCATGAGGGCCAGGTGATCAAGGGGCATCTCCTGTGTGGGTCGTGCGTATCCACTTGCTTGAGCAAGACAGCCAGAGAGTGTAGGGAATGGGCTTGTTAGCTGGCTTCAGAAAGACGGCAGAGAAATGGCGGGACTGTATATACCCCTGGGCTTCTGCAGTGCGGTGGGAGAGTGCCTCCTCTGCACACATGTCTCCGCTTCGGGGGCCAGGGGATTGTTGCATTCGCCCACCTGCACTAGCAGATTCTCTCTCTGGAGTGCCAGAACTCCATGACAGTTTGCACTTGCTGTCTTAGCCTGGAGTGGGGAAACACTACCACTCCCTGTGCGGTCTGACTCAGTGGATGCACTCCTGTCCCTTCCAGCGAGGTGGTGGAGGCTGGGTGCCCGGCCGAGTCTGCCTACCCATGCTGGCACTCTGCCTGTGGTGCAGTGATGGTGGCCCCCCCAGGGTCCCCATCACCAGGGGGCTTCTCAGCTGTCTCCATTCCTCTAGCTGTTGTCTCCAGATCTGTAAATAAATTGATCAGACCTATAGTTCAGGCATTTTGCAAACTGCATTTTTTTTTCCCTGGAGCTCAGGTCAAGCCCTCCGGGGCAGAGCTCAGTTTATCAGAGTACTTTGGGACCCCTGGCTTTGCCAGTCCCATGTTCTGGAGGCTCCTCTCTCTCCAGTAAAGATCCCAGGCTCTGGGGTGCTAGGCGGGAGGCATCAACTCTTCTGTCCCCTGGCGGAAGCGCCTGTCTAGGACCACCTCTCCCTGTTATGTGTCTTTGCTGGCAGGGTGGGGTTTTTTGCAAGACCCTGTCTAAGCCCCTCGGAGGTATCTCAGGGTGGTCCTTCTGTCCTTGGTTGTGGAAAAGCAGTTCTTCTAGTTTTCAGATCTTTTTCAGAGGGACCCGATCCAGAGGGAGCTGTGGATTGGGTGTGTCTTTGGGGTTCCGGATCTCACTATGCCACCAACTTGGACACTCCCCTTTCTCTGTATTCGGCCCTTTTAAAAATTGGTTGTTGGTTTTCTTATTGTTGTGTTTTAAGAATTCTTTGTATATTTCAGATAACAGACCTTTATCGGATGTGTCTTTTGCAAATATTTTCTCCAAGACTCTGACTTGTCTTTTAATTCTTTGGGTGTTTTCTTTCCCAGAACAGAAGAATTTAATTTTAAAGAAATCCAGCTTATTAATTATTTTCACAGATCATGTCTTTGGTGCTGCCTCTAAAAAGGCTTCACCATACCAAAGGTCATAGAGGTTATCTCCCGTGTTACTGTCTGAGAATTTTTTCATTTTGTGTTTTGTATTTGGGTCTCTGGTCTGTCTTGAGTTAATTTTGTGGGATGATTGTGAGGTATGTGTCTTGGTGTGTGTATTTTTCTTGTGGGTGTCCAAATGTTCCATTTGTTGACAAGACTGGTTTTTGCTCCCTTGTTTTGCCTTTGCTCCTTTGTCCAAGGTCAGTGGGCGGTATTTTGGGGCCTGTTTCTGGGCTCTCTGTTATATCCTGTTGATCCATTTGACTCATCTTTCACCCGCACCACACTTAGGCATCTTTTTAAAAAAAGAAACAGAGCAAGAAGCTTTGCCCTGGCTTGTGGTATGACTTCAAGTAGGTTTCTCCTCTCTGAGCTTCAGGTCTAGCGTGGGGAGGTCAGAGCCAACTCTCGAGCACTTCCTAACGTGTGTGCTTCTCAGACCTGGTGAAGGTCTAGTTTTTCCAGTTTCCAGTCTGCTATAGACTGTTAATTTTTGTAAAATATAGTCAGACAACCTACCAGAATACTGATCCTGTGCTTACATGATGGTAGTGAGGTCACATTGCTGTACACGTCCCTAACTGCTCCCTCAGCTCCTGCACTTGAACTTTGTGACAGATGGCAAGGGGGTCATGCTTGGGTAACACTGTTCTGTGCAGCAGGCTTAGGTTGGAAAGACGCCTGACCTGGCTGCCCAGAGCTGTTTGTGAGCACAGGAGCTAAGGTGAGGCCTGGGAATTGGCTCGCTCCAAGGCAGTGCTGGTGTCAGCAGGGCCTCCTTCCCCTCTCCCGCAGGGTCCCACCCGGTTGTGGGGAGACTGTCTCTCCCTGCCGTATCCTCCTTGTGCAGCGCACTCCTCACATGGACCCCTCCCTCCCTCATTCGAAGGCAGCAGAACCACTTGGGTGGTCTTAGGGCCATGGCGCGGGGGTCCTGAGAAGGGGCTGTGAGAGCAGACTGGGAGGGACCTGGTTGCAGCAAGGCCAGCTGCTCTGGATGACTCTGAAGAGGAAGGGGAGGAAGAGATGGGTGTGTGCCACGGAGGTGCGGACTGGCGCACGCAGGAGAGTTCCAGCCTCCCCACCCTGAGACTGTAGGCTCTCAGCTCCCTGGAGCCTTTGAGTCTCAGGGTCGTGGGCTGTCTGAACTGGAACGAGATGTGGGGCCGACTCCACTGTCCAAGCTGGGTTGTTCACCTGCTCTTTCTTGCCTGAGCTTGAGGTAGCTGCTGTGCCTTGAGGCTGGGTGCCGGGGTTGCCTGGGCTGCGGGTGAGGAGAGGCTCCTTGGATGCCCTCGGCTTACACCCTGGATGCTTTTGCTTTCTTCTGAAGCTTCAGACACTGTGTGCTCAGACTGACGGAGAACAACTCCCAGCCCCTGATGACCAAGCTGCAGTGGCTCTTTGCCTTCCTAGAGCACAGCCAGGTGAGTGCAGCGGGCTTGGTGCTCGATGGAGAGGAGGCCCCTGGGCTGCCACCCTCCCTGCTTCTGGGTCGAAGGCCCTGCTTCCTGGTGTATGCTGGTGAGTCCCACGTTGGGGCTGGCGTGGGTTCATGGTCGGTTTGGTGCCTCTTGGGACAGGAGAGGGAGTGCTTCCATGTGCCCCCTTCTGTGTGCTGATGGCCAGGTCTCTCCCATCAGTAATTCATGCCCTTGTGCTAGATGTTGCTTGTCTCATCTGCTGTCATTTCTGAGCACTGGCATCACCAGGCCCCCTGAGGGCTGTATTTGTTTTGTTCACGGTCTCTGCCCTCATGGGACCTGAAACCCTTGGCCAGGCATCATGCAAGGCCCTGTGGGGGTCACAGAGAGGAGGAAGCCAGAGTTCGGGTCTTCACGGAGCCCATAGTCTGGTGGGGAAGGTGGAGCTGCAGAGAACAGTTGTAATGCTTGAATGGAGGGAAATGCAGTGTTGTGTGCACGCAAGGGAGAGAAGAGCTGATTGCGGCAGGGGGCGGGACCATTGGGAAGACCTCATGGAATAGGTGTCCGTGCATCTGGGTCTTGAACTCTGTAGGCTTTTGATGGAGGGAAGATGTTTTAGACAGAGGGAATGGCAATGGAGAAGGGTCTGGAAAGAAATAGGTGTGCTGGGGGAGAGCAAATCACTAGAGAAACAAACCTAAGGCCGTGCGCATGGGCCGCATGGACGTGGTGGGAGAGGCTGGGTCAGGGACGAGGGGTGGGGAGGACTTCATGGTGGAGGCCAGGAAGTTTGGGACAGAGAGTCCCCAGGTACCCTCGGGCCTAGCGTGCGGCAGAGCTGGTTAGTGAGTGGCCTCCTGCTCCTGATGTGCCTTCCACCTGCCTTGGTCCTAGCGGCCTGCCATCTCTCCAGAGAACTTTCTCTCTGCATCCTGGACACCCTGGTTCAGCCCCGGCACCCAGCAGGACTGCTCAGAGTACCTAAAGTACCTGCTGGATCGGTAAGGGGGGCCAGACCAGGCTCAGCTTGGGGGCTTGGGAGCCGGCGGAGGGTGCCTGAGGGATAGCCCATCTCCCCGCTGCTTGGCCTGTCCCTGGAAGCGGGTGCCACACTGCACTCGCGGAAGGCGCAGCAATGGGTGCCGTGAGGGCTGGGCAGGGCTGCATGTGAGGGACGTTTGCTCACCAGAGCCCTGACTGGGGAGGGGTCAGTGCGTGCATATGCGTGCGTTCTGCTTGCTTGAGTGTGTGTGTGCACGTGTTCAGCACAGCACTGGGGGCACATGCATGTAGACGTGGCACCTCTCCACATGGCAGGTTTGTGGGCCTGCCTGGAGGGAAGTGTGTGGCATGTGTGCCTGGCTTGTGAGTGCATTTGTGTGGATGTCATTAGCACCTATGTGTGGGGACTGTGCATAACCATGCACACGTCTAAGCGGGTGGCCCCTGGATAAGGTAGATGGCCCAGATCAGGGCCAAGCACTGAGAATGGATCCGTGCGTGTGTGAAATCCCCGTGCTCTCTGCTCCAGGCTGCACGAAGAGGAGAAAACGGGGACAAGGATCTGCCAAAAGCTCAAGCAGTCCAGCTTGCCGTCCCCTCCGGAGGAGCTCCCCAGCCCAAGTCCCACCTCTGTGGAGAAGATGTTCGGAGGCAAGATTGTGACTCGCATACGCTGCCTCCGCTGCCTCAACGTCTCCTCCAGAGAGGAGGCCTTCACGGACCTCTCTCTTGCTTTCCCCCCTACTGAGCGCTGTCGCCGCCGCCGCCTGGGCTCGGTGATGCTCCCTGCAGAGGACATAGGCGGCCGGGAACCCCAGGCATCCTCCCAAGCCCAGGTTCCAGGCAGGGTCGGTCCTCGGAGGCAGAGGAAACACTGTGTCACGGGGGACGCCCCCACCTCCGTCCTGGATGTGGAAGGCCTGGGCCGCCAGGGACCTGGGGGGCCGAGCCGTGGGGAGGAGAAGGTGGAGAGGGAGGAGCAAGCAGAGGAAGCAGCACAGGAGGTGGAAAGGACCCAAGAGGAGGAAGAGGAAGAGGAGAAAGAGAAAGAGGAGGAGGAAGAAAAGGCAGAGAAGGAGAAGGAGGCTGAGACCACGAAGGAGAAGGAAGAGGACAGCCCGGGGCCAGGGACCCACCGGGGTGCCCCTGCCTCCGCGCCCGCCGGAGAGGGCTCCCGCTCCGTCCTGGACCTGGTCAACTACTTCCTGTGCCCCGAAAGGCTGACGGCCGAGAACCGCTACTACTGCGAGCCCTGCGCCTCGCTGCAGGACGCCGAGAAGGCGGTGGAGCTGAGCCAGGGGCCGCGCTACCTCATCCTGACCCTGCTGCGCTTCTCCTTTGACCTGCGCACCATGCGCCGCCGCAAGATCCTGGACGACGTCTCCATCCCCTTGCTGCTCCGCCTGCCGCTGGCGGGGGGCCGGGGCCAGGCCTACGACCTCTGCAGCGTCGTCGTGCACTCCGGAGTGTCCTCGGAGAGTGGCCACTACTACTGCTATGCCCGGGAGGGCGCCGCCCGCCCAGCCCCCTTGCCAGGCGCTGCAGATAGGCCTGAGCCCGAGAACCAGTGGTACCTGTTCAACGACACTCGGGTATCCTTCTCCTCCTTTGAGTCTGTCAGCAACGTCACCTCCTTCTTCCCCAAGGACACAGCCTATGTCCTCTTTTACCGGCAGCGGCCCGGGGAGGGGCCCGAGGCCGAGCCTGGCTCTCCCAGAGGCCGCGCGGAGCCCACCCTCCACAAAGATTTGATGGAGGCCATTTCCAAAGACAACATCCTTTACCTGCAGGTGAGCAGGCCCGGGGCCTCTAAGCTCATCCCCGGGTGGAGGGCTTCCCTGCACAGCAGCTGCCTCGGGTGGGATACTCCCCTGTCGGCTCCCCTTCTGCTCCCCTGTCATTAACCCTCTCGTGCCGGGACCGTACAGGTGGACTCTACAGACAGAACCCCTCACTTCAGAGGAGCAGACGTTCAGGAATTACCAGTTGTTTATTCACGCTTGTCCTGAGCGTGTGAAGGAGCTCCCCGGGATTGTGTGGTGGAAGGTCGAGGCTTCCAGGGGTACCTGGGGACTACGCTGCCCAGAACCTCCTCTCATATGCCTTCGACTCCCCTCTTCTGAGTCAGGGGCGGTATCAGAATACTTAGCAGCTGGAACGGCAGAGGCCATGAACCACCAGAGTCATCCCGCGGGGCCCTGTGGGCAGCGGCGCCGGAGTCCGTGTGGGGACACCAGGCTGGCTGTAGGTTTCTGATGGGTCGTCCAGGTGGCGGGGCAGCGGGCGAGGAGCGACTGTGAGGCTGGCCTCCATTCAGCCTGAGGACGGGCATGTTCCTCATGCCTCGCTGGGCAGTGAGCTGGACAGCCGTGTCAGGACACCAGAGGGGTCCTGTGTGGTGGGACGCGCTCCTTCTTCCTGGGGCCATGGCAGGCCCTCATCAGTTACTCCGTCTTGTGTCTTGTGTCAATGAACTCCTTTTCCCCAGGGGCTAGGAGTTGTTACTGGGAGAAGAGTGGCTTTGAAGGCTAGATAGAGGGTAGAGGGAGGCTCCACCCCAGCCACCCTCCCGCAGGGCTGGCACTTCCTGCGGGCAGGACCTGAGGGTCCTTGGTGCTTGGCCCAGGGCACCCCGGAGACAGTTGGAACTGCTGTGCTGGATGGCAGTAGGTTGGGGTGCAGTGAAGCCTCTGGCTTCAGAGCCTGAATTTTAAACCTTCCGCATCCGCATCTGTGTTCCCAGGAACAGGAGAAGGAGGCCCGAAGCAGGGCGGCCTACATCTCTGCGCTCCCGGCCTCTCCGCACTGGGGGAGGGGCTTCGATGAAGACAAGGATGAGGACGAAGGCTCACCAGGAGGCTGCAGTCCTGCAGGTGGCAGTGGTGGTGACTTCCACAGACTGGTCTTCTAATGTGGACCCTGCCCCAGCCTGCTCCCACCTGCGGGGGGCGCCACAGCCCACTGCAGGGAGGCCTTGATCATCTCCCTCAGGGAACTGGGTGGGGACGGAGGCAGAGGCGCTCTGCCAGGTGGGGTCTGAGCGAGGCTGTGGAGGCAGGTCCAGCCTTGGAAGACAGGCCCCCCTCCCAAGGACAGGGAAGGTGGAGAGGAAGCTTCTGGGATGCCACTCCTCAGCCTGGAGGGTGCAGAGAGACACATACGGAGGTGAGAGCCAAGCCCCTGACCCTGGGCCTCAGGCCCCGATCCTGGGATCAGCACCATTAAGATTTCTCACCCAAGTGTCCTGGTCAACTTGAAGCAGCTTAGATGGACACTCTCTGGGCCTTGTCCCCCTGTCCCCCCAGCAGGCTACGTGCCAGGGCTGACTTTATAGCTACAGTGTTTGCCATCAAGTAGCATAGCCCTCCTTGCTCCCTTCAGACAATCCTATTGCTCTCTAGTATAAAAAGCAGAGCAGGGTCGGGGCCACCTTCTGGGTTCTCTGAGGGGGTTCCAGAGGCTCCAGCTGGGGTTGCCCACACCCTTGGTGGTACTTTGAGGGGAGTGCAGGTGGGAAGCAGCCTGGCACGGGGTCAGAGACTGTGCATAGAGGGGACAGTCCCCCCCCCAAACCCTATCTCCCCTAGCCTGCCTCAGTGCCTGAGATGCCACCACCTGCATCCCCTTTCTGGTAGAGAATCTTATTCTACTGCAGCTATGTTTGCGTTTCTCACGAAGCCACCGTCGGACCTGAGGAAAGCTGGCTGGCTCAGCTCCTCATCTGTGGGCATGCGAGCCACGGCCTCGGGGCTGCTGGGGGTGGTTTGGTGAGGAGCAGATATTGACCTCATGTGCCCTGACACTGCTGTACCCTTCTACACAGAGAGAAGAGACTCAGGGTCTCAAATGGGAATAAAAATAGGTTCTCCGAAGCCTTTAAAGATGTCATTCTTTCTGCCTCAGTGGCCGTGATGGCGGCAGTGCCCTTTGTTTCTTGCTGTGTCTGGGCAGTGAGACGGGTACAACCTGTGCCCTCTTGGCTTGTGTGACGCCCCACAGGAGGTGACAGTGTGCCACGCTGAAGCACTTGCAAGTTCAAGGTGAGGACTGGAAGAACCCCGAGGGTAGAGCTGGGACCAGCAGTGGTCATAGTCCCCAGAGGCAGGTGCTGGTAGAGGCAAGGACACTCATTACCGTGAGAGGCAGTTACCCAGTCCACTGCCCTAGGAGGTCCTGTTGGGGGGACTCACCTATCGGGTGAAGCCAGAGGCCCTGCATCTGGAGATTTTTCAGACCCTGAGAATCTGGACTGACCAGAACTGGCTACTGCTGCTCCCACATTCTTCCTGCCTTCCCTGGGAGAACCTGGTACAGGTGTGTGGCCCCCTCCTGGGATGGGCGATGGCCAGGAGGAAAGAGGGGGGTGGGTAGCCCCCCCTCCCTGGGGTCCCCAGGTGCCAGCCCATTCTTGGAGCTGGGGAGGTCATGTAGGAGCCCTTTCCACCCCAACCCTACCCATCTGGGGGAACAAAGCAGGTGGGAAGTCAGGGACAGAGGCCATGGTGTGGCCAGGGACTGCAAGGGCTGGCTGGCCAGTGCTGGAGGTGGAGGAGGTGAGTTTTGGCCTATGTCCCAGAGGCTTGAGACATCAGACCTTAGGAATCAGCGAAACTGGGCTGGTAGTCTGGCAGAGACCAAGTCATGCCCAGAATTCATCTCTACACTCCGTGCACCTTCTAAGATGAATGGGTGGAAGTTACAGTTTCCATTTTCTACATCAGGAACATACATTCCAAGGTAAGGAGGATTCATTCTCGTTCCCAGTCAAGATGAGGGCC
Source organism: Mustela erminea (assembly GCF_009829155.1). Lineage (NCBI taxonomy): Eukaryota > Metazoa > Chordata > Mammalia > Carnivora > Mustelidae > Mustela > Mustela erminea. The sequence goes on along the minus strand of NC_045622.1, from coordinate 51,983,672 downwards.
CCGTTACTCCCTATTAAAATGAAAGGGAGCAGGATGGCTCCTATCTTCACGGGGGCCCTGAAGAGCTGGGTGTAGGCCGATACATGGGTGGCCCCCAGGCAGGGATTCTATGCAGGCGGGTTCCCTCCCCGGCGCCTTCAGACAAGGCAGGCTCCAGCAGCCTTCTCTGGTTGCTTCTAATGGACTTTATTGTTGTCCTGCTCCAACACCACGTAAAAAGGGCCCTGCAAGCTCCAGGCCTGTGCCGTGTGTCACCACAGCAAAACCAGGACTCACAAGAACACATTCCCACCCCACCCCAGACCTACGCACAGGATAAATACATGTTACACATTTTTAAAAGAGAAAACAGAATAAATTAATAACTTAAGTGATTAGGCACCAACAGTGATTTGAAAAATTAAATGTCGATTTTAAAATGGTATAACAGGGCAAGAACCTAAGACTGGGCTGTTAGCCCCTTTTCTCTTCCTGACAGTTCTGTGCGAAATGATTCTAAATTTCAAGACATGTGTAACCAACACACAAGAATACACACCACCAACTATCACAGGACAGCCTGCACCTCGAGAGGGCCCCTCCACAGGCAGCGCAGGGAGCTTGCAAAGTCCCAGAACGTTGGCTCCCGGAGGAGGGAGCTGCAGTGCTCCTGGGCCCAGCCTCGCTTCCTCATGGGGTGCCCCGGAGTGCGAACTGCGGCCAGAGCTCCTGGAAGGGTGTGAGGGGTGGGTCGGCCGGGGCAAGCCCTTGCTCCACTCACTGCAGAGCGGGAATGGTTGTGCTTCTCTCCTACAAATGGGGCGTATTTGAAGGGTTTCAAATGTAGAAGTCTTCAAAGTCCCATCTCGGGAAGGGGACCGGGCAGACTGACTAAGGCCCTGGGTGCTGCCCATCCCCGGTGAGCCAGACCCCTGCAGAGAAACAGCCTGGAAGGGCCTCAGCCACCCTCTGATGGAACCATCCTTTCACAGGCGGTGGCTCCTTGGGACCTTGCTTTGCTCAACTCCCTGGAACCCTTCCTTCCTCTTTGCTGCTTGCTCCTGCTGGCCCAGGCACCGTGCGTCCTGAGTCTGCCCTTGCCAGGCCACCAGGGAGCTAAACTGAACAGGCAGGTGTGTACTAGACACCGGGTTGGGGGAGGCCCGAGTCTCTACATTCACCAGGCCATCATCCTCTTACACGTCCTTCTGTCTCTGCCTCTCCACCTTCACTCTGAGGGCTTGGGAGCTGCAGGAACCAAGAGCTGGAAGGAGGCCTCCTTGGACACTAGATTTGAACACTCAGTTTCATTCGTAGTCCAAAGTGCGGGCACCTGGGTCACAGGGCAGCGCCACTCAATGCTCTGTCCTAGGAGACCCTGCAGCGAGAGCCTTAAAGGGACAGTGTCAGCCACTGCCATCAGCCCCAGTGCTTTACCCTGCCCTTCTTCCTGCCTCTCGAGCCCATCTCAGCACCCCCTTTTCCCAGACATCACCTATCCCTGATCTGCACTACCATCCTGAAGTAGCCTTGCTTCCAGTCTCTCTCACGGCCCTTACCAATGTCCTGTGTCCTTGGGTCTCCCCTACCCACACCTCAAGTGCACAAATTCTCAAATTCCCAGAACCTGGCTCCGGCTGCCATTCGTCAGTTCCCACTGAGTTGAGCTGAACTGCTAGGAGAGTGTGCAGAAAATCCTCCTGGCCGGAGTGGGGCTTCTGAGACCATGGCCAGGTGTGTGCTCACGGGAACCCAAAGGTGAGCGGTAGCCACCTCCGTCAGCCGTGGTGGGAAGTATTTTTTTCTGTAGGAATGAGATCTGTTCATCCCAGGGTGGGATGAGACCTCGGCAACCCTGGAAGATTTGGGCAAGAACCATCGGCAAAAGATTCAGATCTGTCCTTCCCACCTTAGGACAAAAGACCTGGTGGGGGAGGACACAGCTCACGCGGGGCCTTTAAGCCACAGGAGCAGAGGTCTGGCCTCTCCCTTCCCAGGGACCAGGTCTGAATCCAACATGGCTCAGGGCTCCCGGGACCATACTCCTACTGGCTTTGGCTGCAGCAGAAGCCCCAGCCCTCCCCAACATCCTCTTGGCCCCACCCTCCCCTGCAATGCTTTCCCCATGACCCTCACACTCACGGCTCTGGCCTGCAGCCCCAGGCATTGCCCGGGCTTTCCACCCCACCCCCACCCCCCTGCCCCCAGCTGCACTGTCCGCCTCCTGCCTCTCAGCCCATCAGTTATCTGCGCTGCCCCACCACCTGTCCTGCAGAGGCACGTTTGCTGCTCCCTCCCCACTACAGCGGCCAGCCCCTCAGGGGTAGGCCCTGCAGTACCTACCTACTGCCCCCGACTCCCTCTCCACCTTGCACTGGCTGCAGCACCCCACACCTTCCTAGCCCCTCCTGTACGCCCATGGAGGGGGGCCTGGGTGTGCCACTGGACTAGGGGCCCTGGTCACCCCTGCCCATCCTCCTCTGTTTTCCCTCCCTTGTGTCCTCCTCCCTTTGCCTCTCCGAACCCATTCCTACTACACAGGGGCAGGACTCCTGTCTGTATCACCTGCCTTTTGCATCCGGGACCTCCTTCCTGTGTCCCTCAAGACCACTGCTAACCTTCCTTCTCAACTTCATCTTTTGGGGGCCTTGCCTTGCTCTACCAAGACAAGGATGAAGTCCATGTCCACTTTGCTCTGCTGGTCCTGGGCTCCCTGGGTCAGCGATACAATGTGGCATCTTCTGGGACTGAAGGAGAGGTAGCCCAGTAGCTGGAGGGCTTGAGGGCTAGGACCGGAAGTGAGGTGTGGAATCTGGCTCAGAGCCCCAGCCCCTCCCAAAGCCTTAGTAGGTGTTCGGGTCTAAAGGACAGGAAGAGGCTGAAGGATTTTTTTTGGCAATAGCTCTAACTAAGGTGGGTAGAGGCATGGCCATTACTGGTAAAAATCAAAGGGGGGCCCCGAGTGGGCAGAGGAAGTGCCTTGATCAGGCCCTCTCCTCTTAGGAGAGGGGTTCAGGGTCCCTGACATCAAGTGCTTTGAAGGCCAGAGTGGCAGGAGGGGGCACTGGGAGAAGAGAGATTGTGTGAGTTGGGAGGTGGCGGAAGAGGAGAGGAGCCAGCACTGGAGATGCTGCCTCCTGGCCCCTCCCCAGGTGCGGTGGCCCCGTATCACAGTTTGGCGCCCTTGGAAGGCTCCGAGGACTGCCGCACATCTGTCCACTCCTGCATGGTGCTCTGCAGGGCCTGGGTCTTCTCCTTGTCCACTTGAACGTAGTCCACCTTCTCATCAGAAGTGACAGATGACGTGGATGGCTGAGGACAGAATGGGGAGGTGGCTGTGAGTTATCCGGATGGTGGGGAACAGGGGTGGGGTGGGGGTCTCTTTCTGAGCTCCTGAAGGGGAGAGGAGATGGGCATCAGGAGCCTGTATTCTGTTTCTGAAAGGGGCCTTACAGCCCACCCTGTATCTCTCCTGGACTGCAACAGCCCTCGTCAGCCCTCCTGGTTTCCCAGCCCCCAGGGGACCCTGGCCTTCAGTTCGGCCTCCACCCACCTCCCTATGAAGAAATTTGCAGGTGCAAACAAGCACCCACCAGAGGGGAGCACTGGCAGCCAGCCCACTGTCTGGACTGGGCAGCTGAGTGTGCTTCCTGGAGCAGCTTTCTGGGGCCCGGGAGTCTCTGCTGCAGGTCCCTGTACCAAAGGCAGTGGATGCACCTCGCCAGTTCTCAGAAGCTCAAGACCAGGACACAGCATCCTTGTGGCTTGGCTCTGTCACTCATTCCCTTTGTAACCCAGAGCAGATCGCGGCTCCTGGCCTGCACCCATTTGCTCACTGGTGCAAGGGAGATGGACTGGCTGAGAAGGCTGGACAGAACTCGAGCCCCTGTGCTTTCAGAGGCGGTGTGCAGGTCCTCTAAGACCCAGACTAAAGGAAAAGCAGGCAGGCAGCACAAGGCCAAGGGCTAGGCTGTGGCGGTACCTTGCGGTGGGGGCTGGGGGAGCTCGGCTGGAAGTCCAGGGCAAGATAATCAACACTGCCCGTGCTCTTCTTCGGGGCAGGACTGTTGGTGCCACTGGGAATGGGAGATGCAGACACTGGATTTTGCTATTACAAAGGAGAGAAAAACCATTTGTAAGTGTAGAAAGCAGACGAACCCACCACCTGGAAAAACCCACACCTCTGGGTGTGGAGTGCCCACTCAGAGTCCTGCGCTGGGCCAGGAGCTGCTCATGTCCTCATTTAAACCCTCATAAGGATCCTGGGATGTAGCTATTCTTACTATTCTTGTTTAAAACAAAGATAAAACTATGGTTCAGAGAAGTGGCCTGACGCCTATCCCCAGCACATCTGTGTCTAGTCCCCAGAACTAGTGGAGATGTTACTTTACATGGCAAAGAGACTCTGCACGTGTGGTTAAATTAAGGATTATCAGATGGAGATCATCCTGCACCCTCCCGCTGGGCCCTGTGTAACCACAGGGGTCCTTTTAAGTAAAGGAGAAAGTCAGGAGCATCGAATCGGAGAAGCTGAGGCTGGAAGGACAGGGCTGCTGACGGGGCCATCAACCAAGGCACACAGGCAGCCTCAAGAAGCTGAAGAAGGCAAGGATCAGATTCTCCCTTGGAGCCTCTGGAAAGGACACAGCTCTGCTAACCCCTTGGTTTTAGTCCTGTAAGACCCATTTTGGGTTTTTGACCTCCCGAACAGTAAGAGAATAAATTTGTGTCATTTCAACCTGGGAAAAAAAATGGTGCCTGTGCTTGTCCAGCTGGCGAGTGGGGCCGGGAACCGAGTCTGTTGTCAGGCTCCCAGACCCACTTGAGTCTCGCTGTACCGTGCTGCCTCCCTCCCGGGGTGGCTGGCCCAGTTTCCTCCACTGGCTCCCTGGCCGACCCTGTGTTTGCCTGCTGGTCCCCAACACGGGGCACCCCTCCTTTATGCCCTGGAGGTTGGAAAGCAGGTGGCACCACACCTGCTTCTCCGAATCTCCCATCTCTGGCCTCGAACAGGGCAGTGTCCCCGAAACAGCTGGCCCCCAATGGCCCTGGCTCCTGCCCCTCCAGGATCCAAGCAGGGTGGCCTTCTCCCCGGGATCCTGCACTGGCTCTGCAAGGGGGGACACTCTTGGCTCCACTCTCCGTCCAGGCACCAAGACCAACATCTAGGAGTTTCCTGAAGTCTTATTCTAATGAGAATGGCAACAGTCCTGTGTTCTATTTCCTGGCTGCTGACTGTTGCTCCAGTACGGATGTAGCAGCTACAGAAGCTGGGCAGCTACTCCCCGTTCAACGAAAACGTCAGGGAGGCAAGTTCTCACGTGTGGACAGTGTTTATCCCTCTGTCATCGCCTTCACCACTGCGCATCATGGTAACGTGTGTCCAGGCTACTCTAGTCATTCTCTGTAGGCTCCCAGGGACAGTTCTGAGGCACCAACCTTCTGTGGCTCCCTGTGGCCCACAGGGAAAGCCCAGGCTTCCCAAGACTGCATTCGGGGTCATTCATAAGCTGCGGCCAGCCCAATCTCCAGCTGTAGCCATAGTTAACCACTCTCCTTCTCCTCTGTGCCCCCCAACCCTGTGTCTTTTGCCTACATGGCTGCCTCCCTTCTCTCTGCGAGCGTGTCCCCATAGCACTGCCTCTCCGCCCATCAAAGTTGTGAGAAAGTTCTAGGCCCTTTAAGAGTGCAGCCTCTTCGAGGGCAGGGATCGTGTCCTCCTGGCCTCTGATGATGACCCCGCTGTGCTCGACACACTTGTGCACAGCAAAGTAGTCCCATCCCGCAGGGGACCGGCAGACTCACTCCCGTGGAGCGCAGAGGACTCACCATAGGGACGTAGTTCTCTTCGCTGTCCCCGGAGTCTGTGCTGGTGATGCTCTGGGTGGAGATGGGGCGGCAGTACTGGGAGGAACTATTGAAGGTGTGGCTGTGGTGGGGAGAAGACCGTGACCTTGGGAAGCTTTCAGTCCTCACCCTCACACTCTGCCCTCAGAGCTCCCCACTCCAGGTGCAATACCAATCCCACCCCCCCAGTCCCTGTCACAGAGCCAGAAACCAAGTCCCAGAGACTGCTTGGCTACCGGCGGCGTGACCTTCAGACTGCCGCTCTCCTGACTCAGCCTTCACAACCCTCTCCCAGGCTCCGGCTTCCCCAGACGGACACTCACATGGCCCTAGACCAAGACTTGGTGACGGGTGACTTGAAGGGGAGCTCATCGATGACAGTGTTGTTTCTCAGGTCAAGTGGTGTTGGCTTTACTGGAGCAGGAACAAAGTCAAACGATCAGTCACTGAAGACAATGCCACACAGACACGCATGTCCACATAACACACAAGTCTATTTACAAATGCTTCCGTACTCCCACTTTTACACAGGGAAACTGAGGCTCAGCAGGCTCTGTGATCTTTGCCTATATTGCTAGGCCCTGAAGTTGTGTCTTAAGATTCTGAGTATTTTCTTTGCAAGCATATTCTGTAGTGATCACATTTTTAGAATCCAAAATGGAGACACTGGGTCTGACAACAGACTGTTCTCCTCAGATTTGTGGCTGTATATCAAAACAAGAGATGGTAACAGAGAAAGTCACTGTGACCCTTCCCTGCCACTCGTGGATCAGGGCGGGTGGAGCCGGCAGGGGAGGCCCTAAAGGCTTCACTTCAAATGCTGAGATCTGAATTCTCCACTGACCAGACCACCTGGGGGTGGGGGGTATCCTGCCTGGTCATCCTACTTCTCCCTTTGAATTCCTGCCACTCATCCCCGGCCAGCAGACTAAGGGAACACCAGGCTGGGAACTCGAACCGCAGGGGGCATGGATCTAGCTTTCCCGAACACCTGCCACATACCAGACTTAGTGTCCTGGATGCTTTCCTCTGAAGCGCACCACTATCCCCATTTCACAGGTAAGAAAACTGAAGCTCAGGAGAGTGGAAGGATTAACCCGAAGTCGCACCCCAGGAAGTTGAATGAGGATTCCAGCCCACAGGCAGCCGGTCTGCAGGCTCATGCCTTTCTAGCACAGTGTATCCCGTAACAGCCCGTTCTGCCAGTTCTAATACTCAGCCTGTGTCCTCCAAAGGCAGTTTATACTTTACAAGGCACTTTGAGACATTATCTGTGCTGCTCAGTGCTCTGCAGGGCAAGTGTTCATCGTTGTCAGAAGAGAAACAAAGCTCAAGCACACAGAACGACTGGCGTCTAATCCCGGTGGCAGAGCTGGAAACCGTGTCTCGTCCTTCTGGTGCCTGCACCCCTGCCCATCAAGGCTACCCTGGCAGCCAGTCCCTAAGCTGCTGGGCCACTGGAACGAACTTGAGGGTTTGTGTATGTGAGAATTGGGGGGTGGTTTAGGTCCCAGAGGCTAATGCTTCTGGCAAGGAAAGTTCACTCATCACCCAATTCCTAAATGAATCCAGAGAGCTCCTGGACCCTGGTCCAGAGATGGGACAGGGGAAAGAGAAGACTCACCTTTCCGGTCAGGTTTGAGGTTGCGGTTGACAGGGGGTGGCTGGATCTCACTCCCTCGGCTGGGGCCCCGGTGCATAGAAAGGGCTGCTGAGGGGTAGCCAAGGGCCTCAAAGTGGTGGGGTCCAGGGCTCATGGGGATGTAGACACTCTGGGAGTTATCGCCTACTCGCTCCGTGGCCAGCAGGGTGGAGGACCCTGGATTCATGGGCACATAGTTGTCCTCGGAATTGCTGCTCTCTGACCGGCCCACGGCAGTTTTCCCGGGCTGGGAGGGGGGGATTGAAGAAACAGAGTGGTAACCAGTGAGAAGAAACAGGAAGGGAAGGGGAATCGGTATGCAAGGTGAGGAGAATTACGACTGAGTTGGCTGCCTCAGGAAGCTGATAGGCAGGCCCTGGGAAAACCAAGCAGGAAAGCACAGTCAGAGGCAGAAAGAAATGAGGTCTGTGGGTCCCTTCTAGTTCCCACGATCCCCTGAGACCCACTTGTAATGTATAACAATCCTCTAGTACAAAACAGCCCTGGTGCCTGGGTGCACAAGGCTTTGTGGGGGCCTGCCCAGGCTGAGGGTGGCACAGGCCATGGACTGTATAGGTTTGTTCTAGGACCTGCCCTTCATCTCAGGTCCAGAATCCCCATCAGTGGGCTTGCATCTGAAGCCCGAGCAGGGCCAGGAGCCCGGAGAAACCTGGGCCCTAGCCAGTGAGGTCTGGGCCAGTGTGCTCCCCGGGGCCAGCTCTCAGGGTGACCGCCAGCGGCAATCGGAGCTGCCACCAAGTTATACAGTGCAGTCACCCGGCTCCGACTCCTGCCCTGTCTGTCCACACAGACAAGCTGCTTTTGCTTCGGTTACCCAATTTTCATCATTTCAGTGGGCATACGCCAGGCCCCTCATTGGCTTGGAGAGCTGCGGTCAGCCCCCTGCAGGGGGCAGCCTGGGATCCTGCACTCAGACCCTAATTCTGCCACAAAGACTGCCTCTGAGCACACTGCCGCCCCCACCCTCCCACTCCCCAACCCACCCGCCATGCTGCAGCCCCTCTCCTGGGTAGTGCGTTGGGGAAGAGCCTGCTGCCTCAGGTTCCCCATCCCAGAGATAGGGGCTTCTGCATTCTAGACCCGACCTACTGACCTGGAGGGCGAGCCTTGTGATCTAGGTTCCTAAGTACACTCACTCCTTGCACACCAGATACCTGTACCTTACTTTCTGAAAACCCAACCCAGGCATCTGGGCGGAGACAAGAAAGCAGGCAGGGACCTAAGAGGGAGATGCCACCACTCCTGTGAGCTGTACTTTTTGCTCCCTGGGGTCTGACTTTACCCCACCAGTGTGGCCCGAGGACCCCTGGCTAACCCCCACTCACCAGGAAAGAACCGACTGCATCACTCATGGACTCGGCAGACCGGCCTGCACTCTCGCCACCGCGCTGCGGGTACTCGTAGGACTCACAGGAAGAAGCTAGAGAGAGGAAAGGAGACCCGTGTGCTAATACTTCCCCAGACCCTCGGCAGTGCTGCTCCGGGTCTCGCTGATAACACCAGCAGATACCACTCTCAAACCCAAGTGATAAGCTATTCTGTCCCATCATTCCTCAGTTTAAAAATTCCTCCCCGACTTGGCGATCCAGCTGCGGTGTTGACACCTAGAGAGGATCCCTCCTTAACGACTCCTTCCCTCAGCTACACCCCTCTCCTCCACCCACTACAGCATTCGACGCCTGTCCCGCTCGTCCCCGCCATCGCTTCTATGAGGATTATAGGAATAATGATCTTGGACTAATTTACTAATTTATTTCTCCAACTGGATGGGAGCTCTCTGAAGGGTAGAGACGTGCTTCTGTGCATCAGTATCATTTCAATTCCAAAGCACAAGGTGATTGATCAGGTAGTCGATGGACTGAAAGAGGACTGAGCCAAGACTCAGAAGCCCAGGTCTGAGTCCCATCTCTGTCCCCGATGGACGCTGCAATCCTGAATACGTCTCCTGACTACCATAGGCGTCATGTGAGATGGGGACGCTGAGGGTTTCTCCCACCACACACTCAGGGTCACTCCGTGACTTACACAACAGGATGGACAGAAGCAGGCTTTGCAAGCTATGTGGCATGATACAAAATGAAAGGAACTAATATTACTGTACTTTTTTTGTCAAACAGAGGACACTTATTCAGGGTTGGAATATGCTCAGGGGAAATTAGTGACCATGAAATTTATATACTTAGAAGTCCAGACTTTCCCCCAAAGAGGTTCATATGTGGCTTAGAAAATATTCAGTAGCTCAGAATTTGTGTTAATAGTCCACACAGGTTTGGCTGTGTCCTCTATATTTATTCGAACTGGTCCTCTATATTTATTTTTTTTCCATCTTTGATTTATATTGAATCAAATACTGTGATTTGGTCTTCCAAACCCATAATAAGTTGTGTTGTGGTTAACCCAAACTGGTCCAGCTCCCTGAAGAGAAGAGGAACTGCTCAGGCAGGGTCAGCTACGCTCCTGCATGTCAGGCATCTGCCAAATAGCCTCCGGGGCTGGAGGACCAGCCAGGAAGGGGTTTGGGTACAAGGTCCCTGAACCTGTGAGTATCAGTGCCCTGGGTGGGCCTTACGTCTCCACAGCAGGGGTAACCAAGGACTGGAAAATTACTGAGAACTCCCAAGCCACCTCACTCCCCCCAGGGTCGCGGCTGGGGTTTTTACCAACCTCGGTGCAGTCGGCTGTTGTCCATGGCTGGGAGCGTGTTGCGCCTGGGGATGGTGGCCGCGGCAGAGATGGATCTGCTGCTTTCGCTGATTGGGGGTCTCTGCTGAGGGCTGCCCCATCGAGGTGTTTCTGCCTGGCTTGGCTTGGGAGGCCGGGGTGGGGGAGCGATGGCCGAGTCCCCGGGAGTGGCCACTGCCATGGCATTGTGGTTCTTATCCAGCGTGAACGTCCTAGGGATCTGGTAGGCTGACAGCGGGGTGGCTGGCACGTCCATATTGTCCACGAGGAGGTCCCCGAACTCCCGACACAGGGTGTTGCTGGGCGTCTTGAAGGTGTATACGTCCTCATTATCGGTCTCAGAGCCCGTGAGGCTGCCCTTGGTGTGGCCGTGGGAGGCGAGGCTCCGGGGGAGGTCGTAGGTACTGTCTCTGAACTCCGTATTGTGCCGGCTTGGCTTGGGGAGGCTATAGAAACCGTGGACTTGACCACTGACCCCGTTGACACAGTGTCCGTTGCCCTGGGCAAGCTTCTGTACGGCTGTGTCGCTCCTCATAAGAAATGAGGCCCTCGTGCCCTGAGAGAAGCTGGCACTCCTAAAGGAGAGAGAAGAAGGGAGGGACCGGGCAGGCTAGAGGAGCCAGGACTGCCCACCCCGGAGGGAAACTGGCATGTTCAGAGCCCGAGCTGACCGTCTGGTGCACAGAACCAGGCCGAGGGACTGGCAGACCCGAGGCGTATCATGGTTTACCAGCTGTGTGCCTTGGCATGAGGCACGTTCCCTTTCTGAGCTCTGGTTAATGCATTTGCAAAAATCGTGACTAAAAACACACGTGGAAGGTTGTTCAGATGTTAGACTCCAGTAGATCTAATACTCAGGCATGCGATTGATGTTACATTTATTCACCCCCCAAGATGGCTGAGGTTAGCAGATGTCCCTCTTACCCCTCACCCCTCCAAATAAACACGGCAGTGATACCACCCGCCTGTTTGCATGGAAGGTAAAGGCTATGAGACGATGGAAAGAACCTTAAACTGCTGTCACACGCTAGCAAACAGGCCGTTTTACCTCAGTCTGTCTCCCCATAGTAAAACAAGTCTGCTAATGGCTGTGGAAGTTGTCAGTTATAAAGAACTGTTCAAATGCAAGCTATCAATTTATTTTCTAACAGGTATTATGGTCTGTTGAAAGGCATTCAGGGGGGAAATGGCTCTTTTCAGAAGACTAAAATTTTATAGGAAAAATGGTTTCCTGTTTGGGAACTACATTATAGATAGAAAAAGTGTTGAGGATTATAGTTTTAAAATGGAGGTTTTTGGGAAATAAGGCAAGGCTGAATGGTAAAAAAGACCCAGGAGAGTGAAAGGATTTGTGTGAGCTCTATTACTGCCACGATCTCTGTGAGCCCCACTCGGCCCCCATCCAAAGGCACGGCCTGGAGGGTCTCAGAGGCTCTCCAGGGTTCATCTGGCTCTGAAGCTCCAGGAGCCACTGGCCTTATGAACGTGGTTTTCAGGCCGGATTCTGTGTTGTGTGGAGGTGGGTGCTGGAGGAAAGTGGAAGGTGAGGTTCTGAGCAAGTAGGGGTCCAGGTATGTTCTATACCCTCTCACGTTATGATTCCTCCTAGGATTTCATACAATCACTGTTCTAGGACAGTCCTTTAGAACAGTGATTCTCAGCCTTCTGGAAGCTCTAAGTTTCTTCAAGAATCTGATTCAAGGTTCTTGGCACTTTTTACCAGCATGTCTTGCATACATACAAATTTGCACGCTACAGCTGGGGAGGGTGAGGCACTCACCCTGAGGCCAATCCGCTGGAAGCTTTGCCCTCTGCGAGCTCTTTAAGCTCCTGGGGAGCTTGTTATTTATGGATGTGGCCACCAGATGGTGATAGAAAATAGGGCCCAGTACTTTAGAAAGAGGAGAAACAGGTGTCTAGGCCAGGCTCTCTTGTAAACTGGCGTCCTTGACCACTGGGGAGTTCCATTTCACTCCTCTCTAGGCCTCTGTGTTCCTACTCTTTCTCTTTTCCATTTCACACACACAGCCAAGCCCAACGCCACAGACTTGAATCATGGAACATCTAGCCCTTAGATAATGGAGTGCTTGGAACAAAGGATGCGGGAGCCAATGGTAGCTGGAAGACTGAGATCTGTTCATTTAACAAATGTTTACTGATGTCCTATTTCCCATGTGGGCTGGGCACAATAGATACACACATGCCTCTTACCCTGGGGGACATAGAGGTGGGAGGAGGGGACATGCATCCAAATCCCACCAACCAAGTGGGTGAGTACCCAGCTCTGGACAGAGTCATACGGACAACCCCCCACCCCCTGGTGGTGGTGCTACAGAATGTCAGGGGAGCCTTCTTCAAAGATCATACCTTTGAGTGAGTCTTGAAATTGGCCAGGCAAAAGGTAAGAGGAGGAGAAAGGTGTTCTAGTGAGAGGCACAAGGAACTAGAACAGCGTAGCAAGGGAAAGAAGTGCAGGCTGCTCGGGCTGCAGCAAGTGTGTTTGGAGGCAGGGCTGCGGTGACAGTGCAGGGACCAGGCTGGAGCTGCTGGGAACAGGGGAGCCCCTGGAAGGTTTTAAGGCAGGGTGGGGAGAACATCACAGGTGTCCTGGAGTAACCTTAAACATTGCTCCATGCTTCACATAATTTTATTCGAACCTTAACCTGATTCAGGAATGAACTCATCTTCTTCCTGGCTCTCCCATCTTGGGAATGCACCAGTCACTCAAGCCAGAAACCCAGGAGTTACCCCCCACCATTACAATTTTTCACTCAAGAACCCTATCCGTTCTACTGAATCCACCCCAGTTCATGTCCTCCTGGTTTTCCTTCCGCATAATGAAAGGGCTGGTAGCTAATCTCCTACCATCTGCCAGGACCTCTCAGACCCTCTCCATGTCCTCCAGACATTTACTTTCCTGACTTGCCAGCTTACACACTTCCAACACTGTGCCAGTGCCTTTAGGACTAAGTTGTATTCCAGCTCTAATTCACCTCTCCAATCTTCTTCTCTCTGTTCCCCTTCACTCTTGGATCCACTCAGTCCAACTTCCCTTGTCCCCTGTGGGCCCCGGGCAGTTAAGCCTCTGGGCATGGATGTGTCGTTCATGCTGTCTTAAAGGCTTCCTACTGCAACCTGGCAAGCTCCTACCCCTATTTATCCCTCAAACTTGGCACAAATGGAAAAATTTAAAAAAAAAAAAAAAAAAAGATTTTACTTGAAAGAGAGAGAGAATGAGAATGAGTGGGGGGGAGGGGCAGAGGGAGAAGCAGACTCCCCGCTGAGAAGGGAGCCTGACCTGGGGCTGGATCCCAGGACCCTGAGATGGGGAACTGAGGTGCAGGCAGACAACGGACTGAGCCATCCAGGCTCCCTGGCCCAACTTTCTAAAGCTGTTTCTGACCATCCTCTAACTCCAGGCATAATCACTCACTCGCTCAACTCTGCTGGGAGCAGGCAGCAAGTGTTATCTGTTATGGACCACTAGTGCGGGTCTCCTCCACCAGACCGCCATCTCCTCCAGGAAGGGAACTGTATCTTAGCTCTGTTCTCTCCTCTGCACCCGGACTAGTGCTGTCCCATGGAGAATGATGAATAAAGGCTTGTCGAATGGACTAGGAAGTTAACATATAAATAAATGAATACATGAAGAAGTGTTGGTGCCAGCATCCCATTTCCTGAGCTTGGCCAACACCCCGGTCAGTGGGCTGAAGCCCTTCCCCTTCAGAACCCACCAGCCCCCGTTCCGCAGGGCATCCCGCCCTGGAGCTCCAGGGCTACTCACTCAGCCCTGGACGTGTCCCACCCGGTCTCCACTCCAGTCCTGGACCTGGCTTATTTGCCTTCCCCAGAATGCTTCTTTGAGGCAGAATTTCATGCAAAGTGCCACAAAAGGCCTTTTGGCTCTACAGAAGGGTGCCAGACCTCCTTCTCCTCCTCCTCTCCAGTTCAGTTACTTCTTCCCCCTGCCGCTGTGCACACGGGGCATCCCGCTGGACCCCCGCCAGCCTGGTGCTGCCCCAGCGGCTCGGGGTGGGTCTCACCACTTCCACCCAGCCCTGCACTCCTGGGAGCACACCCCTGCCCCAGCCTGGGGCCCAGCGTGGGGGTCCCTGCTGCCGATGCGCGGGGAGGGGTGGGCCACCGCTTCAAGGACCAGGTGAGAGGAGTTACACAAGGGAAACATGCTTGTGGGAAGCTGTATACCCGGACAGACAGATGGACGGCAACAGAACGGCTCCGTGCCAGCCCCTGGACTCTGCTCAAAGCCATTGCTATGGTGTGCCCCCTCTTTCGGCAGATCCTGAGGGGGGACTGTGAGTTTACTATCATCATGTAAACTCTCTGTGAGACCTCCATCACCGTGAGGTCCTGAGCTGCTTTCCTGGGACAAACACTGGGAAGCGATGGATTTCTAGAGGCTTCCTTCCTGGGCTGATAGAGGGCTCCTGGAGGGAGCACGGTACTGGGTCGGGCACGTCCCCCACAAGACCATTTCTGAGTCCCCCTCACAGTTCTAAGGATCGCTGTGACCCTCACCTACCACACCAGAAAAACCTTGAATAGTCGAGCTGTGCAGGGAGATGCCGGAACACGTGTGTGCGGGAGCTCGCCGGCGGCAGAGGCAGGGTTGAGAGAGTGCACTCGGATCAGCGCGCAGCTCCCACCTCTGCTCCCATGCCCACTGCTGCTGAGGGGGCGAGTCCGTCACCTCTGCTGCCCCTCCAGGCTTCACACCCGCTCCCCTATCTTTTAGCAATGGTCTCCTAGTTTTCCTCACCACTTAATTTTGCAACAGTTCTTTGGCATTTTTCCATAAAATTTCACGTACCACAGGACACCATGATTTCACTGTTTTCCATCCTACTCCTAGGACCCCCATGATCAGGAGCCCAGTCTCACTTTTAATAGGTATGTTCCCATTTAAAGGAAGCGAGTGCACACATGGTCATATGTAAATTCACCACCACTTCGTTCTGTAACTGTCACTGGGGAGTTGAAGAGGTCATGTGGACCCTCCTTCTGCATTTAACTCGTGCCACATGATCCTTCCCACGAGGGAAGAAAACTCATAAAATGCTATCTCACAAACTCTAAGAGGTGAGGAGATCTTGGCACCTCAAACCCTTCCGGCAGCAAGTTCGAGCCGGCCTTCTCACTGCAGTTACAGAGCAAAGTTATAGAGATGAAACAATGGAAACGAAAAGTCATATATTCTCTGCTTTTGGTCAGTCAAAGCCACTGAGTGAATGAGTCAGAGGTCTTAGTTAGAAATGATTAATCAAAGGTAAGTTCTCCACTGCCACTTCTCATTTTACTTTTCACCCTTGGTGAACACTGCCGCAGGGTCTGTAATGCGCTCGGTCTGGAATCCCATCCTTTCAAACTTGTATATCTCCCACCTCTCCACCCTTCCCAGAGTCATGGCTTTCTGAGGCTTGTGCCTCACCACACTGTATCACCTGCTACAGATGGAAGAGCCTCCTGGAAACAGGAAAAGAGAACGTCTAGAGTCTGTAATGAGGCCTTAAAGGCTGGAGGGCAAAAATAAATCCAGGGAAGACAGACAAAACAAAACAAAACAAAATCCACTTGTCTTGATGGTTTCAATTCAAAACTAACCTCGGGGATAGTTACTACTTTTGTTAAAAAAGATTTTATTAATTTATTTGACAGAGAGAGACAGTGAGAGAGGGAACCCAAGAAGGGGGAGTGGGAGAGGGAGAAGCAGACTTCCCACTGAGCAGGGAGCCCGACACCGGGCTCAAGACCAGGTCACTGGGATCATAACCTGTGCTGAAGGCACATCCAGGTGCCCCATTAAGTTACTACTTTGAGGAGTCACTTATTTTTGCTCAGTGGAAGAGCTAAATTTTGAGAACTGAAGTCATTTTAGTGAATGCACATCTGGTACTTGAAGAAAGAATAACGGCTAAAACTGTAGTAAAAGATACATAATTTGTAAGGTACTTAATTTATTGTACAGGATGTCAGGTTCCCCCATAAATGAAAGAAGGAATAGAAAAAGGCTGGTTATGATTAGCCTCAGTAGATATCCTTTCGCTGTAGTAATCCACACAGACATACTTTGTCTCTGCTAGGCAGAGATGAATGAGCTGGTTCTTTCTCCCAAGTCCCCACTCGGAAGGAACCCTTTGAGGGGCGCCTGGCTGGCTCAGTCAGTGGAGCACGCAACTCTTGATCTTAGGGTTGTGAGCTCGAGTCGAGTGGAGATTACTTAAAATTAAAAAAAAAAAAAAAGATGTAACCCTATGAGGTTATTCCAGAGATCAAATGAGGTAACTAATGTGAGTGCACTTTGTAAACTGTAAAGCATTATTTTTTTCGAGAGCACCTAGTATGTAATGTGAATGTCAGAAGCAGGACAGCAGTATATCTGTCAACATTCGGCATTGACGGTCTTTTTTCTTTTACCCACTTCTGTGGACATGAAGCAAAACTGCTTGGAGGAAAAAAAAACCTGCTTGGAGGTTTTAACTGACTTTTCCCTGGCAATTCAGCATCTTTTCCTGTGCCATTTCTGTATCTTTTTTTAGTGAAGCATCTATTCAAATCTTTTGCCCATTAAAAAAAATGTGTTGTCTTAAGTTGTAATAATGCTTTATATTTCCTAGAAATAAATCCTTTGTCAGATATATTTGTTTTGAGTATTTTTTCATATTTTGTGCCTTGGCATTTTGTGGGGTCTTTCGAAGAAGAAAAGTTTTGATTTTGATTCAACTACTTCATCAATTTAGTTTCTTTTAGGATTCCCCTTTTTGTATTTATGATGAAAATCTTTGCTTATATCAAGAACACAGAGGTATTTTTTTCTGGAAATTTCATACTATCAGATTTTACATTTAGGTCTTTGATGCATTTAACTTTTGAGTAGTATGGTATCAATGAGGTTTTATTTATTTATTTTTAAAATTCCTAAATGGAGGGGCGCCTGGGTGGCTCAGTGGGTTAAAGCCTCTGCTTTCGGCTCAGGTCATGATCCCAGGATCCTGGGATCGAGCCCCACATCGGGCTCTCTGCTCGGCAGGGAGCCTGCTTCCTCCTCTCTCTCTGTCTGCCTCTCTGCCTACTTGTGATCTCTGTCTGTCAAATAAATAAATAAATCTTTAAAAAAAAAAATTCCTAAATGGACCTCCAGCTGTTCCAGCACCATTTGTTGAAGACTTTCATTTCCCTGTTGGCACCTTTGTCAACACATGTGTGTGCACACTAGCGCACGCACACACACACACACACGGTTCACTCTTCTGTTCTTGGCCCTCTATATTTGTACCTTTTCAACAATATAACACAGTCTTGAAGAAGATAAAGATTTGTTTGTTTTGCAAGTCTTGAAATCAGGTAGTATAAATCCTCTAACTTTGTTAAGTTCTTTAAAAAATCATTTTGGTTACTCTAAGTTGTTTGGAATTTCCTGTCAGCTTTAGAGTTAGCTTATCAATTTCTATGAAAACCTTCACTGGGATTTTTCCTTGGACTGCACTGGGGCCATAGATCAATTTGGGAAGAGGAGCCATTTAATAACACTGGGTCTTCCAATTCACAGCTATAGTGTATCACTCTCCTATTTAGCGCTTTAATTTCCCTCAGCAGAGTTTGATTTCAGTGACGAGGTCTTGCATATCTTTTTCATCCCTAAGTAGTCCATGATTTTTGGTACTATTATATAAGAATTTTTAAAAAGTTTCATTTTCCAAGTGTTTTCTGCTAGTATGTAAAAATTATTTTGTACCTAATAATTCTTTGCCCTGTGACCTTGCTAAATTCACTTCTTCATTCTGGTAGCTGTTTTCTAGATTCTTTAGAATTTTTATATAAACAATGAAGTTCCCTACAAACAGAGACATTATTACATCTTCCTTTCTCATCTTTGTGCTTTTCACACTTTTTGTCTCCTTATTAGACAGGCTAGAATCTCTAGTACGATGTTGAACAGAAGTGGTAAGAACAGGTATTCTGTCCTTATCCCCAGTATTAAGAGAATATGCTTAATATTTCTCTGTTAGGTGAGATATTAGCTGTAGGTTATCCTTAGAAGTCTCCTATTAATTTGAAGAAGTTCTCCTCTCCAGTTCGTTAAGAACATTTTTACAAAGAGGCATTGAGTTTTGATGAATGCTTTATCTGCATCTACTAAGGTGATGATTATATTATTTTCTCCTTATTCTCTCTTTTTTAAAAAGAGATATGGGGGAGAGACTGAGAGAGAGAGAGAGAGAGAGGAGGGGGAGGGGCAGAGAGAGATGGAGAAAGAGAATCTAAAGTCGCTCCATGCGTATCACAGAGCCTGACCCCAGGCTTGATCTCACAATCCTGAGATCATGACCTTGTCTGAATTCAAGAGAAGGATGCTTGACTGATTGAGCCACCCAGGCACCCCTCCCCTTACTCTCTTGATGTAATGAATCACACTGGTTGGTTTCTTAATGTAAAATCAACCTTGCATTCCTGGGATGAACACTACTTTATCGTGAACTATTATCCCTAATGATGTATATACATAAGTATATTCCCTAATACATTTAAATTATCCCTAATACATACACATACACAAACACATTAAATATGTATTTTTAAGTTGGATTTGATTACTTTTTTGGGGGGGGGTAAAAGAAAGGAGTTCTGCATCTATATCCACAGGGAATGTTGCCTTCCAATTTTCTTTCCTCTAATCTTTTTCAGGTTTTGGTAGTAGAGTTATTCTGGTCTCAAAAAAAAAAAAAAAAATGATTTGTAAAAGGACTTCTCTCATGTTTCCTGAAAGAATATGGGTAATATTTGTGTTGCCCCATCTGATAGAATTCACCAGTAGAACCAACCAGGTCTGGTTTTCTAGGTATTTACCCAAGAGAAATAAAGCAAATGTCTGCACCAAGATTTGTTAGTGACTGTTTATGTACAGATGCATTTTAATTTTTAATAACTGAAAGTGGAAACAACCCAAATGCCCATCAAACACAGGAATGGGCAAATAAATTGTGATATAAAGGTAAACTGAATTACTACTCAGCAATAAAAAGGAACAACTAATGATACATGTAAAAACATGGATGAGTCCCAAAAGCATTATGTTGCCTGAAAAAAATAAGGAAAAATAGTAAACACCATATGATTCCACTCGAGTAAAATTCTAGAAGATGATAACTAATGTAGTGACAGAAATATCCTCAGTGTTCCCTGAGGAATGAGGTAGAGGGAAGCATGGATTACCAAGGGGCACAAGGAAACTTTATATGTATTGACACGGACTGTATTTCAATAACCCCCAAAAATTGGGGGAAAAAAAGGTAAGTAAAAGTGTGGAGTGGGGGAGGTGGGGGGGGATGCTAGAACTGAAAATTCAATTAAAAAATCATCCAAAATGAGCACAGAGAGGAAATAATATTTTTAAAACTGAGTACTATCAGTGTCGTATGAGTCAGTCTCAAGCGGTCTCACGTGAAGAACA
This sequence comes from Mustela erminea, assembly GCF_009829155.1. Classification (NCBI taxonomy): domain Eukaryota; kingdom Metazoa; phylum Chordata; class Mammalia; order Carnivora; family Mustelidae; genus Mustela; species Mustela erminea. The sequence continues at coordinate 51,964,032 of NC_045622.1, read as the reverse complement.
GAAGGAAAGCGGAGACGGAATGAGGCAGGAAAAAATTTGAAGAAGAAATATTGGTAGAAATTCTGCTCTGCTGGATCAAAAAGAACAATAAATAGAATCAGAAAGTGAAAAATACACCTAGGAATATCATAGTCAAACTGCTGAAAAACAAAAAAAGTCAGCAAATAGAAGTCCAAACAGTCAAAATAATTTTGCAAACAAGGAACAAAGTGAAAGGTCTCAGACTTCCTGGTTTCAAAACTTATCATCACAAAGCTACAGTAATTAAATGTGTGGTATTGACACAAAGATAGACATAGAAGCCAATGGAATAGAATATAGAGCCGAGAAATAACCTTGAACTAATGATTTTCAGCACAGATGCTCAGCCCATTCGATGGGGAAACGACAATCTTTTCAACAAATGGTACTGGGAAAATTGATATCCATGTGCACAAAAATGAAGTTAGATCCTTATATCATATATAAAAAATTAACAAAAAACAGATCAAAGACCTAAACGTAAGAGTTAAAACTATAAACTCTGAGAAGAAAACACAAGAGGAAATCTTCCTGACAGTGGGTTTGGGAAATAAATAAATAAATAAATAAATAAATTTATATGACACCAAAAGCACACACAACAAAAGTAAAAAGAGATACACTGGATTGCATCAAAATATAAAACTGTGCATCAGCAGAGTGAAAGGCAAACTACAGAATGGGGGAAATATCTCTAAATAAAATATCTGGCAAGGTCTTAATATCCAAATTATATAAAGAACTACTACCCAACAACAACCGACCAACCAGATTAAAAAAAAGTAGGGGAGGGGGCAGAGGCCTACATAGACATTTCTCCAAAGATATACAAATAGCCAACAAACACATGAAAAGATGCTGAACATCACTAATCATTATGGAAATGTAAATAACCCACAGTGTGGGGCGCCCAGGTGGCTCAGTCAGTTAAGCGTCCAACTCCTGATTTCAGCTCAAGTCATGATCTCGGGGTTGTGAGAAGGAGCCCCATGTCTGACTGTACTGGGTGTGGAGCCTGCTTGGGATTCTCTCACCCCCTCTGCTCATCCCCCACTTCTAAAAAAAAAAACAACAACAAAAAAAAACCCACCCAACCAAACCCCAAACAAACAAAAATCTGAAAAACTCCTCCTAAACCACAGTGAGATACCACCTCATAGCCATTAGGATAGCACTACCAAAAAATACCAAACGCTGGCCAGGATGTCGAGAAACTCACCCTTGTGCATGGTTGTAAAATGGCACAGCCACCATGAGAAACAATACAGCAGTTTCTCAAAAGATTGAAAACAGAATGACCAGAGTACCTGGCAATTCTACTTCTGGGTATATACCCCAAATAACTGAAAGCTGACTCCTTGAAGAGTATGTGCACACCCAGGTTCGCAGTAGCATTATTCACAACAACCAACAGGTGGAAACCACCAAGGTTATCTACTCATGGATGAAACAAACAAAATGTGGCATAAGCAGGCCATGAGGCAGGGTTCAGCTGTAAAAAGGAAGGATGTTCTGACACGTGCTCTAACATGGATGAACCTTACAGACAGTAACCTAAGTGAAAAAGCCACTCGCACAAAGACAAGAACTGTCTGGCTCCACTTATATGAGTTACCTAGAGAAGTCAAATTCATGCAGATGGTAGAAAGGAAGGTGTTGGGAAGTAGGGGAATAGGGAAACGGGGAGTTTTTAATGGGTGGGAGTTTCAGTTTGGCAAGATGAAAAGAGTTCATAACAACGTGAAAGTACTTAACACTAACTGACCTGTACACTTAAAGATAGCTCAGAGGATAAATTTTATGTTATTTCACCACAATTTTTTTTAAGAGGAAAAAGAATATTTAGAAGAAGAAAGGTACATTACATATAGGATTCTAACAATAAAAATAACAGCTCACCTCTCAACAGAAACAATAAAGGGCAGAGGATTATAGAATGACATCCTATAAAATGCCAAAAGAAAATAAAACCATCATTCCAGAATTTTATATCCAGCAAGATATCTTCCCAAAACGAAGGTTAGGTACACCTGGGTGGCATGGGTGGTTAAGCAACTGACTCTTGGTCTCCGCTCAGGTCGTGCTCTCAGGGTCGTGAGATCGAGTTCTGGGTTGGGCTCTGTGCTCAGTGGGGAATCTTCTTGAGACTCTCTCTCTGTCCCTCTCCCTCTGCCCGTGTCCCCCAATGCATGCTCACTCTCTCTCAAATAAATAAATCTTTTAAAAAATGAAGGTGAAATACAGATATTTTCAGATAAATGAAAACTGGGAAAACATGTCACAAGGGGACTCATATGGTAAAAAAATGATGAAGGGAGCTTGTCACACTGAAGAGGAAACCAGGTGAAAACCCCACTAGGCAATATTTAATATTTGCTTTCAACAGTCACATATTATAACGAACTGAGGCAGGAAAATTATGCAGATATTTACTATTTCTGCTGCTCTTCCCTCATTCCTGAAGGTTTGAGTTTCCTTCTGGTACTATTTTCCTTCAACGTGAAGAACTTCCTTATCACTTCTTTAAATCAGATCTCTCGGAAATTTTCTTGTTTTCCTCTCATTTGGAAAGCTCTTGATTTTGTTTTCATTCCTAAAGGATAATTCTTCAGGATATAAACTTAGGGGTTTTTCTTTTCTTTCCATTCATTTTTATGAAATATTGTTATAATATAGGCTTTTACATTTACATTTAAATTTAAAAATTTAAGATTGGAAGATGTTGCTTCCAACATCTAGGTTATGTTGGGGTTGGCATCTATGCTTTCGCTTGAGAATTGGTTACATTTTGAGGATTTTTGGATTATATAGCTTTAATATTGTGCTATTACATTGATGCTGGGTTCTGTTATAATCCTCTGGAGAACGTTGAGTTTTCCGTTCTGCCGGCAATCACGGTGGTTAGATTCAGGCTGCAAGTCCCGTCTCTCCACCAGTGTGTGGCGGGTGCACACCTCAGCTCAGCTCACAGGGCCCTTGTTACGCTGGTCAGGTATGTCCCACACGTGTGCAGTTCACAGTGAACCTGAGACTCGTGTGGTTTGAGACCCAGAAGCAGGAAATCCCTCCTCCAGCTCTCTTCACTCTGGGTACTCCATTCCCTTCCAGCTCCCAAAGGCCTCCTTTACTGGTTCCTCAACCAAGAAAGATGGGGTTTCTATCACATTTTCAGCTGTCTGCCCCGACGTGCTGCTAAGTGAGTGGGCCCCACCTCGGGGCAATTCCACAAGATACAGAGGATTCACCTCTATATGTTGCCGTCTCTGCATCTTGCTTCCTTTTATAAGTTGCCTCCTTTTATTTTTATAGAATCAAAACAATTACAGGGCAATTGTAATTTTGTCCATAGTATCTACCTGTGATCAGTGGGAAGGGCAGCCTGGAGTGGGCTTCTGCCACCACGTATGGGCTGGCACTTCCCAGTGACTTTTTAGAGTCTTTCTCTCCTAATTTTCACCATCTCTTCACTATATATACAACCCCACCCTTAATACCACAGATTAAAGCAATCAACACACTTGATGTCTTTCCATGCAGTTAGCACCATTTTTTGGGGGGTGGGGGAGAGTGAGGGAATGCAACATAAGCAGGGGAGGGGCAAAGGGAGAGGGAAAGAGAACCCACACCCAGCATGGAGACCGAAGCAGGGCTCGATCTTATGAAGCTGAGACCACAATCTGAGCTGAAATCAAGAGTGGGATGCTCAACCTTCTGAGCCTCCTGGGCGCCCCCTCTCCTAGCTCCTTTTAAGAGTTCAATCTCTTTCAGTTTCTGCCTGCTATGATTGCTCTTCAGTGCCTTCACATAGTTGTTTTTTTATATTGTGTCCAGAGTTTATAATTGTTAGAGTATGTTTAGTATCATGCAAACCACTCTAGTACTTCCAGAAATTATATGGTGTTTCTGGACCAAAGAAAGCTTCCTTCCCACCCTCCATTACTCAGGAATTCTGTTAATATTGTTTGAACTTATTTTTCCCCCAAATCTCCAAGATCCTGCTCATCCCTCTCCTGCACCCACACCCACACAAGTGAAAGCAAAGACACACAGAAAAGCACAGCTTGGTCAGGGCCCCACACTAAAGCTGCTTCCCCAACTGCAGATCAGTTCTGTCTCCCCCGCTCCATTCTCTCTCTATAACACAGATCTGTTCACATGCAGTTTATGTACCTATTACATGCCCTTGGTCCTGTCTTCAAAGTGCAGTAATATATTAGTATAAATATCCATACTACGAAGCAGAGAGTTCCAAACACTGTCTGAGAGAGAGAGAATAAAAAGCAGCTGTGGGAATTCAGAGACATGGATTTCAGGCAAGTTAACAGAGGTTTTACCAATGAGGAGGGGGTGCAGACATTGGGCCCCAACTGCTAATTCAAGCAGAGACATTGTCATAGCTCTTCTCTGCTGCTCTTGCAGTGTCATGGGGGTGGAGGTGGTGGTAGCTGTTATGATTACATAAAGCCTTCTACTTGATGCGTGATCCACAGATGAGCTCTGGAATTTAGCAGGAAGGCAGGATCTCAGGACCCACTGCAGGCCTACTGAATCAGAATCCGCGTGTTAACCAGATCCCCAGAGATTTCCTATGCATTTTGAGGGCGAGAAGCATTCATAGAAAGTACGCTTTCCAGAGAATGATGAGTTTAAGAACTCACCTTCTCTACTCTGAGCTGGGACACGAGAAGTAGAGGGGGGCGGTGCCCAAGAAGCACAAATGCCCCTACGCCCCTACCTACTGAGGATAGGCTCCTGCCACTGTGCTCATCAGGAAGCCTTAGAAGGAGTTATTTCCATTCTGCAGATCAGGAAACAGAAACTCAAAGAGGTTCAGTAAGTGGCCCAAGATCACAAAGAAAGTGGCAGGACCTGAATTTGGAGCCGTATCTGATGGACTCCAGAGCCTGTAAACAATTTTAGTCTCCAAGTGTGGGCAGGCACATGGGCTGGGAGCGTCAGCGTGTTTACGGCGCTGCCACGAACCCCTTCGGTGATCTGGGCTCTACATGTCTACACTGATGGAGTCTGAACTAGTGAAAGTTCACGAACAAATGAATCCCATGGCGTCAGGAAAATGGATATTTGCGGCAACCTTAAGATAGAGTGCTGGGAGGGACACCTGGGTGGCTCAGTTGGTTGGGCAGCTGCCTTCAGCTCAGGTCATGATCCCGGCGTCCTGGGATCGAGTCCCATGTCGGGCTCCTTGCTCAGCAGGGAGCCTGCTTCTCCCTCTGCCTCTGCCTGCCTCTCTGTCTGCCTGTGCTCACTCTCTCTGACAAATAAATAAATAAAATCTTTAAAAAAAAAAAAAAAGATAGAGTGCTGGGAGCATGTGTTGTGTGATGGTCCCAGAAGGAGGGTAACATGGCCTGGAGACGAGCAGCCCTTGGTTCCATTCCTGCCTCTGTTGTGCGTTAGCAGGAGCCTCATTTTCTTCATCTATGAAATGGGTAGAAATGATCTCTACTGGCTCTCAGTGCATTTGGGTTCGAGTAAGGTTCTGCTTGAGAATGTTCTATAGTGTGATACACTAATACAGTCGGTTCTCTAATTGCCTTAGTTTTCAAAACACAAGTTAGATATTTCTAAATTAATTGAGAAACACATTTGTCATCTTCTGGCCATGCTTGGAACTGGGAACTGGCTCTGGCAAAGCCCGTCATCTCCGTGCTTTCATTCACCCTAACAAGGGGAATAAAAGGTAGTAAAAATACGTACAGGCTCCACATCTGGGAGAGCTAGTGGTGTTAGAACTACAGAGATTGTTATTCTAGAGCAGAGTAGAACTTTCCATGGTGATGAAATGTTTCCTTATCTGTGCTGTCTGCTAGGGTAGCCACTAGCCACATGTGGCAGCTGAGTGCTTGAAATGTGGCCAGTGCAACTGAGGAACTTCATTTTAAGTTTTATCTCATTTGAACCCATTCAGATTTAAATAGCCATGTATGTATAGTTTACTACCACACAGACCAGTGCAGCTTTAGAGCAGAAGTGAGAGATGGATATTTCAATACGGTGAGACTTTAGAGCTATCCTCTTATTGCCAACAAGCAAATGGAATGGTTTGTTTGTTTGTTTGTTTTTTTCCAATTCTGAAACTCTAGCCCCTAGTGTGTTTCTTCCCTCAGATTAAACAGAACATTTTTGTAGTGTGATTTTTGATAATGGGAGATTCCTCTAGGATCTAATTATCACTGTAGAGCAACATAACGGATGCCAGGACAATGTGAGGGTTCCCTCAGCAAAAGAGTGATGCTTTGCTAATAAATATGTCTGTTTGCCTGAGAAGAGAAAATATTTTACTCCCTTGTCTTGAAAATTCAAAGCAGTAGGACTGCAAGCCCTGGGTCCTGTGCTTGGGCGTCCAATCCCACCCCCCCAGGCCCCGTGCTCACGGCGGTCTCCTACCTGGCGTTCTCAGCCCTCCGGCTGATGCACTGGTGCAAGTAGAGATACTCCTGAGGCGCGCTGGTGGACAAGGCGGGCTGCATGTGGTTGGACACCGGGGTTTCAAAGGTGAACAGGGTGGGCTGGCTGGAGTGCGACGGAGCTGAGGACTTCCGTTCCCGGAGAAGGTGCTGACTGGAGCTGCTGAGCTCAGCTGGAGAGGAGCGGGGGCCGTGACTGGCGGAGGAGAGGTTTCTCAGAGAGTCTGAGGAACAAAAGAAGCAGCTCTGTGACTGAAAAGGGAAAGAAAGGTGTCCTCATCCCAAAGTGGGCTGTCGGAGGAGGCAAAGATATTAAGAGCAGAGGCAATGATCCAGCAGCAGCCTTCTCTCCCCCTCACACACCTGCTCCTTCTTTGCCTCCAGGAGAGGAGGGCTGTGGCCTCCTGGTGGAAAAGGAGATGCCCTGTCCCTCAGGGCTGCTCCTGGAGTCGCCTGGAGGCTGTTCCCTGTCACAACCTTGAGGGTGTTCAGCTCCCAGGAGGTGTGGCTGCCCAGGGTGCACAGAGTGAGTGTGACTCTGGCCCTCACACCTTTGGGGCAGTAAGTGCCACTTCTTTCCTCCTCTCTGGAGGCTCCTGCCGTCATCACCTCCATCAAAGTGAAGACCGGCTTTGTTAGATGAGCTTGGCTTCCTGAAGACTCATTAAGTCAGAGCCTGGACTGTGCCTTACTACATTAATGATAAAAGCACCAATGTAGCTGGAGCAGACAGTCCCATAAGACTGGTCCCAGCTCCTCCTGCCTGTCCTTCCAAGCCCTCTTGAGGACAACAATGGTCCCCATTCCCCAACTCTTGTGCCTGCTGCTCTGAGTTGATTGGTCTTTTTCCCCTTAACTCTCATTTTAAACTCCCCCTGTGCTGTGCTAGAAAAGAAGCAGGGTATTAAAGTCAGATCATAGCTGAGAGTGCTACCCACCCCTCAAGCCAAGGGCATTACTCATTTGGCTGCTTCTCCAAGGCTCGTCCTAGTTCCTGAGCCTAACACACAAGGCCTTTGACAGTCTCACCTACTTCCTGCTTTTCTCCTCCCGGACCCGAGGCATTCGGAAGCTTCATCAGTCCCCAGGCACACCAGCCCCTTTTATGATTCTTATGGGCTTCTGCTGTTCCTTCCGCCTGGATTTCACTTCTCCTCTACTGGCACTCGTACGCAGACTTTAAGACCCTATGCGGATATCATATTCTCTCTGAAACCTTCCTGGATGCAGTCCTTTTTTGGCTGCCAATAGCACTTGGCCCGTGCTTCATTATATCCACTGTCCTTCTGCCTCCTTGCCTAGTCCATGAATCTCTAAGACAGCAACTGATGTGGTTATGCCTACAGTCCCAGGATTTACCCAATAAAGGCCAGGCACACAGAAAGTTCTTCGTCTGCGTTTGTGGAAGAAGCGAATATATTCATTTGTCATACAATAATTCCACCGTGAAACTTCTTGTTCAAGCGAAATAAAGGTTTAAAGATGTAATTTCTGGCGATGTGACAGCTGGTGGGGTGTGATGGCTCAGTGCTGGTGGTGGTGGCTTGCTAGGGCTATTCCAGTCTTTTCTGAGGGGACACACTCTGTTTCTACTCCCCGTTATCTGACCTATTTTAGAAGCCTCCTCGTGGCCCCAGGCAGGATCACCAGCTCATTAGTGCTCTATCGGATTAATTACTTTCCAGGCTTCACTGATGCTAGGCAGAACCACTTCTGCCAGCGTCCAGCAGAGAAAGCCATGGGCCTCTGGGAAACACTGTTCCATCGACAGCTATATTGACCTCCGCAATGAATTCCCATTACAGGTCTTGTAGTGAACTGGATGTTTGTTAACAGAATCAATGGCTTCATTACTCCATTAGATTTGCAAGACGAACTCTCTAATGGCAGAGGGGGGAGGTTTATGCTCAGCAATGGGGTAGCCATGGCGTCAGGGGCGAACACAGCTGCTGCTTGAGAAGACACAGGGAAGGCACAAAGAGAAAGCCTCAGGGGGCATTTCTACCTTTCCTGTGGTCTTTTTGGACCCCTCCACCCCTTCAGTGGGGGTCTTTTTCAGGGTTCCACCCCAGACCCTCCTATAGCTTGGCTCTCTCAGGAGACTCCCCTGGGGTCGTCTTCTCCAGCCAGGTGATGACAACTCTCAGAAATCAGGCTTTAGCTCAGTTCTCTATCCAGGGCTCTCGTCCTATCACCCCCTGCCTGCTGGGCACCTCCATTCAGGTGTCCCACCTGCAGGTCAAGCTCCATGGTCCTCCTCCTGTGTTCTCCCTTCCTGTGAAGTACATCAACGTCACCATCCAGTTGGTTCGGAGCCAGAAACCTAGGCATTATCTAGGAGTCTGCTTCTCAACAACCACACCATGTTGTTATGTCACTGCCTGGCTTCAGATTCTTCAGTGGATCCCTGTTACCCTCAGGATGCCTACGGAGCTCTCTCTTCTTAAAACCATTGTCCTGTTTATTTCCTCAACTTTGTTTCTGACCAGTCCTTCTTGTGTTTCAAACAGAGTTTTAGGAAGACAGTAACTGTTCTCTCTTGTCACTCCATACATTCGGCTGTAAACTCAGTGAGGGCAGGTTCTATCTCTTCTTACACAGTTTCATCCCTGGCATCAAGCCCAGCGTGTGACCCAACTCCATTAAATACATGCTGATTAATTTTAAAAAAGTGAAGTACATAGCATGAGGTCATGCTCGTTCCATACCACTCACTGATTCCTCACTGCTCTCAGCATTAAGTCCTGGTTCCCAAGTCCAACAAGAAAGGCCATTCTGTCACAATCTACTTATCTCGCCTGTCACCCCACACATCCCACGTGCCCCCTGCACATGCTTTGGGTTGTGGGTCTGTATAAAAGAGGAGTGACCTATTCTCACAGCTGGGGCCCTGTGACCTAGACTATTTACTTGCAGAGAAATCATTTCACCTCTCTGAGTCTTGGTTTCCTTATTTACAAGTTAACAGAGGATGGTCACAAGGATGAAATGCATAAAGAGTCAAGACAATTTGGCATGATATAAGTCCTCAAAATGTGTACTGGGCATTTCTGTAATCCTGGTGCCTAAAATAGTCTCAGCTCACTGTGGGTAATGAATATATAGTTGCTGAATGAATAAAAGAATTTTCACTAGCACCAAACCAAATATGCTTGTTTCTGCTAATAAGATGATGTAGGGGTTATACTGAGTTGGGCTCACTCGGAATTCCATTCTATCAAGATAAACCATGTCCATGAAATCAGTCAGCTCCATAATAATCTGCAGTTTCAGAAAAATTCTTTCAAAGCTGTTTTGGTGCTAAACCTTGCCAAAATCTCACTTCTCCTTGCTACTTTAAAAGATTTCTACCTGAATGTAGGTGATTATTCCTTAGGGTTTATACTGGATTGAATAGGGTCCCCCAAAACCCATGTCTACATGGAACCTCAGAATGTGACCTTGTTCGAAAATAGGGTCTTTCCAGATCTAATTAGTTAACATGAGGTCATAAGGATTAGGGCAGGTGCTAATTCACTGATGGATATACTTATAAGAAGAGCAAACAGAGACAGAGACATATGGGGAGAGAAGACCGTGTGATGACTGAGGCAGAGCCCAGTTAAACAACGTGATGTAGCTACGTAACGGCATATTAGTCAGCCATCTAATGAATGAAGCGCTGCTACATGCTAAACCATGAGTGAATCTTCTATGCTAAGTGGAAGAAGCGACTGATAAAATGTTACAGACTGTAATGATTTTATTTATGTGAAATGTCTAGAATCAGCACATCCATAAAAAGGGCAAGTAGACTAGTGGTTGTCCGGGGATGGGGGTGGGATGGAGGAGTGGAAATGGGGAGTGACTGCTAATGAGTTTGGGGTTTCTATCTGACGTAATGAAACATTCCAACATTAGATGGTGGTGATGGGTACACAACCCTGTGAATATACTAAAAAACAATGACTTGTACACTTTAAATGGGTGATACATGATAAGTGAATTTAAAAACATACACACACATGCATAAACACTTCTGCAAAGTATGAAGTCTGTGCAAGAGATGAATGGTCTAATTAAATACATCTGACCTTTAGTTTATTTCCTTTCTAAAGAGAATGCTGAACACTCAGCAAATACCAAGTCCTTCCTAAAGTAGATTGAGTAAGAGACATTGTCCCTTTTCTACCTTTAGTTCTCTGCACCTCCTCCAAACCCACCATTCAGGGCATGGCTCCACAGTCATAGCAAGGCAGTGGGAATTTTAGCAAAACAAAATAGCAAGAACTCGTTGGGGTCAAAAGACCCAAGGTGTAAAAGGCAAATGAGATACTGGTGTGAAAACAAATGTGCACGTTCACACAAAACGTGCATAGGATTTGTTTTTATTGCCTTGGTACCCCGTGAGGGAAGAAAAGAATGAAAAAGGACATTACGCGATGTGTGGCTGGGCTGTTTTTGGTATGTGGCCATAAGGCTGTTGTAATGATGTGTCTTGGGTCATTAGGAAGCACAGTTATACAGCAAGAAAAAGGACATTTCCAGACTTCTGGCCTGGGCTTCCACCTCCAAGTCTAGACTAAAGATAATGCCAGAAAATGCTTGAGTCAAATTTGTTTTCTTTTAAACAGGGTTTTATTTTTTCCTCTTCTCCCTGGCTTCTTTTTAGGGCCCTAAAAATCACTCCCCTTCCTTTCCACAATCACCCCTGGGAACCCTGCCCAGCACACAAACACTCCGCCCACCTTCTTGCAAAACTCTAGAACAGGAAAGCTCTGAAGGATTTCAGTAGAGTGGCCCGGCAGCCCAACCCAGCCAGCAACTGGCTGGTGATAACAGGAGCAGGAAAGGGGCGGTTGGCGGGAGTTTCTGGAAAAGATGACTGGCCAAATAATGACTGGTTCCCTTATCTCAGTGCCCTTTTTATCTTTATCCTTCTCCCCTCACCCCCGCCCCCCAAATCCCCACCCCAAGCCTCAGTGGGTGTCAGAACCCATGAAGACCAAAGCACATGCTAGAGCCAGGGCTGGATTCAAAGCCTGCTTCTGCTAACTGCTTGCTTTATGGCCTTGGACAGTTTACGTAAACCTCTTCTATCTTTGCGTGTTCAACCGGGAAAATACATAATTTTCCAGGGCTGCTGCAAAGTTTGAGATCGTACATAAAGCATTTAACATAAATGCATAAAAGCATTTAGCATAAATGCTTTAACATAATGTACATAAATACAAAAAGCATTTAACATAGCACCTCCATTCTTACTGCTTCTATTCTTTTTTTTTTTTTAAGATTTTATTTAATTATTTGACAGAGAGAGAAAGAGAGAGACCACAAGTAGGCAGAGAGCAAGAGGGGAAGCAGGCTCCCTGCTGAGCAGAAAGCCCGATGTGGGACTTGATCCCAGGACCCTGAGATCATGAGATCATGACCCGCGCCAAAGGCAGAGGCTTAACCCACTGAGCCACCCAAGCGCACCCTTACTGCTTCTATTCTTTAGTACACATGGAACTGCTGAGAACTCGAAATCAGCCAAGAGGTATGGAGTTGCTTCCCAACCAACAGTGAATGCTTGGAAGGAAGGTTACGTTGTCTGTTTTAGTCCCAACTATAAGCCATATCATGTTATATGTGGAAGGAGAACAAAAGGACAATATGGAATATAATAATCATAGCTGCCATTTATTAAGCACCTACTATGTGCCTCTAGTCTACTCTGTGAGGCAGATATTATTTCCATTTTCCCCCTTCTTTTTGGATGAAGAAACTGAAGCTCAGAAAAGTTAATAATGAGCTCTGGGGTCACACAGCTGGAAAGTGGCAGAGCCCGTGTGAATGAAACAGATCTCACTCTTTTTCAAAGCCACTTCTTCTCATCCATGCAGAAAAGAGTTTCCACAAGATCCCTATGTGGTAAACGGTATTAGCTTTTTGAGAAGCAGAGTCCAATAACAGCATGGCGGGGGGCGGTCTGTCTGGGCCAAGCTCTGCTGTCAATTGGCTGAATGACCTTGGGAATGCCATTTCACCTTCCTGGCCCTAGTTTTCTCTATTCAAAAAAGAAAGAACTCAGATGAGATTGAGGATACACATCAAAGCCATCTCTGGGAAATATAAGAGCTGTTAAGACCTAATGAGTCATATTTACACAGGGATTTAGGTAAGATCCCCTGGTGTGGCTCTGGTTCTTAATCCCAGGCCAGAGGTAGAAAGGTTGGGGTCAACTAAAGAGTCAGGGGCAAAGCAAGCCTGAAAAGCCAAGTGAAAAAACAAATTCTTCCAAAAATCGTATTTTGGAGCATCGTATTTTGGAAACCACCCTTGTTCTCACTGGTTTTTCATATCATCTACCTATAGCCAACTTCAAAGGGTACAACATGTAACGGGAAGAGCCCTGACGGGGGTTCAGAAACATGGGTTCTGACACCGTCCTACTACAGGATGCAAAACTTTTACTTTCTCCGCACCTTTTTTCATGCTGTCAAACGCCAAAGAGAACACCCACCTTACAAGGTTCTTTTGGGGATCTGATGAGATGGAATATGGGTAAACAGTAATTACTAAATACTCAGTAAATGGTTGTTGGCTTGACACCCAGAAGTGGAACAGTGGTGACATGCTAAGGGTTCCAACAGACAGAAGACGGCTGATGAAAGACTTTTGAAAACAGAAGGGTGTAGGATTCTCTGGGGTAAGCGGTCCCTGCAGACAGCTGAGCAAGAAACAAGGACCAGAGGGTGTAGAGTTCCAAAAACAAATGCATGCTGACAAGGGCTGAGGGCAAGACTGAATCGAGAGCTCTAGGTCATTTTAACTCACAATCATGAGTAATCACTGAAAAATGAATACTCCTCAAAATCGCAGGACACATATCATAATTACAGGAATTATTCACAAATTTAAAGCCAAACACAAAATAGCTTCGCTCGACATAATAACGCACATAATATGACATAATATGACTGGAAGGGGCCCTGGAGTCTATCTGCTCACTTATCACTGTTCTCCATCCCACACTCCCAAAGCTTCTTTGTTTCCAGTTGGAGAAACTGTGACCCAGAAAGGTTAGGCTACTTGTTCAAGGCCACACAGCAGGTCAGACCTCAAACCTGGGATATGAATTCAGATCTCCTAGTGTGGCGGTCCTTCCACCACCCCACAGGAAAGATACGTCTGTATTAATCGGTGTGAACGAAGCTGGAGTCTCTGTAATCTATGGGGGAGGGGAGGGGCAATCAAGTCAGGGGATCTCATCACCTAGGACACTGGCTGGCAGGGCTGTTCTTTTGTTATGAGTTTATTATGTTACATTTGTATGGTAAGTAAACATTCACTGGATCAAACTACTAAAGATTAGTATAAATAATTCCCCAAGCTCAAAAATACATCTCTTAGTGTTTATAGAAACTATAAAGCAGGGGCGCCTGGGTGGCTCAGTGGTTTAAGCCGCTGCCTTCGGCTCAGGTCATGATCTCAGGGTCCTGGGATCGGGTCCCGCATCGGGCTCTCTGCTCGACAGAGAGCCTGCTTCCCTCTCTCTCTCTCTGCCTGCCTCTCCATCTACTTGTGATTTCTCTCTGTCAAATAAATAAATAAAATCTTTAAAAAAAAAAAAAAAAAAAAGAAACTATAAAGCAGAGGAAGAAAAAAGGAGGGGGCATAGACAGGCAGTAAAATGAGACCCTGGGAGACCTTTCAGGGACTAGACTGTCCATGCATCCCCCTTCCGGGAAAGGATCTGAAAAAGAACAGCAACCACCCCCCCACCCCACCCCACCCCCGCCCAGGGCTCTGAGAGCCAAGTCAGAGAACATCCTGACCTTGACACAGAGGATCTCTCAGTATACTTTAGCAGAAATCGATTTTGTGAAGGGTACAGGGAAAAGAGAGTGACTGTAGCTGAGAGGCATGTCACCGTCTCTGGTCACACACCCTTACATAACCTCCGCTGCCCCAGGGCCCCTCACGTTAGAGCAAATGACAGCCTTTCCCTGAGGTCTCCAGTGAGAATGAATCACGACTTCCTCGAAACCTTTCACGGTACCTCGTCCTGTGGCTTAGTTCACGAGTCTGTCACATGGAAGGGGATGGTGAGCAGGCAGAAGGCAGGATCTGGCCCATCTCTGTCTCTCTGACAGCATTTAGCACAATGCTCTGTACCTAGCAAAGGTCTGGTTGGGAACAAGGTGTTCAATAAACATACCACGGAGGTTGGTTATTCTTCCTAGGGTTAGAAGAACGAATGGGGAGCTTCAGGATCCAAATGCAAACTGTTCCTGGAGGCTGGGAGGAGCTGTTACCACTTGGTGAGGTCTTCCGCCTTGTGTGTGTATCTGTTTTAGGGCAGCGAGCCTATGCTGAACCACGCATTGTCCTGCTGGTTTTAGAAAGAGCAGTCCCCAGTTTTGTTCTCCCCTTACCTGCCACACCTACGGCACACCTTAGTTGTGTCAGACCTCACTCCCGCTCCCTTGAGTGGGGCTAAGCGGGCCGGGGGTCCCCCTCAAGGAGTTAATTCTTAGTTGGAAGGAGTACTCTCATCACTGACTTAGGGTCATGAGCACGGACTGTAGGTACTCTGCGAGGACCTGCAGGCCCAGCAGAAAGAATGGGTCTTGCCCTTACTCTGTGGGTTTATACCGTACTTAGAAAACCCGTATTTCTCGGGCAGCACTTCTCCCTTCCCCTGAGGAACTCTGGGAACCTAACCATGTCCCACAGGAATCAATCCATCCAGGGGTACCATAAGCTCACACAGTAATGATGTCTTTGACTCTTATGACCTTCCCGCAGAAATAGCAACAATATATCACTATATTTTTAAGCTAACCAGCTTTAACAAGAGGTGAACTTCCCGTCTTTTTTTTTTTTTTTTTTTTTTTTAAAATGACTTCCATTTAAGAGACAACTGGCAAACGGTGTGAACATGACTGTCAGAGGCTCTAACGGAAGGAGTTCATCAGGAATCATCAGTGGGGCGCCTGGCTGGCCCAGTCAGAAGAGCCTGCGACTCTTGATCTCTGGGTTATGAGTTCCAGCCCCACACTGGGTGCAGAGATTGCTTAAGAATGAGATCTTAAGGGGCGCCTGGGTGGCTCAGTGGGTTAAAGCCTCTGCCTTCGGCTCAGGTCATGATCCCAGGGTCCTGGGATCGAGCCCCGCGTCGGGCTCTCTGCTCTGCAGGGAGCCTGCTTCCCCCCCCCCCTCTCTCTCTCTGCCTGCCTCTCTGCCTACTTGTGATCTCTGTCAAATAAATAAATAAAATCTTAAAAAAAAATGAGATCTTAAAAAAAAAAAGACTCATCAGCAGTGGCAAAAATCACCAGCAAAATACCTGCATGTGTTCAGCTCTGGGTGGGGGGATGGGGCTCCCAGAGCCCGGCTTGCTGAGGGAATCACAAGATCCGAGCATTACATGAAGCCGAGCTCCGGCTGTGGGAGAGGTAGTGTGGCAGGGAGAATGAACGCGGACTTTGAAATCTGAATCTCTGCTCACTAGCTGTGGAACCCAAGGACGGTATGTGAATCTGAGATTCACATCTTGTACCTGATGTGAAACAGCAGCCTGGAGGGCCTGTCTTAGGGAGCAGAGAGACGCCACAGTCCCTGCACAGCAGTGCCCCACGGAAGGAAACGTTCCCTCAGCTCTCCATCGTGGGAGGCGGCCTGATGTGGGAGAACAGCGCCGGAAGGCTTTGTGCTCACAGACCCTCTGGGTTTGATCAGAGCCGAGACTGGTGCCAGAGAGGGCAGAAGGCCTTGGCTGGCCTTTGTGTGGTGACTGGAAGACCCCAGAGGCAAAGAGCCTGGCAGGACCATCTCGTAACCGGCAGCTCTTAGCTGTTCTCTCTAGTCCTGGCTTCCCAACGGGCTCCTGGCTTATTGTGTGTAGCTTTCCTACTCCTCTTGCAGCCTTGTGTCTTGGTGCCACAGCAACTCTAGGCTTTCTCTGCTGGCACCCCAAAAGAAGTGCTGTCTTTTCTACACCTCTAGAAAGGCCAATACCTGAGACCATGTGCACATGTGTCTTGGAAGGCCTGCTGAGGTGTATTATTACACTAGAATGGGGGTGGCACACTGTGGACCGTAAGTCAAACTGGATCCGCTGGCTATCTTCATAAATAAAGTTTTATTGGGATACAGCTATGCGTACTCACTTACATACTGTTTGCAGTTGCTTATCTGCCACGGGAGTATTTGTGAGAGAAGAGAAGGGTGAAACCTACAATATTTACTATCTGGTCTTTTACAGAGGAAGTTTGCCAATCCCTGGACTAGAGGTTCTCATTCTGGTTTGTGTAATCACGTCCTCTTTCAAAATATTACCATCTAATTTAAGTTCATCTTTTAGGAGATAGAGGCTGAAACCAAAACTGATGAATCCCAAACTTATGCTTTGAAAAAATCAAGAGGAGGGGAGCCTGGGTGGCTCAGTTGGTTGAACATCTGACCCTTGGTTTCAGCTCAGGTCATAATCTCAGGGTTGTGAGATTGAGCCCCGAGTTGGGCTCCACACTAGGCGTGGAGCTTGCTTAAGATTCTCTCTCCTGGAGCACGTGCATGGCCCAGTCAGCATCGAGCTTGTGGCTGTGGCTCAGGTCATGATCTCATGGGTCATGGGATCAAGCCCTGTGTCAGACTCCACATTTCATGGAGGAGAGTCTGCTTGGGATTCTCTCCCTCTCCCTTTTCCCCTCTCCCCACTCATGCATGCTCTCTCTAAAATAAATAAATACATCTTTAAAAAAACTCCCTCTCCCTTTCCCTCTGCACCCCTCTACCTCTTCCCACAACTGAAAAAGAAAAAATCAAGAGAAGAAATCGTAAGAAAAGCCGGTTTGGAGATTGGCGATTGCATTAGTGTTATTATAGAAATCATATTCTTTTTCATTTTAGTACAGCTTGGTCACAAACAACATGCTAATTACTGCCTAGCTTATAGAATTAAAAGGTTCAAGAGAGTAACACGATAAACTTGTATTGAACCAGGCTTGGAAAGAAATCACCAGATTGTTCTTGCTGATCCTTAATGATTTATTCTTCTTCCATATCACAGATGCACAGTTCTAGAAGTGACTAAGAGATCATTCAGTTCAGTATTTTATTTTACTGATAAGAAATCTAAGGTCCAGAGAGACCAAGTGATTTTCACCAGTGACTGATTGGTAGGCCTGAGCAAAGTGTCAGTCTCTTGTTTTTCAGTTCAGTGTTTTTCCTAGTAACACATCAAATCGGAAGAACAATAAACATTATAAGTTCAAGTGGTCTTTTCTACTTCTAAGGAGAGTGAAAAAAGCTTTCATCTAATAATCTAACGTTGTTCCCGGAAGTCCTCAAAAAAGTCCAACATTATGTCTGAAAAGGATCAGAACTATTATTGACGTATTCTTCGATACAACATTCATGTTTTCATATGCGTATATAGTACCTTCTCATTTGCTTTGGTATAATTAATACAAAAAATTGCCGGAATTATGAGAAAGATTGGTCTGAATCTACAGACCAATTTGGAGAGAAATAGCATAGTAACAATATTGAATGTTCTATTTTACCACATGATATCTCTCTCCCTTTGTTGGGTTTTCTTGAATTTCTCCTGGAAACGTTTTGCCATCGTCTGTACAGAGATCGTGTATGTTTCTTGTTAAATTGATTGTTTAATTTTTTGTAAAAGAAATTTTTATTTTTATTTTCCAATTGTAGGCTGTTCTCAATAACTTCGACATTTATAATGGCCCTGAAAAGTTGGCAGGATGGTGATATTTCCAGATTCATTTCACATAAGAGGAGACTAAGACTCAGAGAAATAAAATGGCTTACTCAGCGTTATAGAGCTCTTAGGCAATGCCCAAATCAGGGCTCAAACTCAAGTCTTTTTCACACCACGTTGAAGGATGATCTTATTGTGCAGTCAATGTGAGGGTAAGGGAGCAGCATATACTTATAAATTATAAGTGCTACACAAATATCCAGTGGAATGAAAAAAAAAAAAAGAAAGAAAGAAAACCATTTTAATATGACTAATAAGAAGACCAAGGCCCAGAGAGGCCTTTCTTGATCACGTGACCTAACCGGATTTCTAGTCACTCCTTATCATGTTACTTTGTCTTCTCTTTATCAAAGTGCTTACTGCTACCACTTAAACATTTTGATTTTCCTCTGTCTCTTCCCACTTGACTGTCAGCTCCTTGAAGAATGTGAACCTCACCTGTTCTGTTCGCTGCCGATGGTTCGGTGAGTTAGCTATAAAACTCTGCCTCTCCAGCTCTTCATGTGAGCAGCATCCCTGACAGCCCCAGCTGGTGGCCTTCTGCATCCCTC